>NC_080187.1:183450075-185950075 GCF_030028045.1 Hippopotamus amphibius kiboko | reverse complement strand
TATACTAAGATACATAATCAAGATATAAAGGTCTTCTTAATTAAGAACTGATCATTCATTAGCTATAAGCATAAACAGAACCACATGCTTTATTACCTTGCTAATTGTTTATGAGACTTTAGCTTTTTAAAAATTTTTTAAATTAATTAATTTATTATTGGCTGTATTGGGTCTTTGTTGCTATGCGGGCTTTCTCTAGTTGTGGCGAGTGGGGGCTATTCTGTGTTCCGGTGAACAGGCTTCTCATTCGAGTGGCTTCTCTTGTTGCAGAGCACAGGCTCTAGGTGCGCGGGCTTCAGTAGTTGTGGCATGTGGGCTCATTAGTTGTGGTTCGTGGGCCCTAGAGGGCAGGCTCAGTGGTGGCGGCACACGGGCTTAGTCGCTCTGCGGCATGTGGGATCTTCCCGGACCAAGGCTCAAAACCAGGTCCCCTGCATTGGCAGGCAGATTCTTAACCACTGTGCCACTGGGGAAGTCCCTATGAGACTTTAGCTTTAATCACACATATGTTCATGCTACAGTTCCTCTTTTGTCAATCTTTCATAGTTGTAATTATAAAAAGAAAAGGAAGTTACTTTGTACCCTCCCACCTTTTTTATACACTTTTCCTTTCCATAATACTCCCATCTGCCTGCTCAGGGAGCCTCGTGCTTCCCCAATCACTTCCTAGAGCCCCCCCACAAGGTATCTTTCAAAGCCTGTCCTTCCTAGGCAGTATGCTCCAAAGTTACCTATCCCTCTCATGTAAAACTCCTAAATGACCCACAGAGCAAGAGGTGTTAAGAAAAGCAATACACACTACTCAATTAGTACCTGGAAATGACATCCCTATTAGCTTTTCCAATATAGCATACTATGGGTAGGAAGATATTTTGGGCTCAGATCTCTCAAATTGTCTAATTTTGTAATTCTACTCCCAGAGGTGATTCTTGCCAATTACAAGTCAATATCTGTTATTCTCCTAGTAAATATGAGCAAAACTCCATGTAGGTTCAAAGAGAGGCTTGAACGCAAAACTGACATGTCAAATTTGAAGATTCCAAGAGTCCTTGCCTTTAATTATCAAAAAGACAGATTAAAAAAAAAAAAAGGCAGATACAGCTGGGAAGCAGATGTGAAGAGTCACTTCTGGCATAGCAATGGTGTCATTTTTTAGGACACACCCTTTAAGTGAACTCAAAAGGCTGCCTAATACTTTTTTTTTCCTTCCTGAGCAGATGACACATAAGAAACAGACTTCTGTAAAGTTCTCACATGTTTGGCATGATGACATCAGGACAGTGCTGCCTAAGACTTCTCTACTCTGGATTTTTGAGGGTGTTGAGCACATGATTATAGTAAACGGAAGTGAGAGAGACAAAGCAGAATTGTAAGGGGAAGGCCAAAGAGAAACAAAGAATAATACTGCCCAGGCTCTTTTAGCCTTTACCAAACTGCTGAGAAGTGTCAGGCAGGGTGCAAGCTAGAACTAGCTATATATAGCTTTTCTCATATCTATTATCTCCAAGAAGTTTCTCTCATGGAGTCAGGGAAGGCTATCCAGAACCTTAAAGAGAATTAGAGAAGGGGGAGGAGACAGAAAAATGAAACGTCACTGACACAAAGATCCCATTAAACTTACTTTTCTTAGATATAACCTAATAGATTAAATATCTGTGTCATTTTCCCAATGCTCCTGGGAACTTACGCTATATGTGTGCCTTTGAGATGAAAGTGCAAGATTTTTCTCAGTGCTCTTACATTCTATTTCCCATACTATGGTTTGTTTGGGCTTACTAGTAGACTCCTAGTTCACCTTTCTTAATTTCCTTTCTATTATAAACCTTGGGGAGGGGAGAGGAAGAAATGTTCACTGAGCATGTACTTTATGTCATATACCCACCTAAGTTATTTATATATGTCATTATCTCTGTCATACCACTTTCTATTATAGATGGGGAAACTAAGGCTCAGTTTAAGTAAGTAATTTGCCCAAGATGACTGAGTCAATAAAGAGCAGATTTATTATTCAAGGCTGGATCAACTCTGAAACCAAAGCTGGTAAACAGTGTTATTGTTGGATGCACCGCCCCTTAATAAGATAACTGTTGAATATAAGAAAATGGGCTAAAAAAAAAAAATAGACTAAGCACTCTACCTGAAGGCTCATTTCAAAATTTCAGATACTTTCTATAGTAATACCATGAAATCTTCTCTCTTCTACAGACTCAAAGATGGTTAAACTGAAGGAAGAACTAGAAAGGCCAGAGTAATCATGGCTTTCAGCTGTTTTATAATAATTTAGAACCTGAAAAATATCTACATTAATTTAGAAAATGAAAATAATACTACTGGGAAGAAGGAATACAAAGTAAAAAGAACTTAGAACTTAATCAACAGGAGATACATTATGTCTTCGTTGACAAACATGGAGAGAGATACTCGGGAAGTAATGAAGAAATAATACCTTAAATCATCAATTCCTGACAAGACCAACATAAGAATGATTTTACAAAGTATTAACTCTGCTGGAGAGCAGGATTTTGCATTAAAATATTCTACCAAGTGAGCTTCCTGCCTATTCCTTCTCTTAAAACATAATCACAACATAAGTTGCTCTATGCTACACTCATAGTTATTACTGTACTCAACAGTTTTATAAAATTTGCAATTCTCTTTGGCAGATTTTGATTACACTTTCATGGAAACCAATGTATTTACAACAAGTAGAAACTTCTGTTCAGAGCAGAATAGCATAGTGGTGAGCTCGAGCATCCAAATTCTGGCCCCCAAAAACGTATTTGTTGTGTGACCCTGGGCAAGCTACCTATCCCCATGAAAGCTCAATTTCTGCATCTGTAAGACAGAGATAATAGATCTATTTCAAAGGCTTTTTTGATGAAGATTTAAAAAGATGTGCGAAGTGCTTGGCACGGTGCCTAAAGCACAGCTGGTATTCAACTGTTAGCCATTATTTCAATATTATCAGGGAAACAGAAATAGTAGGCCAAACAAAAGTAAAGCAACAATGTTAAATATGAATGACATCAATGTAAATGCAACTGAAAATAATAACTACTAAATATTAACTGTTCCATCTGAAGACTAAATTTGAATATTAAAGTTTACCATACTGTGTAGGCTATACATCTGAACTATTTTCATGCCCGTCATGAGGCCTGTGGTTCTTCTGCTTGATCAGTCAGCTCACGGAAGTGATGCTGGTGCATGATGGTTACCTCCTAGTACTGGTTAATTAAACTTCACTGCTCGTTTTCAAAAAAAAAAAAAAAATCCGTCCAGACAGATAATTAAACCAAGTTTCCGGTTGACAGACACACCTAGACAAATATATACAAAATATATTTGTGTGTCTAAAGAATTAAAGACTGCCCTTAAATGGTTCTTTTTTTCTGGCTAACACCAGCAAACACAAACCACAAAAGGGCTTAGGTTATGAAGGTTAGTATATGAAGGTTAGTATATTATACAGTGAACAAAGGAGGACTTAAAAAAAATCAAATATGTGCTGTAATTACCTGAGGGTTAAAATATGGGTAGAAAAAAGCTCTGAAGGGAATCACCAAAATATAACCAAAGGCTGTTGCACTATAGTAGGATTAGGGGTGATTTTTCTTCTTTTTCCAATTTTCCAAATAGTTTGCAAAATACTACTTTTAAACTTCATACATTTATTTTTATTGTAAAATATGATAGTTTATGACAACCAAGAAAAGAGATTTATAAGACTGGAGAAAATAAGGACGAGGAATAAATCCTACACCCTAATTCATAAGCATAGTATCAATTCTTAGCCTTCCTTGAGGCAGATCTTCCAGTTGGCACATTTTCACAGTAAGTGTAAGTTTGTGGAAACATTTCTATCCACTAATTGATGATCACCCATCCCAACCATAAAAGTATAGAAATCACACAGTGGAACAATCTGTCCTAAACTGCTAAAAGATGTTTAGAGAAAAGGCCCTTGCTAAGGTCTGACTAGGAAACATACTTCACATGATGTGGCAGGAGTGGGTTTTAATGGGGTCTGAGTAAGTTCGTAGTACTTTCATGGCAAAATACTATGAAGTGGATAAAAGAGGATCCCATAAAGAAGCAGAGAACTTCGCTGGAACAGAGAATTTACAACAGCTGCCTCTTGGAGTACAGTCAATCTTCTGTCACAGCTCCTCATCTCAGTGTATTCTTGTTCTCTAACTTTTCTACTGACATTCAGCACCATCAGGGATTCAAAGAAAATGTATGAAATTAGAAGCCATTTAAATGAAAGTCTGTAGGATTTGCTTTAAAATAATTCGAAGTTGGGACTTCCCTGGTGGTCCAGTGGTTAAGACTCCGAACTTCTACTGCAGGAGGCATGGGTTCAATCCCTGGTTGGAGAACTAAGATCCCATATGCCACGAAGATTGGCAAAACAAAAAACCAAAAAACAACAACAAAAAAAACCCGAAGGTGGGGAAATGGGTGGGAGTACAGAGGACCCAAAGAACGGCCATGACTGCTGAAGCTGGGTGAATAATACACGGAGGGTCATTTATGTTACTTTCTCAACTTTGTATTATGAAAAAATTTAAAAATATACAAAAAAGTTTTTAAATGGCAGCTAACTTTTTAATAATCTTTACTCACCATTTTGAAAGTCTAGATAGTGGGAAGGGGATTGAGAGGACTCTAACTACAGTGGTTAATACTTACAAAGCATTATACATGCAAGACATTATTCTAAGAAATATAAAAAATATATAAATACATACACACATTCATTTAATCTTTACAACACTGTCTTAGTCCATTAAGGCTGAGATAACAAAATACCAAAGACTGGGTATTTTAAAAGTTCTTATGAGGGCTCTCTTTATGATTTAAAGCTGGCACAGGCTTGCAGCATCCTCACATGGTGGGAGGGGCTAGGAGCTCTCTGGAATCTCTTTTATAAAAGACACTAATCCCATTAATGAGGGTTCCACCTTCATGGTTTAAGCACCACCCAAAGGCCCTACCTAGTAATACCATCACATCCTGCATTATGATTTTAACATGAATTTTGGAGGGGAGCACACACAAACATTCCTATCGTAGCAAACACTATTTAATCCCATATTTTACAGATGTACAAACTAAGGAACAGTGAGGTTAAACAACTTTTGCAAGGTCACACAGTAGAGTCAAGATGAAACCCAGGCAGATTGTTCTAAAGCATGTGTTTTCAATTACTATTATGCATATTAAATGGAGAGTAGAGAGCCACATTATCAAGTTATTCAAATCTGTAGCAGCTTTGCCCAAAGCCAAGTACAGCTGACCCCTGAGCAATGCAGGGTTAGTACTGTAGTAGGCATTTATTGGAAAAAAAAAAAATCTGAGTATAAGTGTATCCACCCAGTTTAAACCCACGTTGTTCAACCTGTATATACATGAAGTCCCTGTAAGACAGGAAGGGAGCAGGGTACAACCTTTAAAAGAATGGCATAGCCATTGAGGACATGATATAAACCAGTTACAACCAACTAAGTCCAAGATGGCGGACGAGTCGACTTCCACTAGACCTTGAGACTCAGTATACACTCATCTTAATATATCAGCAAGCTAAGTGACACACCCACAGGCGCCATGACAGTTCCCAAGCCGACCATAAAGCCAAAAAGTGGGCCATGGCCCAACTCCTGGAAATCCCTGCCTCTTCCCCCAAATTCTCCCATTCATTAGCCTATGAAATTACCCACCCCTATAAAAACTTACAACCCTGGAGCCTCTCGCCTTCTGAGATGGCCTACACTCTGTCTATGGAGTGTGTATCTCCCTGAATAAACCTTCTTTCACTTTACTATGGCTCCCTCTTGAATTCTTTCCTGTGCCAAGTGAAGATCCCACACTCAGCGGCCCTCCCAGGGACTTGTCTAAGACCTGGAATGTGACCATCCTCTTGTGTCCCACTTTCTTTCTTACAACACCTGCTTTCTGTTTTTCAAGTTGCAAGTCTAACTTCAGGCTTAAAGCACATTTTAGAGCAGTGGTTCCCAGCCTTGGCTACACATTATAATCACTTGATGAGCCTTTATAACTTTGGAGGCCAAAGCTGCAGCCCACACTAATTAAATCAGAATCTCTGGGGGTGGGAGCCAGGCGTCAGTTTTATAGCTCCCAAGTGATTCCAATGTGTAGCCAAGGTTGAAAACCGCTGTTTCAGATAAAAGTTTTTGTTTTTTAATATACAAACAAGTACTAATAGATGATATTCTACCCCTGTTACAATTCTGGTACCTAACAGAAGAAAAACATAGATAGAGCTTAACGACACAGGACAAGAACAACTTAGGCCTCAAAAAGCTAAACACAAAATTACCATATGATCTAGCAATTTCATTCCTACATATATTACAGAGAAATGAAAACATATGTCCACACAAAAACTTGTACACCAATGTTCAAAGCAGCATTGTTCATAATAGCCAAAAAGTAGGAAAAAAACGAAGAGGGGGATGAAGATGGGAGAGTAGGAGGATGTGGAGCTCACCTTCCTCAACAAACACATCAAAAATACATCTTCCAAAAAAAAAAAAAAAAATCTACCTGTGGAACAATTCTCAGGGAAAACTTCTGGAAACTGGCAGAAGAACTCCTATACAACCAAAGCTATAAGAGAGATCTCCACGTAATGGGGTAGGATGGGAAAAAGGCATCGGGTCAGGATCTGCACCCTTGGGAGGGATCTGGAAGGAAGAGAAGGTTTTTAAGGGTAGACTCTAGCCCTGGGGAACAAGCAGGTCAAGCAACAATCTGGGCACCCCAGTCCTGGGGTCTTGTGCAGAGGAGACAAGCCCTGTTGGTAGCTGGGAGAACCACTATGACAGAACGAAGGGCTGGAGAAGCCTTTCTCAGGAGGTGGGCACGTGTCCTGGCTTGCCAACAATCAGGGCAAAGAAAGCCTCGCCCTGGTAGCTGCCACCTCCCTGCAGATTCTAAGTTCAAAAGATGGTAATAAAAATGCTGAATGAATTAAGAAAGATTATCGATAGAAATACAGGTCACTGTTACAAAGATCTAGAAACTATACAGGTGAACTAGTCAAAAGCAGATGATTCAATTGCTGAGATAAAAAGCAATCAAGAAGCAATGAATAGCTGACTAAATGACACAAAAACAAATAAGTGATCTGGAAGAGAGAATAATGGAAATCACCCAGTCAGAACAAATGGTACATACAACTCAATAACAACAACAAAAAAACCCAATCAAAAAATGGGCAGAAGATCTAAATAGATATTTCTCCAAAGAAGACATAGAGATGGCCATCGGGGCATAAAAAGATGCTTAACATCACTAACTATTAGAGGAATGCAAATCAAAACCATGAGTTATCACCTCACACCTGTCAGAATGACCATCATCAAAAAGTCTATAAATAATAAATGCTAGAGAGGGTGTGGAGAAAAGGGAACCCTCCTACACTGTTGGTGGGAATATAAATTGGCATAGTCACCATGGAAAATAGTATGGAGGTTCCTTAAAAAACTAAAAATAGAGCTACTATATGATCCAGCAATCCCACTCCTGGGTATGTATCTGGAAAAAAATGAAAACTCTAATTCAAAAAGATACACGCACCTCAATATTCAAAGCAGCACTATTTACAACAGCCAAGACATGGACGCAACCTAAATGTCCACTGAAAAAGGAATGGATAAAGAAGATGTGATATATGTATATACAATAGAATACTACTCAGCTATAAAAAAGAATGAAATGTTGCCATTTGCAGCAACTTGGATGAATATTATGCTTAGCAAAATCAGTCAGAGAAAGACAAATACTATATGATGTCACTTATATGTGGAATCTAAAAAATAATACAAATGAATCTATATACAAAATAGAAACAAACACACAGACGTAGAAAACAAACTTATGGTAACCAAAGGGGTGGCAGGGAGGAATAAATTAGGAGTATGGGATTTACAGATACAAACTACTACACATAAAATACACAAGCAACGAGGATTTATTGTATAGCACAGGGAATCTTAGTCAATGTCTTATAATAACCTATAATGGAATATAATCTAAAAAAATAAATAACTGAATCACTATGCTTGCACACTCAAAACTAATGCAATATAGTAAGTCAACTATACTTCAGTTAAAAAAAAAAAAAATAGGGAAAAATTCAAATGTCCATACAATGGAGTATCATTCAGCCATAGAAAGGAATGTTACATGCTACAACATGTATGAGCCTCAAAAGCATTATTCTTAGTGAACAAAACCAGATACAAAAGGCCCCATATTGTATGATGCCATTTATATGAAATGTCCAGAATAGATAAACCCATAAAGTACATTAGCAGTTGCCAGGGTTAGGGGGACGTAGGACTGACTACCAATAGGTATGGGGTTGTTTTGAGGTGATGGAAATGTCCTGGAATTAGTGGTGATGGCTGCACAGCCGTGAATATGAAAAAAGCCACTAAATGGCATACTTTAAAATGGGGAATTTTAAGTTATGTGAATAATATTTCAGAAATATCTCTCAGTTTTTCAAAAAAAAACTGAAAAAAAAAAGACTTAAGGATGGAGAAAGACTTTGAAAGAACAGTCAAGTAAAAGAAAAAAGTAGGGGGACTCGAGGTGGGGGAGTCAAGGAAGGGAGGGAATATGGGGATATGTGTATAAAAACAGATGACTGAACTTGGTGTACCCCCCAAAAAATAAATAAATAAAAAAGAAAAAAGTAAAAGGAAGATAGGAAGGAAAACATTAATTTTGTAGCTTTTCCTATGCTAAGCTATTTTCTGCCAGTGTAAAATCTAACAGATTTGTTAAAATAAATGATAGTAGCTATAAAGTAGGCACCACTGAAATAAAAAACATATTTTACATTAAATGGATCACCTTTCTTTCTCCAGGAAGAAAAATGGTGGTTGGAAAATAGGGTTGAACAACCACATTAAGAAATACACCTGGCCGCAAAGCAACTAAGTCCGTGCACCACAACTACTGAGCCTGTGCTCTAGAGCCTGCAAGCCACAACTACTGAGCCCATGTGCCCCAACTACTGAAGCCCGCATGCCTAAAGCCTGTGCTCCACAACAAGAGAAGTCACCACACTGAGAAGCCCACGCAACTAAAAGTAGCCCCACCGCTTGCCAACTACAGAAAAGTCTGCGTGTAGAAACGAAGACCCAAACACAGCCAAAAAGAAAAGAAAAAGAAATACACCTGATGCCCTTCCTCATTAACTTCTTCATTCCAACTTCTTGAAATTCTGAAAACATGCCTTTCTATATTTTTAAAAAGGAAAAAAATTCCAAGTTTTCTTTCTTGTGATGAGAGAAAATTATTTTTTTAAACTGGTACTCCTGGCTATAATTAATATCTGTGCAAGAGACAGTGAAACCTAAATAAGGCATCAACAAATTCATTATTTATGTTACTTAGTACATCTGAAAACAACAATTTTTGGAAAGATTTAAAATGGTCATTATATACAAGGTTAAACACTATCATTTCTCATCAATAAATCTTAATGCTACATTAAAAAACAGATATAGTTTAAAAACTAAAGGCCAAAAATGTAAACGTCCACCCTGTCTTAAATGAGATGGAACAAAAATGTTTTAAAGTTTTTACACGTGCTTTTTATTTGCCTTATACAATGTACTTTCTAAATTCTCTATAGAAATCACTATTTTTTTTAAACAAGAGACTTTATTTTATTTATTGGCTGAGTTGGGTCTTCGTTGCTGCACACAGGCTTTCTCTAGTTACTGCGAGCGGGGGCTACTCTTCATTGTGGGGCATAGGCTCCTCATTGTAGTGGCTCCTCTTGTTGTGGAGCACAGGCCCTAGGCACGTGGGCTTCAATAACTGCAGCACATGGGCTCAGTAGTTGTGGCTCACGGGTTCTAGAGCACAGGCTCAATAGTTGTGGCACACGTGCTTAGTTGCTCCGTGGCATGTGGAATCTTCCCAGGGCAGGGCTCGAACCCGTGTCCCCTGCATTGGCAGGCGGATTCTTTACCACTGCGCCACCTAGGAAGTCCAGAAATCACTTTATTTTCACATTAGAAAAGTTATAAACATACACTGGTTTTGTAGACAGATTTCAGGATACTCTAGAACTTTGTTAACAGCAAAAGTTATGCAATAACTACAAACCTTTAATAATGAAAAACTCTAAAAGATAAAAAATGTTGCAAGCTCCAGTGACAAAAGAAAAATTGATATAATAGTATTTTTCAAGCATCTAGGTTATCTATGGGCATTTCAATTCATACTCCTATACAATTAAAGTTTACCTGACCACTATTTAAGAAAATAAAATGCCGATTTTAAAAAGGCAAAACTCTGAAAAGATAGTACAATACATACAAGAAAACTTTAAATATCCCTACTCTTTGGCCTTTTCCCACTTTTACCAATTTAGAAGAAAATCACATATATAGACAAAAATACATTATTCCCAGTATTATTTATAGTATTAAAAAAAATTGAAGTGGTCTAAATAACCAGTGATAGAGATCTGACTGAAAAATTATAGTATTTATTCATTAATAATTGTCATTTCATGAGTCTTTACTCTGTGCTAGGCACTGTGCTAAGTACTTTATGTACCTTAACTAATTTTATTTCTGAAACAACCGTGAGAGGTAGAACTGTTATCCAAGTGAATGAGGAAACTGAGACTTGAACAGGTTAAGTACCAGGTACCAGAGCTAGGATGAACTCAGGGTCTATCTGACCTCAGAGTCTATCTGACCTCAGAGTCTGTGCTGTGAACTACTACATTATGCTCATTGAACACAGTTTATTAAAGTATCTCATCTTAAATGGATGTAGCAAGTTTAGCCACAGGACAATTATAACTGAAATCATATTCAACCCAACTACGCCTTGGCAGTATTTCAGATGGTCTTAGCCTCAGGCTAGGAAGACTGTAGTCCCGTAGAGAGGCAGAATTTATGTGCATAAAACAATTAGAAAACTTAGGTGAAAAGGAAAACTGTATATGTTTGGAGGCAGTAGAGAAGAATGCTTTATTTTCCATACCCTAACTACAATGAAGCATAAAATAAATATTGCAAAATAAACAAAGGTAATTTTCTTGACATCAAAATATGTTCTCTTACTTGATAGTAGATGCTTGAAAAATGTCTGTGGAGTGTATTGAGAGAGATGGATTCTATGATCAGGGTTCCCTTCTGCCACGCCTTCAGACTGGGTAGGCTGCTGACTCCTCCTTGCTCTCCATCTGTCAGCATAAGAGAGTTTTCAGCTCTCTTAGGGAGGTTACCATAGCTATGTGGCACTTTTCACCCATTCTCTCCTGACAGCCCTGGCCCATAGTTTCCCTCTTCAGCTGGACCCTTTTCTCTCTTGCCCTCTTACGACCACAGTCCTCTGCTTTCTCTTTCTTAGCTACCATCAAGTCTTTTCCAGGAACTAAGCCCCGCCACTTTTCCAAGAAGTAAACCCTGCCACTTCCCCAGTAAGGACTGTGTATAAGAGAGCCTAAGAGTTGAAATTTTTCTCTTAACATAAAAAAGTTGGACTAGATGATCTCTGAGGTTTATTTCTCTTTAGAGATAATTCTCCGAGATGAAAATTAAACAGAAACTTCATTCACACATTCAATAATTGGTTAATTAAGCAGAAATTTCTGTAGGTTGGTGTTTCCCAAATGGTGTTCTGTGGAACCCTGGGTTCCTTGGGATTAATAGAAGTATTCTTGGAAGGAAGGATTTTATGGTCATCTACATTTGAGTGGGATAGACAAAGTTGAACAGATGTCTTCACTGCTTTAGGACGTCTGATTTCCAGTCAAGAATGTAATAAGCCAGCCAGTCTATAATGTGAGGATAAACATAAAAACTAGGAGGAGATGGGAAGGTATAAGAGCTAAATATCTTCACTGTAGAAAGTCAGTGGATGATACCCAAAAGTAACAAATATCAAGAAACAATACTATAAGCATGACTTAGAAATTGAGAGTTAAACAGTAAAACAACTAATACTGTTGAAAATTTTGTCTCTGGGGTCCTAGGAGCAGGAATTGGTTTGGGAAGAAGAGGAAGGTCAGGGAACTGCTATTTGTTACTGTTGTAGAACTGTTTGACATCTCAAACAATGTATATATTTGATTAATATTAAATATGAAAGAATATCACATCTTCAAAAAACAATTTTTAATGGCTGAATAACATTTCATCATGCCATGCCAGGCACCTACTAAAATACAAGTATATGCACAATACACCTAAGCAGCTCTTTTTTGAAGACTCTTAAAGATGAATAATGGAGAATAAATGGAAAGAATAGAAAAAAGGATTATAGAGAATGAAGTAGAAATTCAGGTATAAACCATCACTTACTGCATAAAAGAACTTAATTTCTCTTTAGAAATATATTTCCTTCTTAGATTCCATTTTTAATATGGAACATTAAAAGTGTTCACACACAAAGAAGAAAGGAAGAAAAAATGTTCACACGTATACTTACAAAGTACAGGTACGTGGTATTCCAAAATACTCTAAACATTCTTGGTTAGGCCAAAAAGAATCCACGCTCTAATTAGGAAATTTAATTCTTCCTGAAAGTATTTAGATGAGATGAGAGTCTTATTTATGTGAAGGTTAGTTTCCTCCTTTTACTTCCTCTTTCAAGTCTCCTTTCTACTTCCTCCTACAGGAACAACTTCAACAATTCTTATACCAAGGCCCCAAAAAAACTATGCAAATATAAGAAGTAAACCTCTGAATCATACCCATTAAATATCTTGGTTTCAGAGAGCACTGAAGCACATGATTCAAGACAGTCCTCACTGAGGGAGAAAGTACCACTAAAATTCACTAACCAAAGAGATCAAAATTACACTTCAGTTTTACAGAAGCACCTATTATAACTTAATTGCTTGATGTCCAATATCTAGTTTTCAAGTCCTGCTCAACCTTGAAACTTCTCCTCAATTCAACTCTGACCACAATATAATCCTGGGGAGGAAGATCTAGATGTGATTATGATCAATTATATCAACCACCGTCTAAAAGAAAGGCTGTGAAAACAGAAAAGGGATGATCTATACAAAAGATAAGAAGGAGGCTCAAGAATGCAGCAAACACGGCAGACATAAGTATGGTATTTGCCAGGGAAACACCAAGTGTGAGGCGGGGATAACTGGCATGACTTTACCTTGTCTGAGTAAAATATTCACCTAAACCATCAAGTATTTTGGCCCTGATTCCAAGTTTACTTGGACGCTTTCTGCTTAGCTTCTCAAATATTCTGATATGAGGAGTCAGTTGCCAGAGGTAGGAAACATAAGCACTCAGATCCCTGGAAAGGAATATCCCCCCACAGCAGAATGAATGGCATTCTTGTTTATACAAAAAGCTGTAGTGGTTAAGTGGCCAGTATTTGGAGGCATAATGGTTTCAAATCGTGACTATTGCTCACTTAACTTCTCGTGCTTCAGCCTTCTCATTAAACGAGAATATAATGCTTACTTCAAGTGTTGTTATAAGGACTGAGTTAATTTATACAAAGCATTTAGAACCTTGCTAGAATGTAATGCTCAATAAAACTATTATAATTTTTCATAAGAACTATTAAACATCTCTCAGGATTGTGATTTGGGAATCAAAGCACAATCAACTCTAAAAAATTGTGATTTTAGACTATTAAAGAAGTGCCCCAGGGAATTCCCTGGTGATCCAGTGGTTAGGACTCAGCGCTTTCACTGCGGGGGGCCTGGGTAAATCCCTGGTCAGGAAACTAAGACCCCACAAGCTGCAGAGCACAGTGCCCCTCCCCCACCCCAAAAGTGCCACAACGTGGTCATGCAGGAATATAACGTGTATGTGTGTGCGTGTGTACAGAGGGGACAGGATGGTTTTAAAAGAAGGTAGGAGACAGGTTGTGAAGGGCTTATATACTATACCAAGAAGTTTGGATTTTATTTTATAAGCATCAAGAGGCAGTCTAAGGGTAATCTCAATTGTCAGAACATTGCTAAAATAAATTTTATACAAGTTTCAAGTCTAAGAACTCACAAAAATCAACAAGTTGAGGGAATTCCAGAAAATTATAGTGAACAGTGATTTAAATATTTCAGTAGCAATTCAACCTAAATTGAAATCAAAGCCAAAATGTCAGTGAACTTAAATGAGTGCAAATGGAATCCCATCTCCACCCCTCAATGTTACAAAAAGAACCTTAGATACTGTTTCCTGGCTCCACAATCCACTTCCTTCAATTGTTAGAGGCACTGGATCCATCTGTTCCAAGCCCCTACCCGCCCAAGACAAAGAAAAGACCAGTCCTTGTCATCTACTTCCCTGTCGATCTATATAGACCTGGAAACAAAATACGGCACTGGTATAAAAAGTTAAGCTCTCTTAGATGCAAGCAACATCATATATTATAAATGCTAACCTATACATAACACAGAGTACACAGTTAAGAAACAGATTTTCAGAATGTTTAAGACATAAGAACCACAGGAGGAAAACAAAGCACCTTAATTCAGAAGAAACAGAACAAAAAGCAGCTGATTTCACAAAAATGTCAAAGAGCAAACATCCTCTTTTCCCCTTTTGCTATTCTAATCTACTTTCATCTGGTGAAACCAGATAAGTAAGTCTGTTAGAACTGTGTCACAATAATGAATGCCATCACAAGGCTCACAGAATTTTGGAGTCCACTGGCCTTAGAGTTTAGGTAGTCCAATCTTCACTTCATTTTAAAAATGAGTAGATTAGGCCCAAAGCAGTATTTTCCAAAGTGCAGAGCAAGAACAAGAAATTATTTTAGTTGCTACATAAGCAACATTTGCGTATTTAACAGTTATGTATTTATTATGTACTAGAAAAAGGTATAAAATGTAGCAAAACTATGATTTCACAGATTATCACTTTGCAAGAGGGTAATGTTTTCAAAAAGTCTATTAAAATTTGAAGTAAAATAATAACACGAATGATCTTCTAAAATGCAAAATTTATGATGGTGGTATGGTTCATGGCAAGTGAACCACCATAGCTGTCCCATGAGCAATAGGGCCTGTTTGTTTGTTTGCTTTCTTCTTGGTTCAAGGTTGTGTTCTGAATGATCAGAAGACAAGTGACCTCTAGTTCAGTGAGCTTGTTACTAAAGTTGATTTAGAATAAAAGAAACAAACACGAAGACACATACAGAAATTCTACTGTTTATAAAAAAGAGTGTAATATTGTTAAGAAAATAATGGCACAATAAGTCATTCCTATTCTGGAACGAAGATAACAGCTATTTTCTAGTGCATACCCACATACCACAAGCACCTAAAAAAAGAATCCTAGCAACACTGATAAAAAATATTTAAGTTGTAGGTTAAGTTATATGATCACTTTATTTACTTTCACATGCCCTGTCAAAGGAGCAGGGTAATGTAAGAAGAGGTTTTTCTCCTAATATCAATATTTGTTAACATTTATATGAATGTGTTTCTTTTCATTACCTCTTGCCAAAGGAATGAATGACTGGTGATCACTGGATGTCTTAGGCATCAACTTTGCTGGTGGCAGAAATATTAATATTTTAAAATTTTACTATGAAATATTTTAAGATTAAATGTCAAAGTATTCTCGCTAATGATGTCTCCTGAATTTTAAGTGTGATATTTCCCAGGCAAGACAAGAAAGTGGAAGAATCATTTCTATCTGGCCATACCTGCACTATTTCACCGGGACATCTGAAAACCAGTCTTAAGGGCACCAGGACAGATGGAGTAATATCACTCTCAATTCTCGAAATATGTGCTATTGAGAAGCTACATTATTTTCACAAGACTAAGGGAACACAGTCAGAAGCTGCCAGTATGCATACTCTGCTCTCCCAATCGGCCCCACCCCTCCCCGAAGGAGATGACAAGTAGCAAAAGGCAAAACACTACTCCTTTCTCATCTTCTTTTCCCAACTTTAATGACTCTCGGTTTCCTTTAATTCCCATCTGTCTTTCCTAGCACTGTGGTGACTAACGACGAAAAAAAGTCCCAAGTGAAATATCACTTTCCAGGACTTTACCCCCGCCCCTCTTACGCCGTGGAATTCGATCTTTTACCGACCCTTTCCTTCGTGCGTCTTCAGTAAAGCCACGAGGTAAGAATGGACTTTCCTGGAGAGAATGGACTCTCCAGGAAATGCCATGAACCTCAGAAACCTTCTTCAAACAACTAGTTCGGCGTTATTTGATCACTGCGGCCACCACGCAGTCTCTTAATCCCGATCGCAGCAACACTGCGAGGGTGGAAGGTGAGGGAGTGGGAGTTTATCTCTGCTGGGCTTCAAGGAAGGGTCTAGAGAACCATCATCCCTCCACCCTTCCTCCTCTGGCCCCTCGACAGTCTCCCAGCGCCTCTCGTCCTCGATCCGGGCCGGACCTGCCCAGTCCGGGCCGGAGAGCCCCCTCCTCCCCTTAACCCCGACCCCACCAACTTTTCAACTGTCACGATATACTCGTTCTCCTTGAGATTACGATCCCAATCTTTACCCCGGCCAGCTCCCTCAGCCCCACTCCTGGAGACTCACCGAACAGCTCCGGCCACTCCTCTCCGGCAGCGGGAGCTCGGACACCGCAGGCCGGACTCCTGGCTGCGCCCTTCCTGCGCCTGCGCTGGCCGGCCCTGCGCGCCTGCGCACTTCCCTGGCGCGGCGGGGGGGGCGCGGACACACCTCTGCAGCTGGAGCCAATCACCGTGCGGGGGCTTTAAATCTCCTTGCCACGCAGGCGGAGAGCCCCGGGACTCACCCGTTAGCCGGAGAATTCGAGTCCTGCTCGGAGGTGGGAAGTGTTCATACAAGAAACGTTTACTGACGGCACACCATGTGCCAGGCACTGTGCGGGATGAATGCTGAGAAGAAGAAAGCGAGTAGAATGCCTTCCCTGCCCTCTGTCTAGTTTGGGAGATAGATATGTAAACAAATTATAGTGGACAGAATATAGTGCTTGGCATATAGAAAATCCGTGGCGCCGCTGGCGCACAGTGAACTAAGCGCTTTATGCTTAGGGCTATCTGGAAGGGTTCCCGGAGGAAGTGACTTTTGAATCATGAAGGATAAGTCCGGGAGGGAGGGAGATAGAGGTTTCCAGACTGTGGGCATTAGAGAGTCCAAGAAGAATATAGCACCTTTCGGAAATTTCCCTGTAGTTCATCCTACTTAGATGCTTAAAGTTCATCGTATATCTTCCCGCGAAGGGGGGAATGAGTTTTTAAAAGTTGGCAATGGCAGATTTTGGAAGAGCTTGCACTTTTGGACTAGTGAACCTGCACTTTACCATCATCACTGAGAATACTGAAAGGTTTTAAGCAGATCTGGAAACGGTTCCAGGCATTCCTAAGAATAAGGCACCGTGCTGGAAATAAAAAGAGCTTCAAAGGAGTCGTCGCTTCCTAAGGCGTCAAGGAAGATGAACCCTGATAAATATCTTTTCAATTTAGTAACACAGAAGTCATTGGTGATATTAGTGAAAGTTATGTGGTGAAATGATGAGGTTGAAAGATTGTAGTAGTTTGGAGAAAGAGGAGATGCAGAAATGGGGACAAATTGTAGAATGCTTTTGGAGAGTTTGGTCTTGAGGGGAGGCAGGAAAGAGGATGACAAGCGGTCATAGTTTTTTGTTTCTGTTTTTTTTGTTGTTGTTAGAATTAAGACAGGAGAAACTTAAGCATGATAGGGAAGATACAACTGAGAAAAAACAGTTTTAAAGAGAAGGGCTAGTCAGTAGATAAAGATCTTGAGTGGGTAAGAGTAGAGGCAATCCAAAGCACTGATGGAAGGAAAGGCCTTGAAAACAAGATGGAGAAGATATCTCCTCAATTTTAAGTATTTGTAAGTTTGTATATTTAGTAACAGGAAGTTAAAGAATTTCTCATCTGATTGTCTCTGTTTTCTCTATGAAGTATGAGACAAGGTCATCTACTGATAAAGAGTTAGGAGTTTTAAGGGAAGTAGAGAAGATTTGGAGTATTGTAGAAAGTGATGGAGCAAGTTGACCAGAGAAAAGTAGTAGAACTGGTAAGCGGTGTTGAGGGCCTGTATAAGATTGCTAAAAAATGAACTCACCAATTTCTGCCCTCCTATGTGGCTTTCTTGAGCGGTAATCACTTCTTGAGGGTAGAAGTGGAGAAAATGAGTTCATTTCGGGTTGGGATGATGGCTGGTATAATGCCATGGTTCTCCACCAAGGACATTTTTGCTCCCCAGAGGACATTTGGCAAAGTCTGAAGATTTTTTTTTTTCTTTTGGAGATATTTTTGGCAGGACAACAGGTGTGTATGTGTGTGAGGCGGGAGATGGGGCAGGGGGGAGGTACTATAGGCATGTAGTGTCCAAGGATGCTGCTACATATCCTACAATGCACAGTACAGCACAAGAGTTATCTCCAAAATGTCAATAGTGCCAAGGTTGAAAAACGTGATCTGCGATTACCTTGATGCTCACCAACAGCAGACCTTGGTCTTCTACAAGCTTTTTCTTGGACTGTGGCCCTGAGCTTATAGGGTAAAGCAATTCTTACACTGCATGCCTTTAAAAGAGAGAAGAATGGGCAGCATACCCCACAACTTGGTGTTTCAAAGACTTGTGATGTCACAAACACAGAATTGGAATAAGTTCCTCAATCCTTTAGAAGCAAATCTGGATTTACACATAGATGGAGGGAGCTGCTTACTTTGATTTGAGGCATTGAAGGTCTTGTTAAACATAGATATTATTAGAAGTTCAATAATATAGGAAATTCACATCGTTATCAACTTTAATGTAACTTGGTTTGTCTGACTAGTTTTAGTCACTAAAAGAAAATCCTGAGGGAATGGTTATGGGCTAAGTCTAATGATGACTATAAATACATTAGGTACTAATAAGAATATCATCGTCTGTGTTGATGGATTATGTGCTTTGTGGTAGGCACCATTCATGGACAGGCACTTGACCTATGTTATGTCATTCAATCCCAGCAACGCCCTAAGAGATAAGATACCAGTATTCTAATTTTAACTCTGAGGGAAGTAAAGTTCAAGAAAACTTGTGATTTTCCCAATATCACAAATTACTAGTGCCTAGGTCAAGATCTGAACTCAAGTCTGTCTGTTCTAAAGCTCTTGCACCTTCCATTAGATTTCAGTAAGTTTTACAAGGAAGGAGTGGTTGGAAATTTAGCCACAACAGTTGCCACTACCTAAACGAAATGGTGGGGACTTCTGAAGAAAGTAGGAGCAAGGGTGGGGGGGGAGGGGCAGAAGGAGTAAAAAGAATGAAAAAGAAACGAGGGAGGCTGGTCACAGCAGCGTCCGGTGCAACGAACCGGCCTGCCTTTGGTCTTCTTCCATTCTTTTGGAGCAAAGCCTCTTCGGTCTGTGTCCGTTGTTCACTCTCGTGTGTTCAAATAAAGCTAGGTTATTGAGAAAGGCGGACCGCGGCGGGGGGAAGGGGGTGGGGAAAGGAAGCGCGGCGGCTGCGCTGTGCGCCTGCGCTCTGGCGGTGGCGGCGGTGGTGCCCGGCGGGGAGCGGGTCCGGGTCGGGCCGCCGGACCCGGAGCTGAGGGGGGTGGCTGGGGCGTCAGTGGGCTCCCTCGCCGGGGCTTCGGCGACCTGATGGAGTAAGAGGGTTCGGCTGTAAGTGTGAGTATCGAAGGGCTAGGCTACGCTGGGGCGTATCGGAGTCCGAGGGTCCCGGTGGTCTGCCGCTTTAGGGAGGCTGTGGGGCTGCAGGACGCGGCCGGTCTCTGCTCCTACGGGCTGCGGCGCCGGGGCAGCCGGGCGTCCCCTCTCCCAGAGCCCGCGCGGGTTTACGGGCAGGCGGTGCTTCTGGCTTCGGGGTACAGATTCTCGCGGGGGCGTTCAGGCTCCGCTCCCAGCTCAAGCGGGAAACGTGGTTTCGGAGGCTTGACCTTTCGGAGAGGTCGCTGCCCTCCATCGCCCCTCGGGGCCGCAGGGAGCCCATAGACCCAGGTTCCCTTTAAAGGCCTACGGCTCTCAGGCCACGGACACCTTTCGACCTCTTGTGACTGACAGCCTTCGTTCTTTTTCCTTCTTCAGTTTTCTTTCCCTGTGGGATGCGTCTTAATAATAGCTACTAATTATGGAGCAGTTACTATGTGTCAATTTAATATTTAGTTCGAATCTGTGTATAATTATGGAGAGGAAATGCTTTGCATCCCACTTCCCCTTCATTCTGCTCAGTTTAAACATCTTTGAGAGTCAGATTAAGCCATCTTGTTGGAAAGTTTGAGATTTCTGTAGCTTTTAGCAATTTGAGACTCCCATCCTAGTTAAGCAAAGTTCTCTTACCTAGCAAATGAGTCTTTTTCCACCATAATGGTTTAAATCAAATTTACTCAAGCCAAATAACTTTTGAGCACTTACTAAGAGCCTAATAGTGTTCTAACCCCCGTGGAAAATCTTAAAATTTGTTTTAAGCCCTGTTCTCAAGTGAGTGAAACAATGGAAAGTAATACTTAGTTTCAACTAGGATTTCTCTAGCACCATGTGCCAGATACACTCATATCTGTCACTAAAAATTAATGAGATATTATAGTGAAAGGTGGTTTTTTGGGAGCACATTTCAGATGAGGTCGCTGAGATGATAATTTGCTCAAGAGAACCTAGCTAGGGTAAGTGGTGAAATTCCCATATGATGACAAAGCTCATCTTTTTCCTGTTACATCAATTCAGATATTGTAAGCACTTCTGTTGAGAAGCAACTATACTACAGTTATAGTTTCTAGAGTTAACTATTGAGTCTAGAAAATGACAGGAGCCTTAAGTAAAGACTAGATGGTTTTTTTTTTGGTGGGGAAAAATCTCCACTAATGCTTTATTGAAAGAATGCAATAAAAAAAAAACAGGAATAAAAGGTCTCTGATCCCACCCTACAAAAGGAAAGGACTCACACATATGTTTCGATAGAGAAAGTAAAAGTAAGTCCACATACACATTCAGCCTCACAAGTAATGAAATAATTGCAAACTAAAAATGGTTAGCATATTCCTTTCACATATTAAATATTATGTTTTTCTGGTGTGAATACTCAGAGTGAGAGACGATACTGTGAAATGTATGTCTCACGTACTACTGCTGCAAAGATGTATTTGCAAGCATTACTTGGTCTGGATCTTTTTTTTTTTTTTTTAGCTCTTTATTGGAATATAATTGCTTTACACTCTTGTACCAGTTTTTGAGGTACACCAAAATCAATCAGCTGTATTTATACACATATTCCCTATATTCCCTCCCTCCTGCGACTCCCCCCCACCCTCCCCATCCCAGCCCTCTGAGGCATCACCCATCATCGAGTTGATCTCCCTTTGTTGTACAGCAACTTCCCACTAGCTATCTAATTTACAATTGGTAGTGTAAATATGTCTATGCTACTCTCTCATTTCTTCCCAGCTTCCCCTTCGCCCCCCCGCCCCCCCAACCTCGTGTCCTCCAGTCCATTCTCTGCATCTGCATCCTTATTCTTGTCTTGTCATTGAGTTTATCAGCACCATTTTCTTTCTTTTTTTTTTAGATTCCATATATATGAGTTAGCATATGGTATTTGTTTTTCTCTTTCTGGCTTACTTCGCTCTGTATGACAGACTCTAGGTCTATCCACCTCATTACATATAGCTCCATTTCATTCCTTTTTATAGCTGAGTAATATTCCATTGTATATATGTGCCACATCTTCTTTATCCATTCATCTGTTGATGGGCATTTAGGTTGCTTCCATACTAGATGGCTTTTGAAGAGAACGTCAAAGTGGCTTGGAAGAAGTTAGGAGGTGTGGTCTGATCAGGTTAGTTCAGAACCAATTGCTTTGATTAAAAGAAGATATTTAAAAAGGAAAAACTCTTAACAGTGATTATTGTATGTTTATATATGCATAGAATATTTCTGGAAGAATACATAAGAAACTGGTAAGTGCTGAGGTGGAGGTGGCTGGGAAACAGGAATAGAAGAGGAATAATTTTCTCTATAAGCTTTTTTTTTTTTTTTTTTTTGTAGTGGGTCTTTTTTTTTTTTCTATAAGCTTTTTTTTAATGAAAACTTTTAAATGTCCAGAAAACTAGGGAAAATACTATTTTGAACCCCATGTAACTTGATCACTCAGGTTTTAAAATCTGTTAATATTTTGCTATATTTGTTTTTATTCCTGACATTTCACCCCTAAATACCTTGATATGTTTCTAATAAAAAGAACATTTTTCTGCATCACTCTATATGGTAATCACACTGAACAAGAATAATTTCTGTATATTATCTAATACCTGATCTTTATTAAAATTTCCCCAAATTATTCCTTTTTGTTTGTTTTTACATTTTTGATCCATTTCCAGTCGAAGTCTATGCATTGAGTTTGACTGTTATGTCTCTTGAAGTCTTTTTATATCTAGAAGTTACCTTTTTTTCTCTCCCTTTTCTTTTTCCATCATGATTCATCAGAGACTAATACAGTTACCTGGATTTATCTGATTAATTCCTAGTGTTATTAACATGTTACTACAAACTTGAAGATAGAGGTAATACTTGATTAGTTCAGGTGAACACTCTGGGGACTATATTAAAGATCAGGTTGTGTACTCTAGTTTTCCCCCTAATAGTGATGCTGAGATTGATTAGTGGGTTCAGGTGGTAAGTCTGAGTTCTTTCTTAGTGGGTTCAGATGGTAAGTCTGAGTCCTTCCTTATAAAGTTGCATTTTACCCCTTGAAACCAGCTGTAAGCCCTTTTATACCTTTATAATTTTGAAACTTGTGTTAACTATTCAAAATGCAAATAATTATCTTTAAAAAGACAAAACTCACTGCAAGAAATTGTCTCTTTCTCTCTCTCCTTTTTTTTAACGGAAACCCCGATAACTAGGTGGCATTGTTCTCATAGAAGAGAAATTGAAGTTTGGAGAGATCAAAGTTCACTCAAGGTGGTAGACACATTAGGTATATTTGTTTAATTCCAGGGTCACGCTTTTCCACCATATTTTGTAAACTATAAACTAGTATATAAATGTAAAATTGTTATTACTGCTAGTATTATGCTGTTTGTCCCTTTGTATCTTTTTAGATGGGTAATCAGTATCTAATGAGATTAGACTTTTTGGAGTATCAGTAAACTGGAATTGATCTATGTGGTGTGATAGCCTTCAATGAACCACTCTGAAGGTTCAAAATATGTGAAAGTCAAACTTCTTGATGATTTCTGGAATTCCAAAAAAGTTCTCTACCTGGAACCATTATGTAGTCTTGGTTCTTGGGCCTAAAGTCTTCTATGTTTAAAAAAATATGAGTTTAAAAAAAATTTTTTTAATTTAAAAAACGATAATACTGTTGACCCTTGAACAACATGGATTTGAACTGCGTGGGTCAACTTATATGCTGATTTTAAAAAAATATTGAATACTACAGTATTGCACCATCTGTGGTTGGTTGAATTTGTGTATAGGGAGGGCCGACTACAAATTATATGTGGATTTTTGAGGAGGGTCAGAGCTCCTAACCCCCATGTTGTTCAAGGGTCAACTGTATATGTGTATTATTGCTTAAATTTTTGGAGAGTGCAAAAGGGTTTATAGTGAAAAGTAAATCCCTGACCCCCAGGTCCTCAGTCCTTTTTCCCAGAGGCAATGACTAGTTGTCATTACTAGTCATGAATGTTACTAATTTCATGAGTATCCCACTAGAGTTATTCTGTACATATGCATATGTCATCAGGGTAAATTCTGACATTCATATGTAGAAGTATCTTAGTCGTATAACCTAAAACAATACTACCGTTGAAGGTTATACTCCAGTCTTTATTATGTTTGTATTCCAGACATCTTTGCTGATTTCTGTTCATTCATTCAGCAGATATTGAATATCTATTCTATACCAGATGTTGTGCTGCGTAATGAGAATAAAACAGTGAACAAGACAGGCATTCCTGCTTGCTGTCATGGAGCTTATACCCTATTGGGAGAGGCAGTTATTAAGCAAATAATTATACTAATAATTAAATATAGTGAAGATTTAGTACCTGCTTTGTGCAAAACACTGTGGATTTTCTAATTTATTCCTCATAACAGCCCTCTGACATTGGTACTGATATTGTTTTTAGTTTATAAATGTGGAACGTGAAGTACAGAAAAATTAAATTACCTGCTCCAGATCGCACAGCTAGTGATTGATAGAGCCAGGTTCCAAGCAGTCTGGCTATAGAGATCTTACTTTCTTCCTTTACCCTAATGCAGTGGTTTTCAGTGATGGATTGGGAATCATCCCTCAGGGAGCTTTGGAAATTTGCAGGGGGTGTTTTTGGTTTCAAAGTAATTGAGAGGGTGACACTGAGTTTAGTGGATGGAAATCAGGGATGTTAAGACATCCTGCAGTGTAAGGGACGTCCCTGTATAGTAAAAAGTTATTCCGCATCTTGTGTCACTTTCAAATGTCCCAGAGGATTTTTCACATAGGTGAAAAATCTGTTTATGATTTTCTGAGCCTAGACCCAAATTTGTTTTACATATAAACACACTGTATTATTATTATTATTATTTTGCATAGAGCATAGTTATGTAAATCATGAGATTGTGGTTTCTTTATTTCAGAAAGTTTATCAAGAGTTGGTTACTGTTTTGGATTGTCTTCAGACAGCAAAGTTATTCATGGTATTTTTATCAACAATATAATATACCTATATCCATCTGTATTTGTAATTGTCACATTCATAGTCTTATTTAATATCATGCCAAAGCATTTATATGATGAAATACATATTGCTTTATGATACATTTTCTTTTTTATTATAGCTAGCACATTATTTTACATGTATAAAATGTAAAATTTACATGTGTAAGTTACAGTACCTCTGAATTTCATTTCAGGAAGGATAAGAAGTATTATAAAATATTTACAATAAAAAGAAGGTATAAAAGTATCTTTAAAGAAAAAAATTGTATGGTGACAGTTGGGGAAGATGACTGAGGAGCAGACTGAGGATTCTTTTAATAATCCCTCATATTTATGTATGAATGAAAATTCCCATGATGTTTTAGAAAAAAGAGTTTTGGGTCTGATATGGTTGAGAATTGCTGCTCTACTGTCTGCCTCATAAATAGTAATAGTTGTGATAAGTGATATAAAGAAGGTACTGGGGGCTTCCTACGTGGCACGGTGGTTAAGAATCCGCCTGCCAGTGTAGGAGACACGGGTTCGAGCTCTGCTCCAGGAAGATCCCACATGCTGTGGAGCAACTAAGCCTGTGTGCCACAACTATTGAGCCTGTGCTTTAGAGCCCATGAGCCACAACTATTGAGCCCATGTGCTGCACCTGCTGAAGCCCACGCGCCTAGAGCCCGTGCTCCGCAACAAGAGAAGCCACGGCAATGAGGAGCCCGCGCACCACAGCAAAGAGTAGCCCCACTCACCACAGCTAAAGAAAGCCCATGCACAGCAAAAAAAAAAAAAAAAAAAAAAAAAAGACCCAACACAGCCAATAAAATAAATAAATAAATTTATGAAAAAAAAAAGAAGGTACTGGATTTTAGAAGTGTAATGTATGGTGAGGGAATACCTAGTCTGGGAGATAAGGGAGTGCTTCCTCAGGCAACTGATGTTTGGACTGAGATTTGAAGGATGAGTAGTTAACTAGGTGGAAAGGAGTAAGAGCATTCCAAAGAGAGGGACCAGCATAAGAAAAAGCCTTGTGGGAGGAGCATGTTACATGGGAAAAACTAAAAATACCATTTTGTCTGGTGCACAGAGATCAAGGGGGAAAGTAGCTCAAACCTATATAGTACACATTAGCAAGGATCATATCAGTAGGCCTTGTTAGACTTGTTAAATATTTTGGTTTATGTCTTACAGAATTGGATGCCATTGAAGGACCTTTAAAAGTGAGGAACTGAGACATAAAAATACTGTGTGTGTGTGAGAATGGCATTTTCATTGTATTGTTGAGGGATTCAAAAAGCGCGTGTTTAGATGGAGATGAAATTGAAGTAGACTGGAATGCTGAGCCACCTCATGAAAGACAGCTGCCATACAAGAGTCACTCAAACCCCAGCAGACTTTGTCACTAAGCCTAGGGCCTCTTACTCCATCACAGGATTGAGGAGTATGTCTTCTTTGATCATCCCCACCTGCTTGACCATTGCTTGCAGTCATTCAAACATGGTGAAGGCTTTTAAAAGTGCAGGCATGGGTGGGAGGGAGGGTATATGGGGACATATGTATAAATACAGCTGATCCACTTTGGTGTACCTCAAAAGCTGGTGCAAGAGTGTAAAGCAATTATATTCCAATAAAGAGCTTAAAAAAAAAAAGTGCAAGCATGGGAATCTAGTTCTGGTCATCACTAAGTTCCTCCTGCAGATAACAACTGTTAAATCTGGACAGAAATACATAAAACAACTAAAATCACTGGAGAGTTACCAAAAGCAAGCAAATTCTGGAAAGTAATTGACACTTGGGAAACAGAGCCACATGGAGTGATTTCTCATTTTCATGGCCCCAATTTGTGTCAGATAGGATGGTTAAAATTCTGATGGTAAACTTCCAGTCTTTATGATCTAAAGAACCAAAAGATAAGGCTCAAGGCAACCACAGGTGTTGGAAAGTGAGAATCCTGGAACATAGAGAGAAACATCAAATTCTGTGAATAAACTCTACTCGGATCTTGGCACACTGTTGAGAACTATGCATGTGTGAAGCAGACTCTGAGAAGCCCAGCTCAAGATTAAAGAACTGAAGCAAGATCTCATCTGCTTAAGGAACAGAGTTTGGAGTTTGAGTCAACTAATTTAGATACTTATTAAAACAAGAATAAATAAAAATATCAACACTCTTCAAAGGAATATAAAGGAATCCAGAGACTCCACAAATAACATATATGTTTGTCGTTTAATTTAACAAATATTTACAATAGTCAGGATATATTCCAAAATTGCTCATGTATAGAGGATCGGGAAAACGTAACCTATTCTCAAGTTAGAAGACAATTTACAGAGACTGACCCTAAAGTATCCAAATGTTGGGATTTAAACTTTTATAAAAAGTTTAAGTGTGAACTTCTATAACTTTGTATTAATAAAGGAAAGGAAAATCATGCAAAGGAAGTATGCTCATAAAGAATGAGTATGAGATTAAGAAAAGACCAAATAGAGATTCTAGGACTGAAAAATATCATATTGGAAATAAACTAGATGGGCTAAGCAGCAGAATGGAGATGACTGAGGAAAGAATCCATGAAATTGAAGATCAATAGAAATTCAATATGAGGAACAGAAAAAGTAGGAGGAAAAACGGAGTAGACTCTCAAGGACCTGAGAACAATATCACAAAATCCATCACACGTAGTTGGAATCCCAGAATAGGAGGAGAAAGAATGGGGAAGAAAAGAAAAATACTTGAAAATATAATGACTGAACTTTTCCCAAATTTAGTGAAAAGGCATAGATTGACATATTCAATAAGTTCAGCAAACCCAAGAAAGGTAAAGATAAGAAAACCTCTAGTTTAAAAATGAAGGAAATGGTGATTGGATTTTTCGTAGTCAAACTGCTAAAAGCCAAAAATAAAAGGAAAAATCTAGAAAATGGCCCCAAAACCCCCAACATGTTGTATACAGGGGAGTAATCATGGAGGCCAAAGGGAATAGAGAATATTTAAAATGCTGAAAGAAAAATCTGATAACCCAGAATTCCAGATTCAGTAGAATAGCCTTCAAGAATGAAAACAAAATACAAATATTGTCAGATAAAACCAAGAGAATTTCTTTGTAGCAGATCTGCATTATAAGAAATGCTAAAGAAAGTTCTTCATGCTGAAGGGAAATGAAACCAGATGGAAACTTGAATCTTCGTAAGAGAATGAAGAGCATCAGATATGGTAGATATCTGGAGCTTCCTCCGCAAGAGGGCAGACAGCAGGATCAAGCAGCATCAGCAGTATTTCGTCATGTGGAACTGAAAACCACAGCCACAGAAAGATAGAGAAAATGAAAATGCAGAGGACTTTGTACCAGATGAAGGGACAGGATAAAACCCCAGAAAAACAACAAAATGAAGAGGAGATAGGCACCCTTCCAGAAAAAGAATTCAGAATAATGATAGTGAAGATGATCCAGGACTTTGAAAAAAGCCTGGATGCAAAGATCGAAAAGTTTACCAGAGACCTAGAAGAATTAAAGAGCAAACAAACAGAGATATGCAACACAGTAACGGAAATGAACAATACACTAGAAGGAACCAATAGCAGATTCACTGAGGCAGAAGGGCAAATAAGTGACCTGGAAGACAGAATGGTGATCATCACTGATGTGGAAAAGAATAAAGAAAAAAGAATGAAAAGAACTGAAGACAGCCTAAGAGACCTCTGGGACAGTGTTAAACGCACCAACATTCTCATTATAGGGGTCCCAGAAGGAGAAGAGAGAGAGAAAGGACCTGAGAAAATATTGGAAGAGATTATAGTTGAAAACTTCCCTAACATGGGAAAGGAAATAGCTACCCAAGTCCAGGAAGTGCAGAGAGTCCCAGGCAGGATAAACCCAAGGAGAAACACACCAAGACATAATAGTAGTCAAATTGACACAAATTAAAGACAGAGAAAAGTTATTAAAAGCAACAAGGGAAAAATGACAAATAACATACAAGGGAACTCCCATCAGGTTAAGAGCTGATTTCTCAGCAGAAACTCTGCAAGCCAGAAGGGAGTGGCGTGATATATTTCAAGTGATGAAAGGGAAGAACCTACAACCAAGAATCCTCTACCCAGCAAGGATCTCATTCACATTCGATGGAGAAATCAAAAGCTTTACAGACAAGCAACAGCTAAGAGAATTCAGCACCACCAAAGCAGCCCTACAACAAATACTAAAGGAACTTCTCTAAGCGAGAAACAGAAGAAAAGGACCTACGAAAGCAAAAACAAAACAATTAAGAAAATGGTAATCGGGACATACATATCGATAATTACCTTGAATGTAAATGGCCTAAATGCACCAGCCAAAAGACAACGGCTGGCTGAATGGATACAAAAACAAGACCCATATATATGCTGTCTCCAAGAGACCCACTTCAGACCTAGGGACACATACAGACTGAACGTGAGGGGGTGGAAAAAGATATTCCATGCAAATGGATATCAAAAAGCTGAAGTAGCAATACCCATATCAGATAAAATAGACTTTAAAATAAAAAATGTTATAAGAGACAAGAAAGTACTTTACATAAAGATCAAGGCATCAATCCAAGAAGAGGAGATAACAATTATAATTACATATGCACCCAATATAGGAGCACCTCAATACCTAAGGCAAATGCTAACAACTATGAAAGAGGAAATGCAAGGCAGAAATAGAGACACAGGTGTAGAGAACAAACACATGGACACCAAGTGGGGAAAGCAGGGAGGGTTGGGGGGGAATGAATTGGGAGGTTGGGATACCAAATTGTACACTCTAAATATATGCTGTTTATTGTCTCTTAACTGTTATCTCAATAAAAGTTCTTAAAAAAAAAAAGAAAGAAATGGTAAGTATCTGGATAAATATAAACTATTTTTTTCTTTTAATTAATACTATCTATGACTGTTAAAAAAACATCTTGTGGAGTTCATCATGCTTGTAGGTATAAAAGATATATCATAGATCATGGAATGGGAAGTGGGGGTAAATAAACCTGTATTGTTGTAAGGTTTCTACATATTACATGAAGTGGCATGTTACTAACACTGAGTACAGTATAAAAATGATATGGGTGTATGTTCTATATCCTAGAGCAACCACTGTGGAAAAAAATAATGCAAGGAAGTATTGCTAAAAAGCTAGTACAGGGACTTCCCTGGTGGCGCAGTGGTTGACAATCTGCCTGCCAATGCAGGGGACATGAGTTCAAGTCCTGGTCCAAGAAGATCCCACATGCCATAGAGCAGCTAAGGCTGTGTGCCACAACTACTGAAGCCTGTGTGCCTAGAGCCTGTGCTCCACAACAAGAGAAACCACAGCAATGAGAAGCCTGTGTACCACGACAAAGAATAGCCCCCACTCTCTGCAACTAGAGAAAGCCTGAGTGCAACTGTGAAGACCCAACACAGCCAATAAAAGTAAATAAGTAAATAAATATTTTTAAAAAAGGAAGAACCAAACAGCAAAAGCAAAAAGCTGGTAGAAAAATTGAAGTGAATAATGCAAAAGAAGACAGAAACAGAGGTACAGCCAAGCAAATAAATAGGAGATTAAAAATAATAAAATGGTAGACTTAATCCACCCATATCAATGATTTCATTTACTTTAGTGGAACAAACATTGATTCAGTTTAGTTTGGTTTAGACTGGTTAAAAGTAAATTCCAAAAGATACACCTTTCAAACAGTAAGCATAAGAAGGCTGGAGTGGCTGTATTCATATCAGATAAAGTAGATTTCAAGATAAAGTATATTGCCAGAATTAAGGGGGTTATTTCATAATAATAGAAGGGTCAGTTCATTAGGAAGACAGTCATAAATATGTATGTGCGTAATATCAGAGCTTCAAAATACATCAAGCAAAAATGGATGCAATTAAAGGAAGCAAGAGACAACAACCGCAGTGATTTTAACACTTTCCTGAACAATTGATAGACATCTACACAAGCAAAAAATCAGTATAGATCATCATTTCCACCCAACAGCTGCAGAATACATTTTTTCCCCAAGAGTGCATATAGGCCAGATGCTTGTCTGTAAATCAAGTCTTAATAAATTTAAAAGGGTTGAAATACTACAAAGTATGTTCTTTGACCATAATGGGATTAAAGTAGAAAAGATGTCAAACAAAACCCTGTAAATATTTGGAAGTTCAGTGAAACTTCTAAGTTGATGAGTCAAGGAAGAAATCATAAGAGAAATCAGTAAATATTTTGAACTGGATGATGAAAATGCAACATCTAAATTTGTGGGATAAATGTCATAGCCCAGAGGAACCTAAGGAGACATGATGATTAAATGTAGTATCCTTGTTGAAATTCTGGAAGAGAAAAAGAATGCTAGGTTAAAAAAAAAAAGGAAATAAAGTATGAATTTAATAATATGTCAATATTGATTTATTGTGAAAATTATTATACTAATATGAGATGTAAATAATATAGGAAAAGGGGTGGGTATGTGGATACTCTTCTGTTTTTTGCAAATTTTCTATGAGTCTAAAACTATTATAGTTTATTAAAAAGTGCTAAAAAACTTATAGGACACAGCTAATGCAGTTCTTAGAGGGAAGCTTATAACTTAAACACCTGCTTTAGAAAAACAAGGTTTAAAAATAAGGAATGAGCTAAAGTTCTGCCTTAAGAATCTAGTAGATGAAGAACAAGATATACCTAAAGTAGATAGAAGATAAGAGATAATAAAGACAACAGAAGAAATCAGTGAAATAGAAAATGACAACCAGTAGACAAAATTGCAAAGCTAGAAGTTGATTCACTGAAAAAAATCAACAATATTGATGAACCACTTGAGAGACTGATGATGAAAAACAGTGATAACACAGATTACTAGTAACAGGAATGAAAGGGATCACTACAGATCCTGTAGGATAAAAGGGATATTATGAACAACTTTTTGCCAACAAATTTTGACACTATAAATAGACAGTTTCTTGAAAATGTCAATGTGCTAAAATTGTCGCAAGTTGAAGTAAAATCTGAATAAGCTTATATTAAAGAAATGGAATTAATGGGAAAAAAAAAAGACTCCCACAGTGGTTTCACTGCTGAATTTTATCAAGTATTTAAAGAAGAAATAACATCAGTCTTAAATAAACTTTCAGGAAATAGACAAAAGGGAAACACTCATTTCATGAGGCCAAAACCTGATAAAAATGTTAACAGGTTTAAAAGAAAATTACAGAATAGTGTATCTTATGAACATAGACCCCCCAAATTCTGGGCAGAATATTAACAAATCATAATACATCATGACTAAGTGACCAAAGATTAGATGGATAGGTATCTGATAAAGCAAGTACTATGTAGTAAAATGGTAACCATAGAATCTAGGTGATGGATATATGGATATGCAGTAAACTGGGGATGGGATATTCACTATAAAGTTCTTTTAATATTCCTGTGTTTGAAATTTTCCAAAATACATTATAGGGAGAAAAGTCAAGGGAATATTATGATCAGGTTTGCATTTTAAAGAGATTACTTCTGCTGCAGTTTAAGGAATTAAGAAAGTACAGGATTACCTGAGAGTAGTTTGAGAAGGAGTGCTGAGACCACTTAGGAAGATGTTGTACAGGTATTCTCTTTAGGCTGATAATTTCAGGATGAGTTTGAGCCCCGGGAAGTTTTTCAAGATCTTGGAATACTGTACTTTTGAACAGTAGCTAATTTTGTCTAAGCATATCTTTTACTGTATTGTTGAGATTTGGAATATATCTTTGCCACATGTACGGTGTGCATGTGAGCTTTTGACTTTTGACATTTACAGGGATATGAGATTTTTGCAAATTCCAAAATTTGCAAATACCACTACTTTAATAGCACATAAATTCCTTCTTAAAATCTAATAAAATATATGATGACCCTTTCAGAGGCTTAATGATTTTTTTAAATACAGGACAAAGGCATTTAGAAAGGTGGTAATATAAATTAAAACTGCTAAAGTACATGCTTTACTGTATCACACCAAAACTGTGGTATGGTCACCTATGAACTTAAAAGATTCTATAAAAAGAAGAAATAGTGAAAATGATGGCTATTATAGTCATACTTGTATGAAGTGGATGAAGGGTATTGAATGTACTGTTAGTAATAAGATGCATGGAGAACAACAAAGCTTTTTGAGAATAGAGAGCAGTTAGTAAGGCTTACAGTGATTGTAATTCATGTCACAGAATTTTACATTACTATGGATCTTTGGAGTTGCTTGGAAATATAAATAAATGATATGTTGAACTTTTTAAACTGTTAAATAAATGCAATAAGCTACCCAGTTAAACTTTTAAAACAGTGTTTGTATAAGCTATCTTTGGGCTTATGACTCACTCTGTTATATGATGATGACTTTTGCTGGTATTTTTATTACCTTGTTAGAGTTGGCATTATCCCAGTTTCTTTCTCAGTTATTTTTCCCTCTAGGACATAATGCTTCCAAGTTCTAGAATTGAGTTAAAGTATTGGAACCTGACCGTAGTTCTAATTCCAGGGTAAGGAATCAGATTGTGGTCTGCCCTGTCCATTTCCTTGCCTGGTGATGGGCAATATGAACAGCTTCATTTGTTGCATGCTTGACTTTTGATCCCTTTTCCTGAGTCACTACCTTCCTGTGTTTGTTTTAGCCCTATGCTTACTAATAAAAAATAAAGAGTGGTTGAGATAGATATATATATATAGAATCCTCCTGAGTGTTATGTTAGGGCAGATATATAAAAAGTAGGAATGCTAGTGAGTAAAGTGCTTATGAACTTATGCTCCATCAAAGATACTGGAAGGACGCAGGAAACCACCAATCACTTGCCTTGGGAAAGAAGAGCCCGCCAGAACTTAGACCTAGTCAATAGGACAGCTACCCAGAATAAGCCTTTGAAAGTTGTAATCATAGGTTCATATGCCCCAAAATACTTCTTGATCTCTGTTGTCAGCTTACTAAAACTTCTTCCTTAGCTGGGAGCCTTGAAACTTTCTGGGGAGTCCCACTCAACAAAGTAAGGACTTTTCAAAAGTGCCAGTCATATCTTTGTTCCATAACCTTCTGGACAACCGAGGGGTAGTGACAAAAACTTGCTGTATCACTGAACACTGTCTCTCTGTTGCCCTGTCTTGTTCACCAGAAGTCCAGACATACCTACCATCAAATAGTCTATTCTTACTTATATAGCAGATTGTTTTAACAGTAACATGGGATAATGTGACAATGTTTCAAATAAAGTTGACACTAGTGTTTTCCAGCCTTGAGTTACATAAATGTAATATTTGGAGGGTTATTTTGACATTGATGTTTGAGATGGAGGACAGTGTTATGAGATAGTGGTTTCTTGAAAGGCCATCTTGCTGACCAGTTTAGGTCACTTTTGAGTGACTGCCCTTGTATAAGGATGGGGAGAGATGATGAAGTACAGAATGGAGCGTCTGGAGACTCTAATGCAATAGTTCTACTCTGCCTGCACAACTGTATTTCTTTTTATTAGTAAGCTATGTAGGTGATTTTGATGTATTGCTTGGATTTAGAACTTGTTCATTTATTGGGAGAGGGAGTCAAGGCAGGAAACATTAGTGAGTAAAGCAGTTGGGTGAAGGGAGAATAGATAAAGGTCATGCAGGTTTATCACACTGAAGAGTAAATAATTTAAAAATTGAAATCTGTCAGAACTTGGTGACTGAATATGAGAATCTGAAAGAAAATCAGTAATATGGTTTTGCCTATGGGAATGATAATTGTATTAACAGGATAGTAATTGAGATGTTGAGAAAAGGTACTTACTGTAGGATTTTGTAGAGTTATGACTAAGAAATATCACACATATTTCTCACAGTTATTTGGAGAAAATTTGAAAGATTTCATAATGGGTATATTTAAGTGATATGGGAGAAAATGTAAGGTGGTTAAAGTGAGGACAGCAGTAGTTGAATCATTTATTTATACTTACTTGACTTGTATAATGTAACATCTCAAGCGTTTTGAGATTGCAAAGTTGGATGGTTTCTATTTCCTCGACTTCTAATCCTTGTTAAGACCTTTGAAGAAGGCTGTGAGCTAATTTCAGTATTTCAGAAAGCTTAACGGAAATTATATTTTTACCCAGTTTAAGGATATACAAATTAAATTTCTTTTGTCTTTAGCTGGAATCATATCAACTCAGTGTTTTTAAGTACTAGGTCTTTCTCGTTGATTAAATACTTTGCTAGCAGTTTACACTTTTTGATTTTTTACAAAAGTGAAAATTTTTACAAAAATGAAACGATATATGCAGATTAGAAACATGGAGCTCATGAAAAGAAAAAATAAATAAAAAGAGGGAGTCTTTGGTTAAAAGGTTGATAGAGAGTATTTTTATTATATGACTTTTCTTTATCCATTTACTACGAGTTGATGTCTTTGGCTTTATTAAAGAGAAACACAGTTGGTATTTTAGTGCTTAGTTTTCAATTGAGTAAAAATATAAAAATCCCACAGCAGGGCTTCCCAGGTGGCGCAGTAGTTAAGAATCCGCCTGCCAATGCAGGGGACACGGGTTCGAGCCCTGCTCCAGGAAGATCCCACATGCCGCGGAGCAACTTAGCCCGTGTGCCACAATTATTGAGCCTGCACTTTAGAGCCCGTGAGCCACAACTATTGAGCCCATGTGCTGCACCTACTGAAGCCCATGCACCTAGAGCCCATGCTCCGCAACGAGAAAAGCCACAGCAATGAGGAGCCCACGAACCACAACAAAGAGTAGCCCCCACTCACTGCAACTGAAGAAAGCCCGCGCACAGCAAAAAAAGACCCAACACAGCCAATTAAATTAATTAATTAATTAAAAAAAAAAAGAATCCTACAGCAACTGCTGTTGCTTGTGCCAGAAAGTCTCACTTTTTCATTGACTTTGTTGCTTCCAAGTTTTTTGTTCCTATTTTGCTTTAATGAGTAATAATTTGAAGCAGTATTAAAAATATTTCTGGAAATATCTTTATCACTGATTATGCAACTCAGAACAGTGCTTGCTGAATGAAATAAAATACTGCTTGTAAATAATAATTAAAGTTAATGTTAAGAGGTAAGGGAATTAAAAGAATAATTATGCTTTGACACTTAGCACCAGAGTGATTTGTATTAATTTTGAGATTTAGGATAGATTAGTAATACTGGAAGCATAAATAATCCTATGCCTATCCATAAAGTTATATTTCTTTGTTTTATTAGCTAGTTGACATTCAGCCTTCTCAGATGTTCAGAATTTTACCCTACAGTCTTGTTTTGGTGCTTTGTACTTTGTTATTGAATAGGATTATTTCAGACATTCAACCGTGGTACACAATAGCAAGGAAACTGCTGAGTGACAAGAGAAGTGGAGAACCTTAGGCTTCTTTCTCATTGGTTTTTCCACCATGTTGTCTAGGGGTTATAGATTAAATTAGGGCAGCTTATAATTTCATTACCTCACAATTTTGAAGTCCCATAAAGAAGAAGTCCAGGCTAAGAACCAGATAAATCTGTTAGAGTCTGGTGTTGTGTGTGTAGAGGAAAAGTAATTTTGCCTGGGAATAGAATTAAATTCTCAGATAGGGCGTCCTTGCAGGGATGCAGGAGGAAAGGATAGTACTGCTAGAGGATTGTAGAATAGAGACCCTTCTGGTCTAAATCCAAACCTCAGTATTTATCCAGTTATCTCTGTCTCACATTTAATAACCTAAGATAGTTCTATTTGGAACAATTCAGCAAATAATTATGGAGTGCCTGCAATATGCCAGACACTGTTCTCAGTGCTAGATCTATACTAGTGAACAAAATATACAGAGTCTCTGTTCTTGTGAAACTTAATTTTTAGTTGGGGAAGCAGTAACAAATATATACTATGTTAGGTAGTAAAGGATGCTTATTTCAGATATTTCTTGCTGTTTAACAAGCTATCCTGAAATTTACTGGCTTAAAACAGCTATTTTATTGATTCTTACAATTCTGTGGGTTGAAAAGGGCTTATTTGCGTGGTTCTTTAACGGGTCTCACTTGGGGTCACTCATTGGCAGCTGGACCTGTCAGGTGGTGCTGGTTGTTGTTTGGGTGCTCAGCTGGGGCCTCCGTTTTTTTCTCTTTGGTCTCTCCGTGTGGCTGGGCTCTAAGAGGGAATGTTCCAAGTGTGCAAAGGTAGAAGCTGCAGATTTTTTAAGGCCTGGCCTCAGAAATTGCATTGTCACTTCCAATGCACTTTATGGGTCAAGCAGTTCATAGGGAGGGAAGATGGGCTCCATCTTTTGATGGGCGGTGGTGACAATGTCACATTGCAAAAGAGCACATGAGGTGGGAGACAATGTTGTGACCATCTGTGGAGACAATCTACCATAGTACTATTAAAAAGTGAAACATGAAGCAGGTTATTAGGGGGATGGAGGGAACGGGGGATAGGACGTGCAGTATTCTATCAGGAGGTCAGGGAAGGCCTCCCCGATGAGGCAGCAGGAGAGAGTGCGCCCCGAAAACCATACAGACTTTTTTTTTTGTCTGAAGGATTTATTTAAATATTTTAAATGTCAGCATAACACAGAGGAAAGGCTCTTAGACCAGAAATCAGAGATGTGGGATCTACTCTCTGCTGTGCCTAGGTACGTCTTAAGAAAGACTATCCCAGGCAGAACAGGAAATATAAAAACCCTAAAGTAGGAGAACCCCTGGTGTGATCAAGGAATAGCGAGGAGCAAGGAAGACAGTGTACCTTGAACGGAGCAGTACAGGGCGTGGAGTCAGACTGAGAAAGAGATTTTGTAGCCAGTGGCAGAGAACTTCGGATTTTCTGTGAGTAAGATGGGAATCTATTGCAAGAGTCTGTGCAGAGGAGTTAAATGATCTGACTTAAATTTTAAAAGAATCCTGTTCTGAGAATCCTTGGTTGCTAATTTGAGAATAGACCTGTGAGCGAACAGACAAGAGTGGAAACAGGAGGTCGGGTCAGTAGGCTGGTGCCATGTGAGATGATGGATGTGCCAAGCAGTGAGGGGTGGTTGGATTTTGGATGCACTTCAAAGTGGAACTGGCAGGATTTGCTGATGAGGGTGGATATGGGATGACTCCCAAAGTTTTTGCCCTAGGTACCTGGAAAATTCGAATTTTCCTTTACCAAGATGGGAAGACTGGGGGAGGAGCAGGGTGGAGGTGAGGGAGATGCAGGGTTTGTATTTTGGGCTCTGTTAAGATGAATCTGAGAAGACATCTGGGAAGAAAAAGGTTACTAAATGTTACTTCCTCATTGCAGGTGTGACGTTGAGTGCTTCAGATCTGGTCACTATGGCACGAGAACGAAAATGCATATTGTGCCACATTGTGTACAGCTCAAAAAAGGTAATAATAGAAGAGGGAGAATCTGAGGCTTTTATGACTGATCATTTTTTCGGAGACATATGGAATTTATAGATGGGTAAAAGCTTTTAACAACATCTTATTTATGCTTCTTTCCTAAACCTCAGTCTTATTTCACTGGTTTTTGTCCTCATGACTACCTCATAAAGCCAGTCACTATATTATTAAACCTCTACCTGGAATTTAAGGATACTCAACACTATGATAAAGAGAAATTCAGTTATAGAGAAAATAGATTAAAATTCAGGTTGAGATTATAACATCTTTCTGATTAGCTAGGTAACAACATTGATAGGTAGCCTTTTAGCCCATGCTTGTGAAAAGTGTAGCACAGCAGCAGTGCTACTAACTATATCCTTAGACATCCACAAGGTGGGGATGTTGCGCAAAGAAAAACGTTTTTAAGAACTAAAAGAATTTACCTGTGCTTTATGCAAATTGGATGCAGTTTGTCTCACATTTTGCTTCCCCCCCACCCCCACCCCTTTATTCTTGCTTTCCAAGAGCGCTGCTAGCTTAACTACTGACGATTTTTTCCTCTGTGCTTTTAAGATGTTCTTGATTGTCATTGGGAATTCAGAAAACTGGGAAGAGTAGTATGAGTGAGGTTAGCCAGGGAAGTCTGAGTGAGCCTTGAAAGATGTTTGCAAGTAAAATGGCTTAAAAGAAATGGAGAAGGGGACTTCCTAGGTGGCGCAGTGGTTAAGAATCCGCCTGCCAATGCAGAGGTCACGGGTTCGATCCCAACTCCAGGAAGATCCCACATGCCGCGGAGCAACTAAGCCCGTGTGCCAAAAAAAAAATAAATAAATAAAAATAAAATTTAAAAAAAAAAATGGAGAAGAGATACTTAAGGTGGAAGAAAAATACATACAAAGGTACAGGTGTAGAATGGAGTATAACAGTTCTAGGAGTCGCCACATTTAATTTGTAATTTAAGTGAAGATAGGTGATAAACAGTGTTGAATGCCAAACTGAGGGCTTTGATTGGGATCCATCTAGTAGGCCGGGGTGAAGAATTTTTTTTTCCTATTCAGGATTTCTGTCAGTGATGGAAAAATCACCTTAGATCTTAAAATCATGTTTAGTAATATACTTGCTGCCTTTTACAAAAGTAAAAGAACTGCTCTTCTAACTTTAAAAATTTAGACCAGGGTTTACTCAGATTTTCATTAAATAAAAATTCCTTATGGCTACTTTCAGATTAGAGAGAGATGGAAAATTGAGAAGGTATGAGTTGGCTACTCAGAGCTGTGTTGTCAGACTTTCGTGGAGTAGCAGTCCTATCTTGTTATATCTCATGATTTTGATATTTTAAGTCTTTCTGGCATTTTATTCTTGATTAAAACATGTTTCATCTCTTCATACTTTTCCATGGATCTTAACAAAGTTAAATAAGAGCTGGGGCCATTTACTTCTGCCTTAGGGAAAGCCAACTTATAGGTTTTTAAGCAAGGGAATGGCATGATTTAAGTGTTAAGATTTGGTGTAAGAAATTAAATGAATGGGTTAACTGAAAGGGATAAACTCAAGATACTTGCTTTTAATAGACTATGAACAACTTATATTGATGTGCTTTCCTCTAGTTTCCCAAACTAGTATTACCATGGTTTCTCCAAGTACACTGTGAAGGAGAAAAGAATCTAGGGTGCTGTATATTACATCCCTGAGTATCCTGATGCTTATTAACTTATGAAAATCTGAGAAGCCCTGGAATTAAAAAATATTAAAAAAAATTTTTTGTGTTGGTGTTTTCCAAATTTGTTCAACCCCAGATCCTTTTCTCTCCCTTTTTTCCCCCTCCTTTCAAAAACATAATGCTACTGTAAGGAACTAAATTGAAGCTTGGTAATAACTCTGCAGGTATGCATTTGGAGCTATGCCTGTGGATCTTTCTCAGTTATTTTGAAAACTCGGTTGTCTCATTATTTGCAGTCATGCTTTAGAGCAGGATGGGAGAGGATTTCACATGTAAATTTAGAAACTGATTATTGAAGTATTTTAGACAATCAGAAGTCACATTAAGGGAATTCCCTGGTGGTCTGGTGGTTAGGACTCTCCCCTTCTTCTGCAGGGGGCATGGGTTCAATCCCTGGTCAGGAAACTAAGATCCTGCAAACCATGTGGGGAAAAAAAAAGTCACATTAAAACTAGGTTTGAATGATAACATTTTTTATAACTGAAATAGAATATAGAATTGGTCTTTACATCAGAGGGAATAACCTATTTCAGTGAATGCTCTTTTGGTTAGGAATGGTTTCATTTCAAGGAACAGACTCACTTAAATTTAGCTCAAGAAAAAGAGATTTGGCATATGTTAAATCCAATCCAAGGAAAAGCTGAACAACAGTAAGCGTAGGGATTTGAGCAGATGTTGTATATTGTTCATGGATTTTTTCATTCTATGTCCTGTCACTAACTCAACTTGGTTTTCAGCTCTGTAAGTGTTCATTATGGTTAATGGACAATCAGTTGTAGCTAGAAGCGGTCATGTGTAAAACTATCCCCTCCGGATGAAGCATTTGTAGAGATAGGAAGGAAGTGATGGTCATCTTCAGTAAAATTGCCACTTAAAGGAAGTGTTTTGAATCACAAACGGTATATCACACTGTGTGTAGATAACTTAAAGAATAGGTTGTTGTACTCTTTTTGACAAATGAATTGTATATAATTAAAAAAAAAATCTCAATGCACTGTGACATGGTATTTGAAATGTTGGCTTTGGTGTCAGATCTGCCAGAGTTTGAGTCCTACTTTCACCACTTGATAATCTGTGACCCTGAGAGGGCAAGACCGAATGTTTTCACACTTATCCCTTCATGCCTAGCTCTGTACTTGGCACCTAATAAGCATTTGATAAATATCTGGTGAATAAACAACTTAGCTTCTTTGCATCCCTGTGTCCTTATGATGTTAATAATCCTCCCTTAGCAGTGTTTTGTGGTCAAATGAGAAAATGTTTGAGGCACTTAGCCCAGGGCACAGTTAATAGTAATACTCAACTGTAGTAACCCTTTTATTATATTTGTAAATAGCCATTCTCTAAACATGGCATACTGGCTATATATACTTTGTGTCACAAAGAGACAGACATTTACAACTTTGAGTTTTTTGAGGTGTGTGTGCCCATATGTCACTCTTGCACTTTTAAGTGGAAGCTCTTTGCACAGATTTTATTTCCTTCCCACCAAGGGAGGGATCGAGGGCGGGGGAAAATCTAGTACACTTTCAAACTTTTCACACAAATATTTGAAACCAAACAAATCGATTGGTGTGGGGGAGGAAGTGGGCAGTAAAGGTGAAGCCGTGATTGAACTGATTCTGTTGTATCTGTAACTTCTGTCTAGAATTGATGTATCCATTTGTTCATTAACTGTATGTCAGGCTCTGGCCAAGACATGGATAAAGAGTTGTAGCTTACTATTGAGAAACTCTTAGTTGAGTGGGGAAAGAGAGTATGGAGAAAAGTAGCCAAGTAGTTGAGAAGTTATGTGATTTCAGGCAGTTTTTTTTTTTTTTTTTTTAATAAAGTTAATTCCTTATATTGGGGTAGAATTTAACCTGCTTGTTTATTATTTAGTCTTTTGCCTCCTAAATACAATATACGTTCTAACCTTTTTGGAAAGCCACTTAAATAATATGTTAAAAAAACAAGCTAAAGAGTTACTTAATAAGGAGCTGATTTCAATATTGTATTGAGAATAGGAACCACAAACATGACTTTGACTCAAGGAGCTTGATCCCCAGTTGTTGATTGCATAGGACAGAGGAATTTTTTCCCCCAAAGCAATCCCCCTTAGTTTAACCTGCTTTCTTTAATTTTGAAGGAGATGGACGAACACATGCGGAGCATGTTGCATCACAGGGAACTTGAGAACCTGAAGGGCAGGTATGGGACGGCTGTCTTCCGTAACGTGTGGATGTGGGGGGATCTGAGGGCTGATGGTGCTTGTCAGCTTATTTTATAGTAATCCTTCATAAGTGAATGTTGTCTATGGCATAGAACTATCTTCTGGAATTAATAACAAGTACAATAGTTTGTTTTGGGTTTTTTTTGCATTCAAAAGGGATAAATCTTTGTGCACCTCAAGTGTATAGAATTAACAGCAGCTCTAGCAAATAGATTACAGCAAAGGTAGATGGGGATGAGCTAGTTCTCTCATTAGTAAGCTTTCTCATTCCTACACACCAGCCTTGCAACTAGGACATTTCATATTGTTGTTTCAGCAGTGTTCAAATTATTGCATGCCATAAACCTTTACTGTTGGCTGGAATAGTCTGAGAAGTCCAAAGTCTGCTAAATAGCACTGCATCTCATTAGTGTAAATACAATTGATGTATAAACCTTGAGTATTTAAGAATGCTATTTTGTGAATTAAAGCTCGGGATGTTTAAGGAAAGAAAATCTAACATAAGTACCTTTAAGACATTACATGTAGCATGTGTGTATACTCCATGTCTTTTTTTCCAACTAAGTTCCCTTTTTTGATGTTTTGAACGTGTGTGAATTTGAAGTTTGGAGACAGTATGGAACAGAGAAACTTTGGGAAACAGAAATATGAATTATACCTTAGTCCATGAATAATGGTTACAGTAAGTCCCCTACATGTGAACCTTCAAGTTTCGAACTTTCACAGATGGGAACGTGTATTCCCATGTCCAGTCGCATAAGTTAGGTCACGTGTCTGGCGTACATTGTCACGTGCGTGCATCCTCTACAAGTGGTTGTGCTTTTGTGTGCTTTACTGTACAGTACTGTATAGAGTACAGTAGTACAATATTTTTATTTCAAGCTCAGAATGTCTGGGAGCAAGCTTAAAAGCAACAGTGATGCAGCTGGTACTGCTAAGAAGCGCCAAGCGATAATGATGGAAACAGTGAAAATAATTGAGAGAGTGGAGCGAGGCGAAAAGATGGTAGATGTCGCTCATTCTTATAACATGAATTGTTCAACCATCGGCACAATCCTAAAGAACAAGGACAAAATCATGGAACATATGAAGTCTGTTGGGCCAATGATGTCGACAATATTGGAAAGTGGAAAAGTGATGGAGGAGCTGGAGAAACTTCTCAGTGTGTGGGTGTAGGGTATCAGTGTGAGTCCCACTCAGCTTAATGCTGATTCAAGAGAAAGCAAAAAGCCTTTATGAAGATTTGAAGAAGAAATACGGTGAAGACTCAGAGGGCACATCTTTTAATGCCAGCCTTGGCTGGTTTCATTGGTTCAAGACTAGAGCCAACCTTTACAACATAAAAGTAAGTGGCGAGGCAATGAGTGCAGATACAGTAGCTGCCTGAGAATCTCCTAAAATGCTTATAGAAATTATTGATGAAGACATGTATTTACCCAAGCAGGAAGCAGGTTTTTAATGTGGATGAGAACCAGGACTGTACTAGAAGAGGATGCCAGACTGAAGTTATATTAGTAAGGAGGAAAAGTTGATACCAGGCTGTAAAGTAGCAAAACGTAGGCTAACTCTGTTGTTTGGTGGCAATGCTTCTGGCAATATGAAGCTGAAGCCTCTCTTAGTTTATCATTCAGAGAACCCAGGAGCCCTTAAAAACATAGCCAAGGGCTCTCTTCCTGTTGTGTGAAAGAGTAACCCCAAAGCCTGGGTTACACAGGCCATTTTCCAGGACTGGTTTTTCTACCACTTTATCCCGGAGGTAGAGAAATATTGCTTGGAGAAGGATGTCCCATACAACATTCTTCTGCTGCGTCAAGTGCTCCAGGCCACCTCCATTCATGGACGACTTTCATCCCAATGTCAAAGTAGTGCAACTGCCACAGAATATACATCACTCATCCAGCCTATGGACCAGGGAGTTACAGCGACTTTCAAGAAATATTATTTATGTCACATTTTTCATCAGGCAGTAAAGGCGAGTGACAAATCAGGAGCAACCTTGCCACTATTTTGGAAGGACTGTAACATCTTCAAGGCCATAAAAAACGTTGGCTTTGCTTGGCCTGAGGTTATGGCTGTCACCATGAATGCTGTTTAGAAGAACCTTTGCTTTGTTCACAATTTTCTTGAATTCAGGAAGGTGGATGAGGAGTCCAAAGAGGTCTTCAGCAACTTCGTGACCCTCAGTGAGAAGCTGAAGCTCAATCTGCAAGAAGGTGACTTCACGGAACTCCTTGTTGTGCAACATGAAGAGCTTATTAATGAAGACCTGATGGAATAGAAGGCCCAGAGAAACGATGAAGAGAGACAAGAGGAAGAAGAAGTAACTGAAGAACCCAAGAGATTCATGATGCAGGAAATGGCAAGAGGATTTCCTTTATTTGAGGAGACACTCTTAGTTTTTGAGGCACAGGACTTGAACATAGAAAGGTACATGAAGGTTGCAGCAGCCGTTCAGAATGCAGTCACGTGCTACTGTGTCATCTCTGACAAGAAAAAAGGAGCTACTACCCAGACATCACTGGATCGTTTTTTCAAGAAGGGGAGGATTGAAGCCAGCAAGGAACCTGAACCTGTGCCATCAACATCAAGTGTGAGGGAAATTGCAGCTCGCCCTCCGCCTCCTCTTGCGGACGATCCTTCAGCTCCACCTCCTCCCACCTCCTCTCCCTCCTCCGTCAGTAACGCTTCTTGCCCGTTCACTGATGCCAGCCGCTGGATGCCAGCTGGTGTCCTGGACTCCTGTACTTTCCAAGGTGCTGTACTGTAAGATTAAAAATGTTTCTTTTTTGTATTTTTTATGTATTATTATTTGTGAAAAGTATTATAAACCTATCACAGTACAGTACCATATAGCTGATTGTGTTAGTTGGGTACCTAGGCTAACTTTGTTGGACTTATGAAGAAATTGGACTTAACGAACGTGTTCTCAGAATGGAACTCGTTCGTATGTAGGGGACTTACCATACAAGGTTTGATCAAGATGCCAACCTACGTCATTTGGAATTATTTGTATTTTAAATAATACAGTTTTAGGTTGTGTGGGCAAATTAATATGTTATGAAACTTTCAGCATCTGTTTAGCATATTAATGGAATTTTTCTTTGGTCTCAGTCCTTTACTGTGTGAAGGTTAGGTCTTAGCAGCAGTGTAAAAGAGGCGTTCACGCAGATTTAATGTGGAGAGCCCTTACAATACCTTGAATATATGTGATCTTTTTTTTTTAAATTTTATTTTATCTTATTGGCTGCGTTGGGTCTTCATTGCTGCACACAGGCTTTCTCTAGTTGTGGAGAGTGGGGGCCGCTCTTCGTTGCAGTGCGTGGGCTTCTCATTGCGGTGGCTTCTGTTGTTGTGGAGCATGGTCTCTAGGTGTGCGGGCTTCAGTAGTTGCAGCACATGGCTCAGTAGTTGTGGCTCGTGGGCTTTAGAGCATAGGCTCAGAAGTTGTGGCGCCTGGGCTTAGTTGCTCCGCAGCATGTGGAATCTTCCTGGTCCAGGTCTTGAACCCATGTCCCCTGCATTGGCAGGCAGATTCTTAATCACTGCGCCACCAGGGAAGCCCCTATATATGATCTTTAAGTCATTATCATTGGAACCTATGAAATACAGTCAACCTTTGATTACCTATATGTGGATTATCTTAATTATTTGATCCCATTTCCAACAGACTTCCTTCTGGAATTCATCTTTTTCTGGGCTGCTTAATGAACTGTACTGTATTATAAAATCATACAAAACAAATGAGGTCAGTAAATCTAGTCATAAGGAGAGAAGCCCATTTTGTTCTAAGACTGATGCCTTATTTTATTCAAAGATCACTAATCAGCTAATTAAAACATTAAAAAAACAAATTTTGATAACTTAAGATTCATGTTCATAGTCAGTACAGAATCATAAAAAGTAAAAAATGTAGAGGTCCTTTCACTCCCTCCCCCCTTCCTACTCCCCTCTTAGAGGAAAGTCAGCAGTTTAGTGTGTATCCTATCCAGACCTCTCCTCTGTGTGTTTACATCGATTTCTGTTTATATGTATACTCGTTTTGTTTTGTCATATTAGCATAACTGAACCACATGCCATATATATTTTGTTCTGTAACTTGTTTCTCCTCTCCTCCCGCTCGTCAACTTAACTGTGCTGTGGAGATTTTGTCTGTTTTTAGTTATTTGATGCATAATCAAATAATCAGGGAGTAAGTATCAGAAGCCTCTAAACTGACAATATTGTCAGCATTAACACTCAAACGCATTTTATTTAGAGGAGAACACTTTGGTACTTAATTTACTCATATTTTAGATACAGTGCTGTCAGGTTTGGTATCGTTTCCTGGCCAGTAACAAATTATAAGAGAGAAGGCAAGGAGGTAGCAAGGAAAAACAGCTGGCAAAACTATAAAAAACAACACTATCTTAAAAATGATTTACTGACTTGGAGCATTTATTGTCATGACAAACATCATCACTAGTTTGTACCAAAGGGACAAATAGTTATCAGTCATTATCTTTCTTCTTCCTATCCTCAGTTTGTGATTATTTCCTCTGGATTTCATGTGTAATTACTGGCTTTCTGCTGTTAAATATCACTGTAATTTTTGGTTGTGATATGGTTAATAAATGTAAAGAGCATAGTTTTTAGGTTTTGAATGCAAGGTTGATTGAGAAGTGAGTCACAATTGTAGACATCTGGAGCATTTCCCTATTTTTCCCTAACGTACTTGCTCAGATGTATGGCCTTAAATAGTTTCTACAGATAGATGCTATTAAAAGGACACAAACCTTAATTTATCAACCAGCTGTTGTGGTATAGTTAGAGCAAGCTTAATAAAAAGGAGCTTATGGATAGAATATCTGAAGGCTTTGCCTTTCACACGAGAGGAAATTGTGTGGTAACAGGATGAAGCTAATTTAGGCCCTCTGTAAAATGCTCTGAGGAAAATTATTGCCTTTATTAGTCAGGAAGTAAAGCAGTACCTTTTTCCCAACAATTACTTTATATATTTATACAAAGTAGTATTTTAACTGGTTATTGATAAAGAATTGGAAAATAGTATCATTAAAATATTATTTAATATGCTATTAACTTTAAAGAATACATGGTTTCCCAAACACCCTATTTAGGAGCATGAATGCGTATTGTAACATGCTTGACTCCAGACACAGACACATTTGAATTTTCATCAGACTGTGGTTGACCTATCCTGCTCTTTCCCTATATAAATGTAGATTCTCTCTTTTCTCTTTTTGAAGTTTCTTGTAAAGCCGATCTTAAACAAACAAACACTAGATTTCATTTGTAAGAAAAATGCTAGGTATTTCTGTTTTGATAAATCATTTTTAGTGTTAACTTTTATGTTGCATTTAGTGCTGTACCCTTCTGGGTAGGATCTTGAAGTATTTTTCTATCAAATAACTTTGGAATTATGGTTAATACTCTTTCTTGCAAAGAAAGCAAAAATGTTTTTAAAATCTGTGAGTGTTTGATACATATCCAACATATACTTGTGCTTTGGAAATTGCAAAATTTGTGAGTTTATGATTAGGGATATTTAGTTTTAACAGAGTTACTGTCTACTTTATACTACATTCCTTAATATTTTAAAAAGTCAGTGTGGTCTTTCAATTATGTCTTTTAAAGAGGGATTTTGATGGTTGACATAGGCAAAATTCTCTGCAGGAACTCCCTGGCGGTCCAACGGTTAGGACTCCGTGCTGCCACTGCAGGGGGCACGGGTTCCATCCCTGGTTGGGGAACTAAGATCCTGCATGCCAAGCAGCATGGCCAAAAAAAAAAAAAAAAAAAGAGTTCTCTGCATTTTAGAAGTAAGGATAAAATCAGGGATTTTATTTAAGAATACCTTTAAGAATGATGTCCCTGGTACTGCAATACAGTATACAGTTTAGCATTCTATAAATTTTTAGGCAGAAAAGTGGACTAAAAATATTTTCCACAGTTGTAGGGAGTCTAAAGCCCAAAAGATTTTCTAACCAGAAAATTCAGTTGATTTGAGTTGTTATTATAGTGTAAATTATGTTTTCTAAGTTTGTTACAGTCTTCAGATTCTTCTGATACTGCCCATTGGGGGTAGATTTCTATATATACATCTTAAACTTCATTTGGTGTTGCTGTGAGAAAAGGCTTGCTTTCCGTTACAAGCTAATGTTCACTTTGAATGAACTACCTTAATTTTAATTGCTTGAGACAAGAGTGTGAATATCCCTGGTAAACTGGAGAAAGTTGAGGATTATTTTTCTTTAAGTATATAATTGTAGTAAGTACAGTGTAAGACTGTCAGTGAAAATAATGTATTTAAGTTCCTGGAGGATTAGAAGGAATTAGAATATCAATATTCAGGGTAATTCAGGGAATCTGGTCAGAACTCATTAAAATGTATCTTAATGTCAAAGACTACATTGCATCCAGAGCATTTGAGGTTACAAGGTTAAAAAAAAAAAAGGAAACTACAAAAAAAAATGGTATTTTTTGTTTTGTTTAACCTACTGGGCATTGTTTGTTTATAACTTGTCACATTAACCATATTCTTAGCTTGTTGCCTGGAATTTAGTAGTTGCTTAATAAGTTGGTTTTTTTTTTTAATGAATATTCAGATGATCTGTAACAGAAACCATCTTCTAGTAAATGATGTGCTTAATTTTGAGGGTCTCTTCCAGCTGATATGAATTCTGCCCATGTCTGGTTGGATATGTGTGAGGGAAGATGAAGCAGTGTTGTGTATGTATGTCTGTGTCTGTCTGTCTTATCAAAGACGGCATGTCTTTGTGTGTATGTGTGTGTGTTTTTTATAGAATGGCATAAATATCACTAATATTAACCCAAGACAAATGATAGAGTTGAGCCAATTTGGATTATTGAGTGGCTATTACTGTCCATTCATTGCACATGTGCCCATGGTGTTCAGATATTTCTCATCATGACTGCATAGAGAGCTGAGTCAATCTAGGGACTTAGGAAGCTAAAAAAGCAGTTACATTGTTCATCTACTACAGCTCTGGACATTGATTCAAGACTTTGGCTTCTTAAACTGGCCAAGTATAAGATATACCATTAAGTGTGTAAAGTAAAAGAAGAAAAAGCCTGCCCAATTTCTTGACTGAGAACCTGATTTTATTTCTCTCTAAATGGTGTTCTTTTCTGAAAAACCATTTGCCCAGCACAGCTGTTAACTTCCTACAACTGAAATGCTTTCCATTCCCTTTAAAATAAACCCTTCTGAAGCAGAATGTAGATCACATGTATCATCCAGACCAAAAAAGTTTGCTAAGACTACTGCTATCTCTTGCCCTGGGGTCCGGAATCTTCACATTCCAGGCAGAGCTCCAGCTGTTCCGATTTAGTTACCGGGTTGTGATTGGCTACGCCACCTACTCTTTTCTCCACCTCTTAATTTTCACTGGGAGAAAGCTTTTGAGCCAGAGATTAAATGTAAGCGCTGTCGCCAGGCTTTCTGAGTGCAGCTGGCACCATGGGTGTGCTCCGGAGCAACTTCTGTTTGCTCTGAGCCCCCCTGCCCTGCCTCCCCTTTCACCACGTTTCCTCTGGCAAGGTTTTAAGTACAGCAATTCAAGAAGATTTCTCCTCCTAAACTGTATTATTCTGAAGTGTATCGCCTCTTGATTGCTGGAAAAGAATCTTTAATTCATTTTTTCAAAAGTAACTTATGAACAAACTTATTAAAAGTGATGAAAGGAGTATTGAAATTGATTAGCACTAATTTTTCACTGTGCCGAAGTGTGCAGTGTCTTTCAGAGGAAACTGTAACAGCTCTGGTGAGTGTGCCATGCCAGTGGGGAGAATTGAATGTCCCTCATCTCCCTCTTTCCCTAGGGACAGTAGTCATGAGTGCCGAGTGTGCGGGGTCACAGAAGTGGGTCTTTCTGCATATGCAAAGCACATTTCTGGCCAATTGCACAAAGATAATGTTGATGCCCAGGAAAGAGAAGATGATGGGAAGGACGAAGAAGAAGAAGATTATTTTGACAAGGAACTTGTTCAATTAATAAAACAAAGGAAAGAACAAAGTCGGTAAGTAATAATTTTGATATTTTAAAAAGCCTATCTGAAACGTAGTAGGGAATACATTTTCCATTTCCATTCTTTTCAGCCTATAGCATTCAGACTTTTTTCCTAATTTAATTTTATTTTTTTTATTGAAGTATAGTAGATTTATAATGTGCCACAGACTTATTTATCTTAATGATAAAATTTACCTTGAAGTTGCTGTCTTATTTATAAAAGGCAATGGAATGCTTTCTTGAACTACTGTATTAACTCTTATAAAAAAAAAAACAAAAACTCAGTATTGACCCTACGTAAAAGCTAGCTATAGCTGCTACATATCTTAAATTTTCACCATGTTGATAACTATGTTTAGAACTGTTTTTATTATTTCCAAAGTTTTTTGAATACCGATAAATTCTTATTTGGTATCCAGATTTTCTAGTGGAAAGGTATTAGTGAATAAGCTTGATACGAATATGTTATATAGCATTTCTTATTTCATCCCTTAGGAAAAAATTGTTTTGCTTAATGTGAATTAACATGGTGCTTCTACCAAATGTGATTTATCCCTTTATTATTAATTTTTTCAGTAAATATTTACTGAATAAATTTATATTGTAAATTGGACAGTGTCAGGATCATTTTAGCAGTAGAGGTTTTATAGCTTGTACTACATAATTTCATACCTACATCTATAATTCAGGCATTAACCTTTTGTATTTTAACCTTACTGATTTGTGGCCTAAAGAGTTTAATTAATGAAGCAGAAAATTTCAGATATGAGTAAAAGTGTTAGAACCAGTTATGAGGTGGGGTAATGTTTTAAAGTCCTAGGACATGAAAAACATTTCAAATTCTAAAAATGTTAAAGATCTGTCTTGAATACTATTTATACCTGGTCTGTATTTCATTTTCAGTTAGAGGTTTGCATATAAAAAGAAGTAGGTTTTATTCTATATGCTACAAGTTTTTTGAACAAGTCCTTGAAGGATACTTCTTAGTTCTAAAATGTAGCAACATGGTTCTAAAATTGTTTAGTTGCTTCTCCTTCAGATGACATTCTCACTACTTTCAGTATAGCTGTAGTTTACTCTTGTTTTAGGGTGTTGGAGCCTCTAGGAGACTTAACTTCTATTTTTGTTCTTACACTCTTGTGCCATTATTAGTTTATCTGTATAAATGATTAAATACTGTCAGAGGGTAAAAGAGCTTCTCAGTAAATTAGACATTCATGTTGTAGTTACTATTCTTTGATTATTTTAAAATGCCTCTTCAGTGGTCTAATTATACCGTCATGCGTATTTCTTCATGAGGTTTTTTCTTTTTTCTTTCACGAGGTTTTTAATTTAGATTGTTCCTTCTGGGCTGTGGATTAGCTACGTGTTATTGTCCCCCTGACCTAGCCAATTCATGATGATCTATGAATTTTACTTTGTGACTGACTTATTGCCTAATTCTCCTCGTTTCTGGATCATAGTGGTAGAGCCAAGTTGGTGATCTCCTTGGATATCAGAAGTTGTGTACTGCTTAGAAACAAAAAAGCCATTTGGTTAATAGTGGATAAAAATCTTCCAGGTGTTTGTAGTAACACTTCTCACTTGGGGTCTTAGGGTCTCCTGTTTAGAAATAGTTGTAATTCATAGTGTGAGTGGTTGTTCGAACTTTAGGTAAATTAACTTCTAATTCCATCTTGTGAAAAAGGAAGAAATTGCAAAATCCTATAGACATTAGAGGCTTTTAAAGCCAATTAAAGTCAGTACTGAGTTTAAAATTTAAGTCAAGCTCAGAGGAGGGAACCCAGCTGCAGAAACTTTGAGATTTTTATTCTATCAAGGTCTAGTGGTTAAGAATGTGGGCTCTATAAACAGACTTGTGGTTGCTAACAGGGACGGGGGTGGGGGAGGGATGGATTGGGAGTTTGGTATTAGCAGACACAAACTATTATACATCAAATGGGTAAACAACAGGTCCTACTATATAGCACAGGGAACTCTATTCAATATCCTGTGATTAAGCATAGTGGAAAAGAATATGAAAAAGAATGTATATGTTTGTGTATATATATATATATATACACACACACACACGTATATGTATAACTGAGTCACTTTGCTGTATAGAGAAATTAACACAACATTGTAAATCAATTATACTTCAGTTAAAAAAAAAGAAAGAGCTCTAGAATCAGACTGCCAAGGTTCGAATCTCTGCCATAACACTAACTAGCTGTCTTACTCTAGACAAGTTACTTAACGTCTCTAATCCTCAGTTTCCTTATCTAAAAAGTAGGAATAATAATACTTGCTGTAGAGCTGTGAAAATTAAACGAGATAATCTGTATAAAGTGCTTAGCATTAAATGCCTTATGATTAGTAGGTACTCAGTACATTTAGGTAGTATTATTCAATTTTTTGAGTACCTACCTAAGCACTGAGCTAGGCATACTATAGGTGCTTTTTAGAGAAAAATGGTTTTGCACCTATTCCTGTGATGTTTGCATAGATTTATTCACATTTCTGTGCGCTCCTTGTCTAACAAGAATAGTTGAAACAGCTGTAGCTTCTTTATAAAAACCTCTAGGTCATGAAGCTCCGTATAGCACTTACTGCGGGTGCTACTTGCTATGTGCTACTTTGCTCCTGTTTGTGACCCTGCTTATTTCCTTAGCTAGGCTATAGAGCCCTTCAGGAACAGAAACTATGCATAAAAGTTTTCTTTCCTCACTAACAGTTGTTGAATGTGTACTTAATAAAGTGTTTATTAATGAAAGTGATTATGCAAAGTAAAGTCTTACCATTTAAAATAGGTTAAGAAACTAGGTTTTCAGAAAGAACCAACTATTGAAGAAATCATGGTATTAAGAACAGGTGAATTTAAATTGTATTAACTATGATAAATAAACCATAGCTACAAAATATACTTGTTATTTTCAAAAAGTCATATAATGTAAAAATAATAATTGGATGATAGGGACAAAAATCCCAGAATATGCCGAGAAAAACAGGAGCAGGAGAGGGAAGATAATGTGTGTCAAGTTTTTAATATATTGGGGGTGATAGGAGACACATGATATTAATTTCTAAATCAATAAATTATGAAATATAAGTATATCATTTAAAGATATGACAGCAACCACTATTTGAGATAAAAATAGACTCTGTTACATGTTCTAAGTTACATATTCTAAATACAGAGGAAGAAGGCAGATGGGAGGTTTGGTGGGTTATGCCTTTAGAGCAGGGGTCCCCAACCCCCGGGCTGTGGACCGGTACTGGTCTGTGGCCTGTCAGGAACTGGGCTGCACAGCAGGAGGTGAGCGGTGGGTGAGCGAGGGAAGCTTCATCTGCTGCTCCCTGTCGCTTGTATTACATCCTGAACCAACGCCCCATCCCCCGCCCCGCATGCGTGGAAAATTGTCTTCCATGAAACCAGTCCCAGGTGCCAGAAAGGTTGGGGACCGCTGCTTTAGAGGGACCAGGAGAGCAACTTTAAATCACTAATGAGAGACTGTTTTTCTTCCAGACAAGAGGAACCTTCCCATAGCAGCCAAGAAATAAACTCTGATGACAGGCGACCCCAAAGGAGACGAGAAGACCGAATCCCCTACCAAGACAGAGAGGGCTATAGTCAGCCAGCATGGCATCCTCGTGGACCTCCTCCGCGGGACTGGAAATGGGAGAAGGATGGCTATAATAATACTAGGAAAAACAGCTTCCCACATTCTTCAAGGAATAGTGGTGGATCAAGAGGATGTTCTGGGTGGCACAAGGGTGCTGCAGGAGGCTCCTCAGCTTGGTTTCATAACCATAGTAATTCTGGAGGTGGTTGGCATTCAAATAGTGGAATGGTAGATTGGAATCATAATGGTACAGGAAGGAATTCCAGTTGGCATTCTGAAGGAACAGGTGGCTTTTCCAGTCGGCATATGAGCAGCAGTAACGGAAACTGGAAATCCAGTGTACGTAGCACAAATAGTTGGAATTACAGTGGCCCCGGAGACAAATTTCAATCAGGCAGAAACAGAAGTTCTAACTGTCACATGGAAGACATGACTATGCTGTGGAACAAGAAACCTAAGTCAAACAAATACAATCAAGAGAGATACAAGTGGCAGCGGCAAGAAAATGACAACGTTGGTGCAGTGGACACATACAGAGGTCCCTCTGAAGGATTTACGAGTGATAAGTTTTCTTCAGAAGGCTTACTTGACTTCAATTTTGAGCAGCTGGAAAGCCAAACCACGAAACAAACAGATACCTTCGCTTCCAAGATTGGTGGGAAGAACAGCAGCATAGCAAGGGAAAAGCTCCGTCGCTGGACTCCTTACCCGTCCCAGAAGACTCTGGATTTACAGTCGGGAGTGAAAGAGGTCACGGGTAACAAGTCGGAAACCACAGATAAGCCTCTCTTTGATTTTAACTTGATAACTACAGGAACACAAGAGCCTCAAATCGATGAAAGAAATAATACTCCAATACTGAAAACACAAAAAGAAACACATACTAGATCTTTTAATCACAAATCCACTTCTGACTGCACTGCTTCCGATGAGGTGGTGAGAGAGTGCCCCATCATAGAAAAACCTGAACAAGAGCGTCACTTAAATAAGGTGCCGTTGCTAAAATCCCCACTCCTTCCAATTCCAGTCACTAAATCAGTTCCTCAAAAGCAAGATTCAAAGAATCCCTCAAAAAACACCAAAACGAATTCTTTTTTTACTGGAGAACACTCAAATCCCTTGAACAAACCCACTGTGGAAGGTAATCAGGATTCTTACATATCCAAATCGCGACGTTCAGGTCCTCGTGTTTTAAAAGGGAATAAAAGTACGTTTGGAACTCAAAGGGAACCTGATGAAGATTTAAGTGAAACATTACAAAAAGCCAAAGACGTGTTGCAGTGTAATGAGTCATGGCAAAATCCACTTCTTAGCGCTTCTAAAAGGACCAGGAATTATCCAAAAGCAAGTAGGAATGTAGAAGAGTCTGAAAAAGGATCTTTGAAGATTGAGTTTCAAGTAGACGCATTAGAAGATGAAAGTGATGGAGGGATATCTGACGCAGAAAAGAATGGAACAAAAATTGGAACTCTGGGTTCTGCAACTACAGAAGTTTTATCCTGCAGTACTCATGCTGCTGATGAGAAAGGGGAGGATGACCAAAACCTGAAAACATCTAGAAAACCACCCACTTCCCCGTGTAACTCAACAGTTCACCAAAAAGAATCTGAGTTACAAATGACATCTGTAGCCAGCCCACACTCTGGCTTACTGCTAGATTTGAAAACCTCTTTAGAAGATGCACAGGTTGATGACCCTGTTAAATCTCCTGTATCTTACGAAACAGAAGGCTTTGAGAGTACTAGCTTGGATGCCGAGTTTCAAAAAAATGATATAGGTCAGTCCTCAGGCCCTCTCCTGCCTGAACTAAGTAAGCTTGGCTTTCCTGCCTCACTCCAGAGAGATCTAACCCGCCACATTAGCTTGAAGAGCAAAACTGGAACACACCTTCCTGAGCCAAACCTCAATAGTGCTCGCCGCATCCGCAATATCAGTGGTCATCGAAAGAGTGAGACAGAGAAGGAATCTGGGCTCAAGCCAACCCTTCGACAGATTCTAAATGCATCTCGGAGAAATGTCAACTGGGAACAGGTCATTCAGCAAGTAACCAAGAAAAAGCAAGAGCTTGGCAAAGGCTTACCCAGGTGTGTGCCTCTTTTCAGTATCCATTTCCCTTTTTTTCTTTTAAACTTACCCTTTGACTCTGGTCAAGAGAATTCTCCTTGTTAAATTTAATTAAATGTTTGCAAAAAATATACATTGTAGATGTCTGGTTTAAATATCCAACAGTGACTGCTACTCTATAACAAATGGAATAAAGTGTTTTCTAGCAGAGAATTCAGGTTAAAAAGAAGCACGCCTACTTCTGAGAAATGAGGTGGGGATGTAGGAAAAAACTATTAGAAATCTAGCACTTTGGTGGTAGGGGCCATAAAGGGACAGCCTAAAAAAGTCTATCTATAGCTCTGTCCCTATCTATAGTGGTACAACTTCTAGGTATAACTGTTCTCATGACCTTTTACTCAGAACGTATGGATGACTGTCCTTCTCTATTTGCTCTGGGCATTATATTTGTGATCACAAAATACTTTCTCCTAAGTACTTGTGTAGTAGTTTGGCTATTCATCTTATGTTGAGGCACTAAACTTTTCTGAATGGTAAAACAGCATTCAACATTGGTTTGCTACTTGAAAATCATCCTGCTGTTATAATTATATAGCCCTCTCGGCTTAAATTTCTATCCTTAAAAAACATACTTGTTGTGCCCCCTTTTCTTTTCCTGTAACTTGTATCATCGAGATTATAAAGTTCTTAGCATGGTGTCTGCTGCTTGTAAATGCTCAATGAAACATTTTTGTTTGTTTATTTTTGATTTGTTTCCTGTTAAAAATTATGTATTGTTGATTTAGAGCTCCATATTAAATAAAACCCTCCGTTTTTAGTCCCTCCTTTTGTATATAGCTGTATACAAACATCTAATACTGTACTTGCTACATTATAATACTTATAATAGAGTTAATTTATGTTTAGAGCTCTTACTAGACCATAAGCTCATTGAGGGCAGAAACCATCTATCTATATTTGCAACCTCAGTGCTTAACAGAGTCTGGCACATTAAGTGGTGCCCCCTCTCCCAGCCATGTCTGATTATTTTCTTTTTCTTTCTTTCTTGAGGTTTGGCATCGAAATGGTGCCTCTAGTTCAAAATGAACAAGAGGATTTGGATGGGGAGCCTGATCTGTCCAGTCTAGAAGGATTCCAGTGGGAAGATGTTTCCATTTCTTCATCCCCTGGGTTGGCAAGGAAGCGAAGCCTTTCCGAGAGCAGTGTGATCATGGATAGGGCTCCTTCTGTGTATAGCTTCTTCAGTGAGGAAGGTACAGGCAAAGAAAATGAGCCCCAGCAGATTTTTTCACCTAGTAACTCATTGAAGTCTGCACAGAGTCAAACAACAGCCATGGACCTTAAGCAGGAAGTGACACCTCTAGCTGCCTCCCTAAGAACAGGTGAAAGAGCTGAAAATGTTGCTCCTCGAAGGCGACATAGTGCACAGTTATCATCTGATGATATGATACCTTTGATGCATTTGGCAAAAGACCTGCACAGCCAGGAGAACTCTATACCACTTTCAGAGAATCACAATGCCCAGGAGAGTAATGGAGAAGGAAACTCTTTATCATCAAATGCGTCCTCAGCCCTTGCAATCTCCAGTTTGGCAGATGCAGCCACAGACAGTAGCTGTACTTCTGGTGCTGAACAAAATGATGGCCAGAATATTAGAAAGAAACGAAGAGCCACTGGAGTGAGTATGATTCCTGTGCTTTTTGTAGAACATTTCATATGGTGACTTGGCTGTAATAAGACTTAACTGTTTAATTTTTCTTGGGTATCTGGGGTTGTGATTCTCCCTACTCTGAATTTCTAAGGCTCTTACTCTTACTTCCATGTTCTTATCCTACTGGTTTATTTCACTGAGTAACTCTACTAAGTTAGATGTAATTGAATATGAATGTACAGTACTAGGAAAATATGAAGTCATGTCTAAAACTAGTCTCTAAGCCAACGATTCTTTATATCACCTGACCAAGGAATGAGCCACATCTTCAGCTGTAACTTTATCTGTTTTCATGATGCATTCTGTACTGCTGCTGAAGAAAGGTACTATAGTGTTGCATTTGTAGGGCATGTATGCTTGTCAGACCCAGGACTACTAGGCTTAACACTAAGATAGTTTTCATACTACGAGAGTACGTCTATGTGAGCATAGTCTTAGTCTCTGTTACCTTATCTTTTGTACTTAAGTTACCCAGCCTGGTCTTTTTAGAATCCATTACTTCACTGACACTTCTCTTTTGGCACCTCTGATGTCAGTATTGCTTAAACCCTTTCAGGAACCCGTTCTGAAAAGAAAGAGTTGCTGGTGGTAATAAAGTCTGAAATCTGGCACTGGGGGAAAATGGGCTGTTTCCTTTAATATTGAGATAATATGGTCTCAAAGTAGTTATTCCAACTCTGCCCCTTTGAGCTAGGTGCTGTAGTGGATACTGCTGGATAAGAGATTGTCTTATGACAAGGCTAATACCTTGAGGCTTGTCTCAGACTGTTGAGTTTTTTGTTGTAAAGATTTTCTTGCTGAATGCTAAAGTAGAAGCTATGAAATCAGATATATGTATTACTAGCTTTTACCAAGGTGAAATGCTTTGCCTAAGCCCTATGGGCTTTACTACCTCTAGGATGCTAGGAAGGTACTTGACTTTGGGTAGTATTTTTTTTTAATTAGATACATTCATTCAACTAATATTTGAGTTCATACAGTGTACATGAGACTTCTACTATCCTGTTAGAGATGGTAGCATTAATGAAGAATAATGTATGACTATCTTAGAACTGATTATTTTTCTCCCTTCCCGGACAATGGCCTTTATATATTTAATATTATTCAATTTTCTTTATCTCCTTAGGATGGATCTTCTCCTGAACTCCCAAGTCTTGAGAGAAAAAATAAAAGAAGGAAAATTAAAGGAAAGAAAGGTATAGTATAGAATATTCTGGTAGAGGGAAATTGTTCTTACAGCAATCTAACCTTTTTACAACTTGATATAGAGTGTAGCTTATCAAACACGGAATGCCCATTTATTTATTTTTGATATTTTTATTGTCGTGCTTAAGGGCATAAAAAAAAGTTTGATTTCCTATGGACACCAAGTGGGGAAAGCGTGAGGGAGAGGATGGGGTGGGATGAATTGGGAGATTGGGATTGCCGTGTATACATTACTAATAAGAAGAAAAATATCAAATTGTACACTTTACATATATGCAGTTTATTGTATGTCAATTGTATCTCAATAAAAGTTAAAAAAAAAAAGAAATGAAAGCAAAGAAACAAAAAGTTTGATTTCCTACCGTATCCAGTTGCAGCTATAGAAGAAATATATGATGCCACCTAGACCTGAAAGCTAAAGTTAATATATATCTTGGACAAATTGAATTCATAATACAGCCAGAAAGTCTCACTGGGCCTTTTCAGTGGGATGAAGAGGAATAGGACATTTAGTAAAAATTTTATCCCTCTTGGTCATTTATAGCCATTTTGCTCACTTTCCATTGTTGAGGCATCTTGGATGTTTTTCTCATGTGAATTAAGGAGAGAAATTATTAGTATGGCTCCCTGATTGATATGATTCTTGCCTTCCACTGACTCTAACACCATTTCAGTATAAGGGCTAGTGCAGGAAGTGATTGGATGAACTTTGGGTGATTGGATGTGATAGATAAGGTATGAGGCAAGGGTGACCTCATTTTCTGTCTGGGGCAATTGGGTGAATGGTGGCATTATTTGTAGAGCTAGAAAACCCCATGAGAGTTGCAGGTTGAGGGCAGAGGAAGATGGTGAGTACCCTTTTGAATCTCTTGAGTTAAAGGACTTTCGAGACACCTAGGTAGAGGTATCAGGTTGCTGGTTGGATATATGGGTCTGGAGTTTAGGGGAGAGGTCTTGGCATATTGAAACATAAAGATGACAAATACGTACATGTAGAACATTTTGTTTAAAGTACCTTAAATGTACTGTTTCAAAGCTATATTTTCTCAGGACGCCTTTTGTAATAAAGAGAATTATTTTAAATTAACAGACTAAAAAATATGAATCTGGAAGAGAGTGCAAGCAGTTCAGGTTTGGGGCTCAGTCTAAGCCAAAGCCTTGGGTGGAGAGGTTAGTAAATAAAGGAAGAAGAGAAATGCAACCTGCAAGAGTTGATTTGCCTGCGACAGAGATTTCGCTTGGAAGGGTCATGGTGGAAGATGGTGATTTGGTAAGATGGTACCATGTGGTGATACACTTTAAACCATGAGGCTTGGTTTCTAGCTCTGACAACATCAGGCTTGATTGACTATGTGATTTGTAAAATTTGACATTTCCTTCCATTGACCTAGTGGGGAGAAAATAAAGGCCTATCCTAGATAAGTGATGCAGTTCCATCTTCTGAGGAGCTGTATTATTAAAGAGAAGTCTCCAGTATTAAACTGAACCTTATGGTTTCTTTTGACAGAACGTTCTCAGGTTGACCAGCTGCTGCATATTTCTTTAAGGGAGGAAGAACTCAGCAAGTCATTGCAGTGCATGGATAACAACCTTCTGCAAGCCCGTGCAGCACTTCAGACAGCTTATGTTGAAGTTCAGAGGCTACTTATGCTCAAGCAGCAGGTAATAATAGATAGGATATCTAATGAAAGTGGATCATCTTGAAGTTGGATTTTAAAATGCTTAACAAAATACTTTATTTTTAGATAACTTTGGAGATGAGTGCCCTGAGGACCCATAGAATACAGATTCTACAGGGATTACAAGGTATTCAGAGAATCTGATAGATTGGACCCTCTCTAACTTGTTACTTTTTGGTTCTCTGTAGAGGGAAATTAAAATAGTTATGAAAAAGTTAATATGATTTTTCTCATGTCTCCTTGGTTTCAGCCTTCTGTAGAAAGGCCTGTGAGACTGCACATCCCCAAAATGCTTAGCAGTGGAGATAATGTTATAGAAAGAGTCTTGGGTTAGGAATCCCAAGACTGGGGTTCAAGTTTTGGCTCTTCTATTAGTACCAATATGGCTTTGAATAAGTCACTTAAAATTGGAAAAATTGGAATATTAATGTCTGTTCTGTCTGTATCCTTTGTGGTGATTTTTTTTATATATATATCTCTCGCTTATATAGTAATCTATTTTAAAGAATTATGAAGGTCTTTAAAATTCTCTTGTAATCTTTAAAAATACATATTGGCTCAGAAATGAGTGGCTTTTCAGATAACATTTTTGCATTTGTGTGTGTATGTACATTTCCCATTCTAGAAACATACGAACCTCCAGAGGGTCCAGACCAGGTTCCCTGTAACCTTACACAAGAACAGAGGAACGTTAGATCTCAAACGTCTGCTGATGCCACACTGCAGCCTGCTCCTTTTTTCCCGGTTTTCCGGGAACCTTCATCTTCCCATGTGTCTCCATCATCCACTGGAGCCCCTCTCCAAGTAATCACATCTACTTTCCAAGCCCATGGCAGTGTTTCTGCTCCAGACTCATCAGTTCAGATTAAACAAGAACCCATGTCTCCTGAACAAGATGAAAATGTGAATGCTGTGTCACAAGGCTCTGCTTGCAATGAGTCCAAGGAATTACTGCAAGCTAATAGTATGTAAACTTTTCTCTGGGTTAAGGGCAACCCTGTAGTGGGTCTGTGGCAATTTTATATCAGTGATGTAACATCATACTTGCCCATTAAAACTGAATTTATTACAGTTTTTCTTGAAGTTTTCTTATTTAGGAGGATTATTTAAATATTGCTAACCTTTTCCTAATTTTCTCTAATGTAGGATTACTAAGTTGACTTTGGATTAGCACTTAACAGATTTCATTTATTAGGATTGGCACACAATTATTTGGTTTTTGTGAGATAAAAGGCATTGAAGTTGTTCAGTCAATTTTCTAGATAAGATATTTCCTCTGAATTTCTCATTACTTAACTATCTTTATCATTTCAAGTATGAATTATGGTTAATATAGACCTGAGGAGCAGGTGGCCGTGATGAAAGGCAGAGGGCCCTGGGGTTTGGAACCATCTAATAGGAACTTGGGTGGTTTGAGAAATAGCCAGGGTTTTTACTCTCTTCATAAAATAATTCTTATCTAGTTACCATTTGAGAATAACTTACAAGCTATTTAAAATCTAATCTGAAGTTTGCATAACCACAATGGTGCTATACTGAAAATTTAATAAGAAGCAAACAAGGACTTCCCTGGTGGTCCAGTGGGTAAGACTGTGCTCCCAATGCAGGGGGCCCAGGTTTGATCCCTGGTCGGGGAACTAGATCCCAAATGCATGCCGCAGCTAAGAGTCCTCATGCCGCAACTAAGAAGCCCGCATGCCACAACTAAGAAGCCCGCATGCCTCAACTAAGAAGCCCGCATGTCGCAATTAAGACCCAACACAACAAAGATAAATAAATAATAAATAAATAAATAAATACTTTTTAAAAAGAAGCAGACTGATATTGTGTGATTTTTTTTTTTGAGCAAAAACAAAAAGTCTGAAGAATTATCCTACATTTTTCTGTCTGTTGCAGCACTAATTATTGATATCTACATCAAATGTATATTATCTTTCATATTGAATTTTGTTACTTTTATATGGATACTATTTAGTATTTTTTAAAAACTAGTAGTATATTTTTCAAAAAATAGCTTGTATTAATTTCCTTTCTGATTGCAAAAGTAATTCATGTTCGTTGTAAAACCTTGGGAAACTGTAAAAATGTATATTCATTATTTTGTTATATATTTCAGTCTTTTAAAATTATAAATGTTTCTGTGTTTACATGGAGACTTTATACAAAGGACAAATCATAGTCTGTTATAACTTGATTTTTTCCCACTTAATTATCATGATCATTTTCCTGTGTCTTAAAAATAATACATCTAAAACATTTTGCTAGTTGTATAATATTTCAGAAGTTGCATAGTAATCTGGATATACAATAATTTATATAATCTTTGAATATTTACATTTTTCCCCTTTTTTTGTGTTCTGTATAATGCTACATTGTATGTCTTTGAGTATGTCTATGATTATTTCATCAGTTTAAATTTCTAGACATGAAATAACTGAGTCAAAGAAAATAGACATTTTAAGTCAGCTGACTTTTTAACAACTAATACGTAGCTAAATTGGATGATGTACAGGTACGATGCATGATGAAAACGTCTAAGAAATGAAGGTGAAAACACGTGAGCTAAGTAGATATTTAAGTGTCTAAGAATAAAACACATTGTTAAATATGTGGATATTTCAAACAAGAAAAAAAAAGATCAACAGAAATAATCCCTGCCCATAAAAGAAGTTTTTGTAGGGTATAAGAGATGCACATTATCTGTGAGATTAATGCAAGGAAAAGTGTATAAATGCTGTAATAGAAATATGTGTAGGTTATGGGATGCTTAGGGGTGAGATAACCAAACCATGACTGTTGTTAACATATCATCGAAATGTCACTATTCGGTAGAAATTCAATCAGTGATAATTGTAGCTTATGACTACAAATAGCAGACACAAAAACGATGGAATAACTGTTTTTTTCCTTCTCAATTCAGGAGAGATCAGTGACAGTAGTCCAGTTTATCCAGTTATCACTGCAGCATTGTCCTTATCAGAGCTAACAGAGAGATTTCATGAGCCTAGCCAAGAACTGAAGTTTTCTGTGGAGCAAGGAAATACCAGAAACAGAGGGAACACTCCCTCTTCCCAGTCATCTGGTCTTCCTAGCATAAATAAAGAAGGTGAAGAGCTTAACAGAGGCAACAGTGGGTCTGAGGCCTGTACCAGTTCTTTTCCAAGATTGTCCTTTGCTTCAGAAACCCCTTTAGAGAAAGAGCCCCACTCTCCAGCTGACCATCCAGAACAACAGGCAGAGTCTACTCTGACATCAGCTGAAGCTAGGGGGAACAAGAAAAAGAAGAAACTTAGGAAGAAGAAAACTCTGCGGGCTGCCCATGTTCCTGAGAACAGTGACACTGAACAGGATGTATTTACTGCTAAACCTGTAAGGAAAGTAAAAACTGGAAAGTCCACTAAAGGGGGGAAAGTGACAACCTCTACCTGGGAAGATAGCAGAACTGGCCCAGAACAAGAGAGTGTCAGAGATGAACCAGATAGTGACTCGTCTCTGGAAGTCCTAGAAATTCCTAATCCTCAGTTAGAAGTGGTAGCCATTGATTCTTCTGAATCTGGAGAAGAGAAACCAGACAGCCCATCTAAAAAGGATATTTGGAACTCCACAGAGCAAAACTCACTAGAAACTTCTCGCTCTGGTTGTGATGAAGTTAGCTCTACCAGTGAGATTGGCACTCGCTATAAAGATGGCATCCCTGTAAGGTAAGGGTATTGTGTTGGTCCAATCAGAACAGCTTTCACCATTCTATTCTTCAAAAATAGAACTTTTTGTTCTGAATCAATTTTTTAAAGTCACATTTATAGCAAATCAATAGAGATTATGGATATGGAAGAGTCAAACCTTAGCAATGGAGATTTTCTGCTTTCTCATTTGTGTTGTGGATATTTACTGTACTTTTATTTCCTTTCATATAGAAATTTCATATGGAAAAGCCGACCTCTTATATCGTTGCTATTTTGTCCATTGTTTAGAACAATCTTTTGAGTCAGGAAAATATAAGTTTTACTACCTGGCCTGTTCACACAGATGCTAAGAAGACTTCTGCTATTATTTTGTAGTGTGGCAGAAACTCAGACTGTGATCTCCTCCATAAAAGGATCAAAGAACTCTTCAGGTATTTGGTGTTCAATTTTATTTAAATTTATCACAGAAAAAAAGGCTTGTGAATATTAGAGCCAGCGTTTAAATCTACTTAACTATGCTTATAGAGTAGGGGGTGGAAACTGAGCTTATTACCAAGAGGATTGCTTTGATCAGCAGTTATGGTATCCCTAAATCCTAAAATCCTGGCATTTCAGTTTCTTACTTCCATTTCTCTTACCTGGCTCTCTTATGTGTTCAACTAATTAGTATAGTTGGCCTTCTGTATCTTTGGTTCCACATCTATGGATTCAACTAGCTGCAAATCGTGTAATACACATTTACTGAAAAAAGAAAAAATTGTGTTAGTGGAGCTGCACAATTCAGACCATGTTGTTCAAGGGTCAGCTGTAAACAGGAGGATGTGTGTAGGTTATATGCAAATACTACGCCATTTTATACAAGGGACTTGAGCATCCGTGGATTTCGGTATGTGTGGGGGGTGGGGGGGTCCTGAAACCAGTCCCTTTTGGGTACCAAGGGACAACTGTATTAAGGTTTTGTTGGCTCTTGGGGGGTTTTGCTTCGAGAAGGAAGTACTTAAAAAATAATGCCTTACTCAACGAAATAACTGGCAGCAGAGGAGACTGGATGTGGAAAGATATTTAGTGCTTTACAGGTGTCACTCAAAACTTACTATATAAGTATCTTTTTCCTAAGTGAAAGGCCTTCCCTGCCTTTTCTTAATTATGAAATCTTCATAATGAAGATCACTAATGAAAATGTGGTGTTTTGCTAGGGGAACTAGGCTTTAAGGAGAATCCAGAGACCACTTTTTCGTAATGGTTTAAATTTTTTAGTATCTTTTGAGACACAAGCAGACACATCTCTGAAGCATATTCTTGTTTTCTAGAAATATCTTCAGAGCCAGGAGACGATGATGAGCCCACAGAAGGGAGCTTTGAGGGGCACCAAGCTGCAGTGAATGCAATTCAGATATTTGGGAATTTGCTGTATACCTGTTCAGCAGATAAAACTGTTCGAGCTTACAATCTCGTGGTAAGTTGATACATCAATTTGAATATTTTTGCCTGGTTACAGGTTTTAGAAACTACAACTAGCTCTCTCAAGCAATAGGAGTTTACTTGCTGTCCAGAGATCAGTGGGGTCACTGGAGACTTAATTTCTTTCTTTCTCTCCATTCTGCCTTCTCTGGTATCACCTCTTCCTAAAGCGAGTTCTCCTCCTGCTCACAGAGAGATTTCAGTAGCCACAGGAGTTTCTTTTCCCTCCCACCACCAAAAAAGGGTCCTGTTGGGGGTCAGGGAGGAAAGGTCCTGTGCTTTGTTCCCGAACAATCACTTGGCAAAAGGAGATGGGATTATAACAATGGGCTCGGGACAGTCAGGTCCTAGCCTTGGAGTTGACGCTGAGGTCCGTCACATAGCTGCTGCATAATAGAGAAGGGAGAGAGTGAGTATTGAGGAAGTAGTCAATGTAAGAGGAGGCATTTTCCCTGAGAGTCAATTAATTATCCACATTATTAAGAAGAGCAACAGTCTTCCACTACCCCACACTTAGGGTAATCTGATGCTTATTATATCTCAGTTTTCATAGAATGGACTGTTTGAGTTTTGAGTCTGGTATATGTCAAACTAATTCTGTTTATTCACAATGATAGCCACGAAACTTTAGGAACACTGTGTTGTCTGAACAAATATGATGAGAGTATTTGAAATTGATGAAGTCCTTGAAAATCAAAAGATTAGATGATGGACTGAGAAAATGTGTTTGCTGTAGGCAACAGGTATATAGGTTCCTTTAGCCTAATGTGAGTGCAACAGGGATGACTGAAGGAAGCAATGGTACTGGGAGGTATGAGTGTAAGATCTGGGGAATTGACTCTAACTCTAAATTGCAAGATAAGTATAGGTGTATATGTACATTGTAAATATATAACAGTAGGACTTCCCTAGTGGCACAGTGGTTAAGTATCCACCTGCCCACTGTTTACAGTAGCCAGGACATGGAAGCAACCTAAATGCCCATCAACAGATGAATGGATAAAGAAGATGTGGCACATATATACAATGGAATATTACTCAGCCATAAAAAGGAATGAAATGGAGCTATATGTAGTGAGGTGGATGGACCTAGAGACTGTCATACAGAGTGAAGTAAGCCAGAAAGAGAAAAACAAATACTGTATGCTAACTCATATATGTGGAATCTAAAAAAAAAAAAATGCTTCTGATGAACCCAGTGACAAGGCAAGAATAAAGATGGAGATGTAGAGAACGGATTTGAGGACACGGAGTTGGGGGGGCAAAGGGGAAGCTGGTATGAAGTGAGAGAGTAGCATTGACATATATACACTACCAAATATAAAATAGATAGCTAGTGGGACATTGCTTCATAACATAGGGAGATCAACTCGATGATGGGTGATTAGACTTAGAGGGCTGGGATAGGGAGGGTGGGAGAGAGCTGTGGGAGGGAGAGCATATGGGAATATATGTATAAATACAGCTGATTCACTTTGGTGTACAGAAGGAAACTGGCACCACAGTGTAAAGCAATTATATTCCAATAAAGAGCTTAAAAAGAAAACATTAAATTAAAAAAAAAAAACTACAAAATCAAAAAAAAAAAAAAGAATCCACCTGCCAATGCAGGGAACACCGGTTCCATCCCTGGTCCAGGAAGATCCCACATGCTGTGGAGCAACTAAGCCCATGAGCCACAGGTACTGAGCCCATGTCACAACTACTGAAGCCCACGTGCCTAGAACCCGTGCTTTGCAGCAAAAGAAGCCACCACAATGAGAAGCCCACATACCACAATGAAGAGTAGCCCCTGCTCATCACAATTAGAGAAAGCCCAACGTGGCAATGAAGACCCAACACAGCCAATAAATAAATTATATATATATGCATGTAACAGTATGTGCACAGGGATAACAGGATGCTGCATTATGAAACCACACCAGGAACACTAGACCTGTGATGGTGCCTGACATGTCTTTGAATATTGTAGAGCATTCTCTGCATACTGATAAAATGCAGGAACTTATCCGGGTAATTAGCTACAGTTTGAATTTGCGAGCTTTTTTGTCCATATGTCGGAGAGCCTTGCCCTAGACATTAATCAAAATTCTGATCTGTCTTATAGCAAATTGCCCTAAGTATTGGGTTGGCCAAAAATTTCGAGTTCTTCAGAACATCTTACGGAGAAACCCAAACAAACTTTTTGGCCAACCCAATATTTTTTGGTATGGCTCCGTTAACATATAGTTGCAAGTATCTCAGTACATGTGACTATTTGCTGGGCATTCAGTAAACAGGTATTTACTGAACACCTTTTAATACCAGGTACTATTCTAGACTCTGAGGATATAACAATGAACTGTATGCTTTAGCATCTTCTTTTTTTTTTTTTTTGAGGAAGTGTATTATCTAATCCGTCTATATGCACAAGTAATGATCTGAACTGTGCTTGACTGTAGAGTCGGAAGTGCGTTGGTGTCTTTGAGGGCCATACCTCCAAAGTGAACTGCCTGCTGGTTACTCAGACCTCCGGGAAGAATGCTACCCTTTACACTGGTTCCAGTGATCACACCATTCGCTGCTATAACATTAAGGTGAGTGGGTCCAGCAAAATCAAAAGTGATAATGTTGGAGAGCTTTGACTGTATTTACTGTGGAGAGTGGAGACACTGAGACAGGTGCTTCATTCTGTTCACTTTCTTGCTTCTGAACCTATTTCAATACCCTTGTATAGCCCTTAGTAGAAATGAGGCTTAGATCTAAACCATGTTTTCTGTCTCCCTCCACCAGTATCTTTTCACTTACTACTATTAATAATATACGTCCCGGTGGGGGGGGAGTCAAGGGAGGGAGGGAATACGGGGATATGCATATAAAAACAGATGATTGAACTTGGTGTACCCCCCCAAAAATAATAAATAAATAAATAAAATAAAATAAATAATAATATACCTCCCTTGGTCTGTCCAACAAATATTATTCTTGATTTTTATTTTCACATCATATGCCAAAATTAATACTAGATAGAAGATGAAATGTTTAAATTTTTTAAACCTGAGGACTTAGGAGTAGATATTGCCTCTGAGAAAGAATATTCTAAATGTATTGTAAGATATGAAAGTTGTTTGCATTAAAATATATATATATATACATATATTCTTAACTTTAAAAGAGTTAATTATTTAAGACAAAATTTATAATACCAAAGAATTAGGTTTTTAACATATATAGATGGAATATGTGTGATAATGGGAACACAAAGGAAAGGGAGATGGTGAAATTGTGCTGGTACAAGATTCTTATATTTTATTGGGAATAAGTCAGTTTTAACTTGAACTAGGAAGTGATCTCCAAAAGACTGGTTCACAACTTCAGTGTGCATCAGATAGACCTGGAGAGCTTGTTAAAACACATATTGCTGATTTGTAGAGACATGGATGGACTTAGAGACTGTCATACAGAGTGAAGTGAGTCAAAAAGAGAAAAACAAATATCGTATACTAACACATATATGCAGCATATAGAAAAATGGTACAAATCAACTGGTTTGTGAGGCAGAAATAGAGACACAGATGTAGAGAACAAACATATGGACACCAAATGGGGAAAGCGGGGAGGGTTGCAGGGGAATGAGTTGGGAGATTGGTATTGCCATATATATATTACTAATAAGAGGAAAAAAAAAATTGTTACACTCTTAAAAAAAAAAAAAAAAAACACGTTACTGGACCCCACTTCCAGAGTTTCTGATTCAGTAGGCTTGGGATAGGACCCAAGAATTTACGTTTCTAACATGTGATACTGATGCTGTTAGCAGATCTAGGGACCACACTCTGAGAACAGCTGCCCTAGAGCAACCACTAAAAGAATAATGTAAAGAAAGAGAGCTAAAAAATTTAATATAAGAATTAAAATGGCATACTAAAAAACACTTGTTTAATACAAAACAAGGCAGAAAAGGGGGAACAGAGAAATAAAAATAATGCAAATAGAAAGCAAATTGGAGTCTCAATCTAACCATATTTAATAATTATATTAAATATGAATTAACACTAAAATCAAAAGGCAGAGATTGACTAGATAAAGAACAAACATCAAAATCTATGCTGTCTACAAGACACGCCTTTTAAATTCAAAGACACAAGTATGTTGAAATAAAGAATGGAAAAAAATGTTCTATGCAAATAGTAATGAAAAGAGCTAGAGTGGTTATGTTACTGTCAGGCAAATAGACTTTAAGACAAGGAATACTGCTGAGACAAGGGTGGCATTCCATAGTGATAAAAGGGTCAATATAGCAGGAAGATAGAACAATTATAAATATATGTACCTAATAACAGAGCACCAAAATACATAAAGAAATACTGAAAGAACTACAAAGGAGAAGTAGGCAAATCCACAATTATAGTTGAAGACTTCAACACCTCTCAATAGTTGATAGAGTACTAGACAGAAAATCATCAAGGATGTGGAAGAACTGGACAATACCATTAACAAACAAGATCTAATTAACATTTATAGTTTAAAAAAATTAACATTTGTAGACTCCTCCACCCAAAACAGCAGCATACACATTCTTTTCAGGTGCATGTGGAACATTCACCAGTATAGACCATTGCTGGGTCATTAAATAGGTCTCAGCCTTACTGAGAATCTTAATTAAAAGGATTGAAATCATTTAGAATATGTTCTCTAACCACAGCGGAATTAGAAATCAGTAACAGAAAGAAATCTACCCAAAAAAAAAAGAAATCTTGGAAGTCTCTAAGTAAGGGGTAGTGAAATAGCATACTTCTAAGTTACCCATGATCTAAAGAAGTCACAAAGGAAATTAGAAAATATCTTGAATTAAATGAAAATGAGCATCCAACTTAGTGTCTGTAGGGTGTAGCTAATGCATTGCTGGGGGTGAAATTTCTAGTTTTAAATGCTTGTATTAGGGAAAAAAAGTTTAAAATCAATTATCTAAGTTTGTAAGAAAATAGAAAAAGAGGAAAAAGTTAAACCCAAAATAAAGAAAAGGAAATAATAAAGAGCAGAATGGAAACCACCAATTTATAATGACACACAAAAGGGAAAAGTCAGTGAGACCTGAAGCTAGTTTTTTTGAAAAGATAAATAAAAAAACAAAACAAAACTTTTAACTAAATTGATCAAAACAGAGAAGCCACAAATTTCCAATATCTCGAATGTAAGAAGGAACCTCGTAGCAACATTATTAATCAGTGCATCCATCAACTGATAGATGGTTAAGTGTGGTATATAAAAAGTGGAATAATACTAGCAACAGAAAGGAATAAACTATTCTTACATGTAGCAGCATGGATGGATCTCAGAAACATCATGCTAGGTGAAAGAAGGCACATGTAAAAGACTGCAAACTGAATATTCTCTTATTATGGAATTCTAGAAAAGGCACAACTATCAAGATTGCCTGGGATGGCAGTGGGGGTTGACTAAAAGAGGGTACAAGGTAACTTTTTAGAGTTGATTGTGGTAATGGTTGCATGACTGCATACTTTACTAAACTTAATGAAATGTATATCTAACATGGTGAATTTTATTACATGGAAAGAATACTTAAGTCTGTTGAAAATTGTAAACAAATTTTGGCAAGAAATTGTCTTAAAAAGAGGGAAAAATAGTTATAACAGGATAGGATAAACATAGCATTAATATCATATGTTGTAAGGAGCTTACACCTTTGAGAAGGGAAATAGTAAAATCCCTATACATCATTTGGAAGACAGAAATTCTTTAAAAAGAGGATATACAGGTAACAGTTTGAAAATAATACAATCTTAATAAATGGAAGTTAAAACAGAAGTTTGGTACCATTTTGACTTATAAAATTAGCAAAAACTTTAAAAAGATTTTTCAGTATTTTTAAGGGTGCTAACCCGCAATACTATTTGGCATAGTGGGACTGTTTTTCACATTAGTGAAAAAAATTCTTAGTGAGTTTTTGAAATTGAGGTGTAACTTTATATAGTACACAAATTTTAAGTATACAGCTTGATGAATTTTTACGTAGGTACACATTTGTTGAACCACCACCAAGATCAAAACACAGATCATTTTCATCCCCCTAAAGCTTCCCTCATACACCTTCTACTCACCACCCTTGGCCAAAGATAATGATTTTTCTGATTTCTGTCGTTAGAGATTATATTTGTCTGTGTTGAACTTCGTATAAATAAACCATCCTGCCTGTATTCTTTCACATTAGCTTTAGCTCGCCACAGTGTCTGAAATTCATCTTTATTGTTGCATGCACCAATAGTTTTTTTTTAAATTACTGCAAAGTATTCAATTTCCCCTAAAAAATTACAAAATGATCTCACATGGAAGGGTTAACCAGGGGCAACATATATCTTATCATTTGAGCATATTCACAGTCTTTTACAATTTCGTATGCAGCATTTATATTTGTAATTTTATGGAGGGAAGTAATTTAAAAGACTGACTCAGGTATGAAAGGAGGTTGGAAGAGATCAAAGAATTTGATAGTCTGCAACTTTTGTCATTGAACCTATAGCTTGTCCCATCCTACCTACTTTATAACCATCTTGATTTTAATATGGTCTGTATCCAGACCTCTTTAAAAAGCTAAACTTGGGCCATTAGTCACTTACTATCATTCAGCAGCATTTAGTCTTGAGTACTTACTATATAACTGGCCCTGCTCTAGGTTCTAGGTAATTAGATTTATCAGTATAACCCAGTTCTGGAAATTCATGGAAATGGCTTCTTGAAGGCCAGCTCAAACTGTGTTTGTATAACCTGGATATGCATCAGAATTAGGAAGGAAATTTTTAAAAACACATATTCCAGGGCCTACTGAATTAGAATCTCAGGGACTGGGGTGAAGCTTGGGGTTCTATATATTTTAAAAGCTTCTTGGGTAATTATAGACCAGCTAACCTGATACTGGTTTGAAGGAGGCATTTGGGAGCTATTGAAATAGGGACTCAGTTGAAGGAAAGCACATATTTGATTAATGCAGTTATCAGATATACAACTATAATCTTTATTTTTCTTTTTAAATGTCAAGTGCAGCTTTAACTTTATCTTTGGCCGCTTAAGAGGCTAAAACCCAATTCATAGTGCCCTTTAAAGAATTTCTATGTTCCAAATTAGAAACATAGATAACATTATTAGAAGTTACATTTGTTTACTATATTGCCTACAGCTTGAGGGTCTTTGGCCACATATTTCAAAGCAGAAGAAAACAGTCTTAAGATAGTCTTCTACAAAATAGAGGATGCTACATTTTCTTCCTCATAAAAAATTATTTCACACTCTGTTTTCAGGAGGATTATTTTCACATCTTATTTGCCTTTAACCTCTGCTGATCAGGTGTTGTGTACTTTTATCAGACTCGAGAGTGTGTGGAGCAGTTACAGCTGGAAGACCGAGTTCTCTGCCTCCATAGTAGGTGGCGAATTCTCTATGCAGGACTGGCAAATGGCACTGTGGTCACCTTCAACATAAAGGTTAGTGGTTGGGGAGAGAAGGTTGAATTCCCATGCCACTTGAAAATGGTGTGAGTGTGTGTGGGAAGACGTTGAAGGCAGACATTTTCCTGTTTTTGTGTGTGTTTGAGAAAGCAACAGAATTAGCGGCTACTCAAAAACTTATCTTCTATTGTAAGTGAAACAAATGCTGCATCCTGTCTGCTCAGACCCAAGTGTGCCAGGACCAAAGTGTAACTCTACTAAGTTAAACCAAGCCTGATGATTTGGGGCCAAATAATGAGTCATAGGTTAATCTAGTCCATCTTATTTTAAGAATGACACCATGAAATGAGCTTAAATTCCTTTGAGTATGACATTGGTGTGGTTTAGAACTGATTTAGGGTTTCATGAGGATAGCCTGTTCTTGACTTAAACTAAGTCAAGGTTTGCCTTCATGCCTGTGGGCCTCATTCTTTCCTGACCCAAGTATAAATCCACTTGTTGAGCAAACTTTTATTGAGGACTGTTTTGTGCTAGATCTCAGGATAAGGCTTAGGAAATGAATATGGACCAGTTCTTGATGGCCCTGTGTGCTTTCTTAATGTAGTTGGACTTGTAAGCTTTAAAGTATGAGAGACATGATCTAATTTGTATTTTAGAAAGAGTTACTCTGGAGTTGAACAGATTGGAAAATACTGGTACTAGTAGAAGCTTGGAGACCATTTAGGAAGCTTTGTTATGGCAGCTGACATGAAAGATTAGACTGAGGTGAAGAGAAGAGAATGGATAAAAGATGTAATTGGAGGTAGAAGTGATAGGTTTGGTTACTAGTTAGTTGTAGCATTCTATCCCAAGGCCGACTGGTCATCTTTTAACAGTGTGTTAGAATGTTTACTGTGTTTTGCCTTATTATAGTATCATATGTTTAGTTAGTACCTACTATCTCCTTCCACCAGCTGGCTGAAACTACGTATAAGGAATGCAATAAAATATGTCATGGTTTCTGCCTTTAAGAAGCTTAAAATCAAGTTAGAAGAAACTAGCACATATATAATCAAGTGTCAAGTTATTTGGTTCACTTGATATGAATAGATCACAGAAGGGTAATTAGTGAAGGTTTTTGCATTCTAAATGCAAAGTGCTAACAACCTAGATTAGATTTGGTTAGGGCAATAGAAATGAAGAAGACAGAATAGATTTAAAATATTTTAAAGGATAAAACTTAATAATTACACAGTTCTCTTCTATTTTGTGAGATTAATGTAATCAGAGGTAGGTAGAAGTTAGGAGCAAGACTTTTGGGGCAAGATGATAAATTCAAGTGGGGATGGTCTTTATTTATTTATTTATTTTTTGAAATGGTCTTTAAATGGTTGAAAAGCTCCAGCAAAGATGGACCTGAGACAGAGATTTGAGAGTTTCTGCAGAGAGATGAATTTTGAAGCCTTGTTAAGGCTGGGCCTTTTCCGCTTTGCCCATACTCCTGGAATGCAGTGCTTCCTGGGGCTCAACACAAAGCCAGGCTGTTTACTGGGGCCTGCGCACCACTGGGTCCTGAATTCCATTGATCTATCTCCCTAGCACCTCGGGATGGCTTAGATTGATGCTCAGCTCTGTAGGCTCCCAGCTGCTGCTCTTGCCTAGTTTCTGGGAATTTTATCTCATGCATGCACCTAAAGTACCTTTTTAGAGTTTTGGGGAATTAGGAAACTTTATGAACAAGATTGGTTTGGAAATGAGGGAAGCAAGTCTAAAATCTGAGGTAAAGGAATGTTTGGAAATTCAGGATGTGACCATGCCACTCTGACTGATACTAAAGGCTATAGTTTAACTCAATGATGTCATGAAAGATAGATATAGAACCAGAAGTCAGAAGAAGGTCAGAATAATGGAAAGGTGGAGAATGAGAGACTCTTGAGTGTCTAAGAAAGTAGTTCTCAAAGAGAATTTTGGAAAAAACCATGACAAATTTTGGATGGCATAAATTTTGGATGACAAAAAAAGCAGTGAGAGTTCTTAGGTCTGTGGCATGGAAAATGTATTCGAATATGAAAAAAAGTTTATTATTCATTATCATTAACTTAAGGGAAGTGAGAGAGGGCATAAAAAGAGAACCAAATTCTAATTATGATCAGGATAGTGCAGGTCAAAGGTAAAAATGAGTTTATAGTGTAAGGCTGTCCCCACTAGAATCGGGGAGGAAGGAGTCATGAGTACAGAGTGTTGGAAAGGGAAGGGCAGAGGTTGGCGAGCTGGAGATAGGGAGTGGATATGAGAACTTACGAGGGTGAGTCAAACATTATCTGCACTCTGGCTATAGAATTTATTTATGTGTTTATTTTCTTTAAGAACTTTTATTGAGATGCAGTTGATATACAGTAAACTGCATATATGTAAAGTGTACAATTTGATATTTTTTTCTTATGAGCAATGTATGTATGGCAATCCAATCTCCCAATTCATCTCTCCCCCCCCCACTTTCCCCATGTGGTGTCCATATGTTTGTTCTCTACATCTGTGTCTCTATTTCTGCTTTGCAAACTGGTTGATTTGTACCATTTTTCTATATTCTGCATATGTGTTAATATACGATATTTGTTTTTCTCTTTCTGACTCACTTCACTCTGTATGACAGTCTCTAGGTCCATCCATGTCTCTACAAATGTCCCAATTTCCTTCCTTTTTACAGCTGTGTAATATTCCATTGTATATATGTACCACATTTTCTTTATCCATTCATCTGTTGATGGACATTTAGGTTGCTTCCATGTCCTGCCTATTGTGAATAGTGCTGCAGTGAACATTGGAGTGCATGTGTCTTTTTGAATTATGGTTTTCTTTGGGTATATGCCCAGTAGTGGGGTTGCTGGGTCATATGGTAACTCTATTTTTGGTTTTGCAAGGAACCTCCATACTGTTCTCCATAGTGACTGTATCAACTTACATTCCCACCAACAGTGCAAGAGAGTTCCTTTTTCTCCATATCCTCTCCAGCATGTACTGTTTGTAGATTTTCTGTTGATGCCCATTCTAACCGGTGTGAGGTGATACCTCATTGTCATTTTGATTTGCATTTCTCTAATAATTAGTGATGTTGAGCAGCTTTTCATGTGCCTGTTGGCCATCCGTATGTCTTCTTCGGAGAAATGCCTATTTAGGTCTTCTCCCCATTAACTTTTAGAAAAGACAAATACATCATTTTTCAACGCAATCTCCTTGCTTTTCAATACACTTTGTCCATCTGTCAACAAGCTTTTGTATTCCCTCATTAAAAAATGTTTCAGGCTGAGCTGTGAGCTACAAGTGCACCTCTGTCTTCACTTCTTTATCAGAAGTGAATCTTCATCCTCGTAGGGCAGCTTTCAGGGGACAAAACAGGTGAAAGTCTGATGGAGCAAGATCAGGACTATAGGGAGGATGCTTTAACACCTTAAAACGAAGTTTTTGCAGAGTGTCGATAGTGTGGGCAAAAGTGTGTGGACATGCATTGTCATGCAAGATCACAATGCCCTTGGATAGCAGTCCTCTGCGTTTAATCCAAAGTTTAGGCTTCAGCTCTTCAATAAGCATTTCTATCCATTCATACACACTTCCTCATGACAAAACACTTTCTTCATACTACACACACAGTTTTTGATAACGATACCAGGTACACCCTCAGACCACAAAAAACGAATCACTGCACGCTGCTCTTCTTTCATGCAGATCACAAGTGGAGCGTCCATTTTTGCTCGCACCACAGTTACAGGTGAACTGATGTAACACATTCATACCTGCACAGCAGAGACTGGGGAGACAGTAGCCTTGAACGGAAAGTGCTGATAAAACAATGCGGAGTTTTAATGTAACTGGAAGTGCAGATAATTTTTGACTTATCCTCGTACATACAGGTGTTAGAATTTAGAGTTTGTATCAAGGTAGTGATTTGGGTTAGTTGATGTTGAGTTTTTCCAACTAAGTTGCTTTGACTTCATATAATGGTGGTGTGTTTTTCAGAACAACAAACGACTTGAAATCTTTGAATGCCATGGCCCTCGGGCTGTCAGCTGTCTTGCCACAGCTCAGGAAGGTGCCCGAAAGCTGCTGGTTGTGGGGTCTTATGACTGTACCATTAGTGTGCGCGATGCACGGAATGGACTGCTCCTTAGAACTCTGGAGGGCCACAGCAAGACCATTCTCTGCATGAAGGCGAGTATAGTGCAAGAAACAGGAGTTCATTGTCTGGTACACATAGAAGGGTTTGAATGAAATTTCCCATGTTGTCTAATGACTCATTAGAAGACAGGAGATTACAGTCCTTTTCTTTAGGCCTGGACCACCATGGGACATACTGTTTTTTAATATAGTAACCAAAAGACAAAGTTGTATCTTATTGTAGAATGTAGATATACTTGAATGCCCTTCTAGGCTACTTCATAATCATTCTGAAGAAGCAGTAAACCCAACAGTCAGTTCATCAGAGTACTTGGCAGCACATAAGTTTCAGTTCAAAAAATTTGTCTGAGAAACTTATTTTATACCTCATTCATGCTCATCTCAAAATCGGGTGGAAAGTAGAATTTGCTGATGTATATTACAAACTAAAGGAAACTCAGAACATTATACTGAATATCTCTCGCTGGATTTTTTTTCTTTAAGGTGGTGAATGACCTTGTGTTCAGTGGCTCCAGTGATCAGTCAGTCCATGCCCACAACATTCATGTAAGCCATGTTGGTGTAAAGAAATCTTTAATAGAATGATGGTTAAAGCTTGAAGGATTCCTCAGACCTCTTGCAATTTAAATGAAGCCCTTTTTCTAGTGAAGACTTAATAATAATCCCTGTGCATAAGCTCTTGGATAATATTAAGCACTGTAGAAATTCTGACCTCATCAAAATTTTTAGTGGGGGACAGACTCAAAGTTTATGTAAGGTTTAGTTTGAATGCCTCATTTAAACTCGAGATAAATTGAGCATCTGAGTCTCCGAGAAAGTAGATATGATGTGTAGTTTAAAATAGTGCAAGTTAAAACAGCTGAGAGACTCTGCTCAGGTCGTAGAGGCTGCTTTTAAAGCTCAGTTCTTGGTTTGTAAACCTGGGGGTTATCCAGCCTCAGGGGCTTGTTGTCCAGATCCAGTGAAATGATAAAAGTGAATATACTTCAAAAGCTATAAAATACATACACACAGAGCTGTGGCCCTTGTCTTTCTGTGCCACAGGGTTCTTTAAATCAAGATACAGTGCATACATTTTGTATAAGTAACAAATGCTTGTGGGAGTACTTCATCTGTTAAAATTAGTACAGCTACACATGTGTACAAGTAGTTTCAGAATTATGTCTTCTAGATCTACAGAATTATAAATCTCAAAAGTTGGAAGAAATCTTGAAGGTCAGTCTAGTGACTCTTATCTTTTCTGATGCAGACTGGTGAGCTTATACGGATTTATAAAGGTCACAATCATGCAGTGACTGTGGTGAATATCCTAGGAAAAGTGATGGTGACTGCTTGCCTGGATAAATTTGTTCGTGTCTACGAATTACAGGTAGAATTTAGATCCAGTATTTTGCTTGAATGATTTGGGGAGATTGTTTGGATTTGGTGTTAATTTTTTAATACGGAAAAGCTAAGGTGGAACTCGGGAATTTCTGTTCTTCACAAGTGCTCTAGGTAATTATAAAGTAGCTGGTGTTTGGACGACACTTTCAGAAACACTGCTCTGAGATACCTGGTCAGGCGCACAGATGTCAAAAGTTAAATGGTTTCTGGAGAGCAGCTGTAGTCTGTAACACCTGTCTGGTTCTCTTTGTGTGTAATTTCAGGTTTGAGACTGACACTACACAGAAATTGGTTTTATTTTTTCCAGTTACCAACTCTTCCCTTGAGGCGGAGGAGTTATTAGAAAGATTGCTGTTAGATTATGTTTCTGTTAACATGCTACTGGTGCTTCAGCTTCGTACCTCAGATGTAGTTTTTAAACCTTCCAAAGGCCTTCAGGGACTATGCTTGTTAAACACAAGGTATAAACAACCTTAATCCTCTTTCTGTTTTGTTTCCCCTCCACCTAAGTCCCATGATCGATTGCAAGTTTATGGAGGACACAAAGACATGATTATGTGTATGACCATCCATAAAAGTATGGTGAGTATAATTTGCCATGCCTCACATTTGCCTTTGAATGTGTTTCCTAAAAATTCTGCAAACAATTAATAATGTTACTACTTGTCACTTCCCAAAATGAGATCTGTTTTTGATATGCCTCATTACTGAATGTCTTTCTGTCTCTTGGAATTATCATATTGAGATGTAACCCAGTAACGCTGTTGAATATTCCATTTTTTATTGAGCTAAAATAATTACAATAAAAAATAATACCACCATTAAATAGAAGGTAAATTTAAGATGTTTCAAAGAAGAAAAAATGAGTGGCTCTTTCTTCGGAGACATTATGATCTGGACAGTACATTGGAATAGAGCCAGGAGATCTGGCCAGTGTGGCATAGTTATAGCAGACCTAAAAGTAGAAGCTAACTCATGTAACCCTGCTAAGCCTTGATTTATTTTATTTTTAAATTATGAGGTTGAACCAAAATGGATGTTTTTCAGACTTTAAGCAGTAGAACCTTTTGTTCCAATGAAATACATGCCTAATATGTACTGCCCAGTAGAAGCCAGAGCTACACCAGTTAAATAAGTATAAGCAGTGCTTCTGAGCCGAGCCACTTCCACTCTCGGCCACGGTCCCAAGAGTGGCTATCTAAGGAGCACTGCTTCCAAGTGTCCAGACTAGAAGATTTACAAGATGCTTTCCCATTATGGTACTCTGGGGCTGGTTTGGGTTTAGGTTTATGTTTTCTTGTTATAGTTGCTACCAGTAGCTTTTGACTCTTATTTTGAGGATGTTTGTAGATGTTTTATTGTGTGTTGTTTTGGTCTGATATGATAAATGTTTTTCTCTAGATTTATACTGGCTGTTATGATGGCAGCATTCAGGCCGTGAGGCTAAATCTGATGCAGAATTACCGCTGCTGGGTAAGAAGTGAAACTGTTCTTGTCACCAGACTTAGATGTTGCACAACCCCCGGCCAATTTATAGATCTTCCTTATATCATCGGTTTAACATTTTTATATTGAGCATCTACGCCTTCCACTGTAGGACAAATAAGCTTACTTTTTAAAAAGTACATAAAATGCTTCTATACTTCTATAATGAAAAGTCTAATCTTAAGATTAGATTTAAAGTATAAGTATCCACTCAGAAGTTATCTCCTTTGTGTTTTTTATTTTGTTTTATTACTACATACATGCCTACAAAAACATCAACAGTACAGAATTGTGTGAAAGAAAAGTGGAAGTGCTTATTTTTATGACCTACGCACAATAGTTTACCCATTCCTCAGGCATTACATGTATTAATAGTTTGGTTTGTTCCTCATTGGTTTTTTAGGAATAGGCAGATAAAAATCTGCATTTTTGAAGTGCTAAGCCTCAGTTCAGTAGGCCAAATTGCATGGTTTTTATTTTTGGGTGGGGGCTAGTGATTAACCTTCAAAACTTTCACACTGTTTTGCTGTTTTTTGTTTTTCTTTTAATTTTATTTATTTATTTATTTTAATTTTTTAATTTTTTTTTGCCTGTGTTGGGTCTTCATTGCTGTGCACAGGCTTTCTCTAGTTGCAGAGAGCAGGGGCTACTCTTTATTGTGGTGCACAGGCTTCTCATTGCAGTGGCTTCTCTTGTTGCGGAACACGGGCTCTAGGCACGTGGGCTTCAGTAGTTGTGGCATGCAGGCTCAGTAGTTGTGGTGCATAGGCTTAGATGCTCCACAGCATGTGGGATCTTCCTGGACCAGAGATTGAACCCGTGTCCCCTACATTGGTAGGTGGATTTTTAACCACTGCGCCACCAGGGAAGTCCCTCACACTGTTTCTTATAAACCTTTAATTTGTTTCATCAGTTCTAACAATTAGTAGTGACCAGAGAAAAATTGATGGCACTGAATTTTTTTACCCTAATCCCTAACCTTTTCAGCCTTGATGAAATGAACCGGGTGCTCTCCATTTTAAAATTTGATTCTAGGTTGTCTCTGGCCTAATTACTTTTCAGCTTTTCACACATCACTATCTTTGATTTTTTAGTCTTTTCAGTGAAGATAAGCAAAATCTAGTACAACAGGCTCCAGAATATACAAATAGACTTAACTTACCTAGAGAAATGAGGAAAATACCTTCTGGTTTTAAAGCTGGAGGGATGGAATAGTGCTTACAGAGGAAAAACTCAAATTTGCATTACTTTTTAGAAATGAACATGTTAGAGTGAGAATCGTAAGATTTCTTACAAGCCTGTAAGGAAAAAAAGCCAAGACAAAGAGTCTTTATGCTTTCTGACAATTGAAACATAGCCACATTTATAATACAGTTAGAAAAAAGTAGGTGATAACAAGACGGTGATTCAAGTGATAAAAATTGTGAGTAAAGTTGGCCTTCCTTGGCAAATAGTTTTCTACAACAAGTATTTCCACAAATCCAGTTTTCTTTATTAGACATTTGTATTTTCACATTTACAAGTCAACAGTTCTTAGAATTGTTAAAAATAACCCTTTAGGTATTACAGGAAAGCTCTTTGCCTTTTTAAATAAATGGACTAAGAAACTCCTTTTATGATGGCAAGATAAAGCATAAATATGGTTTAAATTGAATTTTATGTAACTGTCCGTCAGTATTTGCTGACAGCTTCCTTATCTAATGATGTAATGGCTGCCTTAGTGCTTCTCAAAATACTGCACTGTCAAAAGACTTCCTAGTCTTTTCAAGGTTTCTCTTTAAATTGATGATTCGGTTGCCTCTGGCTTTGTTGGATTTTCTAGCCAAGAGTAAATTAAAGAATAGGGGCTTACTTACAGGGGTACAAGTGAGGAATATTCTCATTGCATGTTTCCTATGCTCTTTATAACTTACCCTTTCATTCTGTTTCTCTCCAGTGGCATGGTTGCTCTCTGATATTTGGCGTTATAGATCATTTAAAACAACATTTGCTGACTGACCATACAAATCCAAACTTTCAAACTCTGAAATGTCGCTGGAAGAACTGTGATGCTTTTTTTACTGCTAGGAAAGGATCCAAACAGGTACATCACTGAGATTTGAGGTCAACCTGGGGTCATTTGACTGCTCAGAGCAGAGTTCAGCAAACCTTTTTTGCCTTATTAGAATGTTCAGAATTGCAATAAACAGGGAGAGTGTAGACATTTTTCTTTTTATTACTATCCAGGTATTTGGGGGATGGCTTAATGAGGTTTCAAATGAAGAATTAGGTAGTTTTTGAGAAAGAGCCTAAAGAGAATGTTTTCACATGTTTCCAATCCAGTAACTTGAACCTAGAGGTTTATTACAGTGCTCTTGTGTTAAGAACTCATCTTTAAGTGCACGGTTCCATGTGAATTAGAGTGCAGGGCCTAACTGCCTTTCATGTACGGATCTTAGAATGTTCCTGTGAAGCTCTCCCTGGCTTTGACTTTCTCTTGTCCTACTGCCAACCTTTCTCTCATGGGCCCTTTTCCCTTTATTCCTAGGATGCTGCAGGACACATTGAACGACATGCTGAGGATGACAGCAAAATTGATTCCTGAAGTTTTTTGCCTCCCATGTTGGGAAGTCTTTAGTTGAAGTAATTTCACATCGGCCCCTTACACAGGCCAATGTCTTCCCTTCCCTAGTGAAGCAGGGAAGGAGAAAGTGGTTACTGGCCAGGCTTACCACTAGCATAAGTCTGGGCAGCTCAATGGGATGATAGGTCACACTTCTAAGTTCTTGCTGGAGGTTTGTCAGATTGAAACAGATTTTTAAGGAACCATACTCTTCTGGGACAGCATGGCATATAGTAATTTATGCTACTGGTGTTCTCCAGATGTTTATTAAAGATACAGATCTTAATTGGTTACCCAGTTTAACCCTAATCATATGTATATTTTATTGATTTCAGTCTGTAATTTTTAGTTTCTTTTCTTATAATGGTTTAAACCTATAGTCAGGCTTTTAAGTACAAATTTGTTCAAATGCTAGGTTTTTAGAATCAGTTTTAATTTCTCCTCTTATTACAATCAGTTAATTGTAACAACTGGATATTTAAATTGGAAGCAAATAGTTTCCTTTCTTAATAATTATGTGTAGTGTGTTTCAGTATTCTCTTTGTAGATGGACAGAGCTGGCTTTAAATGCTAAAGGGAACACACAGTAGATTTTTAACAGCTAGAGTAACTGCTCTGCTGATTATATTTTAGGAACTCAGGCAGCAAGTCACATAATGACAAGTCCTTACAGACAGTACTTCCTGTTGAACCTCTGTAGATTTCGATAGAGTGCTCAGTTCAAGGCAGTGCACAGACCTAACGTCTACTTGGAAGTCTCACTGTGAGACCTGGGCACTCACTGCAGGTATTGGTAGGCTGTTCGAACTGGAGGTATAAGCTTTATCTCTCTTTCCAGCTTCTGAGTCTCCAAGTAGGCTGTGGGTTTGAAACCTTTTCATTTGCTTCATTGCCAAACCCTTCTCTCTTCCATTCTCTGGCTGTGTCTAGATTGACAGCAGCCATCATATACTTCCTCTGGGCTCACAGGGTACTTCCCACCCACCTGCAGTACCCAAATCGGGGAGTCAGGATAAAGCATCTAAATATAGTTTTTAAGGCGTCAGGCAGGCTTCTTAAAGACCAACGTCTTGCCTTCACCTCCCCGCTAGCTGGGAAGAGAGGGTGGAGTAGGGTGAAGGGGAAGACCCTACCTGTCCATTGAAAGCAGCCAAATGAACAAAGCCTTCATGAGACTGCTTTGTTTTTGGATTTTCTCTGGACTCTTAAGAGAAGCCATAGAGGTGTTGCTTTCCAGCGTTTTGTTTCTAGATTCTCAAAACTGAAAGATTCTACAGAGAGAGAGAGAGAGGAGAAGGGAGAAGAGCCCAGTGCCACATACCAAGCTTCAGGTGTGATGCCTACTCTTTCCTAGGACTGCAGAGCATCCAGGTTTATCTCCACCCATCTTATTGCACACACTTCTACTCCCATGTCTTCATTCAGGCTCGGGGGAAGGGGGATTTCACCAGGGGTTCATGGATATAGCTTTCAAGAGGGTGTCCAAACCCCCTGGAATTGTGTGTAAGACTAAGTAGGTGTTCTTTTTTTCCAGGAAAGCCTCCATTGGTTCTTACTGGATCCAAAAAAAACATTAAGAACTAATCTAGGATCTACATCTAGATGATGAATGGCCCCACAAGCTGTTTATGTCTGTCCTTATGAATGGCAGAACTCTTGTGTTGACCACAATATTGAGATTTGCATGATACTTGAGGGAGAATAGAGAAGATCCTGTTGCATAAAGTTTATGTGTGCTGTTTCTGTCTGAGAGGAAGCATTCTCATCTCTCACCCCATTTCCTGTACAGGTGACCAGAGAAGCTAAGCTGTTCTGTGGGTTTGGGATTGGTGATTCCCAGGAAAGTACGTTCGGATTTATTGCTAAACCTGGCATTTTCCTTCCGGCTGTAGTGAACCCACACATTTCCATGTTGGCTGGGCAGTGTGCTGAGAGAAAGTCTTGCATGCTCTGTTGCATAGGTGCCCTTCTGTCCTACCTGAGGACATGTAGGAAAAGTTGAGAATGGTGGAGCCTTGTACAGTAGGAAGGGGGTATGTGAGGTGTTGGGCAGTCGTGGGGAACCGTTGTAGGTATGAACAGACTGATAGAATCAGTAGAAACTGATTTGAGCTTAATTTTGATAGAATCACACGCAGTCTGTCTGCCTTTACGTGTGCAGTTATGGATGTTCTTTGTACATGTATATGCGCGCGGGCACCTATACTTGTAATACCTTTCCTCATTTCACAAGAATTTTCTTTGAAGCCGCGGCAATAACATCTTTGTTTCAAGAATATGTAAAATTCGTTTAACACCAGGTTAGTATATTGCCCCAAATGCACCTTTGTAGCCATACGTTTAGAAATAAAGGCACCATAAGCATCTGGGCTGCTTATGGTTGTGTGTTAATTACTTCCAAGTGTCATGAAAGTTATGCAAAAGTCTTTTTTAAAGTCTCCTACAGTGTCTTGGCTGATTCTGGCCTTCTGTTCCCCCTCAGAGTAGAGCAGTGGCTCAGGGATTTGCGTTGGCTCTGATATTTAGTTGGAGGAAGGAAATTGTTACATGACCTGACAAAATACAACTCATTTCTTATAAGGAATTGGAGGCCATTTTTAGAATGTTATTTTTAGTTACTTGTGTTTACGTCTAACAGAAGCCAAGCAAACCATAGCATAAATCATTTTGTGTGCAGATGCTAGTGTTTTGATGGCAGTTTGCTCTGATGAAATATCAGTCGCTTCAGGTTTTACCCTGAAGGTTTCACCAGGTTCGGAATTTTGGTACACCGCTCTGCTCAGTACAAAGCGGTGAAACACAGCACAAAGTTGTCTCCACCTGATGTTACTTGAATTTGAGAGAACGTCATTGCTACTGCACTCCTGCTTTTCTGGAGAATTTTGTTTCTGCCTCAGAAGAGTTAGCAGTTGAGTGTTTAGCTCCTGACCTACCTATAATTTCTAGGCAACATTATTGCTATTTAAGTGATTATTTGCCTAACAAAGGCTTTTTTGTTTTTTGTTTTTTCTTTTTGGTAGATTATGCAGTGGACAACTTTAGTGACTAGGTATGTGGATGATTTGGTGGGAGTAGGTGTACAACACTTAGCGAAATGGTATGGTATATTTTATGGAAGAGAATTCACTGGAGGGGAAATGAGAGTATGATTTAAGAGTGTGATTTAAACAGCATGTACCCTCTGGTTTGCAATTTATATTTGCTGACTTATAAATTTTCTTCCTGTTACCTAAAGGAGAGCTCCTAAAACTGTTAAGAAGGCCATGCCTGCCACATTGTTAAGACAGTGATTTTATCCCTGCCCCAAATCATCAGGATCCTCAGGATTTCAGAGAAGTTGTCTAATGGTGAGAATTAGAAGCTGTGGTAGAGATGATTTGGGTTATACTGAGTTCCATACACAAGTGGATGTGAAATCCTGACTAAACCAAACCTACTACTTTATCAGGCAATAACCTCCAACCTTACCTCCAACCCCCAAGCATGTGGCCTTGCTGGGTCACATGGTGACTAACGTTTCCCGGGTTTCCTCTAAATTCAAGGTAGTAGCCCAACTGAACTGGGGGAGGAGGGAGTCAAGGAGGAGAGGCTGTTGAAGGTCTTTCTTCTGCTCAAGAGAAGTGTATGCCCTAGAGCTGCACCAGCACCCTTGGTGTCTGATTTTTTTTTTTAATTGAATATGGGTTAGAAGAATGAAATCAGATGACACTTGACTGCAAAAATGTTTATAAGCAAATAGCTTAGCCTTCTTACATTTTGGTATAAAGCTGTGAACTTCCTAACTTTGTAACGCAAAATATAAAGCAAATATAAGGGGAAAATAAAGTACTTCTACTGATTGTTTATTTTTGTTACCTTATCTGCATATTCATAGCCAAACCCTTCTTATCCATGTTGGCATAGAAAACAAGAAGGAAATCGGGTGGAAAATGCAAGATGGTTATGGATATGCCACAGATCATAGTCCAGAAAAGCCTGGCAAACAGCTACATTTAAGGATTTGTCCAAGGTCATACAATAGGTCAATATTAGTGGGGGAGCTAGGATTAAAAACGTTATCTCTGCTCCATTACACTCAGATAACTGGCCCTTCTGGTTTTAGGTGACGCATTTTGTCTTGATCTATACACCAACAGCTATTCCCCCTTCCTTTCCTCATGTATCTAGGAAAGTATTTGATTCCTGTGCTCAAGAAATAGCGAAAGGCATGATTAAAGTGGGATTCAGGATTTATTTGTGTATGTGTATATTTTCCATTGCTGTATTCTGAAAGTAGGGCTCTCTATACGTGATGGGTAAGATTGGAGCTACTCAGCCCTGCTATGGCTGACACCTAAATGTGAGAAAACAAAACACGATCAAACCAGCCATACAGGTGCCTTTATTTAGATCAACTTTTTTCAGAATGCAGCCAAACTTATGAGTCAAATAACCCAAGGTGTCCAACCCTCTTTCGCTGATCTAGTTTACCCCGGAGCAGGCCCATCCTGAAATAATCAGACGGAACCAAGTGCTCTGAACCATTGAGCTGCTGTCCCGTGAGTGGGAGAACATAAAGGTGATGGAGGGCTCTAGCACCAGAAAGTGCTGAGTGCCATTGGCAAATGCTTCTGCGAACAGCCGAGGGCAAGCTAAACAGAGTGTTTGCTTCAGAGCTGAGGCCACTCAGACTCCAAGCAAAGCTCTCACTGGTCTATGGCTAGCTGAGGCAGACAGAGACACTTGCCTCCATGTGGCACAGGGACAAAGTTCTCCCTTTCCCATTCCTTAACTAAAGGGTGAGGCTGGGCATGACAGATGCCCTGAGGCTGAGAGGGAAGTGAGTAGAGGAGGAACAAGACTGATGAGGTGCCTGGAGGCCTCCTGGGGTTACAGCTACTATGTCCTTTGAGGTAAGTGGCTCTAGCTCTGTTGGGTGAAACTGAAATCCTGAGTGATCCCGCATGGCCTTGGATGAGGCAAGCTTGGTTCAGGCATACATGGTGAGCTGCAGCCACTGAAAGAGGAAGTCCCAAGATCAGAATGCAAACAGGAAAAGAGAGCCCAGCCATAGGGATCTAACAGGGTAGAGGAAAGGGACAGCTCCAGCATGCCAGACACTGGGAAGATTTTCTGAGAAGCAGCGGTGTACTGCATCCTTCCCACAGATCTCTCCTAGAAGGTACATATTTTCCAGCATAAAGTCAGTGAAGAGCTGAGGCCTCTTTGGAGCCTTCCCCCAGTACACGTTCCCTCTGAGCCACAGCCTGCTGAGCCGTGAGCTTCCCTTTATGTTCCTCTCCCATCCCATCCCTCCACCCCCGTTGGGAAGTGAGGAGCACACAGTGTGTCCAGTCTTCCTCATGGATTCCTCCACCTTGTGTTTGAAGGTGTAGGGGGAGTGTACTGCTTCTATTAGACTTTACCTCTAGAACGTTGAGTTTGATGATACCATCTCCGTCCTTGTCAAATGCATTAAAGGCTCCTGTGTGGAAGAATGCACAGGCCAGAGGCCAGTTACAGGCTCACTCCACCTCCGCTACTCTACCTTTTCTTAAGAGGACCATGTGCTAAGTGCTGCCCTTCAGCGCAGAAATCTACCAGACAAAGGATCACCAATAGCGCTCCCTTTGCCATTCCATTCTGAGCCTAAAGAGGGTTTTCACCTTTGTTCCATGTGAATAGAGTAGATTGGAACTTGGCCGGGTCATACAGTAGGTTGATTAGTGGAGATTCCTGCTGCCACAGCTGTCGCTGCAGGAGAGGGAGCAGGAGGGGCACAAGCGAGCAGAAGGGTAGCCATCCACTTACGGAACATGCCCTCCAGCCTGACGAAGCAGCAGATGAAACTGTCAAAGTCAATGTTCATGTATTTGTCTGCATAGCGCATGGTGATGATGTCGTAGAGCTGGTTGTTGAGGTGGAAGCCTGTGGGGAGAGCACAGGAGAGGAGGAGGTAGGGTGGGAGTCCTCAGGCCTGCTTGCTGTCTCCCCTGCCTCCTGGTCACGCTGTGGCCTGAGGATAATGAGAAGTCCTTTCTCACTCCTTTCTCTAGTAGGGCCCCAGGGGCCAGTCATCCCCTCCCATTCCTGTTCCCACCAGCTCCAGTCCATAGCCTGGCCAGCCCCTTTCTTCCCCACACCTGCATCTTTAACTGCATTTCGCATCTCGTAGCTGTTGATGGTGCCGGATTGGTCGGTGTCATAGTGCTTGAAAATTTTCTGGCGATAGAAAATTTGAGGATAGACTTTACACACTGAATCTCTGAATCAGTCCCTTCCTCATGCCCACCTTCGTTCTCTCATCCCACCTGCCAGGCCTTAATCTTCTTCCAGAGGTGATGGAACTCTTGCAGGTTCAGTCTCCCAGAGCCGTCTGTCTGGAGGAAGGAGGTCAGGGCTACAGGGCACTTAGCAAAATCTCCCTGGATTGGGAGAGGGCTTTCTAGGGGGGCTGTGCAGGGAAGGTAGCCCCGTAGGAGGGCTTTTCCCAGGGTATCCCCCCCTCTGCCGTGTCCTGGTATTTAACACCCTTTGCCCTGCTTCCCGAGTCAAAATTAGTGCCTGCTCTATGGGGACCCTTTCTCCTAAGGACCACTTTTGTTAGGCAGGGACCCAGGTAGAATCCCAGGCCTGCGGTTAAGAGCGGGGACCAATGTTCTTCCCAACTGTACCTCCTCCAACAGCCCCTTTCAGACCAGCAGCCAGGAAGTTCTAACTCGGGGCCTCCTTAGATCTTTCCTTGGACACGAATTTGAGCCCCTCTGCTTGACAGGGCCCCCCTTATTGTTGCCCTAGCCCCCAGGGGCTGCACAGGGGCTGACGACAGAGGTCTGGGAAGGAAGGGGTGGCAGGAAGGATACGTCCATGAGAGCAATCATGCTACGGCAGGACTCCAGCGTGAAACCTTGTGTCTTCAGGTCCTTATCTGGGATGTATGGAGAAGAGTGAGGTGCTGCTTTCGGGTAACTGGACACACACTGCCCCCGCCACCCACCTGTTCCTCACAGAGTTTGAGCCACTCACGCTTGTTCACAACTCTGTTAAGGATATTCTTGAGCTCATCTGCACAGATCTCCATGTCCTGAGGAGGAAGGGAGGAGAGAGTCATTGTTCAAGAGTCCAGCAGCTGATGGAGCACGGGATTTGCAAAACAAATCCCAGCTGTCCATGGTTGTAAAGTCCCTGTCAGGGCGCTTCTGACATGGGGAAGCTGCGGCTTTTCTGAGGAAGACACACTGCACCCTCAGCTGTCCGGACTGCGGTGGGCAGCTCAGAGCCACCCAATGGATGTGCTGGTCTAAAACTCAGGGACTTCACTTGCGGACTTCTGTGCTACACTCATATACCCTGTTTCCACCAAAAGCCAAAATGACCTCTACTGAACCATAATGAAATAACTGGCAAGCTGAGCAGTAAATCAAGGGGAGGAGTGTCGGTGGGAGTCAGGGTTGGAGGTACTCACATCGCCTGCTATCTGCTTGAAAATGTTCCGGAATTGCTGCTGTTCCTCACTTTCCTGGTCAGTGTTGCCGGGCTCTGGCTATGGAAGCGCAAAGGAAAACTGGTTGGTGGGGACCAGGGAGATGGACAGATCTGAGAGAAAAGTTCCTTCTGGACTGAAGGAGCCAGGTGCCCCTAGGTGGGAGCAGGAGCTGGGTGCAGGGCAAACGCTCTTCTTTTTCAGTTGAACCTGGTGATCTGGAGTGAGAATCATCTAGGCCCCAGCGACCCTTCACTCCATACCTCCCAGCCCAGACATTCCAACCAAAGGAGATACATTAGCTTTGCAAACATGTAGACAGACCCCTTAGTCCTCTCTGCCCATCCCCACCGACCAGAGCCCTCTCCCCTGTTTTGAGCCTGACCATCCCAACCAAACCAGCCCCAACAGGATGAAGGGGGCCAGACCAATCTGATACCTCCAGCTGCCTCTGTTATCAAGGCCAAGTCCGCAGAGGACCCTCCTCCCCTCCCCACTCTATTGCCTGGGCACTACGGGATAGAGATGGCCCTGGATTTACCTATGGACTTTCGCCTCTAAGTCTCACCTTCTATAAGCTTTACATGACCACCTCTCCCCACTCTTAACACCGTCCCCTGAGCTCCGGAGGACTCCATTTCTGGTGTCATCCCCCTTTCCTACTACTATTCTTTATCCTTCCCATGGGTAATGACACCAGGAAACAGGAGTTGTCCCATCTCAAGCTGCTTCTGTCTCAGGCATTGCATCCCTCTTCTTTCATTGTCCTGGCTGGATGGGTTCCAGTGAGGAGGCTTGGCCCGTCCTTTCTAGGCGTAGGACCAGCTTGGTACGGCAGCCAACCCCAAGACGTTCACCCAAGCAGCATGCCAAATTTTAGGAGAACTTGATGAAAGGAAACATCAGTGGAACAAACCCAGACCTCTAGATGTTAAAGGGACACCCCACCCTGTGGCCCCTCCAACCCCCATGCACCCCAAGAGGATAGACCTCAGTTATGTGCTGGCCACCCCATTCATGCACATGCTCAGAAACCTGTGGGGATTTTGCTTGCTTATCAGGGCTTTTGTCTTTGCCCTCCTCTGATTCCTGGTCCACATCCAGCTCCTTGTTGCTGTTTGCTCTGTCTGAAACGAAGATGATGGGCTGGAGAGAGGAGGGAAGTGAGGAGGGGGCAGGAAGGAAACAAAGATTACTGGCTGAGCGGGCACATGGAGGCAACCTCTCTCCTGGAGCAGCCTTGCCCAGCGGAGAGGGAAAGAGCAGAATTGGGAGTCCTTGAACCTAAGTTCAAGCTCCATCTCTGCCACTAGCAAGCCGTGTGACTTGGGGAAAGATGCTAAGTCTCTCTGGACCTCAGTTCCTTATCTCCTCATGGTAGAATTGTGAGGATTAAGCAAGGAAGTTAGTACATGTGAAAATGCCAAGAGTGCTAAGAGCAGCGTGATCTAGTGCAGTGTTTTTCAAGCATTTTGTAGATTTTTTTTTCACGTGGAAACCCTGTTCAAATTTAATTTCCCCAGAAGCCATTAAAAACCGAGCTTCTCTGCTTGATGAAGCGAGCAGAGCTCTTTTCCCTCAGCAACCCCGTGTCATCATGGCAGCTACTGAGGCACCTCCAAGGCAACCTCTAGGACGAGGCAGAGGACACATTGAAAGAAAGGACTCTGATTAGTGGCATGGTCAGTGGGTGAGGTCAGGACACTTGGCTGGAGTCCCAGCCATGCCCCTCACATCTGAGAAATATCCTCTGGCCTTGGTTTACTCGTCCATTAATGGGGATGATAAAACCTGCTTTGACCCTCTCATCGGGCTCTTGTGGGGATCACGTGAGATAGTGAATGTAAAATTGTACTGAAAAAAACATTTAGGATGCTACACAAATATAAGGGGTATTTGCCAGACATGCTCATGCAAGTGGGGAGGATACAAAAGGAAGGAGAGCGGCTGCTATGCTGTGCCAGTACTGGTTGGTGTATACATCCCACAGGAAAAGCCAGAGGAGGAAGGCTAGGCTGGTGGCTGCAGTGCAGAGAGCAAGGGGGCAGAGTCTCTCAGAGCAGAAAAGGAACCTGACCGCTCTCTTAGTCCCCATTTGCCTTTCCATACTGTTCATCTGGGAAAGCACGAGTGGACAGGCCTATAGAGTTGCCCCAGCTTTGGCTCCCAGCGGGCCCCAAATACCTTGGCTTCCTCTGCCTTCCAAGCAGAGGGTCTTGTTCAAGTAACTAATGCTTGTGAGGAATCCCAGAGCAAGCGGGGCTCACAGTCTGAGGGGGGATGTGTGTCCGTGGACGTGGTGTGGCCATGGGGCACCCCTGCCAGGCACACATCTTGGGGACCAAGTGTGGGTCTGGGCCACACAGGCAGTGGAGTGTAAGGGGCCTGCACCGGAGAGATGAGGGCAAGAAACATGGGTTTTGGAGCAGACAAATAACGGTTTCCAGTTCCAGTTTTCCCACTCATTAGTCGTGTGTCCTTAGGCAAGTACTTCTGAATCTTTATCCTCATCTATAAAAGGGGAGTCATAACAGCACCTACCTTGTAGATACTGTTGTAACTGAAAACAATGTATGTCTTACCACCTGTGCAGTGCCTTAAAGTGCAGTAGGTGCTTGGTGAATGTGCCTTAATGTGCAGTAGGTGCGTGATGAATGTCAGCCCTGGTCTGCATCAGCACCAATGCTTAGAGGACCCCTGTGATGGATCCTTCCAGACTCTGTCATGAACACTAACACCAAACCTTGTCTGATAGCCTATGGCTACTGCTCCATGGGCTTGAGGATGCCCAAAGGTCAGTCATTTCTGGATGGCACTCTGGGTGATCAAACCAAAGCTCTAAAAGGGATACCATTATTGTAGGCACTACCACCCTGGAGACTATGGGGAGGTTACGGGGTGAAGGGCGCAAGGATGGGGTTGATTACAACAGTAATCTCGAGATCCAAAACCACACGAGGGAAACAGTGGTCTTGGTCTCAGTTTAAAGCTCTCCTCTGAGGCCCCTGAGATGCTCTTAGCACGCATGGTCACCTTTAGTGATGGTGTCCTACAGCAGAGTGGTCTTAACCAGGACACCCAGGAGGGACTATTCCTTAAGACCCCAGGAGGGGAAGCTGCCCAGGTAGCTCTCCTTATCTCTCCCCCTTAAACCAGTCAAGTTGAGCAGCTCCTCTGGGGCTGTCCAGGTGAAGCTTCTCTTCTCCTTTCCCCCTTGCCCCCTGGACACACACAGCAAGAAGAGTCCATCAGGGCCTGTGACTTAGGGGGGCTTAGTTCAGAGAGAGGTCACTGTCTAGGAGGGGATTTGCAACAGGCTTCACCTGGAACAAGAGCCCTGGCAGTGACAGCCCTTCCCCGGAAGGCTAAGAAAAAAGGAGGAGTGGGGAGCAGGCAGGGAAATAGAGGCGGGAGAAGGAGCTGTCCTATCTGCAGAGCAGGCACCTGGCATCACAAGGCGCTCCGTCTCCATGGGAATCCTCACACAACTCTCTCACCGCCCCTTGAGGGACAGAACCCTTTGCCGTTACCCCTGAGAATCAAGCCTTGCTTAGCTTAGTCAAACCCATTTCTGAGAAAGAAGAGGCGCTCCTTTTGGTTTCTGCAGGACCCCCACGTCAGGCCCATTTTCACTGGATGGCCGTCCATCCTCTCCCTCCCTCTTATGGTTGGGCAGTACAGCCTGGTGGTTCAGAGCACAGACGGCACAGCCATCCCTCCTGGTTCCAAGGGCTGGCCCTGCCGCTTACTGTCTGTGTGGCCTTGAGCAAGTCAGTCAATCTGCCTGTACCTTCTCTTCCTCTGAAAATGGAGATAATAATAGCACAGGCATACCTCGTTTCACTGTGCTTTGCCGATACTGCATTTTTTACAAATGGAAGGTTTGTGGCAACCCCATGTCGAGCAAGTGGATCAGTGCCATTTTCCCAACAGCATTTGCTCACTTTGTGTCTCACATGTTGGTAATTCTTACAAGATTTCAAACTTTTTCATTATCTCACTTGGTATGGTGATCTGCGGTCAGTGATCTTTGGTGTTCCTACTGTGACTTGCTGGAAGCTCAGAGGATGATTAGCGTTTTTAGCAATAAAGTATTTTTAATTAAGGTATGTACTTTTTTTCAGTTTTAATGCTATTGCACACTTAACAGACTACAGTATGGTGTAAACATAACTTTTACATGCACTGGGAAACCAAAAAATGCGTGTGACTTGCTTTATTCCAGTACTCGCTTCATTGTGCTGGTCTGGAACTGAACCCGCAACATCTCCGAGGTCTGCCTGTACCAATCTGATAGAGTTGTTGTGAGGATGGAGAGAATCCATGGGAAACACCTAGAGGAGTGCCTGGCACATAGCCTCCGCTTGGCAAGGGTTAGCTCTCGTTGCTGCGCACCCAGAGCTGCCACAGGAGCTCAGGGGAGGAGTTGGAGGGCTGTGGGGAGGAGGCAGATCCAGTGCATGCATGCTTGCCGGCGCACACACACACGCCGTGCTCTCTGCCCACTCACCCTGTTACACCCACCTTGGTTTTTTTCTTTTTCTGCACAAGGAAAGGAAATAATAAATGCAGAATAAGTGAAAAGCACGTTCCCAGAAAACCCAGTGGCTTTTGGCTTCCCTGTGACCTGGTCCTCAGTGTGGGGTGAGGTGCCAGGGTCCAGAAATCCAGGTCACGTGGAGCCAAATGGGACTGGGCGGTGAAGGGAAAAGAGAAGTCTCCAGGCCCGGAGACCGGCGGCTGCTATGGCTCTGCGTTTCTGGTCTACTTTGCTATTGGACATGGCCAAGGAAGGGGAGCTTCTGGCAGATGTATTGTATTTTTTAATGAAGTTGGTTACTAAAACACCAAAAAAGTGGCTCACCCAAACTGGCCTAAAAATGAATTTTATTTGACTTACAGTGTTTGGGGTTTTGTTTCTTTGGTAAAATTAGAAGGTTTGGCAGGCTGCACGGGCCAGCGACCCCCTGTGACAGCAATCCAGGGAGCTGGGGGCACCCAGCTCTCTGCACCCTCCAGATTGCCGCAGTCACCACCACTCCCGTTGTCCCTCCAACACTGAAGCAAAGTGTCAGCTGAGATTTACAGGCAAATATGCCAGTGTAGGGACACCAAACCCCCCACTCCTGCCTGCTCTACTCAGTTAGGTGATGTGCCAGTTTCTGTAAGCTTTTGAGTTGGCAACGCCTGAGAAATACTCTACACTGATTACTGACGTTCGAAAGATAAGAATAGCACTAAACGCACTTAATACTAAAACCAACGTCTGTGATAATTCAGAAGGCACTTGGAGATCTGCCACTAGCACAGGGTCAGGATTAGAACCATGACTGTCAGTACCCAGAAGATAGTTCAGTGGAGCATTTGCTCTCCTCTTATTGGCCCGGGACACACCCACAGAACACAAGGGACTGTTTATTAGCCAGAGCCCAAAGTCCAAGGCAGTCACAAGACTCCTCCACACAAAGAGACCCCAACACACACCAGCTCTGTGCTTCTAACCCTAGGCCGCCCGCCCCTGGGGACAGGCCTCAGCATGGGATGGGGGAGAGAGCCTGAGTCTGGGCTCAGAGAACCTGGATGTGAGTTCCAGCCTTGCTATTTACGAGCTCTGTGAACTCAAGGGAGCCCTTTAACCCCACTGAGCCTCCGCTTCCTTACTTGAAAACCAGGGAGAATAATCTTATCACATCTCAGAAACCTTGCAAGGATCAAGTCAGATGACACATGTGAGAAGTACCTTGTAAGATGTAAAACACATGAACAATAACCACCATTTAAGGGCCCGTGCTGTGCCAGACCCTTCCTGTACATGATCTTATTGATTCAAACCTCACAAAAGCCTTGCAAGGCACATATTATCATCCCTATTTTACAGAGTAGGAAACTGAGTCAGAGGGGTTATATGACTTGACTAGGTCATCGATCTGGCAGGTGGAGGACCCGAGTTTTGACGCTGACTCCGGAGCCCGTGTAGTGCTGCCTTTTTCTATGTGCGGCTCTAACTCAGAATCCAGTGCTGTCTGCTGCTATTATCATCCCTTCCTGTGGCCTTCATCCCTGCCTCTAATTGTTCAAACTGCTTCTTCTTCTAGGACTCTCTTCTGTCCTTCTAGCCCCTGGACTGACTCAATGGCCCCAGGACATAAGTCCCATGACTTCAGGCCATGCCACACAGAAGTTGCAGTGACACAGAGTAATTGCTCTGCACACCCCAGACTCCTACATCCCTCTGCTGACACCCACTTTCCCCTCCATCACCCGCCTGTGCTCTGGGCCTTTTCACACGAAAAAGCCAACCTACTCACCACTGGCCGATCCACGGAGATTGTATTTTCAACTGCCCTGTGAGGAACACAAACAGGGTATCTCAGTGTCACCAGGATTAAGTAGGAGGCACAGAGGGGATTTGCTCAGGTCATCTGGCTTCTCAGAGTCAAGTCGAGACGGACCTCAAGAGAACCCCAGGAACGAACATCGCCCACCACAGGCATCGTTCCCTGCAGCCACGTGCAGACACAGGGCTTCCTGTTAGCTTTTTCCAGATTTCCCCAAATGTATGACCCAACTACCTATCCATGGACCTTATGCTTCTTTTAGGGATGGATTTCAAAGTGGCAGGGCCTATGAACTCATCTCTGGTGACCAAGAGGGCAAGATGTGGCCTTGCTGGCTTCCCTGGTCATCCTAACCCTAAAAGTTCAATCACCCCCAACTGCCCCTATCCCTCTCCCCACTTTGTTTTTTCTCCCTATCACTTATCTAAATCTAATATACTCTATATACTTTTTCCTACACATTGTCGTCTCATGCTAGAACGTTAAGCTCCTTGAGGGCAGGGACTTCCTTCTGTGTAATTCACTGCTGTATCCTCAATGCCTAAAAGAAGAGTGCCTGGGATATAGCAGGTGCTCGATAACTATGTGTGGGGTGGATAGATGGATGGACAGATGGATGGATGTAGGGGAGATGTGGCCAGTGGCTTGGCAACAGCCTGGTCAACATATCCCAGGACTCCTGGAGGAGACCTGTCCAGCTGCCTCACACTTCTAATCTCTGGAATGGGCCATATGGGCTCTTAGGGACGGTTGGACAGGGGTGAGGGTGGGGGAGCCGGGCTGGGACTCACTCAGAGAGGTTCCTTTTTTCAGAGAAGACCCGGAGGATGAATTCCCCCTCCTGGTGGGGCTCGTAGGTGGAGGGCACAATGACGTACTCGCTGGGAGGCAGGCGGAAGCGCTGAGACACCTCCCGCATGTTGATGTAGGTCCTGCTCCTGGCCTTGGAGGCATTGTACAGGAAGAAGTCCTTCTGCAGGTGCTGCTTGTTCCCGTGCATCTGGGGGAGAGGAGAGCCCAAGGGACCTGAGCCCCTCGGGAGGGACGCCCTGTCCTGCTCACAGTTCTCCTCCAGGGAGTCCTCCTTCCCGACTCCCTGGTCACCCATTTCACAGTCATGACCTACCGACTTCTGATTCCCAAGGCCTCGAATAGCTCAACATCCCTGGAGCTCCCTACTCCATATCCTCTTCCTTTTCTGTTGTGATCCAGAAGTGAAGGTCCACTCTGTCATCCCCCACTCAGGGCCACTTACCAGAACTGCCACTGCTCAGCTCCAGATCACCTCCAGGCTGGGGAGGGACCCCAAAGAGGCAGAGGGACTGTGGCCGGGGTCTGAGGGAGGCAATTCCTCCACCCCAAAGAGGGCAGTCAGCCTCAGAATGTCTGTGTGACTGTGTGTGAGTGTGAGCGAGGGTGTGTGTGTGTGACGGTCTCTGACAGGAGGGGAGAAAGGGCACATCTTGGGGGGGGGGGGTGGTCAGGAGGCCCTGGGTCACCTGCTCTGAGTTGAGTAACAAGGGCAAGGCCCTCTCCTATCATAGTCCTGCCCACAAACCCCACAGGAGGCTCCCTGATGTGCCACAGATGGACACAGGACCCCAGGGAATGCTGCACACACTGCTGGCTGCTCCACTTCTATACCTCTTTGGGAACCTTGGGGAGAAACAGAAAAGGAAGATGCTCAGATTCCGTGGGTTTCAGATCTGAATGGGGGTGGTAAGCTTGCCAAAAGGGCATGCCAGCAATCACAGGGCAGATGCGGGGGTCTGACTCCCTGTGTACCTACCTGGACAGCCCCGGCCCCCTCCACCTCCCCTAGATGGGGCTTTTCCCACTCCTTACAAACTTATAAGAGGTTCTGACACAAGTGGGCCTGATATCAGGAGTTTTGTGGGTCACTGAGTATTGGGGAAGACGGGGAGCCCCCGAAAGCCCCCTCCATGAAAAGGTGGTCAGGGATGGTGTACCTCGTAGATGGCGAAGCCTATGGTGAAGAGGTTGGCCCCCAGCTTCCGGTCCTTCCGCCGGTTCTTCTGCATCAGGGCCACCAGGAAGCTGCAAATCACCTCGGAGTCGTCGGGGTCGTCATCCTCCTCCAGGAGCTTCAGGCGATACTGAGGGTTGGTCCAAAAAGTGTCTGTGCCCCAGCAAAAGGAATTATACACTCAGATCTGCCTCTCAGAGACAGGATAGGATGGGAGATGAGACAGAGTTTTGGAACCTATTTATCTCTATCCCCCTACATTTAGGTGCTCAAATATGTATGGCAAAAAATGATCCAGGCATTTGTCTAATTATTTGGTGTGTATGTGGTGGCGGGGTGGGGGTAGGCTTTATACCTTTATACAGATGGAGCTGCACCGATGGCTGTGTGGCTCCTCCTTCCTCTCTGAACTTTCATTCTCTGTCTTTGCTGATGGCTTCGCTTTCCTCACCTGCCCCTTCAGTGTTATTGGTCCCTGAGATTTGGTCCTGAGCCTCTTCTCTCACCCCATCATTCTACCTCCCTAGGCTGTCTTATCCACTCCCACTTTCTGACTGCTCCCTATGTGCTGGGGACGCCTGAGCTGCAGATCCCAGCCTCAGTCTCTCTTTTGACTCTCTCCCTTTGTCCCTTCTTTCTTTCTTTTTTCTTCCTCCCTCCCTTCATCCCTTCTTCCCTCCTTTCTTTCCTCTCTTCTTTCCATCCTTTCTTCCTTCCTTCCGCAAATGTATATTGAGTCCCTATCGGAGAGCCAAGTACCATTCTTATCTGTGCACCCAGTTCTCTATTGTGCATCTTCACCTGGATATTCCACAGGTGTCTCAGACTTCCCATGTCCCAGAGTAAACTCCTCTCCCCGCGAGCCAACCACCAGCTCCATCAAAAGCAAAAAACACACTGATATTTTTTCTCTTGTGTGTTTCATGTTACATTATTGGCACCATCTACTCAGGCTCCCAGAGTGGGAACCTTGAAATCATTCTTCCTTCTCCACACCACCCAATATTTTCTCCCCTCAACCAGACCCATCCTCCATGAGCAGTATGCCCCTCCTGACTTGGCCTAGGCTTTCCTTGTCTCCGACTTGAACTCTTTCAGAAGCTGCTAACTCAGTCCTCCACTGCCATCCTCAGCAGTATGAACACAGTCCTGTTCTGACCTAATAACCTGCTTAAAAGTTGTTACCAGCTCATTAATGCAAACTCCTCAGCATGGAGGTTTCCTTCTCAGTAAAATGGGGACAGTTTAATAACATAATGTATGTCTGGGACTTCGTAGAGACTCAGCCAATGCTAGTTAATATTATTCTACCCGGAACATTGGACCCTTGGACCCATCCCCCATCCAGAGCATCTCCCACCTGGGAAGTTGCGGCAGCCTCCGGCAGAGCAGCCCCTCACCCAGCGGCCCTCGTTCACGGACACCGTCCAAGTCTGAAGCTTGTCGGACTCCAGGGCATCAGCTGTGAGGTTGCAGATCTCCAGCTTTGTGAAATGGTAGATGAAATCATCATAGGACATCCTGAGAGGTTGGAAGAAGAGGGAGACCCATTTGGGAGGCTGGGAAAGGTAAGACTCCAGGGCTAACACAGCACAATGAAATAGTCCAGAGCAGCCCAGTCATGGTCCTAGAGAGGACCCCACGCTTCCTTTTTAGGGTCAGCACTGTCAGTTCTGATGTATCACTTGCAATAACAACTCAAACTCATGTGTTCTTGCTGGGAGAGCTTGGCAGCAATTCATTTCTCCCAAATATTACTGTGTGCCCCTCCAATGGGCTCAGGCACTGTGCCAGGGAAAGGGGAGATAGTCAGGGAAGGACAGACAATTAAGCAAAAGCAATTTTAAAGGTGATATCACAAATAAATTAATCCCAATCCCGAGGAAAACAAGGGGGTCCTGAGGAAAGTTCCCTTTCATCTGAGACTTGAAGGCTCAGTAGAAATGATCTGAGTGAGGGTGAGGGTGGCACTGAGTGAGCAGAGTAGGTAGAGCTTCCTCGGCTCAGAAAACAGCTTTGTGAAGGCCAGGAGGGAGCAAGTGGCTGGAGCGGTGTGCGTGGTGGAGCTGCACGGAGAGGCCGGAGCCGCGGCCTGCTGGCCCGGCCCTGGGCTCAGCCATCACCATGACCCTCGGGCTCCTCTCGAAGCCTGTCCTGCTGGGCTTCTGGCTCGAGTTAGAGGGCCCAGACGTCCCAAGGGCTGGCCTCTGAAAGCCTCTGTCCAGGGATGGAGGTTTGAGATTTCAGCCCCCACCCGTCCCTTACCCTGCAGGGTCCTCTTGGGTCCCGGACTCACCAGAACTCTCCATCCTCAGTGACCTGGTGCTGCAGACGGGCCTTCTCGTCCTTGTCCACAAAGCTCCAGTCCTTCCAACTGGAGGGAGAATGGAGGAGTTATGGAAAGAAAAAGAAAAGGAAGGCCTGGTCTGAGTTGGGACAGGAGGTGTCAGAGAAATAGGAATAAGTTCGGAGAGTAGCTTATCTCCAAACTGCAGCCAGTGTGAACCACTGAAATGCAAACCTGATGTGATTCCCTCAGTGGAAAACCCAGTAATTGCCTCCCACCACCCTCAGGATTAAGACCAAGTTCTTTAAATAGTTTATAAGGGCTTGACTCTTCTCTGGCTGAATCTTTAACCACTCCTCACACTATAAGGTTAGGAGCTGGGCTCTGGAAATAGGTAGACTGGGATTCAATTTAATCATACCAGTACTAGCTGTCACCTTGGGCAAGTCACTTCACCTCTCTCAGCTCCTGTTGTCTCAACTGCAAAAGGGAAATGATTATATCACCTACTCACAGGGCTGTGATGAGCAGGAAGTGAAATAGTGCATGCAAAACGTTGAGAACAGACCTGTCATCTAATAAGGAAGTGTCTGAGTTACTGAGAGAAAAAGCAAACATGTAAACTTCTCCTTCCTCCTGCAAAACATCCCAGCTTTGTGTTTTTAAAAACCGGGCAGTTTTACACTCTCTCTCTCCTGAAGAAGGAGAAAATAAAACACATGTGTGTTTCAGGCACGCGGAGGAGAATGAAACTAAACTGGTTGGTATCTGGAGAGGTTAGGGATTGAGGAAATGCTTGGAACCAGGGAATACTGAAGGGGAAATGGAGATTCCTGAGACCAGCAGGAGGGACACAGTGGCAGGGAAGGGAGGGGAAGGAGCCTCCTTGAGTGACTGAGGCTGGGCCCCACTTGTCAGCAGTCCCTGCAGTGGAAGTGTTGGCAGAAAGTGAGTTAAGGCCAGACCCCGAGATCTGAGACTGGAGGACACAGCAGTGTCCAGTGACCAGTGGAGTGGACAACTGCTGGGGCACCGAGGGCCTTCCCAGAACCGAGTGGCCAGTTCACATGTCCCTCCCTCCAGGAAACTTCTTCTACCTTCCTGTCCCACCCAAAGTAGGAGAAGGGCTCCTTCTTTGTGACCCTTACCATAGCATTTATCCCCATGATTCGTGTTTTTCTGTCCCTCCTACTGGACCTTAAAGCCTACAGCGCAGGGCCTACATCCCTGCCTTCATTTCTAAGTCCCCAGACAGTAGCATGGGGCCTGGCACACACTGCAAACGGAGGAACTTGGGATTTGTCACATGGATAAGAGAAGGGAACCGTAAAGAGACCGGGATTAGCACCTTGTCGGTCTGCTGAATGAGGCTGCCTGTGCTCTGAAGGGCCCCAGTGCTTAGACCTGTGGTTGGGATTCAGTAGTTGCTCAACGAATACTTGCTAAGTGAACGAATGGCCGAATGAACCAGTAATTATGGTGCCTGAGATGAGAGCCAGGGGCTGAGGGGCACACACAGCCTGGGTGTGGTCCTTCCCGGCTACGGAGTCCTGCTCGCCCCGCCTTGGGAATAAAGGGGCTCTAGGGCCTACCCTTCCCCCAGGGAGGCAGCCAGGAGCCAGCGATTGGGGTGGGACAGTACAGGCTTTGTGAACGTCCTGGAGCCTTCACAATAGCTTTCCCATGTGTGTTGTTTCTGCTGCCCCTAGTCACTTGCTCTCCGTGATAAGCAGTAAAGTTCTTTCAAAGGGCCTATGCATCTCTTTATGGGGACAGTGAGGGAGAGAAAATCTTAGCACTGGCGAAACACTCTCCAGACACGATCTCATGTCTCCTCATAACAGCCCACGGTTAGGTGCTGGTGTTGTTCCTCTTTTACAGATAAGGCAACAGAGATTTTCAGAAGGGAAGTCACTTGTCCAGTCCGGAGCCCTGCACCAAGACTCCCCTCCCGCCTGGGCCTAGCCCGTGCTTTCCAGACATCTTTCCTTTCCAGACAACGGCCATCCGCAAGCTCTCTGGGTCCCAGGTTCCCATGGCTCCGCTCCCAGCCCGCACCCCCTCTTCTCCTCTGCGGATCGTTGGTTTTAAGGGGGATTTTAGGCCAAGCATTTGCAGTACTCTTGTGGCTCGGTGCCCAACCCTGCCTTGCCCCAGGCCCTGCTGTCCCTGACTCGTGGGGCCCTCACCCACCTGTCACTCCAGGAGCCGTTCCACTCCACCTGGCCCCAGGGGTTCCGCAGCCGCACCAGCTTCACTTTCTCACCCTTGTACAGGGCCTTGAGCGAGGAGAAGAAAACCCTCTCGCTGTGGGCCCTTTCTGAAAAGGGGGTCTCCTGTCTTGGCCTGAGGGCTGGGACAGGAGTGGGGAGAGAATCCCATACAGGGGGCTGTCCTGCCTGGCCCTGGTCAAGGAGACGAATCCCAAGTTCCCTGTGGGATGCCAGGGTGACGGGTCCGAACCTTAGGACTGAGACTGGAAGAGTCAGGCTTGGCCGTCACCTTACCGTCTTCTAAGAAGTGATTTTCCCAGCGAACATCTGGCCATTCAGAGCTTTGGGGGAGGAGGCAGGGCATATAATGTAGGGCTCTGCTAGCACATTAGGTGTCTCTGCATGAATTAGAAAAAAAGCCCCTTCTGGCTGAGGAACTATAGAAAATGTCCCTTCTAGATGGATTAGTCCGAAAAAGGGACCCCTTCCTCCTGTCTCCTGCACGGGCTGCTGTAGACGACTGCCCCTCTCTGCCCATCCCTGTGACCAGGGCACCACTTGCCCAACTGTGCACAAGGGGCCTGACAAGGTTCCTGTCTCTGACGTGACCCAGTGAAGGCCAGGCATCCCAGTGGGAGCAAGACATTGGAACGGACTGTGAAAGACAAGAAACACAAGAGCCCGTGAAATCAACTTTATAAAACCAAAGTGCTTTCTATGTGTTCTTTGGCGATGTTGAGGCACTTGCTATCGTGAGCACTAAAAACACACAGACACTGAGGACCGTCTTGCGCAAGATCCACCTGCCAGTCCCAGCGGTCTCCCCCAGCCCCAGGCGCTCGGCCTGAGTGCCTGACGGGAGGCGAATTCTGCAGGTGTGAAGGGACACGGACAGCCAAGTCCTGACTTCGGGAGGTTCACCCAAGTCCCGTCCCGCCGAGGCCCGCCAGGCTCACCTCCTCCAGCCCAGTGACTGAGTAGGCGTGGCCTTTGACCAGCCCGCAGGCCATTCGTGTCTCGTACTGAACTGGAACGATCATCTGTGGGGCGAAACCCAGACCGCCTGTCAGGGGTCGCCGCCTGAGACAAAGTTCACACTGATTCACGTCCCAGGTTCTGCAAGGACGGGGACCCCTCCACGCCCTGGAAGTGCGCCTCCTGGCCGTGAGAAGACCCTCACTGTCCCTTTAAGAGAGCCAAGAGGATGCAGCCCGGACGCGTGGCTTCCCTCAAGCTGGTTCCCTGACCATCCAAGAGCAATGTGGGGGTGGGGGCACGCGTCGGGTGAGAGCGGGCCTGGCCCTCCTTTCTGGATCCCTTGGGGTCTTTCAAAGGAGGACGTAGGGGCAATGGAAGCTTGGAGCCTCTGGAAGCTTGGAGGATGGGGCTCCCCACTCCCTGAGCCCACCCAGGGCTGACGCTTCCTGGCAGAGAAAGTGCCTGAGAAAAGGGGGTTCGATGAAACATGCAGGTCTAACCTTTTATCTTTCATCCCCTCACCTCCTCCACACCCCACCTAGAGCATGTTCCAGGAATCAGAAGTCACAGCGCCCAGGGGAGAATGCTGAGGAGGCCAGAGAAGAGTCCTGCTCAGACATGACTGCGCCTCAGGGAGCAGGGGTGGCTCTTCCATTTGCGGTGAGCAGCCACAGGAGGTCCTTGGCAGAGGGGTAGGATCACCAAAGCCCAGGGAGCCCTAGACGGATCTCTGTGGCTGCCCTTCGCCTGATGGCATAACAGCTTTAAGAGGAGCAGCCGGGAGCCCCTTGCAAGGTGAGGGGTGTAGGACCCAGGCCATGCTGAATCGAAAGGGAGAGGGGCAGGAGATTCATGCATCTCTCAGTTCTAGATGGGGGGTGAGGAGGGGAGAGGCACTGGAAACGACTCTTGTGTCATTACGTAATGCATACCTAGCTATTTATTCCACAGCTGGCCACCCGTCCTAAGCAGATCATCATGGACAGACACAAAGATGTATCTTACAGGATGCTCATTGTAACATTTAAACATAATAGCCAAGAACAGAAAAAGATAACAACCTAAATTCCCAATAATAAGGTATTGGGTAAATAAATTATAACGTATCAGCATGTTGGAATGTTGTTCAGCCACTAAAAAAATGTTATAGGAGAGACATTAAGAATATAATTCTTATTAGCACATCAGGAATATAAAGCTAACTGAAATAAAAGCATGCTGTAAAGAGATACATGCAGGGTGACAGCATTTTTTTTCTTGTTCATGACAGCATTTTTAAAATAAAAATTTAGATTAGTGGTATGCATAGAAAAATACTAGGATATATACCAAATGTTATTATCTTTAGATGGGGAAAATATACGTTACTTTTTCTTCTGCTTTACTATATGGTGCGTATGACTTCTCAAAGTACTAGCATATGAGCTCCGGGGCAGGGGTGTGGAGAGCGGGGAGACTGCTCATTCACTAGATTCCAGAACAAAGGGGAGAGAGTTTTCTTTGCTGAAAGAGTGCCTAGCGCCTAGTAGGAGCTCAATAAGTATGTGTTGAATACGGAAATGAGCAAATTAGAAGGAGAGAAGTACTTTAAAGTAAATGAGCTCTCTTGTATTTCTGTCTGTTAATTTATCATCAGAGAAACTCCCACAGAGATTCCCTCCAACAGCTGCCTCCCCCACCTTCCTCAGGAGCCTTGAAGCGGGCAAGTGACTCCAACCCAGACCCTTGGAAGGCTCCAGGAGGCGCCCTTGTGTGAGGTGCTGGCCGCTGAGGAAGGTCTGACACCACAGCCAAGGGGGCCGGGTCATGCAGGTGGGAGGGATGGCCCTGACAATCGGAGGCGTACACACCCGGATCGGTCTGTCATCCGAGCATCCCTCAGGGATGAGGTCTGAGTCCCTGAGCCGCGAGTTATCCATATTCCTCACCATCCGCTCAATCAACTCCCCCATTTTCAGCCCAGAAGGAGAGGTTCCATAGGTCATGTTTGTGCCATCCTGAGGCCCGACGGCGAGGGCATGGGACAGTCCAGGAGAGGGAGAGAGGGCAAACAAAGGAGGGTGGCAGGAAGGGAAGAAGACAGAAAGAAGGGAGGGGACAGACACAGGACAAGAGGAGAGATAAGTAGAGCATGAATGGAGAGAAGATGGAGAACAGCACTGCAGAAAGAACACGTTCCTCCGCGGGTGCTCTATGCTGGCTCACCTTCCCAAACTCTCCCCTCTCCTGGGTGTACTAGGAGAGGAAGGAACAGGAATTCAGCTTGGGCCCCTTCCTCGGCAATGGAAATCGCCAAGACCGTTATACACTGAGCATGCCCCAGGAAAGCTGTGTCTCCTGGCCAGTCTGCCGTCCCCTCACCCTTGGCTCTGGTCTCAGTTCACACCGCTTTATTGCACAGGCTGAGTTTCTCCCAGATTACAGCACAAAGCCTGTGTCCTGAGTGAGAGATACAATCAAAGCTCGATGGCTGGGAGGCTTTCTTAGGGAACTGGTGGGCTCAGGGCCATGAGCCAAGTGCGTGGCTGGCTTAGCAGCAGCATGCTGGAACTGAGAAACAGCGGCCACAGAGGCCTGCACGGACATAGGCCTCTGGGCCTATTTCCACCCAAGTTCCAGGGCTTGGACTGTCCTTGCTCAATATCTTTACTGAAAACCTCCACAAACTCTTCTCCCTTAAGAAATTTCCAGTTTTCAAAGTTGATAACCAGTTCCACCTTCCAAAAGATTCACCCTGTGCCAGAGGAAAGGCCTGTGCTGCTAGTCACCGGGTAAGTCTTCCCAGTAGCTGGCAGCTCCCTGCCCTGCACCCCACACCCCAGACTTACATCAATAGAGCAGCCCATGAGGGAGCCCCTCTCGATGGCTTTCTTCATGATCTTGTACATGTCTCTGGGAGCATCCTTGATTTCAAAAAACTCTGTCACTCCTCCTGTGAAGTCCTCCATGGCCTCTGTAGTGTTCCCACCTTTCAGGGCTTCATACGAACCGTGGAGCCTTAGAGAGAGGATGAAGGCCAATCTGGGGTCTCAGGGTTCCAGGAAACATGACCCAGGTACCCCTGCCACCAGAACTTTACTCTTGGGTCCTGTGATGTTGTCTCATCCAATTCTCCAACAAGCCTGGAAGCTGTTGGAGTAGCTGCTATGATTCCCTTTCTTCACAATGGAGAAACTGACCTCCAGAGGCTAAGTGACCAGCTAAGGCCACAGAGAGGAGAAATGGTGGGATGGAACCCGCTGCTCCCACTTCCTGATGGTTCTCTTTCCACCACACCCTGAACCTGACGTAGGGCTCTGTTAAAGCCACTAGTAGCTGGGGTGGGGCTTCTAAGTTGAGGGACAACATGGCTTTATTCATATATTGCAAGCTCATGAGGTGGAGCCAAGCAAGACTCTGGGATCTGAGCTCCAGAGATAGAATGCTCTGATCCAGGGTTGTAATGCCACCAAGAAGGCAGAATTAAAGAGCTCACTATGGGAAGCTAAAGCTAAAGGTTTCCTATACACATCTTATTTCTACTCTTAGTGTTTTTACTTAGAGTCACAGCTGCCTGGACCAGATCTTCTCTGACTTTGTGTCACAGTTGAAGACACACACACACACACACACACACACACACACACCCATGTAGACATGTGTCCTCCTGTAAGTGAGACCTTGGCTGGATTTTGAGGTCTACCTCCTCGCCCCTAGCCCTGCCTCACAGTCTCAAGCACTGCTTACTTAGCATAAGCCTTCTCCAGCAGAGCACTCCAGAATTCATTGCGGTGGTTGGATTTGGTGAAAACCAGTTGATTGTTGTAAGTTGGCAGGCAGTCATCAATAACCACGTCCACCCAGTCTCCATAGCGCCAGAACTGCACAGAAGCGTCAAGCACAGAGTCACATCTTCAGATTACCATTGGGAAATGCATCCCTACCCCACATTCCTTAGCACCAAGCATCTTGCTGCTTGCTCATGTTATTCTGGGTTTGGAGTGTGTGAATCTTTCTCTAACTGGACTGTGAGTTCCTTGAGGGCAGGAAGTGGTTTACAAACCAGTCTCTCTTCCACACAGTCCAGCTCAGTATGGGGGATGGCAGGCGCTCCCTACATATCTGAGGGCTTGAGGTTTTCCTTCTTCTGCTCTGTAGGTCTGGGGCGGGGCCTAGGTTATCAGTATTTTTAGGTATCTCAGCTGATTCTAATATTCACTCAGGGTTGAGAACCCCTGGTGATGTATGATTTACATATTTGTTGATGACAAATAAGGTAGAAACTGCTGCTGAAGAAGAAGGGTTGACATGGAAAAGAAAAGTGACCCAGAACATACTCTACCTAAAGCAGGAGCACTGTCCTATCTGGATGATGTTCTTTTTTTTGAACAAATCAGTTTTAACCCAAGAAAGCCACGTGCCGTTTAATTTCCTTCTAATGACATTTTCTCCCCCATGAAGGAGAGGGCAAAACTCTGTCTGGTCTTTGTGTTTGTGATCCTTTAGATATCAGACCTTTTAAATATCAGAGGGAAGGGAAGTAGCTTGATGGCACAGGGAAGAAACAAACTTCAGGGCCCAGCTGCCTTGCCTGAGCTGGGACGGCAGCAGGACACTGATCCTGAACTTGCGGAGAAGACCCTTTCTGAGGTCTTCAGTCCTGGGATAGAAAAGACCAACTGATGATCTGGGTCAGCCCAGGACATTGGGAGCCTTCAGGGCTGGAGTCAGATTGATGCCTCAGAACCCCAACATCTGCTAGGTGCTCACATACAAAGCCCATTTCAGTTCTGGGCTGGCACAGGGTTTGGCTCTTTGCCAGGACAATTTGGATCCAGAAAGTTTCCGATGGCTGAATTGGTTCTGAAATCAGAAGTTCCATTGCTGGGCCGAACCAGAAGCCTGGCCCCCAGATTAACCAGACTTTTCTTCCAGAGGCTGGAAGGGGTGTGTGATCGTCTTGGTACAGATCTGTGTTTAAGGGACACAAGTAAGCAGGAGCTGCAGCCATGGACAGGATCTCCTTTACAACCTAAAGGGCCCTCTGGATTCCCAGTGCCAGTATCTCAGGGATTTACTTGAGAAGAATCAGCCGCCGGTAATAACACAGCAGCCAGCCAGCCAGCTGGAGAGGCAAAAATAGACCCACAGGCCAGCAAACAGGATATCCTCCATCCTTTCTGGGGCCTAGCGGAAGGTGTAGGGCTTTGAGGGTAGGAAGAAATAAACAACTGCTTCCTCACAGGCGTGAGGCCTGAAGGGGGTCAACTGCCCACAGCCGTGGCTGAGAGGGTAGGTGGGAACATTTCCTGGAGCCACTGGGACGTCGAGGCCGGGAGACCAGTGGTGGGTGGATGGCAGCTGGCCCTCTTAACTACACCCCCTTGACCTCACCTGGAAGTGAAAGATCCCTGCGTAGTTTTCGGTGAAACTCTGATCATGGGGTATGACCCGGAAAAGCAGACGCTTGTTCAGGGTCAGGCAAGCGATGGCTGCGAGAAACCAGCAGTCCCCTGCAGGTAAACACGTGGCACAGGTCACAGGAGGGCCCACACCTCCAGGGAAGAAGACGACTCCATCCCCATCGGCTGCTCTACTTCTCTGGAGAAGGGCGTTCACGTGGCGTTCACTGTTCCGCTTCCAGATCTGACCTTACAGAGGTGTCAGCCCAGGGAAGCAGTGTGATAGCAGTCCCTGGACCATGTGGTCAACAGGCTAAATTACTCCCTCGTGACTGGCTTTCCGGAAGGCGCTAGGCAATTCCTCCGTCTGAATATAAACTCAGACCTCCATTTGGACCTCAATGGCGACAGAGCAGTAGATGGTCGTAATTGGGTCATTCTTTCTAACACCTGCAGGAAATCTGCCTGCCCTGTACCTTTGCAACGTGAGTCCATTTCCTCTTCTGACCTTGGCAGAGACTGAGCATCTGAGAGCCATCAGTCCAGTCCATTTGTGTTGTAAGGAAAGCTAGCTAGTAGTTGGAGGTGACACTTTGCCGTGTGTGTGTGTGTGTGTGTGTGTGTGTGTGTGAATGCCCAAGGGGCAGGCCTGGAACACGAACAGAGCACAGACAAAACTAAACAAGGCCTTTGTTGTGCTGTGTGGCATATGACAGCATCTTTGAGACTGCAGTGGGGAGGCTGAGAGCTGCCACAGCCCTCTTCCCACCACTGCCCTCCCAGCTCCGCCAGGCAGCCAGCCTTTCCTCTGAAACAGGCCCAGATTATTAGCTCGCCCAGGGCTCTGTAGGCAGCCTTCCCTCGCGTGCAGGAACTCAGATGTCCAAAACCTCTTCAGCCTCTCTTTCTGGGGACAAATTGGCCAAATCCATTTGGTCTTGAGTGCCCTTTTCCCTCAAGTTTTAAATTGTGTCTGTCGATGTTTTCTCCAACTTTATTTCACAGAGCTTACCCGCAGTCCACATCAACGATGACACGTCCCAAAAAAGAGGCTGAGACAGAGGAAGGTCTGGTGGAGCAGCCAAGCTAACTAACCAGACAGAAAATTGGATGCTCATCCACATGGCAAATGTCATCTTTGTTGAAAGACTCCTTTAATACGGAGCTCTTCTGGGGCAATTTAAATAAGAGTTCGAGTTACCAAAGCACATTCTGTGAGCATGTAGAGTCTACGTGCCCAAGGGACATGCATGGTACTCCGACAGTTTCAAAGCTGCCTTTTAAGGAAGGTGGATACAGCTAAAAACAGGGCGTTTGTCTTGCTGACTAGGGTGTGTGAGTGTCCTGGAGACTCTGGAGAGGGGGCTGTGGAACGAGGCACACCTCCTGTGACACAGGCAAGGACTAGTAAGAAAGGTGGGAAGGACAGAGATCAAACGAAGCAATCACCGGCACAGGGATAAATGAGTTTAAGGTAATGTTATCAAAACCTCCTCCCCCAGATTCATTAAAAGCGAAACCAGATTATTGTCCCTTTAAAGGGATCACTCCTTTTAATCACCCCTTGATTGTTTGGCTAGATATGACCTGAGGGACTTCCTTACCTAGATCTCCTTGACAGATGTCAGTTCTGTTGGCTCCACCAACTATAAATCGGGGATTCTCACAAATTTCCTGTGAAACAAAAAGGAAATAATAAAGTAATGGTAGTAGTAGCTATTATTTACTGAGGTCCATATGTAGTACTGGCATCACATATCAGGAGTTTTATACAAACCACTCATTTAAACCTCCAAAAACAGCCAATGAATTGGATATTATCATTGTTACTTTTCAGATGAGGACACCAAGGCTCAGAGAGGTTAAGACACTTGCCCAAGGACATACAGCTAGTAAGTGAGAGAAGCCAGATACATGGCTACTTTTCCCACTGTTCCACACTGCTCCCTCACACTGATACACTGTCTGAGTAAAGATGCACCTTGAGAGGTAGGGCAGTGTGATTACTGTCACAGCTTTGGAGGGACAATAGAAAACATTCTCTTGCTTTTTTTTTCTATGGCAGGGAAAAGAAGTACAGGAGGGAAAATAAGGATCTTTCCCCCAGGACATGGTAACATAGTTATTTAGTATCAGCATATGTCCCAAGGGCCACAGGACTTGAGAGGTGGGGAGAGCCAAGGGTAAATTTGGTGTGGGCCTCGAAGGCCTCCCCATCTGTTGGCGGGTATGTTTCTTTATTGAAGCTAACCCACTATGACACCTCTGGCCTCGGCAGTTTTCAAATCCAGTCATTACCAAGTATGTGCATTCCAACAGAGGCCAACAGAGGGTGCTCTTGTTTTTCTCTGAATGTGTCATGCTTTGTTTTTTAACTTTTGAAATAATTGTAGATTCTGTGTTTTGATTTTAACACCGTTCTTTACAGCTTCAAGAAGCCTTGCTATCCCAGTGACACAGCCCTGTCTCTTTGTCTGTCTCCCCCATCACAACAAGCTGGTATACTCTCATGAGCTGAAGCTCCCTGCATTCAGGGATCTACGCCTCCTACTAGATGGAAAGTTATGCTTAGACCACACCACACATACCTCCAGCCTGAAGCTCTTAATACCAACGGAAGCTCTTAAACAACAATAATTTTTAAAAAGGTTACCTATAGGGGAGGGAAGGATTAAGGGGGTAAATACAGGGGTGGACGTAAAATTCTGAATATAACTGTTCGAAAATAGTTTTGCCTTAGGAACCATGTAAATTTTACAGAATTAAAAGCCAAAACTAAAGAAAAGACAATTTAAAAAAGCAATCTGGGGACTTCCCTGGCAGTCCAGTGGTTAAGACTTTGCCTTCCAACCAGGGATCGAACCCGTGCCCCCTGCATTGGAAGGCCCCCTGCATTGGAAGGCGAAGTCTTAAGCACTGGACCGCCAGGGCAATCCCTTTAGAGGTTTTTTTTTGATTTAAGTTAGCTTGAGTTGGGCCTCTGTTACTTGCCAGCTGAGACACTTTACTGAATGTCCTGCCCTGTTATGAGGAATATATTATAGAGTGACTCAAATACTAGAATTTTAGCTACACAAGGACAGATTTCTCTCCTTTGGTCTATAGGTTCAGAAGCACCCTCATCCCCCCACCTGCCACCAATTCCAGGGCTGACTACTTGGAAAGGCAGCAGCAACTGCACTGATTTCTCTTGCACCTGCTCGGAGGTCCAGGTATTAGAAGGGAGTTACAGTTTTTGCAGTAGTAGAAATGTCCCAATATACTACATTTACTTTTATTATTACCTCAGCTAAATCCACCAAACATTAATTGAGCTTCCAGGTATGTACAGGGCTGGGGGATTTAAGGATATAATAAAAATAGGAAATTGTCCCTGCCTGCCCTTCAGGAGACCCCAGTGTAGAGACCCTCAATTGTTTGTCCTCATGAGAGATGTCTGTTTGGTGAGGGTCGGTAACCAAACTTGTTGAGGGTTAATTCATAGAACAGCTGGATTGGCCTAGATACCCCTTCCCACCACCTACTTTCCTGGACTGTCTGAGATTTGTTTTTGTTGGTTAATATGAACAAAGGGTAAATTGTCCTGGCTCTGTCACTTTAGCTTGGGGACCTAGCTCTGGTTTGGCTATAATTTAGCATGGAGACTGGATCTGTCTGTCAGTGATGGGTTCCTAGCAACTAGCAACAGATGACCATTTCCTCAGTTTTTGAGTGCTGTGCTTTGCAAACATTTTTATTTTAATTGTATACCTCCATCATTAAAATATTCAGAACATGCAACTCTATGTGTTCTTATTAGTTTTAAATTATGTGTATGTTATTCTAACATACAATGTGCATTATACAGTAAACAAAAACATACACTTAAAAGGGTAGGCTCATATAGATATATGTAGGGACTTCTGCTTTCAGCTCCGACATGTAAAGAGCTTGGAAGTCATCACTCCCATCCTTACCACAAGAAAAAGCCAAACACCTGAAAAACAGGGACGTTGCGTGGATCCATCAGAGAACTGAGGTTGCAGGGCAACCCACCACCCTGGAATATGGACACACGTGAACCCAGAGACTTACAGCCAAGATCTGCTTATCTGGCTTCAGCCACAAACTGGGAGGAACACTTAAATGGTAACTTTGATGAATTTCTAGAAGCTGAGTGTGGATTAGCACAAGAGTGAGAAACTTCTGGAGGCCACAGTTTCGGGAGGAACCCCCAACCCTTTCATGGTTTTTATCTCCAAAAATTCAAAGTTCTCATGGTGAAGATCCAAGAAAGATCCCCACTACAGGGGAAAAGATTTTCCAGCCTTACCTATGTTCGGGGACGGTTATTACTCCCACTCCAGCCCCCTCTAGCCTTTCTTACCTGAGAAGGTAAAAGCTATACCAATGGAGAAACGCGTATGAAGGTCATAGCCCAGAGAGACAGGCCCATTAAAAGATAGAGCTTTAATCATTAGATTATAGAACACTTCCCCTCCCCCATCACACCACCACGTCAACAGGGCTCCAGTGAAATAACAGTGACTTACAGCTGAAAGAGCTGCAAGATATAAACTCTGATAAATATTTAGGAAAGCTCAAAGTCAAGAGAGGAGGCAAAATGGGACTTCCCTGGTGGCGCAGTGGTTAAGAATCCACCTGCCAATGCAGGGGACATGGGTTCTATCCCAGCTCCAGGAAGATCCCACATGTCACGGAGCAACTAACCCGGCGCACCACAAGTATTGAGCCTGTGCTCTAGAGCCCAGGAACCACAACTATTAAGCCCGTGTGCCTCAACTACTGAAGTTCACATGCCTAGAGCCTGTGCTCCGTGACAAGAGAAGCCACCGCAGTGAGAAGCCTGCACACCACAATGAAGAGTAGCCACGACTTGCCGCAACTAGAGAAAGCCCGTGTGCAGCAACAAAGACCCAATGCAGCCAATAAATTAATTAATTAATTTAAGAAAATAAGAGAGAGGAGGCAAAACAAGGTTATTATTCGAAGCTTCTGATACCTGCAGCTATAGGAAATAAACACAGCACAGCTTTTAGCCAGTTTAACATAAATCCTTATGCCAAAGGCTTATTTATCTCAGTTCTTATTATCCAAAACAATATGTCTGGCTTTCAGTAAAAAATTACAAGAGATATCAAAAGGCTGGCAGAAGCAGTCTGCAGAGGTAAAGCAAGCATCAGAACTAGATTCAGATATGACATAGATATTGGAATTATCAGGCAGGGAATTTAAAATAACTATGATTACCATGTCAAAAGGTCTAATGGAAAAAGTAGATAACATTCAAGAAAAGATGGGTAATATAAGCAGAGAGATGGAAATTCTAAGAAAGAACCAAAAGAAAATGATAGAAATAAAAGACAGTATAACATGTATCTGATGGGCTCATCAGTAGATTAGACATAGACGAGGAAAAAAATTCGTGAGATTGAAGATGAAACAATAGGAATTTCCTAAAGTGAAATGCAAAGAGAAAAATATAACAACAGCAAAACAGAGCAGAACATCCACCAACTGTGGGACAATTCAAAAGATTCAGCATGTGCATAATTGGAATACTAGGAGGAAAAAAAGAACAGAGGAAAAAAATATTCGAAGTAATAATGTCCAAGAACTTTCCAAAATTAATAACAGACACCAAATCACAGATCCAGGAAGCACAAAGAACATCAAGCAGCATAAATGCCCGCAAAATAAAACATAACTACACTTACACATATCATATTCAAACTGCAGATAACCAAACATAAAGAAAAGATCTTGAAAGAAGCCAAGAGAGGGAAAAATACCTTTGTTCTAGAGGAAAAAAGACAAGAATTATAGCAGACTTTTCTTCAGAGACCATGCAAGCAAGAAATATTTAAATTGATGAAATATTTAAATTAATGAAAGAAAACCCCACCAGCCTAACATTCTATATGCAGAGCATTTATCTTTCAAAACTGAAGGAGACTAAAGGCTTTCTCAGACAAATAAAACCACAGGGAATTCATTTCCAGCAGACTTGCCTTGCAAGAAATGTTAAAAGAAGCTCTTCAAGGAGAAGAAAAATTATATAGATAAGAAACCTGGACCTACGTAAAGAAAGGAAAAGCATCAGAGAAGGAATAAATTAAGGTAAAATAAAACTTTTATTTTTCTTATTCTTAATCTCAAGATAACTTTATTTAATGTAATAATAACAACGTGTTGAGTAATTATAGCATATGGATAAGTGAAATGCATGATAGCAATGTCATGAGGGAAGGAAGGGAGGAATTGGGAATTTTCTATTAGAAGGTACTAGACTACATACACAGTGGTATATGTTATTTGAAGGTGAAATCAGATCAGTTGTAAATGTATATTGGAAACTTTAGCATAACCATTAACATTTTTAAAAAAGTATAAATGATATACTTAAGAGAGGAGATAAATGGAATCATATAGAATACTCAGTTAAAACCAGAGAAGGCAGGAAAGGGGAAATGAGAGAAACAAAGAAAAATTGCCACAAATAGAAAGCAGTTATAAACATAGTAGATATTAATCCAAATATATCATAATCACTTAAATGTGAATGACATAAATACATCAATTAAAAGATAGAGATTATGAGAATAGATTTTTTTTTAAAGACCCAACTATATGTTATCTACAAGAAAATCACTTTAAAGACTCAGATAGCTAGAGAAGGATATACCATGATAACGCTCATCCGAAGAAACCTGGAATAGCTGTGTTAATTTCAGAAAAAGCAGACTTCATAACAAGGAAAATTATCAGAGGTAAAGAGATGCATTACATAATGATAAAAGAGTCCTTGGACAAAGGTGTCCAAGAAAACATACAATCCTAGATGTGGATGCACCTAAAAACAGAGTGTCAAAAGACATGAGGCAAAATTGATGTATCTGAAAGGAAAAGTAGACAAATCTAGTATTATAGTTGGAGACTTTAACACCCCTTGTTCAGTAATTATAGATCAAGCAGGCAGAAAATCAATAAGGATATAGTTGATCTGAATGGCACTAGCAGTCAACTTGATCTAATTAACATGTATAGACTACTCCATGCAACAATAGCAGAATACACATTCTGCCCTCAATATCACATGGAAGAGTCACTAAGATAGACCACACTCAGAGCTGTAAAACACACCTCAACAAGCTTAAAAGAATAGAAAACATACAAAGTATGTTTTCAGACTACAGTGGAATGAAATTAGAAAACAATAACAATAAAATAACTGGAAAATCCCAAATTATTTGGAAATTAAACAACACACTTCTACATAACACACAAGTCAAAGAAGAAGTTTCAAAAGAAGTTAAAAATTGCTTTGAACTAAATGAAAATATAACATCAAAATTTTGTGGGATGCAGTAAAACCAGTGCTTACAGGGAAATCTGTAACATTAAATGCATATATTAGAAAAGAAGAAATATCTGATATCAATACAATATTCTACCTCAGGACATCAGAAAAAGAACAAAAAATTTAAGCCCAAAGCAAGCAGAAAAAAGAAATAAGAAAAGATTAGAGCAGAATCAATGAAATTGAAAGTAGCAAAACAACAGAGATAATCAATAAAGCCAAAACTGGTTCTTTGAAAAGGTCAATAAAATTAATAAACCTCTAGCCATGCTAACCAAGGAAAAAAAGAGAGAAGACACCAATTACCAATATTAAAAATGGAGAGATCACCACTACTGATCCCATGGACATTAAAAGGACAACAAAGGAATACCACAGATACCTCTAAGCCCACAGATTTGATAACTTAGATAAAATGGACTAATTTCATGAAATACACAAACTACCAAAACTCACATGAGGACAAACAGACCGTCTGAATGTGGCTATACCCATTAAAGAAATTTATTCAATGATTAATAACCCTTCAAAAAAAAGCACCAGATCCAGATGATTTTATTGGTGAATTCTACCAAACATTCAAGGAAGAAATGATACCAATTCTCTACACTATCTTCCAGAAAAAGAGAAGCAGAGGGAACACTTCCTAACTCATTCTATGAGGCCAGTATTACCCTAACACCCAACCAGAAAAAGACATTGCAAAGGAAAACTACAGACCAATATCTCTTATGAAAATAGAAACCAAATCCTCAAAAAAAAAACTAGTAACTCAAAAACAACAATATATAAATGAAATTATACACTACAAGTATATAATTTACCTGGGACTTATTCCAGGTATGCAAGACTTGTTCAACATTTGAAAATCAATCAGTGTCATCCATCACAGCAGGCTAAGAAGAAAAATCATATGGTCATATCAAGTGATGCAGAAAAAGCATTTGACAAAATTCAATACCCAATCATGATAAAAACTCCTAGGAATAGTGGGGAATGTCCTCAGTTGGTAAAGAAATTTTACTTTTTAAAAGTTTTAAAAGAACTGCAATTATCTTCATATTTAATGTTGAGAAATGAGATGCTTTCCTCTCAAGATCAGGAACAAGTCAAAATATCTCCTCTTACCACTCTTACTCGACATCATACTGAAAGTCCTAGGTAATGCAATAAAACAAGAAAAGGAAATAAAATTTATAAAGATTGGAAAGGAAGAAGTAAACTGTTTATTCACAGATGACATAATTGTCTATGTAGAAAATCCCAAACAAATGACAAAAAGGAAAAAAAAAAACCTTCTGGAACTAATAAGCAAGCATAGCACAGCTGCAGGATAGAAGGTTAGTGTATAAGTCAGTTGCTTTCCTATATACCAGCAATGAACAAATGGAATTTGAAAAAAACAAAAACAAAACCAAACTCCATTTACAATAACACATACACACACAAAGAAAAATACTTTGGTATAAGTCAGTATGAACTTACATTTCACTTTTTATAAATACAGATAGTTAAATATAGAAACATAGTCATGTCTGGGATGAGCCCTGGGAATCTACATTTTAAACTGGCATCCCAAGGTGATTCTGATGCAGGTAGTCCAAAGACCACACTTTGAGAAGCACAGAGTAGCTGAACACAGTTGAAACAAATGGGCTCCTCAGTTGAGGGCAGTAAGGTACCCTTGAGCAAACTGCTTCTCCCTGTGTGGAGTGTGGCAGGTCAACATGGACTTTTTGGTTTAAACAGAAGTGATACATCACTAATGAACCAGCCTTAGGCAAAAAGTTAAGAAGGCAAATCTCCAGCCTCCAGCAGCCTCCTATTTCATAACTGTTCACCACCTTCCATGGAACTCTCCTTGAAACTGTGAGCCCTAGTCCTTTTCACCACTCCACTTTCCTTCCCCCAGAATACCTGCTCTCGAGAAGAGACATGATAATCAATTATTCCTTACTATGAATTTGTCAGTGCATTAGCTCTCTGAAAAATATTTACAGCCTCAGGGATCTATAAAGTATTAAATAATCTCTAGTGCAGGAATAGAAAATAACGGCTCCAGTTTCAGGAGGAAGTAGGAAAGTATTTTGGGGGGCACATGGGTAGGAGAATGTCGATAAGCCACTTGCTCAGATCCGGGATCCTTGGCCTCAGGCTCTGGACCACTTGGCCTCCCGTCCCCAGGAGCTGTCTCCTGAAGCCCCGTCCCTCTTATCCCTACCTTTGGCCTTTTCCACGTGATGGCCTTCATCTTGGTTTTCTGGCTCAGCTCATGGGAGCCCAGGGACTGAACACCTGCTGGGAACACACGGTCTTCAAAGAGGCACTTCTGAGCCAGGCACCGTTGTCTGAGAACAACAAAATCCTGCCCCTCATACTTGAGGGGCTGTGTGGCGGTACCCTCTCCGTTTCTCCTGTCCCTCTCCCGGATCACACGGTCACAGAAGAATCCTGGCAGCAGGTAGGGCATGGTGACCGCTCAGGGAGTGGAGCTGGGCCTTCACTGTGGCCTCTTTCCTGCTGCGCCCTCAGTCCAGGCCTAATCCTCTCGTGAATGGGCCGGAGCCTATATAGCTCCTCCACCCTCAGCAGCGCGATGCAAATGAACACAGCCCAGAGAAAGGCTGTGGTCAGAGTCAGCAGCTTTGGCTGGAGGCCTCTGAGCCCACGGTCAAGGGGCAACACCATGCCAGTCAGACAGGGAGCCGGCAAGGGGAGCGAGAGAGCCAGGGACAGCCCCAGGACAGGCCACAAGGCCTGCAGACCTTCAGGCTACCTCCATCAGCCTTGCTGGGATTCTTTCTTTAAAAAGAGAAAATATAGTTACAGAGAGGCTTACCCTGCCTCAGCAAAAGGCATTCATGCCTTTAACACTGGCGGCCAAAGGGATATAGCATGGGGCCTTCGAAACATGCTGTATACACTAATCCTATACAGGCTGCTGAATGCATAGGAGGAATCTGCTCCAGGCCATTGTCTGAGGGTAATGAAGCCTTCATTCTCCTGATGTCCCTGTCCCATCCCCCCAAAGACCTTGACTGGCCATTTAGGGATTCTAATCTGTGAGAGGGACCCACAGGGTAAGTAGCTTGACCTCAGATGAGAGTCCCTGTTAGAGTGGGTCCTAGTGGCAGTGAACAGACATCCACGGTTGTGCGTTCGGGACCTCTGAGGCAGAGAGCATGGTGGACGGGGAAGGAGGATAAATGCGTGTCAGAATTACATTCACAAGAAAGCTCAGCTTTTTCAAAATCTCACCATGCTCAAACTGGCAACTCGAGTGTAAGCGCAGGGAGCTTACTCAGGTGGAAACTCGGTTCTGGCAGCCTGCCCACGTGCTCACTCTTGCCAGTCTTTGTCTACTCCGTGCTTCTCAAATTATGGTCTTTGGACTACCTGCATCAGAATCACCTGGGATGCAAGTTTAAAATGTGGATTCCCAGGGCTCACCCCAGACCTAAGGATTTAGATCCTCTTGGTAGGGGTCTGGGGACTCTGCAATTTAAATAAGCACATCAGGGGATTCTACGTTGACTAGTGTTTGAAACCATGACATTGGCTTTCCAGGATACTATAATAGCTCAAAGTAATTTTGGGGGTCAGTTTCTTTACGAAATGATTTTATTTTTATTCAGTTTACACATAAACAAAGTTTTAAAAAGTCAAACAAAAGTTGCCTAGAGGAATGGCAGTCTCTTAGCCTGCAAAATCTCTTAGCCCACAGGGACGCCACTTTTAATTCTTTTAGCTTTCTTCTGGTATTTACTTCTATATTTCTAAATAACATGCTTATATTATTACTGTTTAATTTATGATTTTTAGAAAGTGTCAATAGAGTTCCTATTTGGGGGAATGAGATTTAGGTTTCTCACATTATGCTCTGCCCATCATCTTCCAAAAATACTTACGCCATAAATTTTAGAGAAATTAAAGTTCAGTATTTACTGTAGTGTAATAGCTAAATATCGTTCACTTCTCAACTACGTAGTATGCTGTGTTACATTTCCTGTCTGTACAAATATTTATTTTCTCTTACTCTTTATAATTCTCTTATTTTTTCTATGTACCTGTCAATGCTATTCTTCAGCAGTAGCTTTTACAAATACTTTATGCATAGATAACCTAGAGGTTCCATTGCTCCCCAAACCAGGGGCCTTCCTTTGCAGCTTCCTTTTCCTTTGTAACCAGACTAGCTCTACTCCAGGTCTGGAGCAACAGCCTGGGACTGACTGCTCTTCTCCTGGGTGGAAATCTCTTTCCTGAATCTTAACCCTTCTTTAGTTTACTTCTTGATAGTAGTGGCACACAACTTGCAGTTTCGTAAGAATGCGAGTGGGAGATAAATCACTTGAGCCCTTGCCCATTTACCTCTTCTCTATCTTTGCACTTGATTGAGAATTTGGCTTGGTGTTCTAGGTTGAAAATCAGTTTCCTTCAGAAATTTTAGGGCATTGTTTCATTGCTCCTGGCATATGGTGTTGAGAAGTATGATGCAATTTTGATGAACATTCCTGTGTATGTGACCTATCTTTTCCCTCTGAAAGCTTTTAGGGTTTTCACCCTCCCCCCCTCCCCAACAATCCCCCACCCCAATTTCAAAAGCCACATTTGTGTGCCTTGGTATGAGTTTATTTATTTTTTTAATTCTTTGTGCTGAGCACTCAGTGACTCCTTTCTATGTAAAGAATTTTGTCCTCAGTTCTGGGATATTCTTATTTCTATTACGTTTCTCTCCCTTTCAATTAATTTTTTTCCCTTTCTCTCTTTCTTTCCCTCCTTTTTCTTGATTTTATATTTTAACCCTGTTATTGAAATGTTAAATTTTAGCTCTCACAGTTTTCTAGCTTTTTATTATGAAAAATTTCAAACTTACAGAAAAGTTTAAAGAATGGGCACCCATATAGCTTACATCTAGATTCAACAGTTGTTAACGTTTTGCCATCTTTGTTTTATCTACATATGTATATTTAGATATAATTTTTTTTTCTGAACCATTTGAAAGAATGTTGTATGTATCATGACAGTTGACACCTAAATACTTAAGAATTTACTTAGGATACACCAGGCCTCTCCTAAGGACAAGAACATTAGCCTACTGAACATAATGCCATTATCACTAAGAAAATTAACTATTAGTCTCTAATATCATCCAAGATCCAAATCCATGTGCTAATTTCTTCAGTTGTTCCCCAAGTATCTTATATAGAGGCTTTCATTTTGAACCAGTATCCAACTAATGTTCACACTGAAATTTAATAATTTAATAAAAAATTCAGTAATTGGATTAGGTGGTGTTAAAGTGAGAATTAGTGAACTGGAAGCTATGTTAGAAGAAATTACCTAGAATACCACACAGAGAAGGGAAATTTTTTTAAAAAGAAAAAAAAAAGGTTAAGATATAAATAAGATAGAGCAAGGTAAGCTCAGCATATATTTAATTGGAAGTCTAGAAGAAGATAATAGAAAATATGGGGAGAAGTAATATTCTAAGAGATTTTCTGCAATTGATTAATTACTCCAATCCTCAGATTCAGGATCCCAGTGAATCGTAAGCAGGAAAGATATAGAGAAATACATGTTTAGACACAACATTGCAGAATACCATAGACAGAGAGAAGATATTGAAAGCAGTCAGAGAGAAAAGGGAGATGGCTTATTAAGGGATACCAAATAGGATGATTGCTGATTTCAACAACAATGTAATCCAGAGGACAGTACTGAGAATCAGCCTAGGGCTGATTACTCAGGAAAATTATTTTGAGTGACAGCAAATTTCACACAAATAAAAATTGAGAATGTTTACTACCAATAGACCCCCACTAAAGGAACTTCTAAACAATGTACTTTAGGAAAAAGTAAAATTATTCTAGAAGGAAAAGTCTAAGACTCAGGAAGGAACAGTAAACAAAGAAATTGGCAAATGTGTGTAAATCTAAGCAAATATTGAAAAATTACATTTTCTAATTTTTTTTTTAATATTTATTTATTTTTTGGGGGGGTACACCAGGTTCAATCATCCATTTTTATACACATATCCCCATCTTCCCTCCCTTCCTTAACACCCCCCCCACCCTCCCCGCCCCAGTCCTCAAAGGCATTTTCCATCCTCGAGTTGGACTCCCTTTGTTATACAACAACTTCCCACTGACTATTTTACAGTTGGTAGTATATATATGTCTGTGTTACTCTCTCGCTTCATCTCAGCTTCCCCTTCACCCCCCGCCCCCCCTTCACCCCCCGCCCCCTCCCAAACCTCGAGTTCTCCAGTCCATTCTCTGTATCTGCATCCTTGTTCTGGTCACTGAGTACAACAGTACCATTTTTAGATTCCGTATATGTGAGTTAGCATACAATATTTGTCCTTCTCTTTCTGACTTACTTCACTCTGTATGACAGACTGTAGTTCTATCCACCTCATTACATATAGCTCCATCTCATCCCTTTTTATAGCTGAGTAATATTCCATTGTATATATATGCCACATCTTCTGTATCCATTCATTTGTTGATGGGCATTTCGGTTGCTTCCATGTCCTGGCTATTGTAAATAGTGCTGCAATAAACATTATGGTACAAGTTTCTTTTGGGATTATGGTTTTCTTTGGGTATATGCCCAGTAGTGGGATTACTGGATCATATGGTAGTTCTATTTGTAGTTTTTTAAGGAACCTCCAAATTGTTTTCCATAGTGGCTGTACCAATTTACAGTCCCACCAACAGTGCAGGAGAGTTCCTTTTTCTCCACACCCTCTCCAACATTTGTTGTTTCCAGACTTTGTGATGATGGCCATTCTGACTGGTGTGAGGTGATACCTCATTGTGGCTTTGACTTGCATACATTTTCTAATTTTTAAGGCTGAAAAATCAAGATAGAGCTAAAACTCTGAATAACCATGGCATATTGGTTGGAAGAGAAACACTTAAAGTGCTCTATGGTCCTCATATTATTTATGAGAAAAATAATGCTATTTATATTTCAGGCTTTGCCAAGATAAATATGTATGCTAACAATTTAAGACAACCACCCAAAAGACAGAAATAATCAATAATTTCCAAACTAGCAGAAGGAAAAAAAAAATGAGAGAAAGCACTTTTAATCAATTAAAAGGACATAAAGAGGAAAAAGCAATACAAAAAGAGAGGTTATGGTTAAGATGATAGAAATAAACCCAAAGTATATCAATGCTCATAATCAATAGACTAAAATCTCCAATTAAAAGACAAAAGTTTTCAAGTTGGGTTTGTTGTTTTTTTTAAGATATAAACAGTTTATAAGAAACACACCCAAAACATCAGATGTAGAAATGTTAGAAGTAAAAGAATGAGGAAAATATATATCAAACAAAAACTTGCCCCCAAAGTTGGTGTTACCTATATTACTATCTAACATGATTAACTTTAGAGGGGTTTAAAAAAAGCTTTTTTAAGAGATAAAGATAGTTACTAAAAATTCCTAGAAGAATAAATATTACCACTGACTCAAGAAGAAAAACAATTTCAAATGATCCCATTATTATTGAAGTTGCATCAATAGATAAAAAACTCTCCCCTTAAAGAAAACACTGGCAAACTTCTACCAAATATTTAAGAAACATATAGTTTCCATCTTACACAATCTCTTTCACAGAATAGAAGAAAGAACATGCCCCACTCATTTTAGGAGGTTAATATAACCTTGATCTCAAAATGGGACAGTGCCAGGAAGAGAAATAATAAGCCAATCTCACTAATGATCATGTATGCAAAAACCTAAATAAAGGATTTGTAAGCCAAAATGCAGTGATATATAAAACAGATAATACACCCTAAGTTTGTTTTATTTTATGAATGCAAGGGGTTAATATTGGAAAACTCTATTAATGTAATTTTGTATGTTAACTGTTTAAAGGAGGAAAAATCACATGATTTTCTTAAGTGCAGAAAAAGTGTTTGGTAAAGTTCGACAACCATTTATGATTTTAAAAGAAACTCTCAGCAAAGCAGGAATAGAGAGGAACTTCCTTACTGTTAAGTTGTTTCTACAAATAAATGTGTAGAAAATCTATTCAGGGACTTCCCTGGTGGTTCAGTGGTTAAGAATCTGCCTGCCAATGCAGGAGACACGGGTTCCATCCCTCGTCCAGGAAGATGCCACAAGACGCAGAGCAATTAAGCCCGTGTGCCACAACTACTGAGCCCATGTGCTGCTGCTACTGAAGCCCGTGTGCCTAGAGCCCGTGCTCCACAACAAGAGAAACCACCACACTGAGAAGCCCGCACACTGCAATGAAGAGTAATCCCCACTTGCCACAGCTAGAGAAAGCCTGCGGGCAGCAATGAAGACCTAACACAGCCAAAAAAAAAAAAAAAAAAAAAACCCCAAACAAAAACAAACAAACAAAAGACCTGGACACCCGAGGAAGATGCCTGCTATCTCCTTAGTTATTAAATTATGCTGGAGTGTTTCACTAGTGCAATAACACAAGAATTAGTCTGCTGAATACAGTTGTGCATAATGTACTGGGAAGCCCTATTCTTATTTGCAAGTGACTTGACTAAATATTCATACAGAAACATAGACTCTATAGACAAATAACTTGGGATCAACAATCAAATTATTAAAATCACTAAGAGTTTAAGTGCGAGTTCCCTAGTGGTCCAGTGGTTAGGACTCAGTGCTTTCACTGCTGTGGACTGGGTTCAATTCCTTGTCGGGGAACTAAGATCCTGCAAGCCATGTGGCGTGGCCAGAAAAAAGGACTTATTGGCACAAGCTGTGTTGGCACAAAGATAGACAAACACAATGGAACACAACAGAGTGCAGAAACAGAATCACACATTGAGAGATACTTGATATATTTGAAAAGTGGTGTTGCAAAAAGGATTATCTTTTTAATAAACTGTGCTGGAAACGTTGAATATCCGTATGGAAAAACAATAAAATGTGATCCCTATCTTATACGCAAAAATCACTTCTAGGGGGATTATAGACCCAAATGTGAAGGCAGAAAAATAAAGTTTCTAAGTGATAATAAAGAAGAATTACGTTAGTTTAGGAAAAACATTTTTTTTTTTATTGGCTGTGTTGGGTCTTCATTGCTGCACTCGGGCTTTCTCTAGTTGCTGCGAGTGGGGGCTACTCTTCATTGTGGTGTGCGGGCTCCTCATTGTAATGGTTTCTCTTGTGGGGCACAGGCTCTAGGTGCATGGGCCTCAATAGTTGCGGCACACGGGCTCAGTAGTTGTTGCTCACGGGCTCTAGAGCACAGGCTCAATAGTTGTGGCGCATGGGTTTAGCTGCTCCACGGCACGTGGAATCTCAGAGCAGGGCTCGAACCCATGTCCCCTGCATTGGCAGGTGGATTCCCAACCACTGCACCACCTAGGAAATCCAGGAAAAACATTCTTAACAGAATCCAAAAAGCACTAAGTGTAAAAGAAAACATAACAAATTAAGAATTAATTTAGAACGTCTAATTAAGAGCTCAATGTAGAATTTTTTAAGTAAAAAAATACCCGTAGAAGAGTGAAAAGTTTGAACTTTCGTGGCAATCCAGTGGTTAAAACTCCAAGTTTCCAATGCAGGGGGCACGGGTTCGATCCCTGGTTGGGGAATTAAGATCCCACATGCCGCACAGTGCGGCCAAAAAATGGGGGAAAAAAAAGCACATCTAAACAATAAATGAGTAGTATCCAGGGTATATAAAGAATGCTTATAATTCAAGTTGAAAAAACAATCTACTCAATAGAAAAATGAGCAAAAGACATTAACAGGTATTTCATGGACAGCAAGGTAAATAATAAAGAGCTACATGAATTATGAAAAGATGCTCTTCCTTATTCATAATCAATGAAATGCATCTTCTCATACGTTTCTTGGCTATTTCTGTCTCTGCCGCTCCCATTTCCAGGGCTACACTGCTGAGTTACTTCAGCTTGTCCCTCCCATGATGTCTAGAGTCCTGTCTCCATCCTGACTTTCAGGAGAAGCTGCTGTCTTGCGGAATATAACGGGAGGCCGTCCTGAAAGTTATCAATAGTAATAGAATTGCCACTTTCACCAAAACTTATGCTCCCCCACCCCCATTCCAGGATGGCACTGCTAAGTAGGGAGAGGGGCTGGCTCTCAAATGGGTACCTCATTTTGCCTTCTAATGACTATCATCACTTTATTGAGTCATTATGCTAAGCAAGTCATATACAGCACCTCATTTAACCCTTACAACAGCTCTACGAAAGTAGGAATTTTCATTTTCTTCTCACAAGGGAGGAAACTGAGACCCAGGAATGGGCAGTTACTTGCCTGAGGTCATATTGGTAGGAGGTGGAGCCAGGATTTGAATCCAGTTTCTTTGACTTAAAGGCCTGTGCACTCCCTCTCTGTGTTATATCCCTGTTCTCTGCTGCCTATCCAAATGGTAATTGCTACCTTACCTTGAGTACATACTAGGATGTTATGGATACTAGCCCAGAACAGCCATGTGATGAATCTATCTCTATCCACATTACAGAAGAGAAACTCAAAACTTGGAAAGTTTATGTGACTTGCTAGGGGCAGAGCTAGGGTTCAGTCCAGGTCTGTTTGGTCCTAAATCCAGCTCTCTTAACCACTGTGCACCCTGACCACAATGCTTCCGCTTTGTGGCTAGCCCAGGGATCCCCACTTTTCTCTACACTGTCTGACAGATGATGACACTAAAATAGATTACAAGCAGACTTCTTCCCAGCCAGGTTTACTGGAAAGATAATATCCCTGAGAGAAGCAGCCGCACAGCAACTGGGCCCGAGGCCTGGGAACAGAGGGGTCCCTACACACAGCCTTGGTGTTTCTGTAGCTCTGTTCCCTCCCTCTCATCTCACACTGGAATGGAGTAAGTTTATTTTGTGCCAAAATAGGATTTCTTCTTTTCAGAATTGAGTAACTTAGGTCAAGTGACCCCCTGGCGGGCAAGTTACACAAGGTGGAGAGTTAATTATAGAGGTGACAGTCACGTGGAAGAGGTCGTTAGAGCAAGAGACATCTGCTGTCCCCACAGATTGTCAGAAAACTTCCAACTTCAGAGTGCTGACATGCAGGCCAAGCACTGGGTCCTAGGAAGTCATGACAGCTGTCTTCTACATTTCATTCCTTTTCTTTAACTCTAGTTCAGACTAAAAGGAACCAGACTCCTTGAAGAAATGATTCATTCCAGATCTAGGGCAAGAAATGTACCAAGATGAGCCTGGGACTTTTTGTTGTGGCTACAAAACAGAAAGCTATCGAAGATGAATGGGGTCATGGCAGATGATACAGGCAACTTATAGGAGGCTCCAATTGTCCGAAGATGGAATAATTTGAACATAAAAAATGACTGCAATGGATTAAAATATGTTGCTGTGTTTCCTACTGTTTCCACTGTGTTTCCACTGTTCATAGCATATTATTTCAAGAGTGATAACTTAGGAATAAACAGAACATAGGAAGACAGTTGATTCTCATTATTCATGGTAGTTACATTCTATAAAGTCACTATGAATGCCCAGCTAGTGAATATTGAGCCATTGCACCTGGAGGAAATACAGCATTAGATTCCTGGGAGTCTCTGATCACAACATTTTCATTAACCCATCAATACGTAATCTTATTTCATATGTGTTTCTGTTTAAAGAAACCTTATTTAATATATAGTATTAATTCATTAATATTGAACTCACAGCACCATAGCTCATACATGAATGAAGCTTATCTAACACGTGTATTTTCTCCCTAAGGCACGTCACAGCCTTCTTGCACTTAGGAACACTAAATAGCACTTCAGCGCTACACGTGGGGGACATTTTTAAACAGAGAAATCACCAACAAAAAGTACAGAAATGTGAAAAAACGTGGCACAAAACAGACTATGAAAAGGACACGTTTATAGTCTGAGAGCCGAAACTAGAAGGCAGAGGGTTACCTTGTCTGACTTCAGCTGGGAACATGCACAGAGGGAGACTCAAATTTTTCACAGCCCTACACCTGTCAGCAAATGACCAAAGAGGCACCATGGATATTGATTTCGGGATTACAAATAAATTTCAGTGAGTAGGTGAATTCACAAATACAGAATCCACAAGTCCTGAGGATCGACTGTACGTGAATCATAGGACTGACATCCCCAGTGTTGGAAAAATCACACCTATGGGGTAGAGTTAGAGAAGTTTTATGACTATTTGATCTGAAGCAACTAAAGGAAGGATGGCATTATTCACGAATAAGGAAAATTACTGTATAGAGGAAATCAGCTGACTCTATTTCACTGTCTGCTGGATCAGGGCCAGATATAATGTGCTAAAATTGTGGCCAGAAGAGTTCTGGCTAGAAATAAGGATGGACTTTCAGACTGTGCAAGGTAATAACCATAGGTTAATAAAGGAGATGGCGCATCATTTTCCCTTCAAAACCTCAACATCAGGAAAGAAGCCCATCTACCTGGAGTGGTGGAAAGTAGTAGTTCTCAAACATTTTCAATCCTATGATTTATAAGGAGTTTTTAAGAGCAGTTTTTGTACTGCTTTATAATATATTCTATATATTCCTGGTACTCTGGGGGTATATAATACACTTCTCAAAGTTCTGGTAGTGATTATTTAAACCTCAAGTTTGGATGAAAATGGTAAAGCAAGTGTCAGCTTCCCTTAAGCAGAATGCTTCCCAGGTATTAGCTGGGGGCTCGTGGTTCCTTGAAGGTCTTGAGCACCCACATCACAGCCTCTGAGAGGCTGGACCCTCCTCACCCCCACCACAGTTCAGTGGGCTCCTGGTAGTTTGTTTCTTTACGCTTCTTTCTTTCCCCACTCCTGTGCTTTCTACATTCTGACTTCGGGATGTGCTGGCCCAGTTCTGCCTGTGGAAATCAAGACACTAACTTCCGCCCTTTACCGAGAAAAGTTACATACTTCTGTCTGGAGTTTCACAAGTTCATTGGTAAAGAGGTCGTCAGGGTCAGGTCAAGGGGAGGAATGACGAACGACCCTGGCGTGTGTGGCCTCCTGCCCTGTTGCTTCCCCCACCCCACTTTGGTTTCTGCTCTAGCTCTCCTTCCTCTTGTAAGTAAAGTGGCATATTTATTTTTTCCTTTTTTCCCCCTAGAGAACAACCATGCCCTTCCTGTAATTACAAGAATCTTCCTACTTTTTCCTTATGTGTTTTCCTCTTGAAGAGAGAAGCTGGAAGTTCAGCCATGCTAAGAATTCACATATAAATACGTTTGGATAATATGTATAAAATATCAAAGATAATTTTGTAGTGGTAACAAGACCTAACCTGAAGAATGTAATGATTGATTTTATTTTTTAATTTTGTCTGGTGTAACATCTTGGGACAAGAGAGAAGTTAGTGCTGCCTGGATGGTGGGGACTTGGGAAGGGTTAGGAGACCAGGTCAGACAGCAGCAAAGCCCAGCTGGTGGGGTTGGATTCAGGCTGATAGGCAGCCTGGGAGAGAGAAACGGTTTGGGAAGAGGAATAGGAAGGGATGGCAGGACTGTGAGTTAAGGGGGAAAGGGGTCTTATTTGTCTTATTTTTCTATTCTAAAGGCACTTTCCCCCATATATATTTTTTAAATTATTATTGTAATTATTATTATTTTTGTCTGCATTGGGTCTTCATTGCTGTGAGTGGGGTTTCTCTAGTTGCAGCGAGTGGGGGCTACTTTTTGTTGCAGTGTGAGGGGTTCTCATTGCGGTGGCTTCTCTTGTTGTGGGCCATGGGCTCTAGGCGCACGGGCTTCAGTAGTTGCAGCACGCAGGCTCAGTAGTTGTGTCTCAGGGGCTTAGCTGCTCCGCAGCATGTGGGATCTTCCAAGACCAGGGATCGAACCCGTGTCCCCTGCATTGGCAGGTGGATTCTTAACCACTGTGCCACCAGGGAAGTGCCCCCCCCCCCCCATATTTTAACATCCTTGAAATTGTGATGCATCTTACAGTAGAAAGCTTCCTTCAATTACATTCAGCTGGGTGGTGGTCACGACCTTCCGTGGATATTCTCTGATAAGATCAAGAAAGTATCAGCATCAAATTGTTCTAGGCTTGGTGAAAGATGGTTCATGATAAATTATAGTTTGAAAAACTTACCTAAACTCTATCCTTAAAAAGAGTATAGTTTAAGGGACTTCCTAGGTGGTAAAGTGGTTAAGAATCAGCCTGCCAATGCAGGGAACACGGGTTTGGTCCCTGCTCCAGGAGGATCCCATGTGCCACGGAGCAACTAGGCCCATGCACCACAGCTATTGAGCCAGCACTACTAGAACCTGTGAGCCACAACTATTGAGCCCATGTGCCACAACTACTGAAGCCCGTGTACCTAGAGCCCGTGCTCCGCAACAAGAGAAGCCACCGCAATGAGGAGCCCATGCACCACAGTGAAGAGTAGCCTCCGCTCACCACAACTGGAGAAAGCCCATGTGCAGCATCGAAGACCCAAAGCAGCCAATAAATAAATAAATAAATTTATTAAAAAAAAAAAAAAAAGAGTGTGGTTTAAGAGATTTCCGGGTATGGAAACTACAGGAAATAAAGTCTCCTGTTCAGAGTATAAAGGGGCTATTGTCTGTCTGGAAAGGAGGTTTCCTCAGGTCCAGGTGTTGGCAGAGGGAACTAGCTGACCCATGGAGTGCAGGAGAGCAGGGCTGAGAGCCAGGTTAGACCAACGGGGCAAAGCACAGCTGGATATGGGGTTATAATAGCAATAACAGGTAAGAGGGAAGGCATACATCAGAGAAATGTGGGTGAAGTTAGGATCCAGCTCCCAGCTGGCAAAGGGTCAGGCTCTGAAAAGATTGGAGTGATGGGGACAGGACTTGGGGGGAAGAGGTCATTAGGCAGCCTATGGCTATAGGCCCAGCCACTGCCAGCAAATTATAAAGCACTGGATCTGGAGGTAAGGGAAAGGTGGTAAATTCTGCCAACCCCCAATAGCCAGTGGAAACAAAGCTGAGCAGAAAGTGGCTCAGGGAAAGTGCTGAGTCCCAGCCAGCAGCCCCAGGGGCTTAGGGGGGCAGAGGAGGAAGGGAAAACAGATTTCCTAGGGAAAGCACTGAGGGGATAAATTGGAGGTGGCTATATATCAATGATGAAGTTTTGACCTCACCTCAGCTGTGAAGTGGGGGCCCAAGCTGAGAGGATATATCCTCTCCTGGTAGAGCCAAGAGGCTGAATTCATCAAGAGCAGTGTAACCACAAGTCTGACTTAACTTGGCTCCCAAATAGTATGGACTCCTTCTCTGGGGTCCAGGTTAGGGTGGGGCTGGAATGAGATGAAATTTACTAAAAGGCGATTCTGCCTAGGACTAGAGACACGGGAGGCTTGGAAACACATTACCAGTCTCTGCTGTTGGAGGCCTTCGTGAGGGTCAGCACTGTACAGAATCCTTGCACCCCGTGGCACAAGAGGATGTGAGTCACCTTGCCTGTGGAGGGACCCTCGCCTGGAAGGGCAGAGGCACCAAGAAAGGAGATGCTACCTCCCAAGGGAGAATTCCCTTGTGGGCCTCTGGGTCCCTGTGGAGTGATTTGGGGATCCTGCATTCCCAAGGGAAGGAGGGTACCAGATGCACAAGGCCTTGCAGCTGGCCCCTCGTGTCGCATCTGTCCAAAAGTAAAAGTGATCTAGGTTGCCCCAGATGTTAAGAGTGATTGCAGGAGAGTATGGAGAAATAACCTGGAACGCACAAGGCAAAGGCAGATGGGGGAAACGCCAACATTTGCTCACCCCTTTATTCCGGAGGTTGTCAGAGCCAATCATGGAGTGAGCAGCCAAGTTCCCTGACCCAGTGTGGTTCCCCCTTTATGTGGTCACCTTCACATTCGCGTGATGCACTCGCATTTCCCAATCAAACACGCATTTTGTACGTGATGGGGATGACTGGAATTGCCCAAAAGGACAAGCAGTTGCCTGCCCACGAGGGGATGGTTCACACACATATCCTCATGTTTGGTTGGAGGGATTCATTTAGATCAGGCGTGACGTACTCAAATACATTGCTGTGAGTAGTATCTGGATCGGTCTAGACATAAATGAAGCTGGAAAGATGTCTCTGACGTTGCCCCTTTTAAGAGGCTTCCGGGGTGGATGCAGGGGGTGCTGGGAGCGGTCCAAGTTCATTGGGCACTGCCCATGTGCCAGGCATCTGTAAGCCTTCAGTGTGGATTCACTCAGTCTTCACAGCGACCTTCTGAGATGGGTCCTTGTATTAGGATTTTCTCCCATTTTTCAGACGGGGAAATTGTGACAGGCAAAGAGAAAAGTACGTGACCAAGATTACCCAAGTGTTAAGTAGCTGGGCCAGGACTTGACCTCGGGTCAGGACTGGGCTCTTAGCCACTCTGCCATTCTATCTCCAGCTCACAAAAGTTGCTCAATTCCTTCTGTGGCTTGTGGCGACCCAATAAGTAACACATCATTTCCATGCCTGAGTTTTGAATCAGTGCATAGATAAGACAAATGTGTAGGGCAGGTGGGAATAAAAAATGCCATATTTATTGTTCATAAATCTGATCTTGGCTTCTAAACCCCAGAATTAGATTTTGTTGTTAAGAGCTAGGGTTCTATAGCCAGATTGCCTGGGTTCCAATCCCAGGCACACCTTTTACTGTCTGGGAGATCCGAGCAAGTGATTTATCCCCCGAGACTCCGTTTCCTCATTTGTAAAGGGGGGACAATACTACTACTTACCCCACAGGGTTGTTGTAAAGATGAAATGAGTTAATGTATGGAAGCCCTTAGAACAGTTACTGCCACGTGGCGCGTTCTCGGTCAAGGTTAGCTGTTATCATTACTACTCACCAACAGCAGTGGTAGGTGGCCCAGGACCACTGCAGGACTCCCCACAGGGACCTGCCTCTGGGAAACTTGCCACAAGGAGCAGCAGGTCGTTTTTTCCCAGGAGGAAAAAGGAAGGAACGTGTTGGGCTTCACAGGTCAAGTTCTCCTGACACCCCCTCCCCCAGCCCCACCTGCCGGGGGAGGAGAGAGTCCAGGACTGTTGTGTGCCTGCAGCCCCCACCACATGGAGTGAAACACGTGCTTCATCCCACACGTGTCCTCAGTGATACTGGGCAAGAGTCATCAGCTTCCCAGAAGCCCTGCTCTGGAGCCATTCTTTCCTGCACAGGGGTTTATCATCAAGAAGATTTGGCTTAACAATTGGGAAGTGGTATAAGGTTTGCTTGCTTTCTGAACCTAGAAATAGATAATATAAGGAAAGGCTAGAGGAATCAGATAGTTTGGCTTGGAGACTCAATGCGTGATGTTCCCTAGTAGAGCAGGAAAGGCAGTGAGGCAGCCGTGGTATGAGGGTGAGAAGAGATCATAGGAGGGACCGGTGGCCTGTGTCTCTCTTAAGAGGGAAAGGTTGAAGTGAAGCCAGTTATCTTAACCAGAATCAGGGTTGGCTGTGAAGAACTCTCCCTGTATCATCATTACCACCACCATTATCTGATTGTAATAAGCAGCACTTGATTGGGAAGAAACATTCAGATTGGTTTTCAATGACTTTGGTAGTAAAAGCAGGAAGGGCCTCTTGTAGGACATAGTCCCCTTTTCAGAATGTTCAAACCTGGCAAAGGTCGCTACATCTATAGGGGGCATGGAAAACTTACATCTCCAAGAAGTGCTTTACATTTGAGACAGTCCTGGAGTCAGCACAGTGGTTGTTTCAGTCAGCTTGCTGTGTGACTATACATAAGTCATATGCCCTCTCTGAATGCTAATCACTTCACCTATATGTGAAGGGGCTGGACCACATCTCCAAGATATTCCAACTCTGACCATCTCTAATTCTATATTCTAATTTTGCTAATGAACCCAGTAGGCAGTGTTCCTTAATCTTAAACTCAGGGAAATAGGGACATTTTAACCAAGAGTGAGCTTTGCTATCTGGACTTTTAGTGACAGTAGAAAGAAAGCTCAGGATTTTGGGTGGTGGCGGTGGTGGGAGCACAACTTGGGACAGGGCTTCTGGTGCCCCTCATGTCACAATGACACGGACAGTTTAAGTTTCAGGACTTATCTAGTACCTAGAGCATAATAGACCCTTAAAATGTTTTTATTAATATGCAGGTCTAGGTTTTAAGACTAAAATCTACCAATGATTCACTAAAAGCAGTATTTGCAAGTTTTTTGGTTTTTTCTCTGCAGTTCTATTAGAAAAGGCTTTTAGGAACTCTGAGCCTTGGAATGCAGGGCTGTCCTCTCTCAGGGGCCAACGCCCTCCGACATGGGATTTCATTCACCACCAGCAGCTGCGCGCCTACTGTGGACCTGGCCCTTTGCTGGGTGAGGGGGTCCAAACAGGAAGAGGAATGCTTCCTGATCTCAGCTAATGGGAACAGATGTGAGAAAGCTTGAAGGCAGTGCCACCTGAGCAGAGTTTTGCAGTGATGGCAAGGAGGAACAAATCAGATAAAAACAAGGAGGGCACGGCAGACAGCAGGAGCAGAGGCTGCAAGGTATGAGAAAACTTAGAACGACAGAACAGCTGAATGTGTCGGGGTCCAGGGGCAAGGGTGAAGGAGAGATGAACGGGGAGGCTGGGGCCAGCTGGAGAAGAGCCTATAGCCCAGGTAAGGAGTTTGGACTTATCTGAAAACATTGGTGGCGGTGGAGGTGGGGTGGGAGGGGGGAGAATGGTGTCGTTGAAGATATTTCATCAGGGGTGTGACGAGTCCCAGTTCCCTGGTGGCAGGGCAGCGACTGGGTTGGAGAATGAAGTTCTTTCCAGTCCTCCCTTCTAAACTGAGGGCTGGACGGTCATGGGCCTGAGCATAGAACCAGCAGGCGAGGAAAGGGGCCCCTGTGGAACCTGCAGGGTGAAGACAGGGTTGTTGGATGTTTAACCTGGATATTTCATCTCAGGTTAAAAAGAAACACGTGGCTTGGGACTTCCCTGGCGGTCCAGTGTTAGGACTCTGTGCTTTCACTGCCAAGGACCCGGCTTCAATCCCTGATTGGGGAACTAAGATCCCGCAAGCTGAGCAGCGTGGCTCAAACAAAACAAAACAAAACAAACACATGGCTAATGAGTAGCACGGGGGCTCAGATGAAATGGTTTCCTCAGGAGGGTTTCTCTCCCTGGCCTAGGCTAGCTCTGCTTGCCTTCTGGTCCCATGGCACCCTGAACGTTGTCTCCTGAAACGCCTCACTCTTGTTCAAAGCCTTTCTTGCCTTCAGGACTCTAGGCTCCAAGAGAGCAGGAATTTTTGTTTTTCTTATTTACACTGCCTCATTTGCTTGCCTGGTTTCTGGTTCTGAAAGATGTTCAGTAAATATTTCTTGAATTAAGGACAAGTCATGCCAGAAGTGTGATCAGAGAAGGGAGCCGGGGGAATGTAACTTTCCTCCTGGTAGATAGCTATGAGTGAAACCCAGAGGCTGAGAGAGTCACTAAAAGAGAAAGGGTTTTAATCCAGGCTTTTATGTGCACCCTGGATGTACTTCACTCATGTGTGCCTTTATTTCCTCACTTGTGAGGTGAGGTAGATGGACACAAATGATTGCTAGTGTTTCTCCTTCTAATCCTAACACTTTGCGCGTGAAAAAGTAGTCTTTACTGCCACTCTCCTCTTTCCAGGGCTCTGTGTTTCAGAAAGACATGGCTGCTGGCAAACTAAAAAGAACATCATGGTTTTAGCCCTTCAATAAGAAAGTGAAGGAATCTTATAAAGATGCAGGATGCTTAAGCAGAGAGGGTAGATCTGGACTACTCTCCAGGTCGGAATTTTGGAATTTGTGCGGAAATTCCAGTTTGGAATTTGTTCTGAGAAAGGAATATTGACTTTTAGAAGGTGAATTAAACTGAGTTCCAATTGTTTTCATAAAAAGCAAGGGTGTTTTTTTTTTTTTTTTTTGGCTTTTTGTTTTGTTTTGTTTTGTTTTCAGAAAGAGCAGAGAGTGAGAATCAGCCCTGCCTCACCTGAGGACGGAGCCCTGCAGAGCTGCTGCCAGGATCCTTCACCCAGTGCCCCGTGCACCACGGAGCTGTGGGGAGATGCTGAGTGGAAGGATTTCTCTGAAATCCTTGGGAAAACACCCAAGCAGCAACCAGTCAGCTACTCACCGGAGGTCTCTTCCAGATGAACTGAATGGGGAACTTCTGGCTATAAAAGAGAGAGGTCTCATCCGGTGGGAACTCGGGATCCACATAAAGAACCTTCTTTTCTAGGCACTTCTTGTGAAGCTGCTCAAAGGTCTTCTCCTTCACCCCGATAATGGGAAAATTGCGGCTGATGATGGCTGAGTAGATGCCACTGGAGTTTCCGCCCCCGGCCTCGGTGCCCTTGCCCTGGGCTGCCTGGGCGATCGGCCCTGGGGACCTGGGCTCAGCCCCTGTCCGTGGGGCCACAGACGCACTAATGACGGTCGGCATGACAGGCAAATTCGGAAGGAAAGGGTTTTTAAAGACAACAAGATTCAGCTACCTTTAAGGAAAGGAAGCAACTGCATAGAGGAAGTTGCAGTGTTTCTGTCATCAGAGAGGAAAATGTCCACATCCAATTCAAAGTTCAGAGCCCATCAGAACGTCGTACAGCTTGTGTTCATCTTAAAAACTCATCCGGCCATCAGTTTTCCTGAGGAAGGAGCACTAAAGGATTTCTGTAGCAGTTTTCACCTGGGGGGCTCCTACCAGCAGCATACATGCCAGAGGGAGAGAAAGAGAGTGAGGGCTGTGTTTCAGTGGCCCGAAGAAGCTTGAGCCAGGAAAACCAAAAATAGACATGAAGACAGATCATGAGTATGAGAGCAAGAGAGAGGCCAGCAGTGCAGCTAGACGGCGTGGTCCAGAGAGAAGGAGCTGGCCAGGAGTGTTCCTGCGTTGCCAGTAAGTGCTGGTGTTGTCAGGAAATGAAAGGGGAATATTTGAGTAAGGTGAACACTGCAAATTAGCAAAGAATGGCAGATGAGTTACTGAATTGGCAGTTTTCCAGACTATCAAACTATTGGCCACCAAGTTAATGGAGAACAATACTGAAAAAAGCTAGCAAGGATGAATGTGAGATACTGAATTCTAGGAGTGTTCTAGGCATTTTTGAAAACATGATTTTTACTTTTTAAAATTCTAGGATATCAGAATATTATTCAATTGGATTTGGCATCTCTTCTAGAATGTTCTGATGTCAGCATTCAGTGACACTGTCTGGGTGGAAAATGCCACTCAGCAGAGTCCCCAGTTGAGAAAATCCCTTTCTCGTCTTGCCCACCTGACCAAGCCATCGCTTGTCTCTCCCCACCCCCCAGAATAAACACTGGGACCAAATCTACTGCAAAAAGTACACCTGAGTACAGATTATTCAGGCATGCCACATTAGGCATCTGAGTCAGAAGTTGAAACTGGATATTGAGCCAGGTTGGGTGTCAAGTCCTGGTATGTCATACCCAAAGAGCTGGCTTCAGGGCTTTTAGATGAGATCACAAGTGGCTCTGGGGAAGGAAATTGCCTGCCTGGCCTCTGCCTTGTCTTCTACTCATGGTAGCTGCTACCCAGGCTGTCAGGAGATGGCCATATTCCAAGGGTGGCTGAGTGAAGGCTAGTCCCAGACTGCAGCCCTGCCTGTTCCCGTTTCATTAGCCCAAGGCTAGAGGCTATGAGAGAAGGCGGGAGGTGACAGGTGAAATAGAGAGTACCATCAGGCTCATGATCCCTGGGGTTGCAGCTTTGAGGAGGCTGTGTCTGCAGTTGCAGCTTGTAGGACCATCACCTTATTCTCCCATCCCTCTAAGCAAATGCCCAAGGATCTTTATTACTACTCTTGGAGAGGCAGAATGGAGGAGGGCAGCATCTGAAGCTGACTGCCTAGGTTCAAAGTCTAGGCCTGCTGCTCAAGTGCTGTGCCTGTGTAGCTTTAGGTGAGTTGCTTCTTCCTTTCTTCCTATGTCTCAGTTTTCTCACCTATAAAATGGGTATGATGATAGTCATTTTGTTATTGAGTTGTAAAAATTAAAAAAAATTGTGTAAAACATTTAAAATAGCCAGATTTGTCTTAAGCACATAATAAATGTTGTTATTGTTAGAGATGAGCCGAAGTTAATATTACTTTCGGGTTAAATCAGGTTGAATGATAGTTACTCACTGGTGCAAATCAGCTTTCACTTTATGAGCATTTACTGACCATCTTCCATGTGTACAGAGCATCTGCCCAGGACCATGTGGTCAGAGTCTCCAGTCAAAGGCGTGCCTATCTGCCTGCACTGAAAGAGCCTCTAAAAAGACTGATTTCCACCCTCAAACTCACTAATGGAATGGAAAGCAAAGGGGGGCAGTTTCCTTCTCGCACCATAATGTGTGCCATCATACGTTTGAGTCCCAGCTCTATACCACCTTGGAATTCACAGCACTGACCCACATTTTACTGTTTCTCTTTATTGAAGCTCTTTATTGAGCTTCCTATTTGCCCACAGGACTATAAGGTCTGTGAAGGTGGGAACTGGGTCCCCCTCCACCTTCAGGGTTAAGCATATTAGAAGGCTCTTAATAAATATGTGTTGTATATCTGTTGAAGGAAGTTCCCCTATGTGAGAAGAAATTTCTTCCACTTCTTGTTGCTTTGCCAATGCAGTCAAAGTATTTTGGCTGGTTTGCTCCCGGGGGAGGAGCTGTCTCTGGGCCACACACAGCTGACCTTTCTTTCCTCAGCTGTCTAAGCTAGCTCCATCTGTTGGTAATGAAGATGGGTGTGTGATGGAGATCAGCCTCTTGTCCTAGCAGAATGGGAATACTGTTTCAAACACACAGAGTGAAAGGTGCTATTCGTTTTGCTCTACCAATTGTTGTGAATAAAACCCCTTTCAGATTAGCAGGTCCAAACTCAAGGTTTACTCAGCTGCACAGCTGTAGAAACTCATGCTCTCAGTGAGAAATCCAATCTGGGCCCACGAACAAAGGTGGATAATAAGCATGTAAACAGCTGCACGTTTTAATTCCCAAAAGTCTCTTCAAGGATAAAGAACTAAGTTTTATACTGTATTTCAGGCAAGGTCATGCAACATCTGTGGCTGGAATGGCTTCTGTTGCACCAACAAGTCAGTTAATGATTGTGTATCACTGTCTTCCATCAACATTTCTTTGATTCAACACTGTTGCAATTAATGTATTTGCTTGTAATTAGAACACCTATCATCCATTAAGTGCCTACTGTGAGCTAGGTACTCCACATCATTTTAATTTTTTTTTTCCACACCACTCAGCACATGGGATCTTAGTTCCCCAACCAGGGATTGAATCCGTGCACCCTGCATTGAAAGTGCAAAGTCTTAACCACTGGATCTCCAGGGAAGTCCCCTAAAAACTTTTTTTTTAAATTTATTTATTTTTTGGGGGGTACACCAAGTTCAATCATCTGTTTTTATACACATATCCCCGTATTCCCTCCCTCCCTTGACTCCCCCCCACCTAAAAACTTTTAAAGTAATTTTAGAAGTACAAAAGCATTGCAAAGATAGCACAGAGTTCTCAAATACCCTTCAACAGCCTCCCTCAATGTTTACACCTTACATAACCATGGTACAATGATCAAAACTCAGAAGCAAATGTTGTTAAGATACTATTAACTGAACTACAAGACATATTTTGATTTCTTCAGTGTTTCCAGTAGTACTTTTCTCCCCCTTCTGTTACAGAATTTGATCTGCACTGCATTTAATCGTCACATCTCCTTAGTGTCCTCCAATCTCTGACAGTTCCACAGTGTTTGTCTTTCATGAACTTGGCACTTTTGAAGAATACTTGTCAGGTATGTTATAGAATGTCCCTAACTTGACAGTCATATAATTAGACTGAGATTATGGTTTGGGGGAAGAATATCACAGAGGTTATGCATCCTTCTCATCAAATCAGATCTGGGGGTACATGCTAGTGATGTGTTTAATTACTGATGATACCAATCTTGATTACTTGGCTAAGGTGGTGTCTACTAGATTTCTCCAAAGTAAAGTTACTATTTTTTTCCTTTCTATACACATGGAATACTTTTAATCTGTATAAAACCCTGCAGGTTTGATTAATCCCATTTTACAGCTGAGTAAACTTGAGATATCTGCTCTATTTTTACAGTTAAGTCGTGGGAAACTCACAGAATTTTAGAGATTATCTCTTTTTTTGAACAAAAGAGGAAACCAAAGCCTAGAGAGATTAAATGACACGGCCAAGATCACTCTGCCAGTTCACTACAGAACCAAACTAGACCCCAGGTCTCCTGATATCCAGTGAAGGAGTAAATGCATGACTAAGACTCCAATAATGTGCATTAGGCATAAGATCTCTGGATTCTTGCGTATAAATAGTCAGGGCTTCCCTTCCCCAGCTATGATGGGAGTGGAATCTAACACCGTCAGCCATGCTGAAAACAACCGTTAAGAAGCAGCTGTCTGATTCTGGCTGGCCTTGCTGTGGCACTGCAGCCTTTAGCTGGTCATAAGACGGGCAGATCTGATATCAGACACCAATGTCTCCTTTATTTCTGCTAGAGTGTGAGTTAGATGGCCCCCGTTGTCTGTGGTTAACACGGTAATCGGTTTCCAGTGGAGTTGCTGATGGCTTTCTCTCTCCTGGTCTGAGAAGTTATTTTAGTCTAGAGTGCTACTCCACCCCAACCCCCGGAATTATGCTGGGCATCCAGAGGGTTTGGTAGATGGAAATCTTAAAAGCAGAGTGGAATGCTTGATATTGTCATAGTTCCATGACTAGGAAGGCTTTTAGGTAAGATGGTCAATTGTGAGCTAAAGCCCGTTAAACTCCAAATAGTAATGGGTTTTGACTGTGTTTCTGTTGCCTGTCATTATGATACACTGATACTGGGATGTGAAAGGAATGTGAAAGGGAAAGGGGTGTGAAAAAGTGAAGGAATTTTGCACACAGACCAAACTCCTGAACGGCAGTCTTTATGGCTACAGCAATCTGATGGGCTGGTCTTAGTTAACCTGGATGTAAGGCTCAGCACAATTTTAAGGCAAAATCATGGTGACAAGCTGTGCTTTCCACTGTAGGGAGCCTTTAGGAGAATGGCCCAACCTGGGACTAGCCCTGGTCATGTTGATGTGTGGGACCAGGACCCTGGAATGCACTTAGTTCTGAAAGTGAGCTGTACCCCAAAGCATAATTCGTCCTACAGGTCCATTTATTTTATTTTATTTTTTAAATTAATTTATTTTTGGCTTCATTGGATCTTCATATCTGCGCGCAGGCTTTTCTCTAGCTGTGGCAAGCGGCGGCTACTCTTTGTTGCGGTGTGCAGGCTTCCCATTGCAGTGGCCTCTTGTTGCAGAGCACAGGCTCTAGGCTCGCGGGCCTCAGCAGTTGTGGCATGTGGGCTCAATAGTTGTGGCTCGCAGACTCCGGAGCACAGGCTCAGCAGTTGTGGCACATGGGCCCAGTTGCTCTGCAGCATGTGGGATCCTCCCGGACCATGGCTCAAACCCAGGTCCCCTGCATTGGCAGGCGGACTCCCAACCACTGTGACACCAGGGAAGCCCTATAGGTCCATTTAAATGAAACTAGCCGGGGCTTCCCTGGTGGTCCAGTGGCCAAGACTGCATTCTCAATGCCGGGGGCCTGGGTTCGATCCTTGGTCAGGAAACTAGATCCCACATATGCTCCAAATAAAACATGTTGTGTGCCACAACTAAGACCTGGCATAGCCAAATAAATAAATATAAAAAAATAAAAAAATAAATGAAACTACCTCTAGGGTGGGGAATGTCTTGGTACCTGGTCAAACTGGAACCTACATCCTGGGATCACTTCTATCAGGAACTGACCACCCCAGGTCCACCATAGCCAGAGTCTGCAGGTTGATTTAGACCTGGGAAAAGAAGGAAGGTGACCAAAAAATGCATGAAGGACTTTCCCTGACCACTATACAGGGCATCCGCCCTAAAATAAATACCTGCCATAAACATGTGTTCCTATTCCATTTCTTAGTGTGAATACCCTCCTGAAGCCTACTTGGTCAGCTCCTGCAGTCAGACAGGACCTCTGTTGGGAAGCACATATAGAAGCACATATAGCGCTGCCACAGTGTGGTGTGGGGTCAGGAGCCGCTGGTCTGGTGCTCCAAGGGTGGTATTTGTGTTCCCTGAAATAGAGGACTTGGCTTATCCTGGCATTTCTCAGGTGAAGAACAGCTGATCTGATGATTCTGAGGAGGTCTGCTGCGTCAGAAATAAAGGTATTTTCTTGTACTGGAGTTCATTCTTTTTATTTAAAAATTTTTTAATTGAAGTATAGTTGATTTACAATGTTGTGTTAGTTTCAGGTGTACAGCAAAGTGATTCAGATATATATATATATAAAATTTTCCAGATTCCTATTATAGGTTTTTACAAGATACTGAATATAGTTCCCTGTGCTATATTCATCTATTTTATATGTAGTAATGTGTATCTGTTAATCCCAAACTCCTAATTTACCTCTCCCCCCCTTTCCCCTTTGGTAACCAGAAATTTGTTTTCTATGTCTGTGAGTCTGTTTCTGTTTTGTAAATAAATGCATTTGTATCATTTTTTTAGATTGCACATATAAGCAATATCATATTTGTCTTTCTCTGTCTGACTTCACTTAGTATGATAATCTCTAGGTCTACCCATTTGCTGCAAATGGCATTATTTCATTCTTTTAAAAATTATTTACTTATTAATATTTATAATATTTATTTAGTTTATTTATTTAGGCTTTGCCAGGTCTTAGTTGAGGCATGCAGGATCTTTAGTTGTGGCATGAAGGATCTCTTAGTTGCAGCATGTGGACTTCTTAGTTGCGGCATGCCTGTGGGATCTAGCTTCCCGACCAGGGATTGAATCCAGGCCCCCTGCTTTGGGAGCGTGGAGTTTTACCCACTGGACCATCAGGGAAGTCCCATCATTTCATTCCTTTTATGGCTGAGTAATATTCCTTTGTATGCGTATACCACATCTTCTTTATCTATTCATCTGTTGATGGACACTTAGGTTATTTCCATGTCTTGGCTATTGTGAACAGTGCTGCTGTGAATACAGGGGTGCACGTATTTTTTTGAATTACAGTTTTCTCTGAATATACTCCCAGAGGTGGGATTGCAAGATCATATGGTAATTTTATTTTTTAGTTTTTTTTTAAATAAATTTATTGATTTATTTATTGGCTGTGTTGGGTCTTCGTTGCTGCGTGTGAGCTTTCTCTAGTTACGGTGAGCGGGGGCTACTATTCATTGTGGTATGTTGGTTTCTCACTGCGGTGGCTTCTCTTGTTGTGGAGCACGGGCTGTAGGTGCGCAGGCTTCAGTAGTTGTGGCTCATGGGCTCTAGAGCACCGGCTCAGTATTTGTGGTGCACGAGCTTTGTTGCTTCACAGCATATGGGATCTTCCCAGCCCAGGGCTCAAACCCATGTCCCCTGCATTGGCAGGAGGATTCTAAACCACTGTGCCACCAAGGAAGTTCCTATTTTTAGTTTTTTTTTAAATTTTTTTATTATTTTTTTTATTTTTAGTTTTTTAAGGAACCTCCATACTGTTCTCCATAGTGGCTTGGGGTTCATTTTTAACTCCACTTGTTTCATCCTATTTTACATGCCACAGCTTACAAGCCTTTACAACAATAGAAACCAAACATTTTAAAGCTATTAGATACTATGGAGATATGGCCCAGCACCTTTGTTTTTAAAACTTTTTGCTTTGAAATAGTTTAAAACTTACAGGAAAGTTGAAAATATAGTATAAGGAGTTACTGTATGCCCTTCCTCCAGATTCTTCAATTGTAACATTTTAACACATTTTGCCAATTTTCTCTGTCTCCGCCTCTTTCTCATACATACATAAATTATTTTCTGAGCCATTTGAAAGTAAGTCAGTTATGATGCTTTAATACTTCTGTATTTCCTAAAAATAAGGAAATTCTTCTATGTAATCATAGTACAATTCTCAAAATTAGCAAAATTATCATGTAATTGAAAGATCTCATTCAAGTTCTGCCAACTGTCCCAGTAATGGCCCTTATAGTTTCAGATTGGAACCCAGGATCATACGCTTGTTGTCATATCTCTTTAGTCCCCCTTTCAATCTGGAACAGTTCCTCAGACCTGTTTTTCATGGTCTTCAGATTTTGAGCAGTACAGGATATACCTCAAATTTTGGGTGTTTTATTATTTTTTTTAATTTTAAAATATTTATTTATTTATTTACTTGGCTGCACTGCGTCTTAGTTGTGGCACTCGGGATCTTTTAGTTTCGGCATGTGAACTCTTAGTTGCAGCATGTGGGATTTAGTTTCCCGACCAGAGATTGAACCTGGGCCCCACCCCCCGCTTTGGGAGCGCAGAGTCTTAGCCACTGGACCACCAGGGAAGTCCCCAATTTTGGTTTTTTTATTATAAATGAAATCACTCAGTAAACATTTTATCAAGAACATACTTCTATGTTGATACATATAGATTGTTATTTTAATGGTTGCATTATATTCCACTGCATGAAAGGGCTATATTTAACCAATCCCCTGATAAAGGACATTTAGCTTATTTCTAGTTTTCCACACTACAATTAGTAGCTTTGAGCAATTTATCTTATTTATCTGAAGTGGAATTTCTGGGTTAAAGTATGCAAATTTAAAATTTTGATGCTATTGCCAGATTGCCATCCAGGAAGATTATACTTAGTATAATTTCACCAATGATGCGCAAGAATGCCTATTCCCCACACCAACATCAGCACTGGACATTTTCATTTTAATCTTGGCCAATCGTGCACCCCTATTTCTCTGAATATTAATAAGGCTGAGCATATTCCATGCTTATTTTGCCTGTTTCAATTTCTTTTATGAATTACCTTTGCCCATATTTCTTTGGAGCAGTTTCCATTTTTAAACTGATTTGTCAACTTATTCCTTGGCATTTAAGTCTTAAAGGAAAGACACATTATATATTCATTTTGGAGCTTTGTTTGAATCTCTGTTAAAATGATTCTAAGTTCTTACATAAAATCCAGTTTCCTGAGAAAACATCAAGAATTAGCCACAACAAGGTAACTGAACACTGTAGGCCAACTCAGCCCCACTTAGCTCTCTGGTCCTCAACTTCAGATATAGGAGGTGGGTAAAGCATGAGAAGCAATAAGAGCAGAGAACATTTAAGAACACCCAGGCTGCATGTATTTCTCTCCATTCATTGTATCTAGTTCAACATTTCAGTATAGTTCTGGGTCAAGACAGAGCAGTTCCTTACTAACTTACTTTACAGTTCTTCTTTCATTCCTTCTTCCAAAAATATTTTAAATGGATGAATAGACATGTAATAAATGTTGATCTCAAGACAGGTCTTAATTATTCAGCTTTAAATGCTATTAAAAACCATCATTTATATCAGGTAAGAGCACTCAAGTTTTCAGCTTAAGTCTTACTGTAGGTTGGCAAGGGAAATTTGAAGCTGGGAAATAGGAATTCAGCTAACAGAGGCTTCTTCCTTTCTCCTTATTTGCAAAACTTACAGAAATAGGAGCAAAGAATCTGTATATGTCTATGCGCGCTTATATATGGTGCAAAGCTCAAATCTCAACTGATACAATGAAATGTGTGCACGAGGAAATGTGTGATGCTTACTATACCTGGAGGGAAGAGTCCTATGTCAGAAAAGTAAATCAGAAACAGATATATTCAATTCTCAAGTTTTAATCAATCAAATCCATCAGTCAACCAGTTACAGCCAACCATTTCTAAAAGCCAAGTATAAGGGTGCTCTGGCAGATAGAAGACAAATATAACATGATCTTGAAGAACATACAATCTAGTAGTGAAACAAGACAGACCTGAAACACTGAGGGACCATCCCTGAGAATGCTAAGCAGAACGAATACTATGAGTGAGGCAGCATTTCAGAGAAGGGCAAAATCACTGCTCGTGGTAAAGGGGAATTGAGGGTGTTAGGGTAGTTGGAAAGGCTCTGTGGGGAAGTGGGATTTGAGTTTGGCTCGGATGGATGGCAGGATTTGCATTGGTAGAGGGGAGGCAGTGGATATTGGGGCCCAGGGAACAGAAGGCACAGAGGTGGCAGCTGGCAAGTTGCTAAGTGGAGGAAGCCTGATATGCAAATGTGCATGCTGAGCAATGCTGAGGCCATGCGGCTGCCCCAGCAGATGCTGCGGCCGTAGGGAGTCCCTGGGGAGAATCCTAGGGAACTGGCATGGTGTAGCGTTCTAGCCCACGCCAAGCTGTCCTGGAGTCGGAGGCAAAAGTAAAATGCAGTAATATTATTATTAATAATATTATTATTATCCTGTCCTCATTTAAAATTTTGGTATTTTGTTCATCATAGATTTTTTTTTGCACTAATTTTGATTTTTAAAAATATTGCATTAAAATATTATTTATTTTGATTACTGTGATCTGGGGCCTCCCCTTAAATTTTGTGCCCCAGGCAAGTGCCTTACTTGCCTCACCCTTGTCCCAGCCCTGTGTTCTATTTCTGAAGTTTGAGGGTGGGGACATAGGTATTTATTTTATTATTTTTAATTATAGCTTACTTATGTTACAAATAAGCTTTGGTTAGTGAACAGTATTTAATAAAAACAATTAATATAAAGAAGTTAGAATTTTAAGGAGATTAATTTGGAACTCTGGAGCCCAAAACACATGGCAAGGAAAAGAACCCTTTGTGTTCCTGAGTCAGTCTCTAGTGTAGAGTAACTCCCTGTTGCTGCAGTGAATGCAGTGCAAGCAGAAAAGGGTTGTCTTGCCTAGGTCTAAGAGGGTAACAGATAATTAGGGTGGGGCGGGCACCAGAGGCTGCTGTCAACTTAGAGATAGGCCTTGAGCAGCTCAGCTGCTGGAGCCCTAGTGGCTCTGCGACATGGGCTAAGACAAGTTTCCACAAGGTGGGTGGGCTTGGCCCACCTCTCACATAAAACAAACCCATCCAGCTGTGCTCAAAGAGCAGCTGCCCACTGGGCAACAGTGCATACCACAGGCCATGGCCCAAGGAGCAATGTGAACTCTATAAATGTCTCTGGACCACCTGTATGTAGGAGAAGAGGGGGTGTGTGACACAAAGAGTATTACTAGCACATCTAAAAATGTAACATCTGAAAAACTTGAAATTGATTGTTCGTTAGTAAACTGGTGACTAATTGAAAGATGGCTTTGAGCCAGAGAAGTCAATTAGCATGCGGCACAAATCGCAATAAAAAAGGCCCCTGGAAAGGCGGAAAGGTGCAGCTGCTCCCAGCACTTGTCACCAGGTGCACTGCTCTGTCACTGGATGTGGACCTCCCAGTCAGCACCAATGTTCAGTGAGAGCTTCTCCAGGCTCAGGGTGGATGTTTTGGCACAATATGTAAAATCCACAGGCTGAGCTTTACCATCTATATATCAAAATAGTAAAAGGGAAAGTTTGATGAATATCTAGGAGAGAAAAATATTTTCTTTGAATTTAAAATGTTTCTGACTCTGTCATAAAATCTTATGCCACATAGAGGAGAATCCAAATTAATAGCACCTGTACCCATGGGCTTCCATGAAATTTTAAACTATGAAACACTCCATTGTTTTGAGCGCAAGATTGATTGAAAAGAAATTGTAAGAAACAAAGTGATTTGTCCAACAAATTCAGTAGGTAAAAAAAAAAATATTCTATCCCTTGTCCTTTAAGAAACTGCATAAACATGAGTAGGATTCCCCAGGACTTCAGATATCTACAGTTAAAAAAAAATATTCAGAGAAGCTACAACATTATTTCAAGCCCCAAATAATTTTCTTTAGGAAAATATTAACAGCTTACAATGAGCAGAAAGACCAGCTGATGAAGAGAAGTGGGATGGCCTCATCCCCTCTAGATACTAGTATATTTGACTCCTGCCAGAAAGAGCAGAGTCCACTTGGCTAAGCACATTACATCAGTTTTAGACTAATCATCTCTTCACTGCAGATACTTCTATGTTTACAAAAGCAAAGGGCCCGTTTCCTCACCAGGTGAGTGGGTGGTCACAGAAGATGGCTGCTTCTGGAGGCCTAGGAACAAGATCTGCTCCACCACACAGTTGCTGGGATAATGACCCTTCTCGTCAGCACAGCTGGAATAGATACAACAAACGGCATTAGGAGAAGAAGAGGAACAGAGGTTTGCACTGGTTGCCAGGTCACCATCCCAAGCCCTGTGAGTTCCCCTCCCATCTTTCCCTGTGGAGGCATGAAACATATAGTCGTCACATTTACTAGGATGAAGAGATGGAAAAAGATGAGTCTATGTGCCGAGGGCTAGCTAAGCAGCAGTGTCCCTCTAACAGGCCATTTGGAGAGATATCACCTAAGGACACTGAAGTCCCAAATGTGACTTGGACACTGCAATCAAATTGTGAGAAATCAGATACTTAATGTATGGTTGAATGGATGAATACATGGGATTAATGGGAACTTATACTGAATTCTTTTTTATTTTTCAGAGAGGGAAGGAAAGGAAGATGGAGACAAAAAGGAAGGGATGTTCATGGGGTGGCTGAAAAATACTCCCAGGGTCTCCAGCCCAAGATGGCAATATAAGAGGCTCCTGAATTTCCCTCCTCCCACAGATGCACTGAATATAAAGCGATATATCACACATACATATATATACACATATATCTTGTTTATCCATTTATCCATCAATGGATGAATTCCCTTTGAGAGAAACCTGGAAACTAGCTGAGGGATTCCCATATCCTAGGTGACTGAGAAAATACCCACATCAAAAAAGTAGGAAAGGCTGAGACACACACTCCACATAACCCCCACCCTGGCAGAGTCCCATACAGTTGGGAAGGAATCCCCAACTCGCAGCTTCTCTGGGAAGAGTGAAGGGTTTGGACCACACTTCCAGTGTCCCTCCTTTCAAGGTTCCCACCTGAGGGACGAGCCCTCAAATCACCCAACTCTGATAGCTGACAAGGTTAATTACAGCAAATAAAGAAGTAGTTTTTACCAGGCAGTGCTGGGGCTATCCCCCCAGGGCTCAGTGCGGAGGGAGCAGGCAAAAACATCCATCTCCCAGGTTCTCCCTGGAAAGGATTTGACTGCATTCTTTCCCAGCTACTGCCTGAGGATTCTAATCAGCCTGCTTCTAGGTGCTGACTAAAATCTGCCCCTTTGGGGCACATGGGTCTCAGCACATCTTCAACTACTGGGAATCCCTAAGAACAGAGATGGCAGCTTGATAATCACAAAGGTCTGAGAAGCAACAAGGAGCTCAGGGCCGGCTGATTGATGAGTTTCATCTCCTACATGAGACCAGTCTGTCAGGACTGGAAGAGGTGGCTGTCTTTTATCTAATGTGAGAAACCAACACAAAGAGTCAAGGAAAATGAAACAGGAGAATATGTGCCAAACAAAAGAACGTGATTAATCTACAGAAACTAAACTTAATGAAATGGAGATAAGTTACTTACCTGATAGACAGTTCAAACTAACGGTCATACAGATGCTCACCAGGGAGCAATGCATAAACAAAGTGAGAACAACGGCAGGAAATACTAAAAATACCAAACAAAATATAGACCTGGAGAGCACAAGAAGTGAAAGGGAAAATTCAATAAATACTGCATGGTATCACGTATATATGGAAGGTAAAAAAAAAAAAAAAAGAAAAGAAAAGAAAAAAAGGAAAGTTGAACTCAGAGAAACAGAGGGTAGAATGACTGTCACTAGGGGTTGGGGGCTGGGGGAAGTAGGGAGAGGCTGGTAAAAGAGTACAAACTTTCAGCTGTAAGATGAATAAGGTTTGAGAATCTAATGTATAACATGGTAAATATAGTTGATAATACTGTATCGCGTAACTGAAATTTGCCAAGAGTAAAACTTAAGTGTTCTCATCAAAAGGGGAAAAAAAAAAGGTTAAACATGTGAGGTGCTGGATGCGTTAACTTGATGATGGGAATCCTTTCACAATGTGTACATGTATCAAATTATCACACTGTATACTTTAAATATATTACAATTATATTTGTATACTAGTATATTTTATTAAAATTTTATTTCTAAATTATACCTTAATGACCTAGAGATTGTCATACTGAGTGAAGTAAGTCAGACAGAGAAAGAGAAATATCATATGATATCCCTTATACGTGGAATCTAAAAAGAAATGATACAAGTGAACTTATTTACAAAACAGAAACAGACTCACAGACTTAGAAAATGAATTTATGGTTACCCAGGGGAGGGGTGGGGGAAGGGACAGTTAGGCAGTTTGGGATCCACACGCACACACAGCCATATGTAAAATGGATAACCAATAAGGACCCACTGTATAGCACAAGGAACTCTGCTCAATGTTACATGGCAGCCTGGATGGGAGAGGAGACTGGGGAAGAAGGGATACATGTATATGTATGGCTGAGTTGCCTTGCTGTGCACCTGAAACTATCACAATATTGTTAATCGGCCATACTCCAATATAAATAAAAAGTTAAAAAAATTATACCTTAATGAATTTGGGGGGAAGAAAAGTATTCCACAAATGGGCTTCATCATTAATTTCTTTAAACAGTACCTTAAAATATCAGCTGTGCATTTGAGGACAGCCAAAGGATAGCATAATTTATTTAAGAAAGCACACAGCTTTTTTAGCTGCCATTACCTGTTGATCAAAACACCTGAGGAGAACGAAAACTTCCTGTGCAAGAATTGCTTCTGGTGGAGGTATTGGAATGAATGGCCATCATCAAGATAGAATTCACCCTCGGCAGAACCCTGGAGAGTGAATCACAGAGAATGTGCTTATGTAATAGCTTTCTAGGAAAAGACTGTCGTCCCCTAAAGGCAATAATAGATTTAAAAATCTATGAAAAATTATGTTGAACAACTGCTTAATATTCAAGCCGTAAGAAGTAGTCATACAATATATACATTTAATACCCATTTGTGAAATAATATGAATAAGGAAGTCACACAAGAGGAGCACAAAGAGTTAGGCCTTGTTGAAATAGCTTTAAACTATGAAGTACGGTCAGCAGCATAGGTAGCGTCCCCAAAAATACTATCCTAGAAGGTGACAACAGGTCAAGAAAAGTTCACAGAATGAAAATGAAATTAAAAGAAAAAACTGGTATACAATGGATGAGATCAACTACCTTTACAAGACCCTCCATTTAGAGAATGGTGTTTAGTTCCTACTGTCTTTTAGTAGGAGGGCCCCTTTTGCATGTCAGACCATGTCACAGCACTCCGTATGGCAGTTCACTGTTATGGACAATGCTTCATGTGCTATGGACTGCGAGTCTCTTGTAATTATTCCATGGCCTCACACAGGCCTGAGGCCCATAGTTTGACCCAAGAAAACATGCTTAAATGAAACAGATGGAAAAGAAAGATGTAAGAAAAAGAAAGCTTAATTATTTTATAGTATTTTCTTAAGAGTAAGGATTTGTGTTTGGTACTGTATTTTGGCAAATGGCTAGGAGAGGAATCTGCTATAGGCCTTGTTTGGCTCAAAAGATCTCCTCAAAAGGACAGATCAATTCTGGATCCTACCAGGCTTTACCCAAGGAGACTGTAGTTGTTTGAGTCATCTGATGAGAACAGAAGTCATTGTATGAGGCTGTGCCCTGGAATGTTGCATAGACACAGGACCCTTTTACAGGAGACTGAGATTCAGGGCTAATCCACATGGCAGGCTGCCTATGGCCTAATGAGCTTTCAGTTCAGTGGTAATCAGTGCCAAACTGCAGAGCACCAAGGGTCATGGTGCCCTAGAGGAGATTTCTATTATTTCTAGTTCTCAGAGCTCCCTTAAGGATAATTCCAGGAAAGTCAGACAAGATGGACAATGATTTAGAAATGATTCAAAAACTTTGATTTCTAGATAAACATCAGAAGCACCTATGACATAGATGGGGTTCACCACTTTTTACATAGTGTCACACACTCAAGGCTACCACTGTAAAGAGACAGAGTAGTAACAAACGAGATGTGTAAAAGTAATATTTTTCAAATACCTTAGTGCTTAGGGCCACCCGGAGTCCATATGGGGCATCAGTCATGTAGCCTGTGGATTTTCCTATAGTTGTCTTTATTGGTACCACACTTCCACCTCGCTGGAACACTGGTATCTATAACAGAGCAACACTCTCAGAGAAGGAGGATTCATATAAGGCAATTTCAAAGTAGACTTTTAAAATATTTCATTGTACGAGACTCACATTCTTTACAAGTATAGACTCAATGGCAAAATAAATTTGGGAACACAGAGATGGCAAATATGGGGGCCCTGGCATTAAAAGGAAAAGAGTTCAAACACTAAGAATGGTTCAATTTTAAATTATTAGGGGACTTACCTAGTGGCGCTGTGGTTAAGAATCCGCTTGCCAATGCAGGGGACAAGGGTTTGAGCCCTGGTCTGGGAAGATCCCACATGCAGTGGAGCAACTAAGCCCATGTGCCACAACTACTGAGCCTGCGCTCTAGAGCCTTCAAGTCACAACTACTGAGCCTGTGCACCACAACCACTGAAGCTTGTGGGCCCTAGAGCCACCGCATTGCAACTACTGAGTCCATGTGCCGCAACTACCAAAGCCTGCACACCTAGAACCCGTGCTCTACAACAAGAGAAGCCACTGCAATGAGAAGCCCACACACCACAACAAAGAGTAACCCCTGCTCGCCACAACTAGAGAAAGCCCATGTGCAGCAATGAAGATCCAATGCAGTCAAAAAAAAAAAAGGAAATTTCTCACCCTTCAATCAATTTATTATCTGTTCTGATTATCCTATAAGCAGCCTTTCCTGTTTTGTATTTTTAATTTTCCTGTCAATAAAATAAGTCTATTTCTAGGGTTCCACTAAAGAGGGAATTTTTCTGTCTATATGAACAGACGTATATGTGTATGTGTTTATAAAAGATGGTAGTTTCCTGGTTTGGGAGATATGACTTTAGCCTATACCCTTCTTGCTCGCTGCTTCCCTGGATCACCAGGATGACTGACTCAATTCTGAGGGTAAATCTGTGAAACTTCTGTTATAAGAGCCACCAAGGGCACTTGAAGTGACTCTGACAACAGGGTTGTAGGCATGGCCCCTACCTATGGGTCTTCTGGAATGGCATTCCCAGCAGGGACAGCCCAGTAGGTTCCCTGACTCCCAGAGCAATCCTCTGTAAGGAAGCTCCCTGGATCACGTGATGGCCTATACTTCGCTCTGAGCAAAGTACAAGTGGGGAGAAGAGCAAATAGTCTCCCCTTCCCGACCAGTGGGGGGTCCAAGACCCCCGGTGGATGCCTGAAACCGAGGAGAGTGCTGAACTGTATATAAAGATATTTTCCCCTATACTTATAGGTGGGTAGCACACACAGTGTGGATCTGCTGGACAGAGGGATGATTCATGTCCTGGGCAGACGGGGCAGGACGGCGTGAGATTTCATCACCATACTCTGGACAGCATGCAATTTAAAGTTTATGAATTGTACATTTCCGCAATTTTCCATTTAATGTTTCTGGACCGCAGTTAATATTTTTGGGCCACAGTTGATTGAAGGTAAATGAAACTGTGGAAAGTGAGACTGCAGATAAGGGGGACTGCTTTATACATGAAGTTGATAGTGAGGGTGGAGTAGTCAAGATGTCCACCCTTTGCTTGACTTGCAGTCGGCAGCAAAAAGTAAAGCACATCTACCTCCCCACCCTCATCAGCCATTATCTTCTTATTCTTTTTTTTTTTCTTCCTTCAAAGAATGAGGCAGTAAGTTAGTATGAATGGGCTCTGGAGTAGGTGTCCAGTTGACCTGGGGTCTTGTCTCAGTACTTCCACAATTTAGCTGCAACCCTGGACAAGTAACTTGACTTCTCTGAACCTCACTTTCTTCACCTATAAGCATGAGGGATTCAAATAGATGAATGGTAAGGTCTCTTCTAGATTTGAAAGTTGGCATCTGAAATCATTTTCTGTATAATGGAGTTCATACTGCTCCTGAGAATTTTAAAAAATAACATCAATATCTCTTTATAAATCTTTATACTACTGAAGGCCTGTGGTATGATTGTGATTCAGCTCCAGGAGCACACTTCCCTTCAGAAATGCAGCCTGGATGGGCCTCTCTAATATCATAACTCATAGCCTCCCCTTGGGCCTAGAAGTCCAACTGAAAACTCATGTTTTCTGACTTCGTGTTGTAGAAGGATATTCTGTATGTGGTGTGTGGTGACCACCATGTTTGCTCTCTGTTGTCAGTGTTATTATTTTTCCTAGACATACAAATGTAATATATGCGGAAGAGTTGTTTGTCCTCTTGTTTGAACACTTATCCACAGTGTTCCAAACTGTGAAATCAGAGTATATGTTTTCTTATACTTTTTTTCTCACATTTAACAGCCTTATTGATATAATTCATGTCATACAATTCACCCATTACGGTATACAGTTAAATGGTTTTTAGTATATTCAGAGTCATGCAACCATTATTATAATCAATTTAAAATCACCCCAGAAGGAAACCCTGTACCCATTTGTGGTCACTCCCCATTGCTCCCAAAACCCTCTCCTTGCCTTCAGCTCTAGGCAACCACAAATCCACATTCGGTCTTCATATGTGTGTGTTATTATGCAGAACACTGATGTCCTTGGTTCTTTCTATGTAGGCACATGTTATGGACTGAATGTGTCCCCACAAAAGTCACATGTTGAAGCCCCAACCCCCAATGTGACTGTATTTGGAGACAGGGCCTTTACAGAGGTAATTAAGATTAAATCAGGTCATAGGAGTGGGGTCATGATCCAAGTGGTTAGTGTCATAAGAGACAAGAGAGCTCACTCTCTCCCTCTGCCATGTGAGGACACAGCAAGGTGCCTGTCTATATGCCAGGAAGAGAGCCCTCACCAGGAACTGAATTGGTTGGCACCTTGATTTGGGTCTTCCAGCTTCTAGAACTGTGAGAAAATAAATTTCTGTTGTTGAAGCTCCCAGTCTACGATATCCTGTCATGGCAGCCCAAGTAGACTAACACAGCACAATAGGTAAAAATAACAGTCTGAAAATAACTTACGGTGTCCAAGGCTACTGGGATCTTTATAACACATGCTCCTTCCCAATGAGCAAATGTCTTAGAATCATACCAGACCTGAAAAGAAATAGACTCCAATGAAAAAGAGTGTACAAGCAACTCTGCTCACAATTTCATTATTTAATAAAACATCCATTTATCTGGATTTCAAATAACCAGATATTTAAAGTAAGTATTAAAAAAAAAAACAAACCCAAACCTTGAGCAGAAGTTAGGAAGAACATATGCTTTTAAGAAGATCCCAAAGGAAAAACCTAGTACTGCGAAGGATTAAGCTGACTAAAAGGCCATTCATTTTTCCATTCATTCATCCAAAAGTTATTTTTTGAACAATCAACCATGTGCCCAGCATTGCTGGGTACACACAAGTGAACATAAGGACACAGAAGCTGCCCTCATGGATTTTATAGCCCAGGTGGCTTATAAAAACTTAATGATCTAGTAGTGAAAAAGATGATGGGAGAGAGAAAACAATAACAATGCAGAAAAGCACATTGCAGGCAAATAAATTACAAATGAGGCAGGAGAAAAGAAAGTGTCAGACAATGAAACAGATCTTAGAGAAAAACAAATGGAAACTGGGATTACTACTATAGCATCATTATTTTTTAACAGAGCTCAATTTGGGGATGAGGTTCAAACTGTTATCTGAGATGCCTGTCAAGGGGGTTTTCTTGCTAAAGTGCCAGAAAAGTCCTGCAAAGTAATTTGATGGGGTAAATCCTTAAGATATCATCAGAAGCAGCATGAAAACAAAACCTTTTTCTCTCTTCTAGTTCAATATAATTTCTGGCAGCCACAGAGTCTATTTCAGAAGTTCACCTCCTAGGATTACCAGAGCCTTTATAAAGCTGGGCTGTTGAATCTGTCATTGTCCTACTGTGAATGTGAGAGGGCTATGACCTGACAATTGTTAGCTACAGTGAACTCTTAATTCAGCTGGAACAGCCCCACCTTGTCATGAAGTATTATCTTTGGCTGGATTCAATTTGCTAACGTTTTATCAAGGATTTCTGTGTCTGTGTTTACAAGGGATATTGTCTTAGCTTTTTCTTGCAATGTCTTTCTTTGGTGAATTCTAGTAGCTTTAGCTAAAAAGCTGTTGGGAGTGAAAGGTAAAAAAAAAGGATTCAAGGATTCAAACAAGATTTGGGGATTACCTGTTGATCATTTCCAGTCTAACTGAAATGAGAGGTATAGGGTGTGTGCTCTGGTGCCATATGCAAAGATCACCAGCCTAGGAAGGGCACAACTGGTACAAAACACCACACAGGTCAGACCCAGAGCTTAGTCACCAAGCTCCTCACTCAGCAAGTACTTGCAGAAGGCCTGCTATGTGCCATGTGCCCATCTAGATGCTGGGGATACAGCAGTGACCATAACAGATAAAAATCACTGCCCTCAAAAAGCTAACATTTTAGGACTTCCTAGATGGTGCAAGTGGTTAAGAATCTGCCTGCCAATGCAGGGGACATGGGTTTGACCCCTGCTCCGGGAAGATCCCACATGCCTCGGAGCAACTAAGCCTGTGCGCCACAACTATTGAGCCTGTGCCCTAGAGCCCACGAGCCACAACTGTTGAGCCCATGTGCCGCAACTACTGAAGCCAGTGCACCTAGAGCTTGTGCTCTGCAACAAGAGAAGCCACTGCAATAGGAGGCCACACACCACAATGAAGAGTAGCCCCTGCTCGCTGAAACTAGAGAAAGCCTGTGTTTGCAGCAATGAAGACCCAACGCAGCCAATAAATAAATAAATACATAAATAAAGTTTTTAAAAAGTTAAAAAAAAAGCTAACATTCTAACAGGAGAGATAGTTAATAAACAAAACATAAAAGTAAATACGAGGGTAGGTCAAAAATTATCTGCACTCCAGTTATATTAAGACTTCTATAAATTCTACAGCCAGAATGTGGATAATTTTTGACTCACCCTCACATACAGAATGTTTAAAATGGCATGTTCCATGGAGAAAAATAAAGGATGAAGGAGGACTGGACAGTACCAGGAGCAGTGGGAGTGGTCTGTAATCTTAAAGAGGGTGTCAGAGACGGCCTCCCTGAGGAAGAGATTTGCAGGAGAGGGAATGGGCCACACGGAAACACCAGGAAGGTGACAGTGAGGCCTTTAGATAGCTCCCTGAACGGTGTGATGTGATACTACCTAACCAGAGAGGTAAATTACCCAGGTTTTGGGAAGATGTAGTAAGAGAAACAATCACAGATCACTCTGGGAAATAGTGTGGAAGGAATAGGTTACATAGTCACAACAATATGATTGCAATAAATAATAGGTCATTATAGAAATTTGTGGCTAAGTCAGAAAGGGAGCTAGTTCCTCTCAATGGGAGCCTATGCTTTGTTAGAATCTACTTGAGAAACTCTCAGCAGAACTGCTTGGCAGGACAATTTATTTAGCTGTTGTTATATTTAACTTTTTTCTTGGGTTTCTACCTGGCAGGGGAACCTTTGTAGAGAGACACCACCTTCAGAACTACAAATCACTAGAGAAACCAAGCAGAAAGACCACCATTCATGAGCATTCTGTAGAAAAGCCTGGTTATTTTATAACAATAATGACAAGCGTAGTGGACTGAATGGTGGCCCTTCAAAAAGATATATTTGCTTCCTAATCCCTGGAAGGAGTGAATATTACCTTCTATGGTAATGGATTTGACTAAATTAAGGATCTGGGCCCTAAATAACATCACAAGTGTCTTGTAAGAGACAGATGGGAGAGGAGACACAGATACACACTGTGAAGATGGAGCCACAGCCTGAAGCGATGTGGCTACAAGCCCAGGAATGCCAAGGAGTGTGGAGTGCAGGCAGCCACCAGAAGCTAGGAGAACAGCATGGAACAGATCCTCCCTCAGAACCCCCAGAAGAACCAACTTTGCCTACACCGTGATTTCAGACTTCAGGCCTCCAGAACTGTGAGAGCATAAATTTTTGTCGTTTTAAGGCACCAGGATGAAGGGAAGAGATATGAGGCATGTAAGGGATGCAGATGTTTGTCATTTACTTTTACCTCATTTGATCCTGGCAGAAAGACATCAACCACAGTAGCTTTTGGTTCTGTGACTGGATGAACCAATAAAGCACTTCCTGAAAAATGGAAAAGAAATAAATTTGAATATCATGATAAGAGGTATGAAAACATCCCTTCTCCTTGAGTGCATTTGTGGTTTTGAAGACCACTCAACTGAACTTCTTGAAGGTAGAGATCTTGGTGAGCTGAACCAATGATTCATCAGGGAGATGCACTGTTAGTCAGAGGACAGGTGCTCAAAGAGGTGACTGTATTATTACCTATCATTAATGCACTTGTGGTGTAGTAGGATTACAGGGAGGGACTCTGACAGTCTAGCACAGTCTCATTCTGTGCATAACTGTCATCTGAAAGGACCACTGCACTTCTCCAAGTGCTTCGCTGTTTGCTATACATGACTTTAAATATGGTGAGCCTACAACTGTGACACAGAAGTATTGTCTGCATAGATAGTCAGGTCCTCTTCCTTAGGCAGGTATCATTGGGAAGCCTGTAATTCTCTTAAAGGCAATGTTTATTATTAATTTCATTTTGATCTTGGCCATATGTAAAATTCATCCATTTATGAATTTGCTCTTTAATTCAAAAAATATTCATTGAGTTCCTCCTGAGTCCCAGGCACTGTGCTAAGGCTCTGGGGGTGGAGTGGTAAATAAAACAGACATGGTCCCTACCCTCATGAAGTTTACAGTAAAAACAGATATTAAACAAGTAATTACAAATTAATCAGAGTTAAGACAAATATCAAAAAGATGAAAGTACAAAATGGGATGAAATCTATGTAATAAGAGGGACTAACTCTTGACTAAGGCAGGTGGAATTAGATATTAGGAAGCAATTTTGGTCAGGGAAATTTTCTCCAAGGAAGTAGCTTTTAAACTTGAGACCTAAGGATGAGTGGAGACCAAAAGAGATAGATTGTTTACATTTTGGGGTTTCTACTCTTTAGAAACAGGATTCACCTTTAGGGCAACTCTATATTGAGCCTGGCTTCTTGACCCCATTCCCCAAATGATAAACTTCCACATTCCAAATCTGGTTAACCCTTGTTAAAGAAGAGGCCAATCAAACAAACAAATAAAAACCCAACAACAAGCCAAAAAAACAAAACAAACAAAAACACCAAACCAAAACCAAACAAACAAAAACCCTATCTTGCATACGAAATAAGTTCTTCTGAGTCTTCACTACAACTATTTGGTTTACTTTTTTCTACTTCCCTTCCCTGAGGTGGTATCATAAGGCTTAGGAGTGGATCCAGACAAGAATCCCAAATTGCATCCACTAATAGAATGGGTTTATATGAAATTATTAACATGTTATGAGAAGTGCTACATGACAACAGGATAGAGCTGTGATCCCACTAGTACACTAAAAATCTTGGTGAGGGAACTTCTTTTATTTCTGTTTTTGGCTTTCTTGAGATTAGGGATTTTTTAGTGTTCTTATGCTAGAAAATATAATAAGAAAAACATAATTAAAGTACTTATCATAGCTACAATTAATCAAGAGATGCTCACCCAGCATGAATTCATCTTCCACACCAAAAGTCTTTAATTCATCAGGGAACTCTACCCACAGAGGCCTGGGGAAAGGAAAAAAGAAATTTCTTACTTCAATATCATTAGATGTTTTATTGTAATTCACTAACATATATTCAGTTTTATAACTATTCCAAGGAAACTGGAAAAAGCCAAGACTCTTTTCATATGATTCAAGATTTTATGAGCACGTTATGATTACTATATATGAGGGTGAGCCAAAAATTATCTGCACTCCAGCTGTAACATTAATATAACCGGAGTCCGGATAATTTTTGACTCACCCTTGTATTTTTCTTATGTGAAAGAGCTATCTATTAGCTTAAATGGCCCAATGAAAGCTTGAGAATCCTGGTACCTGAAATTTCCCCTTCTCGTTGTTGAGCACTAAATACTACTCTGACAGGCAGAATCGGAGCTTTGCCCAAATCCAAATGCCTAACATGTTTGTTGTAAAACAAATTAAATGTAAAACTGAATTTTATACTGTTGTAAAATCTGTGCCATTTTTTCATTCTGTCACTAATTTTCATGCATCCTTAATCATTACCTATTTAAATGAAAAGAACTGGTTTTTCTTGTTTTCAGGATGGCTACATTTTTGGAGAAACTTGTGTGGTTCTGGGGTTTTGTTTTATTGTTGTTGTACACAACTAACTAGGAGGCATTTGGGCTTATAAAATTCATAAAACTTTCAATAGCTATGTATTTGGATATTAACTTAATGGTTCTAATATTATTTTAAATTTCATGAGGAAAAGATACTTTTTAATAAGAGAAACTTTTTAGTTTATTCACTAGCCTTTATAATAATCTATACCTTTTCTACTACATAGTAACAAAGCAGTGGTGTCTCAACCTACTTGATGTCTAAAATCACCAGGGAAACCTCTAACAAATATAGATCCCTGCAACTTAACCAAGGGATTCCTAGCAGGTTTGGAGGCATGGCCTTGGAATATGTATTTTTGAAAAGCTCCCAGGTGATTCTGATCTGAGCCAGGTTGAGGAAATGCTGATCTAGAGGTCCTGATGTACTATATGCGTCTCTGGGTGTACTGTTCTCTAACCCAGAAAGTTGGTATTCACATCTTGCCTTCAAAATAGAATCAGAATATAATTTATACACCAGGAAAAACCCTAAGGGTAAGATAGAGCTAAGACTGGCAAAATAAGTTGTTCTTCATGAGAGGATGCTTGTGGGCGTGGGGGATGAAAAAACAACTTCCCTCTACCCTTATAGGTTCTTCTGGCTGGTCTAAGAATTAAACTGTCATGAGACAGTTTAAAGGAGAAAATCAAATTTAGTTATGTACATACAGGGGTTCCATAAAAATATGATGCCTAAGGGCAAGATAGGCAATTGAGGCTCATATAACACCTGAGAGAAGGAGATGGGAGTAGCGTTTGGGACTTCAAAGGGGAGGAATGATATTCATTTGGAGGTGGAAAAACAAATATTTGGTAAGCAAATGTTTGCTGGGCCATGCAGAGACAATGGGACACAGAGAGGACTTTGGTCCCCACGTTTCCCCTACCATGCTTAGCTCATATTCCTCGAAGTTATCTCTGGTGATAATGCACTTCCTGGACCAGGCCCTTTATCTAATTTCTTTTAGGCAGTTAAGGAGGAGGTTAAAAAGAAAGACTTCCGTTTCTTAAAAACAATCAGTCCCCCAAAATCCTTAAGCTGAAGAGACATTTTGGGGTGGCAAGTTTTGTTCCCCTACATGGGTAAAATACTGGATGAATTCAGTTACAAAGTCACTTCCTTTTTCTTTTCTTTCTTTCTTACATCTCCTACCAATCTATTTCTATCTCCTACTTGCATCGCCAAGTAGCAGGAGATCTAGTTTTTATCTTCTGTGACCTCCACTGCCTGATCCTGCTCAGAATTGGTGCTCAGTAAGCTGACTGACACTTGGTCAAACACCTGGCTTTTCTCTTGCAATCACTGTAATTACTCCATTGCCAATGGCTTAGGGGATCTTCTGGTAGAGGTTGGTTGCTGGGGTGACTGGTGAAGCCTGTTTACCTCATGACGGGTAGAGAAGCCACGTGTGCAGAGTAGAACAGAGAATACCAGTAGGGCAGGAGGGCATAGCGCTCTCTGATGGCTTCTCGGATGAGCCGGGTGTGCTCCTCCCCAAAGAGCCAGGGTTCCCGTCGCTTGGTGTTCCTGGTGGCGTGGCCACGGAAGAAGGGCTGGTAGGCTCCCGCCTGGTACCACCGCACTAGCAGCTCTGCCTCTGGATTCCCGTCAAAGCCGCCTACATCAGCTGATTAGTCAGTAAAGAAAGGCCGAGTAAGACACCCAGGCATCTAACAGATGATGCACACAGGTAAGATAAGGCTTTAAGACGGACAGGGCAAAGGTGTTGTATGTGCACTCAAAATGACAGCACAAAACTGTGGCCTCAAATTAAGGAGCATATACTAAAAAAACTCAACTTCTTTGGAGATCTGACAATACGCTCTTTGAATATATTCTTTTCCTGTCAAAAGGCTTTCCTGCAAGACCAACATTTCCCTACGTCCTGAACCCAGGTAACCCAGAAATGGCAAAATGTCTGTCTGATTCAGTAAGTCTGTATTTAGTGATGGGGTGGGGGTGGGGGTGGGGTGGCAACTGATTTTGTTTGAAAGCAACAGCTGAAGCAAAATAAAAACTGTAGAAAGAACTAAAGAGAAAGATATAATCAAAATTAGAGGTTTAGGGAGAATTTCATGCTTAGCCCTTAAGCAGGATACATATTCCTTGTACTGAATGTGGACCGATGCCATAAAGAAACATATCCATCAAAAAGTGATATTAAGGTGCTTCCAGTCCCACAGAAAACAAGGAGCAGCTGGCCCTGCAGCCTTGCTGAGCGCCTTCCACACTGAGATCTCTCATCTGCAGGGAATTATTAGGATTAGGCAAAGACAGCCCATCAGAGAATCTTATTTTAACTAAATTTATCTTTTCCAAGAGTGTGTATGTATACAATGTCACAGAATTTCTGTAAGGCTGATTTCTGATTTGCTAAATTCTTTGCAGTTCTCTCCATTTTTCTGACTTTCAGGTAGAAAAGGCATGTTTCAGGAAGAGAAACTTCGTTATCAAGTGTCTAAGGAAGGAGCAGTAAGAGGATGAGGGGAAAAAAACACTCTGGCTCGCTTTCTGATGACTTTATGTCCTCAGTTCAGACAAAGCACACACAGCCTGAAGCATCCCTTTCACTCTCCTCTCTAGTCTGCTCTCCTTCACTCTCGTTTTCTCTTTCCCTGTTGAAAACAGCTCACAAGAAGGGATTTGTGACCTGCTTTGATGAAAACACCCTCCCTTTGATTTTCTCTCACTTCGAGCCTGAGAATGTCATCTTACCTCCACAAAAAGAGATCCCAGTCACGCTGAGGGTAAGTAACATAGGGATAGAAATTTTCAGGTAACTCCACTTTGCTCTGTTGTCACCTGTCCACACAGCACCTTTGATCACCAGTAAGAAGATATTAAAAGAAAAAAAAATCACAAATCAGCCCATGTAGTCAATTTCATATTTAGATTCCTTATTTGTAATATACAAACTAATATAAAACATTTCTTTTAATTATTTAGTTGTGAAAGTTCTTTATATATTCTGGATACAAGTCCTTTGACAAATATAAAATATATATTACAAATGTCATCTCTCAGTCTGTGATTTGACTTTCATTTTCTTAACGACAGCTCTGAAAGGGTATAATTTTAAAATTTTGATGAAGTCCAATTTATCATTTTTTAATTTTATGTTTCATGCTTTTTGTGTTCTAAGAAATTTCTGCCACCTCAAAGTCACAAAGATTTTCTGTTTTTGTCTGGAAGCTTTTTGTTTGTTTTAGCTTTTATAATTTATATCTCTATTTCATTTGGAGTTACTTTGTGTATATAGTGTGAGGTAAGGGTCAAGGTTCTTTCCTCCTCACCCACATGGATATCCCATGTTTCAGCATCATTTATTGAAAAAACTCCTTTCTCCATTGAATTGTCTTGGCAACTTTGTTGCATATTATTTGAACATATATGTGTTGGACTCTCTCTGGATTCTCTTGTGTTTCACTGATCTATATGCCTATCCGCCACCCCCCCACCTCTGCAAAATCCTCTATAAGAGGATTTAAGACCACATAAGGAAGACATAATAACAACAGCAATAACAATAGTTAACATTTATAGAGCCCTCACTGAGCCAGGTGTTATGCTACATTGCTTGTATTATCCCAGTTAATCATCACAACAACTCTATCAGGTAAACACTACTTAACTTTATTTTACAGCTGAGGGAAATATGGCAAACAGCGGCTATAGTAGGATTTGAACTCAGGCAGTTTGACTTTAAAGCCAGTGATCTTCTGCATTGTTATATATCTTGTGATAAGAGCTTGTGAAGATATATAACATTAAAGAGATTCATAAAAGGGGAAAAAAATCTTATTTTACTAAGCCTGGATTACTCCTGAAACATTTTTGTCTGTCTTTTACCAAAACACTTTTGTTGTTTTAATATTCTGTAGAAATTTTAGGCTGTCCTATGGCCAGCAAAGAAAAATATTTTCAAGGGACTTTTCTATTAAAATAGTACTCTTATCATTTCTCCTTCACTTCAAATGAGATATGTATCTATCTACATAATGATTTTGAAATCCACATGACAACATTCTTATCAAGAAACAAAGTTCATGTAAACGTGCAGATGTTTTCATGTCTCATATGGTTATTTAGTTGGAAGCTCTCTCTGGCTATTTGTCTCAGCATAGGACTTTGACACAACAGTGTTCTCTGTGATGCCTCACTTGCTACACTTTGGGGCAAATCGACAGCTTCACACAGAGTATTGAAGACTAGGCAGTGGGCTGATACTTAAGAGATCAAAGATTACTTAGTATGCATATCTTCTGTTATCTTTTTTTTAATTGAAGTATAGTTGATTTACAATGTTGTGCTAATTTCCACTGCATAGCAAAGTGATCCAGTTATACATATATGTGTGTTTTTAATATTCCTTTCCATTATGGTTTATCTCGGGACTTTGAATATAGTTCCCTGTGCTGTACAGCAGGAACTGTTGTTTACCCATTCTATATGTAATAGTTTGCATCTGCTAACCCCAAACTCCCAGCCCATCCCTCCCCCACCTCCTGTTACCTTTTTTAAACTGCTGCTTATAAATGTTTTCATTCAAAGACTTTACTTGTTATAGTGATTAAAAAGGATATTTGTAGAGAATTTGGAAAATAGAGATAGGTAAAAAGGAGAAAATTAAAATCACTCATAATCACCACAGTACTATACTTATGTAGATTACTATCTACATATATATATGTGTGTGTGTGTATATATATTAACAAAATCAGGATAATATATAAACATTTAGGCAATCTGCTTTTTTTTTTCCACTTACCATGATGTCACAAAAATTTTCTCATGCAATTAAGGCTTCTATATTAAATAGCCTATGATAGTCTATCATATGGATACACCATAATTTAATAACTATTCCTTTATTGTTACATATTCAGATGTTCTTTCTTTTTTATTTTAAGGACTAATTCTGTGCTGAGCATCTCTGTATATGACTCTTTGCCTGAGGATAATATTTTGGCATTTTCCAGAGTACCATTGGGGCTGGTTTTCAGGGGTCGAGTAGGAGGCCTAATAATGTCTATGGTACAAGAAAGGCTGGATTCCTCAAACTGGGACCTAAGCTTCAGGTTATTTATGCAAGGCAAGGGGACTTAAAATAGCCTTCCTGCCACAGGGTGGGTAAGTTGAACTAGATCTGCATTCGCTAGTAAACTGGATCCAGTTATAGATGACCCTGACCACAAGCAAAAGCTAGGTCTATTTTAAAACACATTGCTGAGTGGAACAGGTGGTTGAAGGGATGTGTTACCAGTGTATTTTCCCTGTTTTTGATAAATCAAAGAGACAGGATCAGAGATGACCCTCCCAGCAAACTGAGATACTCTGAAGTCATTCCCCCAACAACAAAGTGGCCAGTTCTTCAGTGGGAAACAAGTAACTAAACTTTATAAAAACTGCTTTACTCTGTCTCATAGGATAAAACGCATACTTCAGAGCACATTGCTCTCTACAATCTAAGACCTGACCTATTGAAAAGGAAGGCACCAACACAGTAGCATCATATACCATATATGTTAAAAAAGACAGGTTGCTAGCTTGTAAGTCTGATCATATGAGCCAGTCCTTACCATATTTTTGTGATCCAGCAAAGAAAGAACGTGTAAGAACAAAGGGTCTCTCCTTTCCTTTAGATCGTTGGATCAGTCCTTCCGCAGTGGCCATTTGCTGTAAAGTCAAAGGAGAAAAATTTCAAAGAGATGACTGGACTATGGCATTGTGCAGACATCCCCAATAAGCTATTTCACATGCAAAAAGTAAATAGTAGGTGGGAATGTGAAATGAAAAATATTAAAAAACCCTCCAAATAACTTTCATGATGTAATGAAACTACTCTAAATTCCCCTAGTAAAAAAGTGAAACAATTTCTTTGATTAAAATAGCTATGAAATAATAGTAAATAATAAAATAGCATTTATTTGGTGCTTACTATTGTTAGGCATTTTTATAAGATTTTCTCCTGTAACCTACACAGAAATCTCTGAGATTGTTTTTGTTAATGAAAAAAAAAAAAAAACTGATTCAGAGAGGTTAAGTGACTGCCCCTGGCCTACATAAGAAAATTCTTCAACTATAAGGTAGTTTACAGTTATAACAAGAGGCTGTGTAGAGAAGTAAACAGATACTATCTGAAAACCATGCTGTATGTAGCCACCAGCTACCACTGAAAAACAGCAATTAGTGGGAGGGCTATAGGAACACCATTACATTCTGAAAATAACAAACAACCACAGGTATAAATGAGGGCAAGTGGCTGCCAAGTTTTTTGGATGTGACTGGCAAATGGAAGATAACTGTACCACCTTCTATAGAAGAGGCTAAGTACTTAAGGAAGGCTTTCTACATTTAGAAAGTATACATATTGAAATTGTGCATGTGTTCTACATCTTATTCCTCTGGTACGAATATAAGGCTTGCTATATTTAGACATTTGTGAAATTTCAAAACATTTATTTCAATTGTCTTTGTTTATGTATTTATGCACAGTGTATGCCAATAAAAGATTTGAGGTAGTATCTAATGCCATTTACTAATGGCTCCCGTCAAGGAAGATGTTTCTATGCTATCATTAATCTCACAATATCTGTAAATTAATCAGGTTCATTACAGAAGGAAAAGATGCAAAGGAAGAAATATCTTATGCTGGCTACAACCTGATGAGACCCATTGCAGTTGACAAAAAAGACACAAAGAGAAATGAACAGTACAGTATGATTGTTACAAAGCAAATGACTTTCAGCCCAAAAGATAGATCCAGGTGGCTGTGCTTTAGATGTCTTACCTGATAAAAGCCATAGATGTTGTGAAGTTCTCGGTGTTCCCAGTTGCCATGATGAATGGCATTCTTCTGCATGGTTTGCTCTGGCCCTCTAAAGACAGAGGGCTCATTCATGTCATTCCATATGTAGAGGATGTCAGTAGACCCCTAGGAAGTCAATCTTGGTTATGATAAAACTCCTACAGTGACAATGTTAATATGATAGCTGTCTCTATTCCTCTTTCTTACTCCATTTAATTTATTATTTATTATGTTTATTATCTATGCTGTGCCCTCTTCTAGAATAAAAGTTCCACAGGGCAGGGAATTTTGTCTGTTTTATTCATTGATAAATCCCAAATACCTAGAACAATCTGAACAGCAAATGGTTCTCAATAAGTACTTGTTGAATTAAAGAGTGCTGTGCTATATTCCCATGTTGCCCACAAGTTCACTAAAAGACCCCCTGGAGAACCCCTACAGGAAAGGCTGTGAATGTTCAAAGGCTCTACATCTGCTACAACTCTCAACTAGGGGCAGTTATAGCTATCCATGAAAAGATTCTGCCTTTCCTCTAAAATTATGAAAGATGTGACAGCTAAGATACTTGTTTGTTAGCAGGATCTGTACTTTGTGTTGTACATAGAATTGTTTGATTTAGAGTGGGAAGGAACTGTTGAGTCATATAGTTAACATGGTGCTGCAATCCCTTTATAGAATCCCTGGTCTCTCAGCATTTGACTCAATAGCTACAATGACTGGGAACCCCTCAGGCAGCTGATTCCATTATTTTCTGAAAGTCTTGCTCCTTGTAACATCCTCTCACAAGGCCTAGCTTGCCTTCTGGGATATCACAGAATGCATCTGCTGCCTCACCCACATGGTAGTCTTTCAAATGACTGGAGGAGGCTTACATGTTTTCTTTTGACTCTTTACTTTGAATTATTTCTAATCATGTATACTTTTATGAACAAGGCTATATGGGTTCCAAATATTTAACTACTTTGACTGTCCTTTTTTAGCATCTTCTAAGGCAAGGGTTGACAAACTTTTTCTGGAAGGGCCAGACTGTAAATATTTTCAACTTTGCAGGCCATAAGGCCTCTTTTTCAATAACCCAAGCCAGCTATAGTTATGTGCAAATAGTCTAGACAATAGGGAAACAAATGAGCAAGGCCAGATTGGCCCAAGTATTCTTTACCGCTGCTCTAAGTTATTTTCTATGTCCTAATACAGGATGCTCAGAAACTAGAGTTTAGTGGTTAAGAGCTGGGCTTGGGACACAGACCTAAGTTCAAATCTTAGGTCCACCACTTACTAGATGGATGAACTTGGAAGGTTTTTACACTTGTCCATTCCTTGATTTCCTCATCTGTGAGAGTTAATTACAGTTCCAACTTCAAAGAGTTATTGTGAAGATGAAATGGTACAATGCACACAAAGTGAATAGCATAGTGCTTGGCACACAGCACATACTCAGTTTATATTAGGCATCATTATTCTCATCACCACCATGGATTGAAAACAGTTCTCTAGATGTGGCCTCTCTGGTTCTCTCTGTGGTCTTGTAAGATTTTGAGAATTATTACTGTATCTTACCTTTAATGGCATGTTATACTTTGCAAGATAGTTTCTCATATATCATTATCATCATCTTTAATAACATTATACAACACTATTTTATGCAAAAATTTATACAACTTGAAAATATAATAAATCTCTTATTAGGTACTTGGATATATCATAGAGTCTATCATAATAGAAGTAAAAAATGAGAGCTTTTGTGCATTTGGTAATTCATACGGCACCTCTCCTGGCACCACCAAAGTCTATAATGTGGTTGGCATCCCTGTCTTTTCATACAAGTATTATTTGCTTCACTGAGTAGCTCTATTTAATCACTTTTTCCCCTTATTTTATCCTCCCAAGTAACTAGGGAAGAGCAAAAGAATAAAAACAAACCTGATAAACAGAGAAAGCAAAAAGACTGGAATACCACTCTCTGACTTTGGGATTGGTGAAATCCAGGTAAGAGGAGAGACCTGTAGAGGCATTAGAGTAGACAGCCTGTTAGGAATGGTGGTCCTCAGGGTAAGATGTATTGTAAATAAGAATATCAGATGTGAAAGCTGGGTAATGAGTGGGCACCTCACATCAAATGTAAAAGATAGCTGACACAGAGGCACGGTCTGGCAAGAAGTGAATGAAGGAGGCACTGCTGGACTCCAGTGACAATCACTAGCCTTCTCAACCCCAGAGGGCAGGGGAATTCCAATGAACAAGCATCAAGATGGAGCCTGTCCCTCACTGATGGCCTCAGACAGCCCTAGTAAGGATGGCAGATAGCCTGGAGTGACCCCTCTGTTCTTAGAGCAGAGACATGTTTATAAGTGGTACAGGGAGAAGAGGAATGCATGGGGTTTCTCTACGGTGTGTGGACTTCTGATAGAGTGCTATCATATGATAAGTGGTGATTCCCTTTTGTCCTTGAGGAGTTTTTACCAAGGCTTTAATAATTTCTGAAATGAAGACTTCAGAGTTGTCAGGGGCAGCTGAGGTTATTCATGAAAGGCTGGGAAGTCAAAACTATGGGCTAACAGGGCAAAGAATAATCACATGGAGAGAGATTGCAGGATTCTTCTTTCTTCCTCTTTCTCCTCCTCTCCTTTACTCATTTCCTGGCTATTTATTTATTTGGTTGCACTGGGTCTTAGTTGTGGTAGGCTGGCTCCTTAGTTGTGGCTCACAGCCTTCTTAGTTGCAGAAGGTGGGCTCCTTAGTTGTAGCATACGAAATCTTAATTACAGCATGCATGTGGGATCTAGTTCCCTAATCAGGGATTGAACCTGGGCCCCCTGTGTTAGGAGCATGGAGTCTTATCCACTGCACCACCAGGAAAGTCCCTGGCTTTTACTTTTTATTTGCTTAGGGAAATAGCATGTCACTGGGGTTTGCTTGTTAATTTTTCTTTCATTCATTCATTGACTTATAAATGTATACAAAACACACTGTTAGATGAAAGATATGAAAGAAGATAATACTATTGGGAATTCCCTGGTGGTGCAGTGGTTAAGAACATGCCTGCCAATGCAAGAGACACAGGTTCGATCCCTGGTCCGGGAAGATACCACATGCTACAAAGCAACTAAGCCCATGCACCACAATTACTGAGCTCATGCACTGCAACTACTGAAGCCCACGTGCCTAGAGCCTGTGCTCTGAAACAAGAGAAGCCCGCACACCACAATGAACAGTAACCCCCACTCACCACAACTAGAGAAAGCCCGTGTGCAGCAATGAAGACCCAACGCAGCCAATAAATTAATTAACTAATTAATTAAAAGAAGATAATACTATCATCCTTAAGGAAAGGTACATGAATGTAGCATGTGATATCTACAAGAAATGAGAGTGATGGCCATGCAACCTTCATTAACTGAGTCTAAACAGTGGACAACAAGTGTATAAAATGACATCTTACCAGGCCAGCATACACCTTCAAAGTCTCCCCCTTCATGATTCCTCACAAAGAAGCCCTGTTCTTTCGCTTTAGCATACACTGAATAGTTGGGATCAATCTTGATGTGGGGGTCACTAATGACTACAAGCTGTCAAGACATAAAGGTTTAAAGATATCATCAGTTTCACATGAACCATATGTTCATTTATATGTTTTCATCATAGTTTTGGAGTTCAAATTTTACTCAAAACAACTACTATTACTGAAATATTTCAGACACCAGTAAAATCCTACAAACTTTCATGTACTTATGGGGATATAAATTGACATCAAAACCAGGCCTATCCTTTTTTACGATTATTGCTGTGCCACCAATACACGTTCTTAAGATCACATTTATTGTCACCACTATCTGTCTGTGGTGTGGGCTACTTTACAGAAAGGATGAAGTAGGCCAGGTCCCTGCTCCCTAGACATATAGAGGCTAAGATAACACAAAAGCAAACATTAAAGAAAAGAGATTAGCATATTAAAAACAACAAAAAATCCCTAAACCCAATAGTACACCCGTATTTAGGAAGGAGGTTTGAGAAAAGCTGTGATCACAGCACTATGTCTCCAGCATCTCTCCCTGCCCTTCTAATACCATCACTTCCACCTACTCAGGGCCTCAAATCCACTTTATGTGGCTAGAATAACCTGCTGATAATCCTTCCTCATATCTATTCAAATCTATTCTATATACTAAAGTTTAATTCTCCATTACTCAAAAACTTAAAAAATTTTAAATTGTGGTAAAATATACATAACATAAAATTCACCATCATAACCAATTTCAAGTGTACAGTTCAATAGTGTTAAATACATTCACAATGTTGTACAGTCAATTCTAGAACTCTTTTCATCTTGTGAAACTGAAAGTCTATACTCATTAAGAACAACTTCCCATTTCCCACTCCCCGCCCCAGCCCTTGGCTACCACCATTCTTTCTGTCTCTATGATTTTGACTACTCTAGATATTACAGATTAGTGAAATCATATAGTATTTGTCTTTTTGTGACTGGTTTATTTCACTTAGCATAATGTCCTCAAGGTTCATCCATGTTGTAGCTTGTGTCAGAACGTCCTTCCTTTTAAAGGCTGAATAATTTTGCATTGTATATATATACCAAATTTCCTTCATCCGTTCATCTATCGATGGGCCCTTGGGCTGCTTCCACAATAAATGCCTGATAAGTGGTAGCTGTTTATTAATTGGGAGATTAGGAATTAACAGCATTGGCTCTGACCACCTGTGAAAGGCCCGGGGATCAACGGAATGGGTTGAAAAGGCAACTTTAAGCTCGGGGAGAGGGACTGAAGGGATCCATTTATATGACACATATGGGGTTCCCCCCTTTTCCTCTCCTTCACTCTTTTCATTATTGTTGTGACCACCACCACCCCTGCGTTACACATTTTCCAGTGTCTTCTCCCTGTCCTCATTTTCTATTTTAGTTCTTTCCTTGGCCAGATGGACAGGTGGAGTCCATCAGGAAACATGCAGGAAAAATGGTGTAATAAAGAATCTGACTCCATTTCTGATCAACTGTTAAGAGCTTCAAGCCTCACTGCTCACCCTTACCCTTCTGCCCATATCCGTGCATGCTGACAAAGAAAGCCCTGATGCTCCCTTGTTGGTGTCAACAGGAAGTTCAAACAACACAAGCCCTGGTGCATGCGCAGGAATCGTCACCCCAGTTCAAACCTCTAACCACCTTAAAACCCGAGCCTGTCTCCTTTCCTGGCTCTCTTAGGCCATTTTCAAAGGAGCTTGGGAGACAGTCTGCTCCCCCCAGAACGCCTCACTATGGGACTAATTATCCCATAATTATCCCTTTTCACATCCCTTGGTGCCAATGTGATATCATCAGTCTTGACATCAAAATCAAATTTTGCGTGGGGTGCATCCATCACATCACTACAGGGTGGCCACAAAGAATGGGATTGAATGCTAGGCCCCTTCATCCTTATGGGGACCTAGACTGCTAAGCCGGGGATGGATGATGTCACCACCTTTTCACCATTGCTTTTCTGTTATCACAGTTGCAGTTACACTTGAAGGTACTATTTTCCTGGCCATTTTTACCAGATGGTTCTCTTCCACGAATGTGCCAAGGCAACTTTAAAAAATGAAAAAATGCTTTGTAACGAAAAGGCTCAGAGTGCCGGCTTATTTTACCTTACGTTTTTTGCTCCTGAGGAGTTCTTGCATCCTTTGGGGGTTTGGGAATCTTTTCTTGTCCCAGGTGAAGTACCTTTTTCCCTCAGTGTGCTCTATGTCCAGCCACATGACATCGTAAGGAATGTCATGTTCATCAAATCCTGCATCCACTGCCTTTACATCCTGCTCATCTTCGTAGTTCCAGCGGCACTGATGGTACCCCAAGGAGAAGAGAGGGGGCATGGCTTGTGTGCCTAAAAGGGAGAGATGACAACTGAGCCAACTACCACCACAATGATAATTATACATTTGATAAATGTTTGCTGACTGTCTACAAGGTCTAAGCACTGAGCCTGGTACTTAGGATATCCCTACCCTCAAGAAAGTGACACTTTGGCTGATGTGGCAGGTGTGTGAATAAACTGCTCTGCTCTGAGGTATAACTGCTACGTTAAAGGTATCAGCCTAGTGCTGTGGGAATGCAGAGGGGCTAATAAATTCTTCCTGCAGTGAAGTGTGGAATCTTGAAATGCTCCATGGAGGTAGTAACACTTGATTTGAACTTTGAAGAATAAGATTACATTAGACAGGGAGAATGCACAGAGCATTCAGGCACAGGAATAGAAAAGACATGGAGGCAGAGAAGGACATGATAAGCTTAAGGAAGAATAAATATTCCAGGGTGGTTATACTGTGAAGGAGGCCAGTAGAAGATGCAACTGGAGAGGGACCCTGTAGCTCAGGCTAAGCATTCTAAATCTTCTCTTATGGGAAGTCGTCAAAAGTTTGGCAAGACATAACCTTAGAAGACCTATGTTTTAGAAAAATTAGTTGGGGAGCAGACTTGAAGGCAAAGAGACTGAAGGCAGGAAGAACTGTCAGGAAATTACCATCAAAACATTTACTGATAACATGGAGGACTTCTGGTAAACCACTTGCAGTTATCTCTTTCTCCTCCTAAAGTCCCACTAAAATCAGAATAAAGAGGAGGGAAAAAAAGAATAAAGCCACAAGAACAAAGAGAAGGGGAGAGGAGCAATTTCAACAAGATTTGGAAGGCAGCAGGCAGGGAGGTGTGGTAACTATTGAGCAAAGCCAAGGAAGCTTTCACCAGGAAGTGTTGGTGAGCGGGATGCCAACAAGAAGAGTTCATCCTGGCTTCCAGAACACTAGCAGACAGGAGAAATCCCCCCCTCCACCCCAACGCGAGAGTGAAACTCATCCAGGTACACAGAGCTTCCAAGCAGAACCTTATTCTTAAGTGTGCATCGATAGCCAAGGATCATCCAACATTTGAGTAAAGCCTCCAAAATTAGACAGAGGGACTCACATAAAGAAATACAATAAAAGGATCTCTGAGAAAATAGCGACAATACAAGGAATCAAAGTAAACAGCAAAATGTTATCATTAGTATCTGAAGGAGATGAAAAAAAAAATTGCACCCATAAAATAAGACTAGGATAGCATAAAACAAGATAAGATATTACAAAAAAGGAACAATCTGAGGATAAGAAACAGTCTGCAGAAATTAGAAATGTGCACATAAATGGAAGATGTGGAGGATAAAATTGAGAGAATTGCTCAGAAATGGATAAAAAAGAGAAGAGAGATTATAAAATCTGTGGAGTAGAAAGAGAAAAAGGAGGGGAAGAAAATTTCAAAGGAATGATAAAATACTTTTCCAGAACTGAAGGACACAATTCTCAAGAATGAAAGAGTCTGCCTCTAATATGCAGCACAATGATTATTTCAAAAGGTCTATATCAAGGCATTTCATTGCAAAATTTCAGAGTTTCAGTATATTTAGAAATTTCAGGCTATTAGAGATAAAGAAAAGATATTTCAGAGAGAAAAGATAGATCATATACAAAGGAGCCAAATTCAGAGTGATTTTGGAGCAGCTTTTCATGTGCTTGTTAATCCATTTGTGCATTTTTTTGGAGAAATGTCTGTTTAAGTCCTTTCCTCATCTTAGAATTAGATTGTTCCTTTTTGTTGTTGAGTTATAAGAGTTCTTTATATATTCTGGGTACTAGACCCTTATGTATGATTTGCAAATGTTTTCTCCCATTCTATAGGTTGCCTTTTCACTTTCTTGATAATGTCCTTTGATGCACAAAATCTTCAGTTTTAAAGAAGTCCAACTTATCTATTTTTTTCTTCTGTTGCTCATGATTTTGGTGTCATAGCTAAGAATCTGTTGCCAATCCAAGGTTGTGAAGATTTACCCATTTTTCTTAAGAGTTTTATGACTTTAGCTCTTATATTTATGTCATTGATCAACTGTGAGTTAATTTTTTGTATATGGTGTGAGACAGGGGTCCAACTTCATTCTTTTGCAAGTGGATATCCAGTTGTCCCAGTACCAAGTGGTTAAGAGACAATTCTTTCTCCATTCAATGGTCTTGAACATTTATTGAAAATCAATTGGCCAGAGATGTGTGGGTTTATTTCTAGACTCTTGATTCTATTCCACTGGCTTATATGTCTATCCTTATGCCAGCACCACACTGTTTGGATTACTTTAACTTTGTAGTAAGTTTTGAAATTGGGAAGTATGAGTCCTGCAACATTTTTTTTTCAGTATTTTTTGACTATTCAGGGCCCTTTGAAATTCCATATGATTTTGAAGATCAGCTTGCCCATTTCTTAAAAAATGGCCATTGGAATTTTGGAAGGGATTGTAGTAAATCTGTAGATTGCTTCCAATAGTACTGCTAGCTTAATAATATTAAATCTTTCAATCCACAAACATGGGATTTCTTCCCATTTATCTAGACCTTCTTTAAGTCAGGTATTTTTTATAGTTTTCAGCATACAAGTCTTTTACCTCCTTGGTTAAATTTATTCCTGGGTATTTTTTTCTTTTGGATGCTATTGTAAATGGAGTTGTTTTCTCAATTTCTTTTTTAGATTGTTCATTGCTGGTGTACAGAAACACAACTGATTTTGTGTCTTGATTATGTACCCTGCAACTTTAGTTAATGGTGTGTGTGTGTGTGTATTCTTTGGGATTTTCTATCATATAGTATCACATCATCTATGAACAGAGATAATTTTACATCTTTCTTTCCAATTTGGACGCCTTTTATTTCTTTTTCTTGCCTAATTTCTCTGGCTGTGGTGAAAGTGGGAAGCCTCATCTTGTTTCTGATCTTAGGGGAAACCTTGCAGTCTTTCACCATTGAGTATGATGTTAGCTGTGAACTTTTCATAAATGCCTTTTATCATGTGGAGGACATTTCCTTTATTCCTAGTCTTCTGAATGTTTTTATCATAAAATATGTTGGATTTTGTCAAATGCTTTTTCTGCATCAGTTGAGATGATCTAATATCTTTTAAAGATAAAATGCTTTAATGCTAAAGCCAGTGGTATATATATAATTTTTAAATAAATTTATTTATTTATTTATTATTTATTTTATTGGCTGCATTGGGTCTTTGTTGCTGCACGCAAGCTTTCTCTAGTTGTGGAGAGCGGGGGCTACTCTTCATAGTGGTGCACAGGTATCTCATTGCAGTGGCTTCTCTTGTTGCAGAGCACGGGTTCTAGGCACACGGGCTTCAATAGTTGTGGCACATGGGCTCAGTAGTTGTGGCTTGAGGGCTCTAGAGTGCAGGCTCAGTAGTTGTGGTGCACAGGCTTAGTTGCTCCATGGCATGTGGGATCTTCCCAGGCCAGGGCTCAAACCCATGTCCCCTGCATTGGTAGGCAGATTCTTAACCACTACGCCACCAGGGAAGTCCACCAGTGGTATATTTTAATGGAGAAAAAAACATAGAAAAGTTCAGATTGGGATACCAGTCATCTGAGATAAAGGCAGAGAAAGCCCAGGGGTTAAAGACTCCAAGAAAGGCAGATGGTGAGTATTAGGGATTAGAGAAGGGAGAATTCCAGCCCCAGTGGAATGTTTAACCAAGCTGAATGGGACGAGAGTGCGAAGAGAAATGCTTGCTTCTTCAAAAGCTTGGGTGAGTTGTTTATAAATGCTATATGGTGTACAACAAATATTAATTTACAGTGATTGTACATGGGATAGAGGAAATATAATAGAACAAGAAACTGGCACTTCCATATGCAAGTACCTGTAAGGTATGAGTACTGCTTGAAGACGTCAGAAGGTGTAGGTCCTGTCAGTAGAAAAACATCAATGATTCCACTCTCTGACATCCAGTGCACATCAGTTCGAGATCCGACCTTTTGTTTAGCAGCAACTGGGCCCATCTGGGTCAGTGTGTACTGGGAAAGGAATGGGATGAAGGTCTGAAAAATTTCCCTCTAATCCACAACACCCATCCACATATGTGTAATAGTCGGTTCCTTTAGTACATACCAATAACCTTCACTGATTATACTGAGAAGACTCTGGAGGCAGAGGACTGCCACTGAAAGCTCAGAGCTATGATTACACTTCGGTGGTTTTGTTTCTTCTGTGAGTATGACATGTAGCCATGATCCATATCTCACCTTTACTGCAGGTTCTGTATTGATCTCCACTAGTGTTTCTGAGGCATTTAGCCAAAAAATGCCTAAAGTCCTGCCCAGTTTGTGGGCCAGGAGATAAGGCACTGAACCATAAATGCCCATTTTGTTATGTATTTTATATCCATAGACATCTAGGTTATAAAGACGGTAAGCATCTCCATCACTGAAACACACAAAGAAGGATTATCAATTACCATCACGTATATATTATTAATGAATATTATAGCTCTATTCTCCCCTACTAAGACTTAGGTCCTATACATCTTTTTTTTTTTTAACTTTTTATTTTTTACAATAAACTGCATATATTTAGAATGTACAATTTGGTATCCCAATCTCCCAATTCATTCCCCCCATAACCCTCCCCGCTTTACCCACCTCGTGTCCCTATGTTTGTTCTCTACATCTGTGTCTCTATTTCCGCCTTGCAAACTGGTTGATTTGTACCATTTCTCTATAGTCTGCATATATGTGTTAATATACGATATTAGTTTTTCTCTTTCTGACTCACTTCACTCTGTGTGAGAGTCTCTAGGTCCATCCATGTCTCTACAAATGTCCCAGTTTCATTACTTTTTACAGCTGAGTAATATTCCATTGCGTATATGTACCACATCTTCTTTATCCATTCATCTGTTGATGGACATTTAGGTTTGCTTTCATGTCCTGGCTATTGTAAATAGTCCTGCAATGAACATTGGAGTGCATGTGTCTTTTTGAATTATGGTGTTCTCTGGGTATATGCCCAGCAGTGGGATTGCTGGGTCATATGGTAGTTCTATTTTTAGTTTTGCAAGGAACCTCCATACTGTTCTCCATAGTGGCTGTATCAATTTACATTCCCACCAGCAATGCAAGAGCGTTCCTTTTTCTCCACACCCTCTCCAGCATTTACTGTTTGTAGAGTTTCTGATGATGCCCATTCTGACCGGTGTGAGGTGATACCTCATTGTCGTTTTGATTTGCATTTCTCTAATACTTAGTGATGTTGAGCAGCTTTTCATGTGCCTCTTGGCCATCTGTATGTCTTCTTTGGAGAAATGTCTATTTAGGTCTTCTGCCCATTTTTTGATTGCGTTGTTTTTTTGATATTGAGCTGGATGAACTGTTTATATATTTTGGAGATTAATCCTTTGTCTGTTGATTCGTTTGCAAATATTTTTTCCCATTCTGAAGGTTGTCTTTTCGTCTTGCTTATAGTTTCCTTTGCTGTGCAGAAACTCTGAAGTTTCATTAGGTCCCACTTATTTATTTTTGTTTTTATTTCCATTATTCTAGGGGGTGGATCAAAAAAGACCTTGCTGTTGTTTACGTCGAAGAGTGTTCTTCCTGTGTTTTCCTCTAGGAGTTTTATAGTGTCTGGCCTTACATTTAGGTCTTTTATCCGTTTTGAGTTTATTTTTGTGTATGGTGTTAGTAAGTGTTCTAATTTCATTCTTTTACATGTAGCTGTCCAGTTTTCCCAGCACCACTTATTGAAGAAGCTGCCTTTTCTCCACTGTATATCCTTGCCTCCTTTGTCATAGATTAGTTGACCATAGTTTATCTCTGGGCTTTCTGTCCTGTTCCATTGATCTATATTTCTGTTTTTGTGCCAGTACCATAGTGTCTTGATCACTGTAGCCTTGTAGTATAGCCTGAAGTCGGGAAGCCTGATTCCACCAACTCTGTCTTTCCTTCTCAAGATTGCTTTGGCTATTCAGGGTCTTTTGCATTTCCATACAAATCGTAAAATTTCTTGTTCTAGTTCTGTGGAAAATGCCATTGGTAATTTGATGGGGATTGCATTGAATCTGTAATTTGCTTTCGGTAATATAGTCATTTTCACAATGTTGATTCTTCCAATCCAAGAATATGGTATGTCCCTCCATCTGTTTGTGTCATCTTTGATTTCTTTCATTAGTGTCCTATAGTTTTCTGAGTACAGGTCTTTTACCTCCTTGGTTAGGTTTATTCCTAGGTATTTTATTCTTTTTGTTGCAGTGGTGAATGGGATTGTTTCCTTAATTTCTCTTTCTGATCTTTCATTGTTGGTGTATAGAAATGCAAGAGATTTCTGTGTGTTAATTTTGTATCCTGCAACTTTACCAAATTCATTGATTAGCTAAAGTAGTTTTCTGGTGGCATCTTTAGGATTTTCTATGTATAGTATTATGTCATCTGCAAACAGTGACAGTTTTACTTCTTCTTTTCCAATGTGGATTCCTTTTATTCCTTTTTCTTCTCTGATTGCTGTGGCAAGGACTTCCAAAACTATGTTGAATAGTAGTGGCGAGAGTGGACATCCTTGTCTTGTTCCTGATCTTAGAAGGAATGCTTCCAGTTTTTCACCATTGAGAATGATGTTCGCTGTGGATTTGTCATATATGGCCTTTATGATGTTGAGGTATGTTCCCTCTATGCCCACCTTCTGGAGAATTTTCATCATAAATGGGTGTTGAATTTTGTCAAAAGCTTTTTCTGCATCTATTGAGATGATCATGTGGTTTTTATCCTTCAGTTTGTTAATATGGTGTATCACAATGATTGATTTGCGTATGTTGAAGAATCCTTGCATTCCAGGGATAAACCCCACTTGATCATGGTGTATGATCCTTTGAATGTGTTGTTGGAGTCTGTTGGCTAGTATTTTGTTGAGGATTTTTGCATCTAAATTCATCAGTGATATTGGTCTGTAGTTTTCTTTTTTTTGTAGTATCTTTGTCTGGTTTTGGTATCAGGGTGATGGTGGCTTCATATAATGAGTTTGGGAGTGTTCCTTCCTGTGCAATGTTTTGGAAGAGTTTGAGAAGGATGGGTGTTAGCTCTTCTCTAAATGTTTGATAAAATTCACCTGTGAATCCATCTGGTCCTGGACTTTGTTTTTTTTTTTTTTGTCACCAGGGAAGTCCTCACTTTGCTGTTTTTTTTTTTTTATTTATTGTTTTTTATTTTTTTATTTTTTTGGGGGTACACCAGGTTCAATCAACTGTTTTTATACACATATCCCCGTATTCCCTCCCTTCCTTGACGTCCCCCCCTCGAGTCCCCCCCACCCTCCCTGCCCCAGTCCTCTAAAGCATCTTCCATCCTCGAGTTGGACTCCCTTTGTTATACAACAACTTCCCACTGACTATTTTACAGTTGGTAGTATATATATATCTGTGCTACTCTCTCGCTTCTTCTCAGTTTCCCCTTCACCCCCCGCCCCCTCCCATACCTCGAGTTCTAAGGTCCTGGACTTTTGTTTGTTGGGAGATTTTTAATCACAGTTTCAATTTCATTACTTGTGATTGGTCTGTTCATATTTCCTAATTCTTCCTGATTCAGTCTTGGAAGGTTATACCTTTCTAAGAATCTGTCCATTTTATCCAGGTTGTCCATTTTTTGGCATATAGCTGCTTGTAGTAGTCTCTTAGGGTGCTCTTTATTTCTGTGGTGTCCATTGTAACTTCTCCTGTTTCATTTCTAATTTTATTGATTTGAGTCCTCTCCCTCTTTTTCTTGATGAGTCTTGCTAGAGGTTTATCAATTTTATTGATCTTCTCAAAGAACCAGCTTTTAGTTTTATTGATTTTTGCTATTGTTTTCTTTATTTCTATTTCATTTCTGCTCTGATCTTTATGATTTCTCTCCGTCTACTCACTTTGGGTTTTGTTTGCTCTTCTTTCTCTAGTTTCTTTAGGTACAAGGTTAGATTGTTTATTTGGGATTTTTCTTGTTTCTTGAGGTAGGATTGTATTGCTATAAACGTCCCTCTTAGAACTGCCTTTCCTGCATCCCATAGGTTTTGGATCGTTGTGTTTTCATTGTCATTTGTCTCTAGGTATTTTTTGATTTTCTCTTTGATTTCTTCAGTGATCTGTTGGTTATTTAGTAGTGTATTGTTTAGCCTCTATGTGTTTGTGTTTTTTACAGTTTTTTTCCTGTAATTGATTTCTAATCTCACAGTGTTGTGGTCAGAAAAGATGCTTGATACGATTTCAATTTTCTTGAATTTACCAAGGCTTGATTTATGATCCAAAATGTGATCTATCCTGGAGAATGTTCCATGTGCACTTGAGAAGAATGTGTAATCTGCTGTTTTTGGATGTAATGTCCTATAGATATCTATTAAATCAAGCTGATTTATTGTGTCATTTAAAGCTTGTGTTTCCTTATTAATTTTCTGTCTGGATGATCTGTCCATTGGTGTAAGTGGGGTGTTAAAATCCCCCACTATTATTGTGTTACTGTCAATTTCCTCTTTCATAGTTGTTAGCAGTTGCCTTATGTATTGAGGTGCTCCTATATTGGGTGCATATATATTTATAATTGTTATCTCTTCTTCTTGGATTGATCCCTCGATCTTTATGTCGTGTCCTTTCTTGTCCCTTGTAACATTTTTTATTTTAATGTCTATTTAATCTGATATAAGTATCGCTACTCCAGTTTTCTTTTGATTTCCATTTGCATGAAATATCTTTTCCCATCCCCTCACTTTCAGTCTGTATGTGTCCCTAGGTCTGAAGTGGGTCTCTTGGAGACAGCATATATATGGGTCTTGTTTTTGTATCCATTCAGCCAGTCGTTGTCTTTTGATTGGTACATTTAGTCCATTTACATTCAAGGTAATTATCAATATGTATGTTCCTATTACCATTTTCTTAATTGTTTTGTTTCTGTTTCTGTAGGTCCTTTTCTTCTCTTATGTTTCCCACTTAGAGAAGTTCCTTTAGCATTTGTTGTAGGGCTGGTTTGGTGGTGCTGAATTCTCTTAGCTGTTCCTTGTCTGTAAAGCTTTTGATTTCTCCATTGAATCTGAATGAGATTCTTGCTGGGTAGAGTATTCTTGGTTGTAGGTTCTTTCCTGTCATCACTTTAAATATATCATGCCACTCCCTTCTGGCTTGCAGTTTCTGCTGAGAAATCAGCTGTTAACCTGATGGGAATTCCCTTGTATGTTATTTGTGGGTTTTCCCTTGTTGCTTTTAATAACTTTTCTCTGTCTTTAATTTTTGTCAGTTTGACTACTATATGTCTTGGTGTGTTTCTCCTTGGGTTTATCCTGCCTGGGACTCTCTGCACTTCCTGGACTTGGGTAGCTATTTCCTTTCCCATGTTAGGGAAGTTTTCAACTATAATCTCTTCCAGTATTTTCTCAGGTCCTTTCTCTCTCTCTTCTCCTTCTGGGACCCCTATAATGCGAATGTTGGTGTGTTTAACGTTGTCCCAGAGGTCTCTTAGGCTGTCTTCAGTTCTTTTCATTCTTTTTTCTTTATTCTTTTCCACATCAGTGATTATCACCATTCTGTCTTCCAGGTCACTTATTCACCCTTCTGTCTCAGTTAATCTGCTGTTGGTTCCTTCTAGTGTATTTTTCATTTCAGTGATTGTGTTGCATATCTCTGTTTGTTTGCTCTTTAATTCTTCTAGATCTTTGGTAAACTTTTCTTGCAACTTTTCGATGTTTGCATCCAGTCTTTTTTCAAAGTTCTGGATCATCTTCACCATCATTATTCTGAATTCTTTTTCCAGAAGAGTGCCTATCTCCTCTTCATTGAGTTGTTTTTCTGGCATTTTATCTTGTCCCCTCATCTGGTACAAAGTCTTTCGCTTTTTCATTTTCTCTGTCTTTCTGTGGCTGTGGTTTTCAGTTCCGTAAGATGAAATACTGCTGATACTGCTTGATTCTGTTGTCTGCCCTCTTGTGGAGGAAGCTGTCTAGGAGGCTCGTGGGTGCTTCCTGATGGGAGGGACTGATGGTGGGTTGGGCTGGGTGGGCGGAGCTCAGTAAAACTTTAATCTGATTTGGTGGGCGGAGCTCTGTAAAACTTTAATCTGCTTGTCTGCCAATGGGTGGGGCTGTGTTCCCACCTTGTTTGATGTTTGGCCTGAGGCTACCCAGCACTGGAGTTTACAGGCTCTTTGGTGGGGCTAATGGTGGACTCTGGGAGGGCTCACACCAATGAGCACTTCCCAGAACCTCTGCCACCAGTGCCCCTGTCTCCTCGCTGAGCCACAGCTGCCCCCCACCTCTGCAGGAAGCCCTCCAACACCAGCAGGTAGGTCTGGTTCAGTCTCTCCTATGGGGTCACTGCTCCTTCCCCCTGGGTCCTGGTGAGCACACTTTTTTGTGTGCCCTCCAAGAGTGGAGTCTCCATTTTCCCCAATCCTGTGGAGGTCCTGCAATGAAATCCCACTGGCTTTCAAAGTCAGATTCTCTGGGGGTTCCTCCTCCCGTTGCTTGACCCCCAGGTTAGGAAGCCTGACATGGGGCTCAGAACCCTCAAGACTTCTGCAGTATAACTGTTCTCCAGCTTGTGAGTCACCCACCCAGCATTTATGGGATTTGCTTTTAACGCGATTGCGCCCCTCCTACAGTCTCATTGCAGCTTCTCCTTTGTCTCTGGATGTGGGGTGGTTTTTTTTGGTGAGTTCCAGTGTCTTTCTGTCAATGGTTGTTCAGCAGTTAGTTGTAATTCCTGTGCTCTTGCAAGAGGGAGTGAGCACACGTCCTCTTGTTCCGCCATCTTGATTATCTCTCGGCATATATTGATTTTTGTTCATCAGTACAGTTTCAGTTCTTACGCCACACCCACCGCTTGGCCATTGCACGGCTGCCCGCGACCCGGAGTGCCGGTGTCGTCCGTCCCCGAAGAAGCTGTGGCCCCTGGCAGCCCCGTGCCATCCCCTGCACCTGCGCGGCTCAGCCTCCGACAGCAGTGCATGTCAGCCGGTGACCCAGGTGAAGCAGGAGGTCCTATACATCTTTTAAAGCTCAACTCTTAACACTTCCCTAAAGGTTTCCTGACTCAAACTGGGTGTATATGATCCTTTTCCTTTGATTCCTTTGGCATCCTCTTATGCTACTATTGGCATGCATGATCTCATATCTTAGATATCTTTTCTGAATATCTCTTGTGAGGTGAGGACCATTTTCTGTGAATCTTCCATAATAGCAAGCACACAATAAACTGACAAGTTTCTTGAGTATTTCTCTGTTGTGAAAAGAAAATGATAGTGCCCTAACATGCTTCGACGATGCTGAGTAGGGAAAGATTAGGAACTGAATTGAAGTGGTGAGCACGGAGCTCAGGTTTGTGTGAGAGCAACACAGTTTCTGATTCGCTTGTCACTGTGTCTACCTAATATCTAAAAAGCATCTGAACCTGGCAAATTTGACCTCTGTTTCTCTTTGATTCTGCTTCCTCTTAGTCTCTGATACCTCTGGCATTTATTTGTCAATAGTGTTAGTTTGAAATAATCTCCCCAAGGGAATCAAAGGTGATATGAAATGCCACACTTTTCCATTCTCTGGCTCACTGTCCTTTTTTGGTAAAAGCCTTTCTCTAGGCTGGTGATCTTCACAGTATATTTCCCAGGTTTCCACAGAAAGGCCTTGAGAGGTGAAAGCAAAACCCAGGGAGGTGATATGATGAAGCTCTCCCCACTTCTTCAACCATAGCAGCTCCATATTTTTACTTCCTCTATATTTTTAGGTTCAGCATTACAGTTTTTATAATTGTCTAATTTTTGCCAAAAAATAAAATAAAAATTGAAAACCACTGCTCTGGGCAATCATTAAAGGGAAACTCTTAAAGACCTACAAGCAATCTCAAGAAGGGAAAGACCAGATACATATTAGCACTGGCTCAGACATCTCACATATTTTCCTTTCAAACTTTTCCAGTCCAGAAACCAGAGTCTCCTGTAAGAATTCTTGTTTTCACTTTACCTGGTATTTTTAAGTTGGTGTGATTCTGCATGTTGTGGGATCCCATAGAGATGCTCAAACCCATGCAAGGAGAAATCCAAACCAATGGAGGCAGGACCTGCAGGGACGAGGATAGTGACTGAGTTTTGCTTCTCAATGGGACAATCAATTAAGGAGATTCAGCAACTATAAAAGTAGCAAGATGACTAGACTAGGGATCAAGAGACCTGAGCTTGCCCTAATCAGTGAGTAAATCCTGTATGCTGACTCTCTGTATGATGTTATATTCAGGTGTTGTGGGGATACAAAAATGCACAGGGCAAAGCTCTGGTCACTTATTAGTTATGTTTCCTTAGCTGTGTGCTAAAGTTCTCTGTGTCCGCATTTATAGTAAATCTCTGTAAAATATGATTACAAAGTTTTAGATTTTTTCCCTAATCTAAATTTTCCTGAAATATATTGCATACTTGTTTGCTTTAGGAAGCAGAGGATAGTGAGCACTTTTAATACTTGCTGGATGAAAGACTGGATATCTTCTGTATGATTGTTCATTCTAACTGCATATAGGAACTATAAGGTCAAGGGCACCAGGAGGAACTTTCCTGGCTCCTCAAAGTACCCCTCTTCCCTGTGATTATAGAAATATAAATTTTCTTTCATCAAAGTCCTTTATTTAACAATTATTTTAGAGATATGGGGAAAATGAACGTAACTAGGAGAGATAACACTGACAAATTCACTCTTAGGTATAAATATTTGTCATCAAATGGTCCTTAATTGGAGGAGTTTATGGAAAGGGGATGCTATGGATAAGGTAAAAAGGATTATAATCTTACAGAAAGGGGAGCTTTAGGGCCCCTCTACTTATAATTTTTGGGCATTTGTCAGTCCTGATCATTATACTAGGCTATAGTAATAGATGCTAGAACAGAGATTCTCAAGGAACTAGGGAAGGTCTGTTATTCCACAGGGTAGGGAGGAATAAGGAGAAAAGTGAGTATTTGTTTCAACTAAATAAGCCCCAAGTATTTGAACAGTGTCTCCTAAAGACACAAATTCCTTCTTAGCCACCTACACCCCCCTCCACCATCACTGTCTTGTGAGAAAGGTCATAGATGGTCGTGTGATGCTCACATGAATGATGGGAAGGCCTGGAAAAGGTTTAGAACCACTGGCTTGGAATGTTGGAGCTAATGAGCTCTAGAACTTGGTTTCTCATCATTTGACTCTCATAAAAATAGAATGTGGAATTTGCAGCTGTCTGATTCACTGGATAGTTCAAGCAGTATGCTGACCTAGACTCCTCCATGGGATCAGAAGCTCCACAAGGCCTATACTTCTCTTCCACTCCCCACAAGTCATACACTCACTATTTCTCTATTGCAATGCGTTATTGAAGAATAGGTGACCCAAATATGAGATTTCTGTTCATCTTAGAGAAGTCATGTATTTAAGTGCCAAAGCTCAAGGGACTTTTAGATAGAGACTTTTGGCCATTTTGGAAAGATCTGTTTTAACACTACACCAGTTTTAATTGTACCATTAACTTTGACATCCACAAACTTTCCGAATTTCTCCTCCCACAGGCCTAGCTCCTCTTGATTTTCCTGTTGGCACAAAAAAGGGGAGCAAACTAAGGTTATATATTGCAACAAGTGTAGTTACCACAATAGCACATTTATTTGATTAAAATATTAGTCTGAGGAAATGAGTTCATCTTTTAAAAGATCAATTTGTGATATAAGTATATTAAACAAATTAGATCTGCATTCTATGTAAATGCCATTAATCATCCTTATGATATACAGCTGACATGAATATGTTTTTTTATTGTGGTAAAATATGCATAAGTTAAAATTTACCATTTTAACCATTTTTAATTGGCATTAAGTACATTCACATATTGTGCAACCATCATCACCATCCATTTCCAGAACTTTTACATCCTTCCAAACTGAACCTCTGCACCCATTAAACAATAATTCCCCATTCTCCCCTCCCCTCAGCTCCTGACAACCACTTTTCTACTTCCCATATTTATGAATTTGACAACTCTAGATATTTCATATAAGTAGAATCATACAGTCACAATCACACAATAACAATCCTTTTGTGACTGGCTTATTTCACTTAGTATAATGTCTTCAAGATTCATCCATTTTGTAGCATATGTCAGAATTTCCTTCCTTTTTAAGGCTGAATAATATTCCATTGTATGTATATACTCCATTTTGTGCGTACATTCATCTGTCAATGACGCTTGGATTACTGGATTGCTTCTACCTTTTGGCCACTGTGAATATTATTCTGCTATGAACATAGGCATGCAAATATCTGAGTCCTGCTTTGACTTTTGGATATATATCCATAAATGGAATTGCTGGATCATATTGTAATTCTATGTTTAATTGTTTAGGAACTGCCACACTGTTTGACGTGTATATCTTTATAAGAGCCAAAATGATGTGAAAGCACTTTGAAAAATGCAGTTTTTACATATGTAAGGCAAAACATTTAGAATCAAATAACTTGGGTCTCCTTTGAGATACCCTAAGCAAGGATTTTGGCTGAGATGGGTACTTTCCCCCTTGCTTCAATTAGCCAAACTACTGGCTGTGTTCCTGTACTGGGTGGAGAAGTCAACTGGGATGGCCACTGCTCAGGTTCACTATCTTTTGACCTAGAGCTATGAACTTCCTAGATTTACAAAAGTCTCCTTTTCTCTGGTAAAATGAAAAAGTATTAAAAGAATTGTGTGCGTATGTGAAAAAGCACATTTCTTTTTAAAAAGTGAGGGACTTCCCTGGTGGTCCAGTGGGTAAAACTCCGCGTTCCCAATGCAAAGGGCCTGGGTTCCATCCCTTGTCAGGGAACTAGATCCCACATGCATGCCGCAACTAAGAAGTCTGCATGTTGCAACCAAAAGATCCCGCATGCTGCAACGAAGATCCTGTGTGCCACAATGAAGATCCTGCGTGCTGCAACTAAGACCCAGTGCAGCCTAAATAAATAAATAAATAAATAAATAAATAAATAAATAAAATTAAAAGTGAGCCCTTTTCCTATTTCTAGGTTGTTTCTTCATAATTAAAAGCTTCTGTAAAATGAGTCTGTATGTTTGTTTTTCTTAAAATCACACCTGAATTTTTAATGTAGAGATTATTATCCTGAGGCCTAGATAGGCTTTAAAGCTTGTGAACTCCCTGAAACAGTATGAAAAAAAAATGTTTTCTACAGAGATGGTTCATAGCTTTCATCGCATTCCTGCAAGGGTGTGTTTGACTCAAAACCACTATCTAAGCTATCTGATTAGAGATCTCCCAAAAACTGATCTAACGTATTAACACAAAGCTGTGTAAGGCACAACTGTGTTAGTTTTTATCTTCCCTATTTGAAAATGGAAAAATTATTCTCTCTCATACTCATCAGTATGGGTCAGTTCTCAAGAGGAAGAAGCATTTGTCTTATTGCACTGGGAATATTTCACCATTCTTGGTGGCCATAGCTACTGTCAGGGTTCCTTTGAAGATGCATGTGGCTTTGGATGAAGAGGCTTCTGGAATGTCCATTCTCCAAAATTCAGCCAAAATAATCTTTTAGAAACAGAAATCAGACCATGTATTTCTGCTGCTTAAGAACTTTCCATAGTTTTCCTTTGCTCTTAAAGTTCAAAAAGGTTAACATGACTTAGAAGAATGAAGCTCCATGATAATGAGGGAATCTGATTAGTCTGATGATATATCACCAATTCCTTGAACAGTGCCTGGCCTACAGGAGGTCCCATTTATATGCAGTAGAGCATTTACCAACTATCCATCTGTATAAGGGAAGAACAGACCCATTATATTCTACATAATGATGATGATAGTGAACAAGATTTAAAAATGATAAATTGCTCTCTGTAGATTACCTGAGTGTTATCAACTGATGCATCCTCCTCATTTTCCTTGGTAGCTCTGTTGTAATATAAATACAGTTGTTTTACTTATAGCAAGACTGGCAATTTGTTCAATGATAAAGATTTTCATTTTCAACTTTTGATAGCCCATAAATTATATACTTTATTAAAAATAACATTATAAAAATGTTTACGAAATTAAACATTTATGATGTAGATAGATCTTAATTTTCTTGTTAACTTTTAAAAATAATCAGTTTATTATAAATGTAATACATGTTCATAGTATTTAAACAAAACGTAAACAAGGTAGAACACAGTTCCTCTCATGCAATATTACCCTAGAATGGAGCGACATGATGCACTGTCTTCCAGGATGAGCATGACAACTTATTTTAACACCTACAGTTGTACTGAGTGCTTATTTCTTCCCATTCTTAACATTACTGGACTTTATGGATTTTTTAAAACTCTTTGCCAATTAAACTTTTTAGAAAAGAATGCATTTCATTTTGAACTTGTACCATTAATGATGCAGACTACCTTTTTATACATTAAATGGTATATCTAGTTCTGTGAATTGTCCACTCATACTCATTATACATTAATTTTTTTCTTTAGTGTAAAATGTAGCATGCTTATAGAAGAGTATATAATGTATGTGCAGAGTTTACAGAATAATACTAACGTGAACAATTATGAACCTACCAGTGAACATCAGCAACAGAAATGACTTGTTCTTTTGGAATTCTGTGTGCCTCTCTTCAAATGATCTGCCCCCCTAATATTTGCAGTCAATGCTACAGATTTCCCTCTAAGTACTGCTTTTGCTGCATCTCACAAATTTTGATAGGCTGTATTTTCATTTTCATTTAGTTTGAAATCCTTTCTTTCTTTTTAGATTTCTTCTTTGTGTTATTAAGAAGCATGTTGTTTAATCTTCAAGTATCTTGGAATTTTCCAGCTTTTTATTGTTCATTTCTAGTTTAATTGCATTGTGGTCTGAGAGCTTGCATTGTATGATTTCTGTTCATTTAAATTTGTTAAGGTGTGTTTCATGACACAAAATATGGTCTTGGTGAATGTTCCATGTGAGCTTGAGAAGAATGTGTATTCTACTGTTGTTGGATGAGGGAGACAATAGATGTCAATCACAGCCAGTTGACTGATGGTGTTTTTGAATTAGAATATGTCCTTATTGATCTTCTCTCTGCTAAATCTGTCCATTCCTGATAGAAGGGTGTTAAGGTCTCATTATAATAGTGGATTCATCTACTTCTACTTGCAGTTCTATCATTCTTGCCTCAAGTATTCTGATGCTCTGTTGTTAGTCACATACACATTTAGGTTTGTTGATTGATGTTTTCTCAGAGAATGACCCCTTTATCATTATGTAATGGCTTTCTTTATCCCTGATAACTTTCCGTTTTGAAGTTAGCTCTTTCTGAAATTAATATAACTACTCCTATTTTCTTTTTTTTTAAATCATAATGCCATCATTTATTGAATGAAAAAAAACAAAGAAGAAAAAGAATTGTTTTGGGATGTTTGGGGGAAAAGCAGCTTACTTATAAGTAAAATTCTTTCTCTTTGAAATAAGTTAGTAAAAAAGAAACAATCTTCATTATATGAAGTAACATCTCAAGGTAGGAAAAGCAGCACAGAAGAATATACAGAAATTTTTGGATACAGAAATTTATATATAGTTATGCCATCAGCAGCATTCAAAATTAGCTGAGTATCTATACAATTACAAAAACTGATTCATGTTTTAACAAAGTGTTTTAAAAGCTCATCATATTAGAACAGGTACAATATTCTAAAGGCATATAAATCCCCCCATGAACATTCTTACCCTCAATTTCATAATCAGAATGTCCAAAAGCAGTGAAAGATCAGAGTTCAGGGGTTTTTTATTTTTCCTTTCCTTGTTCAAAGTGCCTAAGTCAAGCAAATATATTGAAAAAGGCAAAATAAACACTTTCCATAGCAGAAGACTGCAGGATTGCATGTAAACTATGGTTCTCCTTTAGGACATTACACAAGTACAAGGTTCATCTGTATTTAGAATAAGGCTATTACCTCTTCTTGCAGCATGAATGTTTATCAGGCAGAAAGCAACATTCTGCCCAGAGACCGGTCTCAATATGGGCTCAAAGAATCCACAAGGATATTAAGTCTAGGCAACCTTTTATATCAGGGAACTTTTGTCCACACTATGTGTATTTATTTGGTGCTGTTTATTAAATGTAGTGACATTACTTTGTTGTGAATATACACATCAGTAGCAATTGTTTATTACGATGCTGTGGATTGAACTTTTACTCCAAATAGCCATGTTCCTCCTGTCTATAGTGAACTCACTCTTCCCTGGTTTCAGCTCATTTCATCTATAGAATTTTTTTTTTTTTTATTTCCAAGCCTAGTGTCAGTTTATCAGCTCCTGTTAAGAAGGATGCAATTTTATTTGGTTAATTTACATTAACAATATGGTCAGCCTGTTAAACTTTAGCCATTCTAATAGGTGTGTAGTAGTATGTCACTATTGTTTTAATTTGCATTTTCCTAATGACTAATGGCATTGAACATATTTTTTAAGGGCTTATTTGTCACTTGTATATCTTCTTTGGTGACATATCTGTTTAAACTTTTGTTTATTAGATTATTTTCTTGTTAAATTTTGAGAGTTCATTCTATATCATGCAAGGATGAGTCAAAAATTATCCGCACTCTGACTGTAGAATTTATTTTAATTAACTTTTAGAAAAGACAAATACATCATTTTTCGACATAATCTACTTGCTTTTCAATACACTTTGTCCACCTGTCAATAAGCTTTCGTATTCCCTCATTAAAAAATGTTTTAGGCTGAGCTGCGAGCCATGAATGCACCGCTGTCTTCGCTTCTTCATCAGAGGTGAATCTGGCTCCTTCTTGTTGGCTAACACTTGTGCAGCCTTCTTTGAACTTCTCTATCCATTCATACATACTTCTTTGCAACAAAACACTTTTCCCATACTGTGTACAAAGTCTTTGATAAATAATGGCACCAGGTACACCCTCAGACCATAAAAAACGAATCACTGCACGCTGCTTTTCTTTCATGCAAATCACAAGTGGGGCATCCATTTTTGCTTGCAGTGCTCTTACAAATGAACTGATGTAACATGTTCATACCTGCACAGCAGTGACTGGGGAGACAGTAGCCTTGAACGGAAGAGTGCTGATAAGACAGTGTGGCCAACAGAAGTTTTAATATAACTGGAGTGTGGATAATTTTTGACTCACCCTTGTATCAATACATACAACTTCTTTATCAGATATATGCTTTGCAAATATTTTCTCTTAGTCTATGACTTATCTTGTCATTCTTTTCATATGGTCTTTGAATGGGCAGGCAATTTTACTTTTGGTTATGTCCATTTAATCAGTTTTTTTTTTTGTGGATCATGCTTTTGGTGTAATATCTGAGACATCTTTGCCTAATCCAAGGTCTTCAAGATTTTCTATGTTATTGTCTAGAAGTTTTATAGTTTTAGGTTTTACATTTAGGTCTATATTGTATTTTGAGTAATTTTTTTTTTTGACTGATGTTTCATTCTAGTTTGTGGCAACTTCTGAGCTCCTCACATGTCAGTCTGGAAATTACAAGTCCTTGCCTTTTCATGTTGTTTGAGTTTTTTTGTTTGTATTTTGTTTTTATGGTTATAATAAAGTTTAAAGTTTAAAATTTCTAAGTAATCAAATCAATCTTTTTCCTTATAGCTCTTCAGTTTTTATCACACTAATAAGATTAAATAAATTCTACATTTTCTTCTATTTTTATTTTTGTGTGTGTTTAATTTTTATTTATCTAGAATTCATTTTTGCTAATGTTCTGAGGTTAGGACCTAACTTACACTTTTTTTTCCAAGTGGATAATCTAATTTTCCTAACACACATATAAATACAAATGATGGAGATATAAACTAGCACACAACCTCTGTGGAAGGCAATCTGGAAACACTGTATCAAAATTACAGATGTACAAACCATTTGATCAGAAATTATATTTCTTTGGCTCTGGTCTATGGATATACTTGCATGTATGCAAAATGACACATATATAAGGTTATTCATGAAGTAAGCAGCTGCAAAACAATATCAGAAACAACTTTAAAGACCACTAGAAGGGATTTACTAAATGAATCATAGTGTAACCATATAATAGAAACTATGTAGCTGCTTTAAAGAAATTAGAAACTACCACACTGGTAAAGGAAAAAAAAAGCAAGGTACAGAATAATGTGTAAAGATGGTATCATTTGTGTCACAAAAGGAAAAAAACAAAGAATACATTAATCATATTGCATAGACATAAATTACCTCTGGAAGGATACATAGAAAACTGGAAACACTGATTACTTTCAAGGATGGAATGAGGTAGCTCAAGGACAAATGGTGAGGGAGATTTCACTATATACGCCTTTGTACAATGTGCTTATTAAAAAAATAAATAGGGACTTCCCTGGTGGTGCAGTGGTTAAAAATCCACCTGCCAATACAGGGGACATGGGTTCAATCCCTGGGCCAGGAAGATCCCACATGCCACAGAGCAACTAAGCCCATACGCCACAACTACTGAGCCTGAGTGCCACAACTACTGATGCCCATGCGCCTAGAGCCCGTACTCTGCAACAAGAAAAGCCACCACAATGAGAAGCCTGCACACCACAATGAAGAGTAGTCCCTGCTTGCTGCAACTAGAGAAAGCCCATACGCAGAAACGAAGACCCAACACAGCCAATAAATAAATAAATAAATAGATAAATAAATAAATATATTTAAAAAAATGAAAATTAAAAAGCCCAACTTAGATATCACCTCTAAAACAAAATAAAACAAAAATAATGGGAGTTTATTAAAAGGAAAAAATGTTTTAAATATTAATGCTTTAAATATAAATAAATAATGAATTAAATATAAATAACAAATACACAGGGATTTGTTACGTTATTAGTATTTTCAGTTAAAAAAGTAATTGAATTTGGGCTTCCTAGGTGGTGCAGTGGTTAAGAATCCACCTGCCAATGCAGGGGACATGGGTTGGATCCTTGCCCCAGGAAGATCCCACATGCCGCGGAGCAACTAAGCCCATGCGCCACAACTACTGAGTCTGCGCTTTAGAGCCTGTGAGCCACAACTATTAAGCCCATGTGCCGCAGCTACTGAAGCCCATGCGCCTAGAGCCCGTGCTCCACAACAAGAGAAACCACGGCAATGAGAAGCCCGCACACCACAAGGAAGAGTAGCCCCCACTCTGCAACTAAAAGCCCGCGTACAGCAAAAAAAGACCCAACACAGCCAATTAAATAAATAAATAAATAAATTTATTTATTTTAAAAATTGAAAAAAAATTGAATTATATTCATAAGGCACTAAGAGTAAGTGGCAGGATTATGGGTATTTTAATTTTTCTTCTTTTCAATATTTTCTATTTTTCCTTCAATGAACACATTTCTGTGGTAAAATAAGATTTTTTAATATTGAAACTTTAAAATAGAAATAAGTTGAAACTCAGGGGAAAAAATCACTATGTTGAATGCTTTCTGCAGCTCATACAAGATGTTCATTATTTGGATAAGAATAGAAAGACTGGAGGATTTAAAGACAATATTGGTTAAAAATGGAAGAAGAATCTCCTTCTACTACTATGTTCCAATTCATGTGACCCACACACAAACTGCTTTGATCTAGTGGCTGTTTCCAGAAAGTTTCTGGACAACTGTTCAAGTCTAAGGTAACTCATGTTATTGTAAGGGGGTAAAGTGAAATTCTGAAGACATGTTAGTTCACATTAACATCTATCAAGTTAACAGGGTGCTTTTTTAGAATGGTGTGTAGGGTAGAGAATGCCATCAGTCAAACAAACAGAATGCATTGAGTCTCATCGTTGCAAATGCCTGTGAATAATTTTTGTCACCATGCCTGCATTCACCTGCACAGGTGAAAAGATGAAATTTCTCAGAACAACATTCCAGCAAACAAGGCAAACCAATTTTCTGTGGTGATGTATTATCTATTTAGGCAACTGCTATTCACAATCAGGTTTTCTTATGTTCTTTATGTGGTAAGTAATGTGCAAAAATACCTTTGGTTGAGAGGAATCTGCAGCTGCTCAAAGTACAACTGGCCCAGGGAGTTTATGCTCATCACAACCTCTTCTTCAGACACCAAGTCTATCTTGAACGGGTTTGCTGTGATGTGACACTTCAGATCTCCTTTTCCATTTGCCAATACCAGACTGCCTGTATCCCCTGAGCATGAAGTCAGCCTGGAAAACAAGGCAGGAAGAGAACAATAAATTGCTATAGGTTTGCATGGCTCAATGCAATTCTCAATTCAAATTAGTACATCAATATTCATGTGACATAGCATAGATAAGGCAGTGGAGAGCTGTAATTGAGAGCATGGGCTTTGGTGTCAGAAAGCGTGGACTGAACATAGCTTTACCACACATTAGGTGTATAACTTTTCACAGGTTAGTCTTTTGAGTTCTCGGTTTCCACATCTGTAAAGTGGAAATGACAAAAGCAAGAACAAACAGAGCTTTCTGAGAGAATTAAACGAGATCACACATGTAAAGCACTTGGCACAGTGCTGGCACATAATAAGTGCTCAGTAAATGTTAGCTATCATCATCATTATTACCTTGGTCTGGACAGGCTAGTAACACTTTGGTGCACAGAATTTAAACATTTTTTCTTTCTCATTCCAAACAGACACTCAGAAAATGAGGAAATAACACAGATTGGGTTATTGATCCGCTCAGTCCACAGTGAGATGGAAAGGTCAAACTTGTTTATCTATTTATCACCTGACTTCCATCAGCCCCCAATGTGACAGGTAGACTTTTAGGATGTTTTGGATCCCCAGGAGTTATGCAAGCTCAGAGGCAGCACTTAAAATCCCTAGGTCTAGATATTTCTTTTTCTAGTGCATACTCACCCTGGTCTCAGGCCTCTTTAGGGAGGATTAGGAGGGACAGTTTATGATCTTATTATATATTTACATAATCTTCCTCCATGGCTTCTAGGCCTTCCCCTCAAGCAAGATGCTTGGGTTCTGGAAACTAGCTCCGTTGTTTGAGAGGTTGTGTCTCACTGTTCATCAAACCTAAATAGAGTTCTTTTGATTATTCTATCAAGTACTATTTTAGTCCATCTATTTCAGTCTAGTAGACCCCTTGACATATTGTTCACTGCCCTGAGCGTTGAGCCATTTTGAGTACCACACAGGCCCTGTTACGGAAACACATCCACCTTGTCTCTAACAAGTAAATGCTGCTACTTTGATTCTGCTACCTAGAGTCTCAACATCTCCACTGAAATCAGGGAGCCCATTTTAATGGTACCATTCCCACCATTATCTCTAGCTCAGAAAAGACATTCACTCACTACAATGCTTTCCAAGTGTTCCCTCACCAATGTATTTTCAATGAGTTATCTTTTGGATCCTTTGGAGAACAGAATTAGAGACTAGATGAGGTGGTTGCGTATGATATATCCACTTCAACATCTTTATCTCCCCAAGTCTATGAATCATTTCTTCTACACGGTGCCAAAGAATTTCTGCTACTTCAGCTTCGTTCAGCACAGTCCATAGCTGAGTTCAGATTATACTCAACCAACCAAGCAAATACTTAGAACAACTTTCAGCTGTCGAAGCTAGCATATTAAATCTGGATTCTCTTGTACATGCACCGAGTAACTTTAGTGTGATCCTAAAATTAAGGTCCTTCCTTCCGGTCTATCTAGGAGTCCCTCAGAAATCATTTCCATGCATATTTCCCAGGTTTTTGCCAATATAAAATCTTATAAATCTTTAGGTGTGTAAGCCTTTTCCTCCTGGGTTTGACTGTAATTGGCTCCCTAGGCATGTTGGGGTCTGATTCTGATAGTGGGTCTGGAGGCAGTGAAGGGTGGTTAAGGGTGAAGCACAGGGAGTACTGGAGTCCCCTGGTACAGTATATTTCAGGTGAGGTCAACACAGGGTGTCCAAGCAAGGTAAGATCAGCCTTATCGGACAGAGGACAAGGAGCTGCTTCTGCTGAACTTGGAGGCTCAGTGGAATTTTGAGGTTTGGGTAGTCAGAGTTATCCAAATCTTCCCAAATGCTGCTATTCAATTTTGAGGAGCCCTACCTTTTCACAGTTGAAGCCCTAAATTCACAGACTTGATGAAGCTGTGAATTTAACTTATGCAAACTACAGAATCTAACTCTCTATCTGATTTTCAGCTACAAGGACTCTGTAGCTACAAGGACTCTGTAGATATGAGAGACTTTTGGTATTGTCATAGAAATCTATTAGGTTTCTGACAATGCTAAGAATTTAAAAGCCTGGAACTGCTGTTTTCTTTAAGGTCTTCAGTGAAATTAACAGCAGCCAGGCCACCTTGGAGTTTTGAATTTTGTATGACAATCATGCTATGCTATGACCCCACCACTTGGTCTGCCAGAGCCATGCTTTCAATAGGAACTCTGTTTCAGGTGACCACAAGTAGTAATATAAGTGACTCTGCCACAGAATGCCGTGGTTTATTGCTACTCGTATCAATTTGCTAGAGCTGCCATAACAAAATACCACAGGCTGGGTGGCTTAAACAACAGAAATTTATTTTCTCACAATTCTCGAGGCTGGAAATCCTAGATCAAAGTGTCAGCAGGTATGGTTTCTTCTGAGGCTTTCCTTCTTGGCTTGCAGATGGCCATCCTCTTTCTGTGTCCTCACATGGCCATCCCTCTGTGTTATCTGTATCCTAATCTCCTCTTCTTATAGGATACCAGTCATATTGGATTAAAGCTCACTCTAATGACCCTCTTTTAACTTAATTACCTTTCAGAGGCTCTATCTCTGCATAGTCACATTCTGAGGTATAGGAGGTTAGGGCTTCAACACATGAGTCTGGTGGGGGACGGTACTATTCAGCCCAAAACACTGATATCCCACCCTCTAATGAAAACCAGGTCCCCACTGCCTTCCAATCCAACTAGATCAGCTAACTAAACTCATATTCCCATCCTTGAGGGTCTGTTGCTTATACTCATTTCTGATATCAATGACAATGCTAACCAAGACTCAACTGTAGATAACAGAAACAACTCTGGCTCTTTTAAGCAGTAAGTAAATGACTTAATATGGAGGATTATGAGCTTACAACAACATCATGGAAGATTTGAGGTAGCAGAGTTCTGACAGTGTGTCCAGTAATGACCCCAATACTACATAACTGTAGGCCAACAGAACTTCTCTCTCAGCTGGAGTCAGGAAGTTAGGTAATCAGAAGTCAATGTGGCAACTGCTGGGTTCCAGGATTATGCCACCTTAGCTGCAATCCAGAGATCAGGAAACCATTGCTCTAACTAGTGGCTTTAGAGTCACTCTATAGCTGCCAATGTACACCAGCAAAATGGGAAACTCAGTTCTGAAATCAAGGTAACTGTAAGTGCATCTGATTGGTGGAACCTGAATTACAACAGAAACTAGCTACATGGGAGTCTGGGAAATGGAGAAATGTAGTTTTTAGCTTTTTAATTACTATAGTAGCCAAAGGTTCTCTAGAAAGATGTTGAACTAGAAGCAAAACTAATATACCATATTTACTGCACAAAGCTAATATCACCCTGACTCCCAAACCTGGCAAAGATAGCACAGAAAAAGAAAGCTACAGACTAATTTTACTTATGAACACAGATGTAAAAATGTTAAAGGTTACTAGTAAAATGAATTGTCCAGGAGAGTAAAAAAATAATATAATGTGACCAAGAGGAAATACACACATACTCCCTCCCTCCCTCCCTCCCTCTCATTTGCCAACTGAAATGCCATGAGAATAGTCTCTTTTTAATTCTTATTTCCTAAGTTCTTGGCATATAGTAGTGGCTCCGTGATATATTTTAAATTTATGATAGTTCTATATCATAGGTGAATTAATTTCTCCTTAAAGTTTATTAACTTTTTATTAGATTTTCATGGAAAAAATAATCTGCATAAAACTATGACAAGATGTAGTGAAAACGAAAGTATGTGGCATAATCCTATATTCCCTTAGGGAAATGATATGGAGAAAATAACAAACCAACAGACAGAACCAAGTTAAAATATCACCAGAAAATGTGCTGAGCACTGATGCAGATTCTACAAGTACATGAAAAATGCTATAATCCCCAAAGATTTTTTTCCACCTAGAAACTGATTATTAATTTATCTGACTCTAAGTCAAATTACATGTTAGACTTCTGAGACTACCATTAATTAAAAGTGAGTCAGTCTAACTGTATAAATTACTGTAAGCATGGGAGTTTGGCTAGTACACTGGCTCTCTGGAGCCCTGCTGTTCATCTGAATGAGTCAATTAAGTAGCTCTCCTGCTTGCTCCCAAAGTCTGGTTGATAAATTGCTTACTTTGTGAGGTGAGGAGCAGGGATCAGAAGCTCTGCTTCTCCTCATCAATAAGTGCTGATGAGTCAAATGGTGGAGGAAGAGAGTACAGAATGGATAACATCAAAATGGATAAATTTATCCCCAAATAACTGAAAACTAACTCTGCAAATGGTTGTATCTTTGAAGAAACAAAATTTGAGACATACAAAAGCTGCTACTCAAAGTATGATAGAAGAACATATTGAGGATGTATCCAAGGTAGTGTGTTTCTTGGCTTACCTTACAGTGCTTGGCTTGTTTGTGAGGACATCAGGAACTTCATACCTGGGTTTCAAGGGTGTTTCTTCATTGATTTTAAGCCTGAAAATATTTCCTTCTATACCATAAACTTCAGCCAGGAGAGAAACCTGGGAACACACACGAGATTAGTTTCAACAGGTTACCCAAGTCAGTTCTACAAATTACAATAATTAGGAAACTACGTGTAAATTATTATAGGCCAAGCAAATTGGAGAACAATGGCAATCATGAAGAGAAACCCCCCCCCACCCCCAATCTATACATGTACTTGCTTGGCTCTGCCTGTAGTAGAAACAAACACCACCTATGTGTTCTTTGGCTAGGCAAATGTAGTTGTCCAGACTAGGATCATTAGAAGTAAAAGGCCTCTCTATTAATAATTATAATGGATGACAGGCATAAACCAAAACTGCCCTTGGAAAATTGGAATATATGGCCCACTGTATCTACGATAAACTACAGATATCTTAAGAATAGAGTCTGGTGTTGAAACTAGAGTAACTAGATTCCAGTTGAATGAAAGATGAAGGATAACAAGCCACAGAATAGAAAAGAATAGAGAGTAGGTGGTCATTGGGGTTCTCTAGATGAATAAGGCTTCCTGCGCAAAAATCAAGGCACTTCCGGTACACTTAGATTAAGGTCTGGGGAACTTTCTCAAGAGACTGGGATATTCTCAGCTTTCTCAAGAGGATGGAGAATTTAGGTGAAATTCTACCTATGATGATAAATGGAAGCAACATAGAATCATAAAGAGAATGTAGAATTTGAAAAATAAAACACAAAACAAAACAATAACAACAAACTCTGAAGGCAGAAATGGCTGGATTTAGATTACAAAATGAGGACTCAAGATTAGAGAAATATCTTAGGACAGTGGTTTTCAACTGATGTGCCATGCTGCACTAGTTGCAAATCATTAAGTACAATACGATGCCAACTTCTGGTTGCAACTGGGTCTGTATATTGTTACTATAATGTCTGTTAAAAGAAAGGCTAAGCTGGGTAGGCTGTGTGAGGTAACACAAAGAACAGGTATGATGTGGTGCAAGCAAGATATAGGAAAAAGGGGGAATATTAATGCAGCACCAAAAAACAGAAACAGAAAACAAAACAACCCCTCCCTCCCAAAACAATGTTACTGGAACCTTGCTTCTTCAGAATATAGGAAAGTAGTCAGGGCACTTAAATAGTGACAGGACACTGAAGAGTGACCAGGTAAATAATGGTAACTAGGCTGTGGCTGCTTTTTACACACATTTTTAAAACAAGTTTATGGTGTAGTACTGATTATAGAATAATTATCTTTCTCCAGCTTTATTGAGAAATAATTGACATATTCTGTAAGTTTGTTGTACAACTCCTTGATTTGATACTTACATATTGCAAAAATGATCACCATCATAGCATTAGCTAACATCTGCATCAAGCTACATAATCTCCATTTCCTTTCTGTGGTGAGAACATTTAAGATCTATTCTCTTAGCAACTTTCAAGTATATAACAGAGTATTATTAACTACAATCACTATGCTGTACATTAAATCTCCAGAAGTTAGTCATCTTATTATAGTTGGAAATTTGTACTCTTTGGCCAATACCTCCCCCTTTCCCCTACTCCCAATCATACTGTAATTACTGCTTATATGTTTTAATATTCTTTTGTATATCTGATTTACTTCAAATATGCCATCAGAATTCTAAGATTTGAAAATGTGTCCAAATATAAGGCTGAAATCCTGTTAGATTATGTATTCTGTCCCAAGTTAGACATAAATTTCCACTACTCTCTCAAATTTAACATTTACTTGGCATCTAATATTGCAGGGTGCTGATTGCTGTGAAAGGGATGGCTAAACTCTTAGGGAGAGCACAATTCAGAGGAGATGAAACGTGTGTAGTAACCATAAAGCATTTTATGATAAGTGCTGAGACAGGACAAGGAGAGTGCTGCGGGAGAACAAGGAAGGGGAATATTGATGACTGTAAGGAGAGGGGTTCTGGGATATCCATCTGGAGGAAGATTAGTAGGACTTTGGGTAGGCAAAATTGGGCAAGAACATCCTAAGCAGAGGGCACACAGGTTGTCTGCCTACGTGTGATGAACAAATTGAATCTAGTTTATTTACTCAGAGATCCTCCCATTTATAGTAAAATAACTTTCTTAAAAATTTTTATCTTTTTAAACCAAAGACTGTTCTTGGGGCTGCAGCCTAGGAAAGAATCCTAATTATATGAGAGAAGGTAGCAATAACCCTGCTTTTCCTATAATGACCTTATGCAAGCAAACATACAAATCAGAGTCAAAGCCCCATTTTGTTCTCATTTTAACTTAATTAAGCAAACCAATTTTGCCAGTAGGTAACCCTTTTCAAAGTCAATATCCAGATTAATTCTTATCTTTTATTGCCATCAACATAGCTTCATATTCCAAGCACACAATTTCCTTAGATCTTAGTATACATTTGCTCATATGATCTGCCTCCTGTTTTTTTTTTTTTTGGCTTAAAAAATCAACAGCAGCGGACTCAGAAATCCAACAAGTAAAGCTGCTTGGGTTGAAGACAGCAGGAAGTGGCTCAGAGCCTCTACCTTTGAGCCCCCTCCCCTCCCCGCACTGAGTCCTGAGACACCTCCACGGAAACCTCAGGGCTATGCGGATGACAGTTTATAAACCAACTTCCTTGGGCTTCTTAACTGTCAGCTATTGCCCAATTCTTCCACCAAAACCTGACTGTCAAATAGCCTGGACATGAATGTTCTATGCATCTATCTAAAACATTAAGAATTTCTAAATATTCCTGTTCTCTAGAGACCTGTTTGGACATTTATTTTAAAATAATATACAAATAAATTAAATATTAAAAATGACAATGAAAAAATATGTTAAGTTACAGAAGTTAGATTTCAAAAAACTCAGAATTAATGTTAATATTTAGAGAATAGCAGTACAAATTGCAGCAAGATGGATTTATGTAAAATAAGTGAAGAAACACAGAACTAAACATTTTAAATAAGGTGAGACAGCATGGGTTTTGCTCCTCTAGAAAGACTTAAGATGTGTAAATGTCCTCCTACACAGAGGAGATGAAATAAATCCTCAAGGAAAGAAATACATTTTGGAGTTTCATTTTAATACTACAAGTCTCTACTTGGTTTTTCATTGAGAGGCTCACCTTTCATAGTCTGGAAAGTGTAAATTCCCCTTTTCTATCTTATTTCTCCCATACTCAACAAAAATAAAACCTGGTAGTTTGTCAGCCATAAGTCTAGTTTTTTTGGCCACAAGGGGAAAAGTATCAGACAGGTTATAAAAATCATGGTGGTAAAAACAGCCTTGTCTGTATATTCAAGCAGTGGAATGATAACAATTATATTAAAACTTTATTTTTCATTTCACCTAGAACTAGTAGAGACTGTGACTGAGTTAACAAAAGAGCCCTAGAACACATATTTAAATGGTGGTGGGTATTTAGAAAAGAAATTATGACCTCATCAACTTCTCCATGATGGGTAGATCTTGCTTTTCCTCTGGCACCAGGTCTCTTTACTATACAAGGAACAGTTAACCTAAAAGCCCTAGAAGAGTGAGCAAGGATCTCTCCCAGCTATTGGTCAAGACCTCCTAGGATTCAGAGAATGGTCTAAGAGTTCAGTAAATTGCTGTAGGGCACTTACTGCCCCTTCCATAGCTGCAGCCAGTTGATTTATTGCAAGCACTGACTCTCTATGGAGAACACTGGCAGGTTCACGCTGGGCATTAGCCTGTTCCCCAAGGACAATTAGCCTGTCCAGGTATGCTTCTGATTGCTTGGCCAATTCCCAAATTAGCTGCCTGTTCCTGGCCATTTCTGCAGAAACAATCCTGGTTAACAAGTGGTAGTTCTTCCTCATCCGTTGAGGATGTGGCTGGTCGTGCCAAGTCCCATTTTCATGAGGCTGAGATGAAGAGGCAAGGGATAACTTCATGGAGGTGCTCAGAGATATCCCTGCATCCTTGGAGAAGCCACCAGAAGTGTTGTCTTCAGTGAAAACTTCCAACTAGGCTGCAAAATAAACATTTTGCCAAATGGTTCATCCACGTCATGAAAAGCATAAAAATTAGCAATATAGTAGGTCAAAGACATAGGTCTGTTCCAAATTGCCTTTCTAGCAGTGCTTTTTAGGTACACTAAGAAGACAGCATAAATTTCCCTGCTCTGATGTCACAAAGCTAGATCTTCTCTGCTTCTCAATCCAGGTCAAATTCTGACTGAAGGTAAAAAGGTACAAAATTGATAACAGTAGGCAAAAAAGAGATCTAAAAAAGCAGTAAGCATTTTACTAATAACTCCTTTAAGATTTTCTTCTGGAAGCTTCTTTATCAAATATCTGATTATTTTATCATAAGAAATAGGACCCTATGTAAGAAAACTTAGGCATTTGAACCTGCAACAAGCTTTTCTTCAAAGCCTAGACGTCCTGACCCAGAGGCAACACACAGGGCAACACTTCAGTTTGTTTTGTAACATTACTGTGTCCCAGAAACATCATGTTTACTACGAAGTGAACTGCGTCAATCCCCGCCCCCCCCCCCCCCAATTTTCCCCCTTGTCCAACCCTTCAATTCATATGTTGAAGCCCTAACCCTCAATGTGATGGCACTTGGGGGTGATTAGATTTTGATGAGGTCATGAGGGTAGAGTCATGATGGGATTACTGCCTTTACAGGAAGAGACCAGAGTTAGCTGTCTCTCCATCATGTGAATGTACAGTTGACCCCTGAACAGAGATTTGGACTGTTTGGGTCCACTTATACATGGATTTTTTTCAATAAATACATACTATAGTACCATATGATCCATGGTTGGTTGAATCTGTGGATGCAGAACCATGTATATTGAGGGCCGACTGTGAAGTTATACTTAGATTTTCCACTGCATGGAGATGTCGGCACCACTAATTCCTGCATCGTTCAAGGATCAACTGTACAGTAAGGAGGTGGCAGGCTACAAGCCAGGAAGTGGGACCCTGATCTCAGACTTCCCAGACTCCAGAACTGTGAGAAACAAACGTCTGTTAAGAAACCCAGTCTATGTTATGGTAGTGTGAGCTAAGACGATGTTGAAGGAAACTTGGTTCTGTTTCCTGGTTGCTTATTCCTGGTTGCAGGTTGGGAAAGGCAACTGGGAAGACGGAATTCAAAAATTAACAACAGACCCTGACAACAAAGTTACTGCTTTAAAAGTTTTAATGGTGTGGGGGCAGGTAGGCACTCAGAGTGCTGGGTATGTCAGAATCTGCCTCATCAGTGAAATGTGAGAACTGCAGCTGTGAGCTGAATATGATCCTCTTAGACTTTGGGCTCTGTCTCTCTGAACCTGAAATAAAAAGCTGTCATCGAATAAGTGAATATATGTGGCCTTTTAAAAATCTCCAGACCACACCCTTACCATACCCTAATGTGAAATCTTTCATGAAACAACCATTTCATCCCAGAAATGACCTCTATTGGAGGCTCCCTGACTATGCAGTGAGCAGGATACAAGGTCCAGACAACTTTAGAAATTAGTTTGGATCTTCGTTGTCCCCATCAAACTGATAGAGGGCATGAAGCCTTAAGTGATCTCAACTCTAAGTGACGAGGAGAACATTAAAATGACGTTCAGCTCAGAATTTTAGGGTGATCTCCTGAAACATACATTTGTGTGCATAGGCCTGACATCAGAGCATGCAGATTTCCTGTGCAGCACTGTTATTTCCAATACCTGAACATGGTGTCTGTTCCAAGGGGTCCTCAAAGTTCTCAGTCTTGGGAGCCATGTTGCTGACATTCTGGATCACTTCCCTTGCTTGTCCTGCTCCTCAGCTCCCTTCTGAGCCACGTGCTGTCATGTGCTGAGCTCCTGTGGGTCCTCCTGGACTGTGGCTTCTTTTCCCCTGAAGGCATCCAGATCTGGTGGCCTCTGGTTCTGGCACCTGACCTGAACAGCACTGTCTCTCATATTTTCAGGATCCAAAGAGAGGTGTGCACAGAGAAACTGACCTATTGTCTTGTAAAAGGCCATGTGAGAGGATCCACCACTAACGTCACTGGTCTGGAGCTGTGCTGAGAAGTTGCATTTTGGCCCACACTGGTATTCCGAGTGTCTCATTTACTCTGCCTCAGCATGTGTCATCACGACAGTGGACTGTTCAGGTGCTCAACAGACTGAGCCTCCCCAAGGATGGAAAGGGATTCTTGCCCTGACTATGGGACAACTAAAACTCTCTGGGGCTAGACACATGGGAGACAAGGCGGAAAAAGAGCAAACGACAGGAAAAATGAGAAAGGAAGGGACCTGACTGCTGGTATTAGGCTTACCAACTCTTGGAAGGTCTCTGGTGGACTCCTTGCAATTCCTGGAGCCAACTGCTTCTGCTGACCCTGAATGCAGGGGTTTGGCTGGGTATTGGTCTATTAGACCACATGCAAATGGCCAGTGACTCTCTAGGAAAGAAATTAATGCTGCCCCATGTTTTCCCACGAACAGCTTTCAAACTTGGCTACAAAACAATGTTAAAGTTTTGGAGACTTAGATCAGTAGATGAGGAACTATGACTTCAAAGTTACCATGAGCTGTGAACTCAAAGATCTCACAGGTGCCAAGCAAGGGGGGGAATTCCTCCAGAAAAAAATGAGTAGTAAAAGAAGCAGCTCTAGGTTTTGAAGAAAGGCTAGCCATCCCTTTGGTGTAGTGAAGAGAAATGAACTAAGTGTGCTGCGACCACAACTACATCCTCAAGTAACCAGAAGCTGGGAACAAGGGACAGGGATAGAGAACACAGAACTGCTGATATGCTTCTATTCAGGCAAGGAAGCTATGTTAGAGGATTCCACATCTTTGAAATGACTAAAATCTCTAAAATTTCATATGAAAGGTAGCCTTCCTCACTGTCCAATTGCTCCTCCTGCCTGGGAACAAAGTTTGGCCTCCTGGCTAAGTTAAAGGCCTTACAAATGTTACAGAGAACGCCCTGATGTTGGGGGGGTCAGTTTTTGTTCTGTCTTCTCCGAGGAGATTCCTCAGTGCAATGCTATATGGCAAGTGCTGTGGCAATCACAAGATCTCACAATGTTGTAGTGAACATGGGGATGTCTTCTCAGTCTGCTTCCCAGAACTGGGCTGTGTTAGTGAGGTGATGGAATTACTATCCAAGCTGTTATGGGACCTAGACTGCATGTCTTAACCTATGTCCTTCAGTGAATTACCAATTAAACCAGATTGGTCTGGGAGGCCTTAGAAGCTTAGGATGCCTTTCGAAGATGGGGGAGGATCTGAAGCCAGGGTCAGGTTGGAAGCATCAGCTACTTGTGCATGACCACACTTCTTAGCCCAGCCCACATCACTTCCTCTGTGACTGGCCCACCTGAGGTAGTGTGAAAACTTGACAGATGAGAAAAAGCACTTAGGATACTGCTCTAAACCTTTCAGCATGTAATAACACTGATCTGTTAGTGAAGCAGCTCAGGGGAGGGAACACTTGTGACTTATTCAACTGTATTGACCTTTGCTCCTCTTGCCCACTCACATTTTGAGGTTTGAACATTCACTGAATCGGTACCCTGCCTGAGTGTACGCTATGTAATAGTGATAGAAAGAGTGTGGGTGCTTGATAGAGTCTACAGTCACAGGTGAAAATTCTGGTTACTAGCTATGACTTTGAGCAACTGGCTTTTTAGACCTCAATTTCCTTATCTGAAAATTGGGGATGATACAATGTACCTCTTAGATGTATTCTGAAGATGAACTGAAAGGAAAAAACATTTGTAAAACATCTACAAAGCATCTGATACAAGGCAATCTATATGTTGATAGTCATATTACTTTTAAAGTAGAATTGTGTAGATATTAAAAAGACAGCATTACTTCTCTCACACAGTTTATTTTTGAAGCATACATGGTTTAATTGCCTTTGTGGAAATTTACTTCATTCAACCCAAATAAATGTAGAAACAAATAATTCTCTGTAGAAAATGCTTTTTCTCACCTTAGCTGCTTCGTTGATGATTTGGAACCTGGTGCTGTCTTTGCCTGTCGTGACTGAGTTTAGTAATGCCCGATAGGTAGACTTCTTGGAGAGCCGCTGTTTATGACGCCTACAGATTTGGAGTATACAGATGCCTGAGAATGATTTGTGACTCTCAGCCTCCAAAAGACTATATTACCATGTGGAAGTCATTAAAATTCACTTTGATAGTAAGTGAACTGGGCACAGGCAGTATATTAGTACTCCAATAAAGCACTACCAGGAGTATCAATACTTTAGAGAGCTAATAAAACTAATAAGAGTGCCAACACAATTAATAAAATAATAAGAATGCTAATAAAATTGTTCACCATAACACTGCTCAAAAATGGTATCTTGTCCCCTTTATTGAAAAAGTGGGGCAGTTTTCATAGATGACATTTATTAGCTTGTTGATTTCCCTCCCTCTTTCCATGAAATGTACACTTTAATAGAAACTTAATAAATCTTAGTGGAAATCCAATATAATCTAATGGTTTGACAAAGTGACCAGGAGTTCAGTATAGAATTCCCTCTAAGGTACCTGTTCAGGATTAAAATATGATTTTCTTCCTCTAGAGTAGTGTGTATAAATCAGAAAACTATGATATATTTTTTTGTGATTTCAGTTTCAGGGCCACATAAAGGTAGGTGCTCGAAAGTTTTTTTTAAGGAAATATGTTTTGAGGCTCTGGGGAAACAGGCAATCATGTAGTGGTGAGGGGAGTGCAAAATGACATAATCTCTATGGAGGGATATCTGGTAACAGTTAAAATTTCAAATACATTTACTCTTTGACCTATTAATCCCACTCCTGGAAATTCATCCTATAAATATACCTGCATGTATAGCTTTTCACTGTGGCAGTGACATTATAGGAAAAGACTGAAAACAACCCAAGGGTCTAGAAATAGGAGAGAGACTGAATAAATTATAACATAATTTACCCAATGAAATACTATACAGCTATGAAAAGAGGAAAATCTCCATATACTCATGCAGAGCTCTTCAGAATAAATTATGAAGCAGAAAAAAAAGAGGTATACAACAATGTATATAGAAAGCTACTTGGTGTAAGAATGGTGGTGATATAAGAATACATGCATTCACAAAAAGAAATACTGGAAAGATAAATAAATTAATAAATCTGGTTACTTACAGGGAAAGATGTGGAATGGGGTGGAAGGGGACAAAAATGAGAGTAACATTTTTCAATGTGTATCTTTTTATATTATTTGATTTTGAACCACATAAAAGTATTATTTCTTCAAAGATTCAAAAACTTAACATTAGTTTAAAGACACTTTGACTTTTAAAATAAAACACCTGTTTATTAATACAGTAATGTTAATTATAAGTATACAATACAATTAATTATAATAATAACATATTAATAAAATCATACAGGAGTAAGTTAAAGTAGTAAAGGTGAATGTCTCCTGTTGATAAATTCTTTAATCACTGAACTTCCTGACTCTTTCCTCAGAAAGTCTATCAGTTTTCAAAAATTTAATAAACATCAATTTTGAAGTATTTTCAGAACTATTTTACCTAGGTCACACACTTCCTCTCCTTACCTGTAGAAAGCAATCTTGCTGCAGTCTTTGAAAATGCTTTTATCCACAGCTTCATTTTCAACACTAAATAAAAAGACATTTTAAGAAACTTATTTTACATAAGGTTTGTGAATCCAATTTTTGTATCTTCTCTATAACATAAACATGGGATGTAAATCACTGTGATGTAAAATTGTGTCGTGGGTATAACATAACACAAAAATGTGCTTGCTGCTTACATCCTTCTGTAAACTACCCAAGGTAAACAACAAAACATGAAGTTCGGGGATTGCTCTGAAAACAACAGAAAAAGAGCACTGTCACTTATGAGAAAGGGTTCTTTAAAAAGATCTAAATGTAAGGCCAGACACTATAAAACTCCTAGAGGAAAATATAGGAAGAACACTCTTCGACGTAAATAACAGCAAGATCTTTTTTGATCCACCCCCTAGAGTAATGGAAATAAAAACAAAAATAAATAAGTGGGACCTAATGAAACTTCAAAGCTTCTGCATAGCAAAGAAAACTATAAGCAAGATGAAAAGGCAGTCCTCAGAATGGGAGAAAATATTTGCAAACGAATCAACAGACAAAGGATTAATCTCCAAAATATATAAACAGTTCATCCAGCTCAATATCAAAAAAACAAACAACCCAAACCAAAAATGGGAAGAAGACCTAAATAGGCATTTCTCCAAAGAAGACATATGGATGGCCAAGAGGCACATGAAAAGCTGCTCAACATCACTAATTACTAGAGAAATGCAAATCAAAACTACAGTGAGGTATCACCTCACACCGGTCAGAATGGGCATCATCAGAAACTCTACAAACAGTAAATGCTGGAGAGGGTGTGGAGAAAAAGGAACGCTCTTGCATTGCTGGTGGGAATGTAAATTGATACAGCCACTATGGAGAACAGTATGGAGGTTCCTTGCAAAACTAAAAATAGAACTACCATATGACCCAGCAATCCCACTGCTGGGCATATACCCAGAGAACACCATAATTCAAAAAGACACATGCACCCCAATGTTCACTGGAGCACTATTTACAATAGCCAGGACATGGAAGCAACCTAAATGTCCATCAACAGATGAATGGATAAAAAATATGTGGTACATATACACAATGGAATATTACTCAGCTGTAAAAGCAATGAAACTGGGACATTTGTAGAGACATGGATGGACCTAGAGGCTGTCATACAGAGTGAAGTGAGTCAGAAAGAGAAAAATATCATATATTAACACATATATGCAGACTATAGAGAAATGGTACAAATCAACCGGTTTCCAAGGCGGAAATAGAGACACAGATGTAGAGAACAAACATATGGACACAAGGGGAGAAAGCAGGGAGGGTTGGGGGCAGGAATGAATTGGGAGATTGGGATGCCAAATTGTACACTCTAAACATATGCAGTTTACTGTCTGTTAACTGTATCTCAATAAAAGTTCTTAAAATAAATAAATAAAAATAATGACCGAAGGACTTCCTAGGTAGCACAGTGGTTAAGAATCCACCTGCCAATGCAGGGGACATGGGTTGGATCCTTGCCCCAGGAAGATACCACATGTCACAGAGCAACTAAGCCTGTGCACTACAACTATTGAGCCTGTGCTGTAGAGCCTGTGTGCCACAACTATTGAGCACATGTGCTGCAACTACTGAAGCCCACATGCTTAGAGCCTGTGCTCTGCAACAAGAGAAGCCACCACAATGAGGAGTCCACACACCACAATAAAGAGTAGCCCCTGCTCGCCACAACTAGAGAAAGCCTGTGGTGCAGCAATGAAGACCCAACACAGCCAATAAATAAATAAATAAATAAATTTATAAAAAACAAAAAAACAAATATTGTATATTAACACATATGTGGAATCTAGAAAAATGGTACAGATGAACCTATTTGCAGGACAGGAATAGAGATGCAGACATAGAAAACAGATGTGTGGACACAGTGGAGAAAGGGGGGAGTGGGACAAATTCAGAGATTAGGATTGACATATATACACTACTGTGTGTAAAACTGAAAGCTAGTGGGAACCTGCTGTAGGGAGCTAAGCTCAGTGTTCTGTGATGACCTAGATGGGTGGAATGGGGGGAGGGGGTGGAGTTGAAGAGGTCCAAGACAGAGGGGATCTATGTATACATATAGTTGATTCACTTTGTTGTGTAGCAAAAACTAACACAACGTTGTAAAGCAACTATACCCCAATTAAGAAAAAAAAAAATGACTGAAAGCTATGACTACAACAATAAAATCTGAAGGAGTAAAAACAAAAAGCCCTAAAGCAAACCAACAAATACAACCCACCCACATATTTATTCAACAAAATACTGTCAGAATATTCTTGCTCAGTGTTGGGCTCTGAGGAAAGATAAAGAGAGTGTTCAAGCCTTCTTTGAGAGCTTAACCAATATCATAAAATCAACCTGACAAATGCTATTAACAGAGGTATGTACAAGGTGCTAGAATAAGGATAGAAACAGAGAGAGAAGGAAAACCCTTTGCTTTTCAAGATGATGCTGACAATCTAGGGGCCGCTGTTTTTTAAAACCGAGTTTCCAAAAAAGCTGTTTCTGGACGAGAATACGATCAGGATGTATGTATATTGCTACTTCAGTATATGTATTTAACACATACTGATTAAAACAATTACAGGCAGACTTCCTAGGTGGCGCAGTGGTAAAGAATCTGCCTGCCAATGCAGGGGACACGGGTTCGAGCCCTGCGCTGGGAAGATTCCACATGCCGCGGAGCAACTAAGCCCGTGCGCCACAGCTATTGAGCTTGTGCTCTAGAGCCCGTGAGCCACAACTACTGAGCCCATGTGCTGCAACTATTGAAGCCCATGCACCTAGGGCCCATGCTCCACAATAAGAGAAGCCACTACAATGAGGAGCCTGCGCACCACAATGAAGAGTAGCCCCCGCTTGCAGCAACTGGAGAAAGACCGTGTGCAGCAACAAAGACCCAATAAATAAATAAATTTATATATATAAAAAAAACCAATTACAGGCTATAATGAAAAAACCACACTGACTTTCATGCAGAGACATGATGAATACATCTGTGGTCAGCATGTCCATGATTAAGCAGGAAGCTATGATTGAACACCAGTTGCAAAATATAATGAAAACAAGCCCAGAGAAATACACCTGGCCATGGTTTATCAACGGAAGAAATCAAATCCTTCATTGATTCAGTCTTTGTCACCGTTTCTTTTAATCAAGTGTGCAAAGATTATAGAGAAATTTGTAGTCTCTTTCCAGCACTGAAGAATAAACTCTGGAATGAGATAGGAAGAGGTGTATTTAGCTGAACTTTGAAAGCAACATGTTTGAAATTCACGTGTTAAGAGTTCTGATCACAACTCTTTCCGTTTTGTTAACCATCCTGCAAGTATTTCATGAGGGGCTATTAACTTCAATTAATTCCCTGGGGAAATGAGAAGCTGCATAAAGTCCACAAACATAAAACATACAAATAAGACATGCACTCAAACAATCAATAAAGTCTTCAAAGCCAGAATGTTGTTTTCAGGTACCACCTATCCCCTGCTTCCGTGGGCCCTGGAATCAGTCCCTGCTGGACCACCGGGCCTTTACCTGATTTCCTTTTTCTCAGCTGCTTCCATGGCTTCCCGGTCACTTCACAGGCTCCCAGGTCTCAGGCCAAGGCCCCAGGCGATCTATTAAATTCTCAGTCTTTCTAAATAATTACCAGAGCTTCACCACCATCAAGTTTCTGGGACTTTCAGGTCCTTAAGGAGTGACAAATTGACACTTGTTCCTGGGATTTCCAGGCCCGAATTAGCGTTTCTACAGAGATTTACTTATCAAATTTTTCTTGGTTATGAGTGGCTGATGAGGAGCTGCCTTCATTAAAAACCGAAAGGTTTTTGCACCAGAGGAAGCGTGTACTCAGCCCTTAGAGAATGAAAACCCAGAGCGTGAGAAACAGGAAGCACCGAGACGGCCTGCGTGGTTGGGGCGAAGCTTCTGCAGATCTACCTCAGTGACGGTCACTCCAAATACTTAAGACTGACCCACTCTCTCCCGGCGTTTAGTTTTGAGTAGCAAGTGCCGGCCGGGTTGTCGCTGGGGGCTGATGTTTTAAAAGGGGTCATCTACTACATTATCCAGTTTAGGAACGCTTATACTCCACCATCACCAAACTCCAGTCTTTGCTTAAAGACTCCGGAAACCGAGAACTTACTACTACACGCTAAACAGGTAGCCAGACTTACGGCTTTCCCAGACTTCTGGCCCCAGCGTCTGACTGACTTAGAAGGGATGAGTGACTGGGGCGAACGGGAGGAGGAGAGAGACAAATGACACACGGGGTTCTTCCCTGGTCCCCAAACCCTTTAAGAGCTGGAAGAGAGACGAGCCAACAAACTAGGCGGCAGCTTTTGGCGATCAACCTGTTACTCGAACAGACGAGGGTACCACAGGACGACGCCTGCGCAGTAGGTCCAAAGCCTCACCCCCAAGCCGTGACGACACCCCGAGGGCGGAGCCGCTCAGTCGCAAAACAAACAAGCCCCCAGAGGTTTTGAGGACCCGTATGATCCCGCCCCCCAGAGCGGAGCCGGAAGAGGGCGGGACGAACCGGAAGAAGGCGAAATGCTTTCGGTAGGCACTCCAAGGCTGTGAAGATGGCGGCAGCTGCGTGGCTTCAGGTGCTGCCTGTCATTCTTCTTCTCCTGGGGGCTCAGACGTCCCCATTGTCGCTTTTCAGTGTAGGACCAGCACCCGTCGCTGCTACCGACCGATCCAAGTGGCACATTCCGATACCGTCGGTGAGTGTTCGCTTCAGGAGCAACTGAACCTGGAGGAGCAAGGGGTGGGGCTACGGCGGCCCAAGGGGTCCATGAAGGTTTCACTAAAGTCCGCTTCCAAAGGGGTGGGATTGCCGGGAACGTCTGTGTAAGTGCTTGACGGGGACTCACCTCCCTGGAGCGGGAAGCAGTACATTTCTGTGGGTAGATTAGCAGGAATGTCAGGGTCATTTCAGGAGCGGAGAGCCGCGGTGGAGCGGTTTCTTATTAGCAAAGTCAGAGAACTTTCACTGCCTGACTGGAAATGTGTAAACTTGATGTATAGATGGAGAGTGGTTTCTCTTTCAGCAGAAGTTTCAGAGACTTGTGACCCCGGGTTGAATGAGAGGGATATGTAAATAGACTTCTCTCTCTCTCTCTTTTTTGTTTCCTCTGCACTTTTTTGTTACTGGATAATTTTACTTACGAAATTGGTTGATTTCGTTTGGTCTTTAAAATGATTATTCGAAGCCTTGCCGTGTAATTAGGAAGCGTAGGCATTTAAAACGATGTATTCTAACGTGAGAATGTTTAAAACGGAAGAAACAGTATTCTAAAATTTCTTGTGGTAAGTTAGTCTTTCTTAAGAACAGTTAACTAGATTGGTTGACGCTTTCTGCCGTTTACCACCCTTTTGAAACCTCATTTGAGTAAGAGCTATAGTCCTGTGAGCCAACAAATCAGATGCTGGCAGGAAATGCCGAAAGGCATGTCTTATTAAAACCACGGTGGCCTTTTTGTTCTGCTCTGCTCACTGGTTGTAATGCCCAAATCTTATTTGAGCTTTTGATATGGCAAGAATTACAGCTCTTATTCATTTGGTGAAGATACTCAATTTTAGGTATTTACTTGTTGTTTGTAAAATAGTAGTTAAGTCTGGCTGTCTGCTCATAGAATAGTTTATTTGAAGAAATGATTGGTTATTCTGGGCAGTGATTAGTGAGTAAAGGGAATGAACTGATTAAGGAGTACCTTCCAGGAAGATTTAAGTTAGGTTAGGATTTCTAGCAGCCTTCCTTCTAGAGTCCTTGCTTCATGGCCTGTGGGAAAAAAATCAGATCTGTGCACCAAGCTTCACAATCCTGCAGTTTGGATATGGTTGAATTTTACTACAAGAAAGGATATTGATTCCTTTTGAGTGTGTGTGTTAAGAAAACTAACTTCAACATTTTATAAATTTAGGTTTTTATATCAGTTATATTCTGCCTTGGGAATTAAAGTGATCTGATGCTAATTATCTGTCTCTCCTTTATCTTTGCAGGGGAAAAATTATTTTAGTTTTGGAAAGATCCTCTTCAAAAATACCACTATCTTCCTGAAATGTGAGTTTTTGCATTTCATGAAGTTTTTATTCGAGGTTTTGAGTGATCTTTAAACTTTTAAATTGCCTGTTTTCTACTCTGATGATTTACTCTCAACATAAGTTCTGAAATTTAGTAGTCCAGCACTATCTAGGTATAAACTTATGTAGTGTAACTAGGGTCCTTTAACTGAATAATCTTCAGAATACTTACTTTTGTGAACTTTATTTTCTTCTCTTGTTTTTCTGGTGTTTACAGTACATAGTTAGACAGATTGTTTTGGTTGAATGCATGTATGGGTTTTAATCTGTTCTGAGTCAGAGAGATAACTGCTGATTTCGCTTTTGTGTGCTTGTTAGATGTTTACTGGATACATTACCTAGGTTTGTCAGACCATTGGCTCTGAACAAATACGTTCAGTAAAGCTTTTGTTTGCAGAAGGAGTATTTTACCACTTAGATCTTTGGAAGAGGAAGCTCAAAGATAATTACCAGGAAATACAGATTATGTAGAACAAAACCAGTCTGTCTAGTGGGAAAACCGCTGTATCTGAGTCTAGAATACCCCATTGTGTATTAAAGAAAAGCTTTCTTTTATTTCTGAAACTGGCTTTATTTTTGGAGAATGAATGATCATGGGCAGCTCGATTTCAAGATCAGGAATAAAAATCCAGACCATCCCTGTGTGCTCCTGTTCATATTTCTGTGAAAGCGCAAAGATACGTCATAGTTGGATGATTTTATTCTTTTAATCATTTAGTAAGAAGTAGTTACTGAATACTACTATGTGCCAGGCACTGTTTTAGACAGCAAGGAAGTGATAGAAGAGACCCTTTCTCTTATTGAGTTTACAGCCTAGTGGGTTGGTGAGGTTAGGTAGAATTTCTATGAAGAATATACTGTCCATGAAAATATGATCTCTTGGCTAATGATTTAAGTTTGATTTAAATCAAATCTACTCTGACATGCTGGTCTTCCTTGTGAGGTTGGCTTACTAGAAAAGAAAAGCTTTTAGGGATAGCAGTATTTTGTCTTTTGAAATAGCCTGACAGCCTGTGTGTATGCTGTTCTGCCTTTGTATTATGTACAGTCTCTTTTTTTTTTTTTTTGGCTGTGTTGGGTCTTCGTTGCTGCATGAGGGCTTTCTCTAGTTGTGGAGAGCAGGGGCAACTCTTTGTTGGGGTGCACAGGCTCAGTAGTTGTGGCAAACGTGCCACACGGGCTTAGTTGCTTCGAGGCATGTGGGATCGATCTTCCCAGACCAGGATTGAACTCGTGTTCCCTGCACTGGCAGGCGGATTCTCAACCACTGTGTGACAAGGGAAGTCCCTGTACCATCTCTTCTTACCTGTATTTTGTTCTAACGGTTTTTCTAGTGGTTTAGAGCCAAGCTGCATATTTTGAAGTGCCTGTGTTTCATTGTTTTTGGCGGATTTGAAGCTTCTTAAAATTTGCATTGTCTTTCACTTTGTGACTTCTGTGTTTTCTTGTACTTACTTTTTCTCTGACTTTTATGCTTTTGTGGGAATGGTATGCTATAGATTTCCATGAGATTGGCAGGACCATTTTCATTGTCTTTTAAAGCCATTCATTTAAAGTTCCATGTGTTTTGGGAATTCCCTGGTGGTACAGCGGTTAGGACTCTGAGCTTTCACTGCTGAAGGCCAGGGTTCAATCCCTGGTTGGAGGACTAAGATCCCTTAAGCCTCGTGGCACGGCCAAAAAAAAAAATAACAACAACTATGTCTTTTAACATAAACAGTAGTATTTTTGCAGGCACATTTCCCTGCACATCTCCTATTTAGGCGATTTTCTTACTGGCTTTAATTAATTCCTTCTCTGGTTCTTCTGAGTAGTTCATAACAAGATCGCAGCGTCCATACATTCTATTCAACACATCAGATTTTTGCGTATTTTAGTTAAGCCTTATAAAAGTGTACCACTTAAAAATGTTTGAGAAAATCACTTAAAACAAAGAAAAGGGAAAGGTTGTAATTTTAGGTGTGCTTCTTTTGTTAAGAACCAAAAGTAGGTTCCTAGATGCAGTCTTTATCTTTGTCACATTTGTACAAAGTATGTATCTCCAGTATATTTTCCCTTCCTCAGCTGGAATCAGAGATAAAAGGGACTACTGACTTCCCCCAGGTGAGACAGTTAACAGTCGTATTGTCAGGTTTACACTCCTAAATCTTCAGGCTAATCCTTTGGTTCACTAGAATACTGTGCCCCAAATTATGTTGAATGAGTTATGTGAGGCTTCTCTGATTTCATGAGGTTCCTTGAGGCTTCTCTTAAGGTGGGTTTTAAAAAGAATCTAATACTCTTTTATCTTTCCTTTTGCTATTCCTGCGTTCCCCAGCCAGGTTTGCTTTTTGTTGACAGTTCTTTTCTGTCCAATTTTGATATCTCTCAAGGTTTAAGCCGTGAAGTTTTCCCTCAGTGGAACTATTTTGAATATTGCCTTGTGACATTCCTAATGTTATTCCTTGACTCTTTAACTAGAATCTTTTTTAAGACTTTTCTTAAGAGTCTTCAGTAATTTATTCTCTTCTGTTCCCCTCTTTGGCCTAACACAGTGCCATGTATCTTTGTACACTTAAATGCTCTGCTCAATAAATATTTAAATGACAATAGAAGACTGATTTTAACTTAGGATTGCTTTATCACTTCCAGGTTTTTTCTCAACAGAGAACCAGAAATGAAGGTGTTAAGGCATGAAAATAAATGCACAGTTTTAAAGGTTGAAAATGGCTTAACTGCTTTTTATTTCTGTGAGGAACAATTCTTACTTTTAACTGAAAAATATCCAGTTCTTTTTCAGTGTATTACTTCATTACCTTCTGTTTGGAGAAAGGGTGGTCTTTGAGTGTCTTAGTTTAGCAGGAAATGGGATGTGGGGTAATAGTTTAGGAAAAATGCTTTGTTTGGGTATCATCTTTTATTCACAAAGATTTCTTCTTTTATAGTTGATGGAGAATCTTGTGATGTGTCTTTGAATGTAACCTGGTATCTGAAAAGTGCTGACTGTTACAATGAAATCTACAACTTCAAGGTACGGAACATAAAATTACAGACTTTTCTTGGAGTTTAGAGATCATGGGTCCCAACCTGATAGAGAAAAGAGGGTTGTGTAGCTATGGAAGAGAAGAGCTAGAGCTAGAATCATGCTTCCCAATTTGCAGGCGTACTTGTACTATCAGTTCTCAGACTTTTTGGTCTCAGAACTGTGTTACATTCTTGGAAATTACTACAGACCCCAAAAAGCCTTTATTCACGTGGGTTACTATATTAGAAATTAAAACAGAAAAATACAGAAATATTTATTGATTTATGAAGAGTAAGTACTTTTCAAAAAAATAGGAAGAGTGGTGCTGTTTTGTATTTTTGCAAATCTGTTTGTTTAATATCTAGTGTAATAGAAGATAGCTGGATTCTTATATCTCCTTTAGTCAGTCTGTTGTGATGTGCTATTTTGGTTGAAGTGTGTGCTCAAAATGTGGCCTCACACAGATATGTAGTTGGAAAAGGGAATGGTATTTTAATAGTGTTTTCAGGTAATTGTAGATATTTTTCTTTGGTTCTATACCCAAATGCGACAAGTAGAGTTTCTTAAAGGTTAGCTGCAGTTTGGAATCTGAAACCATACCCTGAACTTTTTTTGTGTTCTGTTGTATTAAAATAAATTGGTGTGTCTTGCACTTTGAATGGTCTTTTGCCCGTGTCTGATTTTGCATCATCTTTCATTGGTCATTTAGGAACTGTTGGTTGGCTGAATTATGTAAACCTTCCAAATACTCATTTTACATTAATTCAAAATTACATTTGTTAATATCACCTCTCAGCCTTATCAGATACTCCTGAAGTATTGGAAACTCATGGTGAGGAACATGCAGGTTTTCCAAAATTCCAGTTTTTCCTTGAAAGCTCAAATTTTATTATTGACAGTGAATACTCTCAGTTGTCTTCCTTGAAGTGACAGCCTCCCTTTGCCCATTTTCAAGAAAATATCTCCCAAGTAACCAAGTCTGAATAACTGTAGTTTGTTGGTCATTCTTTCAAGTAAATGAAAAAGGTGGATAGTTTAGCTTATAAGTTAAAATAGTTGCTAAGTGCTTTGTCTTAAGACAATCATCATGGTATTTTGTATACTGCTTATTTTGTCTGATAGAATATTTTAAAAGGCATGTGCTCAAAGGTCCAGATTTAGTGACATTAATCATTTTTACTGTTTCATCAAGGACATTCTTATGTAATACTGGCTTTTTTTAAACTGTAAGTTTGTGACTGTGAGAGAACAATGACTGCTAGTACAGTTAGGTACCACTGATAGGGGGCAGCCATTTTTTGCATCGTTACTTTTGCACTGCCGGTACAAGGCAAATAACATGGTGATGATGATGGTGATGATGATGGTGATGAAGATGAAAACAGTTTTGACCCCTTAGACCTCATGAAACCATCCATGGGCCACACTTTCAAAATTGCTATAGTACGCTGTACATAGCATTGAAGATTTATAGCTCGTAGATGGGTTTTTCAGGCCTTTTCCATTTTGTGGTATTTGAATCATTTATTTTCTTTTTGCATCATTTCTTTTCTTTTTTACATTTCGCCTACTATTCTTGAGGTTTCTTTTAAAAAATAATAGGACTAGTCTAAAAAATGTCCACCATACAATTGGTTTTTTAAACATTAAGCATTTTGAATTTCTGCCCAGTATTAGAGTTTTACATTATCTTTTTTGTAATGTTGGTGATTGTATTTTGCTTTTGTTATACACCATTGGGTAAGATTGGAATGATGAGGAGGACTAAAAGGACTGAAGAATTTAGTGAGAAATATTTCCAGAATATGGTTTGAAATATTGTTGATCCTTTTCTCCTAATTGATCCCTAGTTAAATTTACAGTTAAAAACCTCATATGCTTGAAACTTGTGATAAAAACTGGTCAAGCTTAGCAGATTCAGTCTTTATGAGTAGGACAAGTTAAGAATGTAAAAATTATTTTGAATTGCCACAGGACCGAATTATGGAAATGACGAGCAGATAGTTGGAGGTGTGAAATTGGAGCTTAGGAAAAAAAGAGGGTGAAATTAGGGATGTTGGTATGGGAGAAAAGTCACAGAACTGATGAAGCCAAGGAAATGATTTTTTTTCAGAGTATTAACAGTGGGCTGTGAATGGCTGCAATAGTTTTGTGCTCTAGTTTATCTAGCTTAGAAGTACAAGTTTTTTGTCTGTGGTGGTGGTGGTGTTAATTTAGTCAAAGAACTCTTGTAAATATATTTTCTTATAACAAAACCCTCTGGACTCTGGCAGTTTCCCAGTCTTCCTAGAATTTTTAGAGGAACTACCCTTCCTGAGTCATAGACTAGAATTCTTACTTTAGAGTCTAATACTGTTAGGTTTTTGGATACTAATATATAATCTTTATCTGATGTTAATTTTAAAAATAGCAAGTCCAAAACTATATTTGTACCAAAGGCAACTGTTTGTTATCTTTTAAATATCTTATGTAAGTTAAATACTTCATATTTTCTCTATTTTCCCAGGCAGAAGAAGTGGAGACATACTTGGAAAACCTTAAGGAAAAAAAAGGCTTGTCTGGGAAATATCAGACATCATCAAAATTGTTCCAGAACTGCAGTGAACTCTTTAAAACACAGGTAATGTTTGATAGTAGTCGAAGGGAAATAGAAGAGGTGAAAAATATGATGTATGTATTTTTGGTGATACTCATTTCTCACTCAGTTCCTTCTTCTGACAGAAACAAATTAGAATCATGTTCGATAGGTACGTAGTCAGCCACTTAAATATTTGTCTCATCGAAGAGAGGATGTGCTTTCCTTTGTAAAAAGCAAAGCCCCAATTTTTTCATTATAGTAAAATATATATAACATAAAATTTACGAGTTTAACCATTTTTATGTGTGCCATTCTGTTACATTAAGTATATTCACATTGTTGTGCAACTGTCACCACTAGCCATCTCCAGAACTTTTTCATCATCTGCAGTAGTTACTTCATAATGATTAAATACTAATAGCACCCACCCCACTCCCACTTACACTTCCCTGGTAACACCTATTCTACTTTCTTTCTGCGTAAATCTGACTGTTGTAGATATCTCAAAGAAGTAAAATCATACAATATTTTTTTTGGCTTCTTTAACTTAATGTTTTCAGGGTTCATCCATATAGTATCAGAATTTCATTTCTGTTTTAAGGCTGAATAATATTTCATTGTACATACATACCACATTTTCTTTATCCATCCATTGGTGGACTTTTGAAACCCTCATTTTTTAATTCTCTTGTCATCTCATCTAATTGGTATATCCCAGAATCAACATTTTTAGATTTTACTACTATAGACTTGAAATAAAAGGGTTGAACTTTACAACTTTTTTCAAATAAAGTGCAAGAGGTGAATAATATTATGTGTTTTATTTATTTTATTTTTTATTATTATTCTTTTTTTGGCCGCACTGTGTGGCTTGTGGGATCTTATTCCTTGACCAGGGATTGAACCTGGGCCATGGTGGCGAAAGCACCAAGTCCTAACTACTGGACCGCCAGGGAATTCCCAGTGTTATGTATTTTAATGCTTATATGTATGTAATCATATAAATGGGGCTTATATTATAAAATTCTCTTTTCTTAGAAGTAGGATCTGACCCCAGTTTTTTGACAGAAAAATTATGTATTTTATAGGTGTTGAAAATAGTTATTTTAGCTGTAGCTTTGGTTTGTCCTTACTGCATTTAAATACTTCTTCAGATTATTTAGCAACTTGCTGAAGAGGCAAGTTCATGGAAAGTTAGGTATTCTGTTTAGTTACTAAATTAAGTTTATTGATAAGAAGGGTTTTACTTAACAGTAATCAATGAGCAAATGAAGTCATTGATAGTTGAACTACAAGGGTTGCATTCTTGTCATAGTGCAGATTTTATGGCCTTGGAGAAAAAAGAAAACAGCTTTAAAATAGTGAAAGTATGGTAAAAAAAAGAAAACTAGGCACAATGTGATGTTGAATAGGGGGTTTTCTGTTGGTTTTCCAAATTTATCCCCCAGGCTAGGAGGATTGGTTGGCCTATCTTGATTTGATTGTGGAAAGTTACCTGTTGTATACTGTTACCCAAGGTTCATTACTTTTAGATCTGCTATAAGCTTTCCAGGGTTTTGGCGTAAACCCTTATTCATAAGGTTGCCTCCTCCAGTCTAATGTAGCAGTTGAAATACGTGCTGTAATTACTCAGGAAGGATAATGCCTCCTCTGCTGATAAGAAAGGTAAGAAAGGTAATTAGTGGAGGTTTTCTTTATAGGCATGGCCTGTGTTGTGATGGAAGGAGCAATGGATCCCAGAGTTAGGAATCTTAGGTTCAGATCCCATTTCTGATCTAAAGCTTTGTAGCTTTGAACCACATTTTCCTCGTCTGTAGAAACAAAGGGAGCTATGACATCCATTTATCCTACTCATATATCTTCTATCTGAGGTTTTGTCAAGAATGACAGTACCTATAATCTTATAGAAAAATTGAGTGGCCAGATTGGTTTGATACTATTTTTCAGTTTCCAGCAAGGTTTTATTCACTTGTTTGTGGTTAATTGGAAGTATTTTGTCTATTAATGCCATATTATTATGTTTACTTTTATAATATGTTTTGCTTTAACTGTTTCTGTGGATTTTGAGCTATGCTTTTCTTTTGCTATTATGCATCTTTAATTTTAGTTTTATATTTCTTTCATAGAGCTTTTCTGGGGATTTTGTGCATCGATTGCCTCTTTTAGGAGAAAAACAGGAGGTAATTGTTTTTCTTATTACATATTTCTGAGAGTAAAGTAGAAATTCTGAATTAATTTTCTTTTTTTTATTTGTTTGTTTGTTTGAAGGCTAAGGAGAATGGAACAAATCTTACCTTTACTGGAGACAAAACTGTAAGTGTGATAGGGAATTTAGGGCATTGAAGACATTTTAGTATTTACATTTGTTTATTTTAAATTCTTCTGTTTACATTTAAAAAGAAACTTAAGAATGGAAGCTGTACACCAAAATGTTAATAATGATTATCTCTGGATGATATTATGAGTGATTTTTATTTTCTTCTTTGTGTTTTCTGTCTTTTCCATGTTTGCTACAGTCAGTCTGTATTGTTTTGTAATTATCACCCTATAAATATTATTTGTAAATAGTAAGAAACTTTTAAGAAAGAACCTTAAACTCCATCTGATTATCTTGTGATAGAATATAATTGGAAGAGTATATCTCAAAATTTATCCTTTTAAAATGTACAATTAAGAGATTTTTAGTTGTGTGACCACTAATCACTATCTAATTCCAGAACATCTTCATCATCCCAGAAAGTAACCACACAGTCCTTAGCTGTCACTCCTCGTTCCATTGTTCTCCCAGCTCTAGGCAAACACTATTCTTTCTGTTTCTGTGTATTTGCCTGTTCTGTTTACTTCATATAAATGGAAGCATACAATTTGTGGCCTGTGTTTGGCTTCTTTCACAATTTAAAACTCTGTCTTAAGTTTTACTTCCTTCTTGTACAGAGCCTTAAGGTCAGTCAGGGTGAGCGATTAGGGCCTACTCAGGTCTCTCTTGGGCATGTGTGCACAGTCCGACACATATGTGCACAGCCCTGCATGTACTCGCAGCTTTCTAGATTTCCAGGAATATTTTGGAGCTTTTCAAAACCTTTATGGACATCTTATTTCCAATTTTTCCTTTTAAGTTTTTAGCCTCTTGATAGCCTCACCTGCTAATGTCACTTCAGGCAGCTGTGATCTTTCACTGTTGCTGCTGAGTGTTTTTGACAGTGCCCTGGTACAGGGTCCTTCCTGCTGAATGAGGTGAATCAGGTCATATAAAAGAGAAGCCCTGGGATTGGAGCTTTTCAGCACCTACCAAACAGCTCTGGTGAATGGGCTTTAGGGGACCTCTGAAGTTGTTTTCTGCTGGCTGCCAAAACTAGTGTTTTTCAGGTTTGGTTTTAAGGAACTTAGAAAATGCCAAGGAGTTAGGGAGAACAAAAATGCTACAAGCTTGCTTTTCTTGCTGAGATTCAGGTGCTTTTCTCAAGGAAACACTTCTAGGAAGTTTGCAAGTCTTCAGTTAATTTCCAGAGTTCCAAAGAAGTTGATTTTGATAGTTTTTGCCCATGTGCTTACTGCTTTTATGGGTGAGTGTATTTTCAGGGGTCCTTATTTCTGCCATCCTGAAAGTGTCCCTACTCTCCCTGCCCTGATTATAGTTGTACAGAATTTTAACATAAAAATAAGTTAGGCATGGCAAGCTCCATTAGTTTTTTTTTAAAACAACATCTGTTGGGTTTTTTTTCTTATTCACTATTAGATATTTAGAAAATATACATAAATGAAAAGAAAATAATCCTTTGTAATACTACCACATGCTGATAAACTGTAAACATTTATTTTCTAGTATTTTGTCCATTTGCATATTTATACTTAATTTGCTTAAAAATGGGAATCATATATTGTATTGCAACTTTTGTTTTTACGAACTCATTTATTTATATTTATTTATTTGGTTGTGCTGGGTATTAGTTGCGGCAGTCAGGCTCTTTAGTTGTGGCTTGCAGGCTCTTTAGTTGTGGCTCTCCTGCTTCTTAGTTGTGGCTTACCTGCTCCTTAGTTGCAGCACGTGGGCCCCTTAGTTGTGGCATGTGAACTCTTAGTTGTGGCATGTGGGATCTACTTCCCTGACAAGGAACCCAGCCCAGGCTCTCTGCATTGGAAGCTCGGAGTCTTAATCACTGCACCACCAGTGAAGTCCCTGCAACATTTTTTTTAATTTTAGCAATATACCGTGGACATCTTTCCAGTTCAGAAAATATTGTATGGCATCGTTGTTTAAATGCCTGCATAGAATTTTATTGTATGAATACACTTCAATTTGTTACATTCTCTATTCTTGGATGTTCATGTGTTTCATTATCATGCAGTTGTAAACAGTGTTGCAGTCAATATTCTTGTAGATATATTTGTTTTTAGCTCTTTTTTTTTTTTTCTGGTTTCAGAAAAATTCTGTGTTGGTGAACATTTTGCTTCTATAATTTAAAAGTAAAAATTGTAACTTTATTTTCCAGCCATTTGGTGTGATTACACAGAGACATGCATATTAACCCAAATGAGATCATACTATCTTTACTGCTGTGTAATTTTTTTTTTTCAATTAACAAATTGGTACATTGAGCACTACTTCATTTTTTTTTCATGGCTGCTTACTATTTTACCATGAGTTTTATAATTAACTCCCATTTGATATACATTGGGTTGCTTCCAAATTTTCACTATTATGGATAGGATCATGTTCATAATATCTAGCTGTATCTTTGTGCACATTTATAATATTTTCATTAGCCTAAATTCCTAGAGGTAGAACTTTTAGGTTCAAGTATATGCACAATTTATAAGTTCTTTTGTAATGTTTTGTCAAAGTGCTCTGGAGAAAAGTTATAGCGATTTGTGGTCCCAAGAAAGTAAGATTGAGTTTTCCTCTTTTCTGACAAACAATAGCTATTATAATTTAAAACAGATTTTATGCAGTTTTTCAGGTTAAATTGTAAATTGTATTAAATAATTGTTGATGCTGAATATCTACTTATGTGCATATTGGCTGTTTGTAATTGTGCTTTATTCAGTGGTCTTCTGTACATAGCATACTTTTAAGTTCTACTGAAGGCTTGAGCCTTTCAGTGATGAAAGCTGGCTGAAGAGATGACCCTGTTGAATATCACAAGTGATATTTAGAAATATTTGGTCTGTTCCTAGTCAAAAGAAGTCAGAGAATTATCTGTCCTTTGATTTTTCTTCCTGAAATTGAGCCTGAGAGAATACTTTATAATCCTATTTAAAGGATACTAGTAAGTTCATTACCTCTATCCTCTTTTATTAAAACTCTGATAAAACATGTTTTTTAGAGGAAAGGGCCTTTCTCTGTCCCTTCCCCTAAGAAAAGATTTAGTATCTTGATTAACTGAGTTTTCTGGTTTGATTTAAGCAGTAATGTGCTATATTTACCATTATAATTTTTTTTATATTAATGAGTTTTATTTTTTGGAATAGTTTTAGTTCACAACAAAATAGAGCAAAGAGCACAGAGAGGTCTCCACAAATGCGCATTCACACTCCCCCACCATCAACATCCTGCACCAGTGTGGTATAGTTGTTACAGCTGATGAGCCATCATTGACACATCATTATCAACCAAAGTCTGTAGTTTACATTAGGGTTAGTTCTCTGTGTTGTACATTCTTTGGGTTTTAACAAGTGTATAATGACAGATAAACACCATTGTAATAAACAGAATAGTATCATTGCCTTAAAAATCCCCTATGCTCCACTTATTCATCCCTACATATCCCCAAGCCCCTGGCACTCACTGATTTTTTTTCTTTTTTCTTTTTTTTTTCTTTTCTTTTCTTTTTTTTTTCTGTCTCTAAAGTTTTGCATTTTCCAGAATGTCATATAGTTGAAATCATATATATAGTCTTTTCAGATTGGTGTCTTTCACTTAGTAATATGCATTTAAGGTTTCTCCATGCCTTCTCATGGCTTAATAGTTCATTTCTTTTTAGTGCTGAATAATATTTCATTGTCTGGATGTACCACAGTTTGTTTATCCATTCACCTATTGAAAGACACCTGTTGAAGGAGCTAGTAATAGTATCTGATAGTATTGTTGTGAGGATTAAAGGAAGTAATAAATATTACATGCTTAACAGGTGCCTGGCCTGTGAATGTTGTTTTTATAGGGTCAAAATATCTACATTTCAGAGTGAAGTGCAAACTTTATCAAATCTTGGAATATGAGAATCAGTACCTTTGAGATTTGTAAGAGGTGATTTTTAAAATATTGTCCCTGAATTTTGTCAGAAAGAGACTGTCAGGCAGAGATAAATCAATGTATGATTCAACATGACATTTATGTCCTTAAGGTACTAAGATAACCTAGTAAAATAAAGCTGAAGGATCATTTAATCTGCTTCATTTGACACTTTGAATTTGTATCATGAAATATAAGTTTTGAACTCTTGTTAAGAATTTTCTTGGCTTGTAGGATAATTTTAGCATTTGAGAAAAGCTGTGGCTCCATAGGAAAATGCAGAATCTATTATTCACTTTGAGGGGTTTCATAGATCGATGAAACTTACCCAGAGGTTTCTGGATAAAAGTTTCTTTTAAGACCAGAAAGTAATAAATTGCAAGTCTAAGTAGTAGTGCCTCCTTTCAGATATGAGGAAGAAGCAGCTAAGCATTTTCTAGGTTTATCTTCCTTGTCTTTCTGTTGTAGCCTTGCTTTTGTGAAGGTCCATAGTCCATCTAGCATGCAAAACAACAGATCCTTTGATGGCTTTTTGCTAGGGCTGTTCGCAGACTAACTGGCCTTGGAACAGGTAACCAGTTCCATAAATATGGAGGCTATTAATTCTACTTTCTTGACTTTGGGGGACAATGACTCTTGCTTTCCATATAGCCTAGCCAAGATTAAATTGTTGATATAAATGTGAGACCTTATTAGCAGAAATTGTGGTGGTCTTAGAAAAGGCATTGAATAAAGGGAATTAGATTCAGTAATTGGTGTTTATAATTCACTGATGTCATCAGGGGTGGTTTTTTCCAGGTGATTTAAATTAAATTTCTTTAGTTTGTTTGGTATATCTGTGTAAAATATAACCTAGCATCCTAGCATGGCTTAGTTAAACAGAGATTCAATTTAGTGATTTAAGTTGAGGTTTTCATGGTCTTTAAAAAAACAAAAACAAAAAAGTTAAACATGAGGTTTTTGTGTATAACAAGATATGAGATGCCCTGCCTTTAGTAGTTTATAATCTAACCTAATTTTTATTCAAGTATAGTTGCTTTACAATGTTGTGTTAGTTAATCTGCTGTGCAGCAAAGTGAATCAGTTATACATATATCCAGTCTTAGATTTCCTTCCCATTTAGGTCACCACAGTGCATTAAGTAGAGTTCCCTGTACTATACCGTATGTTCTTATTAGTTTTCTATTTTATACATAGTTCAGTAGTATATATGTATCAATCCCCATGTCCCAATTCCTCTACCCCCCCACCCAACCTATGTTCTTAATTCTTAAGATTGGAAGATTTGATGTCTTCTTTCTTCTCTAGGTAATGCATGAGCCATTGAAAACTTGGCAAGATGCACCATACATTTTTATTGTACATGTTGGCATTTCACCCTCCAAAGAATCATCATCAAAAGAAAATTCACAAAGTAGTCTTTTTACCAGTAAGTACATTTTGTTTTTTTATCATTTGTATTCATCTAGTTGTGTTGCATAGTGAGTAGTGTAAAATTGCTTTAAAGAGAGAATAATAGGGGGAATTCACTGGCAGTCCAGTGGTTGGGACTCCATGCTTCCACTGCAGGGGGCACGGGTACAATCCCTTGTCAGGGAACTAAGATCTTGCAAGCCGTGCAACATGGCCAAAATAAAAAGGGGGTGGGGGAGTAATAAGAATGTTGTCAAGTAGGAAAATGGAGGGAGAGAAATTAACATTTTTCTGCATCCATTATATATGAGATACAGCTTTAGGCACTTCACATATGCTTTCTTATTATGTATTATAGATACTGGCTTTCATTTTCCTTCATTTGATCCTCCTGCTTTTAAAATTTTTAATTAGCATCATGTTCTCAGTAGACTTCTTAAAACTTAGTTACCAACTCAAAACTTGGAAATTTTTTGATTAATTGACTTAGATAATTTTTTTAATGTCTCAATTTTTCTTAGTGTTCTCCTTTCTGCTTTTGCTGCCCAGTTCAGGGAATCATCATCTCTTACCTGGAATTTTGTAATAACTTACTAATTGGTCTTATTTTCTGTGGTTTCTTTTTTTTGTTTCTTCCTTCTCCTTTGCAGTTTTCTTCCCGCCCTTGCTTTCTCAAGTGAAATGTTGAATAGAAACAATGATCGTGGCCATCCTTATCTTGCTCCTGACTTTATTGGCAATGTTAGCACATTTCACCATTAAGTATGATGTTTACTGTAGAATTTTTAAAATATTTTTTATTTGGTTCGGATGTTTCTTTCTGTTCTTAGTTTACTAAGTGAATTTTTTTTCTTTCATTTTTCTTTTTTAATATTAAAAATGAATACTCAGTTTTATGGAATGCTTTAATTGTATTGATTAAAGCGATCATATAGATTTCCTCATTTAATTTGTTAATGTAATGCATTACGTTAACTGGTTTTCTAATGTTAAACCATTCTTGAATTTCTGAGATGCCACTATTTGGCCTTGATACACACACACACACACACAGACACACACACACACACACACACACACACACACAGCTGGATTCGGTTTTCTAGAATTTTACTTAGAGTTTTTTGTCTACGTTCAAAGTAAGATTGGCCTATGATTTTCATTTCTTGTACATCTCCTATGGGTTTTGGCATCCAAGTTATGCTAGTCTCACACAATGAATGGGAGAATGTCCATTTTTATATTCTATTGAACAGTTTTTGTAAGGATAGAATTATCTATTCCTTGAATGTTTGATGGAACTCACTTATGATAGTGTTTTGATGTTCTCTTTTACCTCCATGAAGGTTTTTTGTGGCTTTTTTGTTGTTGTTTGTTTTCTTTTGTTTGTTTGTTTTTTCTTTTGACTGCCCTGCATGGCATACTGGATCTTAGTTCCCCAACCAGGAATTGAACCCATGCCTCCTACAGTCTTAACCACTGGACCACCAGAGAAATTCCTCCCATGAAGATTTTAAACAACTGATTTCTTTTCTTTTTGTTTTTCTTTGTTTTTAATATTTATTTATTTAAATTTATTTTTTTTGGCTGTGTTGGGTCTTCGTTGCTGTGCATGAGCTTTCTCTAGTTGTGGCAAGCAAGGGCTACTCTTTGTTGTGGTGCACGGGCTTCTTATTGCTGTGGTGACTTTTGTTGCAAAGCATGGGCTCTAGGTGCGGGGGCTTCAGTAATTGCAGCATGTGGGCTCAGTAGTTGTGGCGCACAGGCTTAGTTGCTCCTTGGCATGCAAGATCTTCCCAGACCAGGGATCGAACCCGTGTGCCCTGCATTGGCAGGCAGATTCTTAACCACTGAGCCACCAGGGAAGTCCCACGATTTATTTTCTTTAATAGTAATAAGTATTTTAGTTTTAGTTTTTCTATTTTTCCTTGAATTGGCATTTTTCTTTATTTTCCCCTGAGAAATTGTCATTTCATTCAAGATTTCAAATTTGCTGGCATAAAGTTAGTAATGATATTATTTTAATCTTTTTTATGCTTAATATTGCTATTGTGCCTTCTCTTTTCAACTTTTAAAATCTTTCTAGAATTCTGTTTTACTATATTTTTATCCCAATGAACCAGCTTTTGGTTTTGTTAATTTTCCTATTTTGTTGTCTATTTTATTAATTTCTACTTTTATCATTGTTCTTTATTTCATTTGACTTAATTTTTATTTGTTTATTTATTTATTGGCTGTGTTGGGTCTTCGTTGCTGCACACAGGCTTTCTCTAGTTGCAGCAAGTGGGGGCTACTCTTCATTATGGTTCGTGGGCTCCTCATTGCGGAATGGCTTTTCTTGTTGTGGAGCACGGGCTCCAGGTGTGCAGGCTTCTGTTGTTGCAGCACATGGGCTCAGTAGTTGTGGTACATGGGCTTAGTTGCTCGGTGGCATGTGGGATCTTCCCGGAGCAGGGATCTAACCCGTGTCCCCTGCATTGGCAGACGGATTCTTAACCACTGCACCACCTAGGAAGTCCTTCATTTGACTTAATTTTAAACTTTGGTTTTTTATGGATTCTTGTATTGAATGTTTAATTCCCAAGATAGAGATGGGTCTTATTCTCCATAGTAATATGGAATATAGCAGATCTAGGCAAACCAGAGGTGGCCTGGCAGTTTCTGGACCCAAGACATATGTATATCCTCCTGTATCTAGGCGCCTATGGCTTTCTAATGAGTAATAGTCTCAAGGAGCAGTTGCCAGCATTTACTTTGAACCTTCTTTCTTTGAAAAGGATGGAGAAGAAACCCTACTCTACTCCACTCAGCCTCTTCATGCATCAAATCTGGCTCTGGTCCTCCTTTATCTTAGACCCCTACTAGTTTCAGTGATCCCACAGGAGCTGCACGCTCAACTACTATAGCGTGCTTTCGGGCCCAGAGTCCACCATGACCATGGATTCAGCCTCATGCATGCATTCTGAGTTTTTGTTCAGTTTTGATATGTGGAGCTGTATATCTTATTGAGCTTGTGTCCTTTTTGTTTCTTTTCTTTTTTTTTCTTTTATCCATGTGTTGTTTAGAACTAAGACGACAGTACTCAGAACTTTACACCTTGTGAAAGTCCTAAAATTCTCGCTGTCATCTTTCTTCCCTTCGTTAAAATCTTTGATGTCTTCCTGTTACCTATAAAATGTCCAATTCTGCAGCAAGGCTTACAAAATTCTGCAGATTGTCCCAGGTTACCTTTTGCTGCCTTGTGTCAGAATGCTACTATGTGGTACTATGTACAGTCTCAGACTATACGCTCTTTAAATATATCATGCATTTTTTACACCTGTTTTTGTTCATATAATGTGCTCCGCCTAAGCTTTTTACTTCATTGTAGAAAATACTCATCCTTCTGGGTCTGGCTCAGGGGAACAGTTCTCTTTTGCTTTCCAACTCCCTCTCCCCTGTAGATGGTAATCCACTAGATGGCAGAAAACATCTTTTTCATCTTTGTCTATCTCCTATATTTTCCATAGTGTGTGTCACATGGTAAGTGCTCAGTAAATGTATGTTATATTATAGCATAGAGCAGGGATTAGCCAACTTTTTCTTAAAGCACCAGATAATAAATGTTCTCTCTGCTACAACTACCCAGCTCTGCTACTGTGGTGTAAATGTAGCCATTGACAATATGTAAGTGAGTGGATGTGACTGTTTCCCAGTAAAACCTTGGACTAGATGGCCAGATTTGGCCCATGCACTATATTTTGCTGACCCCTGCTATAGAGTAAACAAATAATGTGACAAATATTTACTAATTATTTTATTTACTCTTTTATTAAATTAAGAAGGTTTAGATTACTAACCAGTTCGGCTATGAAATTTTCGTGATTGCTATTATGGGATGCTCCTTTTCTTCCTATAAGTACCAATACTTATATGCCTGATTTAATACTTTCAATGGTATTTCCTTTTTGCTTGATAAAAATTAGTAGAAAGTTTTTGTTGACTAGTCTCTCTCTGGAGATATATATCACTTCTCAGATAAATCAGTTTATTAATCATACTTAAAATTTATCCAAGTAGTTCTATCAATTACAATTGTAAAATAGTCATAGGTTTGCTTCAGTAAAACAGAGCTGTTTTTTAAATTGTTACTGTCATTTGTTCTGCTTCATTAAACACTTGTTATTATTAAGCATTTTCTGAAAATGATATATTAATGTAGGAAAGTCACATGAAATAATAGTAGGTAAAAAAGAAATAAAGCAACAGGAAAATATAGGTAAGGAGAGAGAAAAGACAAACAGGAGGCAGAATGAAGGAATGAAGTCCTGTACGTTTCAAAGCATATTAGTGATGTAAGGAAAAGCATACAGGAGGTATGTTTGGAGTTTAGAGGAGACGGGGAATATTTGCCACTGGGCAGCTAATCAGGCTTTGTGGAGGAAATACATTCAACATAGTCATTACAGGATTTGAGTATGGGAGCAAAGGGCTTTTCCATCTAAGATACTGACTGGAGCAGAGCCATGCTGAGGCCTGTACAGGGCACAGCATGAACCATCAGAACACTTCATGAATTTCAAAGTGCTTTACAAATGTAAAACTTACCAAGATTGAGATGGGTAAAAGTAAATTATCCAATGGGGTTTTTTAATTAATTTCATCAAACAAATATCAAACATTGTTTTTGTTTTAATTTTTTCATCCTTTGCATTAATTCTGAGGACTGTGTTTTGGCAGTGACTATTGAAGTGAAAGGTCCCTATGAATACCTCACGCTTGAAGAATACCCATTGATGATTGTAAGTGAACTTATATTCTTTAACGTCAACATTAAATGAGTTTAGCTTGAAAGATTGTCCATGTTTTGTGGCAGTATTAAAGACTTGTTCCTGAACAGTTCAGAAAATATTGCTTGTAGTTCCGTACTTACTTCTTACTAGAATGTGGTCTTGGGAGTGTCAGTGAACCCCTCTGTGCCTCATTTTCTCATTTGTAAAATGAAGAAGTCAATGACTTGTGGAATTTTAGAGTTGGAAAGTACCTCAACTGTCATTTCACCTCACATCCTCTCTAGGATCCAAAATGGGGTACTTCTTCAAACCCTATAGTTTCTGATCCCACTGAGGATGAGTAAATGATGATGCTTTCTCCTTTTCAGTCTGTGTCTGTGTCTGAGAACATCCTTGATCTATTTTCAGATTTCTTCTGTTTGTGATTTTTTTTTCTTTTTCCTTGTGCTTTTGTAGTTTTCCCACTCTGTTGTGTTTCATTGCCTTCAGCTGTGTCCTAACCCTGCCGTGCCTTTTTTCCTCTCATTGTCATCTTTATTTAAATAATTTTAGATTGTGAGCTGAAAAAACTCTTTTAATACAGAAGAATGGTCACTCTTTAAGGTAGACACTTAGGTAGTCTCTCTCTGCTTGAGAAGAGACAGTTTTTTCATCTTAATTTTGAACTTCAAAGAAATAAAATAATTTTTAAAAGAGAAGGTGTAATATGTATATTTTTTATAATATGTTAAGACTATGTATTGATTCTAAATTGGCTCTTGGCCCTAATCCTTCTTTTTCTCTTTTACCCACTTGGATGACAGTTTTTCATGGTGATGTGTATTGTGTATGTCCTATTTGGTGTTCTGTGGCTGGCATGGTCTGCTTGCTATTGGAGAGATCTCCTGAGAATTCAGTTTTGGATTGGTGCTGTCATCTTCCTGGGAATGCTTGAGAAAGCTGTCTTCTATGCAGAATTTCAGAACATCCGATACAAAGGAGAATCTGGTATGTGACCAAAAACTGTTTGCCAGTTTGTAAGTGATTGGCAGGTGAGAGGACAATTTTCCTAAGGTCAGCAGTCATTAAGTAGGTGTAACTTTCAGTTAATTATTAGAATAACTTAAGCAGAATCACTATGACTGTGACTTTGTGTTTAATCTCTTGAATTGTGGGTTCAGCCATTTAAGAGTAATTTTATTGAAATAAACTCACAAAAGTTACAACAGTAGTGGCCACTTTGGGAATATTATTACCATCATTGAATCTCACTTGCTATTGATTTTTAAGGTACTACTATTACATGCATCTAAGAAAGAAGGTAAATACTGCCAGTTAATTGTAAGATGCCATTGATCGTAAGACATACCTTAATTTCAAAGGTACGAGGTGGGGGGTGGGGAGCTAGTATCTGTTTGGTAAAATACGGTAATACCAAGAAAATAGGAGGGTATTTAAAGTTTAGTAAGGTGAACAGGTAATGATAGAAATTGTTTTGTACTGAAGTTTTTTTGTTATAGCTTCAGTTCTCTCTCATCAGACCATTTAATTATTAATTATTATTGTTGCAAAATATGCTGATTAGCTCTTTCCCTAGTCTTTGAAATGGCTTGAAAATAATAGATGTGAAAATGAGTTGAAATTTCTGTGTTTGTGTTTTGTGCTTTTCTGTGTATATCTATATTTCACAGTTTTGTTTTTTTTAATGGGAAGAATTTTCCTTAGATGCTGTAAATTGTTCAAGTAGGGTAAGGTATTCTGCCGAGGTTTTGGTGAAGTGGGAGGTGGAGAGGGAAGGTAAATTGAGCACACCCAGATTGCTATCCACATGAGTAAGATCCTAAAGGATATCAGCTTGTGCTTTTAAACATTGCAGAAGAGGTATTCTTTATAAGTGGAACTAATATCGGTGCTTATTCTGAAGAGTGTTAGAAATCTACGTTCTGGTTCTAGAATTATGCCTTTTCCCAAACCTAGATTACATACTGCATTCTTTTCCCCTGTTTTCTCTCTTACAGTCCAAGGTGCCCTGATCCTTGCAGAGTTGCTTTCAGCAGTTAAACGCTCACTGGCTCGAACCCTGGTCATCATAGTCAGTCTGGGATATGGCATAGTCAAGTAAGTATTAACTTCCTATATGGAAGAGCAAATTAAAATGCTGATTAAATTGAAACAGTGTTGCAGGTTTCCAGTGTAGTTCTGAAAGAGTTGATATAAGAAATAGTTCTGAAATCAAAGGTATCTGAAATTTTGCAAATTTGTAAAAGTTGAAAAAATATTAGTGCTTCATTTTACTGCTTAGAATTCAAGGAGCATCTTCAGGAAAACCTGCAATATAACAAATGACTTTGAAACATCTAACTTTTAGAGTAAGCTTATTGTGACTTTACTCTTCCAAAGTATTCTTGCAAATCAGATTTTTTTTAATGGAAAGAGCATTCTTGAGTGCTTTCTATATATTAGACGTTGTTCTAGGCCTTAGGGATACAGCAAGAAAACAAGACTTGGAGTTTATAGTTGTGGACAGACTGGTGCACAGACAAAAATACATGAGTGAAAAATCTAATATGGCGGTGAGCAGGTAAAGCAGGGTAACCATATAGAGAGTCCTAGGAAGGAGGTGGAACTTTCAGTTGTAAATATGGTGGTCAAGGAAGGCTTCACTTAGTGACAATTTAAGCAAAGATCCAAGTTGGTGAAGGAACTGTATGTACACCTAGGGAAAGAGATGCTAAGATGTGGTCAGATTCTTTTATATTTTGAAGGTAGAGCCAACAGACTTTGCTGGTAGATCAAATATGTAATGTGAAAGAGGAGAGGAATCAAGGTTGATGCTGACTATTTTGATCTAAGCAAGTGGAAGGATGGGATTGACGTTTACTGAGTTCAGGAAGATCTTAAGTGGAATAATTTTGGCAGGATTTGGAGGCAGGATTAGGAGTTTAGTTAGATATCCAAATGAGGGAAGTAGGAGGGAGAAATTAAGGCAGAGATATAAATTTGGGAGTCATCAAGATGTAGCTGTTATTTAAAGCCATGAGACTGATGTGATTATAAGGGAAGTGACCTCAGAGAAGAGTTCAAAGGACTGGGCCCTTGAACTTTAATTATTTAGAAGTCAATGCTGTGAAGTAGAATTCTGGCAAAGGAAATTGAGAAGTGACCAGTGAAGTGGAAGACGATGCTGAACAGGATTTCAAGGAGAGAGTGATTAATTGTGTCAGGTTAAGAGGATTGAGAAGTGACCGCTGGATTTAACCACATGGAGGATATTAGTGACCTTAAATGAGAACAGTTTTGGTTAAGGGGTAGGACAAAAAGCTTGATTGGAGTGAGATTAAGAGAGAATGGGGGAATTCTCAAATAGGGGGAGAGGAATTGGAGTTAGGTATAGACAATTATTTGAAGGAGTTTTGCTTGAAGTAGAATTAAAGAAATGGGGAATTTTAGTTTTTTAAATTCATTCATTTAAAGGAGTTTTGCTTTAAATGGGATTAGGGGAATGGGGGGTTCTCACTTTTAAAATGTTTTTATTCATTTAACACATGTGGTCGCCTCCTATATGCCAAGAAGCATTCTGGGTTTCTAAGATAACACCAGTGGGAAATAAATTCCTGCTCACTTGCAGTTTTTCTAGCATATAACAAAATATAAGAACAAACATTGCTAAGGCCTAGGTAGACATGATTTAAGGCAGTGCATCTCACACTGTAATGCACTAATGAATGACTTGGGGATCTTGTTAAAATGTAGATTCTGATTCAGAGATATGTTGACTATGAAGGATCTAAGATTTTTTCTCCTTGACACAGAAGTTACTCAGACTTTTCACATTTTGTTGGATTTTGAGCTTGATAACAGACTATTCAATGAGTTTTAATAAAATTATGGTTATATTAAGGAATTGTTAATGTTTTTAAATTGGATAATGATATTGTGGTTATGTTTTTTCAAAATCCGTATCTGTTTAAAAACATACGGAAATACATATAAATAAAAGGTAAGATGTCTAGGGTTTGTTTCAGGATAGTATGGGAGGATGGAAAGTGGATAAGGTGTTTGTGGGGCAAGATTAGTTGTGTAGGTTGATGGCTTTTGGTACTGGGTGATGGGTTTATAGGGGTTCATTATACTATTGAATATGTTTCAAAATTCTCTGTAATAAAAATTTTTTTAAAAAAATGCAGTAACCAGGAACCAGATTTGGAGTTCTAGTGTTCACTGTCTTGATTTAGGAACGTATGTCTGAGTTTTTCTCAGACGAATCAAGTTGTTGGCCTGTATTAATCAACATTAAACAACAAGCCTGTTATTTCGCTTGTCTCGGGGTTTGTTACATTTGTACTCAGTTATCTCTTTGCTTCCTCTTTAGGCCTCGTCTTGGAGTCACTCTTCACAAGGTTGTGGTAGCAGGAGCCCTTTATCTTTTGTTCTCTGGCATGGAAGGAGTCCTCAGAGTTACTGGGGTCAGTATTGCTTAATCTGAGTTTTTGTGGTCATTTCAGATATATTGTTTTTGTCTTGAGGAGGTTAATTGGAAATGTCTGTGGGCTTCTTTACTATTTCCTCTAAGTCACCTTTGGGCTCTGGTTTTCCAAATGTATGTATAATTCATTTTTTCATTTTAATCTGTGTTAGAGCTTTATAAATTTAATCTGTGATGGGGAATGAACGCTTTCCCACCTGACCCCAAATCACTGCTTATTTACTAGTTCCTCAGTGGGGAGCAGCAATGGAGCAGTGGGCTCCATTCTTGCATAAGTGACAAACATTGTAATCATGCACGTGCTGGTTAATCTAATTTTTTAATCACTTTTTAAAAGTGACAGTGCTCTTTGCTTAACCAGCAGATGAATTTCGGAGGCTTTCTTAAAATTCAACTGATTATGTTTTACATAATTATTGAGAATTACATAATTATGCCTTTTGTCAGGGAAGGAAACCAAAGCACCGAGATATAAGTGATAAAGAAATTTACGTTAGAGCTGGATTAATGTGAAGAAATGGGTCATTCCAGTTATTTTTCTATTTATTTAAAAATTGCTCTCTGCAATAACTTGTTAGATTCAAGGTGGTAAATGCTGTAAACTTTTCTCTCAGTTGAACTAGGCTCCATAAGTTTTGCAACAAATTGCCCCTTAAATGAAACACTTTATAGATGCAAATTTGGTTTTCAAACCACACTGTCCTCTGTATGAAATTTCCTTAGACTTTCAGCAACTTTAACCCTCTGTCAATTTCGTTTTCTTTCTTCTGCTGTTGTAGTATTTTTCTTATCCCTTGGCTTTGATAGTAAACCTGGCCCTCTCAGCAATTGATGCCTGTGTTATTTTATGGATATCCTTTCAGTAATGCCCTGGTGATTGGGTAATTAGGGTTACATGAATAGCATCTTAAACTTATGAAAACAAGCATCATAGTTTTGGGGACAGATTTGCCTTATATCTTATTTTGAGATGAGCTCTGTTTCGTAAAAATACATTGTATTACAATTCTAGAAATCAATAATTCTTAGTATATTAATGATGCAGTAATTTTAAATATGAGAAGGGTCTTTTAGACTTAACAGCGAAAATCAAAATGATGGGAAATGATAGGCTGGGATGGGAGCTTATACTGCCATAACGTTTTTGGTGTGGTCGCTTCTTACCATGGATCTTAGCGTGCTATGAACTCTGTGATGGTTGTCCCTTATTAGTTAGCAACATGTTTCATTGTATTGAGATTGTAATCAACGATTTGTGTGAATTGCTTACAGCTATGTATTCTACATGATGGTTTGTGAGAAGGGAAGAATGATGTAGGTGCCAAATGTTGTTCCCTTTTGTTTTCTTTCAGTTCAAGTGCAAAACCAAATGCATAACCACTCCAGATGATTATATAAATGCAGAACCATGTACTGGTTTCTTCTCTGTGCCTCTCTGGACATCTCTTTTTTCACTACCTCTTTTTCTTTGTCTGCAGGCCCAGACTGATCTTGCTTCCTTGGCCTTTATCCCCTTGGCTTTCCTAGACACTGCCCTGTGCTGGTGGATATCCTTCTCATTGGCTTGTTTGATGGCAGTCCATTTTCTCCTTTTGGAGATGGGTTTCCATTGGTCTTTCTGCAAAGGGGTTTTTTGTTTGTTTGTTTGTTTGTTTTACCAGTTTTGTTGATTACTCTTTAGGTTGGTGTTAGGGTATTTTCAGTCTAACAACCTGAGACCAGAGGTAAGCAGTTTTTTTTTGTTGCTGTTTTTAATTTTTAAAATTGCGTCAGAAATTGGTGACTGTGAGCTGAGCACGAGATAAAAGCTTCTGGCTTTCCATTTTTTCTTAAATGAACATTTCATTTGATTTTGGACTTATTTGTGCACCCCACTTAGTGTTAGAATCACTGGCTGCTCTGCTCCTACCATTTCTTTCAGCCTCTAGGAATTATTAAATGCTTTGAAAATTATGAAAAGATTTTGATTATTAAAATGTGGTTTTGGGACTTTATAAGATTGTTTGACTCTCTTAAAATTCTATGTAGGTTAAAAAAAAAATTCTGTGTAGGTTTAGCAGATTTAAACCCTTACAGGTGTTTTGTACCCCTGTTCAAAAGCTGACTTGGGATTGTCTGAAGCCTTCCACTCTTTGAAGTAAATATTGATTCATTCACAGGTGAAATCAACCAGCACATAACAGACAAATTTCTATTTGCGTAATCTTTTTCTCCTGCTTCTTAAAATTAAATACTGTTTATTAGGGACTTAGCCTATTGGATGAAGGATTTGAGGTTGTGGACTTTCATCTTTTTGGTTTTTTTGTTTTTTTTTAAATTTGTTTTGGGTTTTGTGTATTGCTTCTGTGTGCAATTGTGCAATATTATTGTCTTGATAAACTGTGATGGTTATAAAAGGCTGAATGTAAACTAAAAATAATTTTATGAATTTGAGTAGATTGTCATTATCAAAAATCTTTGAAATTGAAGTTCTTGGTTCAAATGGTCAAGCTTTTCTAGATCAGTATCTTTCAAGTGTTCTTTGTGAACCTCTATAAATACTGGGAGGAGTGAAGACAGGAAAGTGGGACTGGACCAAACAATGAGATAACTCAGTGTTTAGGTAGCAGCTTAAGTCTTTGTCAAAGCACAGACCAAATTCCAACTCACTCATTTTTGTATCTGTTCACTCTGAAAGTTGAACATGAGAGCAGATATCCTGTTTAATAGTCATCAATTCACCTCCTGTCTTCTGTGGCAGTTTCTACTTGGGAATAATGTTCTGAAAATGGAGAGTCGTTACTTTTAGAGCCTAACTGCCTGGAATACTCAGCCAGTTGTAATTGTGCTGTCCTTTTAATTCAGGATTGATCTGGCAGCTGATGGCAGTTCTCTTAATATGGCACAAGGGGTCTAAGTGTAGAACTCTAGAAGGTTGTAGGCATAAGTATATTTTTGACCCCAGACTGAATTAGCTGGGACAGTGAGAACAGAGCTACCTACCTTAAAGGAAGATAGAAGATAATGCTAACTCCTGTTACCTTGCCTGTTACTCATTTTCATTTCATTTTCTTCCATTTGTCTTTTTTTCTTTTTCATTTTTGTTCCTTTAGAAAGCTGCTTCCTGTCTTTATTTCTCTTTTTAATATTTTCCTCTTCTCTTTTTTCTTCTTATTTTTCTCTATTCTCATTTTATCCTGGTTCTGTCTTCTCTTCAGTATCTCATTGAAAATGAAGATTTTCTTATTGATCATGGTGAGGCTTGGGGTGTTTGTGAGATTGAGAATAAGAGAGCTGTAAGGCCTCTGGGATCCGTAGCTCTATCGTTATGACACCAGATTCTCAGAGAAACTTGAGGATTAATTTACTAGCTTTTTTTTTTTTTCTGAACGTTGCTTTCCTTGACCTTCAAACACATATTTATTAGCCTGACTCAAACAATGAAGCTGTTAAAACTTCGGAGGAACATTGTAAAGCTCTCTTTGTATCGACATTTCACCAACACGCTTATCTTGGCAGTGGCAGGTAAGTCAGGGACTTTCTTCCCGATGTTTAAAGGTGATCCTTTTAGAACAGAGATTCTCAACCTGAGAGGTCATAGATGGGCTCTCTAAAATTACGTAGAAAAGTTTTGTGCATTTTACTTGGGGAAGGGGTTTTTAGCTTTTGTCATTTCTCCGAGGGGGTCTGTGGTTCAGAATGGATTGAGAAACACTTAGTTTAAGTATAGTAGATGAAAGTTAATTGCATATAATTTCAGCCCCTAGTGTATCCTGATCCTGTCTCCATTCTTTTTCCTGAGGCAAGGTAGTTTGAGTGCCATATAGCATTCAGATTCCTTTTAGAAGACATTAATACTTGTTTATTTGGTTTTATTAAATAGCTGTAGAATTTTAGGTCAGGATACATTGCCACTATATTCCTTTTATGTATGTTACTAAGCATGCATAAGATATAGACATTAAGTAGACTATAGCCAGAGTAGGCTTATTTTCTGTCTTTTGGCCCTTATAGCAAGAATAGTGAAATCTGGCCTGTGATTGGAACCAACAGTTGTGTTTGTCTTGCAGTCATTTTATCAGCCTTTTTTGCTCCCCTCTGACCAGCTAAAGAAAAATTAGCATTACTATACTAAGGATAAAGGAAGGGAAAAAATTATATTATTGATATTGCTGGAAAAAGCCATATTTCCAATACCTTTTTTTCCAGTTCTCAGGGTTACTGAAGTAGCCAGATAGTAAACAGAGCTATTCTTTAAGTACAGAAAGGCTTGTCAGGAGTACATGGACCTTGTGTAGAGTAGTTAAGTTGTATTGACTAAATATGGTAAAATAACAGAAAGTGATGGTGTTGTTTGAGGGTTAGGGGTGTGTGGGATTCCACTTAACCAGAATTAGAGAATGTAATTGGGAATGTAAACCAACATTCATACCGACCAGCTTTTATATTTCCTCGTAGCATCTATTGTGTTTATCATCTGGACAACCATGAAGTTCAGGATAGTGACTTGCCAGTCGGTGAGTTTACAAACACATGCATTTATGAATTTTGTACTGTTTGTTGTACACAGACAATGATGTTGATGACAGTGGTAAGAATTGCACCTTATAAAAAATTAGGGTTAGGTCTCCACTCTGAGGGTTAGAATGCTTCTCTCCTCCTGAGTGTTCAGTATATACCACATACTATATATACCAGTAGCTCAAGTGAATTTTGTAAGTGATAACTACAGTCCGTCATAACCCAGTCTTGCCTTAACTAAAAATTCTCAAACAAGCAATTCAGAGTTTTAAATGTTAAGTATGTGTGAATAATGCTAATTGAATAAAAACCATGTCCTTAAGATCTGAGCACAAAGACTATGGCCAGTAGCATTTCTTTGGAGGCAGCTAAGGCTCTATTTTGGTAAAACAAATAAATGAAAATGAAAATTATAAAAAATAACAACCTGATGTTACTTTCTCTTACTTTATATAAAAACCCTTCCCTAAAGAGTCTCACAGCTATAATGAAGCATTGGCAAGTGCTTTATTTGGTTAGTGCCTTTTCTTTAACAACAGTAAACACTGTGGGGGAAGAAATTAGGTTTTTTCACTTTGTATCCCAAGCACTTGGCACAGTGCTTATTAGCATATGATAGCAGACCCTTAGTAAATATAAGTTGAGTGAATAAATAAGTGGTCCTTGTTCTATGCAGAGGGCTTTGTGAACAAAGGGTTAAGATTATGTATAGAAATGTATTTTTTTCCCCTTTGGGTAGGATTGGCGGGAGCTGTGGGTGGACGATGCCATCTGGCGGTTGCTGTTCTCCATGATCCTCTTTGTCATCATGGTTCTCTGGCGACCATCTGCAAACAACCAGAGGTTTGGGGATACTTTTTATTCACGCTACTAACCATTGAATGGCCACTATATCAATTAGGGGTGGTTCAGTGGGTGACAGTGTCAGGGCTGTGTCATGTAATGGAAGTTATGCTCGTTGGGTCTGGATTCAGGAAGTTGGGTTCATGTCTCAGCTCTCCTATTAATTTGAGTTGTGATTTTTGGCATGCTGCCTCTTCTCACCTCTCTGAGCCTTAGTTTCCTCTTCATATAATAGGGGGGATTGTTAACTATTGATATGAGGTCCTTTTCAGTTCTGACATCTTCTGTTAATATAAGTATTTGTGTGGGTGAATAAGGGAGGTAGATAGATGGTGACAATTGTAATGAGAGTCTTGCCTATTTAGTGTCCAGAAGGAAAGAACGATTTCTGTAGTCAGTAGCTCAGCTTATTTTGTAACAACAGAGAGGGTAAAGTGAAAACTTAAGTAACTGACTATGGAATAAAAATCGATTTGTGAATTTGCTTTGTCTAACTATAGGCGAATTGGCTCTCTTTATTTTGTTATTAGCCATGCTTTTGTTTCCCTTCTTTTTCCCCCCTCTTCTTGTGCTTTTAAATTAAGAGCTTATATTATGCAACTACACCACCAAAGAAGGAAAAGGATGAGATGATATAACTAAGGGTCTGGTGACCCTCCTTTACATTAATCTTATTTTTTTTTTTTTGGTAGGTAGACCTCCCGATTTATTTCTGTGTCGTGTTGTATATATACTCTTTTTCTACAATATATCCCCTTCTGCTTCCCCACCAAACTCACAAAAGGAGATATAGATCCTTCCAGGATTGCCATCAGGCTTTCTGAGATAGCCAGGGCTGAGAAAGAACCATCTCACAACAGCTCAAGAAACAGCTGCCCTAGTCTGTGGAGTCATCGAAGCAGTAGCATTCCCAGAACTCGAGGGGAGAAAAGAGGAAAGGAAACAACTGCAGTGTGACAGGATTCTAGGATGAAAGTGTCCAGTGACTCCTGAAAGGCAGGCTGGCTCCCAGAACTCTCAGGGTGGGAATGAAGGTGGGAGACCTATGGCTCTTCAGATGCTCCCCAAATAGCCTAGGAGCAGGGAGTAGGAGCTAGGGGTTAGGTATGCAGAGCTGGGGTGGTGGGGGAAAGAACATGTGTGGGTTATGCTGGAGACGTAGCAGCCCCACCTACTCAAAGACATGTAACAAACAGGGACAGATGCTGGCTCCTAAAGAAATAGGGGAGAGAGGACTTCCTAAGTGGCGCAGTGGTTAAGAATCCGCTTGCCAATGCAGGGGACATGGGTTTGATCCCTGCCCCAGGAAGATACCACATGCCGTGGAGCAACTAAACCTGTGCGCCACAACTATTGAGCCTGCATTCTACAGCCTGTGAGCCACAACCATTGAGCCCATGTGCCTAGAGCCCATGCTCCGTAACAAGAGGCCACCACAATGAAGAGGAGCCCCCGCTTGCCACAACTAGGGAAAACCCGTGTGCAGCAACGAAGACCCAACACAGCCAATCAATCAGTCAATCAATCAATTTATTTAAAAAAGGAAGAAAAAGAAATGGGGAGAGAGTATGGCAGGGAGGAGGGAGCAATGGGACACATAAGAAAGTCACATAAAACAAAAAGTATCAACAAAAACGTGACTTGTGCTTGCCTCTTCCCTTGGGAGCGGGAAAGAGAAGACGGGATATAAAGGGTCATGAACCTAGGATTATCAACTGGCCAGGGGCACAGGAAAGCTCTCTGAGGACTCCTAAGGGCCAGGCAGATATCTGGGACCCCACAGCCCCAAGGAAGAAACGACGTGGACCAAATCTTGGCACTCCCTCAGGGCCCCTCACCCTTTGAGGCTTTCTTGCTGGGCTGGCACTGGTTGGTGCCGGCAGTTGATTCCCTCAGCTCAGTCACATGTTGCCCAGGGTCCTGATATGTGGCTGCACGGCTCACCTGCTCCTCAGTGCCTGACAGCACCACTTCGCAGCCCATACACCACTCCTGCAGGGTTCGGGCAGTGGCACTGAGGTCCTGGTCCTGGATGTCAACCTCCAGCCTCTGGTTGTTGGGAGGCAAAGCACATCAGTGTACATGGCCTCAATGACAAGGCCTTCCAGATGCCACGTGTCCTACAAGATGAGGGCCTCCAGCGGTACTGCATATAGGATACACTTTGACTTTGGGTGATGATTGATAGGTGTCAAAGCTTATCCTGCTGAGCCTCTGTGAGTGGGGGATGATTCTGGGCTTCAGCTAAGTGGTCAGTGTATGTCCTGTAAGAAGATACCATGAGCAGGCGAAATGCGGAATGTGGAGACAATGTCCCTCTCAGCCAGCACTCTAACATTAGGCATATCCAGCAGTGCAGACACCAGGGGCTTCCAGCACCTGGTGGATGAATGTGGCCAGTGCTGCCCCCTTGGTTTGTCACCTTCATCTCGACACTCATGGCTGCACTGAGCTGAGGGGACCTGGGCTTAGGAAGTGTGGAGCTTCCACTTGGCTCCACCTGCTCCCCTAAAGACGCAGCCCAGGGACCTTGGCCTCCTGTCGACTGCCCTGTCATACTCTGGGTCAGATTCTGCAGGCCACTACCTGGAAGCTTTGTCTTCCAGCACGCTGCGCAGGGCCACTGCTCTGTCACTTCCAGCAGCTGTTTCCAGCCTTTCGTGCCACCTCCTTCTACATTGATCTATTGATATTTTGCTCACCTGCTAGCTGTATCTATACATAAAATTTTTCCCTTTTTTCAGTCTTTTAAAAAAATTTTTTGCCCACTCCCTATAACTTCAGTGTTAACAGTCTAATGTGATGTATCCTTCCACATTGTATTCCTTTTTCAAATATGGAATCTTCTTTTACTCACAGTGTATTGTGGAAATGCCTTCCAGGGCAACCGATTTAAATTAAACCCATCTATTTTCACGGATGGGATTATATTACATAGTGCAGATGTAGTGCAGTTAATTAACTTGTTTCCCTATTGATGGGCATTTGGACTATTTACAGTTTGGGTGTTTTAGGATCCACAAGACCTCACGTATTTAAAAGGACTCATGAGACTAAGCATACAGTTGTACTTAGAGCAAAGGTTTATTATAGCAAAATGGTGAGATCAGCAAGGGAAAAAGATACAAGTAGAATGTGGAAAAATCCTTGTTTGCTTATGTTCTTTCCCCTCTAAGGAAGTACATCAAGCATGCTCCTTTTCCCAGCAACAAAAAATACAGTAACGTTTCTGCTTAGGGAAGAAACATTAGAGACTCAACACTCAGGTTACTATGGGGCTGGCCACATAAGCACCCTCTACCTAATATATACCAAAATTCCAAATTCCCGGAAGCAAAGAAAATTTTATTATAGATTCCATACGACAGTCTAGGCACAGTGATTCACCCTTAATCAGCTAGGGAACAGATCAGTTACCAAGTTACTGGACATCAACCATGGAGCATCATGGTAAGTAGGCCCTTCTAAAGGCCTGCTATGGATGCAAACTTATATATAGAATGAATAAACAAGAAGGTCCTACTGTGTAGCACAGGGAACTCTATTCAATATCCTGTGATAAACCATAATGGAAAAGAATATAAAAAAGAATGTATACATATGTATAACTGAATCATTTTGCTTTATAGCAGAAACTTAGCACAACATTGTAAACTATACTTAATAAAAAAATTAAAATTATGGATACTTTAAAAAAGTAAAATAAAAAACAGCATCAATCTAAATAAATAAATAAAGGCCTGCTATGTTAACTCTTATGCACAGGGGCATTAAAAATAGGAATAAGCTACAAGAATGTTTTAAATACCCTTGTACATGTTACCAAACCAAGCTTGGGTCCACTTGCCTGTGCATCGTAAGGCCAATCTGCTGACACTGGGTTGTGGTGAAGCTAAGTATTGCAGGGCACAAGCAAGGAGTCTGGGCAGCTAGGCTTAAAAGACCCAACTCCCCAGTGGCTTTCAGGGAAAGGTTTTTAAACATAGAGTGAGGGAGGAGTGGTGTAGGGTGCATGATCAGCTCGTGGACATTCTTCTGATTGGTTAGAGGTGAGGTAGTCTGGAGTCAGTATTGTCAACCTTCTGGTTCCAACCAATCTGGGATCTGTGTGCTTTTGGCAGCACACAGTTAACCTCTTCCACCTGGTGGGGCTTTCAGTATCTGCAAAACAGCTCAAAGGATATGACTCAGAATATTATCTGTAGCCCTCAAGGAGGAACTAAAGGTTCCTGACTTTGTTTAATGGCTAACCTGTTATTATTTTGTCTTGCTTGACTGTTTTCCTTTGCTTCTGCATTTTCTTGTTTCTCTGATGAAACTTATTCTTTGGAACTTGGGGAAGGCCTAGGAAGCTATAGTTATTCTACAAACAAAAGACAGGCAGAGGGTTTGGGGTCAGGGGTGGAGAGGGAAGGTCCTATAGGGTCCTGCTTGGTTACATACATTTATATACTCCAATATCCCTATGTCTCATTTTTTCCCCTCATTGCACTTATTATCTTCTCGAATCTATATACTTTATTTATTGCTTACTATCTACCTTCTCTCCCCATCCCCCACCCGTCAAACCAGATGTAAGTTCCATGAAGGCCAAGAACTGTTCCTGGCTACATGGAGTTAGCCAAGCTGCAAAACCTGAGGGAATGGTCCCTATAAGACTGTCCTCACTTTTGACACCCAGTTGCAAGTTCAGGGGTTTGCAAAACCAACTCAGGTTTGATTATTCACTAAAAGGGCTCAGAACTCACTGAAAGTTGTTACGTTCATGGCTATGGTTTATTACAGAAAAAGGATGAAAATTAAAATCAGTCAAGGGGAGACTTACAGTCTAGGAGGGGTCCAAGTGCAGCACTTCTAGTTGTCTGCTCCACATGGAGTCACAGATGGTGTTCCCTCCCCCTGGTTGCAGTGTGTGACAGTACCCACTGAGTATTGCCAACCAAGGGAAACTCATCTGAGCCTTTGGTGTCCAGAGATTTTACTGGGGCTCGATCACCTACTGCCGGAGTGGCTGACCTTCAGTCTCCAAGGAGGGCCTGGAGATCAGGCTTATCTTTAGTGGCTGGTTCCTCTGGAGGTCAGAAGTGGTATTGTATGCCCCAGAAACCTTATCACAAATCACAGTGTTAGACTCTCCTGTGGCCAGAGCCAAAGTGGGTGACCAAAGGCACTACCATCAGGCAGGACATGCCAGGGGTGTAGGGATCATCTCCCAGTAGTCAAGGGCAAAGATCAGACCTCTCTGTGTATACAAGGTTAAATTTTCACTACACGCTGGCACATAGCAGATGCTCAGTACATGTTAGTGAGTGGCCTTGGGATTGCTGGGTTAAAGGGTATGTGTATTTGTAATTTTTAAAGTATTACCAGATTGTATTCCCCAAAAAATCTGAAACAAATTGCATGTCTACCAACAGTGATATGAGAGGAGTTCTTTCCTCTTCCCTCCTTCTACACTCCCATTATTTTATTTAATTTTTGCAGATCTGATGGATGAGTGTTAATATTCAATGTTACTTTTATTTGCATTTAAGGCTGAGTTAACTTTTTATGTCTTTTATAATGTCAATCAGCTTTTTATATCTTTGGCTTATTTTTTTATTGGCTTATTGATCATTTTTGTATTGATTTGTAGGAATTCCTAATATATTAGATGCCAGTATTCCAGATATTTGGATTGTTCAGATATTCCAGATATTTTCTCCTAGTTTGTTGATTATCTTTGAACTTTTTTTAAATGATGTTTTTGGTTATAGAAAAACTCAAAAATATGGAGTCAGATTTCTCATTTTTTTTCCCTTCACAGATTGTACATTTTTGTCCCAAGAAATTATTTCCTATCTTGAGGTGAAATCATAAAGTTCTTGTATAGTTTTTTTTTTTAAGAACTTTTATTGAACTACAGTTAACAGACAATAAACAGCATATATTTAGAGTGTACAATTTGGTGTCCCAATCTCCCAATTTCTTGTATAGTTTTTTAAAAATTTCACAGTTGAGCTTTCATTCATCAAGAGTACATTTGATTATAGGTTCTCTGTTCTCTTCTTTTGCTCTGATCCTGCTCACTAGCACACTGTTTTCATTATTTTAGCTTCCTGGTAAGTCTTGTATCTCCAGGGCCTAAACTGCCCTCCCCCTTAATCTTCTTTTTAAAAAATACAGTTTATTATTGGGTCTTTGCTCTTTTAAAAAAAAAATTAGCTTATTTGTTTAATTCTAGGAAAACCTTATCAGATTTTGTTTGGAATTAAGCTTAATGGGTTAGGGAAATTATGTATCTTTTTGGTAATCTCATCCTTGAGTGTGGTATTGCTCCATTTTTCAGTCCTTTCAATGCCTCAGGTATCTTTAGTAACTTGAAGTATGTTTTTTTTAAAAATGTTGTGGATCTTATGGATGCAACCTCTTTTAAAATAATAATTTAGGCTTTTCCAATTATGTAGGAATGCTACTGATTTTTGTATAACATATCTATCAATCCTCCTGTGTTACCTTGTTCTAATAATTTCTAGATTTTCTCATTAGATTGGTAATTATCTCAAATTAATAGTCTTCCTGTTTCATTTTTGATTCTTGTGTTTGCTAGGCCTTCCTGTGTAATATTGAATAGAGGAATTGAGGGTGGAGCTCTTCATTTTATGCTGACTGCAAAATAAATGCATCTGAAGCATCACATTGATATTTACTGTGAATTTTTTTAGTTACCTTTTAACAGGTTACAGATGTTCCCTATTATTCCTAGCTTATAAAGAGTTTTTTCATAATGTAAGGGAGATTTTAAACAATGTAGAGTGAAAATAATAGGCAAAGCACTGAATGAGTTCAAAGCTAAAGCATTCTAGGGATTGCCTAACTGGTAGCTGCTTTTCTGAATCTCTTGCAAGTTGCAAAGGAAAGGTAACTGAGATATACCAGATCAGGCCTTCATCCTCTCAGCTCCCCACTTGGAAATTGAGATTTTAAATTACTTAGAACCCAACAAGATCAGGCTTTCCACATCATAACTACCAATTTGAAGTCTGAAATTTTGAATTACAAGAGAGTTTACTTACCCCTGTGTGATACATATGCCTGTAAATGAACATTTATTGAGTACTTACTGTGAGGTATTGTTTCCAAGCACTCTACTTGAAATAACTTACATGCTTTTTTCATTACCTCTATGAGTAATGTTCTATTATTATCCCCCTCTACAGATGAGGAACCTGGGGCACAGAGAGAATATGTAACTTGTCTAAGGTCACAAGTAGCCTGTGGCTGAGCCTGCACTCATACATATGATACTGTCCTGCTTCTCTCTTGCTAATAGCAGCAATTGAGAGCTTTCTGAGGGGGAAGAATTATTTTATTATTCACTGAACTGATGTTATGGACAACTGTAATTGAGCTTTCACTAATTAATCCTATAAAATCCAAATAGTGAAGTAGTTTTTTTAGTTTTCTGATTTTTTCCTTCTGTTCTGTCTTTGTTCTGTCAGGTTTGCCTTTTCACCATTGTCTGAAGAAGACGAGGAGGATGAACAAAAGGAACCTATGCTGAAAGAAAGCTTTGGTAGTGATCAAATTCACCTTGTATTTGTGCTTTAAATATTCTTTTCTGGCTTTTAGAAATAAAGGAAGTATAACAACTTGAGTATCAAAATCAAGAGACTGATATAAATATATTTATTCTTTTACCACATGTTCTTCAGTTTGGTATGTGGTGAAGTTAGGGGGAAGCGAAAGTAAGGGTATGAATCTTTAGATAAAACTATGTTCAGTAAGTAATGGCACATTAAATGTCCAGTTTACTTGCTAAAGATGAGCTGAAAACTTGACTTTGAACGTTCTAGCACAAATGTAAAGATGGAGAAACTTATCTATAGTATAATTTAGTGTGAATAAGCTTAAAATAAAGCTCTTCAATCTGTTTTTGCTATCAGTGCTGGTCTCCTGACGTAGTTAACCAATCTACTTTTTTTTCTTCTACAGAAGGAATGAAAATGAGAAGTACCAAACAAGAACCAAATGGAAATAGTAAAGTAAACAAAGCAGTAAGTATGACTTTTTTTTTTTCTTTACCCTGTCCTCTAGCCCTTGGTGGAGCTCAGCAGTTATGTACTGGCCTTAATGATTTTTTTTTTAACCTATGCTGTAATTAACATTTTTAAAACTAGAGATAGCAAGAGATTCTGTCTAGGACCTAGTAATCTTTAACTAGATGATTTGCTGCTATGCCCTGAAAGGGTTCCAGACCATTCTAATGGTTCTATTTAATGATTTTCATCAATGAAATCATAGCCCCATTAATAATCTAAGGTGGTCTTTTTGTAGTAAGGATCAAGATTTTTTTCAAAACTACAATGAGGTATCACTTCACACCAGTCAGAATGGCCATCATTAAAAAGTCTACAAATAACAAATGCTGGAGAGGGTGTGGAGAAACGGGAACCCTCCTACACTATTGGCGGGAATGTAAGCTGGTGAAGCCACTATGGAAAACAGTGTGGAGATTCCTCAAAAACTAGGATTAGAGTTGACATAATCTAGCAATCCTACTCCTGGGCATATGTCCGGACTAAACTATAATTCAAAAAGATACGTGCACCCCTATATCCATAGCAGCACTGTTCACAATAGCCAAGACATGGAAACAGCTTAAATGTCCATCAACAGATGAATGCTTAAAGAGGATGTGATACATATGTACAACAGAATACTACTCAGCCATAAAAAAGAATGAAATAATGGCATTTGCAGCAACATGGATGGACTTAGAGAATTATCATACTAAGTGAAGTAAGTCAGAAAGAGAAAGAAAGACAAATATCATATGATACCACTTATATGTGGAATCTAAAATATGATATAAATGAACCAATCTATGAAACAGAAAAGGACTCATAGAGAACAGACTTGTGGTTGTCAGTGGGGAGGGGGTCGGAGAGAAGGATTGGGAATTTAGGATTAGCAGATGCGAACTATTATATATAGGATGGATAAACAACAAGGATCTACTATATAGCACAGGAAACTCTACTCAGTACTCTGTAATGGCCTATATGGGAAAATAATTTTAAAAAGAGTGGATATATGTATATGTATAACTGATTCACTTTGCTGTACACCTGAAACTAACACAACATTGTAAATCAACTATACTCCGATAAAAAATTTTTTAAAACTCCTGTGATAAACCATAATGGAAAAGAATATGAAAAAGAATATATATGTGTATAACTGAATTACTTTGCTGTACAGTGGAAATGAACACTGCATTGTAAATCAACTGTACTGCACTTTTTTTTAAAAAATCAAGATTTTTTTCAGTCAGTTCTTTTTAAAATTTTTTCCTTATGAACTGTGCATTCACTGCATTTAAAAAGGCTTTAGAATTTATCTCAGTTTTAAGGAGAAAAGCTTACATGAAGCAAAAACTCTAGGTATCAGACTATTGAGAAGAAAGCATTTAGGGATGTAGGATATCATTTTATATTTCATTTATATAGTTTAGTTTTTTAAATTAAATTATGTGCCTTTTCTGTTATCAGTCCCGTTATGTGAATATACTAGTTTAGAGTGACATAAGATTAAATTCAGACCTCTTTAGATCCTTACTTGAGATGTATACTTTGGTGCATTTTAGTAATATCTGGCATTTATTTGTTCTCAGCAGGAAGATGATTTAAAGTGGGTAGAAGAGAATGTTCCGTCATCTGTGACAGATGTGTAAGTTTTTGAATCATTACCACAAGAATGTTTTTTTAAAGTTAGTATTACTTTTGTTATTTTAAATGAAGGCGCTGAAGAGCATAGTAATGAGAATGCTTGTAGTTAACTCTAGAAGTAAAAGATCAAATTACTGATTTTAAAGTATTAAAGATGTAAAGTATTAAAAACATTAAAAAGGTATTAGAAAATAATTAAAGACTAGGAATGATATACAAACAAAAGTAATGTGGATTATTCATTCAGATGGCATTTCTGCTCAGAAAGATTTAGCTATAGGTTTTCCTAAAATCAGTGAGATAATCCTTTTGAAATTTTTGGCTCCTTTCTATGTCTGTAATTTTAATTAAACATTGGTCCTATTAAAGTCCATACAATTCTAGTAACTATAATTCTTTTTTTTTTTGTATTTGCTTTTTCTTTTCCTGAAATGTCTTTAATGGGATGCAAATCTTAGTACAAAAACTTTAAATTGTATTCATTATTCCACTGTCCTTTTTGAACTATTTATGGCTTTATTTTACATCACTTTGTTTGTTTTTCTCTCTGCAGAGCACTTCCAGCCCTTCTGGATTCAGATGAGGTTAGTAATCAAATCATATGCACATAAATTGTGCGTCTGGTGGCTTAATAGGCAGTCATAAGTCTTTTGTTCAAGGAGATCTATTTATTTGACTCAGTAATGGCCTGATGAACTATAGTTGGTATAGTTGACAAAGGATGAGAAGAGAAACACGAATATTAGAACTAAAATATTCAAGAATGTTTCCTTTCTGTACACTTTCCCCTTTTACTTCTTACAAAGTGTGGTCAGACTTGAGCATATCTTTGTTTAAATTGGATATCCAGTACCATATTTTCCCACTGTCTAATTCTTTTGTCTTGAAGGAATTCAAATTTAGTCTAGGTCATAATAATAATAAAGAAAAATTATCTAGTCTTATCTAGTCTAGGTCATAATAATAATAAAGAAAAATTATTTTAAGTTACCTACTATGCAGTGTTATCAGTGTCACTGTCCTCCAGATAATAAGGATAATTAGTAGCTGTAATGTTTATGTTGATTTTTAGTCTTTTAATATGGCTCCATACACTTTATCTAGAAGGTTTCACATGAGGTCTTATATAAGAATTGTGGTCTCAGTTCATGGTCTAGACATGTTCTGAATGTTTAGGTTATTCTAGAGTCTCAATTTCAGAAAGCCTTTTAAAAGGCTTATTGTGTTGGACTGATTGCTAAAAAATGGTTTGCTCACTTCCCACTGACCTGCTGTGTAGTGCAGCACACAGTGTCAGAATCCTTAGCTGTCCCATACATTGAAGTAATTGAAAACTACCATTCAGAGAAGCCTGTTTACAGAACACTGCTTTTTGTGGTGCATTCTGCAGTTCCTATATCTTTCTCTTGGGGGCCACCTTCTGCTAATAGTTTGCCTTCAGGGTTTCCCCTTTGGCTCTAGATCTCCAGACACACATATTTCAACCAGAGAGGCCTGAGTATGTGAAACCCAGTTTTTCCATTCATGGGAATATGGGTTTATTGTAGTACTTTTGGTGGTACTGACTTCATCTGTTTATATTTTCCTGTGTGAAAAAAATGATTCAAGAACTGAAAAAAGAACTTATATGAATTACAAGAGAAACAAATAAAGGACTAGGAATCAAAACAGCATCAGACTCTTCAACAATGTTGGAAGCTAGAAGATAATAGAACAATGTTTTTGAATTCTGAGAATAATTATTTTCAAACTAGAATTCTGTACTCAACTATCAATATAAGGGTAAAATAAAGATGTTTTCAGTCATGCAAAAAATAAAACAATTGACATCCTACGTGTGCTTTCTCAGGAAAGTAGTAGAAAATGTTATTCATAAAATGAGGGAACTAGGGACTTCCTAGGTGGCGCAGTGGTTTAGAATCCTGCCAATGCAGGGGACATGGGTTCAAGCCCTGCTTTGGGAAAATCCCACATGCCGCAGAGCAGCAAAGCCCATGTGCCACAACTATTGAGCCCGCGCTCTAGAGCCCACAACTATTGAGCCTGCGCTCTAGAGCCTGTGAGCCACAACTATTGAGCCTTTGTGCTGCAATTACTGAAGCTCATGAGCCTAGAGCCCATGCTCCGCAACAAGAGAAGCCACTGCAGTGAGGAGCCTCCACTCACCACAACTATGGAAAGCCCATGTGCAGCAACAAAGACCCAATGCAGCCAATAAACAAATAAATAAATTTATTAAAAGTAAAATAAAATGAGGAAACTAAAAAGAAAGACTTCGGATCCAGGAAGTAAAGGATCCAACACAGAGAGGGATAAATTCCTAGGATGATGATGTAAGAAATTCTCAGAGTGACAGCTGGGCAATAGGTTTGGAGAGCAGCTAGTCCAGAATGGAGCAGGAAAACAGAGAGCTTCAGGGAGGGGTATTTCTAAGGGAAAAAAAAAAAAAGTGAAAAAGCTAGGTAATCTGATGTAATTGATCATATTGAAAAGGGATTTTCAGTTCTGTCAGAGTTTGAGATAAATTTGTGATAGGTACTTTGCAAATGAAGCAAAGGAAAAGTGAAAAAATAAGGTAAAATTACTGTGTAATTACTGTGAAATTTAAATATATTTCATTATAAGGATATACTATACTTGGTTTATACAGTCCTATATTTTTGGACACTTAATTCTTTCTAGTATTTTGTTATAATTCTGAGTGATGCAGTAGAATGGCTAAATCTTTGCCCACATCCTTGACTATTTCATTAAGTTAAATTCTTGAATCAGAGGAGGTACATATTTTTATTAAAGCTTAAGTGACTCTAAATATACAGTTCCTTTTAATCTGTGGTTTGTTGTCCAGAAGCCTAGAGATTTTGATTCAGTTAATCTTGGGACTTGGACATCTGTATGTTTCAAAATCTTCACTGATGGTTAGGAACCAAGGCTCTAAATATTTAATGAACATAAGCAAGTACTTATAGAAAATGTGTGCATGATCATCTTTGTAAAAATATTTGGAATGTAGACCGTTTAAAATTAATATACTTAGAATAACTTTTTCTCCCCCTAGGAACGAATGATCACGCACTTTGAAAGGTCCAAAATGGAGTAAAGAACGGGAAGACTTGCAGCTGAAGACGGCTAGTATCTCGGAAGAGATCAACTTCTGTGTTAGTCTCTACACTGCTCCATGGGATTAAAGGAGGCAGTGACATTCTGATGTGTTCCTTGACCTTTATGCATTGGAGCTGTTGAGAGGTGTTGGAACATGGAGAACATTCTATTGAAAACAAGTTCATAGGATGAGAAAAATCTACAAGTTTTTTATTTGCAGCATTGATGCCCCTTTCCCTCCCACACCCTGACATGAATGTTTATGCAACTTGTGTATGTTGTTCCTAAACCTTCTATAATGTTTAAATTGTTTAATCTGTCAAACTAAAAAATTTAACATCTTCTGAAGAACTGTGACATCAACGCCATAATAAGTAATATCCAGGAGCAACTGCCTGCAATTTTTATTTATTTAGGGAGTTACATAGGTGATGGGGGGAAAATGTTAATTATCTTTGCATTTCCTGGGAAGCCAAGGTTAAATCTTGCAGAAGTATTTTTGAGAAAAAAAGAGGCCTTCTGCATTAAGGAGGCATGGTTCTGTCAATGATTAAAAGAACAACAGCAACAACAACAACAAAAAAAGGGAAAGAGACTGTTACAGTGTGATTTAGATCATTTAAAGAAGCAAAATCAAGTGCAATTTTGTTTACAAATGGTGTATATTAAAGATTTTTCTATTTCAGATGTACTTTAGAGAGAAATATTAGCTTAACTCTTTTGACATCTGCTATTGTGACACATCCCATTGCTGGCAATGTGGTGCACACTCCAGAACTTTTAACTACTGTTTTGTAAGCCTTCAGGGGCAGCATTGCGGTGTCCTAGGCAATGCTTTGTTTGCCTTCATGCCTTTCACTGGGTGTTGCACTAGATGCAGAAAGGCACTCCATCTTAAGTGCATGTGAGTGAGCACCCTGTTAAAGGGGTTATGATGCTTCAGAAGCAGGAGCTGATACAAAGGAAACAGGTCCTTCTGGCTTAAACAGTTTTTTCTGCATGAAATAGTGTGGAGGCCCTGGACTGCTGCTCATTCTTCAGGATCGACTCTTCTTGTATCTGGTGTTGGCTTAGGGATGGTTTATAAGAAACATCACAAGGTGATGGGATTCATTTGAAGCACTATATTTGTTTGAATGATTTTGTCTAATTTTTGCCTTCCCAAGATTTTTTGTTCTACATAGAAAGTTCATGCCACTTTTTAATATTAAAAAATTTTAACAAAATTGATATATTCTCACTTTTTTTCCCAGACTTTCTCTAGAGAACCTTCTTTCTCCCAGACTCACTCTTGTAGAATTTTCCTCATATGGTTTTTATTCTGTGTTGTCTTATTTTCTGTTCAAACCAGAGACCACAGGACTACAATCTTCACTAAAGTGTTAACATTTATGTAACATTTCCCTATAGCTGTTTGGTATGGTGATTAACAAAAAAAATCACCTGGATAGTATCTCTAAGAAACAATATGAAGAACTGACTATTCTCAGGTTAACCCATTCGCAAAAGGCTGGTGTTAACTTCATGTGCTTTTCTGTTTTCCACACTGAAACTTAGCAAGTGAATAGTAGTCATAATGCAGCGGGATAGTTGGTCAAATATTTTTCAAGACTGGTTATATGTTAACTTGAGACTAGGCAAAAAAAAACCCAAAACAAACAACAAGAAACCACTTATTTGGGGGTTTTTTGTTTGTTTGCTTGCTTGTTTGTTTTGGCCGTGCGGTGTGGCTTGGAGAATCTTATTTCCCCAACCAGGAATTGAACCCAGGCCATGGCAGTGAAAGTACCAAGTCCTAACCTCTACCTCCTGGGAATTCCCCAAAACCTATTGTTTTAAGCAGGCGTATATATAGCACAAATTCTATAGCCTGATAATTCTTTCTGCTTTTGCTTATGGCTTCTTGTGTTACTTGTAATTGTGTATCAGTTCTTAGAATAGGTTCAGAAGGAATTTATAGTATCACATTGACCTGTTACCTTAGAGTTTACATTGTTCATTTTGATCTTGGTCCTTGGTTCTGGAACTACAAGGTGCTAGGCCTTCTTCTAGCACAGCAGCTGGTAATTCTAAATTTTCAAGGTGTTCAGTTTCTCTGGTGAAAATCAGCCACAACACAAGGTTTGTTTAGCAATTTTTGTGTTTCTTACTACTAGATAATATTTCATTTGGTTACCAGAAACAGCACTTCTTAACTTACAGATGAAGAAACTGAAAATAAAGTGACCAGGGCAGGTGGGGTTTTTGTTTTGTTTCTTAACACCTTATATCAGACTCACTCCTTTTCCCTTTTACATTTTGCTTTAAACCAAATGCTTAATTTTATGGCAAACCTGTTGTTCTCTTGGGGGTAAACTGCCAAATACAGATCATTCTTGCGTTGGTTCTCAAACTTTAAAGTTCATGGACTCACCCTGGGGACAGACTGCTGGACTCCCCCCCCCCCCCCCCCCCCACACACACACACTTTTTAAGTCAGTAGGGCTGGAACGAAGTCTGAGACTGCCTTTCTAACAAGTTCCCAGGTGATGCTGATATAGGGACCACACTTTGAGGACCACTGCCCTAGAACAACCCTAAAATACAAGGTACTCGAACTAGTTGGGCTTATAATGGTAGCACAGAAACTGCCAGTTATTGAGTGCTTAGAGTGTCAGGCGTTGTTAAGTACTCACAACTTGGTAGGTACACAACACTACCATCATTTTGCAGATATGGAAACAGGCTTCTAGAGATTGTTTCTTAAACGCCACAGCTACTTAGTTCATTTCCTAAATGGTAGGTCTCCATCCCAGGTCTAACTGTCGCCAAAGCCTGAATTCTTCACCACGCTACGCTGCCCAAGACAGTTCTGAAATTAGGATCGTTTTTCCTCCTTGTTAATCCCATAACCAGTCAGGCTCCTCGATGGACATGCTCCGTCCAGGGTGACACCCGGACCCAAAGCACCAGTACATTCCTCGACTACGCGCTGAGAACCGGGGCGGAAGGGGCGGGGCTTCGGCTGCGGAAGGGACGGGCTTGGCTCTGCAGGAAGTCCGGTGTTGATGATGGCTCTATTGCCCAAGGGCCAGTAGCAGGGGTCCCTACTCTTCCCTTGGCCTGATTCCGGCCGCACACCCGACCGGGCACAATCCGGGTGAGACTGCGGCGGCGACTCCGCCCGCCGCTATGCACGACGCCTTCGAGCCGGTGCCGATCCTGGAAAAGCTGCCTCTGCAGATCGACTGTCTGGCTGCGTGGGGTGAGCCGAGGGGCCAGACGGGGGTCAGCGCGGGGGCGGCTGGGACCTTTCACGAGGCTGCGGAAGTGGACGGGCGTCTGGCTGTGTGGACTCCTCTTGGATGCCGTTCGAGAGGGGCCTAGGATGAGGGAGGGCAGAGCACTGTTGACAGCGTGGGCGATCCTCGGGGACCCAGGCATTTTAGGGACACTCACCTGCCGTTGCTCTCGGTGCGGAGTTGGAAGTGGAGCTTTCCTTATTAACTACTCAGCTTTGGCTCATTTCGATTCCTGATAAGTCTTTAGTTTGGGGGGACAAAGCAGTGGGACGTTCTCAGCCTGCTAGGGGCTTGAACTTGTCCAGACTATTGTGTTTTCCAGGTTAAAGACAACACTGTTTTGCTTTTTGTTTCTGGGATTGTGTGTGTGTGTGTGTGTGTGTGTTTTCTTTGTTTGTTTGCATTGAACAAGTTAACAGCTATGTCTTTTTCCCCTTAGTGATCACTGATCGCTTACTTCTAATTACTGTAGCTAACTTGTTACTCTTCACTCAATCTAGCCAAGTGGTTGATTGTAGTTAAAATGCCCAAGTTACTTAACTCTTGTAGCTATAAGAGCATCATTCCAGGCTGTCATGAAACCTAACCCATAAAAACTTGCAGGATCCTCTTGGGGTTGGGCAGGGCAGAAAGCAGGGTCAGGTATCTCTTCTCTGCTCCAGAATACAAATGGTTTCTGAAATAAACCTTGACTCTTAACTATGAACATTATGCTCCTATCTAGGAGTGTTTGTGTCTGATAACCAAAGACCAAACATAAGTAATTTCAGTCTTTCTTGTTAGTGTCCAGGTCCTAGAAATCAAGGGCCATAAAAAGGTGGCTCAGAACCCTTAATCAGATCTTATAATGAGCTATGTACCCATGATGGGCCTGGTGGAATCTCGCTGGTAGCCAGCATCCTATTCATTATCTGTGGACAGTGCCACCAGTCAGAGTTCCTCACATCTTTTTCAGCAAGTTGCTTTCACTCCAGATCTTCATGTTAATGTGTGCCCCCCACCTCCCGCCTTTAGCAGCCCTGGACCTCTTTTTTTTTTTTCTTTTAATTTTATTGAAGTATAGTTGATTTACAATGTTGTGTTAATTTCTACTGTACAACAAAGTGATTCCATTATATCTATATACGTTATTTTTCATATTCTTTTCCATTATGGTTTATCACAGGATATTGAATATAGTTCCCTGTTCTATACAGTAGGACCTTGTTATTTAGCTTTGGGCCTCTTTAAAGTCACACCTCCACAACAAGCTGTCCTAGAGTTAAGGAGAGAATCCTGCTTCCTCCAGATATCTCAAGAAAACCTCCATTTTTCTGTCATTAAATGCTCTCAGTAAAAATTAAAAATAAATAGAAATGAAAGACCTGACACTCAGCACAAAGGGGCTCATTCCCCTGTTTCTTCATAAAGCATGTTTTAAGTGCCTACATGCACCAGCCTCTGCTAGAGACAGGAATACAAGGATGAATAAGAAAGAGTGCTTGTGCTCCTAGGACACACAATGGCAGACAAAGAAATATGAACAGATTATGATACAAGATAAATGATACTGGAGACATATCCTGCCTAATATGGGAACATGAAGGGAGGGGTATTCCACTCAGCCTCGGACATATGCTTCTACAGAGGATGGATGCAGCTGCTTCCCAAACTGTACTTAGCTTGTCAGATCCTTGACTCTGATACCCTGTGGAACTAGTAGTACACATATCTCAGTCTCTTTCACCAACCGCAGTTTTTCACAGTAAAGATGCCCTGTACCTGTGCTTTCCAGAAACACAGTTTTTGAAATGGTAGGTACCTTATGGTCTGCCTGATCTCCAAGCAAACAGGAGAAACGCCCATTGCCTACTAGGATGCTGTGATAGGTATTGGTTTATAAGAGGCCATTTACTGCCTGTACCTCAGAACTATTGATACTTTATTTTCAGACTTTAGCAGCAATAAATATTGCTATTTCTAGTTGTTACCCCTTCTATCTACACCGTGACTTTAGGTGGAAAGTTCATCCAGGAACCTCCAGGCTTCTGGAGGGCCAGACAGTATTTAAGCTGAAAGATGTAGAGTGACCATGATCCATCTCCTGGGACATGGAAATGAGGAAGATACAGATGATGATGATGACTTCTCCTGAAACTCCAGAGTTGTAGAATCCAGCTGCCTCTTCAGCATCTTCATTTGGATATCTGGTTGCATGGCCAAAATGGTTCTTTTTTTTTTTAATATAAATTTATTTATTTATTTATTGGCTGTGTTGGGTCTTCGTTGCTGCGTGAGGGCTTTCTCTAGCTGTAGAGAGCGGGGGCTACTCTTTGTTATAGTGTGCAGGCTTCTCATTGTGGTGGCTTCTCCTGTTGTGGAACAGAGGCTCTAGGCATGCGGGCTTCAGGAGTTGTGGCACATGGGCTCAATAGTTGTGGCTCATGGGCTGTAGAGCACAGGCTCAGTAGTTGTGGTGCACAGGCTTAGTTGCTCCACGGCATGTGAGATCTTCCCTGACCAGGGCTCAATCCTGTGTCCCCTGCATTGGCAGGCGGATTCTTAACCACTGCACCACCAGAGAAGTCTCCAAAACAGTTCTTGATTTTAAAACATGCCCGTCCCCCTGTATCCCGTAGCTCAGCATATGGCGTTTCTGTTTGCCCAGTTGGCTAAGGCCAGAATCATTGGAATTATTCTTGACTTCTCTTATTCTCTTATACACCACATCCAATCCATCAGCAAATCTCGTCTGCTCCACCTCCCGAAAAATTCTACAATCCAGTCACTTCTCTCCATCTCTACTGTTAGCTACTGCTGTTGAAGGTACCAGTCTCTCTCATCTGAATGACTGTAGTAGTCTTCTGACTGATCACCCTGGGATAGAGTGATCCTTTGAAAACTTAATCTAATCGCATCTCTCCTCTGCTCAAAACCCTCCAGTAGCTTCACATCACATCACATCACATCACAGAATAAGTTCCAAAGTCCTTACCATGACTGGAAACACCTGTCATGATCAGGCCTCTGGTTACTTCCCTGATTTTATCCCCTATGCTCTTATTTCTTGCTCCTTTCTGGTACTAGTTACACGGTCTTCCTTGTTCCATGAACACACAAAGCATGTCTCATAAATCGTAAGACCTTCCCTAACTATTCTGTATAAAAGAAAATGCCACATCCACAAATGGGCTACTCTTTTACTCAGCCTTATCTTCTTATCACAGATTGCCACACAATGCTATTTTATATGTTATTATCCCTCTCATTTCATATTAGAGTATAAATTCCTTCAGAGCAGTAACTTTGTTTTGTACATAGGTTTATTTGCAGTGCCTAGAACAGTTCCTGACTCACAATGGATACTTATTAAATATTTGTTTAATTAATTAATAGTAATAGTAATGGCTTCCATCATTGAGTACTAGTCTATATTAAGCATTTATGCAATAATAACAACTCCATTTTGCAGAGGAAGAACCTGAAAATTTAAGTAGTTTTTCCAAGGTCATATATCCTGTAAATCATGTCTGATACTAGAGCCTGGTTCTCAAACTTTGTTGTATATTCAGAGCCTATAAAAAATGTAGGGGTGTGTGTGTGTGTGTGTGTGTGTGTGTGTGTGTATCTGTATGTGTGTATACCCAATCATTTTTATTTATATTTTCCAAAGAAACAATGGAAAAATAAATCAAGAATGATTAAAATGGTTACCTATAGCAGAAGGAAGAGAACAGGGTGAAGTGGACAGGGATGAACTTCTCATAGTTTTAGCTTTGGAACTAAGTAAATGTCTCATGTAATTAAAAAAATAAATTAAAAAATGCAGACTTCAGTGCACCACTGCAGAATCATTGCATCAGAATCTCTGGGAGCGGGGCTCAGGAATGTGCATTTTTAATAAATACAAGTGATTCTGATACAACTAAACAGGGGCTGGTGCTTTGAGTAACACTGTTCTTTCCCCTGTGAGCCAAAGAAGGGAAGTGACCACTACCCTGTTGGTCTCTGTACTCCCTGCCATGTTCAGCAGTGGTTGTTTATCACGTGAGTTTGGACTGGGTTGCACTGCTGGATGGAGCTTCACTAGGGTAATTGTGAGCTAGAGAGCTCCCCCTTCCTTCCCAGAAGGAATCGTATCTAACCTTGTGACTCAGGATCAGGCCATCAGGAGTTTTCTAGGGCTGACCGTCATTTGTTTTTGTGTGTGTTACCCATTTGTGTGGTGTGTTCCACTTTCTGATGTGCAGCGTTGAGTCTCAGAAGGGACTGGCTACCCCATGCTCTGCCTGCTCTGCAGGCTTTTCATTTTCTGTGTTTTACATGCACGGCTGTGTTATATGATGACATAGAGTATGCATAGGCCAGCCTGGGTCAGGTCCTCTGGCCACCTGAGCCCCCACTGACTTCTGTAACCAAATCAAGACTCTTCAGATCTCTGTGCCATCATTACCTCTGGGTGATACACTGTTTTTCCTTATGAGTTTGAGGATTAGTAATGAGTATGTGTGTGGTGCTCTTACTCATTAAAAGAAAGCTGTTACAATACTTCACATGTATGATAAGTGCATTTTCCTCAGCATCTCCAAAGGAATGCTTGAGAAGGGTCAAATAAAATTTCAATTAAAATTAAAGAAAAATTTTCAGTGAATTTATCTGATTCCATTTTATGACCAGTAGGATAGACATTTGATAGAAATGTCTGTTGGCAAATAAACATTTCAATAAAAATGGAAAGCAGACTCCTGAAAGTCATACTTAGGAGTTTGGCTTCATATTTTGGTAGTACAGCTTCATGAGGATTTTTTTAAGCTCCAGTGTGACAGCATTGGAGCTATGCTGTAACGTAACAGATAGGACACATAGAGTGAGACCAGCTGAGGGGTCTCCAGAGAGACTCTGTGCGAGAGGGCTCTTGCTGGGTACCTTGTACAGGTCAAACTGATAGGCCTTGCAGACCTGGGTGGGAGATAAAGCTGTTGAAAGAGGTAAAGAAAAACGAGAACTGACAGAGGTTTGGGGGTCACAGTGGAGAGGATGGGGAAGATGGTGAACATTATGTTGGTCTTTTTGCTATAGATTTTTATGTATGTTATAAGTGAACTAAAAAAATTCTGCTTTATTTTATCTGTATTTGAAATACTAATGGGTGTCCTAAAAGTCAACTTTAATATTATCAATTGCTCAATACAGTGATACCTATAAGTAAAATTCTAAACATAATATCATTTGCAAAGCAAGCATTGTGAACAGAATTCTTTTTTTTCCCCGTATTCTGCTCCAGCATAAATCACCAGTGTTCTATTGGAGCTAGTGTAATTTCTGATTCCCACTTATGTCATTGAGAGCACACTGTGTCTCACTTTCTGTGTCCTGCCTTTACTTTAAAACCCAAAAGAGTCACTATCTTTTTATGGAAGACTAAGGACATCAACCTGTAGAAATGTTCCTGATGTGGCTCCTGACCTGTTCTGTTTTGTTTTTTTAACTTTTTTTTTAATATATCCTATTTATTTATTTATTTATTTATTTATTGGCTGCTTTGGGTCTTTGTTGCTGCACACGGGCTTTCTCTAGTTGCAGCAAGCGGGGGCTACTCTTCATTGTGGTGTGCGGGCTTCTCATTGCAGTGGCTTCTCTTGTTTTGGAGCATAGCCTCTAGGCACACAGACTTCAGTAGTTGTGGCACATGGGCTCAATAGTTGTGGCTCGAGGACTGTAGAGCACAGGCTCAATAGTTGTGGCGCACAGGCTTAGTTGCTCCCCGGCTTGTGGCATCTTCCTGGAGCAGGGATCAAGCCGTGTCCCCTGCATTGGCAGGCGGAGTCTTAACCACTGCGCCACCTGGGAAGTCCTCCTGACCTGTTTTTATAAACATAACCATTGCCTTTCAGAAGCCTCTGGCCAACACCTATTCTTTTGAGATAGAATGCCTCAGTAAGTGCATCGTAGCATAGAGTTAAGAGTCTGTCAAATTGGGGTTGGAATCCTGCCCCTACTACACATATCTTACTACATGTGTGACTCTGGACAAGTTGCTTATCCCATAGGCCTCAACTTGCTCATCTATAAAATGGGGATTTAAGAAAAGGACATACTTCAAAGGATAGTTGTTACAACATATGATAAGTGCTTAGCATTTCCTGGGACACAGTGAATGCTCAATAAAGTTTATCTATTTATGTCATTGTCATTATCTAATATTTAATTTTGCAAAAGATCAAGAATTTATGAAGGGAATGAGTGACCTTTATGTTACAACATCAAAAAGCTGAGGAAGTATCTGTACATGTTTAACTTCCCTTAATGACTTAATATAAATGTGTCAGGGTAATTATTTAAGTCCTTTCAGAACCTAGTCCTTTAAGTCTAGACCAGTGTCTCCCAAGATGCTGCCCCTGAACAACAGCATCAGCATCCCCTGCGGACTTGTTAGAGACACAGACCCCCAGGCTCACGTCCAGACCTAGTGAGTCAGAAACCTAAGGCAGGGCCTAGCAATCTGTTTTACTAAATCCTTAAATAATTCTGATACCAAAGTTTAAGAACCACTAGCCTAGACCATCTTTTTTTTTTTAATAAGAGCTTTATTGAGATGTAATTCATATACCATACAATTCACCCATTTAAAGTGTATGATTCAGTGGTTTTTAGTACATTCACAGAGTTGTGCAAGTATTGCCACAATCAATTTTAGAACATTTTCATTACCCTAAAAAGAAACCCCATTTCTTTTTCCCCAAGCCCACCAGCCCCATTTTCCTAAGCCTACAGCCCTAGGCAACCACTGATCTTTCAGTCTCTAGATTTGCCTATCCTGGACATTTCATATAATAGAATCATGCAATATGTAGCCTTTTTTGTCTAGCTTCTTTCATTTATCATAATGTTGTCAGATCCATCCCTATTGTAGCATATATCAGCATCTCATTCCTTTTAATGGCTAATATTCCATTGTGTGGATAAGCCACATTTCATTTATCCATTCGTCAGTTGATGGATAGTTGGGTTGTTTCAACCTTTTGGCTATTGTGAGTAATACTCTATGAACATTTATGTATAAGTTTTTGTGTGGACATATGTTGTCATTTCTGTTGTGTGTATGGCCATGGGTGGAATTGCTAGGTCATATGGTAACTCTACGTTTAGTCTTTTATGGAACTATCCAACTGTTTTTCAAAGCGCTGCACCATTTTATTTTCCTGCCAACAGTGTATGAACGTTCCAGTTTCTTCGCATCTTTGGCAACACTTACTATTATTTTTAGACCATCTTTTGAGATAATTCTGTAAGCTTAATATGCTATGGCACTTCTTATTTTTCCTAAAGTAAAATCATCAAACCTTCGAAGGATGCCTTTTAGCTGTTATTTCTGAGATTAGATACCTAGTTTTATGTTTATACTACCTATTTTATGATTTTACAAACTTGCATCATATTTTTGGTCCGTTTCATTTTGAAACAATGAAGCCAGGGACATTTTTCATTCTTTAATATGTCTCACCTAGTTCAATGAATATGTTTTCAGTTAGTAGATTCTCAAACATTGCCCCCCCCCGCCGGCCCCCTCGGCTGTGCTGCACAGCATGTGGGATCTCAGTTCTCCGACCAGGGATCAAACCTGCGTCCCTTGCAGTGCAAGTGCAGAGTCTTAACCATTGGACCTCCAGGAAAGTCGCTCAAACATTTCTTGAATATAAACATTCCTTAGTTTTGCAAAACACCTACTATCAAAAGCAACTCATTTTCTCAACCCTTTGATTTCTGATTATAAGCTGCAGCTAAAGAAATAGGGTCTCACTAAAGCTGATGGTCCTTTTCTTTTCCAGAGGAATGGCTGCTTGTTGGAACAAAGCAAGGTCATCTTCTTCTCTATAGGATTCGGAAAGATGTTGGTAAGTGCCAACTTTTCAGAACCAAATGTGAGGTGGCTTACTGCTCATGTTAAAAAAGGAAAAGAAAAAGAAAAAAAAAGAAAGATAGCTTGCATACAACCGTAGATTCCTGGACCATTAAAAGAGTGACTGGGGGTTGGTGGTAGCGCAGTGGAGAAGCGGGGAGAAACTTGTGAGAATCTCCGGGATTTTCTCTTTTTTTCAGACTATATTTACCCTACCCTCATCTGGGAGGTGGAGCTAGATTTTTTTTCCTGTCTCACTTCTTAGAGACTCATGCCAGAAATAAAAAATATTACTGAGGGGAATAAAATTCTCATGTAAGTGGCGTGGTAGTAGGGATAGAAATTAGGAGCCATTGATTTTAAAGATCTTGTTAAACTTCTGCGCGGTGGACTAGGACAAGAGGGGAGCTGGGATTGAGTCAGGCGTCACTTCTCCTCAGCCACATGACTGTGAGCAGGTCCTTTCCAATGCCTGTTTCCTCTTCTGTAAAGTACCTCACAAAATTGTTGGGGTCAGATGCAAGGACTTTGAAAACTAAAACTTTAATCAGATACTTCTTTGTCAGTAAAAATGTAGAATAACTAAAAGTGTTTGATGGTTATTCTGTTAGAGTGCCCTCTAGTGGGGAAAAAAGTATCTTACTCCCTTTTCCTAATTTTATTTCTTTTCTCTTTGTAGAAAATAGATGTGTTTAGATATTTTACCCTGGAGCTACAGAGTATGGAGATCAGTTGTTAATGCCAGAATGGGTTGAACCATAAGAAATTGCAATTATTTGGCTATATTAGAAAAAACAAAATCTGATAGCTTTCAACCTAATATATAACTTTCCATAGTAAATAACTTAATGTAAGTGTGGAAATGGAGCCTTCTCTTTGGAACCTGTAGCAAGGGTAACATATTAGGTAAAAAGAGTATCTTACTGATGTACCACAGGAAAAAATTCTTTTTTACTGTACCCGTCTTAGGTCAATTGGATGGGGACCTGTAAATCAGAAGCAACAAGACAAAGGAAAAGGACGTTGAGTTTCTAGAGGGGCAGATTATGGGAAGGCAAATATGTGGGGGAACTGATTGAAGATGTTTGTCATGTAGATTCCTCTGGTGCAGTCTGTGGGCTAATATAGGGGTCTAGAGTTGTCTCCAAATTGATTAAACATTGTCCTTGGTAGAGAGGAGAGGGGAGCTACCTTTGTAAATTTGTGTCTTGCTCTTTGGCAAGTGGGGGAGAGCAGAGAGCTTTTCTTGTACCTGCTTCTTCTCAGTTACCTTCAGCTCAAAATAATCCTTGTGCCAGAGTAGCATATTTTGGGGTGGCATATTCTGCTACCTTTCGCTGGTGCAGTAGGGAAGGAGGAAGGTACCTGGTCAGGTTCCGTGGTGGGATAAGAAGAGAAACCAGAAGATCAAAATAAGGTTTATTTCATTTCTAATTTTTTCAGCTTTCCTTTAAATCAGTAGTCAGCTAACTTGTTCCAAAAAAATGACTAAATGTTACCCCAAAACTGGGTTCACCTCTTAGTGGGTGTTGAGCCAAAAGACATAACCAAGGCAGAGAGTGGGAGAAGTAAGGCTTTATTGCTTTAAATAAAACACCAGGGATCTTTCCCAAAGCAGTGTCTCACCGAACAGCAAAACTGAGGAAGTTTTTAAGCTAAGGGTACATGCATATTCGTGAAGGGGCTTGGGTAGGTGAGAGTCCAGGATTAAGTGAAGTGACTGAGGGTCTGAAAAGGTCAGCAGCAGCATCGCTTAGGTTCCAGTGGATCTGGTGGTTGAGCACCTTAGGGGGGTTTAAATTCTGCAAAATCTCAAGAAAGCGAGGCTCATCTTTACCATTGAAACAGAACTGGCAGTCTTTACACCCGGTTTGTTATCTTTGCTATTGTTACTTCTGTTGGCTGATAAAGGTTTGTTCTTTTGTTGCCTTAAGTTCGTCATTACTGAGCTCTGTCCAAGGATAAGCACTGTGGCCAGGCCTAGATCACAAAATGGCACAGGCCAAAAGTGGCTTCTCTTATGTCAAGAAAACCATGACTGATTCTCTTTCTTCAGGTACTCCTTTCCTTATCTACTTACACAAATAGAAAATATTTTAGGCTTTGCAGATCATAGCATCTCTGTCCTGACTACTGCACTCTGCTACTGTAGCAAAAGAGCAGCTGTAGGCAATATGTAAATGAATGGGTGTGGCTGTGTACCAGTAAAACATTATTTACAAAAACATGTGCAGGACTGGATTTGACCCACAGGCAGTACTTTGCTGGCCCTTGCTTTAAATTTTTGGTTCTCAGAGCCAGAATATTTGTATTCTGTGACATCAGCCCAGTCTGTAATTTAAAAATTAAGCCTGCCTTTGATTTTATTCGGCATCCAGCAACTGTGTTTTGACTGTCTACTGTAGGCTCAGATGATTTGCAAAGCAGAGGGATGAAAGAGCCTAATATTCTTATCCCAAGAGATAATCAGTTCTTTGTGCCATCAAATACTAAATACTCGGATAAAGTAATTTGTTTAGTATATCATTTCTGTGTAAGTGGTGAGGAATTGAAAACTAAACTATAAAAATAAACTTTTCAACTCAGTATAGACTCAAACTGGTAATATCAATGTTAATCTGACTTGGAACCCTGGTAGCAACTATTCCTTGCCCTGTGACCAGTTCACCATGTAACCTTTGACAAGTTAGTTAATCTTCCTCCGTTTCCCCACAGGTAACTTGAATAGCAATATTAACCTACCTTAGACAATTAGGAAATCAGACTCTGATTAGTAACTTCATTTCTCCCTGTACTCTTAAAGAACTGTTCAGTTCTGGACCAGCTCTGGTCTGTTTATGGGCCAGAAATAGACCTGGGCCTCCATGAATCAGCTGTAGAACTAACTGGGTTTCTAAATTTGAGATATTCCAAACTGAAACTGTTAGGTGGCATTTGGAGGGGTGCTCTGAGGCACTCCAGTTCTTTCTATCTCAGCACAGAAAGAATTCAGCGAGGGGCACAGTGACAGATGAGAAGTGATTTATTAGAATAGGATACTTGCAAGCCTCATAAGTGGGGGGGCGAGAGAGTGCCACCCCCGAGAACCGAGTGGGCTACAGTTCTATAATCAAAGGAAAAGTGGGGAGGGGGAAAAGACCACCTTCTTCCTCATTCTTGAGTAGGTGTCACGCTTCCATCATCAGTTACTCCTCCACGGCAGACGAGGGAGTTTTCTTGTCCCTACATGGCCAAGCCAGGACTGTCATGGCGCAGTGGCAGTGAGCAAAAAGGCAGTAACATATGCGAACAGTGGCAGATCATCTCAGGTGTCATGTCGCCTTTTCCTTATATTTTTGTTTTTAGTGCGTGCAGAGGAGCGTGTCCTAGAAATCATTAACTTACTGAGCTCACTGGGCGGGATGTGGTCTCACGCCACCATTGTTTTATTGTTTTGAGGCATGTCTCATGCTTCTGTTGCATGGTTTTGTTGCTGAGCAGGCCTGCTTGGGTTTGTGGTTAAGCACAGGTGCTTTCTTGAGTGGTCATTAACTTACAAGGGTCTCCCATACTTTTTTCTTTACTTACAATCCCCTAGTGGGATTAATTATTTAATTACCTACTTTGTCCCTTTACTCAGTCCCTATCAAAACCTTGATAAGGCTGCAACTAGATTATCTTTCTGAGGGAAGGGAAAGAGCAGGTAATAAGATGTCATGGGACGACTGGGATTAAGGGGACCTGGACTCTGATCTGATCTGAGCCATCTCCTTCCTGTGAGTTCACAAACGTCTCTAGGCTTCAGTCTGCTCTGAGAATTCAGTTTACTCGTATTGATAGCTTAAACAGAGGAGTTAGATGACTTCTCATCTAAGGTGTTAAGAACTTTGTTTCAGTGACACCTTACCCTGGAGCAGTGATTCTCAAAATTTGGTCTTGTGGAGGAAAATGTCACCTGCCATATCAGTAAATAAAAGACTTTGTGGCCCTCAAGCCCTCAGCCACTGCAGCCTCAGACTGTACACTCTGAGGGGATTCAGGAGGGAGGAAAACAGGATACTGGCCCTAGATAGTTAAGGTGCATATCAAAGGAATGATCTCATTGAGCCCAGACTCTTGCATCTTCCCATGCATAGAAACTTGAGAAGTCTGATTTTCTTAATAGCAGTAATCTTTTTTTTTCTTTTATTTTTTTTATTTTTTTGGGGGTACACCAAGTTCAATCATCTGTTTTTATACACATATCCCCGTATTCCCTCCCTTCCTTGACTCCCCCCACCCTGAGTCCCCCCCAACCCTCCCTGCCCCAGTCCTCTAAGGCATCTTCCATCCTTGAGTTGAACTCCCTTTGTTATACAACAACTTCCCGCTGACTATCTATTTTACAGTTGGTAGTATATATATGTCTGTGCTACTCTCTTGCTTCGTCTCAGCTTCCCCTTCACCCCCCGCCCCTTCCCAAACCTCGAGTTCTCCAGTCCATTCTTTGTATCTGCATCCTTGTTCTTGTCACTGAGTTCATCAGTACCATTTTTAGATTCCGTATATGTGAGTTAGCATACAATATTTGTCCTTCTCTTTCTGACTTACTTCACTCTGTATGACAGGCTGTAGTTCTATCCACCTCATTACATATAGCTCCATCTCATCCCTTTTTATAGCTGAGTAATATTCCATTGTATATATATGCCACATCTTCTTTATCCATTCATTTGTTGATGGGCATTTAGGTTGCTTCCATGTCCTGGCTATTGTAAATAGTGCTTAATAGCAGTAATCTTTTGATGTTCAACTACCTTTTTTTTTTTTTTGTCCAAACTGCTGTATATCCTGGCTCCTCCCAGGCTTAAGTCCTCAGCAAGTCTACAGAATAAAACGTAATTCTCAACTTTTAGGTTGTGGATTTTTTTTTCAGTCAGCAGTTTCTAGACCCTGGGAGGTTCCCCAAGATCCTTTCAGATCAAAACTTACGTTCACAGTAACACTAAAACATTATTGTTTTTTCACTGACATTTATTGACATTTGCACTGATGGTACAAAAGTAAGGCAGCTAAAACTGCTGCCCTTAAAACAAGTTCAGGACAGCGGTCAGCAAACTTGTCGGCAGCACGCTGTCCTAGCAGTTGTGTTTTTCCCCAGTGTGTACTCACAGTGCTTTTTTCTTCCCTCCTGCCAGTTTCACTTAAGAATGTTCTTTGTGGGGCAGTACGAAGTATTAATTTTATTACATCTTGACCTTTAAGAACACCTCTTTTCAATAATCTCTGTGATATAACGGGAAGTCATGTAAAGCACTTCTGCTGTGTGCGAGGTCCGAAGCCCAGTGGCTGTCTCAGGGAGAAGCACTCGTGTGATTGTTGGAGTAACGAGCTGAGCTGACCACTTACTTCACGGAGCCTCATTTTTGCTTGAGGGAATGACTAACAGATAGACTGTGGTTCTTCAGACCATTTGGGTGTCTGGTAGATGTTTTCTCAAAAATGAACAAGGAGAGTCTGTCGCTTCAAAGAGAATAGCTGGCAGTACTTGTTACTACTGATAGACAGAGCTTTCAAAAGAAAATTAGAATTGTGGAAAAACAGTATCCACCCCCAGGAGCGTGACAGCTTCGCAATACTTCAAGCTTTTCCTGATGAGATTAAGGGCAATGATGAGCATGATTTTTTTTTTCAACCCTATAACAAAATGTGTCAACGTTCGGAAAGCCTGCATAGCTATGTGAACCAATATTTTCCAACGCAGGAAATTTCTAAAGCAAGCATGCATAAAAGAGCCATTCAAAGTGTGAGATAGACCTATGGACTTTTATAGAAAAGTTCATTCATAGGTTTCAGATTCCAGATTGCAAGAAACTCCATTTGTCCAGTTTGGGTATAGCATCAAAGAAGATCCACAATTATATGAAAAAGCTGTTAAAATATTCCTCCCTTTTCCAACGAAATGTCCACACGAGGACAGATGTTTGTCATATACCTCAACCGAACAACGTATCAAAACAGATTAAATACAGAAACAGATGTGAGAGTCAGCTGTCTTCTGTTATGCCAGACATTAGAGAGATTTACAAAAGTATACAACAATGCTTTTCTTTTAAATTTGGAAAAATAGTTATTATTCATAAAAATATGTTATTTATGTTAATATGTAATGTGCTTATTACTGTTATATTTAAGGCAGTTAATACATGTTTTAAAAATTTTTCAGCTTTAATTTCTAATATGGTAAACATTGGTAGCTATAACCCATGTAAAAGTTTTGGTCCTCAGTAATTTTTAAGATGAAGGGGTCCTGAGGCCAGAAAGTGTGAGAATCTCTGCCCTAGATAATTCAAGAGGATTGTTAGAGGTAATAAAGTCCTTTTCAAATGCAGGACTCTTTATCAAGCAGCAATGGCTGATTTTTTTTTTTCTTGTGAAATGTAATGGCATAATACAGGGCAGGTCTCTGAATCTCCCACAACTCCAGGGCCTCGTTGTGGTCTCCTCTTCTGAGGGACGTGCGGAGGAAGTAAGAGCAGCTTTGGTGGTGTGGGCCCTTGTGGCTGCCTCAAAGAATCTCCACCGATTTGAGCACTGTAAATGGTCTCTCCCCGAGCTGGGAGGCGTGTGGCAGGGTGTGGGCTCAGCACACAGGCTTTAGGTAAAGTCAGCCCTGAGTTTACCTCTGGGCTTTCTCTCACTGGCTGCTACCTAACTGCTTGACCTGTCGGGTTCCTCAGATATGCAATTGGAATAATAATACCTACTTCTTGGGGTGGTTGTGAGGTTACAGAGAATACACATAAGTTTAAAAATCCAGAGCCTGGGGACTTCTTAGGTGGCGAAGTGGTTAAGAATCCGCCTGCCAATGCAGGGAACACAGGTTCGATCCCTGGTCCAGGAAGATCCCACATGCCGCGGTGCAACTGAGCCTGTGCGCCACAACTGTTGAGCCTGCGCTCTAGAGCCCGTGAGCCACAACTGTTGAGCCCATGTGCCACAACTACTGAAGCCCACGCACGTGGTGCCCGTACTCCACAACAAGAGAATCCACCAAAATGAGGAGCCTGCACACCACAACGAAGAGTAGCCCCCGCTTGCCGCAACTGGAGAAAGCCTGTGTGCAACAACGAAGACCCAACACAGCCAAATAAATAAATAAATAAATAAATAAATAAATAAATCCAGGGCCTGGAACTTAGTTATTGCTTCGTTAATGATACTGCTGTTATTATTGTGATAATTATTCTCTTTTTGACTCTTTGGTGACTTTTGATGTTAAATATTTTGGTCATCCCAGCAAGGCTGGCTTCACGTTTTTGCGTGTTTTTTTTTATGGTCTATAACTTTCTTCCCCTTTTTTGCAACAGTGTCAGCAGATGTAGCATCACCTGAGAGTGGCAGTAAGTGTAGATGCATTAAATTGCTGTAGCTCTGGGGATGGTGTTGTTTGCTCTGTCCTGTGATGCAGGACACAGGGTAGCTGCTGGGATTTAGTTAGTCTGTCTAGGTCTAAGGATGCTTTGGGCTGGGATTCCTTGCTTGGGCTCCTATATTTGACTGTTCCTTTTTACACTCTTTTGGTGAAATACTTTGCCAAGGTACTATTATGTAGGATAAAATCCTCCTAAGTACCTTGCAGCTTCAGTAAACTGTGGTGTGGTCCTTTCTGCTAATGCCAAGTGAAGGTGCATGAAACCCTCTGTTCTGAAATTGGAGTTACTATACTTAGTAACTTACTAAACTCAGTAAAGAGAACTGGCAACTCCAGCTTCTAGAATCTCCAACTTCTAGTCTTTCAGGAATTTTTTATGATTCATATAGGAGAGCAGGGTGGAGCAGCATTTTTTGTGGTAGTTATTTTTATATGTACCCTTTTGTTTGGGAATGTGAATGTTTGTTTCTTTCCCATAGGTTGCAACAGGTTTGAAGTGACACTAGAGAAATCCAATAAGAACTTCTCCAAGAAGATACAGCAGGTAGGCCGTGATGGTGGTTGCTACAAGAATATTTGACTTCTGTGAGACTCCGTCAAAGCTAGAACTTTGGTAAAAGTGTTTATTCATCTTGGATCCTCTGCTCTCTGTCCTCCTATTTATGCAGGGATCTCTGTCCATCCATCATGTACCTGAGATGCTCTTTCACGAGCAGAAATTGTGATTAAATATAATTCAGATCCTTGTCATTGATATGGGCTTTTTAGTCCCTTTTTAGTGTTGTAGTTAAAATGAACATTTGCTAAACCTTGTCAGAAATGCTTGAGTCTAATGATTTCCTATTTTCCAGATCCATGTGGTTTCCCAGTTTAAGATTCTGGTCAGCTTGTTAGGTAAGAAAAGGGGTTGCATTTGTATTTCATGTGTCAGGAAACAAAAGCTATGACCTGATTAACCCTTTCATGGTTAATTTGATAGATGTTCTTTGACGATGAAACAGACACATTCCTAACCAGATAAGGCAGGGTACGCAGGTAATAAAGGCACCAGCATCCCCCATATCATGAGCTCTGTTCTTCAAGAAGTGTCACTTCATTCATTCATTCAGTATTTATTGAGCCCTACTCTAGGCATTGGGGATACCAAGTTGAATGAGACATGGTTTCTATCTTTGAAACTTAGGTTCTGATTTTGAAGACCAAAAAGACAGAAAGTACTCATGTTACAGTGTGATAAGTTACAATGAAAATTTATAAAAAGTGTCATGGGATCTTAGTAGTGGGAGGGACAGCATTGTCTAATGGATGCTAGGGTTTCAACAGGAAGAGAGGGGTAGACAGAGCATTTTAGGCAGAGGGAACAGCTTAAGCCAAGGCCCTGAGGTCTGGTGAAACTTGGGGTATGTGGTGGAAAGTGGCGAGAGACAGGTGAGGGACCAGAGCCAGGCTATTTAAGGCCTTGTTTGAAAAGCCACAGTTTCATGGAAGGCAGCCAGTGAGGCCTTTTCTTGACAAGCATAAGAACTAGAAAGTTGCCTCATGCCCTGTACTGTTCAGCCCAGGCCCCAAATGGTAGAATCATTTTAAACTTAGTTTTTAGTCACGAGAGAAACATTTAAAGTAACTATAACTAGCTACGTGGCCCAAGTGAAATTATTGTGCTTGCTTTGCTAGAAAAGAAATCCTTGTCATGGGTTTGCACAAAATCCACAGGGGGTTTCCTTTCTCTTATTGGAGCCTCCTCATGTGAGTAGCTTTGAAAGGAATTTCTTGTACAAATATTACATCACAAGTTTCCAGACTTGAGAAAGAGTATAAGAGTGCCCTTTGGAAGTGAAGGAGCTCTTTAACTCAAGCCAGCCCAAATTTAAAGGAACAAAATATGCAAGTTTAGAAGACTAAGTGAATTCCTAAATGCTTTGTACTGGTCATGGACCAGAATAAGTCATTGTTAGTGAAGCTGAAGGTATATCTTTGACCAGCATTTGCCATTTGGTTCTTCTGGTTGTTACACGGTTAATTTTTTTTCTTTTGTCTTGAAGATGGCTATGCTAGAGAATTGTGATAATTTATAGTGGTGTTTTACCTCCTTCCAAACAGAAAATAATATTTATGTCCATGACCTATTGACATTTCAACAAATCACTACGGTCTCCAAGGCAAAGGGAGCATCACTGTTCACATGCGACCTCCAGGTAAGTGTAGGCAAGATGAAATTTGACTTCGTGTTTTAATAGGTACAGCATTTCCTACATCATTCCTACCATTAGATGGGAAGAATAACAGTGATATCCAAACTCAGCAGAAACTCCAAAGAAAATATTTGATTTTGAATTGCATTAGAGAAATTACCCCCTTAATATGGTGATCTGAAGTTGAAACATTTGTGTTCCCTGTGTGTGTGCTAGTTAGACCACCGGAGAGCTGTATTTCAGGAGGCAGCTAACCAAGGACAAAAACACTTGCCAGTGGACAGACCATTAGTGGGAAGTCAGATCTGTAACAGTACATGAACATAGCTCTAGGGCATTAAATTGACTCTTGTTCCAAACATATCGTTGTGGTCTGTCTTTAGGGAGTTTTCGTTATTCAGAAAAGACATTTCTCCTGTTTTTTGCCAGTTCGTCATCCGTACCTTCTTCAGACTCTGCGTCACCCCTTTACTCAGCTTTGATCACTTTTTAGCACTTACGGTCTATATTGACGCGGCATCATTTGTTGCGTGCTTAGGCATTTCTGTCCCCCCACTCCTTTAAAGGATTGAAAGTGGGCCTGCTCTCACTGACACAGGCTGATCCCTGCCCCTGCAGGTACTGACAGCCCTGAGCAAGCAGCATTTAAGAAAAAAAAGAGGAAGCAGTTATATCGGTTTTGCTGTCTAAATGATGAACGTCCATGAGATTTGCCGGGGCCGGGGCCTCTGACTGGCAGCCCTTGGGGAGGAAGCGCTCCTCAACCTGTTGTTTCTGAGAATATCTTAGAGAGTATGGTGTGCTGTGGCTCAGCTTCTCGGGCAGCGTGACTTTGTATGACAGGGGATGTTCAGATGAGTAGCCGTTTCAGGGTAGAAAATCTCTAGTACAGTTGTCAGTTCTGGAGTCATTGTACGCATGTCCTCATTTGCTCTGGGTGTCTCTTCCCAGCACACAGAGACTGGGGAGGAGGTGCTGCGGATGTGTGTGGCTGTGAAAAAGAAGCTGCAGCTCTATTTCTGGAAAGACAGGGAATTTCATGAATTGCAGGTAAAGTCCACCTGTTAGCTGGTCCACGGGTTGGTTGGGAGCTGCTGCTAAGTTGACCCACAGCTTGCAAGACTTGCTGTTCAGTTCCTGTGAAGCTCAGGAGCCCAGTCTTGGTGTTCTCCCCAGATGAATGCTCTGCTATGAGTACCTGAGAGTTACTTGTGCCCACTTGTCAAAGTCTCCTGGCCTTCAGAGGCAGGGGTAGCACAATTCTGCATCTCTGCAGATTGATTTACATCGAAGTGGGTTTTCACCTCTTCCAAACGCACCTTGTCCAGTTCATGGGTGGCTTGTATTTTTATTATGGATGGTTTCCTGGCCTTGTGTTAAGAGAATTGTATTTAGATGAGGGTGAGAGTAATTTTGCAGAATGGGGGTGGAAAAACAGGAGGTCATTTCTTTTTTTTTTTTTCCCTTTTACATCTTTCCAGTTGAACTCTTGCTCTCTTTCTCCAGGGGGACTTTAGTGTACCAGATGTGCCCAAGTCCATGGCATGGTGTGAAAATTCTCTCTGTGTGGGTTTCAAGAGAGACTACTACCTAATAAGGGTAAGACTTACTATTTTGCAGATATCAGTTTATCTTGGGGAAGGTGACTATTCTGAACGGCAGGTCAAGAGAGTGTCTTAAGTAGAGTTTTTGGCATAACAGGGTTTATGTTTGTATGTTTGGTTATTTTCATGCTCTAAACATCTTTCACAAATAAGGTGTCTGTGTATCTTAAGCCAGGCAGAGTCACCTCTCAATTCTCTACGTAATGATATATCCACATCCTATATCTAGCTATTGGGCTGAATAATTAGGACTGCTTGCCTCTGTCCAGTAGCATTATCATGGACTGCTGTCTTGAGGCTTCAGTGCTGAAGAATTAGATACTAATTTTAGTATTAACTTAAGTATTTCTAAGACTTTGAGTTTCTTGCCCCCCCAAAATCTTTTAGTATATTTGTTGTAAAAGTTATTTTATTTCAAAAGCCATATGTGTTTATTATAGAAAATAAGAAAATATAGATAAGGAAAATAAAAGAAGTACAAGTCATCCATAATTCTCCCACTCAGAAGTAATCCCTATGAATTTTTTGGTAATGGACATCTGCCCTATTTAGAGAAATACCATGTTATACACATTGTTCTGTAACCTGCTTTTTCTCGTAAGTGGTAAATATCCATGACATTGTTTTGTTTTGTTTCCCTCCAATATGTATACTGTATGTAGAAAAGGTTGGTATACCATTCATTTTATAGAATAATATAAATTCCTTAGCTTCATACCCCTCTCCTAATCCAGACTTGGCAGTCCTAGAAGTCTTTCTCCCCACCTCCCACTTCCCTACTCCCTGCTGTGTGAGCTCTTCATTGTTTATCTAGTTAATATATTTGTTCCCTATTTATATTCTTGGACTAGCCTAATTTTATCAGCATCAGAACTGCAAGCTCCTAGGTGAGTTACTGCTGTGTAACCGACTGCATAGCAACTAGGCAGATGGGTGCTTGTGAAGAGTCTGCGAGGGGTTAGGGATGAAGCCAGAAGTTGGAGGAGGGCTTTCATTCCTCTGACTACCTTAGGTGTTGCCGTCACTTTCTTGAGGGTGGCGTGTTTAGAGGGTGAGAAATCTTGCTTTAGGACCAGGTTATTCAAAATGTATTCATTTATTTATATACAGTAAAGTTTATTCTTTTGGATGTGGGGTTCTGAGTTTTGACAGATGCCTAGAGTTGTATAATGATTACCACAGTCAAGATTCAGAATAGGGGACTTCCCTGGTGGCCCAGTGGTCCATGCTTCCACTGCAGGGGGTATGGGTTCCATCCCTGGTCAGGGAACTAAGATCCCGCATGCTGCATGGCCAAAAAAAAGAGAGAAAAAAAACCCCGTCAGAACAGTTCCATCACACCAAGAAATTCCCTCATGCTGCCCCTTTGAAGTCAGCTCTCCTCCCACATCCTAGCCTCTAGTAACCACTGATCTGTTCTTCATCTCTCATAGTTTTGCCTTTTCCAGAATGTCATATGAATGGGATCATATAGTATGTAGCCTTTTGAGCCTGGCTTCTTTCACTTAGCATAATGCATCTGACATCCATCTGTGTTGTGTATGTGTGTCAATATATTCTTTTTTATGACTGAGGAGTATTCCATTTTATGGATGTACTACAGTTTGTTTATCCATTCATCAGTTGAAGGACAAAGCTGTGTACAATTTTTAGCCATTATAAGCAAAGCTGCTATAAACATTTGCACACCGATTTCTGTGTAAACACAGGTTTTCATTTCTCCTGAGCAAATGCCTAGGAATGGGATTGTTGGGTCCCATGGTAAGTGTATATTTTACTTTATAAGAAGCCAACAAACAAAATGGCTGTACCATCTTGTGTTCTCACCAGCATCTTATGAAAGTTCCAATTGCTTTGCATCCTTGCCAGCACTTGACATTGTTAGTTGCCAGGCTAGATGCTTGTCTCCATGTTAGAAAAAAGGGAACTGGTTCTACATTGTGATGACAAACTTTGTCATAACAGACTCTATATTTCTTTATACCAAACAAGGAGTATTATCAGCTTCTGTATGTTTGGGGTTTTAACTTGATTTTTCCAGGCCATCCGTGTTCATGCCTCTGGCTGGAAAATGATGGGTGACTCACTTTGTGTCTTCCTGTAGGTGGATGGAAAGGGGTCCAACAAAGAGCTCTTTCCAACAGGAAAACAGCTGGAGCCCTTAGTTGCACCTCTGGCAGACGGAAAGGTGGCCGTGGGTCAGGATGACCTCACCGTGGTGCTCAACGAGGAGGGGACCTGCACACAGAAGTGTGCCTTGAACTGGACGGACATCCCCGTGGCCATGGGTGAGAGCACCGTAGCTGCTCTTTCCCACTTTGGGCTGGGGCTGTGCCACCCTCACAGCATGGAGCCCCATTCATAGCTTTAGCAGGCTGTTGTTTCCAGTGTCATTTACTCTCAGTTGCCTTTCCTGTAAGTAGAAAAGTGTTTTCGGGTTATTAAAAGTGGGATATCCTGGGGACTTCCCTCGCGGTCCAGTGGTTAAGACCCCGCGCTTCCACTGCAGGGGGCACAGATTACATCCCTCATCAGGGAACTAAGATCCCACATGCTGCATGGTGCGCTCCCCCCAAAAAAAGAAAGGGGATATTCTGGCTTTTGTAGGAAATTGGATTTTGCCCCGGAGGGGGAAAAATGTAAACAGAATTGTGCATTTTAGGAAGTGATTGTCTACTGCTATTTTTACCTCTTAGTTCCTTTTCTTTTACCTTTTTTTAAGTGGTTTTATTGTGTCCTCTGCCAAATAGACTATGTGTGGAAATTCGTGGAAATTCTTTATTTAGCCCTATAATTTGATGTGGTGGTTATTGTTGCTCTTGTTTCTGTAGCTTAGAGGCACAGGGTGTATTCAGGTGTGTCTGTCCTATGCATGAGGTATTTCTGCCCCTGTGCCTGCCTCAGGCTCCCAGCTCTCTGAGATGGTATTGCCTGGAAGCATATGACCACGCTCCCAGCAACTTTTAGTTGGAAGAGTGAGCATTTTAGTTCCTGCTGTGGAGGGGCATACAGATACGCTGTCTTTAAGGGCTCTAGCTCAGGGGATAAGGATTACATCTTGGATGACGGGACGAAACAAGGCCTTGCTTAGGGTGTTAAATCAGATGAGTTGAGATTCGGTAGTTGAGAAAGGGGAAGTTCATTGTTCAGTTAGTCAGTAAGAAGTTTCATTAAGTTTGGACTAGAGCAGGCAGGGGGTTTAGTATCTAGCTTGAAGAGAAATTTCTTTCATTTTAGGCAGAAAAAAATAGTTTGAAAAATAAGCAGAAATGCAGAAGACATGCTGATTTGTGGGCAGGCATTCCAGAGACTGACCTGGCCGAAACAGGTGGTGTGGACTATGGAGGAATGAGGGTGGGGCCCGTTGTTAGAGGCCCACGTGAAGATCTGAGAGGCCAGTAGATTCCTAAATGGTAGAATTGATAAAAGCATCATGTTCTAGGGTGGTTATTCTGGTGGTAATGAGAGATGAATAGACCAGAAGGAAGATAAATCAAAAGGACAGTATTTTATAGGGCTCAAGATTATGTATATTCACAAGTTTGAGAGGGATGTTAGAGCTTCATGAGAAGCTTCATGATGTTCTAGGGACCCTTGTTTTCCTTTCAGAAGAGGAACCTTGGCAGATTAGGTGAAGCTGTATGTAATATGCTGGAAGCAGGTTTTGATCCCCGAGCGTGGGAGTCCTGCTTTAAGACCTTTGTTAGTGCCCAGCCCCTTTGGCAGTGTTTGTCAAAAACAATTTTGTGCCTTAACTTGCCAAGGGAGGGGACGGTCTTCCTAGGTAGGGTGGGAGAACAGCATCTGACAGGAAGAGGACTAAATGTCTCAGAATGGAGTACATTTTAAATTTCGCTTCTGTTTCTGTTCTCCTCTTCACGATTGCACCCAGACTCCAGTCATTTTGAAAGGACTCCCCATCCCTGTGCCTTCGTCCATGCTGTTACCTTTTCCTTTCTTCTCTGCCCAGCAGCGTCCTACTCATATGACAAGGCCCCATTCGGTGGCACTTCCTCTCTGAAGTCTTCTCTGACCCGCGGGCAGAATTAGTCACTTCCCCCTTGGTGCTCCTACTGCCCGTTCAGGTTTCTCTGTCCTGCTGGCCGCACCGTCCCAGTGGATGCAGTGAGTTGTGTATCTCCTCTGCCACGCAGGAGCTCTGTGAGCTGTGGGCTCGTGTCTCGGTCCACTTGGATGGTGCCTGAAACGTCATAGCCTTTTAGTAAATGCTTGCTGAGAGATGAATCACTGTCATTGTCTGCCACTCATTACGTGCCTGCTGGATGCCAGCCAGTCTGCCAAGTTTGAAGAAGCAGAGATCCAGACCATCTCTGTTGTCGAAGACTTGGGGAGGCTGCACAAGTGATAAGATGTGACAACCAGGGGCTTCCTAGGTGGCGCAGTGGTTAAGAATCTGCCTGCCAATGCAGAGGTCACGGGTTCGATCCCAGCTCCAGGAAGATCCCACATGCCACGGAGCAACTAAACCCGTGTGCCAAAAAAAAAAAAAAAAAAAAAAAAGATGCAGCTAAATAAAAAAAAGATGTGACAACCAAAAGGGTTTCTAGTAGAGATTACTTCTCTTATTCATTTAGACCTTATTAAAGTGGGCCAGATTTTAAAAAGACGGAGAAAATTAACATGAAAGAAGATTGTAATAGCTTTTTAAAATGAAGACAGCATAAAAAAAAAAAACTAATACAAAATAAATGCTATTTAATTGTATTTTTTGGTAAGATGAAAAATATCAACATAACAATAGCATTCAAACAAATGAAGGTATTACTAAGGCCTCAGTTTCCTCATTTCTGAGTTCTCTTCTGGCTTTGAAATTTTATTGTACTATTCATTTAGAGTATAAATTGCAAGTATTATATGAAAAACTTTTTATCTGAAAATAAATAACAAGGAAAATAAATTTATAGCAAGTTAGTCACACTAAGAAACTATTCATATATTCTTTGAGGTAAAATTTTTATATAATAATTATGCCATCTAGTGGTTCATTTTTTACTAGTTTAAAAAAAATTTATTTTTAACTGTGGTTTATAAAGACACATAACATATAATCTATCACCTTAGCCATTTTTAAGTGCACAGTTCAGTAGTGTTATGTATATTCACATTGTCGTGCAACAGATTTCAGGACTTTTTCATCTTGTAAAACTAAAACTCTATACCTGTTAAACAAGAACCCATTTTCCCTTTCCCAGCCCTTGGCACCATTCTACCCTTCCCTAGCCCTTGGCACCATTCTACTTTCTGTTTCTATGAACTTGACACACTAGTTACCTCATGTAAGGAAATGCCTACACTGAGAATGCCATCCAGCTGCCTTCCCTGTGAACCATTGAGCATCAGGTGGAGTTTTGCATCCTTTTGCTGTGAAAATCTCAAGCAGAAACAATATTGGCCAGAAATGTGGATCTCTTTCTTTAGCATAATTTTAGGTGAAAAAAAAAAAAAAGGAAGTTGCTCTCCTTTTGCCTTTCCTAAGAGAATGAAAGAAGTTATGTAACCTCGTTCTCCCACTGACACATTGTTAGGGGAGCTGCAGCTGGCCTTGGTCTGGCCTGGCTCTGTGACTGATGAGAAAGGAGCCAGTGACGCTTTCACCCAGTTCTCTCGGGGAAACAGTAGGAGCGGAGTTAGGTCGCTCTGAGCAGAGCTGGATGCATCCTTTTTGTGCTGGAGATTTCTCTTAGCATCACTGAGACAAAACTTTTTTTTTTCTTTGTATATCACAGTGTAGGACCCTGGCTTGGTATTTGACTAGTGGACCATTTGGAGATCCAAGTGCAGCTTAGAAATGAGAAGCTGAAACAGTCCATAAACCTAAAGCCTTAGAGCAGAACTGCAACTCAAGATGTTCTCTCTTGTGCAGAGCACCAGCCTCCCTACATCATTGCAGTGTTGCCTCGATATGTGGAGATCCGAACATTCGAGCCGAGGCTTCTGGTCCAGAGCATTGAATTGCAAAGGCCCCGTTTCATTACCTCGGGAGGGTAAGGAATTTCATTCTTTGTAGCTGCCATATTATTCCAAAGCTTTCAAGTCATCTGTGTCTTCATAAAGCCAGTGCTCTTTAACTAATCCTCTGACTTTTGTCTCTAGATCAAACATTATCTATGTGGCCAGCAACCATTTTGTTTGGAGACTCATTCCAGTCCCCATGGCAACCCAAATCCAACAGCTTCTCCAGGACAAGCAGTTTGAATTGGCTCTGCAGCTCGCAGTAAGTCTTGTTTCTGAGATTTGCGTGTGAGTTTGCCTTCCTCATTATTCTCCAGAGCAGGTGATTTTGGTTTAAATGTTCATATTTAGTTTGAACTGGAGGGATAAACACAGAGCTGAAAGCCAGGGGGCTTGAATTCAGGATCGGACCCTGGCATAAAAATAGCTGTGTAACTCTGAATGATTTCACTATCTCAGTTTGCTTATCTGTCAAACGTAGAATGAATGCCAGTTATACTAGCAGTATTTCACAGAATTAATAGGACAGTAAAATAACGTACTAGATATGGTATGGCCTTGAAACATTAAAGGCAATGCAGACAGTAACATCACGATCATAACTGTCAAGATTACCATTTGGTCGAAGGCCACAGCTAGAGGGCCTCCCCAGATCCCTTTCACCAGTGGCTCCTGGGCTTGGATGAGCGTGCCTTCTCTGGGCGTTCTGAACCCACTGCAGGTCGCTGCATTCAGCAAGGCCGCGTCACGAGACTGTCACGCTCCTTGAATGTTTGCATGGGATGTCACTCATGCTGTGGTTTGAGTAGTGACCATGCTCCTGTTTCAGTGATGCTGCCATTGCCAACACGCTTCTTGGAGATTGCCTTGCATATTCTATTAAACATGCCTAGCAGTGATTATTGTCACCTCTAAAGGATGGATTTGATTTTATGAAACAACTGAAAGTTGTGCCGAGCCTCACTTAGTCATTAAACCGGACAGTGCTCATTTGGTAAAAGAAAAGAGCTTTTTATGATTAGTAGGAACACTTAGTTTCTAGAGTATCTTATAAATTATTTCTGAAAGGAAAACAGTGGTCACAAATTCTGGAATGCGTATGCTTATAATCATATATGATGGGTACTTTTGAAGAACAACATTTATTTTGGGTGTATAAGTTCTAGATTTAAAACAAAAATCCATGTAAAGCAACTATACCCCCCAAATAAATAAACAAATAAATAAATAACAAAAATCCACTCTTAATAGTTAGAGACATTTAATATCCCATAGATTGTTTCTTTCTTGGCCTATTTAATTTTAGCATCTTACTATTTTTTCCCCCACTCATCTATCGCTCTGAATTTTTTTCATTTTTAAAATAGTGAATACCCATGAGCCCACTATCCTACCCCCGAAAAATAACTTATGTAACCTAAATGTCCCTCCCCATCCCATCCCTCTGCCTACCCTCCAGACATAGCCATTATCCTAACTTTTGTGTTTATCATTCCCTTAAAATTTTTTTGTTTAATCTTTTACAAATATTTGTGTGCTCGAATATGTATTTAGTTTTTAAACTTTATGAAAAGGGTATTATGTAGCACATAGCTTTTTTTAGTATTTGTTTTTCTTAAAAGGAAGGTCTCAGGTCTTTTCAGTGATCTTCCTGCTGCAGGTTGTCTGTTTAATCTTCAGCAGAGAGGATGGAAGTGGGCTTCTATCTTCCTTTCTCTTCTCTAGGCTTGTACCTACTAGGTGTTCTGCTCTATGATGAAAGACTATTGCTTCTTATCATCTTAGCTCTTGAGGAAACTATCTTTTATTTAAATTAATCAGAGAACATACATGAAACTTTCAGAAGGCAGTTACGTACTAAACTTTGGTTTGGGCTGGAAAAGGCATCCTAAGATTGGACCCTCTAAGTATAGGTAGGAGCAGGAGCAGGAAACGGGGAGAGTTACAGAGCCCGAGGAGGTTAAAGAAGTGAAAACAAGTGTGCAAACAAGTATTTCCAGGATGCTTGGAGCCCATCCTGACTGGGATGGAGAGTGTGGCTTGAATGTCTGGGAGTAATCTAGAAAAGGAGGCTGTGCCAGGCTTTGAGAGCCTTTAAAGCACCAAGCAGGAGAGCTTAGCCCAAGCATGGCCACATGTTGATGGTGGCCTGGACTAGGGTGACAGCCATAAAAGAGGAAAAGAAAGGAAGAGAAAACATGGAAAGACTTTTTTTTTTAAGTTGGGGAGTAGTTGACATGGAGAGACATTTTGTTTTTTTGTTGTGGTTAGTTTTTTTTTTTTTAGTCAGTGTTTCTCAAACTTAAATATGTATCTAAATTACATAGGGATCTTGTTAAAATCAGACTCCGATTTAGTAGGTCTTGGAGAGACATTTTGAAGGAAGAAGTTAAATGTGGCAAAGATTGGTTTAAAAGGATATAAAGGGAGAAAAGTTTAAAGGAAGAAATAGATATATTAAGTACCTCTCTGTATTTATTTGGCTTTTACTGTGAACAGGACCTTTCCCAACCACGCCAGCTATGCTAAACATCTTTCATTGCTTGAGCCGGCCGTGTTCTCTCTCTGTCATTTTAGGGCCTTGCACACACGTGCTGTCCTCTTGGCCTGGAATCCCCTCCCCTCCTGTCTCACCTGCCAGCCTCGCCTGGCTAACTCCAGGTCATCCTTTGTTTCTCTTTGCATTCCTCCTGGGAGCCTTCACGGACCCACCACTCACACACTAGACTGAGTATCCCACCCACGTGCTTCTATCATCACTCACCCTGTTTTGTTTTGATTTTTTGTTTTTAAACGAAATTCTAGACTTTATTCAGATTTCACCAAGTTTTCCTATTAATGTCCCTTTTTTCTGTTCCAGGTTCATATCCGAAAATCACATTGTATTTAACTGTCATGCATTCTTAATGTCCTCTGATCTGTCGCAGTTTCTTAGTCTTTCCTTGTTTTTCATGACCCTGACAGTTTTTAGGAGTACTGGTCAGGTATTTTGTAGAAATCCTGTTGTATTTTAATTGCATGATTACTTATGATTGGAAAGTAAGGGCAGTCTGAGGTCAGAGCCACATGACTGCTCCGTACCCTTTGGCATATGCACGTGCCGGGATCTCGTCTGATTCCTGGTATGTATTGAATAAATACTTGTTGAGTGAGTGGGCTTCTACCTGTTCTACTCTCTTATCAGGAAATGAAAGATGATTCCGACAGTGAAAAGCAGCAACAGATCCATCACATTAAGAACTTGTATGCCTTCAACCTCTTCTGCCAGAAGCGTTTTGATGAGTCCATGCAGGTCTTTGCTAAACTTGGCACAGGTAACAAGTGGATATGATATAGGGATAAGGAACTAAACCAGGGCGGGGCGGGGGTGGGTACTGGAAAGGATGGGGAGCAATGACAGCAGACTTCTGAGAACGGGGAAAGTCTATGTAAATTGATCCTCATACCTAACAGGATCCTGTGGGTGGCCGTGTAGCTATGTGTTTACAGTCCTGATCTTATGGTTCTGGTCTCACCTATACACATAGAGACTGCCAGTTTTCCAGGGTGCTTTGCCCTTGCCATTAGAGGAAGGTAACAAAGTCATTCAAGTCAGCACATGCGTGTTTGATCATCTAGTGGTTATTGACTGCTATTCTAGACAAAAATCACTGAGCTGAGCTTGGTAGGATTCAATACTAGGTCATTTTTAAGAGCCACACAGGGCAGTGCTGCAAAGCCCTTTCTTTTCTCAGCGTCCTAAAAGCTCTCTAGACATTAGAGCATTGTGGTGAGGAGCAGGTACTCTGGAGTCAGACTGCCCGACCTCAGGCAGAGTTACTGGACTTCTCTCTGCTTCGTTTTCTCCTCTGCTAAACAGGGTGAATAGTACTACTCACCTCATAGTGTTGCAGTGAAGATTAGGTTAAGTGCTTAGAACAGGAAAGTGCCTAGAACAGTGTGTGGTACTTAATAAATGCCAGGTAAGTGTTTGCTGTTATTATTATTAAATTTTTCATTTGGGTATATTCTATTTTCGCTTAATTTAGATCAATCTGTATATACTTGGTTTGACTCTGTACCTCCTCTTTTTTCCTCCTCTTTGTTTACCTTTTTTCCATCTTCCCTTGACCTTGGCCAACATTAAACTGTGGTAACTCCCTGTATCAGTTAAGGCTTTTGGTTGTAAGGAATAAAGACCAATTCTGGAGAATTCAAACAGTATCTGGTTAAATTAAGCATGGCTTACTGGAATATTAAGGGAATGGCAGTTGGAGGAGTCTACAAAATTAATGGGGGACCAGCTTCGGGAAAGATAGGAACCAAGGTTGCTCTGGAGGACCTCCCAGCAGGAACTGGGAAGCTGGACAGTAATCCCTTTGTAGCCGGGACAGCCGGGGCAGTCTTCCACTGGCACAGCCATGTCCTTAGCTGTTACTGCCGCTGCCTCCCCTGTTGTTGCATCCTCGATAACGATTGCCCCCATCAGCTTGTATGAGCTGTCTAATGCCATGTAACAAATTCTCCCAAAAGGTAGTGACTTACAATAACAAGTCATCTGTTACCTCCCTTAGTATCTGTTGGTTAGGAATTTGGGACGTGCTCAGCTGGGCAGTTCTTGCTTGGGGGTCTCTCATGTGGTTGCAGTTGTATACTGGCTGGGCTACCTTTGTCTGAAGTCTTGACTAGGCTAGAGGATCCACTTCCGATATGACCCACTCTCATAGCTCATAAGTTGGTGCTGGTTGTGGGCTGCGGGCCTCAGTTCTTGTCCAAGTGGGTGTCTCCACAGGGTTGCTTGATGTCCTCATGCAGAGTGACTGGCTTTTCCTAGAATGAGTGATCCAAGAGGCCTAGGTGGAAGCCTCAGTGCTTTTTATGGAGGTCACTTCTCCCGTATTCTATTGATTTACAAGGGTTTTCCAAGTTCAAGGCAGGGGAACAGAGACCCCACCTCATGATGGAGCAGCATCAACATTACATAAAAGAAGCACGTAGGATTGGATATATGTTGATGTAGGCCATACTGCTTGTTATCCTTGAATCACTTTCTGAAGATCAAAGGGATATGATTGGCCAGGAGTAGGTCATGGTCTCATTCCTTCTGACTGTACTAGGGGTGGGAAAGGAGGTTGTGGCTACCCTCTGCTTCTGAAAGCAAAGATAGGTGCCTGAACTATTCTTCCACCAAGACTACACATGGTCTGGAAGAAGGAGCTCACCAAAAAGAAATAGGTTGCTCTTAAGAAGGGAGACGGGGGACTTCCTAGGTGGTGCAGTGGTAAAGAATTTGCCTGCCAGTGCAGGGGACACGGGTTCGAGCCCTGCCCTGGGAAGATTCCACGTGCCGCGGAGCAACTAAGCCCGTGCGCCACAGCTATTGAGCCTGTGCTCTGGAGCCCATGAGCCACAACTACTGAGCCCATGTGTCACAACTATTGAAGCCCATGCACCTGGGGCCCATGCTCCACAACAAGAGAGGCCACTACAATGAGGAGCCTGCGCACCACAATGAAGAGTAGCCCCTGCTCTCAGCAACTAGAGAAAGCCCATGTGCAGCAATGAAGACCCAACACAGCCAATAAATTAATTAATTAATTATAAAAAAAAAAAGAAGGGAGACGGAAGCCAGGCACCCTGAAATTGATAAATATCTACCATCCTTCCTCTGAATGAACTCAGTTGGGACATTTGTTTTCAGTGTGCCACCAGCTCTTTGGGAAGACACGGGGATAATAAGCTAGAACTGCTGTAACAACTTGACCCTTTTTCCATGTACCAACAATACTTGAACTTCAATTCTAAAACTTTAAAGTCAATCCTAATGAAGCTACTACTTTTTAATTTGTTCACTCCGCGAATATATACTGAGCTCTTAAGAGAGTGCAGTGCATTCTGCTGGGCCCCAAGCAGCAGTAATCAGACAGGAAATCTGCTTTCAAAGAGGAGTCTAGTAGGGAAGATAAGGCACAAGTGGACCCTTACCAGCAGCAGGAGGTGTGTGCTGGTGTGATGTGGTCTGGAGGCAGCTGGCTATTGACCTGGCCTTTTGGGCAGCACGTCCGTTGACTGACTTCAGTCTAAGGACTGGTCCTTAGGTCCTGTAGTGGATATTCTTGGTACATCCAGTGATCATCAGACCACTAGTGACAGACTGACCCTGACACATGAGACCGACATATTAATAGAATATCCCTTTATTTGCTTACAGTATGGGGGCTAGATCCCTTGCAAATGGCCAGAATATTCATGTGGCACCCAGGGCACCCTTTTTTATGTGTATCGAGATACAGGTATTTTTGCAATAATGCCTTGAATGTGGTCCTGCAGAACCTTGTATTCTATAACAAATATGAAATATAACAGGACTTAAGGAGAAAATAACACTGAGCAGATCACTCAAAATCTAGGCAGCTTTGTAACTGAAACACTAATAAAAATAGCAATCCTACTAAAAAATTCTCATTGCTGTTGGTACCTGGGATGATAGTCTTTTGCCATCTTAAACCCTGGAGCTGTGCTTTCTCCTTTGAGAGACAGATCTTTGAGAACAATTTGCTTCCAACAGAAACTAGTTTCATCTTAGTAAAAAATCTGGTCTTGGGTGTAGACCTCTTTAGGAGACCCCCAAAACAGTTAATAGGAGGAGACACCTTTCCTTCATTTTTACTCTCATCTTCCCAGATGGCTTAACTTAGTAGAAACTATAGTGGTTTTTGAAGCTACTAATCAGCCACTACTTGCACTAAAAGAGGGCCCTTTTATAGGATTTTCAGCTCTTTTCTTTAGATCTTTCTGTATAGTTAAGGTTTCTCATTAACTGTGAGAAATCTTGCCCCTGGTCACTTCAAGACGTTAACAAGCTGGGGAAAATTGCATACCAACGAATACAACTTTTACCTCATACCTACATCATTCTCCCACTTACCAGCTGCACATGAGCTAATTCACAGCAAAGCATGTATCACATGTAGTGTAATACCCTCTAGGTCCATCCATGTTGTCGCAAATGGCAAATTTCTTTCTTTTTTATGACTAATGTTCCATTGTGTGCATAGATATATCTTCTTTACCCATTCACATATCAGTGGACACTTAGGTTGCTTCCATGTCTCGGCAAAAATAATGGTGCAGTGAATATTGGCATGCATGTATCTTTTTGAATTAATGTTTTTATTTTCTTTGGATAATTACCCAGAAATGGAACTGCTAGATTGTATGATAGCTTTTATTTTCTTTGGGTAAATACCTAGAAGTGGAATCGCTAGATTGCTATGATTATATGATAGTTTAATTAAAAATTTTAAAAATTTTAATTTTTTGAAGAGCCTCCGAACTGTTTTCCATAGTGGCTGCATCAATTTACATTCCCACCAACAGTGCATAAGGGTTCCCTTTTCTCCACATTCTCACCAACACTTGTTATTTCTTGTCTTTTTGACAAGGTGTGAAGTGATATATCATTATGGTTTTGATTTGCGTTTCCCTGATGATGAGTGATGTTGAGCATCTTTTCATGTGCCTGTTGGCCATCTGTATGATTTCTTTGGAAAAGTGTCTATTTAGGTCTTTTGTGCATTTTTTCATTGGATTGTATTGATTTGATGGGTTGTATGAATTCTTTATATATTTTGAATATTAACCCCTTATCAGACATAGCATTTGAAAATCTCATCCCCCATTTGGTAGGTTGCCTTTATGTTTTTGTTTTTGTTTCTTTTTAGATTTATTTACTTTATTTATTTATTTATTTATTTATTTATTTATTTATTTTATTTTATTTTTGGCCGCGTTGGGTCTTTGTTACTGCTCAGGGGCTTTCTCTAGTTGTGGTGAGTGGGGGCTGGTCTTTGTTGCAGTGCACCGGTTTCTCATTGCGGTGGCTTCTTTTGTTGCAGAGCAAGGGCTCTAGGCATGTGAGCTTCAGTAGTTGTGGCACATAGGCTCAGTAGTTGTGGCTCACAGGCTTAGTTGCTCCATGGCATATGGGATCTTCCTGGCCCAGGGATCAAACCCGTGTGCCCTGCACTGGCAGGCGGATTCTTAACCACTGCACCACCAAGGAAGCCCCTACCTTTATGTTTTGTTGATGTTTTCCTTCACTGTACAATAAGTTTTTAGTTTGATGTAGTCCCATTTGTTTATTTTTGCTTTTGTTGTCCTTGCCTGAGGAGACAGATCCAAATATTGCTAAGGCCAATTCAAAGAGCATGGTGCCTATGTTTTCTCTGGGACTTTTATGATTTTAGGTCTTACATTTTAAGTCTTTAGTCCATTTTGAGTTTGTTTTTGTATATGGTGTAAGAAGATGGTTTAGTTTCATTCTTTTACATGTAGCTTCCCAATTTTCCCAACATAATTTATTGAAGAGGCTGTCTTTTCCCCATTGTATAGTATTGTGTCCCTTGTCATAGATTAATTGACCATATAAGTGTAGGCTTATTTCTGGGCTCTCTGTTCTGTTGATCTATGTGTCTGTTTTTGTGCTGGTACCATACTGTTTTGATTACTATAGTTTTATAGTATAGTTTGAAATCAGTGAGTGTGATACCTCCAGCTTTGTTCTTCTTTCTCAAGATAGCTGTGGGTATTTTGATAGGGATTTCAGTGAAACTGTAGATTGATTTGGGTAGTGTGGACATTTTAACAAATAGTAATTCTTCCAATTCATGAGCATGATTTTTTTTCCATTTACAATTGAATACCATGGGTTTGACCTGTGTGGGACCACTTATACATGGATTTTTTTTCAATAAATATGTACTATAGTATTACACAATCTATAGTTGGTTGAATCCACAGAGGCAGAACTGTGGGTATGGAGGGCCAACTGTAGGATTATATGTGGATTTTCCATTGTGCAGGGGCAGGGGTTGGCATCTCTAACCCCCAAACTGTTCAAGGATCAGCTGTACTTATGTCATCCTCAGTTTCTTTCATAATGTCTTATAGTTTTCAAAGTATCAGTCTTTCACCTCCTTGGTTAAATTTATTCCAAGGTATTTTATTCTTTTTGATGTGATTGAAAGTAGGATCTTTTAAAAATTCTCTTTCTGATAGTTTGTTATTTGTTTATAGAAATGCAACAGATTTCTGTATATTTGATATCCTACAACTTTATCAAATTCATTTATTAGTTCTAATAGTTTTTTCTTTTTTTTTTTGGTAGTCTTTAGAATTTTCTATATATAGTATCATGTCATCTGCAAATAGTGATAGTTTTACTTTTTCCCTTCCAATTTGGATGCCTTTTATTTCTGTTTCTTGTTTTATTGCTTGTGATTAGGACTTCCAATGTTATGTTGAATACAAGTGTCAAGCATGAGCATCCCTGTCTTCTTCCTGATCTTGAAGAAGCTTTTCACCATTGAATATGTTGTTAGCTGTGGGCTTGTCGTGTGTGGCCTTAATTATGTTGGGTTATGTCTCCTTTATACGCACTTTGTTAAGAGGTTGGGTTTTTTTGTTTGTTTTTTTAAATCATAAGTGGATGTTGAATTTTGTCAAATGCTTTTCCTGCATCTATTGAAATGACCATGAAATTTATTTTTATAAATTTATTTATGTATTTATTTATTTACTGGCTGCATTGGATCTTCATTGCTGCATGCAGGCTTTCTCTAGTTGCAGAGAGCAGGGGCTACTCTTTGTTGCAGTGCACAGGCTTGTCATTGTAGTGGCTTCTCTTGTTGCAGAGCATGGGCTCTAGGCACATGACATGTGGGATCTTCCTGGGCCAGGGCTCGAACCTGTGTTCCCTGCATTGGCAGGCAGATTCTTAACCACTTCGCCACCAGGGAACCCCAAAATGACCATGAAATTTTTCTTTGTTGTGTTCATGTGGTGTATCATGCTGATTGATTTGTGGATATTGAACCATCCTTGCATGCTTGGAATAACCCCACTTGATCATGGTGTATGATCCTTTTAATGTATTGTTGAATTTGCTTTGCTAATCTTTTGTTAAAGAATTTTTATATTCATCAGCAATTTTGGCCTGTAATTTTCTTTTTTTGTAGTGTCTTTGTCTGGTTTTGGTATCAGGGTAATGTGGACCTCATATAATGAGTTTGGAAGTGTTCCTTCCTCTTCAATTTTTTGGGAATAGTTTGAGAAGGATAGGTATACTTTAACTAGGAAATGTCTAACTCTTCTTTAAATGTTTAGTAATGTTCCCTGCAGATGCTGTCTGGTCCTGGAATTTTTGGATTACTGATTCAATTTCATTACTACTAATTATTCTGTTCAGATTTACCATATCTTCCTGATTTAGTCTTGGGCAGTTGTATGTTTCTAGGAATTGATTTCTTCTAGGTTTTCCAATTTGTTCATGTATAATTGTTCATAGTAGTCTCTTATGCTTGATTTTATTTCTGTGGTGTTGGTTGTAACTTCTCTTTTATTTCTGATTTTATTTACTTGGGCCCTCTTTTTGTCTTGATGAATCTGGCTAAAGGTTCATCAATTTTGTTTATCTTTTCAAAGAACCAGTTTTTACTTTCATTAAATTAGGTAAAACAGTTACCTCTCCTGGTCTTGAAGGTGTGGCCTTGTGTTGGAGTGTTCCCTGTGTAGACTGCATGTGCTGGGTGGCTTTGGCAGGCTGGCTGGGGCTGGAGTGGGCACTGACTGGGGGTTTCCCTATGTGTACTGACCTAACCTCCCCCCATATTTTGGGGATACTTTCCTAAAAGTAGGATTAGTTGGTCCAAGTGCTTTTTTCCTTGTTGAGGTAGCAGTATTTTTGTGTTAGCAGTATAAGAGTGATTCAGTTTCACAATATTGTAAGCACTGGGTTGTATCATATAAAAATAACTTTTTAACTAATTAAATGAATATAAAGATGTCACCTCTGACATTTTTAATATGTATCACTTTGGTTCTTAATGTAGCAGAACATTTCCCCTTTATTTATATTCATCACTTGTCAGTTATTTATATCTTTTGCCCATTAATCAAATGAAATCCTATGTTTTTTTTTAACCAATCTGTGTGAATTAGTTTTATATAATCAACCTATTAGCCTCTGCCATTATGCTGCAAATATATTTCCTAGTCTGTTGCCTGGTGTTTTTGTTTTACTAATATTCCTTTTTTGACATATATATATATACTTTTTTTATTAAGTCTGTTGATCTTTTTCAACTTCAATGTCTTATCAGTTTTTTCCTTTGGCAGTTCTTTTCTCCCTTACTTTTAGTGAGTTAATGAATTTTCAATTCTAATTCTTTATGTGTCTTAGAATATTGTCATACTATTTTTGTAATGTTTTAGTGCTCAGAATATATGTATATAGCTCAAGTTTTTATGAACTTGAATCATTCCTTTTAAAAAATCAGTCTGGAACTTATCAGTATTTTGCTGTAGTAATAGTCTTGTTTTAGTTTATCCTTAAATTGCTGTGTTCCTTTCTGGGGACTCACGTTTACCTTCCATGTAGATCCTACCCACGTGATGGGCCTGTACCCAGACCTGCTGCCCACAGACTACCGGAAGCAGCTACAGTATCCTAACCCGCTGCCTGTGCTCTCTGGGGCTGAGTTGGAGAAGGCTCACTTAGCTCTGATTGACTACCTGACACAGGTGGGTGTAATACAGAAGTGTATGGAAGAGTTTACCTGGGAGTTTCAGTACCTGCTTCTCTACGGCAGGGAGTTGGGAACCTTCTCTCATGCTGCAGGTATTCCATAAATCACCACTGTAAGAAGTCTGGGCCAGGGGCACATTTTTTCCTGGTTCATCTCCCTGCTTAACAATAGTATTGAGCTCTTTTTTTGCCAAATCCTGATACCAGGAAACTCACTCAATTCCTGATAAATTCACATTAAGCTGTTATAGAAACTAAAAAGGGAAAAGTTTAGTTGATAGAAAAGAATACGTTTGTTTTGTTTTGTTTTTTTAAGCTCTTTATTGGAATATAATTGCTTTACACTCTTGTGCCAGTTTTTGAGATACACCAAAGTGAATCAGCTGTGTTTATACATAGATCCCCATATCCTCTCCCTCCCAGGATTCCCTCCCACCATTCCCTCCCACCCTCGCTATCCTAGCAGAATACTTTTTTTAAAACCAACTTTTTGGGAACGTATATACTTTTGGAAAAAAATATGTGTTCTATGTAGAAAACTTGGAAAACACAGAAAAGTATAAAACAAAAATAAAAATCACCTGTAGCTCTACCACCCAGAGGAAAGTAGCTAACATTTTAATATTGTCCTTCCAGACTTTTGTACGTACTTGTGAATAATTTTTGTTTATTTACTGGTTTATTTATTGCAAATGGATATCAAGCTATATATTGTTTTATAGCTTACTTTTATAGCTTACTTTTAAGACATTTAGCCATATATTAGGAAAGTCCTTCTCTGTCATTAAATATCCTTCTATAATATGTTCTTTTTAGAGGGAGTATTTAGACTTAAATGATTTTCAATTTACTGTTATGGGCAGATAAGTGAAATGGTCATGTCAGCACTAAAACTAATGTCTTTGAACCCTAAATTTCTGTGCAGAAGATGATTATTTATTTCCTGTGCACCCAGAGTCAGAGAACTTATTAAATTTTTTCCCGTAAGTGTTCTACAGACCTTTGTAAGGGGTCCTCTGGATAAGCATGAGAAGTATTGCTAGGAAAATTGTAAGCCAGCTTCCTACCACCTGCTTCTGGGTCAGCGGATGTCCTGCAGGTCCTCTCAGGCATGCATTGCCTTGGCACTTCCTTGACATTGGGCTCCAGGGGTGGCCAGCAGCCCGCAAGGAGCACACAAACTTGTTTCTGTCTGCATACTGCACACCTCATGAGCCAAGTGAAAAAGGTTCCCAGGGCAGAAAGTCTCCCAAATGTGTGGCATCACAGAAGACCCTGTATTACCAATATCTTAGCTTTAGGACTCCAAGCATACATTCTTCCCTGGCCTTCTCCACTGAGCTTGGAATGTGTGGAGGTAACTGACACCAGCATTGTGCCAGAGAGATAGTAAAACAAATAAGACCACGGGCATTGCCAGACACAAAATAGTACAAACTGGATGATTCCGTTTATATGAAGTTCTAGAATAGGGAAAAAGTAGTCTCTAGTGATGGAAATCAGATCATTGGGGTAGGGGGTGGGTGGGATTCTTTGGGAAGAGCACAAGGGAACTTTCAGGGGTAATAGAAATGTTTTGTTCCTTGATTGGGGTGGTGGTTACATACATGTATATATCTGTCAAAACGCATCTGATAGTATACTTTTAAAGGGTACATTTTATTATATGTAACTTATACCTCAGTAAAGGTGATTAAAAAAAAAAAACTAAAAGAACATGGGCTTTGGAATCAGATCCTAATTTGAGATCTGTCTCTGCCACTTATGAGGTATCTAACATTTAGTTCTTCGCTTGGGGTCTTCACTTATGCCTTGGTTCTTCACTTATAAAATGGGGATAGTAATAGCTGCATTTGTTTTAGGTTTAAAATAGGGTCATATATGAAGTGCTTGGCATAGTGCCTGGTGTGTAGTACATACTCAGCAGATAATTGTTATTGTATCTGGTGATTCGGTGGTCATCTGTTTTGATCCCTGATAAAAACGGAATGCTAATGTGGGATCAGGGCAGGTAGATGTGAGCTGATTTGGAGGTACTGTATTTGGAATTGACTAGTAGCTCAGGTGATAAAGGAAGATTTAGTCCTGGCCTTGACCCCGTGTTTTTGGCTTTCGCAGAAACGAAGCCAATTGGTAAAGAAGCTGAATGACTCTGATCACCAGTCTAGCACCTCCCCGCTCATGGAAGGCACTCCTACCATCAAATCCAAGAAGAAACTGCTGCAAATCATTGACACCACCCTGCTCAAGTGCTACCTCCATGTGAGTTCTGCGAGCTCTCGGGTCCCCACAGTCCCCCACGCTGGGGTCCCTGCCACTGGTAAGAATCTTACAGTGGGGTGGCCTCCTCTGCTAAGACGGGGTCATTGCTACAAGGTGAACAAGGACAGTGTTTCCCCAGAGGAAATTGCCTCTTTCTTTACCCTCCCCTGCAAAAAACAAACAAACAAACAAACAAAACCCTTAAAACATGTTGTGTGAAAGAGCGTAAATGCTATAAAAGCTACTTCCTATAGTCACGGAAAAGGGTGGTTTGCTCTCTCTTGCTTCTTACATCCCTGGCGTTTCAGCCTGAAGCAGGCCGGGGCTGGGCAAGGGTCGGGCTCCCCCGGAAGCAGTTTCTGCTGAAGTTCTGCCTCCTCTGCAGACAAACGTGGCCCTAGTGGCCCCCTTGCTGCGCCTGGAGAACAATCACTGCCACATCGAAGAGAGCGAGCACGTGCTGAAGAAGGCTCACAAGTATAGCGAACTGATCATCCTGTACGAGAAGAAGGGGCTCCACGAGAAAGGTGACCGCAGGAGGTGTTTCTTTGATTGGGAGGGTCTCTTGTATTTTGATGGAGGAAACCTACGGAGGTGCTGTTACCGAATCAGGTCCAGCTGCTCCCCACTCGAAAATCAATATATGAGAGACAAGGGTTGCTAAGAAAGGAAAGTTGCTTTTAATGTGAATGCTGACCGTCTGGGGAGATGGTGGACCCAGTGTCCCCCCAAAACCACCTCCGAAGATGCTCCTGCACCATGAAAGCTTTTAAAGGGAAAAAGGGAAGTCATCTCAGTTAATCATTCAAATAGGGGGTCAGAGTCATCACCGTCCCCCACTGTGGGCAGGCGTGTCGACGACCGGTGACTTTTCTGTAGATACTGTCTTCTTCACACAGTTTGTTCACAAGAGTACTGAAGGGGAAGCTAGGGAGGAGATCTGGTCCTCTGTAAATTACGTATTCTTCATTTTTACTTCTTTGGTCTATGGAAAGAACCAACAAGTTAGGCAGAGTATTTTGTGATCACAAGATTTGGAAGGTGTGCTAGGGCTGGAGATGAGTAGAGCATGTAGGTGCCTGGTTTAAGGTTAGTGACAAGACAAAGGGGCCTCCTGCAAAGGCCTCTTTCCTGCCAAAAGCTGCTTACAGTGTGATGACTCTGCATGGAGATGCACCTTCTGGAAGGGGCTCATGACCTTATTCTTGGGCTTCGTGGCCAGCTCTGCAGGTGCTGGTGGACCAGTCCAAGAAAGCAAATTCCCCTCTGAAAGGCCATGAGAGGACAGTGCAGTACCTGCAACACCTGGGTAAGCCCAGTTTGTGGAAGGGGCGCGGGGAGGGGATGGTGTTCAAGTGGACCTGACCACTCTCCCTTTCTGATTCTGGCTGGTCGGTCCCCTCCCTCCCTTGTGTTCACGCAACTGGGTTCCTCTGGCTGGGGCAAAAGTTGCCCCAGTGATGGAACCATGACAGCCCCTTGGTATGTAGCCAGCCTGGTAGGCCCAAGCAGCCCTGAGTGACTGGTGCTTGGACAGAGCTATCTTCTCTGAAAGATAAATCCTGAGCAACCTGGGCACCTGTCTTTCTGGGTCCTGTGGGCAGTGTGGGTGGGCTTCATCTGCTAACAAGTCTTACTTTTCCCTCTAGGCACAGAAAACCTGCATTTGATTTTTTCCTACTCAGTGTGGGTGCTGAGAGACTTTCCAGAGGATGGCCTGAAGGTAGATCATGAAGTCCCTTGGATTTATCTGGCACCACGCTTGGTGCTGACTCTACTTAGGACAGCGGTGGGTGGAGAGGGAGGAGGGATTCATGCAGTTCTCTGGTGTTTCAGAGACTGGGAAACATGGGGACAGCAATGGGATGGAGTGGAAGGAGCCTGGTGCAGACTCCAGGAGACCTGCAACCTAGTCTTTCCCACACTAACTGGCCACAGGTGCCCTTCCCATACAGTGTCTGTCCATTTGACCCTACACTTGTGCGCCTGTGCGTTTGGAAGAATTGTTATCAGATGGTTCTGCTGCTAGAACTCAGGTTTTGTTCCAACAGATATTTACCGAGGACCTCCCAGAGGTGGAGTCTCTGCCCCGAGACCGAGTGCTTGGCTTCTTAGTGGAGAATTTTAAGGGTCTGGCTATTCCATACCTGGTAAGATATTTTTTGATCAGAACTACAAAGCTTCAAACCCAGGATCTAGGACTCCATGTTGGTGATTAGCCAATTCAGATTGGGGTTTATGTCCCTTGGGGATTGGAGGGAATGTAAGGAAGAGGGTTCTTTTAATATCCTCTGAGGACAGAGATCCCAATAGACCAAGCTGGAGATGTCACTTTTTGATGCTACCTTCTAAACCTAGGTGACGTACAGAGGGATAAAAGAGAAGGATGTTTGAGAGAAACATTTCAAAGCCACCTTTGTACAGCCAGACTCAACCGTGACCGAAGGACAACCAAATCAGTCCTAAGTACCAGAGTGCAAATATTTAACCTTAATTAAATGGGCTGATTTGGAGGATTATGAGACAGAATTAATAAAAGAGCTTCGATTGGAAAACAAGATAATAATTCCTGATATTGCTGGGTTGTACTGTGAAATTTCCCAGTGGGTTTAGAAGAGCTGTCCCTTGGAAATGTTTGTGGCCTAATTAGGGGATAATCTGAATGGGACCTGTTGGGCCTTAAAACTGCAAGGGAGCCTGGGCCACTGGGCTGAGTCACAGCACAGAAGGTACCAGGCAGACCTGTGTCTTGCCTCAGGAACACGTCATCCACGTTTGGGAGGAGACGGGCTCTCGGTTCCACAACTGCCTGATCCAGCTGTACTGTGAGAAGGTGCAAGGTCTGATGAAGGAGTATCTTCTGTCCTTCCCTGCAGGTACCAGTTCTTGGAAAGCGGGGTGGCCCCAGGCCTTAGAGGTGAGCTGGACCCGAGGGTGCCATGGGTGGGGTAGGGAAGCAGACTCTCTCTGTAGGCCCAGGTGGGCAGGAAGTGCCTCAGAGGAGCCAGGGCAGCTAAGTGACCCCTCAGGTGAGACTCAGGGGCTGGTGTCTGGATCTGGGTACCTCTGAGCCTCCCTGGACTTCACCCCTGGAGGAGGAGGGAAAGAACAGATGTCTGCAGAGTGGCAGCTGTGCTGATAAGAAACAGGTTCGTCTATCAGAGTGCTTCTCTGTGCAGCTTGGTTTGTTGGTTTGGTTTTTTTAACCTCAAGCTGATGTCTTGGGGCCATGTAGAGACCATAAACTAAGAGAAGGCCAACTGGAAACCACCACGGAGGCCCTTTCTGATCATGGTGGTGACATCACTGAACCCCATCCCCCTCGTTTTTCTTAATGACCCCACATGGCTGCCTGACATCCTTTCATGTCGAGCGTGGTTTCCCTTAAAGGCAAAGCTCCAGTCCCTGCTGGTGAGGAAGAGGGAGAGCTAGGAGAATACCGACAGAAGCTCCTCACATTCTTGGAAATTTCCAGCTACTATGATCCAGGCCGGCTCATCTGTGATTTTCCTTTTGATGGTGAGTGTCTGGCTTAGGTCCAGAGCCAACTTTAGCAGAAGATAATGCAAAAATGGATCTTTCCCTTTTACCAGTTCCCCAGCCCTTCAAAGAGTTGGGCCTGGGAAAAACCACATATTTCATGCCTGTGCTCCTGTTCTGTGCCCTCTGAAGGCTCACTTTTGTTAGAGAGGAGTCTTTTTTGGGTGTGAACCACATGCTAATTGATAGCCAGGTCGAAACCTATTTCTTGCTTCTGTACCTGTTCTTGGCCACGTTCGTTGTTTAGCAGTTTTTGTAATCAGGAGCAATTTGTCTGAAAAAGACACACATCTGTCTGATATGTAAGCTCCATGAGAGCAGAGACCCAGTGTCTCTGTACTGCAGCTGAAGTGCCTGGTACCCTGTAGGTGCCTGTTAGTCACTTGACCGATCACCGTGTTGTTACTCCATTTATAAGCAATCACCTCCGAAAATAGCTCCCACACCTCTTCCCTTTTAAAAATTTCAGCCATTTTCTCCTTGAAAAAATCCCAAGTAATAAAAATAATTTTTCCCATTTTAGATTTCCCCAGTATCCATTCCTCTAATAGCTTAGCCCCCGGCCTTGGGCTTGCCTGGTGCTGGTGCTGGTCACGTATACACCTTTTTCTCCATAGGCCTCTTAGAAGAGCGTGCTCTCCTGCTGGGACGCATGGGGAAACACGAACAAGCTCTCTTCATATATGTCCACATCCTGAAGGATACGAGGATGGCTGAAGAGTATGTTGACCCTGTCATCCCACCTCCCAAGGGTCTAAAAGAGGCCCTTCAGAGAGATGAGAGGCTAAGAAAGCCACCCACCCACCCTGCAGCAGGAGCGAGAATCGCCTCGTGTGCCGGCCCCCGATTTTGCTGTCGTTAGCTGGTCGTAGCCTTGTCTGACCACGTTCTCCCTTGCAGGTACTGCCACAAGCATTATGACCAAGACAAAGATGGCAGCAAAGATGTAAGTGGTGACCTGGCTTCAGGGAGCCCGTGTGCATTGTTCTGTCCCTCTCAGCGTAGCTAACCCCCTCCGGTTTGGCCGCAGGTGACGCCGGTGTGAATTGCTAAGACAAGACAGGGCATGGGTCAGTGCGCTGGCTGCTGTTTCATGTGCGTGTTGAGGTAGAGGCAGGACGACCACGGTCCTGGTTTGCTTGGGGTGGTTCTGGCTTAGATCTGTTGTCATCCGTGTGATTATTCGTAGCACCCTTGCCTCTTTACGCGCCAAAGAATCCCGACTTGTATAATAAATTTCTGTGGTCAGCCTGTTGAGAAGGAGCATCTGATGCTTCTGATGAGGTGCACATGTGGGCTCTATCTAGCTTGCACACGGATCTGTCCATGCACAGAGACGTGCTAGGTGGCCGTGAGTGGGGGTGGGGGTGCTCCTGGAATCCAGGAGGTAGAGGCCAGGGCTGCTACTAAGTGATGCACAGCACAGCCTCAGCAACGAGTTATCTGGCTCAGGATATGGAGCGCTGAGGCTGAGAAACTGTGGTACGGGTACCAGTAGGAGATACGGCATCTCATCTTGGGTTAATCCTCACCTGCTGATACGTGGCAGGGTCTCAGCCTTCAGAGCCAAAGGAAATGAGGGATCTCGGAGTCATTTTGTTAACAGTATAATGCTAAACAGATACAAGGCATTTGATTTTTTTTCTCTCAGGGAAAACACAGTCTTTAATTTTTGATCTCTTCAGTGGGCTGACTGTACACATTTTTTTAAAAGGTGAAAAATTATGAGTTTTAAATGCTCTGTGACAGCTGTTGCTCTAGACCAACCCTCTTGCTATTAGGTGTGGTCGCACTGGGGGTTCTGGGTGGGTTACGCCAGCCTGACGCGCGTGGCTTGTTGTGTGTGAGACAGGTGTATCTGTCTCTGCTCCGGATGTACCTGTCCCCGCCCAGTGTTCACTGCCTGGGGCCAATGAAGCTGGAACTGCTGGAGCCCCAAGCCAACCTCCAAGCCGCCCTGCAGGTCCTCGAGCTGCACCACAGCAAACTGGATACCACCAAGGTCAGGGGTTCTTCTCGGGGAGATGGAGGGCGCGTGTGGGGAGCATGGAATGAGAAGAGGGGCCGGAGGAGGGACTGGGGTTTGCGGGCTCCGTGACTTCAGGCATTTGCTCAGTCTCACGTCTGTCCCGCCTCACCCTATCTCCTTCTCTTTTCCGGTCCCCAGGCCATCAACCTTCTGCCAGCGAACACTCAGATTAACGATATACGCATCTTTCTGGAAAAGGTCTTGGAAGAGAATGCACAAAAGAAACGGTTCAATCAAGTGCTCAAGAACCTTCTCCATGCAGAGTTCCTCAGGGTATGAGCCTTTCAGACATGAGGGAGAGCTTATACTTTTCAGTGTGAGACGGTTACCACGTTCCCTGTAGGTAAGGGCAGAACTTTGTGCTTTTTCACTCCAGTTCAAGCGGATCGGTAACCAGCTGGGCACTTAGATGCAGGTGTTTCAGTTAGGGGAGTCTCTGTGGGCTGGGAGATGAGACAGTGCCAGCCCCTCCTTCTGTTCTAAATACCTGCCAGCCAGAGGGACTTCTCCCCCATCTCTCTGCTCCCAGGTCCAGGAAGAGCGGATCTTACACCAGCAGGTGAAGTGCATCATCACAGAGGAGAAGGTGTGCATGGTGTGTAAGAAGAAGATTGGGAACAGGTGAGCCTCATCCACAGCGCGGCAGCATCGGGCCTGATGTGGGTCACACTCGGGATGGATTTCTGCCCCTTAACCCGAGAGGAAAGCGCAGCGGCAGACTCTCTGGGCCGCTTTTCGTTCTTGAGCCTCCAAAGGGCAGGCCACTTGTCAGGTGGGGGAGGGCGGGCGGGGGTGGGGTTGAGAATTTAAAGGCCTGATAGGTATGGCACGGGGCTCTTGACGTCTTGCTCAGGAAGTCCTTCCCCTCTGGCAGCTAAACATTGTGATGTAGCCAGGGGGTGTGTGAGAGCTGTCGGTTGGCAGGAAGTCCTTATCTTTTAAGGATACACCTTTGAAGGAAGAAAAAGGTCTTTCAACCTGCTACCTCGTGACTGGAGTAAAATTCTGTTTTAAGGCATATACTCTAGTCACTCCCCTTTCCTTCAAAGAAGAGTGATTTGTCCTTTTTCTTATATGGCTGGAAGACTCCTTTTCTTTAGAAAGGCTCACAGTCCTTTGTGAAAACTAGCCCAGAGCTGGTCCTGATGAGCAGTCAGTTGGCTCTCAGTAGCCGCTGCTGAGCCAGGCAGGTGTACTGCCCCATCTGCCCGTGTCTCGCACACTGATGACAGTAAGGAATATCTCCATGCACTCAAGTGGCACGGACCTCATCGTCTGTTCGGATATTGGACAGAGATGGCGGCTGCGTAAATCCAGAGAGGGCCAGGCTGCTCTTTATGGTTAGGGTGGGTGGCTCCCGGTAAGGTGCCTTTTCCCGTAAGAAGTGGTCTTCTCTGAGAGGCAGTTCTCACTCTGGGGTCATTTTCCTTCCCTGCAGTGCATTTGCAAGATACCCCAATGGAGTGGTCGTGCACTATTTCTGCTCCAAAGAGGTCAACCCGGCTGACCCCTGAGCCCAGTAAGCCGGGGACTGAGCAGCGGACCGTTCGGCTATCCCAGAGTGGGGAGAGCCCCCGGCCTTTGGCATCGGGGGCTGCTGCCACCACCAGGCACCTCCCCATTTGGACACTACTGGCTGCCTTGCACCCTCGAACATCTCTGAATTAATCAGACTTGTGTTCTGAATTGCCAGATTTTTAATAGACAAAGAGGTTAGTTACACCTTATATACCATTATGTTGTAGGCAATTCCGGAGACTTTAAAACCTGCGTGGACAGGAGGAGATGGGGAAGGGCACTCTCCTGTCTTTGCATTCCCATCACTCGAATAAGGAAACTGTCTCAAGTATTTGTAACCCCCAGGGTTGTTTGTTCAGATTTTTCTATTAAGATACATGCAGGACGTCTCAGCAGCCCTCCCCTCGGCTGCCTGGAGTCCTGGAGAATCAGAGCCCGTCTGGCTGCAGAGGCCAAGTGGCCCATCCTCTAGGTAACGCTGGTCACTTCGTAGTCACTGACCCTGTGTCCCCCCACCCATCTCCCCACTCGGTTCTTTATTTTTCAGTCTCCTTCACCTTCTATTTATTTTCTTCCTTTATCTCTCCCCCCAACCACTGCTCCAGCAGGCTTTCTCTCCCATCTTCCTGACACTAGGAATAACTAATATTTTAAACAAGGTCAAATGAGAAGCAAGAGGAAGTCCCAGTTTGCAGGAATACGTTGGTAACTGTTAGGTGTGTTGTAAATAGGTCCTCCTTGGACTGTGTGCTCTATGCCTGGAAGCTTAGGAGAGTGTCATCTCAGTCCCTCGGGGCCGAGTGTGACAGTAGCTCTAAGGGTGGACTGCCCAGGGTTTGTGACCTCTTGGCAGATGTACACAGAGGCTTCTGCACCTGGTGCATCCACCAGCCGCCCTGGGCAGGTTGGTTTAGGCTTTCTGAGCAGAGTGCTTTGTGCTTTGGGCGCCTTTCTCTTTCCAGCCAGTGTCATCTGCCTACCTTACACCTTGGCCTGGCCATTGTTCTCCAGCTTTGTTTTTCAGGGGTCGAGGGATTGTGGAGAGACGTGGTAGGGAGGTGCCTCTGCTGCACACAGGGAACCATCAGATCAGGAGCTGACACTGCCGGCGTGTAGAGCGTGCTCGTGAGGTGCTCGGGGACAACCCAGAGGGCTGCTGGAGGCAGGAGTTTACGATTTAACTCGCCGCCAAATCCGTCGAGCACTCGTGTGTGTTCGGGGGAGATCCTGCCTCCTGCAGGACCCTAGAGCCCACGGGAGGAGTGTCCAGCACTGCGGGCTGAGGACGCACAGGGAGAGTGGCCCTGCATCCTGTCCTCCCTGGCGTTTTGCAGATTCACCGTCTCGTTGCCCCAGTGTTCCTAACAGTAATGAGAGTAGGTGACAGCACCAGATACTGACACTGTTCTGACGGCCTGCCCTTGACATGATGAGATCCTTGTTAAGCCGCAGCACTGTGCTGTTTGGGACCTGTGTTGTAGCCTGACTTGCTGGTGGTGTGGACGAGGCTCCTCCCAGGCATGCTGTCCGCGGAGGGTCTAAAGGGATAGGGTGAGGGCTGTCAGCATCCTTCACAGGGACTGGGGACTCTGCTCAGGTTTGGGAGGCGGAGCAGCGCTTCACAAGATCCGTGCCCCACTGGCCACGCCCCCGGGAAGATGCAGTGCTGCCCTGGGCCCTGTTTGCACCAGCTTGGACCTAGCTTCTTCTAGGAGCAGCCGCAGAAACTGGCTCCACCCCACGCACCCTGCCTTCCCAGCCTGCCGTATGTGTATCTCCCATTCACTCCACCTGTGTGGCACACGTGTTTGAAGCAATAGAATAAAGAATGTGTTTCCTTCTGTTCTGGAATACATAAACGACCCAGTTTTCCTGAACACCGTTCTCCTTCCCTAGACTGCCCTCTGCAGAGGTGTGGAGAAGGCTGGAGATGAAAGCTCTGTAGTGAGGACTGACAAAGATCTCTCATAATAAACATCATGAAGTAAAAACTAAGCCTGCCTGGGTCTCTTTTTTCCCTTTTCCTGTGGGATTTGATGAAAATAACAGAGGCGTCAATTTAAGAATCTGAGAAGACTAATCCAATTAGTGACTAAGAAAAAAAGTCAGTATGACACTTCTGTCCTGTCTTGATCTGTGCTGTCCAGTACAGCTAGTGTGTAGCTGATGTATTGACAGCACAGATGGAAAACATTTCCAGTATCACAAAGTGCTAATAGACACCCTGCAGCTCTAGCTGATCCAAACTATTTGCCTTTCACTTCATATATTAGGGCCTCGTGCCTCTTCCTGCAGCTCATGATGACTGGGACGGGCAGGAAAGGTGTGAGCTTGGTGGGATTAAGGGAACTAGGGATGCTTGAGAAGTGAAGACGTGTCGGTCCACTTTGGCCAGCTCCAAAAAAGGTGATCTGGCCCTCTGTGTCCCTCTCGGGAGCCATCTCTGGCCATCCTGAGCTTTCCCTAGGAGTGAAAAACATCTGGGACTAAGAGGTACGTGACTTTCTTGAGGCATGGGGCTGATGACTTCCGGGAGAGAGTGTGGTACAGCCCAGAAAGCACCCGTCAGTCAGCGGCCTTGGCTCTGTCCTGCGCGGGCCCCTTGCCCCTCCCTCAGGCTCCCCTGCTGCGGCTCCGCAGGCCTCCACATCGTGCATGCAGGTCACCAAGTGGCTGGGACTCTGGCATTTCTGAGGCCCCAGCACAGGTCTTGGCCTCATGCTCCAAATTAAGCAGAAAGAGGCCCTCCCCCTTGGGACCTGGCCAACAGCAGTTCTAGGAGTTTCTGGTCTGAACTTGCCTGCAGGTTTATTTGGGAGTTGAATCACCTCATTTTGGAATGTCATTTTTTTCAGGCTCCAACTTGGGCCTTGGGATGGAGAGTGGAGATGACTGGGTCTTGGTTGAGGAAAACAGATGTATCTTCCAACAGCTCACTGCCCTAGAGATCCTTTCTTCCAGAAACTGTCTTGGCCATCTAGGCAGCTGTGGTCCACAGAAAAGGGGACGTCACACACCATCTGCACCTAAAGCCCACAATGGTCAAAGGGGGCCCTCTAAAACCTTTATCTCTAGTAGCTTAAGGACAGGCAGGCTACTGTTTACCTGCCCGTATCAACACCACCTGACCATATCCCTACTTCTGTTCCTGGACCATCCAGGTATTTCCACTGGTTCAGGAAGGGGGCCTGGGCAGAAGCCACAGGGAGTCACGAGTCTGAATTTCTTCAGGATGTGGCTGGGCCCTCTTCACCTTTGGGCCAGGGCCTAGTGCGGTATCTGGCACACAGCAGCCACTCTGTGTTTGGAGAATAAATGAGGGATGCCCCGAGAGATTAGAAACATCTTCTGAGACCAGATGAAACACTGTGGGGAACCAGAGATTTCCATGATTCTGCTTAAGAGCTGTAGGGCAGGTGGGACTTGAAAGGTGTTAGTTTTAGGCTTTTCTGATAGCTGGGGATGACGAGGGCCTGCTGCAGCACTTTCTGGCTGCTGTTCCCTGGACCACCTGTGTCCACCCACATCATCTAAAGGGCTTGTTGGAAATATGAACACCTGGGTTCTATCCACACCCACTACATCACATCATCTGGGAAGTGAGGCTCAGGCATGTTTTCGATAAGCAGCCCCTTGATAGCCGGGGGCTGGGTTTGGGAACCAGAGTGCTAGGGGCTAATCCACTTGGAGAGGATCTAAAGTCCCTCCTGCTAGAGGAAACTGAGCTCCAGTCACTTCCTGGAGCACATCAAACCCCACCTCCTGCCCCAACTGTGAGCTTAAGCAGAGCAGCTAGCTCCACCCTCCCCACCCCAGCTGTCATACCTGAGCCAGCAGCCGGTGTAGCCAGAGGAGCACGGGCAGGGCTTCCTGCCAGGAGCTGGGCTGCCCGGCCATGCTCTGGGCGCTCTGGCCCAGGTGGCTGACAGGCAAGGGCCTGCCCCTCCTGGGTGCAGTGTTGCTGCGGAAGAGGGAGAAGAGGGGACCTCAGTGGAGGAGGTGGCAGGTAAAGTACCTGCTCTTTGGGGGTGTGGACAGGAGGACTCCTGGGAGCACAGGCCCCTGTGGAGACGGGTGCCAACCCTTGGGAATGCATTTTGATCTGGGCCAGGACTAATTCACTCCAGGTTACCTGGTAAAGCTTAGAGAGCTCGGCCATATAATAATAATCTTGAAAATAATCACCTCCAGTAAGGAAATGGAGAGTGAGGTCACGTGACACTTGCACCTGGTTGGCTTTTGCCCGGAATGCCCCAGCCTGGCTATAGAGTGGGGGTTGGTGTTTGGGGGTTTGCGGGGAATGAGGCTCTTTGCTGGGATCTGGAGGAGATGGTCTCACGCCCAGAAGGCTGCAGTCTGCGGTTCTCTCTCCTGAGCCCGAGCTGCCATCTCCTTAGCGACTCGTCAGACCAGTAGTGACTCTTGGCTTGCCTTCACGCCCCTCGGGTTGTCTCCAGCCTTCGTCAGGAGCTGGTGGGTGGGGCCCCACACAGTTTTCTGTTTTGGTACTTAATCTCCGTAAGCACATCACTCCAGCCTTCACGTTGGCTCTCCAGCTGCAGCAGCAGCTGCACGTCTGTGGTGTGTAATGAACACAATCAGTCAAAGTGGTGAAGTGTGTGAAAAACTGGGGCCGGGTGCTCTGTACGACTTCTCATTTAAAACTCACCACAACCCCATGCGATCAGCATCACGACCCCCACTTTAGAGACTAAGGCAGAGGGACATCACAGGAAAGCACAGACTAAAGCCGTTCAGCTAGTCCACAGGGCAGCTTAGATTTGACCCCAGCCTGACTGATTCCAAGGTCAGGTTCATCGCCGCCATGCGCAACTCCCAGTGCTTGCCCCGCCAAGGCCTCCTGGGTCCCTGGCATAGTGACAGCAGTGACCCTGGGCCAGGCTGCCGCTCTGTGATGGGGTGTGGGAAACTCAAGGTGGGCGCCACGGCAGGGAGGTCAGGCCCCACAGCCGGCTTCCTGGAACTGAGTTCCCGGAGTTCTGTCCTTTCAGCGGGAGACGCACCCATACTATGACCTCCAGGTGAAGGTGCTGAGGGCCAGAAATATCTGGGGCACAGACCTGCGTGAGTGACCCGCAATCCCACGCGTTCTCCCTTCCTTTTCCCTGGGGCCTCCCCCAGAGCTCAGCCAGGGCTGGCCCGAAATGTGCGAGTGTATTTGGGGTGGGGGGGACCGAAGCCTCTCTGGTGAGGGAGCCCAGGCCACAGCCCAGGGCAGGCGGCGGGAGCGGGAGGGGAGGGGCGCGTGCAGGCCGCCGACTCCTCCCTGAGGCTGGCATGTGGAGCGCTGCCAGCCTGCGTGGGCGTGTGAGGCCCGCTCTTGCCAGAAGTCACCGTCTGCTCCCTAGGGGCTTCCACGCCAGTGCTCACACCGGGTGGGAGCTTGTTTCCTGAATCAGCCCTTGCTGGGAATTACTCAGTGGTCTGTGCTGTCACATACTCTTTTCCACTGGCCGCTGCAGGATTTCCATTTAGTTGAATGGGAGGTATAACTGGGGGAGGTGGAGTCAAGGACGCCAGCCCTCCACCATCTCCCCACCCCACCTTGCTACGTGGGCAGCCTCCACTCCCCTCTCTGCCCCTTCCCATCCAGCCCCAGCCTCCTCCAGGCAACCTTTCCAGCAACAAGCTGCAGGCTGAAGACCCGTCCCCATCCCACCTACAGTGTCCAAAGCCGACTGCTACGTGCGACTGTGGCTGCCCACAGCATCCCCCAGCCCCGCCCAGACAAGGGTGGTGGCCAACTGCAGTGACCCCGAGTGGAACGAGACCTTCTGCTACCGGATCCACGGTGCCGTGAAGGTGGGGGCCCGCGAGGGGCCGGGCTGTGGAGGGAGACAGGGCTCCTCCCAGGTGCCTGCCCTCCACCCTGCCTCAGCAGCCCCCCACCCACTCTCGCCCTGTCCCCAGAATGTCCTGGAGCTCACCCTCTATGACAAGGACGTCCTGGACAGTGACCAGCTCTCCCTGCTGCTGTTTGACCTGAGGAGCCTCAAGCCCGGCCAAGCTCACAGACACACCTTCCCACTCAGCCACCAGGTGAGCCGTCCCACCTTCGCCAGCAGCCAGCCCAGCCCCAGGAGAAGAGGCCCTGGCACAGGGGGCTCCTGGTCAGCACAGGCTGGGCCACCAGGACAGACCCTCCTCCATCCTGCAGCCCTGACCCCACAAAGCTTTCCCGCAAACACTCCTTCCCTGAGTGAAGCCAACACGTGGGCTCCTTGAGAGCAGGGGCTTCGTGTGTCTCGGTCACTGCTGGATCCTCTGTGTCTAGAACAGTGCTGCCCACAGCCTTGAACAGACGGAGCTCCTTGTGGCGATGCCGCTACCCTGTCGCGTCCCCATGAGCAGCCACAACAACGGTCTCTCCTCCTAGCCCCTGGAGCTGAGTGGGACCAGGGCTGGGGCAGGTTCTGGAAGCTCTTTTTTTTTAAAAAAAAAAAAAAAAAAAACGCTTACACAGCTGCACCAGATCTTTGTTACCGCTTACGGGATCTTCAGTTGCAGCCTTAGGGATCTAATACCCTGACCAGGGATTGAACCTGGGCCTCCTGCATTGGGAGTGCAGAGTCTTACCCACTGGACCACCAGGGAAGTCCCTCTGGGAGCTCTTTGAAGACTGGTGCTCTCTTGCTCCCTCCATGTAGGATTCCCAAGAGCTGCAGGTGGAATTTGTGTTGGAGAACAGGTGAGTTCAGGTGGAGCCTGCACCCTCCCATTCACTCTGAGGCCCACCCGCAGCTCCCAGCTCTCCGGCGCTAGGTCCTGCCCTGGCCTGGCCTGAGAGGGGATGTCCTGATCTTGACGCCCACCCCTGTGACCCACCCTGCAGTGCGCCCCAAGCGCTTCCAGATGCTTTGGTTACATTATTATAGTAACAGCCATCTCGAGGGATTCAGGTGTCCCATGAGCCCCTCATCCTTTGCAGCCAGGCGCCCGCATCTGAAGTCATCACCAATGGGGTCCTGGTGGTGAGTAGGGGAGACCAGCTTGGGGCTGCCCAGGGCTGAGGAGGGGACTGGGGAGTCCACGACTGAGCCCATCATGCCCACTTGCTTCTGAAGGACACTCAGCCCCTCCTCAGAGGGCAGACATGCTGGGGAGGAGGCGTCTCCAGGGACAAGGAGCACCTTGCCTCCCACCTGAGGGAATAGCCCAGAAGCCAGCCTTGCACAGCACATTGCTCACCTGGGCCCCTGGCTTCTGAGACTGCCAAGGAGCCACCATTAGGGCCCCCTCATCTCCTCCCCCTTTCCCACCAGGGGCCACTTCCTCTCAGTCCTGGGATGGGGGCTATGACAGAAGACCCCTGCTCATAAGGCATAGGCCCTGGGAAGGATGTTAGCTGGACCCTGCCCCAGATACCCCTCCCTCCATCCTGGTTCAGGCCCTGTGCAGGGCCCTGTGGACTGTCTGGCTCCCACAGGCCTCTGCTTTCCTCAGGCTCAGCCCTGTCTGAGAATCCAGGGCACCCTTGGAGGGGATGAGACAGCCTCACATCAAGAGTATGGTGAGTCTGGTCAGTGGCCTTGGGTCTTGCCTTCTCTCCTGGGGGATTGGGGGCTGCTGATTTCAAGAAGATGGGTCTGGGGCAGAAAGTTCTTAATTTTTCACTGCTTAAAACTGACCAAGGATGAAACGGATTGCCTCTGGAAGTAATGAATTTCTGTCCCTGGAAGTATTCAAGCACAGAGGCTGTATCGGTTCAATTACTGCTCTACAAAAAGCACCTACAAAATCTCAGTGGCAGACACAGCTGGTGGTCAGCTGGGGCATGGGCGATCTAGGCTGGGCTTGATGGAGTGACCTGGCTCTGCTGCTGTGTCCTCACCCACCTCCTGTGACCAGAGGAGGACCCTGGGCATGTTCTTAAGACAGTGGCAGAGGTGCAAGAGCACAAGGCCAGATAAGCTAGCGCTTTTCAAGCCTTTGGTCACATCACAGCCACTCACTAACATTTTGTTCACCAACACAAGCACGAGGCTGACCCTAAGTTGGAGGGGAAGGAATATAGCCGGCCTCTTTCGTGGAGGCGCTGAGGCCACGTGGCCAAGAGTGAGAACTCCGGAAGTGAAGAACTGGGGCCATCGCAGTCTGCCACAGGGGGCAGCCACTCAGGAGGGGATCCAGCCGTGGGAGGGCAGCGGAGGCGGCAGGGCAGCTGAGGTCCCCTCCGGCGCTGGGAGTCTGAGCCTACCGGCTGAGTCCTGTCCAGCTAACGTCGTGCACTTACTATGAATCAGGCACTGGGGTGAGCTTTTTATGGTATTTTACCTTTTAATCCTCATAACAACCTCATAAAGTAGGTACAGTCATTATCCTCTTTTAATTCATGAGACCAAGGCTCAAAGAAGAAACTTGCTGAAGGTCACATAGCCAGTAAGCGGTAGAGCCGGGCCCAGGCCCAGGTCTGCGACAGCCGGGGCCCGCTTGGTCGCCTCACCACAGCGTCTGTTGTTTCTGACTGAACAGCCCTTATCAACCTCATTCTGTAAACCATGATGAGACAGAAGTATCACTTTCTTTATTTTCTCTAATTCCTTCCCACCCCTGGTCATATCAAGTCCCCAGGTCTCATTTAGTGCCAAGGAGGGTACGTAGGGAGAGGCATTGCATTTGGACCTCCGCTCCTGAGGTGTCTGGGGCTCTTTCGTGAGTCTGTCTGGGGTCTACTCTCCCTGGGTGTCATGTGTAGCCGTTTCTCTCTGGGGTCTTGCCTGCTCCCCAGAACGCTGGAGGAACAGGGCAGGCCCTGCTGCTCCGGGACCCACAGGCCTCTCTCCACCTCCTCCAAGCCTGTCCTCCCTGTGCCACAAACCCACTTCTTCCTTTTACTTCCAGTGCAAACCCTCTATGTTCTCCCAAGGTCTATGCTTTGGAAACAACGTACAGCCGATTCGCTTTCTCTCTGGTCACAAACCTCCCCGAAGGCAGTGAGCGCACAGCTTGAGTGGGGCAAGAGAGGGGGACTATCAGTTGAAATTAATGTAATAATTAATATATGATCATCATCATGTGATTATTATAGAGTTATAGTCTATATACTTCATACAATAATCTCAAAATCATCAGCCCCATAAGCTCTGGGCAGGGGCCCTTCCCTGAGCACTGTGTGTCCCCTCTGCCCAGGCTCCCAGTTCTGACCAGGGCAGGTGATGGGACCCCGAGCGTCCTTCCTGATGTGTTGCCTGTGGGACACAGTACCAGAGAATGAGCAGGGAGATGAGCTGGCATTTCCAAGGGGAAGGAGAGGGGAGTCGCTGCTCGGGTGCTGGTATCCCGAGCCACACACACACGCTGCTCTCACCCCGCCCCGGGCACTCACCTGGGCCCTCTGCTCCCAGGCTCCAGGCAGATTCGGCTGGCAGTGCCTGGGGCCTACGAGAAGCCCCAGCTCTTGCCCCTGCAGCCTCCCACGGAGGCCGGCCTCCCAGCCACATTTACCTTCCACGTGAACCCCGTGCTCAGCCCCAGGCTGGAGGTGGAGCTGGGAGAGAAGCTGATGATCCTGCAGGTGAGTGACGGAGCCTGGGACGGGGCGGACCATAGAATCCATCCAGCCTGGACCAGGTCCCTTTTCCTCCTCTCGGGTGTTTTCTTCTCTGCAGAGCGGCCCGAGTGCTGAGCTGGAGGTCCAGACCAGCAGGCTGGGCGAGGGGGCCATCCTGCTCTCCTCTCTGGCCCTAGGCCGGGAGCAGCAGCATGTTGTGGCCCTGGGGGAGGTAAGGCTCTGCCTGGGTGCCTGAGGGACTCCTGCCTGCTCTGTGATGCCCAAAAAAGGTCTAGGGGAGGGAGCCTGGAAGGGGGGCAAGATCAGGCCAGTCTGGAGCTCAGCCGTGGTGTCCACATCTGGGCCAGTGTTACCAGAGCAACCGGGACTGCCAATGTGAGTCCCACTCAGTGCGCTCAGGGATGGACTCTTGTCTCTTCCAGGGCCAGGAGCTGGCCGTGAGTATGAAGGCAGAAGTGAGGTGAGGCAGGGTGGAGGCTCTTCCGCCTGCTGGGCTCAGCTGGGGGTTGGGTGTTTCTGGTTCCCGTGGGATCTTTCTGAGGGCTTCCACGGAGTGTGCATCTGTCCGCTTCTGCAAAAATGGGTTTGGCTGGAGGCTCTCCTCCACCGAGCAGTCACCCGGTACGCCACCCCCACCCCACCTGAGGCAGCTCTGGGGACCTTGACCTGCGTCTTGGCTTTGACCTTTGTGATGGGGAACAGGAGTTTCTGCATAAGAGGAAGCAGATCGTGTCCAAGGCCCTGCAACAGGTGCTGGGATTGAGCCAGGCTCCTGACAGCAGCCAGGTATGGAATGGAGGAGCCGCACCCCAGAGTCACTGGGACCAAATCCAACCTCTTCCTTGGAGGACTGTGTGTCTAAGACGTGTGGGGACCGGAGGAGGAAGGGGGCAGGTCTGCTTGCCTGAGCTGATGGGCACCATCGGGAGAGTCAGGACCCCATAGGTAACGAGGGAGGTGTGTTAATCCGCTCGGGCTGCCGTAACAGAAGACCACAGACTGGGTGGCTCAAACGACAGACATTTATTTTCTCACGTGGAGGCCGGAAGTTCAAGGTAAAGGTGCCATCAGGGTTGGTATCTGATAAGGCCTCTTCCTGACTTGTAGATAGCCACTTTCTTGCTGTGTCCTTACATGGCCTCTCCTCTGTGCGTGTGCAGGGGTTTGTGGGAATCTCTCTCTCTCTCCTCATCTTCTTACAAGGACACCATTCCTGTGGGATTAAGGCCCCCCTCTTATGACCTCGCATAACCTATATTACCTCCTTACAGGCCCTTTCTTCAAATATAGTCACATGGGGGCTTCCACATATGAATTTGGGGAGGACACAATTCAGTCCATAACTGCCGGGGTCCAGCCCAGGCAGGATCCAGGGAGTCCCTTGGGAGGGGTAGAGTCGGCGAGAAAAAAAAAGAGAGAGACAGGAGGCAGTGAAGTTGCAGAGGAGAGAGAGAGAGAGAGTGAGAGTGACTTTAATTTTTGCTCGGGTCTTATATATCTTACAGCTTGTTATGTGGATTTTTCCATTAGGGGCCCCATATCCCTCCCCCAAATGTCCCATTGATTCCGCCGGGGGCCAGTCCTTAGTCAGGTGATGAGTCTTCTATGTAATCATTAGTTCTTATCAGTTCTTCCCGTTCTTGTTTTGTCCTTCCAGTGGTTACAAGGGGGAGGGGAGCACAGGATAACAATCTCTAAGGGCAGGCCTCTCAGGCGCCCAGGCTTGACGTGACAGACACATTGTTAGCAGGTTAAGCTTAATCAGTGAGCTACATTCTCTATGCTACGTGACAGCAGACATACAGGACATGGACATAACATAGATACCCGTAATATTCCGTTCTTATAAGGGAAGAGTGCATGGGATATTTTATAGGCAACTTTGGTTTGACGGACCCTCACTTCAGAGGTTTGGGATAATTGTGATTGGGTGAGGCAGCATTCCTGATCACAATGCATGGCCCATTACGGCCGAATTGCCAGCATGGCCCAAGGGTGGGGATAATAAGTTTAAACATTCCTCCATTACCCGGGCCCCCTAAGGGTCTACATGTGATTTGTTTGCGGCCCATAGAATTTCCACAACACCAAGAAAGTGGGGGGTAGCCACCATTCTTGAAGGCAGCGTTGGCGCCCCTCACCCAGAGAGCTCATCATTCCTAGAAAGAAAAGTACACAAAGGAGACTCATAGTGAAACTAAATCTCGGAGAACTCCGGTACTTCCAAGATGCCTGCTTTGCAGCTCTCCCGAACCGAAGATGCCTTCATCTGAATTCCCGCCTTGCAGGCCATTCCCGAAGTGCTCGGCCTTGCCTGAGCCTTTAGGCAATCCCCGGACGGCTCCCAGCACATAACAGGAGACAAAGGGATTTGGAAGTGGAGGCAGGAGGAAAGGCAGCTTCATACTGGCTGCAAGTGTACGAGGAGACAGAGCCTGTGCCCAGCGCTGACAAGCTGAGCAAGCCTAGACTGCTCCGTTTGGTAATGCCTGCTCTGTGCCTGATCTCCACTTGGCAGGTGGAGGGTAGAGAGGGCACAGATCTGCCTACGGGGAGCTCTGTCTCCTCCAGTGCTCTGAAGGGACAGCGACCTTGCTGGGCAGTGGCCAGGGAGCATTTTTTTCAAGACAGGGGAAGAAAGGGAGGACAGGGAAAGCAACTGAAAATCTGGGGTGGAATGAAACAAACCTTTGTGGAAAAGCTGAGAAGCCCAAAAACTTCTAGTCTGATCTCACCAGGTACCTCTGATCCTGAAAAGACATCTGGGCACCTCCCGTGTCTGGTGCAGAGCAGGCTGCCTGCCAGCCTTTGTCACTCTGGTTCTGTGGTTCCCAACTGGGGGCAATTTCATCCCCCCACCCACCTAGGGGACATTTGTCAATGTCTAGAGATATTGTCACAACCGAGGGAGGGGAGAGGGATGCTACTGGCATCTGCTGGGTGAAGGCCAGGAATGCTGCTAAACGTCCTATAACACACAGGACAGTTCCTCACAACAAAGAATTATCGGGCCCCAAATTACCAACAGTGCCAAGGTTGAGAAACCCTGCTTTAGCTGTTGTGAGTGAATCCAATATACCCCCAGGAACATGCTTTCCTGGTATAATGTCAAGAGCCATCTCTGAGGTTACATGGCTTCAATTTGACCGCCCATTACTTACTAACAGTATGATTGTGGGCACATTATCTAACTTTCCTGTGCCTCACCTGTAAAGTGGGGATGCCATTGGGTTTCTTTGAAGATTCAGTGAGATAATACAAGTAAGGCTCTTAGACCAACACCTGATATGCTGAGCAATCATATATGAACAATAGTGGGGGGAGATGTTATCATGATTATTATTGTGCCCAGGTGCCTGTGGTGGCCGTGCTGGGTTCGGGAGGTGGAACCCGAGCCATGTCTTCCCTGTATGGCAGCCTGGCCGGGCTACAGGAGCTTGGCCTCCTGGACACTGTGACCTACCTGAGTGGAGTCTCTGGCTCCACCTGGTAAGTGAGGTAGGGGCAGGGCAAAATAAAGGAGAGCCCTGAAGAGGCAGGGGTGTGACCTGGTGATCTGGTGGGGAGGGGCAGGGATCCAGAGGGTTTAGGAGGGGCCAGAAGGGATGGAGTCCCCAGGGCCCTCTGAGTGGGTGGTGCAGGCCAGTGGGTGCGAGGGATGGGGGAGGAGGGGTGACTCACAGACATCTGCATCCCTCTCTCCCCTTGCTGTGCTCCCCTGTCCCTAATCCCCTTCATGCTCAGGTGCATCTCCACACTCTACAAGGACCCAGCCTGGTCCCAGGTGGCCTTGCAGGGCCCCATTGAGCGTGCCCAGGCTCGGGTTTGCAGCAGTAAAATGGGGGCAATGTCCACGGAACGCCTACAGTACTATGCCCAGGAACTGGGGATCCGGGAAAGCCATGGCTACAGCGCTTCCCTCATCGACCTCTGGGGCCTTCTCGTTGAATATTTTCTGTACCAGGAGGTAAGAGAAGAGCAAGCAGTAAATGAATGTGGCTCCTGTCCACCCTGCCCCACCAGCACTTAGCTCTGTCTTAACCACTAGGCTAAGGTCTGAGATCTGCAAACCTATCCTTTAGATCTTAGCTCCCTGGAGGCAAGGGGTGGGATCTCTGGGTGGGCTGACACACTTCATCTTGCCTTGGCTCTAACCCCTGGGGAGGGAGAGTGTAGTCTGCAGTTCTCAGGTCTGTCTGCATATTAGAATCACCTGTACAGCTTTCCAAAAACGCCATGCCTGGGCCTCACTTTCAGAGATACTGGTTTTGGTTGGTGAGGGGTCGAGCCCTAGTGGTGTGCTTTGAAAATGTCCTAAATAATTCCAACCAGCAGGTGAGGCAGAATGGCATTCTAGCCCATTGGTCAAGTGGGCATGATTCATGCCACCTGGAGGCTTCTCCTAGACCTGCAGGCCCAGAATGCACTGGGAGATGAGATTAGAGATAAGAGAGGTTCTCAGCCCTGGGGGCCTGTGGGGTCTAGCCCACTGATGTGTGGCTAACCGTTGTGAAAGTAATTTCTAAGAAAAGAATACATGTTTTCTAGTGATTTACTTTTTAAAAGAAAGTAGATTGGATTTGCAGTTATTCCTTTAAAAACGTCACTTGATTCCCTTGGGTTCTGATATGCTTTCTTGAATGGGAAGGAATGGAGGAGGGTGTTCCCAAAGCCCCTGGAGTTGCACAAACCCCACAGTGGCCTCACCTTTGCTGCAGCCCAAAGCCTGTCCCTTAGAGAGCTGTCTCTAGAGCGCTGGCCTTAGCAACCAAAGTCTTATGGGCATGCCACATCCCTCAGGGCGCTAGACCTCAGGCCATGGGGATGGCGACAGGGAAATCCCAAAAGGCCAAGTGGTCTCCTTTATTTCCTGACCAGAAAAATCCTGCCAAGCTGTCTGACCAGCAGGAGGCGGTCAGCCAGGGCCAGAACCCTTACCCCATCTACGCCAGCGTCAACGTCCGCAGCAACATCAGTGGGGAAGACTTTGCAGGTGCCTGGGTCTGGGGACCTAGGAAGCAGGTGGAGGCAGTGGTCGGTGGGAGGGTGTCAGAGGCCAGGGCTGTCAGGGCACAGGTGGGAGCCTCGGCGCACGTGGGCTTACTGCCTCCTGCTCAGGCACGAGGGCGGGGAGAACCATGGGGTCCTGGTGGGAAGCCCCTGGTGACATTCCCTTCACTTCGGGCCCCCAGAGTGGTGCGAGTTCACCCCCCACGAGGTCGGCTTCCCCAAGTATGGTGCTTATGTGCCCACCGAGCTCTTTGGCTCAGAGTTCTTCATGGGGCGGCTGCTGCAGCTCCGACCCGAGTCGCGGATCTGCTACCTGCAGGGTGAGTCTAGGCCAGAGGACTGGGGGCAGGGCAGGCGCCAGGCCAGGCCCTGATATCGGGTGGAGGAGTTGTGAGGGCTGGGGACTTTGTCTTTCTCCTTAGGTATGTGGGGCAGTGCCTTTGCGGCCAGCCTGGATGAGATCTTCCTGAAGACCGCTGGCTCGGGCCTTGGCTTCCTGCACTGGTACAGAGGCAATGTCAACACCACAGGTGCGGACAGAGAACCTGCTCCCCCAACCCCCACCCCCCAGTCCCCAATACCTCTTTCTAGCAACAGAGGCATGAGGAATGAGGGAGGGGGCAGTGAAGGACTCGGATGTCACATTTGGTTCAGAGAAGTACTGAGAAAATGACTTCCAGCTTAGGGTCTCTGGGATGCCCATGTGTCTACAGAGAGGCCAAGGGGTGGGAGGGCCCATGTCAGAAAACCTAATGGGAGTTGTGAGTGATCCGTGATGAGCCTGTGCCTTTAATTCTCTGCTTGGGCTCCAATTAGATGAACTCATCCCAGGGCCACTGGGCTGGTTGACACTCGGTGGGACCTCAGGGCTCCTCCTCAGCCTGCTCCTTAAAGGGCCCATGAGCTCCCTGCTGCATAGAATACCTTTCCCACCTTTCTTCCCTGGGTCACTTTTGCTCTGTTCTTAAAGCTCAGCTCAGACATCATTTTGTCAGGGAGCGTCTCTGTTCCACTCCATCCCTCCAGGTTGATCGAGGGTCTGACCGCCAAGGTCCCGTAGAACCATGCGCACATCCCATGCTGTCCTTACCTCGGGGCGTTGTCACCATTTATTACCTCTTTATGTGACTCTGCCCTAAGTAGGCTGTGAGCCCTGGAGGGCCAGGGCCAGGCCCTGTTCACCACTGCACCCCTGTGCCCTGCACAGCGGGCCAGCATGGCGCCTGATAACTGCTCAGTGGGTGTTTATGGGTGAAATTCTGATTGGAAGTTGCATATGCAAACTTTAAGGGTAGGTGATGTTGTGTAATACATGCAGCGTCGTAGGCAACTTTCAAAACATGGGGAACATGAAAGAAAGAGTCATTTATAATGGGTTCTGGGAAGCAGTGGTCAGAAGCTTGGGAGGTGGGGGTGGGGGAGGAGGGGAGATGTGGGGAGGAGACAGAGGGGGCTGCCCCGAGATGCGAGGACCACTGGACAAAGGAGGGTGCTACTTCTCACTGTATCTCACCACCCCACCCCCACGTAGACGACTGCCAGGAGCTCCAGCTGCACGACCCAGAGAGGCTGCGAACCAGGCTCTTCACCCCGCAAGGGTCCTTCTCCCGGGCTGTGCTGGACATATGCACCTACCGCTTTACCTCGGCCCAGAACCCAAACTTCACCCGGGGCCTCTGCCTGCACAGGGACTATGTGTCTGGCAGGGAGTTTGTGGCCTGGAAAGGTGGGTGCTGCTCTGAGTGGGGTCCCACCTGCTGCCTGTGCCTGTGGCTCACTGGGGCCAGTGCCAGCATTTGACCCGGGGGTTGGGGTGGGGCCCCTGCTGCCCACCAGGGGCTGGGGGGGGGAGGACTGTGATGAATGTGCTGGGACGCAGGGCCGGGGGCTGGGGTGGGACACCCCGTGGCTGTCAGAAGAGGAGAGCTCTCGACAGAGGGGCATTCCCAAAGAGACGAGAAGAGGGTTGCCGCAAAGAGCAAGCATTTGTCTTTGTGCAGATTCGCACCCGGATGCCTTCCCCAACCAGCTCACTCCCATGCGGGACTGTCTGTACCTGGTGGACGGAGGCTTTGCCATCAACTCTCCGTTCCCGCTGAGCCTGCAGCCGCAGAGAGCCGTGGACCTCATTCTGTCCTTTGACTACTCCCTGGATGCCCCTTTTGAGGTAAGGTGCAGGGTTGGGGGGGGGGGCTCTTTGCTAAGGGAGCCTGGCTGGGCCTTGGGGGATCACCCTTGGAGGAGGGCCTGGGTTCTGAGCGGTGGGCAGGCACCTTGTGAACACCGTTACCAGCACTGGTCTCCCCACTTGGAAGAGGAGGGTTACTGAGGTGATGGAGGAGAGTGGGAGTCAGGAGAGGAGGCCAAAGAGAGTGCTCAGGAGCCTTTATCCTGGTGAAAAGAAGACCCCTGTTCTGGACCCTGCTGTTCCTGATAGGATTCCTTGCTCCTACCTGGGCCTGGGTCTAGGTCCGCTGTCACTTCGTTACTATGGTAATAACAGAGCCATCAGTGTCCCCTTCAGGGAGTCTCTATCAGCAGCTCCCTCAAGCCTTGTGGAGTGGTGGACAGGTTCCACACCTGGGTGTGGATTCTGTTCGTGCTGCCTGAAGTCACTCAGCTGGCGGGAGGCAGGGCTGGCATGAAAGCCTGGGCCCGTGTGTGTGTCAGGGGGCCTCAGGCAGAGTCAGAAGCTCACAGGTCTGTGTCCCTGCCCAGGCCTTACAGATGACAGAAAAGTACTGCCTGGACCGAGGCATCTCCTTCCCCCGGATTGAGGTGCCCCCTGAGGACTTGAAGGACCCCCGTGAGTGCTACCTGTTCGGCAAGGCCGAGGACCTGCGCTCACCCATCGTGCTGCACTTCCCCCTGGTCAACCATACCTTCCGCACGCACCTGGCTCCAGGTGAGGGGAGCCCTGGGGTGGTGATGGGGTGCTGTGCCCACAAGTGTGCCCAGGCGTGCCTCCTGGAGGCCGCAAGCTGGCCACAGCTTCCTGGACTCAGCGTGCACGCTGGCCCGGCTCCTCCGGGTGGGCGAGAGAGCTGAGATGTGTGCCCGAGCGGAGCCCACGGAACCAGCCAGATGCCCTAGGGAAGGGGGGGCTTCTGGACTCTTGGCCACAGAGTACCCTAGCCTGGCCTCTCTCCACGTCCCCCTGCAGGTGTGGAGCGACAAACGGATGAGGAGAAGGCCTATGGGGACTTTGTCATCAACGGGCCAGACACCCCCTATGGCATGATGAACTTCACCTATGAGCCCCAGGAGTTTGAGCGGCTGGTGGCCCTGAGTCGATACAACGTTCTGAACAATGTGGAGACCGTGCGGCAGGCCCTCCGGCTGGCTCTGGACCGACGGCAGGCTGGGGACAGGGCTGGAGGCTGACCCAGGCTGGAGGCGGGACAGAGGAGGGACCACGGGCTCCAGACCAGGGCTTGGTAGAAGGAGGGGTGGTAGACCCTGCGGGGCTTCTGCTTTCTACGTCGCTGGGATCTGCCTTGAGGTCCCCCACCCAGAATGCTCCTGCAGGAATGCTGCCTGGATTAGGGGCAGGGGCCTTCTCCCATGTGTTTCCGGGAGGAGGTGGGGCCGTATGTCTCTCCCAGGGCTCTGGGGGATGTGGGGCACACCTGAGCAGTGTTCATTGCCATTGGAGTGTGTAGAGCGAATCAGGCAAGAATCTAGCCCTAGGGCCCTCGGCAAACACAGAAGGACCTCAGAGGGCCCAGGTCTTCAGTCTCTCAACAGGATGGGCGCTGTGAGAGCCGAGGTGCAGGCTACCGTCCTTAACTGAGACCAGAAGCAAAGATGCATCCACCCAATCCACACTTCCTGCAAACAGCCCCAGCCCTGACCACCCCCCACTGCCCAGCTCCCGGATGCGGTGCTGAGGGCATCAAGAATAAAGGGGCACCAGGTGGGGTTGCCAGCCTGGGTCACTAACTCCATGGTCCTGCCTGTTAATCCCTCTGCACTTCGGGCCTCCCCTGTTCCCCGTCATGGCTCCCCACCCTTCTCTGCTCAGCCTCCTTAAGGCTGTGGGATGATATCCCATCCTGGCTGGGCTCCAGCTGGGGGGTCCTCCTGCTAATTACTCATCTTTGCTCTTTAAATTGGGTCACATTCTCTTATCAGCGGTACAGCTGCCACCTCCTGCAAATAGTCTCACCGTTCCCAGAAGCTAAAGGGGCGTGTCTAGAGGGCATATCCATTTATCAGGGGCGTGTGTGTTCCTGGTGGGGGTGGCCCGTGAGCGCCTGGCAGCTGCTAGGGACAGGCGGTGGTAGGGGGAGGCTGGCTGGGATCTCAAAGGCCTGGGTTCCTTTTTCACAGATGTATCCCACAATCTGGGCGATCTGTTTCTCTCTCCCCCTGCTTATCACTTCTGACCCACCAGCCACCTTCCAAATATCTGGAGTCTCTGCAGCATGGGCAGATTTTAAGTCTGTGAAGAGGAGATCCATGCTGACTGGGCTTGGTGTAGGGGTCTTCAGGTCTTCTCCCTGTGGTGGGGGCCTCTGTGGCCTCTTTCTCCTCATCACCGCCTCCCCCCCCCCCCCCCCCCCCCACACACACACATGCTCTCCAGGGTCAAAGTCACCATTCCTCTTCTAATCAGGGAACCTATGTGTCAGAGCCTTACCCATCCTGACTCTGAGAAGAAGACTCTAGTTCTGGCTCCCAGTTGGGAGGAAGGTTTCTAGATCCCAGGCCCCTGTGCCCCAGCCTGACCTGGGACCCCAGCCCTCCACCTGGACAGGAACCGGGAGGGCTGAGGGAGCTGAGCCTCAAAAGAGCCAGTGCTTTTGGCTGCATGGGGTGGGGCAGCTTGTTTTTCTCCTTTCCACTCACCAGGGACAATTGCTCTTGAGATAAGCTATCTGAATAGCTGATGTTTACACATCTTTTGTGACTCTTTATCCTTTGACCTGCAGTCTTCCTTTTGGGTTTATCTTTCTTTTTGTCAGAGTGCAAAATTGAATACTTCTATGGTGGAGGACCTTCTGAGACCTGATGTGTCTGGGATTGTCTTTTCTTGCTCTGACTTAACAATAGCCTGGATAAGGGTAGAATTCTTGGTTCTGGCTTACATTTACTCAGATTTTAATGCCTCTTTGCATTGGATATTGCCTATGGGCAGTCAGATGTCAGCTGAATTCTCATTCATTGTAGCTAATTTATCTTTACCTAATTTTTAGGGTTTTCTCTTTGTCTTTGATTTTCAAGTTTCACTATGATTTTTCTAAAGTGTGAACTTAAAAAAAAAATCAGTGAGCTCTTTTGATTTCAAGATTCATATCTTTTTGAAGCTCTAAGAAATTATCTACCAATTTTATCAAAACACTATTCTTCATTCTCTCTATCTGGATTCCTATTAAATAGATATTGAAATATATGAATCGATCCTCTGTATCCCTAAACTTTCTTTTACACATTGTATATTTTTCATTTGTGCTGCATTCTGGGTATTTTCTTTGCATGATTTTATGGTTCACAAATACATTCTCCACCTGTGTCCAGTCTGCTTCTCTATGTGTATTATGGGGGGTTTTGTTTAACTTTTGACTGTCACATTTCCCTGTTTAAGTTCCCTAATGGGATCTTCCAAAACTACCTGTTTTCATTACAAGGAAATGCTTCACCATTTACCTCAGATGGTGTTAATATGTGCATTGTATGGTTTTTTCCTGATTGTTATGTGAACAGTTTCCTTGGGGTATGTTCTTTGTTGCGTCTCCTTCATGGGCTTTGCCTTCTTTATGTAATTGGTAATTTTTTTTTAAGAACTTTTATTGAGATACAGTTAACACACAATAAACTGCATATATTTAGAGTGTACAATTTGGTATCCCAATCTCCCAGTTCATTCCCCCCCAACCCTCCCCGCTTCCCCCAATTGGTGTCCATATGCTTGTTCTCTACATCTGTGTCTCTATTTCTGCCTTGCAAACCGGTTAATTGGACCATTTTTCTATATTTTACATCTATGTGTTAATATATACTACCAAATATGTATTAGGTAATTGTTGATTGTCATCTCGTCTCTGAGAGGGTTGTGTACAAGCTCTGGGCTGTGACGGCTCCTGGTCAGGTCACCGGCCATGCAATGGCATGGTGACCTTCAGGTGGCAGTGTGGGACTTGGGGAGGAGGCTGAAGGGATGTGGTTCCAGGGGCCTTCAGAGCCTTGAAGTGATGTTATGAATTTATTAATCTATATTTATATCTAATGGGTTTGGTGCTTTGAGGGGTAACTAAAATATGACAAAAGAGAATTCCAGTTTCAAGATGAAAGACAGAAGACAGGCTGAGATCATGCCCCAGCATTTAAAAAAATTAACGATTTTCAATTACACAGTAAATTTTCTGAATTTGTCTTTTTAAGAAATAATTTAAGTTCAATCAGCAACTATATATCCCAAATAATAAAAAAGTTCGGTATCATTGTTGCATAACATTTTATTCTGTTAGCAATATCTGAGTTTTTTGATCATTTTTTAGTCCCCAAATACACCATCAATCTGAGCTGACGTCCGCTCTTCCACGGGACCAGTTGACTCTGACACATGCAAGGGTAAGGAGCCTCTTGGTCTGAGAGCTGCTGGCCTCACTAAGGCTCTCAAAGACCACTTACAAGGAGCCGTAAGTGGCCTTTGAGACAAGGTGTGTGTCATAGGATCAAGATGGCGGGGTAGGAGGACATGTGCTCACTCCCTCTTGCAAGAGCACCGAAATTACAACTAACTGCTGAACAATCATCGACAGAAAGACACTGGAATCACCAAAAAAGACACCCCACATCCAGAGACAAAGGAGAAGCCACAATGAGACAGTAGGAGGGGTGCAATTGCGTTAAAATCAAATCCCATAAATGCTGGGTGGGTGACTCACAAGCTGGAGAACAGTTATACTGCAGAAGTCCACCCACCAAAGTGAGGGTTCTGAGCCCCACATCAGGCTTCCCAACCTGGGGGTCCGGCAACAGGAGGAGGAATCCCCAGAGAATCAGGCTTTGAAAGCCAGCGGGATTTGATTGCAGGACCTCCACAGGACTGGGGGAAATGGAGACTTCGATCTTGGAGGGCACACAAAAAACTGTGCTCACCAGGACCCAGGGGGAAGGAGCAGTGATCCCATGGAAGACTGAACCAGACCTACCTGCTGGTGTTGGAGGGTTGCCTGCCGAGGTGGGGGGCAGCTGTGGCTCACCGAGGAGGCAGGGGCACTGGCAGCAGGGCTTCTGAGAAGTGCTCATTGGTGTGAGCCCTCCCAGAGTCCAAAATTAGCCCCACCAAAGAGCCTGTGTGCTCCAGTACTAGGTGGCCTCAGGCCAAACGACCAACAGGGTGGGAACATAGGCCCACCCATTAGCAGACAAGCAGATTAAAGTTTTACTGAGCTCCGCCCACCAAATCAGATTAAAGTCTTACTGAGCTCTGCCCACCCAGCCCTACCCATCATCAATCCCTCCCATCAGGAAGCGCACATGAGCCTCCTAGATAGCCTCCTCCACAAGAGGGCAGACAGCAGTGTCAGCACTATTTCATCTTGTGGAGCTGAAAACCACAGCCACAGAAAGATAGAGAAAATGAAAAAGCAGAAGACTTTGTACCAGATGAAGGGACAGGATTAAACCCCAGAAAAACAACTAAATGGAGACAAGGTGTGTGACACGCTGAGCTCAGTGGTTGGCACACTGTGTGCTCTCAGTACTTGCTGGTTTCTCTTTTCTAAGGAGTGCTGATCACTCTGAGTTGCAGAGAAGTGGTCTCTTGGCTGGTCCTAAATGACTTGGTCATCATAGCTCCCCACGTCCTACCAGGTACATTCAGAGCAACCTGGCTCAGACCTGGGCTTGTTGCTGCCACCTCGCTGCAAGTAGGTCTGGCTGGTGATGCTGGGGACCTGTCCCCAGGCCCCAACCTTCCCCTAGGCCAGGGGAAGAACCTGGCCTTCTGGGGACATTTGACAGGACCCACTCCTTGTCTTTGCTCCATGAATCTTCCTCTTCTCCCTCCTTCCTCCTGGCCTGGGGGGAGGTGGTCCATCCTTGTGTGTCCTTGTGTGCACATGTATATGCTGTCCCTGTTTTCTTTTTATTATTAGCTGTACCAGAGGTTCCTGGTAATGCTGGCCAACACCCAAGAGCTGAGGATAAAGCCCTCAGCGTGGGAGCCACCCAGAGGGTGGAGCCCTGCTCTCTTAACAGATCCTTGTGTGGCTGAGCCGGGCAGATTCAAGGCCCCATCCCTGTGGGATTGCTGGTGCCACCACCCAGGGAGCAGGTCTCTGTGTCAAGAGCTGGGCTTGGAGTGGAGCTGGAGCCAGGGCAGGAGGGAGGGGCAGAGTGAGCCGGTAGCCGAGGGCAGGGCTTCCCAGCCAGTGGCTGCTGTTCTCCGATATTCCTGAATGAGACATGGAGTTCCTCAGCCCTCATGGGGGCTGGAAGGGCCAGGGGCGTTTGGAGCCCTCTTGGCCATTCTCCTCCAGCTCCCTACAGACGTGTCCATTTACCTAATGACCCTGGCCAGTTGATGCCACCGTACAGGAGTACTGTAACCTGAGGGGGTGGGAAGTACAGGCTTAAGGGACCAGCTGGCCTTCCTCAGCCACGACATTCTTGCATTGCCTGCTGGGATCAACAGCTGAGGCCACAGCCTTCACACAAGCCCCCTTCTCTGTCCTCACCAGGCTGGCAAGTGGCTCCCAGGTGTACCTGCAGAGTTTCGTGCTCAGTGGAAGCCCGTGGTGACGTTAGCCCAGATGCCTCCTTCATCACCCGCCTTTCCCAATCTGTGCCTTCCTCTGAGCAAGAACTCCTGCAGGCAGGCTGCCTTCTCAGTCCCCCGCTGATGTCCCACATGCGGCCACGGAGGGGGCCTGCGTGTGATGGGGCCACTCTCCGGAGGCTCCTCCTCTCATCCCCAGACTATGCCTAGTTTCGGGAATCTAATCCTGAGCCGCGTCTGGACCAGCAGCTTCCCAGTGGAACTCGCAGAGAAGGCTTGCCAGGAGGTCAGGCTGACTCTGGGAATCCAGGAGTGAGAGGCAGTGTGGGGGCCCAGGACCCCAGATCCCCTTTCACTGAGAGACAGTGCAGCCAGGGACTTGCTGCCGTGCCTGCGCCAGCCTGAGGTCCTGATGTTTCCCGCTGTCCCAGAGACATCACCCATTAGCAGGTACCCTCCCTTGGGCTGGGAGGAGCCCAAGGCTGCAGGAATGGGGTGGGTGGGAAAAACAGCAGCTAGAGAGCAAGCTGGGCATCCAGGACTCTTCTGGAACTTGTTTGCTATGTGGACTGATGCAGGTCTTGAGAGGCCAGGAAGGTGGGAAGGAGCAGCAAAGGTGACTGAGAGGGAGCGGCTGGTGAGGTAGGAGAAATACCAGGTTAGTGTGGTGTCCAGGAAGCCAGGGGAAGAAAGCATCTCAAGGAGAAGAGCACCATCACCTGTGTCACATGCACTGCAAGGTCAAGTAAGGTGAGGACTGAGAACTCATCACCGCTCCAGCCACGGGCACTGACTGGGGGCCTCGACAAGAGCAGTTTGGTAGAGCAGTGGGAGAGAAATCTGACTGGTTCAAGAAAACAGGAGGAGAAAAGTTGGAGGCAGTATAGATAACAGAAGCAATTAGGAATAGAAATCAAGGTCATCAGCTGAGAGTTTGCAGGCAGTTTTAGAGGTTTATGGAGAGTGGAAAAAGTATGACCAGGTTGTTGGAGTGGCAGAGGGGCATGGACTGGGGACATGGACTAGGCCTGCTGGGCGACACAAGGACCCACTTGAGGCTCCTGGTCATGGAGTTAAAGCAAGTGCAGATGCCAAGTAGTTGGATTCCACCAGGACCGAGTGTTGCCCAGTGAGTGTAATGAAGCAAGAGAAGGGCAAATAGGTTAAGAGTGGGTGTCAGTGAATGATTATAATGATGGACCATAGAACCATGAGGTTCTTATTCCTGGGAAAGGAAGATGAACAGCAATGGACTGCTTGGATTCTCAGGTGGGGAGCAGCCCCCAGATATTCCAGTTCCAAACATGAAGGCCAGCCTGTGCCCAACCTGGAGACCTCGTTGGGGAGCTTCTGTGACCTGCTCCTAACCTCCTCCTCTTCCCCGCTGAGGCAGGTATCCAGGGCAGTACACTCTTTTGACGTCTCCTCACATTGTTCTTTTTCCCACATGATATACCAGGGGAAAGACTTTGACCACTTGTCCCATGGGTACAAGTGGTCAAAGTCTTTCCCCTGAGGCAGGTATCCATAGCGCCATGCTGTGGACCTCAGCCAGAGGAGACAGGCAGCTGTGGGTCTGCTCAGGTGTTGGAATACTCAGCTTTGTGTTCAAGGGGCTTGTCTCTGGGATTTATCAATCAGCCCTACCTCCTATATTTTTCATAACTAAACCAACTCCAGGGAAGTTTCTGCCACAAACCCAGGCACCCCGTTCTTTTTTCGGCTTTGCAGTTCACGGTGTGTTCGGCACCTTGGTGTGTACACTCTGAACGGTCTCTGAGCTCAGGCATCGCCTGCATCCTTGCTCCTCTACCTGCCTCTGGCTGCTTGATCTTCATTGCTTTTGGCAGTCCTTCCAGATATTTTGTGGGTTGGGATTCAAATGTCTTTCAGTTTCATCCAAGGTGGAGTTTGTGTTTCTATTGTTATTTTCTCCTGTTGCTTTTGGAGGACTTCCAAGGCGAGAAGGAAAAACGCTTAATTTACTTCATCGTTTAAAAATCTTGTAGGATTTTTGCATGTCTGCAAATCTGATGTGTATGAAGTAGTATCTTACTGTGAATTTAATTTGCATTTCCCTGAATGCTAATGAAGTTGTATGTATTTTTTGTGTGTTTCTTGGCTACACTTGTTTGCTCGTCTGTGATGTGCTTGTTTATATACTTTGCCCATTTTTTCTCTTCAGTTCTTTGTCTTTTTTTCTGACTGATTTGTAAATGTATGAAGATATTTTTTTATTCTGATACTTTTTTGGCTGAATATGCTGCAAATATCTTCCCTCAGTCTGTAGCTTATTTTTTCAACTTTGGAAGGTGTCTTTTATTAAAAAGAAGTTTTGTATTTTAATATAATTAAGTATATGATTGCTTTCCTTTATGGTTTGTGGGTTTTGTTTCTTGTGTAAGAAATCCTTCTTTATTCTAATGTTGTAAATATCAAACTCTTTACTTTTAAATTTAAGGCCTAAATTTTGTTTTCACCAGCACCATTTACTGAATCGTTCTCTCCCCTCTCATCTACACTGCCACCTTCTCACCTAACAATTTTCCTAATATGTGTGGATCTGTTTCTGGGCTCCATATTCTGTTGTATTTATCCATTTGTCTACTCCTACACCAAGGCTCAGCTATAATTAATTTATAGTGAGACAAATCCCCTTCTTGTTCATCCTTAGAATTGTCTTGGCTATTATTGTTTTTTGGACCTTCTCTCTCTCTTTATATATATATGTGTGTGTATGTGTGTATATATATATATATATTTTTTAGATTCAGCTTGTTAAATTTCATTGAAAACTTTTCCGGGATTTCATTTGGAATGGCATTAAATGTATAGATTATTTTTGGAAAGAATTGACATCTTTAGATATGAAGTCTTTCTATCTAGGAACATCTTTCCTTTTTTTTTTTGTCTTTGTTGGTGCCTTTCTAAAGCACATTTAAAACTGTGGCTATTCTTTCAATGATAAGACTTGCCATTAAACAATCTGGGTCTTGAGTTTTATTTTTGTTGTTGTTAGAGTTTTAATTATTAATTCATTAAAAAAATATACCAGACAACAAGAATGAAGCACATGGTACTGGATTAGAACTAGGGACTCTATAAGTATGAACTTAAGTTTAGCTTAATATAGATATAAATACAGGTAGAAATAATTATGGATATATGTACATATATGGGTTAATGTATATTAACATATATAATATATATTATATACACACAGGTTTATATATATATGTAATATTTTTAATATATATTACACACACATATAGATTTGAGCAACAAAATAACTAACATAGTATTTATAACCCAAAGCAAATAAATATCCATAAGTTCACACAGATATAAATAAATGATTGAATAAATAAGTTAATTTATATAGATACTCCCCCCCCAAAGGAGATAGAATATTACTTCTTAAGTGTGGGCTATGCTTAGTGACTTGCTTCCAAAAAGGAGAGCACGGAAAGGGGGAAAAAAGTAAATTCCAGTAGGGAAAATAGACAAACGTTACCCCAGCAGGGTGATCAAGGTCAACAGCGACAACGATGAGGCACCTTGATAGTGTGTCCTTTATGTCACGTGAGGAAAATGTACTTTACCTCTGTGATCTTTCTCCCCAAAAGCCATAACCCTCGTCTAATCATAAGAAAAACATCAGGCAGATCTCAATCGGGGGACATTCTGCAAAATACCTGACCAGTACTCCTCAAAACTGTCAGGGTCGTCAAAACCAAGGAAAGTCTGAGAAACTGTCACAGACAAGAGGAGGCTAAGGAGACATGACTATTAAATGTAATGTTGTATCTCAGATGGAATCTTAGAACAGAAAAAAGATATTAGGTGATAATCAAGGAAGTCTGAATAAAGTATGGATTTTGTTAATAATAACATATCAACATTGATAATTAATTGTAACAAATGTACGGCATGAATGTTAAGATGTTGATAACAGGGTAAACTGGGCACATGGTATATGAACACCCTGTATTGTCCTCATACTTATTCTAAACAGTAAAGTTTTTTAAAGTAAATTTATTCTATGTTTCCATTTGGGAATGTAGTGTTGTTGTTTTTTTTGTTTTTTGTTTTTATTTTCAAATCATAGATTTTTAAAGGCATGTTCTGCAACTTTTTATCTCTATATGAATGAAAAGTGTTTAAAGGTCAAGCTTAGGAGGCAGAGCCTTGAGAAAAGGCTATCATGTATATTTCAGGCTATAGGCACCATTCTGTTACAAAGATGCAGAGCCAACATGACTAAGCACAGGCAACTAGAGCTAAAGATATAGATCCAATATGAAGTTAGGTTTGTTCTCCTCTGTTTCCCTACGTCTTTAAAATTTTTGAGACTAACCATAAAGCCTCATTCATGATCAATGTTTGTAAATTTTCCATTGTGCTTCAGAAGAATACATATTCCCTAAATGTAGTGGCTGTAGGGGTCTATATATGTCCAGTAGATAAAGCTTGTTAACTTTGTTATTCAAATCTTCTATATTCTTAATAATATTTTGTATATTTTATTTATCTATTAGTGAGGGTGATGTGATTATGGATTTATCAATATCCTTGTAATTTTGTCAAGTTTTGCTTAGAATATTTTCAGACATGTTATTTAAGTACATGCAAGTTTCAAACTGGCATATCTTCTTGGTGAATTATTATTATTATTTTTATCCTTTTATCTTATTTTATTATTACTCCTTTTATCTTTACATAGAAATTATCTTTATCCCTAGTGACTTTTACATTAAAACCTCTTTTACCTATACATACCCTGGTTTTCTTATGATTAGTGTTTGCTTGGTGTAGCTTTTCTAATCTCTTATTTTCAAACTTTTTATGTTCTTATGCTTTCAGAGCACCCTTGAAAACAGCCACAGGTGGTTTCTAAGAAACTCTAGACTGACATTCTCCCTTTTACAAATATTTTATTGTGATAAATTTCAATCATACAGAAAAGTAAATTTATGCTTTTAAATTGATGAATTTAGTCTATTAATATTTATTGTGATTTTTGAAATATTTGGATCCATTACTACTATCTTATTTTGTGCCTTCTATTCACTCTTCTTCTTCTAAGTTTTCCTGAATTCTTTTTGACTCTTTTGTTTCTCCCTCTCTATTATTTTGGGATTTATATGCTTTATTTCTATTCTTTTTGTAGGTACCCCCAAATTTTAACCTGTTCACTTAAATTCACAAAGTTTAAAGTTAATTTCTTTACTCTCCTCCAGAACAATAGCAACATCCTCAGAATGTTTCAGTTCCAGTCACATCTTCCCATTTCACTTGTCATTGTTCTGTGTTTTACTTTTTTATTCCCTACATCAGTCATCATCATCATTATTATTATTATAGTCAACATTTTGGTTTACCACGTGTTTACTAACTTATTTTCCCAGCAATGCTTCTTGCATTTCATCCTGTGTTCTTTTTCCTTCTTCCTGGAGTAAATCTTTAGAACGGCTTGGTGAGAGTTGTTGGTGATTCAGTTGTTTTTGATCTGATAACTTCTTCATTTAATACTGAGTCTCAAATAATAGTTTGGCTGAGTTAAAATTCTCATTTGGCAGTTTTTTCCTCTCAGCTGTTGGAAGCTATTTTACTTTCTCCTGGCTTCTATTACTATTGAAAAGCCCACTCCAGTCTAATTGCCTAGCTGTAGGCAACTTATCTCTCTTTCCTGAGGGCTTTTATCTTTTGTTCTTTATCTTTGGTGTTCTGCAGTTACACTACAATATGTCCAGGATGAATATTTTTATTTGTCCTCCAGATTTGTTGTGATTGCTGCATAATAGCTTATAATAGTAATAGTTAATATCTATTGAGCATTAGCTATGCACCAGGTACTATCCAAAGTACTTTAAAATGTTAAAGTATTCACATATTCATATTCACAACAATACTATTATCACCACCATTTTATAAATGATTTAAATATCTTGTCCAAGTTGCACAGTGTTGAATGTTGAAGGTATGATAGGAAACTGGGCTTTTCCCAGGGCTTCCCATGGGTTTCATAGGACTCATGAATTGCTTTTCTGCTTAAGCCATTTGGAGTTTAGTTTCTCATACTTGCAACTGAAAAAATATCCTCATTAATCCATTGGGCAACTGGGTGGACATTGCTGGTTTTTATTGAAATAGGAAATCCAGGAGATAAAAGTTTCTCTTTGGAAAAAGTATGCACAGCATAGCGTTACCTTATTGAAGAACCTGTTGGGCGTATTCTTAGATGTCAGGGAGTTTCAAAACCATCTCTGGAACTTGCTATTGCTATACCCACAAATATCTCCTGCCCATGTGGTCTCTCCTGGAACTGAGCATCTCAAGAGAATGAACTGCCTCTGAGCTGTTTTTTGCAGCAGTGGGTCCTGAAGCACTGGGGAGTGGCAATAAGCTGTGATGTTTATTGTAAGTGATTTATTAATGACAAAGGGTCCATGTTTTCAAATAATTTTCTTTATTTTTATTTTGATCAAAGTTATCCATGTACTTAATTAAAAAAAATCAAATAGTTAAAGCTTATAATAAAAAAAGCATTAATTCCCTACCCCACTGCTACCTACTTAGCAGGCAACTGCTTTGAACTCTATTAGTTGTTTCTTTAGGTATTCACCTCCATATTCAAGAACAATATGCTTATACTATTATTTCTTGATTTTTATGACTTCCTACTATGGAAGACGATGGCTCAGTTCTTTTATCCTACTTTCCATCAACTTCCCAATATTGTTATAAATTTTGTCAATATTTATTGTTTACATTATTGTGATTATGTAGTATATGATTACATTTCTTTCATTCTTAAGTTTTAGTTTTCTTTGGAGTTAACACTTGCCTCACTTTCATTTGCTTAGTTTTCACTAATTTGTCCTCAAACTCTCCACCAGCAGCATAAGTCTTCTCTCAGTATGTCAGGTCATCATCAGTTTCATTATTTTCTCCTTTACAACCTCCTCCTCCTTTTGATACTTCCTTGACATCCGAATTCAGACTGTAGATATTGTTCTGGGATTTCCCTTCAGCATCTTTCTGGATATTCCCTTTGACTTTTATGTTAGATCTTTAATTTCCTGGATCCTCTTCCTTCCTCTATCCTGCTTTCTCATTTTGATGGGACATATCCTCTAGTAACTTACTTCCCAAAGTGTGGTCCATGAACCAGCAGCATTGGCATCTCCTGAGAACTTGTTAGAGATGCTGAATCTGATGTCCTACCACAGACCTACTGAATCAGAATCTGCATTTTAACACAATTCCCAGGTGATTCCCATGCACATTAAAGTTAAGAAAGCACTGAGCCAATATCTGAGATAGGTGAAAATAATTTGAGATCTTGCATTTCTGAAGATGCTTATATTCTCTCACTTTCTTTTTTTCCGTTTGAAATTCTTTTTATTTAATTTAATTTATTTTTTTCTTTTTTAGCTCTTTATTGGACTATAATTGCTTTACACTCTCACTTTTGACTAACAGTTTGGGAATAAAATTCTACATTTGAAATCATTTTCTGTCTGAATTTTCAAGACACTTCCCCTTGTCTTCTAACCTCCAGTGTTGCTATTAAGTTCAATTCCATTATGATTTCCAGTACTTTCCTGTGTGTGACTTTTTTGTGTTTCTAGCAGTTACTTTTATTTCCACGTTTCTGAAATTTCATGCTAATGTGCTTTGGTGAGGGTCTTTTTTGTTTGTTTGTTTGTTGATTGTCCTATGTACTCAGTGAAACTTTTTAATCTGAAGACTCAGTCCCCATGTCTTGTGCTTCCTGTCGTCAACCCCTTGACTGGCTATGATGGCCTATCTTGCTCTGAGTGATGGATGTATCAGGGTCCCCGCAGGATACATTTAGCACACTCAGAGGGTGTGGCCAAAGAGGATTTAATATAGGGACATTTACAGAAGTGTGACTAGGATTAGCATGACAGGAAGCACCAGTCAAGGGACCGATGACAGGGACTGAGTCAAAGGCTGGGTGTAGTCAAGGAGTCCACAGGGAGTGAGGGGCAGGGCTCCCCCAGCTCTCATGCATGGCATTGTACAATTGATTCACCAATAGAATTGCCTCTTTTAACAAGCAAAACAGAAATACAAAGAAATGGAAATAAGAGATATAAGATTAGAAAATTTAGAGAAGTATGCCAATGTTTACCTATTAGGGGTTCTAGGAACAGATAACAAAACAATTAGAGAAATTATTAAATAAATACCTTCTCTGCTCAGTTTCCTGAAAGCTGTGGGGTGATGGACCCATGCTGGGAGGGCTCCCACTGGTGTGTGTGCACAGTTTCCTCCCTAATTATCCACAGTTGGCTCTTTGAGCTCAGGCCAGATGCACAGCTGCCACCCCATGCAAACATGGGCTCCTTGTTCTGGAATCTAAATGTTGTGTGAAAGAGTGTGTGTATGTATGTGTGTGAGAGAGCCTGGTCTGATTTCTTGACTCTTTCACGGATGCTTCTTTTGATCTGAGCAAGTCTGTTTCAGCTGAGTCCTAAAGAGGGCTTAGGAGGGACTGTGGTGAGAGGGTCTGGGAAGGGGTAGGCAGGGAAATGGCGCGGGGTTGCAGACAGCCCAAAAGACTCAGCACAGATGCTAGATGACCTCTGAAATAACATCTTACACCAATAAATATATTTGTATGCCACTTTTAAGTAGCGCAGAATACTGTAAATTGGTGTTGTGATAATCAATAAGTACCAACCCGTATTCCAAGTTCCCAAATAAGGAATGCCTCCTCTGTGAATCTTTCTCCAAGTGTCCCATTTAGATTTCTTTTCACTTTTATAACTCATGTCATCTTATTTTCCAGTGCTCAAGCCTCTGGTTGGTTGTGTAAGGAGGAGGTTGCCAAGGGCTATAGGAATTGAAAATTGCCAGTTATTGTAAACTAACTCTAGGTTTAGTTTTGGGTAAACTTAAATTCCTTTGGTAAATGCTTTTTTAGAAGATTTAAATTTTATATTAGAGTATAGTTGATTTACAATTTTGTGTTAGTTTCAGGTATACAGCAAAATGATTCAGTTATACATATACAGGTATCTATTCTTTTTCAGATTCTTTTCCCATATAGGTTATTCCAGAGTATTGAATAGAGTTCCTTGTGTTATGCAGTAGGTCCTTGTTGATTATCTATTTTATATACAGTAGTGTGGATATGTTAATCCCAACCTCTTAATTTATCCCTCCCCACCACATTTCCCCTTTGGTAACCGTAAGTTTGTTTTCTAAGTCTGTGAGTCTGCTTCTGTTTTGTAAATAATTTCATTTGCATCATTGTTTTAGATTCCACATGTAAGTGATATCATATGATATTTGTCTTTGTCTGACTTGCTTTGTTTGGTATGATAATCTCTAGTTCCATCCATGTTGCTGTAAATAGCATTATTTCATTCTTTTTTATGGCTGAGTAGTATTCCATTGTGTATATATACCACATCTTCTGTATCCATTCATCTGTCAATGCACACTTAGGTTGCTTCCATGTCTTGGCTATTGTAAATTGTGCTGCTATGAACATTGGGGTGCATGAATCTTTTCAAATTAGAGTTTTCATCTAAATTTCAACAAAAACTCTTAAGGGCTTCAAGAATGCAGATGTGGGAATAAGCCAGAGAAACTGTCATTATGGCTGAGCAATATTCCATTGTATGTATGTACCACATCTTCTTTATCCATTCTTCTGTCAATGGACATTTAGGTTGCTTCCATGTCTTAGCTATTGTAGATAGTGCTGTAGTGAACATTGCATTATCTTTTCAAATTGTGGTTTTCTCTGGATATATGCCCAGGAGTGGGATTGCTGGATCATATGGTAGGTCTATCTTTAGTTTTTTAAGGAAACTCCCTACTGTTCTTCATAGTGGTTGTACCAATTTACGTTCCCACCAACAGTGTAAAAGGGTTCCCTTTTCTCCACACCTTCTCCAGCATCAAATATTTGTAGACTTTTTGATGATGGCCATTCTGACTGGTGTGAAGTGATACCTCATTGCAGTTTTGATTTGCGTTTCTTTAATAATTAGCAATGTTGAGCATCTTTTCATGTGCTTTTTGGCCATCTGTATGTCTTTGGAGAAATGTCTATTTAGATCTTCTGCCCATTTTTTGATTGGGTTGCTTTTATTTGTTTGATATTGAGCTGCATGAGCTGTTTGTATATTTTGGAGATTAATCCCTTGTCAGTAGCATCGTTTGTAAATATTTTCTCCCATTCTGTGTGTTGTCTTTTTGTTTTATTTATGATTTCCTTTGCTGTGCAAAAGCTTTTAAGTTTAATTAGGTCCCATTTGTTTACTTTTGTTTTTATTTTCATTACTCTAAGAGGTGAATCCAAAAAGATATTGCTGTGATTTATGTCAGAGTGTTCTGCCTATATTTTCCTCTAAGTGTTTTATACTATCTGGTCTTACATTTAGGTCTTTAATCCATTTTGAATTTATTTCTGTGTATGGCCTTAAAGAGTGTTCTAATTTTATTCTTTTATGTGTGGCTTTCCAGTATTGCCAGCACCATTTATTGAAGAGACTGTCTTTTCTCCATTGTATATTTTTGCCTCCTTTGCTGTAGATTAATTGCCCATAGGTGCATGGGTTTATATCCTGTTCATTGATCTGTAAGTCTGTCTTTGTGCAAGTACCATACTCTTTTGATTACTATAGCTTTATAGTGTAGTCTGAAGTCAGGGAGCCTGATTCCTCCAGCTCCATTTTTCTTTCTCAAGATTTCCTTGGCTATTCAGGATCTTTTGTGTTTCCATACAAGTTTTAAGATTTTTTTGTTCTAGTTCTGTGAAAAATGCCATTGGTTATTTGATAAGGATTGCATTGAATCTGTAGAATACCTTGGGTAGTATTGTTGTTTTAACAATATTAATTCTTCCAATCCAAGAACATATCTTTCCACCTGTTTGTGTCATTTTCAATTTCTTTCATCAGTGTCTTATAGTTTTTGGAGTACTATAAACTCCAAAAACTCCTTAGATAGGTTTATTCCTAGCTATTTAATTCTTTTTGATGTGATGGTAAATGGGATTGTTCCCTTAATTTCTCTTTCTGATCTTTCATTGTTAGTATATAGAAATTCAACAAATTTCTATGTATTAATTTTGTATCCTACAACTTTACCAAATTCATTGATGAGCTCTAGTAGTTTTCTGGTAGCATCTTTAGGATTTTCTATGTATAGTATCATGTCATCTGCAAACAGTGACAGTTTTACTTCTCTTCCAATTTGGATTCCTTTTATTTCTTTTTCTTCTCTGATTGCCATGACTAGGACTTTCAAAACTATGTTGAATAAAAGTGGCAAGAGTGGACATCCTTGTCTTGCTCCTGATCTTAGAGGAAATGCTTTCAGCTTTTCCCCAAAAGTATGATGTTAGCTGTGGGTTTGTCATATACGGCCTTTATTATGTTGAGGTGGGCTCCCTCTATGCCCACTCTCTGGAGCGTTTTTTTTTTTTTTAATATCATAAATGGGTGTTGAATTTTGTCAAAAGCTTTTCCTGCATCTGTTGAAACGATCATATGGTTTTTATTCTTCAATTTGTTGATGTGGTGTATCACACTGATTGATTTGTGTGTTTTGAAAAATCCTTGCATCCCTGGGATAAATCCTACTTGATCATGGTCTATGATCCGTTTAGTGTATTGTTGGATTCAGTTTGCTAGTATTTTGTTGAGAATTTTTGTGTCTATGTTCATCAGTGATATTGGCCTGTAATTTTCTTTTTTTGTGGTATCTTTGGTTTTGCTATCAGGGCGATGGTGGCCTCATAGAATGAAGTGGGAATGTTCCTTCCTCTGCAATTTTTTGAAATAGTTTCAGAAGGGTAGATATTAACTCTTCTCTAAATGTTTGATAGGATTTATCTGTGAAGCCATCTGGTCCTGGACTTTTGTTTGTTGGGAGTTTTAAAATCACAGTTTCAATGTTAGTATTTGTGATTGGTCTGTTCATATTTTCTATTTCTTCCTGGTTCAGTTTTGGGACATTGTATTTTTCTAAGAATTTATCCATTTCTTCTAGGTTGTCCATTTTATTGGCATATAGTTGCTTGTAGTAAACTCTTATGATTCTTTGTATATCTGTGGTGTTCTTTGCAACTTCTCCTTTTTCATTTCTAATTTTATTGATTTGAGTCCTCTCCCTTTTTTTTCTTGACGAGTCTGGCTAAAGATTTATCAACATTATCTTTTCAAATAACCAGCTTTTAGTTTCATTGGTCTTTTCTATTGTTTTCTTCATCTCTGTCTCATTTATTTCTGCTCTGATCTTTATGATTTCTTTCCTTCTATTAAATTTGGGTTTGTTTGTTCTTCTTTCTCTAGTTGCTTTAGATGTAAGATTAGGTTGTTTATTTGAGATTTCTCTTGTTCCCTGAGGTAAGATTGTCTTGCTATAAACTTCCCTCTTAGAACTGTTTTTGCTGTGTCCCAAAGGTTTTGGATCATCATGTTTTCATTTTCATTTGTCTCTAAGTATTTTTTAACTTCCTCTTTGATTTCTTCAGTGATCCATGGGTTGTTTAGTAACATATTGTTTAACCTCCACGTATTTGTGTTTTGTACAGTTTTTTTTTCTTTGTAGTTGATTTCTAATCTCATAGCATTGTGGTTTGAAAAGATGCTTAATATGATTTAAATTTTCTTAAATTTGCTGAGGCTTGATTCATGGCCCGGCATATATTCTGTCCTGGAGAATGTTCCTTGTGCACTTGAAAAGAATGTGTATTCTGCTGCTTTTGGATAGAGTGTTCTATAAATATCAATTAAGTCCATCTGGTCTAATGTGTCACTTAAGGCCTGTATTTCCTTATTGATTTTCTGTTTGGAAGATCTGTCCATTGATGAAAGTGGGGTGTTAAAGTCCTCCACTATTATTGTGTTACTGTTGATTTCTCCTTTTATGACTGTTAGCATTCGGCTTATATATTGAGGTGCTCCTGTGTTGGGTGCATATGTATTTACAATTGTTACATCTTCTTCTTGGATCGATCCCTTGATCATTATGTAGTGTCCTTCTTTGTCTCTCGTAACAGTCTTTAAAATCTATTTTGCCTGATGTAAGTATTGCTATTCCAGCTTTCTTTTGATTTCCATTTGCATGGAGTACATTTTTCCATCCCCTCACTTTCAGTCTGTTTGTGTCCCTAGATCTGAAGTGGATCTTTTGTAGACAGCACATATATGGGTCTTATTTTTGTATCCACTCAGCCAGTCTATGTCTTTTTCCTTCCTTTCCTCTTTTGTTCTCTTGTGAGTTGATGACTATATTTAGTGTTGTGTTTAAATTCCTTTTTCTTTTTTTTCTTTTTTCTTTTTTTTTTTTTGTGTGTGTGTATATCTATTGTAGATTTTTGGTTTGTGGTTACCATAAGGTTTTGATATAGCAGTCTCTATATATACAAGATTGTTTTAAGTTGCTGGTCTCTTAGTTTCAAGAGCATTTCCAATATCCTGCATTTGTAATCTCCTCTTCTCATGATTGCTGGTTTTGGTATCATATTTGTGTGTGGATGGTTTCCTATCTTTAGTGTATGTTTGCCTTTACTGAGGAGCTTTCCCATTTGTAATTTTCTTGTTTCTAGCTGTGGCCTTTTCTTTTCCACCTAGAGAAGTTTCTTTAGCATTTGTTGGAAAGCTGATTTGGTGGTGCTGAATTCTCTTAGCTTTTGCTTGTCTATAAAGTTTTTGGTTTCTCTGTCAAATCTGAAAAAGAGCCTTGTTGGGTAGACTATTCTTGGTTGTTGTTTTTTCCCTTTCATCACTTTAAATATATCATGCCACTCTCTTCTGGCCTGCAGAGTTTCTGCTGAAAAATTATCTGATAACCTGTGGGGATTCCCTCGTATGTTATTTGTTGGTTTTTCCTTGTTGCTTTTAATATTTTTTTTCTTTGTCTTTAATTTTTGTCCATTTGATTAATATCTTTTGGCATGTTCCTCCTTGGGTTTATCCTGAATGGGACTCTCTGCACTTCCTGAACTTGGGTAACTGTTTCCTTTCCCATGTTAGGGAAGTTTTCAGCTATTATCTCTTCAAATATTTTCTCAGGCCCTTTCTCTCTCTCTTCACTTTCTGGGACCCCTATAGTGCAAATGTTGGTGCATTTAATATTGTCCCAGAGGTCTCTTAATCTGTCCTCATTTCTTTTCATTCTTTTTTCTTTATTCTATTTTGTGACAGTAATTTCCACCATTCTATCTTCCAGTACACTTATTCGTTCTTCTGCCTCATTTATTATGCTATTGATCCCTTCTAGTGTCTTTTTCATTTCAGTTATTGTATTTTCCACCCTGTTTGCTCTTTATATCTTCTAGCTCTTTGTTAACCATTACTTATATCTTCTTGGTCTGTGACCCCCTTCTTTTTCTGAGATCTTAGATCATCTTTACTATCATTATTCTGAATTCTTTTTCAGGTAGATTGGCTATCTCCACTTCACTTAGTTGTTATTCTGGGATTTTTGTATTGTTCCTTAGTCTGGAACATATTCCTCTGCTGTCTCATTTTATCTGATTTTCTATGTTTGTTGTCACCATTCCACAGGCTACAGGATTGTAGTTCCTCTTGTTTCTGGTGTTTGCTCCCTGGTGGATGATGCTGGTCTAAGAGGCTTGAGCAGGCTTCCTGGTGGGAGGGACTGGTGCTTGCCCAGTGGTTGGTGGAGCTGGGTCTTGTCCCTCTGGTGGGCAGGGCCATGTCAAGGGATATGTTTAGAGAGGGCTGTGGGTTCAGGAAGAATTTAGGCAGCCTGTCTGATGATGGGTGGGGCTGTGTTCCCACCCTGTTGGTTGTTTGACCTGAGGTGTCCCAGCACTGGAGCCTACAGGCTGTTGGGTGGGGCCAGGTCTAGGCATCAAAATGGCCACCTCCAGGAGAGCTCACACCAATGAGTATTCCCTGGTACCTCTACCACCAGTGTCCTTGTCCCCACAATGAGCCACAACCACCCCCTGCCTCCCCAGGAAACCCTCAAAGATCAGCAGGTGGGTCTGGTCCAGGCTCCTATGAAGTCACTGCTTTTTCCCTGGGTCCTGGTGCACATGAGACCTTGTGTGTGCCCTCCAAGAGTGGAGTTTCTGTTTCCCTCAGTCCTGTAGAGTTCCTGCAATCAAGCCCTGCTGGCCTCCAAAGCCAAATGCTCTAGGGGCTCCTCCTCCCAATGCCAGACCTCCAGACAAGGGATCCTGAACTGGGGCTCAGCACTCTCACTCCTGTTTTAGTATATGTGCTGCCGAAGCGAGCATAGCACTCTCACTCCTGTAGGAGAACCTCTGTGATATAGTTGTTTTCCAGTTTGTGAGTCACCTATCTGGTGGGTATGGGATTTGATTGTATCACAAATGCGCCCCTCCTACCATTTCATTGTGGCTTCTTTGTCTTTGGATGTAGAATATCTTTTTTGATAGATTCCAGTCTTTTTCTTTTTAATAAATTTATTTATTTATTTATTTATTGGCTGCATTGGGTCTTCATTGCTGCACCCTGCCTTTCTCTAGTTGCAGCAAATGGGGACTACTATTCCTTGTGGTGCCTGGGCTTCTCATTGCAGTGTCTTCTCTTCTTGTGGAGCATAGGCTCTAGGGGCATGGGCTTCAGTAGTTGTGGTACATGGTCTCAGTAGTTGTGGCATGCAGGTGCTAGAGTGCATGCTTAGTAGTTGTGGCATGTGGGCTTAGTTGCTCCATGGCATGTGGGATCTTCCCAGACCAGGGCTCGAACCCATGTCCCCTGCATTAGCAGGCAAATTCTTAACCACTGTGCTACCAGGGAAGTCCCTCCAGTCTTTTTTGTTGATGGTTATATGGCAGTTAGTTGTGATTTTGGTGTTTTCATGACAGGAGGTGAGCTCATGTCCTTATACTCCACCATTTTGTCTCCACTTCCCATGGAGACGCCAGCAAAGCCCACTGGGTCCCCAGAAAAAATAAGATGGAATCTAGGTGATAAGATAAGGTCTACCTTCTTCTTTTGTGCTTAGTTCAATTTTACTTGCCTATAGAGGGCCGTGTATAGAGGCCTTGTACCTAACACATTGGTTTAGCATTCCCAGCACAGAACAACTATGCCAGACACTTGGTGACCATGTGCCGGCAAATGCTTTATTCAGAGATCTCCCTACCTTCATCCATGTAGTCAAGATGGCAGCTAAGCAACGGCCTTAGAGGGATACAGCCTATCATCTACTTGGGGTTTTCTGGGGTCTCCCTAGCCTGGCCTTTAGGTTCCTGCTGACATGTGAGCTGAAACTACAGCTGGTGGGTCAACTGTTTTATTGTACGCAGGCCAGATCAGGGCCAGGTCCCTGGCTGACTCAGACCCACCTTAGCTCCCTCAGAAGCTGAGAATACTCTGTGGCTCTTCTGGACCCTGTCCATCCCTTGGCTCAGGCTGGCCACCCCACAGCTCCATGATAGCCCCAGAAGGCCCCTGGCTCTCAGCTTAGCTACCGTCTACACCCTCAATGTGAACTCAAGAAGACTTTTTGATCTCTTCTCTACCACAAGGGGCCTAGGAAGAGAGGGGGACACCATTGCTGGCACCTGCCCTACCTAAACCCTCCTTCAATCATTTAGAACAACCACCATGGGCATTACCATGCTGGACAGGTGCTTCTCTCGGGGGTATGACTTTTCCCATGATACACCTATACAAAGAGGACCAAATTCAGTTACAGGATTTCACCCAAATGATCTGTTTGTGCAAAATAACCCCTCAGAATTTGGGCCTGGGGCAGGAGTTAAGACATGTGAACGGCTGTCCTCTCGTCCTTCTCCTTCTCCTTCCCTCTCCCCACCCCTGGCAGTACAGGGCCTTTCTGCATTCATCTTACATTGGATGGGCGCACCCCCCAAGTACTCTCTCTCTCTCCCGAGGACTCATAGCTCAAAGCTTTGCTCATGAAGTGTAAAAGGAAATTCTTGACATTTACCAACCCCTTTATTTTCCTCACAGTGTTCAGCCTTCAAGCCCTGCCTCTGGAGGGTTGACTCTGAGACCAGCAGCAGCAGGAGGCTCCTTTTTCCCTCTCATCTCCAGTTTTGACAACAGGTGCCATTGGCCAAAGAGAGGGGAGATGGACAGGAGGAAGGGTCAAAACAGTAAAAGCACATTTATGTATGTATTTTAATCCCTGTTTCATGAGATAAGATAGTTGTTGCTGGGGAGTGTGATGAGGGGCTGGCCTGGCCCCCCAGCACCCAGCTGTAGCTCAAGTCACTCATCCGGCCCCTCCATGGAGCCCAGAGGGAGGGAAGGCTCCTTGGCACTTGGATGGGAGCCCAGGTGCTGCTCTCTCAGCTGCAGGAAGCGGGCAGGTTGGCAAAGGTGTAGCCCATAGCCCTCCTGAATCCCAGCAAGAAGATCATTGTCTCATGGTCCTTCCCCAGAAAAGGGTTGTTGGTTTGCTGGGTGTTTAAAGGAAATACATTTCAGATGAGTCAAGGCTGGGTGGAAAGAAAAGCATAGATTTCACATGAACTGCTGGCAACAGAGCAGGATACCTGAAACTCTGGACATGGGGTCCAGATGGGGTTCTCCTGTGAAATCTGGTGGTGCAGGAGGTGGTCACCCCTGGAGTTCAGAGAAAGATTTTTTTTCTGAGATAAGCTAACCCACAAAAATAAAAATCATTAAAGTGCCTTATTCATGTTTAAAGCAGTTTAGTTGGGGGTTTCTGTTTTGAAAATGTATAAAAGGCTCAATTAATTTTTAAAAAATTATGAGCTAGAGTACAAAGGTTATAAACACAATAAATTTTAAGTGCTCACACACATTTCCAGTGTGTAGAAGGTTTATCAAAAAAGGAATCAGAGAGAAAAAGACCAACAGAGCAGAGTGGGGGCTAGGGAGAGACCACAGAGTTGGAGAAAGACAAGTCAGTGAGGCAGAAGCATCCTAAAGGGAGTTCGGTCCAGGTACATCAGTAGTTCTTGAGACATGCTCCTATTTCTTAACTTACTTGAAGCTCATGTACCTGCCACCACTACCTCCAAACAAAGTTATTTAATATTTGTTTATAATGTTATTGTTGGCTCTTTACCTTAAAATTCCAGAGGCTCTATTCTGGGTTGGAAACCTGCCCTAGCACTCCAGGGCCTCCAGTGTAACATCCTTGGTTCTAAGTCACTGATGTTCTCCATTGGCTGAGAGACATGGAGAGGAAGGCAGATTGTACACTGGACAGAGGCTTCCTCAGGTGGGAATCCGGCCTGTGATACTCACCTGGCCCTATGTCTGGGACATGGTAGACACTCAGTAAATATCTGTTGGATGAATGAATGGACTGGCTGGGTGGCATCCTGCTCCCTACTTAGAGAGACGCTCATCTTTTCAAATAGCCCTGAAATGAGGACAGGGACCGGCGCTCCTCTTCCGCTTGGTCCTGAGCAGTCATGGACAGGAAATAGTCCTTTTTCTCTTGCCATCAGAGTGAATAACCACTTCCTTGTGAGGTAAGGATACAGGCCTGCCTGTGCCTTGATCTTGACATGGTAATTAGTGCTGAATTCTGAAGTGTGTGTCATCCCTGTCTCAATACATTTTGCTACCTGTCCCACTACCTGCTTCAGGGCTTTTCCTCGATTGAGAATCAGCTGGGCATCAGCTCTGTCTCCTCCTCCATCCTGTCAGGTACCTCCTCTCCTCTATGACATTGTCATCGAGTGCTATTCTGGAGAAAGGTAAAGGGAGGGGAGGGACTGAACCCTTCCTTCCTGGAGTTAAAGTAGATAGGGAAGGGCTGAGACCCAAATGAAAAGCCCAGGACTATGTTCAGTCCTTCAGGCAAACCTGGATCCAGGGACTCTCTGTTTCTATACTTCTGCTGCAGAGGGATCATATTGCAGGTGATGGTTAAGAGCACTGCCTCTTGGCTAGATTCCCAGGTTGACCTGGGGGTAATTCCTAAACTAATTCCTGCCCCAGTTTTTTCATTTGTGAAGTGAGGATAATAATAATAACTGCCTCATAGAGTTTGGGGAATCAATAAATATTATATACATGTATATATAATAAAGTGCGTTGAACAGTGTGACACGCAGATTAGATCCATGTTCTATAGCACCTGAAGTTTATACAAGTTAATACAAAATCAGATAAAGTAATATCACACAAAATACAAATTGTAAAAGGTTGACAAATGCCAAAACATCACAAAAATTTGGAAACTAACATAATATTTTCATTAATTAACCTCTGTACCTTTTCCTTCCTTGTTTGGTCTCATACTCCTCAACTGCCTCCTTATTCAACACCAATTTTGTAAAATAATTTTCTTTAGAGCAAATAGAAAGCAATATTCCCCTAGCCTGGTTGAACAAAATTTAGCTTTTTTTAATTACTGATAGTTAATTATTCATAATTTCTTTCTGCTTCACATCTCTTCCTTGACAACGCCACGTAAAACTTTAGATTATTAGCAAACTTGAGAAAAGCTCTGATTTAGTTACTGTTATTATGTCACAGACCACCCCAAACTTAATGACATAACACAGTAACCACTTTATTAGGCTCATAGATTCCGTGGGTGAAAAATTCAGAAAGGGCACCGGCTGGGGGTGACTCCGCAGCTGGGCTGGAATCCTCTGAAGGCTCGCGCATCCCTATGCCTGGACCTGGGCTGGGAAGACCTGGGGACGAGAACTCCTGGCCTCTCCGTGTGCTCTGGCTTCCTCACAGCACGGAGCATTAGGGACTCAGACGTCTGTCACGGTGGCTCTCAGCCGGAGTGTTCCAGCCGTCAGGAAGAAGCTGCTTCCACCTTTTATCACCTAACCTGAGTCAGGCAGTGTCAGGTTCCTGACATCCTATTAGTTACCCAAAAGATTCAAAAGGAGGGGAATCCGCCTCCACCTCTTGATGAAGGAGGGGTAAGTTTCTAGAAGGGCATGAGGACAGGAGACATTGTTGCAACCATCTTTAGAAAAATAAAATGTGCTACAACCTCTATCAAGTTTCTCTCATATCTGAGCTATTGTGGCTGTGCTAACTACTTGTGGTACAGGAATATGATAACATCTGTTTCTTGAAATTCCCATTAAATAAAGGGGAAAAAGCGTTTAAGATGATCGAAAACATCTCTTTCAGGAAAGAACTTCTGTTTGATCATGTTTCAATAAAAACTATCTTCGGGCTTCCTAGATGGCGCAGGGGTTAAGTATCCGCCTGCCAACACAGGGGACATGGGTTCAATCCCTGCTGTAGGAAGGTCCTACATGCCAAGGAGCAACTAAGCCCGTGCGCCACAACTATTGAGCCTGCGCTTTAGAGCCCGTGAGCCACAACCGTTGAGCCCATGTGCTGCAACTACTGAAGCCCACGCGCCTAGAGCCCATGTGCCACAACAAGAGAAGCCACGACAATGAGGAGACTTCGCACCACAATGAAGAGTAGCCCCCACTCACCGCAACGAAAGAAAGCCCTCGCACAGCAACAGAGACCCAACACAGCAAATAAAATAAATTTAACAAAACAAAACCAAAACTGTATCTTCCACTTAAGATTGCATGTGTCTGGGTTTGTTTGTTATTTTTAAATTTTATTTATTTATTTATTTTGGCTGCGCTGGGTCTTCGTTGCTGCACACGGACTTACTCTAATTGCGGCGAGCGGGCGCTACTCTTCATTGCCATGCATGGGCTTCTCATTGCGGTGGCTTCTCCTGTTGTGGAGCATGGGCCCTAGGTACACAGGCTTCAGTAGTTGTGGCACACAGACACAGTAGTTGTGACTCTCAGGCTCTAGAGCACAGGCTCTGTAATTGTGGTGCATGGGCTTAGTTGCCCCGTGGCATGCGGGATTTTCCCGGATCAGGGATGGAACCCGAGTCCCCTGCATTGGCCGGTGAATTCTTAACCACTGCGCCACCAGGGAAGTCCCCGTGTGTCTGTTTGGACGAATTTTCCACAGACTACTTTTGGTCTGTGTGACCAAAAGGTGTGTGTTCCATACCTTGTTTCTTTTCCTCTACCCTGTTCTTCTTGTACTCCTATACAACATCTGCCTTGCACTTCTGTGTCACAATGCCAGGTGAGTTGGCACAGTAGGTGGTAGGAATATTTTGGAAACTATTTGTAAACAAGAATGGCTGGCAGCAACTTCACTATACATGAAACCAACTACATGCCACATAACTATGTCCCCTTGAACTGAAATTAATATACGTGTCTCTAACGCAACTTCTCCTTAGATCCTAAGAATCCATTGCATCAATGCTAATAGAGGAGATAAAAGAATGGGAAGACGGTGGTCTTCACCAGTTGTAGTTAAAGTAGGTTATTTTTGCAGATTTTACTAGCACATACAAATGGTCTCAAGAACCTATTGCTTGGGTCCGCTCAGAGCCTTGGAAGGGCATGTGCCAGAAGAGGACCCAGCTTGAGGATCTTTAGCTGCACAGTAAAGCCACCTCCACCTGCACACAGTATTTTTAAGTATTAACTGTGCTCACTGGCTCCATCTTTCAACAGGTCTTCCTCTCGTAGTGGAAAGATGGCACCATTCAGCAGCCCTAGCTTCACATCCTCCCAGGTTCATGACTAGCAAGAAAGACAAAGCGCCTCTTTCAGTATCTCATGCACCAGGATTTACTTTGCACCAGCCTAGGTCCTGAGTCCAACGAACCAATCACCCCGTCAGGGCGGCTGCACACGTTGGTCAGCCAGCCTGGGACACTTGCTGCGTTCTTGCAGGGCTGAGAGTGAGGGGAGGGCTGGTTCCGCAGAGGACATTTGGGAAAATTAAAGGAGCTGTCAGTGCCAAATGAAAAAATAGATGTTCATTTACTGTGAGCATAGAGCAGACTTTGAGGAGAGTGGGAGGAAGGGGGAAGGCCAGCCAGGGAGCAGGGGTGACAGAATGGGAAGTGGGGGTGCCCAAGATCTCCTCCAGCGTGGGCAGGGCCTGCTCTGATGGACTCGACAGGCAGGTCCCTCCCTTGAGGATCTCGTGGGCCTGGGTGAGCAACCTGCGGCCTCAGCCAAGCCCAGCTGTGCCTGCTGGCCGTGCTTCAGACTAGACTGACTGCTCCAGATCTCCTCGGCCTCTCTTCTCTCACCTCCCCCTGACCTCTGTCCCACTTAGCTAACCTCTCCCAACCACGCTCCCTAAACACAGTCTATGTGGGGTCTGGGTGGGGCAATTGGCAAGACTTAAGCTAACAACTTTGCTTCCTTGCTTCTGGCCCTGCCCCCTTCCTGAGGCAAGAGATAGATGGGCTGCAGTTTAGACGTTTACAACTGGCCTGCAGTTTACATTTCATGGGGCAGGAGAAAATGGGCTTCAGTCTGGACAACTAGCCTCCTGTTTGCATTTCCTGAGACAGAAGATAGGTGGGCTTCAGGTTAGACCTTCAAAATCTGTGCTTTTGATAGAGGTGTTCTATGTAACCCTAGACAGATGCGTATCTCAGAAAGAATTCCAATGACCTCAGATTCTCACATCTCTCACACATAGAAAAACACTATGTATGTGATTAGGAATAATTCTTTACCAAAATGTATGCTTGATTACATGTATCTCCCAGCCAAAAAATCCATATATATACTGGCTCCTCGCCTACCTCTTTGGAGCAGTTTACTCAGAGCTACTAAGAAACTCTCTCCTGGGCTATAGTCTTCAGTAAGACCCTGAATAAAACAGAAACTCAACTCTCATGTTGTGCATTTTTCTTTAAATCAAAACCCTTAATAATTTTTATATGTTGATTAAATGTCGAATTGATAATTCTTTGGACTATTAGGTTAAATAAAATATTTTATTAAAATTAATTTCACCTGTATCTTGTAGCTTTAAAATGCGTCTTGCATGACATTCCTATTGGACAGTGCATTACATGCACACACGCTCACATCATTTTGAATATATTACCAGGAACTGGTGGGAGTGCCCTAAATCCCATCCGGCCCCAAATTAAGAATCTCTGAATCAGGAATTTCATGGGTTTCTTCAGGTACAGCGTTTACCACACCATCACTGCACAGATGGGGAAACTGAGCACCAGGCTCTCCTCCTAGTCCGGCCAGCTGAGCCCAGGGACCCCTGTCATCTGGGGTGTGGGGCTGCCTGGCCCTCCCACACGTGTGTGGAGAGCTGGCACTGGGGGTTACCTCTTGCTGGGTGATGCTGCAGCTCTGCCTCTGTAGTTTCCCTAAGTGTTTCCAGATGCGGCTCGCATCCGTTCAGGGAGACGTGAATTCACTCCCCAGGAGGGTGTATTTCCTCAGGACTCCTGTGATCGCAGGACTGCTCTGGGATTGGCCTACGGAGGCCACCAATGACCAGGGCATTCCCGGTGGGTGGGCTCCAGGCTGGGCTGAGCCCAGTCTGGGGTGGGGACAGAGCATTCGGCGTGGAGAGCATCATCCTGAGCTCTGCTGCCCCCCAGCCGGGGACTCTGTGCACTGCTTCATCCATGGCCCACTTTGGAATAAGCTGTTCTCTGTAGTGTTCTACATTTGCCCTTTACTTTTTCATTAGATTTTATACCTGGTTTGAGCAAATTTTAAAGTATTGATATTTCTCATTCAAATTATTTTTCACTTTTTCATAGACCATTATTAATTTTTCTTTTCTGGCGGATTCTGTAATAACACATTTTAGATCCATTTGTAATAGGTTAACATTCATTTTGTTTCACTTGCCTCTAAAAACAAATCATTATTGTTCAACTATATAATGAATTGACAGTAAAATGACAGTTCAGGGCATTTGAGGAGAACGTTTCATGTCGTGCATACTGAATAGCTTAAACAGGTGACTTTGCAAAGCTTTTTGCTGTAATATTCATAATCTAAGAGTTTCCTGGTTGGTCTCTTACCTTTACTACAAAGCTTGTCATTCTGTTTTAACAGAAATCCTCTAAATTCCTAGGACCAGCCACACAGAAGGGGCGAGAGAGCCCCCTGCACCTAGGTCTCCAGGGTCTGCCTAGGGCCTGCCCCTGGGACCGCCCTGTTGTTAACGCCCAGGCTCCTGACTGCTCTTCTGCTCTCGGGTGCTCAGCCCTCGTCCCCCAGAGGGTGGCCTGGCTCAGGCTGGGGCTGGGCTGCGGGGGTTTCCTAGCTCTGCCCTGACCCTGCCTTCTGTCCTCAGCCTCAGGGGAACCAGCTTCCTGCCACTGCTCCTGGGGCTTGCCTTCCCCCTCTCTGGTATCCTGACATCCCAGGTCTGGAAGGGATGCTCCATCTGCAGGTCCTTGAGCCTTGCCAGAAGTTTCAGGAGAAGCTAGTTGACTCAGCCTCCGGGAGAAGAGGAGAAGGTGCTGGGCTGAGGGAGTGACCTGGAGGTGGGGCCCGGGCTGTTTATAGGATCGTGGCTCCTCAGAGGCAGGTTCACAGTAGGTCCCATTCCAGTGGAGTAGTCGCTGCCAGCCAGCCAGGGACCTGGCACCTTGGTGGAAACTGAGCCTGGAGGGAAGCCAAAGGTTTGGCATGGAGAGACAGACACCTAGGGGACCACCCGGCCATCCTCACCAGGTAATAATGTCACTGAGCCTGTCGGCATCACTCGGGGCAGGGTCTGGAGCCAGGGCCTGCATTCTAAGAAGCTTGACATGGCTGAAACCAAGGTGATTCTGGTCTCTGGGGAGGGGCTGGGTCCCAGACGTGGGGTCTCCACCTAGGCAAAGGCTGAAGGTGGGAGGCAGAAGGTGAGGGAATCTGCTGAGGGATGGGGAGTGGGTGGGATGGACAATTAGCATCCACAGAAGTGAGAGCCCAGGACACCAGAGTCTCCGCTGACCAGGCAGCAGCCCTCTTAGAGCCCCTCCCTTTCCTCCCCACAAAGGCTCACGCACCACATCAGAGAACGCAGTGGTGGCATGTCATAGGAGACCCCACCAGGCCCATAGCCCACCACTGCAGACAGTGGCCTTCCTGGAACTGGCTGGAGCCCAGAAACCGCAATGTGTGTTTCAGGAGCTCTGCCAACCCCAGGCCCCATCTACCTCAAATTATTTGCCTGGCCTATGAGCTATGAGGCCAAAGAGGCCTACAGACTGCTCGCTCCCACCTCTGCCACGTGCTTCCCCTAAGCCCAGATTTCTCATTCTCTGCCAGGGACCCAGGCCGGAAGGATTGGCCCTTGGGTATCCCCTGCTGCCCTAGACGGTGGCCACGAAGGGGGCCACGATCGCTGTCCTGAGGCATTTGCCTCATTCACAGACCTGGCCAGGCTTCTGGAGCTTGGCCCTGAGATCCAGGCCTGAGTTGGGTCCAGGTGCTCCTGGAGAAGACTTGATTGGGGCAGGCCAGGCAGTAGGGGTTCCTGGGAAAGACAGATAGGGACTGCTCCATCGCAGGACACTTGCTGCCCCAGCCCGTGTCAGCCTGAGATCTGGAGGACCCTTGCTAAGGCAGACATCAATGGAAACGTCCTGATGGGGGGCTGGAGGGAACCCAAGGCTGCAGGAGAAGGGTGGTGGAGGGGCTGGACAGTTCTGGCTCCAGCTGTCAGAGCCTGAGCCCCAGGATCCAGCTGTGCAGGTTTCCAAAGTGTCCCCTTTCCTCCTCTTCTTCCTGGAGAAGGCTGGGCATCCTTCTCTTCCCACCCTCTTTCTGCTCTGGGCCCAGCCTAGGGACAAAACTGAAGCCCAAGATTCAGTGGCCCTGGGAGCCTGATTTTGCCCACACATCTGCAAAGCACCTTGCCTGACAGTTCCAGGCCTGGCCGAGTCCCTGAGGACTTCAAGTCAGCTCCGGGGGCAGGTGAGTCTCAGTGGTAGGCTCACCCCGCCTCTTCCCTGTTGGAATGGGGAACTGGAGCCTGCCTTGGCAACAGGAGCTTGGCTGGCAGGGCAGGCCAGGCATCCAGGACTTGCTCTGGGATGTGCCAGCTGTGTGGTCCAGGAGCATCATCTCAGCCTGAGTTAGAAGGTTCAGGGCCTGAGGCTGTGCCTGCAGCTTCCACTCCCTGTCTCTCCAACCTCCCTGCACTGCCCCAGTGGAGGTCAATGGGTGCCAGCAGGGGGCAAAGGCAGCCTGCTCCTTTTTCTCCCTCAGCTGAAGACCCCATGGTTATAGATCCTCTGGACCCCAGTCTGGGGAATCCAGCCTTCCTCAGTCTCCCTTGGGCCACATCCCCCGTGATGGGCAGAGACTAGCACTGAGCCATGGAGGAGGATGGAGGAGGCCCCGGGGGTCCCTATGCAGGGGGAGAGAGGATGGCTGGGACTGTCAGCAGGGAGGCACTTCCAGGATGCTATAGGAAGCTGGGTGGGGGACCCTGCTGGAGACCCCTCCATGAGCATCCAGGGTCAGCCATCAATGAAGGCAGTATTCCAGGTGGGAGGATCTTTCAATAGGGAAGGTGAAGCCCCAGAGCCCTCAGGAGAAAAGAATCCTATTAGTTAACATGTTAGTTGGCTCAATAATCCTATTTGTCTAAAACAAATCTGTGAAATTCTAATGTTTAGACATCCATGGCAGTGGGGGGGGGGGGGGGGACGGGCCGCAGGGGGGCGGTATCTTGCATGCTTTTACAAAGAAGCAAACTCCTAAGAAGGTAGAACTGCATGGGGGTTGTGAGCTCTGGCCTTGAAGACCTGGGTTTAAATCCTAACTATATCACTAACTCTCTGACCTAGAGCGAGTCAACTTTGCCAAGCCTCAATTCTCTCATCTGTAAAATGGGAGGAAATGAGAGAACTATCTTATGAGGGTGTTGTGAGAATAAATTGAGTTCGAATATGTAATATGCTTAGTATAGCAGCTAGAAACATAACAAGCACTTAATAAATAGTAATAAGAGCAGCTATCTAGAAAATTATTACTTTTTTGCTAAGCATTTTATAGGCATTAACACATTCAGCCTCAGAACACCGTGTCAGGTTGATACTATTATTGGTTCCACTACAATGAGGAAACAGAGGCACCGAGAAGTTTAATGACTTGTCCTGGGTCACACAGCAAGTAAGCAGAGGACCAGGGTTTAGATCCAGACAACCTGGCTGGGTGCCTGCCTTTGACCACTGCTCTCTCCTGCCCCAGCAATGACCAGTCTTTGTAGTGATTGTCACAGCCCATCCTCCAGGTGCTCTGTGTTAGTGACACTCTTAGAGGTGAGGAGAATGAGCTTTCATCCCAGGAAAAATATCCTCCAGGACACAGTGGGCTTTCTGAGGTTGAGAGGCTCTCAGTGACCAGAGGAGGAAATAAGCAGCAACCCTCAACTTGGGTACGGTGGCTGGCTGGGGGGCAATTGGGGGCAATTCTTAGCAGCCCCAAGTGGCTTTAGAGCAGCCCACATAGGCTGTGGCCCTGAGGATTGAGGTGGGGTGTGCCTGGGCTGCCTCTGCCTCCCCCCACAGCTTGGAGTGGGTGTTGAAGCGCGACTCCTCACAGGAACCCAGGTCCCAGCCAGCATTTTCTCTGTGGTGGGAGGTGATGGAATCTGGGTGTGGGGAAGAAATGGAACCAGGTGTCTAAAAAGTCACTAAACCCCTGTCAACTACAAACTGGCATTAATCCCCAAGAAGGGAGAAACCAGTCTACCTTGCTGGGAGGGTCATGTGTTCTCTGCCAGAGTGCTGACAGGGATGACAAAGACACTTAGCAGGACAGGGATGATGTGGGGGCCCAGGGGAGAAGCATGGGGGCAGGGGCACAAGCCTGATTGGCTTTGCTGTGGCCCCTTCTCTGTGGGGCATGGAGAGCCGGCCCCATGGACACTGAGCCAGCCCCTGGCAGGTAGCACCTGTGCAGAGCAGAGACGGTCCCTTGTGGGAGCCGAGACTTTCAGGTCACACGCACAGGAGTGGGACTGGTCATGGGAGGGTGCAGAGTAGGAAAGAGCTTTGGTTTCATCACAGTGCTGTCTCCCCACCATGCAGTGCTGAATGTCCACCACGCAAACACAGTGCTGTCTCTGCCTCAGATCACAGGGCCTTATCATAAGAAATGTGTGCAGGTATCCAGAAAAATCTACCCAGCAGGGCCTCAGGAAGAATAGAAACCCGAGGGCCTCCTGGATCCCAGCATGCTAAGGACTTCAGCAGTAGGGGTTTCAGGATACCCGCCCCCCACCCAGGGCTCTGTCCCTAGCAAGGCTCAGCCACGCTCCACCTGCACTCCGTGTTTCCTCCTGCCACCTGCGACTGCTCCTCTTTTTGGTCCCTCCAAGCTTCTGCCCACTCAGTTTCTTCTTCCACTTTATTGGGCTTGTCTGTGGTCTGATGTGGCCTTGTCAGCATCTTAATACCTTTCACCCCCTGCTCACAGTAACAGCCTGATGCTCTTGGAGTTTCCCATTTCACACCCAAGAGAGGGTTTATACTTGAGGCCATCACGGAGCACTGGGCTCCCCAGGGCTCAGCCTCTAGGAGTCAAGTGCCCACTTCCTGTCCAGAGGGCCCGGGGGGAACACTGGGCAGCAGGGTCACATGCTTTTACCAAAGGGCTGCCCTTTACCAAAGGGCTGGGAGTTCTGGGGGTGGCTGACCCCAAAGCGACATGTCCAGTGTGGTGGCCGTTCCTTGGCCCTCCATTCCCTGCTTTCTTCACTTTACTGCGCAATCCTGTCCCTGGAGGGAAGGTGTCCCACAAATTCTACCCCGTGTGGTCTGCCATTCCTCGACTGCTGCGGCCTAGGACCGTGGCCCCAGGGACAGTGGTGGGCAAAGGCTGTTTGGCCGCAGAATGCCTGGCAGCATCAGCCAGCACCTTAGAAGAAGCCTCAGCACCCATTGGTGGGGCTTGTGACTGAGCAGGAGGGACCCGGTGGTCTGTTTCTCTCCAGGAGGAGGCCTCTGCCTGCTGGCGGCTCACCGTGAAGGTCCTGGAGGCGCGGGGCCTGGGCTGGGCTGACCTGTGTGAGTAACTGTGTCCCGGGCTCTAGGGGTGTGGGGAGGATCAGGTCCTACAGGAAAGGCCCAGACAAGTGCCTTGGGGCTTGGCTGGGCTGGGCTGCACAGAGTGGCTGCAGGGGTCTTGGGAGGAACCTGGTGAGGCCCCTGGAGAGGGATGTGAGGAATTCTCTCTCACAACGCTTCTCTTGATGTTGGCAGTAAGCGAGGCAGATCCCTATGTGATCCTGCAGCTGCCAACCGCATCTGGAATGAAGTTTAAGACCAAAACACTCACCAACTCCAATCATCCTATATGGAACGAGACCTTCACTTTTCTGATCCAAAATCAGGTCAAGGTAAAGGTCAGAGTACCCCTGGCCACCCACCTGAGGACAGGTCGTACCCCACACAGGGAAGGTTCTTGGGGTAGAGCACGCCTTCCTCTGGAGCTCAAGCAGAGAAACTGGGGAAGGGGATGTCTTTGTGCCCCAGCCTGGAAGTGCTGTTTGTGAGAGAATGTGAATGGCAACCTGTTGGTCCTTGCTGAACCAGTCTATGGAATGGAGGCAATAAAAGCCCTCCTCACTGGCTTGTAAGAAGTTAAATGTGATCATGCCCAGAAGACTACCAGTAAGTGCCTGGTACCTACCGTGCTGTGGGGAACCAGCAAAGCAGGGGTGGAGGTTGGAGTGGGGAAACTCTTTGAAAGAATTTTATTTTTTATTTATTTAATGTTTTTAAGCTTTTTATTGGACTATAATTGTTTTACACTGTTGTGTGTTTCTGTTGTACGACAAAGTGAATCAGTTGTATTTATACATATATCCCCATAACCCCTCCCTCCCGTGCCTCCTTCCCACCCTCCCTATCCCAGCCCTCTAAGTCATCACCCATCATTGAGTTGATCTCCCTGTGTTATGCAGCAGTTTCCCACCAGCTATCTGTTTTACATTTGGTAGTGTATATATGTCAATGCTACTCTCTCACTTCATCCCGGCTTCCCCTTCGCCCCCCACCCCGTGTCCTCAAGTCTGTTCTCTACATCTGCATCTTTATTCTTGCCTTGTCACTGGGTTCATCAGTACCATTTTTTTTGATTCCATATATATGAGTTAGCATGTGGTATTTGTTTTTCTCTTTCTGGCTTGCTTCACTCCGTATGACAGACTCTAGGTCCATCCACCTCACTACAAATAACTCAATTTCATTCCTTCTTATGGCTGAGTAATATTCCATTGTGTATATGTGCCACATCTTCTTTATCCATTCACCTGTTGATGGGCATTTAGGTTGCTTCCATGTCCTGGCTATTGTAAATAGTACAGCAGTGAACATTGTGGTACATGTTTCTTTTTGGATTATGGTTTTCTCAGGGTATATGCCCAGGAGTGGGATTGCTGGGTCATATGGTAGTTCTATTTTTAGTTTTTTAAGGAACTTCCATACTGTTTTCCATAGTGGCTGTACCAATTTACGTTCTCACCAACAGTGCAGGTGAGTTCCCTTTTCTCCACACCCTCTACAGCATTTATCGTTTCTAGATTTTTTGATGATGGCCATTCTGACTGGTGTGAGGTGATACCTCATTGTGGCTTTGACTTGCATTTCTCTAATGATTAGTGATGTTGAGCATCTTTTCCTGTATTTGTGAATTTTATTTTTTATAAAAACAAAAATTAGCAGGGGGAAATTAGGAACTTTGCTGAATTTCCTTTTACTGCTTTTAGGTTTTACCATTATTTTTATTTTGAAGTACAAAGTTTGGGGGCATAATAATCTTTCCTGGTCCTTGGCATCAAGTGAGGGTTCAACAGGTGTGAGCCACAGCTATGCGTTAATAATGTGCTAAGTTGCTGTTCTACGGTCCTTAGAATGTTCTAGAGCTAAGCATCTACGATGAGGACCCAGTCAAGCAGGACGACGCCTGCTTCAAGATTCTCTTCGATGTCTCTGAAGTCGTCCCTGGCAGGCTGCTCCGGAAGACTTTCTCCCTGCGTCCCCAGGTGGGTGGAGGTCCCCATCAGCCCCACCACTCAGCTCCAGGCTGAGGAAGTGGCACAGTTTCTCCCATCTGTTGGAATGCTGCTGGGTTGAACTCCTTTGCAGAAAGAGTGGAGGCCCACCCAGAGATATTTACATTTTAATAGGAAAGGAGGAGCTTAAACGGGCTGAATCACTTAAGGGAGGAATTCTAGTCATCTACGGGGAATGGAGGTTTTTGGGTGATGGAAAACTTCCTCATGTGCCACAAAACACAGTTCGGTGTGACCAGTTCTTTGGGGGGTGTGGGCTCATCACTCTTGCTCACTGCCTCTGACCCTCCGATGGTGCCCCAGGCCTGCGTGATGAAGATTTCTGCTCTTTCTCCAGCAGCGAAGTCTGGAGGCATGGAGGGCAGAGTTCTGGAGTTGGTCCCCCTCGAGAGGAAGACGAAATGTGCCCTGGGCATCTTCAAGCCTCCTTTGGCTTGTGCCCTCATCTTCCCCTTCAGCCTTGCCAGGCAGGGATATCTAGCTAGCTATGGGTAACGAGGGCAGGCAGCCCATCTTTCCCTAAGACTCAATTTCCTCATCTGTAAAATGGAAAGGGACATAACACTGTGCCTCCTTCAGAGGCTGCTTGGGATGATAAGATAACACAGGTAAAGGAGCTGTGTCACTTCTAAAGACATGTGACAGTTTGCTCATCTTTAATTTCAGGGACCAGAGGAGCTGGACGTGGAGTTCCTGATGGAGAAAACGTGAGTAATACCACACAGCCCAGGAAGTGTCTCAAGACCTAGGTTTTCCTTAGGAAAATATCTTTGACCCAGATCTGCCCATTGGCCTGTCTAGCCCAGATTTGCTGTTCATCTCCCACCCCTGCCAGTCAGCATGGGGGGACCCTCTCAGAGAAATGAGGAGAGAAAGGCCAGTGTTTTCTCTGCCCTACTCTCCCTCTCTCCCTCTCTCCTCACCTTTCACCCTTCAAAAGCATCTCCCCACACCCTGAATTGTATCCAGGACTTAGAGAACCCGCCAGGTCACCCAAGGAAGCCCCACCTGGGTGCAGTCCCGGCCGGGAGGGGGCACATCAGTACAGGAAGCATTTGCCTTTGCAAGGCTGGACTCCGGATGGTTTGATTTTTCCAGGTCAGACTGCCCAGAAAACCTGATCACCAACAACGTGCTTGTGGTAACCACCTTCCCCAGGCCTGGGGGTGGGGATGGCGGGCGCTAAGGGAAGGGTCCCAGAGCAGACACTGGGGTGGGGGGGTCGGGGGTGGCTACCTGGTGGGTGGGCCGGAAGGGACAAGGCAAGGACGGGGCTTTGCAGTAAGACCAGTCTGCCTCTCGGCTAGGTGCTCACCTGGGGCTGCAGTCTGGGCTTGGAGGGGCCTGGGGCTAAATGGAACTTGGAGAGAGGGGAGGCCCAGGCTCTGCTGAGCCCAAGGCAGGATGGCTGAGGGAGCCTTGGGGGAATTTTAGGCATTTCCTGATGGTGTTACTCACGTGTGATGAATTCATAGTTCTTAGCCCTGAAGGTGGCGAGGAAGACTCACAGGCCAGGCCAGCAGGCTCAGGTTGTTAAAATAAAAACAATGAGCCTTGGAGGGAGTTTCCAGTGTGGTGTGCTTCCAATTGGCAGCTTTGAGATAGGGTTGGGGGTCAATCAGCTCCTCCTCGGGACCATGGAGGGTCCTGGTCAGCTCTCCTAAAACACAGCAAGCTCACGAAACCGCAGTGGACAGGAACGGGTGGTGAGCAATGATTCGAAACTTTCCATTCAAAGTAACATCCCCAACCAGCATCACAGGCAAGACCTGGGAGCAAAGCCGGGCCCTTCATGTGGTGAGTAAGGCAGCCGGAGTTCAAAATTGAAGCAGGCACTCACGCTGGTGGTCCTACGAGTGCCTGTTTGATGGGCTAGTGTGACTTTTTCAAATACCCCTTAAAACTGCCACACCTATAGCAGCTGCCTCTTATCAGAGGTGATGGAGACCAGCGGCATGTTGATGACCTCAGCAGTTCTATGGGAGAGGGGAGCAGCAAGAGCTGAGTGGGCTGCAGGCCTCAGCTGGCACGCATTACAGAGAGGATGCAGCAGGCTCCCGTGGCAAGTCAGTTGACTGGAGGACAGTCAGGCGATACTCTAGTTGCTGAAATGTTAAGAGTTTCTCTGATCCACTCCATCATCCTGGGGACCAGTGGGTTGCATAATACTATTTGGGAGAAGTTGTAGTAGAATACAGCCTCCAGGTTGAGTCGGCGGAGAAACATAGAGAAGATAGAATGGGACCTGAGGGCTGCGGGTCAGAGATCTCAGAAGTTTGGCAAGTCTAGGAGCCAAGGGGGGCCGGGTGGAGATGGCTCTCTCCTGGCTGCCCTGGGACATCTGGCTTCGCAGTTGCGGTGGATCAGAGCTGGGATGAGGGGTTTCTGCACCTGGTCCCACTCTGGACCCTGCTTCTGGTGCTGTGTGTGGTAGATTTGGGACAGTGGGGCTCAGGGGGTGAGGTTGAGGGGACCTCAGCTTCCCCGGCAGAGCCCCTTGCCCACGGTGTGGTCTGCCCCAGGCCCGAGAGCTGTCACGCCTGGATGTCCAACTAGACAGCACGGGGAGCACAGCTGTGGCTGCAGGTGAGACCTGCTCAGGATGAGGTCTGGCCTCTGCCTGAAATGTGGGGGATGGAAGGGGGTGGCTGGGAAACTGTACAGCAGGAGGAGTCCCACACAGCACACAGGCAACGGGTCTCCTCCCGGCAAGAGAGTCCCCCTGACCTGGGGGAGGGCATGCTGCAGGAGGGGGTGTCCCATGGGGGTTGTGGAGAGCCCTTTCCAGAACGCTGTTTGCCATGGTCCCGCCATCCGGCCTCCCCTTGTCGTGGGTAGTACTGCCGGTTTCCTGGATCCTAGCTGGGGTTCCGGGCTCTTGTTTCCCTTGTGCTAACCTGTCCACTCTCTCCCTAGATCAGGATGAGCTGGAGCTGGAGCTGGTGCTGAAGGGCTCATATGAGGACACACAGACACGTGCCCTGGGCACAGCCTCTGCCTTCCGCTTCCACTATGTGGCGGCCCAAGAGGCAGAGCTGAGTGGGTGCCTGAGGGTAGGTCTTGGCTCTGGAGCGCCCCTGCCAACCCCAGCCTTCAGCTGCTGCAGGCCTCTCTCTGGCCACCCTCCTGCCAAGGCCAGGCCCCCGTGGCCTTGTCAGCCTCCCCTAGCTGGGCACGTGCCCACGGCAGACAGGGAGGATCACCAGGGGCCTAGAGTGGGCCTGGGGGCTATGACATATCAGTCTTTGTCTGAGGTCTTCAGTGGCTCCTCCAATAAAGCTCTTAGAATAAAACCCCATGTCTGGGTCCGTAGGCCCTGCGTAACCTGGCCCCTGCCCGCCTCTGCTGCCGCGTTGTCTTCCATGCTCCCCTCCTTCCCGATGCTCCAGCCATGTTTGTCTCTCTTTGCTTTTCCAACACACCAAGTGCTTTCCCTGTCCTCCTGTGGCTCCTTCCAAGGCTGCCTGCTCCTCTTCCTCTTCCTCTACTTCCTCCTCCTTCTCCTCTTTTAGATCTCAGCTCAAATGGCACCTCTTCAGAGGCCCTCCTTGACACCCAATTTTAAACATAGTCCGCACACCCCGCCTTTGATTACTCTGTCACATCTCACTTCTTGTTTCCTTTACAATACTAACATCAGTTCTTCACCTGTTTCTTTACAAACTCATGCACATGATTCAGTTAGAATGATAAATATTAGCTATTATTATACTAAAGTAAATATAAGCTATTATTTTTATTGAAGTATAGTTGAGTTATAATATGTGTTTCACGTGTACAGCAAAGTGATTTGGTTAGCTATTATTTTTATAATTATGAGTAATTGTAATTACTGTAATTACAATAACTGTAAATACTGTAATTAGTTTGGTATTATCAGGGAGGGCCTGTGTCTGTCCGGATCACTGTCTAGATAGTAAGGATTCATCGTGTGAATGAATGAATGAATTTTCCTTCCAGAGCTCTAATAGCAGTGGCTGGAACTCGGGCAACTTAGCTGAGCCCCTCACTGTGCCCCTGAGGTCCTTGGCCATGGGGAAGGAGGTGACCGTTGACATTCCTGCTGCAAATGTAAGTGGCCTCAGCTGGATGGGAAGTGCCAGTGAGAATGAAGATGGGGGAGCCCAGGGCCCCCAGGAGATACCCACACTCGCCTCAGGGTTTAGGACATTCTGAGTGGGGTCTGTTGTTTTGATTTCAGGCCCCAGGAGTGAAGCTGCAGCTCAAGGCTGAGAGCTGGTAAGGGACATTCGTATCTGTGGGGAACAGGGGTAGTCATGGGACTGGGGAGTACATGAAAAGGGTGGTCCTGGGGGGTTGGGAGCAGGCAGTTTATTTGGCAGTTGTGGTGGGCTTGACCACCAGTGGCTGAGCTATGCAGATGCCCCCTGACCCTCGGATCCTCCACTGCCCCAGTCCTAAGGAGCTGGCTGTGCATCTGGGCTTCGATTTGTGTGAAGAGGAGAAAGCCTTCCTGAGCAGGAGGAAGCAGGTGGTGGCCAAGGCCCTGAAGCAGGCCCTGCAGCTGGACAGAGACCTACAGGAAGATGAGGTTTGTGGGCGCAGGGGGACGTGGGTGCAGATACCTTGCACTGGCCTTAAGTGAGTACCTGATTGCTATGCCCTCTCCGGATCCTCCAGTCAGCAGAGACTGGGGAGTGGGCATGTGGGGGGAGACATGGGGCATGGGGAAGCTCTCTTTGGGGATCTGTCCAAGGCTGGGAGCTGTCATTTGCTGGGGAGGAGCCAGGCGCCAGCTCTAATCCTGACTCCTTCAGGCCCTGACCACAAGGTCCCTTCTCTGGAGGCAGGAAGAAGCTCCATCCCTGTCCTTGTTAAGCCAGCCTGTGTCTGTTTGCAACCCAGGTCCCCGTCGTGGGCATCATGGCCACAGGAGGAGGTGCCCGGGCCATGACCTCTCTCTATGGCCACCTATTGGCCCTGCAGAAGCTGGGCCTTCTGGACTGTGTGACTTACTTCAGTGGCATCTCGGGCTCTACGTGGTGAGGGCCCTGGGGACTTGGAAGACCAGAGATGATCAGGCCCCGAGGGAAAATGGAGTGGACGTCAGAGGGACCCTCTATGTGGGGAAGCCAAGTGGGTGTGAGCAGTATGGTCTGATGGGTGCCAAGTGGCTTTCTCAAAAGGGAAGAAACAGACATTCAGAGGTCCTGCCATGAGCGAGGCATTGCAGGACATCCATTCCATGCTGCTGAAGTGGTGTGAGATAGCTGATTCAGAAGGAGCTGGATTTGAGTTTCTGCAACACTACTTACTGGATAGATGACTTTGAGCAACTTATTTCCTCTGATTCTCAGTTGACTCATCTACAAAATAGGGGTAATAACAGTACATACTTCATAGGATTGGAGCAGGACAGCCCAGGTAAAGCACTGAACACGTCTGACGCATACCAGAAGCTCCGAACTGGCAGCTTTTTTCAGAGCTTCTGGTATGCGTCAGATGGTTGCTGCCTCATTTAATCCTCACAGCAACTCTCTGGGGTAGTTTCTCTTATTGTATAGTATAGATGAGGAAATTGAGATCAAGAGATGCTATTTTACTTAAAGACAGCATTGCCTCCCTATACTCCTCTCCGCCTATGAAGAAATGGGACTTCTCCCTGTTAGAGGTTCATTCCTTTGAGTCTTGTTGAATTTAAGGAGTAAAAGAGGAATAAACTCCTCAGAGGAGTTTAGGTGACAGCTGTTAACAAGCAGTCTTAAAGGGCCTCAGAACAGGCCTATTAAGATGGAAGTAGGGTCCACAGCTGTGCTGTACCATACAGCAGACACTAGCCACATGTGGTTATTGACCCTTGAAATATGGCTGGTCCAAACTGAGATGTGTTATAAATACAAAAGGCACAGTGAACTTTGAAAACAGTTGGGAAAAAATATAAATTTATATTAATTTTTAAATCGATTACATGCTGAAATGATCATTTTTAGATATTGAATTAAATGAAATATACTATTAAAATAAACTTTTTCGGATCTCTTTTTACTTTTTAAAAATGTGGTTACTAGGAAAACTTAAATTGCATATGTGGCTCCCATTCTATTTATGTTGGACAGTACTGATCAAGACACAGAGAAAGCCCCGGGACAGTTTCCACACAGGCGGGGCCTCAGCGGCAGGGGCCACACGTTGGGAGAAGTCGGAGGGTGGAAGCTGGAGTTGCCGCGACCCATGCCGAGCCATGGCCTCCTACTATAATGTTCCTTTGTTCTCTCAGGACAATGGCCCATCTGTATGGGGACCCTGAGTGGTCGCAGAGGGACCTCAAGGGAGCCATCAGACACGCCCGGGAGCACATGGTCAAGAGCAAGCTGGAGGCCTTCTCTCCTGAGCGCCTGGCAAGCTACCATCAGGAGCTGGAGCAGCGGGCTGAGCAAGGACACCCCACGACTTTTGTGGACCTGTGGGGTCTGGTGCTGGAGTTCATGCTGCACGGTCAGGTAGGGTGCCTGCGCAGGCGAGGTGGCCCGGGTGTGCACGGGTCGGGCCCGGGCAGCCTTGCTGCTCGCTGATGCACGTGCGCATTTCCTTCTGGGTAAGCGAGACCCGTGGTTGAAGGATGTGGGAACCCCTGTGCTTCAGTGTCTGCGAACTTTGGGATGTCTACTTTTGGAGCCAGATTATTCTTCAATTAGTTGCTATGGAACAGAAATTTCTGGATCTCCCAAGAGCTAGGGACCAGTCAATGCCAAAGTCAGTTAAGCACTGTGTTTGAGTCAGTGAGATTTTTGGAACTGCTTTAATTTTATTTTATTTATACTATAATATGAAATGTGTTCTTCTTTGTCTTCATGGTAGTGTTAAAAATACAGACTCTGGAGCCAGATTTCCTGAATTCTAGTCCCAATGCCTCTTACTAGCTATGTGTCCCTGGGCAAATTACTTAACCTCTCTGTGCCTCAGTTTTTTCATCTGTACAGTGAGGATGAGAATAATACTTATATTGCTTCTTTAAGAAAAGCTTACTAAATTAACCGCTGGATCTTACATTAACTGATACAATTATTAAAATCGGGGATTTTTTTTCAGTGTTGTTTTACCACATATAGTTACCTGAACAAAATTTCTTTTAAAACATTTGAAACAACTAAAACACAAAAAAATACTTTTAATATGTATAACAAAAAGGTGAACTATCAAATATATTCTCTCTCTTATTTTTGAATATCAGGCATTTGACCAAGAATGATTATCATGTAAACTAACCAAAAGTGAATCTGCTTTAAATTTTTTCTTTAAATTTGATTCTTGTTGGCAAGCACAATGCTTCTTGGATATTACCAGCCATTCTTGTTTTTCATTAATTAGTTTAAAAATATTTATTATAACATCTTAGTATTAATTATTAAATATTCTTTACAATAGTGTTTAGAGCTAAGAAAATGCACAAAGAACAATGTAAGGAATATGTATGATCTCACTAATCAGCCTAAGAAATGAAATGTTACAGGAAGAGCTGAAGCCCCCTGTGGACCCCCCTCTAAGCCCAGTTCCCTCCCTCCCCAGAGGTAACCGCCATCCTGAGTTTAGGTTTATCATCACATATGTATCTGTACAATTTATAATATTATATAATACATAATACATATCTTATAAACCTTTATTATATACTTTATTACATATACTTTTATGAAAATGCATATCCTTAAGGAAAATATGGTATGACGTGCACACTGGTTTTGTACAAGTCTCCTTGTGCCGATGTGTTAGAGATTCTCTGAGCCTTGAAGATATATACCCAGTAGTGGAATCGTTAGGCCACTGGGTTGTATACCTTTAACTTTCCTAGCTATCGTCAAATTGTTCTTCAAAAGGGTTGTATTAATTCACCCTCCCACCACCAGTGTATCATAGTTTCTTTTTCTCTACATGCTCTTCACACTTTTAAATGTCTGTTCACTTTATGGGTGTGAAAGGAAAGTTTATTGTAGTTTTCAATTTCCTTGATTTTTAGTGAGACTGAGCGTAGTTTTAAATATATTTATCGTTGTGACTTCCTCTTGTTGCATGGGTTAATTACCCATGCAGTTTTAAAAATTTTGTGTCAATATGAAAGCTTTTCAAATATAGTTTCTTTTTTTTTTTTTTTGTTAGTCATCATGCTTTACCTCTTAAAGTTCACATTCATTGTGCGCTTTTTTCTAAAAATTCATTTATTTTTACTTTTTGGCTGTGTTGGGTCTTCGTTGCTGTGCACGGCCTTTCTCTAGTTGCAGTGAGCAGGGGCTACTCTTCATTGTGGTGTGCGGGCTTCTCATTGTGGTGGCTTCTCTTGTTGTGGAGCATGGGCTCTAGGTACACAGTCTTCAGTAGTTGTGGCTTGGGCTTAGTTCCTCTGGGGCACGTGGGATCTCACCAGCCCAGAGCTTGAACCCATGTCCCCAGCATTGGTAGGTGGATTCTTAGCCACTGCACCACCAGGGAAGTCCCTCACTATGTGCTTTTTAAAATAATTCTTTATTGAGACAAATTTAGTGTTGATTTCAAATTTAAGTCTTTAGATAAAAAAAAGTATTATCACTATACTATATTAACTTATGGTACCATAACTCAATTTCATTCCTTCTTATGGCTGAGTAATATCCCATTGTATATATGTGCCACATCTTCTTTATCCATTCATCTGTTGATGGGCATTTATGTTGCTTCCATGTCCCGACTATTGTAAATAGTGCTGCAGTGAACATTGTGGTACATGTTTCTTTTTGGATTATGGTTTTCTCAGGATATATGCCCAGGAGTGGGATTGCTGGGTCATATGGTAGTTCTATTTTTAGTTTTTTAAGGAACCTCCATATTGTTTTCCATAGTGGCTGTACAAATTTACGTTCTCACCAACAGTGCAGAAGGGTTCCCTTTTCTCCACACCCTCTCCAGCATTTATTGTTTCTAGATTTTTTGATGATGGCCATTCTGACCGGTGTGAGGTGATAACTCGTGGCTTTGACTTGCATTTCTCTAATGATTAGTGATGTTGAGCATCTTTTCATGTGTTTGTTAGCTATCTGCATGTCTTCTTTGGAGAAATGTCTATTTAGGTCTTACACCCATTTGTAGATTGGGTGATTTGCTTTTTTGGTATTAAGCTGCATGAGCTGCTTGTATATTTTGGAAATTAATCCTTTATCCTTTGTTTCATTGGCAAATATTTTCTCCCATTCTGAGGGTTGTCTTCTTGTCTTGTTTATGGTTTCTTTTGCTGTGCAAAAGCTTTTAAATTTCATTAGGTCCTATTTGTTTATTTTTTATTTTATTTCCATTATTCTAGGAGGTGGGTTCAAAAGCATCTTGCTTTGATTTATGTCTTAGAGTGTTCTGCCTATGTTTTCCTCTAAGAGTTTTATAGTGTCTGGCCTTATATTTAGGTCTTTAATCCATTTTGAGTTTATTTTTCTGTATGGTGTTAGGAAGTGTTCTAATTTCATTCTTTTACATGTAGCTGTCCTATTTTCCCAGCACCACTTATTGAAGAGGCTGTCTTTTTTCCGTTGTATATTCTTGCCTCCTTTGACAAAGATAAGGTGGCCATATGTGCATGGGTTTATCTCTGGGCTCTCTATTCTGTTCCATGGATGTATATTTCTGTTTTTGTGCCAGTACCATACTGTCTTGATCACTGTAGCCTTGTAGTATAGTTTGAAGTCAGGGAGCCTGATTCCACCAGCTCCATCTTTCCTTCTCAAGATTGCTTTGGCTATTCGGGGTCTTTGTGTTTCTATACAAATCATAAAATTTCTTGTTCTAGTTCTGTGAAAAATGCCATTGGTAATTTAATAGGGATTGCATTGAATCTGTAAATTGCTTTGGGTAGTATAGTCATTTTCACAAAGTTGATTCTTCCAATTCAAGAACATGGTCTGTCCCTCCATCTTTTTGTATCATCTTTGCTTTCTTTCATCAGTGTCTTATAGTTTTCTGCATACAGGTCTTTTGCCTCCTTAGGCAGGTTTATTCCTAGGTATTTTATTCTTTTTGTTGTAATGGTAAATGGGAGTGTTTCCTTAATTTCTCTTTCTGCTCTTTCATTGTTAGTGTATAGGAATGCAAGAGATTTCTGTGCATTAATTTTGTATCCTGCTACTTTACTAAATTCATCAATTAGTGCTGGCAGTTTTCTGGTAGAATCTTTTAGGGTTTTCTATGTATAATATCATGTCATCTGCAAAGAGTGACAATTTTACTTCTTCTTTTCCAATTTGGATTCCTTTTATTTCATTTTCTTCTCCGATTGCTGTGGCTAACACTTCCAAAACTATGTTGAATAATAATGGTGAGAGTGGGCACCCTTGTCTTGTTCCTGTTCTCAGAGGGACTGCTTTCACTTTGTCACCATTTAGAATGATGTTGGCTGTTGGTTTGTCATATGTGGCTTTTATTATGTTGAGGTAACTTCCTTCTATGCCCATTTTCTGGAGAGTTTTTATCATAAATGGATGTTGAATTTTGTTAAAAGTTTTTTTCTGCATCTGTTCAGATTATCATATGATTTTTATCTTTTAGTTTGTTAATATGATGTGTCACATTGATTGATTTGCATATATTGAAGAATCCTTGCATTCCAAGGATAAACCCACTTAATCATTGTGTATGATCTTTTTAATGTGCTTTTGGGTTCTGTTTGCTTGTATTTTGTTGAGGATTTTTGCATCTATATTCATCAGTGATATTGGCCTGTAATTTTCTTTTTTTATGACATCTTTGCCTGGTTTTGGTATCAGGGTGACAGTGACTTTGTAGAATGAGTTTGGGAGTGTCCCTCCTTCTGCTATATTTTGGAAGAGTTTGCAAAGGATAGGTGTTAGCTCTTCTCTAAATGTTTGATAGAATTCACCTGTGAATCCATCTGGCCCTGGGCTTTTGTTTGTTGGGAGATTTTTAATCACAGTCTCAATTTCAGTGCTTGTGATTGGTGCTTTCATATGTTCTATTTCTTCCTGGTTCACTCTTGGAAGATTGTACTTTTCTAAGAATTTATCCATTTCTTCCAGGTTATCGAATTTATTGGCATATAGTTTCTTGTAGTAGTCTCTCATGATCTTTTGTATTTCTGCGGTGTTGGTTGTTACTTTTCCTTTTTCATTTCTAATTCTGTTGATTTGCGTCTTCTCCCTTTTTTCTCCTGATGAGTCTGGCTAATGGTTTATCAATTTTGTTTATCAAAGAACCAGCTTTTAGTTTTATTGATCTTTGCTATTGTTTCCTTCATTTCTTTTTCATTTATTTCTGATCTGATTTTTATGATTTCCTTCCTTCTGCTCACTTTGGGGTTTTTTTTGTTCTTCTTCTCTAATTGTTTTAGGTGTAAGGTTAGGTTGTTTATTTGATATTTTTCTTGTTTCTTGAGGTAGGACTGTATTGCTATAAACTTCCCTCTTAGAACTGCTTTTGCTGTATCCCGTAGGTTTTGGGTCGTTGTGTTTTCATTGTCATTTGTTTCTAGATATTTTTTTATTTCCTCTTTAATTTCTTCAGTTATTTCTTGGTTGTTTAGTAACATATTGTTTAGCCTCCATGTGTTTGTATTTTTTACAAGTTTCTTCCTGTAGTTGATATCTAGTCTCATGGCATTGTGGTTGGAGAAGATGCTTGATATGATTTCAGTTTTCTTGAATTTACCAAGGCTTGATTTGTGACCCAAGATGTGATCTATCCTGGAGAATGTTCCATGTGCACTTGAGAAGAAAATGTATTCTGTAGTTTTGGGATGAAATGTCCTATAAATATCAATTAAGTTGAGATGGTCTAATGTGTCATTTAAAGCTTGTGTTTCCTTATTTATTTTCTGTTTGGATGATCTGTCCATTGATGTAAGTGGGGTGTTAAAGTCTCCTACTATTATTGTGTTACTGTTGACTTCCTCTTTTATGGCTGTTAGCATTTGCCTTATGTATTGAGGTGCTCCTATGTTGGGGGCATAGATATTTACAGTTGTTATATCTTCTACTTGGATTGATCCCTCAATCATTATGTAGTATCCTTCCTTGTCTCTTGTAATAGTCTTTACTTTAAAGTCTAATTTGTCTGAGAAGAGTATTGCTACTCTGGCTTTCTTTTGACTTCCATTTGCATGGAATATCTTTTTCCATCCCCTTACTTTCAGTCTGTATGTGTCCCTAGGTCTGAAGTGGGTTTCTTGTAGACAGTATATATAAATAAATCTGATGATAAAGGTGATATGGCAGGGTGGGAACCCCCTAGGTCTAGCTGCTGAGTGGGGTGCCTTCCAGCTCAGAGAGCCTAAGAGAGAGGTGGTGTGTTCATGGTACACATACTGCTCCATGAGAAACAGCCTAGGGCCTGTGGCAGCAGGATCCTTTCTCAGGTGTGGCTCCAGGCAATCACCACCATTAACCTTGCTGAGGCTTGAGATGAACCCCATTTGCATCTCTGGTCTTGGATAGAAGGAGAGCTTTCTGTTCCCCTAGAATTCAGTGAGGCTCTGCAGAGGCTTCCCCAAAAGGCAAGCCATAGCTCTTGCCAGAGTTTGGAGTTCTACCGGAGGGAAAATTAGACACAGAAGGCAAGGATAAATAGTGGGGTACAACTTCATACTGTGCAAAGCAGGAACAGAGGAGATGAGTTGGGGCGAGTATGTCAGGAGAGTTTGGAAGGGGCTGAAACTTGAACTGCATCCAGGTGAACCTAGAAGGGGCAGCCCATCCCCTGGCAAAGGTTGCAATATATACTGAAGGGGGATTTCCGAGTCCTTTCTGGAAAGCAGTGTGTGTGTGTGTGTGTGTGTGTACCTTTATGTCTCTGCATCAGGGTTCATGTCCCCTCCACCCTTCAACCCGTACAGATGGGCCACTGGAACCACAGGATGCAGGGTTGGGTGTCACTGTTGATGTCGTGGTCCTTGTGAATGGTACTCTCTGTAGATACACAGCACATAGCCTTACATGGCGACCCTACATGTGGAGCCGGTCAGAATGTGGGGTCAGGAGTGGGAACTGAATCATGTACCCACCCATGCCACCCAGACCCCAATGCTCCTCACCCCCAGCCTGTGCCCCCACCCTGCCTGCTCCAACCTTACTTTAGCCCTCATGCCCCACCCCAGGTGATGGATCAGAAGCTATCAGGACAGAGAGCTGCGCTGGAGCGGGGCCAGAACCCTCTGCCCCTCTACTTGAGCCTCAATGTCAAAGAGAACAGTCTGCAGACCCTGGACTTCAAGGGTACAGTCCTCAGTCCTATCCACTCCACCCTCCAACACACACACACACACACACGCACATCTTCTCTGCACCCTGGGGGTCTCCAGAGAATTCACACAGGAAACTCCTGCACAGATGGCCAGGCTTCTGGGAGGGTGGTGGCTCTGATGGGCTGATGAGCCAGCCAGCAGAGCTCACCATCCTGGGGCAGGGGCTGTGGTGAGGATGCAGACAAGGGCTGGGTGGGGGAGGGATCAGCTCAAGAGACAGCCAGACGGGAAGAGGCTGAGGCCTGCTGGGGGACAGGGTCTTTGGCCCTTGTCAGAGCTGGGGCTTCCCCAGCCCACTATCCTCTCATTCCTGCCTCTCCCTCCTGCCCCCTCAGAGTGGGTCGAGTTCTCCCCCTATGAGACCGGGTTCCTGAAGTATGGAGCCTTTGTGCCTTCTGAGCTCTTCGGCTCTGAGTTCTTCATGGGGCAGCTGATGAAGAGGGTCCCTGAGTCCCGGATCTGCTTTCTAGAAGGTGAGGGTCATCACTCTGAAGGCCCTGTACCCAGGTCTGGGCAGAGCCCCTGGTGAGGGTGGCTCCTGGGCTGTGGGGAAGGGCCAGTGCAGGGGCAGCCCGCTCCGCCTCCCATTCTCCATCTGTACCCAAGGGTGGGGGCCACTGGCTTTCAAGCGATGGAGCGCAGGGTGCTGAGGCCTGAGGCTGACCTCTCTTGGGGGTTTGGCCTTCAGGTATCTGGAGCAACATTTTCTCCCTGAACTTACTGGACGCCTGGTATGACCTCACCAGCTCCAGTGATGCCTGGAAGCAGCACATCAAGGACAAGATCAGGAACCTGGGTAAGAAAGGGAGGCACTGAGGGGAGACTTCGGTGAAGCCACTTTCCCTTCAGATGCTGCAGGGTTGAGGTGGGGGGGGACTGTTAAGGGGAGGCAGGACCAGGCATTTCCAGGCCCCTCACTGGACCAATGTCTGTTTCTCTGGGCTCAGAGGAGCCTCCTGCCTCCTCGGGGACTTCCTCATGGCCCGAGGCCTTGTGGCTGCAGCCTGGAACAGCTCTGGCCCAGACATTTAAGGGTTTCCTAACAAGCAGACCACTCTACCAGCGCAGCTCCAACTTCCTCCGGGGTCTCCAGCTGCACCAGGACTACTGTGCCCAGAAAGACTTCTCCACCTGGGCAGGTAAGGGCCACTGCCATGGGTCCCGGATAATAAGTTTGAGCTCCTGGGTGGAAATGGACCATAGCTTGGGATGGTAGAGGCCTTGGGGGGGTCCCAGCATCCACTTCTGGGGTGTGGCTTGAAGAAGCTCCTGGGAAGGGCGGGGGTGGCATGTGCATTCAGGGAGGGACACCAGAGGTTAGCAGGGGACCTGGAGGCAAATGCAGTGTGAAGGGGGCGAGTGGCTGATCTGTGTTAGAGCGGCTGCCCCTGAGTATTGCTGCCTCCCCCGTCAGACTGCCAGGTAGACTCCTCCCCCGGCCAGCTGACCCCACAGGAGCCCCAGCTCTGCCTGGTAGATGCCGGCTACTTCCTCAACACCAGCTGTCCCTCCATGTTCCGGCCAGGCCGCAGGCTGGACCTCATACTCTCCTTCGACTACTCTCTGTCCTCGCCCTTTGAGGTGCTGTTGGTCACCCCATGGAAACCCCAGACCCTCTACCTCGCGAGGCCATGCTCCAGGGCCGAGCAGTAGTGCTACTGGCCCAGACCTTCTGGGTCCCCAAGGGGAGGGAGAGGTGACGGGCTCTGACCCAAAGGCTCCTGCCAGGGTTGGGAAGAGCTGTGGAGGTGCTGGGGCCCTGGGCTCCCAAGAACGGTAGACAGGGAGGAAGCTCGCCATGCCCACTCCAAGAGGAACCACTGGACAGAGCTAGGAGGAGAGCCTGTCCTGTCCACATCCACCTTCCCAGGGGCCTCTCTGGGGAATCTGGGGAGGGAGGTGGGTAGGGCCGTGAGACAGAAGTGGGTCCCCTACTGAGGCCCTCAAGACTCTGAGATTGAATATATCCCAGAAACAGCAATCCCAAATGAAGAAAGAGTGCTAGGTCTGTACCCCACCTAAAGATTTTAGCCAAACAATACTGCCGTCCACCGGGATCCTTTGCTTCCCTCCGAGGCACTGTGTAGTTTGACTGGGCCACGAGCAGACAGAACCAGGTTGTCCCGAGCAGTCAGTTTGGGCTGGAGCTGTCCTAGCATTCTCTAGAGTGCTGACCTGGGATGACTGGGAAGTAGCCGGTGCTCTCTGAGCCCCCTCTTCCCTGCCAGGTGCTGCAGCAGACAGAGCTGGACTGCCGGGCCCGGGGGCTGCCGTTTCCCTGCCTGGAGCCCGTCCCTCAGGACCAACACCAGCCCCGGGAGTGCCATCTCTTCTCGGACCCCACCCGCCCTGACGCCCCTGTCCTGCTGCACTTCCCTCTGGTCAACGCCTCCTTCAAGGACCACTCAGCCCCTGGTGAGGCATTCCCCCCAACCCAACCCCCACTCCCTAACAGCCTGGCAGCCTGGCCCCTCACAGGCACCGCATTGGGCCCTCCCAGTGCCCCTGCGGCCAGCAGAGGGAGGAGAGTCTTAAGGCTAGTCCCACCCAGTTTGAGACATGGCAGTACCCTGGTCTGTTGTGGATGTCCAGATCCCTGCAGGGCCCTCCTGTCTGCAGTCACCGGGCTGCTGACCTCTTTGCCATGACTGCAGGCTCCTCTGGCCTCCCTCTCCCCTAGTGCCTGTTGCTACACCTGGGCTCTCCTCCCCTGCTCTGGGGTGGGGGTGGGGTGTATGGGAATCCCCGCACTGTCACCGTTCTACCACCAATGCCACACGGCACATTGTTAAAGGACTTCCTAAAGTGTTCCCCCTCACCCACCCCCACCCCCACCCCAGGCTGGACAGCCAGGAAAGAGAGGCCCCAGTCCTCTCTCTCTCTCGGATTCCCCTAAACCTGCCTGGGGTCACAACTGGCCTCTCTGTCATTCTACTGCAGCCCATTCCGGGGTCCTTTCTCAGGGAGCTGGGCCTCTACGCCAGGGCCCCCGAGATCTGAACCTCCATCACATTCCTTCTAATCCTTGCCTCCCACTGGCTGGTCAGACTTTTACCTCCTTTTGATGGAAAACCTTAATCCTGCCTTTGTGCAATTTTCTGGCTTTCTAGTTCCCACCATAATCCTGAACCTTCCAGCTTCACTCTTAACATGCTCAGCCCGCATCTTGGAATTCTCTTCCTCTCTCAACAAAGACTTTTTCTTGCAAAGCAAAAGCACTTTGGTTTTCAGATGCTTGCTTCCATTGTGAGTTTTAAGAATCCACTCACTAACCTACAGGACTTTGTTTTCCTGCTGCTTCCGCGTTACCCCTGAAGGTGAGGTGGATATCAGGGGGTGGCCTGAACAGTGGGAGATGTGTAATGCTGCGAGAAAATGTGGGGAGCACGACATGCTTCATGGCTCAAAAGAGCATCATGCTGTCCCCAGTGAGAGTTCTGGGCAAAGGACACGGGGCTGGGAGGAACCCCTCCAGAGGGGAGCCACTCACCCCTGTGTCCAGCCGCCAGGAGCAGTTCTGCCAGCTCTGGAGGCCTCTGGGCCCTGCCCTTAACCCCCTCCCACCCCTGGGCAGGTGTCCAGCGCAGCCCCGAAGAGCTCCCAGCCGGCCAGGTGGATCTCAGCAGGGTCACCTCCCCCTATTCCATGTTCAACATGACCTATAAGGAGGAAGACTTCGACCGCCTGCTACAGCTCAGTGACTACAACATCCGGAACAGCCGGGGCACCATCCTGCAGGCTTTGAGGACCGCTCTGAAGCACCGGGCCCCGGGAGCCAGGCCTCCAGGGCCACAGACTTAAGACTTCTTGGGGGCCCCAGGATTTGAGGGCCACACTCTGACCCCTCCAGGGGCTGAGGGCTTAACCACCTGCGGTGGGCACAGCCACAACCCTCAGGGGGCTGGAGTTCCCAGGTTCTCCCAGGCTCAGGCCACCTCTACGGCTGGTCTCACCACCCAGAGGGGGCTGTGTCCCACCCAGATTTCTCCGTCACCTTCATAGCTGCTTTGAGAGGAGCTGAAAACAAACTCCTCACCAGGTCAGCATGTAGAACAGCTGGTTCAACCAAACATTCACATGTAGTCCTTTCCACGCCTGAACAGAATGGATTTGAGGTGCAAGCTGGAGGTGCCAGACCAGGAGTAGGGACAGGCGGGGCAGGGGATGGCCTGAAAGGTGGCTCCAGGTATCAGGAATCACAGTATGTCCTGACAGGCCCCTCTTACTGCCTCTGCTCCTGCTTTTCCTCTGCCGCCTCCTCTTCTTATGCTATTTTAAAGCAACTTTAGTGAGATATAACCCACAAGCCATATAGTTTATCCATCTAAAGTGTGCAATTCAGTGGCTTTTAGTATACATTCAGAGCTGTGAAACCATCACCACAATCAATTTGAGAACATTTTCATTAACCGAAAAGAAACCCCTCCCCCCTTAATTGTCAACCTCAAACCATCTCCACCCCAGCCCTAGGCAACCACTAATCTTCTTTCTGTTTCTTTAGATTTACTTATTTTAGACATTTCATATAAATGGAATCGTACAATATGTGGCCTTTTGTGTCTTCCTTCACTTAGCATAACACTTTCGAGATTCATCCATGGTATAACAGGTATCAGTACTACATCCCTTTTATAGCTGCATAATACTCCCTTGTGTAGATATATCGCAATTTATCTATTCATGGGTTGATGGACATTTGGATTGTTTCTGCTTTTTTGGTTATTATGAATAATGCTGCTATGAACATCCATGTACAGCTTTTTGTGTGGGCAGTGTTTTAATTCTCTTGCATATATATCTAGGAGTGAAATTGCTGGGTCATATGGTAATTCTTCACTTAATCTTTTGAGGAACTACCAGACTGTTTTCCAAAGTAGCTGCACCATTTTACATTCCTGGCAGCATTGTATGAGGGTTCCACTTTCTCCAAGTCTTTGCCAACTCTTGTTATTGTCTGTCTTTTTTATTATAATGATCCTAGTGGGTGTGAAGTGGTTTCTTATATGCGTTTCCATAATGTCAATGTTAAGAATATTTTCGCACATTTATTGGCCTTTTGTATATCTTCTTTAGAGAAATATCTATTCGGATCTTTTCCCCATTTTAATTGGATTATTTGTCTTTTTGTTGAATTAAAAAAGTTCTTTATGTGTTCTCTGATTTGATGTATGATTTGCAAGGTTTTTTTCCTAGTCTGTGGGTTGGCTTTTCGATTTCTTTATGATATCCTCTGAAGCATGGAAGTTTTTGATTTTGGTAATTCCCAGTTTATGTATATTTTGCTGCTTGTGCTTTTGGTGTTATATTTAAGCCATTGCCTAATCCAAGATCATGAAGATTTACACCTATGCTTTCTTCTAGTGGTTTTATACTTTTACCTCTTACATTTAGGTTTTTGATCTGTTTTGAGTTTTACATTTGTATATCTGTGAAGTAGAGGTTCAACTTCATTCTTTTGCATGTGAATATCCCATTCTTCCAGCCATTTGTTGAAAAGGCTGTTCTTTTCCCATTGAATTGTCTTGACAACCTCACTGAAGATCCGTTAGCTGTAAATGTGAGTATTTATTTCTGGACTCTGATTCTACTTCATTGATTTATTTGTCTATCCTTATGCTGATATCACACTGTCTTGATTACAGTAGCTTTGTAGTATGTTTTGAAATCAGTAAGTGTGAGTCCTCCAACTTTGTTCTTCCTTTTCAAGATTGTATTGGCTATTCAGGGTCCCTTGAATTTCCATATGAATACTAGGATTAGCTTGTCAATTTGTGCAAAGAAGATAGCTGGAATTTTAATGGAGATTGAATTGAATCTGTAGATGAATTTGGGGGGTATTGCCACCTTAACAATTTTAAGTTTCCCAATTCATGAACACGTGATGTCTTTACATTTATTTAGGTCTTCTTTAATTTCTTCCTACAATGTTTTATAGTTTTCAATGAGCAAGTCTTACACTTGTTTATTCCTAAGTATTTTGTTCTCTTTAATGCTATTATCAATTGAGTTCTTTTCTTAATTTTATTTTTGAATTGCTCATGTCTATTATAAAGAAATAAAATTAATGTTTGTATATTGATCTTGCATTCTATAATCTTGCTGAACTTGCTTAATAGCTCTAATAGTTTTCTCTTTTTTTTTGACTCCTTAAGATTCTCTACTTATAAGATCATGTCACTTGCAAATAGAGATTGTTTACTTCTTTATTTCTGCTCCGAATGCCATTTATTTCTTTTTCTTTTCCTGACTAGAACAGTATAATATTGAATAGAAGTGGCAAGAGCAGACGTCCTTGTCTTGTACATAATACTGGAAGCAAAGCATTTTTTCTTAGATACCCTTTAGTAGGTTGAGGAAATTCCATTCCATTCCTAGTTCCTTTAGTGTTTTTTATCATGAAAGGTGTTGAATTTTGTCAAATGCTTTTTCTGTGTCTATTGAGACAATTATGTGATTTTTTTCCACTTTATTCTTTAATGTGCTATATGGCAGTAGTGGATTTTTTGGATGTTAAGCCAACCTTGCATTACTGGGATAAATCCCACTTGGTCATGATATATAATCCAGTTATGTATTGCTGTTACATTCACTTATAATCTCCTACACTCAAAGGGGGACACACACACACACACAATTCTGGCTGCCCTGGCCCCAGGTAGGTGTCACGGTGACAGATCATGGCCCTCATTTGATGACCTCTCCTCTGCCTCTCATGTATTTGGCTTTATTTTGACTCTACAGTTTTTCCATTTCATAACAAACTCTTATTTTTCAGTGATGTTGATAGTGGTATACTGGCTTCAATAGGAAAAAACACTCTGATTTCTCCTTTACTTCTCACACAGAATACCTCTGACATTTCTAGTCACCAAATGAGTGGGGCTTTCTTCCACATCAAGCCATTCTCTGCAACACCATCTGGGAGTCTTACAATTCACCTCAATTCTGACACCATCTACCTGGATTTAGCATCAGATCCCACAGGTTAAGGGATCAGCCCCATGAGACTACCTCTCTTTCACGTGTCAATTGCAAGTCCCAGGTTGTTATCTATATTTCTGACTAATCAGCTATAAGTCAGGGTTCCCATGATCCCTTTCTTGGATTCAATAATTAACCAGAATTGCTCACAGGATAGAAGGAAACACATTTACCAGTTTATTGGATACAGATGAACAGCCTGAAGAAGTACATAGGGTGAGGTCTTGTCCCCAAGTGCAAGAGATTCTGTCTCTGTGGAACTGGGCGGTGGGGGTCAGGGGTGTGTGTGTGTGTGCAAGGTCCCACGTTGCAAGGGAAAGATGACACTTTTACAGAGAGGAAAAGGAAGCTGGGAGGGCTCTAGTTAACAGAGTCCATGGCTTTTCATTGTCTAAGTCCTTGCCAAGAAAGAAGAGTCTTTCTTCTTCCTACTGGGTTCTGCTATTGTTATAGAGCATGAGAGCTCCCCCCCGGCCTCCTGACTCTATCTGAGGGTTCTGTTTATTAATTTTTTACACTGTAAATCACCTCACACAAGCCCAAATCCTACAATAACCCCCTCCCACCTCCCACTTACTGAGACACTCCATGGTTCCCCACAGTATACAGTCTCCTTGCAACAAGGACCAATAAACTCAAATTTGTTCAACTACAGTGATGTTCCAGGGAGTCTTTGGCTGGTGGGCATTAGCAAAAGTTAAGCAACTTGCTAAGATAACTAAACTCAGAAGTGGCAAAGCCAGAGCTGGAACTGGAGGCTTTAAAATCAATGCCAGGCTTCTAACAGCCATGCCACCATGCATCTTTGGGCACTTTGGAGCTTGCCCTACTCTATTGGGAAGAATTAACTTGACCTAAAGAGGGGTCTGGCCCCTGGAATGGTCTGCCTGATGGGACAGTCTTTGTTTGCCTGGAGGCTTTGGCTGCTGGACAGCCTGACAGTGTGATTTTTGATGAGGCCTCTGGAACAGGCTGTTATCAGTTCCAACCTCCAGAGGAACTGGGACTAGAGCTATTAGCCTGACCTCCTGGAGGGCTTGGAGACTAAAGGTCAGCCATGTGGGCAGTAAGTGGTAGAGTCCCTGTAAACATTCTGGACATCAAAGGCTCAAGCCCCCTGGCTGGTGGTGCTCTGAGAGTATTGTCACACACTGTGGCCAGGAGGAGGTAATTCTGTTTGTGACTCCATGGAGAGGGGACAGTTGAAAATTCCATTTAGCCCCTCCCAGACTCTGCCCTGTGGTCTCTTTCTTTGGCTGGTTTCAATTTGTATCCTTTCACTATAAAAAAAACAAAAACAAAAACAAAAACACAACACACTGTAATTCTAGGTGTAGTGCTTTCCCGAGTTCTGCAAGTTGTCCTAGCAAATTATCAAACCTGAGGGTGGTCCTGAGGACTGCCAAATTTGTAGCGAGCTGCTCTAAAGTGAGGGTGGTTCTGGGGACCCCTGAACTTGTAGCTGGTGTCTGAAGTGAGGACAGTCTTGCGGGGGCTGTTCCCTGAGACTGCACAGTTGGGTAAGCTCCTCTGCAAGCAGGGTCAGAACTCCTGGCAGTCTGGAGGACTGTGCCCTCAACCTTGCAGTCTGGCTGACTCAGTATCTATGCTCTGGAGAGTGAGAAGGGGCACAAGTAGAAAAAAAGACATCCCATTTGGGGAACTTTCAATAAAGGCAGAGAGAGAGCCAAGGAGTGCCTCACAGGCCAGGAAGTGGGCTAGGCTGAGGCTCAAGGCCTTACCTGGTGCGTGGGTGTGCACGTGGGTGTATTTGTCTGTTTCACACCCCCCACCCCACACCCAACCAGCTGCTGTTACCCCAGGTCCCTTGACTACCAGGATGTCCCATCAACCCCACCCTTACCTGGGTGAGGACTGTGACTCAGGCAGCTGTCTGGTCCCACCCGCAGGCTCCGTGTGGACTGTGCAAGGCTCTTCCTGCAGCCCATGGGAACTCCTGGGCCAGGCCCAGAAATGGCTGGGGGCAGGGGGACCCGAAAGCCCTGCAGGGGGTCTTGTCACCAGTCCTGGCCCTGGGCTGGTACTCTGCTTCCTGACCAACACAGGTGGTGGTGGTGGGGATGGTGAGCAAAGGGTGAATTGAAAAAATAGTTCTCTTTCCTGATCAAGTTGGATTTATTTCAACGATGTAAGAGGGGTTTCAGAGAATTTATAAATTTTATATAACAATATATAGATCAAATGAGAGTAGTAGTATAAAAGTATGAAAAGCCCTTGATAAATTAGGAATAGAAGGGCATTGACTTAACTGGTGTAGGGTATCTGTAATGGTTAATTTTATGTCAACTTGGCTGGGCCACAGTGCCCAGATATGTGGTCAGTATTCTGGATGTTTGCATGAAGGTGTTTTGCAAATGAGATTAACAGTTAAGTCAGCTGGACTTGGAGTAAAGCAGATTACCCTACATAATGTGGGTGCGCCTCATCCCATCAGCCGAAGGCCTTACTAGAGCAAACACGGACCTCTCCCAAGCAAGAGGGAATTCTGCCAGCAGACGGCCTTTAGACTCAGGCTGCAGCTCTTCTCCGAGTCTCTGGCCTCCCAGCCTTCCCTGAAGATTTTGGACTCCCCAGATTGCTCTCTCTTTTCCGTTTCTCAGAACCCTGACTAATACAGTGTCCATTAGAACAGTGTCCCCAACTTCTTGGCACCAGGGACTGGTTTCGTGGAAGATAGTTTTTCCACAGACACGGTTGCTGGGGGGTGGGGGTGTACACGCCGTAATGCGAGGGGTGGGGAGCGGCAGATGAAGCTTGGCTCGCTTGCCTGCCGCTCACCTCCTGCCGTGCGGCCGAAGTCGCAGACCGCTACTGGTCCGTAGCCCCGGGGGTCTGGGACCCCTGCGTTAGAAAGAAAAAACATCCCTGTCATCCTGAATGGCGAAATCTTAGACTCATTTCCTTAAAATTCATGTATAAGATCAAGATGTCTGCTATCTCCACCTCCTGACAACAATTGCCTACAGCTCACCTGGTTTCTGTGGGCCAGGAATCCAGGTGCGACGTAGCTGGTGCTCTGCAGTCAAGGCACTGGCTGGGACTCTGATCAGCTCAAGGCTCCCCTGGTGAAGAACCACCTCCAAGCTGACACGTGTGGCTGCTGGCAGGGCTCAGCTCCCCATGGGCTGTTGGCCTGAGGCTGCCCCCAGTTCTCTGTCACCAGTCCTGTCCACAGGACAGGTCACAGCAGGGTAGCCGGCTTCGTCAAAGTGAGCAAAGCAAGAAGAAGCAAAGAGGGGACCTGAGGGGTATAATAGAGGAAGCAAATGACCAAATTGTGTGACAGATGGGATTCAGGGGTGTAAGGAAGGTGGAGATCCACAGGAGACTCGGAAGGCTGCAGCCTGAAAGAAAGGTGCTGGTGAGAACAGTGCGGAGCTTCAGAAGGACTCTGGCCTTCATGGGGGGCTCGGCTTGGGAAGTTGTCCTGCGGTGGGTGAGCTGCCTCTGAGAAGTCATGTCATACAGTCAGGGAATGTGCTCGTGGAGGTGAGCTCAGAACCACAGTCTGGCATTTCTGAGAGCTAACAGGGGGAATGTTCTGGAAGCCTGGAGAGGCAAAGACTGACCTCACAGCATCACAGAGGTTGGGCCCAGCCATGATTTTAAAAGACACAAGAGGAGCAAGGAGGAGGAGGAGGAGGCAACAAGAGCCCACAGTCAGAGTCCAGAGCCAGACAGAATCACAGGGACCTGAAGCTCATCACCCCCAACCACACACAGAGAAACAGACCACCGGGGATGGCACACCTTGTCCGGTCACACGGCAAGCCGAGGTGAGTCAGCGCTCACTGTTTCAGGCTACCTTTTGGCCATTACCCTTCTTTTAGGAACTGTACCCGTCTCCAGGTGAGGAGCTCCCTTCTCCTTTACCCTTAGCCCGCAAGCTTAGGGCTCTGACCCACCACCACCTGTAGCTCAGCCTAGCGATCAGAGCAGTACCCTGTGCTCCCCTGGCCACAGGGACTGGCTCAGGGATGAGTAGGTGACCAGCCAGAGGGACACCAGGGGACTTTTTTAGGGCTGCAGAGGTGATACAAGGTTTTTGTTGTTGTTGTTTGTTTGTTTTAAATTTATTTATTGGCTGCATTGGGTCTTCATTGCTGCGCACAAGCTTTTCTCTAGTTTTGGAGAGTGGGGGGCTACTCCTCATTGTAGTGTACAGGCTTCTCATTGCGGTGGCTTCTCTTGTTGCAGAGCACAGGGTCTAGGTGCATAGGCTTCAGTAGTTGCAGTACGTGGGCTCAGTAGTTGTGGCTCACGAGGCTTAGTTGCTCCACAGCATGTGGGATCTTCCTGGACCAGGGATCGAACCTGTGTCCCCTACATTGGCAGGCGGATTCTTAAGCACTGTGCCAGCAGGGAAGTCCGGTGATACAGGTTTAAATCAGTCCCCATCCTGACTGCTCAATCATGCATTCATTCCAACACATTCCTCCTGTACCATCCCTGCCCCCCCGCCCCCCACCCCCCAACACACACACCCATTTTTTGGCTTAATCTCACTTCAGTTGGGATTTTTGTCACTCACAATCTTGAATCCTAACTAATACACAGGGAAAGAGTGTTTAGTGGAAAGGCGAGTGTTGAACTCAGAACTCTGAGGTGGAAGGAGAATCAAACCTGAGAACAGCACTTCGCCACCCAGTGATCAGTAAAGACTTTCAGAATCAGATACATACCTGAAAGTAACCTCTACTCACGCACACCAGGAGTCATATTTGAGACTGTTTGTGCCAGCTTTGTTTATGTTACCAAAAAGATAAATCTAAACATCTATCAATAGGGGAATGGATAAATTACAGAATATTCAAACAGTGAAATACTATACAGCAAGGAAAAATGGTGAACTACAGTTTTTTGCACATTGATGTGGATGAATCCCCAAACCACAATGTCAAGTGAAAAAAGAAAGCGTGGTTTCATTTGGATTAGTACTCAAGTATCCAAAAGTTAACAATCTATTATTTATGTAGTATATGCTATATGTAGTAAACATATAACAAAAGTTGAGAAAATGATAAACACAAAATTCAGGTGAGTTGTTACCCTCACAAGGAAGTTATGATTACAGAGAGGCACACAGGAGCTTTGAAAGCATTGGAAATATTCTGTTTCTCAGGCGGGAGTGGTAGTGGTGGTGAGTACATGGGTGTATGTGTTTTACTACTTTTTACATCATATATGAGTATGTATGCTATATATCCTTTTGTATTATGAAACATTTTATAATAAAAATAAATAGAAGACTTAGGACCAAAACCTGGGAGGCTATCACAGCCTGTGGGTAACAGGATGGTATTTCCATACCTGATTTGGCAGCCCTGTGTACAATAAACCAAGCCTGTACGCAGGCCACCTGCAGAGCCTACATGCTGGGCCACCAAAGCTCATCTGATAAGCCTCATTCCTAATGGTAGTCACTGTTGCTGATTGGCTCATGTGTCACAAACCAGGAGGCCTAAAGAATGTCTCATCCTCTTAGAGAATCTAGAACAACTGAGTCTGTGGTGCAACTTGGGCCCGACCTGCCCTATATGAGAAGGGAGGGCAACTTGCTTGGGGACTGAGGCAGATCCTGTGACTCAGGAATTTCATTGTGAAGGGGGAAAGTCCCTGGCAAACCAAGAAAGGTTTGTCATCTTCCCTAACACCTGGTCTGGAGCTGTTAGCTAGGATAGAGAAGAGGCTGGCCTGATGCTGCACAGGTGCAGGAAGATGGAGAAAACACCCATGCAACTCTTTTTTTTTTTTTTATAACATCAATCTTTATTTTTTATTTATTTATTTATTTATTTTTTGGGCACACGGGCTTAGTTGCTCCGTGGCATGTGGAATCTTCCTGGAGCAGGAATCGAACCTGTGTCCCCTACATTGGCAGGCAGATTCTTAACCCCTGTGCAACCTAGGAAGTCCACCCATGCAACTCTTGATCTTCAGATGGATCAACCCATCTGCTAGTGCAGCATTGTCCGATCAATGGCTCGAGCTTCTGCCAATCACAAAAACAACGTGCCTCCTTGCGGGATGGACAGGGCACAGCAGCAGTGCAAGTCCCTTCCTCTTGGGCAGAGATGGAGATGTGAGAAGAGGAACTGGAAGCACTTGCCTCCCAGCAGAGAGCCCCAGGAGGGGCGCAAGGTCTTCTCCTACCCCAGCCCTCCTTGGGAAGGGGTCTGGTGGAATGAACCTTGAGTCAGTATTGAACAGCGAGGTTCACATCTCAAGCATTCCTTGAGATGATTATTAAACTTCCTTAAGTCTGTTTTCTCACCTCAGAAAGGAAACAAGGGTAACCACTTCATAGCCTCGCTGAAAGGATTACATAGAATACTGTGTGTGTTGAAGTTGACATAATATCTGACACATAGTAGGTACTTGATAAATGGTAGTTGTTATTTTAAAATCTTATCATTATTTTAGAGATGGACCTGCATCCTGATTGTAAGATGGAGATGGAGCACTTTTATTTCCATAAACAATCACTGGTTACTTTACATAATACTTTGAAAAGCCAGCAATTAACTTCTTCTACGAGCTGTGGTTGCAGTTCAGGAAGCCGCCACCCAGGGGGGCTATGTTGCCAAATGATTGTTGCTAGGACGAAAAGAGGTGAGGAAAGGTGGACCCCAGAGCATCCTCATCCCTTTGTAAACATTTCCACAAAAAAATATGCTTTTACACTCATGTAGCAACCTTAAATATTAATCAGTGACACAGACATAGAGAAGTATGGATACCAAGGGGGAAAGGGGGAGGGGTGGAATGAATAGGGAGATTGAGATTGACGTATATACACTATTGATACTGTGTGTAAAATGGATAACGAATGAGAACCTACTGTATAGCACAGGGAACTCTACTCAGTGTTTTGTGGTGACCTAAATGGGAAGGAAATCCAAAAAAGAGGGATATAGGTATATATATAGCTAATTCATTTTGCTGTACAGTAGAAACTAACACTGTAAAGCAACTATACTCCAATACAAATTAATTAAAAATATTAATTAGTAACCAGCATTTACACGTATACCCAAAGAAAGATATAATTCAGAGCAAAATTCAAAGACATAAATGCCTAGGTAAATCCTCTAAGATGGATAAATTTTGGTGTATTCATGCAATGGAATGCTATGCAGCTATGAAATGAACACTTTGTGTCTACTTGCAACAATATGGATGGATTTCATAAACATAATATTGAGTAAGAAATAGGCATAAAAGAATGATTCTGAATGACTACATTTATACAACGTTCCCAAATTGATCAAATGAATTATGGTATTAGAAATCAGGATAGTGTTCTCCTTTGGGGGTCAGGAAAGTGGTGATTGGAAAGAAGCATAAGGTAGATTTCCAGGATACTGGTCTTGTTCTGTCTCTTGATCAAGGTGCTGGTTCTGTGAGCGTGTTCAATAGTAAAAACTCTCGAACTGCACGCTTATGATTCACGCACTTTTCTGTATGTCTGTTAAGGTCCAACTGGGAGTTTATTTCAAAATGCTGGGGACACCCGCACCGGCAGAGTGGACTGTGCTAGTCTTCAGTTTGTTCCCAGCAAATGAGAGTTCCCTTCACTCTGCCCACAACCCCTGCTCAGTGGCCTCATAAAGGTGCCTGGTGAGGAAACTCCTTTGATGGGCTTGTGAAGGTTGGGCTGCTGATGACTATATCCCCTGCCGGTGGAGGGGAACTATCCAGGAGAGATTGAGGTCCAGAGCAAAGAGAAGCAGAGGAAGAGGAGAGGGGAGCACGACAGAGAAAGTCCTGCTGCTTCAAATCCCAGGTTCTCTCCTTTCTCAGCTTCCCAAGGTCTTCATTTCTCAGTTTTGTGAGTTAATCCAGCATCTCTCCCAGCCAGATGAGGCAATGCTTTGCTGTTGATGCTGAAGCTTGCTCCTGATACCTACAACTGAAAGAGTCCTGACTAATCTGTTGAGCAACTGGGTGGATGACAAGGCCACCACCCACTGAAGTAGGCAACAGGACGAGAAGGAGAATCCTCTTCTGGAGAAAGTGTGAGTGCTGTGAGTCCTTCTCATCCGGGAAGGGGATGAGCACTCTTCTGGATGTCAGGAAGTTTCACAAGTTGGCGTTGGTGTTTTGCATAATCTTTGTCTACACAGGGGTGATGATTAACCCCCAAGATAACAATGTGTAATCACTCCTCTAGCTGAGGGATCAGATTGAGATTATATTATTTTTAATTATCAGTCTAATTGACTTCGAACCTCCAACTAATCGAGCTTAGAAATACGTTTTTCCTTCCTGGATTTCTCCCATGAGTGACAACCACAAAACACCAGGGTTGCTTACTAATTCGAAGAGGTGGGTCCTGGCCATTAAAATCCTGAGGAGAGGAAACTGGGCAGCCTCCCTTCAGCCAAGGTTTTCAGCTGACTTTTCAGCTATTGTTTTTTAATCGAAGTATAGTTGATTCACAGTGTTGTGTTAGTTTCAGGTGTACAGCACAGTGACTCAGTTACACATATATATTCCTTTTCAGATTCTCTTCCCTTATAAGTTATCACAAAATATTGAGTAGAGTTCCCTGTGCTGCACAGTAGGTCCTTGTCAGCTGTCTATTTTATATACACTCAGTGCCACACGGTGTCACTGTTGAAGCACAGGCAATGCTAGCACCCGCCACTGCCCTCTGCTCTTATCCTGAAGCCCTGATGATGAAAGACAGGTGCTCAAGCTACCCAGGGCTTGTCCTCTTTGCTTACTACTGGGCAAGCTGGGTGGGCTGACAGGGGCCCCACGAGGTTTGGTGCCTGGCTTACCCCTGTGCCCCTCTCGGGGGATGAAGCTGAGAGGGCTTTGCAGGACACACACCCACAGGCTACCCCCCCCCACCCCCGCCCCGGGGCAGGTGGCTTTGGCTCGTCTGCCATTTTCCTGATTCAGACCCACCCTGGGTTCCTCAGCTCACAAGGCTCGCACCAGCCCACAGCCACTTTCCACAAGGCCTGACATGTCAGGGTGGCAGAGTCCAAAGGAGTTTCTACGCTACACCTGCAGCTTCAGCCCCACACTGGCTCTGAGCTATCTTCCTTTCCTTATTTCTGCATTCTTGCCCCCAGGAATGAGGGAAATTTTACCTGGAGCCGAGCCCTGTCCCATTTCCTGCTCTGTGATAAAGAATTCCTTTGGGGCGGGGACAGGAATGGGTGTGCGGGTGCTAAGTGCACACCTCCTTAAAGCTGGTTCTTGAAGGAAAGTTAGGAATATGTATACCCTCCCCTTCGTGGGATAAGACAAAAAAAAGACAATATATCTTTTTTTTTCTGTTAAAAAACAAAAATCATTGTCGGGACTTCCCTGATAGCACAGTGGATAAGAAGCCACCTGCCAGTGCAAGGGACATAGGTTAGATCCCTGGTGCAGGAAGATCCCACATGCCGCGGAGCAACTAAGCCCGTGCACCACAACTCCTGAGCCTGTGCTCTAGAGCCCACGAGCCACAGCTACTGAATCCCACATGCCGCAACTACTGAAGCCTGTGTGCCTAGAGCCTGTGCTCTGCAACAAGAGAAGTTACTGAAATGAGAAGCCCACGCACCACATCAAAGTGTAGCCCCTGCTCCCCACAACTAGAGAAAGCCTGCGCACAGCAACGAAGACCCAACACAGCCAATAAATATTTTTTTTTAAAAATCATTGTTATATTGAGATCATTTTAGTCCTAACACCAAAAGATCTATGGTATTAAGTTCTGATATTTAGCTGGGTTATTGAAGCCACACTTTCTGTGATGGGGATTGAGCAGGAAAGAACCTAACACTGCAGCCCTCTGTTTGCTGGGTGTTAATTCTCACACTTATAGGAGGTCAGCATTGTCATCATTATCCCTATGTTACAAATGAAGAAACCAAGTCTCAGAAAGGTTGGTAACTTGCCAAGAGTTTGCTCTGGAGTTGTGAGAAACCCTTCCTGCCCCAAGAGCCCATGCTATGTCCTTAGTGGGCTTGCTCCATCCAGAGTGGCATCCAGGGCTGCAGGAGAGGCACCTAGGCTTTTGTGTCTCTCCTGATGTCACCGGATACCCTCTCCCTGGACCTGTAAGGAGATATTCTAATTAATTATTACCTCCCCCTGTCCACGGCTACAGATAAATTAGCTCCTTTTGATAAAGCCCCACGTCCCTTTTTCTTTGAGCAAAATGAAGTGGGATTTTGTTGCCTGAAACCAAAGTGCCTTTGGGAAAGCCTGCCCACAGCTGACAGAGTGACAGCTATTATGCCCTGGGGGCTTGCCAGTCACTGCTAGACTCTGAGCCCTTTACAAAGGGAACCAGTTCCTGGGGGTAAATATGGAATAATGTTATTTTTACCAGTAGCTGTCCCCAGCTATACTCTAGGCGAATCTTCCTTTCCTGCTAGATACAGATATTTAAGAAAAGACAGTCCTCCTAACAGTGAGACCAGAACCATTGTTCATTTAAACAGCACGCATTTTGATGTATATGTTTATGTTTGTAAATTTTTTCTTTTTTGGTCCCTAAAATTGAAGGCCTGCAGGTGCACAGAATACTTAAGTCCTTAGCTTCCAGAACATCAAGACACAATGTAGCCCTACACAATTAATTAGTCCACTGTGCCAGGAGCCAGTTGTAGAATGTAATGTAACAATGTAAACACCAATGGGACAGTTAGTATGGAATGGCTTGATATTGCTGGTCTATTTGACAACCCCATTCTCTGCATGGTTTTCTCCATCTATTTCTCAGTAAGGGGACTTTCTTGCTAAAAAACTTCCTTCCTCAAATAACCTGCCCCTGGAAACTGAGGATGCCTTTATTCTTAATCTGTAGAATTTCCCACATGCTAAATGATTATTTTAATCTAACAAAGGACTCTGCCATTTTAGCCATACCATGGAAAGTGCCTTTTCTTTATCAATGCTTTTTGCAATAAAAAAGAAAAGCAATGCACCTTAAATTTATACACTGCTGTTTGTTGATCCTATCTCAAATAAAACTGGGAGGAAAAAATATAATTAGATTTTAAAAATCAGTCTTTTATCCAATTTCCAGTGAGCATTACTTTTAGGACTAATCAATGCAAAATAAAACCAGGAACAGCTAAAATTTCACATGGTAAACTTTTTTTGGGTGTGTTGGGTCTTCAGGCTTTCTCTAGCTGTGGTAAGCAGGGGCTACTCTTCGTTGCAGTGGGCGGGCTTATTGCGGTGGCTCCTCTCGTTGGGGAGCACAGGCTCTAGGCGTTCAGGCTTCAGTAGTGTGGTGCATGGGCTCAGTAGTTGTGGCTCGCAGGCTTTAGAGCGCAGGCACAGTAGTTGTGGCACACAGGCTTAGTTGCTCCACAGCATGTGGGATCTTCCCGGACCAGGGATCGAACCCGTGTCCCCTGCATTGGCAGGTGATTAACCACTGTGCCACCAGGGAAGTCCCTCACATGGTAAACTTTTAAAGAATCATGTCTTGGGGATAAAAAAAATGCCCTGGCAAAAATCAGATTTGTCAAGAAATAGTGGCCACAAAAGAAAATTCACAAAGGTGAAGTTATTGAAGGAAACCAGATTTGCCCTCAAACACGTTGCTCTGTGTATTGATTATTTGGAGTTAAAGGCACTTAAAAAAATAGAAGATGTATAAGGGTACACTGAACGTTCCTTTTCTTCCTAAAAGCTGGAGATAAAACTCCTATGTATTTAGAAAATATACCGGGAGGAAAGAAACATTCTTCTCTCTAAAGATGAGGAGTCGAGGCACAAACAGACGTGGTTAAATTAACCCTTACCTTCCTAGTTATGTAATTTTTCATAATTTACTGCCCTAGCGCTGGTGCTTCTCTGGGCTGATGAAGGTCTGGAATTGTCTCTGCTGATTAAGTTCTGTTCTAACTGGTGGAAAGGGGAAGAAACATGTGTCCCACTTTTAAGCAAATAGGGGGAGAGCAGAAAGCTTTTCTTGTATCAGCTTCTTCTTCGCTGCCTTCAGCTGAAAATAATCCTTAATGGTAAGTGGCATAATTGGGGGGCAGAAGGCGTGAATTCTGCTACCTTTTAGCACAAACAGAAAAATGACACTTTACACACGTCTCCCCCCCACCCCTCAAACACAGCTCTGGGCAGGCAGAATGGGAGCCTGGCTGCTGCTCAACTTCTGATAGGGCTGTTTAGGCCAGAGTCAGTCCCCACCGGAGAACCACAGCCTCAGAGCAGAGAGTCTTGAAATGGGGAGGGGGATGACGGGGTGTCCCCAGCTAGAGAGGATGCTGGATCGGTCAGAGCCAACACACAGAGAAACAGAAAGATGCACGGGGTTTTTTTTTTTTTTGCTGTTATGTAAGTCATTTAGTAACATTATCCCCACTCTCTTTTCTAGCACCCATGATCATTACATAAAAGTGACAAGTGAAGGCACCAATATCCTTTTCTACTAAGTGTATAATTTCTTTTATCACCGTGACATAATTTTCAAATTCAGCCCTAAGGGCCACCGCTTACAGGAAATAAGGATGCACATTTTGAATGTATATTTTAAAACCTTGTAAACAAACATAAAGAGGGTTTGTTTTTTGTTTTTGTTTTCGTATTTTTGTTTTTACCGTGGACGTGTTGTCTTTAAGCTGCCAGGCACGGTGTCTATCAAACCAAAGAAAGGGCTGAAAATGAGAGGCAGAGTAAATGACTAAATTCCCTTCTGGGCTGTGGCTGCTCCATCGGTGCTGAACACCAGGTTAGGGATTTATTTTCAGGGCTCAAAAGAGAGATCTGGGGGTGTCAGCCAAGAGCCAGCGCGTCCAGCAGGGGCCCGGCCAGTCTCAGCCGCCTGACCCCCAGCTCTTGCTCCCTCTCCCCTCCCTACTGGCGTATTGAGTGTCACACTTTTAAAAATAGCCCTGAGCAGTGAGGAGCTGTCTCTGAGCCTGGATCAGAGCTCAGAAATGCGGGCCTCCCCTGAGAGCTGCCCCAGGTGAATGTAATCGTAGCCTTCTCCTGATTTCTACGCAGCCCATGAAAGTTCCCTCCACCAAAGTCGGCCTAGATGAGCTGATGTATTCACAGAGATGTGGGACTCTTTTAGCTAAGCACTGACTTCCTTCTCCTCCTTAATAATTCATCGGGCTCATTTATCTTCAGGAGGAATCCGATGACATTGTTTTCATTATTTTGCAAAACTCCCTTGAAATTTCCCAAGGATATCCGCAGTTTGCCTCACTGTTAAGGACCAGCCCCAGCACCAAATGGTCTGTTCTGAGCCTCAGAGAGTCAGACGTGGCTAGAATGACTCTCCAGACCTCAGAAAGCCATCCTGGCTTGGGAACTGATGTGTCTGACCTGCAGAGCCTACGAGGGGATGAAGAAGGCAGCATGGCAGGAAGGAGTGTCAGGGAGTTGGAGCAGACACAGGTCCTGGAAACACCCCATGTTCCACCTCTTCCCGTGGTGCCCGGGGGCTCTCAGGTATGTCTGCGTTCCTGGAGAGAGGCCTCCTGCCTGCTTAAATTTTACTCCCCACTTTCCTGACTCAATGCAGTAAGATCACCTGCATTGCTGCAGAGTTAAGAGGTGTTTTTATTAATTTCTTTCTTTCCCAGATGAGTCCCTTCAACCCCACCCCATCACCTACCTGTCCTCACCTGTCTCTGTGCCCCCAAAGAGCTGTTAACTCAGACAGTGCATGCACTGTCATGCACTCTATGTGCTTGGGAGGGATTAGTATTGATGAAGAAACTGAGGCTCAGAGGGGTTAAGGTCACACAGCTAGTCGATGGGAGAGCTGAGATGGAAGGTGTTTCTACGGCTTTGATACTGAGAAGGAGGGTCAGGATACTGCAGGTGAAGGACCTAGCAGACCGCCCGGCACCTAACAGGTACTAAGCCTGTGCCGTCTAGCCTAGTGGCAGGGCAGGGTCATAACTATAACCACACGAAGCTCCAAGGGAGTTGGAGGGGATGCGCTGATTTGACCTTCCTCAGGGACCGCGCCTATGGGCCAGGGAAGAGAAAACCTTGACTAGATCAGTTGCACCTTGTAAATTGAGTGGGCTACAAAGATTGAACAGTGTCTTTAGGTACCGATCAGTAGATTCAGATCTGCCGCCCAGCTCCTCCTCTGGGTGGGTGTCTGAGCTTCCTGAGGGCTCCCAACAACGGGGAGCGGGCAGTGTTCTTGTGCCCCTCTGGCTGCTCTGGTGTCCGTGGCAGTGCCAGGTTGAGCTCGGCAGGGGACAAGGCTCGAGTCTCTCCATGGGCCTTGTTTACAAGGAGCACTGGGTCGTGGTCACTTCACGCTCTGTGGACCCGTCTGCCTCTGCCCCACCCTCTGTCTGGACCCTGGTTTGGTGAATCCATCCTGGGCCTCGACCATGGGGTCACCTTTCCTGGCCCCAGTAGGTCCCACTTCATAGCTGTGGCTGTCAACCCAGTGTCTACCACCCAAGGTACATGAGGGCAGCTGGGCAGATGACCAGTCCCCTCAAGACTTGTCCCCTTGACCAGACTCACCGCCCCATGGAAGCACCGGGGCCCCTATCAGTGGCTCCTCTGAGAGTCACAGGTGAAAAGTGGTTGTTCCCCTCCCCCTCTCTGCCCCACACCTTCCCGCCATCCCCTGCCCGGCAACAGGCAGGCTTTCCTCCCCTTCCTTTCCAACTCTGCCTCCTTTCCAGAAGTCCCTGTAATCCAGTAGGCCAGGCCTGCTCCTGATGTGCTGCAGGGGGAGATGCGCCGCCTGAAGCCCTTCTGGGAGGTCAGAGGCCACCCCCCCCCCGCCCCGTATCTGTCCTCCCCCACCCCACCCCCGCCCTGGCATCAGAAGCCTCCTGAGTCAGTGGTGGCCACCAAAAGGCTGTGAGAGCCATTGAAACACAGGGATTCAGTATCTGTAAGAGCGCTGTTCTCGTTAGAGTGGTTGAGAGCGTGGGCTGTGAAATCAGCCCAGGGCTTTCATAGATTCTCTGACAGTTGCCAGCCCTGTGGCCTCAGACCAGTTCCTAAACCTCTCAGACGTCACCTCTCAGCTTCTCCACCTCTGGGGAAAAACCATGTCAGGAGTAGACAGCAGAGCCCCTGCAGCACGTGAAGCTGGAACCATGCTGACTGCTGTTGCCGCTGTTGTTGTGACTTTATGATTATTTCCCCGCTTCTGCCTGGTCGTCCCCATGCCTGGCATGGTTCAGGAATGAGGCTGTGCCCCTTGTCTTGTTTCAGCTGCTTTATGGAAGAGCAGGAAGGCCACAGGGCTGGGGCAGAGGCAACCACACAAAGACCCTGTGCTTAATCGTAATATTTTCATTTTAATGTGCGTAAAAGTAATTTCAAAAATATCTGGAAACATAAAGGAAAAATCCATCATAATCCCATTAACTGAATACAGTAACTATTCCCTTTCAGACTCTTTTCTTCTTAGATAATGTTGATATAGCTGTGCTTATAATACTTATACAGATCTATGCCCAAGTTTTTTTGGTCTTAACCTAAAATTATAGCTATGAATAGCTTCTTGGTTGATCAACTTCATGATTGTCACTTTAATGGCAGAATAATATTCCATTGTGCACCTGTACTATATTTGTTAAGACTTATGGTGAAATGTCAGAGTTTATAGGTGTTTTATTTTTGCAAATTACCATGGAATTTCTCAGAAACTTGTCAATTGGTCCCTCCCTAAAACCTGCATGAAATATCTGAACAAAATAAGAAGAATCACAGTCAGCTCTGCAAGAGGGGGTGTAATGATAGAGGGTGTGTGTGTGGAACTCAGGAGATAGGTCAGAGAGATAACTGGGTTGACTATATGTAGCAGACTATTGATGGTTGTTCACGCCATAGAACTGGATGAGATCTCCCGAAAAGTGGACGGAGGAGACAGAAGGGAAGAGGCAGAAACCTGTGCCCTTCTGCTCCCCACCTTCTAGATGCCTGACAGAGACAGAAGAGCCATCAAAGGAGACTAAGAAGGAATCACCAATAAGGTTGGAAGAAACCAGGGAAGCTGAGAGCCTTTGTCTTTACTATTTCTCAGTAAATATTTTCAGGAAGCACAAGCTTCATGGCTGCTTCGTAGTGTCCTTGCAGCCGCTGGTGCAGACCTGGAACACTGAGTGACAGGTGGCTGGCTGGCTGCAGGTCTTGGAGCCCGTGCAGCTTCCCATTATCTCTGACATCAAGGCTGATGCCTCCGCCTGGCGAAATCAGGCCCCACCCCAGCTCCTTCTCAACTCCTGCTGTGCACTCCATGGCCCGGCGCCCACCCGTCGCTCCTGGCAGGACTCGCCCTGCTCTGTGCCGCCTACTTGGTGTGAGGCAAGCTCACTCCCACCTCTTCACCTGGATTCTGCTGCTTCCCCTCCTGGAATGCCCTCCCTTCCTTGCTCCTGATGCCTTTCCTAGCCTGGCCCACATTTCAGGCCCAGCTCAAAGCTCAGTTACCCAGGGTCTCCCCATCTGCCCTCTACTTTGGTACCTGACGGATTTCCCCCAGGACCGCCCCTATGCATTACACCTTTTCACGCCCGTGGAGATCCTCTGCCCCGCCCTCCATATCTAAGCCATCATACTGCGATGGTTCTATCCCAAAATACGTCTTGAACTCACATCACTTCTCTCCATCCCTGCCACTCACCCTGGCCTGAGTAATCATTTGTTTCCCGTCTGAACCACTACAACTCCTCTTCCCATCCCCAGTCTTACCCCATCTATTCCCCACATAGTAGCCAGAATGAACTTACTCACATCACTTCTCTGTTTAATGCCCATCCATGGTGTCCAATCCCTTAAGATAAAATATCAAGTCTTTCAAGGTCTCCTGTGATCCAGCCAATTGCCCACCTTCCCAGACATTTCTCACCTCATCACTCCTTACTCACGACACCCCAGGCACACATATTCAGTTCCTATACACAGCAGCTTTCACCACCCCTCAGCACTTTGCATATGCCGTGCCCACAGCCTGGAAGGAGCAGCCCAGTGGAGCTAACTCTATTCGTCCTAGCTTAAAGGCTGCTTCCTCCCAGAGGGCATCTCTGACTTCTTCCCCAGTTGAAATCAGGCACCCTCTGTTCGTGTCTTTTATAGTACCTGTTCTTTTCCTTGACAAGACTTAGAACAACTGATGATTATATATATATTTGCTTTGTATGTATTTGCCTATCATCTAACAACTCCACTGGATACTCCAAAAGCAGAGGTACCACATCCTTTTTGACACCCAGAACTATAGCCTTGTGCCTGCCATTTAGTAGGTGCTCAAAGGTCATTGTCATCAAGAACGAAGCTTTCCCTCACTTCTCCAGACCATACTGGCCTTTAGGTGTGTTTATTTGTTTGTTTTTAAATATTTATTTATTTATTTTTTGGCTGCATTTGGTCTTCGTTGCAGCAGGCAGGATCTTCTTTGCCACGTGCGAGATCTTCTTTGCCATGTGCAGGATTTTTAGGTGTGGGATCTTTAGCTGCAGCATGAGAGCTCTTAGTTGTGGCATGTGCAATCTAGTTCCCTGCATTGGGAGTGTGGAATCTTAGCCACTGGACCACCAGGGAAGTCCTTGGCCTTTAGGTTCTTTGCCTTCCAAGTCCACTTAGTTCTTCATAATTTATTTGTCCTGTAGCAAAATAAAACAATAAAAACAGCAATAGCTACAATTTCTTAAGATTTTGTATATGCCAGATTCTGCATGCCCGTTACATAGACACATATGTGCATATTTATATTGATATATATATTCTGTAATATTCCTCAATACATATGTATGTATATATATTCTCTAATCTTTACAGTAGTCTTGTGAAATAGATACTATTAACCCATTTTGCATATTAGGAAAATGAGTCTCAGAGAGATAAAGTAATTGCCTGATGCTGCCAGCTGTCGGTGCCACAGCCAAGATAAGAATTCAGCCTCCCTGATGCCAAAGCTCTTATTCTTCCCTCTACGTGTGTCTGTGTGGGTGTTGTCTCCAACCAGTCTGTGAAATCTTGCTGTTGTTTGTAAGCATTTTGTTGGTGGCCTCTTTGGTTTGGGGAGGGGGGTTGTTTGGGGTTGAATCCTCCAGCTGTGTACAGCAAGTGCTCCCCAACCGCCTGTCCTTTGTGAGGTGTGTCAGGGCCACGCGGGACAAAACAGTCCACGTTCCTGCCAAAGTTGCCCTGCGAGGTGAGTTCTGGGGCTGGGTCTGAGCAGGTGGATGGATGGCCACCCGCAGAACCTGAATTATGGGGCACAAAGGCCCACGTTTCCCAAATACCTGCCCCAGGCCAGGCTGGCCCTGCCCTGCCCTCTCTTCCCTGCCTGGTGGAATTCCTACCATTGGTGTCACTTACGTGTTAGGCAACATAGGCTTCAGAAAGCCTCTCCCACAGGTGCTTCAAGCTGCTGTCCGGGTGAGCAAACTGTCCCCTGGGTCAGGGGGCATGGCCAGAAGGAGAGTAACAGAATCTCAGAGCTGAAACAGATCATCTGGATTCTAGAGCAATCTTCTGCCCAGCAGAGGAATCTCCCAGGCAGGAACCCCTTGCGTAATTCCAGCAATAGAAACTTATTACCTCCAAATGACCAAGCTCTTTCTCACAATGAAGTCAAGTCTACCCGCCCACAAAGGCCCCGTTGCCACCATCAGGTGTGACACCACATCAGTCTAATCCTTTACTATGCTTGACAGCACTTTTCATTCCCAAAGCCAGCTGCCATATACAGCAATTTCAAGGCCCTACTGACCTGGGCTCTACTATTCGCTTCAGTCATGTGTTCAGTGAGCCATGGCTTGGCCCCCTTCCAGCCCCCAGATGTGAGTGTTTCCGTTGGAGAGAGAGGAGGATCCAGATGCTGAGCACTGGGCCAGATGCTTGGTGGCAGGAGGAGAGGGCCTCCCAGCACCTGAGAAAGAATTCCTCCCCTGGGTGGGCCTGCCTGACCCTGTCCTCGCTCAAGGTTTCCTGCTCCTCTTAGAGGATGGGCAGGAGAGAATATACCTGAATACTTTTTACAGAATTGACGTCTGTAAACATCTGGCACAGCGGCCTGGCACACAGAGACACAAAAGAGATGTTAGTTTTCTTCCCCTGATTATTTATTTATCATATAATTATTTATTTAACATATAATGATCTATTTATTTAACATGAGGTAATTTTGCTCTTTTTAAAAAAATTCCGACTATAAAGAACATGTGATATATGTTCAGTATAGACATTAGGACATTTGAAAATTTTACTGAAGGAAATAAACATTCCCAATATTATCATCCAGAGATAACCTCTTGAACCCTCAATATATTTCCTTTTGGTCTTCTTTCTAGGCACATATATACATAGAAATCTGTTTTGTTTATGTATACATATATTTATAGATGTAAAATTGAGCTCATATTTAAAAACTTGTCCTTTCCACCTAACAGCAATTAGTGATCATTTTCCTCTGCCATTAAAAAAAAGTTTTAAAAAAAAATGGCTATAATATACCATCATATCATCTAGGTTGTTTCCAATTTTTGATGCCATGAGTATTACCCAGAAAACATGTTATTAATATCCAAATTATAATGATTCCACTCTCCTCCTTGCCAAGTTGCCAGAGAATTCATTATTTCCCCAAGATTTTCCTCCAAGTAACCCAGAGAAGTCCTGGTCTGTTGTCTTTGTCCATGAGGCATTTCCCCATCATTCATCTGCTGACTCTAGACTTCTCTACAAAAGCATCTCTGCTGATGTGCCCAGGCTAAGGGATGCACCTGCCCTGTCAGGATCAATGAGGAAATTTTCCCCAGCAAAGTTACTTGGTTACCAAGTATCATTTGGTAATGACAAGGCTCAATGCACACACACAGGGAGCCAGTTCCCCCCAAACAGACACATCGTAGCAAAGTGAATAGGTACAAATGAGTTTCAGCCTTATCCCTGTGCCTTAGCTTCCAATAAACTAATTCCTAATACTGAGCCCAAGACAGTAGTCCAACCTTCCTTCATTCTTCTGGTGTATTTCCTCTCTCCAATTGTCCTTCCCTGCCATCTGACCTCAAAGGATCTCTTTGGTTCATGATAAACATGTCACAAAACAGAGTACTAACCACTATTCGATCACAGGGATCTACCAGGGACCCATCATCACATGCATTTCAATAATTTGAATCCCCAGTGAGAAGTGGTCAGGGTCCCAACCTCTTTTTACCCCCAAGAGGCTTCTCTGCTCCTACGTAAATTTACGGATGCAACTAGATTCCTAAGGGAGAGTGCTACCTAGCTCCAGTCGGCAATGTCCAAGGCACAAATGCCATGGATATATAAGGGAGAGGGTATGACTTCTACCCCAACCCATCAGTGACTCCTAAGGCATAGCCCCTTGTTAAGCCAAACAAACAGGCAGCAACAACAAAAAGCAGTTACAGGAATAATGCTAAATCGAACATCTTTGAGCATTTGTGCAAGAGTTTATGTATGATAAATTCCTAGAAATTGAATTGCTGACCAAAGATCAGGCAAGTTTTACATATTCATAGAAATTACCAAGTTACCCTCCAAAAAGTTTTTGCCAGTTTACGTCTTAACAACAAAGTCTTGCTGACTCTTCCCCACACACTGACCCACGCTGAGTCTTAGCAACTTTTCATCCTTGCCAATCTAATAGAGGAAAAATGGCACCTCATTGTTGGGTTAACAATAACTCTTATTACTAGTGATAATCTTTTATAGGCTTATTGCATATTCCATTGATTCCCAAACTTTGCTGAATGTTAGAATCACCAGAGGAACTTTTAAACATACTAGTGCCCGAGTCACATGCCATATCAATTACATTAGAATATCTGAGAGCCAGGCATCAATATTTAAGGATCTCCAGGTGATTCCAATGTACCGCGAAGCTGGGGAACCGCTGACATATACATTTCTACCATGAATTACCTGTTTATGTCTTTTGTCAATTTTTCTATTGAGCTGTTTATTCTTTAGTATGTATTTGAAAGAGATTTTGGTTTATCGGGAACTTAACTCTTCATAAATTTGCCAAATATTATTACAAATTTGTCTTCTATTATTATTTATGGTTGTTTTGACATAGAAAAATTTAATATGTAAATATTCAGAATTATCCACTTGTTTTTCTTCATTGCATCTCAGTTTTGTGTCTTACTTCCTCACTAATGATGAAATAACTGGTTAGATTATATTTACATCTGCAATTTATTTTAATATAAGAAGTGAGATATACAACCAGCTTATTTTTTCTTCAGGTGGCAAAATGATTAATTCTTCATAAAATGGTTTTTTTTCCAACATAATATTAAATAATCCACCCTCCCCTTATTAATTTTTAATGTCATCATTCTCACATGTAAATTTCTTGCTTATTTTCCCCCAGGTTTATTTGTTTTACTTTTCATTGTTATTGTGTATGTGGTCTTGCTTTCCATCTTGGTTATGATTTTTATAGGAAAATGTAACCAATGCTCTTTTTCCTGATTTACCAGGTGTTGGAATGATTCAGGCAATGGTTGGTCCTTCTGTGACTGGGAGAGGCTTTACCTATGCTAGGGATGTCACAAAGGCAGTAAGTTACGTGAGTGGGAGGTAGATGTGTTTTAGTGTTGACTTTGAAAGTCAAGAACCAATGAGAGACCCCAACAGATCCTTGAAACGAGGTGGGGCAGGGGGGGTGGGCAGATGAGAGAAAGGAGTTGGAAGAGCACTTGCTTCTTTATCTCCAGAAGAGGCTCCTGAAGGCAGAACCACAGACATGTGCCTCCCACTCTACATGAGTCCTAGAGGAGATACAGTTTCCCTCATCTAAAGGCATAAGGGACTCAGTTCAGTAGGCAGGAGAGGATACAACCCCAGGCAATCCTCCCCTACCCCTCTTCATGCTGGAGAACCCCAAGTGGAGACCTGCCAGATATGGTGGCCAGGCCTCTTAGTCACAACTCTTTCAGCCACAAGTTGCAGAGTAACTAAGGTGAATTCAAAGACACTTAAGGGGGAGAAGTGCCTTTATTGTCTCATGTAACTAGAAGGTCATAGCTTGTGGGCTTTCTAGCATGTGGGCTTCAGGCATAGCTGAATCTAGTGGTCCAGACTATGTCCTCAGAACTTTCTCTTTTTCTCCCCATCTCTCAGCTTTGCTTCTTTCCATGTCAGCTTCATTTCTAAGGCTGAGTCCTTCCATATGGTGACAAAGATGTCCAAAATTACCTCAAAGATTATATCTTCCTTAGAGTTCATAATCCAGAGAGAAGAATAATCCCTCTCTCCCTCTCTTGATCTCTCCTCCCCCATATAATCCTAAAAAGAAAAATAAGAGGGAGGAGGGGAAATCTAATGGTCCCTGAACAAATCGCTGAGTCTAAGGGATGGGAATGCCCACTGGCCCCACGGGTCAGGGGCCCACCTTCGAGTGGGAAGGTAGATTCCCCACAGTTGACAGTTCCATAAAATCCCAAAGGAAAAGGGATTCCTCTTATTGGTGGAAGTGGAAAGGGATACTGGGGGTCATTATGTCCACTGTATTAGGATTCCACACACAGACTCAATCATCCCTTAACCTCAGAATTAGACTGAATACTCGCAATTGTTCTGTATAGATCTTGTCCATATACTCCAAAATAAAGGCAGAGAATAATCAAATTACTTTGCCTCAAATAAATATAAAGCCTAGGAATAATTATAAACACAAATAATTATAAATTGCAGGTCTGTCATACCAGGTATGTCTCTGCTTCAGAAAATATTTCCAAGGGAAGTTAGAAATAGGGTAGCCAATCATCCTGTTTTGCCCAGGACTCTGGTTTTAGCGCTGAAAGCCCCTTATCCCAGGAAACCTGCAGTCTTGGGCCGGCCAAGTCACTTGGTCACCCTCATAAGAGCCTTCAGTCATTGTTTGAAGCAAATGAGAGTTGAGGGCTCCAGGCCAGGGACAACAGGGGCCAGTTCTGCACTCTTGAAGTCCAAGAGTCCTTCGCTGTGGACTTGTGATGAAGCTCTGCATCACCAGAAGGCGGACGGGACTCCAGCTCTCATCCCACCTCACCCCTAGGACGCATGTGCAGTGGGAGGAGGGAGGTCTCTTCTACCTGGCAAAAGATGGCTGCAGTGCTTCCCCACATAGGACACGGGGCCGAGCCCAGCCACCCCCGCGCCCTCTCCGGACAGAGCTGGAGGACACGGCCAGCAGCAGGAGGCGACTGCCCTGCACGGCTGCAGGCGCCTGCCCCTTTCTGCTCCCCACAGACTGGAGGCCCCCTTCTGCCACCAGTGCTTGGGTCACCAGCATCTGCAGCCTCACCCAGGCTCTGCCTGGATTACAGCAGAAGGACTGCAGAGTCAGTCCCAAGGGTCGCCCTTTGCCCCATTGCCTCCTCCCAGCAGCTCAGCTTTCCCAGGCCCTGGAGCCCACCTGCTGCCAACCAGACAGAGCCAGTAGGAGGCTGGGTGGGCAGAGGGGGCCAGGCAGCAAGGCGGGAGGGGGCCTCCCAGAAGTCACGCTTGTGTCAGAGAGCCAGCTCAGCCACTCTCTACTTCCTCGGTGCACATTCTTTAACTCCAACCCTGATCGCTACCTTAAAATCAACCAAATATCACTGGAAAAAAAAAATCTGGCAGGACAAGCAGGGCTGAGGCTTGTGGGGACCGTTGGAAATGCGTCTTTAGGGTCCTGCTCCAGGATGATGACGCCAAACCAGTTTGGTACAAAGGGACTTCGTTCTCCAGTGAAGGCTCAGGGGCCTTCTGCCCCTGACAAGAAAGAGCACATGTGCATCTCCCTTTCAAGTACACACACACACACGCGCGCACACACACACGCACACACGATGTGGGGGTCGGGGAGAGGAGGTGGCAGCCCTGGATCCTGCTGAGGACAGGCCACACACCCCCATGCCCTCCTCATAGAGTCTACCATCCCCCTCACCAAATATCAGCCTATTTTAGTCATTTTTAGCTCTTTCCTGACCATAAACTTGGCTGCCCTGCCTTTCTAGCACTAAACATGCTGCTTTGACAGTCTGGTGTCTATCATACTGTATTCAGAAGGACCCCGAGGATCCCCCATTTATTCTCATCCTGAGCTGATGTCCAAGCAGGGCGTGGCCTGGGTGAGCGGCAGGGCACACCGGACCCCAGAAGTCAGGAGCAGGAAAGGACCCTGAGGCTGTCTAGTTCTATAGTCTCACCGTGGCTGTGTCTCCGACTCACTTGAGATGATGAAAACATACAGATGCCAGGCCCCACTCCTGGGATTCTGGACTGACTTAGTCCAACCTCCCATTTTACAGAAGAGGAAAGTGACGCCCAGAGAGAGGGAGCCATTTGTTTTGTATCACACGGCAGAGCTGTAACTGGAACCCATGACTCCTGGCTTCCAGGGCAGTGCTCTGCCCACCACACCATGGTGTCTTCCGGAACACAAATGGTTGCTGACCTTGAAACCAATTGGGATGCTGGTCCCTGTCAAACCTAGGAAGTGGTATGAAGGCCTCTCCTGCCAACATCGCCTGGTCCCCATCTCCCCTGCCCTGAGAGATGTGGGGAGGGGCTCTTGGGAAGTGACTACAGAACCTTGGCTCAGGGCCTTAAACCAGATGGGATCGTGGGGAATATTTTCCTCTGCTAGAACCTGGCTGGAACCAAATTCAATCTAGAGACAGAACAGAACGTCAGTGAGTGGGGTAGACAAGAACCATCAGATACAGTTCTTAAAACAACAGCCCCAGGACAAACCTGATCCTGTCAAGTTAGCCCAGAGCTGAACTTACTAGAAGACCCCTTTCACCCTCTCCCTGTGGAGTCTGGGAGTCCCCCCATGTGCCCTGGCTGAGGAGCTGACATCAGGAGACTTGGCAGAATGTGGGATGCTTGGTCAGCCAGCTTTGGACCAACAAAAGTGAGGGCTGCTTGTTACAGCTACTCCTCTGTTGGAGGAGCCAGGAGCTTGTCTCCCTGTTCCCATCTGCCCATTGGGCTCCCTCAAGCTTGGTGAGATGGGAAGAAAAAAGGAAGCCAACAGAAGAAAGAAGACAGTGAGGAAAGAGGAAGAGAAGAAAGTGAGAGAAAGGAGGGAGAGTGGAGAAATGCCAAGGACAGGAGCCTGACATTGTCAGATGAGCCCAGATGTGACATCACACTAGCTCCGGGTCACTCGGTAAAAATCAATCAGACCTAGTCATTCCAGTAATAGTTATTTTCCCAAGAGCAATGAGGACTCATATTTACACAAGCACCTGTGTGTGTTTATAGCAGCTTTATTCATAATTGCTGAAAACTGGAAACACCTTTATCCTTTAATTGACAAATGAATAAACAAATTGTAATTTTTACAATGGAATACTACGCAGCAATGAAAAAGAAAGAACTCATACAACAGCATGGATAAATCTCAAAAACTTTATGCCAAATGAAGGAAGTCACAACAAAGGATTAAACACGGTGATTCTACTTACATGAAACTCTAGAAAAGACCCATCTAGTCAACAGCAATAGAAAGCAGATCAGTGGATCCCTGAGGCCCAGGGGGAAGGGGAAGCATTGACTACAAAGGGCTATGAAGCAACTTTTAGGACCAGTGGAAATGACCTCCATCTTGATTGCGGTGGTGGTTGCACAGTTGTATGTGTTTGTCAAAACCCATCAAATGGATGCACTTTATTGTGTTAAATTCTACCCCAGTAAAGTTGATTTTTAAAGTTAAAAAAAAAAAAAAAAAAAGTCAATTCGCCAAATGATGAGTTTGCCAAAAGTACAATCATTCTACTGGGCCATCCGCCAAGACCCCCTCACATGGCTTTTCCCGAGCTGGGTCCTCAGGCTCCAGCAACCCCAGCCGAGCAGCCCTCACTGTTGGTTCACGGGCCCCACCATCTCCCGCAGGCCCACAGCCCTCGTAACTTCCAGGATCCCTCAGGCAGCCTTGAAGAGTTTCCATGAGTCTGCCCAGGCCTCCTCCCTCTGCTTTCTGGGGGGCAAAGGGCACATTTGTGAGGCTGCATCTCCCCGAGGTCAGACATACTCTCAGCTCTGGGATCCCAAGTGTCTCTCCCTGTGACACCAGCTGTCAGATGGTGGAGGTGGGGGCCCACAATAGGATACATGACCTCTAGTGTATTCTTCCATATCTGTTATTTATAGGAAAGCTGAGGCCTAGAGAAATTTAGAAGCCAAGATGTAACTTCTGTTTCTCTTTGTATGTTGAAGACGATCTCCTTCCTCAGGGCCTAAGCGGCCAGGGGCCAGTTTCAGGGAAGAAAGGAACCATAGGGATTGCAGGGACAAAAACATAAAACAAAAACCACACAGGTTAAGATGTTCACATTTCATCCTTAACTCTTTGGGAAGTCTTTGATTCCCAGGAGAGGCTCACCAAAGTGTTCCTTACACACAAGAAATCTCTGTTCAGAATCAGTTTCTCTAGAATTAGAACCAGCACCAGGCAATACCTGAGTGCTCAGCAAAGGTTCTCCACCAATGTCACGCCAGCTGCCTCCTTCACTTAGTAATGCCACCACCTGCTGCTGACATGTGGCGCCATGTGGGCTCCACGGCCAAGTGACTCCTGCCCTACCTGGCCTCTGCCGACATCCAGCCTCGCAGCCGGCAGGAAGCCCTTCCGTCTCTGTGAAGTTACTGGACAAAAAGGCAATGTCTGCCTGTGTAGCCTTAGCCTGACCCAAACGCAGGTGGACGGGACCCTGCTCCGGCCAGGCCAGGCGACCAGAGGCCGTGAAGAAGCGAAAGGAGCCTGCAACCTTGCTTCCGGTTGTCTCCTTCTGATGCTCACAGGCCCTGCTCCAGATTCCTCCTCCTTCCCCCCACACACGCACGTTTATCCTTCCTGGGCTTCGTCCCCTCAGGCCCAGAGTGACAGCGAGAGAAGCTGAAGCAGAGTCTGCATGGAATTGGGAGCACTGGGAGTCTGCAGGGCGTTTGGGCAGGACGAGACCAGTGGCCACTCCTGGCTGGTGAAGAGGGAGAGGCATTTATTTATCAGGGGCCTTTTGCAGGCCACAGCTTGCCCCAAGACTCCACCCTGGGCTGAGGAAGGCAGCGCGCCTGCCTTCCAGCTCACCCAGACCACGCAGTGCTGGTGGCCACCTGTTCTGCCTGTAGGATTGGGATTTGCTCTCTTTCTTAAACATTCTGCGCCCGTGAGTCAACACTGCCAACGAAAGAATCATCATGATTCTTACATTTGACATCTATGAATCTGGAACCTTATTTAATATCCTTTCTGAGTCCTCATACCTTTTCTCACTCTGTTTCACCTGACAAAAATGCCCTTTCCTGGGTCCTTATCCTTCCTTTGATGGCAAGTTCAAATTTTTCCTATTCGAGGCAGCCTCTTCTGACTTCCCCAGCCCTGGGTGGCTATGATCCCTGAGCAGCATATTTTTACACCTCTCCTCCGATGTGATGTGATCATCCTGAGACTATTTGTGTGATCTTCCTGTCTTACCCAATGTAGGTTGTGAGCAGATGACGTATGGTGTCTGAGGTTGCTGTACTGTGAATCACAGCACTTGTATTGAATCCATCACTAAGGGCCAGCCATGTGCTAGGACTTCATTTCATTAATCTTCGCCACTCTCCTATGCAGTAGGAATTATTGTGCTTCCCATTTTTCAGATGGAGAAACTCAGGCTTAGAGGGATAAACTTACCCAAGTTCATGCAGCTAATATGTGACAGAACCAGTGTTCAAATCCAAGACTATGGAATTTTAACCTCTAGACTGTGAACTAACTGGGTCATGTTCACTCAGGTTTGAGACAATGACAATGTCATCCTCTCAGAGGTGTCTAGTGACAGAGCAAACTCCATGTACAAAAGTCTCCAGGCAGTCTTTTTTTTTTTTTTTTGCTTTTTTTTTGGCTGCACTGGGTCTTCATTGCTGTGCACGGGCCTTTTCTAGTTGTGGCGAGCAGTTTCTTCTCTTGTTGCAGAGCATGGGCTCTAGGTGCATGGGCTTCAGTAGTTGTGGCTCACAGGCTTAGTTGCTCCAAGGCATGAGGAATCTTCCTGGACCAGGGATCGAACTCATGTCCCCTGCACTGGCAGGTGGATTCTCAATCACTGTGCCACCAGGGACGTCCCTCCAGGCACTCTAGCTATGTGTGAGAGAGTCAGGAGCAGGAAGATAAAACCTATCATCCAGTTGAAACCAGAGAAAGAAGTTTTTGGTAGCAGGAACTTCACAAGATTGAGAAATGTTGAGCTATGGACACAAGTGCTTTTAGATTGCAAAGCACTGAGTTGGACCTTAAACAACTTCTTATAAAAATAAAAAAGAAGGGCGGGATCTGTTGACAATACTAGGAACATAAATACTACCTACGCTGGAATGAAGAACCTTCCCTATCATATTTATTTTATTTGATATCTTGTCATCATGAAATAGTCACGTCTAATCTGTTGGCCAGAAGTTCTGAGACATCTTGACCTATTTACTTCAATGCTTGATTATTTTTTTATCTCCCATTACTTGGAGGGTGTAATATTTGCTTTACTTTATGCTGTCAAAACTGTATTTTCTCATCGTATGCTTTTTTTAATTGATGTATAGTTGATTTACAATGTTGTATTAGTTTCTGATGTACAGCAAAGTGATTCAGTTATACATATATATTCTTTTTCATATTCTTTTCCATTATGGTTTATTACAGGATATTGACTATAATTTCCTGTGCTGTACAGTAGGACCTTGTTGTTTATTTTATATACAATAGTTTGTATCTGCTAATCCCAAGCTCCTAATTGATCCTCCCCCAACTCCTTTCCCCTTTGATAACTATAAGTTTGTTTTCTATGTCTGTGTTACTCACTATATGTTTGTTTTAGGAAACAGAGCTTTATCAATGAACATAGGAACACGAAGAGACCTTAAAAAAACATAATGGAGAATCTCGATTTTCCAGGCCAGTAGCATCTCCCAAAAGGCTGAGTGTATGATGGTTAATGCCAGAAGTTCTCAATTCTTCTTTAAAATGAGATAATAATAGTGTCTCCTTCACAGGTAATACAAGATGTGAAGAATAGTCCCTGTCACTTTGTAAACATTCAACAGATGTTAGCCACTTTGTTCCTGTTGACCCTTGTGTGATGGTCCAGCAGTGAATGTGCTGTAACTAACCATCTTCTTTTTTTTTTTTTTTTTTTTTTTTTTTTTTGGCACATGGGCTTAGTTGCTCCGTGGCATGTGGGATCTTCCTGGAGCTGGGATCGAACCCGTGACCTCTGCATTGGCAGGCGGATTCTTAACCACTGCGCCACCTAGGAAGCCCCTAACCATCTTCTTACTGATGGGTTTTAGGTGTTTCCAGTTGATGAACATGACGAGCAATGTTCCTGCCCTGAAAAGGGTTAATGGCCTGGTGGAACAAGGAGAAAAGAGTAGATGAACGAGATAACCAAGATATGTGTCATTAAATTAGATTTGATTTAATTTAACTTAATAACCAAAGCAACATGAAAGCAAGTAGGTGGGTGAAAAGCACACGTGTTATAAAGCGGTGGTCAGGGCAGGACTGCTAGAGAAAACGACATTTGAGCAGAGCCATGACAGAGGAGAAAGAGCCCACTATGCGCAGAGTGGGAAGTCAAGGACTTCAGGCAAGGGAATGGCAAGTGCAAAATCCCTGATGTGAGAAAGAATTTAGCACGTTCAGGGCATGGAGGGCCATGAGACAGACCCTGATAGTTAAGGAAAATTAATGTATGATAAAATTGGCACCACAGATCAATAGGAAAAGAACACACTGCGTAATAGGTGACATGGGCACAAGTGACTCACTATATAGTGTGAAATGAAGCAGCATCTCCACTTCACAAGCTGAACTGTGTTCAAGCGAAGGAGTAGAATGTGAGGAGCCATGGCAAGAAGTAAAAGCCACCAGAAGCTATGGGAGGTGTCTAATCAGGGCTGCCTAATAATCTAGTTTATGTTTTTAGGAGATTCTGTAGAGAACAGCTTATAGCAAGGCAAAAGTGCGTGCAGGAAGACCAGTTAGCCTAACGCCATAGTTGAGATGAGGGAGATAATGACTTGGGCTAGAGCAGTGGCCATGACTGTGACTCTGGGGAAAAGCTGGAAGGAAAATAATTTCACCTGAGTGCAGAGGGCTGAGGACATGGCCTGGTATCACCCTTGCTTCCCGTGAGCCCCACGTTTGTCTTCTTGATTGTTATTTCCCTGAGCCCACAAATCCTTTCCCGTCCTCTCCGTGAAGAAAGGCAATCTTTATTCAACTTTCTCAGTGTTTCCCAATTTAATAGCTGCAGTGAAATTTCATTGTTGTTTTAATTTCTCTGATTACCAGTGATTTTGAGCATCTCCTCAAATGCCTGTTAGTTTTTTGGGTTTCCCCTCCTATAAATTGCAGGTTCAAATCTCTGGTTCACTTCTGTGTCGGTGTGGCTGTCTTTTTCTTATGGCATATGTAAGAATTCTTCGTGTATACTAGACATGAATCCTTTTGTGATTTGCAACTGCGTTATGAATATCTTGTTATCCTGCCAGCTATCTATTAACAGTTCCTCTGTGTTCTTAGTTGACAGAAACCCTTCATTCTTATGTAATCCAATTTAGAAATCTTTTTGCTTGATTTGTGGACTCAAGATGCTGTTTAAGAACTCCTGGTCCCCAAGACCACAAATAGCCTCTCCTACGTTGTTTCTGTTAACATCACAGTTTTCCATTTCTTATGTTAATCCTATTTACAGCCCATTCTTTTTATACTGGGACAGGTGGGGATGCTGTTTTATCTTATATTATACACTGAGCCACTCATGAGCACATCATCTCTTAAACAATCTGTTCTTTTTCTATTGAATTGCAGTGTCAATTTTCTCATATGTTAAGTTCTCTTGAGTATCAGGGTCTATCATTGACCCCTCTAATTTTTTCCATTTGTCCTATTCTTGCAACAACAACCTACTGCTTGTGTTAGTGTAACTTTATAATTTATTTTAGTGTCAGGAAGAGTAAGACACTTCTCTTTACTGTTATTTTTTAAGAGTGAGTTTGTTCCCCACAGATATTTATTAAGAGGAAGAAATTTGGGATATATTTTGAAGGTAGAACTGTGCTTATGGCATCTTTTGCTTTACCACAGTTTTACATTCCTATGTATTTAAATCTGGCAACATTTCCCTATTGGTTTCTAGGGGGTTTTTTGTTTGTTTTTTTTAAGCTCTTTATTGGAATATAATTACTTTACACACTTGTACCAGATTATGAATTACACCAAAGTGAATCAGCTGTATTTATACGCATATCTCCATATTCCCTCCTTCCTGCGACTCCCCCCCACCCTCCCCATCCTGGCCCTCTAAGGCATCACGCATCACCAAGTTGATCTCCCTTTGTTATACAGCAACTTCCCACTGGCTATCTATTTTACAGTTGGTAGTATATATATGTCTGTGCTACTCTCTCACTTCGTCCCAGCTTCCCCTTCACCCCCGCCCCACCGCAACCTCATGTCCTCCAGTCCATTCTCTGCATCTGTATCCTTATTCTTGTCCTGTCACTGGGTTCATCAGTACCATTTTTTTTTAAATCCCATATATATGAGTTAGCATACAATATTTGTTTTTCTCCTTCTGGCTTACTTCGCTCTGTATGACAGACTCTAGGTCTATCCACCTCATTATATATAGCTCCATTTCATTCCTTTTTATAGCTGAGTAATATTCCATTGTATATATATGCCACATCAGTTTCTAGGTTTTATACCTTGTTTAGGAAAATCCTCCTCATCCTCATCATTCTCTAATATTTTATGTTAAATCTTCTATAGTTTACTTTAATGTTGAGATATTTAATCTGTCTGGAATTTAGTTGTGTATGGTTATGAAGTTTAACTTTATAACTAACTTTATTTTATTCCAAATGGTAATATATAAAACTTTTTCCAATAATGAATAGTCCATCCTTTCATCACTGCTTTGAAATATTTCCTTAATCATATGATGAAACTTCATATATCCATAGGGCTGTTTCACATATATATAGGATGCTCCCACCCCACCCACCAAGCTGGGAGGGGCCCAAGCTATGGCCCCATCACTCCTCTGGAGGGCCTGACAAGCAGAGGGGAGCAGGGTGGGGACGCCCTCCACCCGGCACAGGAAGAGTCCCCACAGATACCACCAACCAGGTTCCATCTCTGCATTGGAGCCCCAGTCAGCCTTGCATTCACATCTCACCCTTAGTTCCATAAAATCACTTTAATCCGTGGGCGAGAAAAGCCGGTTGTAGGGCCCCAGGCAATAGCTCAGTCAGGAAACTCCCAGTGCACCCAACTGGGCAGCTGAGCAAGTGAAGCCGCCTCACCAGGCCCCCTGAGTGAGCCAGCCACCAGGACAGAGATAGGGATCAGTTGGATGGGGTGAGAGTATCTTCAAAGCTGCCCTGAGCCCAGGGAGGGGCTGGGCTCACCCGCTCTCCGCCTGGTCTCCCAGAAGGGAAGGCAGAGAGCACTTGCCCTTGACTCTCTCCTCACCAAGGATTCAGGTGATTACTTCCTTTCTTCACTCTCTAACTTTAAGAGTCCTGGTCACAGTCGCTGCCTCTCCCGAGGTCCCTTCTCACATTCCTGGGGTGCTGAGCTACGAAACTAAGTAGAGTTAGGAGGGAGGGCACATCCCCCAGAGGGGCACCTCTGAGCCATGACCTTGACAAGCTGTAGAGATGGCTTTCCCAAATCATGGCTGGGCTAATCCTAAAGTCACGAGGCTCCAGCAGCCTCTTCCTGCCACTCCCTGGTCCAATGGACAGCCTGGTCGTTCTTCTGGGGCTGGGGGCAGCAGACCGCTGACCCTGTTGGTCCCTGCATTTGCAGGATCTGAAGACCTGAGGGTCCCTTGATACTAAGAGGCCTGGGCCCAGGACCCCCATCTGTCTACCTACCTAAACCCCTCCCTGGGCAATCCCAGGCCCGGCCAAGAGTCTTCCAGAGGGCGGAGCTCTGAGTCAGAGTATAAGTTCCCCATCTCACCACCCAGCTGCAGAGCCACACGATGCTCCAGAGGCAGATGCCGGTTTGGGCCTCCCACTACCCGGCAGACCCGTGCCAAGCAGAAGATGGCAGGCCCTCGGCCACCTGCACCTTGGAGGTGAGGGAGCAGGGCTGGATGGGTGGGCCAGGAGCTGAGAGCAAGAGACGGGCCCAGGGAGGGCTGGGGGCACTGCAGACTCCAGAGACACGGAGCACCTCGGCTAGGGCAGCCCCTGCCTGGCACCAGGGGACACAGTCTGGCCCAGTTGGGGCCAGGCTCCTGGGTAGATGGTCCAGCTGTAGGCACCCACGGGCTTGACAAGACTCTGTGGAGAGGCTTGAGGCCACTGGGGTCAGCAGCACCCGGGACAGTGCCCAGCACTGCCAGGGTGGGTCACGCTTGGCCTGTCCTAGCGGCGAGCAGGCATTGACCCTGTCGACGTCTTGAACTGCCTGCCGCGCGTGTGTGGTGTGGTCCCTGGTGAGGATCGGTGCTGTTGCCAACCTGTCACCATGGGCCATGAAGTGCCCTTCTGGGTCTATGGTCGAGAATCCTAGGTCTGTGCAGCCCCTCACAGACTCACAGAAAGACCCAGGTTCATGGGTCAGGTTTCCAGGGCTCTAGACCAGCTCTGCCCCGGCTCTCCCATCTTATCTGTCTTCCAATTTGCTGTAGGCATCCCATGGCAATGGCTGTCAGCAGCAACATCTTCCTCCTGACCTCCCCCGGCCCACGCTAAACCATGGAGTGAGATGCAGGATGCCCTGAAAGTGTCTTGTCCCTTTGGGGTGGGAGGCGGAGACCCTGCTCCGTCTCCAAGGAGCCCAGGAGTGAAGCTCCCCACTGCCCTGCTGCCCCACTGCCTGGGCCAGGATGGATGTTGCCTTCCGGGCTGTGTTTCTCCACAGCCCTCAGGGGGTTAAGAGCCTCTGGTCCACACGTGCTCCTGCCTCTCCTGTCTCATTGAGCCTCCAGGAGCGTGCGCAAGGAGAGACCTCCACAGAAGGGACAGAGCTTACCTTGAATCTGGAAATGGAGCAATTGAGAGCTGCGCCCGTCCCTCTCAGGTCCTGGAGAGTCCATGACTCAGAGCTGGGATTTCTTGCCCTGACCCCTCACCTAGCCTGGGTGATAAAAAGGGAAACAGCCGTAGTGACTCCTCCCAGGTGAGCCCTGGTCTGGGGCGCTGCTCAGACTAGCAGGGAATTGTTCTATGGCCCCACAGAGTCCCCATCCCAATATTCTCCTTTTAGGGAAGGCCCTTGCCTCCTGGAAGCTATCGCCAGGCTGGTCTGAGCTCTGACACAGGTGTTGTAGGGAACGGATGGATACACCCAGCTCTCTAGGGAGAGGGAAGTGGCATCACCGCTTGGGCCTGCCCTGAGAAGCCCTGCAGAGGGGAGTTCCCACAGACTCCCCAGGAGCTGTCTTCTCTCGTCAGCACTCAGACCTCATGGGCTGGTTTGGTTAGGGTGTGCCTGACCCGGGCATGGGCCTCAGACCCACCACTTCTGAAACATGACTGTCCGACCCTCTTCCCAACCTCCACCCCCACCTGGGAGCCAGACCCTGGGAGCCCATCTGTAACTAGATATTCTTCCAATTTGTGATGACAGCCAGTTTCTTGGGGTGTGAGGACAGCCCCAAAATGGGAGCTGAGGGTTTTACTCCTGCCTCTGCGTTAGTCTAGTGCATGACCTGGAGCAAGCTTTTAACTGAGTTGGTTCAGTTCATGCTGAGAGCCAGCCTCCAGGTGAGTGGAAAGGGCCCTGCCCTGTGGTCAGGTGGATTTGCACCTGAGTCCGGGCTCCGCCCCTTTTGCACTGCGTAACACTGTGTGAGATGCAAGTTCTCTAACCTCGGTCTTCTTCTCTGCAAAGCAGGATAGTAGTACCTTCTTCAGAGTCTGGTTGGGGGGTGTGGGTCGATGAGAACAGATGCAGTAACCCCAGGTGGAGCAGAGCCTGGTGCACTAGAGGAAAGTAATGAATTGTGTTCCCAACCTCCCGACCAAAGTCCTGTCTCTAAAGTAAGAGGTTGGGAGCGGGTAATATTGGATTGTAAAATAGCCAGTCCTGAGAGTCAAGTTCTTTTCCATATGAGCTGGTAAGATGCCCCTGTTCTGAGGAGGTTTTAGGGGAAATGGACTCATGGCAAGACCAGCCCCAGGGACCAAGGCTGGGGAGGAGGCTGCAGCCAGGTGTGTCTGCAGCCTGAGCAGTGGCTTCCCAGAAAACTGCCATCCAGCCACTGTCCCTGCACAGCTGTCCTGGTTATTAAAGTGTCTAGATACACGTCCTCACTGGTTGCCAAATAGTCCCTGCCTTGAGCTCTAGTCCCCTAAATGCTCCCTGGTCCTTATCCCAGGACCCTCCAACACCCCCATGAACCAGAGGATTACTGCCCATCCCTGCTCCAGGACCACAGCCTGGCCATACCACGGTGAAAAGGTGAAAGTTGTTCAGCTTTCACCCTGATACCCAGCCAGGGCATCCTATCAGAGGGATGACTTGTCCAAGTCCCTGAAGTTCTTGCCCAGATCCCGTAAGCTACACCACACACTTGGGTTCCATAAGTTCTCTGGTTTATAGTTCTAATAGTCACAGATACTGTGCTTTGATCTATTACATCCTTCTAATGTGTAGTCTTTACCTCTGGGGCCGTGAAGTTTTGCTTATGTCTAGCACCACTCCAACTGAGCTGATTATATCAGGAGCAAAATATGTGCACTCACTTAAATCCCAGAAGGTCATTTTCCACAGATCTCATCCCTGGAATCATCTGGGCCCAAGACCTGAGTCCTGTGTTCTGGCTGCCTTTCTCCCAGCACTGCCCCTCTGGGCTCTCTCTCAAACCCTCCAGGCTCTGTCTCCCTGCTGGCAGATGTAAGAGTACTTTGCAGAGTGCTTTGCAACTGGGTGTCTCCTGCAAATTCCTGGGCTAGAGGTGTAATCTGAGGCTCCAGGTTGACCACAAAGGAGCCCTCTGTGGCTGCTAGAAAGCAAAAACTTCTCCAAGAACACTTACAGTTCCTATGTGCTCTGGCTGTTTAAAAAAGAGAGAGATGATGGAATGTGTCAGAAGAGCACTGTAGGTAGAAGGACTGCCAGAGTGTGAGGGTTATTGGGGGCCTTTGAGGAAATTAAGGGTGATAAGAAGAACCTGCCAGGAAAACTGATTTTCAGAGGACAAGACCAAGTACTAGGAGCTCAGGGCAAGCAGCCCCTGTCTTCGTGTTGGCCGAGGGTCGCTATCAAGTAAGGTGACAGTATAATCATAGTTATGAACATGGGCTTAAGAATTGGAACTGGATTCAGACTCAGTATCCTGTGATTCTAGCTGAGGGCCTGAAGTCAAAGGACTTAGACTCAGATTCTCCACCTGTAAAGCGAGGCTGATAACAAGTGCTTTGAGGGTATTGTAAGGATTGAGCAAGACAAAACGTAGAGATTATATACAGAACACTTAGCATGTGGAAGACACTCAGCAGATGGTAGCTGAGTTGTCACTGGTGCTGAGTTAGAGCAGAAAGAAATGGTCACCCTGATCAGAAGGTGTGGGGTTAGATGATAGAAGAGAGGTTTTCCGGGGAGCCTGGGAGACCTCGTGTGAGGTCCTTTGGGAAGCTGAGGATGCTCACTCCCTCCCAGGGAAGACACAAGGGAGCTGGGCAGGGCCAAGCAGGAGGAGGCCTGCGATGGCCTGGCCCAGCGGATTGTGGCCCTGGGTTCAGAGACCTGAGGAGCGACCCCCGCCTGGGCTGAGGCCACGGGCGGCTCCCCACGTGGAGCCCTCTAGCTGCCTTCTGAGAAAGCGGGCCGGGGGGAACAGATTTCACCAGAACTGCTCTCTTGGACGAAAGCTGACTCCTGCCTCCTCACCAGATCAGACCAGGATACACCTCTGCCCAGGTGCGGAGTGAGAAATGAGGAGCCCATGTGCCCAGAGCAGGTCTGACCAAAGGCACAGCCGTATTTCAAGAACCAGAAGAGAAGCAGTGTGTGTGGCCTTCGGCCCAAGTTACAAAGCTCAAAAGGCAATCCCGTTAGAGCAAGTTACTGACCGCAGAGATATTCAATGGTTCAGAGTTAATCTCACAAAAGGAATCCTCAGACCTGTATGTGTCTGTCCGTGTGGCTTCTGTTCTGACTTTGAGGCAGCTCTTGGGCAGAGAGGAGGAAAAGGCCCTACAATTGACTTACATGTCTATCTCAGGGGCTAAGCAACAGTCTTCCCAGCCACCGTCCTATTGTTCCTGGTTAGAATTAAGCCCCAGAAGAGACTGGAAGGACAGACATCAAAATAACAGTTCTCATGACAAGGAAAAAAAAAATTCAACTCTGTGTGATGCTGGATAACGACCACGACTTCCTGCGGTAATCGTACGGTGATACTAAATACATATATCAAATCATTACGTTGTGTACCTCAAACGTATACAATGTTAGATGTTAATTATTTCTTAATGTTTAAAAAGATAGCAGTACTTCTATTATAAAGGTTTTGTGAGGATTAGAAACTATAAGAAAAATGTTTGGCAAAGAGTAATGTTACCAAATGGAAGTCCGTGTACCTGACGCACAGTGAGGCCAAACAATGCCAATATGTTGGAGTTTGGAGCAGAGAAAAGTTTATTTCAGGGCCATGCAAAGAAATGGGTGGCTCATGCCTTAAAAATTTCCAAACTCCGTGAAAGCTTACAGCAAAGCCCTTTTATGGGAAAGGTGAGCGAGGGGTGTGGTTAGTTGTGGCAAACTTCTTGGTGTCAGAGCCTTTGTTCTGGAAGTTAGGTCACAGTCAGGTCACAATGTTCCTGTAAACCTCCACCGAAACAAATGTTACTCTCTGTTCTGACAAAAAAGGGCAAGGTCCCAAGCCTCAATTTTGCCCTCTGAGGTCCACGCTCTGCTGAAAGGAGGGGGTCCCTACACAGGCCAGGTACCCTGCCTGGGACCATTTGTCCAGCACCCAGTCTTGGTCCTCCCGCCAGCGCCCAGGCCAGGCTGAGGAGGCACATTTCAGCTGGCGGCGCCCCCCGGACCAGGTCCCCAGACCTGCGCAGCCATTATCACCGAGGGAGCCAGGTACCCAGGACCCTGTCAGCACTCAGGCCCCTCGGGCCGCCCGGAGAGGCGCAGCTCGGAGACGGCTGCCATCAGGTGTAGGATGTGGGGATGCGGGAGAGGTTCCCTGCTGCTTCGAGGCCTAGGCCTGGCCGGGGGGGCCATGGCGAGGGCTCTGGAGCTCTGTGGGACACAGCCCCTCAGCCTGTCCCCCGGGCCCTTAGCCCTGAGGCTCGAGAGCCCCGGGCAGAAAGCCACGACCTACCTCCACCACGCATTCTGCCCCAGGACCCCTGCGAGGCTGACTGAGTGGGACCTCTAACCACGGATCTCGGTCTCCCACTAGGGGTCAAGTGCCGCCCTGCCCTTATTACAGTAAGTGTTCAGTAGATGCTATTACAAATAGTATTCTCTGGTAATAGCCAAGGCAGGTGAACTATCTGTGGACAGCCTGAGTTGAAAATAAAAATAATTATAAACAGTGATCTTCTCTGAGTTGGGGACTCTTTTTCATACTCTCATGTTTTTCCCTCAACCCTAATATTATTTTAAATAGAGAAGAATTGCATCTTCTTAAAAGGGTAGAAAGTGATTCTGGTAACATGGAGTGGACGATGTGGAGTGTAAAGAGTCCTGTTCAGAGACCTCTATAAATGTCATTGGGTGGGAGGAGTCCGATGGTGTCTTCCGTGGGCATGGGCTGGGAGTGGACAGTGAAATATTCATCTAAGCCTGGGTGAAATGCTCAAGGAAAGGGCTTCCAATTCCAAGATCCAAACAGGAAAGACGTGGACAGAATAGGCATGAAGCTATCCCTCTTCCTTGTACTGGCTTAGAGTGGGGTGAGGACAAAGCCCCCCACCTCTTCAGCCTCGGGCCCCCAGGGGACCAGAAGCATCCTCCAGAGCCCAGAAACACAGTTGGAATGTGGGGGGGTTACTTGAGCCCAGGCAGTGGGAGTCTGTGCCAGTCTGAGCTGTTCTGTGGAGGCCACCTGTCACCACCGCCTGAAGAGTGAGTCTCCTGTCCTCTCAATCCACAGGAGGGGCTGTCTCCATGCCACCTGCTGACAGTGAGGGTCATCCGGATGAAAAACATCCGACAGGCCGACGTGGGTGAGTACGCCCGCCTGCTTCCCTGCTTCTTCTCTGCTTATGGGGCCAGGATGGAGACAGGCCCTGGGGGAGAAATGGTCAGCTGTGGCTCGTGTGTGTGTGTGTGTGTGTGTGTGTGTGTGTGTGTGTGTGTGTGTGTGTGTGTGTGCATGCAGGAGTGTGTGTGTTCTATATTCAAGCTGTATTTCTGACTTTGGGTGTTGAATCATTTTTCCAGGCCCCTCCCTCTAGCTGCAACCTTGGCACGACCAGCCCCTGCGGTCGGCCTCCTCCAACTGCTCACCTCGCTCTTTCCTCCCCACTCTCCCCTCCCTGGGATCTGTTCCAGGGGTCAGCTTCTCCCACACTGGGCGCTCCTTGCTCCTGCTTGAGTTTAGGGGCTCTTAAGGGTGGCGGTGAAGGAAGGGCCCTTGAGCACCACGGAGCAGGTGGCCAGCCAGCCTCAGGACCCGGATCCCAAATGGGTCCTACAGGGCGTGCCAGGAGCCCCAGAGCACCCCGTTCTGCAGTTCAGCCTGTGGATGTGGTTTGACCCATCAGGGCTCTCTGTGTAGTGTCTTCTTGCAGCTTTAACTTCCCTTTCATCCCAGCCCCTGCTGCACTCCCAGACCGTGGGGGCCCAGGGAAGTCTCTGGCTTCAGGAAGAAAAGAAGACTTCTGGGTGGGCAGAACAAAAGCCCCTCCCTATGCTGCCCTCATCTTCCCCCCAACCCCCACCGTCCAGGGAGGAAACTTGGCCCTCAAGGAGAAAGCTCTGTGTCAAGGCCCATGGCTGTGGGGGTCTCCACTCATTGTGACCACATAGGAATGGCCCAAGGGCTCCAGGTGCCCCAAAGGTCCGTTATACTTCCCTCACCCCAGGATTCAATTAGCCTGGGAGAGCTGCGGCACAGGGGGGGCATCTATGCCCAAAGCAGTTACGGAGGAGTAATAGAGGATGGCATTCTAATCTTGTCACCACAGACTTTAGAACCGGAGGAGGACACTGAAAGCTGGGAGTGGCTGAGGAAGGCTGCTTTGAGGGCCTGGGGTCTGAGGGGACAGGATGTGAGCATCCAGAGGCCCGAGGAGCCCAGTCTGGGGAAGGGGCCCTCCTGAGGGAGGGAGAGGAGCCACATCCCCCTGAGCACCTGCTCGGGGCAGCCTGGGGCCAGACGTTCGAACACCATTCACCCCCCTACAACCTGAGGGCAGTGCTGTGGGGCCCATTTTGCACATGAGGGTAACTGCCTAAAGCAGAATTGGTGTTTGATCCCAGGTCTGGACTGCTGGGGGGTAGGGGGGACCAGCTAGGAGGAGGAGACTGGGGCCATTCAGAGGATGGATGGGAATCTAAGTGGTGGGCGCCTGAGTTCTTCAGGAAGGGATGGCGTGACTTCCTGAGGGCCTAAATGCAAATTGTGCAGGAGCACACATGGGAGAGGCTGACAAACCTGCCGGGAGGCTGTTGCTGCAACACTGCAGCAGAAGGATGAGTGTGGAGGGCGGAGGAGGAAGGGCCCTGGAGCCCCAGAGAAAACAAAGGGATCAGGCCCGTTTCAGAGCCGGCCCCCAGCAGGGCGAGTGTCCAGAGCCCATGCCAGGGGAGCAGCTGAAGCCAGAGTCACTTTGGACCTGGCTCTGTCACAAGGCTGGACAGATGACCAGGGACTTCTTGGGCTTCTTGGGGCCTCCCAGGCCACCAGTGAGTGATCTGAGGAGCCTGGAAATGTTCCCTGGACCTGAGGCCTGGCTGCCTCTTTTGCCTTTCTTGCCATGGCAGCGTGGGTCATCAGAAACCTCCTCCCCCCGCCCCCTTCCCACCCCGGGGATGGCCACAGCTTTCACACACCTGCCCGCATCTGCCTCACCTGCCTCGGCTCCTCTGGAGGCATGCCTGTTCCAGCCCTGTGCATCATTCGGGCCTCATGCCCTCACGGCATGCCTGCACCTGTGTGCTCAGACCTTCCCACCATCTAGGGCCCTTCCTCCTGTCTTCTCCCTGCTCCACCTGTCACCTATGGGCCCCAGAGGTGGAGGTAAGAGGGGGGAGCAGGAACCAGAGAAACGAGCTGAGGTCTGCTCCATCACCCTCCTCTCCCCTTTCCCCACACATGCCTCTGGCACACAGGCTGCCCTTTGGGGATATCCAGTCCCTTTGGGGAACCCCTTGTTTACGTTTTCCTCATTTCCCTGAAGAACAGGGTCGGGGGGCAGCCATGAGGTCTGGGGGTGTCAGCCCACATCACATTGTGTCTGGATCCACAATTGTCACAGGCTGGGCTCTGTTGCTGCCTCGCCCGGGTTGAGACTTTCCTGACATCTTGCAGATCCTGGGTTACCCTCGCCCCAAATCGTGCCTTCTAGCTTGGATCAAAAACGAGCACCTCTCTGGCTCAGTCCTGTAATGGGTGCCTGAGTTTCTAAGATTTCCAGGAGCCCCAAAGGGATGACATTCAGGGCTGAGGCTCAGGGCTGATTGCCCCATCAAGGAGTGCACCACCCAGCCTGAGAGAGACTCAGCCTGGAAGTCTCCCCACTGTCCAGAGCTTTTATTCCTCTTGGGAAATTAAAACTCAAACTGGCACCCCAAGGGGTGTGAGGCAGGTGTCTCTAAGGTATTAGAAAGATGTTCTTGACATCTGTAGAGATCATTGAGTCATCTTGGCCACCCACATTCTGGGAAAAGAGACATGTCATTCAGATGACCAAGCCATCTGTCACTTCATGAGGAACAAGGGTTAGAACCAATCTGTCCTGAGGAAATCCCCTGAAGTCCCTGAAATTCTCAGAATTGGGTCACCCTTGCTTAACCACTCATTGCCAACACGACAGTCACTACCTTACAGTCAGCTGATGTTGCCCCAGGTTGTCAGCAGGGCCTGGCAGCCACCCTCCAGCATCCCTCCCGGCCCAGGATGATCCCCTCTTGGGCGGCACTCTCCTTCCCAACCTTGTGGGGGAGGAGGCAGAACAGCTCTCTGTGAAAGGACTGGAAGATAGATTAATGCTTGACGTGTGGGTGTCTGACCAATCCTGGCTCTTCCAGGAGTCTTTTTAACTTAATAAGAGATTTAAGCCTTAGGCCCCAAATCCTGGAACTTTAGTTAATGGATTTAATGGGACAATTTTAGGCATGGACTGATGATAAGAAAGGGATTTTACAGGGAAGGAGGCCTTTACAGAGTCCTTCAAATCATGCTAAGCAAGTGGATTTAGGGTTGGTGGGGTCCCTGCCTGCAGGCTCCTCATGTACAGGAAACAGACCAGGAGGAGGTGCCCCAGAGTCCAGGAAAAGCCAACGGAGGGGTCCGGGAGGGCTGAGCATGTCCCTGGGGAGTCTCCCTCTGGGCAAAGCCATTAGACATGCCAACTTGCTTATCTATATGCAAGGTGGCTCCGCCCAGAATTTCTGCGGGGAAGGGATAGAGCACAATAGTAGGAAGTTGGGCTTTTCTATCATTCATTTATTCAACAAATATCTAGAGGTGCCAACACGGGTCTCCTGAGCTTCCCAGGGTTCAGGGGGCGGTGGAGACAGAAACACAGACCTGCCATGGTGGTGCAGTGTAGCCAGGGCTCCATTGGGAGGAGAGCAGATGGCTCTGGGCTATGAGGGGCACCTGGCCCAGACTTGGGGGCTCAGACAAGACTTCCAGAGGAGGTCCCTTCTGCAGCCTGAAGGGGCTAACCAAGGAAGGGTGGCGTGAAAGAGGAGGAGAAGGTGTTTATGGCAAGATGGCATGGCCATTGAGACCTACAAGGGATTAGGTTTGGCTGGAGTCTGGAGTGTGAGTGTGGGCACATGTGTGCAAGTGTATATGCACGTGTGCACGTGTGTGCTTGTGCGTGCGCGCGTTTGGGGGCAGGGTAGGGGCTGGGGTGATAGGGAAGAAGGAAAGATGAAGCTAAGGTTAGGGATGTGGGAGGGGCAGCCATGCTGAGTGGGTGGGACTCCTTCCTGAAGGCAGATAGGGGCCACTGAGGATCTTAAACTGTGAAGTGACACGGTCAGATGGGAAAAGAGCCCTCTGGTTTTTCTAGAGAGAAAATCTTAGGGTGGGGCAGGACAGAAGACAGGGCACCCTGTGGGGCAGTGGCAGCAGAGATGAAGGTGGCCTGCACCAAGGCAGTGGCCATGCAAGTAGGGAGAAATGGACAGGCTGGAGAGCTCCAAGGAGTTAAGTCAACTCAATGTGAGAGTCAAGGGCGATATTTGGTGTCTGGTCAGGATACTTCAGTTCACCGTGAGGAGGAATAGGCTGGGCACGGAAGGAAAGGTAGGGATGCTGTCATCACTTTTTCTTAGAAGTTTATTATTTACTGGCTGCGTTGGGTCTTCGTTGCTGCACACGGGCTTTCTCTAGTTGCTAAAGCAGGGGCTACTCTTCATTGTGGTGCGTGGGCTCCTCATAGTAGTGGCTTCTCTTGTTGCAGAGCACAGGCTCTAGGTGTGTGTGCTTCAATAGTTGCAGCACACGGCTCAATAGTTGTGGTGCACAGGCTTAGTTTCTCCATGGCATGTGGTATCTTCCTGGGGCAGGGATCGAACCTGTGTCCCCTGCATTGGCAGGCGGATTCTTAACCACTGCACCACCTAGGAAGTTCTGTCATCATTTACTTTTGATTCTGTTGGGTTTTGGTCATTCTTTGTGTTTGGATTAATGATGATTATGACATCTAAAGGACAGTGTCATCTCAACTATATTCAATGAGAGGAAGGCCATGGATCCCCATTCATTGAATAGTGAGCCCTCACAGATTAGCCAGACAGCGGGGATGAAATCAGAAGCTAGGAATGCTTGTGATGCAAACCATGGTTATTCAGTCTGATAAAGTTCTCCGTATAGTGGACGATATAGAACTAAGTCCATCTGAGGGGTCACCTCTGGTTCCATTCTCACAGGACATTATTAACTATAATTAGGACCTAGTTTGGATGAGTCCTATCCGTGCAGAACTCCAAACCTTGCCCAGTTTTACCATCTCTCTTACACTGGACACCGTATTGACTTTTCCCACTCTCTCTGTATTGGGAATTACCCCGGCAGATTTCCAGAAGAGTGACAAGGGCAATCGTGGCACCTCTTCCTCCCTCCTCCCAGGTAGAATGGAGGGAGGGAGCTGGGCCGGGCTGCCATTTTTCACCCTATGCCTTCCGCTGCTCCAAACAGAAGACCCAGGAGGCCTTCTTTCACTTTAGGAGGGCCTGTTGGGGTCACAGACTTTGTCTTTCTCCAGAGCACATACAGCATCACCATACTTGGGTTGTTCTTTCAAATGAGAAATAAAGTATGTGGTCTTAGAGGTGAGGGTTTCTTGGGTCACACACCCCAGGTGGGGAGACCAATATAGATACGAAGAGCCCGTCTGGGTGCACCTGAGGCATTCCGTCCCGTGCGGATGGTGGTCCCTGCCCCTGGATCCTGCTGAATCGCTTGTTCCACTCAAGCCCTTTCCTACTGAGGCCCTCTGGGCTGACTCCCAGCAGCTAGTGTCCCTCCTAATCCTTGCTTCTCCGCAGCCCAGAGGAAGAGCTGAGCCCTACTTTGGTTCCCCTGGTGCCCTGGGCTAAGGCAAGAGATACACTGGACCCTTGGAGGCGAGTTCTCCAATCTTCCCCTGGCAGAGGGAAAACTGCGCAGCTGTACCTTGTCCCAAACAAACAGGTCAGAGCCAGGGTGCTCCTGAGAAGAGCCAGATGCCACCTGTGTCCATAAGAACCGTCAGTGGGACCTGGGTCCCCTCTGTGAAACCTCTAGCCTGCAGTCCATGACCTTCTCAGGGTTGTGGGACAAAGGTCTCTGAAGAGGCAGAGCCATGAGTCGGGGGGAAACCTGAAGCTGAGAGGAGGCCTCGCTCTGGCTTCTGCCTCCACACACTCTCCTCTCTGGACCTGGTTGGCTCCTCACCCCCCCCTCCCACCTTTGTCTTCCTCCGACAGTGAGCCAGACAGACTGCTTTGTGAGCCTCTGGCTGCCCACCGCCTCTTATAAGAGGCTGAGGACTAGGACCATCTCCAACTGCCGAAACCCAGAGTGGAATGAAACCTTCAACTTCCAGATCCAGAGCCAAGTGAAGGTGAGATGTGGGGGACGGCACCTGCCTGCCCTGCTTGCAGGTCTATGCCCCTCCGTGCCTGCTTGTCCTTCTCTTTGCTTATGTGCCCTTCTTACGACTATTTGTTTTTTCTTTTCTTTTTTTTATTAGTTTTTATTGGAGTATAGTTGCTTATAGTTGTTGTGGTAGTTTCTGCTGTACAGCAAAGTGAATCAGTTATGCATATACATATATCCCCTCTTTTTTAGATTTACTTTTCATTTAGGTCACCACAGAGCATTGAGTAGAGTTCCCTGTGCTGTACAGTAGGTTCTCATTAGTTATCTATTTTATATATAGCAGTGTATGTATGTCAATCCCAATCTCCCAGTTCATCCCACCCCCTCTTCCCCATTTAGTAACCATAAGTTTGTTCTCTCCATCTGTGACTCTATTTCTGCAAGAAGAACTTATTTGCAAATAAGTTCATCTCTACTATTTTTCTAGATTTCACATATAAGCGATATTATACATTTGTTTTTCTCTTTCTGCCTGACTTCACTCTGTATGACAGTCTCTATGTCCCTGCAAATGGCACTATTTCATTCCTTTTTATGGCTGAGTAATATTCCATTGTATATATGCACCATATCTTCTTTATCTGTTCCTCTCTCGATGGACATTTAGGTTGTTTCCATGTCCTGGTTATCATAAATAGTGCTGCAATGAACACTGGGGTGCGTGCATCCTTTTGAACTATGGTATTCTGCAGATATATACCCAGGAGTGGGATTGCTGGGTCATATGGTATCTCTATTTTTTGTTTTTTAAGGAACCTCCATACGGTTCTCCATAGTGGCTATACCAATTCACATTCCCACAAGCAGTGTAGGAGGGTTCCCTTTTCGCCACACTTTCTCCAGCATTTATTGTCTATAGACTTCTTGATGATGGCCATTCTGACGGGTGTGATACCTCACTGTACTTTTGATTTGCATTTCTCTAATAATTAGCAATGTTGAGCATCTTTTCATGTGCTTTTTGGCCATCTGTATGTCTTTGGAGAAATGTCTATTTAGATCTTCTGCCCAGTTTTGATCGGGTTGTTAGTTGTTTGTTTGTTTGTTTGTTTGTTTGTTTATTGAGCTGCATGTGTTTTTGTATATTTTGGAGATTAATCCCTTGTCAGTTGCTTTATTTGTATATTTTGGAGATTAATCCCTCGTCAGTTGCTTTATTTGTAAATATTTTCTCCCATTCTGAGGGTTTTTTCCTTTTGTTTATGGTTTACTGTGCAAAAGCATTTAAGTTTAATTAGGTCCCATTTGTTTATTTTTGTTTTATTTTCTTTAGGCTGGATCAAAAAAGATCTTGCTACGATTTATGTCAGAGAGTGTTCTGCCTGTATTTTCTTCTATGAGTTTTATAATGTCCAGCCTTACATTTAGGTTTTTAATCCATTTTGAGTTTATTTTCTTTTGTATGGTGTTAAAGAATGTTCTAGCTTCATTCTCTTTCATGTAGCTGTCCAGTTTTCCCAGCACCACTTATTGAAGAGACTATCTTTTCTCCATTGTATATTCTTGCCTCTTTTGTCATAGATTAGGTGGCCATAGGGTTTATCTCTGGACTTTCTATCCTGTTCCATTGATCTATATTTCTGTTTTTGTGCCAGTACCATACTGTTTTGATTACTGTAACTTTGTAGTATAATGACTATTTGTCTTTCTTTCTACCGACTTCTTATCCTCCTATCGACCTGTCTCCCTACTCACCCACTCCTTCCTTCTGCCTGTCTCATGCTTGTGCCTCTGGGCATACTTATCCTTCTACCCTCTTTCCTGTCTCTCTTGTCCTTCTACCTAATTGTCACTGGAACTGGATGTCTCCTGCCCCCAAATAGAGTATATTTCCAGTATCTTCCAGAACATATTCCAAGCAGAAGAATACGGAGAAGAGACATTCTACTCACTAGGACTGAGGCCAGTCTAATTCCAGCCAGAGGGCTTTCTCTATCTTAAATCCTTTTTGGATGGCTTTATTATTTCTAATTCCTTGGGTGTGTGTTCTTTCATTTGTTCAGTTGCTGTTTCATGGTATTGGTCTTCTTCAGGTATATGGTGACTCTCAGTTGAGTTCACATCTCCCGAAGGAGAATCCTTTCTTGAACATCCTGAGTTGTGACAGCTTCAGCAGGGTGCCCTTAAGACAAACTTGGCCTCATCATGGAGGCATCAGACCCAGTTTTGAGGCATTTGAGGGTTGACAGCTCCATCCACCTAGCTCCTTTCATATTTTAGGGATGTTTCTCCATTTCTAGTTAATGACATATCCTTTTTGTTTTCAAGAAGGGCTTTATATTTATTGTTTTAAAAATATCTTTTCTATCATATATACGGTTTTTAGTGAGAAAAGGGGATTTCAGTATGTGCTATTTGTGTTTCTTTTGTCTGAAGATCTATGGGGCTGCTGGCTTGGTTCTGGGACACACCTGGTTTCTAGTCGTTACAAAGTCAACAGATCTCATTCAGTTGGGAACCCCCAGAACTACCTCATGCCCATTAGGTAGGGACCAAAGAGGCAAACCCAGCCCCAACCTACATCTCCCAGGATCCTTGGGAAAAGAGGCCTTGGGGCTAATCCAATTCACCTAAAATTGTTGACCTTAGAGTTCAGCCAGATGACAGAGTAGCTGCTTCAGGACCATCCATGAGACCTCTTCAAGGACTGATGAGCCAAAGGATGGAGTTCCAATACGTTACCCCAACCCAGTCATAGCCTCTGTAATCTTTGCCACATCACTCCCCTGGAGTGTGAAGATGTTAGCTTCCCTGAATTGGGTTTTCTAGTGCCAAAGAAACTGTCTTCAGCTCCTGGGTCCCAGTGTTGGATACATTCTATGTCTTGACAGGGTCTTGCTTGCTGTGCCCTTCCATCCTTCCCCCAGGTGAAATAAAATTCCTCACACTTCACAGGCCCCTGCCAAGCTTGCAAAAGAGCAAAATTCCCCAGAAGGAGAATCAGAGAAGAAGGGCAGGAAGGCTTCAGAGAGTTGCAAAGAAGGAAACAGACACTTTCCTCTCTTAATTCATGTCCCTGCAAATGTCCTTCACAACCGAGCTGTGCTGGTCCCCATCCCTCAGACCCACCTCCTCACGGGGACTGAGGGTAGGCCCCTTGTCCTGAGAATGGGTTGATGCAACCTTGGTAACCAGACTCGTACCCTCCCTTTTCCCCTAGAACGTGCTAGAGCTGAGCGTCTGTGATGAAGACACAGTGACACCAGATGACCATCTCTTGACAATTCTCTATGACCTCACCAAGCTCCGCTTCCGAGAGAAAACCCACGTGAAGTTCCCACTCAACACAGAGGTGGGTGCAGGTGCCCCAGCCCTCAGCCTCCTGCTTCACGAGGGGCAGCTGGTTATTCCTATGGTGCTGTTCTGTGGGATCCTCCCTCTGTAGCCAGGTCAGGAGAAGACAGCACTGTTACTCAAATCCCAGCTCTTTGGCTTACTATCAATAGCTGTGCGACCCTGTGGAAGTTAATTCCTCTGAGTTCTGTTTCCTTGTCTATACGATAGTGATAATACCTACCACACAGGGTCACTGGGAGGCTTAAACGGGAATACATAATTAAAGCATCTAGCACTGTTCACAGTACAAAATGGAGACAGAGTAAGTATTGGTTCCCTTTCTTGCCTCAGAGTCCTCTGCTGGGATGGTCCCAGGGACAGAGGACAGATAAGGGTAAAGGAGGGCAAATCTGCAAATCAGAGAAAGTCAGAGCTGAAAAGGCCCAGGATGTTACCAATTCATTCAACATGTATTTGAATGTCCTGTGGGCCAGGCACTGTTCCAGGCACTGGAGACCCCTCAGGGGACAAGCGTCCTTGCGCTAGCCTGGCTTATACTCCGTGGGGAAATTAAGGTCCAATGCGGTCATGACTTATTGAAGTTACACAGCAAGAGGTGCAAAGCAGTAGATGAAGGAAAGGGCTCCCAGCCTTCAGAGTTGAGCTTGCTGGGGGCAATATCTCAGCTTTCCCTTGCCCCAGGCACTGAGCCCCTTGGGGAGGCGGGAGAGCAATGGAAGCTGGAGGGAGAAGATAAAAGGAAAATGTTCTGGGGCAGAGGGATTTAGCTGCTGGGGCTGGGGTTCAACTCCACACCCTCACCACCCCACCCCCCACCCCCTACTGTGGTCAGCGATGTTCCTGATATCAAAGACTTGGAGACAGAGGCGGCAGAGGGGACAAAAAGAGCCAGGAGCAGCTGCCCCCATTCCAAGATAGCAGGACAGCCACATGGGAAGGACAGGGGCAGGTCCACAGGGTCTCCTGGGGTGACACAGGATCCTGGCTGCCGAGAGGTGTAGACACAGCTCACAACTGCAGTCTCTTCCTCCCACTGCAGGGCATGGAGGAGCTGGAGGTGGAGTTCCTGCTGGAGGAGAGGTGAGTGGGACCCTGACCCCAAAGCAGTTTCCAGGCACAGGCATTGCACAGCCAGGTCCTCCTTTCTGCGGTTTCCCCCTCTTCCGCTCCCACCCCTGACGCTCTTCACTGTGCATTGAAATCACTTGGGAGCTTCTAAATACTGTAGGTGCCTGGGCCCCACCCCTTCTCATCCAGGTCTGCTGATGTCAGTATTGCTTTAAAGATCTAGTGCTCTGGTTAAATCATCTGCTTCAGTTCCTTGGCATTTCTGAGAGTCGCCTCTGGGAAGACTTCCGGCCACCATGGGGATGGGGCCTTCTTGAGGCCACGGTGAGAAAGAGGTCAGGACCAAAGCATCTCCTCCTGGACCCAGAACTGTTAGAACACACTCCCCCAAACCCTGGCCTGAAGCAGGCCGTGCCCCTCTGCAGCCAACTCTGGAACCAACTCAAGGGGAGGCTCAGGGCCAAGATGTGGGGTTATTTCTCATCATTTCCAATTAAGAAAAAGATCCAGGGTCCTGGAGGTATGACTATGCTATGGGCTCTAGTGAAATTGGGTCACAGAGCTGGGGTGTGGGAAGAAGAGGACGAAGAGAGAGGAAGGAAGGGAAGGGGCAGTGAGGGAGGGGAGTAGGGCCCCTGCCCGGAGGGGACAAGCCTGCCCGGGGCAGCAGTGTGCCTTGTGATTGGGCAGCCAGCTTCTTAGTCCTGGCAGGACTAAGTCTCCTGCACTTATGATCAGCCCAGGGACAGGGGGACAATGAGAGGCAGGAACTAGAACAAGAGGGCTTGTCAAATTCCACCCAAAGAATCCTCTGCACAGGGGCTCTTAGAACTATTTGAAATGCCTCATTAAAGTGAACTTAAATTTAAAGTGACAAATTAAAATCAACTTTGTTTTACATTAAAGAAAATCTGGACTCTCTCCTTCAGTTTTTGGTTTGACAGAACTTTTAGGGAAAACATTCCTTGGGTGAATTAGAAAGTAGCTTACAGAATGAAATGTATCAAAATTGGTAATGAGTTGATCTGGAGACACAGTCATCTTGGGCTTAATTTTGACAAGGGAGGCTGTGGACTCCCCTGGGGGAATTGTAACCTTGGAGGCTTTCTCAGCTTTGTAACACAAGGACATTTCATATTCACCAGGCCCCTCTTTGGCTGGCTTAGAACTATTTGTTAAATGTACAAATTAAAGCACAGAAGAGAGGATGAGTCTGTTTTGCTACCAGACTGTTTATATCTGCTCGAGGGGGTGAGCTCCGGCCTTTCCTTACAACCTGTTTTTCCTCATAACTCCATGCAGTTGCATCTGCTTGGACATAAAGAACAGTTATCCTTTAAGTAAGAAAAAAGAAAGAAAGAAATTCTTCTACTCCCTCTAACCTATAAATCTTTTTTTTCCTGGACATTTTAATTTAAATGTGTGCCGGTTTTCTCCTTGACAATCTACAGATCTAAGGTTTCTTAAGCCAATATTTTTCGCAAGGACTAAGAAGGCTCTGTTATCTCCTAACCAACTCTATGCAGGCTCTTTGTCACCTTTGTGAGAAATCAGTCAAGAATGATACGACTTAGAGAATAGACCTCTGGTTGTCAAGGGGAAGAGGGCATAGGGGATTGGGAGTTTGGGATTAGCAGATGCAAACTATTGTACATAGGATGGATAAACAACAAAGTTCTACTGATTAGCACAGGGAACTATATTCAATATCCTGTGATAAACCATAATGGAAAAGGATATGAAAAAAAAGTATATATGTTTAACTGAATCACTTTGCTGTACGGTAGAAATTAACACAATGTTGTAAACCAACTATACGTCAATAAAAATAAGTTTTTAAAAAAAGAAAGATATGACTGACTGGAGTTTTCGTCTTGTTTTTCAGCCCCTCTCCACCTGAGAGCCTCATCACCAATGGCGTGCTGGTGGTAATTGTTCTTCTACGCTCCTGCAGCTCCAGAGGCCACCTGTGGCTGCTGCTCTTGGGAACAGAACTGTGGGAGGGAAAACCAGGCCCAGCTTGGGCCCTTGTCCCAGAGCTGCTAGGAGTCAGACTAACTGAAGCCAGATAAAGGGAGCATGGGCAGTGGTGGGGGCAGAAGCTGGGCTCCAAAATATCTGGGTCATCATCCCATCACCCTGGCATCCCATCTCCCACGACAACCTCAGGAACCTCCCCAATAAAAGCACCCACGAGGCTGCAGCCTCCTCCTCGAGTCAGTCTCATCCCATTTCCCCCTAATTCCAATCTCTATAAGCACGCGTTCTGGATTTAAAAGATTTCCATAATTAGGCTGTTGGTACAGCCATTTCAATTAGATGCATCTAAAGCCTCAGGATTCAGGACGTCTCCCTGCAAAATCAGTCTTTGGGAGTTTGTAGCCTGATAGAGCATCCCAGGCGACTTGTACTCAAGATGACCTCCCCGTCCTTTGTTTCAGTCTCGACAAATGTCCTGTCTGGAGGTTCATGCAGAGTCCAGGAGACAGAAGAAGAAGAGGAAGAGTGAGCCCTTTGACAGCTTCTGCTGCTGGGGGGTGGGGAGGGCACTGCCACCTGCCAGTCCTGTCAACACCCGGGTCTGCTGCTCCACGGCTGCCCTGGGCGCATGGGCGCAGTCAGGGAACCAAAGGTTTGGCCGAGCCTCCTTGGGATCACCTGGGACCACCTTACCCTCAGGGGTCGTAAACCCCGGTCCTCCTCGCTGCCCCAGGGGGCTGCTCTTCCAGGTTCTCACACGACCCCCAGAGCTTGCCAGCCGGATGAGCGCCCAGGCCAGGGATTGGCGGCACGGCACTGCCCATCTGTCCGCGTGGATGTGCGGTGCATCCCTGCCGGACCAGGGCTGCCGCGTGCTGATCTAGTGCTGTCGGCAGCACCCAGGGCCGCTCACGCTGCACCCCTTCCTCTAGTCAGATTACAGTTCCTGGAGTCCTAGAATTTTATAGCTGACAGGGACCTAAGAGATCCACAAATACGAGACTCTCCAGCTCACCACTCTACCACATCCCCCCCATGTAAGGCTTCCAGCCCTGTCTGGGGAGAGGAGAGTGGTACGGCCCCACAGGCGTGGGTGAGGGAGGGCGGAGGAAGAGGCTTTGCCCCCAGACTGGCAGTAAGGGGAGGGCCTGCTTTCAGTGCAGTGGGAGGGTAACTTCGGGGCACCTCGTGGAGGAGCAGAATCTGGGAGGACTAGTCCAGAGAATTCAGCATCTCAGACCACACACACACACACACACACACACACACACACACACACACCCCTTGTTAAAATGCAGGTTCCTCGGCCCTGCTGGCCCTTCAGAATGAGACTCTCTGGGGCAGTTTAATCTGTGCCTCCAGTAATTCTAAGCCCCTGTCCTGGGTGCCTTCGGCTAGGTCTTTTCCTGGCCTGAGTTGGGGTGGGGAGTGAGAGGCTTCCTGGGGGTCTCAGCCCTCTTGCCCTCTCCTGCAGTGAAGGGCCTCCTGGTGACAGTGACGGAGTCCTTCGAGCACACCCAGCGCCTCGCACCCTGCCTGCAGCCCTGCCACACAAACCCTGCCTGCTTCCACTACCCCAAGTACTTCCTGCCCCAGGTCCACATGGAGGCACCCAAGAGCCGGTGGAGCTGTAAGGTAGGAAGCTCCGGCAGTGGGGGTGTAGGGGCCTGGGACGGGGTGGGGGGCTGCGGGAGGAGCCCCTCCCCCTCACAGAACCGCCCATCCTTCCAGCTCTTCTGCTGCTGTGCGCGCCAGAACAGCCCTGTGTGCCGGCCCCTCAGCTGCCTCCCAGACAGCCAGGCGGTGACCCTGCCTGTGGTGAGCGCCTGGCTCTGGGAAGGGGCCCCGAAACAGCTAAGCCTGGATTGCCTGTGGCAGGGAGATGGGGAGAGTCTGGGGGGCCCGTGGGGGAGGATGACTCGTGGGGCGTCTCTCAGGCAGGGTAGAGGGTGGAGGAGTCTCGTGGGGCCGGAGACTGCTGAGCTGCCGTGTGTGGAGGCCGAGTCCAGGATGGTGGGGAGGGTCAGGTCCAGGAGAGAACCTGTACGCGCGCAAGTCGGGGGGCACAGTGTGGTGGGTCTTCGCTTCTTTGGTTGGGGCCACTCGGCTCTGGACCGTCACCCCTGACAAACTTTTCATCTTTCACTTCCCAGAACGAGAACTGTGAATTACACATGAAGGCTACACCCTGGTAAAGTGCCCTCTTTCGCTGTCCCTCTGACTTATTTATCTTCAGGGATGTAAAGTGGTATCTTGTGGTTTTGATTTGCATTTCCCTGATGGCTAGGGATGCTGAGTGTCTTTTCACAGGCTTATGGGCCATTTGTGTATATTCTTTGGAGAAATCTCTATCCAAGTCCTTTGCCCATTTTTAAAATGGGTGATTTGCCTTTTATTGTTAACTTGTAAGTATTCTTTGTATATTCTAGATACAAGCCCCTTGTCAGATATATGATTTCCAAATACTTTTTCCTATTCTGGAAGCTGTCTTCACATTGTTAATGGTGTTCTCTGAAGCAGAGACGTTTTCAATTTTGGTGAAGTTTAGTGTATATATATTTTTTCCTTTGTCACTTGTGCTTCTGGTGTCATACTTAAAACAACATTGCCTAATCCAAGGTCATGAAGATTTACTTCCATGTTTTAAGAGTTTTATAGTTTTAGCTTTCATATTTGGGTCTATGATCGATTTTGAGTTAATTTGTATATACAGTGTGAAATCGGGGTCCAACTGCATTCTTTTGCATGTGGATATCCAGTTGTCACAGCATCATTTGGTGAAAAGACAGTTCTTTACCCTTTGACTTTTCTTGGCACCCTTGTCGAAGATCAAGTGACTGCAGTTTCCATTTACAATTTGATAGCTATTTGTCCTTGGTCAAGTTATTAAGCCTCTCTAAGCCTCAGTTTTTCTCATCTGTAAATTAGAGCGATTGCAAGAGTACTGTCTATCGTTGGGTTGTTTTGAGGATCCAGTGAGATAACACATGTGAAGAAATCAGTGATCTGAGAAGTGGGAAACTCAGGAAATACCCAACTAATGTTATTATTCTTGCTGTTTTATTACTCATTCCTTGTTGAGGCCAAGGCAAGCTTTCCTCACAGCTGTGTCTGCAGGCCTCTACTAGACATGGAGGAAACATAATGGGAGAACTCTCAGGCTCTGCCTTCAAGGAGATTTGACCTTGTTAGTTACTCAGGTCACTAAGACTCAGGTTGGAAATTGTCAAGGTCCATTCGCCTGGAGTCACTGAGGAGCAGGGCCTCAGAGGATGCAACAGATGTTGGTGGGCAAAGGGAGGAGGCTCAGAACTCAGACTGCTGCTGGGCTCTGAGAGCCGACAGACCCTTCCAGGAAGTCGCAGGAGGTGAGGTTGGACAGATCGGGTGGGGGCTTGGATGCCAGGCCAGAAGCCTAGACTTGCTCAGGTCAAGGGAGTGATAAAAAGAGGGCAAGTGCTGGGTATGCTGCTCTGCCCCACCCCCCCTGCAGACCCGTGGGGGTGACAGGGTGAGGTCAGGGATGTGAAGAGTTTTTGTCACACAGGATGCGTCTTACTCTGGGAGCAGGAAGAGCTAACCAAGGAACATGAGCTCCATGAGAACAGAGCCTTGTTTTTCCAGTTCAGAAGAGCCCTTACTGTAGAGCCTTATTCAGCGGGATTGGCCAAAAGGATCTCGGGGCCCCTTGTCACCCATGTCTGGCCTTGGGCTCCAGAAGATGCCTGGGGGTAGCCTTTCAGGACTTCCCAAATCTTGTTGAGGGGGCAGAGGGTCAGTGAGTCCCTAAATGTGTTAAGTACCTGCTTACGGTACATTGGCCAAGTCTGTGGGGGCTTTATATTTGTTATCTCATTAAGTGCTGAAGACAGTGCTGGGAGTTAAGCACAACTAGCCCCATTTTACAGATGAGAAAGCAGAGGCCCAAAGTCACAGAGGTGATCCCTGGCAGAACCAGGCTTCGAGCCTAGGTCCAACGGACGCTAAAGCCATGTCTTCTCCATGGAGGTGGAGAATACAGGCCTGCTCAGCAAAGGTCCTCTGTCCCCACAGCTCCCAGGCACTGGACGTGCGGCTGGGCTTCAGCCTGTGTCAGGCAGAGCTGGAGTTCCTGCAGAAGCGGAGGGTGGTGGTGGCCAAGGCGCTGAAGCAGGTTTTGCAGCTGGAGGAGGACCTGCAGGCAGACGAGGTAGGTAAGCAGAGGTCCACTCCAAGCCAAGCTTGTCCTTCCAGCACTGTGCCTTCCAGCTGCCGCCTGCAATCCCTCCCTTGCCCCAGGACGGCCTCGGCACTGCCTTTCCAGGTGGCCCTTCCTGCTGAGGTTCCGGTGCCCAGGTGAGGGCTGTGCTGGTTGTGATTCAGTTGTGTGTTCACAAGGCGCAGGAAGGGCAGAGTAGAGAGAGAGGAAGGAGTCCCAGCTGCTCCCCGCCGTGTACTAATAGATCCTGAGACGATGAGTGATGTCTCACCTACATGGGGCAACGTGGCCTGCTTTCCCCAGCCAGGGAAACACCTGAAGCACTACCACCTCCTACATTCCACACACCTCCACTCAAAAGGCCCTAGGCCTTTCCTTCTTCAATTCTCCCTTCCCCCAGATGTGTGTATGCATGCAGAAACACACACACACACACCCCCCCAGAACAGCAGTGGGGAACTGGAGAGAAGCAGCTTCCACAAACAGGGCCAGCTTCTGCACACAGGGCAGATAATGGTACCTTTGCCAGAGCCCTCTGTCACCTCCCTGGTGTGGGCTGAGGCCCACACTCCCCTGAGCAGCATGTCAGCCCTTGAGAGCCCCCCTTCTAAGGCCAACCGCAGGCGTAGACAGAGACCTCATCCCGGAGGAGGGCTGTGATGGGGCTTCAGCCAACAGTAGGTCTTACCCTCCCCACTCAGGTGAAAACAGAGTGAGTCTTGGTAAAGACCCCACGCCTCCCTCTCCCATCTATCGGGAAACGTACCAAGGGCATCTTACATCTGTGTAAACCCGGGGATAACAACCCTGCTCCTTCCCACGTCAAAAATCCATTTACGCCTGCTTTTACACATACGGCCTATATGAACCACGTATCATGTGCCAGGCCTGAGCCTGTGCCCGGACATCAAATCCCTCCACAGCAGATGTCAATTTGCAGCCATTAGAGACTCACACACCAGCTGGATTCTCAAGCAAGCCAGCCAGCCCTCTGGACCCCAGTTCATCATCTGTTAACCAAGGGCTAGATTGACAGTGCTCAGAACTCTTCCAGCCACAGCTTTCTCATTTACCAAGCCTGTCACCGACCATTGGGTTTGGAGCTAAGGTCCAGTTCTAGACCGACCAGGTGGCTTGACTCTCTGTGAAAGGCAGTTTTCAGGTCACTCAGTCCCCACTCCCTGCTTCCTCCTCCACTGCGCTTCCGAAGCTCCTGTCACTCCAAGTCTCCTCCCACCCAGCACTGCCCCAACCTTCTGCCTCTGTGTGCCCCCAGGTCCCGCTGATAGCCATCATGGCCACTGGGGGTGGGACAAGATCCATGACCTCCATGTACGGCCACCTGCTGGGGCTGCAGAAGCTGAACATCCTGAACTGCACCAGCTACGTCACTGGCCTGTCGGGGGCCACCTGGTAAGGAGCCGGAGGCCACTGTCTTGTAAAGCCCAGAGCAAGCAGCCAACGGGCTGGCGGAGGGGGGGCGGGGGCTGGTCTCTAGTGAAGCTCATCCGCCCCAAGTTAGAGGGACTCACGACACCTGGGCAGCTCTACCACTCACAGCTGTGTGACCTTGGGCACGCAGCTTAACTTCTCTGAGTCTCGTTTTCTATATCTGTGAAGTGGGGACAGCGATAGTACGGACCTCATGGGGTTGTTGTGAGATGCGCTCCTAGCACTGGGTACACCAGGGACAGGTGTTGGCCATTACTCCATTACTATGGCAGGGACCCAGACGCATGGAGGCCAGCTAGGAGGAAACCATTGCTGCCACCAACCCATCCTGCTGGGGAGATGCAGCTGCCCTCTCTCAGACCGTGCCAAGTCTCCTGGGGTGGGTGCTCTGGCTGCCACATTCCAGCCCACCCCACCCCTGTGCACGCCCTCTGCCCTGCAGGTGTCCTCGGGCTCCCCCCTCCTCCCTCTTGCTGGAGAGCAGGGAGAGTGAGCCCTCAGCTGCCCCACAGGTGAGGCCAGTGCGAGGCTGGCTTCTCCACAGGAGCCACGGCACCTCGGATGCACGACGCCCGTGGGGGGGCCCACAAAAATGTTTTAATTTCTTCTAAGATCAGAAAAAAAAAAGAACTTCTAGGTTGGAGAAAATGCTTGCATAAATAATATTACTATATGTGTCTTTATACAACAGTCATAAAAGATAATTTTTAATATTTGTATGGTGGGAGGGGCCCACCAAAGTCATAATGCAGCTCTGGTCTCGGGGGACCTGGGCCTGGTGACCAGCCACAGCCTCTCAGCCAGGGCTGCATTTTACTCTGTGCGGAGCTCGTGGGCCTCGGAGGTCCGCGGCTGGGCCCCTCATCCTGGAGGGGCTCTGGGTAATTTTCATTTGAGTGGGTGGATGCGAACTCCTTTGAGGACAACCAAGGGTTCTTGTTGCACCAGAAGCCCTGAGGCTACAGCCCAGATGGGACAGAAGAGACTCAGACAATTACCGGCACTGCCTCTGCACCGAGCACTGGGGTGACTGCTTCCAATGGGCTCATTTCTTCGTCACAAAAGACTGTGAGGAAGATGTTGTCGTCCTCAGTTTACAGCTGGAGAAAGAAAGGAATTTGCCCAGGGCCACTCAGCTAATGAGCGGCAGAGCTGAGATATCAACCCAGTCTGCCTCAGTCCAGGGCCCACACTCTTTTTTTTTTTTTTCAGGGAGCATAGTCTTAATCTCACTGATAAACCACTGCTCATGGGACGCAGGTTAAGGAGATAAACCTGCTTGCATCAGGGTAGAGGGCCACCTGCATCCTCCTGGCCTACCTCTGGACCAGGCAGGAAACTGGGAGGACTCGGGCCCAGCTGGGGTGGGGGGCGGGGGTGTCTCTTGGCCTGGGAAAGCACTGGGAAGGACGTTTATAGAATCAAAATCAATCATTTGTAATGTCTTTGAAAGCTTTTTAAAAGTACGAAAGTAACAGCATGAACTTTATGGAGAGCAGGGTACTTTCTGTCAAAGAAATCTCCTGAAGGAAGAGGCCACTGCTCGGACAGTGGTGCAGCTGTAGGCCAGGTCCACTGTGGGGAGGGGATTCCTGGCTGCTGTCCTGACCTAGACTGAGAAAAGCTGGGTCTGGGCCAAGCGAAGGCAGACAGAGGCAAAGACCCAGGGTGAGGGGATTTCCATCTTTGTTTTACTCCTCCCCACTGCCCACACAGAAGTTAAGGAGAAGGGGAAATATGTCTTTAGCTGGCACCACAATTATGGGATTTAATGTGCAGAGTGGGGAGAGTCCAGGATTTGGAATCAGCCAAGCCTGGAGTCAGATGTTGGCGCCACCACCCCGTGGCCCAGCACTTATTCCGTGCCAGGTACTGTCCTAACCACTTTATCTTAACCCATGTCATCTTCACGATAACGCTGTGAGGTGCGTACAGTTATCCTTCTCCCCAGTCCACAGATGGGGAAACTGAGGTGAGGAACAGTTAGGACTTGCCCAGATCACACAGTTGGCGAGGGGCAGAGTCTTACCCAAGAGGATCTGCATCCAGAATCCTCACTGTTAAGCAATGTACTCTACCTGGCACACTGCAGGCAGTCCAGATGTGGCAGCAACTGTGACTTTGAGTAAGAATGTTCTCCCCTCCCCCACCAGGCCTCACCTGCTTTCCTCCAGGCTCCTCTCCTGGCAGGTGAGGGTTTCCCATGACCCGCCCACCTCCCTTCCTGCCAGGGTCCAGGGTCTATCACATCAGAGCTGGCTCAGCTCTCTCAGCCACGCCTGTCTCTCTCCAGGACCATGGCTACCTTGTACCGTGACCCTGACTGGTCCTCCAAAAACCTGGAGCCTGCCATCCTCGAGGCAAGGAGGCATGTGGTCAAGGACAAGATGCCTGCCCTGTTCCCAGACCAGCTCCTTAAATTCAAGGAGGAGCTCCAGCAGCGCAAGCAGGAAGGCTACAAGGTCACCTTCACAGACTTCTGGGGGCTGCTGGTCGAGGCCTGTCTGGGGGACGAGGTAGGTGCTCAGCTTCCCTCGAGGCCCAACCTTCCCCCGGGCTGATTCCCAGCCCTCTGCCTTCATCAGGGCATCAGGAGGTATGCCACAGCAGGAGGGAGTTAGGTTAGACCTGCAGATGCATCTTTGGGCCGTAAGAAGCATGAGGCATCAGAACGTGTAATGGAGGCAGATGGTGGGACTGTCTTCTCGAGTCCCTTCAGAGTAGGACTGAGACCCTCACGCTGGGGCTGGCTTAGGTGCAACCCTGGAGAGAGGCAGCCTGCCCGCTGAGAACCTGTGAGAGAAAATGAGGAGGGAGCCGTCAGACACCTGGGAGGTGCAAGTCTGACCCCAAGTGGAGGAGGGAGGAAAGAAAGTCCAGGTGGAAGCATCCTAGCCCACTGTGCAGTCTGAAAGGTCAGCAAGGCCCTTGGAGAGTCCTCCAGCCAAGTTGGCTGTCAGAGGAGTCTGACACCACAGCCCCCCCACCACCACCACCACCAAACGGGCCTGCCTCAGGACCCCTGCCCAGTGGGAAGTGTGGCCTTAGCACAAACCCAGGCATGGATTTCGGAGCAGGGCAGCTGGGGCCCTTAGCCAATTATACTCCTGTAGTTGGAGGTCTGCTGGGCCCCTTCCCATGGCCACCACACAGAGGATGGGCCCAGTGGGGTTCCTTCCAGCTCTGATATCCAATGATCTGGGCAGCGTGTGCCCAAGAAGAGAGCCAGCCTGTGTTGGGACCCAGCTGCTGTGAGAGCCACGGGGACCGTGGTGGGGCAGTGGGATCCCCATGGGATGCTGTGGTCCCAGACATCAGGGTAAGCTCAGCTAACATCTGGACCCTTCTGACTGCACAGGCCCCAGGGAGGAACCAACTTTGGCTGTTGCTTGACCCCAAAGCAGAGCTTCCCATCTAATTTCTATCCAGGCCTATGACTATCTACCCCACTCCCAAAGGTGTCTGAATTCAAATCAGAATTTACCAGAAGGAAGAGGGACAGCAAATTATTTTCTAGTAGATCTCCTCTCCCAGAAAACACAGACAATCTGAGCAACAAAGGATGGCCCAAACCTCATCTTCAACACTCATTCATTCCCTCATTCATTCGTTCAACAAAATTAAAGGAACTGTGCTAGGCAGTGGGGGTTCAGACTTGGGCACTCACAGCTTTTGATGCGTCCCTGCCCCTTTTGATAACCCACTGTCTACTCTGTCCCCATGATGGAGCAGGGCGGGCAGAGGCTGAGGGTGTTGGCTTTTGGATTCAGGCAGGACAGGGTTTGAATTCTGGCTCTGCTCTGTGCCATTCCTTGAATGGGAATTTCGTCAATAAATGGTAGTTAATATTTCTAACAGTAGTTAGAGTTCTATGTGGTGAGAAGGAAAGCTCCAAGGCTTTTGACATTAGAAGTCTGAGCATTGCCCAGGTTTTGGTGTGGGAAGCAGCCGAGGTTCCTGGGAAAGCAAGTGTAGGATTGATGGGAAGAGGTCTCTGCTCTTCCACTCTGACCAAGGCAAGAGCCCCTTTCCCTCAGGCCCCCTTGACAGTGAGAGTGGACTGAGCTGTTCCCTGAGTCTGCAACTTCCTCTCCTTCCATGACAATCACACCATATCTCTGGGCCCAGTTATAACTGGCATCCTACTGGCCTTTCAAGGGAGGCCTAAGTGTTCTTTGACCCACACATGCATTTACCATCCCACACAGGTTCTGTGGCCTTTACACACTCAGGCAACCATGGATGTCACCCACCAGGCAGCTGCTTGGCCTGGGGTCAGAGCCTGGGCCTCTGAAACCTCCACTGGCCTTGTCTACACTGGCTGATTCACTTTGGGAGATGGCCTGTGGTCCAGACTGATCTGCAGGACTCCCATTCTGAGTATACCACACAGTGCTCTGGGTACTTAGAGGGAACTTGACTGCCATCTGGTGCCAAGTTTCCAAGCCTTTTGTTTTTTTTAAAAAAAAAAAAAAGAAGAAGAAGAATCTTTTATTTCCTCCCAAACAAATTTATGAGAGAGCCCAACATGCAAAGCAGATTTTTAAAAAATGGAGCTGCTCCGATTTGAGTGGGGTGGAAGGTGATGATGAAGAGGGGACACTGGTGGCCTCTTCCACCCCTATCTTTTCAATCTCTGGTCCCTGAGATGCGAGGAGAACCCTGGGACTCTTAGGGACAGCTCTAAACTGCAGATCCAGTCCCACCCCATCCATGTGTCCTGGGTGGTGAATGGCCCAAGGGTGAGTAAACCTTCTGCAGGTGCATTTCAAGAGCAGGCGTGACCGGTGTCAGCTGAGACCTCTACAGCAGCCTGGTGGGCCCAGGAGCCAGGAAATGGGCTGCTGGAGGTCCAGACTGTCCTCTTATTCTGCACTGCTTCCAGGCTGCTCATCTACTTCTTCTCTGTAACCACTATTTCTCCTCACAGAGAAATGAATGCAAACTGTCAGATCAGCGTGCTGCTTTGTGCGAAGGCCAGAACCCCCTGCCTGTCTACCTCACCATCAATGTCAAGGATGATGTAAGCAACCAGGACTTCAGAGGTAACACTGGTGGCTCGCAATTTCCCGGGGGGTCCTTTCTCAGCAGGCACGGGCACTCGGGACCCCAGCACACACACCCTGCCACCACATCTCTGCCAACCTCCACACCCAAGGACTGTACTGGCAGCCGAAGAAATCCACTTTGCTACCCCCTTCTGCCCAGATGCATGTAGGGGGTGAGCGGCAGGGGTCCCTGGCTCCCCTGAGCAGAAATTTGATGGGACAGAGGAAATACAGGCCTCGAAGGGAAAGAATCCTAGATATTTCTTAAGGTTCCGGGATGGAGGGACTCTAGAGACCTGCCCTGCTTCAATGTCCGTCTTTGGTCCCGGTTTATCCGGTTTTGAGGAACAAATGAGCCCGTACAGGTTGCAGGTTGAGGCTTGCTGGGCCAGAAGAAGCCCACGGGCGCCCCCATGTGCCCTGCTGGGGAACTGCGGCCTCCGGATCCCAGGCTCCTGGAGGCCGGAGAGTCGGGGCGAGCCGCGAGAAGGGTGGGCGGGGCCGTCCGGGCCTGATACTGACGCCCTGCCCTGCTGCTTCGTGCAGAGTGGTTCGAGTTCTCCCCCTACGAGGTGGGCCTGCAGAAGTACGGCGCCTTCATCCCCGCCGAGCTCTTCGGCTCCGAGTTCTTCATGGGGCGCCTGATGAGGAGGATCCCGGAGTCGCGGATTTGCTACATGCTCGGTGACGCCCGGCGGGGGGAGGCCCCGGGAACCCTGCCCCATGCTGACAGGCTCAGCCTTTGATTAGAGGAGTGGCGAGGAGACACACTCGGTTCCCCAGGATCATGTCCCAGCTGCTGGGCTGGTTATCCCTTGAGCATGTGACCCTCCTGGCATCTGTCAGCATCTGGTCATCCCAGGAGAGGCCCCTGAGCCTACCGTGAGACCAGCCTCTCAGACTTCCCTGATCTCCCTGTGGCCCAGAAGGACCTGACAGGGAGATCAGGTCACTGGGGACCAAAGGGGACTCTCCCAATATCCTTGTCTCCAGTGGTCTCCCTGGTGTCTGTTCAGAACCAGACTAGGAGTGGCAGGCTGCAATGGAAGCTTCTGGAACTTCTACCCCCTTCCTTCTGGCTCCAGAAAGCCACATGCCGGTTTCTGGGGGTTGACCCAGCCCCTGGGATCCAAGGGGCCAAAGGGGACCTCAGGGTGAAGACAGTCTCTGGGGAAGCCTGGCCCAGCTCCCAACGCTATGCTCCTTGGTCCTCTGGAAGTCAGGCCCACTGAATGAAGGGGCCTGACCGTGATCTCCACTCGTAGAGTTCTCCCCTTCAGGGTCCAAACTACATCTGTCAAAGGGCGACTGCAAAAAAACAGACCCACCTTTACAGCCTCAACAACAGTTATGCCCTTATTTAAACTAGTTGTGTGCCTCCCCCTCTCTTCCATCTATCCCAAATCCAACCCATCCCAGAAAGTCCCACTTAAGCCCCATGTCTTCTGGGAAGTCAGCCCTGAAACCCACAGCCCCAAGCAGCCTCTCCTTCCTCTGAACACCTATGCTGTTGGGCATGTGGCTCAGAGATCTGTGGGTAAGACACTTGGGCTTGAACTCTGGTTCCTCATTTATTAGCTAGGCAAAGTTGGCCAAATTACCTAACCTTCCTGAGCTTTAATTTTCTTATCTGTAAATTGGGTTTGAAAGTAAAACCAATCTTACAGAGGATTCAAATGGGTCATTGTATGTAAAAGATTTCACATGAGTATTATTATTACGGTGTTGCATTTTTTAAATCATAGTAAGAAGTGGTATTACATTTACTGAGTGCTCACCATGTGCCAGGCACTGTCCTAAACTAGTGTATTAACTGATACAAGAGGTGATGTCTGGACTTGAACTTGAAGCCTGCGCTTGTCAGCATTAAGTCCCTCCTGGGGCTGTGCCTCATAGGCCTTTATACCCTCTCCCAGTTCCAAGAAGAGGGAGAAGAGCTGAGTCATTTATGTTGAGCTGCACCAGAGGGGAGAGGGAAATCAAAGCCTGACCCACTCCCTGACCTACCTGACTTGGAGGGGGCATCAAGTCCAAGGCAAAATCAATGAGCATTTGGGTGGGCCTGGCGGGTCTTGGGCAGACCTGCTCATCGCTGGTCCTGCTCCCTAGGTTTGTGGAGCAGCATCTTCTCCTTGAACCTGCTTGATGCCTGGAATTTGTCCCACACCTCAGAAGAGTTTTTCCACATGTGGACAAGGGAGAAAGTGCATGATATCGGTGGGTGACCCACCGGCTTCCCCTCTTGGTTGGGAGATGGGAGTTGCGGAGAGTGGATCACAAACTGGGGACCAGTCCACCTGCCACGTGTTTCAACATCATCCCTATGGCCCACAGAGCTAGGAAGGCAGCTAGGGGGTCTTCCCTGGCTGGAAAGGAGGGTGGTTGTAGGTGGACATACGTGTGCCAGCTCTAGCCTCACCCAGGGGAGTGGGTGCGCCCGTGTGGCAGGCTTGGCAGGGCTGCACGGGACCCAGGAGAGCTGAAGACGGTGGGGATCTATGAATGCAGTTAAAGGTTGCCCTTCTGGACTCTCTGTTTTCTCTGGAACGCTATCTTGCTTGTTACCCTACTCCGTCTCCTCTACCCTGCCCCTGTTCTACATCTCTCCCCTGGGTCCTCCTGGCTGCGATGCCAGGGCCTTGAGAACTAGGCAAGGAAGGTGTGCACTCCACTTATAGGCTAAGCCCTGAGTGCAGGGCAACCGTGCGGTGCTTCACCGGGCGATCTGGGGACCCCAGCTCTGTGACCTGCCCTCCATCCCCCCTCCCTTGCAGAAGACGAGCCACTCCTACCTGAAATCCCCAAATGTGATGCCAACGTCCTGGACACCAAGGTGGTGATGCCAGGGTCGTGGCTGTCCAATACTTTCCGCAACATCCTCACCTACCGGGCCTTTGTGTCTGAGTTCAACAACTTCCTGCTGGGGCTCCAGCTGCACAGCGACTACCTCCAGAACCACCAGTTCTCCATGTGGAAAGGTAACCCTACCTGCTGCCATTTGAGGCCTACCTCTGTCTAGAGGGAGGAGCAGTAGTTGTGGCGGGAAAAAGGATGAGAAAATCCCTCTGCCCACATTCACTGGGCTGAATGGCAGACTCTCCCCACGGTGTAGTCCACATTTGGTGAAGCCTTGAACAGTGGGTGGAGTGGCGGTGTATTTAATTAATTGAATCTGTACAATAACTCTATACAGCAACTGTATAATAATCCCAGCAGGTAGAAATTGGCCCCATTTTACAGAGGGGGAAATGTGGGCCCTGACTTTCTACAGTTGTGTTCTGGGGGCACCTTTTAATGTGAATGCTGCTCCCAGAGTTGGGTAGGGATAGCCCAGCCCAAGATCCTCCAATTGGTGAGTGGCAGAGCTGGGTCTTAAACTGTGGTCTTGCAGCTTTGTCCCCACCCTGCTGAGGCTCTAAGGTTGACTTTCCACCATCTTTGGTATTTTACTTGGCCACAGCCTGCAAGTGGCTGCTTGAGCCTGGCCTAATAATCTTTGTCCCCGCTGTCTGGGAAGAAAAGGCAGCTGGCTCTAGGCCCACGGTTTGCACTAATTTACAGAATAGTCTTAAGCCCCTGCTACCCCACAAGCTCTGTGGCTGAGCCCTAGTGGGCTTTCTGTGCATGTTCCATAAAAGACTTGCTACACCCACCCCAACCCCACCAGATAATGCTGTTCTTCTGCAGCGCACTTGGGGGGCACTGGGACTCACCGAGCACTCTGGCCAAGGGGAGCGCCGGAGGCCAGGATGAAGTGGATGAGCTCTGGGCAGGGCATCCCATCCCCGCCAGGTGCCTCTGACCATCCGCTGAGATCAGGGCACCGAGGAGTGAGGATAACTGGAAGCCTTGACTTTCAGACACGGTGCTGGACGGCTTCCCAAACAAGCTGACAGAGTCCATGAACCACTTGTGCCTGCTGGACACTGCCTTCTTCGTCAACTGCAGCTACCCACCCCTCCTCAGGCCCGAGAGAAAAGCTGACCTCATCATCCACCTCAATTACTGTGCCGGGTCGCAGACAAAGGCAAGTTTGGCAAAGAAAGGCTCCGCGCCCCACTCCGCACAGGCTCCAAAGCTTAGCTTTGGAGAAGCTCAAGCCACTGTGCCTGGTGGAGGTTAGACGTCCAAACCTCAGGGGGGCAGCCTGCTGGCCCTCTCGCGATGGGGCACAGGGTTTACTAGATTCACTGAGCTAATTCCAATTTTATTCTTACATTTCTCATATTTGGCAATTCTTCAGCTGCAAAGACAAAAAGTTTTAAAAAATAACCTTAATAGAGCCCAGTCAGTTCTAAAGTTGTGTACCACTTCAGGAACTTGTAATGGCCTGCTTTCAAAGGGATCCCACGGTCTCCCCACCGCCAGGAAGTATGAGCCTCCACGTAATTAGACCAAAGAGTTAGGACCAGAGATTTTTATTTATCTCCTTTTGAAAAGTACTGGATTTTCAAGGGAAAGAAACTGTTTTGTGGTCTACTTTAACACAGTCCTATCCTGAGGCCAGGGAACAGGGAGTGTAGACAGATGACAAGGATGACACCATAATGATGGCCTAAGTGTGTAAACAAGGAACAACATACTTTCCTACACCTGAACTCTCTTGATCCTCTGCCAGCCCTTTGAGGGAGATGGCACAGCTGCTGTTATTCCTGCGTTAGAGGTGAGGAAGGTGAGGCATAGAGAGGGTATGTGGCTTGCTTAAGATCACACAGCTAGTGAGTGTAGAACGGGGGAAGAATTAAGGGGATCTGATACTCCAAGTCTGCTGCTCTTTCTGTTACATCATGTTCATAAAGATGCCCTTTCCAGCCCTGTGGCACTTTGTCGGTTCCAAAGCCCATGCATGTCCCGCAGGAGCCTGGCCAGCCATGGCTCTCACCCTCTCAGGGAGCCCCCCTCCAGGTCTGTGTTTGGGCGAAGCATCATTGAAAGGGCTTCTGTCCATTTTGCTTGGGGAAGGAGCTTGCGGTTGGATACACACCAACCTACTGCCTCAGGCTCTTCATCCTGACCAAGCTTTGTTCTAAAAATAGCACAAATAGGCAAAACAGTCAGAGACCTTTGTTAGGTGGGGAAATCAGAAAGCTGGAGCTAAGAACTCTGTTTCTTGACCCCATCCCCAACCCCTCCTGATACTCAAACTTGTCCTCCTGTGACGTTCTAGCCCATGAAACAAACCTGCGAGTACTGCACCGAGCAGAATATCCCCTTCCCCAAATACGAGGTACAGGAGAAGGATGATAACCTCAAGGAGTGCTACCTGATGGAGAACTCCCAGGAAGCCGATACACCCACTGTGATTTTCTTCCCACTCATCAATGACACCTTCCAAAAGTACAAAGCCCCAGGTAAGCTGCCGTGAGCTCGGATCCCACCCCCACTGGCCTTGGACAGAGGGCTCCTGTTCTTAGACCTGTGCAGTTTTCCAAAAGCACTAACAGGGAAGGCTGGCATAGGTCCAGTCTGAGCCAGCCTTGACACTGTGCAGTGCCACGGAGGTCCTCAGATGGGCAAGCTGTGTCCCTGCCCTGGGGGGCTAGGGGGTGTGTGTGTGTGCACGTGTGTGTGTGCACATGTGCACGTTTTCTTGTGGGTGTGCAGGGCTGGGCCTCAGGGAGAGGGACAGAAACAAGCCATTACAACCTCACGTCACAAGGGGCTACAGTGAGTTGTGCTCCTGCAGGTGTGGAGCGAAGCCCCGAGGAGCTGGAGCAGGGCCAGGTTGACATCTATGGTCCCAAATCTCCCTACGCCACCAAGGAGCTGACGTACACGGAGGCCGCCTTCGACAAGCTGGTGAAGCTCTCCGAGTATAACATCCTGAATAACAAGGACAAGCTCCTTCAGGCCTTGCGACTGGCAGTAGAGAAGAAGAAACGCCTGAAGAGCCAATGTCCCTTCTAAAGTCCCAGGACAGCTCACGGATCCCGTGTCTGCTTCTACCATCAGAGGTGCAGAACCCACCAGGGCTGACCGGCCCGCACAGCCAACTCTGCTCTCTAGCAACAGCTGCAGGCAGGCTGGCCTGGGCTTTCTATCAAAAAACTAAAATTTAAAAAAAAGTTGAGGGAGAAAGAGACAAAGGAAAATAACAAGGGGATGTATGAGGCCTTTATACTCACTGGAATTTTTTTAAAACCTTCCCTGCAGGGTAAGGGGTCCAATAGCCACAGACTCCCACACATGCTGAAGTATGGAAAATAATAGCATGGCCCAATTTTATTTATATAAGAGGCTGGTTCCCCAGAAACCTCAGACTCAGAGCTGGAACTCAAAGCCCTCCCCTCATTACTCCTCTCTGCTCGGGGAATGTACGAGAGGACCTGAGAAGCATTCTGGGTTCTCTGGAAAAGATGGTTTTTTTAATTTAAGGCAGTTGTATTCTTGTGATTTTTATTTTTATGAATCAGTGTATTCATAGGACGTGTGATGCTCAAAGATCTAGATGGAGCACTAGAGACCTCCTGGTCTCTTCAGCAACAAACACAAACAGGTGGTGGGGTTTCAGAAGCCCCTCTGCAGCCCCTTAGCCCCAGGACTCTGAGTGATCCCTCTGATCCTGACTGGGCAGCCTCGACTGAGCTCCCAGCTCTAGCGAAATACCAGGCAAATATCTGCAGCTCAGTTTCATTGAACAAGGATCTGGGATGCAGCTCAGGGATGTCTGGGCGGGTCCACCAGGTATCAGGTGAGTGATTCTGCTCAGTGTTGCCCACTCCTCGGGGCTACCATTTGCTGACCAACCTGCTCCAGGAGCACATCTCTGTCCTCTCACCACGTCCTTTCTGGTTTCCAGATGGGATTATTTATTTCTAAGCGGTATTCCTCTTATTTGTTATGTAAACACCATGGCCACCACATTCCCAACTCTTGAAGAGTCACCCTGAGATAACAAAACTGGAAAAGATCAACCCAAAAGAACTAGGTTAACCCTGAGGAAAAGGCTCATCCTTGGAGATGGTTTCCAGCTGAATCTCTGGGAAAGCTCTGGGACCCCAAAGCTCAAAGTATTCAGGTCTCCCAACAGGCTGGGAACTTAACTAAAGAAATGTGTAATCTGAGCCATTGAGATGCCTGGACAGTTGGAAGGTGTGACCAGAAAGGCATGTGGTCTACATGAAGCCCAGCAAACCTGGAAGACATGGCCCTCTCTCTGGGCCACCGTGCTCCCTAAGCAGTCCTTTGGATGTTAGCAGATGAATGGTGACAGGTGCCAAGTTTACCAGAGTTGTCCTCTGATGTATATCCTTGCTACTCAAAGTGTAGTGGGGGAGCTGGTTAGAAATGCAGAATCTCTGGCGCCACCCAGCCATATTGAATCCAGAATCTGTATTTTAAGGAGATTTTCACCTGCCTCCAGGTGATGCTTACACATATTAAAGTCAGAGAGGAGCGGATTTATGCCATACTCTCCCATAGGCTGGAAAGCATGACTCCATCACCTCCCCTGAGCCACTGATAAACTGGGCTCCTGGACCTGCAAAGCTGGTCCCCACCCAGAGAATGCTGACTTGGGACCCCACCCCTCTCCTCCACCAGAGCAGCCAGCTGCATCACTTTGCTATCTTTTCTTTCCATCTGCAACAAACAGGTTCTCCTTAAATGATCAGAGAGAGCCACTGGGCAAGACCTGTGTGTTTATTGTAAGATGAAGGCAGCCCGGCCTTGGACTCATCAAAGTATGTAAAACAAGGTTTATAAAAGCACTGTATTATCTGAGCACGGAATAAAATGGCCACGTGCGTAAGTGCTGTTGACTCATCGGCTTCCATTATCTGATGCTGCAAAACATGCGTAACTGCTGCCTTCATCCCTGCCTGGGCTTCCCATGCGCACTGCCAGAGGTGTGAGAAGGCCGTTTCCATCCCAGCCCTCCTCTCCTCCTGCAGGGGTCCCCCCTTTCTTGTGTGGTGGGGTGCCCCTCTGTTTTTATGAAGCCGTGTCATCAACCAGTGGAACACCAGCCCTTGCTGACTCATGCTGTTTGAAGCTCAGATGGTTTTCACGAAGCACTGATTGATGGAGAGGAAAGAAGGGCAACCAGCATCAGCTGATACACAGCAGTCTGTGAACAGCCTCTGCTTTGCAGGAACCTTAGATTTCGGTTTGGGGAAAAGATATGAAAAGATTTGTATACAGACTTGAGGAATTAAATAGTGACTTAGCTTCTAAAACAACGCTGGTGATGTCACAGAGCAGGACATGAGTAAGGGCCACACAAGGGATAAGGACAAGGTGTCATCATCTCCGAGAGGGGTGAGGGCACAAGGTCCTGGGAAGGACAGGGAGGCTCCCTCCTCAGGTTCTCTGCTCTCCGCCTATAACATGATTTAATAGAAAAATGAAACTCCTCTCTCCCTCAGTGTTCCTCCCTCCCTGTCTCCTCTTTCCTTCCTGAGAGCAGCCAGCATGACACAGTGCCACGCAGCCCAGGCGCCCTGCCCCACAGTCGATGTTTTCTGCCCCTATGTCTCCATGAAAACACTTCTTCCCAAGGTCACCAGTGTTTTCCTAATTGCCAGATTATACTAAGCCAAATGGCACCAGCCCTCTACAGGCCTTATCTTACTTCATTGTTCTCCGCATTTGGCCCTGCAGACCACTCCCTCCTTCCTGAAACCCTCCCTTCCCATGACTTCCTTGCCAACAGCAAGCAGTTAGTTCAGTTCCGCTCGCAAATATTTATTGGCTTCCCACTACGTGCCAGTCACTGCTGTAGGCACTGAGACAATAAAAAGGATGAACAATTGACCCCACACTTCAAGGAGCTTCCTTCTGGTCCCACGCAGGAGGCCTGCATGGAAACAGAGGCTTGCGATATGAAGAGGAAGTTCCATATTACCTGTGGACACACGGGGCACACATTAGGGGCTGCCAACCCAGCCCCAGCGAGAAGGAGCCAAGCCGCTTCCCAGGCCTCCCCTCCCCTCTCTCCTTTAACTGCTCGAATTCCTTGACACTCTCGCCTTAGCTCTCTCCGCTTCTCACCCTATACTCTCCTTAAGCAATCTCATCTACGCTGAGAACTTCTACTACTGCTTCTATTCTGTTTATACATTCATCTATCCGTTGACACTTAGGTTGCTTCTACCTCTTGACTATTGTGAGTGGAGCTACTATGAACATGAGTATGCGAATATCTCTTAGAGACCCTACCTTCAATTCTTTGGGATACATACCCAGAAGTGGGATTGCTGGATAATACAGTAGTTCTATCTTTAATTGTTTGAGGAACTGCCATACTGTTTTCCATAGCAATTACATGGATTCACTTCTGTAATCTGCTTTTTTCCACTTAAAAATATGTACTGAGCATTTTCTCAGGTCATCAATACTCTACTTCTATAACACAATTTTCAGAGACTATGTAGGAATCCATCATCTGCTTAACTAGCCCTTCATGGGGGGAACAACTGGTCACAGCTTTTCACTATTATAAATGATGTGCTTATAGACATTCCTTAAAGCTTTACATTCATTATTCCTTCAGGATAAAATTCCTGAGAAGTGTGAGCATTTCTAACGACTAGTAACGGTATAATTGACATACAATAAACTGCACATATTTAAAGTACACAATTCGATGCCTTTCAGCAGATGTATACCACTGTTCACCATCACCACAATCAAGGTAATGAGTAAATCATTCACCCCAACAGAAGTCTTCTCATGCCCTTTGTAATCCTTCCCTCTGCTGCGCCCCTGCTGGGTCACGTGGTAGGTGTCTGCTCCACTTTTTAAGAAACTGCCAAACTACTTTCCAAAGTTGCTCCACATCCTCACCAACAACTCATATGATCGGACTTAATTTCAGACATTCTAATAGGCATATAATAGTATCTTGGTTGGTTTGTTTTGTTTTGTTTTGTTTTTCGGTCGAGCCGCGCTGCGTGTGGGGTCTTAGTTCCCTGACCAGGAGAGGGACCCAGGCCATGGCAGTGAAAGTGCTGAGTCCTAACCACTGGACCACCAGGGAACTCCCTGTTTTCTTACTATTGAGTTTTAAGAGGTCTTTATATATTCTGGATGCAAGTCCTTTATCAGATATGTAATTTGCAAATATATTCTCCTAGTCTGTGATTTGTCTTTTCATTCTCTTTACAGCATCTTTCAAAGGTCAGGAGTTTTTAATTTTGATCAAGTCCAATTTATCAATTTTTTTCTTTTATGGATCATGCTTTTAGTATCATCTAAGAAACCTTTCCCTACACAAGGTCACAAAGGTTTTCTGCTATGTTTTTTTCTAGAAGTTTTATAACTTTGTCTTACATTTATGTTTATAATCATTTTTAGATAATTTTCACATATAGTACAAAGTATAGATCAAAGTTCATCTTTTCACATACGGATGTCCAACTGTTCTAGCATTATTGGTTGAAAAGTCTTTCCTTTATCCATTGAATTGCCTTTGCACTTCATCAAAAATCAATTGACTGTATATGTGTGGGTCTATTTCTAAACTCTATTTGTTCCTTTGATATATTAGTCTATATTTTTACCAATACCATGCTGTCTTGATTTGTGCAGCTTTACAATGAGTTTTTAAATTAGGTAATATAAGTCCTCCAACTTTGTTATTTTTCAAAGTTCTTCTGGCTATTTTAGGTCCTTTGCATTTACGTGTGAATTTAGAATCAGCTTGTCAATTAACAAAAATAAAAGCCTACTGGGATTGCACTAAATCTACATATCAGTTTGGAGAAAATTGACATCTTAACAATATTGAGTCTAGTGATCCACAAGCATGGTATATATCTTCATTTATTTAGACTTTCATATTTCTCCCAGAAATGCTTTATGGTTCTCAGTGTATAGACCTTGTACATTTTTTTTTAACTAGATTTACCCCTAAGTATTTAATATTTTCAATGCTATTGCAAATGACAATGATTTTTTTTACTTCATTGTCCAGTTATTCATTTCTAGTATATAAAAATATAGTGGGTTTTTGTCTTATACCCAGAAACCTTGCTAAATTCACTTACTAGTTCTACGAGCTTTTTTTGTAGATTCCATAGAATTTTCTACATAGATGATTATATTTTCTGCAAATAAAAACAGTTTTACTTCTTCCTATCCAGTCTAGATACCTTTTCTTTTGCTTGCCTTATTGTACTAACTAGAACCTCTAGCAGGATGTTAAATAAAAGTGGTGAAAGCAGACAGCTTTACCCTGTTCCTGATCTTGGAAAGCATTCAGTCATTTCACCTTAAGTATAATGTGGAGAAGCAGAAGTCTTGAATGTGTATTTTCAAGATTTTTGATAAGTATGGACTCCAGAAAAGTACCAATTTACACCATCTCCAGCAATGTATGAGAAGGCACCTTTCCCTACACCCTTGCCAACATTAGGCATCTTAGAAAAATAAAAGTCTGCCATTCTTAATGTTATCTGTTCATTTTTAATTTGTTTCTTTGGTTATTAATGGAGATCAGCATCATTTAATGTTTACTGGCCAATTGTATTAGTTTTATTGGTTGTCTGTGTCCTTTCCTCACTTGTCTAATGGTTCACTTTATTCATTTCTTTCTTAATAATTTCATAGTAGCTTTTTAAAGTTCTAATGTCCTTAAATATATATATATCTCACATGTGTCTGTAATATTTTACCCAATTTGTCTTTTGTCCTTTACTTTTGTTTATGGATATGTTTGGCTTTTTTATATATACTATTTTTAATAGAATTTTTTCGTCGTCTTAGATTCACGGCAAAATTGAGTATAAAGTACAGGGAGTTCCCATGTATCCCTTATCCCTGCAACACAGCCTTCCCGCTATCGACATCCCACACTATCAACATCCTTCATCAGAGCCTTACATGTGTTACAATCAATGAACCTAACCTACACTGACACATCATTGTCGCCCCAAATCCATAGTTTACGTTAGGGTTCATTCTTGGTGTTATACAGTCTATGGATTTGGACAAATGTACAATGATATGTATCCACAATTACATTACCATACAGAATAGTTTCACTGCCCTACAAACCTCTGTGCTCTTCCTACTCATCCTTCCCTCCTCTCTAACCCCTGGCAACCACTGATCTTTTTACAGTCTCCATAGTTTTGCCTTTCCCGGAATGTCATATAGTTGCAATCATACAGTATGTAGCCTTTTTAAGATTGGCTTCTTTTTTTTTCCGTAAGTTTATTTATTTATTGGCTGTGTTGGGTCTTCGTTGCTGTGTGTGGGGCTTTCTCTAGTTGCGGAGAGCAGGGGCTACTCTTTCTTGAGATGCGATGCTTTTCATTGCGGTGGCTTCTCATGTTGTGGAGCACCGGCTCTAGGTACACAGGCTTCAGTAGTTGTGTCTCAAGGGCTCTAGAGCTCAGGCTCAGTAATTGTGGCACACAGGCTTAGTTGCTCTGCAGAATGTGGGATATTCTCGGACCAGGACTCAAATCCAGTTACCCTGCATTAGCAGGCGGATTCTTCCCTAGATTGGCTTCTTTCATTTAGTAATATAGTTTTAAGTTTCCTCCATGTCTTTTCCTGGCTTGATAACTTTTTCTCTTCCTTCCTTCCTTCCTTCCTTTCTTTTTCTTTCTTTCTTTCTTTCTTTCTTTCTTTCTTTCTTTCTTTCTTTCTTTCCAAAATACATATAGATAGATAGATAATAGATAGATAATAGATAGATAGATATAGATAGATGATAGATAGATAGATTTTTGGCTGCATTGGGTCTTCATTGCTCTGTGCAGGCTTTCTCTATTTATGGAGAGCAGGGGCTACTCTTCCTTGCGGTGTATGGGCTCCTCATTGCAGTGGCCTCTCTTGTTGCAGAGCACAGGCTCTAGGCACGTGGGCTCAGTAGTGTGGCACTCAGGCTCTAGAGTGTAGGCTCAGTAATTGTGGTGCACAGGCTTAGTTGCTCTGTGGCATGTGGGATGTTAGTTGCTCTGTGGCATGTGGGATTGAACTCGTGTCCCCTGCATTGACAGGCGGATTCTTAACCATTGTGCCACCAAGGAAGTCCCACAAGTCATTTCTTTTTAGCTGAATAATATTTCATTGTCTAAATGTACCACAGGTTTTGTTATCCATTCACCTAGTTAAGAACATCTTAGTTGCTTCCAAGTTTTGGCAATTATGAAGAAAGCTGCTATAAACATTTTTGTGCAGTTTTTGTGTGGACATAAGTTTTCAACTCATTTGGGTAAATATCAATGAGAACAAATTCTAGATAGTATGGCAGGAGTATTTTTATATGGATTTGTTTTTTATATATTAAAAAAAATTTGAAGCTTTTACTTTTTTGTTGACAAATCTACCAACATTTTCTTCATAATTTCTAACTTTGATTTTTATTAGAAAGTCTTTTCCCTTCTAAAATTTTACAAATCTTAGATAGCTTCTGAAGTAGTAGATCTTCTAGCAGATCTATGGTTTCATTTTATTTTTACATTTCAATCTTTGTTTTACTTTGATGTGAGGCAGATATCTAACAGATATCTGACTATGTTTTCCCTTGGCTTTCTTTTCACTTCCTTAGTCACATATAGCTCCCTCTATACATTTTATCCACACAACTCCAAAGGAGTTCCCATTTTACAAACAAGAAAACTGAGGCAGAGAGACAACTCATTGCATTGAAGATCACACAGCTATTAATTTATATAGTTAGAATTCAAACCCAGGTCTTTTGATGCCAAATCTTGTTCTCTCCACCACAGCCTTGGTACTCAAATTATGATCCATGAACAAGCAGCACTGGGCAACACCTGGGAGTCTGTTAGAAATTCAGTCTTGGGTCCCCTTCCATACCCATTGAGTCAGAATCTGCATTTCTATCAAATGTGAGAAGTCTGTTGTGATCCTATTTCCCCAAACTTTGGGTACCTCAGAATCACCTGGGGGGGAGGTGTTGAGCTCCGTCCCTCTTCCATATTTCAACTCAGTAGGTCTGGGGTGATGACCAGAAATCTGCATGTTAACAAGCATCCCCAGATTATTCTCATGCAGGCGCCCGCCACCACCACACTTGAGAAATGCTCTGAAACAACCGAGACATTTTCAAACTGTAACCTAGGACACCAAAAGGGGTGGCTGATTATTTCTCCCAATCTCAATTTAGATGTATCCTTTTCACCTGAAAAGGAGACAACTCCGCGGTTACAGTAACTCTTTTTATGTCAATATGTGGCAATGAGGTTGTGATAATGAGGATAATTAAATCTCCGCCTTTACAGAAAATCAAATAAAGAAAACTAAAGGCAAAAGGCTTTCAAGGGATCCAGGATTTACTGGAGGCACCGTGGAGAAACATCTACCCAAGTAGATTGAAGTCTACTTCCCCTACTTCAAATTTTGTCAACTGTATCCGTGAGTCAGGGTCTCTTCGCCGATGAAATGAGGGTAATAATAACCTGCCAGTAGGTAGAAAGAACCTGCCTGTCAACTTTGTGAACTTTTGTTCCCATTATCGACGTCCATAAAGCTGGGATGTGTAAACGTTGCAGGAGACTAAGCAGCCTCCGGAGGTTCGTTTTTTGCCAGCTCAGATTTGCCCGGAGTCCGACGCCACCTGCCCAGAGGTGGGGCCCGGGCTGCCAAAAGGGGCACCTTCGCCGGCTGGTCTGCGCGGGCGGGTTCGAGAAACACCCTCTTCCCCGCCACGTCCTCCGGGAGGACTCCGTCATCAATAATTCATTAAGACCCTCCTCTCCATTCGCTGGCGCTTCCACCGGCGCTGACAGCGGCCCAATGAGGAAGGACTTGAGAGAGCCCTTCTGAATAGTGAACGAGCTCCCGTGACGTGGCGGCCGGCGATTGGCTGAGGTGGCGCGAGGCGGGGCCAGCTCGGGCGGCGGCAAGAGCCGCGGGGGCAGCTCAGTGCCAGCTGGGGAGGGTCGAGCCCGGAGCGGGGTCGGAGCTTGGGAGCGGCGCTGAGAGGGCGTGCGCGCGGGGCACAGACCAGCGGACCGGCGGCAGCATGTTCAGCTGGATGGGGCGGCAGGCGGGCGGGCGCGAACGCGCGGGCGGCGCGGACGCCGTGCAGACGGTGACCGGCGGCCTGCGCTCGCTCTACCTGCGCAAGGTGCTGCCGCTGGAGGAGGCGTACCGCTTCCACGAGTTCCACTCTCCTGCGTTGGAGGACGCCGATTTTGAGAACAAGCCCATGATCCTCCTGGTGGGCCAGTACAGCACAGGCAAGACCACCTTCATCAGGTAACCCTCCCCGCCCGCTCCTCACCCCTGCGCGCACACCTGTCCCCACCACCTAGGTGCAGGCGGTCCTCCCCACGTGTGTGCGTGTTGTCACCAGCCTTCCGCCTCCCTCGGCCTTCCTGCAGCGCCCACTTCCCTTTGGAGGAACCCCGTCTCCGCTGCTTCCTCCTCCAGCATCGGCGCGACCGTAGGTTCCAGGTCCAAGCGCGGTGCCCGGTGTCTGCAGCTGGCAAAGTAGGGGCTGGCTCTGCCTACGCGGCCAGGAGGGTCCTCGAAACCTCCACCCCCCCCCCCCCCCCCCCGCCCCTGTCTGCGTCCTCCCAGCCCTCTTTCCTTGCTTTTGGAAAGGCACTCCTCTGGCTGGCTTTATCTTATCACCCTAGCCTGGGAACCCGGGGAAGGGAGGGAAAGCGAGGTTCTAATAAGCACCTTCTTGATGAGCGAGTGAGGCCTAGGGCTGGAAATGGGGACAAAGGTGTGAGGTATCAGAATGGGTTGTTGAGTCAGAGTTGCCCGGCGTATAACTATTTACTGAATGAATGAAGGAATGAATACATGAATGGCAACAGTAGAGGGTATTGCCCACGCCCCCTTCCCCTACAGTCCTTGCATGCCCCCCCCCCCCCCCCACAGTGTTCTGGGGACAGGTCAGAGAGGCCTCCTGTTTTCAACTCTGGCACAGCCTCCCTTTACCCTGCCTTAGGAAGTTAGCTGTGTGTAGCCCCCGCACCCGCCAGCGCCCAGTGGAACTAAGGGGGAGTGTCATATTACTATTCGTTAGTTTCCATTTCTTAGATGGGTCATTCCCTCCTCCATCACCCTTGACAACTGAAAATATTTGTCACGCTCGCTGTGTCTCCAAAAGCAAACAGTTACTATGCATGCCTTGACATTCAATCATATAGCTCCTTCCGGGAGTGATTTTTGATGGGAAATAATTTACATTGTGACAGATTGCTTTTTGAAGAGGCTATTTTACTTTTAAAGCAGCTGGTATATTAAGACTCACTTTCTTTGCTTAGGAGACTTGTTTCCCTGGGTTAAACTCTGTGTCAGTTGAAACAAAGTGATCATTTAAGGTTTTGGTCCAGGTTTTGGAAATTGTAACACTCTCTTCATCACTGATGTTCAACAGGTGTTCAAAAAACTGCCTCTATATTTGGATACATGCCATTTCTATTAAGTAGCGGCCTCTTTTTCTCCATCCCAGTGACCTAAATAGTGCCTACAAATAGAGTAGTTGTAGGATATCTGTAGTTTATCTGTAGTTTATCTGGCCTGCAGATAAACTATGAATGAATTCAGCAAAACAAATATACTATATTGAAATATAGGTCTAGGCAGTAAATTGAATGTGAAGGAAGATGGAAAAAAAATTTTAGATTGGTTTATTTGGTGCTTATTGGTAAGCTAAAAATAGTATTAAATATGTCACCTAAGACACTCAAAATGAACCATGGAATTATTGCAGTAACTGATATCTTGAAAGATGATACACAATACATTTAAGATCTTAGTAATACTAACCAGTTTTTCAGTATATGGGACAATGAAGTATTATGACCAGCTGGTACAAGTGGGAGGTGGGCTTTTTGAAATATACAGATAAAGGATAAGAAGGTAAGCATTGTTATAATAGTCTCAGACATTAGCAGTGGCATGTTCACAGCACCCTGGGTAGTTCTTTGTGTCTGTCCTTGCCATCAGAGCTTTATTGTGTGATTAGGGAGCCACTGTTGATGTTATGCCAACCTGGATGTGATGTGGCCCTCTCTCTGCTCCCACAGCCTGGATCATAAGCAAGCCAAAGGCAGGAGAACAAACCCACAGGGACATGAATCGATCTTTTTTTCAGTTTACTGTTTTTCTGTTTCATCATTTACGGGGGAGCTTTGTGCAATAGCTAAGCATAGTTTGAAGGAGGATTTTGAGGTCTGGCAACTCCATCCAAATGATCCATCCATCTCAGAAGGCACTGGAGCCCCATGTGTAGCACCAGGGTGAGGAAGCAGTCACCTTATCAGGAAATCATTTGCTCTTGAGACCTTCCCTGGCCTAAGTGAGTTTGTTGTCAGGCACTAGGCACACAAGTGGACCTGTGAGGTCAGAAGAAAATCAGGGTAGACAGGAAGGTTGGTGAGCACTGGAGACCTGAGTTTGGTTTCAGAGTGGAGCTAGAAGGAAAAGATGTAGCTTCTAGGAGGAAAGCCCCAAACAAAAGGGCAGCTGCTCTCTAGAGTCCTGCACTGGAATTGGGGGCCAGAGGTGTTGGCCCAGGGTGCTGAGCATCCTGTAACCTGCCTGCATCCGTGGCTGTCTTTTCTCTGAGGCTGGTCTGTGCCTGGGTGGTTTGCTTCTAGCCAGTGAGCACTGGAAGTTCATACTTGGCTATGGGGTGCACCTCTCTGCATAGTCAGAGGTTCTCATCTACCTGGCTTACTGCACATCCCAAGAGGTCCTGGTAACACAGAGCCTTCACTGATATGGGGGGAAATTTCTTTCCTTGTAAAGCCACTCAACAAGGCCTTTGGTGTACATTCCACACCTTTGATGAAACCTTACTCTTCCTTCCTTTTGTCCCGTAACTGGGAAGAACTAAGAGCCCCACTGAAACATGGTGAGCCAGGACATTCGCCAAGCATGAGGAAATTGTGTGCCGTGTTCTAATGGAGAGGTCTCCTAAATGGGGTGGATGGAGAACCTGAGTGTCAAGAAGCTGTGCTCACTCCTGCATAGAAGGTCACCATGAAGGACCCAAGTGTGAGGAGGAGGACGGATAGAAACAGTCTTGGTGGACTCTCCTCACATGGGTCACAAAGCTGGCCCAGAACTTCAGGAGACGTTTGTTAAAGTCTTTTGGGGAAAAAAAAAAGTCTTTGGGGGGTAGAAGCAGAACAGCCTATTGTCTCATTGACAGTTTTATTTCTCAGAAGACAGAGGATGAAGTGGGAGGAATTGTTGGTGCCCTGCCTCTGACAAGCAAGAAAGAATTGGCCAGAGAAGGAGAAGAGATGGGCACAGGGAAAGAGGCCATATCGTGGTAGACTCTTTAACAGCCAAGGAAGGGTGGATGTTGGGTTCAGCCAGGCTTATGTCCAAAACTGAAGGAAAACAGATTTCAGAGAGTCCCCCAGAAAATCCCTGAGCCCAAGTTCTGTGAAGGAAGACATTTCCACTGAAAGGATATGAGGTTCACCAAAAATCAATTCAAACCACACAATTGCAACTTCTGATTTTTAAGAGCTCCACTTTCTCTTCCTCCTACACCCTGTCCTGTTCTCTTAAAAATGTATTCTAATGAGGAAAAAAGAAGGAAATCAGTCAAGAAACTATACAGGCTTTTAAAGGGTAGAGACCAAGGAAATTAGGCAAGAAAAAGAAATAGAAGGCATGTAGATTGGACAGGAAAAATACAACTATCTCTATTCACAGAGGACATGATCTTGTATATAGAAAAATCCTAAGGATGTAGAAAAAGCCTTTAAAAACTCTTAAACTAACAAACAAGTTCAGCAAGATGTCAGGATACAAGATTAATACACAGAATCAATTATATTTCTATACACTAGCTATGAATAATCTGAAAATGAAATTAAGAAAACAATTCCATTTATAATAGCACCTAAAAAATAAACTACTTATGAATAAATTTAACAAAAGTAATGTAAAATTTATGCTCTGAAAACTATAAAACTTTGTTGGAAGAAATTAAAGAAACCCTTAAAAAAAAGGAAACATTCCATTATCATGAATTGGAAGACAGTATTTTTAGAATGGCAGTAATACTCAAAGTGACCTACAGATTCACTGCAATCCCTAGCAAAACCCCAATTGCCTTCTTTACAAAAATTTACAAGCTGATCCTAAAATTCATATGGAAATGTAAGGAATCCAGAATAGGCAAAACAATCTTGAAAAAAAAATCGGATTTCTCATAGTTCTGATTTCAAAACTTATCACAAAGCTACAGTAAATAAGACAGTGTGATACTAGTGTAAGGATAGTCATATAGATCAATTGAATAGAATTGAGAGTGCAGAAATAAACCCATACATCTATCATAAATTTGTTTCTACAAGGGTTCCAAGGTAGTTCAGTGGGGGAATATATTCTTTTTAACAAATAATGGTGGGACAACTGGATATCCACATTGCAAAAAAGAATAGAAAGTGACTTCTGTTGGCTACGGGGTTTCTTTTTGGGTGATAAAAGTGTTCTAAAATTGGTTTATTGTATGTCAATTGTATCTCAATAAAAGTTCTTAAAGAAAAAAAAATGTTCTGAAATTGGATAGAGGTATTAGTTTCACAACTTTGTGAGTCTACTAAAAACCATATAATTGTGCCCTTTAAAAGGGTGAATTTTATACTTTATGAATTATATCTCGATAAAAAAATTAAACAATTCAGTCAGTATTAAGCATCCTATGATTTATTTAATTTCCGTAAATTCTGTAATTAGTGCCAGTCAAGTAATTTCTGCATTTGTGTGCAATAATTTAAAATAAAAATGGATGCCAGAAAGAAAACAAATGGGGAAAAGAAAAGTGGAAATAAGCTGAAAGAACATAAGGATAAAAGGAACTAAGGAGCAGACCTGAGAAAAAAAGGAGTATAAACATCTGCCACACAATCCCTATGTTTCTTTTCCTTGTATATTCTTGTCAGTGTATAAATGTGCATTGTTCACAACACTCGTAAGTAAAATCAAGGTATGATGTTTTCCTATAAAATGCTTGATAAAGTAATTATGTTTTAAGACTTTAAATATTAACTATAGCCTTAATGGGGGAAAGGGAGCAAGTGTTCCACACACAAGGGTGAAAGCAAGGTTTATGGACTGTACGAAGCATTAAGATGCTGAAATGAGTGGGCTGAGAGGGGGAAAAAGTGCCTCAGACAATAAAAAAGCCTTTTTAGGTATGATTAGAACAAGAAAAAGAATCAGGAAGTGATAGGCTCACTGCTTGGGACTCTTGCTGTAACATTAACAGAAAGCAGAACTACTCAGCTATTATTTTGCTTCCTCCTTTTCTATCAAAGAAAATGCTCCAGAGATGGTAGAAGGGAGCCCAGCCATGTCTGAGAGAGACTCACACCCAGACGGCAAGGAGCTCTCTAGGGCCTGACACAGGCAAGACCCAGAAAATACCCAGGTGGATAGATGGATGGGAGGCCCTTATAGGAAGAACTTGCAGTTGTGCTCAAAGAACCGTGTTTGGTGATTTGTAAGAAATTATGAAGAATACGAAAAGCATCAGAAAATTAGAAGCAGGCAAATGTCCCAGTTTTCAGAAATGGAGGAAATAGATTTTGTTTAAGGACAAAGCTATACTCCATTCCTTTGATAAGCTCTAGACTCAGTTATTAAAGAGAAGAGAAGGCACTCACTGGGAGGCAGCCTGGTTCACCCATTTAAAAAAATTCCTTTAGGGAAACACTGTGGGCCCGGTTGGGTGGTTCTCACCCTCATCAAGGGCTGGACCCCTGAAAATCATAGTCTTGTGCACCAAATACCATGCCTTTTGCAGATCTCTCCACAATAGTGTAATATTTAATTTTCACCAGAGAATAGACCATATTTACAATATGCGATGTAAGATCATACCTACACAGCCTAGTGTTCCTTTACTCAAGTAATACTGATTTCAGGGATGGGCCCAGCTATCACAGACTATGGAAAAGAAGCCACGAGGGCTCTGGGTGACAAGAGCTGTAACACTAAAGCCCAGGGTAGGATGGGAGCATAGGAGGGACCCTTTATGCATGTTTGGAGGTTGGAAAAGGCATCCCTGGGGATACAACCTAAAAGCTGAACCCTATGGAATGAGCCAGAATCCACTGCCCCAAGGAGATGGGGAGGTGAAAACGAGAAAGTGTCGATGATGAGGCCCAAGTCTGGGTAACCGAGTGGTGGTCAAGCTGTCCGCTGAGATGGGGACACAAGAAGAGGAAGAGTGGGGGCTTATGAGCTTAGATTTAAGCCTGTGTGTAAGTGGACACTCAGGTGTAGAGTGCACGAGGGGTTGGACATATGCATCTGGATCAAGAGGAAGAGGAGCTTGTGGAGATGCTGGGGAAAATGTCACCAGGGAGGTGGAGTAATGCCAGGGGAGGATGGTGGTTCAGAGCCATCTTAGAGATCTTTTGGTTGCAGGTGACAGCAATGCAACGAAAGAAGTCAAGTAAAAAGGTTTACATTTTCTCATGAAACTGATCAGACCAGGGTGTGCTGGCTTCAGGCCTGGCCTAGGACCCCACGTGGTGCCATCAAGACGTAGTCTCTCAGCTCTGCTGGCTTCCTTCTCAGGCAGTTGCTCATGGGCAGACCCTCTCCAATTCCAGACTCACGTTCTGCCAGCTGAGCAACCCCAGTGGGAAAAAAGAGAACCCCTTTCCCCACAGTTTCAGCAAAAAGTCTCAGGTTTGAGTTTCATTGGCTCGACTTTGGCCGTCTGACCATCCTCGCGCCCATCCCTCAAGCCAGGGGAAGGACGTACCCGTGCCTGGAGTGGGTGGTCAGCCCCCAAACCTGTGGACTAAGGGTGGGGAGAGGCAGCTCCTCAGGGTACGGCTATCAAATAGGGGAAATGGACACTAGACAGGTGAAACAGCAGATGGCCCCCACAAAAGCCAGGAAATGGGGCGGGGGGGGGGGGATGGTCAGCAGAATCAGCTGACTCGGGGGGAACCAAGGATTAGCCACCAGGAGCCAGGGTGACCTTGGCAAGAGTCAGTAAGTGGTGGTGATGGAAGCCAGGTGGCGGAGGGTTGAGGAATGAGTGGGAGGTGATGCGTCAAATATAGAAAACTCTCAGCAGCTGGGCGCTGAAGGCAAGGAGCGGTGCCCTGGTCACGGGCATGCCGGAGGTTTGGTGGATGAGCATGACCTCAGCAGAGTTAGAAGTTGATAGAAGGGGCCTGTGGAGGCTCCGATGTAGACGGGGAGCAGCTGGTGTTTCAGAGGCCCTAGAGGAGGCAGGACGTGGAGCAAGGATTCTGAGGGGTGGGGGTGGTACAGTGCGGGTTGAGTGTGGTATTGGCAGCAGCAGTCAGCTCTGGGAGATGCTGTAGGTTGGCCTCTTGTCCACTCACTACATCATCTACCTGACAAAGGGCAGCGGTGCCCGAGGAATAGAAGTGACATCTAGAATCTTACTTCTAAGAGGCATTCAATATAATTTTCAAAACCTTGGAAAATTATGAACTAGAAAGCTGTGGTTCCTGGATGTGTCTGTGGGTCAGAATCACCAGAAGACCTTCTGAAACAGGTTCCAGGGCCTCATCCCAGACCTTATGAATTGGAAGCTCTATGGGTGAGACTGAGAAACCTGTTTCTGTTTTTATAAACTGTGTCTCAAGGTGATTCTAGGCAGCCTTCCCCAGGAAACAATTGAGAACCGTTGCTACCTGAAGATTCAGCTGATGGAATCATGACAGTTGAACCATCAAGCCTGAAGAGAGAGGCTCTCTGTGGTGGGCCTTCCATGGCATGTGGTCCAAACTCCATCTGTTCACATTTTTAGCAGATGACGTAGATGAAGACATAAAACTTTTGATTACAAAACTGGGGATTATGCAATACATGCAATTTAATAAATAGCCTTTTCACTTAATAAGATATGATGAACTTTTTCTTGTGTCATTAAGTAATCTTCAGAAATAACTAACGTCTGCATCATATTCTATTGTACAGCTTGGAATATTGTTTTTAATTTTTTCCCATTTTTTATTGAAGTATAGTTGATTTACAATGTTGTGTTAATTTCTGCTGTACAGCAAAATGATTCACTTATTCACATGTATACATTCTTTTTTTATATTCTTTTCCATTAAAATTTATCATAGGATACTGAATATAGTTCTCTGTGCTATACAGTGGACCTTGTTGTTTATCCATTCCATATGTAATAGCTTACATCTGCTAACCCCAACCTCCCATTCCATCCCTCCCCCAACCCCCTCCCTTCTGGCAACAACAAGTCTGTTCTCTACGTCCGTGAGTCTGTTTCTGTTTTGTAGATAGGTTCGTTTGTGTCATATTTTATTTTTTAAAATGTTTATTTACTTATTTATTTCTGGCTGTGCCACGTCTTAGTCTTGGCACGTGGGATTTTTGTTGCAACATGCAGACTTCTTGGTTGCGGCATGCAGGCTCTGAGTTGTTTCATGTGAACTCTTAGTTGTGGCATGCATGCAGGATCTAGTTCCCAGATCAGGGATCAAACCTGGGCCCCCTGCACTGAGAGCAGGGGGTCTTACCCACTGTACCACCAGGGAAGTCCCTGTGTTATATTTTAGATTCCACATATAAGTGATATCATATGATATTTGTCTTTCTCTGACTTCACTTAGTATGATAATCTCTAGTTGCATCCATATTGCTGCAAATGGCATTATTTCCTCCTTTTTTGTGGCTGAGTAGTATTCATTGTATATATGTACCACATCTTCTTTATCCATTCATCTTTTGATGGACATTTAGGTTGTTTCCATGTTTTGGCTATTGTGAATTGTGTTGCTATGAACATAGGGGTGCATGTATATTTTTGGATTAGAGTTTTGTCTGGATATATGCCCAGGAATGGGAATGCTGGATCATATGGTAATTCTGCTTTTTGTTTTCTGAGGCACTGCCTTACTGTTTTCCATAGTGGCTGTACCAACGTATATTCCCACCAACAGTGTAGGAGGGTTCCCTTTTCTCCACACCCTCTTCAGCATTTGTTATTTGTAGAGTTTTTAATAATGGCTATTCTGACTGGTGTGAGGTGATACCTCATTGTAGTTTTGATTTACATTTCTCTAATAATTGGCGATGTTGAGCATCTTTACATGTGCCTGTTGGCCATCTGTATGTTTTCTTTGGAGAAAGGTCTATTAAGGTCTTCTGCCCATTTTTCGATTGGGTTGGGTGTTTTTTGTTGTTATTGAGTTGTATGAGCTGTTTATGTATTTTGGAGATTAAGCCCCTGTCAGTCACATAATTTACAAATGTTTTCTCCCATTCCATAGGTTGTCTTTTCAGTTTTGTTTGTTTTGTTTTGTTGTTTGTTTTTGTTTGTTTATGGTTTCCTTTACTATGCAAAAGCTTGTAAGTTTGATTGGGTCCCATTTGTTTATTTTTGTTTTTATTTCTATTGCCTTGGGAGACTAACCTAAGAAAATATTCATATGATTTATGTCAGAGAAGGTTTTGCCTATGCTCTCTTCTTGGAGTTTTATGGTGTCATGTTTCTTGTAGGCGGCATATTGTAGGCTCTTGTTTTTTTAATCCAGCCTGCCATTCTATGTCTTTTGATTGGAACATTCAGTCCATTGACATTTAAGGTAATTATTGATGCATATGTATTTATTGCCATTTTAAACCTTGTTTTTCAGTTGATTCTTTGTTTCTTCTTCCTTTTTGGTTTTCTTTTTGCGGTTTGATGATTTCCTTTTATTTTATGCTTGTGTTCTCTTCTTTTTGGTTTTTGTGAATCTGTTACATATTTTTGATTTGTGGTTACCCTGTTTTTCAAGCATGTTGAGGTCCTTGTTTACATCTTCATGTTTGTCCTTTTGCTGTTCCTTGTGTTTATCATCACTTTCACAAATAGGTGTGTGTTTTTCTTTTTGATGTGTATACTGGCTAAGCTAAGTGATTTCCTTTCCACTTGTGATTTCCTTCTTCCTATATCTTCTTGCTTTTCTATTTAGAGAAGACCTTTCAATATTTCTTTTAGGATAGGTTCAGTATTGCTGTATTCTTTTAGTTTCTGCTTGTTTGTGAAATCTTTATTTCTCCTCCTATTCTAAATGATAATCTATCTGGGTAGAGTATTCTAGGTTGCATGTTTTTCCCTTTCAAGACTTTGAATATATTTTGCCCCTCCCCTCTGGCCTGCAGTGTTTCTGTAGAGAAATCAGCTTTATGGGGGTTCCCTTGTAATTAACTCTTTGTTTTTCTCTCGCTGCCTTTGGAATCATCTCTTTATCTTTAATTTTTGCCATTTTTATTTTAATATGTCTTGGTGTAGGTCTGTTTGGGTTCATCTTGTTTGGGGCCCTCTGTGATTCCTGTATTTGGATATCTGTTTTCTTCTTTAGTTTGGGGAAGTTTTCAGCCATAATTTTTTCAAATACATTTTCAATCCCCTTTTCTCTTTCTTCTCCTTCTGGAATCCCTATTATCCATAGATTGACCTGCTTTATATTACCCCATAGGTCTCTTACATTGCTCTCATTTTTTTTTCATTTGGCTTTCTGTCTGCTGTTTTGATTGGGTAATTTCCATTATTCTGTCTTCCAGATCACTTGTCCTTTCTTCTGTATCATTCATTCTGCTATTCAGTGCCTTTAGCTCAGCTTTCGTCTCAGCAAATTAATTTTCTAATTTTTCTTGGCTCCTGCTTATAGTTTCTAGTTCCTTTTTGCAGTAATCTGCATTTCTGTCAATAGCTTTTCTTAATTCCTTCAGCATTTTCATTACCTCCTTTTTGAAGTTGGTGTGTATTAGACTGAAGAGGTCTGTTTCATTATTTGTTCCTGCAGGGGAATTCTCTTGGTCTTTTAACTGGGAGTGGTTCCTCTGCTTCTTCATTTTGCTTATATTTCTCTTATTCTGCGAGTTTAGGAGAAATAATTATCTACTGTAGTCTTGGAGGGCTATTTATGTGAAGGAGCATCTCTGCCTCACTAGTGCGGGTTTAACATATTTTTGGCATGAGGGCTGTTCTGGGTTTGGCTGCTTGCTCTCTCCTCCCTCAGTGTGTGCTGACCGTTATCCCCTTGATAGGGGGTGTGCAGGTGTGGGCTGCTCATGGAAGCATGTTGCTTTTGATTCCAGTAAACTTCCTCTCCCTTTCTTCTCCTTTCCTTCCTTTCCCTTCCTTCCACTCTCCTTCCAGAGCAGTGTGGAAGGTGGAGAGGAGCAGCTCCAGATAATGGCATAGGTTAGACAGCAATGTGCCTTTAGCACATCCCAGCCCCACGTAGTTTAAATTCCACTTGTAGCTGGAAAAATAGAGATGTGAAAGGCTTTACCCAGCACATTCCAGGTTCTTGGTTCAACAGGTCATTCCAGTTTTTCTTGGTCCACTCCCTTAGTAGGTAGAGTAGTTACAAGGATGATGTCATCTGAACAAGCAGTCCTGGTGATAATATGTCAATGATTTGACTAAGGGAAAAACAAGAATGAAGTTAGGTTTTCATACTTAAGGAAGACATAGAGTCTTAAAATGGAAGTGAAGCTTGGCCTGACTTATTAGTTTTTCAATAACTCAAAGAAGATTAAATATTTAAAGTAATCTTATAATATCTTTTAATGGAGTATAATGTGTTAAAATACTAAATCACTATGCTGTACATCTGAAACTAATATAATGTTGTAAATCAACTATGCTTCAATAAAAATAGACTAAAAATTTTTTAAGTAGATGTTTGCTCAGAGATATTTATCTCAGCTTTATTTATTTATTTGAAGTATAGTTGATTTACAATTTTGTGTTAGTTTCTAGTACACAGCAAAGTGATTCAGAGGTATATAAACATTGTTTTTCAGATTCTTTTCCATTATAAGTTATAAAATATCGACTATAGTTCCCTGTGCTACACAGTAGGTCCTTGTTGATTATCTATTTTATATATAGTAGTGTGTATCTGTTAATCCCAAGCTCCTAATTTACCTTCCCCCCTACTCTTTCCCCTTTGGTAACCATAAGTTCGTTTGCAATCAGCGTTATTTATAATAGCAAGAAATGGGAAGCTATTTCAGTGCCCAACAGTAAAAAAACATGGCAAACTAAATTGATACATAGTCACCTCAGAATAGCATCCAGGGCTTCCTAGGTGGCGCAGTGGTTAAGAATCTGCCTGTCAATGCAGAGGACACGGGTTTGATCCCTGCTCCAGGAGGATCCCACATGCTGTGGAGCAACTAAGCCTGTGTGCCAAAAAAAAAAAAAAAAAAAAAAGAATACCATCCAGCCATTAAAAATTGTGTTTTCAAATAATTTTTAATGGCATGAGGAAAAACTAATGGTGAAAAGTCTAGATGCAAAATTGTTTAAACGGTTTGATCCCAATTTTATAAAGAAAAAATCATACTTGCAGAAAATTACTGGATAGAAATATATCAAAATGTTAAAATTAGTCATTATCCTGTATTAATGTGGTCCTGTGCTAGCTGCTTAGCTTGTCATAAACACAGTTTTCTCCCCTATAAGCTAGGGATAAAAATACCTGCTCCAGCAACAGTGAGGGTAAGTGATAAAGCCTATGTGTGAAATGTCTTATAAACTGTACAGCATGATTTCATCAGAATCTATTGTTTGGCGGTGTTTACAAGCAGTGGTGGTGGTAGTACTCATTGCTAGGAAATAATTATATATATCTTCTGGACTATTTTTATAAGACTTTTGTGATAATAAGTGTTTGATTCTTCTCCCATTTCCATTTCTTGGCATTAAACATGAGGATAAACAAAGGAAACTGCTTTAAAAAACATCATTTCCAGATTTAGGACAAATCAGAGTTAAAAGACTAACCCTTTCTTCTCGGTCCTTCTCTTAATGAAATGGTGGATCAAGTATTATCAATCAAAAATACATTATGTAAAACCTTCCAACACATTATAAATTGAAATGTATTTAAACTCATAGCCCTGGCTTTAAAAAAAAATCAGGAAATAAAACTGTTTCTCCGTAGAACTTCCCCGGCGGTCCAGTGGTTAAAACTCTGTGCTCCCAACGCAGGGGACACGGATTGATCCCTGGTCAGAGAACTAAGGTCCCACATGGTGCACCATGTGGCCAAAAACAAAGAAAGAAAGAAAAACAAAAACTGTTTATCTGCTGAACTCAAGAGTTGTGCTTTGTATGTTTCTTTCACATCTATATGGTTTGAAACCTTAGTAATACTCAAAGGAACAAAACATTGGAGTTAAATGCTTTTTGAAAACATGTCTCAGACCACAGCAATGAATTGAACCTCTCAACTCTCTGCACAGATGCTGTTGTATGCACACATATATTAAAATCTCTTTTAGCATTACTCAAGCCATTTGTATAGAATTTGGCTTGAGAATTTAAAAATAATGCTCATAAAACACCCCAAATATATGTGCCATGTTGCATTTTAGAATGCTTACTTTGTGACTGAATAACAACTAAAAAGTCTTAGATTTGTGTATTTGTTTTGATTCGTAGGACTCATTCCTGCAAATGTGCCTGTTGGAGGCTGTTAGCCTCTCATGCTCTGATTTAGGGCAGGTAGTGCTCTCATAGGACTAATAAGAAATCCTAGGTTCTAATAAACCATTTACTCTATTTGAGCCTTTGTTCTCTCATCTGTAAAATGGGGGGGGGGGGGGGGGTGTAAAGGTAAAAGTAGTACCTACCCCATAAGGAGCTTAGGACGAAATAAGGTTATTCATATAAAGACTTTAGAACATACCAAATTCTCAAACATTAGGTGTATTACTAAAATAATGAATGCCTTTTCCACTATTTCAAGCACAAGTGTGACAGACAAAACCTAGACAGAATGCACGAGTGAATACCCAGGGGAGACGAGGTTTGCAGCTGGAATTTTGGATGTCTGTCATTGAGTAATGTGCCTCTTCTAGTTTGTTTGCATGTTTTTTAGTTATTCTTAAGCCTGTCTTTGAGACAATGGTGCTTGGGTATGTTGAGGGACTTTTCATTGTCTTGAAGATTTTTTTTCTTCCCCTTGTCACAAATGACAGTTTTTTCTGTGAAGTCAAAGAGAAATTTTCTAACCTAAGCAATGGAAGAAGAAAGACACTATCTACATATAGCCTTGCATGAAAGCAGCTCCTGGCTGAGCACAGCAGCCAGGGTGCCAGGCACCACTTGGACGAGGCCGAACCATGGCCCTCAGCAGACAGAGACAAAGCGATGTCAGGTCCCACCACCCACTCTGTCCAGCTGTTTGGAGTCCAAACGTCTGTCCCTTTTTTCGTTGATGACTTGGCTGGAGACTCTTGGAGCAGTCACTGCTGGAGTTGGCAGCCCTCTCTGAGTACACAGGAAAAGGAGAGCGAGGTGGAGCCCAGGACCAACCCAGCCAATGCATAGGATGCCCGTGCAGTGGGCTTGCCGGCTGTGAACTTCGGTGGAATCTTTTCTGCAGTCTTCCTGTGGCCTCTTGTTTCTTTGAATTCTTGTTATTGCAGATAACACCACAAAGTCCCTGGAACTTGTAGTTTTAGGAAAGCCTCTGAGTTGTCCAAAAAAAGTATCACAGTTCATCAGCCTCGTGCGTATGTCTGGGCGCGTAACCCGTTTCAGTGCATCATACCTCAGGATCCGCTCAGACACTTGCTTTCAAGGTTGCTGGGTTTGAACCTCATCTCCTCATTCTCACTTTGTTCACATCAGATATTTTGTGTCCTGGCTGTTCTTAGTTCCCTCACCACATGTGACACATGCCTGCCTGCCCAAGGGTGTGACTGAAATTTATCTGAGTTTCACAGTCCCCCAATGTAGCAATGCATTTGTTTTGTTTTTAAATTTAATTTTTTTCTTTTTTAATTCTTTGGCTGTGCCATGTGGCTTTCAGGATCTTAGCTCTCAGATCAGTGATCAAATCCAGGCCCTGGCAGTGAAAGCACAGAGTCCTAACCACTGGACCACTGGGGAATTCCCTCAATCCCCACAACGTAAAGACTTCTGGGCAATCAGCTGAGAGTATCGTATGTTAACTCATGTAACTGACAGGTCCTACTTGGGGTCCCTGAAGCTGGGTGCTTTGTGGGACCCCAAAGCTATGAGGCTAAGCCTGGTGTAAAAGCAAAAGCCTTGGGAGTTCCCTGGTGGTGCAGTGGTTAAGAATCCTTCTGCCAGTGCAGGGGACACAGGTCTGATCTCTGGGCTGGGAAGATACCACGTGCCGCAGAGCCACTAAGCCCATGCGCCACAACTACTGAGCTTGTGCTCTAGAGCCTGTGAGTCACGGCTACCGAACCTGCACACCACATCAACTGAAGCCTGCACACCTGGAGCCTGTGCTCCACAACAAGAGAAGCCACCGCAATGAGAAGCCCGCATACGGCAATGAAGAATAGCCCCTGCTATCCACAACTAGAGAAAGCATGTGCGCAGCAATGAAGACCTAACGCAGCCCAAAAATAAATAAATAAATCTTTTTTAAAAAAGAATAGAAAAGCAAAAGCCTCAGGCCAGGAGAGGGGAGCTCCAGGCTCCCAGTCCTGCATGGCCACTTATGAGTTTGACCAGCAGCAAGCCCCTTTTCTGGTTGTCTTGGCAAACCAGCCATTGCTGTTAACATTGATTCTGTGGGACAGTACCTGTCAGGTTTCAAACCAACACTTGGACCTAACCTTTTGTGAGTCATGTGCTGTAGGAAGCCTAGTGACATTGGCTGCTGTTCTTCAAGCCCCGGCCTCTCTCCACACCGTCCCCCTGCCTCCATCTCCCCCACGGGCCTCCTGGCAGTGCCTCATCCAGGCGACGGGGTGTGGAAATCTCATTGGATGTGGGAGGGGTGTGATCTGGACTTGAATTCAAGATTTGCTGCTGACTAGTTTCAGACTTGAGATCTCAGAGTGGCTGTAAAACCTAAATTCCTAAATTCATACGTGTATATGAAATCCACACACTCTGCGTACACTCGACCAGTGTTGGAGTTTCACAAAGTGTGCAATGCTCTCACTGTAGCTTTTACCAGTATTTCTAAGATTTGTGTGGAATTTCATAAGGGTTTATAAACATGAACCTTTCTGCTCCTAAGAATATTTACTAGTCTACTAGGTGCCTGAAAAAGTTTTGAGATTTTTTAAAAATTAAATTTGAATATGTGTTGATAAGTAGCAGCTTTTCCCCAGCTTTTCTCCAGGGAGAATGGGGAGACCTGGCCCCTTGTTGTCAGGACAGCCCAGTGACTGTGCAGGAGGATGGCTTGGAGAGCTCTTTCCCCTCACTTTGGAGGGAATCATTAGGTCGTGGTACCATATGGAGGCACCTTGAAACTCCCCTTGTTCTCCTTATCTCTGAACAAACTACCAGTTGAAGCCCAGGTTTAAACATATCTGGAGACAGCACAAGACCTAAGTCCGACTGCCTGCATTCCATCTCCACTAAAACACTTACTGTGTGACCTTGGGCACATTGCTTAGCCTTTCTGGTGCCTTAGTTTTCCCACCTATAAAATGGGGGTAATGTTAGTACCCACCTCAGAGTGTTGTACTACACTAGGCAAATAGAACAGTTGACCCTTGAACAACACAGGGGTTAGGTGTGTTGTTCAAGCCTCTGAGAAGTCAAAAATCCACATATAGCATATGGTTAGCCCTCCATACCCGCGTTTCCTCTGTATCCTCAGTTCTTCCACATCCACAGATTCAACCAACTGTGGATCATGCAGTACTGTAGTAGCTACTACCAAAAAAAATCCATGTATAAGTGGACCTGTGCAGTTCAAACCCGTGTTGTTCAAAGGTCGACTGTACTTGGTAAATGCTGGGTGCTATTATTTTTTCTGATTTTTTTTTTGCATTTACTCTAAATTTAAGGGACAGATGTAAATGATGAATCTATTCTGGTGCTCCACAAGTTCACAGAAATGTAGAAACTTTGGTTGACCTTAAAAAAATATCAATTAAATGCTTAGAGTACAGCCTGCTAAGCATGCTAAACAATTTCAACTTTGTTTACAGAGAAAACATACATCTAAAGGTGGTTTAATTTCTTATTCTTAGAAAAACGGCCAAGTGGCGTTGGGTGGATGGTAGTTGCCTTCTTTCCTTCTATCCCTAGAAATAAAATCACAGGTTCTGGGCTTCACTTTGATCTGTCAGGACATTTTAGAAACAAAAGAAATGGTTTAGGACCAAATAGACTGTAAGCTGCAGGAATGGGGAGCTGGAGAAAGTTGTACGGGTTTCTGCCTCTGAGCCTCCTCCCAGGGTGAAGGACTGTCTCCTTGGCAGGGCTGGGACACGGCTCTGTCACCTCGAACAGGGATCCTCTTCCCCCGCCCCCCGCCCCCAGTTCCCGTTCACTGTCCCTGCCGAGTGTTCTCTGAAGGTGTTGCGTTTCCACCTGTTACTTGGTAATGAGTGAAAAGTATTCCAGGATACTCCCTCCTTTCCGTTCCCCTTGGCTGCAGAGGAAGGAGGGAGTGGTCTTTGCCCCCGCCCTCCCATCCCATATATGCATAAATACACTTAAGTGTGTCCCCACATCGTGGAAAGGAAATCTTGGTAGGGAGGAAGGGAGGGACTCTGAGTGGCTTCAGCTGCATGACATGCTGTGGGGGTGGGGGGGAGCTATGTTAGGATACAACCGTTTCCCACAGAAAGCAGACTTTCCCCATCATTCTACCTCGGGTTCCCTTGCCCCACCCCAGCCGTGTAACTGAGCCAGTCCTATGCCCTGTAGCACATCAGCTGCTCTCCTCAGTCCCCGAATGAAAATCCTCAATGACATCTGCTAGGGCCCCTGTATACAGGTTAAACTACACGAGGGCACCTGGGCAAGGGGGACGTGGGGGTAAAATCCAGCTAGAGTACTGCTCGCTAAGCTGTGAGCCCTGGTGCAGGGCTGCATCTGCCTAGAGGAAGGGGCATCTTTTTCTGATTAGCGCTAAGCGCTAGGGACGACCCTGGTGATATCTAATCTGTGCCCTCTCCTTAGCAGCCTCTGTCGCTGAATTCTTTGGCGATCATCTTCCACGGCCATAACCTCCAGGATCCCAAGGGAGCTGTGAAATGCTCAAGGGAGGATGTGGGGCCACACTGATTGCCAGGGACCAGGAAGGAGATGGTTCATTATTGCATTCACTACAGTGGGTGCCCTCTGTGGGCAGGCATGGGGTGGGTGCTGGGAATATACATCTGGCCATAGACATGGCCTGCTTTCAAGGCCCACAAACAGGGAAGGGCAGCGTCCATGGTGAGCACAGCCATGGCCTCAGGTGCAGGGTTCCTGGGGCCCACAGGGCGGGTGTCCCCAACATGCTAGAGGGACAGGGACACTTCCCTAAAGGAGGTGGGCCTGAGCAGAGCCTTCCAGGGTGCCTAGTAGCTGGCTGGGCACCCTTCTCCTGGGTAGTATCTATTGTGCCGATGGAACCGTGACCGGGAATGGCTGTGCTGAGCGAAGGTCCACTTTGAGAAGGCCCAGCAAGTCTGCAGGATGTCTGCCTCTTTCACTAGGCTCCTTACACTGGGGGGAAAATAGGTCTATAGATTTTAAGCTTTGAAAATTCGTTATTAGCAAAGGAGTAAAATGCTACTCATTCTCTTTTTCTTGGGGGTTATACTCTAGGTTTTTAAATGATTGTTACAAATCGGTAGCCTCTGGAAGCTTTCTGGCCTCTTGCTTTGTGACAGGATGGTAAGTGTCTTTTCTTTTTCCCTCTCCCAGATACTTACTGGAACAAGATTTCCCAGGCATGAGGATTGGTCCAGAGCCCACCACAGACTCCTTCATCGCCGTGATGTATGGGGAGACGGAGGGCAGCACCCCAGGGAACGCTTTAGTCGTGGACCCCAAAAAGCCATTTCGAAAGCTCAGTCGCTTTGGAAACGCTTTCCTCAATCGGTAAGGACCAGCAAACTGCCATCTTTGGTCAGGTTGTTTAAACCTGTTCTTTGAATTCGTGCCAAATATAGGTAATGCTTCAAAACCAGAAGAAGAGAGCATGTGTGTTCTGAAAGAGAGAATTTATGAGAAAATACACTTATATTCAAATACTGAAAAGATTCTCTTAGGAAGTGATTATTTATACCTATTCCGGGTGGCTTCAGAGGGCAGAGCTAAGGCCCAGGATTGGATATTGTAAGGACGCACAGTATAAAGAACAAATTTCTAATAATTTGAACCTCACAGAAATGTATCAAGTTGCTTTGTGAGGTAGTGAGCTCCCCATGGCTGGCAGTGTTACATGGTGGCTGGATGGCTGTCTCTCATGCCTCATGTGCTGGGGCCTCCTATACAGAGAGCTGAGCCCAGAGGACCACTAAAGTTCTCCTGATACCCAGATTTAGTCTTGGTTATTCCAGGACCCCACCTCCCTGGCTGTCCCTTTTGCTTTTCAGTCCCGTGCTTTGAGCTGCTTCCTCATTCATTAGAGCAGGGCAGGGGAGATAGAGTCAGAATAACACAAAATGTTAATTTTGTTGCATGGTCATTTTTTCACAGATGTGAGGTTGTAGGATAGCTGAGGTTCTGTCTTGATTGGAGGTGTGTTTTATTTCTACCACCTTTCACTAGAGTTCCCAATGACACAGTGGGGTACAAGACAGAGGACAAGCCAGGAGGGTCTCCTGGACACAGCTCTGCACTTTCAGGCACCACCTGCTCTTCCCCCCACCTCCCTCTGCCTCTTTGCCACTCCTAGCCTATTTTTTTTAAAACCCCTTTCGCTTTCTCCTTTCTTGTGTTCCCTTCACCCCTCCATTCCCCTCTTTTATGAGTCTACCACTTTAGACTGATTGGTTGTGGGGAGTGGGCTGTGGGAGGTGCAGAGCCAGGGAGGGGTCTTCCAAATCCCTTTAGGGAGACATGGAACTAGAGCTGACAGATGAGAGATTCGAACTGCACTTCTACTTTTTAGATTAAAAAAAAAAATAGGAACAGATCCTCCCAGCTGACTGCTGTCCTCCCAGAGGCTGAGGCACCTGATTGCACAACTCCAGGGGGCACCGTGCACAAGGACTGTGGAATGAATGACGTGCCCGGGTGCTGTGTGGTGGCTCTGCCAAGAGCGGCCCAGGCGACCTCCACAGGTGCCTGGTGTGAAAAACTGACCTCTCTAGGGATCTGTACTCTCCTCTGAGAGCTTGTTTATGCTCCGAGAGCAAATCAAAGAAGGGAGCCAAGCAGCAGCAAGGGAATCTGGCAGCAGGGTAAACAGAAATGTGCAGACGAGGCAGAGGGGTCGCAGAGACATTCCCTCTTGTCGCTGACGGTGACTGGCAGGATACTGTCCAGCTGGTCTTTTCCACCTGCAGAGCCTCCCCCCTCCAGCTCCAGAGCAGCCTTGGTGGGCACCAGCCTGTCTCCTTGTAGGTTGAACGCAGGAGGGGGAACACCTGAGGGTCTCTCGGGACGAGTGGACCACAGCTGAGAGGAAGCGGGACAAGAAGCTCCCCCAGCAGGGCCTCCCAGGAGCCGCAGTCATGGGGCAGGCAACAGCTGGGCTTCCTGTTCCAAGACTGGCCCTGGAAGGTTCCGGAGGCCTTGCAAAATGCAGGGCACAGGATCCTTCTCCATGCAAGGCTGCCTGGGGTCCCTTGATTTCATTACCACTGTCCTTAGTCTTATTCTCTCTTTGCCTGACAACGGCTTAAGCAAGAAACAAGCTGCCTTCTTTTTCACATTCCCGTATTATAAAGTCTGTATTCACAAGGGAAAGACAAGAGCGGCTATTGGCTTGTTTTATTTTGGCAGATGATTTACTTCCCCAACAAATTTATTTTTTCTCAAATCCCAAGCATAGAGCAGATGCGTCTGGAAAAGAAGCACTCAGCAAAGATTTTGAATGACAATGTTCTTTATCTGAGAATTTAAAACTTGCTGAAAATAATCCATGTATTATATAATCGTGTTAATTGAATTCAGAATATATAGAAAAGTAATAGCAAATAATTATACAGTATTTACTATGTGTCTAGACTTTACTTGTATATTAGCTCCAAATTCTCACAAAAACCCATGACCTAGGTGCTACTGTTATCCCCAATGTAGAGAGGAGGAATTGCTGCTTAGGGAGGTGGTTTATTTAACTCCCGTGAGGCCGCTCAGCTGATAAGTGACAGTGCTGGGATGGGACCCCAGGCTGTCTGGCTAGAGTCCTGCTAGTGACCGCTGTACTTAGCTGCCCAACGGGAGGACATCCAGACTGAGAACCACTGCCCACTGCCTTCTGTCTAACATTTAAGGCTGTCCTTTACACAGCCCGCCAGCAGTGATGATGAAGATGGTCATGGTTATGTCCCAAATTATAGGTTACTAATGTCACACACACCCTTTTTTCAGGGCTAATATGACAGATGACACTAGGGCCATTTTACAGATGAGAAAACTGAGAGCAAAGAAGTAAAATGACTTGCCCAAGAAGAGGCAGAGACAGGGTTAGAATTCAGGTTCCCTCTTCCCTTTTATCTACCGCCCTGCACCTAATGAAGCACCAGCAAAGAAGAGTTTCTAGTCTTCTAGCCACCTGGTGGCCATGTATACCGGAGGCTCACATGTCAGGGATGCACCATCTGGAAATTAATAGCGTACTTAAGAGTAAACAGCCTGATTACGTTGTATCTATGCAAGCAAGGGAGTCAGTGTGGAGAGCTCAAATGTGTGTGTGTAATTATAGCATCCTCATGGGAACAGCAGCAGGCTTAGCTCTAAAGGCAGGCAGACTTCTTTTTACATAGCACACTTTCTGTGAACTGGGTCAAAATACTGTGCTTAGTAGGAAAGAGAACTGGTTGTCTGCTGTGGAGAACTTTCACCCTCCACCCCACTGAGCCACCACTGGTCCTTCCAACCCCCACAGGATAGGTCTCATTATCCTGGCCCTCCTGTTACGGGGCTCGGGCACCTGCCCCCTGGGGCATCTTTAAAAGAGTTTAGAGATGGTACCAGCCTCGAAGCATTAAGCAAACCAGTAGAGATAAAGCCTCAGTCTCTAAGGCTGGTTTCTAACAAGTGCACTTCTGAGAAATGAAGACAAATTCCCAAAAGGCAGCTTTGAATTATAGAAATTCCATAATTGGACAATTAAAAAAGGAGTTGAGTCCAGAACAAAGAGTTCTATGGAAAATACCTTAATGCAACATTCTGAGACAACACCAATGCTGCTCTACTTTCAAGAGGAATTCCACAGGCAAGCCTGTCTCGGAGTTGCTCCATGGGAATGTGGTTACTGAGGTTCCAAAGTCTGTTGTCAGGAGCTGTTCCACCTCACAGAGGAGAGGTACACCCCTACAGCACGCTGAGAGCACGAGTCCTGGGAGACACTGGCACGTTTTGGTCAGTTCAAGAAATGTCGGAAATTGGCCTCTGACATTTCCCCCGGCAGCCCGCTTTTGGATTGGATGTTAAATTTTTCCCTCGATCTACTTTTCTGAAAATAGTAGTCTTTTTTTTTTAATCCAGATAGCTACAGACATCATTTTCAATTTAGGATCTAGTATGATTTTAAATTGTAGTCTTCCACAGAAGAAATTATTAATCTCATTTACTTCTTCTGTTCCTCTTTGAAAAATAATTTTAATCGCTGGCCCTAGGGATCGAAATTTTGAAACTTCCTTTTGAGCTGAAGAAGTCTAAACAGTACTTCCAATGCTCCTGTCATTTTAGCCAGGCCTGATGGTGATGGTGTGATAAAAACAAACAAACAGAAAAACAACAAAACACCCCACTGTCTTAAATTTGCATAATGATTTAGCAATAATAGAATATATGTGTGTATTTTTCGACTTATACTCTGTTACCTCTGCGTTTGCAATTGAATGAGGCTTCATTCAATAAACTTTTTGCAGACTATGAATATTACATAGTCACTTGGTACCACTGGGATTTTTTAAAGAACTGACTTAATGCAAGTAAACAGCATCGGTCCCCACACATGCTGGCTCCACCAGATAATTTAGCTGCAGAGATTAAGGAAAATTGGCTCTTGCCAAGAATCACTCTTGATTCACTAGCAAAACTAATTCTTCTTTTTTAAACCTGAGAGATTAACTGGTTAGGGGTGGAGGGTATTTTGTTTTGGTTTTTGTGGTGTGCCTTTCCATAATAAACTCCCTGAAGCCCTTCCCATTCATCTTTAACCTCAGGATTTGTCGTGGCTCCCAGATCATTAAGCCATTGTTCTTTGTTGGCAGCTGTCTGCACAGCCCTGGTCTTGTCATCCCAGAAAACCAGCTTTTTCCCCTGTGGTGGTTGGGAGAGGGAGGCTTGATTTAGAAAAGTCCGTGTTTAGGTTGAACTTCATGAAATTGTCAACATTCAGCCACCTTCTTGCTTGTAAAAGTGGTGGTTCCGTAAGGCTCAGTCTGAGGGGTAACCATGGGCTTTTCATAGTCTGGATGTGAAATTACATTCCTCCTGGGCAGTGGAAGGTTAGATCCAGCCTTTGCGGTAGGACCATATGATAATAATTATTACAGGTGAGTTGTCAGAGTCTTTCTGCACATTGAGTGCTATTCACTGTGCCAATTTAAGAAGCTGTGTCATCTCTCTGGTCTTACTCTTATCAGTAAAGTGAGCCAGGGCAAAAACAGCTCCGTACTGTCTTCCATGGTAAGCTTAGGTTTATTTGAATCTAAGGACTACCTGGGAGCCCTCAGGCTGATTGAATTGCTCAGAGACCTGACGGAGGTCACAGGGTGAGTGAGAAGGAAGATGGCCAGAACCAGAACCGGATCTTCTGCCCCCCCGGTCATTGCTCCACCCTCCACCCGTGGACTGAGAGCAAGTCACACAAAGGGGCCTCTTTGGTGGGGAGCTGCAGGGCTGTGGCAGCTCCCTCCTTCTCTTTAGGGTGTTTCCCTCTGGATGATAAAGATACACAACAGAGATTCAAATGCACTAAATGGCAGCAGCAGCCTAACAGTTAAGAGTTAAGAGCCTGAACTGGAGTCAGAACTGCCAGTTTTGCATCCCAGCTCCATCACCTACCAGCTGTGTGACTTGGCAAGTTATGGCATGTGACCCCTCTGTGCCTTTGTTGGGGAGGAAGAAATTTTCCTCTACCCTTCTGCGTTCTTCTGGCTGGTCTAAGAATTAAGTTGACCTGAGACAGATTACCAGGAGAAAATCAAACATACGTTTAATTACATGATTACACAGGAGAGACTCAGGAAAACTTAGTAACTGCCCCAAATGGCTAAAGGCCTCACCATGTTGGAGGTAGTGGTTTGGAACCTGAAAGGGGAGGAAGGCAATTGACGTGGAAATGGAAAAACAAACGTTCAGTAAACAAATGTTTGCTGGGCTGTGGAGACAATGGGACACAGAGAGGAGTTTTGACAAACAGACTTTGCGAGGTTCCTCCCTGTCTACGCACCTAGCTCGTGCTATATTTATCTCTCGTGACAGCTCCCTTCCTGGAACAGGTCCTCTATCTGCATTCCTTAGACAGTTAGAGGGGAGGTCAGAGATTCTTCCTGAGTCTTTCGGGGCCTTAAAAATAATCAGCCTAAGGTCATCCTCATGCCAATGACACACATTTTCGGGGTGCCAGATTCGCTCCCCTCCACCCCTGTCTCGTCCCTTGTAGAACGGAGGCGCACAGCCCCACTGCTGAGGTTGTGGCCAGGATTGAGTGAGTGAATGGAAACTGCTCAGGACAATGCCTGGCACACGGTAAGTGGCCAGTGGATGTTTGTGCCATTTGGTTATTGCTGCAACTACTGGGTATCACTGCACTGGAAATTAAATCACTATTCAGCTACTGCCTGGCTCTTTTAAAATGTTGATCACTGAATTGGAATGTTAGTGGTTGGAGGTGGTTTTAAGAACTGGGATCCCCTTACCTCCTGTCTCACTGGGCCACAGGACTTCTAGCGACTGGCCTGAGACCTACAGCCCCGACCGTTCCTGTACTCACCCCCCCTCTGCTACCCCTAAGCCTTCCTTGGTTGTGGGTGTGACCAGGATTTCGGGTCCACTGTAGGGTTTGATCCCCTCCCCCTCTCTTTTATCAGAAAATACAATATATCAGGTCAGCCCTGGGCGAGGAACACGCTTCTTAAAGCTTATGTGAGGCTGCTGGGCTTATGTGTGTGTGTTTCATGTGAAGTGTAGAAGGCAAGGCACGGATACACACTTGCTTGTTAGTCCCTCCGGAAGAAGTAGGAAATCTATCTTGGGACAGCAAATCTGTGCTTGGAAACATTTCAGCAGACACTTGTCAGTGGGAAAGGCCTGACCCAAGGCTGACTATGGTATACCCAATAAATAACCCATTTTTCACCTTCCTTTCATGGAACATAAAAGAAAGACAAGATTGCTCTAACAGCAGTACATTAGGGGTTTTTCTGATTATAGTATAACTATTTAAGAAAACGCATGTGTGGTTCTAACCCCTAGAGGGTGGGCCGTGCCCCCACACGGGGGTCTGCAAGCTGACTTGTGCTCTGTGCTCCTTTGCCCACCTCCCCAACACCCCCCCCCCCACCACGCACATGCTGGGCAGGGCTGTTGTTGATGGCGGTTGTATGTGAAAAGCAAAGTTTAGCTTTTCACATACAACCCCCGTCACCCCCTCTCAGGGTGCCCCTGGAGAGCTCCCTCCTCCCCCCCCTCCTTTTCCCCTTTCTCCCTCCCCTCCCCCCCCCCCCCCCTTTAGTCTGCAGTCATCCCTCCTGGCCCTGGGCCTGCTCCCTTGTATGTTGTGTGGTGATGTCACCACATCTGACCGTCTTGTTTTGCGGCTCACACATTTTGCCTCTGCTATTGCGTCAGGAGGCATGGGAGTTGTGGAAACCTTGTCTCTTTGCATGGAGGCAGTGGATAGTTTATACATTTTGAATCCCTCTGTTAACTTCACACTAGAATCCAGGGGTTTTGTGTTTCAGAAAAATTGATATTAAGTGTGAGCTTGTGGTTTTGGAAAAAAGTCAGCCTCTCACAGGAATACTTCATGTGAAACAGTTTCACATATGTGCAATTTTCTCAGCATTGCCGGATGTCTTGAGCCGACTGATAAAAAGGATGGGACTGTGATAAGAGACTGAAGTAACTGCAAGAAGTGTGGCCCACCGCAGATGTGCTCAGACCTCTGTTCCTACCCCAGTTAGAGACTTGATTGTGGCATTTTTACTCTGGGAACTTACAGAGAATGCTTAGTGATCCTGGTGCACTTTATTACCACAGATCTGCTGTCTGAGTGTTGGGCCGTGGGGTCTGTAAAGGTGCAGGGAGAGCAGAAAAATCAGAAATGAGGGGCTTCTCATAAATTAACTGGACACCTTGTTTTTAAAGTTATGAGGTTTTTAACGTTACGGGTTGAATACTACTCAACCGACATCAGAAATATCAGGCTGCAGTCCCCAGCCAGCCACGCATTAGTGGCGTGGCCTCGCCTGTCAGAACTGCCCTGTGCTTCAACTTTTCCAGCTGCGTAATGCAAAATGATCATTAGTTATCATTCTACATCTTCCTGGGCTGACTGGAAAATGTGGGAAAGAAAGTCTGAGAAGCTTGTCCCCAGCACCTTCAGCAAAAGTTCATTTGCAGCGTCCGTAACCGCCCCTCCCGCTCAGGGCCACCACCCCTGCCCCGGGGGCAGTGCTGCCCACATGTGCGCGGTGAAGGCCGGGCGGGCCTCCCTCTCCTGCATTCCCAGCATGTTTACTTTCTGAGTAATCCCATCGGTCCCACTGAATGGAAGAATTGAGCTTTCCCCGAGGGTTTTCAAGCCTTCTGCCCACACAGATACCAAAGTTAGCCATTTACAATACAGGAAAAGGAGACACACTCTACAGTTTCCAGCTTAAAACCTACACAGTGCCTGACAGAGATCCCCCCGGGTTGCCTGGGGTGGAAGTCACGACGCATTTCCCTCTGATCCTCTAGAGTTACACAGCTGTCAAAGCTAGCAGAACCTCGCCAGCCCAGGGTCCAAGTGTCTCCACTGACATATGAGGAAACGGAGGCCCAGAGTGGGGAAGCCCTTGCCCAAGGTCCCAGGCACGTTATTGGCAAAGGCTGAGCTGAACCCGAACCCAGGTCTGCTGACTCACAGGCCGCCGTTTTCCTGCCACTTCACTCTGCTTCCAAGGCCAACCCCAGGGCAGCCGACTAGAACCACAGCAGAGGGCTCGGGATGAGAAGGCGGAGGTGGTACCAGGGAGGCGATAGACAAGGAAGGAGGCTTGGAGAGGCTCGGCCAGGGTCCTGTCCTGCCCACCCCTGCCCCTGCGTCCACTCAGGGCACTGAAGCACCTGGAGGATTTGGGGTGATGCCCACAGGTGCTTGCCTCACCCTGAGCCTGGAGGCATAGCATGTCCCCGGGCCCTAGTACCTCCGCTGTCACGTTAGGGAGTGAGCAGGGGCTCGGCGGAGCTTGGGATACTCTATTCCAGTGGGGCAGTGACCCTGAAGGAAGCATGGGATTGCCTGGGAGGAGAAGCCTGGGACACGTGTCCAAGGAGCAGGATAGAGGAGGGGTGGGTAGGGCTGACGAGCTTAGGAGTCACACTGACCTGGGATTAAGGCTTAGCTCTGAGTGACCCTGAGCAAGTTACATAACCTTCCGGAGGTAAATGGTAATGTCTTCCTCATGAGATTAAAATGAGGAACAAATGAGATGATGTCTGTAAAATACCTGTGTTCAATAAATGTTAGCTAAAATAAAATTAACAGTAAGGAATCTGGTGGCAAGGAGCAGCTGGCGTCAGGCCACCCTCTGACAGCTGCCCCATGGACCAGCATCTAGTCTCCAGTGGAGGTGCCATCAATCTCCTCCAAGCCCCCGCTTTTCAGAAGATGTCAGTAGCCAGGAGAGGCCGAAGAGCTCCGAGGTTAGAGCACTCTGCAGCATGCAGGTCCTGATCCCCCCTTTGATCCCTTTCTTCCAGATTCATGTGCTCCCAGCTGCCCAATCAGGTCCTGAAGAGCATCAGCATCATTGACAGCCCTGGCATCCTGTCTGGGGAGAAGCAGCGCATCAGCCGAGGTCAGTGCCTGCCCCGCCATCCACGCGTACCCCCCCCCCACCCCGCCCCAGGCCGGCTGAGTCTCTCCCTGATGCTGGCAGAGGATTTCTGCACGAGTACCCACCTCACATAAATCTTCAGACTCTAAGAGGGGGCCGATCACCTGCTGACCACTCGCTTGGACATGTGACAAAACATAAAGGAGGCCAGCTAGTGCCAGCAAGGGAGAGAGCCCTCCCAGCGGCTCTTCCTCCCTCCCCCACTGGCGCGTGTTCCACCCCAGTCGCCTCTGCAGCAGCCTTCCACTGAGTGAGCCTTTATTGGTATCTGTTTGGTGCGAGATGCTGTACTGCACACTGGGGATGCGGAAAGAACAGGTGCAGTTTCTAGGAGCTTGTGTTCTAATGAGGAAGACGGGCATTAATTACATTATCGCAGAAATAAATAGAAAGCAATAGCTAGGATACTCACTCTACGATGGGGACTGCCTATCAGGGTATAAGGGGGATATCTGGCCTTGGGGCGTTGGGAAGGGCTCTCCAGAGGAAGAGACATTGGAGCCAGAATCTGGAGGATGAATAGGAATTACCTAAGGGAAGCTCTGGGGTGGGGAAGGAAAGACATAAGCTGATACGTTGTTCAGAGGAGATCTGCAGAGATAGAAGATGCTTGTGAAGAACAGTGATGTCTGGGCTTCTTCAGCCTTCACAACGCAAGGCTGAGGCAATACTGTCTCCAGACCCATGCGTTGTGGTTAAACAGATGCACCCGTGGTCTCCCCCACCCTCCTGGTGGAGGGGCTGTCGGGGCGCAGACCAGAGGGCCGTTTACTTACAGAGAGGAAATTCCTGACAGGGAGGACGCTAGGATGGATTCCTGTGGTCCCAGAGGCAGGTCAAGTTCCCCTTATCCTGGTGCTTGAAACAAAAGACAGTTCCTGGAGGCTTTGCCGGGAGGGATTCGTTGCTGCCGTCACTTCTCACTGGTAACTCTTTACAACCCCTTCAACAGGAGCGGCAGGGGTATGGCCGGGCAGTGAACTCCCCCGGCACTCCCGAAGCACAAGTACGTTACACAGGCCCTGGGACACACCTGGGAGCCAGAAAGCAAGAGTCCCGTGACAGGGGTAAAGAAAGGGCTCTCCGTGTCTATAAGCCCTCCCTTCTCATGGCATTTCAGAAATGCTGATTTTGCAGCCTCTGCCTGCCTTGCTGTGACTGCCTTGCTGTGCCTTCACGCATTCGTTCAGGCACGTGGGCCATTAGGCCTCCCTGAGGCCTCCAAAAACATTGCACTTGTAGAAGAAACCACAAATAACCGTTGTTAATGGTCTTCTCCAGCTCCTGAGTGACTTTTTCTTATGCATATACGAACATACATATTTAACAAAAGTGTGATTTCTGTGCACATTTCCTACAATTTGATTTTTTTGCCATATCGTCTATCACAGAATCATTCTCTGCCAGTATATTCAAATCACTTTATTCCTTTTAACAGCTGCTTAGGTTCCATCAAAGGGACATAACATTCGTGTAACTAATTTGTGGATGTTGTGTGGTTAATACATTTTCCCTCTTACAAACAGCACTATAGATAGACATCTTCTTTGTATCTTTACACTTCAGTGCCAATAGATGTTCTAAAGAGCCAATTTAGGACCATTAATTTGGCCCCATAAACATTGCTCTCCAAATACAGTTTTTGTCTTAAAAGGAAAATAAAGCAAACTCACGCCGCACGGCTTTTTCAAGCTGCCCATGTTTCCCCTGCTTCTGCGTGTCTGACGGAAGTATGCTGGAGCTTTGTGTGGTCCTGGAAATTTTCTTTTTGCCTCTAAATTTTAGGACCTCCGGATTTTAGCTTCAGCCTTATCCACTCCTTTTCATTCGTAGGCCTTTGACCAACGCTAAGCATCTGTATTTTTCAGGGTTTCTCCTTGGCTTCGTGATGCTAAGTGTCTTTCCGCCTACAGCTGCTTCAGAGTAGTTAGCATGGCGTAATGCGCTCAGGATGCTTCGGAGACAGTTCTTTTTAACACTTGTAATGACTGACTCGTATCCTGGTCTGACTTACTGTGACATGTCCTTACTCACATCCTATGCCCAGAAATAGCACATCTGGTTCTAACCAGCCACCCTGACAGACAGCAGCTGGTGGGGAAGGACCCAGAACTGCAAACAGTGGCAGCACCAGGCGCTGCAGCCAGGGTCCCCAGGCTTGGGTGCCATACCATGTTCAGGCACCATTGCTGGTTGGAGTCACTTAGCTGACAGTTTCAACATATTCACCCCAAAGAATATGTACTGCTTTAAAGCTGCTTCACGCTGACTATTGCAAACAGCGCTGCGTTCTCACGCGTGCTGCTGTCTGCTTCCATCCCTCCAGCTCCTAAATCACAGCACCACCTTCGCCAGTCATCTGTGGCAACACCGGATGAGGCACAGGGAAAAGCTGTTAGCCCACAGAACACTTGAAACATCCGCCACTGACCTTCTTGGCGGGGCTTTGCCTCCCTGATGGGTATTCCGTCCTTGGAGGAGGAAGGGGGCGGCTGCTGCCCCTCCCCCTGTCCCTTTGTGCAGTGGATGGATCAGCCCTCCGCAGGCAGAGTCCCATCCGGCGGGTCCCTCTCACACATGCAGCCTCTCCTTGAAGCGTGCATTCACAGCGGAAGCATGAGAACAGCCACCAGCTGTTGAGCCCTCGTGTGTCTACACCGTGCTCTTCACTCGGGACTTGCTGAGTTAAACCTGCACACAGTCACGCACAGACAGCAGCCCAGCCCTGACAAGGGAACCCCTCACCCCACTCCTCTGGGAAAGCAGAGCCTAACAGCGATCGTAAGAATTCTTTCCCCAGTTGCTGGGCAGATGGGCCACCAGGCTTGACATCTGGGCAGTGGACAGCGTAAAAGCTGTTAACGAGGTGCCGCTTTTGGAGAACAAGCAGAGGGGATGCATGCTTCGGGCAGTGGCTGCAGGCTGCTGTGTGGACCTAGCTCACTCTCTGGCCTGCAGGGCCATGCAACCCTGGCTGAGCACATGCTGGGCAGGCAGTGCAGCTGCAGGAGGAGGTGATGAGGATGGGGTGAGTGCAGAGCACCCCCAGCAAGACCTACTGACTGCATCGCACTCAGTGTCCTCTCCGTCAGCGTGGGACGAGGCAGATGGCGGTGGGGCAAGGGAACATGGTGTTGCTTCTCTGATGGTCCAACCAGGCGGGAGGGACCTAAGCTGGGGAGCTGGCCTCGTCCTCACTGGCAGCCCTTGGACTCCCCCAGGGTGTTGCCCAGAGCTCTGGGAACCACACGGCCTATAGTGAAGGTATATCTCCAGGAAGGGGTCCTGAACCTGAGGTTCAGTCACGTGCCTCCCCTCACCCATGGCACCCTTCTTCCTTGCTCATTCTTCTCTCTTGTGACATCATAAGCCTGCTTCCTTTTTGCTCTGTGCTGAGTAGAGGGGGCAAGTGTGATTACAAGGAGGATCTGGCGTTTCATGGTCATTGCTCTTCTCTTGGCCAAGGTCATAGGTGACCAAAAGAAACAGTTGACATTTCTACATGATGATTCGTATTTCGGAGTATTTGGTTTGAGGCAAAAGATGGCAAACCCACTCTTATGTTAGAAGTTACCTTTACCATTTAGGATGCGTCTTAGCACAGCCTTCTCATCAGCAGAATCTTGCCACGGACCCTAGAAGTCAGGTCCCTGCTCTGTCCTCCAAAGTGGAACAAGGATGCATAGTCAGCACTGGGGGGGATAAGTGTGGTCTAAATCTCCTCTTTGGGAGCGCTATAAATAAAACCCACTAGAGTAACTGCTTTTGGAGCGATTTTTAGTGTGCTGCTCCATATGGAAACCCACTACCTTTCTGATGTTCCTTAGTTTAAGTATAGTTAGCAACATCTTTAGAACAAAAGGGTGAGCTTAGCTACTAACCTGTAGCTTTCTTGGCTACAGAAAATGCCCATTGAGCAGGGATTAAAATATTCTGGTGTATTTCTAATAAGAATTTTATTCTATTGAAGTAAGAGCTACCTAAAATTCCTACAAACTTTTCTTGATTCTCGTAGCCAATAAAAAAAAAAAAGTTTAAGTTCTTAAGATTTTCTAAGTGCTTTTCTTGAAGTGGGTGAACTCTGACCAGGTTCAGTCTTGAGAACATCCTCTGTCCTGATGATGGCATCCGGATTTTTGACTCAGTTTGTTAAGAAAAGAGCACATTTATCCACACATCCTTATTTTCATTCCCAATCTCTTATTATTCCGGCCCCTGAACTGTTTGCTTCCTGAAATACTGTTTATGTCATGCTGAACCTAAACGTCCTCTAGGATTTATTTCTGGACTCGGCATGAACGCAAGTGTGTTCCCAACTACATGATACAAGTCTCTGGTTTCTGGCTCTAATCATAAGGTCCCTGTCTGACAAGAAGACTGTGAAAAATTCGCATGTGGCAGCTGGTGTACTTGTCCATCTATTTAGCACACAAGCATTTGGAAGGTGCTATTTTAGCAGCAAGTAATTATTCCTGTGGTTTCCTGAGCATGAGGTTTTGTGTAGCCTTCAACAGACTTGACTTTGATAACAGAAATAGTACAATTTTTCCCTTTTAAAATTTTAAATAACTCTCGGGAAAAAAACTCTTGATCTGAACTTTCCAGCAGGTCTACCAGCAGGTTGAACCTAGGACCTAGGACCATCAGTTTGTCCAATGAAAGGCTCATTATAAATCCTTGAACAGAACTGAGAAGACAGTGAAAAACAGAAGGGCAGAAAATGTCCTGCTAATAAAGCAGTCAATAATGATGTATGAAACAGAAGCAACCTAACTGTGCTCCAAATAATATAGCAGGCAATAACATCAGCTTCAAAAGTATTGATTAACGTCTTAACATTTACATATAGACATCCTTATGTCCTCCTGATTTTGGCAACATTAAGGAAAGCTCTCAAGAATAAAAAAGGCATCTGAATACTAACAGGTACGTGTGAGCAGGTTGTTTCAAGGATCTGCCAACACAGCGGAGGTGCCCAAACACAGTATCACCAAAGAATTGACAAAACGGGACACAGGGCATGGAAATCCAACCGGTAATTATTAAAGATGCTGAAAAAATAGCGATGACAAAAACAAACTGTAATCAGGGAAGTCCAAACACACCTTCTTGACACATTTTTTGAACTTGGAAGACAAAAGACCGGATTTCAAAGGCTGCCCCAGACAGGAGAGAGAACATTTAGAGATGTCCAGATAAGAATGACTTCCCCTCTCAGGCTTTGGAAACAGGGAAGACTAGAGAGGAAAACAGATATGTACACAGAGAAATGAGTCTTTCCCCCTAAAAGAGTGAGAAGGCTTGTTAGCCAGGTTTGACGGCAGCAAAGACCCTTCTAAGAAACTAAGAGCTGGAGGCTGAAGAGGCCAGCGGCTCCCCGGGCAGGGCGGTGATGGCGTGCTTCGCGTCCTTCAGGTGGACCGCACAGACCAAGGCTGGACTTCACAGAGAGTTTCTGAGGGGCCCGCTAATGCCTGCTGAGTACCCCTGGAAGAAGTTCAGGCCTTACCTGGGTAGTCTTATAAATAAGAGTAGAAATAATAATTAAATAAAGGGGGAGGTGAGGCAGCACTTTCCCCTTCTTCATTCTGTTCACCACACAATACAGACAGCTCAGGGCTGTCCCAGCATTTCAGACTCTGGTCACCTGAGCTCACTGGACATGTGACCCTCATTACAGGTGCTACTCCTGTCCCCACCTTCCCATCCTGTGGTTGCTACAGGGTTTTTTGTTTGTTTGTTTGTTTTTTTGGTTTTATTGAAATAGAATTGACATACGGCACTGTATAAACTTAAGGGGTACCACATAATGATTTGACTTACATACATCATGAAATGGTTACCACAGTAGGTTTCGTGAACGTCCATCATCTCATATAGATACAACATGAAAAAAATAGAAAAAAAATTTTTCCTTGTGATGAGAACTCTTTCATTTATAACACACAGCAGTGTTAATTATCTCTATCGTGTTGTACATTACATGCCTAGTAGTTATTTACCTTATAACTGGAATTTTTTACCTTTTGAGTACCTTCATCTAATTCTTCCTCCTCCCACCCTGGTATAGCATTTCTTGATTTTTTGTTTTGTTTCTGGGGTTTTGGGTCCAAGCTCTCTTAGCTCCTCTCCCTGTCCCCTGCGCCTCCTCCCAGCTTTGAGGCATCCCCAGCCTTCATCAGCATGCCCTTTTACCTTCGCCCTTGCATCCAGAAGTTGAACAGACAGGATCCAAGGTGGAGCCTTGAGGTACTCCAGTAGAGACTGCCCTCCACATTGTCAGCAGTTCATTAATGAACAAGTTCAGTTGAGATGCAATGAGCTCCTGTGTGCTAGGTACTGAGCTGGGAACTGGGAGCATAAAGATGAACAAGGTACCACCCCTGCCCTGGAGTTGCTACAGCCTAGTGTGGTCAGCCAGCCAATCACTGATGCACCAGTTGTTCTGCAAGAAAGGTGTCACCTACATAGAGAGTTATTTCATTCATTCAATAAACACTAGACAAAAAAGATGAACATGGTCAGCGCTCTTATGGAATTTACATTCTGATGGGAGAGTCAGACAAGAAAAGCAGGTAAACAAATGAATAAAATCATTGTAAATAGTGGTGAGGGCCAGGAAGGAAACAGACGAGGTATTGAGTTCAAAGAGAAGGGGTGAGTGGGAGGCCCATAGTCTCGGAAGGTGGGGAGGCCTGTGGCTGAAAGTTCAGAAGGAGCTGGCCTTGCACAGTGGGGCAGGTCAAGGTTTTGCAGGTTTTGACTGACCATGAGGACTATTCAGATATTTTCCACCTGATACATAAAGGATATAGAAAACAATAGGCTTTCGAGTATCAGATATTCACACATGGATTTCAATTCCTGCATATTCACGTTTTTTTCCTGAGGTTTTGTTTATAACGTAAATTATTCATTCCGTAAACCCAGAATCAAACAAATTGCTTTCCTAGGCCCAATCAAAGGACTGAAATCCCTGTAGGCTGTCCTGTGTTGTATAGCGGGGGAAGCATTTGGGCAAGAGAATTGGCCTTCCTGGGTTCCAGTTTAGCTCAGGCATTTACTAGCCATGCAGCCTTGGGAAAGTTGTGAATCTCTCTGGGAAATGTAGGTAATAACAGTACCTACCACATCATGCTATTGTAACTGAGTTAATACGTAGAAAGCAGAAAATAATACCCAGCCCAGCACATAGTAAGTGCTTAATAAATGTTAGCTGTTATTATTACTTTCACCATCTCAATGTGTTGTTCTTGTTGTTGTAGGCCAGAGTTTTCAAAGGCTGAACTTAATCAGCTTTTATAGTGGTTGATATTGGTTTCTTCTGTCTCAGAGCAGGGGAGATTTTTGTCAAGTTATTTGAAATGTGGAGTTTGTTGTTCACGGCCTGAATATGCTATGTTTGGCTAAGTGTTGCTACCTTTTTCCACGTATCTCAATCATTTTATTGATAATTAGCCTTTAAATTTTGAAATCATACATCTCTCTGGAAGTAGAAAACGGACAGCACTAATTGATCATCTGGTTTAAAAAATATTTGGTGGAAAAATAATTTTAAAATAACGGGCAGGTATTGTGTGTGTGATATTTTTGGCACTCCTTTTAGAAGTGATGGTATAAAAAGCAATGGGTAATATTAGGGGTGTGCTAGAGACTATTCACTCAACACACATTTATATTGATTGCCTGCTGGATGCCAAGCACTGTCCTGGATGCCAGGATTCAAAATGAATGAGACACAGCCCCTGGCCCTGGGTGTGCACACTTGGCTAGGGTAGATGGACTTGCAAACAAGCTGCTCTGACCCTGTGCATTACAGGAGTTCTGATCAAGAAGTGGGGGATGGGAAGTAGGCTATCAACAAAGCTGCTAAGTGAAGGGACTCTTCTTCCCCTTTTTAAAATAATTTGCATTCTCTCTCTCTCCCTCCCTCTCTCTCCCTCCCTCCCCCACCCCAAATAATTCAGTTGGTTTTTTTTTAATATTTACAAAGTTGTGCAACCATCATCACAATGAATTTTACAACATTTTCATCACCCCCAAAAGAAACGTCCTCATTTCCTCATTAGCAATCACTACCCATTCTTCTCCCCCCAGACCTTAGCAACCACTAATCTACTTTCTGCCTCTGGGTTTGCCTGCTCTGGACGTTTCTTATAAATAGAATCATACAGCATCTGGCCCTATGTCTGGCTTCTTTCAATTAGCATAATGTTTTCAAGGTCCGTCTGAGTCGAACACTGCTTCATTCCTTTTCATGGTTGACTAGCATTCCATCATATGGCTATTCCACATTTTATTCATTGATGAGTTGCTAAACATTCGAGTTGTTTCCACTGTTTTTTTGAATAATGCTGCTATGATCATTCATGTATGAGCTTTCGTGAAAACATTTTGTGCATTCTTGGGACTTCCCTCGTGGTCCAGTGGTTAAGACGCTGCATTTCCACTGCAGGGGGTGCAGGTTCGATCCCTGGTCAGGGAACTAAGATCCTACATGGCATGAGGCATGGCCAAAGGGGAAAAAAAAAAAAAGAGAGAGAGAGAAAACGTGCATTCTTGATTCTCTTGGATATAAACCTAGGAGCAGAATTGCTGAATCATATGGTAACTCAGTATTTAATGTTTTGAGAAACTGCCAGACTGTTTTCCAGAGTGATCTGATCATTTTATATTTCCACCAGTAGTGTATGAGGGTTCCAGTTTCTCCACATCCTCATCAACACTGTCATTTTGCTTAGAGCCATCGTCACAGGTATGAAGGGGTATTTCACTGTGGTTTCAATTTGCATTTCTCTAATGGTTAATGATGTTGAGCATCTTTTCATGTGCTTTGATGACCACTTTTTTATTTTCTTTGGAGAAACGTACATATAGAGCCTTTGCCCATTTTTAATTGGATTATTTGTCTTTAAATTGTTTTTACCATAAATTATGGTAAAATTGAGTTTTACCGTAATTCAAAAAGATAAATGTACCACAGTGTTCATTGCAGCACTATTTACAATAGCCAGGACGTGGAAGCAACCGAAATGTCCATCAGCAGATGAGTGGATAAAGAAGATGTGGCACATATATACAATGGAATATTACTGAGCCATGAAAAGGAATGAAATTGAGTTCTTTGTAGTGAGGTGGATGGACCTAGAGTCTGTCATACAGAGTGAAGTAGGCCAGAAAGAGAAAAACAAATACCATATGCTAACACATATATTATGAAATCTAGAAAAATGGTACTGATGAGCCCAGTGGTAGGACAAGAATAAAGATGCAGATGTAGAGAATGGACTTGAGGACACGGGGGGTTGGGGGGGAGGAGAAGCTGGGAGGAAGTGAGAGAGTAGCAGTGACATATATACACTACCAAATGTAAATAGATAGCTAGTGGGAAGCTGCTGCATAACACGGGGAGATCAACTCGATGTTGGGTGATGACCTAGAGCGGTGGGATAGGAAGGATGGGAGGGAGGCTCAAGAGGGAGGGGATGTGGGGATATATGTATAAATACAGCAGATTCACTTTGTTGTACACTGGAAACTGGCATAACAGTGTAAAGTGATTATACTCCAGTAAAGATCTGGAAAAAAAATTGAGTTTTAACATTCTTTATACGTCCCTTTATACGTCAGATATATGACTTGCAAATATTTTGTCTCATTTTCTGGGTGTCTTTTCACTTTCTTTATGGTATAGGCTAAAGCATTAAAAGTTTTAAATTTTAATGAAGTCTAATATATCTATTTAAATTTTTGCCACTGTGCTTTTATCCTAACCCAAGCTCATGAAAATTTACTCCTATATTTTTCTAAGAAGTTTATAGTTTTAGCACTTACATGTAGGTCATCGATCCATTTTAAGTTAATTTTTGTATGTAGTATGAGTTTGGGGTCCACCTCGATTCTTTGGCATGTGTGTATCTAGTTGTCCCAGCACCATTTGTTGAAAAGACAGTACTCTCCGCGTTGAATTGTCTTGGCATCCTTATTGAAAATCAGTTGGCTATAACTGTGGAATTTTATTTCTGGACTCTCAATTCTACTCCATTGATCTGCATGTCTGACCTTGTGGGTCAGCTCTTCTTGATCAGGGACTCCAGGTAAATGCGTGAGTTCGTCAGCTGGCAAAATCAGAGCCTTACAGGATGAGGCGAGGATAAAGTGAGTTGATGTGACTCTCACCACAGTATCTGCCTGGTGCAGAGTCAAGGGAAAGATAAGCCGGCTGCCCTTCCTATCATTATTTTCTCCAGGACAACAGAAAGAGGTTGCAAGAACGGGAAGACGTGTGAGCTCAGAGCCCCTTGGAGGAATGTGAGTTGTTCGTGTAGCTGGAGTGTGAGTCTGTGGCAGGTGGTGCACATGTCAGGAAACTGGGCTTATCCTGGAGGCTGCGTGGAATACTGCAGGGTATGAGGTGGAGGATGACGTGGTAGAGAAATTCTGCAGGAATTCTATAGAGTAGCACATATGTCCACAGGCTCAGATCATGAAGCCATTTTTCTGTTTAGAGCTTGAGCTCAATGGCTTGTCTCTGAACTTTGAATTTGGCAACAACAGAGAGGGTGCATCCCCAGGGCTTGGTGCTGACCACTGATGATTTGTTGGCAGATCCTGTTTTCTGGCCAGAGCTGAGGCCAGTGTGCGGTTGGGTTGTAAGGTCCTGGACATCACTCGCTTCTTGGGCCTCCAAGAGGAAATCCTGGTTTCTTTTTGTTTGGGGAAGTTTGCTGACAAACACATTCAGGGCTCCTTTTCCGCCGGTGCCACGGGAAATTCCACATTACGAGTGTGGCTGCTTCTGGCCCTACTGTGAGTTCATCATCACCGTGACTCAGAGTGGCAATTGCCAAGCCCCGGAAGACATTTTTAGTTTTTGTTAATGCTTTAAATGCATACGCAATCATGAAAAATGACTGCTTCTACCCAAACTTTAAGCCTACCTAGACTTTTAAATGAAACACAATTTTTTTTTTCCTAAGTGGAGAAAGGGTACTTCTCTTACGTCCCACAGAGAGCAGTTCATGGTCATGAAACATTTCATAGGCATTGGGAGGCAGAGATTAATCAGAGAAGAGGTTTGCTCCTTACTCCTTTGAGGGATAATAGTAACAGCTGACACTAACACGGTGCGTTGTTAAGTGTGTCCCGGATGTGAATAACTCATTTGCTCCTCACCAAAGCTCTGAGAGGTAGGGACTGTCATCCCATTCTATAGGAGAGAAGACGGAGCCACGAGAGGTTAAGGCCACAGTCCTATACCAAGTGTGCCGCCAGTCTGAAAAGATGCCTCGTGCTCCCACCCCTGCCAACCATGACCCATGCCTTCCGGGATTCACGCCCTTGAATCTGGGATGGCCTCTGGCTCACGTTTTCAGGAGAATTCAGCAGAAGGGATGCTGTGTGCCTTCCCAAGGCTCAGTCATACGAAGCCCTGAAGGTTCCACCTGGAGCCCTTGGCATGTGTGTCCTCAGGAAGCCAAGCACTACCCAAAACGTCCGGCTGCTCTGAGACCGCCAGACTGTGAGGGAAGCCCAGGCTAGTCACGGGGGGCGGCCAGGAGGCTCAGGCAGCCTCCGACTGGCCCAGCTGAGGCAGGAGCAGAGCTGCGGACGAGCAGCGCAGTGGAGCCTCCAGACGTCCCAGCGCCGGCTGCCAGACCTGTCACCTCGCGGCAGACCCCAACCGGGACCAGCTCAGCCGAGCCCAGTCAACCCTCCGACGGGCTGTTAACCGCGAGAGGCGACGACATAAACCAGGGAACCATCCCTGCCCGTCTGTCTGTCTGTCTGTCTGTCTGTCTCAGACACACACACACGCTCACGCACTGAGAAGACAGCCCTGTGGCACATTTCCACATCAATGACGCTGTTCCCCTGCAAACACCAAACCTCCCGGCTTTTTTTGCTTTAGTGGCTTTTGGTAGTAGTCTTTGGTAGTACACGCTGCCCTGCGTTCTCATTCAGGGAACCGTGGGAAGGGGACGAGGCCTCCGTACTAGGTCCTCCTGGCCCGTTGCTCTCGCACATACCACGTGTTAGGCTCCAGGCGCTTTAGTGTCAACAGCACCAGCATAGACCCTGTGGCTGCCTCCCTGGAGCATACGGGACCGAGCGGGCTTGGGACAGGTGGGTGAGCTAAAATGCAGAAGAAATGAAGTTGACACGAAGACCTGAAGGAAACAGTTGCAGAGTCCCGCAGCAGGGGTGATCCTACTTTAGATGGGTAGCGAGGGGAGGTCTCTCTGAGGAGGTGGCATCTGGGCTCAGAGCTACACAATGGAGGGGCGACCCTGGCAGAGGGTTGGGGGAGGGGCACGGCAGGCGAAGGCCAGAGGGAGCCGGTGGGTCAGGGAAGGCTGGAAGCTGGGGGAGTGGCTGGGAGGTGGTGAGCAGTGAGGTCGGGAAGGGCTGCTGGTGGGAGCTGTTGGCCTCAGGGAAGCGCGTAGATTTTATTCAGTGCTTCGCCTGTCTGACGTACTCTTCAGAAGTACCACCATTTTGTGTGGATGCGTGTACATGTTGGGATGGACACGTTGCCAAAAGTTAAATGGTGAAGCACATCTATCCCACCACATTCCCAGTTCCTCTCCTAGAGCAGAACCTGGCAGCAGCTTCTCGGGCTTCCTGAGCGAGAAGGTCCTCTGCTCACTGCTCTGCATGAAGATTTTTCCACTTTGTAAATCTTGGAGTGTATCCTTGTCGGGACTTGAGAGCTGCCTCCTTCATACTCCATCATACAGCTGTGCCAGAATTAATAGCCGGTGGCCTTTGGATGGATGACATTCAGGCTGTTTCTAATCCTTCACTGTTACAAACAGTGCCACAGAATACAGACAGTTTTGCACGTACAGTGCAAGTATTATATATACAGTTTGCACAGTCATGTAACTATAAGATACACTCCTACCAGTGGTATTGCTGAATCAAAAGGAACTGTGGTCTTTTTACTGTGTTAACTGATGCCAAAATGCCCTCTCTAGAAGATGTGGCTGTTTATATCCCCGCCAACAGCACGGAAGTGCCTGTTTCCACACATCCTCCCCAATTTGGGGCATTGCTGAATTTTTTTTTCATCTTTGCTTTATCTTTGCATTGTCTGATCAGTGAATGGCATCTCATTATAATTCTAATTTCATTTTTCGTTATTCTTGTGGTTGAGCATCTTTTCATATTTACACATCTTTTCAAAGCAGTTCCTTTCCAGAGATACTTGACCACCTTGAATACTGTGGGTAACTACATGGACTTTTATTTAATAAAATAAGTCAGTCTTTTTTAAAAATATAAACCCCAATATGGACTCACATAGTCCCCACTGACTTGATCTGTCTTTCTATCTGTGATATAAACCTAGAGATGACTATCTCTGAGTAATGGTTTGGCTTCCGGAGTGGGTTAGCCGATAATTTAGTTGCAGGAGCTGGTCTTCACAACTGGCTGTTGTCCAAACACTCACAGAACACTCACTCAACGCTGGGAGTGTTTGAAAGGAGGAACAGGGAAGGGCAGGGGGTCGGCGTCAGAGGTCACTTGCAAGTCGTTTGTTGATCCAAAGTTGTCACCCGCTGGGTTTAACATTTCTCTGTGGAAAATTATGACTTGAGGAAACATTGTCTCTTTGCCCTTCTGAACCGCAAATGACAAGATGCACTGCCACAGCTGAAGCCTTGTTTGTAAATATTTGGCCTCCTCACCCTTGGGTAGAGTCTATATACCATTGGCGTTTTGCCTCAAGAAAATCCAATACAAGTACAAACTGCCTCTGCCTGATTTATAGACACGTTGTATGAGACCTTCTTACCTGAGGTGCACAAAGCCACTTGAAAATGAGGAAGGGGCAATTTCCGTGTGCGTGACACTTGATTCCCGGAGTCTGTTAATTATAGTATTAGAAGGTTGAACTGATGACTTCTTCAGCATCCTTGAAAGCCTCAAATTCTGTGACTTTCCCTCTGGTAATTTCTTTCAGAGTAGAGGTGTTTGGAATTAGATGACAAGGAAATTAATCTTGCAGGGTAACTAACTGCCCCTATGGAAACATTCAAGGACCTACAAATCAGCCCAAAATGTCATAGCACATGAGTCCAGTGGAACAAATATAATAAAATGAAACAAGTTAATCTTACCCCTAGAGTTAGTCATTGAGTATTCCTGTAACCATCCAGATGGTTTTACATTCTTATGCTGGTACTGGAACTTGATGGTATCTACTATTATAGGCACTAAATTGATTTTCCTGAGAATTTGACTTTTTATTTCAGGAAAGCTTAATATTCAGAACCACCATGTATATCTTTAAGATTTGAAGGAATCCATACTGATCATCTGACCCATCTGATAGATGTAAAAACTGAGGCCAGGCAGAGTGAAGTGGCTGAACAAAGCTCCTGGACATGTACGGTTTTCTTAGTAGATTTTCACCAACTCCTCTCCCCAGCAAAGAGCCTCAAATGCTATGTAATGTTGCTGTCTTTTTCTAGGGCTCAGACCTGCTTCTTAACCTAATTTCTAACCTGAAATGGGAAATGAAGTATGAAACCCAATTTTCTCTTTGACTTGGTCACGTGACCAGAAGCAGCCGTGTTCACGGTGCTAAATGTTCAGGTAGCACCTTTCTCAGTTCCGCATCTGTCCATGAGGTGTGGGGTCTTCGGGGTCATGTGGCACCATCTGCCCATTGTTATCGTCACAACATCCCCCAGAGGAAGGAGAGACAGGCTGTGGGGCTGGCTTGTTTATTTTAGGAGGAAACAGGCACAGGAACATTAATTCACAAGGTCTTGGGCTAAATTCCAAAGGGAGAGGAGTGGGGAGAGGAGCTAGAGGGGAATCAACACCAAGCCCATCCCCAGGCAGACTCGGTCCTTGGTTTAATTTAAACTGTGGTGTGTTCGGTGGCCAGACCGACCTCAGGCCAGACACAAGGAGGCAGGGAGTTCTGGAACTGCAGGGATGGTCTTGTAGCCAATTACATTCTCCAGGAGGCAACCGTTACCATCAGAAAGCTTTGAGGGGAACACACACTGAAGCGCCACAAAAAGGTGACTGCTGTGCAGATGTGGAGGCCACGTGTTCGTCCGCTCTGAGAGTCTTGTTGAATCCCAGAGGGGGTTTAGCATCAGCTCCCCCCACACCCAGTAGGAGCCTGGACCCCCACCCCTCCCGCCCCAGCTGTGCGTCTGGTCAGCTGGAGGAGGAGGAAGCCGGCTGGTGAGGAGAGGGGAGGCGGGCTGCACAGCAGGACCAGCGTCTGTACTCACTTCGCGCCAGTGCCGTCCCGCTGCTCTGCCCACAGGGGGCTGGGTAGCAGACACCCCCTCACCCTCAGCGTTTCTTGAGATGACAATAAGCTAGAAAGCGCTAGAAATCCAGACCCTAGTTGTAAGCACCCGTATAGAAGAAAGGGAACACTCTCCTCAATGATATTGCTAGGCCACTCATGTATGGACCAATGATTTTTTTCCATGTTTTTATTACAAGAATAATACATGTTCATTGTAAAACACTTAAAAACGACTTTCTTTTTATAAATTTATTTTATTTATTGGCTGTGTTGGGTCTTCGTTGCTGCACACAGGCTTTCTCTAGTTGCAGTGAGCAGGGGCCGCTCTTCATTGTGGTGCACGGGCTCCTCATTGCTGTGGCTTTTCTTGTTGCAAAGCATGGGCTCTAGGCGCATGGGCCTCAGTAGTTGCAGCACACGGGCTCAATAGTTGTGGCACATGGGCTTTGTTGCTCCGTGGCATGGGGGATCTTCCTGGAGCAGGGATTGGACCCATGTCCCCTGCATTTGGCAGGTGGATTCCTAACCACTGTGCCACCTAGGAAGCCCAAAAACTACTTTTTAAAAGACCAAAAAGAAGAAAATAAAAATCACCTCTAATGCCACCATCCTGGTGGACACACAGTACCATGGATAAAATTTCAAGCTCTGGAATCAGCATCCCTGGGTTTGAATCCTGGCTCCCCTGAGAAATCGCTGTGTAATCTTGAGTAAGTTATTTAACCTCTATGAATCTCTGTATCCTCACCTGTAAATGGGGGGGTAATAATAGTACCTGCTTCGCGGGGTTATTATGAGGATTACAGGGGAGTATGTTGATGTAAAGCTCTCTGGGGAGTGCAGGAATGTTGCGAGAGCTCAGTAAGTGTTTGCTGCAATTCCTTATTTTTAGCAGTCATTCTGCATCCAACCCCAGTAACATTTTCAGGAACAGCCTTTTCCAGTTGCAAAGTAAACTCAGCCTGGAAACAATGCAAGGACTCCTTGCACATGTTTAATTGAAGCAGCTGTTATTGTTAACTGAAGTGACTATTTTTGAAAATATATATTTAATACTTGAGTGACCCCAGATATCTGATGTTTATTTTGAGATGATTTGTACTCCCTATAATTAGTAATAGCCCTTTTTTTTAAAGAAACTCACAGCACTATTTAAGCAACTAAACATCTGACTTGCTAAGAATTGGTTACACTTCTTATTTAAGTTGATTCACTTCATTAAGCCAAATTTATTTTATTTTACTTTATTAGAACACTTATATGGTCTCTCTTCAATTTCTGAGTGTACAATACAGTATTGTTAACTATAGGTTCTGTGTTGCACCGTGGATCTTTAGAACTTACTCATCTTAGGTAGCTGAAGCTGCGTGCCCATGGCTTAGCAGCTCCCCATCCCCCGCCCCAGCCCCTGGCGATCACCATTCCACACTATGATTCTATCAGGCTGACTATTTTAGATGCCTCATGTAAGTGGAATCATGCAGTATTTGTCCTTCTGTGACTGGCTTATTTCACTTAGTAGAATGTCCTCAAGGTTCACCCGTGTTGTCACATATTGCAGAATTTCCTTCTTTAAGCCTGAATAACACCCCAGTGTGTGTAGACACCACATTTTCTTTATTCATTCATCTGCCAGTGGACGTTTAGATTGTTCCCACCTCTCGGCTACCGTGGACGGTGCTGCAGTGAACATGGGAGTGCTGATATCTCTTCAAGATCCTGATTTAAATTCTTTTGGATAAATACCCAGGAGTAGGATTGCTGGATCATACGGTAGTTTTATTTTTAATTTTTTGAGGAATAAATCAAATTTATTGAGCACCTACTATGTTCGGGGTAGATCCTGGGTGTATGGTGGTGAACGGAATGAGGGGTGGAGTTTGCCCTCAGAATTTCTGTCATATAATCACCAAGTAAATGTATCATTATAGAGAATAAGTACTATGAAAGAAAAATCACTGGTGCTGGAAGAATATATCACAGGGAAGCTGACTTAGATAAAATGTTCTGTGATGGGCTTTTGGGTTCCAGACATCATGATGACAGCCGCATCTAGAGGACAGGCTGTGGCAGGGAACAGACCCTCTCAGGAGGCAGGGAGGTCCAGCTCCACTCTGGTGCGGAAGGCCTCCTGGGGAAGTGCGCCAGAGGGATGGGTAGTTGGAGATGGAAAAAAGGGAAGGCATTCCAGGCAGCAGAAAAAGTCTGGGCAAAGGTGCAGAGGCAGGGAACTGCAGGATGCTTTGGAGGAGCAGCAAAGAGCCTAGTTGTGGTTTCTGGGGTAAGGAGGGTGGTTTAGTGTAAGAACTGTGAGAGAAAGCTAGAGAGGTAAGCTGGGGCTAGTCACGAAGACTCTGTAGACATTTATTCTAGAAGTAATCAGGGACTCACAGTTGGGGAGATCATCTGAGTTCTGAGAAGGGGTGGGGGTCATTTGAGGGCTGGATCGCAGAGGATGGAGCCCAGGGACAGGAAGGCAGCTGAGGGCTGCCAGCACTCTCTCAGTGCCTGTCTGGACAATCGACTAGGTGCCAGAGGGACACGGAGATGGACGGGACACCTCGGGGAGCTTGAGGAGAGGGGCCGGTGTTACACAAACAACCCAGCGCTCTAGGTGCTGGGGAAGGGGTAAGAATGCCCTGCGTGGAGTGGAGCTGCTAGCTCTGGGAGGGGCAGGCCAGGGCCCTGCCAAAGAGGAGGACAGGTCTGAGCAGAATCCTGGGCCGTGGCCGGCTGGGCAAGTGGCCTTGCCACCCCAAGAAGGGCATTAGGGGCAAGGGCAGGGAGACCCTGGCCTCGGTCTGAGTGTCCTCCATTATCTCGCATCCTTTTATTGACACATCTTGTTAAAACTCACGTAATAGGAAACTTGACTTTGGGAAGAAGCTGAAGCATTTGTTTTCTGGCGTCCTATTAAAAATAGTCTGCCAAATTTGCTTCCTCAGGGTCCCCACCCTGTGTTTACCTGAGCCGGGGGCCACTGTTCTAACCTCAGATGCCATTTCCTGGTGGGTCTTTTCAGCAGGGATGGAGACCACGGTCTCCACAGGACTGTGCGGAAGCCCCTGATTGGGTGGAAGGGGCCCCTTCCTTCCTGTCTCCCGCGTTGTTCCCAGAATGTGGAGCCAGGAATGCCAAGCTGGGATCTTCCACAGAACAAAGTCTCTTTCCCAGCTGCCAAAGCTATATAGCTTTGGGGTCCTTTTGCAAAGACAGAAAGAGTATTTTTAAGCAATTGGCCTGATCACATCCATTTTGTTCCAGGCTGTTTAAAGTTCCACTGGGGGAAAGGGGCACAGCAAGGAAGAGATTGGCAGGGAAAGTAGACTGGAAGGAAGCTTAAGTACAGGAAGAGCACCGGTTCCTGGTTACAGTGCCGCCCTTCATCGTGACTAAGGTAGAGGATACAGAGGAGGGGCAGCAGCTTCGGTCTCCCGAGACGGGGAGCGCAGCTTAGCAGAAGTAAAAGCCCGGATTCAGCATTCAGATGAATCCGACCCGAGTCAGAACTCCATCACAGGGGAACACAGCCAGCTGTTAGATGATGGACATAAGAAAGCGCAAAATGCTTATCTTAATAATTCCAATTTTGAAGAAGGAGATGAATATTTTGATAAAAATTTGGCACTCTTTGAGGAAGAAATGGACACCAGACCAAAGGTATCGTCTCTCCTCAGCCGTTTGGCCAATTACACTAACCTGACACAAGGAGAAAAGGAACATGAAGAGGCAGAGAACATCACTGAAGGGAAAAAGAAGCCCGCCAAGACCCCCCAAATGGGTACCTTCCTGGGTGTCTACCTCCCATGTCTACAAACTATTTTTGGAGTGATCCTGTTTCTGCGCCTTCCATGGGTGGTGGGCACAGCTGGCGTTCTGCAGGCCTTTGCAATTGTCCTTATCTGCTGCTGCTGTGTAAGTCCCGAGTTGGCCCCTGAAGATCACCTGGAGCCTTGCAAAAGCTCAAGCGTATGCGTAACCTTTTGGGGAATAAAAGAAAGACTACGTACTGGGGAACGACTCGTGATCTCAACAGGGAAGATTATGTTGATATTAAAATCTAAAGGATTTTCAGTTATTTAGTGTCAGCCTATATCTCTAACATGATGTACTCAAAATTACAAAGAAAGACTTCTGTAGGAATTAGAAAATACAGTCCCTGACTTCAAAAAATTCAAAATACAAACCATTTGAATTTGATGACACTAGTGTTGTGACAGAAAACGTGTTCGAAAATGTGATGTACTACTCCAGCGTAGTACCAGTAAACAAGGCTGATTGTTGTTTGGGGGTAAAAAAAAAAAAAAAAAAGTTCTGTTGGGAGGTCTTATAGAATTGAAATGTCTATAATTGACTGATAAATGTTTAAAGTATGTCGAGCACCATGGGGACAGTTCTGTTATTGTGTGGACTCCTGTGCCCTCCATGCACATTCATACACGCACGCACACACAGTACACCCACATGCACGCTCAGCTGTGTGCACGCACACACCCACCTCTGTGTGTGCCCTGGGCCGTGTGACATTCTGCCTGGCTGGAACCGATTCTCATAAACTCAGCACTCTCATCCCTGACCTGTCACCATGAAAGGCTCTTTAATCACCTTGGCCACAAGGCAAGACTCTGTGAAATGACGCAACTCTCAAAGTTTCAGGGGACAAGCCAAATTTTACATTAACCTCTGTGGTTAAGACTGTTTCAACTGTAGCTAAATCCAACTCCATACATGGCCAGATTTGTAGCGTAGTTCCCTTGATGAACAGATTTCAACTTCCTGGTCCACTCAGCAGTTTGTGGAGATGTATATCTTCAAACAAGTTTAGCAGCCTTGGATTTTTTCCTTTCTTTCCTTCTCTCTTTCTTTCTCCTTTTCTTTTTTTCTTCTTTCCAGCCTCTGTCCATCCTTTCTTCCTTTTGTCTTTCTTTCATTTATTTTTACTTTTTAAGTTAGTTTTATTGAAGTATATAGTACATTATAATGCACTTACTTTAATTGTACAGCTTGTTGAGTTTTGACAAATTTGCAGATTTACTCATGTACTCATGTTTCTTGTGTAACCACCATCATCTTCAAGAAATAGAAATTTTCCATCACCCTGAGAAGTTCCTTCTTCATTTGTGCCGCTTTGGAGTCCCAGCCGCATCCTCAGCCACAGGCAACCGCTGATCTGCTCTCTGTCACCGTAGCTTAGCTTTGCCTGTTCTAGAATTTAATATAAATGGACCCGTACAGTATGTGCTCTTTTATGCCTGGCTTCTCCAGCTCCGCATGCTTCTGAGATTCACCCGTGTGCTTATGTGTGTCAGTAACTCACTCCACTTATCGCTGAGTAATATTCCACTGCACGGATGCACCACAGTTTATCTATTCACCTGTCGGAGGACATTTGGATCATTTCCAGTTTGGGGCTATTCTGGGTAAAGCTAGCAGCCTCGTTTTTATAGCAGTATGTCCCTCAGCAATAGTTCCAAGCACATCTTAGGCACTTGATAATTAATTAATCCATTAAACACTTTTTTAGTATTTGAAATATCTTGTTAAATTCCAAGATGTTTAGTTTACTTTCGATTTCCAGAGAGATGTGTTGGAAAAGATTGTTTCAAGCAGGGAAGCTTAGGAGACTTCCCTGGCACTCCAGTGGTTAGGACTTCGCACTTTCACTTCCGAGGGCGCAGATTTGATCCCTGGTCGGGGAACTAAGATCATGCAAGTCGTGAGGCGCAACCAAAAAAAAAAAAAAAAAACAAAGGCAGGGAATTTTGCACATTTTCCCACAGAAAACACTGAGTCCTTCAGGAAGCACTGCTGAGGACTGTCTTGGCGAGCACTCTTCTGGTGCTGTAGAAGCAGGGTAGGAAGGGGCCCCGCCCTCCAACATTCCCTGCCCCGTTGTGAGGCACCTGTGAGCTAATGTGGTACAGTTCTCTGGGGGGCTAGGAGCGCCCCACAGGAGGCCAGGAGGGCTGGGGGGCATAGCTGGGTCTCTAAGGCTGAGTCAGAGCTGTAGTGTTTCTGCTCAGAAGCAGGCACCAGGTGGACAATGCTGTCCAGACCAAAAGCAGCTCAGAATGTAAGGACACCGTGTCGGCCAAGCAGAACAGCAGCCGAGGGCACATTCAGGCTGAGGGCCACTGGTCTTAAGACTCTGGCCATGACCGGGCCCTGACCGCCCTCTGTAACAGGACCCCTGGGGCAGTTCATTGCTCTCCTCCTGCTGAAGGAGAGTGTTTGCCCTGAGCTGTCCCAGCCAGCACGGGAGTGCACAGGACTTTCCTCAGCCAGGGGGGATCCTGTGGTTGGAAACATCACTCTGTTTTAGGAATAACCCAGGGTCTTTAAGACCAACTGGTAGAACTCCCTCTGTTTCACAAGCAAGGAAAGGAACGCCGCTAGCTCTGTTCGTAAAACCGCTCACTCTATTCGTAAAACGAGTGGTCTCTGCTCAGCAGGTATATTCTATTAGCTATTTTCTGAGCACTGATCCTCTCGCTTGGCTCAAGCATCACTGCATTCTCACCTTTACCCAAATTCATTTTGTTTCCTCAATGACTGCAGACGGTACGCCATGCCAGCCAGGCAGCCTTCGACAAATATTTACTGTGCCCCCGCCACGCAGTGCGGACTGGATATGAGGATTTCTTAAACAAGCAGTAGGTAACATCTTGGAGAACTTTCTAGGTGCCAAGATGATTCTAAATGCTTCACATATATTATGGATACTGTTTTTAGCCCCCCTTTACAGATGAGGAAATGAGGCACGGAGAGGTGGAGTAACATACCCAAGGTCACAGAATCAGTACGTGAAGGAGGTAGGGTTAGATCCCAGGCAGCCTGAGTCCAAAGCCTACGCTGATAACCACTGTCTGGTGAGGAAGATGTGGTCCCTACAGGTAAAGAATCTATGGTCTCGTGAGAGAGCCCTGTGCACCCATCAGGTTATAATCCACTGTGTAAAGGCATTTGGTAGGAGAATAAGCAGAGGGCTCTGGAAGCTCCGAAGAGGGAGCAACTGAGTCCACCTAGGGTGGGAGAGGGGGGCAGAATGAATAATGAAAGTTTATATGTATTGAACGTTTACTAAGTCTCAGCACTGTGCTGAGCACATTGAAAGCATTTGCTTATGCAGCCATTCAACAGCCCGGTTTCACAGATGAGAAAATTGGAGCTTATAGAAGTTAAGTCACGTCACTTAATCAAGCTGCCCCCAGGTGTTTTGAAGACTGATGAGGACTGGGGCTAGATTTCTAGGTCCTGAGCCAGAGGAGAAGGGCTTGCCAGGACCTAGGCCCAGCATGAGCAAAGATAGGGTAGCTTTCATGTATTTTAAGATCCATCTTCAAATAAGCAAATTTAAATTCTGTGTTTCCTCAATTCTGTGCTGCACCATCTAACCATCTGTTGGTAACTTTTTAGAATAAAAAGAAACTAAGTGTGTTTTGTTTTACTGACCACCAATAACATAGACTCATCTTTGCCATCCCATGCCTTGGTCTTCAGTCTAAGGCAGTGATTCTCAAACTTTACTGGACATTACAGTCATCTGAGGAGCTTATAAAATGCAGGTCCCTCTTCTGTACTTTGAAATGAAAGTGTCAGATGACAAGGAAGCAAGCTCTTAAGTTTACTGAAAAACTTCATGCGTAAATATTTCTACTATTTTGAAGTTAGTACATGATTCATTTCTGTTCACTGTGCCTAGAATATAATCTTTGCTACTCAGAATGATGACTCGTCAGTGGAAACCATGAATCATTGAAAGCTTCAGTTTTATTCACCATCCTATGCTTACTAAAGCCAGAATAATGTATAAATATGTTTTAGAGGTTTTGTAACAACTCTCATTTAGCCAAAAATAAAATTAAATATGTATATGCTAAAAACTAATAGTAGGGAGACCAGCTTGATGCTTTGTGAAGACTTAAAGGAGTGGGTTAGGGAGGTTGGAAGGGAGGCTTAAGAGGGAGGGGATGTGGGGATATATGTATACATGTGGCTCTTTCACTTTGTTGTACAGCAGAAACTGACACAATACCGTAAAGCAATTATACGCCAATAAAGATTAAAAACAATCTAAAACAAAAAAACAACAAAAAACCCTAATAATAAGAAAGTAAAATAAAATGCCAGTCACCAAGCCCAGCCCCAGGGTTTCTGATTCCATGGTTGTAGGGAGAGGCTAGGAGTCTAAATTTAGCAAGCCCCATACTTGATTCTGATGCAAGACCATGCTTTGAGAATCAGTGGTCCCTAGGTCCTTCTGAATCATTTTCCTTCAGCAGGCAAACTAAATAACATGTCATTAAATTAAATCTTTTTGTTCGTTTGGTTTTTGTTTTGTTTAGAAGTAGGGTTTTTTTTTTATTTTTTTTAATGTAAATTTATTGGCTGTGTTGGGTCTTCCCTGCTGCACACAGGCTTTCTCTAGTTGTGGCGAGTGGGGGCTACTCTTCATTGTGGTTTGTGGGCTCCTCATTGCAGTGGCTTCTCTTGTTGCAGAACACAGTCTCTGGGAGTGTGGGCTTCAGCAGTTGTGGCACATGGGCTCAATAGTTATGGCTCATGGGCTTAGTTGCTCCGCAGCATGTGGGATCTTCCTGGAGCAAGGATCGAACCTGTGTCCCCTGCATTGGCAGATGGATTCTTAACCACTGCACCACCTAGGAAGTCCATAGAAGTGGGGTTTTTTTTAAGCATATTGATTTCTCACATAAGTTACGTGATTCTCTCTTATTTATTTATTTATTGGCTGCATTGGGTCTTCGTTGCTGCGCGTGGGCTTTCTCTAGTTGCAGGGAGCGGGGGTTGCTCTTAATTGCAGTACACAGGCTTCTCGTTGCGGTGGCTTTTCTTGTTTCAGAGCGCCGGCTCTAGCCGCGCAGGCTTCAGTAGTTGTGGCACACGGGCTCAGTACTTGTGGCTCACGGGCTCTAGAGTACAGGCTTAATAGTTGTGGCGCACGGGCTTAGTTGCTCTGTGGCATGTGGGATCTTCCCAGACCAGGGCTAGAACCTGTGTCCCCTTCACTGGCAGACGAATTCTTAACCACTGTGCCACCAGGGAAGTCCCTAAATTAAATCTTTTCTTTCTTTTTGGTAGACAGATATTTGGTGCCTTTCTTGTATCATGAGGATATAAGAATTAAGCAGACCTATTCAGCTTTAAAAAGGAAGGAAATTCTGACGCATGCTACCACATGGATGAAACTTGAAGACCTTACGTTAAGTGAAATAAACCAGTCACAAAAAGACAAGTGTTGTATGATTCCACGTGTATGATGTATTTAGAGTAGCCAGATTCATAAAAGCAGAAAATAGAACAGTGGTTGCCAGGGGCTGGGGGAGGAAGGGATGGACAGTCATTGTTTGGTGGGTACAGTTTCAGTTTAGGAAGATGAAAAGAGCTCTGGAGATGCATGGTGGTGATGGTTGCAGAACAATGTGAATGCACTTAATGCCACTGAACTGCACACTTAAAAATGGCAAAATAATAATAATAGCAACAACAACTGTATGTGGGGAAAAAATTGAGCAGACCAACCTCTCCCAGCTTTAATAATTCTTTGCTTTCTTCTGAGACACTTGGTGATTTTTTCACCTTTAATTGTGTTGCCTAATATGTAACAAACAATCCTTTTACACCTGCTTAATGACAAACAAACCAGTTCTACTTACCTACACTACTTAATCTTATGACGCTTTCATCATTACTTTAAAACAAAAGAATACAGACGTGCAGCCATTCCTCCAGAGGTGAGCAGTGGCTTCACTTACAGTAAACTTACATCTTGCTCTGTTCCCAGTAACTTCTTATTTCACTAAAGCATTGGAATGAAGTCTTTTTCAAAATAACTATTAGGAACCCAAATTTACGTTAAAGTTTAAACACATGTTATCGAGGCCAACCCAGGTGACCCTTGGAGGAGAGGCGTGTCTGGACTTGCACGGGGCACGTGTATAGGGGAGGTGACGGCTGTTAGAGGGGCAAGTTTCTTTTGGCATTGATTGTAAGAGCATGTAGAGTTGGGTGATATTCAAATGTGGGGATAGATTATTAACCAGTTATGGTCCTTGGTAGCCAACCAAAGAAGCTGACTGTGGCTAACTTAAGCAGAAAAGGAATTTTTCAGAAAATCAGGTTGTTCACAGAATTGATGGGAAGGTTAGAGAGCTGGGCTCAAAAACTAGGTTAGGAAGCCACCATCACCGTCTAAACTCAGCCACCTCTGCCATAAATAAATTCTCATTTTCTCTGTATCTTTGCATCATTCCCTCAAGATTCAACACCATCCTCTGATAGGAGATGATTGTGTGATTCTAGATCACCTACCTGTACCCCAACCTGCTAACAAGTGGGCAAGAGACTGTCTGCCACACCCTTAGCATCTGTGGCCCCCGAGGGGGCCCGCCCAACCCCCACCCAACAGGAAGGTGTTCAGCAAAATACAGCTCGTGTCTTCTCCAGTGAGCACTCTGGACACAGCCTTTTCTTTAGTCTGTCTGTGAACCTTCAGTTACCAAGTGAGCAGGCTTTAGGTCAGAGAGAAGTCAGTCATCCCTATTGGAAAAATAAATCCACAAACAAGGTCTTCAGTGGGTCCAAAATGTCTCCTGGCACCCAGGGAACAGCACCATCTTTCATCTGCTGAGGATCTACTACCCGGAATCTGGGCTCTCTGGTGCACAAGTCCGTCTCGAATGACAGAACCTACATTACCTTAGGAGGAGGTTTGTTCAGCCTCGTAGGGACAGAACTCAAGTGGAATCTCGACTCTGAATCTTCACATACTACTCTGTGACCCATTCAGTAAGGCTTTGATTTTCTTTTGATCTAAACTGGCTGCTGACAGCAGTGAAAATACTCTGACCCACATTCCGAGAACTACCTTTGCCTTCCTCATCCCCGGGGAACCAGGGAGTGCCACAATGCCACAGAAAAGAGAAGTGAAAAGCCTGAGCTGGCAGCATACACACACGTGTGGTAACATAAAGCCCCGCATCCACATCCGGGGGCCGTGGTTTCCTCTGGGGAGGAGGTTGAGGATAGGGCTTGGGGAGGGGTGCACAGGGGGCTTCGCATTTCTGAATGTTTTCTTGATTTAAATGTACCTGAATCCAGTTTGCTTGTCCAACTACTGTCCTTACACCTGTTCTTCAATTCATGGAAACTTTAGTCCAGGGACCCCCTTTATTTCTGCCTAATAACTCATTCTCCTTTAGACACTTTCTCATCTACCTTAGATGCCTCCCTCCCTCCATCCCCAGAGTCAACCAGAATCCCAAAACTGGTGTAATTTACTTGTTTCTGTGCTGTAGTATATATCTATAGGCTGTTGAGTGGTGCTTTGTTTTTTAACATAGTAAGTGAATGTTATCAAACCATACATGTCCTTTTGAAACTGATTTTTTACTCACCAACTTGTGAGAGATATGCCTGTGTTGACAAGTGAAAATCTAGTTCATTCTCACCGCAGTGTGGTATTTTGTTATATAAATAAGCTAGACTTCAACTTTTTTAAGTGTGTGAAGCAAATAAGACCAAGCGTCAAAATTCCTTAAAGGTACAAGGTGGGTATATCAGTATTCATCGCGTTATTCTCTAGACTGTTATATGTGTTTGGAAGTTTTCAAAATCTAAAAAAGAGACAAGAGCACTAAAGTAGGGTCAGGAAAAATCTCATCTGGATTCTGACTGAGCTGCTTCGAGGCTCTGATTCCAGAGCTAATCAGACTGAGAATAAAAATAAACCTGTGAGACTGCTCTTGTTTGCTTTTCATGGGACTTACCTCCCTGGAGAAATGCCTGAAAGTCTTGACCACAAGCTCAGAGGAGTGTTAATTTAGCTGCATGATTTGGAGGGTATTGGTACGTGGCCAAAGTGAACTAAACAGAATTGTCATGGGCCTAGTCATTTTTGGAAAGAAATTGGCAAGAGAACATTTCACGGAATGGCTGTGAAATTTTTAAAATATTTACAACATACTTAAGATATAAATAGTCCAAATGATAAATATAGGTCACAGTTTTGGCCGGGCCAACCTTTGATCTCCTTAACACTCTTAAAAACTTGAAGAGAAGGCGATTTCTCTTTCGTGGTACTTCCTGGACACCCCATGGGACTCTGAGTGGCCTCTAGGTTTTCTTTTTTCTCCAGCTCTGGTTCTTTCAGAAAGGTGAGACCTTGACAGAAGTTAAGAGCTTTTGACCCATGGCCTGTGTTTTTACAGAGCCGCTGATCAGTTTTGCCATTGAGCCAAAGGACAGTACTAGGTGAAACAAGAGACTCCTGGGAACTAAATGAAACTACAGGTATGGAAGTAAGCACTGCCCAATCAAAGAGACCACGAGCCCCTCTACGTCCCCTAGTTCTTCCCATGGAAGAGCTTCCAGGATCCCCAGTGTTAACTTGATGCCCCGTTTGAATTGATCCTCAGCTCATGAGACCTCCCTTACCTCCAGCTTGAGATGGGGCTCTCTCCTTGGCAGCTGCTGGAGACCCAGGTGGTTCCAAGCCCTCCCGGCAAGCGTGTCCCCGTGGCAGCCAGCTGCACTGACGTGCCCTTCCCTCCTCGCAGGGTATGACTTCTGCCAGGTCCTGCAGTGGTTCGCTGAGCGGGTGGACAGGATCATCCTGCTCTTCGATGCGCACAAACTGGACATCTCGGACGAGTTCTCGGAGGCCATCAAGGCCTTCCGGGGCCAGGACGACAAGATCCGCGTGGTGCTGAACAAGGCTGACCAAGTGGACACGCAGCAGCTGATGCGCGTCTACGGGGCCCTCATGTGGTCCCTGGGCAAGGTCATCAACACGCCCGAGGTGCTGCGCGTCTACATCGGCTCCTTCTGGGCGCAGCCCCTGCAGAACACTGACAACCGCCGGCTCTTTGAGGCCGAGGCCCAGGACCTGTTCAGGGACATCCAGAGCCTTCCCCAAAAGGCAGCGGTGCGCAAACTCAATGACCTCATCAAGCGAGCCAGGCTGGCCAAGGTAAGCTGGAGACCCTCCGTGGCAGCCTCAGCGGGGGAGGTGCCACTCCCGCAGCCTCAGGGGACAGGATGTGGAACGGGTTAGGAAGGGTGCCCCACGAACAGTAGCCCTCTTTAGATTCTGGCTCCTAGCTCTGTGCTCATGGGCAAATGGCTCAACCTTTCCAAACCTGTTTTCTCATCTGTAAAACAGAGCCAATAAGAGCACATCCCAGGGTGCTTGGGAGGGTTCCGTGTGACCTGGTTTGCAGAGTGCTTGGTGTGGCACCTGGCCCACAGGGAGGAATGCATGCCCTCACCACCTGGATGCTGCTGTTACGTTAGGCTGGTGGGAACACCACCCACTGAACCAAAGAGAGGTGGCGTTGGTGGGACCCGTGGGATGCCAGGATGCCACCACTCATCACCCTGTGCCTAAGGCATAGAGCCCTGTGTCACATGTGGACGCAGAGGGGCCCCAAAAGGAAAGCTGGCTCAGCCCAGCCCACCACGTGTGCCAGTTTGTGGGGGGGGTTGTGCACCGCGTCCCCGATCCGGGCTGTGGCTCCCGCTCCCCCACCTCGTGGCTGAGCCTTTCAGCAGCCCCAGGAGTCTGTGCCTGACAGGGGTGGGCAGTGATCTGCTGACCAGCCTCAAGCAGTCAGTGGATTTCGTCATGTATCTGAGGAGAGAAGAGCATGTGACTCCTCTAAGGAAAAGTATAGAAAAAAATGGTTCTTTAAAAACTATTTGTACATTTCACAAAATCATATTCCTCTCACACTGCGAGGGCCTCCAGCATTTATCTAGTCCTGGCGATCATCAGAAGCACCCAGGAGCTTTAAGCAATGTAAGTTCCCAGGCCCCGTGTGTGTGTGTGTGTGTGTGTGTGTGTGTGTGTGTGTGTGTGTGTGTGTGTGTAGCTCCCCACGTGAGTCTGATGATCAGCCAGGTTTAGGATCCAGAGGTCTATCCTGACTCCCTAATCTTACAAGCACAAGGTAGGATAAGTGACTTCTCCAGGGTCACCTAATCCGTTAGTGACAAAGTCAGGACTAAAAGACAGCCCTCCTGGCTCTCAGTCTAGCCTTCTGCTTCAGCCTTGTCCCTTCTGCTAGAACCAGTCCCCGGGTCTGCCTCTCCAAATCCACCGATACCCTGGTCAGGAGGTGAGGGGTGGGCTCACTTCTTTATCTTCTGGTGGCAAAGAACCCATGTTTCCTGCTGCTTCCTCTTGCTGCACCACGTGTGGCTTGTGCTGTGGCCTGGGGGCCCGCAGGCCAGCCTCTGGAGTGCACCATCACTTTGCCTCCTTCAGTCAACAGCTGCCCAGTGCCCCTGGGCCAGGGCTGGGCAGCCTGGTCTGGTGGCGGAGGGGGCGCCGACCCCCGCCTCCACCCCCGTTACAGACTGGGGAGCTGTGTGTGACTAGGGTGTGGACACTGTGCTCTGAGGAGGGGGCCTGGCCTGGGTGGGATGGGGGGCGGGGAGGGCTCCACTGAGGGGGACTGCCGGGGAGGTCCGCAGCCATCCAGCCCCTCCTCAGGACACGTCATCGCTGCCCTCCTGCCAGCGTGCTCACGTGGCAGCTTTCCTCCTCTGTCGAAAGAGATGCCCCCCTAGCTGCGCAGCCCCACCCGTGGTTCCTGGATCTGATCCCTCCTCTCCACTCAGCTCCCCGCCCAGGGCACGCTCATGCCCTCCTCCTGTGCGGCCCGGCGAATCTGTGGTCACCTGTACCTGTGAGTCACTGCTCTTTATCGTCTCAGTACAGGCTGCTTCCCTCCTGGAACTACAGCCGCTTTTGTTCCAGTTCTGTAAAGCGTGTAAATCCACTTATTTGCAGCTCTCCTAAAATGATTTCCCTCCCCTTCTCTTCCTGGGCCTGATGCTTGGTGGCAGGAAGTCTGCTTTGGCCCGTTTAGTGACCTCCTGGCATGCGGTGTTTCTCTTCTCCAGCCTATAGAGCTGAACGTAACCTTCAGGGTACATAATACCCAGCATGATTTTATAACCAGGGCTGGTAAATGATGTCATAGCCTTTGCAGATTTCAAGATCTTTTGAACTATTTTTAAATGCCCATGGATGTTTTTAATTTACCAATCGTTGCTGAGGGCCTGGTGACTCAAGGCACAGCTGTACTTGGTCATATAAACAAATAAAGGGCAGAGAGCTCACCAGGGGTGCCAAGTGCAGGGGACTTTGTGGCCATCCTCGAGCACTGGGCCCTGTGAGGGGGCCAGCATGGCCCGGGTTTAGAGAGGCACAGAATGCTGCTGTGTACTGACGCCGGGAATAATGAAAGCCCTTGTGTAGAGGCCGGGGGCGGGGGCAGGGGGCGGTCAACTTGCTGAGCTTACTTCTAGGAAAAAAGCTCATCTTTTTTCTCTTTCCTAAGAATAGTATCTGGCTTGTTCCTTTTCATAAAGGAAAATGTTTGAAGTGCGGATGTTTCCAGCCTGGATTTCTCAGTGCCAGTGTGCTCCTGGGGCGGCGTCACACTGTGAAGGGGGCAGGAAACAGTCTCGGGTGGAGAAGAAGCCGAACTCAGCACAATGGCCTTGGCCACTCACCCGTGCCATCCACTTTATACACCATCTGTAGTTTCATGTTCCATCTGTGAACTTGTTGCTGAAATGGACAAAGTCACCTGAGTTTTTCTCTTTGCAGTGTTTCTATTTCATAACAATCCTCTTTGCTTTTGGTATATTAATCTTAATTTGTCTTGATCCAATTTTCCTTTTGCAAGCCAGTCCTTACTGAGGGTCTGAGCCTGTCAATGGGCACACAAAGCTGGGCATTCTCTTCATTTCTCACACAAGGGAACTGAAGCTCAGAAAGGTGACATACCTTCCCCAAGGGTTCCCAGCCTGAAGTTACAAAATATAGATTCAAACTGCGGTAGGCCTGACGCCCTGGTCCGGAAAGCATTCACCTGAAATCCAGAGTGGACGACACCTGTCACTCCTTATTATGCCCTCGCTTTCTGCATTAACTTGCCATTCTGTTTATTCTATAAAATTCTCCATCCGCATAAACCCTACAAAGTTTAGAGGTTTATAGAGCTGTCATTTTGAAAGCATGCAAAAGATAAGTTTTCAGATGTTACCTGGGAGGTGACAGATCTGAGTTGGGGTGTGGAGTGTGTCTATTTATAGACCACCATAATTAGATAGAATTTGTACCCCATCCAGAAATAAAGCCAGAAATGCGTTGTTAATGTCCTGCTGGGTTCTGCAGTAATCAAACTCAAGGTATCATAAAGATGACATTTTAATAAAATGAAAAATGGCACTCTTACTAAAGACCTCTTGAAACTTAATGATTTCCCTGCTTTTCTTATTTGTATTTTTTTCCCCAACTCTCTATTTCAAGGAACAGGAAACCTTTAGAGTGGGTTTTTGGTTAGCCCCAAAGATTATATCTTATGATATCAATAGACATCCTTCTTTGAAGACTGTTCACAATCTAAGATGCCAGCCAAGTTTCATTTCATGATTTTTTAGAGTAATCTATTTGGGGAAAGCCCCCAAAAACGGTTTAGAAAATAAGAATTTAGTTTTATTCAACTACAATTAAAATAACCAAGTTAAAGAAATAAGATTCAAACTCCAAATCATAGTGGTTTATAGGATCAATGCACAAAGGTAAAAAGCGAGGCAAGTTTACTATAGGACCCCACCCTTTATAAACACGCTGCCCGAGAATGGGAAAGGTTCTCACCTATTTGGAGACCATTCAGTAGAGAAAAATGTCAACATTTGAGGAAGGAACAACTAAAAGTGAGAAAGAAAAGGAGAGGTCAGTGATTTGGGGGGTTTACTATAGTTCTGTGTAATTTAGTTTCATCTTCAAAGCGTGTTCTCTAAGTCACGTGTAGCGTGCAGGGCCCAGCTTTCCGGCCTGTCTGCACCGCCCATTCCTTCTGGGGAGAAGTTAGACATTTTGAAATTCACCACATGAACCCAGGCTAAGTTATGTAAGACTCTTTCTACAATGGCAAGTGACTATCCCTTTGATGCTTAGTCCTCCAGAGGGCGTTTAAAAATAGCTCAGTCTGCAGCCCCAAGCTACTGGGGATGTGTCAGTACTTGAGTCCACATAGGGGAACCTGTCTCTTTGAAGGCCGACCTCAGATGACTGGGTGGGCCCCCTCACATGCACTTTAAGGCTCTTCAGAATCACATGTGCTGTTGGTGCCAGCTTTGATTTGAAAAGAATAACAAATCTCCAGTGGGAGCCGATCAGCTGCACCTTGAAGCCTCACCCTCTCACTACCCCATGGGCTCATCCTCTGGGTCTGTAGTTTAGGCACTGAAATTTTTATATCATAATAAACCCACTTTTTAAATGTGCTGATCCCCAGAGCTTAATTCAGGTTTCCAGCTGGGCCTGCCAAGATGCAGATCTCCATCAGGTCATATCAAACCTGGGCAACCCTGAGGTTGCCCAGTGCAGAACCGTGTTTCCCAGCCTGACTTGCCCCACACGGCTCCCCAGTATCCAGATTCCATGGGCGTTTCCATTCCTACTGTCCATGAGCACCTCAGGCATCCAGCACTTTTACTGCTGGGGGTTGCCCTCCAAGCCCTCGGGGGGTATACCCAGTATTACTCTGTGCACATGCTTCTCGGCCTTGAATATACAAGCACTTGTCACTGGAGACAGTTAATGAGACTGTGGCAGAGTGTAGATGTGAACTATAAATCCATGTGCGTTTAAAGGGGAGGACATCTTTTTCTGCTCATTGAGTTATTAGCCCAGAAAAAAAAATTGACATTTAGAGCCATTTGACTTACCCTTGGTCATCACCATTTGATGAGCTGCGGCTTTTCCAGTTTTATACAAGGCAAAGAGTGAATTGGACAAGATAACAAAGTACGAACATTCCCCAGGGTTCATTGTCATTCACTTGTGAATGAAAAACTTAGAACCCAAATTCATCATGTTACTATTTAAGGACTAAATATTCACAAGCTTCCTCTGGCATTACTACCCCTCCAGCTATAGGTCTTTGGCCATCAGTCAGTAACTCCTCTTTCTAGTGGACAGAGTGCATTCGAATACTTGCTCTCTCTTGATTCTCATAACCACAGCCCTGTGGGGTAAGGGTTGGAATCCCCAGTTTGTGGGTGAGCGAGCCAAGGGCAGGGAGGAGACAGCTCGCCCAGAGTTGCTCAGCGAACGAGTGGGCAGCAGTGGCAGGGCCTGAGCCAGCCTTCCAACGCACGGTCCCGTCCTGCCCGCCTCCTCTTTCTCGCCATCTTCTCCTTCCTATTTATCTTCCTCTCGATTAATTTTCTCTTCTTATAAAGAACAAAAAATCAGAGTGTTTACCTCCTTCCACAGACTATCACCGGATCTGGCCCTGGGTCCTGTATTTGTTTAGAGACACAATCTTTGACACATAAGGGCAGGGACGAGCTTTTCAGGTTGACTGAGGATTTCAGCCACCAGGCTGCCCCTCATTTACCAAGAGTCCTTAGAAAATCACGAGGCGCTGTCCTGCTAGAAGATTGCAGCCTTTACTCACATTCCGCATGGTGTTCGTGGTGGTTGCCATGCTGTCTGCCGCAACATATCCATTTTTTGTGTATGGGGAGGGAAGAGTACGTGACCTTTCCAGAGCTTCCCTGTGAGCTAGGAACAATCAGAAGTCAAACCTCAGAGCTGTTCCATAGGACATAGTTCAGTTTGAATTCCACATTTCAGCAGTGTCAGTACAATTTTTAATTCATAGCCACAAAAAGCAGTTAATTTGATAAGGTAGGGAATGAGGCAGTTGAATGCTAGTGCCAACTCGGCATCTCCTAACTAGTTGCATGACCTTGAGTAAGGCATATGAATTTCCTGGAACCAGGAATTCAATCAGATATAGGGAGCCCCTTCCAGATTTAATACTCCGTGATTCTAAGGATTATAATTCACCTTGTAACTTGATAAGCTTCTTAAAGGCAGGGCCCATGCGTAGAATCTGACCCTGTGTTATTGTCTTAGGATGCCCAGGGAAGGGCAGGAGAGGGTGGCCATGCAGAGTCAGTAAAACAAGAGACTTCCACAAAACAAGCCAGTAGAACTTCCTGGAAGCGGACATCGAGGCTGAGAGTAGCCTGCCACATGAGCAGGTCACCTGAGGGTCATGACTCAGGTAGTGCCAGGCAGGTGGGAGGAGGAGGGAGTTGAGGTCTGACACAGGAACTGCCCCACTTATGTCAGGGCCCTGGGGGCCTGGCGTCCAAGGGTAGCCCATTATCCAGCAGCCTCAGTCGTCAGCGGTGAACACCATGAGGGCAGGGATGAGGGAGCAGGTGCCAGGTGGAGGGTGGAGAGCTGTGGCAGGGGCACATCACCTGCAGCCCAGCCCAAGGAAAGCAGGCCCCTGGGGACCAGGCAGTGTTCAAGAGCAGTGCCATTCCCAGGGGAGCCAGGGGCTGGGTGGGGAGTCAGCCTTCCCTGGGCAGGGACCTGGCAGCTGTCCCAGGCCTGGGCTCTGGGAAGGGGTCTTGCAACGACACCCTCGTGGATGGGAGGCTGAGCAGGTGGTGGGACTTCCTGCTTCAGCTGGGGTGGGCTCCAGAGCAGGGCAGCCCTGAGCACGGAAGAGAGAGAGGTCCACAGGCCCAGTCCAGAGGATCCAGGAGGGCCGAGGCCAAGGAAATGATGCAAGGACAGCTGGTGACAGCTGGTTCTCCCCGCTGGAATACGGCAGCCCTTCCAAGTCCTTCGGGGGTACACAGAGCCCTCCCCAGCCCCATCCAAACCAAGCCAGGCATTCACTAATCAAAGCAAGGCATTTCCCAGTCTTACTAGTTTTACCATTTATTTATCATATCCTCAGGAAGGCAGTTAGAGCCCATCCTTCTAAATGAAAGGATTTCCAAAACTTGGATTTCTCTGGTTATCTTAAAGAATCGTGTAAATAGTTTGTTTTAATTTGGAAAGTAAATAAGTTTACTAGTGACAGGAAGGTTTAGAAGCATCTCCCAGTCTATACTTGTAGCAATAGTCAGGCAGCACAGGGCGTGCTTATGTTAAAATGACCTTTGTGTCGATGGAGAGGTTAGCGTCTGGTCCGAGCATGTCAGCATTTGCATTGTGCGCTTACTTTAGTGTTCAAACCTTAGCAAAATGTTTTTGGCTGCGCCCAATACGCAGAGGCCCTCAGCTGAGCCATGGGATGTTTCTGCTTACCCCTTTATTCAATTTCCATTCTTCCACAAGATTATAGTAGACGTCTGTTTTCTTTAATAGATTTTCCATAGCCACATAGTAATTTTCTTTTCGTAATCACTTCCCTGTTTTTCATCTTTTCTTATTTTAGTTATTTTCCTGACTTCTAAATTACTCTGTAGAATTCTAGATATACAAAGAGAACTTTTGTCAATGAGCGTTTCTTCACATCCTAAAGTTGGGAATCAGTAGAAGGGTGAAAATGCTAAGGAAGGAGCTGACACAAGCCAAGCAGAGCCCTCCCAGCGGGACTCACCACCCGTGGGTAACAGTGCCAGGCCCGCTACCCCTGGGTAACCAAGTTTTCTGGAGCTCCCCCTCATGTACCAGGGATCCCTCTCTCAGAGGGAGCTTCTGCTATCTGGCCTGGCCCTAGGCAGCTGATCTTGTGCAGAAATGACTTCAGGGATCTCAGACCCTGAACTGTCCACGGGGAGGTTATGGAGTTCTCATCTCACTGTTCACTGGGCACAGATTTCTGTGCAGATCACCCATTTCTGTCAGCCTCCAGCGTCATTTCTTGGTGCTCCCATGCACCGACCCTGGTGAAACTTTCTCCTGGGTCTTCTGAAGTTAATCATCAGAACCAAGATCTTTCCCACCCAGCACCCCCCCCCCCCCACCTTTCCCCCAGGTCCTCCCTCGCCCTCCTCCTGTCCTGAGGACCGTGACTCTGCGGGGAGGGCCGTTATGTGTTGTGATGCATGTAAGACGCCATCTTGTTTGTCCTTCTCTGGAGCGGTTCTGAATGGCCCGTCCTCACTGACTTATACCCCTTCAGGTACATGCCTACATCATCAGCCACCTGAAGAGGGAGATGCCGAGTGTATTTGGAAAAGAAAACAAGAAGAGAGAGCTTATCAGCAGGTTGCCAGAAATCTACATTCAGCTGCAGCGAGAGTACCAGATTTCTGCAGGGGACTTCCCTGAGGTCAAGGCAATGCAGGTACAGGAGCCCATCACCACGTCACCGGTGGGGGTGGAGGGGCACTGTCACCTTGTCTGGCTGGTTGCTGGGTACACGTGTGGGTTTCACGGTTTAGAACGGAGGAGAACGCAGTGACTTCATCTTCCTAGTGGCCCATGATAACAGGCTCCTGTGAAGAAAGCCTGCCTCCCGAAACATTTAAACAAAATGGGAGACATTTCAAGAAGTAAAAAAAATCCTATGAACAGCTCCCTTAGGCTGTGTTCAGGTTGTGCTGACACTGAAGTGACACCAGAACCTTAAGGGAGTTAGAGCTGAGAGTGACCTTGGCGGTCCCTTCCAGTGGCCTCCTCAAGCCGGCCCTCCCCGCACAGCCCCGCGCTCAGGATGACGTGCTCGGGCAGCGTTGCTGCCGCAGGCGCAGGGGCCCAGTCAGAGGCCACGGCTGGAGTTCACTAGCACAGCAAGCTGTGCTCACTGGAGATGGTGCTTGAAGGTCGGCTTTGGGCAGCCTTTGGCCGAATTTCAGAGTCTCCGTGAATTGTGTGTGAGCAGCGCCCGCGTGGGTGCCACCAGCCTGGGCTAACCAGTGTGTCCACCTCCCCACAGTGGTGTTAGGTGCCTGTTGATTTCAATGCTGACCGTGTCCTCCTGAGCGAGGCCGCCTCACCTGGCTCCTCAGAGAGTCAGACTAACCCTCTCCTTGTCCAGTGCGAGGACCCGTCTGCCCTGGAGGACACCGTCCTCTCTGGAAGGTAGGCAACACAATTCAGGTGCCTGCAGCCACCAGCCAGGAGTAACTCAAACGAGTGAGGCGGGCAGGCCAGGCAAAAGGAAAGCAGGACACCCTCTCTGACCACTTCTGGTTCTCTCACATTCGGTAGAGATGTGGATTCCGAGAAACATGTCTCCACCGGGAGGAAAACAGTTCTGCAAGTGCAGTGAGAACTTGTGAGGCCCGTGGCGGGGGCAGATTGGGGAGCGCGTGCCCCGCCTTGGTGGGGAGGCCCTGTCCGGCCCAGTGGCCGCTGCCCTGTGGGAGTGCAGTGCCCTGCGGGTGGTTCACGAGAGACTAGGAATCTCGATTTGTACGTGAAGTCCCCCGGTTTTCAAATTTTGGCTCAGAATTTCAAAGAATCTACATTGGCCAAAGAGCACATCCCGGCTGCACCCTGGAGCTGCTGGCCTCCTGGGGAGGAGTGGGGGGTGGGAGGAGGATCAGGGAGGAGGAAGGATAAGTAGCGGAGGCGAGATCAGGCTGCAGGAGGGGAAGTGTCAATCCTGAGGGGTTTGTTAATGTAAACTCTCTCTGTATAAAGTACACACTGAAATAGGAGCGGGTTGCACTTACTGGGATCAGGACGAATGCATCTGGTGTGTACAATCTGGTCAAAGATGATTTAGTTGGCTTAAAAAAATACAGAAACTTTTTTTTTTTTAGAAGTAAAGTTGATATTCTGGACTCAGAGGATGAGTTGGATTTTTTTCTGGTCACAGGATGGCTAATTTGAGGGCTCCTGGGGCCTCTTCCCGAGCAGGTTCTGCGTTCACACCCTTAGGTTCTGCCCTGCATCCCGTGAACAAACTGAAGGACAGCTGTTTCCTTGCATCCTTCTGAGATTTTGGAAGGGAAATCGGTTTCTTGACTGAAATGAAAGCTGCGTGTGCACGATGGCCTAATGGGGCGTCTGTGGCTTGCTGGCCTCCTGAGGCCTCTGGAACGCCCCACCCACAAGGTGCTGCTCCCAAGACCTGAAGCCTCCCTGACAGGCCTCCCCTGCCCGTCCCCGGGAGCTCCTGAAAAGAGGGAACAAACTCTGTGACCAGAGCTGCTCCCGACCACGTTAGCCTGGGCCTGGCCGGTCAGAGAGCATCCAGGCCTCTCAGAGCTGGTCACGGGGGCCATCCCTCACGTCGGGCCTCAGAGGCAGCCATGGCCCGTGTAGCTGGGCAATACAGGCGGGGCCTGAACCTTCACTGAGAGCCCTGTGGTCAGGCCCCCCACCAGACGCCTTAGCACCTCCATTGGACACCTGGGTGTCCTGGGACGGGGAGCAGCAGTCCCACCTGACGGGTGCCCATCACCTGTGTTCATTTATGCATTCACCTACGAATAGGAGCGTCTACTATGGCCAGGCACTGTTCTAGGCCCCTGGAATAAATCAGTGAACAAACAGCAAAAATAAAAATCCTTGCCCCTACAGAGGTCCATTCTGGGTTACAGTCTTTGCCAATATGATTGTGACTGGCTTTGACGTTTTGGCAGCAAAGCCTCTCATTGGGACGTGTGCTCCTTGTAAAGATGTAAGCGTCATTGTGCTTTGGTGTAATTAATGTACTCAGTGTCTTATTCAGTGTCTCCCGTGGAAGGCTGTAATTCCACGAAGCCGGTGACCCATGTCCTGCTCTCGGCCATATCCCCTCCTGGGATGTAGCAGGCGCTTAATGAATATGTGTTGAATGAGTTAGTTAATGAGTCAGGGTATGTTTATATCATAGCTCTAGGCTCTAGGGTAGTGAGTTTCTCAGGCCCTGACCTACACCTGACTCCCACAGGGCTTATAGACCAGTGGTCTCTGGAGCAAACCCCTGGGAGCTGGCCAAGGATTCTTCCTTGGGAAGCCGGCCAGGCCCTGATCACACTATCTCAGTCCCTTCAGGGAATCCTTGGGAGCAAAGCAGGCCTGGAGCCCAGAGGGTGTGCTTACTACTTCAAGCTAGTACGTCAAGCTAGTTTGCTGTCACCCAGGAAGCGCTGGAGGGTCCTGGTGTGGGTCAGGACCTCCGTCATCCCTGAGTCTGTTGAGCATCTGACCTCTTCCCCAATACAGGCATTCAACCTTACTGCGTCTGAGACAGCGGCAGGGGCAGAAGCTTGGAGATGACTTGATTATGATCTTTGCACATCCTAGGATCTTACGGAGAGCGCACCAGGGCCAGCGTTAAGTCTCTGTTCTCTCTGTGCTCTCACAGACCAAGCTGGTCGGGGTGACTCTTCACCGTGGCAAAGAGCCAATTGTATTTTGCAGGATTTTGCCTGGTGCTGGGGGAGGCCCATGACCTGTTGGTGCATCTGCCTGTGTCTGCCCTACACCCTTTGGGGAGGGAATCTGATTTGCTGCACCGACGTGTCCGTGCTGCAGAATGAGGGGAACACTAGCAAGGCCACCTTGATTGCTGACACCATTGTCCTCCTTGGAGAACTGGGCCCCCACAGCTGATACGTTGGCAGCATTTCAACAGCAGAGGGCGGCAGAGCCATCCCCATCTGCTCAGACCCTCCCAGTGGATTCGAAAACTGTTTCTGGTACAATTCTGGGAGTAAGCTGGCAAGGGAGAGCCCAGTGGAGGCTGGGCTGGGACTGACCTTGGTTTCTTGGGAGGGAATTCCAGGATCCCTGGCTTGACATGGCTTTGATGGATACGGTTGTTGATGGGTAACTCTTTAAATTTCCTAGTGTGTGTTCATCCCAATAAAAAGTCTTGGAGCTGCCCTGGTGGAGGGCAGAGATGGTGTGGTTTAACTTGGACCCCACTCGCCGGCCAGGGCTGGGCAGGCGGGTACCGTACAAATGAGAGTGTAGGGCTTACTTCCTGTGTGCCCTCCAGGGCGGGAATGTCTGCTGCTGCTGCTTCCTGTCCACTGCTGCAAATATGTGGCCATTTCCCCTGGCCAGTTTTCTAGAGGTTTGCAGTCTGAATCCACGTCCCCTGCAGGCAGTGGAAAGTTTGGGCGGGCACCGCCCTCATTCGTCTGCTTGGCCAGACACAGAGTCTCTGTGTGTGCCCAGAGCTCAGGCTCATTCATGAGGAAACAGGGTAGGTGTTCGTGCACCCAGGGGAATCCAGACTTGTTTACCCCAGCAGCATTGGGATTTTTGTGTAGGCTGCCTGCACTCCTCCTCCTGGCCTTTCTCTTCTCAGTTCCCTCAGCTGACCAAGGTGCTGGCAGCAGGACCCCAAAGTGTTGGCAGCATTGTTTGGTGCTGATGTTGGGGTGACATGCAGGTGACTATGATCTGTCAGTGAGGATGGAGGACATGAAAACTGGAATGTAGGAAGCAGGCCTGCGCTACCCCACCACTCTGAGCTGAGCGCAGGCCAAGCGCTGAGTGTCAGCCCAGGCCAGCCTGCTTTGACAGCCACAGAATTTGCTCCTGAGAAGTGTTTGGGGCACCTCTCCAGAGATATGTCAAGCCGTTTTGCTTTCAGCTCTGTCCTCTCCACCATCTAAAGCTCAGGACTCCACTTCTAACAGCATAGAATGTCTGCCCTGCCGGCACACCCTAGAGACCACAATTTTGATTCTCCATTGGAAACAACCTAAATGTCCAACTACGTGGAACAAGGGAAATGGGGAAAGGGCCCAGCGATACAGTTCAATATCATGTAGCTATTGAAAATAAGGTTGTTTATCTACTTTATATATAGTATTGTGTATCTGTTAATACCATTCTAATTTCTCCCTCTCCCTTCTTCCCCTTTGGTAATCATAAGTTTGTTTTCTATATCTTGAGTCTATTTCTGTTTTGCAAATAAGTTCATTTGTATTATTTTTTAGGTTCCACATATGTGATATTATATAGTATGTGTCTTTCTGACTTCTTTCGTTTAGTATGATAATCTCAAAGTCCACCCATGTTGCTGCGAATAGCAATATTGCATTCTTTTTTGTGGTTAACAACAAGTTTTTACTGTGTAGCACAGGGAACTATATTCAATATCTTGCAATAACCTATAGTGGAAAGAATCTGTTTGTAAATTTTGGAGACTGATCCCTTGTCGGTCACATCATTTGCAAATATTTTTTCCCATTCTGTGGGTTGTCTTTTCATTTTGTTTATGGTTTCTTTTGCTGTGCAAAAGCTTTTGAGTTTAATTAGGTCCCATTTGTTTATTTTTGCTCTTATTTCCATTATTCTGGGAGATGAACAAAAAAGATTTTGCAAAATAGAACTACCATATGACCCAACAATCCCACTACTGGGCACATACCCAGAGAAAACCATAATTCAAAAAAACACATGCACCCCAATATTCATTGCAGCACTACTTACAATAGCCAGGACATGGAAGCAACCTAAATGTCCATCAACACAGGAATGGATAAAGAAGATGTGGTGCATATATACAATGGAATATTACTCAGCCATAAAAAGGAATGAAACTGAGTCATTTGTAGAGACATGGATGGTCCTAGAGAGCGTCATAGAGAGTGAAGTAAGTCAAAGAAAAGCAAATATCGTATAATAACGTATATATGTAGAATCTAGAAAAATGGTATCGATGTTCTTATATGCAAAGCAGAAATAGAAACACAGAGGTAGAGAACAAAGGTATGGATACCATGGGGGAGGAATTGGGAGACTGGGATTGACACATACATTATGGATACTATGTATAAAGTAGACAACTGGTGGGAAACATGCTGTATAGCACAGGGAACTCTACCTAATGCTCTGTGGTGACCTAAATGGGAGGAAAGTCCAAAAGGGAGGGGATATCTGTATGTGTATGGCTGATTCATTTTGTTGTGCAGTGGAGGCTAACACAGCATTGTAAAGCAACCATATTCCAATAAAAATCAATTTTAAAAAAAGATATTGCTGCAATTTACATCAGAGAGTGTTCTGCCTATGTTTTCCTCGAAGAGTTTTATAGTGTCTGGTCTCACATTTAGGTCTTTAATCCATTTTGAGTTTACTTTTGTGTATGGTCATCAAAACAAACAACCCAATCAAAAAATGGGCAGAAGACCTAAATAGACATTTCTCCAAAGAAGGCATACAGAAGGCCAGGAAGCACATGAAAATATGTTCACCATCACTAATTATTAGAGAAATGCAAATCAAAACTACAATGAGATAATCACCTCACACCAGTCAAAATGGCTATCATGAAAAAATCCACAAACAGTAAATGTTGGAGAAGGTGTGGAAAGAAGGGAATCCTCCTTTCCTGTTGGTGGGAATATAAATTGGTACAGCCACTATGGGTAACAGTATGGAGGTTCCTTAAAAAACTGAAAGCAGAGCTACCATATGATCCTGCAATCCCACTCCTGGACATATACCCAGATAAACACATGGTCCGAAAGGATACACGCACCCCAATGTTCATTGCAGCACCGTTTACAATAGCCAGGACATGGAAGCAACCTAAATGTCCATCAACAGAGGAATGGATAAAGAAGTTGTGTTACATATATATAATGGAATAGTACTCAGCCATTAAAAAGAATGAAATAATGCCATTTACAATAGCATGGATGGACCTAGAAATTGTCGTACTGAGTGAAGTAAGTCAGAGAAAGAGAAATATCCTAAGATATCACTTATATGCAGAATCAAAAAAAAATGGCAGAAATAAACTTGTTTACAAAACAGAAACAGACTCACAGACTCAGAGAACAAACTGACGGTTACCAGAGGGGAAGGGTGGGGGGAAGAGATAGTTAGGGAGTTTGGGATTGACAAAAAAAAATTGTATATCACTGTATTGTACACCTGCAACTTATATAATATTGTACATCAACTATACATCAATAAAGGAAGGAAAAAAAGTTTTTTAAAAAAAAGGAATCTGAAAAAGTATATGTATATATAAAACCAAATCATTTTGCCTACACCTGAAACTAACACAATATTGTAAACCAACCATACTTCAATTTAAAATTAAATCAAACCAAATTAAAAAAATGTTAAAAGGTTATATGAAAATTGATATCATGGAAAGATATGATACAGTATGTCTTTGAAGTGCAGGTTGTTAAATACTGTGATCTTATTTCAGTTAAAGCGTGTGTGTGTGTGTTTATAAAAATGGTTATAACTGTATGCCCCAAGATGTCAGCAAAGGTAGTTGCTGGGTAATGGTATTATAAGTGATTTAAGATTTTTATTTTTGTTTACTAGTTTTATCCCCAGTTTTTTACAATGAACGTGTAATATTTATGGTAGCACAAAGTTTTGTTTTTTCCTAACTGTCCCATTACTTCTGTCCAAAACAGTCAGATCTGAGGGGTATGTGAAAGCTCTTTTCCTCAAGACTTTCCCTGCCTCATCTCCAGAAAACTCCACACCTGGATGGCCCCTCTCTGGCCCTCTGGGATTGTCCAAACAGAAATACTTCACATGGAGTCCATATAAAAACTGCCATTCCTGGAATTCTCTGCATTTATTTGGCAAAACTGCTATTGAAGACATTTTCACTAGATCTTTGAGGCCCCTTATAAAAAATCCCTGAGTGACTTCGCAGTTCAGGGCCAGGGAAGGTTTGTCTCTCTTGTGATGAACAGGTGGTTTCTCCCCTCCGACAACGAGGTGGTGTGACCCCCGCGCCCCAGCCAGGGTGGCTGAGGAACGCAGCTTTTCTCAGCCTTCCTCATCTGATGTGATGCTTCCCTTGCTCTTCCTTTCAGTTACTTGGCTTTTCCCTTTGTTAATGACTTTCTTCTATTTCATGTTATCATTGTTTCACTGTAAACGAAGTCAAGCCCTTTCTAAAATACAAGCTCCCTGAAGGCAGAGACTATGGCTTTTCATACTTGTATCCCGGAACAGGGCCTGGCACAAAACGGCCAGTAAATGTTGGATGGGTGGATGGGTGGGTGGGTGGATGGATGGATGGATGGGTGGATGGATGGATGGATGGATAGATGGACGGAAGGAAGAGTAATCAAGGAGAACCAAGGCAGGAAGGACTGTTTCTCCACAGGCATCCACAGAGCCTCTGTGGCATCTACAGTCAGCTCCCATCCAGGCCAGGCAATTGCTGTATCCCCTAGGGCTGTCTCCAAACCCTGTGCTCTGTCTGCTCCTCCCAGCTCTCCTGCGAGATGGAACCGAGAGCGTCCCTGACCCCTTTCGTACTAACTCAGCTCTATTGGCTGCACGTATACTTGCCCTTCCCGTCCCTACCTCTCTCTCTCACCAGTTTCGACTTGTACCTATTGGTACCCTAAACTACATTTTTTTAACTGATCAACATCATCTTTATATAATCATTTGAGCTCTGTCACAGCTACATGTTACAGCACAAACAGGCTAGCCCAGCGGCGAGAGGCATGGGCTCTGGTGTTGACTCCACCAGGATGCCCCTTGTGCTTTCTGTAAAGTGGGGTTATTCACACCTGCCCTTCCTGACTCCCAGCATTGTCGTGAAGATCAGCTGAAGTGTGTAATGTATGTAAAATACTTTAAAAGATAAAATAGTAGATCTCTAGAGTGCTTTTTACAAAAGGCAGGGTGAAGGAATGTCTCAAAGCCCTAGGGGTATCCCTCATGTCGCCACCAGCCCAGATTAGCTGCTGTAGGAAAACGTGGCATCCCGAGCATCTTGTCTCTTGTTCCAAAAGCCACTCCTTGGTCTGGTGGGTTTGGATGTGGGGACCCCACCAAAGAGAGAGCTCTGGATGGCCCAGAGCATGGGCTGCCCGCTTTAAGGGAGCATTCGTCCTCTCCAGCCATCCCTCCCTTCGTTTGCTTCCTGCAACGAGGGCGTTAACCAAGTCTGTGGTTTCTCCTTTTCCAGGAACAGCTTGAGAACTATGACTTCACCAAATTCCACTCGCTGAAGCCCAAGCTGATCGAGGCCGTGGACAACATGCTGAGCAGCAAGATCTCGTCCCTGATGAGCCTCATCAGCCAGGAGGAGAATAGCGTGCCCACGCAGCTCGTGCAGGGCGGTGCCTTCGACGGCACGGCCGAGGGGCCCTTCAACCAGGGCTACGGGGAGGGCGCCAAGGAGGGCGCCGATGAGGAGGAGTGGGTCGTGGCCAGAGACAAGCCCGTCTACGACGAGCTCTTCTATACCCTGTCTCCCGTCAACGGCAAGATATCGGGCGTCAACGCCAAGAAGGAGATGGTGACCTCCAAGCTGCCCAACAGCGTCCTGGGCAAGATCTGGAAGCTGGCCGACTGTGACTGCGACGGCATGCTGGACGAGGAGGAGTTCGCGCTGGCCAAGCACCTCATCAAGATCAAGCTCGACGGCTATGAGCTGCCCGGCAGCCTGCCCCCACACCTCGTGCCGCCCTCCCACAGGAAGTCCTTTCCCAAGGCCGACTGAGGGGCAGGCGGCACACAGGGCGGGTGGTGTGGGGCGGGAATGGGGGGCCTGGGCCTGAGGCCCGCACGGCCGCGGACTCACTGAGTGACCTTGGGCGAGACGCTGCCCTCTCTGTGCCTCAGTTTCTCCATCCGTAGAATGGGGAGGGCAGACACTGGACACTAGATGAGGTCCCTTCACTTCTAAAATTCCCTGAGTTTCTATTAAAATATTGGGGGGAGGGGGTGGATATGGAGATTGGAGGGTTGAGAAGAGAGGGAAACCATCCAAGGAGTCTGCAGAAGCCCGAAGAAGCCCAGATGTGGAATCCCAGGAGCCATGGGGGGGGGGGCGGGGCTGCCGTGGGGTCTGCTGGGCTTCACTGGACTGTCCATCGTTTTGAACCTGGCTGTCCCTCAGAGGGCACCAAGGGGCAGCAAAGACGAGCTTATTTATGTTGTTTCCTGTTCTATTTAGAGTGGGGGAAAAAACAGCAGAGAAGGTTTGTGTTCTCTCCAAACTGTCTACCAAAGAGAAGACTGCTGCCCCAGCTTTGAGAGGAGGACACGCCATGTCTTCATGTCCCCGTTGCTTCTGTAGGCCCACAGAGCAGGCAGCCAGGCCGCAGGAAGCATCCATCCCAGCGCCCGCTGGCCGGCCCTCCCAGGCTCCCCCAACCCCGGGGCCTTCCCAGCAAAGTTGTGTTTGGTTAGGAGTTTGGAACTAACAACCTTTATTAACCCCCTGGCAAGATTTCTAGTATTTATTTCGAGGGACGTTGAAATCTGAAGATCAGCTTTACTTGTCTGTCCGATAGTTTGTAGCAAAGTTTATCATACTTAAACTAGAGTAAGAAAAGAGGTGGTTCTCCCCAGTCATCAGCATGGTTACATGTCCCCGAGGCTCCTTGATGGATGGCGAGATTTAAATTCAGAAAAAACATGACTTGGTGCAGGCAGTGTCCTGGCCCTGTGGCCACAGAGGGGATGGGGTGCCAGCCCGCACTGGCTGTCAGGTAGAAGAGGTCTACTAGCATTAGACACTATTTTTATAAAAAATAGGCATTTTTATTATGTCCAGTTTTTACATACAGTTGGTATATAAGGGATAAAGGCCTTTATACAGAAACAAGATGGAATCTTTCCTATAAAGCCTTTTCTTCAAAAGGCTGTGTGCTTTGTACCATTAATGCCTCACAAGGCAGGGTGTGGGGCACTTACCTGTACCTCAGCTCCTGATGCTCTCTCCCCAGGTGTCCTGTGTGAATCTCTCTGGACCACTCACCGAAATGCCTGTGTCCAGTGGAGGTCACCCTCCCTACTATGTGGGCTGTAGCTGGGGGAGGCAGGTGCCTTTCACCATTATTTATGCAATAAGAGAGTCATGATATTTCATCACTATTGTGATGGCTGCATAGCCTGGGACCCTGTCAGCACCAAAAATGAATGAAATCCAAACAGTCTTCCAAAAACCACATTTTTTTTTCTGGTGTCCCTTGCGACATCGGGAGGCAGAACTGCAGACTTAAGAAAATGTTTCTTTTAGAGAAGCGTTTATCCAGATGCCAGCCCTCACACTCCCTAGCTGACTTTCTAAATAATTTAGTTCTAAGAGAAGTAGATGCATAACATGGTTTTAGTCTTAATGAGCACTTTTAAATTAATTAGACACATAGAAAAGAGTCATTTGTCATTCCAGGACTGCAATCTGAGCAGATAGTCCTGTGAAGGCATGAGGACCACCTGGGCGTGTAGGCACAGTAAGAGATCCAGCAGAGGGCAAGACTGAGAGAGAAGGAGACAGTTCATTTGTCCAAAGGTTTAGAGATGCCAAGGTTAGCTGATTTCCATTCAGAATGATCTTGCTTCTTTAACTCTTCTCAGTCGTCACATATAAAGATAAATATATACATATATGTCACATGAGCATGCGTTTTTGACACTTGTTAATGTGTGCATATGTAGATATGGCCAAGTTTTGTCTATATACAGACATAGAGGAACACTGTTTCAGGAGCAGCAAACGAAGCTTCTGGTTCTGCGTTGATGGGAACACCTCATGGGTGACTCCCCCTCACTCCCAGTGACCTCTGGTGGGAGATCATCTGGCAGCTGACTGCTGAGAAAAAAGGAAGAGAAAGGAAGTCACATGTCCATTTTTCTTAATATCTTCTCTTGAAACCTGAAGTCACCGATCGTGAACAGTTGATCGGAAAGAAAAACACTGGAAAACATTAGCGTTGGCAGCCAAAAGAGGACCTGTATCTTCCCAAGCCCTGCACAGAATTCCTTGAGTCTGGGTCCAAAACACCCGTTACCTCCTGACCGCATGCCGCAGGGCCGGGAACACGGAGCCCTCTGGATCTGGGCACCTTGACCGACCGTATCATCCTCCTTGCACCACCCCACTGTCCAAGTACCCCCTCCCCAGAGTGCTCACAGATGGCTGGGGGGTGGCAGTAGGTAAACTCTAGAACTCTGGAACGATCTCTGTGCTCTCCATGATTCCACAGAAGAAAACCTAAGAATCTCGAATCTGTTTTCTGTACCGCATGTGATATAGCAGAACACAAACCTCTGCAGTCTTGAGTTTAGGGGGAAAAAAGAAAACGTCTGCCTACTCCTCCCAAAGTCAGCTTCCAAGTTATGAGCCTGCTAGCGAGGCCCTCCTGAACCTGGCTCTGCAGAGGCGTTGTGCTGAGACCTGCCGAGACCCCCGCGCCCAGCTCTGCAGCCACACACGGATGTCCAACCCGCCTGGCATCCTACGTGGTTTCTTTCCTCGCCACACGCTTGGAAGGCCCAGAGTGGGGCCTCTTTTCCTTGGGGAGGCTATGCATTCAGTTGGCTTTCGCTTCTCCAGGGCTGGACTGGCTTCCCAGGTACTATTGTCATCCTGCAACAATAACGCCCGGATTGGGGGCTGTGGCTCCTCCCACAGAGTGGTGGGCCTTAAGGAGTTGGATTCTTACTCCATATCATGGGACTGGTGTCCAGGTGGGTCAGAGAGCGTGTGAGGAGAAGCCGGGTGCCTCCGGCTCTCCCCCAACCCCCAGTCCCCTTACAAGCCTGCAGGAGAGGCCACAGCAGAGCCCTGGCCCCATCGCCCCAACCAAGTCCTTTGCTGTGTCTGCTGGGTCTCAGGGGCCACCCCTGCACCACACTGGGAATGTCTTGTACTGGAGTCCGCCGCCGAGGATGGGGTTTAACCACCAGAGTCATGGCCTGACAGCCACCACCGGAACCTTTCCACTTTGCAGCTACACTCCTTCCTAAAGCCCGGAGCAATACCCTGGACCGATTGCCTTGGAGATAAGGAAAGGCACTGTTTATTTCCTCCATGGAATGTGGCAGAGGAATAACATTCTTAGGACAGGTAACCACTGAGTTTTTCCAGGTAAACATGGGCCGAATTTGGGTGTACCAGATGACATGTCAATTAGTCAATGCAATTAATACACAATGCTTCTCTTTTTTTGTAATCTTGTTTAGAAATGTCAAAAGACGCAGTCTACTGATCAATAAACTTCTGAAAAAAAATCACTACCTTTTTCCCATTGGCTCTGGTTTCTCAGTGACTGTGTGCCAGCTGTCTCAGGAATAAAGCAGGGGTAACTTGGATCCATTCTGAAATGAGGCAGAAGAGTTAAGGAGAGGGTGTGCTCCTTTGACACCATCCCTGTGACCCCTGACTCTTCCTGCATCTTCTGTGGGCAGGAGGCTCGGGCTTCTTCGGCAGGAAAGCAGCTCCATCCACTGTGGGCAGAGGCCAGGTCTGGGAGCAGGCCCTGACGGAGGTTTTGCCCCAACTGAGAGTGACTGGAAACCAAGACTGGAGGACACCATGGAGGAGACCCTTCCAAGGCTGGGGACAGGGCATCACTGAGCACTCACAGGAGATGGCCCCTGTCCAACGCTGAGGCAAGCCTGAGCACCTGCGGGTGCAGCAGCGCTAGGGTGCAGCTCCTAGCTGGCAGGCACTGCTCCTGCCTCTTGCCACGCCTCGCAGGTCTGGACCACCCATAGTAGACATCTAGATGAGTTTTCACACTGGCATGCATCTACCCTTTTGGTGATCCGGACCTGGAATTTCCTTTGCAGACCACTCTCCACTTCCCCACCCTCCATCTGAGCCATGAGGTTTGGGGAGATAGACCCTACCCCTTCTTTCCAGGGTGGGTCCTGATTGGCTTGAGCCAATTAAAGTATTTCGTCTGCCTGGTCACAGAAATTGTTCAGGAATGGACATGTACCTGTGAGAGCCAGGCCCCTCAGACTTCTGTTCCAACCCTCGGGAGAGATGTTCTCTCTTTTCTGAACCAATCAGTGCAACGAAGTGAGCTATCAATGCAACAGTATAAATAGCACTGAGAGAAGTGCCCAGAGGTGCTGGAGGCAGAGGAGTGAGGTTAGGCTGGTAGCAACAACCCTGTGGAAAGTGAAGATGAAGAAGGCATTGAGAGAGGCTAAGGGAATCCAAAACTGTGGTGGCATCATTTGAGCTGCTGGATCAAACCTCACCAAAAGTCCTCCTCCTGCCAGACGTTACGTGGACCAGTACATTCTCTTTATATCATTTAAACTCATTTGACATGAAATTTCAGTTACTTGCAACACAAATATTCCAAAACTGTACTGACCAGCAAGGATTCTCGTTTCAACAGGGGCTGCTATCAGCCATGGCACAAGTTGCTGGTCCTGGCAGCATGTGCAATGGCTTTACTGCAGTTGAACTAGGGAGGAAGAAGAGCAGTTCCCTAGCCCCACTTGACTGCCTCAAATACAACCACCTCTGTTGAGATTTGTAAGCCAAGTGTCATATAGCTCCATCCAGTCCTCTGGTGGTCACATCACACAGGATGCCCTGGGCCAAGGCTCTTAATAGGAGGTGAAACAAGCTTACAGAGGTAGGAGGAGGGGACACTTCCTAGAAGGAGCAGGATTTTAACTGGGGCTAATATGATTGGAGAATGTGTTTGAGGGGGGGTGGGAAGGTGAGGACGAGAGGGACATTCTCATTCTAAGCTGAGAGAACAGCTGATGCTCAGATGTGGGCAGGGAAGCTTGGTCCCGACCAGGCAATGGAGAGTCTTGCTCTGGGAAGGCACATTGGGCTGGGCGTAGGCTGACATGCAGCGGGGTGATGAGCTGGGGACGGTGACGAGGACCTGCAGGGGCAGTGGGAGTAACCGGGTGGCGGGTGTGCTGTGGAGCACTTGCTGAGGGGCACAGCAGCGACAGCCATTGGTGTCTGCCTGGACCTGGGGCTGCGGCTGAGAAAGGAGCTCAGGTTCATCCCAAGGGCCAGGAAGCCAGTCAGTGGCAGGAGAAACTGCACAGGGAGAGGACAATGGGGGCGGAGTCTCCTCTCGGATGCGGGGGCGCCACCCCCACACAAGAACCGCACGCGCCCCCCTCCAGCCACAGGCCGGGCTTCCGGTGTGATGGGTCCTGCCCAGCTCTCAAAGGCAGTTTGTGGCTACCGCTCCCCTCCCCCGCCTGGGCTGTCAGGGATGCCTCCCTGGAGTGTTGCTGGGGCTGCTGAGTGGATGAACCCAGACACACACCCCAGCCCGGTGTCTGTAACCAGACTGTTCTGTAAAGCCCCCTGAATTAGAACTCGCTCTGCTTCTGGCATGCGGTCCAAGGTTGCAGGGAGGGAGGCAGAGGGGCCCGCTGGCTCCCCCACAGCCCCTGTCTCTGAGCCTTGGGCCAGCCAGTGCCGGGGGAGCACAGGTGCTAGTGCCACATGGGGGCAAGGGAGGGAGGGAATACGGGGATATGTGTATAAAAACAGATGATTGAACTTGGTGTACCCCCAAAAAATAAAAAAAAATTTAAAAAAAAGAGTGCACACTGTGTCTCCAGCTCTGGAAGAGGTGCTGTCATCCCCACCCACTTTGCAGGTCTGGGTTACCCCTTCCCAGGGGGAGCCCCCTTCAGAAAGTGGCCCCCGGGTGTGAGGGAGCACCGCCGTACAGCCCTGGGCTAGTTTGGTGCATTTCCATCAGGGCCTGGAAAGCCCAGCCCTGGCCCAGTTGTTCCCTGGGTCTGAGGTGCGTCCCCCAGGAGAGAATGCAAGGGGTGCGGCCCAGCGGGCTCACTCCCATCCCTGTCCCTGCGGGTGCTCACAGAGAGGCCCTGCAGGGGTGTGGAAGGGCAGCCTCAGCCTGGGAAGTGGGCACAGAAGCTCTCACCAGAGGCTCTGCCCTGCGGTGCCTGGTACCCCGACCACAGCGCCACCCGGTGCCCACTAGAGGCCATCCCATGGGCCTCCGCGCCTTGGGAGGCAGGACCGCCACCTGATGCTGAAGGCATTTGCAGCGGGGGGGATGATGACGGAGGAGACCCCGGAGCATCGATCTAGAGCATTCTTGAGCCGCCCCCTCCCGGTCTGGGCCATGCCCTGCGGCAGGTGGGAGGACAATGCCAGCTGTGTGCCGTCACCCCTGCCCCGCTGGCCCAGGAGGAGGGCCATGGCACTGCCCCAGCTCCAGCCTCAGCCTCTCCTGATGCCCCTCCCTCCCCCCCCAGCCCTTGCTATCGGCCATCTCCGACCGTCCAGCCAGGTCTCCTCCCAGATCCTGGACATCACCAAGGTGAGCAGTTTCCTCTTTTCCTTCCACCTGCCCTATTCATCCCAAGCAGCAGCAGCCGAACGCTGTGGCCCAGGGGAAACCTCTGGCAGCAGGAGCTCTAGGAGAAGAATCTGGAGAGTGGGACGGGACAAAAGGGGCCCTGGCCATTCAAGCTCAGGACGCCAGACAGAAGGACCAGACCTTACCTGGCTAGATCCCAAGCTGCAACCACCCACCAAATGTGGGCTAGGCTGGCAGGGAGGGGCTCCCTCTCCCTGGGGGTCTTCAGTATCCACAGCCCTCCCCCAACCTCCATGCCTCCAACATCCCCAGCTTAGGGAAATGTCCAGTGGCCCCTCATCCCCAAAGGGCTCCAGGCCTGATGGCTGGTCAGCCCCACAACCCCCAGCAGTTCCTTGGGGCTACAGGGCACGTGAAGCAGGAGGCCAGCGGTAAAGCCCTTGAACGGCTCTCCCATTCCAATCCCGCCATGGACTCTGCATACGAGATGGGCCACATCCGCAAGCTGCAGGCACAGCATACGCAGATGCAGGAGAAGACTTTCACCAAGTGGATCAACAATATCTTCCAGCACGGCCGGGTGAGTGTAGCTGTGCCTGCCTCCGCCGTCCCCCCAGCAACCTGGCCAGTGGGTCCTGGGGGGCCGACTGTGAGTTCATCTGGCTGAGGCCACTTCTTTTGACCCCAAAGCATAGCTGAGGCCAGTGCTCCTTCCTCGAGGCAGATGCACTGGGCTGCACCACCCAGGGCCTGGGATGGGGCAGGCAGAGAGCCAGGGGTGACCCTGCCCCCTCCGCTCCCAGGTGGACATCAAGATCCAGAACCTGTACACGGAGCTGGCCGACGGCACCCACCTGCTGCGACTGCTGGAGCTCATCTCAGGGGAGGCCTTGCCACCCCCCAACCGGGGCCGCATGCGTGCACACTTCCTGGAGAACAGCAGCCGAGCTCTGGCCTTCCTCAGGACCAAGGTAGGCACTGTGGAGAGGGCTTCTGGGCCTGGCGCTGGGGTGGGCAGCAGGGACAGGCTGGATGACTAGATCATCTTTCCTGGGCTGGCCACAGGGCAGAGCAGAGGATCTGGAGCCAGGATCCAGCAGGAGCAGCTAGGATACAGAGGTCCAGGAGGCAAAACTCTTCCTTGCATAGCTCTCCCAGCTTAGAGAGCACCCACCTGGCTGGAGCAGGAACAGCCATCGTCCCCAGTAGGTGGGAATGAAATATGCCATGGACTGTAATAAGAGATTGTGGAGTCTAAGCTGAAAGATTCAGTGCACTCTTAACCTTCTCTTTTCATAAATAAGGAAATTATTTACCAAGCAAGATCCACAGTCAACTGGCCAGCAGATCCTGGATGGGAGGTCCTGGGGGTGACTGAAGGTCAGACACAGGGGAAGAGCCTTGGACACTGAGCCAGGCAGTAGAGGGAGGAGGTCCAGGGCTACCTTAGAGAAGCTGGACCAGACAGCAGGGAGGGATCTCAGCAAACAGAAAGGATCGTGAGAGAAAGGGACAGGCCAAAGAAATAGTCTCTAAAAGGAGACAAGAGCTCCAGGGACACAGAGGGACCCTCATGGCCAGTATCAGGGGGCTGTGCGGGAGTCATTTATATTGAGAAGCAGGAACTGGGAAGCCCAAGTGCTCCCGGCTTCAGGTACTAAAGCGTGAGCTGACTGACCCTGGAGGCTAAGAAGTCACAGCTGGAACTGTTTGGGTGGAGCCTGAGTCCTGGCATGGAGATCACAGTCAGCCCCCTGCGAACCTAGTGTGCTGGAGGAAGGCCAAGCCAAAGCCAGGGACAGGAGCACTGCGGTGCCTGGGTGCACAGAAGGGCAGAGAGCTGCCAGTCCCACAATGCCAGGCCCTACTTGGTCCCAGGGACAATGGCCTGTGAGGCAGCCGCCTCCTCCCGGGAACCCGGGGAGGGTGCAAGCCCTGTGGCCCTCGTCAGAGGCTCTGCAGCTCCCCTCAAGCTTAGGGACACAGCATGTCACTGAGACGTAGCCTGTGGAGGTGACAGCCTTGTCTCCGCTCTACATATGAGGCAGCTATGGTCACACGGAGGCCGCCAGCACACAGTTAGTAAGCAGCAGAACGCGGGATGCACTCACTTCTGGAGCCCTTGCCCTGTGCATGCCAGGCTCTGGGGACTGCAGTCACAAAGCCCAGACCTGAGCACAGGGCTCCTGCAGTTTCAGGGGAGACAGTTTATTTGAACCCAAATCAACAGAGAGCTGGTAAATGTTTAACAACCAGCTATCTGGGCCTGGGGGTTAAGGGGAAGGGAGCGGATTAAAGCCCTTGTTTGTAGCATTTGCTGGTTTCCGAGGCCTTGATACCCCTACCCTGACCTCACTAAACACAAAATAGGGAAGATTTTTTTTTTTCTTTTTTCTTTTTTTCTTATTTCTTTCTTTCTTTTTTTTTTTTTTTTTCTTTTTTTTTTTTTTACAAACCCTTGTGTCAAGGGCTGACTTTCAATAGATTGCAGCGAGGGGGAAGGTTTTTTTAAAAGGTGGCCAGGATAGGCCTCATTGAGAGAGTAGCATTTGAGTAAAGAAGGGAGGAGAGGGAAGGAGGCATGGGACTATCTGGGGGAAAAATATTTTCAGACAGCAGGAAAAGCCAGCACAAAGGCCCCAAGGCCTAAGCTTAGACTCTTAAGGAACTGCAAGAATCCCACAGGCCTTGGAACCATGGGGTCCAAGAGAAGAGGATGGAGCCAGAGGGTGAAGGGGTCCCGGCCACGTGTGGCTTTGATGTTTATTCTGTTCCTTTCTCCCTTTGATTCAGCCACTGAGGTGGTTGTCCAAACGCAAATTCCTGGGCCCTGGCCCAAGAGAGTCTGATTGGGTGGCACTTGGGAATCTGTTTAACAAGAGATGGAACACTGATGAAGAGGGCTGAGGTTCAAGTGTGAGCCAGGGACCCAAGCACTTACTGGAGATCCCCAGATGCCCTGGGAGGTGGAGGCAGACAGTTGTTGTCTTCTGAGCTCGTGCATTGATTGACTGTCATGACTCTTCACTGCAGCCTCCATAGCTGAACCACTGATCTTAGCCCGTTTTACCTGCAGCCCACACACGGGGAGTCCCCCCGCTCCAGTGGTCCAGCCCCGTTCCCCATGTTGGGGCTTTACCCAGGGGGGCTTGGGCCCAAGCCCCAACCAGTTAGAAAGCCCTTATTTGCCCAGCCTTGTGCCCGCCTGCTTCTCCCCTGGGGACCTCCTAGGGCAGGACAGACGCCAGAGCCCTCCCACCCAGCAGCTGGCCCCCTGGACCTTTGGTTACTAAGAATCTTCTCTGGTACATGGGCTGTGCAGCTGAGCCCAGCCAACCGTGCCCACAGGTGCCAATACCCCTCATTGGGCCAGAGAACATCGTGGATGGAGACCAGACGCTCATCCTGGGACTCATCTGGGTCATCATTCTGCGTTTCCAGATTTCCCACATCTCCCTGGACAGGGTATGTCTCAGCCCCCAGCACCCAGCCCTGGCCGCACCTCGGGGCCCTGGGGACGTAGCAGTGGCACCCGACTGTTAGGGTCCCCACAGCGGATCTGTGGCATCCACACAGCTGCTATTCACTCTTCAACCACGGGCAAATAATTCCAAACGTCAGAGGGACTGTAATACACTAAAGTGATTACACAATTAGATGCACGGGCTTAAAGCCTGATCTGGGACGAGTCATTCACTAGTGAAGGGGTCAAGGTACCTGCCCACCACCCGCCTTTCACCCCCAATTTGTTGTTCCCTACTTAGCACTGAAACCCTATAACTTTCATTACCCCTTAATGTACTGTTGGGGGAAATTAAACATATAGAGGGAGCCCCAGCCCTGGAGGTTTCCAAACCCCCGTGATCCTGAAAACCAAAGAGATGGTCCCCCATCTTATTCCATTCTCCCTCTGTTTTCCCATAACTGAATCAGGAAGAGTAAACACATAACATCCTTATATTAATCAGTTTTCATAGTTTCATGGTTTCCAGTGGGTAAGGAAAGCAAACCTGGAGAATGAAATCCTAATGAAGAGAAGCCATAGATTTGCCTCGAGTCCAGGAGGACCCTTTGCACTCATAACGGGACTGTGAGCCCCAGGAGAGCAGGGGCCTTGCCTGGCTGCATCCCCAGAGCCTAGCATGTGTGTGGATGGATGGATTTCTAACTGACCTCAAGTCCTTCCAGGAAGCCATGCTCCCCTCCCCAGCTCCCGAAGCAAGTTCCAGGTGCCCCTGCCACCCTTTCCTTTGGGAGCAGCAAATCCACATCATCCCCTGACAGGCCACCAACTGCCCAGTGGCTCTCTTGTCCACAGCCAGCTCAGGCCCTGCTCCCTGCAAAACTCAGACGTGTCTGGGACCAGGCTGACCCCACAGCCACACATGCTCACCCCCAGGATCTCTCCTGGTTCATGTCTGCCAGCCTAGCCCAGCCACACAGGGTATCTGGGCCTGGCCTGGAGGTGGCAGAGCCCAGCTCTGGGCCCTGACGCTCTTTCCCCCGCCCCTCCCCTGCGCTGCTGCCTACTTATCCTTCCTACCCAAGCTCTGGGGCCCAAAGGGCAAGGAAGGAAATGCAGCCTGCTGTGCTTTGACATTCTGAGTTTATAAACAGGAATTGGTGGAGGGGAGAGAAGGAGAGGAAGAGGAAAAAGGAGAGGGGGACTCCTGGGTGTGAGGGGTGAGGGAGGGAGTGGATGGAAGGGGAGGACCACGGAGGGCAGGACAGGGATGAGGAATGGAAGGCAGGGAGAGAGGTGGAGCCAGGAAGGAGGAGGGAAAGGAGCCCTGGGTGGAAGAGGGATGGGGGCAGCGATGGGGGTAGGCGAAGGCTGAGAGTGGCAGGATAAAGGAGATCGTCAAGGAGGCTGAAACCAGTTATAGATGGTCATCTCCCAGTCTGACGAAGCCGTCCATGAGGCGTTGTGGGGGCAGGCAGATGGGCTCCCCGTGTCAGAGGTGGGCTCTGTCAGACGTTTTTGGTCAAAAGAGACCCTCCCCTATCAGCTAGGGGACCCAGGGCAGCTTTCTGATCTCCCTTACTGTACCTTGTGTGCCATCCTTAGAATGTAAATACTAATAGTACCAGCCTCTGAGGGCTGTGCTGGGTGAAGAGCCACATATGTGGGCTGGTGCCAGGTTGGCAGAAAACCCACAGGGACCAGGAGCTGGAAAATGAAGCCCAGACGCAATTCCTTGAAGCCAAGGGTCATTGAACACAGTGCCCGTTCCATCAAAAGGCAGGAGAAATGAGAGCTACTGCTGCTGTTGTCACCGATTGCGACTCCAAGGCAGCTGCTCAGAGGTGACAGCTTGCAGGCACCCCGCTTCTTTGTAAGGACAGTCTTTCTCTCGCACCCGCAATCCCTCCCCAGCACGAGCGAAAGTGAGGACAGTGAGATGCTCTGAAGGGAGGGCAGTCCACACCGCGCCCGGGTGGTGGGGGAGCAGGATCACGCCGTGGCAGCCAGCCTCCCCCACGGCCTGTGGGCTCCGCTGCCACCCCACCTGTCCCTGCACGGTGACCCGCTGCCCTGCTGCCCTGTCCTTCCAGGAGGAGTTTGGAGCCAGCGCAGCCCTGCTGTCTGCCAAGGAGGCACTGCTGGTCTGGTGCCAGCGGAAGACGGCCGGCTATGCCAACGTCAGCATCACCGACTTCTCCTGCAGCTGGAGGGACGGGCTCGGCTTCAGTGCCCTCATCCACGCCCACAGGTGTGCGTGAGGGAGGGGCGCCAGCACCTCCTGGCCCTGGCCTGGCCTGAGGCTTCCTTCCCAGAGGCCTCCACCCACTGAGCCAACTGCTGCGGGACTTGGGTCCTCAACCCGCCCATCCTTCCACAACCCTCTGGCCCCTGCGCTGGGCATAGAGGTGGAGTAGCTGACAGCTGAGGCCCTGGTCTGTGATGCCGCTCCTCCCTTCCATAGAATTGGCCAGGTTCGCCTTGGACCCCGGCCTTCCTCCACTCTCTGTGCCCCTGATTCTCTTTTCAGTCCTCTCCCTGGCAAGCACTTGCCCTTTTGGAGCTTCTTCCCCTACTCAGGAGCTGACCCCTGAGCAAAATTAACCGTCCCCTCTCCCCAGCCCTATTCCTTCAGCCAGGGTCTCAGATAATCATCAGGGAAAAATAATGCACAGCAAGGTGTGAGTGACCAGTAGGAACTGGTTTGCCTTTTTAACAAGTCCCCTTAAAGCCAAGCAGTCACTTACTCTGGTGAACAGCCCTGCCTGCTCTCTGCCCAGGCCAGACCTGCTTGACTACAGCTCGCTGAATCCCGACCGCCCACTGCACAACCTCCACTGTGCTTTCCACGTGGCGGAGCAGGAGCTGGGCATCGCTCCGCTGCTGGACCCCGAGGACGTGGCGGCCCTACAGCCCGATGATCGTTCCATCATGACTTATGTCTCCCTCTACTACCACCACTTCTCCCGCCTGCACCAGGAGCAGACTGTCCAGAGGAGGCTCGCAAAGGTTGGTAACAAAGGGAAGGTGGCATCGAGGAGAGCTGGGGTGAACATGGGCTCCGGAGTCAGACCCATGGGGGTTTGAAGGCTTTCTCTGCCCCTTCCTCGCTGTGTGGCCTCGGCCACATCACCTAAATTTACTGCGTTCCGTCTGTAAAATGGGGATGATGATGCCTGGATAATAGGTAATGAATTCCGGGTAATAGAAGGCTGCTAGGAGTGTTCAAGGAAATATGAGCACAGAGCCTGGCACACAGGAAAACCGGGTGAGCGACGCCCCTTCCTGCCCCTCCCCCTCTGCTCTCAGGTTGTTAAGCTCCTAATGGGATTGGGAGGGTCAGAGAAGTAGACTCTGCAAGGACAAGCACAGTGCAGCTCTGCTGGGCGGAGTGCATGTTTCTGGGGGGCTCTCTTATCCTCTGGGCACGATGGCAGAGGCTGCGGCCTGGGAGGCCTGTTCTCAGGGTCTGTGTCTCAGCTGGGCGTGGGGGAGGTGATCCAGGCCGAGGGCTCTGGGCTATTTTAGGGATGTGGGAAGGGAAAGGGGCTCCAAAAGAGAAGAGCACCCCCAGAGTGGAGGCCAAACGGAGTGAAATAAGATAGAGGAAGGCAGGGTGGGAGCCCCACACGCCCAGGTCTGAGTGTGGAATGGAGGCAGGCCCGCTTCTCTGGGGGCTGGGAGGACCCCCACTTTCGTGCACCCTCAGCTGAGGCCAGGAGTGACGGCCCCCCTGGGCAAGCCTGGTTGGCACTCAGCACCCAAAACGGGAGAGCCTCCAGGGCCTGGATTCCGGGGCCTGCCCCGAGGTGCCCCCCTGACCCCGTCCCGTGCCCTCCGCCAGATCCTGCTTCAGCTCCTGGAGACAGAGGCACTGCAGACCCAGTACGAGCAGCTGGTGGCCGACCTGCTGGGCTGGATTGCAGAGAAGCGGGTGCAGCTGGAGGCACGGGATCTCCCAGACTCCCTGCCGGCCATGCGCCAGCTCCTGGTGGCGTTTGCCTCCTTCCGCACCCAGGAGAAGCCACCGAGGCTGCAGCAGCGAGGGCTCACGGAGGCCCTGCTCTTTCGGCTGCAGACGGCACTCCGAGCCCAGAACCGCAGGCCCTTCCTGCCACGCGAGGGCCTGGGCCCTGCGGAGCTGTCCCAGCACTGGGCAGGCCTGGAGCGGGCAGAGGCCTCACGGAGCCGGGCCCTGCAGCAGAGGCTCCTGCAGCTAGAGCGGTTGGAAACCCTGGCCCGGCGCTTCCAGCATAAGGCGGCCCTCCGGGAGAGCTTTCTGACAGACACAGAGCAGGTGCTGGACCGGGCCGCAGCCCCACCAGCCAGCCTGGCCATGGTGGAAGCGGTCGTCCAGAGGCTGGGCATGCTGGAGGCCGGCATCCTGCCCCAGGAGGGGCGCTTCCAGGTCCTGGCTGAGATGGCAGACATCCTCCAGCAGGAGCACTACCACGGCTGGGCAGAGGTGGCCTGCAGGTGAGCTCTGGCATGGGAACCTTCTTCAAAACAGGTTAGGGCCTTCCTACCATACCCCTATCTTTACACAGCCCATTCCTGGCCACAGAGGCAGGGGTGATTTGTGGGTTCAGGGCTCCCTTTAAAAAGATCTAGCTCTTGGGAATTCCCTGGCAGTCCAGTGGTTAGGATTCAGCACTTTCACTGCCGGGTCCTGGGTTCGATCCCTGGTCAGGAAACTAAGATCCCATAAGTCACATGGTACAGGAAAAATAAATAAATACCAGGGAAACTAAGATCCTGTAAGCCACATGGTACAGCAAAAATAAATAAATAAACAAACAAATATCTAGTTCCCACTAGAAACTATGGATGGTAGAAATTCAACCATCCATAATCCCTTTAGTAAAGCACTGTTCTTTCTAGATAGCCTCTTATTAATTCAGTCACTAAATAAGCATTTATTGAGTGTCTACTATGTCCCAAGTACTGTTCTAGGTGTTGGAGATCTAGCAGTGAAGAGGACAAACAAAAATCCCTCTCCTCATAGAGCTTACATACTACTAAGGAAAACAGAAAAATACATAATATGTGAGATAGTGATTTTAAAAAATAATAAAGCAGGACTTCCTAGGTGGCGCAGTGGTAAAGAATCCGCCTGCCAATGCAGGGGACACAGGTCCCCTGCCCTGGGAAGATTCCACATGCCACGGAGCAACTAAGCCTGTGAGCCACAACTATTGAGCCTGTGCTCTAGAGCCCGTGAGCCACAACTACTGAGCCCATGTGCCACAACTATTGAAGCCCATGTGCCTAGGGCCCATGCTCCACAAGAGAAGCCATTACAATGAGGAGCCTGCGCACCACAATGAAGAGTAGCCCCCGCTTGCAGCAACTAGAGAAAGCCCGTATGCAGCAACGAAGACCCAATGTAGCCAATAAATAAATAAAATAAATAAATAAATAAATTTAATAATAATAATAATAATAAAGCAGAACAGGGGACTAGGAGGTGCCAAGGTATAGGGAGGGAGTTATATGGGGTGGTCAGGGGATGTTTACTTTTTTTTTTTAACTTTTTTAAAAAATAAATTTATTTATTCATTTATTTTTATTGGCTGCATTGGGTCTTCATTGCTGCGTGCAGGTTTTCTGTAGTTGTGGAGAGCGGGGGCTACTCTTCATTGCAGCACACAGGCTTCTCATTGCTGTGGCTTCTTTTGTTGTGGAGCATGGGCTCATTAGTTGTGGCTCACAGGCTCAGTAGTTGTGGTGCACGGGCTTAGCTGCTCCGCAGCATGTGGAATCTTCCTGGACCAGGGCTCAAACCCATGTCCCCTGCATTGGCAGGCAGATTCTTAACCACTGTGCCACCAGGAAAGCCCCAGAGGAGGTTTACTTTTGAGCAAAGACCAGAAAGAAGTGAGAAGCCATACAGATATGAGGACAGACTATACGAGTGCAGTGTCCCAAAGTGAGCATATGCCTGGCATATTTGAAAAACAGCCCAGAAGCCAGTGTTGGCCAAGTGAACAAGCTATAGTTGAGCTTGGGAGGTATGGAGGCAAGGGACGGTGGCGGAGATCCTGCTGGGCCCTGCAGGGCACAGTGAGGACTTGCTTTTTACTCAGCAAAAGATAGGAAATCATGGCAGGGCTTGACCAGAGGAGTGACACAATCTAACTTTTGTTTTACAATGATCACTCTGGCTGCCATGTCAGGAATAGACTGAAAGGGCAAAGGCAGAAGGAGAGAGACCAGTTATGACGCTACTGCAATAATCCAGACCAGAGAAGCAGTGGAGGTGATAAGAAATTGGTGGGATTCTGCATATATTTTGAATCCAAGAGGATTTGCACACAGATCAGATGTGGGGTGTGAGAAAGTGAGTTATCAACATTTTGGCCAGGGCACCTGGAAGGGTGGAGTTGCTGTTACCTGAGATGAGGACTGGAAAGAAGGCTTGGGGGTCCGAGAAGGCCTGAACCTCCCAAGCCCTCCATCCAGCTTCTCTGCCTGTGTCTAAAAGGCGGGGACACTGCCCCAACTGCATCAGGCTAGGATGCTCACAGCCCCAGCCACAGTACTCAGGCTCCTCCGGGACAGCCAAGTACCCCTCCCCCGGAACTGCGGACCCCAAAGTATCTTCCCTGCCGCAGCCCAGTGGATACCACTCTTACTCTCACGTCCCCCAGGCAATTGGAGATCACTCGGCGCTGGGAGCAGCTCCTTCAGCGGCTCCAGGGGCAGAGGAAGCAGATGGCAGGCATGCAGGCTATGCTGAGCCTGCTGCAGGAGGTAGAGGCTGCCTCCAACCAGCTCAACGAGCTGCAGGTGGGCCCTGGACCAGCGGATCCCTGAGAAACACAGCAAGATATGTTAGCCCTGGCATTCACGGGGACCCAGCACTCTGGGACTTTAATGACCGCTAGTCTGTCCCTGGCCAGGTGCTGGCCAGCTCCACAGCCTGTGGGCAGCAGCTGGCAGAGGTGGTGGAGCTGCTGCAGAGGCATGACCTGCTAGAGGCCCAGATCTCGGCCCACGGAGCCCACGTGAGCCATTTTGCCCACCAGACAACGGAGCTGGATTCTTCCGGGGGCACTAGTGTGGAGGTGCTGCAGGCCAAGGCCAGGGCACTGGTCCAGCTCCACCAGAGCCTGGTGTCTCTTGCCAGGTCCCGGTAAGAGCTCACCCAAACTCCTCTACCCTCTCCAGAACTTTTCTGTAACCCAGATTACCTCCTGCCCAGATTAAAACAATGCTGCCTGGCAACTTCCTCTACACTGACCCTCACCCCCAAGGCCTCTGTCTCCTCTGTTGAGTCATCCAGGGAAAGGAAAACTCCTGTCTAAGGGGAAGTGTCTGGACCTGGTGGGGAACCCCCTCCCCGAGCCGGGTGACTCCCTGAGCACCTCTGTGGCCCTTGCCGTCCCTCAGGCGGGCCTTGCTGGAGCAGACCCTACAGCGGGCAGAGCTCCTGCACAACTGTGAGGAGGAGGAAGCCTGGCTGAGGGAGCGCGGACAGTTGGTGGAGGATGCGGCCCTAGCCCCGGATCTCAGCCAGATCGCAGCAGCCCAGCAGAAACACAAGGTGCCCGCTACCCTGCACCCTGCCGGTTCCTCTCTCCCTGCCTTCCCGCCCTTCCTCTCACCCAGCTCCCTGCTCTGCTATCTGCCAGGCCCTGGAAGCCGAGCTCCAGCGCCACCAAGCCGTGTGCGCTGATCTCGTGCGGAGGGGATGCGACCTGGGCGCACGCGGGCCCCCAACGTGGCCGGATCCCCGGGAGCGGGCAGAAGCGGTGCAAGGCGCCTGCCAGAGGCTCCAGGCCCAGGCAGCAGCGCGGGGCGCGCGGCTGCAGGCGGCCCTGCTCGTGCAGCAGGTAGCGGGGCGGCGGACAACGGGAGGCAGGGCGGGGAGTGCGGGTCGGCCCGTGCCCAGCCTGCCCTCCTCCTCGCAGTACTTCGCCGACGTGGCGGAGGCGGCCTCGTGGCTCCGGGAGCGGCGGTCGGCACTGGAGAGCGCATCGTTTGGGCAGGACCAGGCGGCCGCCGAGGCCCTGCTGCAGCGCCATCTACGGCTGGAGCGCGCCGTGCGCGCCTTCGGGGCCGAGCTGCGGCGATTGGACGAAGAGGCGCGGGCGGCAGCAGCCCGGGCGTCGCTCCTGGTGCGCGGGGCTTGACCCGGCAGGGACCCAGACCCACGGGCCTCCGACAGCACATGCGCGCGCTGTGACCGCTCTCCCATGGCCAAACAGAGGGTGGAAATGGCAGGGCTTTTGTGGCCCCTGCCCCGGGAATCAGGGCCTTACCCTGGGCTTGGAGGTGCCCACCCCTTGGTATCATCTCCCCTGCAGTCCCGCGCAGTTACTGGAGTTCTGTCTGCCCATGATTGGAGGCCATACAAGTGTAGTTTGGCAGGCTCACTTCGCCCACCAGTTTCCAGGCGTTGATCAGTTTCCTCCAGGAATGTCCCTTTACTTTCACCACCAGGCCTAAGGTACCCTTCAGCCCTATTTGGCTCTCTCTCCTGACTTGGCCCTTGTAGGTTTTGGGTAGCCTAATCACTACACCAGACTGCTTTCTGAACCCCCTCTCTCAGTTCAGTGAGCCTCCAGTTTAAAAAAAAAAAAAAAAAAAAACATACCTACCTGGTGGGCAGGTTGGTCCACCCTATGAGGGTTTGCAGTTGTCTTTCAAGAAGCTGTACATGTAGCTCAAGATGTGTAAATCACGGCCCTCAGACCCTGCACTCACATTTGGTCCCTCCACCCTCATCCCAAGGAAGCTCCGTGTCCCAGACGCCTTCTGTCTGCCAGCCGCGTCCCATGCACCTGTAGAGCTGCAGCTCAGGTTCTCGTATCTTGGGAGGGCGCCTGGTGGAATAGTCGGTAGCTGACTAGGGTTCTGGTCCTGACCACCAGGACCAGACTACCAGGTCTGAAATGTTTATGGTTCTAACTTAGCCAAGGTCGAGCTCTTTTCCTTTACATTTATTCCCTGTGCCACATAGTTACCAATTTTTGAAAATAGATCCACAGTGTGTTAGCAGTGGTCTGGTCCAACCCCCTCACTCTACAGATGAGGTAACCAAGGTTCACAGAGGCCAAATTACTGCCTTCACACCTGCTGGAGAGGCCTCCAAATTCCTGGTCCAGGGCTGTTTCCACCCCATCCCTCCCCGTGTAGCTATGAGGTTTAACTCCTGGAGCCTGCATTATACTAACACATACTGCTCTTGGTATTGCCGGCCTCCTTCTCCAGTTTGAGTTAATTGTTTAAATGAATGAATGGGAGGTGCCTTGTCCTTCTTTTGTGTCCTCTACTGCCCAGCCAACCGTGGCATTGATAGAGGGTTAGTCCTAGTCTCTGACATTTTCAAACCCTTGCTTTGCCTGGTGATGCTGGAATAGGGGGGTTGGTGCAGAGATGCCCCCTCTCCTGGAGGTGCGGAGCCACTTTGGCAGCTAAGCAGAGCCTTCCCTCCTCCGTACAGAGGGAGCCCCCAGGAGGCTGGAGCAGAGTTGATGAAGACGCAACCAGGAGACCTCAGAATGGGACCCAAATTTTAGCACCGCCAGGCAGCCAGCACCGCTGCCCTCAGGTCCAGATGAGCTTCATCTACAGAGGTATAAGGCCAAGACCCCATGTGGGAACCTCAACAGAGCATCATAAATTTATCTTATGCGCCTCTCAGGGGCATCCGAAGACTGAAGGGAGGAAGTTGAGGAGGGACCTTTTGGGGCTCAGCAGAAAGAAAGACATGGAGCTGCCCAAAATTCTGAGTCTTCCTTTGTTTCCTCCCCCTTTCCAGTCTTTTTCTGTGCCTATTCCTTTTCTTCAGTCCCCTCAAGGCAGCCCTGAGCAGCCAGCCTGGCTGACACTGCTGTGTCTGACCCTTGCCCAGGGCCAGAGGCACGGAGGGACGGAGACGAGATGCTCATTGGGAGGATCAGCCTGTACTTCCCCCAACCCTCTCTGCCCCAGCTCCTGCCACCAGAGCCACTTTGCCTCCACCTCTGCAAATGCTACACCCCCAGCCAGGCCCACGGAGGCCCACCTTGTCCTTGAAACCTTTCCCAACAGCCCCAGACTCTTCTGGCCATGTTTCCCCTGACATCCATGGTATTTATTTCACACAATGCACATTCTGCTTCTCCATGCATGGTCCTGGGAGATGTCCCATCTCTGGGTCTGTGGGCTTGCAAGCCTGAGATGATCATAAGGCCTCCAGGAGCTCAGGAAGCTCTGGCCCTCCTCCTATTCTAACTCCCAGGGCTCCTGGCATAGGGCTGAGTCACCAAAAGTCCCCCACCCCTCCCGACTGGCCAGCTCCTGGGTCAAGAAGAGGAGCAGGACCAGCACAGCCCTCAGAACCTGTGCCCCCACAGGGACGCACTTCACTCAGCTCCCAGGAGAGGCCCTACAGCCCTTGCGCCAGACAAGCCCCAACGCCTGGGAGCCGAAGGACTTGGGGGGCTGTCAGGCCACAGTGCCCGTCAACCACATCGTGGAACAGGAACCCCAGGTACAACCGCTGGCCCCGTCCTCTCAAGCCTTCTGCTGCCTGCAGGGAGCCCCCTCCAGACACTCGGCCCTCTGTCATGTCGGCACAGGCGGTGTCTGCCCTGAGCTCTCCAAAGAAAGGTCCAAGAAACCCAAGGGCCTGGCGTGAGATTTCCTACTACTCTGGCCCCTGGGGCACCCAGAAGATGGCCCTCCCAGATGAGCCTGACCAGGACTTTGACCCCAACACCATCCTCCAGACACAGGACTGCTTGAACCAGGATTATGAGGGCCTGCGGGCCCTGGCAGAGGTAACGCTCCTTGTTCAAGAAACGTTCACGGAGCACCCACTTGGTGCTAGGCCCTGAGCCATGAGCCCAGGGACAGAGCAGTGACTGGACGTGCTCCCTGCCCTCGGGGAGCTTACCTCATGGCAGAGAAGATGTGAAGCAAGTCATCAGACAGATGCGGGTATGATGGGAGCCTGAGAGGGGAGCCCAGGTCAGGGTGGGAGACGTCTCTGAGGGAAGGACATTTAGGCGGAGACTCGAACAATCAGAAGCTGAGAGCAGGTGAGCCTGGAGGAGGGCAGGGGAAGAGTGTTCTAGGCAGGACCTGTGCAAAGGCCCAGTGGAAGGGTGAGGGCCAGAGTGCCTGGAGCACAGCGGTGAGCCCTGGGAGCAGCTAGAGGAGGGCCCTGAGAGGAGGGGGCCCGGGAGTGGGGCCGGGTCCCAGGGAGAAGCGTGGATCGTACCTAACAGCCAAAGGGTGTGAGGAGGATAAGAGCAAAAGTGCACACTGCCGGGCCTCTACCCTATGCCACCTCTGGCAGAGGACGCAGGGTCCAGCAGTGGGACAGGGGCCGTTTCTGGGCCTGGCCCTGGGCTCTGCTGTTTGGGAGGTGATGGGGGACCTGCTGTGAGGGCCCTGTGGCAGGCACTGACCCTCACCCCAGCCTCTGGGCCGGTGTCTCCTCAGCACCGCAGGGCCCGGCTGGAGGAGGCGGTGGCCCTGTTTGGCTTCCATGGCTGCTGTGGGGAGCTGCAGTCCTGGCTGGCAAACCAGACAGCGCTGTTGCAGACGCTGCAGCCCCAGGCCGACAACTTGGAGGTCATGCAGCTCAAGTATGAGGTACAGTCTGCTTGGAGCCGGGGTGGAGGGGGGGGGAGCGAGGTCTTAGCTGCTTGGTCCCACTGCCCCTCTGTATTCCCGCCCTGCTTCCTCCTCACCTTGCTTCTGCCTCCCCCTTATCCCCTCCTGTGCCCCAGGGCTCCGTGTTAGTCACGGTCTTGTCTGGGAGGGAGGAGGGAGGGAGGAAGCTGGCTTTGCATTTTTTAAAATTGAGGTATAATGGCATACAACACTATTATTTCAGGTGTATAATGTAATAATTAGATGCTTGTATATTATTACAAAATGACCGCAACAATAAATCTAGTTATATCCATCACCATATATTCATAGTTACAGATTTTTTTTTGCTAGTGTTGAGAACTTTTAAGATTTAGTCTCTTAGCAACTTTCAAATATGCAACATAGTATTATTAACTATAGTTGCCATGCTGTACATTACATCTCTATGACTTTTTATCTTATAACTGGAAGTTTGTACCTTTTGATTCCTTTCACCCTTTTCACCCCCTCCCCACTCCTCCCCTCTGGCAACCACCAATCTGTTATATGAATCTATGAGCTTGGTTTTTTTTTTCTTTTTTTTTTTTTCAGATCCCACATGTAAGATCATATGGTATTTGTCTGACTTATTTCACTTAGCATAATGCTGGTAGGGTCCATCCACGTTGTCCTGAATGGCAAGATTTCATTCTTTTTTTATGGCTGAATAATATTCCACTGTGTGTGTGTGTGTGTGTGTGTGTGTGTGTGTGTGTGTGTGTGACATTTTCTTTGTTCATTTATCCACTGATGGACTCTTAGGTTGTTTCCATATCTTGGCTATTATAAATAATGCTGGAATGCACATGGAGGTGCATATATATTTTTGAGTTAGTGCTTTCATTTTCTTCAGATAATTCCAGAAGTGGAATTGCTGGATGATATGGTAGTTCTATTTTTAATTTTTTTGATGAAACTCCATACTATTTTTCATAGTGGTTGCACCAATTTACATTCACACCAACAATGCACAAGGGTTCCCTTTTCTCCGCATACTCTCCAACACTTGTTATTTTGATAATAGCTATTCTAACAGGTATATCTCACTGTGGTTTTAATTCGCATTTCCCTTATGATGGTGCTATCAAGCATCTTTTCATGTAGCTCTTGGCCATCTGTATATCTTCTTTGGCAAAATGTCTATCCAGAGCCTCTGCCCATTTTTAAATCGTGTTAATTGTTTTTCTGCAATTGTCTTGTGTTAGTTCTTTATATATTTGGATATAAACCCCTTATCAGATATATGATTTGCAAATATTTTCTCCCATTCCATAGGTTACCTTTTCATTTTGTTGATGGTTCCCTTTGCTGGGCAGAAGCTCTTTAGTTTGATGTAGTACCACTTGTTTATTTTGCTTTTGTCACTTTGCTTGTGGTGTCAAATCCAAAAAATCATCACCAGACTGACGTCATGGAGCTTACCCAACTCTGTTTTCTTCTAGGAGTTTTATGATTTCATGTCTTACATTCAAGTCTTTAATCCATTTTGTGTTAATTTTTTTGTGTAGTATGAGATAGTATTCCAGTTTCATTCTTTTGCAGGTGGCTGTCCAATTTCCCCAACACCAATTATGAAGAGATTGTCCTTTCCCCATTGTATAGTCTTGGCTCCTTTGTCATAAATTAATTGACCATATATGCATGGGTTTATTTCTGGGCTCACTGCTCTGTTCCATTGATCTATGTGTCTGTTTTTATGCCAGTACCATACTGATTGATTACTATGCCTTTGTAATATAGTTTGAAATCAAGGACTATGACCCTTTCATCTTTGTTCTTTCTCAAGACTGCTTTGACTATTTGAGATCTTTTGTTGCTCCATACAACTTTTAGTCTACCAATCCATGAACACAAAATATCTTTCCATTTATTTGTGTCTTCTTTAATTTTTCATCAGTGTCTTATAGTTTTCAGTATACAGGTCTTTCACCTCCTTGGTTAAATTTATTCCTAGGTACTTTATTCTGTTTGGTGTAATTGTAAATGGACTGTTTTAATTTCTCTTTCTAATAGTTTATTATTAGTGGATAGAAAGTCAACAGATTTCTGTATATTGATTTTGTATCCTAAAACTTAACTGAATTCATTTGTTACTTTTTACAGTTTTTTGATGGAGTCTTTAGGGTTTTCTGTATCAAATCATGTCATCTGCAAATAATGACAGTTTTACTTCTTCCTTTCCAATTTGGATGCCTGGCCTTGAATTTTTAAAGGGCCCTGCTAGCCCTTTAAGGATGTAGATCTCTGTGCTTCCAGAGGGATGCAGCTCAAACATCTCTGTAGCAGTGTATATCTGAGGTCATTCTTAGTCTTAAGGGGACTGAAGGAAGAGAAAAAGCCCCCTCAAGGCCTGAAATCTCCATCCCCCAGAAATTCCTCACTGCCCTGGCTGTGGGAAGGGGCCTCTGGGCTGAGGTTAGCAGCTCTGCTGAGCAACTGAAGCAGAGATGTCCTGGAGATTCCCCCAAAATCCAGCGACAGCAGGAGGAACTTAGCCAGAGGTGAGCCTGAGGAGGGGGTATAAGGTGAGGGTGGCAGGCTGGATGCAGTGCCTGGGCCTGAGTGCCTGCTTACCTGACTCCTGAGATGCCAGGAAGAAAGACTGGACGTGTCAGAGGCAAAAAGGAGAGGGCATGGGGACGGCCAGCCTGGCAGCTTCAGTCATGTGAGCCTCCAGCCAGGGCCCCAGGATGGACGGGGAGGTGTCCCTGTGACATGACATGCCTGAGACATCCCTGCTCCCTCTACCCAGGTGGGAGCAGCTGGAGGCCCTGAAGAAAGAGAAGGAAACGCAGCTGGTATGCACCACGCACATGTGTAGTTTTCTTCAGGAGTGTGAATCCACAAAGGTCCAGCTGCAAGACATGATACTCCAGCTAGAAACCCTGGAGCCGGGACACTTAGAGAGCAGCCACCGCATCCTGCAAGTGAGCCAGCAGAAGATGCTAGCGCTGGAGAGAGGCATTCGCTACCTGCAAAGCACGGCTAGCAAGTATGGCCCGGGTTCAGCACAGTGAAGGCCTGAGCAGGATTATGGAATGGGGAAGGGGATAGAAATTGGAGTGGGGAGGACCGGCAGGATGTGCTGCCCCAAGGGCAGGGCACAGGTTGGGGAACAGTACGGGAACATGCTCAGAGCCGCACATGCTCACTGCCCCTAGGTAGAGGGTGAGGGGCAGTTCAGAACTGCTACCACTTGCCCTGGGGAACACAGGCCCGGGCTCTGGGCCCAGGGTGCAGTGCCGACTAGGAGGTGGGCCCTGTCTTGCAGGGTCGGGGAGCTGGGCCCCACAGAGAGCCAGTCCTTGCAGGGACACGTGAAGATGCTGCAGGGGCTGCTGGAGCGCGCACAGGAGCAAGCAGCCCAGTGGGCGCGGGTCCAGGCCGAGGCGCAGGCCTGCCGGAGCTTCCTGCAGGAGAGCCGGCAGCTGCTGCTGTGGGCGGATCGTGTCCAGGTTCAGCTGCACAGCGAGGAGGAGGCAGTGGACGTGGCCTCAGCCCAGTGGCTGCTGGGGCAGCACCAAGACCTGCTGGAGGAGATCCACCTGCAGCAGGAGAGGTCAGGACAGGGGGGCGGGTGGGGCATGCTTCAGGCTGGCCACGGCCTGTGGGGACAGGGCACCAGAAAGGCAGAGGCAGGAAGTGGCGTGTCACCCAGGGGAGTGGCCCAGGCTGGTGTCCCGCATGGTGCTTCAGGCAGGTTTACCAAGAGGAGGGTATAACCAAGGACGGGTCAGGCATCTTGCATACTTAGGGGAGGGACCCAGGGCAGGGTCTGAGCTTTCTGGAAGGTTGTAGCCAGTTCAAGTCTGGCCATACCCCATGCAAGTGAGCCTGGTGGATTACTCTGTCAGGATGGCTGAACCTCCCCATCTATTCTGGGTAACACAGATCCCAGAGGCCCCTAGAGTCAAAGGGCACAGCCCCTCCCCGCCCCCCACTCCCCATTCCCACAGGACTAAGACACCTGCTTCCTCAGTATGGCAATACCTTCTCTCCTCCTACAGGGGTGGGTACGGTCTGCAGGCTGTGCCCCAGGTGAAGGACCCTGGCCAGTGGCCAAGTGGGCACTGAAGTCCAGCCTATGCCCTGCTCCCACTAGACTCCGCCAACCGCTTCAGGGCTGCAGCAGCTCAGAGAAGTGGAACCTTTTCCTAATTCGCACAAAGGTGTCGCCTGTTCCCAAGTTGTGAGCCTGGGGGCCGCAGCCAGCAGAGAGGGGTGGGTGCCTTTCCTAATCGCTCCAGGCTCCACCCAGGCCTGCGGTGGCCCCGCAGTCAGGCACGTCGGCCGTCTGAGTGATTTTTCTGGGTGTGCTGCCCCACACAACCACTTGCCTGGGCATCACCATCAGTGTAGCCAGCTGGAGCAAAGGTGTGACATGCAGGGAGCACGCGAACTAATGAGTCCCGAGTACTGGGCTGGGCTTGTTACATTCAGGGTCTCGCTAGTGGCCCAGGGTACAGCTGTCCCGCAAGACAAGTAGACCCCCCCGTCCCATCAGCCTTAGACCCCTGCTGGGTACCCTCACGTCAGAGCTCCAAGATGAGTGAACAGTGGAGGTGAGAGGGAAGGAAGATTGGCGAGGGGAGCAGGCAGGGTTTGACCCTCTGCCTGTCGTCCTGGACAGGCTGCAGCAGCTGGAGGCAAAGGGCCAGCCCCTGGCAGCCGTGGACTCCCCAGCCTCCCGAGAGGTGGCCAGTGCCCTGAGGCTCCTGGTCCAGCAAAGCAGGGAATTGAAGCCCACCTGGGAGCAAAGACAACGGCAGCTGCAGGGGGGGCTGGAGTTGCAGAGGTTCAGTCGAGAAGTGGATGGCTTCACCGCTACCTGTGCCAAGCATGAGGCCTTCCTCCACCCGGACAGCCTCGTGGTATGGAGCTGGGGGTGTGCAGCTGGGACGCCCCTTCCCCAGAAAGTAGGAGCTTGAAGCCAGGCGGGGCAGGCGGCCCCTGGGTTGGCGGTGGGTGCGATGGTGCTCACCCCCATCCTCTCCACATGACCCCAGTCTCTGCGTCTCCAGGAGGACGTGGGGGAGGCCCAGAGCCTGCTGCAGCAGCATCAGCAGCTTGGGCAGCTCCTGGATGCCCTGGGCCCTCGAGCAGAGGATCTTCAGGCACGTGGCGAGAAGCTGGCTCAGAGCCAACTCCTCGCTGCACACAGGTGAGCCTGGGCCTGTCTGGGCAGCACCTGCAGAGCCCAGGTTTCTTTCTCAGCCTGCACAGCCCATTGCCCTGAGGCTGGGAGAGTGCATGGGAAGTGGGGGAACAGTGGGGTACACCCTGGGCTGCGTGGGTCTGACCTTCGGGGTGAGCCTCGGGCAGAGTGGAGCCTCCCCATACCCTCCCCTGCTCTGCCCACCCTGCAGGGTCAGAGAGCAGCTGCAGAGCGCCCAGGCGCTGTGGACCAGGGTCCAGGAGAGGAGCGAGCAGAGGAGGAGGCAGCTGCTGGCTTCCCTCCAGCTCCAGGTGAGGGCCCGGCCCAGGCACATGAGGCCTCCCCAGGAGGAATGCTTGAGAGCTCCCTGCTGCACTAACAACTGAGCACTTTACAGTTTACAAAGCACCTTCCCACATGTTTTGTCATTGACCCTCCCAGCACCTCCTGTGAGATGGGCATTATGGCTCTGATTTTTCCAAATAAGGAAAACTGAGACTGAGGCCACACAGCTCAGAGGCAGGGCTGGGTCCAAAGCCTAGGCCTCTTGTATAACCCCCTCACCCTCCCTCAGCTGGCTGCTCCCCGTCCCCACGGCTTCTGGCCACACTCCAGGCTCTTGCACAGGCCACGGGCTCCAGCTGGAGATCTTGATTCTGTCAGATATTTGTTCCACCCACGATGGGGGCTCAGAGCCGAGCTAGTCCACAGGCCTCCCAGAGCCTAATTCTGTTTGGAGACAGAGGGCTGTCCGTGATCTGAGGCGATGGAGCAGTGGGGACCTGGCCAGATGCTCCTCCTCCCTGGGCACAGGGGACCGTGAGGCCAGACCCTGATTCTCCAGGCCTCTTTCTGCTGTTTCCCCTGAGACAATTTTCTCCCCATCTCGGTTTCCCTGTCTCCACTTGGGAGCAGTAACCCAGGCCCCACCTCTCCTGCACTCTAGGATTGTCCCTGTGTCCTGCTCTTCCCCCGGGATGCCCTAGGACCCCTCTCCCTAAAGGTCCTCCTTCCAGCCCTCAGCCCCACTCTGTAATAGCCACTCTCCCCTGGCTCCCGGGCAGGAATGGAAGCAGGATGTGGCGGAGGTGATGCTGTGGATGGAGGAGAAGGAGCTGATGGTGGCGGACGAGCCGTCCCGAGCACCTGGCAACATCCTGCGGAAGCTCAGGTGGCACGAAGCAGCCCAGCGTGAGCTGGTGGCCACCCAGGGGCACGTGGAGGGCCTGCAGCAGGTGCGGGACACTGGACACAGGGTGCAGGGCCTGCTCGGCTTCACGTTTCCCCTGCAGAGCGTGTTTTCATGGAGCACAGTCACTGAAGGAAGCATCCACCTGGTCTCCATGGAATTAGGATCCCCTAGCTTCCTCCTGCGCTCAGCGGGCACCCCCTGGTCTGGGCACCTCACCCAGCCCAGAAAGCTTCTGTCACCCCCTCCGCTCAAGTCTAAGAGGCAGCCCCAGAGCCTGCCGCCTCCGCCTGAACGCAGCCCTCCCGCCAGCTGTCTGGCCCGCTCACCCTACACTATTTCCGGGCGTCAGAGGAAAGCCCTCCTGCCTCTGCCCACAGATGTGGGGCCACGTGAATGGCTGGAGCCCTTGCGGCCTGTGGAGTACAGCTTGCAGCCAGCCACCCCCACTGCCGCCCCGGGCCCAGCCCACCACAGCCACTCCCGGTACCAGCAGCTCAGCTAGACGCGCCGGGCCTTTGTGTCCACTGCAGGCGGGGAGAGAGCTGTTGGGCAGCAGACCCCGTGCCCAGGAGGACGTGCAGGCCAGGCTGCAGGGCTTGAGTCGCAAGTGGGAAGAGCTGAACCGCAAGACGGCAGAGCGTGGGAAGCGGCTCCGGCGGGCTCGGCAGCAGGACCGGCTCCTGGGGCTGCTACAGGTTGGCCGACGCGAGCGGCAGGACCCAGGAGGGAGCCTGAGGCTGGGCCGGGCTGGGAACAGACAGGCCAGGAAGCGGAGGGGAAGAGTCGGGCTGTCTGCTGACTCCGGAGCGGCCCTGGGAAGTCCTGCAGCCTCCAGAGGCCTCTGGCCTACAGCCCATCGACCCTGGCTTTACCCACCACTGGCCAAGCCAGGATCGCCTCCTGCGTGCCCGCGTGTGCTCAGCACAGCTTGAGTCCCCCAGACAGGAAGAAGGGCCGGGGCCGGGGTGTCCGTGAGGCTCTGGGAGAAGGTGTGGGCACCACGCGTTGGGGGCGGGCCGTGGCGGGGACAGCAGCCCCCCCAGAGATTCACCAGAAGCCGCTGGAGAATCTGGTGTGCCGCCAGCACCGCAGCCTCAGAGCCCGAGAAGGGCCGCTTGCCAGCCTGTATGTGGAGCCTCACGCACGGCCCTGTGTCCCTCCCCAGGAAGCCAAGGAGAAGATGGAGCAGCTAGAGGGGGCCCTGCAGAGTGCAGAAATGGGGCAGAACCTGGGCTCAAGCCGGGGGCTTCAGAAACAGCACTGCCAGCTGGAGGCCGAGAGCCAGGCACTGGCCAGCGAGGTGGCTGCCCTTGTCCCCCAGGCCCACCAGGTGTTCGATTCCCAGACCATCGTGGAGGAGACCCAGAAGTACCTCCAGAGGTACTCGCCGGCTTGTTCCATCTCCACCCCGTTGTGTGTTACTGCTGCCGTGTGAACCTGAGGGTGGTTTCACCCGGTGGGCCCAGCAGGGTGGCACCTACAGGCCTGTCCAAGCCCCCTTCCCTTATGAGTAGAGCCATTCCCGTCAATGGAAAGTGACTAGAGGCCAGGTGAGCAATTCACATCAGGCTTTACTGGGGCCCCGCTGCGGCAGAGGGGAGCGAGAACAAGTAGCAGGTTCCCTCGTCTGCCCGCTCGCTCGGTGGGGGCGAGCTTGTTCCTTCTGTGGGGTGAGGGTAGGGGTGTGTTCCAGGGGTCGGGCTGCAGGGGTGGCTTAGGTGGTTTGCCCACCCCTCTAGTGGTGTTGCGTGCAGGGGGCACGTGCCGTAAGTACCCTACTTTTGCTCCCAACACCCTGTTTTTGCTCTCGTTTTGGCTCTTCAGAAGTGGCAGTTGGGCTTTTTTGGTCTTTTTCTACCTTCTGTCCAGAATTTGCCCCACCCGGGCACGCACACAGTTATTTTTAGTCCTGTACAGTTTCTTTGTATTTTGTTGCTCGAGGAGACATTTGTCCAGGTGCAAGCATTGCAGCACTGCAGCAAAGGGTCCTAGGTCCCAGCCTGTCACAGCTGGGACCTGGGCCCTCTCCAGCTGCCTCCCCATCATTAGGTGAGGCTTCCCCAACCCCCGCCTCTTTCTTCACGGGTCCCCGATTGGGCCGAGGAAAGGACTGAGAGTTGGACCTCACCTGTCCGCAGCCTTCCCCATCTCCTCCCTCCACCCAGGTTGGAGTCCCTGCAGGGACGTCTGGCCGCCTGGCGAGTGCAGCTGCAGGCCTCGGTTGAGCTGTACCAGTTCCACCAGCTGAGTGACATGGAGCTCACTTGGGTGGCAGAGCACATGCCTGCGCCCAGCACTGGCTCCGATAAGTACTCGGATGGTACCCACAGCCTTCTCTACAGGCACAAGGTAATAGTCCTCATTTTCTCCCAGAACCCCTGATGTCCCATTCCCAGACCCCAGACACCCTCCGTCGCTACTCACAGAGTCCTGATTTCCAAGTCTCTGTCCCCAGCTCTTCTCTGCCAGCAAGTTTTTCCATGACTGGGCCCTGGAGCCGCATCCCCAGCTCTGTTCTGGGAACCGCACGGCTAAGGGAAGCCCAGAGGTGGTAGCCCCTCATGCTGTTCTGTGGCAGGAGCTCCAGGCGGAGGTGAAAGCCCACCAAAGACAGGTGCAGCGGGTGCTGGGTTGCGGGCGCAGCCTCGCAGCTGCAGGGCACCCCCAGGCCCAGCACATCATGGAGCAGTGCCAGAAGCTGGAAGGCCGCTGGGCGGAGCTGGAGCAGGCGTGCGAGGCCCAGGCCCAGTGCCTGCAGCAGGCTGCCGCTCTCCAGCAGGTAGGGTGCCGAGGGCTGGGGTCAGGGGAAGTAGCCAAAGTCAGGCAGCCTCTCCGAGCGAGGGCTGCGGGACCTGGAACTCTCGGGGAGCTGGGTCGGTGGTGAGAACTCCAGGCCCAGAGCTGCCTTTTTGCTGTCTGTGGGAGAGCAGTGGCATGACGTCTCTAAGCGGGTTGGAGGGTCCCATCTGAGATCATCAGGATGAATTGGCACCATTCTTCACAGTATTTCCTGGATGCATCAGAGCTGGAGGACTGGGTGGAGGAGAAGTGGCCGCTGGTGAGTAGCCAGGACTACGGCGGGGACGAGGCAGCCACCGTCAGGTTCATCAAGAAGCACCAGGTAGTGTGTCCTGAGCATCTCCCATGTGGTCTGCACTGGGGTGATGATGGGCCGTGACGAAGGGTCTGTCACACGCCCAAAGGGCACGTCCTGCTTCTTGGAGGCACAGAGGCCTGCTCTTTCTCCTTGAAGACTGTCCATCCCCTTCCCCACTCCCACCCAAATCCTGCACAGCCCCCTGCTCACCCCTAGTGCCCCCCACCTGCCACCACCCCTTTGAAGAGCCCATTTCCCTCTCTTTCATCTCTGTAGTGGTCCATGCTCCTGTGGCCTCAGGACTTCTCTGCCTTCTCTTCTTGCTTCTTCTCCTCCCCCTGGCACTTTTCTCCTCTCTTGGGGGTCCCCTGTTCCAGCCCTTCCCACATCTTCCACAGGCTTCTTCCTCCCACACTCTGAATATCATCCTTTGAGTTAACCAAACACCCTTCCTGAAACCTACCTCATAAGCATCCCTGGTTAAAGTGAGGGAGGCCTGGAACACCCTTCCTCCTTCCTGGAATCTGACTCTCAGAACCACACATGAGCCCTGAACCCCACAGCAATCCTGGTTCCTGTTGTCACTGAAGTGTCCTCCTGTGTGGGCATTTGTCTACATAGCCCTAGTGGTCAGTGTTTCAGGGTCTGGTGACTGAGGACTTTCAGGAAGCCATTCCTAAGGGGCATGCCCGTAGCCATGGCCTCATGGACCTTCAGCGTCCCAGGCATCCAGGGCAGCTCACCCAACTCCATCCATTTCTCATACTGTAATGCTGGGTCCCAGTACCGTGCCTCCTGTGGCCTCTCACCCTTGGCCCAGATGACCCAGCATTCACCCTTCCCTGCAAAAACGTGAGCCCTCTGCGGGCACAGACTGTGTCTTCAGTTTGATGGAACAGTAAGAACTCAGTTGGGTGGGTGGATGATGGGTGCGTGAGTGAGCGAATGGGTTGGGTGGGTGGATGGGTGAGTGTGTGGGAGGGTGGATGAGTGGGAGGAGGAGAAGGACGGGTGGGTGATCAGTGGGTGAGTGGACAGGCGGGTGGGTAGAGGGATAGACGAATGAGTCACCCCATCTGAGCCCTGTGTGCTGGCAGGCCCTGCAGCAGGAACTGGCTTGCTACTGGGGCTCCGTGGAGGAGCTTGACCAGAGAGCCGGAACCCTCAGTGGCCCCGAGGCCCCTGCGCAGCTGGGCGTGGTACAGGAGAGGCTCCGGGAGCGGCTGCGGGCACTGCAGGAGCTGGCAGCCACACGGTGAGGGGCGCTGTACCCCTCCCCAGGTTTAGGGGGCCTAGCCGTGGTCGACGGTGTCCATACCATAACCCTGAGCTGGAAGGAGCCCGTGACCCCAGGCGCACAGAGATGGCAGACGGTTCCTTGCTGTGTGCTGCTCCCCTCTTTCCGTAAATTCCTCAGCGAGGGCCCGGTGGGCAAGAACTCGGGCCCCCGGCTCCCAGCTCCCCATCTCTTCCCCACATCCACACCCACACCTGCCCTACTCTGGCCTTCTTATGTTTACTTCTCCCTGAAGCCAGAGCCTCAAGCTTGGGCAGAGACCACGAATAACCTCCTCCTTCAGGTCGCCTGCTTTGGCTGGGCCCGCTGTCCCCAGGGGGGTGGGCCGCTAACTTCTGGGGAACCACGGGCTATCCCCACAGGGACCAGGAGCTGGAGGGGACCCTGAAGCTGCACAAGTTCATGAGGGAGGCCGAGGACCTGCAGGGCTGGCTGGCCAGCCAGAAGCAGGAGGCCAGAGGAGGAGAGAGCCCTGGGGAGGACTACGAAGACGTCCTGGTGAGAAGAGGCCGGGGGCAGGGAGGAAACCCCAAGGCAGGACGCTGGGCACAGGCCGCTGGCTGGGCTGTGTGGAGAAGGGGGCCCCGGGTCCTGAGCCCTGGCTGAGGACAGGCCCTCTGGGTAGAGCGGGCAGGCGCTGTGGCCAAACAACCTGCCACGGCCCAGGTGTCACTGAGGTGCTTCGCTCCCCAGGTTGCTTGCGGTCACCAGCTAGGGGCCACCCTGTCACCTACTCCCCTCTTTCCTCAGCATCTCTGCACCAAGTTTGCAAAGTTTCAGCACCAAGTAGAGATGGGCGGCCAGCGGGTGGCAACCTGCCAGCAGCTGGCAGAGAGCCTGCTGGAACGTGGGCCCAGCGCTGCCTCCAAGGCCCATCAGATGCAGCAGGACGTGCAGTGAGTGCCTGGTGGGCCCAGGGTATGGGTTTGGGGGAGGGCGCTGGGCAGGAGGGCCCTGGAGTGTGAAGAGAGGGCACGTGCTCCCGGGGCCACACTGGCTCTGTCTGCCCCTGAGGTGTCTGGAAAGGGGGCTGCTTCCAGGGAAGCCAAGCCTGCCACGGGTGGCCGTGCCTATGAAGGGAGGCGAGGATGGGCGTGCAGGTCACAGAGCCCTTGCCCAGGCCCCCAGAGACACTTTTCCAAACCTCTGGCTCCCAGGACTTGGAGGAGGAGCTGTGGGAACACTGCCTAGCTGCCCACTGGCTGGTTTGGGTCCTCTTCCAACCTGTGAGCTTTGAGACAAGGTCATCCTGGTTCATAACCCCTAGCCCAGAGCCTGACCCAGCCTTAAGAGCTCAGGGAGAGTTTGCTGAGTAAGTGAGGAACGGAGAGGCGCCATTATAATCTCACTGACTCACTGAGACTAGAAGGCACAAGATGTAAGGAGCGTCAAAGTGCAAAAATCAGTTGAGTGCTGAGCGTGACAACAGCAAAGGACGGAATTCAAAGCACATCTCGGAAGAGAGGCTCCAGGGCCAGGGCCGGACAGCAGAGAGGGTCAAGAAGGAGAGATCTGGGCCCGTCCAAGATGCAGCCCAGAGAGCCGAAGGGCAGACCAGCCTGGCGAGGGGCGGAACGCGGTGCGGGGTCCGCGGCTCATCTGCTGCCTGTCTCCCACACGCCCGCGGGCAGAGCTGCCTGGGTGGAGCTGTGGGAGCTGACCCAGGCCCGAGGCCGCCTGCTCCGAGATGCCCAGATCACCCTCAACGTTCACAGAGACCTGCTGGAAGCCCTCACCCAGGTCCAGGTGTGAGCCCGGTGGGGAGGAAGGGGGTTCTTTCTAGACGTGGACCCAGACTCAGAGCCCCGGCCTCCATTCCTGATCCCCTTGGCCACCTCCTTTCCTCAGGAGAAAGCCACAAGCCTCCCCCGTGACGTGGCCCAGGACCTGCGTGGGCTGGGGGCCCAGCTGAGGAGGCATGAGGGGCTGGAGCGTGACCTCGTGGGCACTGAGCGGCAGGTGAGCCCAGGCCCGGCTGCCTCCCCACCTCAGGCCCCACAGGCCCGCCCCTCTGCTCTCTAGCTTATGCCCACTCTCGGGGCTGCCAGTCAGGCCCCCTGTGCACGGAGGGCCGGGCCTGGGAGGGAGCTGTGGAGCGGGCGGGCCCTTCAGCCTCCGGGAGGACACGACCCTTCCTCCCTGGCCCTACCCTGCCCCCAGCTGCAGGAGCTGCTGGAGGCTGGAGGAGCGGTGCGGAAGCTGGGGCCCGCGCCTCAGGCCCACGCGGTGCAGCAGAGGCAGCGGGCCCTGGTGCAGGCCTGGGAGGCCCTGAAGCTGCGCGTGGAGCAGCGCCGGGCCCAGCTGGAGCGGGCATGGCTCCTGGCCCGCTTCCACGCAGCGGTGAGGGCTCGTCCCTCCCTGGGCAGCGCACGTGTGTGTGTGTGTGTGTGTGTGTGTGTGTGTGTGTGTGTGTGTTGGGGCGGGGCGTGTTGTACCCTGAGTGTGCACGTACTAATGAGGTTCCCCAGCTCCGGAGGGAAGACAAGTGTGGAGGAGCACTGGGCACGTGTGGGTGTCCCTCTGGCCGGTCAGAGGGCTGAGCGTGGGGGTCCACACCCGCTCAGGTGAGTGACAGCACGGTCGGGAGACAGGGATCCCAGCGAGACCTCGGGGAAAAACAGGCCAGGAAAGCCCACTGCTGGAGACCCAGCTGTCCTAGGCAGCGTCCTCTGGATGAGCCAGCATCGTTTTAACATCTGTGTTTAGCCCTCTGCTAGGAGCTGTGGGTGGAGAGGGGAGGTGATGTAGAGCCTGTGAGAGAAGGAATCACTACCACCAGGGAGCCTATATCTAGCTGGGGAGAGGAGCCTAACACCCCAGTCAGACTGGGACAGTGGGCCCCGGCCACGGGCTGTCCCAGGAGTCCCCATGTCCCGGTGCCTGATAGACTGCGAGGCCCAAACTATGACACAGCAAGAAGGCTTGAGTTGAGGCACCCAGCTCTGCCACTTTCTAGCAGCACGGGCTCGAGCAAGGCACTTACCCCTAGCTTGTTACCCCCTGTGTGTGAGCATCTGGAGGTTATAAAACTCCCGCACACACGTTGTGCCATTTACCGCTCCTTCATCTGTGCGATGAGGTGTCGGGACAAGGATCCAAGGCCCCTCCAGCTCTAACAAGCGTATGTACACAAATCAACAGAAGACTGTTGGTAAACATTAACCTGGAGATTCAGGGGACAAGGCACGCTGTGAGATGTCAGGGCGTCAGGGAAGGCTTCACAAGGCAAAGAAGGCCTTGGCCTTGATGAACACCTGAGCTTGGAGGGGCTGAAAGGAAGGAGAACTTCTAAGCAAGAGGGGCAGCGAAAGCCCAGGGTGGAGAGAGGTCCTGGCCAGGGCGAGGCGGAGGCGGACCTGGCGCCGATGGGAGTGTGGTGGGAGTTGGGTTGGACGACAGCGGAGGAGCCAGGTGACCACAGGCCTCGCGAGCTTCACTCGGGCTCTGCCCGGGACAGCTCGGGGCCGCTCCAGGGTGTGAGTGGCTCCAGGTGGGCTGTGCTTGTGCCTCAGAGCCTGGTTCTCTGCCGCCCAGCCCAGCCCTCACCCAGTCCTCCCTCCGTCTCCCTGGGATCCAGGTGCAGGACTACACCTCCTGGGCGGCCGGTGTGTGGCAGGAGCTGCAGGTGGAGGAGAGCTCCCAGGAGCCCGGCAGCGGCCCACTGCAGCTCAGCGCCCACCAGCAGCTTCAGGCCGCGCTGGAGGCCCAGGAGGAGCTGCACCAGCAGGCTGCCAAGCTGGGCCAGCAGGCGCTTCTGGCCGCAGGGACATCCACCAAGGAGGTGGGACCCCCTTTTCTGGTGACCCCCAGCCTACCCTCCCCTGACCGTGCCCCTGCCCCACTGCACCACAGTGGCCTCTCCTCAGAGGCTTCCCTCAGGACCCACTTCCATCTGGTCCATGCGGCTCTCCTGAGCGCAGGCTCTCCACGTGCCCATTGCCAGGTCCAGGAAGGGCTGCAAGTCCTGCGGGACAAGCGGGCGCAGGTGTTCCAGGCCTGGGAGCAGAAGCAGGAGAGGCTGCAGGCCTTTTGTCGGGAGCAGCTCTGCCTCAGGAAGTGTGGCCACCTGGCCGAGACCCTCACGGCCCAGGAGGCAGGTGCCCTCGCCCCGCAGCTTCCCAGCGCTCCCTCTTCTCCCCTCTCCTCCACTCGCTCTCTTGCATCCTGGGGCTCTGGCTCTTTCCCTGACGTGGAGCCCAGAGGCTGTGCACTGCCTCTGCCCAGATGGCTGCAAGTGGGGGTGGGGCGCTGGCTGTCTGGACCGTCCCTGATGGCCTCTTTCACTTTTCCATGGGCTGAGCCAGGTCTTCCTGAAAACCAGTGCCCTGGGGAGCTCGGTGGAAGAGGTGGAGCAGTTGATCCGCAAGCATGAGACCTTCCAGAAGGTGCTGACTGCCCAGGACAAGAAGGTAGTGGGTTCGGGGAGTCCTGAACATGGTCAGAGGTGGGATGGTGGGAGTCTGGGAACGTGGAGAGTTCTAAATGGGGGCCGTGGGGTGCTTGGTGTGTACCCACAGGTGATGCTGAGGTACAGGGGTGGCCTAGGGGCACCTGGTTGGGGCTGACGGAGCAGAGTAGGACATGTGGCTCAAGAGGAGGGACTGGGATGGGGCAGACCCCACTGCAGGGACACAGGGGCCACGTGGCTCCACATCCCATGGTCACAGGGGAGCAGATAGGGGCGATGGTGGGGAGAGCCGGGGGCTGGTTTGGGCTTGCTGGGCGGGCTGAGGGCGGGCCTTCCCCGGGGGCCAGCCGCTGCTCCAGCCCCGCCCCGAGGGGACGAGCAGAGGGCTGTGCCCCGACCCCCTCCCACCCACAGGCGGTAGCCCTGTGTGAGCAGGTGAAGATGCTGGGGGGCCCCAGGGCGCGGGACCTGCTCTGCACGGTGCTGGAGCTCCGGGCCCGGGTGGAGGAGCTGGCGGAGAGCCGGGGACACGCCCTGCACACCTCCCTGCGGACGGCTGCCTTCATCAGGGCTGCCAGCCAGGTCAGAGGGCCACCCCCGCCCCGTGCCCTCCGCTTGGGACACACTGCAGTTTACAGAAGACCTCCACCTTCATGGGCTCGTTCAGGCCTCGCCACAACCCTGTGATGAGGACACTGAAGCGTGAAGAGTTAAATGGCTTTCCCAGAGGCCATGCTGGAGCCCAGACATTTGATTTGAAGACCTTTTGGTGGAGACCCCGCTGCTTCCTACATTCTCGCAGAGCCAGGGAGAAAAAGAAAGGCCTTGGGAGGGAGCAGAGCGGTCCAGGCCCCAGGACAGGAGAGCCTCACTTCCAAAATGAGGTCCCACCGAGGTCCCTGCCCAGCCCCTCCGTGGGGCTGGGGGGCCAGCTGGGCCTGGAGCGGTCTTCCTGGGCTCAGACCGTTGGATCTTACTTACCAGGCTCTGTCCAGCCCTGCCCTGGGGCCAGCAGTCAGCTGCCTGGGCGCAGCTGAGGGCAGGCATGTGGGACCGAGGCCACAGCAGCGTCATGAGGTTCATGTCCCCACCCCCACCAGGCTGAGGACTGGATCCGGGAGCAACTCCAGCAGCTGAACGAACCAATCCCTCCTGGGGGCCTGAAAGATAAGTTGAGGCACCTGCAGAAACACCAGGCCTTCAAGGCGGAGGTCCAGGCCCACGTGGAGATCATAACTTCTGTTGCCAAGGTAACAGCCAGGCCCTCCGCTGCAGCCCTGCCCCAAAGTGAGGACGCCAGGATGGCCAAGGGGAAAGGTCTGCGGCGGGGGGAGCCTGTGATGGAGAAAAAGCAGGAGGAAGGGCGACAGGTACCATTTCCTGGTGTCCCCTCTCTCCCCAGGAGGGCAAGGCTCTCCTAGCACAGAGCCACCCGCTGGTGGGAGAGGTCTCCCAGAGGCTGTGGGCGCTGCAGGAGCACTGGGAGAAGCTGAGGCAGGCAGTGGCTCTCCGGGGACAGGACCTGGAGGACAAGCAGAACTTCCTAGAGTTCCTGCAGAGAGTGGACGTTGCAGAGGCCTGGATCCAGGAGATGGTGAGAGCCAGCGGGGCAGGGACAGAGCTGGGGGTGGGGCTGCGGGACTGATAGATGGGGTAGGGAGCCCCAGCAGGAAGTTCCCAGAGTCGCCACCTGCCCCAACACTGCCCCAGCAGTTGGGTGCTTGGGGGCTGGGTGCACCCAGGGCTGGGTGCTCGGAGTGCAGCTTTCCGGACCCGAAGCCTCCACAGGAGGGGATGGTGAACGTCGGCGACCTGGGCCAGGACCTTGAGCACTGCCTGCAGCTCCAAAGGCGGCTCCTCAAACTCCGAGGAGTCTGGGCTGGGGTAAGGGAGCCCTGCCAGTGCCCCCCCGCAGTGGGAAGTAGTGACCAAGTGCGGGCTGTAGAGCCAGATGTGGGCCCTCATGTCAGCTCCACACTTACTAGGCAGGGTCCCTCACCTCGCCAAGCCTTAGTTTCTTCACCTTTAAAATGGGGATGCCGCTTACCTCATAGGTAAGAGAGTGCATATGTATGGTGGTGGTTACAGGAATCTATTCAGTGTGATAAAACTGCCTAGAACTATACCTTCCCCCCCACACACAGATGCGTGCGTGGAAAAACTGCTGAACTCTGAATAAATTCTGTAGTCTAGTTAGCAGTTATACCAAAGTCGCAGTCCTGGTTTTCATGTTGCACTATAGTTATGCACAATGTTACCATCAGGGGAAGCTGGGGGAAGGGTACATGGGCCTTCATTATACACTTGTGCAATTTTCCTGTGCATCTATGATTATTTGAAAATTAAAAAAAAAAAAAGAATGCACACATGCCTGGGTGTAGTGGTTAATCAATAAACTGCAGGTGCTCCGAATTCTCAGTCAGCATCTCGGCATCTCCTCCCCACCCCCCACTCACACACACCACCAAAATCAATTTCTCTTATGCGGTACAGAGGAAAGAAACTGGTCAAGTGCATTCACAATCATGTATTAAGAGCCCAAACATGCTAACCTCACCCCCTGAAGTCAGTATCTGACTTTTTAAAAGGCTGCAGTGCTCCAGCCTAAGATGGCCTTTACTAACAGTGGAATTTCACAGCCACTGTGCCAGATGCTGTAGTAGAAAGAGCGTTAGAGTTGAGGAGTTGGGCTTGAGTCCTAGCTCTGCCATAAATTCACCATGTTAGTCTCTGAGCTCTGCTCCAGCTTCTATAAAAGAGAGAAACCCCCTTCCCTGCTCACCTCATATGAGACACCTATCGGGAAGCGCTTTGGAAACATAGACCAATGCAAAGTGATTTTACTGGGGCAGGACAAATACAGTCCATACACTGTCAGGGACCCCCCTCCCCGTGTGGCCGTGAGTCCCACCCAGTGTCTAAGCAGTAGCAGCCTCAGCCCAGTGACTCCCAAGGACAGGCACACCCAAACCTAAGGAGGCTGGCACTCACCATTTCATTCAACCCCTTACGTTGCTTTTCTTATCCTAAAAAGCTGCACTTTAACTTTAAAAGCTTCTGTTCATCAGTGCCTGCCCTCCCCCTCCTGCCTGGTCCTGACCTGGGGAGCGAATTTTCTAAGCTTAGAGACAGCCCTGGGCTGCAGGCCCCAAGTGTATCTCACTCAGTGCACCTGGCATGGGACGGGACGGCCACGGCAGAGGAAGCAGCCGCCTCCACTCCCCAGACATGCAGTTTCCTGAGCTCTCTTGGGCCCAAGCACACCCTCGAAGTGTTGATGCAGTGCACGGAAGGGGCTCAGAGAGGGTGCCACCAATGCCCTCACCCTGCACCCCTGCAGGACACGGTGGATGATGCCCACATCAGGAGCGTCAATGACTTGTCACTGCAGCTCAAGAGCCAGGACCCTGAGCAGCTCAAGACCATCTGCCAGCGGCGACAGCAGCTCAACAGCAGGCCGGTCCCAGAGCCAGAAGCAGTGGGGCTGGGAGAGGGGGCTGGAGGCCACCTCACACTCAGCCTTACACCCTCTCCACCAGGTGGGACAGTTTCCACGGCAAACTGCTCCGGTACAGGCAGCAGCTTGAAGGGGCCCTGGAGATACACACGTTGACCCAAAAGCTGGATGACATCACTCAGCGGATCGGGGAGAAGGTAAGCAGTGGAGGAGCTGATACAGTCAGGGAGCCAGTGCGTCCTGCCCTCACCCACCTCTCCTCTTCAGCTGGGTACTTGGAGGCAGGTTCCACCCGGGGGCCATCAGAGGGTCTGCCAGGGGCTCTCAGGGTCAACTCCGGACCTAGAAGCCCCCATTTGCTTCTAGCAGGCTGGCCCACCTGCCTCCTTTCTCTCCCAGAAGCACTGCGAGTCCAGAGGCCAGAGCATGCCCTCCCCGTAGATTCCTCTGTTGTCCCTGAGCAAGGCCAGAACCCGCAGGAGGTTTGCCCCGGGATTGCGTCAGCAACCACAGAGAAATCTGGCCTAGACGCTGGCAGAGGCGGGAGTGGGGAAGCTGTACGCAGCCGGAGGAGCTCCCAGGAAGCAGGCGGTGCCCTGTTCTGAGCATGCAGAGGGCTCTGTTCTTACTGCCCCACTGGTTCCTGCCTCAGCCAGGCCGGCCCACCTCAGTGTCCTGCAAAGGAATGAGGGTCATGTGAGACGGTGCCTGTGGAAGCACCACACCCCTGGAGGTTCCCACACCGGGGAAACTCCAGCCCCGAGTCTCTCCTGGGAACCATCCTCCTTCACGGAAGGACGGGACCTCTGGTCAGGGCCAGCAGCCTGCTGCAGCCCGCAGAGAGCTCTGGGAAGCGAGTCAGGCTGGCGCTTGCTTCCCACATGGAACCCCTGTGGCCGGCAATCCCTCTGCAGTGAGCGAGGAGCTGGAGCTGGAGCAGAGGCCGATAGTAATGCCCCTTTCCTCCCCAGGCTGCCCTGGTCCAGGCCCTGGACCATGGGAAAGATCTGGAGAGCGTGCAGAGGCTGAGGCGGAAACACGAGGAGTTGGAGCAGGAAATAGGCCTCATCCAGGCGCAGGTGGAGGTGTGGAGGTGGACCCAGGCCCAGGCTGCCTCCTTCATGGGATCCTGGGCAGGCATGCAGGGTGGGAGTGGGGGTGGGCAAGCCCTCAAGAGCCAGCCAGGCCCCCTCAGTTGTACAGCCAGCGGCTGGGCTCTGCTGAGCTCTGCCTGCCTCCCTGCCCCAGCGCCTGACCCTGGCTTCCTGCACAGCCTCTAGAGCGTGATGTGGGCTGCCTCTGCCAGAGAAGCCCTGAGGCAGCCCACAGCCTCGGCCACAAGCAGCGGGCAATGACGGACAGCTGGCGGCAGCTCCAGGGCAGGGCCCAGAAGCGGTACAAACTCCAGGCCCCCGTGCCTCGCTCACCCATCCCCTGCAGCATCTCATTCCTCACCCTTTCCCCAGAGTCTTTCTCCAGTCCTTCCAACAACCGTCTTTATCTCCACCCTACTAATTCCCAGCCCGTGGGCCCTTCTTTGGCTGAAGGGATTCAGGGACAGAAAGCCCTGGTGGGCACAGGGGGAAAGGGGCTCGGAGGCCCTGGGACTAACGGATGCATCCTGTGGGCAGGAAGGAGTCACTGGATGCCTTGCACCAAGCTCAGAAGCTGCAGGCAATGCTTCAGGAATTGCTGATCTGGGCCCGGAGGCTGCGAGCTGAGATGGACGCCCAGAGCACCCCCAGCAGTCTTGCAGAGGTCCAGCACATGTTGGAGGAACACCAGGAGCGCAAGGTGAGCGACCCAGGCCCTGGGGCCTTTCCTGGGATCTCACCTCCTCTCTGGCCTCCCCCATACTGTGATCCCAGCTTTCTCTTGGGTTCTTTCTGTATCGGCTGCCTCTGCCTTTCTCCTCTTCCCTCTCACCCCCTCAGTTGTCTTCCCCACCTCTCCTCCTTCCCCCTGGGCCTCTTCCTTCCCACTCAGGGAGCCTCAGCTTCCAGGATCTGAGCCCAGTCCTCTTACAGGCCGAGCTGGACTCCCGAACAGACAGTGTCAGCCTGGTCCGTAGCACTGGGCAGCGACTGCTTGCCACGAGGCACACATACACCCTTGACGTCCGCCAGGCCCTGGCTGGTTTAGATCAGGAGCTCAGTAGCCTGGAAGGGGCCTGGCAGGAGCGTCAGCTCCAGCTGCATCAGGCCTTGGAGCTACAGGTGGGCAGCCTCCATCCCACCCCCAACCCTGGGGCCTCTGTGAGACCCACTATCCCTGGTCAAAGCCAAAGCCAGAGAGGCTGCTGTGCCAAGGACTTCTCCCGCCTCCCACTGCCCACCACTCAGCTCGCCCACAGCAAATCTTGCCTGCTATGGACTCCTTCTGTTGAGCCAGGCCCCAGGTCCCTGGTTTCCCACTGCGCCACCAACAGGGTCACTCCACCTGCAGTGACTAGACCCTCTGCTCACTTCCTTTTGCCTTTTCCTTTCTCAACAGCTGGTTCTGAGCTCTTTGGAGCAGATGGAAAGTTGGCTCTGCAGTCTGGAAGCCTGCCCAGCCAGTGAGGGTCTGGGGGTAGGTGCCCAGCAGGAGTGAGGGAGGGTTTGCCAGAGCAGCGTTAGGGATCAAACCTGCCGGTGCTGCCTGAGCTTCCCAGGCCAAGGGCATCTCCCTACGCTCAAGCACATCAGTCACTGAGCAGTGGCTTACCCATCTGTCGTTGGCAGTTCTTGTGTGTCTGGTGCTGGGCCCACAGGGAGCGCCGGGGTTGCTTAGAGGGTGAGCCTGTGGCCCTGGACGCATCCTTGCCCCCTTCCAACACCCTTCTCACCTCTGTCCTCCTCACTTCCGTACGCCCAGAGGTCTGCTTTTCCCACCACTGTCCCAAGCCCTGTGGCAGGCCATCCTGACTCGTGGGAGCCGTCAGAGAACAATCAGGGGCCGCGTGGTCCTGTACTGACGTAGCCTTACTGGGAGTGCAGAGGAGCGGGGGGTGGGGGGGGTGGGGGGGGTCCCGGTGTGCAGAGAAGCTCCACCTGCCCTGAGAATTCTCATACTTGACCCTTATCCCCCATGCCTTTCCTGGTTGAGAATCACTGCCCTAAAGCCAGATACAGCCTCGAGGGATTGCGGGGATGTGTTCGGTAGGAAAGTGAATAGCTCGGGCCTGGGAGGGGCAGCCCCATGGACAGTCTCGCTCCCCAGGACGCCTTGGCCAGCGTGGAAACCCTGCTGTGCAAGCACAAGGTGCGTGAGCGGGACCTGGAGGCTCAGGCGGAGAAGCTCAGTGCACTGGAAGCCGCCGCCCACAGCCTGCACCGGGGCGGACACCCCCAGGCCCAGGCTGCCTTGGGCCGGTGCCAGGCCATGCTCCTGAGGTACCTCTGGCTCTGGCTGAGGGAGCCACGGGTGGGCTGGCGTGGGCATCCGGCTCTTCCCCTGCCCTTCTGCCCCTTAGCCTGGGCTCACCAGCCTTTGCCCAGGGCGGAGGTCAGATGCCCGGGCCCCCCTGCTCCTGGCCCTGCCGTGTGTCCGCCTGTTATGGAGTCAAACAGCACATGGTCACTCAGCTGACATAAAGGTGACTTTTACAAAGAAGCACATGCTTGAGGAAAAAGAGAGAGGACCTCACGAAATGGCAATACCAGAGCACAGCAGTTAGCCAGACAGAGCTGAGCTTCTGCACTGCCCTCTCACAGCGGGACTTGGGACAGATTCCTCACGGGGTCTTGTGTCTGCAATGAGGGGATACCAGTCACACTAGATTAGGGCCTACCCTAATGACCTTGTTGTAACTTAATTACTTCTTTAAAGACTTTATTGTCAAAAACAGTCACCTTCTGAGGTACTGGGGATTAGGACTTCAACATAGGAATCTGAGGGACAAAATTCAGCTCATAACAGGCACTAATAAAATGGGGGAGTAGATGTCTCAATTTTAAAGGAAACCCCCAACTCAGGGTGTATGGATACACAAGAAAGGCTGTCCTGGGCTGGAAGGGCACACCAATGCACACGTGTGTGCACACACACCCCTGTAGCCGCTCCAGGTCCCAGTGAGCAGACCTGAGTCCCCTGAGACCCTCCTTCTGGCAGGAAAGAGGCTCTCCTGGAGCAAGCCAGGACCCGCCGCCGCCAGCTGGAGGAGCTCAGGCAGCTGCAGGCGTTCCTGCAGGATTCCTGCGAGGTTGGTTGGGGTGGGGCGTGGTTGTGGGTTGGGGGGAGGAGCTGCCCCGGGGAAAAGCCACTCCTCCTGGGGCAGCGCAGGGGGTGGAGGGAGGAGAGCCCTTAGCAGCAGAGCCTGGTCCTCCCCGCGCGCCCAGGTGGCCGCATGGCTGAGAGAGAAGAACCTGGTGGCCCTGGAAGAGGGCGGGCGGGACCCAGCTGGGCTGCAGGCACAGTTGCGGTGGCAGCAGAACCTCCAGGCCGAGCTGGACACGAGTGTACACCACCAACAAAGGCTGCGGACGGTGAGGCCCTGGGGCCCAGGGGCAGGCTTACAGGCCAGAGCAGGAGCGGACCCCGCAGCACCCTGGCAGCTGGCTCTGAATCACAGCCCTGGATGGCCAGCCTTCGCGTGCTCTCTGTATCCGGGCAGCTAAGCACCAAAGGGTAGTGAGACGCAGTGGCTTCCCCGGGATGCCCTCTCCAAAAATGGTGCCTTCAAGAATTTTAAAGATGGTGTTTTGGCATGTGGGTTTTTAAAACGCTCTTGGAAAGACATCAGAGGACAGCGTCAGGGCACAGCCGGCAGTCCTGTGGGTCAAAGTATAGCACCTTTTAAATGTACCCTCTTCTACCTACAAAGGGCAGGCCCTGCCCCCAGCCTGCCTCTCTCTGATATAAAGTCCCTGCTAAGTATTTGAAATGTTTGATCTCATTTAAGCAAAATATCCATTATTACCTCCATTATATGAATAAGGGAAATGAGCTCAGAGAAGTTAAGGAACTTGCCCAAGATCACACAGCTAGCACACAGACTCTGCAGCTGTGGGGCTGGTGGCTGGAGGCAACACAAGCGCCCTGACACCAGTAGTCCTGAGCCCATGAGATACGTGCCACGTTGTGGCTGTAGGAGGGCCAGAGGCTGCTGCGGGACGGCCACCCGGCCTCAGAGACCATCCAGGAGCGGCTGCAGGAGCTGAGAAAGCTCTGGGAGGAGCTGCAGGCCAACTGCCAGAGGAAGGCAGCCAAGCTACAGGAGGCCCGTGAGGTGAGGCTGTGCAGCCCAGGAGTGGGCTGGATGCAGCTCTAGGCCTGTTCCCCTCGTGCCCACCTCACATTCTGCCCCAGGCCCTGCGTCTCCGGCGGAGCGTGGAGGAGCTGGAGGGCTGGCTGGAGCCTGTGGAGCTCAAGCTGAGAGTCCCCATCGGGGGCCCGGACCAGCCTGGGCTGGACGAGCTCCTGGGGGCTCAGGGAGACCTGGAGGCAGCGTTGGACAGGCAGGCTGGGCGGGCACAGGCCCTGCTGGGCAAGGCCCAGGCCTTTGTCCGGGAAGGCCACGGCCTGGCCCAAGACGTGGAAGAGCAGGCCCAGCGGCTGCTTCAGAGGTAAACCCGTCCCTCCTCCCTACGCCCAGCTTGGCTCCTCGGGGCTTCCCCTGCCCACAGTGAGGGGCACAGAGCGGGTGAGCTGGTGCGTGGATCACAGTCTGGCCCTGATTCTGACGGCCAGGGTCCTCCCTGCTCCGGGCCTACCCTCCTCCGCTGCAGGTTCGAGAGCCTGCGGGCGCCCCTGTGCAAGCGCAGAGCAGCCCTGGAGGCCCGGAGCCTCCTCCTGCAGTTCTTCAGGGAGGCCGACGAGGAGATGGCCTGGGTGCGGGAGAAGCTGCCCCTGGCGGCCGCTCGGGACTGCGGCCAGAGCCCGAGCGCGCTGTGGCGCCTGCAGGAGAAGCACCAGGTGTGGGCCCAGCGGGAGGGGTGGGGGGAATCTCTGCCTGCGGGAGGCTTTGGGGGCCCCTGGGTTCTCTGTTGGTCACAGAGGCAGAGTTCTCTCTGGGGCGGCTGTGGGATCCCACTGGGCTTCAGACGCCACGCCGGGTCCCCCGAGGCGCACCCAGGAGCATCCCCCGTCCCATCTTCCGCCGGCTCCGCAGAACCTGGAGCGCGAGATCCGCAGCCATGAGGCTCTCACCCGGGCGGTGGCAGGCACAGGGCGCAAGCTGGTGCAGGCTGGGCACTTCGCTGCCCGCGACGTGGCTGCCCAGGTGCAGCAGCTGGAGGAGGCCGTGGGCCGCCTGCGGGCAGAGGCTGCGCAGAGGCGACGGCGGCTGCAGCAGGCTCAGGAGGCCCAGCAGTTCCTGACGGAGGTGAGAGGGTGTGGTGGGGCACGAAAGCGTGGGGGTTGGGCATCAGGACACCCAGCGGGTAGGCAGCGCCAGGTGGGGCTGTGCATCTCTGTCACCTCCACTAAGTGGTCTCCTGCCCCCAAGGTCTTCCTTCCGCATGTTTCCCAGGAAACAGCCCACTGGGTTTAGTTTGGTTTGGTTTTGCTGTTTCTTCTAAACCAGGGATTCTCAATCAGTGCGTCACATCAGTATCACCTGGAACCTTTAAGAAGTGCTGACAGCTCTATTCCAGGCCAAATCAGAATCGTAAGGGGTGAGAGGCAGGCATCGCGAGTTGGTAAAACTCCCAGGTGATCCCGATCAGCCAGGCTGAGGACCACTCACTGCTCTAAATCTTGAGGCCATGAACTCAAATTTGGGAGCCCTGGAGGGCACTGCCCAAGGAAAACCGTCCGCTATGTCACCCCAGCTCCTGGAGGCAGAATCCTGGCTGCAAGAGCAGGGCTGTGTCCTGGACGTTGAGGATATGGGCCAGAGTGCCGAGGCCATGCAGGCCTTTCTGCGGCGGCTGGAGGCGACCAGGAGAGACCTGGAGGGGTTCGGCACACGCATCGAGAGGCTGCAGCAGACAGCAGCCCTCCTGGAGAGCAGGCAGAACCCAGAAAGGTGCGTCGAAGCCAGGACCAAATAGGGAGGAGCAGGGAGGGGTCCTTCCTGCAGAGGCGCGAGGCCGGTCCAGTCTGGAGAGGAAGGGCTCCAGGCGGGTTGTCCTTCCTGCTGCAGCCCCAAGGTGCTCGCCCAGATGTGCAGGGTGAGGGACGCCCACTCGGGGCTGCTGCAGAGAGCGGAGGGCAGGCGGCAAGGCCTGCGGGAGCAGCTGCAGCTCCACCAACTGGAGCGGGAGGCCCTGCTCCTGGACGCCTGGCTGGCCAGCAAGGTGGCCACTGCCGAGTCCCAGGACTACGGGCAGGACCTGGAGGCCGTCAAGGTGAGTCCCTCCTGAGCACACCTGAGGAGAGGAGATTAAGGGGCCCTCAAGGACGGGGGGTGGGGGGGGCATACGGGAAGTGGGGGTCTCTGCACTATGGGAGGATTCCTGCAGTTCTACCGGCAGGGCCAAGGGACGTCAGAAGTGGCAGATACTGCCAAGCCCTTTGTCAGCTTTGGGAGCTGCTGGACACCACCTCCAGAGTGACCTCCCCGGCTCTGCACCCTGCAGGTGCTGGAAGAGAAGTTCGACACTTTCAGAAAGGAAGTCCAGAGCCTGGGGCAGGCCAAGGTGCAGGCCCTGCGGGAGCGGGCAGGCGCCCTGGAACGCGCAGCACCCAGGTGCTCTCCCCAGATTCAAGCGCAGAGGAGCCGCGTCGAGGCCACTTGGGAGAGGCTGGACCGGGCAGTGAAAGCCCACACACAGGTAGGTGACTCCAGGGGCAGCCAAGGGGCGGGGACATCTGTGCCTCCTGCCTGGGCCAGGGCCAGGCAGCCCGCCAGCTGCGTGCATGCGTGCGTGTGCGTGCGTGCGTGCGTGCGTGTGTGTAGGGAGGTGGCTGCCTCTAACGCCCAGTGCCAAGCAGATCAAAAGTCCCCAAGTCTTCCTGAGTTTCCCCACTGATTTGGTTTCCCCCCGGGGCAGCGCCCACCTCCCAGGAGAACCAGGAAGCATGTCTGGCCGGCTCCTGACCCCACTGAAGCTCACTCCAAACACAGGCTTCAGGTTTATTAAGACACAGGCCCTGTTGGTCTCTTGTCCTTCACCACACACACTAACTGGGCGAGATCACTCCACCCATTCACTCTTCTCATCTGAAAGTTCTGCTTTGTGCACCGAGGACATCCTCGGTGCTCCTCCGTGACCTGCACTCTCAGCCAGAGCTGGCGGTTTCTAGAAAAGCCTCCCAGGTCCCCGAGCCCCTGACAGAGCCTGCGGCCCAGGGATGCCATCTCTGAGGGTCCTGGTCGGGCAGCCTCCCGAGGCAACCCTCTTCATCTCAGCCAGATGCCCCCAAAACAGCTCCTCCCTCCTGTGGACTCATTCCCACCTGCTTCGGAGCCCCCACCTCTGCCTGTCTCATGAGTGGGGCACTGAAGACCCTCCCCTCACAGAATTCCCGGGGGCCACACCCTGTCATCAGTAGCATCACGCATTCGCCGAGCGGCAGCCACATCTGGGACATTTTCTGTACCCAGTGTTCATGAACGAGTCGCCAAGCCCCAAGGACCTCCTTGTTTAAAAGGAGGTGGCCCAGGGAGCCACATCTCCAGGGAGAGAGGACCCTGACCAGAGCAGGCCCTCCCTTCTCTCCCAGAATCTGGCCACAGCCCGTGAGGTCCGCTGCTTTGAGCAGGCGGCAGCCGAGCTCCGGGGCCGGATGCAGGAGAAGGCCGCCCTGGTGGCAAGAGATGCCTGTGGTCACAGCCTGGCATCGGTGCAGACCCTGCAGCAACAGCACAGAGGCCTGGAGGTAAGCGTCCTCGCCCTGTGGCCCATCTGACCTCCTCCCCTGAGTGAGGGGACCCTGGATGTGGGAAGGGAGGGCTTGCTTGCCCAGGCTGTGGAGCAGTCCGGGAGCACAGCTGGACTCCTCAGAGAGGATGGGTGCTCCCTGAAGAGGAGCAGGCATTGGGTTGCCAACAGGTGAGGCCTGATCCTGTGTTCTGGCGGCAGAGGGAACTGGCAGCAGTGGAGAAGGAGGTGGCCCAGGTGCAGAGGGAGACCTGCCGGCTGGGCCAGCTGCACCCTGTGGCTCAGGAGGGCCTGGCCAAGCAACTGGCTGAGGTGCAGGAGGCCTGGGCCACCCTGAACGCGAAGGTCCAGGAGCGAGGTCGGCAGCTGGAGGAGGCTGCCCGAGGCCACGCCTTCCTCGGATGCTGTCGGGAACTGCTGTAGGTGGCATCCTGCCCCAGCTGTTGGCTCAGCTCTGCCCTTTCGGGGTGGGGGTCACCCCATCCCCCTGTGCAGCTCATGCCCTGCCCCCCACCCCAGTCCACCCTCCTGGCCCTGACAACAGCTTCCCCTCCCTGCCCTGCAGAGCGTGGGCTCAGGAAAAGCAGAGGCTGGTGTCCTCAGAGGAGCGGGCGGGGGAAGTGGCTGGGGCTGAGTGGCTCCTGGAGCTGCACGAGGAGCTGGGGCAGGAAATCAAGGAGCACTGCCTTCAAGCCCAGGATGTACAGCAGGAAGGGCAGCAGCTGGTGGACAGTGGCCACTTCATGTCCCTGGAGGTATGAGCACAGAGATGCGTCTGGGGCTGAGCTGGGCCCACAGCCCAGTTACCCAAGGCCTTGCCACCCTGAGCAGGAGAAGGCCAGGAGGGGTGGCCAGAGGCGGGGAGGGTCCGGGCCTCAGGGTCTTCCCTCGACACCTCTGCTGGGCGCTCCAGCCCTGCCCCACCCCGTGGCTCTGCCTGAGCTTCTCACCTACAGCACCCCTCCCACCAGGTGGCAGAGTGTCTGCAGGAGCTGGACGGGCGGCTGCGGGCCCTCAGGGAGGCCTGGGCCCGGTGCCGGGAACGCTGTGAGGAGAGCTGGCACCTGCAGAAGCTGCGGCAGGGGCTGGCCCAGGCCGAGGCCTGGCTGGTCTGCCAGGAGGGCCTCCTGCTGGACCCCGGCTGCGGGGTGAGCCGAGACCCTGCCCCTTAGCTGGCTGCACCGTCTGGCGGCTACAGCCAAGGGCGGATCCTGCCGCGCCTCTGCTCCCTGCCCCCGGGCTGGGCTGCGGAGGGTGAGGAAACGGCTCTCTGCACCCCCACGAGCCGGGCCTCCCCCTGCTTGCTTCTCCCCAGCACTCAGTGTCCGACGTGGAGCTGCTGCTCCGCAGACACCAGGACTTGGAAGAGCGGCTGGCCGCCCAGGAAGAGAAGCTTGCCCGACTGCAGAGGAAGGCGGGGGTGAGCGGAGGCAGGGGCGAGGGTGCACCGGGAGACGGGGCCTGGGGGCCCGTGGTCGGGGTGGTCCTGGTCCCAGCCTGAGCATCGGGGTCTCTCCAGGCACTGAGACCCTTCGGGAAGGTCCTGTTCTTTCCCTTGCTGCTGCGTCCTGTCACCCTCACCTCCGGGTGGGCGAGGGCTCCGCGTGGACCAGGTTGAGAGGGAAGCGGCCTGAGCTGGAGCAGGAATAGATGAAGAACACTGAGGAGATGGAGGCTCTCTGGGTGGGAGGGACGTGGGGAGGAGAGGCTGGAGCACCGTGCCCCCAGAGCCCTGGCCTGCCTAAGGAGCTCCCCTTGCCCCCTCCCCAAGGTGGAACAGAAGCAGCAGGTGAAGGGGCTGAGACCCAAGAGAGCGGGCAGCGGGCTGACCTCCCTCCAGCAGAGCCCCTTGGGAAGCTGGTGGCCCGGAGTACAGCTGACCGAGAGGAGGGACCTGCAGCCACGTGTCCCCATCAGGCCACACATACCCTTCACCACCACTGTCTCCCTAGAGCACGCAGCAGGGACTGTGGGGGTGAGGAGCCCACAACCTGAGCCAGCAGGGCAGCGCCGGGGGAGGGGGCGTCAGGGAGGGTTAGATGCCTCACCCACCTGCCAAAGGGGACCCCGTCCTCTGTGCCAGTCGTGATGTTTCCTGGGCCCCATCTTGCATTTTCAGGACGCAAGGGGTGCCCCCACCACAGAGGGATTTTTGGAGCTTAAGCAGCAGCTCCCGCCTGGGAAAAGGCAGGTACGTGCCCGGAGGTCGCTTCTGCAGAGCTCCCCTCCGCAGAACCACCCGAGGGCTCGGGGGGCCGCGGGGCCTGGTGCGCCGGAGTTGGGTGGACACCTCCCCCAGCCCTTTCTTCGCACAGTCTGGCTCCTTGGGGCCACTTCACAGCTCCTGTCCTCACCCAGGTGGGGATGGGCCCCGCTTCTTCCTCCTCCTGGCTTCCCTGGACATTACCCCCTGGCTCCCTCCTCCCCGTGGACGCCGTGGTCCAGTCCAGTCCTTTCCCTGGGAGCCTCTGGAGACACACGGGCTTTGGCAAGGCGGGTGCGGCCCCACTGCCTTCTCTCTACAGCCCAGTCTGAGCCCCTGGGAGGGCTGCCCTGGGACCCTGGGGGGCAGCTGCCTGAGCCTGCCCCAGCACAAGCAGGTGGCAGCCGAGGAACTGGGCAGCGGGTGGGCGGGCAGAGGATGAGGAAGGCCCCACAGGGAAAAGCAGAGGCAGCCATGGTAACCCCTGCCACTCATCTCTCCTCAGAACGCGGCTTCCACAGCCACCCTTGACCTCGCAGGCGCCCAGCGTGACAGGCCAAGGGAGCACCGTGACGGAAAACACACTTTCTCCTTAAGGTGAGGGCCGTGTCCGGGGAGAGACACCGGCCCCGGGACACACTGACTCGGCAGGCACAGCCTCCCAGGAGCCGCTGAGGGGGCCGGAGGTGGGGGTCCCTGCACCAGAGGCAAAGAGTTTGACTTGTGACTGTCTGGGTGACAGGCTGTCTGCAGCAGAGACCCTGTCTGCAGCACCACCTGAAGGGCAGGCTGAGAGCAGGCGTGGAGCTCTGAGCAGCGTGGCAGGTAAGCTCCAGAGGAGGCGGGGGGCATTGATTCCCTGGGCCCCAGGCTGCCGGTGTTTAATGCATCCTTGGAAGTTTCACTGCTACTGTCTGCCTGAGAGGTAAGTGGGAGTTCTTTTTTTCCTCAATTTAAGGCCCAGAGAGGGTAAGCAACGTGCCAGAGATCACATAGCTAATTAGAAGTGGGCCCAGGCTTTATCCCCCGACAGCCTCCCGGGTCTGTTCCACCCACGTGGGAGTCTGACTCCCCTGAGCCCTTCCCTTAAGGATTCTCACGGGCTTCCCCGTGCTCTGCTCTGATACTGAGGCCTTTTCCAACCTTCTAGTCTTCAGACAGCTATGAATGCGCCTCCCTTGGGGTGTCCTGTAGACAGTGGCCAAGCCCAGTTCTAGTCGCGGAGACGTACACAGGAAGCACCCCTGGGACCAGCAATCTCTCAACGCTGTGCCCCGACGGGCTCCACGTGGCGAGAGCGTGTAGGGCCCCATCTGAGAGTGCCCCCTGGCTCCTGGCTCTGTTCCTCACACTGTCTCTGTTCCGGCTGGGATCTCCCTCAAGCTGGCCTTCCAGAATCCCAAAGGGACCCGTTTCTCCAGGTTGAGCCTTTCTGAGCCCACCGGCACTCAGCCTTCCAGGAGGCCGGATGCACTGGGGAAACCTGGGCTGCACCTCCGCAGGGGCACGGCTTGGTGTGTGCTAGGGCCTTCAGGAGCAGGCGCCTCTTAGACTGTCTGGGCTGCTCTAACAAATACACCGCACACTGGGTAGGCTGTGAACAACAGACATTTATTCCTCACAGTTCTGGAAGCTGAGACGTCACCTCAAGGCCCCTCCTTGTACCGCCAACCACCATGGGGTTAGGACTTCAGCCCATGACAAGGAGGAAGGCGCAGGCACGGAGTCTGCCGCTGCAGGCGGCCCGGCGCCCGGGCCAGGCCAACCACTGTTCCTCCTTTGCTCTGCAGCCCCCCGTCTGAGCCCAGAGCTCCAAGCCAGACCCTTGGGCTTCCCGGCTGAGCATGCTGCTGAGAAGGTGCCCGGCACGGCTGCTCCACTTCGGTAGGGCACCTGGGTGTGTGGGCAGGAGTCCTGAGCCCCCACGACTGGCACAGACGCTGCCCTCTTAAGCCCAAGGTCCTGGGACTCAAACTACACTGCTCAGCCACCCCCGGCAACTCCCAGCAGTGGCAACGGAGTCAGACCTGAGGCTCCCTTTCCCCCCAGATTCCCGGGCTGTCCCCCGCCCTCCTCGCTGGGGGAGATGCGACTGTGCACCGATGGCCACCCAGGGCCCGCGTGGCTCCCGCAGTTGGCCGGCCCTGCAGAGGAAACCGCATGAGGCTCCCACCAGCGGTCCTGCTCAGGCCAGACCCACAGTGAGTGGACCCGGTTTCCTCTGCACACACCAGGAAGCCTGCCTGGCACCCACACACCCTCCCTCCTTGCTCTCCTCCTGTCCTTCCTCTGCAAGATGCAGCAGTGTTTGCAGGGCTGCCAGACCCCTCCTCCACCCTTGCTCCTGTCCCCACTCTCTGCCTCCATTCTCCCAGGGTCTCCCCAGTCCAAGGACCAGGTCCCTGCTCCAAGGGGGAAAGGGAGGAGCCTTACTGTTCTAGAGAGGCCGGGAGTCAGGATGTCACCCAGACACACACCCACAGACCCCACGACCCACACACAGGTTCACACACGGAACAGACATACACACACGGACAGCACAGAGAACCACTCATGTCACAACAAGGGTGGCAGCCCTAGCTGTGGTGTCTGGTATAATTATCCACTCCCGCAGGGCCTGTGGGTTCCAATGTATGATTCAGAGGATGTGCTGCTGAGTCAGGCCTTGTCCAGGACACAGTGACTTCCAAGCGTATCAGGGCAGCCCTCTCTTCCGCTCTGTGCCCCAGGCACATGCCCAGGGCAGACAGATGTAGGGCGCCGGGTCATGGGAACCAGTCCTCTCCCACCCACCCCGCACACCATGGTCCTTCCCGCAGCTGCGTCCCAGCATCCACATCCGCATCCATGATAGGAGGAGGTGCGGTATTCCAAGCGAGGCCAGAGGCCTGGGGCACCCGTGCTTGGAGAAGGTTCTGGGGCAGCCAGGCCCTAAATTCACTCCACCTCCCTCTTCTCCCAACAGGTCTGGGCCCTGAAGCGAACCTGGAGGTGGCACCAAACCTCAACACCCTTGAGGGGACCAGGAGACCCAGCTGTCAGGCTCCTCGGGACCAACTTCTGGAATAGACGGTTCCTTGTTAGGAGACATGCCCCACCAAGCTCACAGCTTGCTGAAGTCACGCCAGTAGCACTGGTCTGTCTTTGGCTCATCGGATCCCAGGTCTGGCCATCCCGACCATAGGACAGGAAGCAGCCTTTGGACTGAGTCCCTGGGTGAGGAGGACAGGGGTGCTGGCTGTCTTTGCCTGCAAGTCACCTGGGCAGGGCCAGGGCTACAGCAGCAAGATCCACACCCCCCCCCCCCCCAACACCTGCCCCGCCAGGCCAAACTGGCCTCCCCTCTGCTTAAAGAGACTGGGCCTGAGTGGAGCAGACACGGCCGTGAGCTCACTGCCCGCTCTTCAGGGGAAGCTGGCTTGCTGGCTGTGTAAGGTGCCTGGGGAGACCTTTTGTTTTCTAAACCAGTCCTTGCCCTGGGGGGGAATGACCTGTCCCTTCTTGGCAGCAATGACAGTAATCTCCGTAACGCCTCATGTTTGCATGAGCCTCTGTAATATGTAAAGTGCTATTTCACGCTGTACAGCCACTCAAGGGAGCAAGGAAGGGAAAGGACACACAGGTCCCGGGCTCTGTGCGCTTCCACAAGCCTGGCCCACGCCGCCCCACCCTCCCCCCGCTGCCATAGGACCTCTGAATCGTCTCCAGCCACGTCACGGAGGCCAGGCCCCAGCCCCTGTTTAAAACCCTCAGCCTACCCCAGGGTGCCCGTGGCAGGGGTGCCGGTGGCTTCGGTGCCACACCTGGGTGGGGCTGGGCACCCCGACGAGCCCCTCAGAGGGCTGGAGCCCACAACTGCGCCGTCCACACTGCCAGAGGCTCTGGAACTTGGAGATGGCAGGCTCCACCCCGACTCAGCTGGAGCAGCAAGGCAGCCGAGGAGCGAGCCTGAGAAAGAGCCCGGGGCCGCGGGGCCGGGGCACGGCCTCCTCCCGCCATCACTCGGGCCGGCGCTGCCTGCGCTGCCTCCGCCGCTGCACGGCCTGGCGCAGGGCCTCCAGCAGCTGCTCCTGGCTGTTGCAGATGTTGTAATGCGTCAGGCGGAGCAGCTTGTCCATGTCCTCCTGGCTGTAGGTCACCTTCAAGTAGTGGTAGGGGGAGTCGGATGAAGACAGGTTCACCACCCCGGCCTCCTCCTCCTCCGCTGTCCGCCGGACCCCTGTGGAGAGAGCGCAGCCCGGCCATGGGGGACACCTGCTGGGGGTGAAGGGCAGGTTTGGGGTTACCTGGGGGGAGGCACAGAGGATGGAGGAGGGGGGATGGTGGCTCACCGGGGGCTGAGTGCTCCCGGAAGGAGGCATTAACCAGTGGGAAGTGCAGCACGGCAGGGGTGTCGGGGCAGGCGGGGTCCAAGAAGAGGTGGCACTCCCGGGGCTGGCGCTGCTCCTCGGGGCTGGGCGAGATGGACGGGAACGGAATGCCCTGCTCCTGGCAGAAGCGGCCCAGGAGCTGCAGCTGCTGCAGGGCGGGCAGAAGGGGCATCAGCAGGATGGGCCACGGGCTCCCGGTGTCCTCCACACGGGGCTGACTGAACGTGCAGGGCCACGACGATGCAGGACTCAGTGCCCAGATGCCAAGTCAGAAGCTAGTGGGCCCAAAAGGCCAGACTGGCATAAATGCTCTAAACCTGGCAGCCTGTCTACAGCAGCTCCTTTGGTCTCAACGAAGCCAGGCTGCTAACAACCCCCAGGTTCTGCAATTGGGAGGCAAAATCCTTCACAGAAACGCAAAGCAAGGCGTCCCAGAGGTTCAGGACCAAACAGGGTGCAGGTACATTTAAAATGAAATACATTTGAAAACACTGCCCGCTTCCCATCACTCCAACTTCCTGAGCAGAGCACGTTTCCCCTGGGGGAGAGGTCATAGAATCCACAGCCCTTCGTTCACACAGTGTCGCTGTCACAGCCCCTAAGGGAAGCTGGCCCAGAAACCAGACTCCAAAACAGATCTCTCCAGAGTCAGGATGTGAGGCCAGGCCTGGGGCTGCCCCCACCTCCCAAGCCTGCCCGCAGCCCACCTGAAAGGCTCCGTGGAGGTTGTAATCTAGTGACAGGATGAGGTCCACATCCCGTGTGGGCCGCAGGAGGGGTGGACAGCTGGTGTTGACAAGGTAGCCAACATCCAACAGGCAAAGGTAGGGTTCTGCAGGCGTCAGCTGGTTGGGCAGGCCGTCCAGTTTGGTGGCTGGAAAGGTGGGGGGATCGGGTGGAGAGTAGCTGTCCCTGGCGCTGAGGGCACCAGCCCCTCCAGCCTAACGCCAGCGCCTTGCTGCGGACAGAAGGAGGCTCTGCCCTCGGGCTCCTGCTCTCTCCTGCCAAAGCAGCCCCTCAACGCTCGAGGCCCCACAGATGGGCCCTGACCCCGACATAGGAAGAGGAAAAGGGGCTCCTGCTCCAAGCCACCCAGAGACCTGAGCTCAAGTGAATTGGGGCCGAGGGATTGGAGAGGGCAGGTGTCTGGACCAGGGACCCAAGGCTCAGGCAGCCATGGGAAGAGTTTGGAGAGCTGGGATCAGGGGGAGAAAAGTAATACCTTTCCAGGCAGAGAAGTGAGGATGCTGGAAATAGTCCTTGTGGAAAGAGAGGCCACGTAGGAAATTGTGGGTGGCCTGGGCGAGTGGACGCCGTGTCACAAGGTCAGTGAAAAACTCAGCTATCCTGCCGGCCACTGAGGGAGGCTCTTCTATCTTCAGAAGGGGGACCTGCTCCTTGTCTGCAATCAAGAAGGGGGGACATGGGGACCTTTGGACCCTTATTCCAGCCTCTGTGGACTCACAGAGGCCTGAGAGCCAGCCCCACACTCCCCAAATACAACCCCACTGGCTGCCTCTCCCACCCTGGCGAAAGAGCCCAGGCACCTACCCAGGCTGGCCTGAGCCTGTGCCCAGCGGTCCCAGAACTGGCTGGGCTCGGAGGACCAATACAAGCTGTCCTGGAGGTTGGCTGCGTACAGGTTGCTCCAGATACCTGAGGAGGAGACCCGAGAGGAAGAGTCCCCCACCTCACCACAACCAGACCCTTCCCCGTGGCCCGTCTGGGCCCAGGAAACGTCCCAGGGACTGAGTGAGACAGCTGAGCCCACCATCCAGCCCAGGCCCATTCTCCCCACGACCCCAGCTTCTCCCACCTCCCAGACACCCTCACCTTCCAGGAAGCAGACGCGGGACTCAGGGAGCCGCTTTGTCAGGCGCCCCATGAAGAACTCGGAGCCGAAGAGCTCGGCGGGGATGAAGGCGCCGTACTTGGGAAAGCCGACCTCGTAGGGGGAGAACTCGCACCACTCTGTGAAGAGCCACACGGCCTCGGCGGGGGCCCGGAACCTGAGGCCCCTCGGGCACCGAGGCACCCGCCGCGGGCCCCACGTCAGGCAGCCGCGTGACCAGGAGGCTCAGCCTTGCTGCCGGCGCCCGGGGCGCGGGACCCACGGCGCCTGCCCCCACCCCAGAGCCTGAGGGACTCTGGTAGGCTGACAGGCTCGGGAAGGCACGCGACCTGGCCCAGAAGAGGGGGGTGTGGCACCCACCTTCACACACAGGCCCGGCGACCTCTCCCCCCACCAACTGCAAGAGCACGGGTCTCGGCTGCGGCACCACTCACCCCCAAATTCAAAGGTGGTCAGGTTCTGTTCCTTGGTGTTAAGGGCACAGTAAATGGGCAGAGGGTTCTGGCCGTGACTCAGGGCCTCCCGCTGGTCTGAGAGTTTGTGGTCGTGAGGCTGGGGGGAAGGTAACGTGATCCTAAAGCCGTGGCTTCCTGGGCCTTTCCCGGCCGCGGCTGCCCAGGGCGGCTGCTGCCCAGGGCGGCTCCCCATCTCCGGGCCTTGCCCTGGCTTTGGCCGCCCCCGTGCCGCCCACCCTGCCCTACCCCCTCGCCCATCCGTGCCCCTCCCCACACCTCGTCATGCAACAGTGCCTCGTTGACGAGGGCCCACAGGTCGGTGAAGCAGGTCGGGTAGCCCAGGCGCGCACGCGCGGCCAGCTCCTGCCCGTACCGCCGTAGCCGCCTGGGGGCCAGCACGCCCAGCTTGCTCTTGGTCACCTGGGTCTTCAGTGACTCGATGGGCCCTGCCAGGTCCTTCTGAGACCACTCTGGGTCCTCATAGAGGTTGGCCAAAGCCCTGGGAAAAGCCAAAGCCAGAGGGATTGTCACTGGAGGACCCCATCACTCGCCTTGGGCTCTCCCTATTCTAGGACGATGGTCCGAAAGACACCTTCCACGGTCCCCTTCAGCATCTTTCTCTCTGGCACGTGCGTTCTCCCATCCCTTCCAATGGGGTCACAGAGGCCTGTGGAGTCTTGCCACAACCCAACTAGCCACTGCCGGGCTCCCGCACACTCAGACTCACCAGGTGGAGCCCGAGGCCCCTGTGATGTAGGAGATGCAGTCCAGGAGGCCCAGCTCCTTCAGGCCAGCCAGCTGCCCATACAGGGAAGTCATGGCCCGGATCCCCCCACCGGTGGCCATAACAGCTACCACTGGGATCTGGAAGAGAGGACAGCCAGGCTCAGAGAGGACTTAAGGAGGGGGAAGGCCAAGCTGCAGGAAGTAGAGGCAGCAAGTCAACTGGCCGCTCAGCTCACCCACAGCTAAGGTCGGGCAAGATCCGATCAGGACTCTTGGGACCAGTTCTAGTCAGGCCTGCTGAGGAGGGTCTAGCTGGAAGTAGCCTTGCAAGGGTCGGGCTTGCCTGGTTTTAAGAACTCCAGGAAAACATGGACAAGTTCCAGGCCTCATCTCCTCACCTTTAGCCCCTAAGGGTCTGGTGGTTGCTTTCGGGAAGCCCCAGGGCCACCTCAAAAGTCTCCCACATGGCCACCCCTCTCCCTCTTTCACGGAGAGGCTATTTCCCTAGGAGACGCCCCAGGCGCATCTGCGCCTCCAGCGACCGCCCCAGGCCAGCAGGCAGCCCTCGGCCTGTACATCTTGCTGATCCGTCACCCCGGGCCCAGCCTCAGAACCTGGACCAGGCCAAGGATGAAGGACAATGAGAAGGAAAGCTAGCCCAGGGGGGCAGCTCGCAAGCTCCTGGTGCCTCATGCAACGTTCTGCATTTGATGTGATCAAGCTCCTGACAACATCAAGTGAAAGGGAAGCGGAGCAGGGTCCAAGGCTGGCTTGGCACCGGTTCCGGTCTGGTCAGGGCACAACCAGTCCCAGCATCCAGCACTGAACTCGAGGACGCCCACCCGACCCAGCCCAGTCCCCAGACCTCATCCTCCTGCAGGTCTCCGTCCAGCTGCAGGGCCTGCTTCAGGGCCTTGGCCACCACCTGCTTCCTCCTGCTCAGGAAGGCCTGCTCCTCAGCGCAGGGCCCGCAGCCCAGCCGCACGGCCAGCTCCCTTGGTCTGGGTGGGAAGGAAGGACCACGAGGCAGCTCTCAGCCTCGTCAGAGAAAGAGAAGCTGAGCCGGCCTGCCTGCCCTGGGAAGCCCACTGCCATCCTTCTCTCCTCTCCTCTCCCCAACCCTCACCCATGCTCCTGTGTCCTCACTGAAGCGTGACGTGTGGATGCGAGGGGGAGAAGGTGAACCCAGACCCTTGCAGGGACACCCTTGGGGAAGCAGCACACCAGATACACGGGACCAGCAAAGCGGTGACTCAAGAGGCTCCAGGGTGGGACCCAACACCATCCATCCACTTCCACCTCTCAGCCCGTCTCCCCACCCACCCAGAATGACTCCCGCGGGGACGGGAATGGTGTTGCCACGTCTTCATGCTGGGGAGCTGCTCGCGGGCATGTGGAGGGCCGGTGTGGGCGGCCCCTCCTGCCTCCTGAAGGTTAGCTGAGGCCCACCCACAACAGCAGCCCACAGGGGGAGGCTTCTCCTGGTTTCCTTGCTCCCTCTGTGCCTCTGACCACTCTCCCACTTCCATCTGCTTTTCCAGCCAAACATGTATCCAGTGCCTCCCATGTGCCAGGCACTGGGCTGGGCACCAGCCCTCTGACTGAGCCATGGAACATGTGTAAGAAGTTAACGAAAAGAGCCTTCGTCTGCCGAGGCTCCCGCACCTCGGGCCTCACCCCGCGCATCTCAGAGAGGGTTCACAGCGGTCGGGCCGGCGAGGGGCCGCCCTGCGCCCCTTCGCTCCTCCAGGCTGAGTGCCCGGCTGCTGCCCCCTGTGACCTCTCCCAATGCCCTGCCGGCCTCTCACCCTTCTTCTTTTTTCAGCTCCACCTTCATCAGGGGCTCCTGAAATCCATGAAGGCTCCAGTCACAAAGATGGGACGCTCTGTCTCCCTCATCCCAGCCCAAGCCGCGTCCCATGAAGGCCCCATGCTCTGTTGGGCCCCAACCATTTCCACAGAGGCCAAGCCTGAGGCCTGAAGGCAGGGACGCTCAGAGGACCCCTCTTCCCAGAGCCTGGGCTGGCACTTGTCCAGGAGCTGGCCTGAGGACAGAAGCTGCTGCAGAAGCAGGCCAGCCCTTCAAGGCCTGGGTCCTGGGCCCCGCCCCACCCACGCATCCGGCTTTCTTCCTCTGGGTGACCAGTACCTGGGACGTAGGGAAGACAAGTCTCACCACTTGGCCAGAGGGCAGGGCCTTCAGGGGCACCTTCAGCTGCTCTTGGGGGGCACCCTGCGGGGAGGCCGAAGAGGACCTAAGAATCTCCACCCTCCTGTTCCAGCAAAGTCTCACCGACTGCCCCGGGAGTGACAGAGAAGCAGAAGGAAGGCGGACAGGAGGCCGAGGTCAACCCCACACTTCCCAGGGTGCCTGACTCTGCCAGGGAATGATGGGGAGGGGCTCAGAATGAGCAGAGGGATAGGCTGGCAGGAGGTGCTGAGGGAAGGGAGCAGAGGGCCCTGCAGGCCCCGGCCCCGGGGATGGAGCAGACACTACCTGCAGGTGGATACTCAGCTCCTGCTCCCAGCAGGCCGGCCAGTGGAAGTGGAAGGAGCCGGTGCCCACGGAGGCCTCCTGCGGACCCTCATAGGACCCGGGGACCACAAGCTGAACTCTGCCTTCCGACCCTGGAAACAGGAACCAGAGCAGAGAGGCTGGGAATGGGATCTCAGCCCACAGAGGTCCCCGTCTCGCCTGAGGGGTTGGGGTCGGGGGGTGGGGGGGCCGTTCCCTCCCCTACGGAGATGGAGGTCTATCCCAGACCTAGGCTGGGAGGTGGGGCCCCGGCACGGCGAGACTAAGGGGGAGAGCCCCAGCGTGGACGCGTCCCCTAACCTCTGCCCGCAGCTGAGAGCTGGGGCAGCTAGTACAAGGTCCCCTCCAAGGTCCCCTTAGAAAGAGGAAGACAAGGGCTGGGAGCCGGGGGCCATCCCAGTGGGTCGGGGACTCACCCCGCTGGTCCCCTGCCTTCTCCAGTCGAACATGCAAGCGGGAGAGCTCCCGGGCCTGTGTCATTAGGAGAACCCTCAGACTCCAGCCCCTCCCCTGCTGGAGACCCACCCTCCCATCAGCCTGGTTCTTGCTCCTCCGCACCTTTCCACCTTGGCCCTGAGTCACCAAACATTTGCTTGGGATTGTATCCTCTTGAACTGAAAGCTCAGCCCCCCCACCCCCACCCGCTCTACCTGACCCCCATGGTGGGCCGGAGCTTCAGGCCCCAGGAGGAGGGGGAGCAGATGGCAGGAGGGAGGGGTTCTAGACTCACCACCAGGATGCCATTGCTGACCAGGTGCTCAGCACAGTCAGTCCTGCAAAGAGCCCCCAGTGACCCTTAGTGAGAATCCAGGTTCCCAGGTCCTCACCCCCCAAGGAGGCCTGGGTTTTCCTCCTCCACTCCTGATGCCTCCCAGGGAAGAGTGCCAGCTCTGGGTGCACTGGGCTCTGTCCTTCCCAGAAGGAATCACCCCCACCCGGGCACTGCCTCATGGCCCGACTTACAGATTCTGCAGCCGAAATTCAACTTCCAGCTGCTCCTCACCCTGGAGAGGGAAAGAAACGAGTTAAAGTGTGTGTGTGTGTGTGTGTGTGTGTGTGTGTGTGTGTGTGTGTGTGTGTGTGTGTGTGTGTGTGTGTGTGTGTGTGTGTGTGTGTGTGTGTGTGTGTGTGTGTGTGTGTGTGTGTGTGTGTGTGTGTGTGTGTGTGTGTGTGTGTGTGTGTGTGTGTGTGTGTGTAAGAAACGAGTTAAAGAGTGTGTGTGTGTGTGTGTGTTTCACCTGGGCTGCTGCAGTCCCAGTGGTGAGGAGAGCCACTGTCCACCTTCCCTGGACTGCTCCAAGAAAGCTGCCCTTGGCTTAAGGGCCAAGACAGAGGGTCGGGGACAGGACTGCTCTTTGGTGGACAGTAGCTCCTGGCTGACAAGAGGCCTCTCGGATGCCAGGGAAGCCTGTGCCACTCACTGGAGAAGAGAGCCATGGATCCGGCTACCCTCCAAAGCATGCCCTCCCCGGGGCTGAGGCCCTCTGCTGCCCTGCACACAGCCTTGCCTGAGGGTTCAGTGAGAAGCTCTTGTGCTGGGACTCCCCAGCCCGCAAAGTCCCCACGTCAAACAGCACCGACAACACAGGGTCATCCTTGGTCAGAAGGTCCTGGTCAAAGACTTTGAGTTGCACAATGTTCTGGAAGGGGAACAGAGTGAGAGGGCTGCAGGAAGAAGGGGTGGGAAGGGATGGGACAGTGAGGAGGGCCAGGGCTGACACCCACCCACCTTCAGCTGGCTGTGGATTCGGAAGTGAAAGCTCTGATTCCAGATGGGGTTTCTGCTGTTCTTGACTATGCGTGTCTGGAACAGGTGGCTGGAGGCCGTGGGCAGCCACAGAGTCACATAGTAGTCCGAGGGGGTCACTGTGGGAAGGAAGAATGAGCGGCCGGTGACACTCAAGAGCCCTTCCCAGCCTAGCTGCCTAGAGCCCACATCCTTCCATCACAGGCAGCCCCAAGAGACTAGAGACCCAGGGAACGGGGCTGGGATGGGAGGCAGGAGATGCAGACCTGACCTCGACGTTCCATCCACTACCGCCTCTCAGCACCCTCTCTAGGACCCACTGCACGCCCAGCCCTCCTGCCCTGCCCCACCCTGAAGCCAGCGGCAGAACCACTGCCCTCCCTGGGCCCAGCACTCACCTAGGTCCTTGGAGGGCAGACCACGGGCTTGTAGGACACGAATGGTGAGCAAGCAGTTCCCGGGCACCTTTGCCTGCAGAGGGAAAGAGAAACAGGCTTACTGCAGGCTGATGGGCCCAAAGGGGAGGCTGGGGTGATACTTTGAAGCCTAATCCTGAACCAAAGGGACCAGCCCTGCCCAGCCACAGGCCTGTCCTCCACCCGCCAGAGTCCTAGGCCGAAAGGAGACTATGGTATCTCCTGATGACGCCTGCCAACACTTACACAACACTCTGTACCAGCTCTGGTCCAACAGCTTCATGTAGAGTAACTCGATTTAATCATATAGCCACCCTATGTGAGGGGACTACTTATTATGACTAACCCCACAAGGAAACAAAGGCACAGAAAGGCTAAGTAGTTGCTTGCCTGAGATCCAGGGCCAGGATTGGACCAGGCTAGCTCAACCTGTGCTCTCAACCCCTACACTTACCTGCTTCCAGTTCCTGGTACAGTATCCCTACTCTTTCACCCCACAACCCTGGCTCCTCTTTACTAAGCAGCCTTGAAGCTGCTTTTGGGTGGCAGGGGGCCCCTGGGTCAGCAAAGAGGGTATGGATATAAGGCTACAGAGGGAAGGAAAGAGGTATGTCAGGGCCCTGCTTAGCCTTGGTCCCCCTGGTTGAGCTGCTGCCTGTACTCTCCATCCCCGGCCAGAAGACAATTCTGGAAATAGCTCTCCACTAGGCTAGGGACAGCAGTTATCAGCTCAGACCACGCATAGGTCATCCAGACCTCCAGGTCCTACAAGGTTAGGCTAAAGATGGTCCCCAGGTGGCCCCATTCGAATCCACAATCCCAGGTCTGGGGATATAGACCCTGTGCTAACCGATTCTTCCTTTTGGCCTCCAACCCTGCCTCAGAAGGGCCCTGATGGAATGGGGTCCAGGGGCAGAGCTGGAGAAGCTCATCCATCACTGTCAGCCCTGGGGCCCCCGCACCCCAAGCAACTGAGTCAGAAGGAACGCCGGAGCAGCCACTACCTCTGGGGCCCCAGGACGGCAGCTAGGAGCCTGAGTTCTCAGCGCCCAAATCCCCGGTGCCAGGGAGCTCTGCCTGGAGCCCACCTCCAGGGCAGGAAGAACTCAGAATGATCCTCCATCCCAAGATCCTGCCTCTTCCCTGGCTTCTGCTCCCTGCCCCGTTTCAAGGCCAGCAAACACCTCCCTTAAGAAACAGCATTAACCAGGCCCTGCAGGGACCCAGAGCCCTACCAGGTCTTACCAGAGCCATGAGGCAGAGAGTTGGTGGGAGGAAGGAGTGACGGGCAGCACCTGCAGGACTAAGGACTGTCAGCTTTTTCACCCAGGGCCAGGGATGTCCCAGCAGGCCCCAGGCTCCTCCCCGATTCCTCCCAAACGCCTCCACTCCACCCAAGCCCCACACCCACACCCACACCTGCCACCTGTCCAGGAAATGAGACACCTTAAACCTACACAGAGCCACTGTCACCCTCATGATGGGGCCTCAACACACCCAAAGACCCATTCTCTCTAGCCATCGCCATCTGGGCCTCCCCCCAGCCCTGCTCTCCCTGTCCCAGAGGCGGGGACAGCTCGCTGTCAGAGGCTGAGCAGGTGGCAGGGGACTAGGGGTTGGGGGCAGGACTGAAGGGGCAGCTAAGGTCTGAAAGGTCTGGAGAGCGGGGAGTGGGCCCCAGAGCAGCAGCAAACCTAAGAGCCGTGTCCCCCGTAGCAGGGCCTTTCTCAACCTCCTGGTGCCAACATGACAGAACCGCCCGGTCCTGACTGAAGTGCTCGGCCAGTCTGCGAGGAGCGCCCCGGGCCCCCGCGTGACCTGGCAGAGCGGTGGCTGGTCCTGTGAAAGAGCCCTTCAAAGCTGCGTGCCGGGCTGCCGCCACCCTGGAGCTGGGTGCTGGGTGCTGGGTGGCCCCCGGGGCAGAGGGCTCGTCCGCCTCCAGGGCCGGGCTGGGGCGAGGCGGGGGGCGGGCGACAAGTGCGAGTGCGGGGACCCACTCCTTCCTCAGGGAACAGCCTCAGGAGCGACAGGGGTTTCTGTCCCCTCCCATCTGTGCTTGCTGTGAGAGAAACAAGGGCGACCCTCAGGGAACAAGACCCCAGCAGCTGCCGTGGAGCCGGAGGAGGAGAGCCGACGAGCCCAGAGCAGCACCAGGAAGAGCGTCACAGGCCCTGAGTCAGTGAGTTCCGTGCCCAGAGTCCCGACGCGGCCGAGGTCGGCCCGCCGGCCCAGAGAGGCGGTGACGGCCGTCGGGGACAGAAGGGTCTTGGCAGCAGAGAGGTCCTCGGGCCCCGGCCTAGACCCGGCCCTCAGCCCCAACCGACGTCCCCCTGAAATGGTCCCCTGAACCTCCCGGCCCTCACCAGACCACGGAAGGCACCGGCCAGGGAGTCTCAGGACACGTGAATCGCAGCCGCCTTTTATTGAACACCTCCCTCCAGGCCGGGCCTACGCCACCCTTACACGCACCAAGCCCGACACCCCGAGAGGTAGGGACCAGCATCACCTCAGTGTTACAGACAGGACACCCACGCTCTGAGGCAGGAACTCGCCCACGGTCACGGCGCTGGCGACGGGCGGTGCCGCCCCTGAGCCCCACTCCTCTTCCAGGACAGGCTGCTGCCTCACCTGTGCGCCAGCCTCCTGGGAGCCCACAGCCAGACCTGCCCGGCACCTCCTGGTGTTGCCCCCCGATCCTCTGAAGCCGACCCTGAGTCCAGCGGGGCCAGCAGCCAGCACCTCCGGCTCCAGGCTGCCCCCAGGAGTGGACTGGCCCAGGAGGGGCGCGGCCTCTTCCACGAGCCGTCCTCGGTGACGTTCACCGGGGCTCCGTCAGTGGAGGCCTACGGCCTTGGTGAGGGACTCGAGCAGCCGGAAGTAACTGTACTTGAGGTCATACTCCATGTCGTACCAGAAATTCACTGTGGAGAGAACGGAGACCGGAACACAGGGGTCCCCCTTCTCACCTACGCTTCCCCACCCACCCCCAGGGGACCTGGGCAGCCCCTCACCGGCAATGCAGCCATGAGACTGCTGGACGTGATGGAACCACAGGGCGGGCAGGTAGAGCATCTCGCCAGCCCGTACTGTACAGCGAAGGGCCTGGGCCTGACTGTAGCTGGGGTACCGGGCCAGATCTGGAGCCAAGGGGTCCAGTGGGATCCATGGCACCTGGGGACATAGAAGATTCCAGGGAGTAGGCCCAAAGCCCCCAGGCCCTCCAGCTCTGTCCCTGGAGGTAAACACCATGGGCCCTGCCCTGCTCAGCACTGGGAAGCCCAGATGTAGGGATTCTTCAGAGTAAAGTGCCACCTCCCCATGTCTTTTGTGCCTGTTCCTCAGAGCCCAGGCTCCTTGCCTCCCCACTCCTGGGGCCCAGGAACAAGGCAGACACCTTCTCCATGGCCTCTTCATCCACCATCTTGAACGAGCCCTCTTCGGTTAGCTGGTAGGTTGCCGGTGTGTACAGCTCTGAAGCCAAAGAGAGGAAGGTGTGGGGACCCCCAAAGGGCCTGGAGCTTGCCCGCCACTCCTACTTGTTCCCTGGGTATGGGGCAAGAGGGCCAGGGGTGCTAGTGCGGTGGAGATGCTGTGTCCACACCTCAGGCCTGGGGCCTGGCCCGCCCGGGGCTCCCCACTGCCCTCGCTCTACCTTGGGCCCCCTGCTCCCTGGCCCCTCCAGGCTGCATCCCCTACCATAGGGGATGAAGGGCCGGTCACTGGGTGGATGCAGCAGGAAGTGTTTCTCTCCCGAGACCACACAGTAGAGGTTCTCATAGTGGTCCTTATGCACTGCCAACACAGAGAGCCCAGTGGGGCGGGTTACAGGGGGCAGGGCACAGCAGGCGGCAGGTGATCGCACGTGGGGCCCTGCACCCCAAGACAGCTTGTGGTGTGACAGAAGAGCACGCAAAGTCAGAGCAGCCTCAGGGCACGCTGAGCAGACGCGTCTGGCGGGCATTCGGGCATCTCGGATCTCTGCCTGCCAGGGACTTGATGCTCGCCAGGCCCTGGGCTCACCTTCACCAAGAGGGGAATTTGCACCAACAGGGTTCTTCTGAATCTACCCCCTGACTTAGCTGGCCTTCAGTGCTTTCCAGGGACTTCAAAGAAACAGTGTCCCCCACATCCAAAACTGTGGGCACCTTTGCCCACTTGAGCTGTCAGGGAAGGCCCTCTGTTATGCCTGAGCCCCAGAATCCCAGAAGAAATCTTAAGAGATCGGTCAGTCCGACTTCCATCCAAGGCCAGCCTTCCCCTCTACGCCTCACCCTCCCTCCCCACAACCTCCTCCCCACCTCTGTATTCCCCTGACACCTACACGACGTCACTGCAGCTGCCTCCCCCAGCCAGAAGTTCACAGCGTCAGGCATCTTTCCTGTGGGTCAGAGGAAAGAGGGTGAGTTAGGAGAGGCCAGGCTGGGAATTACCACCTCACAGTGACGCTGGGCCAGAACCTGGGAGGGGAGCAGAGGGGCCCCAGGGAAAGAACAGGGAGAAGGGGTGGAGGCGGGCGAGCACGGCGAGGGGCCTCTGGCCCCTGGGACGGAAAGAAGGGCAGCCATCTTCAGCAGTTCATCGAAATGAAGTCAAGGCCTAGGGACCTGACCCTGTGGGGCCAAGAACGTGGGCCATCACCACCAAGCGGAGAGAAGCGGCGGGCAGGGCTGGCTCCCACCTTCCCACTCCCTCCCTGCCAGGGCCCTGCCTCCACTCACCCAGCGCCTCAGAGGCCCAGGGCACGTGGGGCTCCAGATCGGGCAGCAGCTGGGGCAGCTCGGTGGGCAGGTTGGAGCACTGCTTCTGCACGTAGAGGACCCCGGGGTGTCGGGCTCGGCCCTCCAGCACGTCCAGCACACAGCTCAGGGGCAGGCAGCGTTCAGCGGGCATCACAAAGCGGTCCCCTCGTACGGCATCCGCGTAACCATCTGGGGTCACTGCCACACTCACCTCCGTGGAGCCCACTGTGGCTCTAGAGGAATGGACATTCAGCCCATGCCCAGAGGCCCCAAAGCACTGCCCACACCCCGCCCAGGGCAGCCCCCACCTGAGGTAGGGGAGGGACCACTTCTGAAGGGCCGGCCAGTGCTGCAGGGCATTTCGGATGATGCAGGGCCTGTTGGGGCAGACCCAGTCCCGGTAGAAGTGGAGTGGACTGGGGGGCTCGTCCAGCTGGGGCACAGCAAGAGGCACGCTGAGCTCTGAGGGAAAGAGGCGGGGGGAGGGGCTGAAGCCAACAGTACCCAGTTGCTGCCCCACTGCCTGCATCAGAGGTGCCCTCTTCGAAAAAAAAAAAAAAAAAGGAGATGTCCTCTCTGAGCAGGTCACTGTGTCACCAGGCAATGCCTATAGATGACCAAGAGACCCTGGAAAACCAACAATAGAAAAATGAGGAGGGAAATTTAAGGGAGAAAGCGTGAAACACCCACAAACACACCAGGATGGGCCCTAAGAGTCCACAGGACCAGGGATTGCTGCTCAGCCCACAACCCAAACCCTCCATGGGGCCACACCCAGCCCTGCACAGTGAACCCCCGGCTTTCCCACTCTGGAGTGGCCAACCTCCTGGCATCCACTAGGAAAGGTAGCCATTGTGCGCCACAACTGCTGAGCCTGCACGCCTCAACTAGCGAGCCCACGTGCTGCAAATTACAGAGCCCATGTGCCCTGGAGCCTGCACACCACAACTAGAGAAGAGAAAACCCACACGCCACAACTAGAAAGAAGCCCGTGCGCCACAACGAAAGATCCTGCGTGCCGCAACTAAGAACCAACACAGCCAAAAATTAATTAATTAAAAAAAAAAAGAAAAAGAAAAAAGAAAGGCAACCATGGAGGTGGTGCCGGGAGCTCCAGAATGAGTACAGCTGAGGCCCCAAGGCCAACGCTGGTACGGGTGGGCTGAGGTTCTGGAAAGCACCTCAAATGTGCTGAGTGCTTGGCTTGGCCAACATGGAAGTATTAAGGGACGACCTGAGCGTCATCTCAAGAAGCTTACAACCTAACTGGGGAGACAGCCTGCTACACGAAACCATGGGAGGAAACGTAAGGGCTGAACCATCTTTTTGGTTCTACCAAACAGCATCACCATCCTCAGACACCCAGGGCTGCCGTGTGCATTTGGGCAGATTGTGCAGCGCGCCACCTGTGCAGATAGCAATAGCGGCCCTGGGCCACCCTTAACAAAAAGCTCATCTTTTTGACTCTTCTTTCTCCTTCACTCCTGGTATCCTGTTGATTACCCCTAAGTCCTGTTGATTCTACTGCCTATGTCTCTCAAGCCACACACCCCCTTTCCTCTGCTGATATCCACCTTCCAAAGTTAGCTCATTTGGATCCTCAAATGTCCCTCTGATGAGGCTTCCCTCCCCGGCCACCCTTTTCAAAATTGTAACCTGCCCCCAACAATCCTTACACCCCTGCTCTTTTTATTTCTGTCATTTATCACCATCTAACACACTATATATTTTATTATTCCGTTTGTTTATCGATCTCTCTTGCCGGAATGTACACTCCATGAGAACAGGGATGCTTGCCTTATTCACTGATGTATCCCCAGGACCTAGAATAGTACCTGGCACACAGTGGATGCTCAGTAAACATTTGCTTAATGGTTGAATATAAGGGTCCAACATCCCCTGGCTGGATGATTGCTGCAGTGAACTAACTGGTTTTCTTGGCTTAATTCCACTCCTTCTCAAAGCATCCCTCACCCTGGCCCCAGTCATTTGCCTAAAATACAATCTCATCTTGTCACACCCCTAGTAAAAAGTCCTTTGATGGCTTACCACTACTCCTTACAAAATACAGTCAGCCTTGGCACACATTCAAGGTGCCCTGTGATGAGGCCCGACCTACTTTTCCAGTCTGGTTTCCTCCTGTCTGGTGCCTACCCCTCAGCACACTCTACTCGGGTGGTGTCAGACTTTGTTCCTGCTGCACACTCGCTGGAATACCTTCCTCCTGGCTCTTACAGGGCTGTGCTGTGCTATCTGCACACTTGCGGTCTAGCCTGAATGTCCTGGTCCCCAGTGGGTGGTTACTACATCCTATCCCAACAGCCACTGCATTCATTTTCACCTCCGAGGTCCTGCTGTCTCTGTCTCTCTCTCTCATGACTGCATCTCCACACCAGTCATCTGGGCCTTGCAATCAGTTGGAAAGTGAAATGTCTTTAGATCAAAAATTGAAATTGAATGGGAAGACCCTGATGGACCTCAAAAAACTGAAAAGGAAGTATGCTTGCTTCACTGGCTAGAGAGGCAAGATGGAACGTGCCAGGTAGATAAGGGAGCAAGGGGGAGGAATCTGGCAAAGGGCCTTCCCAGTCAGGCCTGCCCATCCAAGCAGTCACCTGGCGAGGCTCATGAATCTATTATTCTCACTAGATTCTTAAAATATATGGAAACTGCCTTTTTTTTTTAACCCTTCGTATTTTCTGCAATTATTTCAGTTTTACTTTTTCACCATTTAATAGATCCTCCTTTAGAGAATGGTCACTATTCTCTCCTGGGGCTTGAAAGTGAGAATTTCAAAAAGGATCCAAACAATTCCTTTGGTCCAACAATTCTTCTGCTAGGAATTTAACCAACAAAAGTACACATGTGCACAAAGACTCCACTCCAGGTACACCGGCCTCCTCACTGATCCTTGAATGCACTTGGCACACTCCCACCTTAGGGCATCTGGCCCATGAAAGCTCTTCTCTTAGAGGTCTGCTCAGCTCACCTGCTCCCCTCCTTCTTCAAGCCAGCGCTCAAATGTCGCCTTATCAAAGAGGCCTACCCTGACCTTCTCCTTTCAACATGTAACCTGCCCCCACCCCCACATCCTGAGCCTCCTCACTCTGCTTTACTTTTTTAACCCATAGCACTTATTTTCCAACCCATTTTTTTCTACTATATAATTTACTCATTTAGTGTGCCTGTGGTTGTCTCCTCACTTAGAATGTAAGCTCTACGAGGGTAGAGATTTGTTTTGTTCAGTGATGTATCCTAAACATACTGAACGGAGCCTGGCACACGGAAGTAAGTGCTTACTGAGTATTTGTTAAACGAATACTCAAAGTATTGGTTGCAGTACTGAAAACAATAGATTGGAAATGACCTAAATGCCTACCAATAGTGGGCTGATTAAATAAATTACAGCATTAGTACACAGGTGTGGAAAAGACTGAAAAAGATTGAAGCAGAGTGACATGGAATGATTTTCAAGATACATAGTACAGAAACGTGGGCTTAACAAGCTACCATTTGTATAAAAACAGAGATATACAGTCATAGGTTTGTGTGTGGATGTTAACAGAGTATTTCTGGAAGGATGCATACTGGAGCCTGGACTGGGAGGGAAGCTTATTTTACATTATAAGTCTGCTGTTTTTTAAACCATGTGCCCTTGTTACCATTCAGTGATAAGATATTGCTTAAAAATAGAAAGAGAAAAGGAAGAGAATGAGAAAGAAAAATAAAAACCAAGCAGGGGAAGAGCCAGGGATCTCTAGCACAGCTGCCTCCAATCCTTCCAAAGCTCTGCAGCGCTCCCAGCTTGGAGGAGTCTTTTCCTGAAGGAAGAGACCCAGCAGGGGTTCAGAGAGGGAGAAACCTTAAAGATCTCACAACTGGGAAGGGCGGGCAGGGCAACAACAGAATGCCCCGATTACTCGGTGCCGACTGACGATGGGAAACACAGAACAGCACCAGAGTCAAGACTGGACCGGGTCTTGGGAATAAGGTGAAGAGTCACCCCAAGAAGACAGGAAAGTGTGGGAACATGGGAGGAGGGGAGCCGAGGGCCCACCCACGGGGCTGGGGGACGCGGCTGCGACAGCCACCAGTCACGTGCACCAGGTTCCGAGCCCCTTGCGGAAAAGAAACAGGGTGCACCCTGGTGTCAGTGGCCCATGAAGGACCAGGGCGCACCCGGCTCCGCGACTCGGTTCCCGGCAAGCCCAAGGCCCCTCCCGCGTTCTGAGGCTGCTCGGCGATCAACAAGCCACCCCACTCACCCCTTGCCGCAGCCGGAAATTCTCGTAACTCCCTCCGCACGGCTGCCAAAGCCGCCTCCGCCATGACGCCGCCGCCGCCCGAGACCCCGCCCCGGCCCCGAGGCCCCGCCCTTCCCGGCCCGCGCTCCTGCTCCCGCAGCCCTGCCAGGCACGCAGCCCTGCCAGGCACCCAGCCCTCCGCGAGGCCTCGTCCTCCCCGCCTCGCGCCGCTGAAGTCCGCAGCCTCCAACTGCCCCCTTCCCTTCCCCCGCCAAGAGACCACAGGTTCTGTATCCACGCAGCAAGAGAGAAGCCGCACCTTCTCTCGCCTGTCCCACTCGCTGGCAACCCAGAGTTAGCAAATGATTGTGTTTATTGACGAGTTCATACATCAATACAAAGGACTTGTTAAAAACTGCCTCTGCCCTGTGAGACCTGGGGAGGAGGGAAGCGCCAAGGCCTGAACAAAGTATAAAAGTTATAAATAAGGGGCTTTCAAAACTGGGTCAGGGCAGATCTGAAATGAACGGGGGCGGCAGTTGCCGGTGGCCTCAGACATGCAGAAGGGGACGGGCGCCGGCCACAAGAGCCCCCAACGCTGGGCTGGGGGTAGGGAAGGGGCGGCCACCTTCTCACAAACCTTGGCAGGAGTGTAGCTCCTTCCTCATGAGGGACAGACTGGCTGATGATGGCCAAGAACCCAGCCCAGAGGGCCAGGCCTGAGCCCCATTTGCAGTGGGCTGCGGTTGGTGTGCCCGTTGGGGTAGAGTGGCAGTGGATTTCTGACTGACAAGAGCAGCTGCAGCCCTCCCATGGCCCACTTTCAGCTGTGAGAGTTCTTGGGCCAGGATTTCTTTGCAGCTTGGCCAAGCAAGTGGTGGTAATAGAGAAGAGAGGGTGAAATAGGTTTCACCTGTTCAGGTGACTGATGCAAACAGAGCTGCGTGCCCTTAGAAAGAGATCCAATTTCTTTCTAAGCCTCTGCCTACAGAGCCAGCAGAGCCCACAGGGAAACGGACTTTTGTGGCCTGGAGCTGCGGGAGAGCTGCCCTGACTTACCTGAGGCAGAGGAAGCAGTAAGGCCTAGAGACACATGTTCTTCACCCCAACTCTTCAACAACTGCTTCACTACTTGATCCTACTCTATTTGCCCACTGCGCCCTAGCTCCTTCCCCTCACTCCTAAAACTGCCCCTCTAATTCTAATCTATCCTCTTACCTCTTCCACCTACCTGTCCCACCTACCACCTTTCCAGTGTGTCTCTTGGTCCCTGATGCATTCCCATGTGCCTTCCTCTCTTCAAGCTCCAGTAGCCAGCACCCCTGGGTACCCAGCACTTCCTTTGAGGAGGCTCTTTCTACCCAAACTAGATACTCTGGGCCATCTCAATCAGCTCGTCAACCAAGAATTCAGAATTCAGGCGTAGTGTGTTCTACCCCTTTTCATGTTCTTTGACAGAAGCCAGGGTGGTGAAGCTAGGGCAGGATGTGAGAGGAAACCAGGCACACATCTGCCAGCCAAGTGCCCTAGCAATGAACACTCAACGTGTGTGTGTGTGTGTGTGTGTGTGTGTGTGTGTGTAGATTCCATCTGTGGCCAAGGTCCTCAGAAGGTGGGCCGGCGCCCTGTAAACTACGAGGGAACTTCCGACACAGGCTTCGGAAGGAGCATCACTCAAGGATGCAGGGAGAAGGCGGCCTCGGCTCCAGCAGCCTGCTGGGGACCAGGGCTGGAGGACCGGGAGGGCCGAGGGGCTGAGGGAAGGAGGCCGGGGCTTCGTGTTTGCCCAGCAGAGGGCTTTACTGTCCCGCAGCAATGTCCCAGAGCTGGTTCCACAAGCTCCGGCCAGGATAAAAAGGGGGCACAGGAAGAGACAATGCTAGGGCCCTCTTGGAGGGGGAATGGGAGTGGAATGTGGGGGCTCAGGCCTTGATATCAGCTCAAGCCTCCTGATGGCTGGGAGTGCTCCAGAGGGCCAGAGAGGAACTGCCAGCAAGTGGGGAAAACAGACAACCCCTGCTCTGGCAGCCAGGGGAGTGCAGCTGGTGTGGGAGGGGAAGTGGAGGTAGAGGTGAAGCTCTGTTGTTGGCTACAGGGCGTGGATACCAGATCACCTCTCACCTCTACCCCACTGAATACCCTGTCTGTGCTCCACCCCAGGGAGCTGATCCCTGCAGTAATTTCAAATGGCTTCTAAGAAGAGAGGGCCAGCCTTTCCGGATTTGCCCTAGATGGGGCAGGCTGCCCGCCTACTCCTCACAGCACCAGGATGACAAAGACCCAAGCCCTTCCCCTGCATGAGCCACTGGAGGGGCTGTGGAGGCAGGAGTTCCAAGAAAGTGAGGCAACAGTCAGGGAAATAAATTAATAAATACAGGGGCCCCAGGAGGAACAGCTGGGAAAGCCGCTTCCCCTCCGAGCACTGATCCCTGCTATCCACTCCAAGCACCCCCGCAGGTTTTGGTGAGTGGAGGAGGGGCTACAGTTTGGAACAGGGGAGCATTCACTTGGGACAGGCTGCTGGAACTCAAAGTCTGCGTTCCATGCGCCGCTCCACGGCTCGAAGCAGCAGCTCTGAGTACTGCTCCAGCAGCGCCTGTGTCTGCTCGGCCCCCACGGCCCCAGGGCTCCCGCCCGGGCTGGACAACACTGCCCCAGCCAGGGCCTCTAGCTCCTGCCGCACTGAAGAGAAGGTGCTTCTGAGGAGCTGGGTGATGCGACTGTGCTCTGCTGAGGGTGTCTTGCAGCTGGCCACCTGCAACAGAACCCCAGAAGTGAGTTGGAGGCACGGTGGAGGGGACGGTCAATGGATGGAGAAAAGGGAGGGTCCCTGCCTGGGTCTAGCCTGCCCCAAAGAAGAGACCGCACACCCTGCTAGGTGTGGCTGGGAGCTCCACATGCCAAGATCAGCAAGTGTGACCAGAGGCTAGGTAATGGAGGCAGACCCTGGGGCTGACCATCAGATCTGGCACCATCCACATCCAGTTAGCAACTCCTCTTTCACAGCTTGGCCCTGCTAGACTGTCCCCTATGTTAGGGTGGCCAAATCCTTTCTGAATATGAAAAGGGACACTACTGATATTAATAATTATACCTGGACAACAGGCATAAGCTGGATGGTCCTGAGCAAACTAGGACATGTGGGCTCTCTACACCCCACTGTCCTGAGGATGTCTCCAGCTGTTAGCCAGAAATGACGGATATGTGCTCGGTTCAAGAGGCCTGGCCTGGCCTCTAACCCACTCACCTACCCAGAATGTTCCTAATTGTTCCAGCCACCTGTCAGTGAAAGAGCCTTATCATTATGTTCTGGATACTCAGCTATTACTCCCAACATGCTCTGTTTTCCCGTCGGGGGGTACCCAACACGTACCAAGTGGTAGAGCCGCACGGCCTGGCGCACGCTGCCCTGGAGCTCTGCTACAAGCTGTTCGCACTGCTCCAGGCTCACTGCTGGTTCTGGGAGGGACAGACACAGCTCAGTAAGGCCCAGCAAGGCCACCCTGTCAGGCCACCCCACCCAGGGGCCGCTCAGAGCAAGGGGCGCCCATCCTTACCCCGCCCAGCATCACACGCCCTTGGTCCCTTCCTCTTGCCTCCTTCCTTCCCAGCACCCTCCCGACACCACACAGGAAACAAGGTCCAGAGGAAAGGGCCAGCTCCAGCCCCAGTCCCAGTCCCAGGGACCAGAAGTGGGTCACAGGGAGATCATGAAGGTTGGCAGAAGTGTCTCACCATCAGGGGTGTGACTTATGGACCGAAACAGGAGCACACAGGACGAAAAACGGCAGAGGCTGGACGGACAGAAATGGGATGGAGCCAGAGAGTGGCCAACAGAGACGGGAGAGAGAGGATGGGGCAGGAGATGAGAGCTGGGGAGCTGCGCACACCTGAGTCCCGGCTCAGGGTTGCCCCTGGCCTGGTGCATTCCACAGGGCCGGGAGTCTTCTCAGGGGGTGGGGGCTGCAAGTCCTCAGGGCCTCGGAAGGGGCTGCTGACCAGAAGTCGCTGGGCACGGGGACTGGTGGGCCCAGGCTGAGCCTGGCACTCTGTCCTAGGCTTGGGGGGGGCACCCTCCCCCAAACAGGCCCGCCTCTCAGACGTACTGTGAGCCTTTCCTAGGCCCGCTGGGGAGCCAGGCTGTTCTGCCTCACCAGGGGCCCGGCCCTTGGCAGCAGGTGAGAATGTGGCCAGGGTGGGACGATCAGGCAGTGGCTTTGGGATATCCAGGACCAGGTGAGCCCGACTGGGCAGGGCCAGCTTGCTGAGGGGCGAGACGCGGACTGGGGCAGGGGCTTGAGGTTCGGCAGCCAGGCCCAGGTTCTCCCCAACAGAGATGCTGCGGGATATCTTGGCCATGGAACTGGTGGTGGGGTTCTGGTAGGACTGGGGCCGAGACAGACGACTATCCGCGTGGGGCAGGGAACGCAGGCGCCCCTGGGCCTCCATCTCCTGTAAGAGCGATGGGCCTGCTGGGGGGGTCTCGTCTGCAGGGAAGACAGAGACATACACCTCAGGTGGTGAGGAAGGCATCCCAGGAGCTAAGGCTCAACTCCCTAGAAGCTGCTGTGCCCTGCACCCACCCACGAAGGGACGCCCACTGGCAAGCACAGTGACACATCAGGGCGACGTGAGGCCACCTTCCCCTAGCACACCCACGGGCTCCACTCCCCACACCTGGAGCTGAGCCCCCCAGGCTCCTCACCCTGTGCCACCAGACTCTGCACCGACTGAGCTTTCTGGAGTCCACCTGAGGAGCTGCCTGTGGCCACTCTCCTGGGGGCCCAGCTACTGTCCGGGTTGAGACGGCGTCGTGGCAACAGCACAGGGACTGCGGGCTGGGGGCCAGGGTTCCCAGGGGAAGGCCCCACCTCCGGAGGTGCTCCTGGAGGACTGGCACCATTGCCTCTCAGCTGCTCACTAGAAGCCTGTGGCACCTGGGCCAGTCTTGATGTCGTTGCCAGGCTTGAGGAAGACGGAGACGGTTCCCTAGGGAGGAAATGTGGAAGAAGGCCAAGAGGAGGCTCAGGGCTCCTCCCTGCCAAGACGGGGAAAAGCTCTCACAGCACTAGAGAGGCGCTAGGAGAGAAGGGTGGGCGCCACGTCAGCCAGGACAGCTCTCCCAAAACCTGGAGTGTACAATGCTGCTGGGCATAGAAGACAGAGCTTGGAGAGAAGAGGGCTGCATGCTGCCCCAGGGGCAGGGCTTGCCCTACTGGGAGCACTGCGCGGCCAGGAGAGCTGGAGCTCCTTGTAGGAAAGAGAGCCGCTGTGGAGAGAGTACCTGAGTGGGGGGCTCTGCACTTGCAACAGGAATCGTGACGAGATGCTCCGAGACTCTGTCCGCTCTGGCACCCGGACTGGGCCTCCTGTCAGGGTGACAGAAATCAAAAACTGAAGCAAGCCCTTGCCCCAGACTCTGCCTCCCCTAGAAGGCAACCCCCACCCCCACCCCCCGCCCTAGGCATGGCCTGCCCTTGGACCCTCCCTCTCAGCCAGGCAAGGAGGAAAGAAGGGTAGACGGCAGTGACCAATCTGACCACACCTGGAGCAGCCCCATTGGCCAGAGTCTCAAAGTGCTGTTTTAGAAACTGCTCCTGGTCCGGGGTATGCGGGTTGCCTTCCTGCACCCCATAGGGGCCAGTGCCTCCCTCCTCTTCCTCCTCCTCCTCGTCACCCTCGGCTGGCTCTTCAAGGTCTGAGGAGATGCCATCCACGCTCAGGGGCTCCGTGCTCTCCGAGTCTGGATGCGGGGGCGGGGAGAGAAGCATCAGGCTGCACCCATCTGCTGCCAGAGCCTCCACTCCCCTCAGGCCACGGCCCTGCATGGTCCGGGCCCTCCCTCAGGGCTGCAGCCGCACCTTCATTGGGATGCTCAGGGCTGGAAAGGCGACTGCTGCTGAAGTCCACGGAGCAGGCGCTGTCGGGGCTGTGCTTCTCTGAGCCTCTGCTGCTTGCATACACTCTTCCCACGGTCCCCCGGGCTGGTGCCTGCACCTGGAACTCACTGCCAGCAAGGCCAGCAGGGGAAAGAGGTGGTGGGGAGCAGCAGCCCCGCCAGACTCCTGCCTTCCTTCTGCCCCATCCATGAGCGGGACTGCGGATGAGGCAGCGGTGCAGTGGTGGGCAAGCCCTGAGTGCCTGGGGCCAGCCTCCCGCCCCAGTACAGAACACTCGGAGGGAACAGAAGACCCAGACGTCCGCAGGACTCTCACCTGGTATCCAGGGTGGGGCTGTCACTCGGCTCCGGGTAGACAATACCATCTGCAGTGGGTGCAGGCTCCAGATCCTGGGCAAAGACCCCTTCCTCTTGGGACAACAATCGGATAATGTGCGGACAGGAACAGGGTTGAGAAGCCTGAGGCCGGGGGAGATTTTCATTCTGGAAACACACAAAGGGGCATCACTGGGGTTTCTGAGGGTCTGGGAGAGAAGTGGAAGTGGGCAAGGATTCAGTGGGCACCAATTCTGGGGGAAGCTCTGACTCTGAGGACAGACACCGAAAAGCCAGGCTAGGTTCCAGCTAGTGTTCTTGAGCTTCTGGAGGAACTACACGAGCACTCTGTGCTGCCAACCTCCAGCCACCACTTCATATCAGGGGCCCTCCAAGGAACCCAGCCCAGGACAAAGGCTGCCCTTCGCTTCTCCACCCCAAGTGCCATACCACACAGCCCAGCCAGCCCCACCGGACTCTGCAGTTCAGGTTACCCTGTCCCACAGGGGCAGCGTTAAGCACAGCTGGACGAATGCTCAGGCCCCAGCTGCTGGCCCGAGGCTGGCTGAGGCTGCCCGGAGATCTCTAGGTTGCTGGGAGAAAGCGCGCTCACCTGGCTAGCGTGTGAGGTCTCAGGGGCCTGCTGACCATGCTTCCCAGGACCTGAAGGGGTCGTGGCCAGAGAGTCCTGGCTAGGGCCCCGAGGACTGGGGGCCAGTGTCTCTAGCTGCCGCAGGTCCAGCATAGAGCGAACACTCAGCTCCACGCCTGGCTGAGCCCAGCGTCCCCTTCTTCTGGGTCCCTGGCTGCCTGCAGGAGCCGGGTCCGGGAACTCCTCTGTCTCCTGTGCCTGGTGTGGGACGGGGGTGGGAGAGGAGTAACAGGAACAGTCACAGGTCACCTACTGTATGCCTGGCATTTACATATATTAGCTCATTTAATCCTCACAACCACCTTATGAAATAGGTACTGCCAGTCGCCTCATACGTACAGATGGGAAAACTGAAGCACAGAGGGCTTAAGTAGCTTGTTCAAGTGCCACAGACAGTCTGCCTACAGTTACAGCTCAGGTAGTCTGGCTCCAGAGTTCATGCTCTCAGCTTCACTCTGTGTCCTGTCCTAGAGGACAGGCTGGTCTTAGTCTTCACCAGTGTGAGACACCTCAGAGCTGGGAGTCTCTAAAAGGCCCCCACTCTGAGGACAGCCCCATTCACAGCACCAAGGACAAACCAACAGCCCAGGCTTGAGACCCTTGGCCCGCTCAGAAGGCACCGGCACCACACCACGATCACCCCATGAAACTGCTGCTGACGAGGAGCGGTGCTGGTGCCTGAAACCCCGCCACGGGACGAGGGGGGCTGGGCCGCCTCTTTGTCTTCCTCTCGGCCGCCCTGACGTGCCACTCAGTTACTGGTCCTCTTAAGGCCTTTTCCCTCTAACTCTTCTGGAAATTCTGAGCGTATCACCTAACCTGGGTCTTTAGAACGACAGTTTCTCCAGATTTCAGCTCTTTGGCCCCTTGACTTTCTTGAAATTTCCTTGTAGCTGTTCAGCTCAGACCCCTTTTCTACTCCCACCTCAACCTGTTCTTCGTTCACATTGACGTCCAGGCCCCAGGCTGAACAAGTGGCATACTCCCCCTAGTGGTGACCCTTGCAGGCCACCTCCCCTGGCCACAGGAGGAAATACCTGGACTTCATCACCCATCACCCAGAACCAGCCCAGGGGCTCAGGCTCCCTCTCCTTGGACACAAGGGGTGGGGCGTGTGGGCAGCCCCCACACCCAAATGCCCCGCCAGGTGCAGAGAGCCCTGTTTTCATGGTCCTTTGCCTCCTGTAACCTTGGAAGGACATTTTAACGATGGTGACTCACCCGACTCATCTCCCAGTGGGACAGGCTTCGGGGCAGGGCTGGGTTGGGCACTGAGGCTAGACAGAGACAGGCAGTCAGAGAGAGAGTCTCCCACCCACCTACCCTGGAGCACTGGCCCCACACCTTATGAGGCCACAACAGTGCTCCAGTTTCCTCAGCTTACACTGCTCTCACCGCCCCCAGTCCCCGAAAGGGCACATCTAGCCACTGCACCAACTGGTGCCTGTCTGGCCCGACATCAGACTTCCACAGACCTGGCTCTTTCTTGGTACCCTTGGCAAGGATGGGCAGAGCCGGAAGTTCTTCTTCTTCAGTGCCCTCGTCTTCTCCCTCCTTGTCACTGTCTGATGACAGAGCTGGTCCAGGAGACAGCATCGATGGGGCCTCGCGCCTGAGTCCAAGACAAGGAAGGTCGCAGAGAGAGGAGACTCGGTGGGGGAAGAGGCCAATGTCATGGGTCTTCGTGTGAGAAACAGGGGCTGGGAGATACGGAGTCGCTGCGTGGCGGGTTCCCGGCGAGGAGGAGGGGCAGCGATGCCACAGCGAGCAAGCTGGATGCCCGCCCCCCGCCGGTCCCGTTCTCACCGGTTGGGTCCAGCGGCCCTTTGGGGAGAGGACGGTCCTTGCTGCTTGCCCCCCCGCTGACGCTGGCGCAGCTCGGCCAGACGCTGCCTCATGCTGATGGTCATCTCAGAGCTCAGGCGCCACACGAATATGCAGCTGGGGTAGAGCCACAGAGCGTGGTGAGGGAGGGGTAGGCGGGACTCTGCGGGTGGCCACACCACTAGGACCCCTTCTCCACAGGCTGGCAAGGAGACCAGAGCCCCCCTCCAGTGCCAAGTCGGGCCCAGCCAAGAAACATCCCTGCGGTGAAGAGAGGGGAGGGACGGGCTGTGTCTGTGGCACAGAGGGAGAATCTGCGTCTCAGGGAAGCTGGCCTCTGCTCACCTGTCCCCTGACACAGAGATGAGGTGTTTGCAGTCGTTACTGAACTTCATGCCAGTGACAATCTCTGCAAAGAACAAAGAATGTGGCCTATGACCCCCTGAAGTCCCAGCCAAGGGTCTGTCCCAACAGGGGACTAGATGGAAGGGAGGGACAGACAGCTCCGCTGGGGCCCAGGAAACTATAAAGGAAGAAAGAGGAAAGTTCCAGGGTGAGAGTGTCGGGGCTACACTCACCTGAGTGGCCAAACATGGTAGCCACACACTCGCCTGAGGAGAAGTCAAAAATGGAGAGGCTCTTGTCGGAACAGCTGGTAGCAATGTAGATCCCTGAGGGGTCTGTCTGCACCTGAGGAGTGGGACACACAGCTGGACGAGGACAGGGAGCACCAGTCCCTCTCTACCCAGCACCCTTCTGTTCTCCCATTCTCTGGCCCGACACCCATCCTGCTGGGCTCTTACCTTGATCAGAGTGCCGTCCTCACCCTGCGACCCTTTAAACAGCTTCTTCTGCTTCCCGCTGCTGATGTTGAAGATCCTGTGAAGAAACACACTCATTCACATGACGAAGAGGTCACGGTCACTGGAGTGGCAGTACAGCCAGCATTCACCCCCAGCTCTGTTCTCTCTGGAAGCCACTCCCCAACACCAAAGGGGCTGCCACCTCTTAGGTGAAGCAAAGTACTGATTCTGTAGGCTCAAGAGGGCACAAAGTCCTGGACAAAAAGATAGACACGGGGCTGAGCTGCCTAGAGCTGACCCCCTCGGGCAGGAAGGAATGTGGTCAGATGGTCTGAGAAAGGGATGCCCACCGAATATTTCGATCCTGGCAGCCGATGGCTGTGTACTTCCAGCTGGGCTCCACATCCATGTCATAGAGGGTCGTCTTCCGTACCACGTGGTGTGTCCGTGTAAACTGTACTCCATCTCCAGACTGCAGGGGTGGAGCATGCGGGCAGACCCCATGCCCAAATGCCTCACCAGGCCCAGAGAGCCTTGCTTTTTTGCCTCCCTTCACCTCTTACAACCTCAGGTAGGGGAATGGTAGTGACCCCACCCCTCACCACCAAACCCACTGCCCCACTCAGGAACACTGAGGAACCTCACCTTCTGTGCAGTGCGGAAGTAGATGCTCTTGTCTGCTCCACAGCTGATCATGCGGACTTGCCCGTCACTGGCTATAGAGGAAGGAGGCCTAGCTGTTCCCACTGCTCTCACAACAAGGAGGCCAGCCTTCCCTCTGCTTCCCTCCATATTTTCCCTCTATGGAGCTACTCCACAAGGCTGGGACAAGCAATTAAATCAGGATGCTTCCCTCCAAAGCTAGGCCTTCCTTTCTCCCCATCCTCAGCCAACCTGGTTGCTCAGGGTCCCCTGGACTAAAAGTCTATATTCCACCTGTCTTCTCATCCAGCCCCAGGCCAGCCAGCTGGTGTTCCACACTCCCCCATGACTGGCACACCCTTCCCATGGAGGCAGGATGCAGGTGGCAGCGGGGGGAGAGGGGGAGACATTGGTAGTAGGTGGCAGAATATATCTCAATTGCCCTGCCCCTACCTGCAAACTTGACAGCAGTGATGGAGGATGAGTGCTCGTCCAACGTCTGCTGTAGGCTGTACTCCCGGCCAGCATCCAACACGTGGATCAGCCGGTCCCGGCTCGCTGATGCTAGGAGCTTCAGACCTGGGGTTGGAAGAACTCCATCAGCCCACAAGTGCCCAGAGAAGGCCCCTATCTGTGCCCAGCAAACAGGAACTGAGCCCCATATCCCTAAGCCAAGTAAACCATAGAGAAGGGATGGAGCTGTCCTCCTCTAAACCTGCAAAGACACAAAATGATTCAAAGGATTTTCAGTCCCACACCAACAGCCAGGGGAGACGTAAGCGGCACGCGCAGGACTGGAGGAGCCCCGCGTCATTCTGGACTGGGTGCCAGGCAGCCTCTTTACCTGTGTCTGGCTTAGAGTACTCCAGGCACAGAATTTCCGAGTCATGGGCCTCCACCTTCAGCATCTCATTTAGGGACTGCAGCTCATGTACCCTGCAAAGATGAAAAGAGGAGGGACGGGGTCACTGCCAGGCTGCAGGAGAGACTCACTCTGCTTCCTCTGCTATATTCTCTCCCCTGACCTTCTCAAAAACTTATTTTTATTTACTTTTGAACTTTCAGGTTAGAGAAAAGTTGCAATGAGTACAGAGGGTTTCCATATCTCCCTTACCCAGCTTTCCCTAATGTTAACATCTTACGTAACAACAGTCCAACTGACAGGACCAGGAAATGTACCTTGGTACAATACTATGAACTAAAGGCTTTATTTGAATTTCACCGGTTTTGCCACAATGCCTTTTTTCTGAATCCAGGATTCTATCCAGAGTCCAAACTGCACTGAGTTGTTTTTTCTCTTTAGTCTCCTGTCTGTAACAGTTCTTCAGTCTTTGCTTACCTTTCATAACCTTGACACTTTGGAAGAGTATTGATCAGTACAGGTGCTCTGTCATATGTACCTCAATTTGAGTTAGCCTGACGTTTTCTCACGATGGGACTGAGTTTCTGCATTTTGGCAAGAATACCACATAAAAATGCTACGTCCTTCTTAGTGCATCATTATTATGGGCTTCGTGATGTTGATATGAGGATGTTAAGCCTGATTACTTGATTAGGATGGTTTCTGCTGGGTTTCTTCACTATAATTATCCTTCCCTTGTACATGAATATCTTTTCCCCAATCTTTTTGAGCCAAACTTTTCAAAAGCTCTATCCTTGGGGACCTGACTCCCCCAGCCCGCACCACAAGAGGCAGGCAGTACCCATTCCAGACCTGGCATTACCTGAGTGTGCCCACACGGTCCCCTGAAGCGAGATGCTGTCCGTTGGGGCTGATACACACAGAACGAATGCCCACTCGGGGATCCATCAGGGACCCATCAGCTTTGTCTCCCCCGGGCAGCTCAGTGTCCAGCAGGGCCTGAGTGTTCCCATCCACATAGATGATCTTAATGAGGTCCTAGTGGAGCAGGTCAGGAGAAGGAGCGGATAAGGCAGGGCTGACCCAGTACAGAGGCAAGGGGAGAGGAATGCTGGGACAAGACGAAGCCTTGGCTCGTAGAGGCTGGCCAAATGAGAGCTGGAAGATCGAGGTCTGGGGACCCAGTTCCTGAGAAGGAGGTGTGAAGGCGAGGGAAGGTGAGTACTAGGCATGGAGTGGGGGCCCCGTGGCTCACATTGCTGAGGATGTTTCGGTGCAGGGTGGAGCCATGCACCCCAGAGCTCTCTGTGTTCCACAGGCGGATTGTGTTGTCGGAAGAACAGGTGATAAAGGAACTGGGGGGAAGGCAGGCCTGGTTAGTGTCCTTCACTTCGGGGTAGACCTGAAGGGGCAGAGGGAAGAGTCAGAGCTCCAGTTAGGGAGCAGTCCCTCGCCTGCCCACAGAAATGGAAGGGAATGACACTAGGGAGCTGATGCTGGCCAAGGCTTAGCCCAGTGCCTGTCACATGGTAAGCAAGCCGTAGCGATTAGATACTCTTCAAATCACTGCAGGAAAGCACATTAACCAAGCATCTACCGCTTTTCTATGTCTCCCACTCACACTATTTCACTTAACTCTTAAAACAACTAGATGAATCAGGTACCTCATTTTACCACTGAGGAAACGAGGCTCGGTCAAGTTCAGTAACTTGTCCGAGATCACCCAGCCCAGGACAAGGCAAAGCTACGGATGGATGGGGGCACATTGGAAGACGCCTGAGACATATAAGCACCAAAATTCAAGCTCAATCCTCAGGACCCCTCTGAGGGTGTGTGGACACATAGGGATGTTGCTGGAGAAACGAGGAGGCAGTAGGAACGTAACATTCTGCTTGGGGATCCCCACGTTCCGTCCTCACACTGGTGTCCCAGCAAACCGGTCAGTCTCGAGCCAGCCCACCTACCTCCACACTCCAGACGCAGGAGGAATGATACAGAGCCGAGTACACCTTGCCCACTTTCTTGGGGTCCCTCACATCCCAAACATAAATGCTGTGGTCGTTGTAGACACAAGACAGCCACTGATTAGTAGGATCAAAGGTCAAGGCAATGGTGTCTGGATACCTGGCACTGGCCACTCCAGAGAAGAGGCGACTGTGGAAAAGACGACAGGGCGCACTGGTGAGGGAGGAGCCTATGAAATGAGGGACTGTGGGGAGTGAGAACAGAAGCCAACCCAGAGAGGCAGGAGCAGAGCAGGGGAGCCCTCTGCAGACCCGCAGGTCTGGAAGCGGTTGCTTGAGAGGGAAAAGCTGCCTCTGACAGCGCGTAGCTGGGAGGTGCCCCGGCACCAGCTACCGGGCCACGGTGCTCTCCTGATGAACACAAACAAGGTCTCAGAACACCAACATCAGATAAGGTAACTCTGTGGCCAAGACGGAGAGAAACGAAAACAAGACCACTCTGCAGTGGTGTCTGAGATCACCGTACAAACCACAAAAATGACCAAACATCACCCTTTCCCATCTTTCAGGACTGACTGCTACTTCTTTACCAATTACAGCGTTAGCTCTATACCTTTCCTTCCACCTTTCAAATAAAAATTATTAAATGTTCACTTGTAGAATTGCCCCGCGTCCTCACAGCACCCAACCGAAGCAAGCTTCAGTCCCTGGAACCAGTCCTAAAATCACCTAACGCAAGCCCAAATCTGACACTAAGCCCCTCCTAACGCCTACATATGGAGACACCCCGTGGCCCCCCACGGTGCGCCAGGTACCAATAAAGCCACATTTGTGTGTGAGCGGACACGCTCCTGTAATCTTTGGGGTATCGATACCCCCTTCCTCTTGTTCTCTGAAGCGCGGGTAAGGAAGGCTGGCAGCAGAGTAAGGCTCGGAAGTGGAGGCAGGAGGCCCGCCCAGCTCACCTGGCCTCCGTGACACTGGCAATGTCTGTCCCCAGGGCGTGGGGCCGGGGCAGGGTGCTGAGGAAGTGCAGGTTAGAGGGGTTGAAGAGGCGCACGGTGCCATCAGCACAGCCACAGAAGATGTAGTCCTGGCTCACAGAGATGCAGTGGGCCAGGGTGGTCTGCAGGCAGAAGGGCTCGGGTCAGCATGGGCCACCCGCTCAACCCCTCCTCAGCAGCCACCTGCCAAGGGGAGCCACTGGCCAAGGAAGGGGGCGAGGGGAAAGCAGCCCAGGGGCCCCGGCCTCAGCTCCTCCGCTGTTATCTAGAGATGCCCCGCCCTCCAGCAGCAGGTGGCCAGAGGGCCCACAGCCACGTGCAGATGGGGGATGGGAGCCCGGGAGCCTTCTAAGGCACTAGAGACTTGGGCAAAGAGGACAAAATAGGAAAAGCCCAGCAAAGAGAAAAGAACAGCATGAGAAAGAGAGGAGAGCCTAGCATCACTTACTGTGAAGCTGTCTGTGTTCTGAGCAGAAGAGGAAAGCAGGGGAAAGAAAGAAAGAGAAACAGAGAGGAGACAGTTACACAAATCTGCATGGGCTGGAATCGGGCCAAGCTCTGGCTCCCTCAAGCTTCTTCCTCCTGGGGTCCCCTCCTGCATGCAGGGCCCTGATGCCACAGGCATCAGTCCTCCCCTGAGCTATTACACAGGCAGCTCCCACCCATCGGGACAGAGGTACTTACTCTCAGCTCCACCCACTTATCCAAAAGCCTCCGGTCACTGAACTCGCACAGCAGCCCTGAGGACGTGATGCAGAAAGTGCTGTCTGCCTTCTTCCCTCGGCCACAGGCCACATCGGTGAACAGGTTGTTCCGCAGCTCCCCCAGCAGCCCTGAGCGGCCCAGCAGGGGCACAGTGGCGTTCACCTGTGGAGACACACCACTGCTGCCCACCCATCTGCCCTGGAGCCGCCCTGGAAACCAGGCCCTGGGAAGAGGGAGGGAGAAGATGCAGCAAGCCCCCGCCCTTTGAGGCTCTCCCTCGGCCCACACAGCAGCTGGCTCATCCACAACTTCTGGATGGCTGCTGAGCAAGCAGAGAGGGGCCCCAGGGGAGCAGCATCTCCTGGGGTGGGCTGAGCAGACCCTGGCCCTGGGGGTTACTTCCAGCCTGAGCACCTCACCTTTGAGGTCTTGCTGTCATCAAGGTACCAGAATTTGATGTGCCGGTTGCCGGCAGTGACAAAGTAGCTGCAGTCTTCAGAGAAGGACACCGCGGTGACCCGACTGGACACCTTATTGGAGGCCACCACAATGTTTTTCTGGAGGGAAAGCCAAGGGAAGAATCAAAGTTCTGCCTCTTGGAGCTCAGAGGAAAGAGGATCAGAGGAACAAGGAGGGTTAGATAGGATTTGTACTTAAAAAATGTTTCTTTCCAGGATTTACTGGTTAGAAAAAGAGGGGAGGAAGGAGAATCCCTTTCCAGAGGAGTTGAAGAGATTCACTTCTGGAGGTCCCTGGAGGCATAAAGCTATCCTCTTTCTACCAACGCACTGGGCTGCACAGTTACTCTTTTCTGCTTCAGGTCATTTTCTAGAATGAGACTGAGATCAGCAGAGTGGAATGAAGGGGCTCAGGTCAGCAGCTTCCTGGGTCCCCAGCTGGCCCTTGGACCCCCATGAGGCTGCCAGGCCAGCCCACCCGGCCCACTCACCTTCCAGGCCCAGACGTTGACAATCATGTCATGCTGGTAGCCCACAGAGACAATGTACTTGGCGCTGGGGGAGAAGGCCACACAAGCCACACCATACTTATGCTCCTGCAGCTCTGCCACCTGGCTGTGCTCCGCCACATCCCAAACCCGCACGGCAGGCATGTGCCCACTCTGCAGGGAGGCAAGAGCTGGATGTGAGGGCCAGAGGCACACAGCTTCCCCTCGCCTCTCAGGGTGGGGGCCCTACCTCTCCAGCTCCTGGGCACAGTCTCTCTAATGCCCCCCTGGCCAAGAGCAGAGTGCTACACAGGGCAAGAGTGTAGAGGAAACATGATCAATATCTCAGGACAACAATGATTATCAGGGAGAAAACGACCCCAGATTTGGTTCAGTATCTCTGGGTGAGGGTCTGCCCTTCCGTATTTGTTCAAAGCCCCTACCGTGATTCTGATGGGGAGCCACGGCTGAGAATCACTACCACCCACGCCCATGACTGCCCCCCCACCCCCCGTAACAGTCTGAGACGGGAGAGGTATCCCTCGTGTGCCCGGCAGGGGGCTCCCGGGCATAAGCAACGTCTTAAGGCAGTGGTTTTCAAAGTGCTTCCCAAACCAGCAGAATCAGCATGATCTGGGAACTTGTTAGAAATGCAAAATTTGGGGTCTTCTCCCAGACCTACAGAACCAGAAACTCTGGGAGCAGGCCCAGCAATGTGCACTTTAACAAGCCCTCCAGCTGGTTCTGATGCCCACTAAGGCTTCAAAACCACTGCTTTCAGGTGCAGCCAAAGCCAGGATTTGGCATCGGCTCAGGAAGCCAGAGTGGCAGCAGCCCTAACCAGGCCCAGGACGGTAGCTCTCTGCTGAGGCCAGGCCACTCACCCTCTTCAGAGGACTGCAGCCCCCTTTCCACACTCACCTCTCCAGTGACCAAGTACTTGCCATCAGGGGAGAAGGCAAGGGCAGTGATGGTTTTCCTGCAAGAAATGAGGCAGACTCAAAGGGGCACTGGCAGCCCGGCCTAAGCTGGCTCCCTCACAGTCCCCTCAAAAGGCAAGAGCAGCAGACACCAACAGCACATGTGGCATTTCCCTAGCGGGTCCTGGTGCCCAACCAGGTCCCAATCCCCAGAGCCACAGAGACCTTAGACACTGCCCTTCTCACAGCCCCAGGAGAGGCTCCCTAGGGGCCCAGACCCATTTACCTGGAACTGTTGAGGATGTGGTGCTGTTTGTGTTTCCGGGGGTTGAAGAGCACGACCACGCACCTGGGGAGGTGAGTGAGACCATCGACTTCAGCACCAAACCATAGCTCCCCAGGAGCTCCGGTCCCCCCGGCAGGGAGCCTGGGGCGAGCCAGCTCAGGGGGGCTCCACGTGCCACTGAGGGCAACTGACTGCTTTCTCCTGGAGACCTGTCCTTCCTGCTTCTTTTTCCATCCATAAGGGCCCATCTCTGCAGCCTCACGGCAGTGAAAGGGCTCCCTGTGAACCTAGCCCCACCAGGTCCCTAAGCACCAGTGTCCTCTCTGCCACGGAGGGCAGCAGGGACCCAGGCCTTCCCACAAGCCTTGCGCAGCCCAGGAAGGAGGGCAGGAGGGAAGAACTCACATGATTTGGGCAAAGCGGGCCACAGGTGTACATACAGCCCGTGTGGCTTGGAGCCACACATGTCAAGAATTTGTGCTCCAAGAAGTGGGGCCTCTCACGTGTGTGCCCACGTGTGTATTTGGCAGGTGCCAAACCCCCCCCCACCCCCCACACCCCCTCTACATGTCAGGTGATGGAGCAAGTGGGAGGTAAGGGGCCAGAACTGCAAGGGGTTCACTTAAGACTAGGGGGAGGGGCAGAGAGAGCCTAAGAGGGCCTGGGGAAGCCAAGTCTTGAGGATCCCTGGCCCTGAGGAGCCTGAGAAGGACCCTCCAGACCACCAGAAGACAATCGGAGAAGGCTGGGAGCACCCTCTCCAGCCAGAAGGCGAGGCTGGATGGGATCAGGCTCAGACTGACTTCCCAGAGACGGCTCCAGAGGGGAGGGCAGATGGTGGGAGTTGGGGGCAAGAAGCAGGAAGCCATGGCCAGCAGTGTTCTCCCTTAGACTCCCCAGCTGTCAGCATGCCTGGGCGGGCCCACGGCCCTTCGGCCTCATGGCTTCCTCAGAACTGTACCTAGCTGACAGGAGCAAACGTGCAGCCTGCGACACCAGGTAAGGGGATGGGGAGAGAAGGGTGAGAGTGCTGTGACCCCCAGACGCAGCCTTGTTTAGTGGGAGAGCACTGCAGCCCCCACGTCTGAAACCCACTGCTTGCTAGAACCTTGAAAGGAAGGCAGGTACAAGCCGCTAGTGAGGGTTCAGCACTTTGCACTCAATCAACCACTTCAATATGCAAATACCACAGGTAATCACTGGAGACACTGGGATTGCGGAGGGATACCAGCTATACCCAGAACTGCCAGGCTGACCGACAGCCTTGGAATTCCTGAGTCACATCACTTTTTCCTCTAATCCCCTCCCCTAAAGCCCTCCTCACTGTTTTCTTTCTTCTTGCTCCATCTCCTAATCTGTGTTTCCTTTTCCTCATTCCTTTCTCCTTCTCTCTTTACACCAACTTCCAGTCTCCCATTTCCCTTCTAGAATGCCACATCAGGAGGCTTTTTAAAAATATGACCAAAAGCAGACGGCTTTGGAAACTCTGTACCCCATCACTCTCTCTCCCCCATCCCAAAACACACACACACACACTCACACTCACAGACACACACATGTCCAGCTTCTGTTAGAGGCAGTCCAGGATACAGGTGGCCTACTTCCTCCAAAACAGGTAAGATTCATAAAACCTTAGAGTCAGAGGAAGGATGGAAGGAATTAAATGTACTGTGCTAGGTGACTTTAAAGATCACCTGATCCAACCCTCCAAAATTTTGAGGTTAGGAAACCTCGGCTCAGAAACCTAGGCTCCTATAAGGAGCAGAGCCAGGACTCACAGGTCTTCCAGCGTCCAGTGCTCTTGACATCAAACATGTGCACCTCTGATCTGACCATATCACCCTTTGCTGAACATCCCTGGGGAGCGTCTAAGAGCCAAGCCGTTAAGCACCCACGAAGGCCCTGGGTGGCGTGGCCCCTGCCACCCTCCAGCCTCACGCTGCACCATTCTCCCACCACAGCCTTTCACTCCCTTTACCTTGCCATGCTCCTCCCACCCCAGGCCTTTGCCAGCGTCCCTTCCTTTGTCTACGGTATTCTTCCCTGCCTTCTCCAGTCAGTTAACACACAGTCCTCTTTCAGATCTCAGGTCCCATGGCCTCAGTATATGCTCTCACAACACAGTTGTATCAATCTTTTGTGATATTTATCACAACTGCAATTTTACACTTTTTATTTTAAATGTATTTGATTAACATATAGTTGATTGATGTTGATTTCTGCTGAACAGCAAAGTGATTCCGTTTATATATATATACATACATATATATACACACATATACACACACATGCGCACATTCTTTTTCATATTCTTTTCCATTATGGTTTATCACAGGATATTGAATAGAGCTCCCCGTGCTACACAGTAGGACATTTATTGTTGATTACCTCCCTCACTAGACTGCATCTTCCATGATGGTGGGAACTGTGTCTGGTTTTGTTCACTGCTTTGTCTCCTGTGCCTAGCAGAGTCTGGCCCATCACAGTTGTTCAAGAACCACTTACTGAGTGGATGAATGCCTCCCTGGATCCACTAGCTTGGTCCACTGGGGTATCCGTAGGCCCCGCTCTCCTCCCTACTGCATGCCCCACTCTCCTCCCTACTGCATGCCCCACCTGTCTTCTATGGGAGGAGGCAGCGAGGATCTCCAGATCCTCAGAGGCAGTGTGGGGCAGTGGGGTTGTGAGCTCTGGAGTCAGAGACCACGGTTTGAGCCTTGTTCTGCCACATATAGCTTGGTTACCCTGGGTAAGTCACAAACCTATTTTATTATCTGTTTTTAAAAGGAGCCATTAGGATCAAGCTCTCAGGACTTCTGTGAAAATCAAATAATTTTTTTGGACACAGTGGGAGACAAACAAATGGCAAATCTTACTATTACTCCTCCTGGAGCACGGACAGGAAGCCAAAAGGGACTCCTGGCAATGGGGAATGAGGCACTCAGGGACTGTGTCAGGTTTTTGCTTCAGAAAAATGGAGGGGAGTCCTGTTAGGAGCTGAGGAATCCTAAAAACTTTAAAGGCGGCTTCCTTTAAAACTCTGGGAAGGCAGCCAAGGAAGGAGAGCTGGGTTAAGCCTGGGGAAAGAAAATATCTACATCTTCATCCACTTAGGAGATGATAAGCTTGGAAGGTAGCAAGGAAGGGATGGGGGAAATGTTGAGGGAGAAACTATCTCAAGTGACTAGGACAGAAGCACAGAAAGAGAATGAAAGTGACACCTCCTGGATAAGTTAAAAAGCACCACGAGAGAGTTTCAGTGAACTCTAAACATGAAGGCTTCCACTTCCTTTCGTAACCAGTCTACTGCTCTTCACAGTGAGTCCAATAATAAGAGTTACCATTGATCCAGCATTTTCTGTGCAGCAGGCACTGTGCTAAGCACCTGAGAGGTCTGGTCTTGGCTAATCCTTACAACAAGCTTGTGACGCTGGTACAATTATCCCCACTTCAATGTGGAGAAACGAGTTCAAGGCCTCTCAGCTAAAGCAAAACAGAGTCAGGATTCCAGAAGAAAAGCAGAGTGGAGTGAGTGGGAGAAAGAAGAGAAAACTGAAGTTGAAGAGGAGAGACAAACACAGAAAGCACACTGACCTAATGCACAGAGCGCCAGGGCAGGAGCCTCTGAGAAGAGGGACAGGAGACTGAGGCACTTGGAGGGAAAATGGATTCTGGCTACAGAATTTTTGGAAATCATAACAGGGCACAGAAAAATTACAGCAGTTATAGTTCAAAGTTCACAGAGCTAGATATTTCGATTTTAATATTTTATTCAGTGTATGAAAAATGATAACCCCAGGCCTGCCACCTTCATGCAAAGCCCAGCAAGTTTTCGGGAAGGCTGACATTTTCTTGCTGCCTGTGCCGCCGGCTAAGGAGGCCCTCTGCAGGCTCGTCCTCCCTGGTGATGGCTTCCAGTCTGAATGGTTCTGGGTGACCGAGCTTTCGGATCCGCTCCAGATAAACCACAGCAGAGGGCTTCAGCTCAGAGCTGATCTGACTTGAACAGAATCGATGCAGATTCTGACAGTCACATTCCAAATCCCAAAAAAGTAGGTGATGAGGGCTCCTTTAAGCCCAAAGCAGCATGGTGACCTTTCAAGGGCAGTGCATTAGACGGCTTAAAACACTTTCCACGTGTTTCCACTACATGTAAATTCTGAGTCTTGCTGGGCCACGAGGTCTTCTGTTTCCTGCTTCCCCTAGGTTTGACTCCACGGTGGAAGAAGGTGGGAGAGCAACGTGTGTGTGTAAAAAGACAATGTAGACAGAGGATGACTAGCTATGAGGCAGACTTTCCCTTCTCTAACACCTCCCAACCCCCACCCCCAGTACAGCCTGGAAAATTCTCATGTGTGGCATGGGAGAGTTAAGCAAAGGAGGGAAACACATCCAAGCTAGGCCCTTAAGCTGAAATTTTTACTCCTAATTATTCAAATTTGGAAACCTTCCAACACAGAGAAAGAGGAAGAAAGAGACCATCCCACAGTTACAGCTCCACTTGTGAGGACAATGCAGATGGTGAAGTGAAGGCAGAACTTGGCGAAGACATCCAAGGTCCCCTGTGTCCAGCTTGTTGAGGCCCTCCCAAGAGAAGAGACCTCAAAAACACTGATGTGGTTACTAATAAGAAAAAAACATCAAACTGTACACTTTAAATATATGCAGTTTATTGTATGTCAATTGTATCTCCATAAAAGTTCTTTAAAAAAAAAAAAAACCACCACTGATGTGGGAGCCTCCACAGTCTTCTCTGACCTTTGAGCAAGTTTCTCAGTCTGCTAGGGAGGGGAGGGTGGGGTGCCGTCTGCATCGGTCTTTGGCCCTTGCCCTCCACACGCCTTGACCCCGCCAGCAGAGCAGGCAGTCACCGGCACGCGCCCTTGCGGCAGCACTAGCTGCAATCCTCTGCAGGACAGGGCTGGGCTGGCCCAGCTGGCTGAGTCCCGTAATTCAGAACCCCAGGGTACAGGTGCAGGGAGCCTGCTCACTCTCACAGGGAGGCAGGGAGGCCTCAGTCCCGCGGGGCCTCAGCCCAGGAGTCACGTGAGGGAACACCCGTACCAGGTGCTGGGCCCACTGCCCAGGAACGTCTCTCAACCAGGAAGGGCCAAGCCCTCAACAACCCCCTTCCCTGGACAGGTCCAGGCCTGCTGCCACCACTAAGAGCCCAGCATTCCCACAGGACCCACCTCCTAGGATGCTCCTCCCTCCAGAAGGCAGAAAGAAATGAACCCTGGGGTGAGGAAAGAATGCAGAGGCACGCACAGGGGCAGGACACAGACGGCCTGAGCAGGGACCCTGTACCTTAGAATTTCCTCCTTCGGACCACGTGAAATCAGAAGGTGGCTCGCAGAGGCACACCAAAGGTCCTTCCAGCCTCGCTCACACATCACCCTTTATCCCTGTTTAACATTATAAACCCACACCCCCATACTCCCTATTCCCTTTCATTGTTTATTGCTTATACTTTTTCCAAAGCACACAATGACTTGTAATATTCTATATAATTTACCTTCGGGAAGGTGAGAGGATCTATACCCAGCTCTGCGACAGTAGAATTTGTTTATTTTGTTTACTGTTACATTCCAAAGGCCTAGAAAATTGACACTTAATAAATACTTGTGAATAAATCTTTAAGTCATTAGCTACCAGATCTCAAAGCCCTAACTCTCAAGAAACAGTAGGCCCCAGGGCAGGGCCACGGTTCTCCCCAACCTTAGACTTCTAGGACTCACGAACACACGACGGCACTGTGATGATGGAAAGAATAAGAAAGCTGGGGTCAGGCAGACCTGTCTACTAACATACTGTGTGAGCTTGGGCACATCCCTTAACTTCTCTGAACCTCAGTTTCCTCATATATAAAACAGGCATAGTAATATCTATGTCTCAGGACTGTTGTGAGAACTGAAGAAAATAATATGCAAAGTAACCAGCAGGGTGCCCCTAGCCGTCTTCTTGAAGGGTTCTCTGGGGCATCAATAACAAGGAAAGGGCTATCCAGGGGTCTAGACGTTGCAACAGCAACCCCAACTATGGTATCCCACAGGACTTGCAGGACACTAGTGACTCATTAGGGTCCTCCCCCAGGTGTGAAATTACAAACTAGATTCACTACCAAAGGGGAAATCTTACAGCTTTAATTATTCTAAGAGATTATGAGTCTAGGATGTTTCCTAAGGCATCCTTGGTTGTGGTCCTCTTTAGATACCTGGAATCCAATGCCTTCCAAATAAGCAACCTTCTTAGGCCAGGCCACGAGGCCCACCGGCAGCTTTGTCTCCGGGATGCTCTATGCGCACCCCCACCCCCAAAGGCACGAGACAAGACTTGGCAGTAATAACCCGGTGAATAACACGGTCACTGGTGTAGAGCTGCCCGTACACCTCTCTCTGTCCAGAGGACTCTAAACATATTCCCTTCCGGGACAAGAGGTGGATCTCTGTGCGTTGCAAGACTCACAAGCCAGGTCCGAAAGGCAGTGTCTGAGCGCCTTCCTCTCACTAACGATGGTCTAGCCACCGTGGCTGCTGTTTAGCTACTCAAACAAGTGAATTGATTCCTCCTTTCTCTGGGACCTTTGTAGCTGAGGTCTTCTCCACCTGGAAGTGCAGATCTTCACACATAGATTCCTCTTTGTCACTCAGACATCAGCTTAAATGTCACTTCCCACTGAGCCCTGACCAGCCAATCTTAAAGTAGCCCCACCCCCACCCCACTCCCAGGTATCCACTTACTCTCCTTTCCATCACCCCAGTCCATTTCTTCAGAACACTTACCACTCTCTGATATTATCTTGCTCATTTATTTGTCTACATGCTTACTGTCTGCTTGCTCCTCCTTAAACCACAGAAGCAGGGACATTGTCTGTCTTATTCACTGCTGTATACCCTGCAGCTGGAACAGCGCTTCATCCAGAGTAGGTTTTCAACAAGTATCTGACAAATGAATGACTGTATCGATGAGCAAACTGCTTTGGGAAGAACTATGGGGCCCCAGTTTCAGGTGTGAGATCTGTAAGGAAACCAGGAGAAAAGGCACTGAGGAGACTGGCGTCTGTGAGTGCCCTCGCATGGGATTCACAGCCATCAGGGCGCCAAGTCCAAGCACCCTCTTCCCTCAGGTCCATCTGGTCTCGCCACCACTCCACATACTCCCTGGTAACCCCCCCCCCCCACACGCACCCAGTGTTTACCACAGAGAGGAAGAAGGTAGCTGTGTGCTCCTTCAGCTCAGATGTCACTTTAACACGGTCCGGGAGGAGATTCTGTGGCTTCACGTGCAGTCCAATGCTTTGGAGCTCGGTATCTCAGCATAAATTCCAATATGTGCTGAGTAAATGAAGGGCGTCCTCAGGAGGGCTGGGTTTCCCCTCCTTCTCCCTACCTACACGAGGTCTCCTCTCGGCTGTTGGATAGGTCCCGTCACTTTTCCAGGACACCTTCCACTCTAGCAGCTGCTCTGCACAGAGGCTCCGCACTAAGGCCAGGCCATGCACTCTGGCATTAGGGGTCAAGGGAAACCCACTCTCCGAACTGCCTCCACAGTGGCAACAGGGACTGTGCTGGGCTCTAGAGGCCCTGAACCCTCTACCAAGCCAGCTAGGGAAGGGGCCCAAGTCAACTATGGGTGTTTAACTAAATTGAGTGCCTCAAAGCTACCTGCGGACCAGCTTGGCCCCTAAGGCAGGGGTCTTAAAATGTGACAGGTGAGGGTGGGCTTCCTCAACAACAGCAAAGGGAGAGCTCTGGAGAAGAGATGCGGGAGGTGCTAACGCCAGGGGGTCCCTGTCCAGAGATTTCAACCCACCTCTGCCTGACACATCCTCTTCCACCCCACCCTCCCTGAGCTGTTTCATTTCCTTTCAGAAAACTTTGTTTTGGTTTGATATGTGCCTCTAGGCCTCTGGGAGAATTTTCTGAGCTTTGTTTCTCTTCTTGTTTCTAGGATACCTGAACTGCTCCGAGAGCAACAAGCGCAAGTAGGAACTAGAGAGTGGGGGATGAGGGGGGTGGGGTTAGGATTACCAGATAGGAAGAGAAGGAAGACAGAGGGGGAGGGAAAGAGTCTGCTTGGCTCACACAGACTTTGGTGGCCCCCAGATACCGCAGAGACACATCAGGGAGCTCCAGCACAGAGCAAAACTAAAACACCCAGAAAAGGGCCATTTGCAAAGAGCAAACTCGAAGTTCTAGGAAATCAAAAGGCCAGGAAGCGGATCAGGGCACTGCCCAGGGCTGGCCCAAGCCGAACACACTCAGGAAACCTACTAGAGGTGACTGCAGGGAAGCTTCCATACACCACCTGGAAGGCTGATGACTCCCAGGCGCACACATCAGGCTGGGACCTGCTCATAAACAGAAGCACACACCCTTAAAGGCGCCAGGCCTGGGGTCTAGGGCAAATGGGGAAGAGAGGGAGCAGGGCTCCACACTCCCCAGGGTAGGGACACAGGGCTCAGCACGCACAGAGCAGCAGCCCAGGCCTTTCCTGCCCGTCCCACATTCAGCCCCAGTCCCACCTCCAACAAGAAGGAACCTGGCTTTCCCAGGCCGAGGCAGGCATGAGTGGAATTCCCCGGAGGCAGACTGCACAGGGTATCCAGCAACAGAGATCATTCATCAACGTGTTTCTGGAGGGGGAGAAGGAGGCCAGCTCAGTCTCTGCAGGGGAAAGTCAGTGCCGCTCCCACAGTCCCCCACCACAGACGTCAAATGCCAAAGGGCCACTCAGAAGAGACAGACCCCAGGACCCAGGGGCAGGAGGCTCCTTGGCATAGACTGAGCTGCCCATAAACTGGGCTCTTTTCATTCGAAGATCAGGTAAACATCTTAGGGGAAAAGCAGCTTTGAAAAATAAGCAGCAAGTCTGGTCTCCCCCAGACCTAGTGCCATTTTAAAAGTAAGAGCTCGGCAGTTAGACTACTTGGGTTGGAATCCCAACACAAACACGTACTAGCTGTGTGACCTGGAGCAAATTGCTTACCCTCTTTGAATCTTAGTTTCCCTCCTCTAAAATATGGGATGAAAAAAGTTTCAACCTCACAGGGTTGATCTGAGTATTAAATAAAATAATTCCTATAAAGTGCTTAACAAAGCATCTGACACAGAAAACACTCCTGATAAAGTCAGGGATGATAAAAAAAAAATCATATATCTGAAACAAAAACTACAGGAGTTGCTGTGAAAATCACACTAGGGAACTCAGCATTCCCAAGTTGATGGTGAGAAAAGAGGCAGAGCAGGGGCCTTCCTATTTTCACGTTCCTGTGCCCAGCAGCAAAGAACAGAAGTTGACAGAGAGAACCAGAAGCAGGAGAGGCCCCAAGTCTCCGAAAGAAACACTTCTACAGAAGCTTCGAGTAACTATGGCTGGGGGATTCTCATCAGTAGAAACAGAGGAGTGAAAAGGCTACAAGGGAAAGGATACCAGCCCCAGAACCCTACCTCTCTGCCATGGCACTGACATGTCTCAGCGTGATCAGCGTAGTCCAATGTTCAGAGAAGCATTATTCATAACAGCCAAAAAGTGGAAACAACCCAAAAGCCCATCAACTGATTATCAGAGAAAATGTGGTATATCCATACAACGGTCACTCGGCCATAAAGAGGAATGAAGTACTGATACCCTGGTATGACATACACGAAGCTTGAAAACACGACACTTAGTGAAAAAAAGCCACTCACAAAAGACATGATTCCATTTATATAAAATGTTCAGAATAAGCAACTATATAGAGATAGAAAATAGATTAGTGGCTGTCTAGAGCTGGGGACTTTGGGGGGAAATAGAGAGTGACTGTTAACGGGATGTGGGGGTTCTTTTTGGGGTGAGGAAAATGTTCTAAAATTGGTTATAGTGATGGCTGCACAACTCTGTGGGTATACTAAAAATCACTGAATTGTACATATTAAATGGGCACATTGCCTGGTATGTGAAGTACATCTCGATAAAGCTGTTTTTAAAAACTACTAAAAGGTAGATATTAAAGATACGGAAGATGGTCTTGGGAGCTGTGTGTATATATACAATGGAATATTACTCAGCCATTAAAAAGAATGAAATAATGCCATCTGCAGCAACATGGATGGACCTAGAGATTATTATACTAGGTGAAGTCAGACAGAGAACGACAAATATCATATTATATCACACATATGTAGAATCTAAAAAAATGATACAAATGAACTTATTTACAAAACAGAAACAGACTCACAGACATAGAAAACAAGTTTATGGTTACCAAAGGGGAAAGGTGGGGGTGGGATATATTAGGAGGTTGGGATTAACATATGTACACTACTATACATAAAATAATCAACAAAGACCTACTCTATAGCATAGGGAACTCTACTCAATACTCTGTGATAACTTATATGGGAAAAGAATCTGAAAAAAGAATAGCTATATGTATATGTATAACTAAATCACTTTGCTATACACCTGAAACTAACACAACATTGTAAATCAACTATATTCCAATATAAATTTTTTTAATTTTAAAAAATAAAATTAAAATAAAAATGACTAAAAGGTAGATATTAAAGATATTGAAGATGGTGTTGGGAGCTAAGTGAACAAAAAGTGTGAATCTGTATGTGTAGGTGGGCGTGGATAAAAAGCAGGACAGGATGGCAACAAAGACAACAGTCAACAAAGAGCCTTTACGTGGCCCCATATCTCATTTATAAAAGTGGCACCAAAACATTAACCTGGATGTATCTCCCAGAAGATACCAGAAAACCCCTGCCCACCCCAACTGGTTTAGCATAGCTATAAACTTCCATGCAATAACACCACTTCCAAGACACTTACCCAGCTGGGTAGGCAACTAAACCCGATCGGGGGTCACAGGCAAGTCCTCTGCCTCCAGACACTGTTATTCCAAGCACCTTCTCCAAGGTCACCTGTTAGAGCAAGACAGAGAAGTGTTATGTTATGGACAGAGTGGAGCAGGGAAGGAGGTGCTGAAGGTATCTGGGACCTTATTCCATGCTGACTGCTTCCTGATGGCCCTGTCTTCTGAAAAATGGGGCTACTGACTTATCCAGGTTCTGATCTAGCCACAGGCCCCCTGATCACATGGGAAAAGGCCAGTGTACATCGCCAGCTTTTAACAGTGATCAAACTGCTGAGTCCATGGAAAAGAAAATGAAGTGGTTAAAATTCAGCTCATGGCCACGGAGGAACAAGTACTCCCCCAATCCAGGAAGGCTCCACTTACAAGATAAAGTTTTGGGTCCCCAGACTGGCCTCTTGGGTCTGTGAGAGACAGGGGAGGTCACCGATCTTCGTGCCTTGGCAGGCTTGAAAGAAAGGCCACTCTGATCTCCAAGAGCCAGAAGAATGTCAGGTATCAATTAGGTGACTCATAATATCCCTGATCTATGCATTCCATCACGCTCTTCCCTTCCATCAGATGTCTGCCAGTTCATACAGACTACAAGCCTAGAAGGCAGAGACGTGGCTTAATGCTGTGTTTTGCAAAGCACAGATGCTCAGAGTACTCTAATTATTATTATTAAGCCACAAGTCCAACAGAGATGAAAGGGAAACACACGTCAAATGCTCAGAGATTCTGAGAAGACGTGGCCACACGAGACATCTATTATCACTCTCTTCATCACTGTTGTTACCCCACACTGTCTGCAGGCCCTGGGACACACACTGGACTAACCACAAATTAGTTCCCTGATCTTTCTGCTAGATGATCCCATGTAAGACTCAGACTGCCCTGTGACCTCGTCACTCCACCTCGCCCTCTTCTACAAAATGTCTCACACGTCACTCCAGGTCCAGTCTCCTCTAGCACTGTCTGGACTCCCTGCACTGGTCCTCCTCAGGGAAGTCCTCAGTCTTCATTGGCTCAGACAGAGGGACTTCTGAATGCAGAATGGCCATGTAAACAGGCTAGAGTGTACTCTGCTAAGAGAGTCTTAGGGGCCTTAAGAGGGCGATGTGAACCACAAACACTTCGGGGTGTTCATATCTGTGGCAGGATGGTCTGCTCCTGGTCTAGGATGGTATCTAGAGAGGAGAAGCCCATAGTCAATTAGGGTAGTTTTAGGATCTCTCCTTCTCTCTTACTCTCCCAGCTGCAGAATTCCAAGGGCTCCTAGAGGGCCTATTTAAATTCTTATCTCCAAGGACCATTTTAGTTTGACTTAGGTTGGAAAGAAAGGCCCTGAGGTGGCCAAAGACCAAAAGAAGTCCCCTGGGATGTTGTAGTTAAAACTACTACCCCGGAAGGTCCCCAAGAGTCTTCTGTGCTTCTTGGGGATGTGGACCAGGAATTCCAGCATGTGTCTACTCACTGACACAGGCAGTTTAGTTCCAGGGCACCATACCTAACCACAGCCACCTGGCAAGCACCAAACTTGCCAGCTACCCTTGGGTCTTTCTGAGGCACTGAACCTAGCGGGGGATAAATTAACTTTGGCCTACTCTATACACTCTTGATATCTGCCCTAACTTATGCCTCCTTCTGTTCTTTTTCTCAGCTTAATGACCCCCACCTCCCGCCCCGGCACCCAATCATCTTTCTGAAAGGCCTGAGCACTGCATACTAACTGGAGAGCACAAAATAACCCTGGGGAAGTCCGGGGGGATACTCAGTTCAGGGCACCACCCCCTCTCCTGGCACTGTGCCTCTGGTTATCCCAGAGGGAGGGGTACTCAGGAACATTCCTGCTGCACCAACTGCCTACTGCAGAGAAGAGAGAAAGAGGAGCCTGAGGCCAGCATTACCCACATAGATGAGAAAGGTCACCAAAGCAAGCACTCAGCTAAAAGGCCACTCAACTCCTATTCCCTACAAGCTAATCTGATTTCAGGCAAATCCTTTGGATTCATGTTTGCATCAATCCCTCCCTTATGCTTCAGCTTTGGTCCCAAAGAATCAGACCAGTCTGTTCGTTCTCAGCTTGCCTTCCCTCTGACAGGAATTTGGGTAGGTGTTTTGTGGGTAGATGATCCAGTTCCACAGAAAATTAATTCTGGAACTAGTTTGGAGTTTTAGACAGCAATTTAAAGTATGAAGGAGATGTGAGTTAGACCCAAAAGACCAGTGTTTATCAAACGGTTTTGACCCCAACCCATGGTTAAGAGACACATTTTAGATCCTGAGCCAATATAAACATACATGCTCATAAAACTGAAATACAAGTTTCACAGAACAATACCTACTCTCATTGCATGTGATAAACTCCAATTTCTATTATATTCTATTTCATTAAAAAATAATTCTGGCCATGGCCCACTTTATTGATTTCATGACCTACAAGTGGACTGGAAGCTGCAATCTGAGAGACCATCGCTCCCCGCTGGGCCTGGGATTCATCTCTGGTCTCTGGCATCTTTGTGTTCTGTCACTTTCCTCCTAGGACTCTCCACAGCGGAGCAGACATCCGGGCTAGGAAACCCCACAGACAGAAGTTTGCCTGGGCTCAAAACTTGGATGATTTTCAAAGGATTTATGGTTTTTGGCTTCTTCTGGATTTCTGAGCAGCTATCCAAGGGAAAAAAAAAAGCAGTTTCCTTTGGCTCTGTGGAGGGGGAGGAGCAGGGGAAAAACATTCAGGGGCATCAGCTGGTTTTTATTTTATGTTCTAACTCAAACCAGCTTCCTGTTTGCAGGGAGGTTTGGGGCTGAGCTCCACTTTCAAAGGACCTAAGAGTCCAGAGCTCCTGCAAGGCCTCCAATGTCCAGGCTTACTCCTTCACGATGGACCCTCTCCCTCTCACAACCCTCTCCATATCCCTTCTTTCCAAAAAGGTGGTACAGCTTCCATCTACCCTAGGAAATGGAGACAAACCTGGACACCCCCTTGCAAACACACCCCAGGCTAAAAGCGCCCAAGGTGAAGCAGCTGTGTGCAGCAGCTGTGTGCAGCAGCTGGCTCGCACTGGCTCCGCAGAGCTGACTGTGCACCTCTTTTCCCAGCTCCATGTTCAGTGAGAGCACATTGGTATCCTGAAATCACCATGACGGGAGCACTTATACCATGAAGTCAGACAATGCTACAAATAAGGGCCCTTTTCCCTCACTCAGAAAGCGTGTAAACATCTACCAACACATCACTAAAGCTCAAGCAACTTTTCTCTCTCCCTTGGACGATGGCTGTAACTCCCATGTGTTCTCTCTGCTTCAGGCCTTGCTTCCTACAGTCTTCTTCTCAACATGGCAGGCCACGGTGATTCTTTTAAGAAATACAGGAGAACATGTCATTACGCTGCTCAAAAGCCTCCAATGGCTCACCATCCTTAAGATCAAATCCAAATTCTTTACCCTGGTTTAGAAGGCCCTAAGTCACCTGGCCTCTGGCTACCTCTCTGACCTCACTTCCTACACCTCTCCCTCACTTACTCCACCCCAACCACCCTGGCTGCCTTAAGCACCTCAAGTAGATTCTAGCCTCACGTCCTCTGCATATGCTATTTATTCCTTCCACTAAAATTCTCTTGCCTAAACTACTCACACAGCTAATTCACTCAGGTCTTTGCTCAAAGGCCTCCCCCACAGAGAAGGCTTTCCAGACTGGCTTTATGGCTATTACTCTATACCTAACTTATTCTGCTTTATTTTTCTTCACTGTACTTAGAGTCAGGTAGAGACCCAGCATTGATTATGTCTTTGTCCACATACTTACTGTCCATCTCCTCTACCAGAATATGAGCTCATAAGGGCAAGGCCCAAGTTGTGACCCCTCACTGATGCATCCCTAGCACTTTAAACAGTGCCTGGCACAAAATGGGCACTTTGATGAATAAATGAATGCATGGCAGAGGCTTCAGGAAGGGTGAAAGGACAGAGATGGGAAGAACAAGAAAACTGGGATATTTCAGGCCAGTAGAGTATCTAAAATATCTAAAACTGGTTGTGTGGGAATTCCCTAGCGGCTCAGTGGTTAGGACTCTTAGGTCCAGAGGTTAGGCACTTTCACTGCCATGGCCCAGGTTCAATCCCTGGTCAGGGAAATAAGATCCCTCAAGCCACGTGGCCAAAAAATAATAACAATAAAATAAAATAAAACCGGTTGTGACAGAAAGACCATATCCAGATGAGGACAAGCACAAAGGGAGTTTAATGGTACAGGTAAAATTTTGTTTCTTAAGCTGACAGTGGGGACACAATGGTTCACTCTATTATTCCACATGTCTTTAGTGTATATCTTAAATATTGCACAGTAAATGTTTAAAAGAGAGAAAAGATATGGTCCAGGATGTGGTGTGGGGCTCAGCACCTCAAGAGCAATATCCTTCTATAGTTCACATCCCTGACTTCTCTTTCTCTTCAAGCTACTTCGTTGATACTCGCTGACCCAGCAATGTGAGGGGAAAGGGTACAGAGATCTGAAGAATTTGTGTTTTTATTTGATTTAGGTTTCTCACTTAAATGCTTATAAGGCTGCACATGTTTATGATGCTCTGACATGTCTCTTCCTGTGGAAGTTTTCAAGGACCACTACACACATCCCTTCTCCTGACTGCTAAGTGTGGCAGCAGGTGATGAGATAGGGTCCCCTCAGCCTGGGTCCCTGAGTAACTCTGATGAATGGAGCACCCGCGCTGATCCACACTGAACTAAAGCATGAGCAAAAAATAAACTATCCGTTAAGTCAGGGAAAGGCTGAGGTGATCTGTTACCACAGCATGACCTAGCCCAGCAATTTTCACACTTTTTGGTCTCTTACACTCTTTGGCTTATTTACACTCTTAGAAATTATCAAGGACCTCAAAGAGCTTTTGTTTATACAAGTTATATCTATCAATATTTACTGCATTAGAAATTACAATGGAATACTTAAATATGTTTAATTTGTTCAAAAATAATAATAAATCCATTACATGTTAACACTTTTATTAAAAGTAACTCTAGTTTCCAAAACAAAACCAAAAAAATTTAGTGAGAAGAGTGGCACTAACATTCTTGCAAATCTCTTTAATGTCTGGCTTAATAGAAAACAGCTGGATTCTCCCAGCTGCATCTGCAGTCAGTGTGTGGTGATATGCTCTTCTACATGAAGATGCGGAAAACTGGGCCTCATCTGGATACGTTATTGGGAAAGAGGGCATCGCAGAGATCCTCTAAAAGGGTTTTGGGGGCCCTAGGGATTCTCTGACCACACCTTGGGAAGCAATAACCTAGCCCCTCTTGTATACTACAGCACCTCTCTTCATAAGGAAGCAAGCCCACTAGTATGAGAGTTCTGGCCTCAAGCATCATTTGAGGAAAATTAAGCAGGGAAGAGGCCCTATGAGAAAATAGCTGTCCTCAAAGTCAGAGATGGGGCCCCAAGTTCTGACAGGAACTTGAGCTCCAAATCCTCATGGCCCAAATGCCAATGAAATACAGCCCCAAAGACACACCAGTCCAGGTAACTGATTCTGGCCAGTGACTTGGAACACAACTGCTACAAGCAGCTGGCACCTTGATACATCCACAGTTCCAGTAACATCATGCATGAGTGAAAACTCAGAATTAGAAAGAGGGCACCCACTGTGTACTCTGCAGTGATCTCCCCCACATCTGAAACACAGCCTAGAAGGAGGGAGAACACTCGAGTTGTGACCCAGCCTTTCCTTGGGCAGGTGGAGAGTGCTGAGATGGGGGAAAGCCTACACCCACCTGAAAGAGAGTGTCATCTTTCCCCGGAAGCAAGGCTACAGGAAGGCAGAATTATTACAGATATACTGCAAAGGAAGGTTTGAATACCCACACCTCCCAACATGCACTAGGCAGGGCAGTATTGTATCCTCCTAAGAGAAAGAAGGAAAGCAAAATCATCCCTCACCGTAATGAGATAAAGGGATAACTTCATAATGGCCTATTCCCAAGAGAGACGGAAAGAATAAAGCCAAGTGTTCAGGAGCTCTTCTGGCTCTCATTAAAGTAGATGGAAAAAACAGGTGGCTCAGAGGTGACAGACGGGACTACTCACTCATACGAGATGGAATAGTATTTTCCAACATGTAGATTGTAGCCTATTAATGGGATTTGAAATTGATTTAATAGGTAATGAATAATTAGAATAGAGCAAAAAATAGATCTCACGGCATGTAGTAATGTACTGATCATGAAACTTTATTTCAGGGGTGTGTGTGTATGGTATGCACTGGGTCACAATGTAAAGTGTAAATACACAATGTAAAGTGTATTTCTTAATGTGAGTTGTTCTCATAAATGTTTTTTTTTCAATTAATTAATTAATTTATTTATTTAATTGGCTGTGTTGGGTCTTTTTTGCTGTGCGCGGGCTTTCTTTTTTAGTTGTGGTGAGTGGGGGCTACTCTTCGTTGTGGTACACAGGCTCCTCATTGCCATGGCTTCTCTTGTTATGGAGCACGGGCTCTAGGCGTGTGGGCTTCAGTAGTTGCGGCACATGGGCTCAACAGTTGTGGCTCACAGGCTCTAAAGCGCAGGCTCAATAGTCGTGGCACACGGACTTAGTTGCTCCACGGCCTGTGGGATCTTCCTGGAGCAGGGATCGAACCCGTGTCCCCTGCATTGGCAGGCGGATTCTCAACCACTGCGCCACCTCGGAAGCCCTCATAAATGTTTAAAAGTCACCAGGATGCTGTGGGGGTCCTAAGATGAGGAATACACACACTCAACCCTCTATCCTCAAAATCCACTAAGGAAGATGAATGATATCTACAAAGCAATCCAGTGTGCGGTGAGGGTCATAAGAAAGATATACAGTGCTCAAAAAGAAGGAAGAAAGATGATTTCTGAACAGGATCAAGAAAGGGAAACAATGAAGCCTTCCTGGAAGACTAGATGGAATATGGCCTGGGCCTTGCAGGAAGGATAGAATTTTGACAGATGGAAATACAGAGAAAGGAATTCTCAGTAGAAGTTGTTGCATGAGTGAGTTCAGCAGAAGGAAACAACAGAATAGGTGAGCAACGGTGAAAGCAAGGACTTTTTATAGGAGACTTAGGTCAGGAGAGGTAGACTGCAACCAGACCAGGAAGGGCCTTGATTGCCAAACTAAGTGGGGTCATCTGGAGGCTCTGAGAAGCCAACGAAGGGTTTCAAACCAGGGACACAATCAAAGCTATGTTTGGTGATGATGTATATAAGACACAGCACAGGCAGGGAGCCCAATTAGGAGGCTATTACAATAGTTCAGGTGAGAAGTAATAAGGATCTAGACCAGCATGAAGATAGTGAGAGGAGAAAAGATATAATGACAAAGAAAAAAATGACAAAGCAAATAGAATTTGCAAGACTAGGCACTGCACAACTTGGGAGGAAAAAGAAGACTCAAATTCTGAACTTCAGAGACAGGGAACAAGGTGGTGCTATGAAAAGAAATGATGCTATGATCAGAAAGAAGAGCCAGGTCTGGACAAAGGGGTACTGATGGGAACCGAAGATGTCAGTATTAGACACGTTGAATCTAAGGCACTTCAGGAATATTTAGTAGGAACCACAGAACATTCGATTTAGCAACGTACACATGGAATCAATGTTTGGGAGAGAGGTAAGGACTAGAAATAGATATTTAAGAGTTATTCACATGGAGGTGAAAACCACCACTGAAAGTACAATGAGGTGGGAGAAGACGGAGGGAAGGGAGAATGAGGCTGAGGACAGAAATGTGGAGAGTAGCTCTTTTTAGAGTATGGAGAAGTTGAGGGCTCAGGTAGTTAGAAAGGGAGAAGGAGAACCAGGAAGTCAGTGAAGGGGAGAGTTCCCAGAAGGAAGGGGTAGTCAGTGGAAGTGCTAAAAAGAAGTGACGAAGCAAGAAATGGACTCTTCAGAGTCCAAAGCCATCTGCAACATAGGTGGCACAGTACAGGGTGCCAAGCAGTCCCAGCCCCCTAAACACATGATCTCAGGAACTCTAAGCAAGAACTTCTGAACTCTTCTGGTGTCTCTCTCTTTAGTCCCTAGATGCGATCAGCCCACAAGCTAGAGAAGAGGTACGAGCCAATGAGAGATCCAGTGTGTGGAGCCAAGACAACACTGCTAGAGAAGGGCTTCTTGTTGAGCCCAAGGTATACGTGATTCAGATCTGTTCTGGCTTTCTTAGAGTAAGGGACACCTATAGGGAGTCTGCAGTGGCAAGAAAGCAGCTGCTCCCTCAAGAGAGAAAACTAAGGGGCCAGGGCCACAAAAGGCCAGGGTCATCCAGGATTTAGCTGACCTCAAACCGGTAAAGAAACCCCAGCAACTGGGAGGAAGCCGATCTCTGTTTTGGTTGCCATGTTTTGTTGCAACAATTTCTTTCTTCCCCCTTCTCCCTTGCTCTACTTCTCAATCCCACTCAATACAAGTTCTAAATACCTCAGTTATAAGTCATTCCAGCCAAACTATGGGCTTGCTATTTCTATAAACAAGCATGACACAGACCTGTCCGAGGCAGAGCCCTCTCTGCCTTTCCCTCCCTTCCTGCAGGTTAAGAATAACTATGCCTGTCTCGCCCACACACTACACTCTAAACTCACAAAGCAGATTCTCCACCAGATTCTGAGAACTGCCACTTATGCAAAAGCCACAGAGGAAGCCCAAGGCCAGGGCTTTCTGTAGAGACTTAGCCGGCCGGGCAGAGACCCAGTGACCAGCCCTGGGAGGGGGAAGGGGGAAGCAGGTATCATGCCCAAACTCACTCACTCCTGCTCCTTCAGAGTCCAAAGTGCTATCTGGTCAGAGGCAGGAAGGGACACAACAGCCACTACAAGACTGTAGAAGAGACCTTGCCTCTCTACTCTGCTCCTGGTTTCTGTGGCTGATTTACAGTTCTACTGTCTATACTATGAAGTCTCCCAGAAACAAATAACCTCCAATATGACAGAAAAACCAAGTCCCCTCACTAGAGCTCAAGATTAGTTAGAGTTGAGCCAATTCTGCAGCGCTGGGATTAAAATAGCCTCAGCTTCTAAGGAAGGTGAGTCTGCCACTGCTTGGGAAGAGGTGACCTTAGAGATCCATTAGCCATAAGCCCCTGGAGGCTAGAGAACAGAGGTTCCCAATTCCCACTCATCAGTAGAATTACTCAGAGGGCTTAACAAGTTTGTTTTCTCTTTTTCTTTTTTAAATAGCAGTCCCCACCTTTTATGCATCCCCTGCCTCGGCAAGATTCTTGATCAACAGCTATGGAGTTGGTGGGGGGAGGTGTTCAAGAATCTGCATACTGAAGCTCTCCAGGTGGTTCTAGTGATTCATCAGGTAGGGAACTATTCAGTTAAAGCATTTTGCCTTTTTTATTTCCAAATTTCAACCCCTTCTGGGACTAGGGAGAAAACAATGCTCTGAGTATTCTTAACACGAATACCCAGACCCACGGGCTGCAAAGGGCCTTGGGCAGAGAGAGGATCTACAGCTATAACAGATACATTTAGTGAATGTGTGCTCTGTGCCAAGAACTGTGCTAAACACTGTATAAGATCATCTCATTTAATACTCTTGACAACTTTATGAAGGACTAGTATTATTTCCATTTTGGAGATGAAGGAGTCAGGTAAGTAGTGAGTGGAAGAACCAAGATTCAAACCTAGGTCTGCCTGGTTCCAGAAACCGTGGTGACCAAGGAGGGAGTTCAGGGTCTCCAAAACCACCAGAGTGTTGCAGTTTCTGAAAGAGCACAAAGGGAAGTCACCATGCCATCGTGGAGGCATCAGGGACAGGTCTGAGAACCAAGGTAGAAGGCAAAGGGCACAGGATGAAGTAGAGGGGCAAAAGGGTCCTCTCCTGCTAGCATTAATGTTTTTTAAAAAGGAGCAGGCCTTATCAGTAGCTTAAATGGGTCTACACATGGGTTCTGACCTCTCCTCACTGAGATGGTCGCAGAGAAAGAGTAACACAGGGTCTTCCAATGTCAGAGTACCCCATGTGATAAGAGCTTGCTCACATCCAGCTGGCACTAGAACCTACAGTCAACACGGACAGCTGATACCCATTTCCAAGGCAACTGACATTACCGTGTCGGAAGGAGGGGATTATGATATCGTGTGCAGATGGAGGAAGAGGTAAGGATAGCATCAGACCTCAGACCAGAAAGCAGGGAATGAGGGGCCTCTAGCTTAAGGACTCAATTTTAATACAACTAACAGCAGGCGCCCAAGTCCAAAGACCAGCTTGAATAACACAGTGTCTGGTACAGAGCAGGCATTCCTACCACCCGCCCCCCCTTTCCCCGTTACCAGAAAGGCAAGGAGAGGAGACATCTCAATTTAAGCAACCAGAATAAAGGGGAAAAAATTTTTTTCCTCTCTAAGGTCAGTCCTTGCTGTACCAAGACCAGAACCACAAACACAGCTTTATGACCTAAAAATCTTATCAAGAAGGGTCTAATTGTTCCTCATTCACCACCTCTACATGCCTGAGTTTTCTTAAATCTCTTGGTTTCCAAACTTTATAACCAGGGAGAATACTAACTGTTCCTTATCTGGACGAAGTGTGCAAAGTGAGTGTTCTGGGACAAGGGGAGTGGAGAGGACTCTCAGTGTCCCTGCAATCATGCCAACTTGTTCCATGAGACTCTCCTAGAAGAAGGAAGGTCTCGTCAACGTGTTATTCTCTATAACATTCTCACTCCCTTTCCATTCCTAATGCAAACACCCTGGTTGAGGCCTTCAGCGCCATACTCCTGGATACAGCAACAGCTTGCTAATCAATCTCCTTACCGTAGACCCTGTCCTCCTCTCCCCTACCCATTAGAATAATCTTTCCATAGCACAGCTATGATTATGTCCCTTCCCTGCTCAAAAACTTTCAGTGGCTCCTTAATGCCAACTGAATAAATTATAAATGTCTCAGCCTAGCATCCATCTGTCAATGGACCCTATTATTCTTCTAATTCTTTTTCCTTCTCCTCACCATATGAATCATGTGCGTGTGTCAAGCTGGATTATTCACTATCCAGGAGCTCTGGGGCTTTTGTTTATATCCTTCTGCCTGGAATGCTTTTCCCTTCCACCACCCCATACTGAAACCCTACCCTTCCTTCAAGAACCAGCTCAAATATCACATCCCCTATGATTCTTTCTGTGATTACCCTGGCCAGAAGTTACTCCTCCCTCCTTGGTATTCTTACAGCAGCACTGAATTTCCATCATTCACACGGAACTAAGTTCACATGCAACTAAGACCTGGCATAGCCTAAATAAATAAATAAATATTTTTTTAAAAGAAATGAATTATCTCAAATTCAAGAAGTTGATGAATTTGTGAGAAAATATTTTTGTGTCCTATTATTACTAAAGAAACAAAGTTTATTATACCAGATATATTTTCCAACATTTGTACATAACTGCTTTATTTTTTTATTTTAATTTTTTTTTGGCACACGGGCTTAGTTACTCCGCGGCACGACATAACTGCTTTAATAAAATGAGTATACAGATTTTTAAATTTAAACATTTTAGACCTAAATATGAAATACACATGTTTAAACTGGAGAGACTTCTATCTTTACTGGTTTTTTTCTACTTACAAAAATAACACAGACTCATTATTAAAAAATTCCAAGATTATAGAAATGTAGATAGTGAATGTCCACCATAATCCACAATCCCCCCCTGAGGTAATAACCAATTTTAACAGCAGTTTGGTATTTATAGCCTCACATTTTTTTCTACATATATACTAACATACATGTTTTAACAAAATATAATCATTAACATAAAAACTGTTGTACAGTTTGCTTTTTGTCACTTAATAGATGGTGTATACCCTCTCATGTCAGTATAAACAGACTGAACTCATTCTTTTCAACAAGTACAATGTATTTCATTTTTTGGATGTACACCAATCTCCTACTGATGGTTACTTGGATTACTTCAAAGATTTCTCTACCGTGAATAACGCCAAGAACAAAAAATTCAGTTATATACACTGCTGTGTGGTGTGAATGTTTGCACAGTGTAAAATCCCAGAATTATAACTGCTAAATCAAAAGATATGAATACATAAATTTTCTTCTAATTGTCCTCTAAAAAAAGGTTAGATCAATGTCTGCTTTCACCAACAGCGGAAGGGTCTGAGTGCACTTGTTTCCCCACATCTTAACATATATTTTCTTTAAGTAAAAATTGTTTAAATACAATATTTCATTCTTGTCCCAACATTAGAAACTTAAAACAATGGGTCATAAAATTGATCTGTTTTCACTCTGCCTTTAAATTCTTAGTTTGAAAAGAAGTTCTAAGACTTATTCACTTCCCAAATTACTTCCCAATATAATGAATTAGCCCCAAAAGAAGAAAAAAGTTATATTTATTTCTATTGAAGCTACGACTGTTAAAAAGCATGCTTGTTACTCCAGTGATTTCCAGACACAGTAAATTAGGATGCCCCCCACTCCTGATTCATTAGCTTGACTTTTTTAATTCCCCCAAATTATATACATAGCCCTGAAATAAATTACACAGTAGTTAGTATCAAAAGAATATTTGCTAAGCCTTTCTTTTGGTCATTAGTTATAGTTGATACAAGTTAATATTGGCAAGAAAAAGGTGCTGAAGATAAGTCACAATAAAAAGCTGCCTAGGGAGGATGATTCAATGCTGGAACAGAAGAGTCTGAACCTGCAAAAGAGGACTTCTCACAAATGGAAACTTGAAGGAATAAAATCTTGCCAGCAAATCAGAAGAAAATTCCTGGATATTCTAGAAATCTATGGACCCTGATAATATTAGCAACCCCGTAATAGCTATAAACTTATTTAGACCTTACAATGTGCCTTCACGTTCATTTAATCCTCACAACAGCCCTGGGAGAAAGCCATCAGTATTCCAATTTTACAAATGAGAGAGAAACCAGTTCCCTCAGAAGTAAGAGGCTGTCCCACCAGCCCCTACTATACAATGGGCGCGTGCGCGCACACACAGACACACTCACACACACACAACAGCATGGCTACTTCAAGTATAGCCCAAGGAAGAGCAGCATGGGTGTCACTTGAGAGCCTGGTAGTAATGCAGAGTCTCTGGGTCTGAATCTTAACCTGCATTTTAACAGGACCACTGGCCTCTTGCCCCCACCCACTAATCTGTCTACACCTTAACTCAGAGAAACCTGTTCACTAGCCAACTATGAGGTAAAGTCTCTACCACAGCTGCTACGGAGGCCTCACAAGGGAGACCAAAGCAGCCTGGGGAAAGGAAGGACATCATAAGGAGGAAGGCCAGGTTTAGAAAAGTCAGCAGCAGGTTATTATGTTATATGAAAACCATCATGGTGTGCAAAGATACTGTGCTTTCCCAAACAGAAGCTGACCAATAGTGTCAGGTACCGGAGGCAAGCCTGCAGCCTGCCTGTTGCATGTTTAGTCCTGACAAGCAGCTGCTTGCTTTTCTCTAGGCAGTAGCTGAGTGATGGCAAGAGGCAAGGCTTCCGAGCATGCTCCAAGCTCCTCCCCCATGATCACAAACTAGCTTGGGGCTTCCTCTCCTCAGCACTAACTGCGGCCGCTGCAGGAAGCATGCATTAAGATTCCATGCTTTTGCGCCCATAATGTTATCCCTGTTGCCTATTTGAGGAAATAAATCAAAATAATACAAGTTTGAGATGAGGTGAGGCAAGGCACTTGTTTGCTCAACGAACTTAGCCACCCTGAAGCCCACCCAGCCAAACAGTCAGGTGGGCAAACGACCTCATTTTTGCTCATTTTCATGTTCACTGAACCCCAAGTGTCATCATCCAGGTCAGCCCTGGCACAAGGTATTTTAGATCCAGTTTCTTTCACAAAAAATAGGCATTTCAACTCAGCGAGTCTCCACAGCTTCAAAGACCAGGTCAGTGTGGCTGGGACAGCCACAGAGGTAACAAAGAGGTGGAGAACAGGGGTGAAGAGGGAGAGATTTGAGGTAGGTGGCACCAGCAAGCAGTCAGGAGTGTGAGCTACACAATCTACCACCAACTAAGAGCAGAACAGTTTCAAGCCTCATGATACCCACACACAAAAACAACCAAGGCATCTGTTGGTCTCCACTTCACTCCCCCACCTCGTTCCAGCCCCAAGAGAGAAGCAGCAACTGCTTGTGGCTTATGATCAACTGGAACCACACAGCTGTGCCCTGTCAACTTGACCTTCACATACCCACAGAACCACAAGTTGTACAGTTCCTAACGGGACCAAAGGATGAGAAGTTGGGATACAATTTGGGAAACCTAGAGCTGGGAGTAGGAAGAGGAGCAAAGATGCAGAGGGACAAAGGTTACTGAATAATGGTTCTAAATAACATTCTAAGAAGCCCATTAAATTAACTTTTATGAGGAGTGTTGGAGGAAAAGTATATTTTTTAAGGTACTGCACTTTTCTAAGCTGATCGTAGATGTGACTCTTGGCTACAGCAATACTGGGCACACTTCTGTGCTCAGTGTTATGTTTTGCACATGAAGACTCCCTGGGGGACTACAGGATAAAGATTAAGAGCAGGCTTTGGAGTTAAGATAGCCAAGATTTGAACCTAAGCTCAGTCATCTACTGGCTATATAACCTCCTCTCCTAGCATCAGTTTCCTCATTTACACAATGGGGATAGTAACAGTACTTACAGTAGGGTGGTGTGAAATGTAGATGAGATAATATGTGTACACACTTAGCACAGTATGCAGCAAAAAAACTCAATAAATGTTAGCCATTATTACCACTACAAATATTATTATTTCTAGCATTATTCTTGTAAGATAAAGACAGGAAGTACTGATAATAAAGGCTGGAAAGGGGTGGTTTCAGTAAGCATACTACCTGGAAATGCTGAATGGCACAAATCTATAGTGGTTGGGAAAAGAAGAAACTTGAAAAGTAAAAGGACAAATAGTTAAGATCAAGTCCTTGGGTATTTTAATTTTTAACAATAAAATCATCTTAATTACATTAGACAAAAATCTCATCTCACCTTAACGACACCATTAGCAACACATCCTTCAGAAACTACCCAACACCTTGGCAGTGCTCTATTTCTTGACTTGGCAGGTGGTTACACGAACAATCATTTTATAATTATTCACAATACAAGGTTATATTATTATATTTCATAAACTTTTCAATGTCTGTTATATTTCACAATTTTTTAAAGTTTTGTTTTAAGTGCAAGCACCTTTAATGGATCAGCTGAACTCACAGGGAAATGACCAGAAACACCACTAAAGGAGCAGGGGAAGCAAAGATAGAGGAAAGGGATGTCTGGAAGTCAGAAACTTAGTGCAGCATGAGTGAGAAGCAATGTTCAAACCCAGAAGAACTTGAGGAATTCCTTCTCAGGATTCCTCCAAAGGAGAATGTGACAAAGTGGGGGAAGAAAAACCAACAAAACAGCTATGTTGTTTCACAAAGTGTTGTTCCAAGATCTTCCAGTATATCTAAATCTCAACTATGAATGAAAGGAGAGGGAAGGGAAAGTATCTTTAGCTCCATTCCAGGTTTAGGGGGAGAGATAAGGTATATAAACTTAAAAATCTAACCTAAAAAAGAGAGATTGTTTTATAGACTAGGGAAGAAACACACAAAGCATTACACACATTCTCTGTGATAAAATGAGACAGGGTGGAACTCACTCCCCAGAAGTCTAAGAGGAGATATCCGTATTGTGAATTTATTCCTCTGTAAGCGTCCTTCAAAACCAGAGGAAAATGCTGTGGCCAATTAAGAAGCACTGTGGACTTGCTGATACAACTGTCAGGAGGAAGGAAACCAAGATTTGGAAAATCTGAACAACCAAAAATACCAACCCCAAAGATCTACACTGCCCAATCTGTCACACTCACTTTATTTCTTGCCCTCCCCCTCCCTTTTCTTTTTAAAAAGAGGTAACAGAAGTTAAAGTAAAATCTACAATGTGAATTTGATTCAGTAAACTTCCAAACAGGTGCGCAGCTCTCACTCCACACCTTTACTGAGAACTGATGTAAAAGAAAGTTGATAGAAGCCTGGCCCTGTCCTGCATTAAACAACAGAGCCCAGAGGAAAGGCTTAGCTTGTAGCAGCGGGAATGTGATGCATAATATAACAAATCCCACAGAAAACACTGTAGCTTTTTTTCCTACCAACACAGCAGTCTGGACATGAAGTAAAAACCAACAGATATTCTGAGAACAACAGTGGGACAGACCATGTTCCCAGAGAAGCTTAGTTTGAATAAACATAGTCCCAAATTTCAAGCCCTAGACTGTTTTCCAAACAAAGGGGCAGTGATAACTGCCACAAGTTCAATTTGAGACTCAGGGGGTTGACAGAGAGGTTATAGATATCAGGCTGAAGCCTCATTTCTATGAATGTTTTTTCATTAGTCAAGAAATAAAAACACACAGATAACAAATGGAAAAGAGAAGTAAAGTCAGAGAAACACCAGTGGCCCCAAAGACACTCAAAATACCAGCAAGAAATAAGACAGTGACTCAAACAGATCCAATGGGGGAAACTCGCCCTAAATTACAAGCTGAGAGATGGAAAAGAAACTTGGAAAGCAGCAGTGCTGGTAGACTCTGAAATGAGTGAGGCCAAGTAGATGAGGGGAGGCTTTGTAAGACAACTTAAAGCCTGAAGAGGCTGGGCTATTTTAGACAGCAAAGCAAGAGGTGCTGGGCTGCAGAAAGAAGAATCCTCTCCCTCCAGTGAGACTTACTTTGAAGGCTGAGGGCAGCTGCAGGCACCGGAAGGAAAAGGAAATGGAGATCAAAGGAACAAGACCAGAACACCTCACACTTTTCACTGTACACCAGCTGTTCTGAGGAGCTCAAGACACCTCACAAGCCTTAACTGAAGAATATATCAGAGATAGAAAACTCAACAAGTACCTGCCCAAATTCACTCACAAAGACAGGTGAGGGGCGGCGCTGCTGGCCACAGGAGCCTCTACTCTCAGTGGTCTGTTCTAGGTGGGGAGCCCAGAGAGTATGTATTAAACACTAAAAACTCTTGGTTGCTATGAGTCCCAAGGGCAGTGGGTAGTGGAATGGTGATAAAAAAAACTGGCCAGGACTCAGGGGTATTATCACAAAGTTTCCTATTTCTGCCCCCAAGGGAAATTCCTGCTGATCTGTCTTAGTAAGGCAATGATCAGCTCCTTACATCTGACCCTACAACAGGGCACTTCTCTCACATCTATCCCTGATACAGCAGGTTAACAGAGCAATTAGTTTAGAAGACACAATGGAGATTTAAAAAATTACTCAAGGAGAAGAGTATACTTACTGGGCTAGCTTTATACAGTCTTAAGAAGCCTCAATGAGGACTTGGGTATGAAGCCAATACATTTCAGGGTCCTAGCATGTAATCCAAGGGTTCATAACCCAACAGTGGGCTTTTGCTGGAACTTAATATATATACAACTAACAGACTCTACCCCCAGAGGTTCTGATTCCACATAGATAGGATAGGGCCCAGGAATGTGTATTTTTTTAAAAGTTGCACAGGCATTCTGATGTTTTACTGCCCTCCTGACCTCTCCCCCAAGGTGAGTGCCATCAAGCTAGACCCAGTGATCCACAAATGCTTTGAAAATGAATATGACTCCTCACTACCAAACAGGCAGAATAAAGTCTCAATACTAATATGTGGGCTCGAACACTAATCAAAAGCTAAAATTAGATTACGGCCAGTTTTTTCTTCTCTATGAAACTCACCTACACAAATTCTTCTTACCACCACATATTACAAGGCTCAAAGCACCACCATATAATCAGGCAGGAGAAACACTGGGGGAAGAAATGGCAGGGCAGGGGGAGGGGATGTGCAGGATGATAAATTAGATTTATATTCATAAAAACTGAAAAACTGGAAGAAAGTTGCAGTATGTTGCCCATTGTTTCCAAAGGGATAATCTATAACTCAGATTGGATGAATGGCTGTTAATAACAAAGAAGGTTTCAAAACCTCACTCACTCACTTTTTCAAAACCTAACCCTCCAGCACAGGCGATCCTTTTGTATCCCTAACTTAAATTTTGCCTGCTTGGCTTCAGTCCATTTCTGTCCTTTGTTAAAATGAAAAACAACCCAGCTCCTTCCACATAAAAATCTTTCAGAAACTTTAAGAAAAGAGGGGGAGGGTTAGCCACCAAGAGCACACACATTTGCTTCTTAAGGAAAACACAGTTCAACTGAGATGAGAGAAAGAACTGACAGTTGCACAGGATTTGAAGTTGAAGGGTGTTTACAACTGATAACTTTGAGTTACACTTCATCAAGATTCGGCAGATCTGGCCTAAAACCTCAAACGACTCTTTTCCAATTCTATTACACTGCAGAGACTTCCTTCCTTCCCTTAGAGAAAGTTTAATAAAAATCCCAGCTCTCACCTGCTCTCTCTCATAACTTACATCTCCACCTCCACTGGCTCTCACTTTGACTTTTAACCATATTTTAACCATATTTTTAACTCGGTCTCTCCTGAATTAAAAAGCCTTTAATGAGCACTACCTTCTGCATATATGTACTTCCCCTTCTCTCTAATGCCCCTCACAGCTACATAGGCTATGTCTATTTCTTTTTTTTTAATTTCTTTTTCAACATTTTATTCTTCCCAATTTTGATTTCTCTTCTAAAGAGGTCACAAACTCCTTCCGATCAATCGCTATTCTTCTGGAATTTCAAATTTATCCCCACCGTATTCGACATCTTTCAGTACTTAGTGCACTGCTTACACTGCTCGAAACAGCGTCTTATAAAGGAGAAAAAGAACATGGCCCTGACCTTAGGAAATGGAGACATACATAAAAGAACAATCAGAGATTGGTTCCAAGGTAGTAGGGCTAGTCAGAGAAGGCCCTGTGGCTCCAGTAAATACAGAGTTGGATCTAAAAATAAGCGGAGAATTTGGTGAAAAGGCGCCTTTAGATAGAAGGAACAGTTATGATTCAAAGCAGCAAGCCATATGAGGTAAGAGCTGCATAAAGGCCCTCTGTCACTTCCTTCTTTGCCCCCACCCTCCACAAAAGGCATATGTCTTCTGGTCTTCAAATTTTGTTTCAGAGTTCGTTATCCATGAATCACAAGCTCTCTGACTGTTTCCACAGCTACCACACATTAGAGCAGCTCACAAAGCCTTGTATACCTGCTCTTAATGTTGGTTACCACAAGGCAGGCTTTTAGAATCAACTCAGGTAGAGAATCTTCAATAAGGAGTGTGGGGAGTCAGGCACCTGCAAGGGCCAAGGCACACAAAGGCAGCTATTACTTTTGGGTGCTAAAGACATGCACCAGCACTCTTGCCCTGTCAGACTATTCAAGGGTCATTCAACCTCAGCTAAGTATTTCCTTCATTCACAGCTCTAGGACAAACAAAGCCATTTAAAGCAGTCTGAAGCTCGGAATTCCTGTTTGAAGCAGGGATGTTAAGTGGTGATGCCAAGGATTCCCCTTCTCAGTGTTTTCCTGGAGAGGTCTCCCCTTCTCTTGCCTCAGAACTCACAATTCAAGCATCCCTCCCGCTGTGTTTTTCTAATCCCCCTAAGCTGATTTAGGTCCCCTCCCCTATGCTGCCATTAGCACCTTTACACATACCTCTAGGACAACACTTACCACACCATGTTGTAATGATTTGTTTACATGTCTGACTAGCCACAAGCTCTTTGATGGTAAGGATAATGTTTTATTCATTGCTGATTCTACACATAATAGGCACACAATAAATGTCTGTTGAATGCATTAATGATGAATGACATGGTAAATTTTAAAGAATGGTGACAGTACTGTCCGGATTCCAGACCAAAATTACAGTAAGTATTAATACTGAAGACTAAACTCCCATCATACATTTCTATTACCTATACCATTCTTGGTCAGAAAAAGAGGCCAAAGATATGAGAAGATGGCTCTAATAGTGCTGGTCATTGCCAAGTTACCAGCCAAGAATACGAGAGCTCACAGCACTAAGAATGACCCAACACAACAAACAAGTGAACAGAGCCAAACCTAAGATGCTGCCTGTATTTCAGGCTCCTGCCTCTGGTGACCATGAACAATGACTAACAAGGGTCCTTGGAAAAGTCACTATCTCCACAGCCATGCAACCTGGTGGCCAATTTTGATTCCTGCTGAATGAAATTCACAGGAAAGGCGTTCGCCTTATGACCAAATCCAAGTAAGGTTCTGCTAAGGGAGAGGGATCCGAGTTGTCTTCCCAGAACTCTGCCATGCTGTACGTTAGCATTCTAGATCATTTCCCACTGGGTTCACTCACTCATCTCTAAAGAGATATGGCCAAGGCAATAAAATGCTGCTGTCTCAAATGCCTCTCCCTGTAGCAATCCTGCACCACCCAGACTACTGTGTTTACAGGCTGTTAATATGACACAAAAGTCTAATCTGATCCTGTGGGAACAAGGTCCCAGGTTCCCTCAGGGATTAACTAAATTCAGTCTACTTTTGTACTCCCAAACTTGTGGGGCTCTACAAAGTTGAAGAAAGCATAAACACCTACACCCAAACAAGTGAGGGGGTGAAAAGGGACTTGGTCTCTGAGGAACTTCTGCACAAGGTGGGATACAGCAAATGAGATAAGCAATGTTCAAGGGCAAATCACAATGCTTGGCTGGCAGATACTTGGCCCCTTGCATGTTATCATTCCTAAAAAGCCAAGAAACTCCAGTTAAAACAATTCACGTCTCTTGCACAGACAAATTTGTTTTGACCTCAGGGAAGAGCATTTACCAAGCCAATTTCCCCAACTAGGTGTTTTAGCATATTTCTTTCTGATACCACTGTCTTAACCCCAGCTGTGACACTAACACTTGTGGCTACCTTAGTGGCAGCTTGGCCCTTCACAGGATATGTGGTCCCACTACCATCTTCCAAGAAGGAAAACTGAGTCATAACATGTCAACTGGCTTCCCCAAGCAGACTTAGTTTGTAGTGAGGCCACAATTGAACCCAAGTTGCCTTCCTCATGTTCTTCTCTTTTCATGGATGACTCTCAGTATGCTCACCCCTGCTGCTCTTTTCCCTTTAACCCAAAACTAAATCATTGCTTTCTTGAGGGGCAGAGACCGGCACACTTGGTCCTTCAGCGCTAACATGAGCTTCCAGTTCCCCTCTTTCCCAAGAAAGAGTAAGGTAAAAGACGTACATGGAGCAGAGGAGGGGAGGGGAGCACAGGGGTGGCTCCCAAGACCAGGACTCACCTTGGAGCTGAGGTCCTCCCGCCGGTTTCCTGCTTTACTCCTGCGTAATTTGATGGATGGGGATCGCAGAAGGTTCTTGATCCGGCTGGTAATGGTTGACCCTTCCACAGCCATCATGATGATGAGGCCCCTGGACAGTTTCTGGCCCAATCTTGGGATTTGTCTCAACAGCGGCACTGCTTTCCCACTCCACAGGACCTTCCAGTATGCCCTTTCACTGACCTGAGATGGCAGAGGCCACCTTACCTTCCTCCTAGCCGTGTCTACAGCTCTTACCTCTAGGTACTGCCCTCTCCCTTTGCCCCATCCCCACCTTCAAGCCCTGAGCGGTTTCTCACAACGCCTTAAGGACAGACTCATGAAAAGGGGGTTAAAAAGCCCGAGCTGCGAGGAAATGCCAGTCCCACACCTGCCAGAGGCGTTCAACGGAAAGGATGGGATGGGCCCTAAAAGGGCTAGTGGCTGGTCTGATTCCCGTTAATTCCCAACTATTCTCATGGCAACTGCAGTGTCCAAAGGAGGAGGCCGCCGAGGCCACCGAGGAGTCCCAAAGGGGTCCTGAGCACCTGCGCTGGCGGCCGCAGGGACACTCAGAGCGGCGGGGCTCGTTGTGGCCCTGCACCCCGTTCTGCCACGGGAGCCTCCCTCCCCCACCCACGACCCTCCTGAGCTCGCTCTCGGCCCGCCGCAGGAGCCCTAAACCTTTCCCTTTCCGCTCCCTCAGAAGCCCCAGCTACTCGCCAGCGCCCCCGCTCGGGCTCAGCCTCACCAGCCCCGGGGCGCGGGGGCCGCCCGGCTCTCAGCGCCCTCCGGCATCGCGCTCAGCGATTTCAGCTCCGCGGCTGCAGCGGCAGCAGCAACTATGGTGGCACGAGCGGCTCAAAACGCGAACTACCGCCTGGGCTCAGCTACGGGCTGGGTAGGAGGAGCGGAGGCGAGGGGCAGCCGTCTCCACGCAGGGGGGCGTTCCCAGAGTGGACGAGTGCGGCGTATGGGGGCGGAGCCAATGAAAGGGCCTAGGAAGTAGAAGGCTGCGGACTTGCGAACCGCGGATTCCGCACAGTGTAGTCGCGTGTGTCTTTTCTAGAGGAAGGTCGGCAGAACACGGCCTCAGAATTGAGAAAACCAAACCTTTTATGGTATTATCAGGCCTGGTCCCCCAGAGAAGTGTACTTCCCAGAGCCCCGGCAAGACGGTAGCCACGCCCCCAGGGTGCTACGGTTGGCATTTGATAGGCCCGAAGGACAAGAGCTGAAACTGACTCCAGCTCGGAATTACAAGGCTGGAGTACAGCCATAACGCCTGTTCCCAAGCGCTGGGATTTCAAGTGGTTAGGGTAGTTTCTGCTCGCCGTCTGTTTGGCGCGTTGAGCTACGTGCTAATGACTCTGCTGAGTAACTTTCGATCCCTGCGAAGTGTATTGAACTAGGCAACCTGATTGGCCGTGGTGGAAGAAAGGGGAGGGAGCTGATAGCCTAAAATAGAGCTTTAGGCGCGCGGAGCGGGGCGGTGTCAGGTCAATGTGCCTATGAATCGCATTTATTTCATGGTTTCTTTAGCTTCCAGTGTTCTATCGCGTTCTCATCCAGAGTTAACCAGGACTTTGTTGCTCCAGATATTATTTTCCATGTTCCTGTCCAAATTTACTCCTGAAACCTTTTCCCTAGCAGTTACTTTGGCGAGATCACTGCCCAGCTTGCTGTCACTAGATTCAGTGGTATAGTTTTCCTGGCTGATGGGCGGCGGCGGGGTTTGGCGGGGGGGGAGGGGGGTTGGGGGGAAATGGCAGAGCGTGCACAGATACCTTTACATATTATTTCATAAGTGCTTCAGCCTTTTTTCTAGGAGCCTTTCTGCCATATTGGTATTTAGAAAAATTACCTTACAAAAAAATTAACCTATGCCCGAAACATTTGGGCTCCAGAGAATAGTATACTGATTCCTTTCATCCGATCCAGCTTCTTGGAACCCCGGGGCAGACGACATGTTAGCTGGAAGGAAGGACTCCTAAAACCCATTGCTGTGAGTGGGTCTTGTACAGCCAAGTGGCAAAACAGGTATATACTTGTGTGTATATGCTGTGTGTACTGCAGCAGGTATTAAAAATGAGAACTGTAAAGCTAACGAGTTAACACAAAGATCAGAGAAGTCACCTCCTGGGAAGATCAACTGGCAATAGGTACCAGACGCATGAAGTTTTCTTCCCTTCAACCATGTATTACTGCAGATGTAATGAAACATAAAATGGGATTTTCACATTTTCAAATCTGGAGGAGGCAAGGGTCATCAGCCATGACAGTATGAAAAAGGGGGTTGGTTCCTTCAACTCCTAACTAGTCTGTGATTTTACCTCCATGGGGCGGAGACCAATAAGACACTGCTATTAATAAAGGGTGCCACCTGGTGTCCTTGCTTGTGTGCTGCATTCCCTAGCAACTACCATCTCCACCCACCAGAGTTGTTCCTGATTCTCTCCAGCTCATTTTTGTGTCCACTAGTGGTTTTCTCACTTACCTAACCACTCTTGGTCAGGAAATGGGTTTACAAAATGTCACTGGTCATTTCCTGTCCAAAGCTACTTTGGTTTATCCTCTTAGAAAAAATGTTACCCAAATTACTCCCATCTGAAGCTGAAGTTGCAGAGACAATACAAGCTCCTGCTTTCGTTGCCTAAGGTGATCTAGGTGAAAAACAACTGAGAACAATACAATGAAAAGATTTCTCAAGTCTAGAATCTGGATACTTTCGGTACAGGACCAAAATCACATATTTTTAATTCTTCACAATTTAGTTTAGTTTAGCTCAACCTTTATCATCTAGGATATGTACCATGTGGCCTTTCTAAGTGCCAATATGGGAATAGGCTGTAGGCTCAGAAAATAATCCCAAACCCAAAGTTAACAGAAGCATTATTCCCTTTCCTCCAAATTAAATAATTGCTATCCCACCCTCCAAAATGCGGCTGACCCTTACATACGTATTTCACTGTTCATGTGCTATTTCACTTTTTATTCTGCTTGTCTATGTCTTCAATATGTATACGTGGTTGTCATATTGTAGATGTCTAGGAAATTCTGGATGTCTAAGAAAGGTGTATACAATTGTCTGTTTTCACGATGCTCATTACATCAGATTTTTTAATTCACCCTAGGCTTAACATACAGATAGGTGCAATTATAAGATCCTGGAAAACTAACAGGCTAGAGTAAACATTTGCTCATCCATTCAAATATTTATTGAGCACCTTTACATGCAAGGCACTGTGGGACAGCTGAGACCAATGTTTGCAGTTGGAAACGGATCTCAAAGCAATGCTTCCAAGACTGCTTTCCTATTTAACAAAATCTAACAGCAGTTTACAATGATAGAATTTAGTAGAGCTTAGATTTGCCTCCAGAATTCCAACTCATCCCATGGTTTAGCCTCTCACCCTCCACACAAACCTCCATCACTATTACTCAACACTTAACGTATCTTTGTAGAGCAGTTCAGTCATATTTAATATACTACAATTATGCCTCAGTTCAAAAGTTGTATATATCAAATTATTTCCCTCTAATTTCAAAAACGCATTTTGACTTTTTTTTCTCCAAATGGCATTAAGTCTATATACTTCAGCTTTAATTTTCTGTGCATCCAGCAATTCATGTTCATGTAAAATTTCATTAAAGATAACACAATAACATGAAGTACTGATGCCCTTACAAACATTTTCTTAAAAACTGACAATTCTGTGCAAGAAATGTATTCTGATTCTTGGTTCTCAATCATTCTCTATAAAAGTATCTTCAAATGTGCCTACTCTGTGCCTTTGTGCATTTTTTTTTAATCTTCTGAGAGTGAGGAATAAGGGTCAACATTTTTCAGACCCATCTTCAAAGTGCATTTACCTGTCAATTCACCTGACATTTCCATTTCAGTATCTCAACTAGTATAATTAGGGGGAAAAACTATCTATACGACTAAACCCTGCTCCAAATAATGTATGGATTGTCTGCCTTACTTCCATGTTCAAAACATTTTCAAGCTTGCTATAGAAGGGCCTGTTGTTAAGAATTTCATTATAGTTCTGGGGGGGGGGGGGGTTACACACAGTAATTTGTATGAAGTTTATATAACTGGACTTGATCTGTTAGTGACCTTAGAGTTGTTCAATGTCTAAAGGACTCCTTTAATAAAAAATTTTTGTAAACTGTAATACTAGTTAACATACAGCTTGCTTTAAGAACATCTACTGTCCTTAGCTGCTAAGACTATGTTTATATCCTGTTATTCCCCAGGATAACAGGTATGTTACACCCTGCACACACTGGTACTATGAGGCTAGCCATTCTTCACCGCAGAATGAATTCTTGAGACAAATAGTTGCCATCAAGTTGTACGAAATTTCAAAGTCTCCACGTAAAACACATTACAAAGATTAGAACACCAAAAACCTCCCCCAAATGGCAAGTCAGAAACTCTGAAAACAGTAAGGAATTCCTGTGATTAAACTCCTTCAGTGGCACCTCTCCCAAACATGTCTCAGGGCATTAGAACTGTCTACTCCAACTCAGCACAAACCTCCCAACGCCAAGTCCTGCTTTAATTATTATAACTGATTTATTTCAAGTTTATACATTCTCCCTTCCACTCACCAAACTTCTTCTGTTCTTGGGTTTCTAAAAAAATAGTCATTTTTCAAAAGCAGAAAAAGAAAGATATATATTTAGTATATAAAAGAAAAAGCTAAATCTGACATAATTATATTCTTAAAAACATTCCATTTATTTACAGATGTATAAAAAGGTGAATTATTGGTCTACTGAGATCATGCTTCTTACAGTTAGGGTGAGAACTCACTATCCTCCCAATTCCTCAACTCCTCACTCAACTACATCTTTCATAATCACACATATAACTTTCATAGATCAGTTTCTCCTGGGGTAAGGTTAAAGGGTAGGAGTTTTTGGAGATTTTAGATTTCTATCAAGACTGCAGAATTGTTCCGAAGACTGAGCCCTCCTCAAATTACCCCTAACAACTTCCTAGTTCTAAGAGGTCTTAAAAACACCATTATCTTGGGGGTTTTGTAATGACATCTGCAGCCTTCCTTGAACACCTGGGATCATCTCTCATTTCTATCTTTGTACATCTCTCATAAAGAGTCAAATATCTTCCCATCAAGAAATGAGTATTACCTATTTGTCTACTTTCTTCTAAAAAAGGGAACAGTGTTCAGAAGCAGAATGGTCCTTCTTTTCCTGAGGATTACTCGCTTACTTGCCTGCTCCTTGGCTGACCCTCAAAAGCTACAAGAGCCATGGGAAGTCAGGAGGAAATGCGAGGACAAGACAAGCAAAGAAACAATGGGGAACTGCTATACCTGGATTAAACTACTAGCATCTCCAAGGACAATTATTAGCAGGGAAGACAGGTGCTGGACTCCTTGGCTAAGGCATTGCATGAGATCTCCTGGGTAAAGAGAAGTGGGGGGGATAATGAGAAGCTGAGGGGCACGCATTACCTACTTCAAGCTTCTTCAGTAACCTTTAGCGGTGGGAAGGCTGAATGCTGATGAGGAGGTCTAGAAAGGCAAGGAGCACAAAACCAACAAAGAATTTGTTCCCACTGCAATTTGCAGAGGAAAATTCCCCACGCTTTTCAATCTGTTTATTACCAGAGTTACTAGAAAGGGAACCAACCAAGGAGGTAATAATTCACTGGCTAGGACCATTCCAAAGTTGGTTTCACAACCTAGTTCTGAAGATATGCTGAGTGGGATTTGGGATAAAGAAGGCAGGGGATGTAGAAGAAACAGCATTACCTAGGCACAGCCCAGGCACTGGAAGCTCTTGTGTTAGTGTTTCACAACACAAGCAAATCCTGTCAATGAAGACAGAACAGGGGTTACATTCCAAAATATAATTATTTAAGAAAGGCAAAATGCAGCAGCTAAATCCCGGTCTATACATTTTCAGAATAGTGATTCTTGCCCCCAGGAGTTTCCAAGAGACCCCTCAAGTGCACCATGATTATTTACAAACTAGATAGGAAACATCATTTCTATACTCAATACAAATCTCATCTTCTAGGTTGAAAACTTCAGCCTTTGAGAAATCTATGAAAACAACTGTACAAAAATATAAATATCTTTATCTTTACAGGCTGTCAGTCCTTCACACCCTGACAGCTGATGAGTGAAAAAGCTCTACAGATCACTGAATCCATGGTAGCAGATAATAAAAAATATATCTTGTGATTCAAATACTGCCTTATTTCCCTGGTAAAGAGTGCCTACTGTGACTTTTCTTTTCTTTACATCCTGTGCAGGTAATAGTGAACGAAACCTTCAAGCACCAGGAGGCTGGTCTGATTTGGGAAATAACCAGCCCCACAGCTTTTATTTTGGCCACTGTCTCTGGTATGGGGAGGGAATGCTTTTCATTTTAGCTTTCTCTTGAGTGATGTGATTTGTGAAAGGGGGAGGGCTCCCTCTATGCCTACCTCCAAAATATATAGTCCAGGTAAAATTCTTGGTACTATGAAATGGTCTTCTCAATGCCCAAAGACAATAAGGGAGAATTAATAATTTTAACATCTCAAAATGATTACCTTAGTAATAAAAGTTTTGTTTTGTTTTGTTTCTTAAAGCATTCCTACTTTACCAGAAGGCTTAGATTTACAATTCTGATTGAAAAGGTGAGGGAATGGAAGCTTGGGATGTGAAAGAAGAGAAAATTTTGTTGAATGACACTAAGTCCTTCACTTTGGTATTCCATGGTACCCATCCTCTCTCCCCCTACTCTTGAAACACCAACTAAAAACTATCTCTTCTGGATCCCTTTGCACAAGTGCATCACATTCCTTGGACTTTAGATTTAAACAACTTAAACAACAGTTATCAACTAAGGTTCAGTCCATAGCAAACCCAAAGTCTCAAGCAGCTTTTACTCTGGGGAGGGAAGAACTAGGAACCACTATGGACCTAGAGTCTTGTTATGAATTCCTTGGGTAAGAGGGGCACCTCATGTTCAGTAATGGATCGCATCTTCTTAGACAGGATGAGGAGACCCAGCACCACAAGTGAGGTAACACATTTTAACATGATCAGAATTTCATAGTAGTAATTTCTTATACCGAGGTCAGCACCCTACCCCCTTTCTCTACCATTATCCACCACATCAAAGTCAAGGATCACAGTTCCATGACACAAATCAACAGGTGCCTGCAGAGAAAGGAGGTTTCCCCTCACAGCCTGGCTTCTGCCTGAGGACAAATAAGTTCATTTCCCTGCAGAACTTGGTGAGGCCCCAGAGTTGCCCAGTTTGGCCACAACAGGTGCCAATGTAGGCATCACCTTGCTCTCCCGGCATTCCTGGTCATTCCCTGTTAAGTTCATTTTGTGTCCAACTGACCCAACTTTGGCAGCTACAGGTGCCAAACAAGGCATCACCTTGAGACTCTGACCATCTGCATCACTGGAAGGATTAGCTACTTTTAAACCCAGAGGTGCCAACTTTGGCATCGGCCTCCACAAAGTATCTGTGCTGCTGTTTTCTAGGCCAGCCTTCATGTGTAGGATGGGGGGTGAGGACACACTTTCAGGTTCTGCAGGGATGCCAGAAGTACTCTTCCCTTCATCACTGGCTTTCCTGTGGGAAACGAGAGAATCCTTTATCTCAGAATCAATAACAATCTTAAGGACATCTGGCTCAGAGGCTGGTTCTGCAAGTTGTTTTTCATTCTCAGAAAAGTCATCATCTTCCAAGTGCAAGAGGAGGGGGCTGACAGAGTCATTCTCCCCTTGTACATCAGGCAATTCTTTCAAACCAGTTCCCAAGTGGCCAACCTGGAAAGCTGCTCTGTTCACAGGAGGAAGCTTACTGATAAAAGCCCGTCGAGCATCCCCTGGGAACTCTGTATCCATAGAGCTGGGCAGTTCAGCCAGGCTAACAGAGTCATCATTTAACTGCTGATTAAGAAAGGCAATTTCATTGAGCAGAGACGTCAGTGTCTCATCAGTATCATCCTCATCTTCCATATTAGTTAGCAGTTCGCTGGGATCCAGTGCTGCTTCCTCTATAGCTGATGCTACCTTTCTCAATTCCATCTCTATGCTTGAGTCTTTGAGGTCTTTCATCTTTAATTTATGAAATGGAGACTCCTTTGTCTTCAGTCTCTCCCGTCTTGATTCACTCTCTTTCCATTTATGCTGAATCCCTCTCGTATCACCAGAAATCTTTTTGGGTGCTTCTTGCACACTGGAAACATCAACTATTTGTGGAAAACCAGAATCTTTATTTGACAGATAAACCTGTGTTGTACCCAATGCCATTCTGACATCTCTATGGTTGCCTCTGGAAGAGATTCTACCCAAATCTTCACAGGAGTTATCTTCATTCCTGACAGTGTTTTTCAGGTGGTCAGCTGGCTTGCCATCAGGAACTTCATGAGGGTATTTGCTGCCACTCATGTCTACCAAACCTCCCTCCGTTGCCAATGATGTCACATTAACAATTCTTGGCATCATAAATAAGTCGTCATTTTCTGTGGGAGAAAAAAAAAAAACTCATTTATATCTACAATGGTAAGTACTCTCTCTCATTCATACCCAATGACCACCTCAAAGAGGCTAAAGTTAGAATTTCACCAGTCTACTTTTATCAAGAAGATGAAAGGAAATACTAGTTTTTCAAATTATGGACTTAGCCTAACAAGAAAATAGGTAAAATCTAACCAAAGACACTGTGATATTCTATCATTAATAAAAGTTCTATTTAATTATTTTATAGAAATGCTCCTCAAGTTTATTTTTTTATCCTGAGGCAGACATGTACCTTGATCCTGTTCACCCAAGTAACTGCTACTCTGAGAGAAAGATGAAGCCCTAGAGGCAGCACAGTAAGAAGGGATGACTCCTCCAGCTTGGGTTTAACAATATTAGTATTGGTAAGGATACCCTTTTACCTTAATAGAAATTCAGATGCCTAAAACCTAAATCATCAAAGTTAAATTTCCTTTTCAACTCAACTCTTTATCCCCCAAAGGCAGGGTGCTCAAACTGTATCAAACTGAGGGTGTTGGTAATGTGGGAGTGCACCATCTCTGAGTACAACACAAAATTGATAAATATTTAACATCAAAAACTAAAACAACTGACTCCTCATCCTCCTTTTACTTTCACATCTTTTCAATTCTTTTCCTACTTAGAAATTAGGAGAGATCACAAAATAGTTCCCATTCCCAGGTAAAAAAGACCAATCAATACCACAGATAGAACAAAACATGTTCTAAAATTACAAAGGCAAACTCAAATACAATAGCTCCTTATTGTTACAGAACGCACTCAGGCTTCCTGGATCACTTTCAGATACCAGGGATCACTCTTTTTCGCCACCCATGGAAGACAACACTTACGACATACCTGATTGAGCCACAGCACTGCTGGCAACTTGAGGTTTCAGATCTGCTTCTAGGAGAGTAGGAGAAACAGTAACCACTGGTCCTGAGAATAGGGGACCTTTTAAGGTGAGCAATTGCCCTTGTGGAGTCATCACAATGTTGGCAGAGGTGTGTGGAGTGTTAGAGGGTGAGGTATTTTCTGTAAGGAAGATCAGAAATTAGTTAAAGATAAAAGATCTTCAATTAATGCTACTATATAGCCTAGGAGTGTAGGAGACATCCCTAAAACCACTCTGACTTAAGAAGCAAGAAATAGATTTCAAATTTAGTTAGGAAACCTCAACCTGAAATTTACTTTTTGAACCATCTTTCACTGAGTAATGGTTACCTGTCCACTAATTCTTTTAAGGGACAGAATTTCTTATTGTTGAGGAACAGAGCTATGGAACCACTTTTTCAACGGAATGATTCTGATGGTCTTGATGGTGAATCCAGATGAAAGCACACACAATTTTATCCCTAGGTTTGCTTTCCTATATACCTCTAAGAAATTACTTGAAGTTTTTAGACCTCAGTTTTTCCATCTGTAAAATGAGGTGACTGAACTAAATGGTAATTAAAATCCTCTCTTAGCAATAACATCATTTGAATGTGTGCAATGTTAAAACTCACTCATATTTTAGTAACCATCACTGCTTTCTTGGTTAATATAATAAACCAGATTTCCTTGGTTCATACACTGGGCTATCCAAAGAGTAAAAAAGGACATACCATTCTTAAAGGATATAAACAAGTAATGTAAAATCAACATAGCCTCACTTCCAAAATCAAGACAGGGGAGAAAAAGAAATAAAAACCAATTTACTTTGTTCCTAAATAGCAATTCATTGATAGGTTGCAATCTGATGAAAAATAGAATCTGATTAACAAAAATAAACTTCAAAAAAAACTTCTCCATTTGTCTCAGCTAGATCCAAACTTCCTCAAGTCATGAGCAGAACTGCAGGGAAATCAAGAGTTCATTTATAAAGTCTGAAAAGACAGCAGCTTAAAAAAAATACTAAAATGCTAGAAGAAAAATACTTGTTTTGGAGATCGCTATCAGAAGTAGGTCTTATATGTTACCGTGACCGATAACTTATTAGGATTTGCTTGAGTGTGTAAAGTTGGAAACTGAAGTCTAATGTAGTTAACATTCTACTTTTAATACAACCCATCTTTCACTTAATTACAACTAAAATTATGGCCAAGAAAAGATGTTCGGTTCTCTAAACTAAACTAACATTCATCTACGTTAAGGAAAGCAAAGAAATGTCCCTCCTACCTGTGGCCTGGTCTTTTTTTCTGGAAAGAATCAAAGGTTTCCCCTTCCTGTTATTTATAAACATCTGTCCAAGATCTACAGATGATGCAGAAGATCCTTCCTGCTGTTTGCTAGTTCTGGGAGACACATCAAACTCATCTGATCCCATCTTCTTTTTTCTTTTTTGTGCCTCTAATGCTTGTTGTTTTGCATAAATATACTCTAGCTTCTTCAGGACCACTTCTTCTGTCTTACCTATAGGTTGACAGGGAGTAAATTGTCACTCTCTATAAGACCCCACATAATAATGAGAAATAGAGTCAACTGAAATCCAGTTGATTTAACTATATTCCCCAAAACTATGGAAGGCAAGAGTGATTATAATCCAGAAGAAATGTCCCACCCAGTCAAAAGATAATTCTGATGTTAACTTTGGGAACCAAACCTCAAACTAAGTAGTATCTAAAAGATCTACTAAGGATCTTCCTCACTAAAGCTGTATTTACACTCTTTACCAGAGATCATTCACATATCTCACCTGAAAGAGATGATACTTTCCGTATCAAAATATTCCGTTTGCGAGTCAGGAGATTTTTCTGCCCTATCAATTTGTCTGCTTGATCTGTTAGTCCTTGAATTTCACTGAATGCCTAGAACAGAAATAGTAATATCACATCCATCAATTTGATTTTTCCAAAAAACAGGTGAGGCCTACACAATTTCTTTCATAAAAAATTTTAATCTAGTATTTTAGAGAACTTTATAATGTCATTTAAAACAATTTTTAATGTTTTACAAATTTACAGTTACCTGGGGGGAAATGGGTGGAGGGATAAACTGGGAAATTGGGATTGACACATACACACTACTATATATAAAATAGATAAGTGATAAGGACCTACTATATAGCATAGGAAATTCTACTCAATATTCTGTAATAGTCTCTATGGGAAAAATCTAAAAGAGTGGAGATATCTATCTATATATATATATATAGATATATATATATAGATATAACTGATTCACTTTACTGTACACCTGAAACTAACACATTGTAAATCAACTATACTCTAATAAAAACTAAAATAATAAAGTATACAAGTCCAAAAAAAACCCCACACAAAACAATTTTTAATGTGTTAGAATTTATTTTTTGTTAAACTGGAGATTTAAGAAAAACTGGAGATTTTTCTGGCTTATACTTCTAGGGAAAGTGATTGTTTACAAAGAGCACCACTGAGTGGTTAACAGGTACTTCCACTACTGCAAGGAGATAGAAGACATTTTACTTTGCTTAGATTTTAATAATCAGCTTTAAAATCAACTCCTAATCTAAGCAAAATCTGGTTGAAATAACCTTGTTCTAGAGAGATACGAATGCTTGCCTTTTACTCTCTCAACGTCTACTTATAAGCAATTTAAATGAAATTACCTTAGATATTCTACCTGCAAAAACTTCTGCTAGCTTGAATACTACAGTTTCCTTTAAAGTGACTGTCAACTGTTAAGAAGCATGTCAAAATAGCAGTTGTGTTGTGCCTCTCCCTGCAATAAACTTTTCTAATAAAGTGCTATGGAGAACACCAGTGTAAAGAAGTTGTAGTAAACAGAGTTTACTAGAGTTTCTAACTTTATTTGAAGGATGGATAATAACTCTGCTGGTTAAAAACCTGACTTTCAATGAAAAGCTACTCTGACTCAACATAAGGACTTTTCTTCCTAAGGGATTTATTGGGTATTCACTAGTCCACATTCAAATGTTAAATACAAGCTCTATTTCAATCTTCTTCCTTCTTTTCCTCATAAATATCTCCAAAAGATTCTTTTAGTCAAGCCTTACTTGTCTGTCATTTATACAGAACACTTACCCTAGTAAGAATGAGGCTTTTGGAAACCTTGGAAGAATGAAGTAACCCCAATGTGATCTTCAATTTCTCAAAGAGATCCCTCATTTCACCACGGCGCCGCCGCTCATTGGCAGTGTGTGTCCGGCGATAGTAAGCAAAAGCTTCTGCTTCCTTCTGTAGTTTTTCACTCCAGTAATCAGGTTTTAGTTTTAGAGGAACTGCTGCAGCCTATCCAAACAAAAGTGCCACCTAAGTATCTTTCACATGCACCTGGCCCTCTTCCTCCACCCCAAATGGTACTGCTCTATATCAGACACCCACCATCTCCTGCCTGGAGTATCTTAACAGCCTCTCAACTGGTCATCTTACTACCAGTCTATCCTTCCTCCAGATCAACAGTGTAAATTCTAATACATGTGAATGTGACTATCACTTCTCAGCTCAAATTTCAGTAGTTCTCAAATGAGGGAGAATTTGAGAGAGGGGATCTAAAAAAGCTTATTTGTATAACTTATTATTAAAACTTGTTTTCGTGACACAAATTATATGAAGAACTTTAACAAAATCTTGATTCGTGGAAAACAAGTTTAAAATGTTTTTCTTAAATACTGTTAAGACCCTTTACAATTTGGGAAAGGATCAACTGCCACTCCTCCTAAATCACTGTTCTCTCCAACCATTCCAAAGTGCTAGAAGTTTCCTAAACATACTATAATCCCACCTCTCCCTGCCATTACACAGGCTGTTGCCTGCACCTATTCCTTCCCTTCCACCCCTCTTCAAAACTTAACATTTAAAATTCAAATTTGGCATTTTTCAGAAAAGTCTTTCTTGACCTTCAGGATGCCTTAGGCTTCCTTCCTCTCTTATTTACTCTATTTCCATTTTTAAAGTTATTTACTATAAAGAAGTAACAGATGCATACAGGGTTTAAAAATATAAATCTGTAAAGAGCTTATAATGAAAAGGTGCCTTGCACCTATACCTGGATCCTCAGAAACAACCACTTTTTGATTCTTTTAGTGGCTTTTTCTGGTTCTTACACCTATATCCTAAGTTAAAAACAGTAATACATGCATATTCTTTTCATTTTTCAATACAATCTATTTACTTCCTGCTATGCAGAAAAGGATTTAGCTCACCACTCTCTTGCATCTCACCATCCCATCTTCCTAATACAGATATAGCATTAATTTTAGTTCTTCTACTGACCCCTTTGCAACTTGAATATAATTCTATCTCCATTTCTCATTTCATCAACAACAGACAGTGTCTCTTTGTAAAATGAGAATATCAGTACTTGTATCCTTCCCTTCATTTCTTGTTCCATCTTTTACCTCCCAATTTGTCATGTGTACTTAGTGTTTTTTCAAGACTGAAATTAAGTCTTCCATACTTTATTCATGGATTATAAAAGTTTTTAAAAAATTATTAACAGTGACTACCCTATTAATGATAATATGAATATTAATCATACAAAGTGAGTAATAATTACATTTCCTGTCTTTTACAGTTCCTTGGTTTTGTGTGTGTGTGTCCCATCTTGATGTTTCTAATTGTCTTTCTTTTTTTGATACTGTTTACCTTTATCATAGTAACAGTGGTACCATATCATGGGGTATGAAAGTACCCCAAAACTCTTCTACAAAATCATTGTCTTTCTAAAGTTAAAAACTCTTGTACACTAGTACAATGTGGGAGAATCAAAGATACAACCAGATAGAAATAAAATTAATACTAAATTTAAATACACCAAGACACTACAAATAATTTGCATGTAATTATAGTACAAAACAATGCACTGTGTAAATAAGCTACTGTGAAAATTCTTACATCTCAAAAATGTTTTAGGATGAATGAAAAAATAAATATTGTGATATATGCAAAATAATTATGGCCATGCAAATGTCTATCATATGCTCCCCCAAACCAGACCAAACTCAAACTAATCACCCAGTAGTTTTTCAAAGGACCTGAATACCACCCTCCATCTCAACCCAATCTCATCACTGTCTTTATCTCCTAAATTAAGACAGAATGACAAGTGGTAAATGGTTAAACAACTGAACTCTCTTCCATTCTTAATGTCAGTAAGGATAAAGAGAAAACCTTGCTTAATTACTGTACGATGGTATCCTATACTGAATACATTAGGAAAATCAAGGAAGGTTTATAATTTCATGGCTCCCTGAATTGCTAGCCATTATTTCAGACAATAATTAATTTTTTAGGTCAGTAGAAAAATCAGGAGCCTAGGTAAGAAAGAATGCTAGCCTGTTTCACATCATATCATTACATTATAGGATTAGTTTTCACATAAGCACATCAATTTTCATAAACTTAATACTCATTTTAATTCCTTTAAATTATTCTATCAACTGGGAGGGGAAGAAGAGAATTAAGAAGAAAAAAAAAGCATTAATAGTATAATTTCATTAAGGGAAAAAAAGCTGATTATATTAACTCACTGTTAAAAAAAAAAGACCTGAAAAGTCATCGCTAATATACCTAATGTTGTTTTAAGCCTAAGGACAAATGTTATCAATTTCATTAAATGAGTAATTATCATTAAATATATTGTAAATACCTTTTGACTTCTCTCAGCAACTTTTTCATCTGCAAAGATATGCGTATGGCACCTAGATAAAGACAATATTTTCCAATGTCTTATTGAAATTCAGTAATTTAATACCTATTTCATATCTATATTAAACCAAACAATTTCAAATTGTCTAAACTGCAACCAGCTTCTTTTCCTCATGATGTGATGTGTGGCAATATGATTTATCTAACAATATGCTTTTTTTCCTCAAATAAAAGTGTCCAAATAGACCTTAAAACTGCAAATTACTGTTTTTCAATTGTGAAATATTTCAAACATATAAAACTATACAAACAAAATACATAATCAACATCCAGGTATCTCTCACTCAGCCTGAGAAATAAAACATCTCCAAAATACGGAAACATTCATCACCTTCCATCCTTCTCATAAGTAAATACTCCCAAACTGAGTTTACCATGCACATCTTTGCAGTTTTACTAGGAATGTACTGATTCACCCCTAAACAGAAGATATTATGTAGCATTTTAAACTTGTATGCAGTATATCTTTCTTAAATTGATTTGTTTCATTCAACATTACAAGTGAGATATGTTGATACATTTAGTTCAATCATTTTAACTGCTATATATAGCATTCTAAAGTGTGAATTTTCCAAAATTTATTTTTTTAGAATGTTAGTAGTTATTTAGGTTGTGTCCAAATTTTCACAATGGCAAATGCTCCAATGGACAAACCCACACATGACCCCTTGTACACGTGTGTGAGTCTTTCTAGGATTTATACCTAGGAATGGAACTGCTGGATGGAAGAAATGCATGCACATCTTCAACTGTACTCATGTCACACTGCTCTCTGAAGTGGTTAAAATAACTTATACTCCCACATGTAGTATGTTCCCATTGCTCCACACCTACGCAACAGTACTATCAGAAACCTCAATTTACGCCAATCTTATGGGTATAAATTGGTAAACTCATTGTGGTTTAATTTGCATTTCCCTAATTACTTGCGAGGCAGAACAAATCTGCGTATGTTCACTGGCCGTCCAGATTTCCTCTTCAGTGAACTGCCCATGATACAGACTTTTCTACTGGATCTTTTTCTTATTAACTTGTAAGAATTGTTTTATATCCTTGATACTAATCCTCTGTAAAACACATATTGCAAATATTTTCCTTACAGTCTGAACTTGCCTTTTCACTGACAGAAATTTAAAAATTTTTAACAATTTGTTTGTTCTTTTAGAGTCTGTGATCTTCATATGTTGGTTATTCTTGGCCCTTTATTATTCCAATTCATTAAGATGACATCTCTCCATTTATTGAATTCTTCTTCAGTGTCTTTCAACATTTTATAAGTCTTGCACAACTTTTGCTAATAATCCCAAACAGCTTTTTGGTATTTTTAATTACATTTTTTTCTTTGTTGCTCTTGTTTAGGAACTCAACTTTAGTATACTGAACTTACATCCTGCAATACTGCTGAACTTAAGTTTAATTACGTTTTTAAGAGAGTTAAATTCTTTCAATCTTAACCAGTAGGCAACTGAAGTACTTTCCAAATAGCCCTGGAGTGAACCCTACCTGCCTCCTTAGACTTTCTCACTAGGAATGAAGAATTACTCTTTCTCAACGCGTCACTTTAGGTAGCTGATGAGACAATAGGTTGAAAAGCACAATGTCTGGCACAAAATAACTTTTACCTTCTTTCCCTTCTCTCACACCCCAATTCCTAATCAATAGAAGTCCTTACTAAAACAGAACGTGTTTTCTAAGTCATCACGCTCTCTGTATTTTCATCTCATGAGCTGAATAGGTAGGAAAGTTTTTCTAACTGTATCTCACCTGTTCAATCAGGAAAGTAACCAAATTTAGAATTTAATGCCATATTCTTAAAAGATAAGGAACTAACCTTTGTTGAGTACTCCACTTGTGTCAGTTATGTTAGTTATCTCATATATTATCTCATTTAATATTTTAAATGAGGGCATTTTCCTCATTTCATAGGTAAAGAATCTAAGATTCACAAAGAGGAAATCAAAAAATACCTAGAAACAAATGACAATGGAAACACAATGACCCAAAACCTATGGGATGCAGCAAAAGCAGTTCTAAGAGGGACGTTTATAGCAATACAGTCCTACCTCAAGAAACAAGAAAAGTATTGAATAAACAACCTAACCTTACACCTAAAACAATTAGAGAAAGAAGAACAAAAAAAACCCAAAGTGAGCAGAAGGAAAGATATCATAAAGATCAGAGCAGAAATAAATGAAAAAGAAAGGAAGGAAACAATAGCGAAGATCAGTAAAACTAAAAGCTGGCTCTTTGAGAAGATAAAATTGATAAAACCATTAGCCAAACTTATCAGGAAAAAAAGGGAGAAGATGCAAATCAACAGAATTAGAAATGAAAAAGGAGAAGTAACAACGGACACCACAGAAATACAAAAGGTCATGAGAGACTACCACAAGCAACTATATGCCAATAAATTGGATAACCTGGAAGAAATGGATAAATTCTTAGAAAAGTACAATCCTCCAAGACTGAACCAGGAAGAAATAGAACATATGAACAGACCAATCACAAGTACGGAAATTGAGACTGTGATTAAAAATCTCCCAACAAACAAAAGCCCAGGGCCAGATGGCTTCACAGGTGAATTCTATCAAACATTTAGAGAAGAGCTAACACCTATCCTTCTCAAACTCTTTCAAATTATAGCAGAAGGAGGAACACTCCCAAACTCATTCTACGAGGCCACCATCACCCTGATACCAAAACCAGGCAAAAATGTCACAAAAAAAGAAAATTACAGGCCAATATCACTGATGAATATAGATGCAAAAATTCTCAACAAAATACTAGCTAACAGAATCCAATAGCACATTAAAGAGATCACACACCATGATCAAGTGGGGTTTATCCCTGGAATGCAAGGATTCTTCAATATATGCAAATCAATGTAATACACCATATGAACAAAATGAAGGATAAAAACTATATGATAATCTCAATAGACGCAGAAAAAGCTTTTGACAAAATTCAACATCCATTTATGATAAAAACTCTCCAGAAAGTGGGCATAGAAGGAAATTACCTCAACATAATAAAAGCCATATATGGCAAACCAACAGCCAACATCGTTCTAAATGGTAAAAAACTGAAAGCATTCCCTCTAAGAACAGGAACAAGACAAGGGTGTCCACGCTCACCATTATTATTCAACATAGTTTTGGAAGTGTTAGCCACAGCAATCAGAGAAGAAAATGAAATAAAAGGAATCCAAATTGGAAAAAAAGAAGTAAAATTGTCACTCTTTGCAGATGAGATGATATTATACATAGAAAACACTAAAGAGTCTACCAGAAAACTGCTAGCACTAATCGATGAACTCAGTAAAGTAGCAGGATACAAAATTAATGTGCAGAATTCTCTTGCATTCCTATACACTAACAACAAAAGAGCAGAAAGAGAAATTAAGGAAACTCTCCCATTTACTACTGCAACAAAAAGAATCAAATACCTAGGAATAAACCTGCCTAAGGAGGCAAAAGACCTGTCTGCAGAAAACTATAAGACACTGGTAAAAGAAATCAGAGACGATACAAACAGATGGAGGGACATACCATGTTCTTGGATTGGAAGAATCAATATTGTGAAAATGACTATCTTACCCAAAGCAATTTACAGATTCAACACAATCCCTATCAAATTACCAATGGCATTTTTCACAGAACTAGAACAAGAAATCTTACTATTTGTAAGGAAACACAAAAGACTCCGAATAGCCAAAGCAATCTTGAGAAGGAAAGATGGAGTTGGTGGAATTAGGTTTCTTGACTTCAAACTATACTTCAAGGCTACAGTGATCAAGACAGTATGGTCCTTGCACAAAAATAGAAAGGTAGAGGACAAATATTGTACGCTAACTCACATATACGGAATCTAAAAATGGTACTGATGAACTCAGTGACAAGAATAAGGATGCAGATACAGAGAATGGATTGGAGAACTCGAGGTATGGGAGGGGCGGGGGGTGAAGGGGAAACTGAGACGAAGCGAGAGAGTAGCACAGACATATATATACTACCAACTGTAAAATAGTCAGTGGGAAGTTGTTGTATGACAAAGGGAGTCCAACTCGAGGATGGAAGATGCCTTAGAGGACTGGGGCAGGGAGGGTGGGGGGGACTCGAGGTGGGGGGATTCAAGGAAGGGAGGGAATACAGGGATATGTGTATAAAAACAGATGATTGAACCTGGTGTACCCCCCCCAAAAAAAAATAAAGGAAATGGAAAAAAAAAAAAATAGAAAGGTAGATCAATGGAACAGAATAGAGAACTCAGAGGTAAACCCAAGCACATATGGGCACCTTATCTTTGACAAAGGAGGCAAGAATATACAATGGAAAAAAGCCTCTTCAATAAGTGGTGCTGGGAAAATTGGACAGCAACATGTAAAAGAATGAAATTAGAACACTTCTTAACACCATATACAAAAATAAACTCAGAACGGATTAATGTAAGGCCAGACACTATAAAACTCCTGGAGGAAAACACAGGCAGAACACTCTATGACATCCATCAAAGCAAGATCCTTTTTGACCCACCTCCTAGAATCATGGAAATAAAATCAAGAATAAACAAATGGGACCTAATGAAACTTAAAAGCTTTTGCACAGTGAAAGAAACCATAAACAAGAAGACAACCTTCAGAATGGGAGAAAATACTTGCCAACAAAGCAATGGATAAAGGATTAATCTCCAAAATATACAAGCAGCTCATGCAGCTTCATACCAAAAAAGCAAATAACCCAATCCACAAATGGGCGGAAGACCTAAACAGACATTTCACTAAAGAAATACAGATGGCCAATAAACACATGAAAAGATGCTCAACATCACTAATCATTAGAGAAACGCAAGTCAAAGCCACAATGAGGTTATCACCTCACACTGGTCAGAATGGCCATCATCAAAACATCTAGAAACAATAAATGTTGGAGAGGATGTGGAGAAAAGGGAACCCTCCTGCACTGTTGGTGGGAATGTAAGCTGGTACAGCCACTATGGAAAACAGTTTGGAGGTTCCTTAAAAAACTAAAAATGGAACTACCATATGACCCAGCAATCCAATCCCACTACTGGGCATATATCCACAGAAAACCATAATTCAAAAAGAAACACGTACCATAATGTTCACTGCAGCACTATTTACGATAGCCAGGACATGGAAGCAACCTAAATGCCCATCAATAGATGAATGGATAAAGAAGATGTGGCACATATATACAATGGAATATTACTTAGCCATAAAAAGGAATGATATTGAACTATATGGAATGAGGTGGATAGACCTAGAGACTGTCATACAGAGCGAAGTAAGCCAGAAAGAGAAAAACAAATACCGTATGCTAACTCATATATATGGAATCTGAAGAAATGGTACTGATGAACCCAGTGACAGGGCAAGAGTGGAAATGCAGATGTAGAGAATGGACTTGAGGACATGGGGCTGGGGTGGGGGGTGAAGGGGAAGCTGGGATGAAGTGACAGAGTAGCACAGATGTAGATACACTACCAAATGTAAAATAGACAGCTAGTGGGAAGTTGCTGTATAACAAAGGGAGATCAACTCGATGATGGGTGATGCTTTAGAGGGCCAGAACAGGGAGGGTGGGAGGAAGTCACAGGAGGGAGGGGATATGGGGATATATGCATAAATACAGCTGATTCACTTTGATGTACCTTAAAAACTGGTACAAGAGTGTAAAGCAATTATATTCCAATAAAGAGCTTAAAAAAAAAAAAAAGAATCTAAGATTCAGAGAGATTATAGACTTGCCCACGGTTAAACAGCTACAAACTAGCAAAACTAGCATTTTAATACCAATGTATCAGGCTCCAAAAGCATGTTGTTCACATTTATATACTGCCTCTCAGCAATAACAAGGCAAGTTAATTATCTCTAAATTCCATCTCCTCTCCTCATCTACTAATAAGAAAAAAGCTAGAGAAATAAAGGAATCATGTCAGTTACCCAGAACTCCTGAATAGAACATTTAGTTTTGCTATGGTCACAAAACTACGACAACAAAAAACAACAATCCAAAGAGAAATAAGACTTACGGCTGTTTGAAAGTCTGTGTATGGGCAGCTATGGTCTTCGTGTGGGCAACATTAGTTTCCTCAGGGAGCTCTTCTACAGTCTCAATGTCCACCTGTTCTTCATCATCCTCAATGTATTCTACACAGTTATTCTGAAATACAGCATTCCAACAATAAATAAGCTATTGGGAAGCAAGCACACCTAAACTTTCTACTAAATGCTCCCGTTATAAAGCCAACCAGTGCCAAACATCAATCTTAAACCGTGAGTACTGATAATCCTAAACTTGTTAATCATAAAATGGAATTAAGTCATAAAGACAACATATGGTTAGAACTAACAACCAAGAACTATATTATAAATCACAGATATACATGAAACAGACATCATTAGACTGAAGAGACAGAGTCCCCAAAGGGCTGTACTGATGCTTCAGTGTTATTTCTAGTAGACAAAATTCATATACCAATAAAGCTGCATAAATCTTAAGATTAAATAAAATTTGGTGAGGGAGAAGGTAGAAAAAAGAAAAATTCAGGTTCTATTTTAAGAGTGCTTGATGGTTAACCCCATATTAAACACCCACAAAAACATATTCAAGGCAGATAAGGAAACAGACTATTGCCCAGTCTTCGAAGTCTCTCAACCCCAAAGAATGAGATTTTGAAGAATTTCAGATATCAAAAGCAGCCCAGGCTTGCTGTACTTGCTTATTATACCAAAAAATGAGTCAATCAGTAAGCATTTATTGAGCACCTACCACAGAAACTCACTGTATATTTATTATATAATAGTACACTATATGGATTATAGGGTATGCAGATATTTCTAAGTCCACCTTTAAAAGTAGTGTTTACTATGCCAGAAACTAAACAGAGAATATGTTATCTATAATTGTACTGTACCAGAGAGGCACAACTCAAAATGAAGCATCCCAATCACTGTATTAATTCTATGTCTAAACTTGCTAGAAAAATTACTTACCCCCCAAATCACAGGCTCCCTAAGGCTAACAGACATAAATGATGCCATCATTTATGATCCCTAAGTTAAGTATCATCTAAATAATGTGTATTAAATATAAACAATGTATATTAAAATTAACTTTAGGAAGCTAAATCAACAGAATCCCAAGAGTTTGAATAGTACTGTAGGTAGATGCTTTACAATATTTAAACTGATGAATATGTACTGCATGGCTTTAATTGCAGGCTTTGTAAATAATATCCAATAAACTTCACCAGGGAAGATTTAAATTGAAGAAACTACTCACCACTTTCTTAACACTATTCCAATATAATGCTAATTACAGACATACAGCTATCATAGGTGTCAGACATATACATAAATACAATGTAGAATTTATAGTTGAACGCCTTTACTTTAAAAAGGCCAGATTTCTGTCAGATTCCCTATTAGGAAATTCAAGCAATGCCACCCTGTACGACTAAGACACTCTAAAGATTCCATTAAGTCAATTCTACTGATAGCAATAGTTTTCACTCGTTTTAAAGCTGGACTGTTTTTGACCTGTGGTTTCCAAGGTAGAGGAGAGGTGAGGAAGGGATGGATTGGGAGTTTGGGATTAGCAGATGCAAACTATTATATACAGAATGGATAAACAACAAGGTCCTACTGTATAGCACAGGGAACTATATTCAATATCCTATAATAAACCATATGGAAAAAATTTAAAATAAAGTTGGGACTGTTTTTGGTCTGATGCTTACCTAGGCTGACTTACAAGAGACTCTGCAAAAAGCGCATGATCTACAATCTAACTCCTAAACGACCTATAGATATAAGTCCTCGAAAAGGATTAGATTATAGACAGAATGTGAGGCAAATGCATATAGGATCATCCAACTGCAGACCTAGATCCTCATTTTACAAATGAGATAGGTGAGGTACAGAAATAACCAACAAAGGAACATTAGGATATTTAAACATTTTAGAGTTTTAAAATATGAATCTTTTTGCTATATTTTATCTGCATAAGGCAGTTAGGCATTAACAGAGAAGGATCAGGTAACACAGAGAATGAACGAAACTCAAGGAAGTGAGACCCTTAAAACCGCCATGCATGACAATCACTGCAGAGGGCCTTATCATCTGCTCCTGAAGAGAGGGACATAATTTAGATTTCAAGGCACCCCACAGGCAGCTGGTTACAACCTCCTTTTGCTTTACATCAGACCCCATGTCAGGGGTCAACAAACCACAGCCTGCCAGCTGTTTTTGTAAATAAACTTATACTGGAACACAGCCACACTCATTCACTTACTATTGTTTATGGCTGCTTTCACTCTATAATAGCAATTGAGTAGTTGCAAGAGCCAGTCATCTAGCCTGCAAAGTCTAAAATATTTACAACCTGGCCCTTAAAAAAAAAAGTTTGCCCAGCTCCTGCTCTATATCATACCTGACTCTTGCTTACTTATTTCAGCAAATACAACTCTAAATAGAAATCTATTAAAATGGCTTCAGAAAAATAAATAAATTATAAAGGTCAAATTACAAAGGAAGATGACCATAGTTCAGAATATAAATTCTAGATACTAATTTTATGAGATGATTAGAAAGCAACTTTAGGCAGGGTTATATTAAAATATTAAACGGTATTTTTCATTTATCTCAAAAAAAAAAAAACCATCTCTATAAATGCAGAGAAATTATCTTCCAGTTCTAAGGCCACTCAGTCCCTGTTTCTTATATATATCTACATAAGCTACAATCACTTCACATAAAAAATGTCAAAGAAACTGAGATTGAATGGGAGTAGCGGTTTCAGGACTTTTTTTTTATATATATACCTAATTTGATAGGGACTCTCAAGCATCTATCCCCCAAAGGCTTAAGCCAGCCTTCCTATAATATCAGACAAGTCTCAAAGCACAGTATAAGCTCAATAAATGTTACCTGACTGACACAGCCCCAAAACTACAAAGTCATTTAATCATGATCTAAACCTAGGCATCCAATTGAATGTATCAGGTCTTAGTGATCTTCTGGAAAAACTACTGTCTCTAATGAATTATTTAAATTCTTGAGGTTTCAGTCACAACAAAAATGGGCTCACCACCTTTTCTACATCATCAACCTCCTCACTCTGGTAGTCAGAAACAACATCCACAATCTCATCAATAGAATCATCGGTTTTCTCATTCTCATCTTCCTCGTCATCCTCTTCCAAATCCAAAACAGTGAAGTCAGCACTGCTTCTCCCACCCTTCTTCTCTTGCTTTGGTTTTATCTGTTCTCCTGATAGCAGTAAATGACCTTGAAGATGTCCTTCCCCTCTGCTCCCTTTGGTAGCTCTCCTAGGACCAATGGAGAAGGCTGCAGGACTAGAAATGCTACTCCAAGAATCACATTCAGTTTTTACAATTCTGGCGTTCTCAGTAGTTCCAGTTTTTCCAAGTAAATCAGAGATGCCATGGTCTTTTTGAAACACATCTGAATTTTCCTGACAAGTTTTTGTTTCCTTAATTAACTGCTCATCTGTCTCTTCCTTGCATTCTTGTGAAGTTCTAACACATTTCTGAGTCAAAGGGCTCTTTAGGTGTTTTCTCCACCTTTCCCTAATTCTGTCCTTCTCCAGAGAATCTCCACATCCCTTCTCCTTGGCCTCTGGCTTTGGATTAGATTGCTGCTCCACAACTCTGTTCCCTAAAAATTCAAGTTTACTTTCTTCTTTAGAGATAACTGGAAATTCACTTGGTTTTTCCTCTGGATTGTCTAAGCCTTTTTGCTGTTCCACTTTCACGTCACCAAGTTTTTTCAGCTGCACATTACTCACACTTTGGACTGTCATATTACTGGCTCTTCCAGAAATGGTCTTAACTTCTAGAACAGTCAATTTTTCTTTGGAATTGTTATGATTCCTAATCCCATACTCTTCATCAACATCTTTACAGTCTTCAGCTGTGTGTGAGCCAGTGCTATAGACATGCTGAGAAGGTTTAACAGTTGCAGGACCTTCTTCTGCAAGGGATTCGTCATCTAAATGATCACCGCCATCTTCTAAGGAATCATTCAGAGTTTCTTCTGAGACAGTAGCTCCTGAATTTTGCTTTATTATATTAGCCTCAGGGTCTACAGCTTCTCCTCCTGACTGTACAGCCTTCTTAGTTTCCTGTTCTCTTTTGAAAAAGCTTGTTTCATCTTTCTGGTCTGCATTCTGAGACTCTCTTTTCATCTGAAGTGAAGCAACATGTTGAAGAATGGAGCTGGGAACAGGCTTTTGTCCTGGGAGCTGCAACAAGGCAAAACTACCAGACTGGAGAGGAATAAGACTGGCTGTACCAACAGGCTGCCCTCCAGAGCTATAGGTTATTTTGGTTTCAGAGCCTGTTTTACTTGCGAAGCTTTGTGGTTCAGGAGGAGAAATCCTCAGAGTCAATGTACCAGATTGAGACACAAAACTAGGTCCAGAAGAAAGCAATGACGGTGCCTGAGTGATAACATTCATTGCTGGAGAAGACCCAACAGTCTGAATTACAGGATTCATAACAGAGAAAGCAGAGGATGAAGCAGATGATGGTGGAGTCTCTGAAGGTTTGGAAGGAGTGGGTAACCGGATTCCCATCACAGACCCTGGTAAGAAAAAGAACATTTTAAAACACCACTGCCCACATCAAGACTTACAAAACGTGCATTTCTTTTCTAACAGGTGATTCCAAGAGACTAAGAAGACCAATCCTGGTGTATTAACATACCATACGACCAAATGATTCAAGAACAGAGAAACTTATCAGAAATATCTCTATTTTTATACCTGGATTCCGAAACATGACAGGCTGTAAGTTGGGTTGGGTATTAGAGCCTCGAAGCTGATGCAAAGGGAGGAGCTGGACAATCTGCCCATTAGGGTGCCTGAATAGGTTCATTCCACTTGGGCTCCTAACAGGCTGCAAGACCATCCGATGTCCCTGAAGTTGTGTGTTTGGAACAGGTCTAAGAGTAGGAGAACCCTGCTGCACTGGAATCAACAATAATCGAGGTCCAGCACGTTTCACTGTGTTAGGAGACACCTGTGGAGTAGCCACTGGAATCTGAGGGACATTTTCTGAAAAACAGAAAATGGAAACATAGTATCAGAATTTCCCTTTAATACTTGGGAAAAAATAATTATGACATAGGATCTAACCATGCTACAAATAACTTCTAGTTTAAATTACAGAGTTGGTAAGATCCTATACGTCCATGGTACATACACTACTTACTAGTCTTACAGCTGAGAACAATTCACTTTAAACGTTAAGTATTAACCAGACATTGCAGGGCCTTACATTTAGACTGGCAAAAAAGAAAGTATCAATTGTCAAGAGATACATTTAAAGAGAACCGGCTTCTGCCTAATGAAAGACATGCACAGGCCTCTAAACTTGGATTCTCACTAAGGTTCATGATAAAATTCTCTTGTTCAACTTAAAAATTCAGGCTGTTAACACTTAATAGACCTATGACTTGGTTTCACAAGTCTTACTCAAGTAAGGTAAAGTCAAGGACTAAAAATCACAAGGTACTAAAAACTTTTTGGCTTTTAAAAGTCACTGACAAATAACCAAAGCATAAAGATTTGTGGAAATTATTTTTCAGAAGGAAAAAAAAATACATACCCCCAAAAAATGGAATGAAACTAAGAGACATCAAAGAAGCAGGGAAATAAAGCCTGGTTAGGAAGAGGCAAAAGATAGTTTTAAAATAAAAACAGCAGAAATTTAATGCAGAAGATGTGAATTAAAAAAGATTTCAAAACATTAACAGTACCTAAAGATGCACTTTAATGTTTGGAAGAAGGACACGGGAAAAAATAATATAAGTAATCTACAGACAGGTTTTTGGCCATGGGCATAAACAGGTAGGAATAATGATAATAGTAAGTATAAATGAAAGTGGTCTTATATTACCATGCAAATTACTGAACTTCTTTAACATCATTATTTCCAATTATTCCTTTTTTTAACATTATTAAATAAAATTTTTCATCAGTTTGTCACTAAATATAAAAACCAACAAACCAAACAAAACAAAGATTTTAATATGTGATATTTATCAGATAAGCACTCTGCTCAAAAAACATATCAAGTTTCTAAAAGAAAGTGATGCTCGTAAAATTTACATGACAAATTACATACAGAAGATCTATGACTATTTTGAAAATGAAATAAAACACAAAGACCAAACTGTTTATGACAAAAACAGTGTGCAAATTAAACAAAAAAAACTCATCTACTTTATGTGAATTAAGAAACATATTAAAGCATTCCTAATTTCCTGAACATTTCTATTCAAATTAAGTTTTAGAGTGATTCAAAACCAAATTACTCCAAAAGCAGCCTTTAATACACAAAGTAAATATGTGATTATTTATTGAAATGTATGAGAAGGGAAGAAGGGAAAGAAAAAAGAAAGTCAAATGAAAAAGTCAGAGATGTCTAAATCCGGAGCTGGGATTCACTTTAAAAACCCGTAACAAAATTGTACACTTCCTTAGAAGCTGGCAGTAATTTGAGTCATCTCCACTTACAAAAGAGCAGATAAAAAAGTTTGTTAACATTAGTATTTCCTCAAGTAGTGTTACTTTTAGGTGGTAGGTGGATATAGAATAACATCATATTACATTGTCAGGATTTTAAGCTTTTGAGTAAATACAAAAGAAATTACCAGCCTTTGATATCATGGCTTTAAAATTATGCCAGCATTTCCTAACTTTCTTCATTAACAGAGAGAGCAAGCCACATGTTAAGAACTTAACAGTAGCTGGCTAACATTTGATACTTTGTATTATTATTGTTTCAGTGTATTTACTTATGAGGCTACCCTCTATTTTGGCAAGTAATGTTGGTTTCCAATTACAGTAATACTGCTCCTTTTAAAAGTACATTTAAGTGAACAAATAACTAGATTTAAATAAAAATATTGAGTCATACTGTCATATTAAATCGTATGCCAGTACTGATGGGAATCAGAGCAAAATACCTGAATGTATGTACCAAGTGACTGGAATGAACTACAAAAGGTAAACTACTTCATAATTTCATGACAGAATTAAAAATATAAAGAAAGATTAGAATCCATGATTTAGAAGACGTAACCAGTTAAAATATGATCAGATGTGAACCTTGAGATTCAACAGAAAATCAAAACAGCTTCATCAACAACAACCTTACTTTTGAAATTAGCCTTTTTTTTTTTGGTATGTTTATATTTCTGGAAGTAGCAAAAGACAACAAATTTGATACTGTCATCTACTTTTCCTTTCAACAGCACTTCAATTTATAAATCACTTGTTTCCTAATATATCAACAGGGATTTGGACCATGTCCCTAACAACAAAAACACTTAGTAGGAAAACTATCAATAACCAAGACAGAACTGCTGTCGGCTATTTTATTCCCCCTTAAATCCTGCAAAGTCTCTAACACTCTTTTCCACAGTAATTCCTCTTTGAGTCTACTAAGAGACAACTTACTTTAGCTGGTTGAAATAAGATGGAAAAACTACCAAAGTGTGAACTATTCCTATTTCAAATTCACTTAAATTTAAACTAAAAAGCCGACAAACATAAAATATGAGTCCTAAACAAAGAAATATGCCTCTTTATTTCTATTTCAATCAGTTTATGTATAATAATTAAGCAGGAAAATAACACCATTAGTATATAGGAGTTGGGCTGATTCACAAACAATTTTTACTAGGCAAGAGGACCTATAATTTTAATCTTAAGCAAGAAGGAGACAGAAAATGCCCTCAGCTTTCCTGCAGCATAAGTGGAAGCCCTCTGATCTCTCTTTTTTAAATGTAAAGAAGCAGCCCTCCTACCCCCAAAACAGGGAGCACCTACGTTTGGTTCCCTCCTAAGAGATGTGTGCCCCTAGCTCTAGCACACAACAGGTTGCACTGCCTCCTGTGCCCACCTTAATGGCCACTCTACTGACTCAGAGTTCCACTCCAGATGCACTATCCTTCAGCCAGCATTTCCATTCTAATGTTTTCGAATATTTTTAATCTCCTGAGGAAACCTCTAGCCCCACTAAGCCATCTGTCAAGGCTGTTTACCTCTAAGGTACCAGGTTACAGTTTTTATTAGCGCTCTGGTTATAAAACTGCATGAATTTTCAAGTGATTGTCCTAACCCCATATTACCATGAGCTCTATTATTTTTAGTGTTCAGTTTTGCAGAATGTAAAGATTTTTAGGCATATATTTATCACGTTATAGCAGAAACACCTGATATATCTATAATCCTATCAGAACCACAAAATTATACAGATAGCTGTACAGTAAGTCAGCTTGTAACATCTAGGCCTTACCTGGTCTCTGGCTCACTGGTGGACTCCCATCAATTCCCGAGAGTATAATGGGAACAGAGCTCAGAGATGAAGTTGGTGTGGTCACCATGGAGGAAGATGCAGCTGTGGTCACCACGACTATGGAGGTGGAGGCAGTGGAAGCAACAGGAAGAGTTATGGTTGGAGGAGATGCTACCAAAGACTTAGGAAAAGCAACTGAAGCCACAGGGGTAGTTATCCCAGTCGTTTTGATAAGGTTCACAGTGGCTGTAGACTGGGAAGGTGTTACAAGGGTGCTGGTATTAGTTTCAGAGACCTCAACAACCCCTGCAGTGGTGGCACCAGAAGAATAAGTAGTTTCTTTAGTTCCCAGGTCAGAAATAGCAGTCATAGGTGTCACAGCAGTAACATTCTCTAAAAACACTTGAGGGGCGGTAGTAGTGACAGCAGCAGTCACAGGGCTGCACACCTGAACTGGCTCAGAAGAAACCACAGGAGTGACGACCATTACTGGAGAAGGTCTGATACTGAACTTCTGTGGCCCTGTCAGGGGTTGGGGTGTGCTAACTCCAGGTATCTTCTGCTGCAGGGCTCCAACTTTGCTCATCACAAACTGTGTGAACACACCACCAGGAGAGGGTCGAGCCGCTGCAAATAAAAATTTGCAGGTCAAAAACCTTCAGTTCTCATATTTTATTCTTGTAGTGACTGTGTTTATCAACATTTATCGTGCACCACTGGGTCAATTTCTTACAGGTACTACCTACCTATATTACACATGTCAATTTCTACCCAAAGAAATCAAACACACCCCTCCACCCAAACCAAACCTTTAAAATTCTAACAACAAAGGGATGAAAATTGGGTGTTCCTTATGAAATTCTTTTGATTATGCAATACAGTCAAATTGCCAGGACACTACAAAGACAGTAACAGCAGCACACAACTTCATCATCTAAAACACATGAAGAAAGTAAGAAGCTGAAATTGTATTCCTAATTCTAATTTTAAAACTTTTTTCCACCACCTCCTCCTGTCCCAGCACCTCCACCTCTTTATTGCTTTCCTTTTACAAGACAGTAAAGGTTTGCATATTTCTAAAATGTATAAAGACATTTTTCAAAAGATGGTAGGATAAGACTATCTTTTTTTTTAAATAATCACCAATTAAAGCTACATTAAAAAAAGGGGGGGGTAAAATGGGTTGTTTTTAAGTTAATGCCTATTCTCCATCTTCACACAACTCCAGCATTTAGCCAGAGATTTCAATTTCCTATTAGAGACATAAAAATAGAGCAAATGACATTTTTACTTAACATCCCTAAATAGGTCTGAAACTACAAAAAGAGGAATCCAATAAACCAACTGTATATACTCTCAACGCTAAAACACAAATGATCTCAAGAAGGTTATTACAGACTCTAGCACTGGAATGTTAAACAAATGAGGTTTTTACTCACAGAACAGGGATGAATATAAGAAAGCAATGTTTCCAAAATTATGTTTTACAGGAACCTTCTACTCTAAGCCTATACTAACTCAACCCACTTTGATTCTTCTAGCTCCTTGGTTTTATAAGTTCAAGGAACATACATATGATTGGTACCAAAAGCACTAGTCCTCACAGGAGAAATAGTAAATTAGGTAAAGTATTTAAGAATATGTCTTCCCTTTTGAAAAACAAAATTAAGAATCTAAGTCTTTTCTACATTAATAAAACCAGTCTAAAAGTCTGGGAAATAACTGTAAAACTAACTAGAATTCAATTCATCTAGTGTTGCAGGTCATCGGAAGAGTTACTAAAAAATTTAAAAATTCAGGCAAGATAGACATCAAGAAAAAAAATGATGCCAACTTCTTTATTTCTCTAAGTTTCACAACCCCCATAGCTGTATCAACTGGCCCAGCACCAAGTCACAACCCTTTGCGAAACATATATACAGTCCAACTTACCAATTGGTCTTTTCGCTGGGACAAATGCCTTCAGATTCTTCCCAGGGCGATTTGTTGTAGTGCCAGAGGAGGATGCCGTTTTGGAATTGGATGTTGAAGGCAACAGGGTACGTGGTTTCCTGGATGCAGCCACCTTGGCATTGGATGCTACCTTGGAGATGACAGTACTGAGGGTTGAGAGGTCCAGGACTGAGGGTCGCAACCTGCCTGTGATATAAGCAGCTAGCCTATTGGCTGGATGCAATGCCCCCATCTGTCCCAATAGCAACTTAGCCTGCGGGTAACTCTTACCATTAACCTGAAACAAGTGGCAAAGAGAAATTCTGTAAAGATAAAATTCTCTTGCTAACTCATCTCCCTTGACAAGGGTTTCATTTTTACAAGGTTTTAAAAGTCTATTTCTCAGATTTAAAGGGAAAAAGAAATGGACTTTTTCCATATGGCATAATCTGAATATTTAGGAAGATGAAAAAAAATGTTGTCATCTGATATTGTGAACTAATCTCATCTCCTTCATTTTGGTAGTTTGGAAACAGAGAATCTTAGAAACTCATCATACCTGCATCCTAGATATGTGGAAGATACAGTCAAATCTAAGGAACCATCCAATTGTTTTACTTGTCAATAAGCAATTCTGGTCAAGCTATTAACAACCATCAGCAAAAAAATGAGTAACTGTGTTGCACAGAAATCTCTCTGACAAGACCAGAGGCATAATGAAGGCTTCTCACAAGCATCCTTCACATTTGAAAAATATGTCTACTTTAAATTATGAGAAAGCCACTGTTACAAATACCAAAGCCACAAAGTCACCTTAGTTTTCAGTTTTCAAAAACCTCAAACTCTGAAGATACGTGTCTTCAACTTTTGGACAAAACTTGGGCTCAAGATAAATGTTAGTTGAAACCCACTGTAATTTTTAAAATTATCACTAAACTGTCAGAAGAAAGTACATCAATGAATGAACTAAAGATTTTTTTCTACTCCGAGTTGACAGACTGCCCATCTTAGACATGAGAATCGTTTTAAAACGAAAGAAAACAAAAACCTCCCAAGTTTCTTACCCAAGTTCTCTCTGTCATATTGCTAAGTGACCAGAGACGACATCCTTTCTTGTCTCTCTTTTCCATCATTTAAAGGGATGAGGGAGTGGAGTGAGGTGGAGAAAATCCTACTCTCTGAATTAATAGGTAACTGGTGAGGAGACTAGCTACCCCAAGCTACTCTCTTTTCTGAGACACAAAATTACTCTTTGCTAGTTAAAACTGTTATTTTCAGGAATATCTCTGCCCCGAGTTTGATACAAAGAATATGATCTTTCCATCCGAAAGTAAACTCTACTATATAGTTTTCCAGGTTCTGTGGAGTCTGGATCAGATACCCCTATCTGCTCCTTTGGGAATTGATCTGAAGACTACTCAGCAGCTTCCCCAAAGCGTACCTTACAGTGGCCTGACTGCTTATGCAGGCTCATACTTTATGGTGGCTTTCTGAGTCCTAAACAGGAGAGGAGAACACAAAATTTCTGTGACTGTATCTGAGTGGGGGTCTAGTCTTACAAGAAATGATCTCAGGAAGGTCTCTGTTCTCAAAGTATCAATCAATAAATGAAACAAGGAGAAAACACTCTTCTCATCAAGAGTTTAAGAAATACCAACAGAAGCAGTTACACAGCAACTGCAACAGAAAGTTTTTAATTAAGTAGATCAGTTGTAATAATGGAACAGTCCTTAGCCCAGAGAAGTAGTTAAGCTAGTAAAGTCAAGTAACCTTAGCAATAATGTCAGACCACTACGCCACATTTGGTATTCTGATATGAAAGTGCATTTAACACCTGAAGAAAAAGAGAAAAGCTTTTTGACTCTACATTTTACCTCAGAACTTTTCTTTCCAAAGAATTTTCTACGTGTCAGTGTAATTTTACTAATATACCTGCCTGAATTACTAAATAGCAAGGATATAGATACTGGCCTTACAACAATGATTAGACTGGCAAAACTCTATGAATCAAATAAAGAAAAAAATAAGTAAATTGTGGCTCAATTTTTTTTAAATTCATGTATTTCTGTAACACCATCCTAAAAATTTTCTCCCAAGTTTCCAAACATATACTGCCTTATCTAAAAAATCAATTTCACCTTACTTTAAAAGCTTTCTGCTAATAATAATCCCAAGAACTAAACTGAATCCTTCACTATCCTCGCTTGATTGTCAAAATATCACCACAGCCCAGGTGACACAATTTAAGAGCGACTTTCCAGGAAGACTAGAAAGAAAACTATAAGCTAATACAGGGCTCTACCTTTCTGTTTGTAAATGTGCCAAAAGTTCACCCTAGGTATGCATCTAACCTAGGCCTATTACAAAAAAGAGATAATGATTTTGTCACCCAGTTCCCAGGAAATGTGAAGATCGATAATACAAGGCCCACAAAGGGCTCTGAAAAATCGAGGTGCTACCTAAGTATAAAAAGGTGCTACATCCAGATTAAAGATAATTCTCACCTGGATAAGCCCAGATGTGCTTGAACTGGGTTTACGTTTATAGGCCACAAGCTTCCCTGCAGGAGAAAGCCCTGCATAAAAGGGCAGACCTTTGCCTCCATGTAATCTCTCCCTCACTGAATCCAGGGCATCTGTCTGCACAGGAGAGATATCATCCATTTTCCCAGGGGATAATGGACCGTCAGGAGTCTCTGATCCAGATTTCTCAGCCATATCATCTTGGTCTTGACATGATGGCATAGAGATTTTCACACGAGAAGAATAAACAGGAGGATTCTTTTCACCCCGGCTCTTTCGCTGAGAAGCCAACTCAATGATGAAGCTGCCCACCTTAAGTGACTGTGGCATGTTGCTATTGATGTGCTGGGATAAGATGCTCAAAATCTTGTTCCGATCCTCCTCCCAGTTGCAGTCTGAGATGATTTCTATCAGTTTGGTGGGACCACCAGGTGACCTCTGATGCACATAGGAAGTCGAAGACGATTCCCCTTCATTGCAGGAAGACTTCCAGCTCTTTTCTGATAAAGAAATGAAAGATATTTTTGTATCACAGCACTTTACTGAACTCTGAAAGATTTTTATTTTCCCTGAGTTCTCAGAAAAGTGCCAGGCGCATAGGAATTCAACAGTTGCCCAGTGTCCCATTCCCATGTACTTTCAGTGGTAATTTGACACTCACAACTTGGGAGTTTCCCATGAAAAAAAAAGATTCCAGAGAATCAGACTATAATAGTCTTCACTAGTCTGCTCACTGGGCTCTCTTAATAAAAGGGAGTCCCTGTTAAGACTGCTCTAAAAAGCCATTAACTATTACAAAAGAACACATCATCTTGCAAGCAAAGTATATAACCAAGGTTAGGCTTGCCTGGTATAGTGTACTTGCTATCCATATAGGCAAAGCAAAGATACTTGCAAGATGCTCTGTAATATGCGATGGGTAGAATCAATCCTAAAGAACAGCAGCAAGAGAGATGGAGTTTTGTTTCCGTTTTGTTTTTTTTTAAGTGCACTCCACCTCTAGTTTCCACTGCAAATACTTCTGAATTACTTCTGTGCCTCTAGATATGATTGTCCCACTTCTACATTTTATGCAAGACCACTCAACTCACCTGTGTTTCTATTCATGGCAACATGGTAACTAAATGTGTATTTTACTAGCTAGATATCTGTGGTAGAATCTCCCAACCAATGTGCTATAGTTACAGAAATACCAGGATACAGATCCCCTCAGCCTTCAGGGTGGTCATGCTAACAGGCAGCCTCCTCCAGTTGCCTCTGTGTGCTAGCAACATTATCATTTTTTGTGTTTATCACGCCAGAAAAAAAAATTTGGAGGCACTGCTGCTTAAGCATCTGAAGTCTTAAGAAACAAAACTAAAAACAGTTAACTCCCTAGACATTACCCTTCATCATAGCCTTTACTAGATAAATCAATGATACTCCTTCCTTTCTCCCTCTGTATTTCTCCAACTGTGGCAGCTATTGAGAACCTCAGGGAAAATTTCAGTAGCTAATGATGCCAACATTGCTGAGATTTGTAAAGAAGTTAAAAAAAAAAAATTGGACTTCCCTGGTGGCACAGTGGTTAAGAATCCACCTGCCAATGCAGGGGACACTGGTTCAATCCCTGGTCCGGGAAGATTCCACATGGCTCTGAGTAACTAAACCCTCAAGCCACAACTACTGAGCTTGCGCACTGCAACTACTGAAGCCCACGTGCCTAGAGCCCGTGCTTTGCAACAAAGAGAAGCCACCGTAATGGGAAGCCCTCGCACTGCAAAGAGTAGCCCCCACTCGCCATAACTAGAGAAAGCAGTTGCAGTAACGTACTAACTGTTGTAGCGCAGTAACGAAGACCCAACGACAACCAAAAAAAAAAAAAATTCACTGACCTCATCCTAAATGTTTCTTGCAACAACATACCATACCAACACCAATGAATTGTATTTCTTAGAATAGGAGTGATAAACACAGCAAATAATTGGGAAAAACTTATCTATCATCTCTATTTTTAGCAAAAACTAGAAACAAGGTAGGCAGACATGCTCTGGATTGGTAGCGTTGGTTTCCCCCCATTATTAGTATAATCCACATCTATATAATTACTATCAAATGATAAGACCTAGTTTTCATTCTGACCTTGTGATTTATCAGTATCATCCTCCAGGTCACAGGTGATTGGTTTCAAGGGCTGCTGTTCAGAATCCGGCTCCTGACAAAGAGAATAACACAGAAAACACTTCAATTAACACATATTTAATATCAATAGAAAAGAAAGACAGACAGGGATCCAGTACAAGGTAGACTGGATCCTTGTCTTCTTCCCGAATCTGTAAATTTCATACAACAAAACATTCTAAACATTGGGGAAAAAAGTCTCCAGGACTCCAAAAGGAAGTTTAATCTTTGTTTCCATTACAACACTTAAAACTTTTTAATGCAAACTTTAAAATTAAGTAGTACAATTACAGTTTGTATGTGCTGAATTTTGGGGCAGACAGAGACAAGGACATAAGAATTAAATCTCAAGGAAGCCTAAAACAGTAGAAAGATTAAAGTGCTCAAGGAACATCTTCACATCCACATGCACAGCTGCATTACTATCATATTATACAACGGTAAAAACAAGTAGTCTTGCTGTTTAATGTCCTTGATAGTGACTGAGTTACCAAGAAAAGAATTAACATTGAATGTTATAGTGTAATTCTAGTAAAGAAGGAAAAATATTTGATGTTTAATGAAACAAGTTTCAGTTATTTAGAAAATTCATCAATGTGGAGAGATGCAAATCCTAACAATCACATTATAAAATCAAAAATGTTTAAGCTTTTAAAAACTACTCCAACATCAGAAAGAATAATACTTTTAATGACCTTAAGGGAATATTCTCTAGAATAGGCATGCAGAGAAACAGATAAATTGATATATACATCATGTAAACCTTCTCCACCTGTCAAGAATTACTTCAGATTATTCTGATAGTAATGCAAATTCTAACACCAGCAACAGGGAACTGGAAGTTAAAAAGAGAAATCCAGGCAATAAGTAATTCACCTTTACACTACAGTTCTCAGGACTAGAATGACATGAGCCCTGCTGCTGAAATGATGGGGATGGTGATGGTGATGGCTGTCTCTGTTCCTCTTTCTTTCGTTCGTACACTCGAATTCGGGCACAAGTCATCATACTTTCAAAGTATAAGTAGACTGGATCCTTGTCTTCTTCCCGAATCTGTAAGTTTCATACAACAAAACATTCCAAACACTGGGGAAAAAAGTCTGAGGGACTCCAAAAGCAAAAGGATGTTTAATCTTTGTTTCTATTACAACACTTAAAAATTTTTAACGCAAACTTTAAAGTTAAATAGTACAATTACAGTTTGTATGTGCTGAATCTTGGGGCAGTCAGAAAGGATCTGGTTCTCTTTCAAGAAAATCCAGCACACCAGAGCAGTGCTTCTCAAATTATCTGCAGCGAAGGATAAACTTCTTAACTACCTGTCACACAGACTGATACTTTTGTAAAATAAATTACCAGAAAAACAAAGGTCAAGTTTTTCAGCATTAGATTTAATAGATAAAAATTTCTCTATCAACTTGTAGTGGAAGTTTCTTAACATCTACTCTCATTTTCTATACTTATTTCATCACAGGCTAGTAACAAAGAGTTATGGATCAGCACGTACAGAGACCATACTGAACCGCCCTGTACTAAAGGACCTTTCTTCAGTTTAGTGGACTGGAAAGACTGGAATGGATTTATTAATAATCAGAAATGCTTAAGCTATTAACACCAGAGAAGCATCAGCTCTTTTACCTATCATCTTCACCTGGTCATGCAACTGTTATGTTAAATCTTGAACTTTATTGTATATAAAGAAATTTGCTTTAAAAAGATCATAGTTACTTTTTAAAGTTTCTTCCTAACGCTTTTCTAATAAGGGGCACTACATCTCAATCACTCAATATTCTATACTACAGGAATAAGAGTACCTTTAAGAGACTTTTGCAAATCATGTTAAAACAAACAAACAAGAAAAGCCCATCTTTATATGATCCTCCTGAACAGAGATTTGACTTTCTTTAAGAATTACAGTAATTCTTAACAGGTCCACTTACACGCAGCTTCTTTTCAACAGTAAATACTAAAGAGTACTGCAGGATCCTCGGTTGGCTGAATCCACACATGCAGAACCATGGACACAGGGGGTTAACTGTAACATTATATGTGGACTTTCAACTGCACAGAGGGTCCACACTCCTAAACCTCTGTGTTTTTCAAGGGTCAACCATATTCACTCAATTTTTATGACATTTTTTAAGTGCCATCAATTAAACTGACTAAATCAGAAAGGGAGATGGCTTGCAGACACATTACCTGAAAGCACTATGATTCACAGGATACAAACCAAAAATCAGATTGACATCTATCGTCTTTATATATGATTTCTGTAACTTTCAATAAAAGATATAACGCCAAGCTTACCACAGGATTGGGTTTAGGAGTATATGCCCTTGTAGGTTTAATTCCAGTGAGCAGTTTGCCTTTCACAGTAGTAGATAAAACTTCTGGTTGAGGCAACAACAATGGTTTCATAGGCTCAATGACAGAAGGCGTTGGGATATAAACTGGCTCTGGATCTACTTCACCTTCTACTCTCACCCATAATGGGTAATGTCGAACAGGCTGTTCAGGCTCTGTTTCACATATAGCTTAACAAAAAGAAGGGTAAGATTATTAGATGCCTTTGGCAACAAAAGTTCACTGAGGCATTGCCAAAACAAAATATGCTCCCTCAAAAAAAGCATTAACTCATTAAAATAATCAAACAGATGCCCCCAAAGAAACCTTTAGTTGCCCGCATGCACCCTAATTCATTCATCTATTAACCAAATATTGGTTGAATATCTATTGTACATCAGACACTTTTCTAGACACTAGAGTGAAAACAGCTATGACTAAAACAAAATTCTTGCCTTCACAGAGTTTATAATCCACAGGAGAAAACAAACTAATAAACATACAGTATCAAGTAATAAGATCAACATAGAAAAATACAGCTGGGTAAAGAAAGGATGAAGAGTTAACAGGAGATGCTATTATATTTAACATGGTCAGAAAAGGCTTTTGCTGTTATCCTAGAAAGGTAATCATTCTATTCTACAACTTTTAATTTTACAAATAACAAATACTTATTTAACCTTACTAAATACAGATTCTAAGCACTTAATATGTTTTAAATCATATAACTGTAACAATAATCCTTGAGGTATTATTATTCCCATTTTGCAGAAGCTGAGGTTCAGGGAAGTCCATCAGTAAGAGGCAGAACCAGGATCAAACCCAGTCAATCTGCCTCCAGAGCTGTTACTGTTACCTTCTGATGACAAATTGTATTCAAAAGTCAGCCTGAACTCAGCACAGGAGAAAAAATACATTAACACAAAAGCAATGAAACCTGACTGAGATGAAATCATACTATATCACAAGTTCTACACAAAGGAAAACAGGCATTGATTACTTAACTAAATTAAATGGAGGATCTAGGTTAATAGGTTACTGGCTTTATTCTTCAAGCAAACTGCCCATTCCCATCAAGAAGGCAGAGAAGCAAACATTGGTTTTTGCATTTCAATGGTCAGTACTCTGAAAGGATGTAGCTGATTGTAAACCAAAGATGCAAAATCGTTGCCTAAAGTCACATAAAATGTGACTAAGCAGCAATTGACACTTAATCAGACACTTAATCTTTCATAACAAAGCGGTATCCAAACTGCTACCTTATTTCATAAGTATATCTGCTCTGAACATTAAGACCCAACTAGTAAAGAACAATTCTGCCTAAAAGTCTCCTAAGGCTAACATCATTCAGAGCATAACCATAAAATACTGAATAAAGGCTTAAAGATTAAAACAGGGAGGAAAAAACCTTTAAAGCTAGAATGTGATTGAGCCAATTAATTAGCTACTTAGCAATCTCTGTTATTCAATTTCTGTAACTTAGCTTATTTATCACATAATTCACAAAGGCTGGTAAGACCCCAGTATTCATTCATGTATTCAAATATTTGAATTTGTACCAGACTTTGTAGATATAGTAATGAACAAAGCTGACAAAAAACCCCTCCTTTATGGAGCTTACATTTAAGTTGGAGGGAAGAGGGTAACACAGGCAATAAACAAGACAAATTACAAAAATATGTTGGATTTTGATAAGTGCTTACGAGAAAAAACAAAGCAGAGAGAAGTAAATAGTATGTTTAGCGAGTATGTATTTTGAGGGGGAGTGCTGCAATTTTTAAAAAGGTAACCAGGGGGACTTCCCTGGCAGTCCAATGGTTATTCATCTTCCAACACAGAGGGTGTGGGTTCGATACCTGCTCAGCGAGCTAAGATCCCACATGCCTCATCTCAGTCAAAAAAAACCAAAACATAAAACAGAAGCAATATTGTAACAAATTCAATAAAGATTTAAAAAAAAAAAAAAAAAGGTCCACACTTAAAAAAAAAAAAAAAAACTTTAAAATAAAATAAAATAAAAGGGTAACCAGGGATGACCTTACAATGAAGGTGGTGTATACAGAGCCTCTACCACTCATTTGGTTAAAGCTTTACTGTCTAGTTTTACGAATTATTCACACACATATTAATTCTACTACAAAAATAAAGGCCTTCAGGCAGGTCAAGCACTATTGTCTTACTTCTCTCAATTATCTTTCAAAGATTTTTTAAGCCTCCATAAACTAAGGATTATACTAAGAACTCTTTTCATCTTTTTTCTTTCAAAAATAATAGCTCCTAAATAACACAATACTTTAAAAGACAACCTCTTAAAATGTCTGAAAACATCCTAATTCCTCATAGAGGATCAAAGACAACTTTAAAGTTTCAACTGTGGATAAAAAGAAAAATGGTGGTTCCAGTAAATAGGAGAGTTCACAAAACCTATGGAATTGAGTTCTGTTTAGGACATGTAAGACTGCAGTGACAGCAACATAATCAAGTAGGGTAAGCAATAAAAATTAGGACTGTCATTGGCAGAGACTACACCTGAAGCCATGACAACTGACCAACTTCACACAAGGGCCAGAACAACAGTCCAATTCCTCACCCTCCTTTAGCTTGCTGTCCACTTGATTTCTTTACACAGCCTGGAATCCAAGATAGAGCACTTCCCCACTCCCCTCATAATACACCAGAGATCCTCCTACCTTTTATCTGAAACCCAGACAAAGGGAGCTAGCGAAGGCAGGATAAGGGGAAGTAGCATATACTCACAAAAGCCAAGAACAGAAACCTGTTTCAAGAAGGAAGTAATATCCCCTTATTTCTATTCAACTGCCTTCTAATATACACTATCTTCTCACAGTTCCCTAATGTTATCACTCTGTCTTTCTAAGTTCCCAATATGCCTTTTGTTCATGACACTTAAAACATATGGCACTTTCATTACTGTGCCATAAAATTACCATAAATATATATCTACATGTTTACCATATACCTATTTCATCAAACTGACAGTAACTGCTTATAGACAGACTTAGTTTTAACTGTCTATATCTTAACTCCTCTTACTTCTAGCAATGCCCAGAGTACTTGCTCCATAAATGAAGTGTTAAACATGCGAATCCCAGAAAACTGCTATGCTAATAATCAACATACTATATTCCTCTCCAGCCTATTTTAAAGGCATTTTAAACCTTTTTATTGTGAAATATAATACCCATAAAGTGCAGAAACAATGTATATACAACTTAATACATATTAACAAATACATTGTTCAACCATGTAAACACTCTACAGATTAAGAAATAAAAATACTGCCATAAATGCCAGAAGCCTTTGCATGCTTTTCTCAATCACAATCCAATTATAAATGAGATGTTCAACATCCCTCCTCAAGTGCCTCTAAAAGACTCGCCTTTAAATTTTTATTTATTTATTCATTCATTCATTCATTCATTCATTCATTAGGCTGCACTGGGTCTTAGTTGCAGCATGCAGGATCTAGTTTCCTGACCAGGGATAGAACCCAGGTACCCTGCATTGGGAGCGCAAAGTCTTAACCACTGGACCACCAGGGAAGTCCCTGCCCTTTTTTTAATGGGACTGTTTAATTCTGATTAATCTGAAGATATCTCTATATATTCTGGACACAGGTCCTTAAATATTGCAAATATCTGTTCTCTCACTGTAGCTTACATTTTCACTTGCTTAATATCTTAAAGATCTGAGTTTCCCATTTTCAACTAACCAGATGTATTCATCTTTATGCGAAGGACTGGTGTTTTCTTCTGTCATGCTTAAGAACCCTTTTACTGAAGAGCTAACACCTATCCTTCTCAAACTCTTCCAAAAAATTGCACAGGGAGGAACACTCCTAAATTCATTCTACGAGGCCATCATCACCCTGATACCAAAACCAGACAAAGATATTAGAAAAAAAGAAAATTATAGACCAATATCACTGATGAACATAGATGCAAAAATCCTCAACAAAAATACTAGCAAACAGAATCCAACAACACATTAAAAGAATCATACACCATGATCCAGTGGGGTTTATCCCAGGAATGCAAGGATTCTTCAATATACGCAAATCAATCAATGTGATACACCATATTCACAAATTGAAGACTAAAAAGCACATGATCATCTCAATAGATGCAGAAAAAGCTTTTGACAAAATTCAACACCCATTTATGACAAAAACTTTCCAGAAATGGGCACAGAGGGAACCTACCTCAACATAATAAAGGTCATATGTGACAAACCCACAGCATACATTATTCTCAATGGTGAGAAACTAAAAGCATTTCCACTAAGGTCAGGAACAAGACAAGATGTCCACTCTCATCACTCTTATTCAACATAGTTTTGGAAGTCCTAACCATGGCAATCAGAGAAGAAAAAGAAATAAAAGGGATACAAATTGGAAAAGAAGAAGTAAAACTGTCACTGTTTGCAGATCATATGATACTATACACAGAAAATCCTAAAGATGCCACCAGAAAACTATTAGAGCTCATCAATGAATTTGGAAAAGTTGCAGGATACAAAATTAATGCACAGAAATCTCTTGAAAAATGAAATGAAAATCAGAAAGAGAAATTAAGGAAACAATCCCATTTACCATCACAACAAAAAGAATAAAACATCCAGGCATAAACCTACCTAAGGATACAAAAGACTTATACTCAGGAAACTATAAACACTGATGAAAAAAATCAAAGATGAGGGGCTTCCTAGGTGGCGCAGTGGTTGAGAATCCACCTGCCAATGCAGGGGACATGGGTTCGATCCCTGCTCCAGGAAGATCCCACATGCCACAGAGCAACTAAGCCTGTGCACCACAACTACTGAGCCTGTGCTTTAGAGCCCATGAGCCACAACTATTGAGCCCATGTGCTGCAACTACTGAAGCCCACGCACCTAGAGCCCATGCTCTGCAACAAGAGAAGTTACCGCAATGACGAGCCCATGCACCAACGAAGAGTAGCCCCCACTCACTGTAACTAAAAAGAAAGCCCGTGCACAGCAAAAAAAGACCCAACATAGCCAATAAAATGAATAAATAAATAAATAAAATCAAAGATGACATGAACATATGGAGAAATATACCATGTTCTTGCATTGGGAGAATCAATATTGTGAAAATGACTATACTACCCAAAGTAATCTACAGATTCAGTGCAATCCCTGTCAAATTACCAATGGCATTCTTCACAGAATTAGAACAAAAAATTTTACGATTTGTATGGAAACACAAAAGACCCCAAATGGCCAAAGCAATCTTGAGAAAGAAAAATGGAGCCAGAGGAATTAGGCTCCCCGATTTCAGACTATACTACAAACCTACAGTAATCAAGGTAGTACGATACTGGCATAAACAAAAACAGAAATATAGATCAATGGTACAGGATAGAAAGCCCAGAAACAAACCCACACACATATGGTCACCGAATTTATGACAAAGGAGGCAAGAACATAAACAATGGAGAAAAGACAGCCTCTTCAATAAGTGGTGCTGAGAAAACTGGACAGCTACATGTAAAACACTACCTAAATCATACACAAAAATAAACTCAAAATGGAATAAAGACCTAAATGTAAGACCAGACACTATAAAACTCTTAGAGGAAAACACAGAACACTCTACGACATAAACTATAGCAAGATCCTTTTTGACCCACTTCTCAGAATAATGGAAATAAAAACAAAAATAAACAAATGGGACCTAATGAAACTTAAAAGCTTTTGCATAGCAAAGAAAACTGTAAACAAGACAAAAAGGCAACCCTCAGAATGGGAGAAAATATTTGTAAATTAATCTCTAAAATACACAAGCAGCTCATGTAGCTCAATATCAAAAAAGACAAACAACCAATCCAAAAATGGGTGGAAGACCTAAGCAGACATTTCTCCAAGGAAGACATACAGACTGCCAACAAACACATGAAAAGATGCTCAACATCACTAAGTATTAGAGAAATGCAAATAAAAACCACAATGAGGTATCACCTGACACAGGTCAGAATGACCATCATCAAAAAATCTAGAAACAATAAATGCTGGAGAAGGTATGGAGAAAAGGGAACCCTTCTACACTGTTGGTTGGAATGTAAATTGATAGAGCCACTATGGAGAACAGTATGGAGGTTCCTTAAAAAACTAAAAATAGAGCTACCATATGACTCAACAATCCCACTGCTGGGCATATACCCGAAGAAAATCATAATTCAAAAAGATACACGTACCACAATGTTCACTGAAGCATTATTTACAAGGACATGGAAGCAACCTAAATGTCCATCGAGAGATGAATGGATAAAGAAGATGTGGCACATATTTACAATGGAATATTACTCAGCCATAAAAAGGAACGAAATTGAGCTATTTGTAGTGAGATGGATAGACCTAGAGTCTGTCATACAGAGTGAAGTAAATCAGAAAAACAAATATCATATGCTAACGCATATATATGGAATCTAGAAAAATGGTATGGATGAACCTAGTAGCAGGGCAGGAATAGAGATGCACATGTAGAGAATGGACTTGAGGACACGGTGGGGGAGCTGGGATGCAGTGAGAGAGTAGCACTGACATATATACACTACCAAATGTAAAAGAGATAGCTAGTGGGAAGCTGCTACAGAGCACAGGGACATCAGCTTGATGCTTTGTGAAGACCTAAAGGGGTGGGATGGGGAGGTGGGAGGGAGGCTCAGAGGAAGGGGATATGGGAATATATGTATACATATAGCTGATTCACTTTGTTGTACAGCAGAAACACAATACTGTAAAGCGATTATACTCCAATAAAGAAAACAAGAACCCTTTTACTAATATGAGATCATATATACATATATTCTTCTATGCTATCTTCTAAAAGTTGTATTGCTTAGCTTTTGACAATCACGTCTCTAATCATCCTTCTTAAATATGAGAGTTCTGTAAGTTTTGACATCCAGTAGAGCAAGTTCACCCACCTTGAGATTGTTCAATATTGCCCTGGCTATTTCTAGGTCCTCTGCATTTTCATATAAATTTTGGAATCAGCTTTTCAAGTTTCACATAAAAAGCTGTCAAGATTTTGATTAGGACTGCAATAAAATTACAGGTGAAAAAGAGAAGAAACACCATTACAATATTCAGTTTAGCTTGCTAACAGTTTTTTTTCCCCTTGTTTTGTGTTTTGTTTTTAATTTAAGAATGGATATTGAGAGATTTCTGGGGAGATGGTGGAATAGGCAGTACCAGTATATATGACTCCAGATCTGAACAACAACTATAGTGACAGAATCTGTCTGATGTATTTTGAAGCTCTGGAGTCTGCTGAAGGCTTGCAACTTCCAGGGGAAGACCTGGACAGTGAACTTTCATTCATTGTGTTCAATTTCAGCTCTTGGCACAATAGCAGCTACCCACTCCTCATCCCCCCCGTCACCTGGCAGGCAGCTGTGCATGTGTTCCTGGAGCAGCTTACACACAGTGGGAGCCAGGGTGTGCAGAAAAGACCGTGTCCTCCAAATACCAGGGATCTCTGCTCTGACTGCTGCTTCTAACAACAGAGGTGCAGACAAAGAGGCAGGAAGCCACTGCTGTTGAGGCACCCCACACTATCACAAGGTCTTACCCCTTTGTCTTAGGTAACTTCCAGGGGATTTAAAAAGACAGCACCCTTTTCCTATCTTCATTTTTCACTTTTCCCCCTTTTCGGGAGCCAGAAAACACTCTAGTCTAAAGACTAGAACACTTGGGGAAGAGAAAAACTGCATACACAAGGAAAATTACAAAGTGACTATACATGCCCAAGGAAAGACTCAGAAAAGACCTGAGAATACCTTAAGTTTACACCTCAGGCTGATGCTCAGGCTGATGCTTGGCACAAAGACAGCCTTCAACAATTTAAACAAACAAACAAACAAAAAAAGCAATAACAACAAAAAACCAAACCCTGAGGAAGGAGGAGAATCTGATTTCCAGAGTTACCACATTATCAGATTCAGATGTCCAATGTTCCACAAAACATCACAAGGCATACAAAGAAACAGGAAAGTATGGCCCATTTAAAGGAAAAAAACAAGTCAACAAACTGTCCCTGAAAAGGACCTAATGACAGATATACCAAAGACTTTAAAACAACTGTCTTAAAGATACTCAAAAAAATAAAGGAAGATGTGGAGAAAGTCAAGAAAACAATATGTGAGTAAAATGGAACTACTAATAAAGAGACGCAAAACCTGAAAGAAACCAAAAAGCAATCCTGGAGCTGAAAAGTACAGTAACTGAAATGAAAAATTAACTAGAGGGATTCAAAGGCAGATCTGAATAGGCAAAAGAAAGCATCAGTGAACTTGAAGATAGGACAATGGAGATCGTGGAGTCTGAGGAACAGGAATAAGAGAGTAAAGACAAGTGAAAAGAGCCTAAGGACCTGTGTGATCCCTACCATCAAGTGGACCAATATAGTCATCACAGGCATTCCAGAGAGAGAAGAGAGGAAGAAATAGGCAGAGAGAATATCTGAAGAAATAACAGCTGAAAACTTTCAAACTTCAAGGAAAGACATTAATATAAACATTCAGAAAGCTCAACAAATTCCAAGTAAGATGAACTCACAGAGACCCACACTGAGACACATTATAATCAAACTTTCAAAAGAGAAAGACAAGGGATTTCCCTGGTGGTGCAGTGGTTAAGAATCAGGCCTGCCAACGCAGGGAGCACAGGTTCGAGCCCTGGTCCAGGATGATCCCACATGCTACGGAGCAACTATGCCAGTGCACCACAACTACTGAGCCTGAGCTCTAGAGCCCATGCACCACAACTACTGAGCCCACAAACCACAACTACTGAAGTCCATGTGCCCAGAGCCCGTGCTCTGCAACAAGAGAAGACACTGCAATGAGAAGCCCCCACACCACAACAAAGAGTAGCCCCTGCTCGATGCAACTAGAGAAAGCCCGCATGCAGCAAAGACTCAATACAGCCACAAACAAACAAATAAATAAATTAATTAATTAAAAAAAAAGAGAGAGAGAAAGACAAAGAACCTTGAAAGCAGCAAGAGAAAAACGAATCATCACACACAAGGGATCCTCAACAGAAATGTGAGCAGATTACTCATCAGAAACTTTGGAAGCCATAAGACAGTGAGCTGATCTATTCAAAGTGCTAAAAGAAAAAACTATCAACCAAGAATCCTATACATGGCAAAACTATCCTTCAAGAGTGAGGAAGAAATTAAGAAATTCTCAGATAAACAAAAGCTGAGGGAGTTCATGACCATTAAACTTGCCTGCAAGAGATATTCAAGGGAGTTCTGCAAGGTGAAATGAAAGGACACTAGACAATAATTCAAATTTATATGGAAAAATACAGATCTCACTACAGGTAAATACATGGGCAATTATAAAAGCTACTATTATAACAATGGTTTGCAACTGCACTTTTAATTTTCTACAGGATCTGAGGGACTAATACATTTAAAGGGAAAAAATTATTAGTGTGGAAGTTAGTATTACTGTATTTTTAGTTTATAACTCCAAATTTTTGTTTTCTACATAATTTAAGATATTAATGAATTTTTTAAAATTATTTTTGTTTTTGAATACACAATATATAAAATATGTAATACTGTGACATCGACAACCAAAACGTGTGGATACATAGCTATAAAGGAGAAAAGGTTTTTTTATGTTAGTCAAGTTAAGTTGGTATAAATTCAAATCAGTGTTATAACTTCATGATGGTAGATGTAACCCCTATGGTAACCATAAAAAAACAGCTATAGAATACACCTAAAAGGAAATGAGAACAAATTTAAACATTTCACAACAAAATATCAACTAAACACAAGATAATACAGTAATGCAGGAAATGAGGAACTAAAGAGTTATACAGAAAACAAATAGCACAATGACGGAAGTTCCTCCTTATCCATAATTATAAATGTAAGTAGATTAAATTCTGCCATCAAAAGGAAGGTTGGCAGAATTGATTAAAAAAACACATGATCCTTGGACTTCCTAGGTGGCGCAGTGGTTAAGAATCTGCCTGCCAATGCAGGGGACACGGGTTCCATCCCTGCTCCAGGAAGATTCCACATGCCGCGGAGCAACTAAGCCTGTGTGCCACAACTATTGAGCATGTGCTCTAGAGCCTGTGAGCCACAACTACTGAGCCTATGTGCCGCAACTACTGAAGCCCACGTGCCTAGAGCCCATGCTCTGCAACAAGAGAGGCCACGGCAATGAGGAGCCCACACACCACAACGAAAAGTAGCCCCCACTCACCGCAACTAGAGAAGGCCCGTGTGCAGCAATGAAGACCCAACACAACCAATAAATAAATAATTTATTTAAAAAAAAAAAAAAAAAAACCACACATGATCCAACTATATCCTATCTATAAGAGACTCACCTGAGATCCAAAGATACAAATAGGCTGAAAGTGAAAGTATGGAAAATGATATTCCATGCAAGTAATAACCATGAGAATAGGGATGACTATACTAAGGTCAAAGTAAACATTAAATCAAAAAAGGCTGCAAGAGACAAATAAGGACATATATTAATAAAAAGTTCAATACATCCAGAAGAAATAACTATCACAAACATTTACACACCTAAAGACAGACCATCAAAATCCATGTGAAGCAAAATTTGACAGATTGTCTCAGATGACCTCTTCTCCCATCATAATGCTTGTTTCACTGACACTGAAAATCTGTAGTTTAGTGTAGCAACCTTCATTAACAATGTGAGATGGATCTTCTGCATAACTTGCTGCAGCTGCTCTATCAGCACTTGCTGCTTCTCCTTGCACTTTTATGTTATGGAGACAGCTTCTTTCTGTAAACCTCAAGAATCAACCACAGATAGCTGCAAAATTTTCTTCTTGCAGCTTCTTCACCTCTCTCAACGGCCTTCATAGAACTGAAGAGTTAGGGCCTTGCTCTGGATTAGGCTTTGGCTTAAGGGAATATTGTGTCTAGTTTGATATTCTATTCAAACCACTCAAACTTTCTCAATGTCAGCAATAAGACTGTTTTGCTTTCTTATTATTCATTTCACTTGAGTAGCGCTTTTAATTTCCTTCAAGAACGTTTCCTTTGCATTGACAACCTGGTTAACTGTTTGGTGCAAGAGGCCTAGTTTTCAGCCCATCTCAGCTTTTGACATGCCTTCCTCACTAAGCTTAATCATTTCCAGCTTTGATTTAAATTGAGAGATGTAAAACTCTTCCTTTCACTTGAAAACTTAGAGGCCACTGTAGGGTTATTAACTGGCCTAATTTCAATATTGCTGTGTCTCAGGAAAACAGGGAGGTCAAGGAGACGGAGAGAGATGGGAAATAGCCAGTAGCTAGTCAGAACACACACAACAGTTATTAAGTTTGCCATCTTATATCGGTACAATTCATAGAGCCCCAAAACAATTACATTAGTAACATCAAAGATCACTGATCAAGGATCACCCAAACAAGTGTAATAATAATGAAAAAGTTTGAAATATTGTGAAAATTACCAAAATATGACACGAGAGAGCATGAGGGAGCAAATGTTGCTGGAAAAATGGCACCAACAGACTTGCTGGATGCCAGATTGCCACAGACCTTCAATTTATAAAAACTGCAATATCTGCAAAGCACAATAAAGCCAAGTGCAATAAACTGAGGTATGCCCATGAATGTCTTTCTTTATCCCAATTACATCAGCTTTATAGTAAGTCTTAAAATCAGGTAGTATAAGTCTACCAACTATGTTCTTTATCAAAGTTGTTTATCAAAGGGCTACTCTAAGTCCTCTGTTTTCCATATAAATTTTAGAAACAACTTGCTGATTTCTACCAAAAGAAGCCTGTTGAGGTTCTGATTGGAGCAGCATCAAATCTATAAATCAATCTGACAAAAACTGTATCTTACCAACTGAGTCCTCTGATGCATGAAAACTGTGTACCTCTCCATTTACTTAGATCTTTTAAAGTGCTCTCAGCACTTTTTAGTATAAAGGGTTTGGGGGGTGGGGGGGGTTGCAACTTTTGTTAGATTTATCCTTAAGCATTTCATTTCTTTACATGTTATTTTAAATGGTAATTTTAACTCCAATTTCCAGTTGTTCACTGGTATATACACAAATACACTGTATACTGATATTGCTGTATGCTACAACCTCACTAAACTTACAGTTCTAGTAGCTTTTTTGTAAATTCCCTAGAATTTCCCTATCTATGAAAAAGCCAATTTTATTTCTTCCTTTCCAATCTGGATGCATTTTCTTTTTCATGCCTTACTGGACTGGCTAGGATGTACGATGTCAAATAGACATGATGAAAGAGGACAATCTCCCTCCTTTCTAATCTTTGGGGGAAAGCACTCAGCACGGTTAGTATGTTGGCTGTAGAGTTTTTTTAATAGATGCTCCTTACCAGGTTGAGGAAGTTTCCTTCTATTACTAATGTGCCTAAGAACTTTTACCAGAAAAGCATTTTGTCAATTTTTCAAAATATCTATTGAAATCATCATATGGCATTTTTTAAAAAAGTCTGTTATGGTAATGGTGAACTACAGTAAATACTTTCAGATGTTAAATCAACTCTGTAGACCTAGAATAAATCCCACTAGGCCATACTGTATTTATCCTTTAAATATACTCTTGGATTTGATTTGCTAAATTTTTATTTATAATTTACATACACACACATATATATATGTTCATGAGGGATATTATTCTACAGTTCTATTGTAATGTCTTTTTCTGGTTTGAGTATCAGGGTAATGCTGGTCTCACAGAATGAAACCATTTTATGGAAGTGTTTGTGTAGACTGGATATTATTTCTTACCTAAACAGTTTTGTAAAATTCACTGTAAAGACATCTGGAACTGGTGTCATTATTGTGGGGGTTTCCACTACAAGTTCACAGGTATAAGGCTAAGCAATTACTTATTTCTTCTTGAGTGATTCTGGTACCTTTGTGTCTCTCAAAAAATTTGTTCATTTCATCTAAGTTGTCCAACTTATTGGCATAAAGTTGTTCCTAGTAGTTCCTTATCATTCTTTTCAAATCTGCAGTAATGTCACTTCTCATTCCTGACATTGGTGATTTGTGTGTTTTTCTTTTTTCCTAATCAGCTTCCTACAAATATCAATTTTATTGATCTTCCCTTTACATGAAGTTAACTTGTAGGTATACATCTCCAACAAAATTCTAAGTGTGCTGAGAAAGAAGGAATATCAGATTTTTAATCCTTTGTCGTGCAGCTAAGCACAGTGCTTTTATATAGATACTATCTACAGTATTTTTAGACAAATGAAAGAGTAAACAGGTGATAAAAGGCCAAATTTCAGAAACTGTATCTTACACTGTATCTTACATGAAGACTAGGAAAACTTGGGTTCAAATCCCTACTGCTCACTTAATAGCAATGTGACCTTGAGGAACAAGTCACTTAAACACTCTAAGCACTCAATTAGTGCATTTGTAAAATGGAGAAACCTCCTTATCACAACAGGTTGCAAGATTTAAATGACATAACCCTTACAGAGTGCTCTTCATAAAGACTAATAATGTTCCCTCTGTTCACAGCTACGGATTAATGGGCCACTAATGGCAGAAAAAATTTTAAGCCTATTACAATGACAAAAAAAGCTGTCATTAGATGCCTAGATTTCATGCATCAAAAACACTAATTTTTATTTATACATTAACTATAGAATAAATACACAAACACAAAAAAAATTCAAACTGTACAAAATGACACAAAAATGAAAGGCAAGTCTTCCACCACATCCAGTGTCATAGTCCCCATGTCTGACTACTTTCAACCATTTGTGTTTAGTTTTGGTGGTTACCTCAATAATCCTAAATCAAACACTTTCTCCTCAACTCCATGATTTAGCAGTGGCTAAGGACTCGATGTGATGAAAGATAAGAAAATTAGCATCCTAAACTTGTTCCACCTCTCAACTTCTGTCAGCTATAGTGCTACTTTCATACTGTCATGATTTATAGTACTGATTTCTGTTCTAACATTATATTTGGAACTTTAGCAATTTATATATGCCAACTCTAAAAATCAAAATACCAATACATCTGCTTAGAAAATTATACTTATGTGATCAATCCTTGTAGAATCAACTAATGTGACTGACCCTTTAGAGGAAGAAAATGTAATTCTATACTACTAAATTTGTTCAAATTGTCCAATAGATTTTCTTTTCTTACACTCTTAATTGCTCCAAATTTTACCAAAAATTGTATTGGTTCATAGTTGGACCATAATTTTCCTGCACAAATTTTTTCCTTCCAGTGTTCTTAATTGCTTTTTTCTTAATTGATGAAGGTGGCATGTATCTTCACCAAATCATGAATCATCCAGGTTCTTAACTATGTTATTTCTTAAAATAAACATAATATCCTCTTAAAGATAGTCTTCTCAGCATCTTTTGATTTTCTACTTTAGACTGCTTGCTTTCTAGTCCTGCTTTGTAGTTGCCATCCTAAGATTGTTTTCACCCCCTCTTAGGCTGGGTCCACAATTCACTAGGTTATCTCATGCTTCTTGATTTTTTTTTTTTTTTTCCATTTTCTGGAGCACAAACTCAAGAAATTCACCTGGAGTATGTAAGAGATCAACTTCCTACATCCTGATTGTATATTCTGATATATCTCTATTTTATGCATAATTATAAATTATGATTTATAATTTGGCCAAGAGTGCTACCTTAAAAATTCACTCAATCCCAACTCGACTCTGATTTTAGAAACAATGATTCAAACATCCAGTGTTACTGATGATCTCTTTGATATCAAACTGATTCTAACTCCTTCCCAGGAAAAGTGGCTTCTCTTTGAATGAGTTCAGGGTATCTTCTTCACTCTCAATGTTCTGAAATGTTAGAAGAATGTGTCTAGATAGAGTCACCTTAGCATTATTTCTGCCTGATGTTCAGTAGCCCCTTTAAATCAGAAATGTCATGTGCTTCAGCTCCAAGACACATTTTCTACCTTTTTTTTTTGGGGGGGGGGGGGGGGACCACGCACAGCATGCAGGATCTTAGTTCCCTGACTAGAGATTAAACCTGCGCCCCCCTGCAGTGGAAGTGTGGAGTTTTAACCACTTGACCACCAGGGAAGTCCCTCTACCATCATTTCTTTAAGTAATTTCTCTCTTTCATTTTCTCCTCACTTTCTCCAACTCTTAAATCATCAGCATTTTTTTTCTCATTTTCCACCTATCTTTCTGCAAAACATTCTGATAGATTTCTTCAACTTCTTTCATTTTTATATTTATGTTTGTTTTCAGCCTCAGCAACATTTCTGCCTCTAAGAACTCTTCCCTATTTCTACTCCTTTTACAGAGCAATCATAACAGAAATAACTTCCCTCCTTTCCTCACTGTCGGCTAACAGTACAAGAAAATTAACGGCTCCTAGAGCACAGCAGACCACGTCTTTTAGTAAGGTCTACACCAGTGAGTAAACCAAAATATATTATGATAATTGGCTGGCTTCTGGAGTTGAACTCTGATTAACACACAGGGTAAAGACTCTACCAAGAAAGCAAAGTAATAAACCTAACAGATACACAGTATTCCTACTGCTGTGGCTTTTGTCACTTATTTCTGTTGCTTTGAAATGGAAAAAGTGTTGCTGTAAGTGCAGGATGGGAGTAAACTCAATAAAAAGATATGGATAAAACTAAATAATTTTGTATTATAGTTCACTGTAAACCTTTTTAATCATATTTACAAAAAGATCATTTAGGTATATGAAGGTACTACCTTATTTAAACACTGAAATAGCAATTAGAAGAGCCTGACAATGGTCACAAAATAGAAAGCAGAGACCAAAAACAGACCCAAACACTGGTATATTTTAATTTCCTCTATCACAGGTGATATTTTAAATCAGTAGGGAAAGTATTTATTCTCAACAAGTGGTGGTACAACTGGCTAGCCATTTGGGGAAGAAATGATGCCCTATTACAAATCTCACATCAGATAAATTCCAGATATATTAACAATTTAATTTTTAAGCCCATTTATTAATCTAAGTATTTTTAAATCCTGAGGATAGAGAAAGACTTTCTAAGTAAGATTTCAAAGAATCAAAATCATAAAAAAGAAGCGATTGCCAGACTTAACCAACTCTAATTTTCCTTTGTCAAGGGGAGGTGGGAAGAACTCTGAACAAAATTAAAATATAAGTTACACAATTACAACCTGGAAAAAAATAAAGCTCTTGGAAACATATGGGAAAAAAACAAAACCATGCCAATAAAAGCAAAGAATTTGAAAAAGTAATTTACAGAAGAAAGTTTATGACAAATGGTTAATAAATAAATCACTGAAGAAATATAAATTTAAGACATCAATTTCTGCCTATCAGTTTGAATATCCAATGTTAAGAATATAGAACTGGCACTATCCAACTACTGGTACCTGTGTAGTTGGTACAATTCTGGCAACATTTATAAATGTTTAAAAAGAACTCACTGTCACAGCAATTCCCACTTTTAATAGTCTATACTGACATGGATGTTCATCAACGTACTGTTTGAAAACCCAAAAAGGCTAAACGTCCGACAAAAATGACTGTAATAATATGAAGCTATTGAAACTAAAACTGTAATACAGAACTACACTTGTTAATATAGAAAGCAGAACACAACTTTATGACATGAAATTTCTAAAATTTACCACCTATACAGTAGTTACATGTCTACAAAAATATACGTATGTATGCCCACAAGTGGGTTCATAGAAAATCCTGGGGACTTCCTAGGTGGTGCAGTGGTAAAGAATCCACCTGCCAATGCAGGGGACGTGGGTTCGAGCCCTGCCCTGGGAAGATTCCACATGCCATGGAGCAACTAAGCCCGTGTGCCACAACTATTGAGTCTGTGCTCTAGAGCCCGTGAGCCACAACTACTGAGCCCATGTGCCACAACTATTGAAGCCCACACGCCTAGGGCCCATGCTCCACAACAAGAGAAGCCACTACAATGAGGAGCCTGCACACCACAATGAAGAGTAGCCCCCGCTCTCAGCAACTAGAGAAAGCCCGTGTGCAGCAAGGAAGACCCAACACAGCCAGTAAATAAAATAAATAAATAAATAAATAAATTTATATTAAAAAAAAAATCCTGGAAAAACATACATCAAAATATTAATCATCCAATCTGACTGAAGTAAGTGCATGGCAAGCAATAACAAATGGAAATATAAACTGCCAAAATGGAATATTAATCCTCTACTAAACTAAGAAGCAAGAAACTCTTTAATTACATGGTAACATTATAGTCAATCTATTTAAACAAAATAAAAAGATACAGTAAGAAGGAAAAGAAATCAAAAATGAAACAATATGTAACCTGAGTCTCCATAATATTGTACCAAAAAGGAAAAATAAGCTTTTCAAAAGAGTACGTAATGCTCAACTCAGTTATGCCCTTTATTCTGTCCCCAAATCTCCAACCAACTGATGAATGGCTCAAACTATGACCAGAGGGTCTTTTTTGTAAACTAGAAAATAAAATGACATGTGCTGGCTGACTTGACTGCGGTAATCATTTCACAAAGTATACATATGCCAAACCATCCTGTGGAACACTTTAAGTATGTGCAAACTGTCAATGATACCTAAGCTTGGGGGAAAAGAAGAAAATGATGGATTACCATGATCATCTGTATATTCAAAGAACATGGGGCCAAAGTGGGGGAGTGGAGGCAAGACATACGTTAAAAAAAGATGAAGTCTGAAAGGCATTCTGAAAATCCAAGTAAGAGGATGATTCTAACTTAGCACAGAAAAGCTATTTTCAAGAAAAAATTTCAATTTAAAAAAAGGCATGTGTGCACAGGTGTGTGTATGTTGCACATGCCATATAGAAAGAGCATTTTAAAGATAATAAGAATTAAATTCTTATGAGATCAGTGATTAGGATTAAAGTAAGTAATATTTGAAATACATTTTCAAATAATCTTTTCTTTTTTTTGGCCACACAGTGCTGCATGCAGGATCTTAGTTCCCTGACCAGAAAGTGAACCTGTGCCCCGTGCCTTAACCATTGAACCACCAGGGAAGTCTCAAAATTACCATACTTTGGTAAAAGCAAAACAAAACTATACTGCTTTAACTCTCAATTAATACTCACTGTATTCAAGCTTCTTTCTCTTCTTTTTCTCTTTCAATTGTTCTTCCTCCTCCCTGACTCCCTCTTCACCTTCTTCTCTTTGCTCCTCTCCCAAATTATCGTAAAATACTGGATCACGATGAGCAGTCTTCCTCTGGAAATGCTTAGTTTTGGATCCCCCTTTAACAAGTACAACTTTTCTCTTCAAACAAGTGCAGCCAAACATGCAGTCTGGTCGGCGGCAGTGAGCAGGCTGGCGCTTCTCCAAAGCTAGACTTGAGCATACACAACCCAATCGACAGAAGTCATTGTTGCATGGAGGGGCTCGTTTCCTTATGATCGTGTGGATGGGTTTAGTTTTGAGAGATGCCTGAAATTAAAGTAGAAAATTATAAATCTACTAAATCATCCCCTAATAACTTACAGTCACATACTGGTCTGCCTTATTCTCCAACTCTGAGCACTCAGTAGCAACAGTACAAGATTAGTGCAGATTCAAAGGACAACACGATTATAACTAGAACTCTGAGCAATCTCTCATTCTAATGCACAGCACAGACAAGAAAGAGAATAAATATTTTAATTAGCCAAAATATCAGCAAGGATGAATTTATTCTCAACAGAGAATTCTCATCACACATAATGTTCTAGAGCAGAGGTTGACAAACTGAAGGCCTATGGGCCAAATTCAGCCTACTTCCCAAGTGAAGTTTCACTGGGACACAGCCAGGTTCATTTATTTACATAACATCTACAGTATTACAATAGCAGGGTTGAGTAACTGCAACAGAGACTGTATGGCCTGCAAAGACTAAAATATTTACTACCTGCCCCTTCACAGAAATAGTTTACTGACCCTTTCTCTATGATAATTAATAAAAAGAGAACAGACAAATACATGCATAAAAGTCATTAGGAATGATTGATTATAAAAGACACAATCTGTATTTAGTCCCAACTAAATGATCTTCAGCCCTAGAATTTAGTCACAGAATTTAAAAAATGGAAGGTAAAGTACAGAAATTTCATGACAAAAAAATTACCTATGTGCTGCTGTATCATCTCACATGCACCGAGGCTGCTAACATAGGTGAATCAACAATTAATGAAAATTTCTTAATATAAAATTTTACAAAAGACAAAACCTTTTTCTCCATTGGTTTATAATTTGGGGGATTTTCTGGGATTTAACATCTTCTAAGCAGTTTTCAAAGCTGTTTTAACAAGATCAGTAAATGTACCTGTCCGCATGCTGGAGAATGAAATTAGAAACGTTCAGAATGGCCAGCTGCCTTTATACAGGAGAGGGACAATTCAAAAGCACAACTGCAGAGTCTCCCTCTGCTGGCAGCAGGAATCTGCACTTGGTGTGTAGTTTACAAAGAAGAGTAAACGTGGAGGACAATTCCTTAGTTGTCACTAAGGTAACTAAATGCCCCATTCTTCTGCCAAAAAGCCCCATTCTCATTTCTCCTGACAACCTAATTCTTTCTAGCCAAGACTAATATGCTTTCGGAAAACAACAGACACTTACTTGAGCCGTAAGCAGAGTTGTTAAGGATACGTCTGCTCGCTCCTCAGTGATGTAGGTCCTTGGTTTTCCTTCCCAAAGTGCACAGTCTTCCAGATCCATTAGCTTCACTTGAGATTTAGACAAGCCTGGAGGGCGAGTTCCCTGTTGTTGCTGCTGCTGCTGCTGCTGCTGCTGCTGCTGCGCCTGCCGCAAACTAATCTGCTTTGGAAACGTATTTTCATCTAAAGTTGGCGCAACCAAGTTATTCACCCGATTTTCTGAGATGGCGCTTGAAGATGAATTCTTGGTAACCTTATCTCCTGGAATCATATGACTGTGTTTCTGCTTTGGTGAAACAGGGTATGGTAAAATGGATTTATAAGATGATTTAGTTCGGCCACTGAAAGCTGCCTGTTTGTTTTGAGACTTTGCCTTTCGAGAGACAGAGGGTACAGAATGAGGCTTCAAAGAGTAAGAGGTAGAAGGGGAAATGGTAGATTGCTTCTTCAGTACACTATCCAGTGTTCGAACATAGCTGGTACTCTTGGTGGGGAGCTGATACACCACAGGAGATGTAGGAGCATTAGAAGAGAAACCCATGCTTGTTTCCATCAGCTTGCCTTCATTTTCCAAGTACTCATCCAGCTTATCACTGCAGAAAGCAGAACGGTTTTTCAATGAACCTTCTGAATTTCCACCTAGAAGTAAAGAGATACAGATACTTAAAGAAATCTAGAACAGATCTTTATATCGTTAGAGAAATATACTTTAAGAGGTGAGAAGCATTAATGTATAAGCTACTAAATCTTCCAAACTGTCCCTCCTCAGAAGAAAAAATATAAAATATAAAGCCAAGTAAAGACACTGAATGTCATATTCTAATTACATTAAAGTCCATTATCTAAAATTATCTTATTACATATATTTAGCATTAATTTTGCAAAGTGCTAATAATAGTAATAATTAACACTAAGAGTTAACAATCTCTAACAACTTATGACCTTAGTACAGAGATGAGACATATGTAAAAACATAAACACAAAAAATATACTTAAATTTGACCTCAACAGAATACCAAGAGGTTACTTAAGAGATTGCAATACCTGGATTCTGACACAAAACACAAGGGAAGAAGAGTACAAAACTTAGTTTTTAAGGAACAAGAAAAAGCAAGTTTAGTAGAGAGACAAACATTGCACTACTATAACACTGTACAAAGATTCAAAGATAAAAAATCGGACAAATGGTAAATTTATCTGGCTAGACTAACCGCAAACAAGTGCAGTGAAAAAGGAAAAGCGCTAAGAAAGGAGACCAACAGGCATACAGTCAAAATTTAGATTTTAGATTGAATTTAGAAGTTTATTTTGAAGTACTATAATGTTATTGGGAATCACTATACAGCTCTGAAGTATACAGTTCTGAAATAATGCTTGAGAACAATGCTTTTTATAACTGTAGGAACAGAAAGGTAGTGAGTGGAGTTTGAAAAGACTGCAAGGATTATTTAAAACTTACATGGTTAGGGACTGAGGGTTAGGGATGAGGACTACGGGACAAAATGAAAAAAAATAGGCAAGACAATTATGTTCAGTTTATTTTAAAGCATGGAAAAAAGAGATAAAGAAAACCCACCAAGGCTTACTTTTAACAAAAGTCTTTGGCCACATGTTTCAGAATGTATTTATAAATTTTTTAAAAAGCTGATTACCTTCATTCCTAGATGCAGAAGCACTATGAAACTTTCCCCTCCATCCCTTGATCTTGGTGAAGTCATTGGTCTTCCCTGTTCTAGAAACAAAGGGAAATCCAGCATCTATAAAAGAAAAAGTAAAACAGGTATCAAAATTCTAGCAAGCCAATATTTAATATCTAATTAATTACTAAAGTTTCATCTAAAATGTATAAATCATTGTTAAGACTCCCCACTGGATAAAACATCTACATTAGAGTATCATAAATGTCTCTAACAAAGGTAGTATTTTATTTTTATCACAAATCTGTTTGACTTTACAAATGCTATGCACTCACCAGGAGAGGCAGGGTTGGTTCCTGTAAGGTTCCAGAAAGGAAAGCTAGTGGCTGGAGCCAAAGGTAGCTGTACTCCCAAGTATTTAAGATCAATGCTCATTGTTGGATCCACTGAATTCAATTTTAAGCCAACTACGAGAAAAAAGGACCACAAATCATACTGGTTTTTAAAAAATCTTTGGTTAGGGGGTGGGGTGGGGGTATAAGAGAGATAAAGAAAAAGTGGAGAGCAGAAATGATGAAATAAAAATTGAAAGTGGCACACAGACTTTAAGGTGGCCTCATATTCCTCACCTCCTGAGTATTACATATTTGCATAATCCTCCCTTCCCTTTTTGAGTGGGGGTAAGGCCTGTGATTTGCTTCTAACTGATGGAATGTGGCAAAAGGGGTGGGATGTACGTGATTATGTGTATGTGATAACGTAAGAGTCAGTGTATCTAACCCACCCTGCTAGAACTACAAGGAATAAATTCTGCCAACAATCTGAGGGAAACTGGAAGCAGAATCCTCCCCAGTCAAGTCTTTGATGAGGAGCCAGGTCTGACATCTTGATTGCAGCCTTGTGAGACCCTAAGAAGAGGACCCAGTTAAGCCATGCCCAAACACCTGATCCACAGGACTTTGAGAGAGTAAATGTGTCATTTTAAGGTACTAAGTCTATGGTAATTTGTTAAGCAACAACAGATAATACATAAACATAGCAGAATTCAGATCTGTTGTACTTTAATGCTTTCTCACCCAGAGATTTTCTAGGACCTCTAATACAAACTTGCCATAGTCTGTGCTTCTGGTCTGATTAAGGCTACTAATTCTTTAGTTATCATCTATGATATTTATGGTTAACAGAGCCTATAAATATTATGGCTTACTTGTAGGTTAAGAGGCAATCTTTTGGGAAAACATTTACATATTCTTTTATTTTTTATTTTTTACTTTGCTTAACATTTTACACCTAAGATTTGTCTATGTTGACAGATTTATCTCTACATGATTTATTTTCACTGTTGTACACTATTCCAGATTATGAATTACTCCAAGTTATTCACCATTCTCCTCTTGATAAGAACTACGTTGTTTCCTATTTTAAACTATTACAAACAATGCTGCAGTATAATTGTACATCTTATACAAGAATGTACATCACACACATGAATATATATGAAAGCGTCTCTAGTGCATTTAGCTTTTCCTTCTGGCATTTGCCCAAGAGTGAAATTGCTATGTAATGCATATGTTCATCTTCAATTTACTGGATATTGTGTTTGACATATATGTGGCAGCCCAAAATATTCTGAGAACCTTTCTTGTAGCTCTTACTTTTCCACATTATAAGCCCCACCTCTGCAAAGGATAGGTGTTAAAAAACAGATGCAGCCATAACAGGCTTCAATTTAGAAGAGAGCATCGTGAGGAAAGAAATACTTAGCTTCTGCCTCTTCCTTAGTGAAATAATACCAATCCACCACCCTGAGTTTCATGTTTTAAGAAGTAACTGCGCCTTCTCCTTAAAATGCTCTGTAATATAGATGATGATAGAAATAAAAGACATTTCCCAGACCTCAAGAAGCTTTTGTGTAATGTTTTCCCAAATGACTCATTAGTAGTTACAATAGGGTAAATTAATACTGCAAGAGGTAAAAGAAATGATACTTGAAAAGTCCAAGGCAATCTGGTGAAACTTTACAGAGTGTAATTCTTAAATCAGAATAAGCAGGAATTAACTAGGAAAGGTGGGGAGGGAGAGCAGAGTGGAACCAGAAAGCAAAATACTACAGAAATGCAAGTGAAACTGAATCCTAAACAAAAGGTAAAATGAGATACTGCAGTGCTTTGAAAAGAGAAAAATACTCTATTATTATTATAGACAAAAAATGCCAGAACAGCTGTCTACAGAGAAAGAAGGAATTAAGTCGTTAAAAATGTACCCACACAGCCAAATAGGCAGACAATCAAATTTAGAGACTGTTTTCCCTACGTAACTTCTTGTCTGCATTTACTTATATTTTGAACTGTCACCTCCCCCCAAAAGTGATACCAAGTGATCCTAACAACATTAACAAAAAAACCAAATTTATTTTAAATATCAATTTTTTTTAAAGCTCTAAAAGTTGAGAGGTCAATGGCACACAGACCAATGCTCAAAGTAATTCCCAATTTAGCTTACCTACACATCTTGAAATGTTTGCCCTTCAAGAAAATCCTTCCTTGAGTAATAGATACTTGAGACCCAGAATTAGTCAGTTTCATGTGAATGAGAATAACTTTATCTTGCTCAAGAAAGTGGAGCACAACTTCCCACTTGTTAAGTGTGGACTACACAGTGACTTCCTTCCAAAGAGTGCAGCATAAAAAGGTCAGTGACAAATTATGTTGATAATATGTACCCCTTGATAAGGTGAGGTGAGAATGGCCCTTCACCTCTGTGGTCTTCCTCCCATAAACATATAATCCCAGTCTAACCATGAGAAAAACATGAAACACATCCCAATTGAGGGACATTCTACTAAAAATCTGACCAGTACTCCTCAAAATTGTCAAGATAATTAAAAACAAACCAGTCAGGATTTCCCTGGTAGCGCAGTGGTTAAGAATCTGCTTACCAACACAGGGGACATGGGTTCAATCCCTGGTCTAGGAAGATTCCACCTGCCACAGAGCAACTAAACCCGAGCGCCACAACTGCTAAGTCTGTGCTCTAGGGCCCTTGAGCCACAACTACTGATGCCAGTATGCCAGAGAAGCCACTACAATAAGAAGCCCTTGCACCACAATGAAGAGTAGCCCCCTCTCACCACAACTACAGAAAGCCCATACGTAGCAACGAAGACCCAACAGAGCCAATTAATTAATTAATTAATTAATTTTTTAAAAAGGCTGAGAAACTGTCCCAGCCAACAGGATCCTAAGGAGACACAACTACTAAATGTAATGTGATTTCCTAGATGAGATCCTGGAACAAAAAAAAATTAAATAAGGAAATCTGAATAAAGTATGGACTTTAGTTAACAATAATATATCAATAAGGTTCATTAACTGTAACAAATGTACCGCACTAATGTTCGATGTTAATAACAGGGGAAACTGGATGTTGGGTATACAGGAACTCTTTGTACTATGGTCCCAATCTTTCTGCAAATCTAAAATTTATCTAAAATAAAAAGTTTACTTGGACTTTCCTGGTGGCGCAGTGGTTAAGAATCCGCCTGCCGATTCAGGGGACAGGGGTTCAAGCCCTGGTCCAGGAAGATCCCACATGCCATGGAGCAGCAAAGCCCGTGCACCACAACTACTGAGGCTGCACTCTAGAGCCCGTGAGCCCCAACTACTGAGCCCTCATGCCACAATTACTGAAGCTCGAGGGCCTAGAGCCTGTGCTCCACAAGAGAAGTCACTGCAATGAGAAGCCTGCACACTACAACAAAGAGCAGCCCCTGCTCGCCGCAACTAGAGAAAGCCCTTGTGCAGCAATGAAGACCCAACGTGGCCAATAAATAAATAAATAAACTTATTTTTAAAGAAAAGAAAAATTTCACTTAACTGACAGAACTGACTTGGTAGCAATGAAGTAGAAATGCTTTTACAAAAATACCTTTAAAGATCAAAAACATGATAATTTCAGGTTGACAGACTTAGAAAATAAACCAATTCGGATGTAGCAAAGAAAAGTATACGACAAAAAGATATACTGTGGAAAACAGAATTAAAAATCTACTTTTATTTTAGCAACAAAACTATCAACAACAACAACAAGAACATTTTCTCAGGCTTAATCACATTTCTTCCACAATTTCAAAGCAAGCTCAAAAAGCTTTTCAAGTTTTTCAAGTTGTTTTCAGCTCAAAAACTTTTGGATTTGTAGGTGCTTACTTTCTAAAGAATAATGAAACGCTACAGTTGATAGAAAGGCAAAGAAATATGACATTATTTAACTGAAATTTAATAAATTACTTCAAGTATCAATTTTCAGAAAGGGATCTAGAAGAATACTTTCATTATCTTCAGATACTTGGAGTTGGCACCATAAGTTAATACAAATATTTAGCCAAACTAACAATTCTTCTTATATTTTGTCTTAATAAGCAAAGATTAGGGGGTGGCAGAGACATGTGCCAAAATAAAATAGAGAAAAAAATCCAGACTAGGACTTTACCTCATACATTATGAAAAGTGCCAAATGGATTACAGATTTAACTGTTTAAAAAAGTAAAACTATATAAGAATGTAGTTGAATCAATTTTAACAACATGAGGATTAAGTACAAACTTGAACACCAAATGCATAATCTGTATAGCAGGTGGAAACTGATGCCTCACACACTTTTTTGCCCAAAAAATTTTATCAGCTGATACCACTTAAAACTGAAAGACATTACATAAAAATACTGACTTTACCTTCTACAGGACTATGGGAATTTCTAAAAATATTGGGCCTACATTCCCATTTGACAATCTACTGATGTGGCTACCCTTTTATAAGAGGAACCTAGGCTCCAGCCCACCAGAATCCAACCCCACTCGCAAGTCAGGCTAATTCCACTTTATGTTACCTGCTTAGTTTTCATAAGCATTTGACTTTGAATGCCCATTACACAAAAAGAAAAAATTATAGATTTAACTAAAACATCTATAAGGGAAGGAAAAAATTCAAACCTTAGCCAAAAAGGAAAAAATAGGCAAACAAACCAGAGCAAAAAGACCAGCAGGGAGCACTGAATATGTTTAACTCTAGAACTAAGACTATAAGACAAATGTGGGGACTAGGCTGAAAGAACACAATATAAATGTTACAATATTTATATATTATCAGAGTACCTAACCAACAAAAAAATGGAAGAGCAGGGGAAGAAAGGACAACTTAACTGATAGAGAGAAGAGAATATTACTTAAATAAAATAGCATAAGTGAAAGCTAACAATAAATGACTGCAAATGTTACTACCAGCAAGATACTATGATGTGACTGCCATTTTCCATTACTGTCCACAGTACCCAGTCCTTACCACTTAAATGGAAATTTGCATACTTTAAGATCACACTGTCACACAGTCTCTCATTAAAGCAAAAGTTCAAGTATTACCACTTAATTTAGAAACTGAATGGCTGTTTTATAAATCAATGTTTTGTTTGTTGGCAAATAATGCTTAGATGCTCATATAAATGACCTAATATATAATGTAAATCAGCTAGACAGTCCTTTGAAAAGAAAACTAACAGTCAAAAACTCAATAAACTATCCCAAGAAAGAGACCTAAAATCAAAGATATAAGGAAACTAAAAATTGGGACATGGCTTACAGTCGTTCATTTACAGTGCAAATAGGGAATATTTGCAATGATGGCAATAAGTACAGTAAATTCTGCTATTTTAAAAAAAGGATTAAACAATATAATCAAGGCCAAGATACACAATTGTAACAAAACAGGTAATAATGAAAATTTTAAATTAAATTCCAAGTAATATATGAAATACATAAAATGTTTACAGCCACACAATGAGAGAGATAAGTATTCTTCTCTTTACACAGCTAAATATATTACTAAGTATATCACAAAAAGCAGGATCTTCCCCTCCAAAAAACAAAACAAACAACCTTCAAATACCCCACAGAAACAAAAGGAACCAAAACTTAAAATAAATAAAACGGGGTTATAAGAAAGAAAAAACACCACTTTCTTATCATGATACACTTTTTAATGCATAATATATTAAGCTTCACAATGATAAGACAGCATCTGCAGAGTCTGAAAGGTTTCTCTTAGGGAGAAGAGAAAAATGCAAGCTGAGAGAGGGACTGAAAGAAATGAAATCAAGGATGGGGGAAATGAGGAATAACAAAAAAGAGGGGAATGAGCAAAGGGAAGAGGGGAGAAGAGGAGAAAGAGAGGGGAAGGAAAGAACAAAATTAAAAATTGGCTTGTATATTTTTTAGAGAATTATACCTTCTTGAAGACCAGGATGTATGACCTGCTTGTGCCTCAAGGCCTTCAAGTCTTCTATCAATTCCTTTTCCAACTGGGAAATTCTTGCTCTGGAATCTACTCAGAAAACAATGATAAAATAAGCTATCATATACTACAGAAGAATACAAATTGCATCTTTCACTTCTAGAGCCAAATTCCCAATATCTCTGTCTTTTTTACTATTATATAATACCTGGGTCATTTGTGGCCGATGACTGAAGACTAGAGGATTCTTCTGTTGTTCCATCAACTGCATGAATATCTAGAGCTTCCTAAATTAAAAAAGAAAAAAGAAAAGGAAAGAAAAATGTAGTTCATATCACTTCTAAAGGTTTAAAGGTAAACCAGGAGCATTTTTTTCATTTTGATACTTTTCACTATTTTCTAAATGTTCTATGTTAACATTACTTCAATAATCAGGGATGGGGGAGCAAAAAATTTAAATATAATATACTCAAGCTCACTGACTTAAAACTGTATTTATGCCAATTTATCGCAATTTGTATACTGATTTCTTAGCACCTGTGTAAAGACAGCTTACTCAGCAATTAACAAGGAGGGAGGAAAAGAACCGGCAGAGAGAATTCAATCTCTGTTGACAATTCAGACAATTCAGACAATTTAGAAAGATGAGCTTTCTATAAAAATCTAAAAGAAAAATAATCTAGTCCAAGAGTTCGAGTAAAATAAACAAGGAAACTATCATTGTGACAGCAGAATTAATAAGACTATTAATTTTTTGTTCTCCAATGGTATTCTGCTATTGCTGATGAAAATCAGAGGATGGAGTGTCCCAAAAGAGTTAGTAAACTTTTCACGTATTTATGCCTTTTCAAAATCCATAACAAAATAATGAAAACTCCACTAAGAGCCAAAGATTTTTAAAATTTCAGCTAAACACAGTGCAAAAATCATGAGCTGAGATCAAAACAGACATAATTTTTAAAGTCCCTTCAAACAAAATACCTTAAGTGATGCCTGTTAACCCAATATTCTGGAGATACACCCTTCCCTATGCACACAACCTCACATAATGGATGTATTCACAGTAACTACATTCTAAGTTAATCAGCTAGTATACAATTCAAGGATGACTGGCCTTAAAAGAATGCTGAAAATGACAATCTTACCTTCGATTCAAAGGAAACAAAGAGAACACCATCTACATCTTCCAGATCAGGTTTCACATCTGGAAAAGTACTCCCAGGGCCCACAGGAGTGTTCTTTGTAGAAGCTAAAGATTTTCCTGTGTTTTTAGGTGGCCGCCCTGCCTTAGAGAGTTTCAGTTTTCGTGGCCTTCCTCTTTTTCCAGGGACATTTGGAGGGGCATTCTGATTAGCATTCATAGTCTTGGAGGCCGCTGAAATCTTAAGCATAGTTTTCTTCCTGCCCAAGTCCTCTTTTCCTAAAAATGAATCCCCAACTGAACTCTTTGAACCATCAAGTATTTTTTCTGTGTTAATGATGTCAGATATATCAGGATATTTCCACTGAGGATCTTTAAGTGAGGGATATTTTTGTATCACTCTGAGATCTGGTGAATGTCTTCTAAGACCATTTTCTGATTCCTTGCCTAAGCAGAAGCCAGTCTCAGAATTTTCAATGTACGTAGGCAAATAGTCTAATTCGGTCAACACAGAAGATCTATCCTTCCGAGATGTGGAAAGCATGTTATCAGGGAGCTCGGAAATCTTCACTGTGCTTTTGGTGACAGCACAGGGCTCCAGATAGACTACTGGCATCTTTCCAGCGTCTAATTTGAACATTTTAGCTTTAGCAACACCTGATGGGCTATTTGGTAGCCATTTAGAAGATGGATGGTCAGCTTCTAGGGTATCAGCTTTATTGTGCCTCTTTAGCTGTTTCTCTAGTATAGGATCATCATCGCTGTTTGAGTATACATCTGTTTCCTCATCTGTCTCTTCCTGTTTCACAGTGATCCCTTCTGGGCACTCACCAAGTTCATATTCATAATCATCTAAAGGCTCTTCTTTAATGACAACACTGAAGTTTTCATTTGGGTTTAACGGTGATGTTACATGGGAACCATCTTCAAAATTGTTGCCAACAAGACTGGAGAGACAGGGCAGGGAGGGTTAAAAAGCACAGAATTATCCATAAATAAGACTCAGGAGGGGTAAAGGAAAAAAAAAGATTGCTAGAAACCAAGTAAAATCACATCAGATTTCAAGAGTCATTCATTAAAAAAAAAAAAAAAAACTATGTATAACATAACAAGGTTCTCAAAAACAGTTTATTAACATCACACTTTTACATATTCTGTCAATTTCTCTTGAAAAATATATAAAATAGAGTTGTTTTAACAAGTAACTTTCATCACTAAATCAAAAGGCAAGATATGTTATAATACTTATTTTCCTAATGGTAGTCTTCAAATGAACTCATTTTGAAAGTCAGCTGGCACTGATCCAAAATCAAACTCTAGAAATCTACATACTAATCAACTACTGCCAATAAAAACAAACAAATGTCCATTATAATTTAAAATAAACATCAGGAAGGGCCTTTCAAACAGCCCACTGATTTTTTTTAATTGACATAAAATTCATGTAACATAAAACATAACATTTCAACCATTTTAAAATGTACAAGTCAATAGTTTTCTCGTTGTAGTCCCAATGTTGTTGCCAGGTGATTTTTCAAAGCAAAAATTGAAAAAGTCACTTTCAATGTAAAGAATCCAGCATCAGTTCTTCCAAAATAAAAGGGTAGAGTGGATGAAGGCAAGGACATATAACCTGTCTAGACTTAGTGTTTATAATTCATCAAAAAACAAAACAAACTTTTTAGGTTCCCACTTCTCCCAATTCATCATTGAAAGCACATGAACTATACTGACATATCTTGAGGGCATGTTAGAACTACTCACTAACACACTTAAAGTCACTTTATCTTAAAACTTTCATTTACCTCAAATACGTAAAAGCAACCATTAAATCAATCTATAGCTACTTGTTCCTTGCAAAACGGACTTAAGTTCGTGACCTTACTCAAAAATTCTTCAATGGAGGACTTCCACTTCCAGTTAGAATACAGAAGTTCACGAAGACCATATAACTCCTGCCATAATAATGAAAAAACACTAGATAAATTTAAAACCCTATTCTTTCTTTAAAGCCATTGAAGACTTCTGGGTATAAGTAAATTTAAATGAAATGAATTTCAGAGAGGGACCAGCCTTCTCTAAGTGACCACAGATTGCTACTGCTTTCAACCCTGTGTGGCTTTTACATTGCTCGAAGCACAAGTGAAGAGAGAAAAATGCTGCTACAGGCAAAAAAGCTTTGTGGGGACACAGAGAAACCAAACTTTTAATGCCTGAGTATGGGCAGACTAGAATCTGGAGAACCCCAAAGAGAAGACAAGCCCTTACTCCCACCAACCATCCTCCAGAGGACTTTTACAGAATTTCCAGTGATGCAGAAACCTGGCCTGAAAACAGAAACTTAGTCTCTCAGCACTTAGATCCTAAGGCCCTCTGAAAGAGGAGTTCAATCCTACCCTTAAAACTGAGGTGAGCTGAAATTTACTGAAGTAAATCATCTAGACCAAGGGTCCCCAACCTCTGTCCCACAGACCAATCAGCAGTCTTTGGCCTGTTAGGAACCAGGCCACACAGCAGAAGGTGAGTGACACTCGAGCAAAGCTTCATCTTCCGCTCCCCATTGCTCACATTACAGCCTAAACCACCCGCCCCCCCATTGCTCCCATCTTGCATTACCACCTGAACCTTACACCACCACCCCCACCCCTGCTGAACAATTGTCTTCCACAAAACTGGTCTCTGGTGCCAAAAAGGCTGGGAACCACTGATCTAGACTGAAGGACAGAGAAAAAGGAAAAGCAAAAGAAGTGTCAGAGACCTGTGGGACACAACAGTTTACCTAATACACTAGTAGTTGCACCTCCAAAAAGGTAGGAGAAGACTTCCTAGGTGGTGCAGTGGTAAAGAATCCACCTGCCAATGCAGAGGACACGGGTTCGAGCCCTGCCCTGGGAAGATTCCACATGCCATGGAGCAACTAAGCCCATGCGCCACAACTATTGAGCCTATGCTCTAGAGCCCGTGAGCCACAACTACTGAGCCCATGTGCCACAACTATTGAAGCCCACACGCCTAGGGTCCATGCTCCACAACAAGAGAAGCCACTAAAATGAGGAGCCTGCGCACCACAATTAAGAGTAGCCCCCGCTCTCAGCAACTAGAGAAAGCCTGTGTGCAGCAACGAAGACCCAACACAGCCAATAAATAAATAAAATTAATTAATTAATTAAACAAAAACTCAAAGAAATGCAAATAAATATTAAAAAAAATTAAAAAAAAAAAGGTAGGAGAAAGAAAGGATAAACATTTGAAGACAAAATGAACAAAAATATTCCAAAAGTACAAGATTTTAATCCACAGATCCAAGAAGCTCAGCAAATACCAAGGAGAAAGTCATACCTGGGCACATCAAGCAAGTGAAAAAAGATCAAGAGAAAAACCTCATAAGCCAGGAAGGGAAAAAGACATTAGACTAGAGGAAAAAGATGAGAACAACAGACTAACTACTCATTGGAAACAATGTAAAACAGAAGACAATGGAATGAGATCCACCATAATGTATTTAAAGAGTCAACTGTAGGCTTCCTAGGTGGCGCTGTGGTTGAGAATCCACCTGCCGATGCAGGGGACATGGGTTCGATCCCCGCTCCAGGAAGATACCACTATGCCGCAGAGCAGCTAAGCCCATGCACCACAACTACTGAGCCTGCGCTTTAGAGCCCGTGAGCCACAACTATTGAGCCCATGTGCTGCAACTACTGAAGCCCACGTGCCTAGAGCCCGTGCTCCACAACAAGAGAAGCCACGGCAATGAGGAGCCCGCACGCCACAACGAAGAGTAGCCCCCACTCACCTCAACTAAAAAGAAAACCCGTGCACAGCAAAAAAGACCCAACACAGCCAATAAAATAAATAAATAAATTTATAAAAAAAAAAAGTCAATGTAATGTTCTACATCTACCAAAAGAAGCCTTCGAAGCTTATAGACATTTTAAGGCATCTGAAAGAATTGATACTTCTCAAAAAAATACTATTTTCTTAGACCAAAGCAAGACAAGGATATTATCTCCCAACCACTTTTACCTACAGTAATCATACTGTAATTACTGATTTATAGTATAGAGGTCCTGCCAGGGTGATGAGGCAAGAAAAAAGAAATAAAAGAAGTCGAGACTGAAAAGAAGTTTAGAAAAAAAAAAAACCTCTATGTGTAGATGACATGATCTTGTATACAGTCAGCCACCAGTATCTGAGGGAGACTGGTTCCAGAACTCCCCACAGATACTAAACTCTGTGGATACTGAACAGAAAATCCTAAGAAATCCACTAAAAAAAACTATTAGAATAAATGAGTTTGGCAAGATTGCAGGATCCAAGATCAATACATGCCAAAATAATTGTATTTCTACACACTAGGAACGTCAAAAATGAAATTGAGAAGACAACTCTACAACAGCATCAACAAGAATAAAATACTCAATAAACTGAACCAAAGAACTGTAAGGCTTATACACAGAAAATTACACAACTGTTGGGAAAAAACAAAAACCTAAAAAAAAAAGATAAATATTCCACAATTACTTACTAGAAGATTTAATATTGGTGAGACAGCAATACTCCCCAAAAATGATCTGTAGATTCAAAACAATCTCTATCAATGCCCCATCTGGTATTTCTGTAAAAATTGACAAGCTGATCTTACAATTCACATGGAAATACAAGGGACCGTACAAAAACTCAAAGTATCTTGAAAAATAGAAACAAATGAGGATTCATACTACCCAATTCAAAACTAACTACGAAGCTACAGTAATCAGCATAAAGCTAAACATACCAATCCACTGAACAGAATTCAGAGTCCTGTAACAAACGCCAACATTTACAATAATTTTTCCTTTTTTTTCTTTTCTTTCTTTTTAGGCCACACCGTGCAGCATGCAGTATCTTAGTTTCCTGACAAGGGATCAAACCCATGCCCCCTCCACTGGGAGCAAGGAGTCTTAACCACTGGACCCCCAGGGAAGCCCTCTATTGATTTTCAACTGAATTTAATTCAAGGGTGCCAAGACAATTCAGTGGGGAAAGAACAGGCTTATCAACACCAACTACTTATTCAATACAAACACTTGTACACAAATGTTCACAGCAACATTATTTATAATAGTTAAAAAGTGGAAACAACCTTAATGTCTTTCAAGTAATAAATGGATAAATAAAATGTAGTATATCCACAGAACAGAATACTATTCAGTAATAAAAGGAATTAAGTACAGATACATGCTACAACATGAACCTTGAAAACATTATGCTAAGTAATGCACAAAAGACCACATATTATATGATCCCATTTATATGTAATGTCCAGAATAGGCAAATCCACAGAGATAAAAAAAGAGACTGGTGGTTGCATATGGTTGGGTGGGGTTGAACAGTGGCTGAAGGAAAATAGGGAGTGACTAGTAGCAGACACAGGGTTTCTTTTTAGGGGTGATAAAATGTCCTTATAATGACCATGGTCATGGCTGTACAATTCTGTGAATATATAAAAAAATCACCAAACTGAACACTTTTAAAGGATGAATTACATAGCAGTGAAGTACATCTCAGTTTTTTTTTTTTAAGTTTAAAAAAATACTAAAGGAAGTTCTTCAGACTGATAGGAAATGAACTAGTATGAAAATGGATCCAGGAATGAATGAAAAGATCCAGGAAAAATAAATATGTGAATAAATATAAAAGACTGTTTTTCTTACATTTATTTAAATGACTACTGACTGTTTAAATAGAATAATAACATTTATTATTATATAACGTATCTAAGGACATGAACAACAAGGACATTAGCTGGTCATGAACTGTTATGATATTAATTTAATTCTACTTCATAAGAATGTATAATGCTACAGAATGAATTGTGTTCCCTCCCAAATTCATACACTGAAGCCCTAACCCCCATGTGACTGTACATGGAGATAGGGTCATGAGGTCATACCAGGGAGTCTCTCTCTTCTCTACATGAGGACACAGCTAGAAGTCTACAAGTCAGGTTAAGAGTTCCCAACAAAATTGAACCTTGCCAAAACTATTACTTGGACTTTCCAGCCTCCAGAAATGGGAGAAAATAAATTTTCATTGTGTAAGTCACCTAGTCTGTGGTATTTTGTTATGTCAACCTGAGCAGACTAATACAAACACTTAAAAAACAAAAAATTTACAGAGTCACAGCTAAAAAACCAATAGGCCACATGGATTGAATTTTAAAAAAGTAACCTAAATGAAAACAAGGAAGAATAAAAGAATAGATGACAGAAACAGAAAATACCAAGATGAAATGCTTAAAGCACAGCCACATCAGTAATAATATTAAATGTACGAGAACAAAACAGTCCAATTAAAAGTCTAGAGTGGACAAAGAAAAAGGTCCCAACTATAAGCTATTTAAAAGAACAACAATTAAAAATAAAATAAAATAAAATAAAATAAAATAAAAGAACAACAATTTCAATCTAAAGACACAGACAGACTAAAAATAAAAGGAAGAAAAAAGATAAAACCACGCAAACAGAAAATCAGATGAAAGCCAATGTGGCTCAATAACACGAGTCAAAGCAGACTTTAAGAGTACCATCGGAGACAAAGAGGGTTATTATAAAAAATTTATGAGCTCAATTCACCAAAAGGATACAACAATCCTAAATGTATATGTATCCTATCAAAATATCTGAAGCAAAAATTTATAGTACAAAAAAGAAAGACAGGGACTTCCCTGGTGGCACAGTGGTTAAGACTCCGCACTCCCAATGGAGGGGGCCTGGGTTCGATCTCTGGTCAGGGAACTAGATCCCACATGTATGCTGAAACTAAGAGTTCACATGCCACAGCTAAGGAGCTCACGAGCTGCAACCAAGGAGCCCATCTGCTGCAACTAGGACCCAGTTCAACCAAGTTAATTAATTATTTAATTGAACAATGAATTAAACTTACCTGGTAAGACTTTATAGAACACTACATCCAACAACTGTACAAGTGTTCTTGAAGTATTAAAACAGAACCATAGGCTAGACAATGCAGCAGAGTCATGATAAATGCTATTTCAAAGGTTTTACATAGAAAAAAATAGAATCAAACTACAAATTAATAACAATTTCAACACAACATACCAAAATTTGTAGAATGCACCTAAAGCAGTGCTAAGTGGGATTTTATAGCTTGAAATAAAAGGTCTAAAATCAATTATCTTAGGGATTGATAAACTTTTTGGAAAGGGCTAGATAATAAAAATTTTAGGCTTTGAAGACTGTACAATCTCTACTCAACTCTACCACACCACAGCATAAAAGAAGCCACAAGACAATACATAAATAAGTGAGCATAGCTGTGTTCTAACAAATGGACACTGAAATTTGAATTTTATATAATTTTCACATCACAAAATATTACTATTCTTTTGTTTTCCCCCAACCATTTGAAAATATAAAAACCACAGTCTGTGGGCCATAACAAAAAAACAAACAAAAAAAACAACAACACGGCAGGTCCACAGGTCTTAGTCTGCCAACTCCTGAATTGAAATAGGCAAATTAAAACAAAAGCAAGCAGAAAGGAGGAAATAAAGAGGAAAAAACTGAATTAAACAGATAACAATGGAGAAATTGAATTTATGATTTGAAACCTGCCAACAAAGAAAACTCTACGGCTTTCTTCAAGTCTAGCAAAGACATGATAAAGTGCCAACCTTGCACAAACTCAGAAAATACAGGAGAATCTAACACTTTACCACTTGTTTTATGAAAAAAGCAAAACCCTGAAACCAAAGTATCAGAAATAAAAATATTCTTCATGAATTCAGATGTAAAAATCCTCAATGAAATATCAGTAAATTGAACCCAATATTTAAGATGATGTTATTACAACCAAGTCGTTTTTATTCCAGGAATACAAAAGCTCTTACAGCATTTCCAGCCCTCACTCCCACACAGCCCCCACCCCACTGTAAAAAAAAAAAAAAAAAAAAAAAATCAAATTAATTAACCAGGACTTCCCTGATGGCACAGTGGTTAAGAATCCGCCTGCCAATACAGGGGACACAATTCAATCCCTGGTTGGGGAAGATCCCACATGCCACGGAGCAACTAAGCCCATGTGCCACAACTGCTGAGCATGTGTGTTCTCTAACACCTACAAGCCACAACTACAGAGCCCACGCACCGCAACTACTAGCCTGCACGCCTACAGCCTGTGCTGCACAACAGGAGAAGCCACCACAATGAAGAGCAGCCACTGCTGCAACTATAGAAAGCCCAAGCGCAGCAATGAAGACCGAACACAGCCTCCCCCCAAAATTAATTTTTAAAAAAATTTTTAAAAACTAATTACTTAACCATACTCACAAAATAAATGGAGGACCTAGAGACTGTCATAGAGTGAAGTAAGTCAGAAAGAAAAACAAATATAGTATATTAACGTATATATGTGGAATCTAGAAAAATGGTACAGATCAACCAGTTTGCAAGGCAGAAATAGAGACACAGATGTAGAGAACAAGTATATGGACATCAAGGGGGGAAATTGGGGGGGTTGCGATGTGATGAACTGGGAGATTGGGACTGCCATATATACATTAATATGTATAAAACAGATGACTAATAAGAAAAAAAAACAAATTGTACACTTTAAGAGATAAAAATAAAAAAGGGAGAAAAACAAACAACACCTTAATGGATACAACAACATCATTTGATAAAATTCCATACTCATATTTTTGGGGGGAAGGGATGTGTGGGGTCTTCGTTGCTGCGTGTGGGCTTTCTCTAGTTGCAGCGAGCTGGGGCTACTCTTTGTTGCAGTGAGCGGGCTTCTCATTGTGGTGGCTTCTCTTGTTGCAGAGCATGGGCTCTACGGCACGCAGGCTTCAGTTACTGCAGCATGCAGGCTCAGTAGTTGTGGCTCATGGGCTCTAGAGCCCAGTCTCAGTAGTTGCGGCACACAGGCTTAGCTGCTCCCCCGTGTGGGATCTCCCCAGACTAGAGATTAAACCCATGTTCCCCACACTGGCAGGCAGAGTCTTAACCACTGCGCCACCAGGGAAGTCCCTCGATACTCATTCTTAACAACACTTAGGAAATCAGGACTGGAAGGAAAGTTCTCAATGTGATATAGGGCATTACAAAAAACCTAAAGCCAACACCATAATACCTAATAAGAAATACTGAACGATGGCCATCAACAAAAAATCTAAAAACAATAAATGCTGGAGAAGGTGCAGAGAAAAGGGAACCCTCCTGCACTGTTGGAGGAAATGTAAATTGGTACAGCCACTATGGAGAACAGTATGGAAGTTCCTTAAAAAACTAAAAATGGAACTACCATATGACCCAGCAATCCCACTACTGGACATATACCCACAGAAAACCATAATCCAAAAAGAAACATGTACCACAATGTTCACTGCTGTACTATTTACAATAGCCAGGACATGGAAACAACCTAAATGCCCATCAACAGATGAATGGATAAAGAAGATGCGGCACATATATACAATGGAATATTACTCAGCCATAAAAAGGAATGGAACTGAGTTATTTGTAGTGAGGTGGATGGACCTAGAGACTGTCATACAGGGTGAAGTAAGCCAGAAAGAGAAAAACAAATACTGTATGCTAACTCACATATATGGAATCTAAAAAAATGGTACTGATGAACCCAGTGACAGGGCAAGAATAAAGATGCAGAAGTAGAGAACAGACTTGAGGACATGGGGTGAAGGGTGAAGGGGAAGCGGGGACGAAGTGAGAGAGTAGCACTGGCATATATACACTACCAAATGTAGAGTAGATAGCTGGTGGGAAGCTGCTGCATAACACAGAGAGATCAACTCAATGATGGATGATGACTTAGAGGGCTGGGATAGAGAGGGTGGGAGGGATTTTCGGCAGGGAGGGGATATGGGGATATATGTATAAACACAGCTGATTCACTTTGTTGTACAGCAAAAGCTGGCACAACAGTGTAAAGCAATTATAATCCAATGAAGAGCTAAAAAAAAGAAAAACTGTTTTCTTACAATGATGAGAACAACCACACCAAGGCTCATCATTGTGAGATTTCATACTATAAGAGATCAACAAAAAAATCTTAAGAGCCTTCAAACTACCAGGAATCAAACTTTTCAACAGGAAACTGGAACCCCAACAACACATTTTCAGCACAGAATTAAACACTCAGCCAAAAAACAAAGTATGACAGCATAATAAAGCTATTTTTCAACATGCAAGAAGAAAATTGTTGAGGGGAGTCAAGAAGAGGATGACTACCTTCCTTAGAAGTGATTTTATTTAAGTGTTCTAAAATTCTATGTCCCATACATCCTTTCTGAGGAAATTACTGAAAATGCACTCAAAAAATGCAAATTAAAACCAAAATGCTCCCACTTTCACCACTTCTATTTAACATAGTACTGAAAACTGTAACTAAAGCAATTAGGTAAGAAAAAAAATAGTACTAATTCAAATTGGAAAAGAAAAAGTAAAGGTATCTCTACCATAGGTGACATAATCCTATATGTAGAAAACTCTAAATAACACACACACACAATTAGTTAATAAATTCAGCAAAGCTGCAGGATACAAAATCGATATAAAGGATCAGCTGGTATTTCCATACACTGTGCAATACACAATATGAAGCAGCAATTTCCTTTTCAAAAAAGAAATAAGGATGAAATTAAGAGCTGGTTCTTTGAAAAGACAAACAAAACCGACAAACTTTCAGCCAGGTTCATCAAGAAAAAAAAGAGGACCTCAAAAAATCAAAAATAACAAAAGAGAAGTAACAACCAACACCACAGAAACACAAAGGATCAAAAAGAGATTACGCCACACAATTATATGCCAATAAAACGGGCAATCTAGAAGAACTAGATAAATTCCTAAGAATAATCACCTAGCACAATCTCCCAAGATTGAATCAGGAAGAAATACAAAATATAAACAGACTGATTACAGTAAGTCCCCTACATACAAATCTTCAAGTTGTGAACTTGCAAAGATGCAAATGTGCATTCCATCAATGTCAGGCATGAGTGAAACTGCACCTTGCCCTCCATCCCCTACTGCTGAAGATCCTTCAGCCCTACTATCTTCCACCTCCCCTCCTTCCTCCAGTCAGTAAGTCTTCTTGCCTGTTCACTTGATGCCAGCCCTGGTATGCCAGCTGTTGTACTGTACTATTGTACTTTTCAAGGTACTGTACTGTAAGATTTAAAATGTTTTGTTTATTTTCTGTGTTTGCTTTTTATACACTATTTGTGTGAAAAGCATTATAAACCTATTACAATACAGTATTATATAGCCAACTGTGTTAGCTGGGTACCAAAGATAACTATGTTGGACTTACGAACAAATTGAACCTATTAATGCACTCTTGTTACAGAACTCGTTGGTATATTGGGGACTTACTGTACCAGTGATAAAATGTAATCAGTTAACTTAAAAGACTCCCAAGGAACAAAAATCCAGGAACAGACGGCTTCACAGGTGAGTTCTACCAAACATTTAGACAATTAACACCTACTTTTCTCAAAATATTCTAAAACATCGAAGAGGAAAGAATGCTTCCAAACTTCTACTAGACCAGGATCACCCTGATACCAAAATCAAAGACACTCCCCCCCCCCCAAAAAATTACAAGCCAATATCACTGATGAACATAAACACAAAATTCTCAACAAAATATAAGCAAAACATATTCAATAATACATTAAAAGCATCAACAGGGACTTCCCTGGTGGTCCAGTGGTTAAGACTCCATGTTCCCAATGCAGGAGACCCAGGTTCCATCCCTGGTCAGGGAACTAGATATCGCACACTTCAACTAAAAGAACCGCATACCAGGGCTTCCTAGGTGGCGCAGTGGTTGGGAGTCTGCCTGCCAATGCGGAGGACATGAGTTCGATCCCTGCTCCAGGAAGATCCCACATGCCGCGGAGCAACTAAGCCCGTGTGCCAAAAAATAAAAAAAAAAAAAAAAAAAAAAGAACCGCATACCACAACTAAAGATCCCACGTGCCATAACTAAAAGATTCCACGTACCACAACTAAAAATCTCACACGCCATAACGAAGATCCCAAACATGGCAATAATGATCCCACAGGCCACAACTAAGATCAGCACAGACAAACAGCAAATAAATATAAAAGGATCATAAATCTTGATAAAGTAGGATTTATCTCAGGGATTCAAAGATGGTTCAATATCTGCAAATCAATCTGGTAACACCACATTGACAAACTGAAGAATAAAAATCACATCACCTCAATAAATGCAGAAAAAGCTTTTGACAAAATTCAAAATCCACTTATGATTAAAACTATCAACAAAGTAGGTACAGAGGGAACATACCTCAACATAATAAAGGCCATGTGACAAACATACAGGCAACACCATTATGGTGAAAAGCTAAAAGCACTGCCTCTAAGATGAGGAACAGGGATTTTCCTTGCAGTACAGTGGTTAAAAATCCACCTGCCAATGCAGGGGACACAGGTTCAAGCCCTCATCCAGGAAGATCCCACAAGCTGTGAAGCAATTAAGCCTGTGCACCACAACTACTGGGCCTGTGCTCAAGAGCCCATGAGCCACAACTACTGAGCCCATGTGCCACAACCACTGGAGCCCACACAACTAGAGCCTGTGCTCTGTAACAAAAGAAGCCACTGCAATGAAGAGTAGCCCTTACTTGCCACTACTAGAGAAAGCCCTTGCACAGCAACAAAGACCCAACATAGCCAAAAATAAAAATAAATAAATAAACCATTAGAAAAAGTTATTTAAAAAAAAAAAAAGATCAGGAACACAACAAGATGCCCACTCTCACCCTTTTTATTCAACATGATATTGGAAATTCTAGCCAAAGCAATCAGAAAAGAAAAAGAAATAAAAGGAATACAAGTTGGAAAGGAAGAAGTAAAACTGTCACTATTTGCAGGTGATATACTATTGCTATATATAGAATATCCTAAAGTGGTCGCCAAAAACCAATTAAAACAAATAAATGACTCCATAAAGTTGCAGGATACAAAATTAAAACAGAAATCTGTTCCTTTTCTATATACTAATGAGCTATCAGAGAAACTAAGGAATCAATCTCATTTACAACTGCATCAAAAAGAAATAAGATAACTAGGAATAAATCTAACTAAGGAGGTAAAAGACTTGTACTCAAAAAACTGTAAGACAATGATGGAAAGAATTAAGACAACCCCAACATATGAAAATATACACCATGTTCATAGACTGGAAGAATTAATATTGTTAAAATGACTATACTACCCAAGGCAATCTACAGATTGAGTGCAATCCCTATCAAAATACCAAGAGCGTTTTTCACAGACACTTTTCAAATTGCTCTAAATTTGTATGAAAACCCGAAAGACCCCCAAATAGCCAAAACAATGCTGAGAAAGAACAAACTGGAGGTACCATGCTGCCAGATTTCAAACTATACTACAAAGCTACAGTCATCAAAAAATATGGTACTGGCAGAAAAGCAGACACAAATCAATGGAACAGAATAGAGAGCCCAGAAATTAACACACACTTCTATGGGCATTTAATCTACAACACAGGAGGCAAGAATATACAATGGGGAAAAGACAGCCTTTTCAATAAATGGTGTTGGAAAAACCGGACAGCTACACGCAAAAGAATCAAACTGCACTACTTTCTCACACAATATATAAAAATTAACTCAAAGTGGATCAAAGACTTAAAGGTAAGACCTGAAATCATAAAGTTCCTAGAAGAAAACACAGGCAGTCTTAGCAATATTTTTGACATCAGTCTTAGCAATATTTTTTGTGGATATGTCCCCTGAGGCAAGGGAAACAAAAGCAAAAACAGACAAATGGAACTATATCAAACTAAAAGGCTTTTCCACAGGGAAGGAAACCATCAACGAATGAAAAGACTGCAAACAATTTAACAAAGGGCTAATATCGAAAATAATCAAAAGTTCATTCAATGCAACATCAAAAAACAAAAAAACAAAAAGAAGCAATCCGATCACAAAATGGACAGAGAACCTAAATAGACATTTCTCCGAAGAAGACATAGAAATGGGCAACAGGTACATGAAAAGCTACTCAACATCACTCATCATCAGGGAAATGAAAATCAAATCCACAATGAGCTATTACCTCACATCTGTCAAAATGGATATTATCAAAGAGACAACAGATAACAAGTGCTAGAGAAAATATGGAGAAAAGGGAACCCTTAGGCACTGTTGGTGGGTATGTAAATTGGTGCAGCCACTGTGGAAAACAGTATGGAGGTTCCTCACGAAATTAAAGATAGAACTGCCATAGCAATTGCCAAGCAATTCCACTTCTGGGTATTTTTCCAAAAAGAACAAAAACACTAATTCAAAAGGACATATGCACCCCTATGTTCAGTGCAGCATTACTCACAATAACCAAGATATGAAGTAACCTAAGTGTCCATCAATAGGTGAATGGATAAAGATGATACATAGATAGATAGATGAATATTAGCCATAAAAGAATGAAATCTTGCTGTTTGCAACAACATGGATGAACCTAGAGGATGCTGTGCTAAGTGAAGTCAGACATAAAAAGACAAATACTGTTTAATTTCACTTATAAGTGGAATCTAAAAAAAATGAACAAACATAACAAAACAGAAACAGAGTCATAGATCTAGAGAAGAAACACATGGTTACCAGAAGAGGGGAGGGTGGGGGGAATGAATGAAATAGGTGAAGGAAATTATGAGATACAAACTTTCAATTACAAAATAAATGAGTCAAAGGGATGAAACATACACTGCAGGAAATACAGCCCATAATAATGTAACATCTTTATATGCTGACAGGTGGTAACTAGATTTATCATGGTGATCACTTTGTAATGTACAGAAATATCAAATCATCCTATGCTGCAGAACAGAACAGACACAGTGTTGCAGGTCAATTATACTTCAAAACAAACTCAGAAAAAGAGATCAGATTTGTGGTTACTGGAGGCAAAGGAATGGAAATTGGATAATGGTGGTGAAAAGGTATAAATTTCCAGTTATAAGATAAGTAAGCACTAGGTTTATAACGTACAACATGGTTAATATAATTAACACTGCTGTATGTCATATATCAAAGTTATTAAAAGAGTAAATCCTAAGAGTTCTCATTACAACCCCTGCCTCAAAATAATCTCAGCTCCCAAATCAAGCATTTGAAGACAAAGTTTGCATATAACTCAATATCACGTTCAGACATGAAGATAATGCTATTTCTTGGAGCATGCATGTGAAGTTGTTTTTTCCCCTTCAGTAACAAAGATATATATGCATTCATAACTCTGAACCATTTTCTTCACTCATTAAGACCAGAAGCTTATAATACCACAGGTAACACCCAAAACTACTGTCTGTAACAAAGAAATACACGACTCTTTCAGCTAACAAACTCCTTCTCACCTCCAAAGTAATTTTAAAAGTAAATTCTCAGAATTCCCTGGTGGCTCAGTGGTTATGAATCTGCCTGCCAATGCAGGGGACACCGGTTCAAGCCCTGGTCTGGGAAGATCCCACATACCTCAGAGAAACTAAGCCCGTGCACCACAACTACTGAAGCCCACATGCCTAGAGCCCATGCTCCGCAACAAGAGAAGCCACCGCAATGAGAAGCCCGCACACCACAACGAAGAGTAGCCTCTGCTTGCTACAACTAGAGAAAGCCTGTGCCCAGCAGCAAAGACCCAATGCTGCCAATAAATAGATAAATAAACTTATTTATTTTAAAGAAAGAAAGTAAATTCTCCATCATCCAAGGACAGATTAAACTGCTTTGGGATAATGAGGGTAAAAATACTCATGTTGTCATAAAACTCCTAGAAGAGAATATAGACAAAACATTCTCTGATATAAATTAATAGCAATGTTTTCTTAGGTCAGTCTCCCAAGGCAATAGAAATAAAAGCAAAAATAAACAAATGGGAATCTAATCAAACTTAAAAGACTTTGTACAGCAAAGGAAACCATAAACAAAAAAAGACAACCTACGAACTAGGAGAAAATATTTGCAAATGATGTGACCAACAAGGGCTTAATTTTCAAACTACACAAACAGCTCATACAACTCAACAGCAAAAACAAACAATCCAATCGAAAAATGGACAGACGACCTGAACAGACATTTCTCCGAAGAGGACAAACAGATGGCCAACAGGGACATGAAAAGATGCTCAGCATCACTAATTACTAGAGAAATGCAAATTAAAACCACAATGAGGTTATCACCTCACATGGGTCAGAAAGGGCATCATTACAAAGTCTACAAATAACAAATGCTGGAGAGGATGTGGAGAAAAGAGAACCCTCCTACACTGTAAGTGGGAATGTAAATTAGTGAACCCACTATGGAAAACAATATGGAGGTTTCTCAAAAAACTAAAAACAGTTTCCATAGCACCCAGCAATCCCACTCCTGGGTATCTACCTGGACAAGACTATAATTCAAAAAGATACAGGCATCCCATGTTCTTGGGATTCACAACAGCCAAAACATGGAAACAACCTAAATGTCCATCAACGGATAAAGAAAACGTGGTACATATATTGGGTTGGCCAAAAAGTTCCTTCGATTTTCCAGTAAACATAAAAGACACATTTTTCATTTTCACCAATAACTGTACTGAACAATGTATTCACCCTTTTCTTCCACTACCTTCTGCCATTTTTCATGCAACTTTGTAATTCCATCTTCCCAAAACTTTTTATCTTTTTGAGCAAAGAACTATTCAAGGTGTCTTTTATAGTCTTTCAGGGAATTGAAATTTTTTCCAACAAGAGAATTTTGTAAAGACCAAAATAAGTGGAAATCCGAAGGTGCAATGTCTGGTGAATACAGTGGATGAATCAACTTCCCAGTCAAGCTGTAACAGTTTTTGCCTGGTCATCAAAGAAACATGCGATCCTGCGTCACCCTGATGGAAGATTATACGTTTTCTGTTGACTAATTCCAGATTGCTGTAATCAGGAGCAGTACTTGTTGGAATTAATCGTTTCATTTTCCGCAAGGAGCTCATAATAGAGGACTACCTTCCAATCCCACCATATACACAACATCACCATCTTTGGTGTGGTTGGTGGTGGTTCATTTCACTTGCCCCACAACCTCTTCCATTCCACATTACTGTACAGTAACCCCCTTTCAGCACCTGTCACAATTTGTTTTAAAAACGGAACGTTTTCGTTACATTTAAGTAGAGAATCACATGTGGAAATACAGTCAAGAAGGTTTTTTTCCGCTTAACTTCCATGGAACCCAAACATCAAAGTGATAAACCATAACCAAGCTGGTGCAAATGATTTTCAATGCTTGATTGGATATTTTGAATTTGTCAACTATCTCCCGCATGGTATATATAACATTGATTGTTCTCAATTAATGTCTTGATTTGATTGCTATCAATTTCAACTGGTCTTTCTGACTGTGGAGCATCCTCCAGCGAGAAATCTCTACCAGGAAACTTCACAAACTACTTTTGACATGTTCGATCAGTCATAGCACCTTCTCCATACACTGGACAAATCTTTTTTTGCGTTTTGGTTGTGTTTTTACCTTTCCTGAAATAATATAGCATAATACACTAAAAATGTTGCATTTTTCTTCCATCTTCAATATTAAAATAGCTACACAAAAATTCACCAATTTTGATAAGCTTTTTTAAAAATGCACGCTGATATCACAGCTGTCACAACACAGTCTAACAAAACAGTTTTAAATGAAGTTAAAGACAACTAAGTGCTACAAGAGCCATCTTACGGGGAAAAAAACAAAATTTTTGGCCAACCCAATAATGGAATGCTACTCAGCCATAAAAAGAGAATGAAATAATGCCATCTGCAGCAACATGGATGAAACTAGAGATTATCATACCCAGTGAAGTCAGTCAGACAGAGAAAGACAAACACCATATGACATCACTTATATATGGGAATCTAAAATATAACACGAATGAACTTATCTGCAAAATAGAAACAGACTCACAGACATATAAAAAAGACTTGTTGCCAAGGGGGCGGGGGGGGGAGGGGAGAGATGGACTGGGAGTCTGGGATTAGCAGATGCAAACTATTATACACAGAATGGATAAACAAAAAGATCCTACTGTACAGCACTGTATATTCAATGTCCTGTGATAAACTATAATGGAAAAGAATACAAAAAAGAATTTACATATGTACAAAGAAACACTTTGCTGTACAACAGAAATTCAAAACATTGTATAGCAACTATTGTTCAATAAAATCAACTTTTAAAAAATTCTGGTATTGACACGCTTGCCTGGTAGCACAGTGGTTAAGAACCTACCTGCCAATGCAGGGGACACGGATTTGAGCCCTGGTCTGGGCACATTCCACATGCTGTGGAGCAACTAAGCCCATGCGCCACAACTACAAAGCCTGTGCTCTAGAGCCTGTGAGCCACAACTAATGGGCCCACATGCTGCAACTACTGAAGCCCATGTGTCTTAGAGCCTCTGTTCCGCAATGAGAAGCCACTGCAATGAGAAGCCTGAGCACCACAACGAAGAGTAGCCGCAGCTCACCGCAACTAGAGAAAGCCTGCATGCAGCAACGAAGACCCAATATAGCCAATAAATTAAAAAAAAAACATTAATTAAAAAAATAAAAAAATTACAAATTAAAAAAATATAAATACTGGTGTTGAAGTGTTTAAATTTTTAAAAATTGTGTTGGGTGATCAAGATGATCAGACAGTGGCTGGAGAAGCAAGTATGACAGATGACATCCACTAGCTGGAACTGCAAAAAATAAAAATAAAATAAAATCACGGTGAAAAGCATGAACTGAAAACCACTTTCCCCCTGATAGAATAAAAGAAAAACCTCTTCACTGCTAGAGTAACACTGACTCCACCCGTCAACAACCCTTCAAAAATAGAAAAGCACTAACTTGCCCATAAACAAGTCAAAGGGAACTCATGAATGTGGGGATTCCAAACTCAAAGAATAGTAGCTGTTAATGGGATATGAATTAAGTGAAAAAAAAAAAAGGAAGGTAAAAGAAAAGTACTGGGCTGGGATGTACTTCTGCCAAACTCAGGTTTTAACAATCAGATAAGGCAAGTTTCCAACCACACATGTAAGGAACTTAGAAACAGCCACTATGTCCTAACAAGTGAAGGGTTAAATGTACTGAAAAAAATGAACAAATCTTTTGAATCCATAACAGACAGTGAGAACACAGGGCAAACTGCTAAAACAGACAGGTGGATACCGGGGATCATGGCTTTACTGGAGCAGTAACTGACAATGGAAACTACCTTGGGAACCACTGCCAGGGTAGAAAAACTTTAAGTGTAACTGACAAATTGCTGGAGATTCAGTGTAGACAAGCCTGAGTTTAAAACTCCAGAGGTATCCAGTTATAGGGGGCTCCCACATTTTTGAAAGTTTTCCTCCAGGAGCTTGACCAGGTTCTCACAGTAAAAATCCCCTCATGAGAAAAATCTGGTGGGTGGGGGAATGGGGGGGGGGGGGTCAGTCTCTGTTACTTTTAACAACAAAGCCTAACCTCTGAAGAAACTAGTTAACCAGAGTTTAACCTGGTGAGGTTTTATCAGATCCTAACTGATCTAGGGAAAGGAAATATCCAAATCCAGCCTACTCTAACCAATCCTGTCCAACAGCTACATGTAAAAGAATGAAATTAGAACACTCCCTAACACCATACACAAAAATAAGCTCAAATTGGATTAACGACCTAAATGTAAGCCCAGATATTATAAACCTTTTAGAGGAAAACATAGGAAGAACACTCTTTGACATAAATCACAGCAAGATCTTTTCTGACCCACCTCCTAGAGTAATGCAAATAAAAACAAAAAAAAGTGGGATCTAATGAAACTAACTTTTGCTCAGCAAAGGAAACTATACACAGGATGAAAAGACAACCCACAAAATGGGAGAAAATATCTGCAAACGAATCAACAAAGGATTAATCTCCAAAATATATAAATAGTTCATGCAGTTCAATATCAAAAAAAAACACCCAATCAAAAAATGGGCAGAAGACCTAAATAGGCATTTCTCCAAAGAAGACATACAGATAGCCAAGAGGCACATGAAAAGCTGCTCAACATAACTATTAGAAAAATGCAAATCAAAACTACAGTGACGTATCACATCACACCAGTCAGAATGACCACCATCAAAAAATCTACAAACAATAAATGCTGGACAGGGTGTGGAAAAAAGGGAACCCTCTTGCACCACTGCTGGGAATGTAAATTGATACAGCCACTATGGAAAACAGTATCGAGGTTCCTTAAAAAACTAAAAATGGAATTACCATATGACCCAGCAATTCCACTACTGGGCATATACCCAGAGAAAACCATAATTCAAAAAGACACATGCACCCCAATGTTCACTGCAGCACTATTTACAATAGCCAGGTCATGGAAGCAACCTAAATGTCCATCAACAGATGAATGGATAAAGAAGATGTGGTATATATATACAATGGAATAAAAAGGAACAAAACTGGGACATTTGTAAAGACATAAATGGACCTAAAGAATGTTATACAGAGTGAAGTAAGTCAGAAAGAGAAAAATATCATACATGAACATACATATGCAGAATCTAGAAAAACGGTACATATCAACCAGTTTGCAAGGCAGAAATAGACACACAGGTGACAAAACAAATATATGGACACCAAGGGGGAAAAGCCGGGTGGGGGGGGGGATGAATTGGGAGATTGGGATTGCCATATATACATTACTAATAACAAAAAAAACATCAAATTGTACACTTTAAACATATGCAGTTTACTGAATGTTAATTATATCTCAATAAAAGTCCTTAAAAAAATGGGGGAAAAAAAATCCTATCCAACTTAAGGGGGTAAGATGGAAAATGAGAAGCACTTGTGAAGTTCACAGTCCAGAGGCACAGGCTTATTAAAAAACTGAGACCTAATCAGAGGACTAAAGAACACCTCCCTTTTCCTCACATCCATTCCTTACCACAACTTTATTAAAGACTTATTTACAGCACTTCCTTTTGCCTAACACATCATATCCAGCCGTCAAGAAAAAACTACAAAGCATACTAAAAGGCAAAAAAACCCCACAATTTGAAGACAGAGCAATCATCAAAATTATCATACTACGATGATGAAATTACCAGACTGGGAATTTAAAACGATGATTAACATGCTAAGGCTCCTAATAAATAAAGGACACAACATGCAAGAACACATGTGCAATGTAAGCAGAGAAATGAAAATCTTAAGAAAAAAGCTAAAAGAGATGCTAAAGATGAAAAACATGGTAAAAGAAATGAAGAATGCTTTTGATGGGCTTATTAGGAGGCTGGACACTGCTGAGGAAACAATTTCTCAGTTTGAGGATATATCAACAGAAACCTCCAAAACCAAACAGGAAAGAAAACAAAGACTGAAAACAACAGAATATTCAAAGACTGTAGGACAACTACAAAAGATGTAACATACACATAATGGGAGTAAAAGAAGGAGAAGAAAGGAACAGAAGAAATATTTAAAACAGTGATGACTGCAATTTCCCCAAATTAATGTCAGACATGATACTACAGAACCAGAAGCTCACAGAACACAAAGCAGGGTAACTGCCAGAAAGACTGTATGTAGTGATGCCATTTTTAAACCACAGAAAATCAAAGACAAAGAAAATATACTAAAAGAAGCCACAAAAAAAAAGACACCTTACCTACAGAGGAACAAAGATAAGAATTATATCCAACTTCTCACAGAATCAAGAAAAGTGAAATATAGTAAGTATTCAGAGAATAAAACACCAACCTAGAATTCTATTCCCTGCAAAATTAAAGGAGAAATAAAGACTTTCTCAGACAAACAAAAATTAACAGAATTTGTTGCCAGTAGATCTGACTTGCAGGAAACATTAAAAGAAGTTCTTCAGACAAAAGGAAAATAACACAGATCTAATTCAGATCTCTATAAAGAACAAGGAAAAAATAAGTGAATGTAAAATAAAAACTTTTTGTTGTTGTTCTTAGTTGATCTAATAGGTAACAATTTGTTCAAAATAATAACAGTAACAATGTATTTGATCATTATGCTTATGCCTGTATCACATATATGTACTTACACATTAGTGAAATGAATGACAGCAATGATACAAAGAAAAAGAGAGAGAATTTACATACTACCTATGAAGCAATATAGTGCTATCTGAAAGTGGACCTGGGTTAAGTTGTAAATGTATATTCAAACCATAGAGCACCATTAAAAACAGTTTTAAAAAAAAAAAGCATAACTGATATGCTAAGGAAAAAGAGGAAACCACATCACATAAAACATTCAACTAAAACTACAAAAGGCGGATAAAGAGTGAAAAACAAAAATAGGAACAAAGAACAAGGGCAAAAGAAAAACTATAACAAATACGGTGGATATTAGTCCAACGATTTCAATAATCACCTTGAATGTCAACCGTCTAAATGCACCAATTAAAAGAAAGATTGCCAGAATGGATCAAAAAACAAGACCCAACTATATATTATCCACAAAACCCACTTTAAATATAAAGGCACATAAAGATTAAAAGTAAATGGATGGCCCCCCGATATGCTGTGTTCTAAGAATTTTGGCATCGTTTCTGAACAAATATATAGATGGCACTACAGGATTCACATCTAGAAAACTGGCTCTCAACATACACTTATCAAATGTGTTGTGACTTTTCCGACACTAAAGCAAAAACATGTTAATCAGGAAAAATTTACTCTTTATATAAAATGTTTGAGACTGTTTAGCCTTTTATTGGAATTTCATTTGGAAAATATCAGCCTTTCTACAGATTTATAACTTATATTCTTCTGATTATAACCCAAATCATTTCTTAACTCTTTCATTACTTAAGCGAATACTCAATTACATTTTACTATATAACAGTGGGCATATTTTTATGACCCAAAATGAAATATTTAATTCTATGTGACTAGTATACTTTTCTGTTTGTTCAAGTTGAATGTGAAAAACTACAACTTCTGCCTACACTATATTTCAACTATTATTCCCTCCAATTGTATATGATAACATTGGTATATTATTTTAAAAATCTAATACCTAAACATTTGAATTTGCATAGATATATTTGAAAGTGATCATTTGATTTACAAAATAAATTTTTTATTCTAAAGAAAAAAAAAAAAAAAAGTAAATGGATGGGGACTTCCCTGGTTGTCCAGAGGGTAAGACTTCACACTCCCAATGTAGGGGGCCCAGGTTGAATCCGTGGTCAGGGAACTAGATCCCACATGCATGCCACAACTAAGAGTCGACATGCCACAACTAAGCCTGCATGTGGTCAATAAGAGTCCACATGCCTCAAAGATCCTGCATGCCGCAAGAAGAGCCGAAATGAATCAATCAATAATTTTTTCAAAAAGTACATGGATGGAGAAAAATATACTATGCTAAAACTAATCAAAAGAAAGCAGGACTGGTTATTTTAATTTCAGACAAAGTAGACTTACAAGTAAGGAAAGTTACTGGGGATAAAGAAAGGCATTACATAATGATAAAGGGTCAACCCTCCAAAACATAACAATCCTTAACATAATCGTGCCCCCAAACAGGGTATCAACCCACATGAGGCAAAAACTAAAAGAAACAGATGAATCTACTATTAGATAGAGACGGAAACAGTCTCCATCAGAAATAGACAGATCCAACAAGCAAAAAATCATTAAGGACATAGTTGAATTCAATTATACTATCAATCAACTAGATATAATTGACATATATAAGACTACATTCAACAACGGCAGAATACACATTCTTCTCACATTAACATGGAACATTCACCAAGCTAAACCTCATTCTGGACCATCAAACATATCTTTCAAAATTTAGAAGACTATAATGGAATTAAGCTAGAAATCATTGACAGAAAAATAATGAAAATCCCAAAGTAAGTGATTAAACAACACACTTCTAAATAACACACAGGTCAAAGAAGAAATCTCGAGAGAAGTTTTAAAATATTCTGAACTAAGTGAAAACATAAATATAACTTACTAAAATTTGTGGGACACAAGAAAGCAGTGCTTAGAAAGAAATATAGCACTGAATGCATATATTAGAAAAGAAGGAAGAGCTAAAAACAATAATCTAAGTTTCCACCTTAGGAAACTAGAAAAAGAAGTGCAAATTAAATCCAAAGTAAGCAGCAGAAAAGAAATAAGAATCAGGAAAGAAAGAAATGAAATTGAAAACAGAAAAATGAATAGATAAAAATCAATAAAACCAAAAGCTGATTTTTTATTGATTTCTTTTATTGATCTCTGAAAAGATCAATTAAAAATTCAATTAGCCTCTAGCCAGGTTAAGGAAAAAACAGAGAAGACACAAATTACTACTACCAGAAATAGAAAGAGGGACACCACTACAGATCCCATGGACATCAAAAGGATAATAAAGGAATATATGAACAATTTCATGCCAACAAATTTGATAACCTAGATGAAATGAGCCAATTCCTTGAAAAACTCAAGAAACAGACAGTCAAAACAGGCCTATATTTACTAAAGAAATTGCATCAATAACCTTCCAGAACAGAAAGCACCAAGCCCAGATGGGTTCACTAGTAAATTTTCCCAAACATATAAGAAATGATACCAATTCTCTACAATCTCTTTCAGAAGATGGAGTAGAGGGAACACTTCCTAATTCGTTCTATGAAGCAAGCATTACCCCAATCCCAAAACCAAACAAAGACAACAACAGGGGGCTTCCTTAGTGGTGCAGTGATTAAGAATCTGCCTGCCAATGCAGGGGACACGGGTTCAAGCCCTGGTCCGGGAAGATCCCACGTGCCTCAGAGCTACTAAGCCTGTGTACCACAACTCCTGAGCCTGTGCTCTAAAGCCTGAGAGCCACAACTATTGAGCCCACGTGCAACAACTACTGAAGCCCACACACCTAGAGCCCATGCTCCATAACAAGAAAAGCCACAATGAGAAGCCCAAGCACCGCAATGAAGAGTAGACCCTGCTCTCCCCAACTAAAGCCCGCACACAGCAACAAAGACCCAACACAGCCAGTAAATAAATAAATAAATAAATAAATAAACAAACAACAGACCATTATTCCTCAAGAACATAAACGCAAAAGTCCTCAACCAAATAATCTCAAATCAAACATACAAAAAGAACTATATGCCATGACCATGTAGGATTTATTCCAGATATGCAAAGCTGGTTCAACATTCAAAATTCAATTAATGTAATTCATCACATCAATAAACCAGAAAAGAAAAAAAAAGTCACTTGGTATCAACAGATTCAGAAAAAGCTTTTGACAGTATCCAACACCCATCCATGATAAAAGCTCTCAATAAATTAGCAATAGAAGGGAACTTCCTCAACTTAATCAAGAATATCTACAAAGGGGAGCGACTGCCCTGGTGGCACAGTGGTTAAGGATATGCCTGCCAATGCAGGGGACATGGGTTCAATCCCTGGTCCAGGAAGATCCCAGAGACCTCAGAGAAACTAAGCCTGTGCACCACAACTTCTGAGCCTGCACTCTAGAGGCCGCAAGCCACAACCACTGAGCCTGTGCACCACAACTACTGAAGTCCACATGCCTAGAGCCCATGCTCCACAACGAGAAGCCACCACAATGAGAAGCCCATGCACTGCAATGAAGAGTTGCCCCCACTCTCCACAACTAGAGAAAGCCCACACACAGCAATGAAGACCCAATGCAGCAAAGAAAGAAAAAAAAAATCTACAGAGAGGAGAAAAAAAAAAGAATTATCTACAAACAGAATTAAGATTCCCACATGCCACAAGGCATGATTCAAAAACAACAACAACAACAACAACCCAGAATATCTACGAAAAACCTAAAGCAGCCATTATACTTAATGGTGAGAAACTAGAAACGTTCCCACTAAGATCAGAAACAAGGCAAGGATGTCTCCTATCATTGCTCCTTTTCAACATTATACTGTAAGTCCTAGCAAATGTAATAAGACAAGAAAAGCAAATAAAGGAATACTGATTTGGGAGAAAGAAATAAAACTGTCTTTGTTCACAAATGACATGATCATCTAGGTAGAAAATCCGAAAGAATCCCCCAAAACCTTCTGGAACTAGTAAGTGATTATAGCAAGGTTGCAGAATACAAGGATAAAGTAAAAAAGTCAATTGTTTTCCTATGTATGAACAAAGAACAAGTAGAATTTGAAGTTAAAACACAAAACTATTTACATTATCACTCCCCAAAAGTGAAATACTTAGGTATAAATCTAATACATACAAGGTCTATATGGGGAAAAATGACAATACCCTGATGAAAAAAATTAAAGAGCTAAATAAAGGGAGAGAGAGTCAATGTTGACGAATAGGAAGACTCGCTATAGTTAAGATGTCAGTTCTTCCCAACTTGATCTATAGATTCAATGCAACTACAATCAAAATCCCAGCAAGTTATTTTATTTTGTGGATAATGATGAATTCTCAGGTCCATGTAGAGAAGAAACAGACTTGGAACAGCCAACAAAATATTGAAGGAGAAGAACAAAGCTGAAGGGCTAACACTACCCAAGTTCAAGACTTACTTAAAAAGCTACAGTAATCAAAACAGAGTAGTATTGGTAGAAGAACAGACAAATAGGTCAATGGAACAGACTAGCGAGCCCACAAATAAACTCATATAAATAGAGTCAACTGATCTTTAACAAAGGAGCAAGGACAGTACAATGAAGCAAAGAGAGTCCTTCTCAACAAATGGTGCTGGAACAGCTGGACATCCACATGTAAAGAAATGAATCTAGACACAGACCTTCCAACTTCCACATAAATTAATTCAAAATGGATCATAAACCAAAATGTGAAACACAAAACCATAAAGATCCTAAAAGAAAACCTAGAAGAAAACCTACATGACCTTAAATATGGCAACAACCTTTTGGATACAAAATCAAAGGCATGATCCGTGAAAGAAATCACTGATATGCTGAACTTCATCAAAATAATAAACTGCTTTGTGAAAGACAACGCCAAGAGAATGAAAAACAGACCACAGACTGGGAGAAAATATTCGCAAAAGACATGTTATCCAAAATGCACAAGGAACTCTTAAAACAACAGTAAAACAATCTGATCAGAAAATGGCCCAAAGACCTTAACAGACACCAAAGAAGATACACAGATGGCAAATGAGCACATGAAAACATGCACCATATCATGTAATCAGGGAAAGGCAAATTTAAACAAGATACTATTACATACCTATTAAAAAGGCCAAAATCCAGAAAACTGACAACACTAAATGCTGAGAAGGACACAGAGCAACAAGAACTCGTCATTCACTGCAAAATGGTACAGCCACTTCGGAAGAGTTTGGCAGTTTCTTACAAATTTAAACATACTCTTACCATACAATCTAGCAACCATGCTCCTTGGTATATATCCAAATGAACTGAAGATTTGGACATGGATGTTCATGGCAGCTTTATTCATAAAATTGCCAAAACTGGGAAGCAACCAAGATGTCCTTCAGGAGATGAGTGAATAAATGAACTACAATTAAAGAAGCCAATCTGAAAAGGCTACATACTGTATGATTCCAATTTCATGAAATTCTGGACAAGGCAAAGCTATGAGGTTGCCAGAGGTGAAGCATAGAGGATTTTCAGGGCAACGAAAATACTGTATGATACTATGATGGTGAATACATGTATTACATATTTGTCCAAACCCACAGAATGTGTATCACCAAGAGCAAACCCTTATGTAATCTACAGACTTTGGGTGATTATGATGCATGAATACAGGTTCATCAATTGTAACAAATGTACCACTCTGATGGGGGATGCTGGTAATGGGAATGGCTATGCATGTGTGGGGGCAGGGGCTGTACAGGAAATCTCTACTTTCCTCTCAACTTTGCTGCAAACCTAAAATTGCTCTAAAAACATAAAGCCTTTGATAAAAATAAATAACACAAGTGCAAATTTAAAAAGCTCAGGAGTGTATCATGCTATTTTAACATGTAATAACTTTCAGCTTGTTTTTCAGACAGGCAATTTATAGATTAGGATGTCCACAGGGCAGAAAATTCTTATATACTAGATATAAGTAAGTTTGCTTTAAAGCTCTCTGTGCCTCATTAGATAAGTTTTGTTTCAGTTATGATTTGGGGGTCATTCTTTTCCCTTCCCCAATCAATCAAGAGTTGTCTATATGTATTACACATCAACTATACTTCAACGTTTTTTAAAAGTTGTCTATATTCGAGAGTGAGTCAAAACTTATCCACACTCCAGTTATATTAAAAACTTCTGTTGGCCGCTCTGCCTTACCAGCACTTTCCATTCAAGGCTACTGTCTCCCCAGTCACTGCTGGGCAAGTGTGAACGTGTTACAACAGTTCATTTGTAACTGCGGCGCAAGCAAAAACGGATGCCACGCTTGTGATCTGCTTGAAAGAAGAGCAGTGTGCAATGATTCATTTTTTGTGGTCTGAGGGTGTACCTGGTGCCATTATTTATCGAAGGCTTTGTGCGAAGTATGGAGAAAGTGTTTTGTTGCAAAGAAGTGTATGTGAATGGATAGAGAGGGTCAAAGAGGGTCGCACAACTGTTAGCCATCAAGAAGGAGCCGGATTCACTTCTGATGAAAAAGTGAAGACAGCGGTGCATTCATGGCTCACAGCTCAGCCTAAAACATTTTTTAGCAAGGGAATACGAAAGCCTGTTGACAGATGAACAGAGTGTATTGAAAGCCAAGGATATTATGTCAAAAAATGATGTATCTGTCTTTTCTAAAAGTTAATTAAAATAAATTCTCCAGCCAGCGTGCAGATAATTTTTGACTCACCCTCGCATATTAACAAGGAACAGCCACACAAGATTAACAAAAGTCTATATCTAAAATCTAAATCTAAGGTCCCCATTCTGATAAGTCATCTAATTTGCCTACAATTTTGGATTGTGAACCCAGTCAATATTCATTACAGAAAAATGAACTGTCACTTCACAGAGTGTAAAAGCAACTGTGGTATATTTTGTAGGGCTTGCATTTACCAATGTCTAAAGTCAGCAGTCCACACTACCAATACTTTAAATTCAAATCTTCCTTTTATCTCTAAGAACAGGAAAACTGTTACCTACCTTTCAGAAACCTCTTGCTTCAACTGAGGAACTTCACCAAGTGCTGAATCAATGTCCATGAAACCAAGAAAGTCTCGTTTTATATTAACGGGAGGCTTCTCCAAACCCCTGCCTGATATTTCATGACCCCTCAATAGAGGATCCGAATCAGTTAGCTGTATCTCTGACCCCTCACCTTCCGTAAGACGGACCCGCTGACCAGGAGAACTGGGAACACTGTTCCCTTCTTGGTCAGAGCTGTTCTTTTGCTTTCCATCTCTCTGGGGCTTACTATTTAGCCCATCATCCCGGAAGCCTTTAGCAAATGGATTGTAATCTATTTTCAACTGGGTAATCTGAATGTTTTGATAAGCTGTTACTGCAAAGAATTCAGTCTGTGGGAAGGTAAAAGTGTGGACACCAGGGCCATTTAATTGTATCACTTCAGTAGCCTTTTCCGCAGGCACCAAATGAAGCCTCGGCAGGTAGCGATGCATAGAGTGCAGGATGATATGCCCTTCTTGGTCCAGTGTATTGTTGGTAAGTTTGAGTTTATAGAAAGATACTGGTTGATGCATCCAATAATGACCTGTGGAAGGAGACTCTGGATGAATAAAAACCCTCCCCAAAACATGGGGCTCAGCCTTCCCACTGGGCTCCCACCAGCGACCATTCCATTTATAACGATGGTTATCCACAGGAGATATATCCATGACGAGGATATATTTCATATTTGAATCTAAACCTGTTATCCAATAACGACAGTAAGGAAACATGCGTCTTCCCTGCTTGGTCAGAATCATCTCTGTGCTTCGATGATAGAATTCATTCCACATACTATTGTTATCCAAAGTGACAGTGATTCCTCCTACAGTACAATCAGCTGGAAGGCAAATCTTTCCTTTAGATTTTCCTGGTGATGACACACTGCTAGCCAAAGCACAAGCATCCCGATTAGTAACCAAAATTCCTTGATCAGTTTTGCCATTTCCTGGCTGTTTTAGGATGACAAAGAAGGTAGGTGCTGCTCCTGGCACTGTCCCACCATCTTGATTAGCCAATATAATCTGCTGTTTCTCCTCCATGATTCCAGTGGGAAAATCAGTAGTAAGATAACCGTAGTTACCACATAATCACAGCGGCCTTCCCAGCCTAAAAAACAAGTAAAAAAACAGAACATAAAACACTTTAATCAAGTGAACATTTATTTTGTTCACAAAAATACAAGAATGATTATGTTATTCCCAAAATATCTTCCTAAATTCTTCTAAGACTTTGCTTCTGCCTTTCTCTCAATCACTGTAAAGACACTCATTCTGGAATATCTGATCATCTTTTTAAAGTTCATTTTAACCTAATTAGTTAAATTACTCATATCCCAATCCTCCAATAATTCACTATACCTACTATAATCTCACATAAAAATAAAAAGTGTATATTCATTTTAGAAAAACTACATGAAGGTATAAAAGTATACAGACTTAAAGAGATTAAATTGGAAAGTTATTTGCATTTTAACAGGATCCCAGTACTTTATGAATCCTGCCAGAGGATTCCATTACTTAGCAAGTTCTCCTGAGATGAGTAAAAATTAACAAATTTCCATGTTATCATTATATAGAATCAGCTCTTTTATTATGGTACTGGCATGAGTTCATACATAAGTAAAATGCTACTTAACTTGTTAGTACATACATTTAAAGAAACCATGACAAATCACTGGAACTTACTGGGAAGGAAACAGTTGGCTCCACGCCTCAGACCTTACACTGAAAAAAATTCCAGACAGACCAAACATTTAAAACTCTTTCCTCAGTCTCAGTGTAGTTTTAATTCTTAAAGAAATCTTGAGAAACACTTTTTGATAATAAGTAGGACGCAAAACCTAGAAGTCAATAAGACAACAAAATTTTTAAACTCAAAATCATGTAAATTTGTTTTTAATATGACAAAAACTATCCATGCAAAATAAAAAAACAAATAAGTAACTGGAAAGCGGTATTTGCAACTTATAAAGAACTCATTTCCCTAATATAAAAAGGCATCTTTTTATACAAATCAAGACAAAAAATCTAATAGAAAAATAGGCAAAGGATAGGAAGAGCAAATGGTTATGAAAACATACATAGTCTCAGAATAGAAGAAATTAAAGTCATCATGAGATACTGTTTTTTATTCTATCAGAATGGCAAAAATCAAAAGTTTGTCAGAGGTGTTGGACAGGGTGTATATCAACCAGCATTCTCATCTAACCAGCGGCTAAGAGTGTAAGATGACAGGGTAACATGAAAGGTACAAATGCATACATCCCATGAAACATTAGTTCTTCTAGGACTTTATCTTATATACATGCGTGCAAATACACACACACACACCCGTGATAAATGGTGGTACAATGACAGAGTGGAATATTCTGCAGCTAGAAAAGAGAATTATAAACTTCATGTATGCATACAAAATTATCTACAAGATATATTAAGGGCATAAAGTTCAAGAGTTGTAGATTATGCTACATCTATAAAGTTTAAACAAAGAAAAAGCCAAAGAATGAAAAAAATGTGTACGTATTTGCTTCACACAGACTATCTGTAAAGATAAAGAGGAATTGGTACTACTGGCTTTATCAAGGGAAAACAGGGTGGCTGGAAAAATATGTACTGACATTTTCTAAATTTTGTATCTTGTGAATATACAACCTATTCCCCAAAAGAAAAAAAAAAAACACATACACTAAATTAGTTAATTCATAAAAGTTACAAGAGAAACACCACATACACTACATGATTCCATTTACATGAAATGTCTCCAGAATAGGCAAATCTATACAGAAAGTAGACCAGTGGTTGACAGTGAAAAGGGAGAAGAATAATTGGGACAACTGCTAATGGGTATGGGGTTTCTTTTGGGGGTGATGGAAATGTTCAGGAACTAAAACCACTTAAATGTATCCTTTAAAATGGTGGCTTTTATGTTATGTGAATTATATCTCAATAAAATGTTGAAATCTTAGGTTGTTACATTCAACTGAAATGATGTGCTAAAATAAATTACCTCAATATTCTACAAGATATAAAGCTATCACCTTCAATTAGCTTTTACACAAAGAAGGAAAATGCTACATCACTACTCCTGTTTAAGTGGGTCAGTAATTTAGACTAATCAAATTGAGCCATTTATTGGTGCTCCTCATTTTAATTAAAAGTCTAATTTTACTTTTCATCAGAGCTACTGACAAGCAGCAAAAACATCTGTTCTGAATTTTACATTTTCTTACAGGACTGGCCATATGACCCCCTCCCCGCCTTTTTTTGGGGGGCGGCAGCTCCAAAACTTACAATGTTCATTAGCCTGAGGATAATATTTTAAAAATCAAGACTTAAAAAAAGTTTGCTTATTGTTTCCTATCATGGCTAGATATAAAAACAGAAATCCACTTTCAAACACTAGACCACTAACACCCAGGAAAAGTGAAAAAAGAATCTCTCCTCCGATTAAGAGTTTAAAAGATAGATTAAAAATTTGAGTGATTCTTTCCAAAAGCTTCCTCAGGCTTAAGGCAATTAAACTTATTGGTTTCCTAAAACTAACGAGTTTAAGTAACACTATCAGAGATTGATAAAACAAAATTTAAACAGACTGAAGTCACAAATAAGGTGGCTTTATAAAAATAGTAAAGTTCAGAAAATCCACAAAAACCAATACCTCTAAAATGGTATATAAATCAAATAACACAAACTCCTAATCCTGTATTTAGTCCATAAAGCTCAAAGTTTTATTACAAATCAAGCAATCTTGTAAGCAATGATGCAAAGACACCCTTATGAAGCACATTTAAATAACACACACAACAAAGATCTGAAAAAAATTTTTAGCAATCCCAAACCTATGAAGACATTAAAGGGTTCGGAATTTCTTAAACATTATCTTCTGTGATATTAAAACCTTGACTTTCAGATCACTTTTACAGGTAAAACTGGGGCAAAGAAGTTTAAAACAAATGCTTTAAAAATCACTCTCTTTTAAAAATTAATCTATGAAATATGACTCTACTGACAGAAATCCAGTTTAGTGACAGAGACTGTACAGAGGTAGATTTTATACTTACATATACACAGTTCAAAATTTTCCTTTCATCTAAACAGAAAAGTTAACTGCAGAAGAGTCAGACTGCCCTATCTGCACTCTGTACACAGGTATTAATAAATGTAAAAATGTGTATTAAAACAAAAAAAGAAGTTAGAACTCTCAGACTTTCGATTTGTAGAAGGTCTTTTTTTAAATTCTCCAGTCAAGTTATTTCATGAGTTGATCAAAATGTATAAAACCAAAACCCTTATTTATGGACACAACAATCTCTATCTTGAGCCAAACATTGCTACTGGTTTACAAACAAGTAATAAAATTTTATTCCACAACAATCTTTAAGCACGGATTTTACTTCACTTTAAGCAATATGCCTATGCTCTTAGAACACTATAAATATTGGATTTTCTAAAGAAAGAGTAGTTAATTCAGCAAGTTCAGCTGTTTCAGACACAAATACTACTCTAAAGTCTAAGATAACTTTAACCAATTGCAAAAACCAAATTACTTTAGGAAGAGCTAGGCTGCTCATGAAGCAATAAATCTCCTTCCAGCAAGATTCTAAAACTACTCTGTATCTGCTTCTCTGAAAGCATTAAGGAAGACCACATAGATATAACTTAACTTACAAAGTTTTGGTACACAGATATAACTTAACATCCAAAAAAATTTCAGTTCAGTTTTTCAAGATCAAGCAGGTATCTACATAAAATAACTATAATAATGACCCGAAGAGGTAAGTTTAGTTGGGGATGAGAACTCTGTAACATTCTGAAAATGTCAACGTCAGAAGGCACAGGCACTCACACACCAACAGACAAATGCGATTTCACAGAGAATGTTTTCAGGTAATGTGGCAAGTTCCATAAGTAAACTGTTACAATTTCAGAGTCCCTATTCTGAATATCTTTTCACCAATGATCTCTTCGGGAAATGTTTAACTATTAAAGCCAAGACTCTCATCCAACTTACCAACTAGGTAGTTACCTAATAAAATGATTCAGGTACAAGCCCCCCACCCAAAGCACACTAAATTAAAATTCCAAATCAATATCATTACTTTAAAAAAACAAAATATTCAAATGATGGCCAACCTAAACTGAATGTTTCCAAACTTGCTAAAAATAACCATAACTTTTCATACAACAAATGCATTACTGTATAGTAGGCACGAAGATGTTAATTTGTTCCTTAACATAATCATTCACTACAAGAGTGGTTAAATTACGTTTCTGAAACTCAAATCTGTAAGAGAATAGGTTCACTCGAATTTCAGTATTCACCAATATATAATGAGCCCAGAAATTTGAAAAATCTTTTTAAAAGCATAATTTGCATACAAAAAGTCAGAAAATACGATGGCAAGTGATACAAAGACAGTAAAATAGCCAACAATCCGTTCTTAATCGTCATTAGGTTAACTTTAATATTTAAATAAATGGTACTCGCAATTAATTAGTAAGCACTTACTCTAGACTAGACTATACCCTGAGCATTTTATCATCACCACAACCCTAAATGTGAAAAATAAATTTCAAAATACTATCTGAAATGCTTTAGGTTTTATGGCACAAAGTTGCATTTACCTAAGATAGTAGGCTCCCCTCCTCGTCTTCTCTCGCCACATACCATTCGCTAACGCTGGCTTCATGAGCTTTTTCTATTCCTAGGAATGATCCCTTAACTACAACTCGGGGTTAGGAAGCACTCAGGTCCCTAATATTTGGATAAGTAGAATCTTAAGAACTAACTTTTATCGCAGAAATAGACAGCAATCAAATAGCCACCTCGCCTTGGATTCAGTATGGCAAGGTACAAAGGGCATTAAATTTTCTCCAATCCCAAGCATGTGTTTTCTGGAAAGTGCACCCAACCCACCCACCTCACACAACAGCTGGCAACATAGCCCTACGGCAGCAAGAAGCACTAGCGTCAACTCCATACCCTTGGAAGTGAAAAAAACCTGCCAGTCCCAGAGGACTGCAGTCGCCGTCGACTATCAAGGCCCACATCACCACTTTTCAACGGCAGAGGCCAGCTAGCCAAGAACACGTGAAAAAATGCCGCAAGGAAAGCTCTTCCGGGGAAGGAGAGTCCGACAGATCACGTGCCGCCGGCCGGAACCCGCGGATCACTCGGCGGGATCCAGTCGCATTTTGTTACTGTGGAGATTACAGAACCAGGCGCCCGGCCCTCCCAGGCCGGCCCCCTTCCCAGCAGCCGTCACGCCACCTCCAGGCACTTTCCCTGCAGCCTAGCCGCGGCGTCGTGCCCAAAAACAGGCAGAGCAGGCAGTATTTGCCAGGCACTCTGCCGCAGAAGCCCAAAGAGCTTTACAACACACGCGCGCAGCGCGCGGGTGGGCTCCAGAGTTTCTTAACCCACGTGTCTGCCCCGGCGACGCGAACCCTGCGAGAGTGGTCTTCCCTCAGAAGAAAGAGTACTTTGGTTACGCACGTTGTTCTGCCATCAGTAACTCTTCTTTTCAGACCTCCTTCACTCTCCCTGCTCCCACCCTCGCCAAAGGAGGCATCTCCAGAGTTCCGAAGGCAAAGCAAAAACCTTCACATCGTGACACTACCACTTCCCACTCTCAATCCAGTTTGAAATAATCCCTAACTCCATACTCCTCGCAAGCAGATTCCTCAACTTTGGTTACTGGCGCTCAGAGCGGTTTATTTACCTCCCAGACCCACCTACCGCTGAGGGCAGAGACCTACTTCACAATTTAACATAAGCGGGAAGCCACACAGAGAACTAGCCAAAGCCTGCCCCACAAAGGGAAAAAGAAAATAGCACCTGCTCTTCCCACCTGTTTTCCCCGCCCTCATTTCTGCACTTACGAACCACCGGTCCTTTGTTTACCAAGTTCCCACTCCTACACAGTCACTTCCTCGCCCTCCTTCTTCATAAAACTCGCGGTCTTGCTTCAAACAACCTGCCAGGAAATTATATGCTAGACGAGATATCTATACAGGTGTCAAAACGCTGCACACAGCTCCTTAGAAAAGCGAGGTCAGCACCGCTTCCCTTGGAGTTTTGGAACCCGCAAAGCTGAGTTCTAAAAGGTAAAGTGCACAAGCACGGCTCTCGACCTAAAGCCCCACGCCTGGCTGGACGGCGTCACGCGGATCGTACCATGCGGTGCGGCACCCCACGCACGCGAGGGCAGGGCCGCGCCATGGGCGCTTCTCACCCCGCCCGCCTCGTGGCCGCTCTCGCGGGCGTCGATGTTCCCAGTTAGTTAGCTGCGCGACGCGGAAGTGAGGCCGGGGGCGCGCGCGAGGTGACATGCGCAGCCTCGCTCAGAACACCATAGGCGCGCGCCAAAGGCGGCCCCGCGCAAGGCCCGGCCTGGCCGGGGCGTGCGAAGATCGCTCAGCGGAACGCTTCTGACACCGTAAAAAATACACAAGAGCTTCAAACTCTCGGAAAACTCCAATCGGGCCAGTACTAAAGAGACGCCCTCCACCCAGGCCCGAGAGTTACCTTGCGGGGCGTGGCCGGCCTCACCCGGAGTCCTTCACATCCCGCTGGGGGCGGGTTATTCTGTTCGGTTCGCACACCGTGTGTCCGCTCCAGCTGAAGAGCCTGCGCGCGCATCGGACGTCCACGTCATCGCGCACGCGCTCCTACCCGCTCGGAGCCCGTCGCGCAAGCGCAAAAGGAGGCGCGAGCAGCACCTCCCTCGCCCCTCCCCCAACACCAGGAGGCCAAACAGCCCCGGAGCTGCGACAAGACCCTTGGGACCCGCCCCTGGAGCTTAAGCCGCTGCCTTTCCGGTACCAGCAACAGAGAAGAGCCTAATGAAGCTTCCAGAATCAAGAGTGGCGAGGCAGGCGGGAGGCACCCCAATTCCCTCAGCCTCGCACACGAAGCCTTCGTGAAAACTGTGAAACCTTTGCCCGCGGGCTTTCTCAACTGTGCCTGCCACCTTTTCCCTTGGGCTCCTCGCCGGCCCCGCCCCTACTGCGTCCAGCCCCACCCACGTTGGATAACGCAGCCCCCAACGCTTCGCTAGCCCGTCAAATGAATCCGCGGTCTTCCTCCCCAATGTGCTGTGGGCTTGGAGAACGCCAGAACGTCGGGAAACCTTGAAGACAAGACCCTGGGAGATGGGGGATCGAGTCTGCAACATCCACGACCCAAGAACACTAGTAAAGTAGGGAGGAGTCCGAATATCTCAATGCCGTGTGGGAAGGGAAGAAGAGTTGCTACTAGCTTGCCTGATATAAAGATGAAATACGTCCTGATGACAGTAAAACGTGGAAATAAGAATTTTGCACGATAGAGAATATTACCCGAGCGTTAATGCCCTGATCCTGCGTTTTCAGTTTTTGTTTGTTCAAGATATTTAAGCTATGAGGTGCAAACAAAAAATTAATAAGTATCTATGATGTGTCAGGCAGTTGCTGGACTAACAGTATTTATCCCAAACATCAAAAATTATCTTTCTTCTTCTCCACCCCTTACCAGCCATTCTTTCTTCTGTGCTAACACTCCAGTAAAAAGGGAGAGTTGTTTAAAGTGGTAGAAAAGAGGCATCACAGAAGTAGATAGTAAGAGAGCAGAAACTGTGGTCCATGTTTCCAAACTTTCCTTTCACTCTCTTAGAAGAACTGGCAGGAGCTGAGAACCTAGTACCTGCTAGGTGACTTGATATAAACACTGTGAAGGTGAATGAGGAGGTTACAAGAAAGGAGCCAAGAAGAAGAGGCTTATGGAACAAGACTGATCTAAGCTGGACTCCAGGCATATTAGGAAGGGTCTTCTTTCTCTTCCTTCTGCTCTTCCTGAGAGGATACACCACACCACGGGGAGAAACTGTGCTGGAATTAGTCTGGAATGGAAAATGTGTAGGCTAAAGTTGACAGACTTCTGAATTTGCTCTGAAACCCCCATTCAGGCACTGTCAACAACAGCATTACCAGTGCAAGGAACGAATAATAATATCCAAGATACTAGGCAAAATTGAAAAGTAACAGTTCCTTTCACACCTTCCTCCTCTTCCCTGATCCTAAGAACCTCTTTCCTGGAAGCTGCCTTTTCAGAATTTCCCACCTCATCCAAGAATGTTTTCCTCTCAAAAGTCAGATTTCCTCATATAAAATTTCCATTTTCTGAAGCAGAAATAAAATTTGTGTTGACATTATTAAAGCATCTGATGCTAAGGTGTAAATGAATGATGACTGGTTAACAACCATGGATAGTCAGAGCTGCGTCCCAAAAAGAACAGGTTAACACAAATGATATCCCTAACTGGAGAATCTATGAGAACACCTTGGGGGTGAGGGAGAATGGAGTTTTTCTTTTGCTACTCTCTCCCTACACCAGGCAAACATATTATGAAATGCCAGACACTTTAAAAAAAAAATTTTTTTTTTCAAGATTCAGCACTGGATCTCCTGGTGGGAGAGGTAAACTACCTGTATTTTTTTTTTTCAGCGTGGGATCTGCCTTACCTATGAAGATCTAGAGATGCACTATCAAGAATCTGAGAGCTTATAAATGTTGTTTTTATATATAAAACCTAAAAATAATATCGCCAGACCATTTCAGTGGACTATTTCTGATTTAACATCATGGTAGTACCAAGTAACCACTTTTTTTGTTTGCTTTTTCAAGTAACCTCTGTGTTTGCATTCAAAATTTAACGCCGTGTTTCTCACACTGGGATCTTTGGGTGTATTCTTTGGATATGTAAGAACTTTTTTTTTTTTTTTTTAAGATTTTTTGATGTGAACCATTTTTAAAGTCTTTTACTGAATTTGTTACAATATTGCTTCTGTTTTACATTTTGTCTTTTTGGCCGTGAGGCATGTGGGATCTCAGCCCCCAGGGATCAAACCTGCACCCTCTGCATTGGAAGGCGAAATCTTAACCACTGGACCGCCAGGGAAGTCCCTAGAACTTCTTCCTTTAAAAGGCATCCTTACATAACCCAAGTTTTTAAAATTTCAAACTAACTAACTGCAAGAATTGACGCTTGTGAGTTTCACAGATAGACCTCAGCAGTCTAGTTGAAGAGCCCTAGGTAACTGCATCACCACCCAGTTCTGGAATGTTCTAGGAGTTTCCATGAGACATCAGATGCCTGTGATTGAATCGTGGGGGCCGACCTTCACATGCCAGGAGATCCTGTGCCTTTCTATTGGAATTCTCTCATTTCAGTTATCAAAGCTCACCTTGTTCATCCAGCCTGATACAAAAATCTTTCCCTTGGATTTCCTTGGTTGGACTTTCAAAGAGATTTTACTAAATATCAGGGGGGATAGAGAATGCATGGAATATACACAATATCAGTAGAAAGTACACAGTTTTGAACCAAGATTGCTCTATAAACACATAAGCCCTATCCATTTACATGCCCATTTTTTCTATTCAGCAAATATTTGAGTGCCTTGTATATGCTGAGGAAAGATAGGCACCTCATGCACTGTTCAGATGTCTACACTAGAATTCCAAAGAGCTGGCATAACTTAACAGAATCCACCAGTAAGACAAACTATACTCTTTATCCAGATCCCACCTTCCCAATTCTAATTTCTACTGAAGACATACCTCCCCCTCAAAAGACTAAAAGAGAAAATGATCACACTCTTCAGATGAGACCACCACCACCCCCCATCACTCCTGGGTTGTTGTCTTCTTTACAATATCTTAATTCAATACAATAAAGACCATTCTTAGAATAAGAGTTACATACAGACTAGGTCACAAAAGAGGCTTTTTTTATTTAAAAACAAAAACAAAAAAAACCAAAAAGTTCACTAGCCAGGTTTCACTAAAAAGTTGTGTGCTAGGCAGACGGAAAAGAGGGAATCATACCAACTTACATACAACTCCATGCCTACTATTTATTACTGCAACTAAAACCAACTTATGCAGAGGGACAAGGAAAAACTGGCTCTAATATCTGAAACCTGGACTAAGGTATTCAAAGTGGCAAGAGTCGCAGAGCAACTAAGCCCATGAGCCACAACTACTGAGCCTGCACTCTAGAGCCTGTGAGCCACAACTACTGAAGCCCGTGTGCCTAGAGCCAGTGTTCCACAACAAGAGAAGCCACCAAAATGAGAAGCCCACAGACCACAACAAAAAGTAGCCCTTGCTCACCACAACTAGAGAAGGGCCCCGGGGCAGCACTGTAGACCCAATACAGCCAAAAAAAAAAAGTGGCAAGAGTCCTGCCCTGAAGGAGCTACTAATCTATCCAATGAATAGCTTTAAAAGTTTCTTAATCAGTATAGTAATATGATTAAAAGCATGTTTTGGAAAATATCTGTTAAGAAAAGTAAGGATGGAAAAGAATATAAATGTGATAGAATGTTACCAGTGTTCATGAAGAAACACCATTCCCTCTTGCTGCCCTGTATCTTAAACCTGCACAATTATATTCCGTACCCCTTGCCTAAGATCTTCCCAGATGCCTCAAACCTAACTTGTTTACCCTTCATGCCTAAGCTTAAATGTCACTTCTTCAAGAAACTTTCCTTAACCCCCAATATCAGATGTCTCCCTGTTATATGCTCTGATAGTACCCTGTATTTCTTACAGCATCTACCACAACTGTAATTATTTTTAAAACTATGAATTAATGAATGTCTTGCCCACTAGACTGTTTGCTCTACTCTATTATAGTGCCGAGCACAATGCCTGGAACAGAGCAGATGCATAGTATCTGTTGAATAAGTGAATATGAAACCATAGGTTCCAGTTTTCCAGATAAGTCCAAATATCGACTTAATGTCCAACAATTTGGGATTTGGAAAACAAGGTCATAATACATTCAAACGGGGGGGGGGGGCGGGGGGTGAAGAGGAAGCTGAGACGAAGCAAGAGAGTAGCACAGACATATATATACTACCAACTGTAAAATAGATAGGCAGTGGGAAGTTGTTGTATAACAAAGGGAGTTCAACTCGAGGATGGAAGATGCCTTAGAGGACTGGGATGGGGAGGGTGGGGGGGACTCGAGGGAGGGTGGGAGGGATAGTTGAGGGAGGGAGGGAATACGGGGATATGTGTATAAAAACATGATTGAATTTGGTGTACCCCCAAAAAAATAATAATAAAATTTTAAAAAATAATAATAATAATACATTCAACCATATTCACATTAATATTAGCAAACAAGCATCCTGCTTTGGCCAACATTTTCCAAAGGTGTACAGTGGTAGTTAGAAAAAAACAGTACCACTGACTCACCTCTCAAATTATTTCTCCTTAGAGGAATGGATAAATATTATTGACAGGGCAAAGGCTTCAAGAGATAAGAATATTTTTCTAGGAAAATCTAACTACTTATTGACTGCCTTTTGCATGAGTGACTTCTGATTGAATATTACCTAGGAAATCAACAAAGGTAAGTAGATTCTTTGCATTGGGAGAAATTCTATGATTCCCTAATTTACCATCTGGTAACAAAAGCAACAAATTGTAACAGAGATTGCCATCTCCATATACTCCATCTACCAAAAAAAACAAATTAGCAAATATCTTCAGGATGAAAGGATACTTTAGTAACAGTGAATTTGTTTTAGCAAGATCTAAAGGGGAAAATGTCAGAAATCAGTTAAACAAATGAGGCTCAGAAAGCTAGTTTCAGAAGGATTACAAAACAAAAAAGAACAGATCTAAAAGAATAGTAAACAGTAAAGATTTTCAATGTAGTATTGAGCCTTTAGAAGAAACATCTTAACTAGGAAAGCATAAAAGGAAAAACAGGAAGCAGTTTATCTAACTAAGCCAAGAGCTGCACAGGGATTTAAAACACACATGAGAACATATAAAAACAGAAACTAGAACTACTGGCCAAAGAAGAGGACTGGGAGACAGCAAGCAAACTGCAAGGCTGGAATCAGGCAAAAATCAAGAAGCCTATGACACAAAAATACACTGAAAAAATTGTCTGCAAATGCATATGAAAGAAGCCATGCTTACTTTACATGAAGGGCACCACTGCCTCGTGGAAATGAGCTACAGTGGTCAACACAGTGGTTTCTAGACTACTGGGATATCATAAACCAGTAAAATTTCCCCCCAAAAGATTTAAATGACCATCACAAGGTGACCAAATTTTCATCTTACAAAGTATACCACCTACTATTACCATTCTATCTTAAAATAATGGGTTTTTTAAAATTATTTTTGAGGAGGCTGCTCCACAGGGCTTGTGGAATCTTAGTAGACCGACCAGAGATCAAACCTGGACCCCCTGCAGCGGAAACTCAGCTCTAACCACTGGATTGTCAGGGTATTCCCAAAATAATGAGTATTTTAAGACCAAAAATCAAGGAAAACATATCTCATAATGAATAACAGTCATTTATTTTGAATACATTTAGAGAGATGAAAAATGTACTCCACTGTCCTTATTTCTTGACATACCACTGAAAATTTGCAGCAGGTGTTTAGAAATGACTGCTAGCCATATAGCAGGCTCTCTGAATAGCTAAGATTTGGTCTTCTGAGAAAAAATAACATACAAGAGGTCTAGGATGGGGTAATAAGTCACTTTGCCAAGAAGTCAAGAGTCAGTCCCTCCTCATCAGTAACAAAAGAGAAGAGGATGTTAGCCAGGAGATACCCCAATCCAGACTAAAGGACAGCCACATGATTAGCAAGCTACTCTGAGTGTGTGTGTTGGTGGAGGGCAGGAAGTGTCTCTGAAGACAGGATGATAGCTTTAGCACTGTGGCAAGATCCTAGACCCTTGGCAGAGCTATATGTGAACAATGTAGAGAAACCAAGAACCGAGGTCAGATTGGGTGAACCACCCACCCACTCAATCAATGCATACTTAAGAAAAACTGTGGGGGACTTGCCTGGTGGTCCAGTGGTTAAGAATCAGCCTTCCAATGCAGGGGATGTGGGTTCGACCACTGGTCAGGGAACTAAGATCCCACATGCCGCAGGACAACAGAGCCTGCATGCCGCAACTACTGAGCCCACGCACACTAGAGCCCACAGTGAGAGAGCCCGCATGCTGCAGCAAAAGACCCCACATGCCACAACTAAGACCCGATGCAGACAAATAAATAAACATGGACACATGGTGGCTCACGGTGGGAAAGGAAGAGGCAAGTCAAGCTGGGCTTCAGGCATATCAGACACAATGGAAAAATGGGGATAATAAAACTTGTTTTATCTGAGAAGTAAACATAAGAGGATTTTAAATATGACTTACACACTGAAAAAGGATTTTATAACTTTTACCTTTACTAAAAATTTTAGCTATGATCTAACCACGGGAGGGAAGGGAATACCTGTTAAAGAAAAGGAAAAAGATGTATTGAAATATAGAATGTAAAGATTATTCAAGCAAGTTGAATACAGTGCATTATCCAAATTATCTATATATAGATTATAAATTGCAGAGATTACAAAGGACTGATACTTTTCATCCCAGGATTAGTCCCACCCAACATTCTCTAAATAAGGATACAATCAGTTAAGTAAATATGTGTTAAGCACCAACGATGTGGAAGGCACTGAAGCAGGGCTAAAGGAATGAATAAAAATAAGTCCCCTAGGACTTCTCTGGTGGCACAATGGTTACGAGTCTGCCTGCCAATGCAGGAGAGATGGGTTCGGTCCCTGGTCCAGGGAGATCCCACATGCCACAGAGCAACTGAGCCCATGTGCCACAACTACTGAGCCTGTGCTCTAGAGCCCTCGCGCCACAACTATTGAGCCCACGTGCTGCAACTACTGAAGCCTGCACACCTAGAGCCTGTGCTCCCCAACAAAAGAAGCCACCACAATGAGAAGCCTGCACACCACAACGAAGAGTAGCCCTGGCTCAATGCAACTAGAGAAAGCCTGCGCGCAGCACGGAAGATCCAACGCAGCCAATAAATAAATTTTTTTTAAAAGTCCTCTTGAGTTCTATATGAAGAGACAGGATAATAACATTGCAAAACTATTGTTGGCAGTTTAGAAAAAGCCTTCTATGAACCCCAGAGGAATGCACACAGCCTAGGGAATCTAAAAGGTTACAAAGAAGAGGGGACTTTTGAGCTGGGTCCTGAAGGAGAAATACAATTAATGAGAGAGAAAAGAAGGACACAGCAGGCAGTAGCTATGTAGTCAGTAAACAGAAAACTATGATAAATTATACAGAATTTGGAGAAAGGGCTGCCTTTATAAAACAATGAAGTAAAGATCAATGCAACTTTAATATCATATAGAAATAATCTACTCTATGAAATGGGATTGGACACTTGAGAAATATTCATCCAGTCTATAAGTCCATGATGCTCATGATATATTTACATTCACTCATCCAAACATTTAGATCCCTACTCTGCACTGTCAAATATTTATCAGAGGCTGTACAAAAGAAAAACTAGAGAAGCACAGTGGAAGGAGGAACTGTCACTGAAGTATCAAGGAAGGCTTAGTGTTAAATAAAGGATATCTAGAAGTTGACAAAGCAAAGGTAGGAAAGGTATTCTAATCAGAAAACAGCTTGTGCAAAGGCACATGATATAAAAGAACAGAGTATTTCTCCAGTCAAACATTTATTGTGCATTTACCGCATATAGATCATGGAACACAAAAACAAGAAATAATTCCTGCTCTCAAGAGCTTGCCATCAATTATCAGACAACCAATTATCACATAACCAATTATCAATGATGACAGGAAAAAATAAAGAATGCTGTTGTTATGGCTCTCTGTCCAGGGTACAATGGAAGCACAAATAAAGGGCAGCTAAATCAGACTGAGGAGGTCAGAGAAGAATTCCCAGAGAAAGTGAAGAATGAGTAGGGCTTCCCTAGTGGTGCAGTGGTTAAGAATCCGCCTGCCAATGCAGGGGACACAGGTTCGATCCCTGGGCCAGGAAGATCCCACATGCTGCGGAGCTACTAAGCCCATGTACCACAACTCCTGAGCCTGTGCTCTAGAGCCCGTGAGCCACAACTACTGAGCCTGCATGCCACAACTACTGAAGCTTGTGAACCTAGAGCCTGTGCTCCACAACAAGAAAAGCCACCATAACAAGAAGTGAGTGCACCACAACAAAGAGTAGCTCCCGCTCAAGCACACAAAGCCCCCCACCACCCCCTGGCAAAAAATATGTGTATAATAAAAATTAAAAAAAAAAAGAATAAGTAGAAATTAGCAAGGTATGAAAGAGCAGGGGCAGAGTGGGTGCAGAAGAATAGCATTTCAGACAGAAAGCAGCCTATGTGAAGAAGGAAACAAGAGAGGGAACACATTCAGGGAGCACAAGTACTGTAACATGGCTGCTATTAAAAATGTCCATGATCAGACTTCCTAGGTGGTGCAGTGGGTAAGAATCCACCTGCCAATGCAGGGAACATGGGTTCAAGCCCTGCTCTGGGAAGATTCCACATGCCATGGAGCAACTAAACCTGTGCACCACAACTATTGAGCCTGTGCTCTAGAGCCTGTGCGCCACAACTATTGAGCCCATGTGCCACAACTATTGAAGCCCATGCGCCTAGAGCCTGTGCTCAGCAACAAGAGAAGCCACTACAATGAGGAGCCCGCACACCACAATGAAGAGTAGACCCCGTTCACATCAACTAGAGAAAGCCTGTGTGCAGCAATGAAGACCCAACGCAACCAATAAATTTAATTAATTAATTTAAAAAAATTGTCCATGATCTGTGGAGAAGCATAACTATAGAACTAGAAAAGACAAGGGGGCCCTATCTTATAGTACCTAGCAAGCAAGAGGTGGAAATTCATCTTTTAAAAAGAAATCATTCAAGGGATTATTAGAAGATATATGAGGGACTTCCCTGGCAGCCAGTGGTTAAGTCTCCGCACTTCCACTGCAGGGGGCACAGGTTCAACCCTGGCCAGGGAAGTAAGATTCCACATGCCTCTCAGTGTGGCCAGAAAAAAAAAAACAAAACAGAAGATATGTGAAATACTCAAACTCACATGTTTTAAGAAAATTACTTCTGGCCATGTGGAAGACAGCAAGACTAAAAGCCAATCATACTTCTCTCCATATCCACCTACATACTTGCTCACATCAGAAACTCAAGTAATTCCTGACACTTTCCTCTTCCTTAACTGCCCAAATGTCTAGCCAATCACCAAATTTTCCTGTTGTTTCAACATCCTTGACTTCCTGACGATGATATGATCTCAAAGCACCACATAACTGTCCTTACTAGAAATTACCACAGGTCTAATTTTTATACTTATTTGTATAATTCTTTCATTGTCTTATTTTTCCCCCTTATCCCACAACCCTCACAAACTAGACTATAAATTAGGAATTGTATCTTTTTTAACCTCTACGCTGTACCCCCAGCTTCTACGGTAATACCTGGCACTTAGAAGCACTCAATTTAGAACACTTTAAATCTATACATTTCATTCCACCTCCACTAGTGCCACCCTAGTCCTAAATACCAACAGCTCTTACCTGAGCTACTGCAATAGACTGGTTTTTTTTCTTTCTTTCTTTTTCTTTTCAATAGACTGTCTCTAGGCAATCATTCCAGCTCTTCTCTAGTCCATTCTCCATACCGCAGCAAGTGACACTTTCTAAACATAAATCAGTTCATGCCAACTCTAACATTTATAACCTTCCATTAGCTTCTCATTTCACTCAGGATAAAATCCAAACTCCTTAATACAGCCTACAGATCTCTGCATTCCCATAATTCTTCCCATAACGTACCATACTCCAGACACAATGACCTTCTGTTTGTCAAATGCTCCAAACCCTTTCCTACCTTGGGGCCTCTGCACCACCTTTTCTTTTTGCCTGAAATGTTTCCAGTCCCCACAAATCTTCACCTGCTTAACATCTATTCATCCTTCAAGTCTGTGTAAATGCCACTACCTCAATGCTATCCCTACTCCCTACTCTAAATGCACTCAAATACCGTGTTCTGTTAATTCATGACACTTATCAATATGTATAACTACTCGTTTGTGATCATATAATGTCTACCTCCTCCACAAACAATAAAAGCTAACATTTACTGAGCATTTTACATATATTAACTCATTTAATCTGAATAAACAATGAAGCAGGAACTATTACCAACCTCATTTCAAAGATGAAACTGAGGTATAGAGAAGTTAAGTAATTTGCTCTAGGTCATAAAGCAGTAAGGAGTCAAAATCTGAACCCAAAGTTCACACTTCTAATCATTATGCTACTGAGTAAGCTTTGAGAGAACACAGTTAACTATGTCTGTTTTTTGTATCACTACATACTTAGGCTTGGTGCTAAATATAAAGCCCGCATTCACATATTTGCAGAAGGAATGGATTAATAAACAATTAAGACAAATGATTAGATTTAGAAGCTTACTTGAGAGGGATGAGAATAAAGTGAGATAGAGGCAATGATGATGGCATCAATTTGGGCATGTTGAATTAAACGCAGCTCAGGAACACCTTAGGTCTCACCTTTTTTTTTTTTTTTTTTTTTTTAATTTTATTTATTTATTTATTGTCACCTTCTTAATTAGAAGACCACAGACCTCTGGGCTTCCCCTGTGGCACAGTGGTTAAGAATCCACCTGCCAATGCAGGGGACACCAGTTCGATCCCTGGGCTAAGAAGATCCCACATGCCGCAGAGCAACTAAGCTCATGCACCACAACTACTGAGCCTGCACTCTAGAGCCCACGAGCCACAACTACTGAGCCCCAAGCGCCTACAGCCCATTCCCCACAACAAGAGAAGCCACCGCAATGATAAACCCGCTCACTGCAATGAAGCGTAGCTCCTGCTCACCACAACTAGAGAAAGCCCATGTGCAGCAACAAAGACCCAACACAGCCAAAAATAAAAAATAATAAAATAAATCTTAAAAAAAAAAAAAAGGCCACAGACCTCTAAGGAGTCCATGAAGGGGCTTTAGGAGACCCAGGAACACCCTAAAACAGTATGCAAAATTTAGTGTGCCTTGTGTACTTTTCTGGGAAGAGAGAAATACCTTTAATCAGATTCTTAAACGGGTATGTAATCCCCCTAGTATTTAGGAACCATTGAGCTATGTGGAAGTGTCTAACAGGCATTTGGAGACAAGGGTGTGAGCTTCAGCTAAATACAAAATTGGGGGACGTAACTGAAGCCAGAGATTTGGGAAAGTTTACCCCAAAATGTATAGAGAGTAAAAAATTTCAGAAGGCTATGGTCAGAATCATGGGAAAATGGACATGTGGTAAAAGAAAAAATCTAGGAAGTTGAAGAGAAGCCGTACTCACAGAGGTAAGAGAAAAACAGGTGAGCGTAGCATTACAGAAGCTAGGAGGGGAGAATGTCTCAAAGAATAAGGAATTGGTCAGCAGGGCCTAATAACCAAGGAGTCAAGGACTGAAGAACAGAAAAATGTGTTCCAGAAACTATACGTAGTTTCATGAGTTTGAAATACAATGTGGAGAAGTGAAATAGGACATCCAGATGGCCAGGAAGTAAATGGATATCAAGGTCTAGAGCTCAGGAGAGAGAATCATATTAAAGATATAGATTGGGAAATCATAAATGTATTTGAGAGAATTAAAATGAATGAAGTTGTTCAGGGAGCACATGTAGAGGTGGGGCTCTAATCTAAAATCTATGAATGATCTCAGGGGAGGATGTCCTATGAAACTCCTAAAATTTTAAGCAGAAGTTTGTATAATGTACATATGTGCTATTTTCTAGGGAGAGTTCATAAGTTTTATTTGATTTTTCAAAGGGGTCTATGGCCCCCCAAAAAGGTTAAGAACCACAGAAGCTGAATGAAAAAAAAAGAGGGTCAAGTTAGAAAGTAACACCAAAGAATATCAACATATAAAAGAAACCTGAAGCTTATCAAATGGAAGTAGCAAATCTAAAGAACTAAAGTACACAGGAGAGAATGATAGTCTACACCAAATTCAGAAAATAAAAAGTAAAAAAAAATAAGTTTGGTATCATATGTGCTACATAAGCATTTCTCACACTTTTCCAACTATGAGTCACAGTGAAAAATACATTGCTAATCAATGTATACATACAGGTTACTGAAGTAATTTTCCAGTAACCTGGAATGACAACATGATTCCCTAAAACATTCATCTCTAAAAACAGGGGGAAGAGACTGGAGTTTATACAAAGTAGGTTATTTAAGGTCTTGGGCTTTTGTTTACACTTTTTAGTTGTTTTGCAATGTCTTTGATATTTAGATATTTCTCTTTAACTTAGTTTTTTTTCAGTTATTATAAATACAAAGAAATTTTTTAACTAATTTTTTCTTTCAAGAACCAACATCAAAATGTCCCCCGGCTTCCCTACTTCAATTTTATTTACTCTTGATATATAGACCATGTCTCACGACTAGAAAAGGAGGGGGGAGAAATAGGGGGGTAAGAGATGGGGAGAGTAGATAAGATTCAGCATACACAGAAGAAACAGACAAGCCCTAAAGGGTAATGGTCCCTCTGAGAATAGTATTTCTGAAGTGCAGGCCCTAAAAACCCACAATTTAAGGGATTAAAGCTTGACAAAGAATAACAACAGCAGATAGACCAAAACAGTTCCATAAAGTGGTTAAGAACAAAAGTTCTGAAGTCACAGTGAATCCCAACTCTACCATTTCCTGATTATGTGACTTGGGCAAATTACTTAATATCTTTGTGCCTCAGTTTCCTCACCTTTAAGATGAAAATAATATAACAATTTCTACTTCAATGAGCTGTTAAGAGCATTAAATGAGATATAAATAAATGTAAAGCACAGAAACGATAAATGTGTCACAGAAAACAGTACATGTATAATCATTAGTTAACTGTTAGCCACTGTTTTAATTCTTAACAAGTTACTTATAACTTTAAAAATAAAATACTGGTGTAACTTCCCTGGCAGTGCAGTGGCTAAGACTCCATGCTCCCAATGCAGGCGGCCCAGGTTTGATCCCTGGGCAGGGAACTAGATCCCACATGCCACAACTAAGAGTTCACATGCCACAACTAAGATGCCACATGCCACAACAAAGATCCTGCACACAGCAACAAAGATCCTGCCTACTGCAACTAAGACCTGACGCAGCCAAGTAAATAAATTTTTTAAAAATAATAAATAAAATAAAATATTTGTTATTTATTACATTATTTTTAAAGCAACTACTTAAAATAAATAAAACTTTGGAAAAGATCAGTCTCAAAAAGTAGACTTTGCACTTTCTTAGAAAACTCAGAACAATGGATTTAAAAGTTAAGAGTCTTTGGGAATTCCCTGGCGATACAGTGGTTAGGACTCGGCACTTCCACTGCCAGAGCCTGGGTTCAATCCTTGGTCAGATAACTAAGATCCTACACGCTGTGCAGCATGGCCAAATAAAAATAAATTAATTAATTAAAATAAGAGTCTTCAAAACTCTTCACTCTAAGTTAATCTATGGATCAGGAATTGTAACTTCTCCTTAAATCAAAGGTGTATATGTACTTAAGTGTTTAAATTAATTAAATAAATGTTTTTCTACGGTAACCAAGACAATCAGTACTTTATAACCAATGTCTCTGAGTCCTCAGAGTCTTTTATATTCATTCTGAATATTAAAGTTGTTTTCCTCTATGTTCCTACATTCTCCCACTTAATTTAAAATGTCTTTTAGGAAAACCAGGAATTTTTTTAAACCACCTTAAAGTGCTCTAAAAATAGAAAATCCCACATAAATGTTAACTTTATTACCAAAAAAAAGCAATGGTGATCAAAAATCACTTTCATTTACACAGCTAAATTCATAAAAATATAAACGCACATTTGTATTGATTCTTATCTTTTTAAGAATTTATCTCTAACACTTAAGCTACAGTAGCCTCTTTGTCAAAAAAAATAAAATGCACACACACACACACACACAATGGACTACTACTCAGCCATTAAAAAGAATGATATTTTGCCATTTGCAACAACATGGATGGCCTTGGAAGGGATTATGCTAAGTGAAATAAGTCAGAGAAAGACAAATATTATATATCACTTATATGTGGAATCTAAAAAATACAACAAACTAGCAAATATAACAAAAAAGAAGCAGGCTCACAGATATACAGAGAACAAACTAGGGAAGTGGGGAAAAGGAAGGGGGGAGGGGCAATATAGGGGTAGGGGATTAAGAGGTACAAATTATTATGCATAAAATAAGCTACAAGGACATATTGCACAACAGAGGGAACATAGCCAATTTTTTTTTTTTTGTCATTTATTTATTTATTTATTTTGTGTGTGTGTGTGTGTGTGTGTGTGGCACACGGGCTTAGTTGCTCCGTGGCATGTGGAATCTTCCCAGGGCAGGGCTCGAACCCGTGTCCCCTGCATTGGCAGGCGGATTCTTTACCACTGCGCCACCTAGGAAGTCCCCAATATTTTAGAATAGCTACAAACGGAGTATAACCTTTAAAAACTGCATCCCTATGTTGTACACCTATAAGTTATATAATATTGTATATCAACTATACTTTGATTTAAAAATTTTTTTAAATCCATTTTTAAAAATTAACAAGAAAGAACTTCCTAGGTGGTGCAGTGGTTAGGAATCCACCTGCCAATGCAGGGGACACGGGTTTGATCCCTGCTCCAGGAAGATCCCACACATCATGGAGCAACTAAGCCCATGTGCCACAACTATTAAGCCCGTGTGCCTAGAGCCTGTGCTCCACAACAACAGAAGCCACCACAAAGAGGAGCCCACACACCACAATGAAGAGTAGCCCCTGCTTGCCGCAACTAGAGAAAGCCAGTGTGTAGCAACGAAGACCCAACGCAGCCAATAAATTAATTAATTAAAAGAAAATGTTTTAAAAAATTAACAATAAAGAATAAACAATCATAACCCCACATACATGCAGAAAAAGAAGGAACAAAGGATTATGTGGTTTTCACTTAACTCTAATAAAGGATTTTTATGACATATTTATAGTAAAAGTATACCTAGCTTTCCTGAATCATCTCTGAGAATAAACTCCACATACTTACAATTTCACAGCACACTGTCAAAGCTTCCTCCAACCTAGTAATTTGTTGAGACATGGAAACAAAAGTTAAAACAGTAAAAACTTTGTTATTATTTCCTATCCTGTGCAAAATCGGCCAAGATTAAAATTTCAAATTAAAGAGCAGTACCTGCCATTTTAAATAAATTATTCTAGATTTACTACTTTCTAGGTCACAAGTCTTAATAAACACATTTTTCTTAAGGGGAAAGAAAGTTCACATTCATATATATTTTTCACATCGAAGATCTGGGTTAGAAAATTCAAAGTCTATGAGCTCTTCAGGTAGTATACACACACACACATACACACACAAACACACACAAAATTGTACAAATCTTTCCTTAAATAAATAAAAAACAAACTACATAAACTTCCGATCCCTCTCTCTCTCTTTCTTACTTTTTCTCTTTTTCTAAGATGGTATCAGTCCTGACATAAACCAGTAGTATGATTTAAGGGTTGTCAAAATATTCAGTATTTCCCTCACGGACCTGCCTCCATCAAGCACAATTTTCCTCCCAGCATACTTTACTCTTTTGGGTTAAGGGAGAAGTTGGCAAACTATTACAGCCCACAGGCCAACTAGGGCTCTCTGCCTATTTTTATACATCCCATGAGCTAAGAATGGTTTTTATACTTTTACACAGTTGAAAAAAATCAAAAGAGGAATGTTTTAAGATATGAAGGTTATATACAATTCAATTTTAAGTGTCCATAAATAAAGCTTTACTATAACAGTTGCATTTATTTACACACTGTCTATGGCTGCTTTTACAACGACAGACTACAATATTTATAAGAGATCACATATGGCACTCTAATGGTTTTGCAATGCTGCTCAGAGACTACAAATTACAGTAATGCAATTATAACAAGAGCTTTTCAAGCACTACACTCATCCCCATACACTGTACTTTATATTACCAGTGCATACCCTTAAATCAAAACAAGATAAAAGTGAGCTTCAAATATCATACTTTTAAGATACAAAGGAGTGTAGATAATCTTGTTATCAAATTATATTAACAAAGCATTAGGTTTATTATGCACTGACACTACAGCTATGCTGAAAGAATACAATATATATTAACATTACCAGAGTAAGCACTCATCACAGTATTTCCAACTCATGGAAAAACACAATCAGCAAAATTAGAAAATTTAAAGAGAAGATCTTTCCATAGCTGAATTTCTTCACAAAAATAAAAATGAGGATGCAACCAAAGTAAGCATCTCAGTGACTCATTTGTTAGCCAAGCAAGGAAAGCCTTTTATCAATGGTGAGTTAATTAAATCAAGTTTAACTATAGCAGCCAAAGAAATGTGTCAAGAGAAAAAAAATTTATTTGAGATGATAAGCCTTTTGGCAAAGAGTTGAAAACATTGGTAGCAATGTCAATAAAAAACTATTACTTATCAATTAAAAAACACACAACAAGGCAAATGTTTTTGAGTGTTTTCCTTGGCTCTTAATGAATCAAATAATTAGCCTGTATGAACAATCTGCATGAAACAACAATAGGCAAGAATATTTTCAAAGAAACTGAGAAAACACTAATTTGGTGCAACCTGAAGTGGAATCTGCTAAGATGCATTACAACTGATGGTGGTAAAAATACACGTGGGCAGGAAAGGGCTTAACTGGACAAATTTACAAGTTTATGAAAATTTAGGAAGTTTAAAGCCTACATTTATCCAGTGCATTATTCATCAGAAGATACTTTGCAGAAAATAACTGAATCTATCATATTTTACTCAACCAGTAGTGTCAGTGGTTAACTTCCCTCTCATGGGCTTAACCATCCTTGATTTCATAGATTTTTGTCAGAAATAGAAGGTGAATATCCTGATTTGCCCTACCTCTAACTAGTTAGCAGACTTGGCAGTGGTAAAGTTTTACTGCAATTTTTTTTTAGCTGAAATTTTTCTGAATGAGAAGGACTGCCCTAAACAACTATTATTATACAATGAACAGCTTTGTAAATTAGCTTTTCCTACACACTTGATAATGTTTCTTAATGAATTCAACCTAAAATCAAGAGGCAAAAGTAGGAGGGATTGGGGGGAATGAATTGGGAGATTGGGATTGCCATAAATACATTACCAATAAGAAAAAAATATCAAATTGTACACTTTTAAAAAATGGTTTATAACGGTACTACCCAAAGCAATTTACAGATTCAATGCAATCCCTATCAAATTGCCAATGGCATTTTTCACAGAACTAGAGCAAGAAATCTTACGATTTGTATGGAAACGCAAAAGACGATGAATAGCCAAAGCAATCTTGAGAAGGAAAAATGGAGTTGGTGGAATCAGGCTTCCTGACTTCAAACTATACTACAAGGCCATAGTGATCAAGACAGTATGGTATTGGCACAAAAATAGAAAGGAAGATCAATGGAATAGAATAGAGAACTCAGAAGTAAGCCCAAACACACATGGGCACCTTATCTTTGACAAAGGAGGCACGAATATACAATGGAAAAAAAGACAGCCTCTTCAAGAAGTGGTGCTGGGAAAATTGGACAGTTACATGTAAAAGAATGAAATCAGAACACTTCCTAACACCATACACAAAAATAAACTCAAAATGGATTAAAGACCTACATGTAAGGCCAGACACTATAAAACTCCTAGAGGAAAACATAGGCAGAACACTCTATGACATCCGTCAAAGCAAGATCCTTTTTGACCCACCTCCTAGAATCATGGAAATAAAATCAAGAACAAATGGAACCTCATGAAACTTAAAAGCTTTTGCACAGTGAAAGAAACCATAAACAAGACTAGAAGGCAACCCTCAGAATGGGGAAAAATAGTTGCCAATGAAACAACGGACAAAGGATTAACCTCCAAAATATACAAGCAGCTCATGCAGCTTAATACCAAAAAAGCAAATAACCCAATCCACAAATGGGCGGAAGACCTAAACAGACATTTCTCCAAAGGAGACATACAGATGGCCAACAAACACATGAAAAGATGTTCAACATCACTAATCATCAGAGAAATGCAAGTCAAAGCCACAATGAGGTATCACCTCACACCAGTCAGAATGGCCATCATCACAAAATCTGGAAACAACAAATGTTGGAGAGGGTGTGGAGAAAAGGGAACTCTCCTGCACTGTTGGTGGGAATGTAAGTTGGTACAGCCACTATGGAAAACAGTTTGGAGGTTCCTTAAAAAACTAAAACTAGAACTACCATATGATCCAGTAATCCCACTACTGGGCATATATACCCAGAGAAAACCATAATCCCAAAAGAAACATGTACCATAATGTTTATTGCAGCACTATTTACAATAGCCAGGACATGGAAGCAACCTAAATGCCCATCAACAAATGAATGGATAAAGAAGATGTGGCATATATATACAATGGAATATTACTCAGCTATAAAAAGGAATGAGATGGAGCTATACGTAATGAGGTGGATAGACCTAGAGTCTGTCATACAGAGTGAAGTAAGTCAGAAAGAGAAAGACAAATATTGTATGCTAACTCATATATACGGAATCTAAAAATGGTAGTGATGAACTCAGTGACAAGACAAGAACAAGGACGCAGATGCGGAGAATGGACTGGAGAACTTGAGGTTTGGGGGAGCGGGGGATGAAGGGGAAGCTGAGACGAAGCGAGAGAGTAGCACAGACATATATATACTACCAACTGTAAAATAGATAGCCAGTGGGAAGCTGCTGTATAACAAAGGGAGTTCAACTCGAGGATGGATGATGCCTTAGAGGACTGGGACGGGGAGGGTGAGGGGGAGTCGAGGGAGGGAGGGAATATGGGGATATGTGTATAAATACAGATGACTGAACTTGGTGTACCTCAAAAAAATAAATAAATAAATAAAATGAAAAAAATTTTTAAAAAAGGTTTATAAAATGTCACACATTAAAAAAAAAGTCGAGGCAAAACTGATTATATGCAAAACTTATATTGCAACAAAGTCATCTCAATAAAAACGAACACAGTTTGAATCACAAGTAATGTCACATGGCATACATATCCCATGCCATCAAGAATTAGAAGAATATGCAAGGTGCCCATTCCCAGAGATATCACCTCACACCTGTTAGAATGGCTATCACCTAACATCAAAAAGACAAGAGGTAACAAATGTTGGCAAAGATGTGGAGAAAAAGGAAAACTTGTGCACCAATAGGTGGCATTGTAAATTGGCAGAGCCACTATGGAATCAGTATGGAGGTTCCTCAAATAATTAAAAGTGGAACTACCATAGGATCCAGCAATTCTACTTCTGGGTATATATCTGAAGAAAATGAAATCATTATGTTGAAGAGTTATCTGCACCACCACCACCACCACCCACCATGTCCACTGCAGCATTATTTACAATAGCCAAGACGTCAACCTAAATGTCCATTAACTGATGAACGGATAAAGAAAATATGAGATATACGAGGGTGACAAAAATTATCAGCACTCCAGTTATATTAAAACTTCTGTTGGCTGCACTGTCTTATCAGCGCTTTCCCCAGTCACTGCTGTGCAGATGTGAACATGTCACATCAGTTCATTTGTAACTGCGTGAGCAAAAATGGATGCCCCAATGGTGATGTGCACAAAAGAAGAGCAGCGTGCAGATTCATTTTTTGTGGTCCAAGGTTGTGCATGTCCGCACACTTCTGCCCACACTGTCAACACTCTGCAAAAACTTCGTTTTGAGGTGTTAAAGGATCCTCGCTATAGTCCTGATCTTGCTCCATCAGACTTTCACCAGTTTGGTCCCGTGAAAGCAGGCTTACGAGGACAAAGATTCACTTCTGGTGAACAAGTGAAGATGGCGGTACATTTGTGGCTCGCAGCTCAGCCTAAAGCATTTTTTAATGAGGGAATACGAAAGCTTGTTGACAGATGGACAAAGTGTATTGAAAAGCGAGGAGATTATGTCAAAAAATGATGTATTTGTCTTGTCTAAAAGTTAATTAAAATAAATTCTACAGCCAGAGTGCGGATAATTTTTGACTCACCCGTGTGTGTGTGTGTGTGTGTGTGTGTGTGTGTGTGTGTGTGTGTGTGTGTGTGTACACACAATGAAATACTATTCAGCCTTTAAAAAAAAGAAGGAAATCTTGCCATATGCAACACAGATGGACCTTGAGGGCATTATGCTACATTAAATAAGTCATAAAGAAAGAGAGATACTATCATCTCACTTACATGTGGAATCTCTTGGGGAAAAAAAAAAAGCCCTCACAGAAAAAGATCAGATTTGTTGTTATTAGAGGAAGGGGGCCAGAGGTTAAGGTAGGAGGGGGACTGGATGAAGGCGGTCAAAAGGTACAAACTTTCAGTTATAAAGTAAATAAATACTGGGGATGTAATGCACAACATGATGACTATAGTTAACTATAGTTAACACTGACGTGTGGTATATTTAAAGTTGCTGAGAGAGTAAATCCTAAAAGTTCTTAACACAAGGGAAAAAAAAACTTTAATTTTTTTGGTATCTATATGAGATATGCTAACTAAACTTACATTGGTAATCGCTTTGCATATATGTAAGTCAAGTCATTATACTCTCATCCTAAAACTTACACAGTATTGTATGTCAGTTATATATCAATAACACTGAAAGGAAAAAAAGTGGAAAAGAAAAGATGTCCAGGACTTTCCTGGTGGTCCAGTGCGTAAGACTCTGCGCTCCCAATGCAGGGGGCCCGGGTTCCATCCCTGGTAGGGGAACTAGATCCTGCATGCATGCCACAACTAAGAAGCTTGCATGCCACAACTAAGAACCCTGCATGCAGCAACGAAGATCCCACATGCCACAACTAAGTCCCAGCACAGCCTAAATAAAATAAACATTTTAAAAAAAGAAAAGATGTCCATTCTTATACAAATTTTGTAGTACATATATTTTCTGAGTTCAAACTACTGTTCCGGGAATGTTTTTCAGACTTTGATACAAATGAAAGAGTATTTCCCTATTTCAAAATCCATTTACCTGTGCAACTGAGGAGCTACCACATAGCTTTAAATCAGAAGTAATTAATCTGTAATTAATATTGAATGGCAAGTTTCAGGAGAAAAATCTAACAGAATTCTATAAGTGCCTTCCAAGCAGTGAACAAGCTCAATTAGAAACACACACTTGTGGACTGATAACAGTATTTGGCAGTAACTGTCTGTATAAAACACTTTTTCAAAGATGAAATACACAAAACCTCAAACAGATCAGCAATAACACATGAACACTTCAATCAATTTTGATGCTAAGGACTACTAACTTTGAATACTAACCTCAACTAAATAAAATGTCCTCCAAAAAAAGAAATCCATTCTTCTCCTCAGTAGATAGGTATTACCAAAAACATATACACTCAAATATTATTGTTTTTTAATTCTTGTTTTATAAGTACCTACACAATATCCTATTCTGCCCCTTGGCCCACAAAGCCTAAAATATTTACTATCTGGCCCTTACAGAAAAAGTTTGCCAACCTTTTTGTTAAAGCATTAGCTCCAACTGATAAGCTACACAACCTTGGACATCAACTAGCTTCCCCAGGTCTTTACTTCCACATTTATAAAAAGAGGGGGATTGAAGAAAATCCCTACAGGACCTTTCAACCCTATAATGATCATAACTTTTATATTCACTTTATATGATAATATTTTGAATGGGAGCTTCAACCAATTTATAAATTATGAAGAAATGTCCTATTACACAAAGTACGAAGAAACACTTTATTAATACTACAGAAGACCAACAAGTGGTGCTGGGACAACTAGATCTACACATGCACAAGAATGAAGTTGGACCCCCTACCTCATACCATATACAAAAGTAATGCAAAATAGATCAATGATTAGTAAGCACTAAAACTATAAAACTTTTAGAAGAAAACATGGGAAAATCTTCACAACCTTGGATTTTGGCAATGACACCAAAAGCACAGGCAACAAAAGAAAAACAGATAAACTGGATTCCATTAAAATGTAAAACTTCTGTACATCAACAGAGCCTATTAATAAGATAGCGAAAAGACAACCCACAGAATGGGAGAAGATACTTGCAAGTCATACATCTGATATAAGAGATTAAGATAGATAGATAGATAGATATATAGATAGATAGATAAATAGATAGAGAATATATAAAGAACTTACAGCTCAAAAACAGAAAAACAAATAAGCCAACTCAAAAAATGGGCAAAGGACTTCACTAGACATTTCACCAAAGATCTATAAATGGCCAATAAAAGGACATGGAAAGATGCTCAAATTCATTAGTAATAAGGAAAATGCAAATCAAAAACATAATGAGATACCATTTCATTCACACTAAGTTGAATATATTCAAAAAGACAGATGTCAAGGAAGGGAGGGAATACGGGGATATGTGTATAAAAACAGATGATTGAACCTGGTGTACCCCCAAAAAAATTAAAAAAAAAAAAAAGACAGATAATAACAAATGTTGGGCCTTTCTCACCTTCTGAGATGGCCCACACTGTGAAGTGTTTCTTTCTAAATAAATCCACTTCTTGCCTATCACTTCGCCTCTTGCTGAATTCCTTCTGCACTGAGACACAAAGAAGCTAGCCTCAGTAAGTCCAGACACCAGGTGAGTGATTCTAAATTAGAAGACCATAGGCTCAGGCTTCCTAGGTGGTGCAGTGGTTGAGAATCTGCCTGCCAATGCAGGGGACTTGGGTTCGATCCCTGCTCCAGGAAGATTCCACATGCTGCGGAGCAACTAAGCCCGTGCGCCACAACTATTGAGCCTGTGCTTTAGAGCCCATGAGCCACAACTATTGAGCCCATGTGCTGCAACTACTGAAGCCCACGTGCCTAGAGCCTGTGCTCTGCAACAAGAGAAGCCACAGCAATGAGGAGCCCGCACACCCCACTCACCACAACTAAAGAAAGCCCACGCACAGCAAAAAAGACCCAACACAGCCAATTAAATAAATTAATTTAAAAAAAAACAATAAGCACCAAGCTGTACCTATACTCTTTAACTTAGAATACAAAGACCTCAAGGGACTTCCTGGTGGCACAGTGGTTAAGCATCCACCTGCCAATGCAGGGGATACGGGTTTGAGCCTTGGGTCGGAAAGATCCCACATGCCATGGAGCAACTAAGCTCGTGCGTCACAACTACTGAGCCTGCGCTCTAGAGCCCGTGTGCCACAACTGTTGAGCCCGTGTGCCACAACTACTGAAGCCCACATGCCTAGAGCTTGTGCTCCACAACAAGAGAACTAGCAATGAGGAGTAGTCCCGCGCACCGCTACTAGAGAAAGCCCGTGTACAGCAACGAAGATCCAATGCAGCCAATAAATAAGTAAACTTATTTATTTAAAAAAAAAACCTCAATACTCTGGATTCGGCTTTTTCACTTCTGCTGTTGGCTAGACTAAATATGCCCCATGCTTTTTTTTTTAACCTGAACCTTTTGCATTTACAACTGCCACTGCCTTAGCATCTCCTTTCTACTGTTTCACTCCATAAATTCATCAAAATCATTCTCCCTAATCCCCTCCTGATATCCTCCTCATTCTTAAGTCTAGTGCTTTCATGGAGCCTGTCTTGATGCCCTTGCTGGGTAAACACTGGCATTCTTCTAAATGCCAAATAATTTTGTTTGTAATTCTTTTTTGGTGCATAGCAATCTAGTTTTCACCATGCTGGACATATTCAACACAATTCCCCCTCAAGGGAATTGTCCCCTGGCATATTAAGGAGCTGTGAGGTGGCTTCTAATTTAGTGTTCTCCTAATCTCCATGTAAGTACCACATGACCCTGGCCCTTGGGCCTAGCTAATTAGATATGGGGATGCACCTGACCAAAGGTCACCAGTCCTACAGTCTGGCCATCAGCCTACAGGGAAGAGCTTGCTAAAGAGTTAAGCTCAACAGAAATAACAAGGCAGATTCTATCAGATATACAAATGCATTCTCACTCTCTCAACTAAATGGAAAGTAGCAGGAGAGATTTATGTAGTTGGGAAGCAGAAACAGAAACTATACTACTGTTGGAGAAGAGGCAGTAAGATAGCACAGACTATACATGAGATGAAACTTTAAGGTGAAAAAAAGCATATACAGGACTTCCTATGTGGCGCAGTGGTTAAGAATCTGCCTGCCAATACAGGGGACATGGGTTCAATCCCTGCTCCAGGAATATCCCACATGACACGTAGCAACTAAGCCCGTGAGCCACAACTATTGAGCCGGCACTCTAGAGCCCATAAGCCACAACTATTGAGCCCATGTGCCACACCTACTGAAGCCCATGCACCTAGAGCCCACGCTCTGCAACAAGAGAAACCACCACAATAAAGAACCTCCTCACCACAACAAAAGAGTAGCCCCCGCTCACCACAACTAGAGAAAGCCCGTGTGCAGCAATGAAGACCCAACGCAGCCAATTAATTAATTAATTAATTAATTAAAAGCATACACAAAGAAGAGGATGAAATCAGCAACTGTATGAGATAGGAATGGTGTGAACAGAGACCAAAAAAAGGCATTAAGAAACCCCAATGCAGGAGGAGAAAACTGGACAGCTTACATGTAAAAGAATTAAATTAGAACATTTTCTAACACCATATAGAAAAATAACACCGAAGTGGATTAAAGACCTAAATATAAGACCAGAAACCATAAAACTCCTGGAAGAAAACATAGGTGGAACACTTTGACATAAATCACAGCAATATTTTTTTGGATCTGTCTCCTAAAGCAAAGGAAACAAAAGCAAAAATAAACAAATGGGACCGAATTAAACTTAAAAGTGTTTGCACAGCAAAGGAAACGATTAACAAAGCAAAAAGACAACCTATTGAATGGGAAGAAATATTCACAAATGATATGACCCACAAAGGGAAACAGTATGGCGGTTTCTCAAAAAACTAAAAACAGAACTAACATATGACCCCATCAATTCCACTCCTGGGTATATATCCAAAAAGAAAACCAAAAATACAAATTCAAAAAGATACACGTACCCCCATGTTCACAACAGCATTATTTACAATTGCCAAAATATGGAATGAATGGATAAAGAAGATATGGTATGTGTATACACACATACGCACGCACTGAAAAGGCTGTGTGTGTGTGTGTGTGTGTGTGTGTGTGTGTGTATAAAATACAACACTACTCAGCCATAAAAAAGAATGAAATTTTGCCATTTGCAACAATATTGATGGACTTGGAGGAGATTATGCTAAGTGAAGTAAGTCAGACAGAGGAAGACAAATACTGTATGATATCACTTACATGTGGAATCTAAAAAATACAACAAACTAATGAATATAACAAAAAAGAAAGGGACTCATAGAGCACAAACTAGTGCTTACCAGTGGGAAGAGGGAAGCAGGGAGGAGTAAAGTAGGGGTAGAGGATTAAGAGGTACAAACTATGTAAAAAATAATTAAGCTACAAAGATATACTGTGCAGCACAGGGAATATAGCCAATACTTTAAAATAATTATAAATGGAATATGACCTTTAAATATTGTGAAACACTATGTTGTATACCTGCAACATGTAATACTGTACATCAACTATACCTCAATTTTTTTAATTAAAAGGTTTTTTTAATCAAAAAGAAAAAAGAAACCCCAATGCAGGGAGAATGACGACAAATTCTCATGCTGAAAAGGCTATAAGAACACCTACCCTACAGCTTCAATGGATCCTTCCAGTTCCCTAGGTATATCCAAGTCTCCCTGAGACCTGGATCGACATTGCCTTCCTGGATTACTGTGGGACTGCAGTCTCCCACAGTGGATCTGTGAAATAAACATCCAGTAAAGAAATCCTAATTTAATACGTAAAGAAACCCAAATATCTCTGTTACCTGTGATAGAAAGAAGTCTAACATGCACTAATAATCCTTTTATAAGCAGTCACCTCCTTGAAAGCAAAGACTAGGTTTTACTCAACTTAGAATCGCCAAAAATACCTGGAATTGTGCCTTTTACAAAACTCAGTACTCACAGAATTTACTGTAGAAACACTAAATGAACAAAGTCTCAGATATCCAGATTGTTCTAAGACAGAAGCAATCTAGACACAAAGGAAAATTCAGAGATATGAGACTATTCCACTGTACATAAAGAGGTCCAAAGCAGTAAGGGAAATAATGATCCTAATCCATAACGACTAGTGACCTAGACACAAAAAAATCAAGACATTACATTCCCCTGGCTATAACTGAACCAAAGATGGACATATGGTTCTTCTGGTCAATGACAGTCAAGCTCAGGACTTTAGCTGAAGAGAAGTTCTTCCTACTGTACTTGAACTGGAAGAGCAGCAAATGGAGCTATTTCAGCCACTTGGCTGCCACATGATACCTAAATATCAAATCAACACACAGTGGAGAGCAGATTTGAGTCAAGAGAAGGAAGCAGAATAGGTTCCGGTGACATCATATAACTACAAAAGCCATGCCCAAAGCCAGTGCTTTCCCTGGAGTTTTCAATAACATAAGACAAATTATTCTCTTTTTAAGCCAATTTGGGTTGGGTTTTCTATCACCTGCAACCAAGTCTTTTAATTCGTATAGAAGCCCCCCAAACTCTGCAGTTCACAATTCTCTTTTAATTTTTACAAAAATTCTAGCACATTTTATAATAGAAAAATTAACCCATCCTTCTACTTGTTTACCTTGATTTAAACCTGGCTTTTCCATAAAGATTTTCTCAGAGTTCTCTCTTTTTACTGTAATCCATACCCCCACTGAGCCAGAAAGTACTGCCGTTCACTTGCCTTTCTACCGTAGCTTCCAGATCATGATCGTCCTCCTGTATGGCCCCACCTTCAAGACACGTCTTCTTCTCATCACTATCACCTTCCTCCTTCACTGAAGACCGGGGAGCCAAGATCAGAGTCTTCCACTCTACTAAATTTTCCATTACAATCCTGGGAGACTTCAATGTCCATGAGGATTACCCATCCAATTACTGTACATTAGAATTCACAGACCTCTTTAGTTCCAAAGATTCTTAGCTCAACTCTGTTTTAAGCATCTATTCTTCAGCTCTTTACTCTAATACTTGCCATCATTTGAAACTGCTCTCCCTTGATTACTCCAGTGGCTCACAAAAATCTTACTCTGACTTTACTTACTTTACAGAAACCTCTTGTCCTTCAAATCCTGATTCCTCCCAACCCAGATCCTATGGTTGGACATCTAAATTTCTCAGCAGCAACTTCAGATTTGTACCTCTTCCTCTGAACCTGACCACAACACCAGAGCTCCAGGTCAACACTGTTTCTGGAAACTGAGCTACTCTATAAAGAAAAACCACACTAGATGTACTGATACCACTATAAAGTCTCCAACTTTACGCCTTTAAAATAAACTTTATAAACTCCCTCTTCCATGCCCCTCAACAACTCTTTCATTTTCTCAACTCAAGTCCACCAGTCACTCCCTACCCAGACCCTTCACTCTCAACCAACAACCTTGCTTCTCATCTTACAGAGATACATAAGTTATCAGGCATGCCCTCCCTCCACCCCTCCCCCTTCCTATAACCTTATTTATATCCATACCTCTCCTTATCTATCTTTATTTCAGTCCTAGGAAATAAGGTGTCCCTCCTATTCAAAGCTAGCCCATCTACCTGTACCCATTTTTCTCCTTTCCTCTCTCTCCTTCTTTCTCTCCTTCTCTCTCTCTAGAGGTTCCTCTCCCTTCTGTTGCTCAAACATCATCGATACCAGCTGCCCCCAGAGCTGAAACTCAGACAATCCTGGTGTTCAGATAACTGGGGCTCTGGGATGCAGCTTCTGGAAAACTTCATTCTGTTTTGTTCAGAAATGAAAGTAAAAATGCAAAGTGCACCTTAGAATTATTACCAAATAGGTTTGGTCTCCAGGGAGGTCAGACAGATCTTCAGAGCCTCAGGGGTCCCCAGGACCACACTGAGAGACCTGCTACCGTGAGGTCCCGGGATAAGCCTGCGGTTGGCTGTCCATGCCACCTTCCGGGATGGAGCGCTACTCCTCAGCTGCTGGCCCACAGCACTCAAAGTCATCTCTCTTCAGGGAATCTCCCTCAGCCCCGCTGACCCCCCCGTTAGATCCGTGTCTTATTACGGGTCAGGGTGAGGCCCCGGAGGGTTGACCCTGGTCAGCTGGGTCCTGCACCAAGACCTCCTTGCAGCTCGTCCCACTGCGCTCCACCTCTGCACTCGCAGATCATCTCCTTCCTGGAACCCACCTGCAGGGCGCCTCCCGGAAATAAATGCAAATACTGCTCATTCCTCACATTCACTAGGAACGGTAGGATCCTGATCCCACGGGCAAGGACCTCATGCATGTCCCCTGGACACCGTGCTGCTTCAGGACTGCAAGCCTGCCATCTCCCTCTGGTTGCTGAGGGCAGTTTTCTCTTTCAACAAAATCAGCAAGATTGTGACAATGGTCTTTGGAAAACATTCTTGTTCAGAACAAACTGATCCTAGTTGCCTTTGGACAATCCAGCTTTTTTTTCTCCATGGAAGTGACTGACCCACACTGTGACTCGCACACACTTCCTATCTCCTTCAACACCTTGCTCTACCAGCCATACTACGAGGATGAGTCCAAAATTCTACAGCCAGAGTGCAGATAATTTTTGACTCACCCGCTTACATTTTAAATCTTCAACCTCCCCTTCCCCAATAGCACCTTTCCCCTCATCACAGATACAAGGTCAGGTCTTATCCTAAAAAGAAAGCCCTTCCCAGCTCCCATCCAGTCTCCTTTTCTCAGCAAACCTTCTCAAAAAGAAGTTATTCTCTTTTTCTCTCTCTCCTTTCCTCTCCCCCCTTCCTCTCCCCTTCCTCTTTTCCCCCAACTCTCCCTCTCTTCCTTCTCCCTCTCTTCCTTCTCCCTCTTCCCCACCTCACTTCTCCTATTTCTCCTCTCATCCCCTCACTCCTTCCCCTTCTCCTCTCTCTGTCCTCTTCTTCCCCTCCTCTTTTATCACCTGCCATTTACTCTTCCACCAACTGTGGGGGGATTCTGCCCTTAACCCCCTACTGAAACTACTTTTAAGGTCACTGCGACTTCTCAATCACCAACTCGACCATTTTTCCTATCTTTTTTTTTTATACCAATGTACTGTATTTGACATTGCTACTGTCTCCCTCTGGAATTTTTCTACTCATGAACACATTGGTCAGCACACAGTAGACACTCAAATATATTTGATTAAATGAATAAGGGTACAAAATGAAACAACATCATGCATTTCTCTATCTGGAGAATGAGTATGAGTCAATAGCCCATGAAACATTCATGGTAATTAACTACAATGTCAAGAACCAAATTAGACTAAACAGCACGTATCAGTAATGGAACAATTAGTTCAATTACACGATTTTCTCCAGTCTTCCTCAGCACCAGAAATCATAAACAGAAAACCAGGACCAATGATAAGCAAGGGCAAAGTAATGAAAACTCTAAAGCAATCTAGAGTGCTAAGAAAAGCACAATACAAACCGTTTTTGTGTTTTTTACTAAGTACCATATGATCAACTCCCTATATGTGATAAAAACTATACCTATGTGTTATGAGGACACATATAAAGGAAAAGAGCTAAGCTTAAATCAGTCTGAGGCACCAAATGATTAAGAGTTCATAAATAAACTTGAAGTTTAGTTTTTCAAAAGTTAAGAGACGTGAACTACAGAAGACATACATGAGAATGTAGAATTACTGCCATCTCATGCCAAATTTAAACCACAGAAAATTCACTTTACTTTGTTTCTAAGCAGATTTCTTCCCACACATTTTCCCTTAATTATTCCCACCCTCAAAGTTTTAAATGATTTCAGGTGCTAATGTCAGCAGCGGTACTTAATTACAAGTGCATTCCTGACTTGTAAAGAAACCTTTCCAGATACAAGATAAGACTCAGAAACCAAACATTATGGTCCAAACACACCAGACTCCTCTGCACCTTCCTGCTAACTGGAGCATTTTGATATAGTAAACTATATACTCTACACAAAGCAAATAGCTTTCTCAAACACTTGACTACTAGCCAGGACATGGAAGCAACCTAAATGTCCATCAACAAATGAATGGATAAAGAAGATGTGGCATATATATACAATGGAATATTACTCAGCTATAAAAAGGAATGAGATGGAGCTATACGTAATGAGGTGGATAGACCCAGAGTCTGTCATACAGAGTGAAGTAAGTCAGAAAGAGAAAGACAAATATTGTATGCTAACTCACATATACGGAATCTAAAAATGGTACTGATGAACTCAGTGACAAGAACAAGGATGCAGATGCAGAGAATGGACTGGAGAACTCGAGGTATGGGAGGGGGCGGGGGATGAAGGGGAAGTTGAGACGAAGCGAGAGAGTAACAAAGACATATATATACTACCAACTGTAAAAGAGATAGCCAGTGGGAAGTTGTTGCATAACAAAGGGAGTCCAACTCGAGGATGGAAGATGCCTTAGAGGACTGGGGCGGGGAGGGTCGGGGGGACTCGAGGGGGGGGAGTCAAGGAAGGGAGGGAATACGGGGATATGTGTATAAAAACAGATGATTGAACTTGGTGTACCCCTCAAAAAATAATAAATAAAAAAACAAAAACAAAACCAGATGATTGAACTTGGTGTACCCCCAAAAAAATAATAAATAAAATTTAAAAAAAAACACTTGACTACTAACAATAGGCTACAAATTTATACAGCATTTTAAATTTCTAAAGCATTTTAAAATATAGTTGTTTCATTTTTAACTCACACCAAGTCTATGAAACAGACAAGGCAAGCATTAATGTTCTTTTGCATAAGTGAGACAACTAAAGCCTAGGTTGTTCACTGATTATAAATCCCATAGCTAAAAAGTGGCATTCAGGCCCCATCACCTCCAAATTTTCTCCTCTCTCTCCTATTCCTTTGTCCTCAACCATTCTTACCTCCTTCCTATCCATCTGAAACTCTTAAGCCTAGAACCCCCAACTTCCTGCAGAACCTTCAATTAACTCCTTTTTCTAATCCACAAAATCTGCCTTTCCTCTAACTACATCTCCTCATTCTATAAACATGTTCGTCTTCCCTTCCTAAAAAAAGAAAAAAAAAATTCTCAACTCTGTCTGTCCCGCAAGCTGTGACCTACTCTCCCTCCATCCTTTCCCTGATAAACTCTTAAAGTCTACAACTGTAGGCACTTGTACTGCACTTTCATCTCTCCACTAAAGCGTTCCTTATTGAAGGTCACCAATGAATTCCTGGTGGCCAAACTCAATAACCACTCTTCAGTTCTTATCCTTAAGTTTTTGGCCTTTGTCCTAAGGTATCTGACACCACTGACCACTTTACCCTTCCTAAAACATGCTTCATTCCTGGGCTCTACTATGTCCCTCTCTCATTCTCCTACCACTGCCTTCCTTCTTAGTCTCCTTTACTTACGTCTCTCGTCTTTTGCAAATTTACCTACATGTTAATCCTCTGCAGAGTTCCCCCTCTCCTTTTCTCTCTTCAACTAAACACACTTCCTGAACAATCTCTTCCACTCCCATGCCCTAAGCTACAAACCATATGCCTATGATTTCCTAAACTCTATGGTCCCTACACACCCTTTCGGTCTTTTAGGAAGAAGCTAGAGCAAAAGTGATATTTATCAAATCTCTGCGCAGGAAGGAAGAGAAGAGGAAGATGGGATAATTTCCTAAGCTTAGAAACAAATCACAATGAAAACAGCTTTGTATAAAAATTTTAAAGTTCTGTAAACTAAGACAACATAGAAAATAGATAAAATAACATATTAATTACACACACCTATAAATATATAACCTGATAAATAAATGGAAAAATCAGGAAATTTACTGAAGAAGAAAGTAAACTATTACTTAAAACCACTTTAAATGTTCAACATTACAACAATTTCAGAAATTCAATTCAGACATTAATTTTTTTAATAATGAGACAATCCATATAGCTTTCGTAAAATTTTTAAAGCTGTCCTTGAGCCCCTCAAATTAAGAATTACCATTCTAGATAGATTTCTATTCATGTCCTAAGATTTCCATTAGCTTTTTGTTCTTGTTGTTGTAGTTTTGTAACATTATCTGACAATCAGCAGTTAGTTCTCCACAGTGACTGTAGATGTTTTAAAGTAGTGACAGGTACATAGGTAACCAATGTGTAGAGCTTGTATGATGAATCTTCATCCTCATTACATGTTCTGGACAAAAGCACATGGATACAGTGTGCAACATTCCTATCCCTTTGGCCCACAGAGCTTTGGTGAGCCTGGTATCAATGTACACACCTAGAGTTCTCATCTCTTCTTTTTTTTAAATACATTTATTTATTTATTTGTTTGTTTATTTATGGCTGTGTTGGGTCTTCATTGCTGCACATGGGCTTTCTCTAGTTGTGGTGAGTGGGGGCTCTTCATTGTGGTGCACGGGCTCCTCACTACCGTGGCTTCTCTTGTTGCGGAGCACAGGCTCTAGGTGCATGGGCTTCAGCAGCTGCAGCACATGGGCTCAATAGTTGTGGCACACGGACTTAGTTGCTCTGCGGCACGTGGGATCTTCCTCGAGTAGGGCTCGAACCTGTGTCCCCTGCATTGGCAGGAGGATTCTTAACCACTGCGCCATGAGGGAAGTCCCTCATCTCTTTTACGGAAAATTTCTGGATCTCTCTGAGTGACTATAGGGCATTCTTCTCTTCTTTTTTTCTCCCCCCCACACTGGGCAGCATGTGGGATCTTACTTCCCCAACTGGGATCAAAATGGAACTCATGCCCCCTGCAGTGGAAGCGCAGAGTCTTAATCACTTCAGGGAATTCCCAGGGCACTCTTCTTGGAGCTCACTCCATGGATGCACTTGTGAATGGCGATGATGTGTTTATTCTCTGGATAGCACCTCGCTGATGGCAGAATGGCCCTTCTTCTTCTCGCCACCCTTCTTTGCAGGGGCCATTTTGTTGGGTCCAGGTTGGCAAGGAAGAACAAGAGGTATTGCTGCATTTGCTTTTTTTTTTTTTTTTTTAATTGGCTGCATTGGGTCCTCATTGCTGTGCAAGGGCTTTTTCTAGTTGTGGTGAGCAGGGGCTACTCTTTATTGCAATTCGCAGGCTTCTCAGTGCGGTGGCCTTTCTTGTTGTGGAGCATGGGCTCTAGGTGTGTGTGCTTCAGAAGTTGTGGCATGTGGGCTCAGTAGTTGTGGCTCACAGGCTCTAGGGCACAGGCTCAGTAGTTGCACACAGGCTCAGTAGTTGAGCTGCACAGACGTAGTTGCTCCGTGGCATGTGGGATCTTCCTGGACCAGGGCTCGAACCCGTCTCCCCTGCATTAGCAGGCAGATTCTTAACCACTGCGCCACCAGGGAAGTGCTGCATTTCCTTTTTAAATAACATTATACTATGTTCTTAACACTCAAAGTCATTCCTACCACATTTCAGGCACTCTTCTAGATGCCAGAGGACACAGCAGTGAACAAAACATAAAAATCAATGTCTCCCTGAAGCTTATATAGGATTCTAGTCAGGGGGTGGGGGGGAAGAGAAAAATAAATAAGTAAAACATATAATATGTTATATGATGACTAAGTGCTATGGAAATAATGCAGGAAAGAGGCTAGGAGAATTGAGAAGGCTTACAAGTTTTAATAGTGTGGTTAAGGGCTCGCTGAAAAGATGGCATTTAAGTAAAACTTAGAAGAGTTGAAGGAAAAAGCCATATCTGAGAGAAGAATACTCTAGGCAAAGGCCCTCAGATGGGAGCCTTCCCAGGGTGTTTGAGGGATAGAGGGATAACAAGGAGATATTAGGACTAAAGAGAAGTGATAGAAAGGAACAATAATAGAAAATGAAAACAGAGAGGTAATGGCAGAGGAGGAAGAAAATCACTTAATGTCCACCATGGGCCCTAAGAATCTCCACACGTCTGCTGAATACGCCAAAACACAAGGCCTTAACTGTCCTCTGATTCTGAGCCACCTCTGTAGCTACTCACACAGGCAATGGAGTAAGCCAAAGCAAGGCAACCACAGCATGATCACTGGACAACTGCTCACTCCCGGAGGAGGGTGGGAAGTTGGAGGCCTGGAGGCAGTAGGAGATCACGGATCAGTTGTGGACAGGTCAAATTTGAAATCCTACTAGACAGCCAACTGGAGATATTGGGTAGATAACTGATTATGAGTCCAGATTTCAGAGAAAAGGCCTAAAGGAGCCAAGGAAATAAAGTTTTCATCTTGGGGTTTTGTTTTGGCCACGCCACGCAGCTTGCAGGCTCTCAGTTCCCTGATCAGGGATTGAACCCAGGCAGTGAAAGCCTGAAATCCTAACCACTAGGCCACCAGGGAATTCCCACAAAGATTTTATTTTTAAAGGTGATAACCAAGGTGTTAGTCCTGGAACATTCTAACATTGAGAGGTAGGGAGATTAGGAGGAACTAGCACACACCAAGGAGGAGAGACCATGATGTATGAGAACTAGGAGAATATGATGTCCTAGAAGCAAATGGAAAAATGGTTTCAAGAACTAGGAAGTAATTAACTGTGGCAAAGTTGCTTACAGCTCATGTGAAATGAGGAACGTCCACTAGATTTAACAATGTGGAGATAGATGGTCACAAGGTATAATTCTAGGGGACTAGTGGGGTCAAAACCCTAACCAAATTCAAGAACAATGGGAGGAGATAAATTTTAGGCATGGAGATAAGAGTTTCACTCTAAATAAATATTTATGTATTGAATGAATGATGAATGAATGCATCCCTAATCCTACCAAGTGTGGAGTGAATTAACATATTTTGCCCATGTAAATATAAAACAGTACAATCTCTTCGGAAAGAGACCTAACACATATCCCAACTTGGCTTTTAAAATGCATAAGATATATAGATAGATAGATATTATATCTCTAGAAAGGAATTCACCAAAATGTTAAAGCACTGGTTATCACAGCACTGTAAGATTATACCTGGCTTTATCTTCTATATAATATTTCTATATTCTTCAAATGTTCTACAATGAACATGTAGAACTTTTATATCAATAGCTTTTTAAATGTTCATAGCCTATGCCTCAGAAGATATATCTAAGTTTTGCTTCTAAGGAAATAACCTGAAATTTAGAAAAAGTTTTATGTACCAAAATTTTTATCATGGTTTATTTAAACAGTAATAGCAACACCCAAGTTTCCAACAATAGGGGCTAGCATAAGTTTAAGGTATATTCTCTCAATGAAATATTAAGCAGTCATTTAGAAGGATGTTGGTTAACTGGGGAAATGCTTGTATTAAAATTAACTGAACACCTCAAAAACTGGCACAACAGTGTAAAGCAATTATATTCCAATAAAGAGCTCTAAAAAAAAAAAAGAAAAAAAGAAAAGAAAATTACCTGAACAAACGTGAATAAGTAGGTAGTGGACTAGTCATTTGTGATTCTCTCCCTAACGAACTCTAAAACATCAGTAAAATCATTCATTTTTTAAAAGAAAAAGACAAAAATGAACACTAAAGAGAAAACAGTGGGGGGGGGGGCGGAGACTAAAGTTAGGGGAAAAAAAGGAAAAAGAGATTAGGGAAGGGCACAAAAGACGTCAACAAATTTTTGGAATTTAGAAAAATGTTTAAGTGATTTAGCATAGCAGGGGGAGTGACAAACTAAATGCCTAGCAAAGGGGGTACAAAAATGAACAGGTCACTTCACTTTATTGAGCAAATGTTTGAAAGCAATTGTCCGCTCACTTGCTTTCATTCCACAAATGTATCTTAAGTGCTTATTAGAGCATACAAAAATAAAAAAGACAAAGTCCTTTAAGGAGCTTACCTCCTTGTCATCTAGATTTCCATTTTGAAATTTGTAAGCTAGGCTAACATAGATTCTACCTGTCACTTAAACCAATACTTTCAGGAAGCCAGCAAGAATGATACATTGAACATACCAACTTTTTCTAGCTAATTCCAAAGAGTGATACCAAATATCACTGCGTACTTCCTCAGGAGGCATATAATTACTCAGAGTAAAAGACCTCTTTGGCAACCCTTAAGAAAACTCTGTCCTTAGATTTTAAAATTACCTCTTAATACAATATTCAGTACTTTCCTTGTAGTGTTCACTGCTTTGAGCTTTCATGTGTCTAAAGCTACCTGTGGTAGCTTTCTTTTAGAGAAAAAGTAAAACTTCAATATTCTATCTATGCAAAAGCATTACTGACTCTACTCATCTTTTTTTTTTTTTGGGGGGGGGGGGGGGGACCATGCCACGTGGCTTGGAGGATCTTAGTTCCCTGACCAGGGATTGAACCCAAGACCTGGCAGGGAAAGTGCCAAGTCCTAACCACTGCACCGCCAGAGAATTCCCATCTACTCATCTTTTTATCAGGGGAACAACACTGGAAAATATTTCTGTTTGGAGTGACCAGGAGGTTACAGGACTGCTAAAGTGATCAAGTGAAGAGTTTCCCTCATAACATTAAAATTTACTTGCATCAATGAGTTAGAGAAACTGGATAGAAGCTAAAGGTTAAATGCAAGGTGACCATTATAAACAATACCCCAAGTCAAAACTAGAAATCAAAACAGGAACAGTTCCTAGCTGCAGAAAATCCAAGGAACAGAAATACAATGATGACTTCCATCTTCCTAATGGAGATTATGCAACATGTGGATAATTTATATTGGTGGTCATATCACAGGAAAAATATATCTAGGTGGACAATCTGAGCCAGCCACCCCCAACTGAGTGGCTTCTCAGATTATAACTTAATAGTTAATATCAATCTCCTAATAACAAGGCCCTTCCTACCACAATTTGCATCAATATGCTATAAATTAAGTGGTAGCTATGGATTATCAAGAGCCTTTGCTTCAAGCCAAAAGACAATTGAGAGACTCATCAGATTTAAAAAGTGGTGGTACAAACAATCCAATTCAAAAAATAGACAAAGGGGGACTTCCCTGGTGGTGCAGTGGCTGAGAATCCACCTGCCAATGCAGGGGACACGGGTTCGATCCCTGTTCCAGGAAGATACCACATGCCTCGGAGCAGCTAAGCCCATGAGCCACAATTATTGAGCCCCTGTGCCGCAACTACTGAAGCCCACGCACCTGGAGCCTATGCTTCACAACAGGAGAAGCCACCACAATGAGTAGACCCCACTTGCCGCAACTAGAGAAAGCCCATGTGCAGCAACAAAGACCCAATGCAGACCCTTTGTCTATTTTTTAATTTTTTTAAAAATAGACAAAGGACTTGAATAGACATTTCTCCAGAGAACATATACAGGTTGCCAACAAGCACATGAAAACATTCTCGACATCACTAGCCATTAGGGTAATGCAAACCAAAACCACAATGAGATACCACTTCATGCCCATTAGGATGGGTATAATGGGAAAAAAAAGGAAAATAACAAGTGTTGGGAAGAAAGTGGAGAAATTAGAACCCTTGTGCATTGCTGGTAGGAATATAAAATAGTGCAGTCACTGCACCAGTTTGGTGAGTTCTCAAAAAGTTAAACACAGAATTATCAAATGATACAGCAATTCCATTTCTAGATATATACCTAAAAGAATTGGAAGCAGGGGCTCAACTAGAACTTCTACTCTAATGTTCATAACAGCCTTATTCACAACAGCCAAAAGGTGGTAACAACCCAAATGTCCATCGACAAACAGATAAACAAAATGTGGTGTATACAAACAATGGAATACTATTCAGCCCTTTTTAAAAAAGGAAAGAAATTCAAACACATGCTACAATATGAATAAAACTTAAAAATAGCATGTTAACTGAAATAAGCCAGACACAAAAGGACAAATATTTTGTATGATTCCACTTACATGAGGTACCTTGCAAAGTCAAATTCATAAATAAAGAAACCAGAATGGTGATTGCCAGGGACTAGCGGAGGAGGGAATGGATAATTAGAGTTTAACAGGTACAAGTTTTAACTTGGACAGAAAAAGTTCTGGAGACAGATGGTAATAATGCACAATGATGTAAATGTACTTAATGCCTTGGAACTGTACAATTAAAAATGGTTAAACTGGTAAATTTTATGTTATATATATTTACCACTATAAAAAGTGATGGTAAACCAAAAGCAAGACGAAAAGACAACCCTCAGAATGGCAGAAAATATTTGCAAACAAATCAACAGACAAAGGATTAATCTCCAAAATATAGAAATAGTTCATGCACCTCAATATCAAAAAAAAACAAACAACCCAATCAAAAAATGGGAAGAAGACCTAAATAGGCATTTCTCCAAGGAAGACACACGGATGGCCAAGAGGCACATGAAAAGCTGCTCAACATCACTAAGTATTAGAGAAATGCAAATCAAAACGACAATGAGGTATCACCTCACACCAGTTAGAATGGGCATCAGCAGAAAATCTACAAACAGTAAATGCTGGAGAGGGTGTGGAGAAAAGGGAACCCTCTTGCACTGTTGGTGGGAATGTAAATTGATACAGCCACTATGGAGAACAGTATGCAGGTTCCTTGAAAAACTAAAAATAGAACTACCATATGACCCAGCAATCCCACTACTGGGCATATACCCAGAGAACACCATAATTCAAAAAGACACATGCACTCCAATGTTCGCTGCAGCACTATTTACAATAGCCAGGACATGGAAGCAACCTATATGTCCATCAACAGATGAATGGATAAAGAAGATGTGGTACATATACACAATGGAATATTACTCAGCTGTAAAAAGCAATGAAACTGGGACGTTTGTAGAGACATGGATGGACCTAGAGACTGTCATACAGAGTGAAGTGAGTCAGAAAGAGAAAAACAAATATCGTATATTAACACATATATGCAGACTATAGAAAAATGGTACAAATCAACCTGTTTGCAAGGCAGAAACAGAGACACAGATGTAGAGAACAAACAAATGGACACCAAGTGGGGAAAGTAGGGAGGGTTGGGGGGGAATGAACTGGGAGATTGGGATACCAAATTGTACACTCTAAATATATGCAGTTTATTGTATGTTAAATGTATCTCAATGAAAGTTTTTTTTTAATTTAAAAAATAAATAAATAAATAATTGATTTTTTTTTTTTAAGTGATGGCAACATTTCCAATCCCAGGTAAAATTTGAGTAGAATTGCTAAGATACAACTTTATTCTCTCCTTTGAAAAGAATCTGGTGTAACAAATCAGCTGATGCTAAATAATATTTGTAAAGGACGGCTAAATCACAATGCTACAGTTCACTCATTCTTATCTTAAAGAATAATCCCTCCTGTATCTGAAATTTTATTTTAATACGATGTTCGTAAGATGAATGAATTCTTTCCATCCATCCTTGGGCCAATTAATTATCTTCATTTTCAAGATAATCCACATTGTGGTCCCAAAAAATTCCTTAATCCTTTATCTCCCATTATAGCCTGCCATAAATACTGTCTTTCAATCACACTGGATTACTACTACACCTGAACATAATTTATACTGACCTTCCCCTGTAAACTCTGCTTCTCCCTTTGGAATTCCCATCTCCTCATTTTTAGTAGCAGAATAGCTGAGGTCTAGAACTTTGAAGCCAGATTATCTGGGTTCAAATTCTGCCTGCAGCACTTGTTAGCTATGTGACCTTGAACAAAGCACTGGGAAAGCAAAACTGACACTGCTTTGTCACCATTATGAATAAATGTCACATCCCATACATAGGGAGAAAGAAAATACTTAGTATCTACAGAGTCGCTCTCTGTAATTCTGATCCCCAAAATAAATGAAATCTTGAGCATTTTCTGTAAGCTTGGACTCCTAAACTTTTAAAATACTGGTTTCCAAAAATGTGTTATGCAACAACAAAAAAAAAACCCAGTCAAAAAATAGGCAGAAGACCTAAAAGACATTTCTCCAAGGAAGACATACAAATGGCCAGTAAGCACATGAAAAGATGCTCAACATCACTAATTATTAGAGAAATGCAAATCAAAACTACCATGAGGTACCATCTCACACCAGTCAAAATGGCCATTATTAAAAAGTCTACAAATAACAAATGCTGGAGAGGGTGTGGAGAAAAGGGAACTCTCCCACACTGTTGGTGGGAATGTAAGTTGGTACACCCATTATGCAGAACGGTGTGGCAGTTCCTCAGAAAACTAAAATTAGAATTACCATATGATCCAGCATTCCCACTCCTTGGAATATACTCAGACAAAACTATAATTCAAAAAGATACACGCACCCCTATGTTGATACCAGCACAATTCACAATAGCCAAAACATGGAAACAACCTAAATGTCCATCGACAGATGAATGCATAAAGAAGATGTGGTACATATATACAATGGAATACTACTCAGCCATAAAAAAGAACTAAATAATGCCATTTGCAGCAACATGGATGCAACTAGAGATTACCACAGTAAGTGAAGTCAGAAAGAGAAAGACAAATACCATATGATATCACTTATACGTGGAATCTAAAATATGGCACAAATGAACCTATCTACAAAACAGAAACAAACTCATAGACTTAAAGAACACACTTGTCGTTGCTGAGGTGGGGGGGGAGGGATGGACTGGGAGTTTGGGGTTGGTAGATGCAAACTATTACATCTGGAATGGATAAACAACAAGGTCCTACTGTATAGCACAGGGAACTATATTCAATATCCTGTGATGGATATTGAACCATAATGGAAAAGAATATAAAAAAAGAATGTATATATGTGTATAACTGAGTCACTTTGCTGTACAGCAGAAATTGGCATAACATTGTAAATCAACTATACCTCAATAATAAATTTTTTTTTAAAAAGACACCAAAAAAATTTTATGACCTTTGTGGATATAATACTCATGTTAGAAAATTGCTGTTATTCACCATGACAAAGTAATGTAAACTCAACAACTTTGGTGACCTCATGTTTTGTCCCAGTAAATGCCTGTATTTTTTGATTCAGTGAGCCAGCCAAAATCTGACTCCCACTATTTTGCAAGTAGATCTCTATTATTTTCTGAAAGCTTTAGTTCTTGACATTTCTTTTCCTGTTTCCTTAGTTCCAAAATGTTTCTTATTTTTCTTTTTAATATTTATTTCTTTTGTAATACATCTCCTTTAAACAACAACCCAAAATTCCAAAGCCTCCTTTTGACCTCCAAAATCTTGCTGCCCTTCCCTAGAGGTAGCCAATATTTAAATTTCGCGTGGATCCTTCCAGACTTTTTCTTTTTTAATGATTTTCATACATATATATGGACCCATTGAAAACATATACTCTAATCTCCAGTTTCTTCATTTCTGTAACTGGAATGGAAACTACACCTGTCTCATAGGGTTGCTGGAAAGACTAAATGGAAAAAAAAAAAATCACATAAAGTGCTATGTGCATAGTGCTTATCACAAAGAAAAATCCCATTCATCTTTCAAGGTCCAGCTCAAATCCTGGCTTCTCCATCAAGTTTACCCAGACTATTCAACTGCTGGTAATTTCTTTTTTCTCCAGTAAAGTTTCCTCAACACTCATTGGATATATCACACAGTGCGCCTTGGGTCATGGCCCATCCTATAGCTAGTAAACACCTGGAGGGCAGAAATTCAGTCTCAGTATCCTTCAGAACAACTGACACAGGGTACTATACAAATTAGGTACCCAATAAAATAAAATATTGAAAATTTCTAAGAAGAAGCCTATGTAGAGTTTCTTCCTGACACACCTAGTAAAATTCAAGTGTTTCCAGACTTTTAACTGTGTGAAAGGAACTGCCTTAAGTTATCAAGTATATAATGAAAGCCAATTTCTATTAAGTAGAAACCCAAAATACCACTGATAAAAGCATTTTATGTTTGTCTATTTTTTTCTCCATTTAGAGTTTAGGTGCCTGGGAGGCAGGCAAATCTAGTAACTTTATTAATAAAATATATGTTAAAATGCTATTATATAGGGCTTCCTAGGTGGCACAGTGGTTAAGAATCCGCCTGCCAATGCAGAGGTCATGGGTTCGATCCCAGCTCCAGGAAGATCCCACATGCCACAGAGCAACTAAGCCCGTGTGCCAAAAAAAAAAAAAAAAAAAAAAAAAATGCTATTATATAAACATAACTAGGTTTATACAATTAATATATTCCTTAAAAGTCAAATCTAAGTTATTTGACTTTAAATGCACTGGAGAAAGCCAAAAAGGAAAAAATTAACAGATATACAAATATAACTACACAATATTGAACACGAACAAGGACAGCACTGGGAAGTATGTAGAATTAAGTGATATAATGCTCATATTTCCTAAATCAACCCTGTTCAATGAAGACTTTCCTTTTTTTGGCCACGCCACACAGCCTGCAGGATCTCACTTCCCCGACCAGGGACTGAACCCAGGCCACAACAGTGAAAGCCTGGAATTCTAACCACTAGGCCACTAGGGAACTCCCTGATGAAGACTTTTCAAAAAAAAAAAAGTGAATGTGAAAAATCTCATAAAAGAATAAAAGTTAAATCACATTTAATTATAAGTTTGACAAATCACTTCACCGAAAAGAACAACATTCCCTGAAATAAGATACCTAGTGCATTTGCTGCTCCCTACTTACATGTGGCGACCTTGTGGGAGTAGGCTCTCCATGACCTCCGTGAGCAGATGGTCAAGTCCATGCTGCTCCTAGCCCCAAAGCTGAATAAGTCCAACCTCACTGTGGAGCTGATGGAGCTTTTCACACAGCTGCAGGCCAAGCACAAACAGGGCCCCATCCGCTGCAACACCACCATCTTCCTGGGCAAAATCACCTCCTACTTCAGTACCAGCACCAGACAAAGCGTCCTCACCTCCACCTTTAGCTGGGCCACTAAGGACCCATTTGCACCATTCCAGGTCACAGGTGTTTTGGGCTTCACTGCCACTCACAACGTCTACTTGGTGAACGATCAAGACCACAAGATCCTGCCTGTGCTCTGCAGCCTCACTGTGAATTCTGAGAAATCCATGCCGGACAAGACCTTCAAGGCCATTTGAAGCTGCCTGTCCAAACTGGAGTCTGTGTCAGGGGACCTCACAGAGCTGGCTGAAGTGGACTTATGCAGCCAGCTGGGCAGGCTGGGCCGTGACAGGGGTCTCCTCACTCACCTCTAGGCTGATCCATGCACACCCCACGGCTGCTCCAGCAGAGAGCAACGTCCCCCAGAGACCCACGCCTGAGGAACTTCCTGTCCCAGCCCCCATGCCTGCCTGTCCCAGCCATACCCACAACCTCAGGCCACTGGGAGAAACAAGAGGAGGGCAAGAACACAGAAGAGGACAGCACTGCTGTTGACAGATAGGAGGACAAAGACTGGGGCAGCTTGGAGCAGGAGGCCAGATCTATGTCGGCCCAGTGGGATTTCTGGAGTGCTAGGGGCCAAGACAGCTGGGCTGGGCAGAGCAGCAACCCTGGTCACAAATCCCCAGAGTCAGACTGGAGCAGGCTCGTGGGAGCAGGGCTGGCAGGAGCCAAGTCCCCAGAGCCACCCCCTGAGGACACATGGCTGGCCAGTGAGTATAACTGGGGTAGACCAGAGCTCGGTGACAAAGGCGACCCCTTTGCTGCCCTATCAGCACATCAGGAGTCTGGTGCCCAGCAGAGACCAGATTCTTGGGACTGATGACAGCTGGGAGGGCCTGGAGACTGAGAGCCAACAGGCGAAGACCAAGCTAGCCTGGAAGAAGTGCGAGGAGCATCAATGGGAGATGGAAGGCAACCGCACTGAGAAAAAGGTGGTCAAGGACCCCATGAAGCTGGGAACTTGGAAGCTAGATCAAACTGCCAGTGTGGGCGCTTCCCAGCCACAGAGAGCAGGCCTCACAGATGTATGTATTATACAAGTCATGTGAGTCCGGCCAGCCTGGCCAGGCACATCTCACATGTACATAATCAGAGGCACAAGAAATTCTATTTCAAGGAAGGAAGGAAGCAGGAAAAGGAAGGAGGGAAGGAGAGAGGAAGGGAGGAGTGTATGACAAGGTTCAGAACCTCAAGGAACTTACTAACAGAGATATGAACTGAACACATGGAAAAAACTAAAGAACAACAAATAACATATATGAAGTGTTTAATCAAGTGTAGTACACTGATGCTATACGAGTTTAGAGACAAGGAAAACAACAAAGACTGGCTGCAATCAACAGAAAGTCCTGCAGAGTACAATTCCCCACGGTGGGTTGACTATTAATGAAGATAAGACTCCTCTGAGCAATCACCAACAAAAATCACCTGACTAGATTACTCTGATAGGTGAAACAGGTATGGTCCTTGTCTCAAAGTGTTTATAATCAAAAACGATACAGAACAAATGCCAATTAAAACATGTAGCTCATCACCAGGGGGCCTCAAGAGTGCTGGTAATAATTCTTTCTTGATTTAGGTGCTATATCAACGGTATATTCATTTTGTAAAAATTCAGCAAGTTGTACATTTATGATATCTGCACTTTTCTATGTGTATGTTACACTATAGTTCAAAAAAAGAAAAGAAAAAAAAAAGGATTACAGCTCCAGCCCTAACCATTTTCGTAGGGAGCAGTTATACATCTCCCACCACCTATCAGACAACACCATCTGGATGTCCTGACCCCATCTCAGACTCCACCTTGTCTTCAAAAACCAAAATTCCTCCAAATTTTTCTATTTCAATCTATGGTAGATATTCAAGCTGAAAACCTTCGACTTAGAGGACGCCTCCAAACCAGATGATTCATTAAGTCCTATTTCAAATTTAGTAGGAGCCAGGTACCTTTCCAGGTACGAGAATATAGCAGTGAAAATGACAAAGTCCCTTCTCTCATGAAACTGACATTCTAAGGGGCAATGACAGACAAATACATTTTTAAAGTCAGATGATGATTACATACTATGACGATAGCAACAAAGAATGAAGCAATAAGCGACAGTGCTTTAAAACTGGTGATCAGGAAAGAACTGAGAGCTGATATAAACTACAAACTGAATGAACCAGATTGGAGAAAAACATTCCAGGGAAAGAGAAGGTAAGTGCAAAGACATCAGTGTCAAGACAAACAGTCCATTCAAAGAAAAAAATGCCAGTGTGGCTACAGCAGAGAGAATGAGAGGAAAGGTGGCAAGAGACAAGGCTGCAGAGGTAGGCAAAGGTCAGATCATACAGCACAGTAAGGAGTTTGGATTTTAAAAGTTATACTTTTTTTTTTTTCTTTTATTCAAGACCCATTTATTCTCCAGTTTCACCAACGTGGAGACACCCTCTTTGAAAAAGGCATTAAATCCTTCCATTCACTTTAACACCTTGTGCTGAAAACACGTGTTTCAAGGTTTCCACTGAGAACCCCCCCATTCTCAGCACCCCATCCAGATTCTCCCCTTGGGTGGGTGAGGGGGGATTATCCAAATACGGCTCAGCCCCCACCCCCGACCCCCCACCCCCCAGGCCAGAGTCAGGATGAAGGGTGCCTGCTGGGCTGTCGCCACTGTGGATGGGACACTGCTGCCTTTGGGATGCCTTCCTGCCACCACCACTGGCCCCCCAACTCCTGTCCTCTTCACTACACTTTGTCACCTTTAGTGTCCCTGGAGTTTGGGATTCCCAGAGGTCTCTGCTCACACAAAGCAGGAAAAGTGCACACAACTGCTTTTCAACCCACCAACATTCACACAAAGTTGTTTTATAAGCCTGCAGATTCCCTCTCGTTGGAAGACATTCCCAAGGCCATGACTCTCCCCGGCTCTCTGCTGCCCTTGCAAGCAGGCTGGACACGCTCGGCCGCTGGGCTGGGAGTCGGACCTGGCTCCCTGGGTCCACCCCAGCGTGCTCTCCTGGAGAACTGAGGATGGTTAGGGCGTCCGGGTTCATCAGCAGGGCCTGTCTGAAGGGACAACAGCCACACCTGCAGGTCTGTTCCACTGACCGGCCGCACAGGACCGAGCTGGGCCCACGGACCTGGGCCTGGACTGTGTTGGCTGGTCATTCTCACCTCTGTTCACAGGCTAACAGCCACTGTCCTTCCTTTCCTGCTCATCGCTGCGCCCACGGACCGTTCCTCCCTGCCGCCATCACATGACGGCCACCTCGTGTTCCAGGGCCAGCCAGGAGCTAGGAAAGAAGTAACGCGCTTTTACATGACAGGCTTCTGGCTGCCGGTAACCACACACCCACAGTCAATGCACCATCAAGTGTCAGACTATCCACTACCCAGACGCCTACCAGCCAGAGCACTGGGCGTGGACAAGCCTCTCTTCTCTCCACCCCTACTGACACAAACGTGACACAGTAGCCACAACTGCAACGCCTCTAAGGGGGGCATTTAAAAGTTATACTTTAAGTATCTCATCTCTGTGCTTTAATTTCCACTCTCACTTCTCAACTTCAGCCTTTATCATCTCACAAAAGGCCTATGTCATTTTAATAATCTCCTAAACATTGTCCCCAATTTTAGCCTCTTCCCACTCCAAGGCATTCTCATCACGATAGCAAAATTAAATATTCTTTAAAGCAGTATTATACATTATCACTCTTCAGCTCAAAAACCTTCAAAGGGCAACAAGATAAAAACATCAGCTCCTTAACCTGAAGCTCAAAGCTCCCAGTAATAGGGGCATAACTCTCTCCCTCTCTAACTTTACTATCATACTCCTAAACAAAACCTCATTCTAGCCAAACTGCTCCCTGAATATACATGCATTTTCCACCATGTGATCTTAGCCCACAATATTCATCCCTCTACTTCCCCAAACAACCTCCATACCCTTGACTCTTCTCTAAATCACCTTTTCGTCTGCAAATAAAGTTCTACCTCAGTAGGAGGCAGGAAAGGAGAATACTCCCACTGAGAAAACAACCTGAGCACAGAAGTCTGAATACGTATATGATATTCACACACACAAAAAGTGTCTTATGACTGAGCACAGGAATGCATGGTGAGATGTAACAGGAAATAAAGCCATTTAAGGGGATGGTTAAGAGCTATGTGACCCTATGCAAACTATTTAACCTCTGGGCTTCAGTTTCTCCATCTGTAGAATGGAGTTAATAACAGTATTGTGGCAATTTAGACATTCACCCAGCAAAGGTTTCCTGAACACTTATTCTGTGCATCAGCACTGTCCTATGTGATGCGTAGACAATAGTGAAAAAGACAGACAAAAATCTCTGCCCTGTGGTGCTTAAATGTTAGTAAGGAAAATATCAAACAAGCAAAACAAATAAATATGTGTTATCTAATGATAGGTGCTACAGAAAAAAAATAATAAATAAAGCAAAGAATGATGATAGGGAAAAAGGCAAAATTCGAGTCAAGACATGAAAGAACTGAGGAAAAAGCCATGCAGTGTTCCAGACAGAGAAAGTCAGAAATGAAAAGGCATGATTAAGGAAAAGCAAGGAAGCTAAAGGAGCTGGAGCACAGAGTGGGGGTTAAGTGGTAAAAAAATGAGGTCAGAGTACTAAGAGGGGATCAGATCATATAGAACCTTACAGGCCACTGTAAAGATTTTAGCTTTCATTTTGCCAGAAATAGGAAGCCATTGGAGGGTTTTGAGCATGACAAGGCCTGACTTTAACAGCATCTCCGATTTGACAGCATCTCTCTGGCTACTATATTAAGAATATACTATTAGAGAACAAAGTCAAGAGGAAGAGACCACTTAGGAGATTAAATTAGATAATGATGCTTAACACAATGTCTGGCATATAAGTATCCCTTAAAAGGAGGCTATTTTTCCCAGAATAAGAATGAATTCCTATTCTGTTGGACCAAACACTAGTAAAATAACCAGCTGAATTAAGGCTGAACTTTGGGTGCAAGGCAAGTGTATCTCATATAATTTTAGGCTCATCAAAAATAATAATGTTTATTCAGAGAAATGCAAGTCAAAGCCACAATGAGGTATCACCTCACACCGATCAGAATGGCCATCATCACAAAATCTGGAAACAACAAATGTTGGAGAGGGTGTGGAGAAAAGGGAACTCTCCTGCACTGTTGGTGGGAATATAAGTTGGTACAGCCACTATGGAAAACAATTTGGAGGTTCCTTAAAAAACTACAAATAGAACTACCATATGATCCAGTAATCCCACTCCTGGGCATATACCCAAAGAAAACCATAATCCCAAAAGAAACATGTACCATAATGTTTATTGCAGCACTATTTACAATAGCCAGGACATGGAAGCAACCTAAATGCCCATCAACAAATGAATGGATAAAGAAGATGTGGCATATATATACAATGGAATATTACTCAGCTATAAAAAGGGATGAGATGGAGCTATATGTAATGAGGTGGATAGATCTAGAGTCTGTCATACAGAGTGAAGTAAGTCAGAAAGAGAAAGACAAATATTGTATGCTAACTCACATATACAGAATCTAAAAATGGTACTGATGAACTCAGTGACAAGAACAAGGACGCAGATGCAGAGAATGGACTGGAGAACTTGAGGTTTGGGGGGGGCAGGGGGTGAAGGGGAAGCTGAGACGAAGCGAGAGAGTAGCACAGACATATATATACTACCAACTGTCAAATAGATAGCCAGTGGCAAGTAGTATAACAAAGGGAGTCCAACTCAAGGATGGAAGATGTCTTAGAGGACTGGGATGGGGAGGGTGGGAGGGACTCGAGGGGGGGGGAGTTGAGGGAGGGAGGGAACATGGGGATATGTGTATAAAAACAGATGATTGAACTTGGTGCACCCCCCAAAAATAATAAATAAATAAATAATGTTTAAGACAAAGATACTACAGAAAAAGAAAATTACAGACCAATAATGAATTTAGATGCAAAAATCCTCAACAAAATACTAGCCAACAGAATCCAACAACACATTCAAAGGATCATACACCATGATCAAGTGGGGTTTATCCCTGGAATGCAAGGATTCTTCAATATATGCAAATCAATCAATGTGATACACCATATTAACAAACTGAAGGATAAAAACCACATGATCATCTCAGATGCAGAAAAAGCTTTTGACAAAATTCAACATCTATTTATGATAAAAACTCTCCAGAAGGTGGGCAAAGAGGGAACTTGCCTCAACATAATAAAGGCCATACACGACAAACCCACAGCAAATATCATTCTCAATGGGGGAAAACTGAAAGCATTCCCTCTAACATCAGGAACAAGACAAGGATGTCCACTCTTGCCACTACTATTCAACATAGTTTTGGAAGTCCTTGCCATAGCAATCAGAGAAGAAAAGAAATAAAAGGAATCCAAATCAGAAAAGAAGTAAAACTGTCACTGTTCACAGATGACATGATATTATACATAGAAAATCCTAAAGATGCCACCAGAAAACTACTTGAGCTAATCAATGAATTTGGTAAAGTTGCAGGATACAAAATTAACACACAGAAATCTCTTGCATTTCTATACACTAACAATGAAAGATCAGAAAGAGAAATTAAGGAAACAATCCGATTCACCATTGCAAAAAAAGAATAAAATACCTAAGAATAAACCTAACTAAGGAGGTAAAAGACCTGTATGCAGAAAACTATAAGACACTAATGAAAGAAATCAAAGACAACACAAACAGATGGAGAGATATACCATGTTCTTGGATTGGAAGAATCAACATTGTGAAAATGACTATACTACCCAAAGCAATCTACATATTCAATACAATCCCTACCAAATTACCAAAGGCATTTTTTACAAAACTAGAACAAAAAATCCTAAAATTTGTATGGAGACACAAAAGACCCCGAATAGCCAAAGCAATCTTGAGGAAAAAAAATGAAGCTGGAGGAATCAGACTCCCTGACTTCAGACTATACTACAAAACTGCAGTAATCAAGACAGTAGGGTACTGGCACAAACACAGAAATATAGATGAATAGAATGGGATAGAAAGCCCAGAGAGAAACTATGGTCAACTCATCTATGACAAAGGAGGCAAGGGTATACAATGGAGAAAAGACAGCCTCTTCAATAAGTGGTGCTGGGAAAACTGGACAGCTGCATGTAAAAGAATGAAATTAGAACACTCCCTAACACCATACACAAAAATAAACTCAAAAAGGATTAAAGACCTAAATGTAAGGCCAGACACTATAAAACTCCTAGAGGAAACCATAGAAAGAACAATCTTTGACATAAATCACAGCAAGATCTTTTTTGACCCACCTCCTAGAGTCATGGAAATAAAAACAAAAATAAATAAGTGGGACCTAAGGAAACTTCAAAGCTTCTGCACAGCAAAGGAAACTATAAGCAAGACGAAAAGACAACCCTCAGAATGGCAGAAAATATTTGCAAACGAATCAACAGACAAAGGATTAATCTCCAAAATGTATAAACAGTTCATGCACCTCAATATCAAGAAAACAAACAACCCAATCAAAAAATGGGAAGAAGACCTAAATAGGCATTTCTCCAAGGAAGACACACGGATGGCCAAGAGGCACATGAAAAGCTGCTCAACATCACTAAGTATTAGAGAAATGCAAATCAAAACTACAATGAGGTATCACCTCACACCAGTTAGAAGGGGCATCATCAGAAAATCGACAAACAGTAAATGCTGGAGAGGATGTGGAGAAAAGGGAACCCTCTTGCACTGTTGGTGGGAATGTAAACTGATACAGTCACTATGGAGAACAGTATGGAGGTTCCTTAAAAAAACTAAAAATAGAGTTACCATATGACCCAGCAATCCCACTGTTGGGCATATAGCCAGAGAATACCATAATTCAAAAAGACACATGCGGGGCTTCCTAGGTGGTGCAGTGGTTAAGAATCCGCCTGCCAATGTAGGGGACATGGGGTGATCCCTGCCCCAGGAAGATCCCACATGCCACAGAGGAACTAAGCCCGTGCACCACAACTACTGACCCTGCACTTTAGAGCCCGTGAGCCACAACTATTGAGCCCATGTGCTGCAACTACTGAAGCACATGCACCTAGAGCCTGTGCTCCACAACAAGAGAAGCCATGGCAATGAGGAGCCTACGCACCACAACGAAGAGTAGCCCCCACTCACCGCAACTAGAGAAGGCCTGCACACAGCAAAAAAAGACCCAACACAGCCAATAAAATAAATAAATTAATTAATTACTTAAAAAAAGACACATGCACTCCAATGTTCATTGCAGCACTACTTATAATAGTCAGGATACGGAAGCAACCTAAATGTCCATCAACAGATGAATAGATAAAGAAGATGTGGTACATATATACAGTGGAATATTACTCAGCTGTAAAAAGGAATGAAATTGGGACATTTGTAGAGACATGCATGGACTTAGAGACTGTCATACAGAATGAAGTGAGTCAGAAAGAGAAAAACAAATATCGTATATTAACACATATGTGGAATACAGAAAAATGTTACAAAAGTTCTTAAAGAAAAAAATAAATAAATAAATTTTAAAAATAAAAAAATAATGTTTAAGCAAACAATAATTGATGACTTTTACAACAATTTCCTATTTTCCATAAAGATGACACAAGAATGTCTGTTCCTATCCACCTCTTTACTAGCATGCTGCTCAGAAGGCAGAGTTTACTCAAGAAACAGAATTAAGGAGAATTTGAGAAAATAAAGTATGCTTCTCCATGAAAATATTTCAATCTGGAAAAATTTGCTTTTTTCAAACCTACTATTTCAAAATGGCACCAGTACTGGTTACCTCTATTGATCTAATTATCTTAAATTCTTACTGGCGATATAAAATGCTGGTTGCAGGAACTAGAACTATTTAAAATAAAAAGGCAGTTATAACACTTTAAAAAGAACTAGAAAGTAACCTGCAGTGCTGAAAAGCTTTCATTTTGAAAAATACAGTTAGCAGCTTGGAAAATAGCCTGATTGACACTAACATGCACAATCCTGGTAGGTGGTCACCTGGGTGGAAAAAGGCACATGTGTACTCCGACCTCTCCCTCCAAACTTAGTGAATGCAACTTGGGAGGAAATTCTTATGGGCCTCCAACCTCTATAGGCGCAGGGTTATGGACTGTCCCATTCCCACTCCTTAACCCTAAAGCCCTAGAATATCACTTCAAGCTATCCCACACTGTCTATAAAATCAAGACTCTACACCATAGGTAACCCACAGCTCCAGGAGGCAGTTATGGGCTGTCAAAAACACTGAAAAAAGCATTTCACTTTGTAAAATGATGATGTTGATGATAATAGCAACAAATATTTACTAAGTGCTCACTATATGCCAAGCATTGTTTTCAGCACTTTACATTCTTGTCTAATCAATTCTCACAGCAAGCCTAAGGTAGACATTATCATCTCAATTGTACTGAGGAGGAAAAGTGATTAGATTTTAAGTAACTTTTAAGAGGCACACAGAAAGTGGTGGGAATCAGGAGAAGCCTCCAGAGAGGAGGGGGGATGGAATGATTGATTTAAAAAAAGGATCAAGAAATTAGAAGAGCAAGGGACTTTTCAAAAGGAATATTGGAAGCTAGAAGCAAGGCCTTCAAAAATTCTAAGAGGGCTTCCCTAGTGGCACAGTGGTAAGAATCTGCCTGCCACTGCAGGGGACACAGGTTCAAGCCCTGGTCCAGGAAGATCCCACATGCCTCGGAGCAACTAAGCCCGTGCGCCACAACTACTGAAGCCCGCACACCTAGAGCCCTGCTCCGCAACGAGAAGCCACCGCAGTGAGAAGCCTGCGCAACCCAGGAAGAGTAGCCCCCCACTCACCACAACTAGAGAAAGCCCGTGCGCAGCACCAAAGACCCAACGCAGCCAATAAATAAATAAATTTTCAAAAAAGGAGAAAACACTGTCAATTAAAAAAAAAAATTTCTGAAAGAAAACAAGTTCCATCATAGAGTTCTACTATTCTATCTTCTTAGATGGTGGAGGTGGTGGGTGTATGATAAGGGTCATCAAACTACTAAGCCAGATGCCTACTTTTGTAAATAGTTTTACTGGAACATGGTCACACCCATTCATTTACATATTATCTATGGCTGGTTTTGTGATACAATAGCACAGATGAGCTGTTACGGCAGAGACCCTCTGGCCCAAAAAGCCTAAAATATTTACTATCTGAATCTTTACAGAAAAAATTTGCCAACCCCTGGTCTATGAATATAAGAGCCAATGACAGCCATGAAAAATGGAGGGCTGATGGCAGTTGATAAGCATTTGGAAAATAATGGTTAAGACTGCAATGGCACACTTTCCTGGAAAAATCAGGTTTTCAATACTATGTGAAGACAGAGCCAAGCGATCATTTTCTGATTTTTATCTAACTACTTAACCTTCTGCCATTTCAGGAATTCTGAAGAAAGCACCTAAAAAAATGTACAGTCATCATTAAATTATTTGGAGGATAATTATAAAATGTGTAGACCTTCCAGAGGTTTTGCTTCTTTTATTCTCTGGCTCCCCAACTTTTTAATGTTCTGCTACTTAGCACTTCCAGTGAAGGTGGACAGGGAAAACAAAAATACGTGAAAGACAAACTGGCCAGTTCTGTTATATCAGCAGGTAAATACTTACTGGGAAAGAGTTGGAAATTGTTATAATGTGTTAGCAAAACTGAAGTTTTAAATACCAACAAAGTAAGTTCAATATAAGCCAACAGTGGGACACATCTGCAAAAAACTCTAAAATGGAGGTTTAGCTCTTTTCTGGTTATCTCGGCACAAGGCACCATGAGCAGCAAAGTCTCCCACAACACCCTCTACGAGGCAGTGTGGGAAGTCTGCATGGGAACCAGCGGCAAGTGCTGGAAGTTTCTGGAGACGGTGGAGCTTCAGATCTGCCTGAAGAACTATGACTCTCAGAAGGACAAACGCTTCTTGAGCACCGTCAGACTTATGTCCACTCCCCGCCCCAAGTTCTCCGTACGTGTTCCAGGGGACCAGCAGCCCTGTGATGAGGCCAAAGCTGTAGCTATCCCCCACATGGACATCGAGGCACTAAAGAAACTCAATAAGAAGAAACTGGTCAAGAATCTGGCCAAGAAGTATGATGCCTTTTTGGCTTCAGAGTCTCTCGTCAAACAGATCTCACAAATTCTGGGCCCAGGTCTGAATAAGGCTGACAAGTTTCCTTCCTTGCTGACCCACAACATGGCGGCCAAAGTTGCTGAAGTCCACAATCAAGTTCCAGATGAAGAAGGCACTATGCCTGACAGGGGCTGTTAGCCACATGAAAATGACAGATGATGAGCCTGTGTACAACATCCACTTAACTGTCAACTTCCTGGTATCACTGCTCAAGAAAAACTGGCAGAACGTCCAGGCTTTGTACATTAAGAGCACCAAGGGCAAGCCCCCGTACCTGTACTAAGGCACAGCTTAATAAACCATACTCCCACTTTTAAAAATAAATAAAATAATAAAATGAAATAAAATAAAGGTGTGGTATCCAGATCCTGAGAAGAAAATATTCCTCTATATGCTGGGCTGGCTTGCCAAAATCTAGACTAGTATATCCTGTTTGGGGCATCACCTTTTAAGAGGACCAGAGAAGGCCAACAAGGGTAGTGAGAATATGCAGAAACTATAATGTATTTTTAAAAGGCTGAAATCATTGGGAATTTTCTTTTTTTGTTTTTGTTTTAATTTAAATAAGCATTACTATAGCATTAAACATTAAAGCCATCAAAAAGAAACTTCCACATTCAATGCATTAAACAATCAACAAAGATTTACTGAAAAACTACGACAGGCCAGGCACGCTTCTAGGACAGACCAAAATTCCTGACTTCTTAGAGCTTGCATTCTAATGGAGAACATAGAAAAATCAATAAATAATATAATTTCAGACACCTACAATCTTACCACTGACCATGACTTTTTATTCCTCTGAATTTCTACATGTATGTGTATAAATTTTCATAGGGTTTTGGGGTTTTTTCATAACTTAAAGCAGGATCTTTGCAATTTGGGTTCTACTCTTCATTTAACATTATTTTGAAAACATTTTGCAAGTTGCTACATAGCCTTTAATATATGTTTTTCTGTTTTAATGCCATAATTTACTTAATATTCCTTTATTCTTCAACACGTTATGTCTACCCTTTGCTATAAATGCAACAAAGGACTAGGGTGGGAGTGACTTCCCTCTCAAGGGGAATTTGGGCAGGGTAGGCAGTGAGCTGTTAGGTTTGCAGAAGGACTTTTTTTTTTTTTGGCTGCGCTACATGGCTTGCAGGATCTTAGTTCCCTGACCAGGGACTGAACCCGGGCCCTTCACAGTGACAGCGTGGAGTCCTAACCATTGGACCGCCAGGGAGTTCCCTGCAAGAGGACTTTAAAACTGACAGTAGGAGCCCAGAACATTAGAGCTAACATGCTTAAATAATAAGGAAACAGGCCATATTCAATCACTCCAGGCAAAACTTCAGGTAGAAAAGAGAATCCTTATTGAGGTGAGAGAGAGTAGAGTAGAAGTACATGGGCTCTATTCAGGAACCCTGGCTGACTATTGGCAAGGAAGGAATCCTCTGGCACTATGTGAGAGGGCACTACCAAGCCCAGAGAAACTTTTCTCAAATTCCTTGTAAGTCTTCTGTAAGAAATTAAAAGCATGAGGACAACCTTTAGGAAACTTAATCAGAACTTTAGTGGTAACAAGAAAAGCGAATTAGGCCAATAAGGGCAGTTATAAGGTCAACACTGATAATTTCAAAGGCACAAATGAAGTCAGCTCTTGAGAAGATCACATAGGAACACCAGTTGCAAATCAAGGTTACCAGGCAGTAAGAGGTTTGCGCAGCAGAGCCAATTGCAGCAGAACCAACAAATCACCATCCACAGAACAGTCACTAGCCCGTGAAGCAGGATTTGATGATAATCAGGCTCGAAATCAAAGATGATTCTCATTCTCATTGCCTAGAAAATGTAAGATGTAGGTGTAGCTTATGAAGATAATTTAAAGACACGTGAAAGTTTCATGAAAGCAGAAACAAACTACTGCATATACTCTAGAGGATCCTGGAATGGAAGTATCTATAGAAGGTTTCACATCAGCATAAGGAATAATCTTTTGACCTCTAAAACTACCCAACAATGAAACAAGTTTCCTCACAAAGTAGTAAGCTCCCTGTTACCAGATGTATTTAGCAAAAAGTGATCAACTTCTGTGGCTTTTGTAACAGAGAATCTGAATCTGGGGGGGTTTTGTTGTTGTTCTTTACCAAATATCTTTAATTGCATTTTTGTTTTTATCGAAGTTATCCACGAACATAAAGAGTTGATTAAGTACAAAGGCTTATGACAAAAAAACAATGGTTCTCCACCCCAACAATTTCCCAACTCCTGGGGCAAAAATTTTCAGCTTTTGTGAATGAATGTTTTTTTAAAATATTTATTTGGTTGCACTGAGTCTTAGTTGAGGCAGGCAGGCTCCTTAGTTGCAGCTCACAGGCTCCTTAGCTGTGGCATGCAAACTCTTAGTTGCAGCATGTGGGATCTAGTTCCCTGACCAGGGATAGAACCCAGGCCCCCTGAGAGTGCAGAGTCTTAACCACTGTGCCACCAGGGAAGTCCCCCCGCCGCCTTTTTTTAAGGAAACCACCACTGTTTGCTATATAGTCTCTAATATCTTTTTGGGGGGGTTTTTTGGTTTTGGCTGCACAGGCTCTCTAGTTGTGGAGCATGGGCTCCAGAGCATGCAGGCTCAGTAGTTGTGGCACACAGACTTAGTTGCCCCGCGGCATGTGGGATCGTAGTTCCGAGACCAGGGATCAAACCTGCGTCCCCTGCACTGGAAGGTGGATTCTTAACCACTGGACTACCAGGGAAGTCCCTGTGAGTGTATCTTTTGATATATACCTCAATATCACAATATGCTTTTTCCATTTTTTTCTTTTCTCCAGTTTTAGGCACTATTAACTTCCCATTACAGATTAGATTTAGCTCTCCTTCCACTTCACATTTCCATATATGTGCACACTTCCCATCCCCCAGTCTTCCAAATATAATTATATAATTCTAATTAGATATACAAGGTTCATATATATCCTATTCAGAGCTGACCATGTAGCACACTTATTAGAAAGGGTAGGGCAGGCTAACAAACCGATCCCAAACTATTAGCCTGCTGAGTGAATATTCAGGTCATTAGTTAAGCCAATTCTCTTCCAGAGTCATTCTAGGACTCAGGCTGACAGCAGTTCTACCATCTTGAGTACAAGGCTTCCAAGGCTGTCCCAGATGCTGGATCCCAGTTAGCCAGGAGAGGCAGACAAAGAGGAACACATGAAAGACGTCAGTCACACTCCACTAGAGAAAACTTAAGTCATGTGGTCTCATCAAGCTGCAGAGGAGACTAGGGGATTCTGACTAGCAATGTGCCCAAAGAAGGGGAGAGAAGATGTGAACAGACAGTGGTCTTTGCCACATATACCATGATTACTTTTCCTCAAAAAAAATTAGTGAAAAAAAAAATTTGTAATGGACCTCAGAAACAGGCGAGGAATGAAAATACATAAGCGTAAATATATCAGTTAAGTATATCTAAAGGAAAGTTCATGAACATCCCTCCAAAAAGGAGAGAAAAATTAAAAGGAGATGATTAATTCATTCAAGAAACACTTACTGTGCTCTTATCATGTACCACGCTCTATGCTAAGTACTAGGGAAACAACAAAAAACATACAGACTAAAAATAAATAAAACAAAACAACATATAGACTAAATGCAATGTAGTATCCCCAGCTGCATCCAGGAACAGAACAAGGACATTAGTGGAAAAACTAATAAAATCCAAATAAAGTCTGGAGTTTACTTAATAGTAATGTACCAATGTTGGTTTCTCAGTTTTGACAAACATACCCTGGTAATGTAAGATGTTAACGTTGGGGGAAACTGGGTGAGAAGCATAGAGAAACTCTGTACAATCTTTGCAACTTTTCTATAAATCTAAAATTATTCCCAAAAAAGTTTATTTTAAAAAACTCAGTCATAATGATGCAGCCACTGCAGTTCCTCAAAAAATTAAACATAGAATTACCATATGATCCAGCAATTCTACTTCTAGATATATACTCAAAAAACTTGAAAGCAGAGACTCAAAGAGATGTTTTGTGATCCATGTTCATAGCAGCATTATTCACAATAGCCAAAAGGTAGAAAAAACCCAAATGTCCATCAACAGATGAATGGATACACAAAAAATGTGGTATATACATATAATGGAATATTATTCAGCCTTAAAAAGAAAGGAAATTCTAACACATAGTACAACAGATGAATCTTTAAGATATTAGGCTAAGTGAAATAAGCCAGTTCCAAAGAGACAAATATTTTGTATGATTTCACTTCTGTGGGGTATCTGCAGTAGTCAAATTCACGGAGAGAGAAAGCAGAATGGTGTGCCAGGGACTAGGGCGAGAAGAAAGTGGTAAATTAGTATTTTATAGGTACAGAGTTTCAGCCTGGAGAGATGAAAACTATGGAGATGAATGGTGGTGATGACTGCACAACAACGTGAACACACTCATTTCTAAAGGTAGCTGAACTATTCATTTTATTTACTTTTTAAAAACAAAATTTGCCACTAAAAAAAAAAGAAGCCTAGAAGCATATCAACAAGGTTAACAGTGGCAGTTAGCATATTAGAAATTTTTATTTCCTTCTTTGTCCTTATCTATGTTTTTCATATCTTCTCAAATGAGAAGAAAACTGCTTTTATAATTCAAATCCCAAGATAAGTACTTTTAAACTCATATTCATACACACAAAATTTTTTCTCTAGGTTCTACATTCTTTTCCACTTTCCCCATCCCTCCACCCCTGCATCTTCAGATAGAAGGAGAAAATATGTCTAAGAAAACCTACACAGAGCAAAACTATAAGAGTATGCCTCTGTCACACTTATAAAGGCTAAATGACATTCCACCTTTTCAAATTACCTATTTGCTTTATAGACGTGAAAGAATAAAATGTTGGAAAGTAATGTACTGGCAGGGCACTCTTTTCCTATATAGGGCTTTCATCACATCAAAGAGTCAAATTAGGGATTCCCCTGGTGGTCCAGTGGCTAAGACTCCAAGCTCCCAGTGCAGGGGACCGGAGCTCCATCCCCAGTCAGGGAACTAAATTCCACCTGCCACAACTAAGAGTTTGCATGCCGAAAAAAAGATCCTGCATGCCACAACAAAGATCCCACGTGCTGCAGCTGACCCTGCACAGCCAAGTAAATAAATTAAAAAAAAAAAAAAAAAGATTTACTAACTTGAAAAAAATTTTTTTAGAAAGAGTCAAATCAATAATATCTTTTTGAGGGACTTCCTAGGTGGCACAGTGGTTAAGAGTCCGCCTGCCAATGCAGGGGACACGGGTTCAATCCCTGATCCAGGAAGATCCCACATGCCGTGGAGCAACTAAGCCCATGAGCCACAACTACTGAGCCCATGTGTCACAACTACTGAAGCCCATGTGCCTAGAGCCCATGCTCCACAACAAGACAGAAGTCACCCTAATGAGGAGCCCATGCACCGCGATGAAGAGCAGCCCCTGCTCTCTCTGCAACTAGAGAAAGCCCATGCACAGCAACAAAAACCCAATGCAGCCAATAAATAAATAAATAAAAATAAACATTTTTTTTAATAATAAAAAAAAATATCTTTCTGAAACTAAAAAAGTTAAAGGACAGGAGAAAATGCAGATCTTGCAAGTAAGGTCAAAATGTTGAAAACTGATGCAAGATAAGACTGCGTATAGCTCTGAGAATATAATTATGGACTTAAGAAATGCGAAGTCTTTGATTTACACCACAGTTCTTTGCACTTACTGATACACTGCTTGTTAAGATTAAATTCCTTTTTAATGTTATATTTCAGTTCCTTGACTAAACTGTCCAGGATTTGTGTGCAGGGAACCATGACTTTTACTTCTTTTGTGTGTCCCCCACAACACCTCATACAGTGCCCATATACCGTAAGTGCTCAATACATGCTTACAATTTAATAACAAAATAATTAACCCTACTTGAGCTCACAGACTGAAACCCTCACACCTACAATTCACACCATTAAGCCTCTCTCTATGCAACAGTTTAAAGGACATTCCTGGGGTGAGTACTGCTGATTCTACTGGATTTATTACATGGTTTCTCCTCTAGCAAAGAGCTCAAAGTACACGTGTAATGTTAAAATAGAATTCCTGACTACTGAGAAGGTGGGTGGGAAAGTGGGCAAGTGAAGGAAGAATCTATTATAATAGCTTGCCTCCAAAGAATAAGCATTATTCAACTCTAGAGATTAAACCATTCCTAAAATGTCTCTGAACTTAAGACTCTTAACTGACATCATTTCATTAAACTTTGTACTGGCTAAATTCCATCACAATAAATATCATTAAAACCAAAAACTCACCATAAAAAAAAAATCCTAAAAATCTCAGCTAATAATCCGTATGATTGTGTATTATAAGATCTAGTAGTAAAAAAAAAAAAAATCTAGTATTATAAGATCTAGTTTTACTTATTTACTCTCTTTTGCCAAAACAAAACTTCTAAACTTTTTCAAAGCATTAGATTGAGTATATACCACATGCCAAGCACTGGGGAAACGAATCAAAATCAACTGACTTTATATTCTGCTATAAATTAAAGTACCAACAACAGAGCTGAGGAAGTACTGTGCACTGAGGAGCCAACTTCTATCTGTGGAAATTACATAGCAAATTTAAGCTAGACATTGAAGACTGAGTAGGAGTTTGAGGCAAAGAGCAGGAAGAGGGGTAGAAAGAGTATTCCAGGCAAAAAGAGGGCTATACACAAGCAGAACATGTTGGGCATGACAGGAATGATAAAGAGGAGAGAGGATAAAGGGGAGAGAAAGGTAGGGCAGAGTTCAACAATGATAGGTCTGGTATGCTGAACTATGAAATTTGGAGTTTATGCCCCCAGGTAATAGAGAGAAAGTAGAAATCTTCAAGTAGGACAAAGACCAAAACCTGAAGAATCGGTATAGCAGGAAGAGACTAAGTTACATTACAACCATCTCAAAGGCTTTAATATTACACCATACAGACACAGTAAACACTGTGCTGATGCAAATACAAATGAAATCTAAGTGTGACTTATTCCTCTGTCCATGCTTTTCAGCTTAGTCTCAGGGCTCAGTCATTGACCCTCTTCTCACCAGACCCAAGTTTTTAAACACTATCTATGTATTGATGACATCCCAAATGTATATTCACAGCCATGACTTTGACTTTGGGTTTCAGACTGAACAATCAACTACGTACTCCTAGATATGCAGTAAGCATCTCAAATTCAATATATCCAACTAAACTGTTCATTTTAAACCCCAAACTAGCTCCTTCCAGCTTTCCACCTCTGTACATGGCTCTAGTTGCTCTAGCTAAAAACCTTGGAATAATCTTTGATCCCTCTCTTTCTATTACCTCTCACAACTAATCTATCAGCAAATTCTATTGGTTCCACCTTCCAAATATACCCTGAACCTGACCCCTTCTCACTGCCTCCATCACTGCCTGCTGACCCAAACATACCACCCTTCATCATACCATTCCAATGACTTTGTGAATGGTCTCCTGCTGCCCCTCTTGCCTCTATAGCAGTCAAAGCAATCTTTTTAAAACAAAAATTATATTGTATCATTTTTCTTCATAAAACTGTCCAATGGATCCCACCACACTTAGGAATAAAATCCAAAGCCCTTCTGCTCTCCTCCACCAACTTCCCATTATTACTTCCTACACCATAGCCTACCACCACCACCGCCACCAATTAATACTGCAGCAATCTCCAAACTCTAGCACATGAGCCTTCTTGCACTTCTCTGAAAATCCCAAACTGACTCTTGCCCCAGAATCTCTGCATCAGTATTCCCACTGCTTGAAACGCTCCACATGTTAGCATGGCTTGCTCCTTATCATTCAGGTCTCTTTATCCTCAAATGTTATATCAGAGAATCCTTACCTCGGGACCTATCTAGAAGAACCACCAAGCCTACCACCACCACTCTCTATCCTCTTGTACTATTCTCTTCACAGAACTTTGACAACACCTAAAATCCTATTATTTATTACCTTATTGTCTATCTACTAGAATATAAACTCCACTTATAAATAAGACATTGTCTTATTCACTGCTCAATCCCTAGACCTGGTATAATACCTAGCATACAGTAGGGCTCATTACTTATTTGTTGTTGAATGAATGAATTTACCTAATTGGCCTAACCTATCTTATTTATATTTTCATCCTGTTATGCATAATTCATGGTTACCAGGCTGTTCTCCTAAAACAGTTTACAGACTGTTAAAACAAGTTATACTGTACTAATGCCTTTAATTCCTTCCTGAAATTAGCCCTTCCAAGCAACTTGGTCAGTTATTTTTTCTTTGCCTGTAACTTCTATTATTGCCTTTGTATATTATCAGTTTAACAATACACTGCTTACCATAAATGCTACTGATAAAGATGGACAGACATGACTAGAATATTATAATACTTTTTGTTATAATAAAAACAAGTAACACAGATTATTTTAAAAAATAGAAATTACAGAAAAGCAAACATTTAAAAACCAAATTCACAGGCAGGTGATCAAGGCCAACATCAAGAGTGACAAGTCATGTTGTTAGTATGTACTCTAACCCCAGTCTAATCATGAAAAAAACATCAAATCCCAACTGAGGGACATCTGACCGGTACTCCTCAAAACTGTCAAGGTCATCAAAAAACAAGAAAAGTCTAAGAAACTATCATAGCCTGAGAGGACATGATTACTAAAATTATTGTGATTATGTAATGGAAGGTTCTGAGAGGCAAGAGCTTCATATGAACTCTCTGGAGATACCTTGGAAGATCAAGCAGCCACCTCTGTTGGCAATGACGCTATGGCCATCTGGGTCACACACGCCTTACGTTCATGTTTAAGTTTTCCCTACCTCATTTCCTTTTTCCCTTCACGCCTTCTTCCCTGTAATTTCACCCATCAACAAAGCACTGGTACATTTTTAAAAAAGTATTGTGGTATCCTAGATGGGATTGTGGAATACAAAAAGGACATTAGACAAAAACTAAAGAAATCTGATTAAACATAGTCATGTACCTCGGTTCATTAATTATAACACATATACCATACTACCATAACATGTTAATAACAGGGAAAACTGGGCATTGGGTATTGAGAAACTCTCTATACTGTCTTTACAATTTTTCTATAATTCTAAAACTGTTTCAAAAAATAACAAGTTTTTTTTATTAAATTCATCCAAAAATCCTACCATTCAAGTAAAAGCACCACTAGTTTATGTTTAATATATATCATTTTAGATTTCTATGTAAATGGACACAGAGGTATATTCCTACAAAAATGTGATCACACTACAGATAATTTTATAACCTGCCTTTTACACTTAACAATATATATAATGTACTTTCCAAGTCATTACTAGAAATTTCTATCATGTCTACCAGCTACGAGGTATTACCTTCTATGAAGGCATCTTAGTTATTTAACCAATCCCCCATTATTTAACATGTAAGTTTTTCCAGGTTTTTGCTACAATAAAAAAATACCACAGGGACTTCCCTGGTGGTCCCATGGTTAAGACTCCATGCTCCCAATGCAGGGGGCATTCATCGACTCCTGGTTAGGGAATTCAAATCGTGTATGCCAAAAGGCGTGGCCAAAAAATAAAACAAAAATACTACAAAGACAACTCTTAAATGAACATCTTTGCAAACTTACCAATTAGCACCTTAATAAAGAAGAGGAGGGCTTCCCAGGTGGCGCAGTGATTGAGAATCCACCTGCCAATGCAGGGGACAGGGGTTCAATCTCTGCTCCAGGAAGATCCCACGTGCCACAGAGCAACTAAGTCCATGAGCCACAACTATTGAGCCCATGTGCCGCAACTACTGAAGCTCACGCGCCTAGAGCCCATGCTCCACAACAAGAGAAGCCACGGCAATCAGGAGCCCGCGCACCACAACAAAGAGCAGCCCCGCTCACTGAAACTAAACAAAGCCCGAACGCAGCAACAAAGACCCAACACAGCCAATAAATAAATAAATAAATTTATTAAAAAAAAAAAAAAGGAGAGGAGCAGCCGAGTGAAATGACATATAGGTTATTAATGCTTTCAGTAAGTATGGTCAAAATGTTCTCCAGAACGGATGTTCAAATGTAAATATCCACCAAGAGCAGTGTATGCGTGTGCCAATTTCACCACTCCTATGCCAATACTAGATATTAACATTTTATCACATATATGCCAACCTGCTGCCGGGAGAGGAGAACTGTTTTGTGTTATCTGTTTGCAAGTGGAAAATGATGTATTTTTATCTTTATTAGTTATTTTTATTTCTCTGTATGTGTGATCTACCTATTCAGGTCTTTTGACAACCTATTAGATACTAAGGTCATTAACCTTCTGGGTCCAACACATTGTGCAAATTTTTTCCCCCTACACTTCGGGGAAATCCCCACTGGCTGTACTCATCACTGTATCCCCCACACCTGAAAAACTGCCTGGCACATCATACACAATCAATCAATATGTCAAATGAATACTAAGTGAGTAAATCTGTCTTTTAACTTGATGGTGTTGTTGCCAACTAGGAGTTGTTTTACATAATTCTACCAATCTGCCTTTGCAATCAGGCTTAGAACAGTTCATCCCATGTCAAGAATAGAAAACTGTTTACCCTTTTTTTAATCAGTAATTTTCTGACTTCATATTTTATATTTAATTCACCCAGATTTTATTTTATCTACATTTTAAGGTAGGATTCCATTTTTTTTCAAATAGCCTATTGTTCCAACACAATTTCCAAATTCTTTCTCAACTAACATGAAATGCCACCTGTATAATACTAAATAGTCATATATTTCTAGATTATTCTGTCCCACTGCTCTATTTCAGAGTTACCACTTATTGTTTTGATTATCATACCTTTAATTGTATATTCACTAATACATGTCCCCCCTTAATTTTCTTCTTTCAAAAATTTTTCTACTATATAAGTTCATTCTTCCAAATGAAATTTACAATCATTATGTCAACTTTTCAAAAGGAATTCTGGTTGGAATTATGTAAATTACCAGCCACATGACCTGGTTCAAGTTACTTAATCTCTCTGTTGCTATTTCCCTCACTGGTAAAATGGAGATAATAATACTTAACTCACAGGTTTATGAGAACTAAATGAATAAAGACATAAAAGGTACTATTCTAGAAAGACGTTAACTATTATTATAATTGTTCAAAAATGATAACTATTATTATCATGATTGCTCAATAAATGTTTTTCAGATTGTGCTCCCACAAAATTCAAAGGCTCTTTGAGATACATCAAAGGGTACCATAAAGCATAAGCAATACGAAAAATACATATTTTGTGCCTGCTTCATTTCACTAAGGCCTTGACCCTTGGTAAAATGAAGAGCTGAAGGTGGGAGCTGAGAACTGTAAAAAAACACCAAAGGCTGGTGGCGGGAAGCCTTGAAATTTTTATAAAGATTGGCCCTCCAAGCGGAGAAGACGACTTCTTTCTGGTCAACTTTATGGGCACTAGCATGTGCCCTTCAACTCCTTTTGTTTCCCCACCTCCACAGTTACGACAATACTACTTATCTCTTGATTTCTTTGCAGGAAAACACATACGGACTAGACATCTAAAACGCAGAATACTTTTCAAATGAGATAGTGGGCAGGTACAGAGTATAAATGCTACTGCTAAATATGGACAGACATGCCCAGAATATTATAACCAGTTACCTCCATCAAGTTTCCCACATTACTGTAATGATGGAGGGAGGGGGACTGTTGTGGGTTTTCCCTTGTGAGGAGACCGGCTTTTCGCACGATTGTTAATGACCTGTTCGTTTTTAATTATATTGCTATCAGCATGACATTAGGATGAGGTACAAGTCATACACCTTTTAAGGACCTTAAAAAAAAAAACCATAACTTCCTATACGGAGCTAAAATATGAGAAAACAGAGGCCAAAAGTGACAACATGTCTTGCTAACTGCAAAAGTAGCCAAAGGCCTACACCCCAGGTCTCCTCGTTCCCAGAACCCTGCTCCTTCCACCACACCACACAGCTTCTCACCGATGCCTGCCACGCTTCGAGGTGGGAGGAGTAAAAGCAGCCAGTCCGGCCAAAGCAAAGTCGCTGGAAAACCGAGGGACGGCGCAGTCGAAAGCACATGACTGGCCACTCCTCTCCCCTCCCACCCTCCCCCCTTCCCCGCGCCAGCAGCACGCGCTGCCAACCTCGTCATGTGACCTTCACGCGGCCCCAACGCTCCCCCTGCTAGGCGACTCTTTCCAGCAGCCATTTTGCCGAGAAGTTGTCGTCCGTGCTCACAGCGGAGCGGGACGCCACGAAAACCCGCGGCCAGACTTTACGGGCCGCACACGCGCTTCGAAAGAGTGCTGGGACCGGCAGGGTAGAGCCGAACCTCACTGAACACGTCGCACCCCGGGGCGCCGGGGAAAGCTGTGGGTGCGCCTCGGACGGCGATTGGCTGCGGCGTCCACGTGACGCCATCGCCCCCCACCCTCTCCTTCCCCCCCTACCCACAAAAACAACCAGGCAGACTCTTAACGCCTCGCGCCAAGTACAAGCCCCTGGGCGCGTGGGGACGGACTGGGCGCGTGGCAACCAGGGCGCCTGCGCGTACCTGCCAGGGCAGACCGGAGCGAGCCCACGCGCCGCTCCGCTCACGGGTCCCGGAATCCTCGCGCTGCTGGACCACCCGGCTAGTCATTGGCGGCCAGGTTTGCTCACGTGATCGGCTCAGGCCCGCCCCTAACCTCTAATCACCTGGCACCGTGCTCGAAGCGGCGCCGAAAGTCGTTCGCACGCGGAAAGGGAGGGTAGTTAGAGGACCTCCTTTTAAGCCGTTTTGGGATTACGTTCCTAAAGGGGAAACGAGGAAGCAGGGTCTCAAAACTAAGTAAGCTCACACCTACCGCTTTAACTTCGCGTGCCCCTCCAGGAGCCAGGAACCATCGCCCTTGGGCGCTCCCCGGTGCACGCCGGGATATGTCTGGCGCCCCTCAGTGTGCTGCAGAGCATGCCGGGAAAAGCACCTCTCCCTATTCCCTGGCTCTCACCTCCCTGGTGTTCCTTGCTTGTCCCGTTGAAAGCCCTGTCCTATGGCTGGGATGGAGGCTGTCTGGGTAATTATGGGAGTGTAACTGGGTGTAACAGGCACTTGGAGTCCCCCTTCCCCCACTCGTTGGATCTGTGTGGTTTTAGGGAAACGGCTTAACTTTCCTTCATGGAGCATGCATTTAGTAAGTGCCTGCTGAGTGCCTTTTTGAATATTGAAAAAAAAAGGGGGGGGGGGGCCGGGGGTATTTGCCCACAAGCAAACTATCAGAAGTTAGTGGTCAGGGGGAAAGAATGCTAATTTAAATACAACTTACTACAAACCCCACTCGCAAGAAGAAATAATGCTTTAGAATTTCTTTTGGGATAGAAGACCAGACCTTTCTTGATAAACTACTTGCTACTATTTGGGAAAGTGGAGGTGAGAGGAGCAGGAGGCATTTTAAACCGGCCGGAGATGCAGCCCTACTACATTTTCTGGTTCAACCTAATCTAGCTATGATGTATTAGAACCGAGAAAAACACCATCTACTGATGCTGAGAAACGGTAGTCTTGCATTAGAATGAGTTAATTTTGTAACGTGTTCACAAAACCGACCTCCGGGACAAAAACCTGATATTCTACTCCCAATTAAAACAATTAATATGTGTTCTACCTTAACTCCATTCCTCAGCTTTGCTGATTTCAAAACTTTGTTTTTTCAGTTAACAAAGGGATGATTAAACTGGGGGAATTTGACTAGCACTGGTCAGACTCACAAGAATGCTCATTTATAAGCTAGAAATTAAATGTATTCATTTATAATGTGGTTATCAAGCCAAAGTATATCGTTTGGGGCACTATTTTCTTGTTTCAAGGCACTTGATAAGCCTAATTATCAGAAAATTATTTTCTGACTAGAAAAATAAAAGGGAATTAGATAATCACACATAATAAAATCATTAAATTAAAAGCCTATCTAGGTTAAACTTGAAGTTTATCAAACAGTCCAACATACTTTATTGCATTTAATCCTAACAACAACCCTGAGAGGAAAGTACTATACTAATATTACCATCTTCTGAGACAGTCTTGAGTGGGAAACTGGAAAATGTGTTTTGATGTGTTCTCCAGGCAATTGTGATGCACAACTAGCTGGGGGTTTATTGACTATAGTGGAAAGAGCCCTGGCCTTAAAATGAGACCCGTCTCGGTGAACTTGCAGTTCTTCACTTTCTGTACTTTGACCTTGAACAGGTTTCTTAACATTTTAACCCTTAGTTCCTTTAACTTCAGTTTGGGGCCAACAAATCTAGCCTTTGGATTGTCATAATGAGTCCAACATAAAAATATTTAGAACATCTGTCACAGTCCCTGGTGAATAAGAGGCAGTATATAGATGTGAGTACTAGTTAGTGGTAAAGGTTATATTTTAACCAGCATCCTGTAGTCCATCCAATACAGCATATTCTTGAATCCTTTTTTTCTCCACTATTCAGTTTCTCCCCTAGACAGTGCTAGAGGCACACCAGCGGATTCTTACACTGCAGATTTTTTTTAGATTCCTTGGTGGCTGTTGCCCATCCGTTGGTTCATATTGTTACATTATCTCCCACCTTCATTTCAAGGGTTTTTTTTCATCTTAATATGTCATGTTAAATTGTTGAACTGTAGACATTATTGAAGTAATGATAATACAGAGATGCTTAGAGGGTGGAGGGGGCACCTGTGCCTGCCCTTGAAGAAGGTTAAAAGTTGTTTACATTTTAATACCTCACAGTAAAGACATCCTCAAAACTCACTCTCCCTTCATTTACATAACAGTGTTTTAGACTCTCCCTTCCCAGTCTTAAACATTCTTTTGTCAACCCCTACGTTCCATTTCTTCCGCCATTGCATTAGTTCAACCCTTATCTCTATGAGACCGTACAAATACAAGTATGTGAATATTTCATTATAATGATAATAGCATGTTAAAGTTGATTTCAGAGTACAACACTTGTCATCTATATTGTTTTACAATAGGTTTAGGTAAAAGAATAGGTAATAGGTTTAGGTAATAGGTAAAAAAGGTTTATAATGTCCTACACAGTGAATGCTCTTGGTAAGGATGAGTGAAATAATTTAATGTATCTATTTACTAGAAGTTTTGGCCAGATATTTTACTGAGTGCCGAAGAGTATTAGTAGTAATCTTGGAAGTAGTTGGTCACATTTATGCTATTCTCAAATATTTCTGGTTCTCCCAACTTTAGGAACATGATATCGATATAATTGCTCTTCCTTGCTCCTGTAAAGCTAGGAATGACTACATGAGTTGCTTTGACAATGAACTATGGAAGTGGAAGTGACATGTATCACTTCTGGGAAGAAGCTTTAAATAGCAGCATGCAATTCAGCCATTTTCTCTTTCCTTCTGCCACAGCAGTGTTCCAACTGGTGGTTACTCTGTCAGCCTTGGTCCCATAATATGGATGACAAGAGCAGAGACCCCCTAACCAATTAGCAGTGAAGATGTAGCATGAGCAAAAAATAGCATATGTAGTTTTCAGACACTGAGTTTTGGGATCATCAGTTACCATGCATAATATAACCACCCTGAATTATACAGAAATGGAGGAAATTACAAGAGATGCCCAAAATCCATTTTGTTCAAGGAAGACTTCAATTGCCAGTGTCCACCATGTGGTACAAATTTAGAAACATAGGAGAGTGGAAGACTCTAGCAGCATGAGGGGACAACTGCCTGAGGGTGATGTAAAAGAAGAGCCTGAAAAAAGAACATTCTTTAAAACTTTGCCTTTCATCTCCCCAGTATATGACCCATTCTTCATAGATCAGCCAAAGTGATCTTTTAAAAATATTAGTGAGGGACTTCCTAGGTGGCGCAGTGTTTAAGAATCTACCTGCCAATACAGGGGACACAGGTTCAATCCCTGCCCCAGGAAGATACCACATGCCATGGAGCAACTAAGCCCATGCGCCACAACTATTGCACCTGCACTCTAGAGCCCATGAGCCACAACTATTGAGTCCATGTGCCACAACTACTGAAGCCCTTGTGCCTAGAGTCCATGCTCTACAACAAGAGAGGCCACCGCAATGAGGAGCCTGTGCACCATAATGAAGAGTAGCCCCTGCTCACTGCAACTAGAGAAAGCCCGTGTACAGCAACAAAGACCCAACACAGTCAATTAAATAAATAAATAAATAAATTTATTAAAAAAAATATTAGTGAGATACTATGATCCCCTGCTTGAAACTGACCAATGTTTCATATTGCACTTAAGGTAAAATCCACACTCTTTACCTTGGCCTGTGAACCCTAACTGATGTAGCCCTTGCCTACTTATAATTTTGTGGTTTATGCACTCAATCGTTATTATCACACCCACTTTATGTCCTTCAAGCTGATTGTGCCTTCAACCTGGAATGAAATCCATGTGGATGGATCCTTCTTAATGGTTCTCATCAGCTCAAATGTCACTTTCTAAAAGAAATGTCTTAACTGACTACCCTATCTAAAGTAGACTCCCTCCATCCACCAGTCACCTGTATTTTATCACCCTGTTTCATTTTCTTTATGGGACTTCTCATTACCTAACATTTGTTTTATTGTTTCCCTCCTGCCTCTACCCAAGAGAATGTAAACTTCATGAGAAGTTTACTCCTCTTTATTCTCAACATCTGGAATAGTATCTGGCATATAAAAGACAGTCAGCAAGAAAGTATTTACACACCATATATCTGATAAGGGTTTAATATTGAGAATATATAAAGAATTCCTACAACTCAACAACAAAACAAAACCAAAAAAACTCAATTAAAAATAGGCAAAGGATTTGAATAGACATTTCTCCAAAGAAGACGTACAGATGACCAATAAGCACATGAAAATATGCTCACCATCACTAATCTTTAAAGAAATGCAAGTTACAACCACGAGATATCACTTCACACCCCTTATGATGGCTACTATTTTTTAAAAAAACAGAAAATAACAAGTGTAGGCAAGGATGTGAAAAAATTGGAACTCACGTGTTGTTGTGGAGGTTTTAAATGGTGTAGCCACTATAGAAAACAGGATGGCAGGTCCTAAAAAAACTGAAAATATACTACCATGTAATCCAGCAATTCAAAAGAATTGAAAGTAAGGTCTTGAAGAGATGTTTGTACACCCATGTTCATAGCAGCACTATTTAGAATAGCAAGAGGTGGAAACAACCCAAGTGCCCACAGACGGATGAATGGGTAAGCAAAATGCAATATATACATTCAGTGGAATATTATTCAGCCTTAGAAAAGGATAGAAAATCTGATATATGCTACAACATGGATGAATATTGAGAATATTATGCTACATGAAAAAAAGCCAGTCACAAAAAGACAAATACTTTATGTTTCCACTTATATGAGGTATCTAGAGTAGTCAAATCCATAGAGACAAAGTAGAATGGTGGTTGCCAGGGGTTGGATGGAGGGGGAGATGGGGAACTGTTGTTTAAAGGATATAGTTTTTCAGTTTTGTAAGATGTAAAGAGTTGTGGAGCTTGCACAACAATATGAATATACTTAACACTATGGAACTGTGCACTTAAAAATGGTTAAGATTGTAAATTTTATGTTATATATTTTACTGCAGTTTTTTTAAAAAGACAGAAGATATCTGTTGACTGAATGAAAGAATGAATGAATATATATGTTAAGACTTAACATTTCTGATACTTATTTACCATTTCAACTTCACTGGACTTTACTTCTAATTGTTACTAGTATTGAGTATTTTTGTGAGAGAGAGACAGAGAGACAGTTCTCCACACTGCTCTCACATTTATCTTACTTTTCTGAAGCACAGATCTCATCATAGAATGCCTCCATTTAAAAACCATTGATAAAGTCCAACTTACCAAACTTTTTTTTATGGTTAGTGTTATTGTATCTTGTCCAAGTGATCTTTGCCCACCCCAACTTATAAAGGCTGTCTTCTGTTTTCGGGGAAGAAGTTTTATAGTTTTAGCCTTTACATTTTAGTCTAATATCTACCTCAAATTAATACCAGTGTATGGTATGAGGTAGGGGTTGAGGTTCACTTTTTTCCATAAGGATATTAAATTTATCCAACACTATTTGTTAAAGACTATTTTTTCTCCTTCAAATTACCTTGGCACCTACATTACTTACCTATCACTGTGTAACAAATTACCCCCAAAACTTAGCAACTTAGCAGGGTTTTTTAATTTCGGGGAGGGGGAGGGGTGCTGTGCAGCTTGCAGGATCTTAGTTCCCTGAGCAGGGATTGCACCTGTGCCCCCTGTCAGTGAATGCTCAGAGTCCTTACACTGGACCACCAGGGAATTCCCTTTTCGGCTTTTTTTTTTTTTTTGGCCTGTAGCAGCTTTAAACAGCAATATTTATTACCTCATAGTTTCTGTGGTTAAGGAACCTGGACACATTTTACATGGGTGCCCTGGAATAAGGTTTCTCATGAGGTTGCAGCCACGCTGTTGGCCATGGCTTCAGTCTCATCTAAAGGCTTGATTTGAAGGGAGGGGAGTCTGCTTCCAAGCTTGCTCTCATGTGATTCTTGGCAGACCTTGGTCCCTGGACACATGGGCCTCTCCACAGGGCTGCCTTACAACATGGCAACTAGCACTTTAACAATAGCAAGCCTTTTAAGAAAGAAAGAGTGCCCCCAAGATGTAAGCAATAATATTTTTTAAGCCTCACCCCAGAAGTAACATCCTGTCACTTCTGTCAGTGCACACTCAAGGGAGGAGAATACATAAGGGTGTGAATACCAGGAGAGAGGAGTCACTGTGTGCCATCTCAGACGCTGCCTACCACAGCATCCTTTTTCAAAAATATATTTTCTGTATATGTTTTGGGTCTATTTCTAGGCTCTATTCTGTTCAATTGACCTGTTTATTTGTTCATATACTAATGCTATGTTGCCTTGATTTCTGTAGCTCTATAGTAAGTCTTGAGGTCAGGTGGTATAAGTCCTTCAACTATATCTTTTTCAAAATTGTTTTGACTATTCTAAGTTCTTTGTATTTTCGTATAAATTCTAGAATCAGCTTGTCAGTTTCTATGAAAAACCTGCTGGTGTTTTAACTGGAATTACATTAACTCCATAGATTAATTTGTGAATTATCTAATTATTATCTTAATAATATTGTTTTCCAATCTATTAACATGTAGTAATAATATGTGTATCTGACAAAGGACAAATATCTGGAATATATAAAGAACTCCTATAATTCAATAATAACAAGACAGCAACCCAATATTTTTTAAATGGGCAAAAGACTTGAACTGACACTTAACAAAGAACATCTACAAATGTCTAATAAGCATATGAAAAGATGCACAATACTTAATTACTAGGGAAATACAAATTAAACCCACAATAAAATAACCCTTCATGCCTTCCAGAATATCTAAAATTAAAAACACTGACAAGAACAAGTGCTGGCTCGATTTGGGGCAAGTAGAACCCTCATACATCGCTGCTGGAAGTGTAAAATGGTACAATCCTTTGGAAGTAGTTTGACAATTTCTTATAAATTGTAACATATACCTATCCTATGACCCAGAAATTCAAATTTCTAGGTATTCGCTCAAGAGAAATGAAAACATATAGCTACAAAAAAAAGTGTTGTATAAAAATTTTTATAACAGCTTTTTTCATAATCATCAAAAACTACAAACAACCCTAATGTCCATCAACAGATAAGTGGATAAACAAATTGATTATCAATTATTTTACTGTTGGACTCAACAATAAAAATGAACCACTAATATATGTAAAAACAGGTGAATCTCAAAACACACGTTGAGCAAAAGAAACCAGACATATAATTATATACACTCTATGATTCCATTTATACGACATTCTAGAACTGACAAAACTAACGTACAATGCGGTAAAATAAAGATGGCCCAAATTCTTTGTCACTATCTGCATCAAAAGGTGGGCTTTATTTCTCCTTTGAATTTGGGCTGGCCTTGTGATTACTTTGACATATAAAATACAGCAGAAGTGATGCTGTGCCAGTTTAGAGTCTAGTCTTTAAAAGGGCTGGCAGCTTACACTTCCTCCTTCTTGGAACCCATGCTGTGAGGAAGCCCAAACAGCCATGTGGAAGAAAAATGAGACCCATAACTGGCAGTCCTAGCTGAGATACCAGCCAAGAGCCAATCCCAACTTGCCAGCCACGTGAGTGAGTCGTCTTCGAAGTGGATTCTCTAGTTTCAGTCAAGCTATTCAGCTGATGCCACAGAGAACAGAGCCAAAGTGATTCCACAAAACCCTGACCAACTGCAATATCATGAGCAAATAAATGATTTTTGTTGTTTTAAGTCACTAAGTTTGGGGGTGGTTTTACATATCAATAAATAACCAAAACATGTAATAAAAAGCATATCAGTAGTTGCCTTGGGGGGATCAACTGCAAAGGGCACAAGAGGAGTTTCAGGGGTAGTGGAAATGTTCTATATCTTTAAAAATGGGACCTAATTAAACTTAAAAGCTTTTTGCGCAGCAAAGGAAACCATCAACAAGATGAAAAGACAATCTATGGAATGAGAGAAAATATTTGCAAATCATATGACTGACAAGTGGCAATATCCAAAATATATAAACATCTCATACAACTCAATATCAAAAAACCAAACAACCCAAATAAAAATGGGCAGAAGAGGGAATTCCCTGGCAGTCCAGTGGGTAGGACTCAGCACTTACACTTCAGGGGGCCCAGGTTCGATCCCTGACAGGGAACTAAGATCCTGAAAGCTGTGTGGCGAAGCCCAAAAAAAAAAAATTAAAAAAAAAAAAAAATGAGCAGAAGATCTGATCTGAATAGACTCTTCCAAAGAAGATACTCAGATGGTTAACAGGCACAAGAAAATGTGTTCAATGTCGCTAATCATCAGAGAAATGCAAATCAAAACCACGATGACGGGATTTCCCTGGTGGTCCAGTGGTAAAGAATCTGCCTTCCAATGCAGGGGATGCAGGTTCGATCCCTGGTCAGGGAACTAAGACCCCACATGCTGTGGGGCAACTAAGCCTGCGCACCGCAGATACCGAGCTCTCACACCTCAACTAGAGAGCCTGAGTGCCACAAACCACAGAGTCCAAGCACCCTGGAGCCCGTGCACCACAACTAGAAAGAGAAAACCTGCACGCAGCAACTAGAGAGAAGCCTACGCACCAGCAAAGAAAGATCCCGCATGTCTCAATGAAGCTCCTGCATGCCACAACTAAGACCCAACACAGTCAAAAATAAATAAATAAATATTTTAAAAATTAAAAAAAAAAAACCCACAATGAGATATCACCTCACACCTATCAGAATGACTATCACCAAAAAGTATGCAAATAACAAATGTTGGAGAGGATGTGGAGAAAAGGGAACGCTTGTACAGTGTTGATGTGAATGTAAGTTGGTGCAGCCACTATGGAAAACACTATGGAGATTCCTTTAAAAACTAAAAATAGACCTACCATATGATCCAGCAATTCCACTCCTGGGTATATATATGGTAAAAATGAAAACACTAATTCAAAAAGATACGTGTACCCCAAAGTTCACTGCAGCATTATTTACAATAGCCAATATATGGAAGCAACTCAAGTGTCCCTCAATAGATGAATGGATAAAGATGTGCCGTGTGTGTGTGTGTGTCTATGTGTATAAAATGGAATTTGTATATAATTGAATATATAGAGAGGAATATTATTCAGCCATAAAAAAAGAATGATATTCTGCCATTTGCAACAACTTGGATGGACCTAGAAGCTATTATGCTTAGCAAAGTAAGTCAAAGACAAATACTGTATGATATCACTCATATGTGGAATCTAAAAAATAAAACAGGGACTTCCATGGTGGTCCAGTGGCTAAGACTCTATGCTCTCAATGCAGGGGGGCCAAGTTTGACCCCTGGTCGGGGAACTAGATCCCACGTGCCACAACTAAGAGTTCACGTGCCACAACTAAAGATCCCACATGCCACAACTAAGATCACAAGTGCTGCAGCTGGAGAACTCGAGGTATGGGAGGGGGCAGGGGGTGAAGGGGAAACTGAGACGAAGCCAGAGAGTAGCACAGACATATATATACTACCAACTGTAAAATAGTCAGTGGGAAGTTGTTGTATAACAAAGGGAGTCCAACTCGAGGATGGAAGATGCCTTAGAGGACTGGGGCAGGGAGAGTGGGGGGGACTCGAGTGGGGGGAGTCAAGGAAGGGAGGGAATACGGGGATATGTGTATAAAAACAGATGATTGAACCTGGTGTACCCCCAAAAAAATAAAAAAATAAAATAAAAATAAAAAACAAGTGCTGCAGCTAAGACCCATCACAGCCAAATAAATAAATAAGTTTTTTTTTAAGTTTAAAAGAATAAAGTAAAAAAAATAAAAAATAAAACAAATGAATGTATATAGCAAAACAGAAACACACTCACAGATATAGAAAACTAGTGGTTACCAGTGGGGAGAGGGAAGCGGGGGAGAGGGACAAAATAAGGGTATAAGAGTAAGAGATACAAACTACTGTGTATAAAATAGATAAGCAACAAGGATATGTTCTACAGCACAGGGAATTATAGCCATTATCTTGTAATAACTTTTAATGGAGTATAATCTGTAAAAATACTGAATCACTATGCTGCATACCCGAAACTAATATTATAAATCAACTATACACACATAAATAAACAAACAAAATATTGGACAATTTTGAAAAAAGAAATGTTTTATATCTTGATTGGGGCAGCAGTTATAAGGATGTATACACTTATCAACTCTTTGAACCATGGTCTTAAAATCTATATATTAGAATGTAAGTAAATTATATCTAATGAAATTGCTTTAGGGACTTCCCTGATGGCACAGTGGTTAAGAATCTGCCTGCCAACGTAGGGCACATGGGTTCGATCCCTGGTCCAGGAAGATCCCACAGGCCACGGAGCAACCAAGCCTGTGCGCTGCAACTATTGAGCCTGCATGCTGCAACTACTGAAGCCCGCATGCCTAGAGCCCATGCTCTGAAATAAGAGAAACCACCGCAATGAGAAGCCCGCTGACCACCATGAAGAGTAGCCCCTGCTCAACACAACTAGAGAAAGCCCACGCACAGCAACAAAGACCTAACGCAGCCAATAAATAAATAAATAAAATTTTTTTTTTAAAAGAGAGAAATTGCTTTAAAGAAAGAAAAAAAAAAACTTCAGGGGAATTCCCTAGCAGTCCAGTGGTTCGGACTCTGCATTCTCACTGCCAAGGGCCTGGGTTTGATCCCTGGTCGGAGAACTAAGATCCCACAAGCCTCGCGTAGTAAGGCCAAAAAAGAGGAGGAAAAAAAAAAAAAACTTTGAAGATTCTCTATTAACTAGAAAATTAAATTATCGGCTTGCTGGTAGACTCCTCACAAATTAGCCCTAGGCTGAATTCCCCAGATATTCCCTTCCCACCCTTTACACTAAAGCTAAACAAAATGATTTTCAGTTCCACATGAGCCTAGGCCTCCTGAAGTTGTTCTGTCTTCCTGGCATGTCACTCTTTCCGATTTCAGGCTGCTGAAGTCCCAGTCATCCTGTGACGCCCACCCACCTTTACCCACCCTTGTGCTGAGACAGTCTTAGTCACCACCTCCTCTTGCTCGCAGAACACTTTGTGAATAGTCTTATTATAAAACTTATCACATTCAATTGTAAATTTTTGTTTACATAAATGTTTCTCTCCTTCACCAGACCCTGACTTCCTTCAGGAAAGAGACAACTTCTGATTCATCTTTGTATCACCATAATCTAAGTGCCAGGAAGGTAACAGATACTCAGAAATGGTGAATGGATTATGGTACATTAGCCAGGGTCTCCTTTTGCTTCTCTTATTGCTTTACTGCTTTTCTCCAGCCCTCTGTGGTACAGGAGAGTCTCCATCCACTGCCATCCTCCACGGTCTGCTTTCATCTCTCTCTCTCTCCCCCCTTCCCTTTTGGCAGTCTCTAAAGGCTCACCCAACATCATGGCTGCAACCATTTCCTTCACTGCAGATAGCTCCAAAAGTTATTCATTATCAGGAAATGTTTACTAAGCGTTAAGTACTAAAGGCTGGAATGCAAGGATTTACAAAGGATTCTACTGGACTTAGGGATCGGAAGAGTGTTCAATGTTGAAGACAAGAGAGAGAAAGGAATCAAATATCTTCAAGAAACTGAGCTTGTGTGCCCTAGAGAACGAGGAAGTATCATCAAATGGGAAAGTATAAAGGAGGAGTTGGTTTGGGAGAAAAATATGCATTTTGTCTTCATTAGGTGTCATACTATTACATTCAAGTGAAACGACTATAAATGGAGATGTAGAATTTTGTGCATTTATAAATGCCTCCCCACAAAAAATATACATATAATTTTTACATATATACTATATATATAAATATATATGTGTGTGTATATATGTATATATATTGCCCTCATGAGGCACTGAGGTGACAACATAAATCAAAGAATTCCATAAATATAAAATTGCAATGTATAATAAATGCTGCAAAAGAGGTACATATTCCTATGAAAGCATGTAGTAGGAGGAATTGACCAGCTCAAGGAAATTGGCACTGATAGCTGAGGAAGAATGGAAGCTGACTAGGGGATGAGGTGGGAGAAAGGTTCTAGGCAAAAGGACCAGCATGTGCAAAAGCCTACAACATAGAGACAGAAAGTAGATTAGTGGTTGCCAGGGGCTGATGGGGGGAAGGGGGGGAAATGGAGTGCCTGCTAATGGGTATAGAGTTTCTTTTTGGGGTGATGAAAATGTTCTGAAATGGGGTGGTGGTAACTGTTGCACAACTTTGTGAATACACTAAAGCCCACTGAATTGTATACCTTATTTTTTTCTTAATATTTATTTATTAGCTGCACTGGGTCTTTGTTGCTGCACACAGGCTTTCTCTAGTTGCAGCGAGCGGGGGCTACTCTTCATTGTGGTGCGTGGGCTTCTCGTTGGGGTGGCCTCTCTTGTTGCAGAGCATGGGCTCCAGGCACATGGGCTTCAGTAGTTGTGGCACATGGGCTCAATAGTTGTGGCTCGTGGGTTCTAGAGCACAGGCTCAGTAGTTGTGGCGCACAGGCTTAGTTGCTCCTTGGCATGTGGGATCTTCCCGGACCAGGGCTCAAACCCGTGTGTCCTGCATTGGCAGGCGGGTTCTTAACCAGTATGCCACCAGGGAAGCCCCATGAATTGTATACTTTAAATTTTATTTATTTACATGAATTGTATACTTTAAAAGGATGAATTTTGTGGTATGTGAATTATATCTCAATTTTTAAAATAGAAAAAAAATTACAATAACAATGAGGATTTTAAAAAAGAAAAAAAGGAGGAAGATGAATGCAAGTTAAACATCACCAGTAACAAACAGCCTGTGTCAGACAGGCCACAGCATCCTCAAGAAACTAAAAGAAGGGCAGCGTGGCCACAACACAGAATGAAAACAAGCATGACGCATGAGTGAGGCTGAAGAGGTGAGAACAGAGAATGGAGCCATACTTAGAGAAATAACAGGACGGTACAAGAGCCAAAGGAGATCCCAGGGCACGGATAGAGAAACAGATTAAGAGGTTGCACAGTGAACCTCCCTCCATGCCCACAACCAAGGAGTAGAAAGAAAGAAATGGAATCTGTAAGGGTGTTAGACAAAGAAGCCCCAGGGAAGAAGAAGAAACAGCACAACAGACTGCACTCAGGCCAAGAGAGGAGAGGATTCCACAGAGCAGATGACAGTCAGCAATACTGACCGCTGCAAAGAGGCTCAAGAGGACAGAAATCAAGAGAAGTCCTTTGAATCTGGAGATGGGTGACCACAGACACAGCCATGTGAGAGTGGGGGTTGGGGGAGAGAGCCAGATGGCGGAGGGATAATGAGAGAGTGAGTCACGAAGACATGGAGGCACACAGTATTTGGCAGTGAAAGGAGGAGGAAAATGGGACAGTAGCTTAAAGAGACCGGGGTCACATGGAGGCCTTTTTCAAAATAGGAGAGACCTGAGTGTGTTTGAGAATGAGAAATGGGAGCCAGAAAAAAGGAATCAATTTAAATTATGAGGAAGAAAAGAATTCATTCAACAAGTTCCCCTGAGGAGATGGGGGAGGATGGAATCAAAACACAGGTGGAGAGCACACACTTAGAAAAGACAGTCTTTTACTCTGAGGGAGGCAGTGATGGACAGTGACAGAGATATTCTTTAGGTGAAGAGGAGTTTGGATAATGGAGTGAGTTCATGTCATTAGCCTCTGTGTTCTCAGTAATATTAAGAGCTAGTGTTTACTAAACATATGGACACCAAGTGGGGAAAGTGGGGAGGGTTGGGGGGGATGAACTGGGAGATTGGGATTGCCATATATACATTACTAATAAGAAAAAAAATTACCAAACTGCACACCCTAAATATATGCAGTTTATTGTATGTCAACTGTATCTCAATAAAAGTTCTTAAAAAAAAAAAAAAAAAAAGAGCTAGTGTTTACTAAGCATTCACCATGGTACTGGCCTAAACATCCCCTAGTCAGTTTCTACTCTTCCTCAGCTATCAGTGCCAATTTCCTTGAGCTGGTCAATTCCTCCAATTTCCTTGAGCTGGTCAAATCTTCACAACTACCTCATAAGATAGGTACTGTGGTTATCCCCATGTTACAGTGAAGGAAGCAGAGTCACCAAGAAGTGAAATAACTTCAATGAGATCCCACAGGTAATAGACGATAGAACTTACATTTCTACTTGTGAGGTAGGAAGGGAGTGAGGGGATTTGCCCAGATTAAAAGAGGAAGTGGTGGAAAAGAAAGGAAAAAGGGAAACTGGGGACTTGAAGAACATTAGGAAAGTTTAGAATAGTCAAAGTGAAAAGTATGCTACCGAGGGGGTGATTCAAGTTAGACCTCTTCCAGAGCGGCAATCCCATCTTTCCCCCATGGAGAGAGCCTCTGCCCTTGAAGACTCCACAATCGAGATTTGATTAATTCTTCACTCAGTTTTAGGTGATTCAGCCCCTCCTTTCAAGTTCCTGGGCTCTGGGTCTGCCCATTGGACAGGATTCTCCTAGTAAAGCTGAAGATGGCAGAGAACTATTCTGACTGTCAGAGATGGGGCCCAAAGCCACCCATACACCTGGGCAGCTTTATTGAGCCTATAAAGCACATGTTTTATATTGGCATTAAATTGGCATCTCAGTAGGCCCTATGTTTCAAGGAAGATTTTCTAAAAGTGAGTTAAAGAGGAACAGAAAATTTCTTGCTGAGATTGTTCCTGTAGCCCTTACCACAGGTAACAAACCTGCTTTTTCAAAACCAAATTTGAACTTGCTAAAAACTTTTTATATGTTCCATAATTATTTACATCACCAAGGAAACAGAAGACTTTACAAGAAGCCAAACTGTCTCTATTCTCTTCCTCAAATGTCAGTGGTATGTTGGCAAAGATTCTTAGAGGAGTGAGAACAGAAAAGCGGCAGCACTAACAAGCCAAAAACTTCCTCATATAGAGACATCAATCAAAAAATGTCACAACCCAAATTTTATTTCACAGAAAGGCAAATTGGATTTAGAACAGTTCCCAGGCAAACTTGCATCATTGGTATTATTTCCTCCAGCAATATGTATTAGTATTTTTTCACATCAAAACATTGTGAAGAACACCCAACTTCCTAATTATAATTCTCTTGAAATATCAACATTCACACGATTCAATATTCCAGCTCCCATGCGCATGTAGAGCTGGATTGATGAGGTTTCATGACTCGAAAGGATAAATACTGGCACAAAGGCATACAAGCAAGGCAGCCTGGATATTCAGCTAGACAACCAATTGGGAATCAAACTCAGATGCAAAGATGTAGAGATCCATTGTTCCTGAGATGCGAACAAGGAGCAAACACAGCACAGAATGGAACTGGGTTTAAGAATGTGTCATGTGAATCCGCCTACGGACAGCTCTGGGAACTGTTCCTGAAATGGGAGGAGGCTGTCATCACCTCTCCCTCGGTAGCACCATGTGCCACAGAAATGATTTTCGTTTTGGAAGTGCATTTTGATATGCTGCCTCCCTTCCCTCATTTCCCTCCTCCCCACTCTGGGAAACAAACTTGATGCTCACTAACCTCTGCATCTGCTGTCAGAGGAAGGAAGTAGGGGGAGTTTTACAATCCCCTGGGAAGCAAGGCTGCCCCTGCCATCACCCAGGCGGTAGTGCTCTCTGCCTCCTCCTGGTGGATGTGGAGGGAAGACTGATTCCTTGCAGTGAGGTGTAAACAGATGAATTGTGGGCAATTGAGAAGACCTCCAATGGAGGTCAGTTCAGAAAGACCGATGGGTAAGCTTTGATCTGCTTCCTCATTCCTTGTGGACAGACATAAGAGGAGTGATGAATGGCAACATCCAGTCCTTTCCTGGAAGAGAAGGCTACAGGTTCTCTAACTGCACTGTGTGAAGGCTCGGGAAAGGTCAGCCGCACTTGCATCACAGCATACTTGAGTTTAGGTTGTCAAAGCCATTATATTAACAGCTAACTATTGTTATCCAGCCACAGTGCCTGGGGTTCCTCACACATGAGCAAGTGGTCTCTTATAACAGAAGAAGGTCTTCTTCTAATTATCCTTCCTAATCAGAGCTAGATGTTATGCATCCACACGTGCAAGTAAATCACAGATTGAGGATACTTGTGATCATGCCACCTGACTATCTACAGGTCTTTTCGAGAAGATTTTATATAGTCCTGCAGCCCCACCAAGAGTCTGCCTCTGCTAGCAGAACAAGAAGGTACCTACAGATTCTAAAGCCTTTCTCCCATTCCTTTTGCTCCTTGGACAGACTAAAACCCTCCTCTTGATTTTAATGTTGTATTTCATTCCCTCTTAGTCACTGCTTTGCTACATAGATTCTGATCGTTAGGTCTCTACCAGAAATCGGCTCTTATTTTCTCTTGGTCATCTCTCCTGTTCCCCTCTCCTATTGGTTTAGAATTATCTCACTATAATCACACAGAGGCCCTCCTTGCTACTCCATTATTTATTCCTATAGCATTTTCAAGTTCATCCTGCTACGAGCACACACACACACACACACACACACACACACACACACTCAGTATTTATATGGGGTCCAGATGTTCTGGGCCCAAGTAGATTTATTCTAAATGGATATGCAGAGCTTGCACCTATAGCTCTTAGGGAATTCTCAGGGAACCCTAACCCCAGAATACTTGCTTAACTGAATGAACGGAGAGCAAACTTGTGAGTTGTGAATACTAGAGGTGGATCACTGTCCACAAAGCAGAAAACAACACCCATCGAAAGGACAGACTTCATGTCAACCCCAGGGATCCAGCAGTTGTTTTCCAAGTTCTCATTAACATTTCCTACTGGCCTAGGGTGTAGGGAAATTCTGAAATGGTACTAATAGCACCCTTTCTGAGGGATGGAAAGCTTATGCATTGGGGAAAGCAATTTCATCTTAGTTCACAGCCATCACAAGTACCACGTGTTGTCATTTGCAATATGCAAAGCCCTTTATAAATGAGAGCTGATCTTGACAGTGTCCTAGTGAAAAGGCCAGAGACAATGTTCTTATCTCCACTTTACAGATGCAGAAGATTCCTAAAGGTTTACTCATTTATCCAGGGTCAAGCAAGACACACGAGAAAACAAAGCAGAATAAGAGGAGATAAAACTCAAGAAAGAAAGAGATAATGTGAACTGCCTTCAAAGATCTTCCGGCATCTCAGCCCTACAATGCAGGGGACCCTCTGCCAGTTTGGGGGCGGGGGAGTGCACAAGTCCACTCAGCTCTGCTAGTCTCCCCAGCTGTGAACTCCCAGACCACGTGGCGGAGGAAACCTGGGAAGGTAGCCCCCAGCGCTTCCCAGAGAGCTGGGCTGTGGAAACACTGGGCTTTATCTTTAATTAAAACTGCAAGCTTCCCTCTTTACTTTCTTATGCATATTTAATGAGTCACTAAACACTGTTAACCAGGAACTCAGGTCTACATTATCATGCACAGAACGCTGCCTTTCTGTCTTTCCCTCCCCCCCCATACTCCCAGTTTTCTCTGCCCTGCTGCTGCTGCTACTGTTGCTGTTTGCCTTTTTCTCCTTCCTCACCATCACTCACTTCCTCTTTCTCTTTTGCATGAGTCTTTCTCTCCCCACTCCTCCTCCTTGCTGTTTTCCTCCTGTGCTCCTGGAGAAACCAAACAGCTCCACTGTAAGGACTCCGTGAAACACAAGGAACAGGCTGCAGTTGACTGACCTGGTGAGTGGAAGATATCACAGGAAACCTCGCTGATATTCTAAGGGCCAGTCATCCTGCGCTGGTCTGGAGTTTCCCTGCTGTCCTATTGGCAGCAACTCCAGGGAGTCCAGATGGTCCTAGAAAAATCTCTGGCCCAACGATAAAAAAGCAGAATTGATTTTAAGCCCCTAGAAATGTTGAATTGCTGTTTACAGACTCTGGAATTGGGTTGAATCTGGGACCCTTGATAGCTCGAATGTGACCTAAATCTACAGGGAGTCCCATGTGTTCTTACCCAAGGGTCTCGAAACCCTGGGCACAGTCAGGAGCTGCCTGGCATGGTGCTGATGGCAGGAACATCAGGGCAGGCCTTAAGACTGGGGGAGACATGAGCCAGTCCTTGGAGTGGGGGAGGGGACAGCCCAGAGGCTTCCAGCCAGAAAGACATAAGCTTCAGGAGAAGCTCCTCTACACCCCCAGGACCTCAGGAAGGGATAGCACTGGACTGAACACTTCATCCACACATTTGTTCTCCTGCATGGTGCCAAAATGCTGTCCTGAGTCCAGCGCAACAGACAAGAGCACATGCACGCATCCCCTCCTTGTGGAGAAAGGTGCTCCTCCTGGGGCTGGGAGACGATTATATTCCACTTTAACATTTGTTTTAAAATAGTATTATAGGACTTCCTAGGTGGCACAGTGGTTAAGAATCCGCCTGCCAATGCAGGGGACACGGGTTCGATCAATCCCTGCTCCAGGAAGACCCCACATGCTGTGGAGCAACTAAGCCCGTGCACCTGCGCTCGAGACCGCGAGCCACAACTACTAAGCCCACATGCCACAGTTACTGAAGCCCGTGCACCTAAAGCCCATGATCTGCAACAAGAGAAGCCACCGCAATGAGGAGCCCACATACTGCAACGAAGAGTAGCCGCCATTCGCCACAACTAGAGAAAGCCCGTGTGCAGCAATGAAGACCCAACACAGCCAATTAAATAAATAAATAAATATAATTTAAAAAAATAAATAATAGAATATAATATTATAGTATTATAGGGGGACTTCCCTGGTGGTGCAGTGGTTAAGATTCTGTGTAACCAATGCAGGGGGCCCGGGTTCGATCCCTGGTCAGTGAACTAGATCCCATATGCATGCTGCAGCTAAAAGTTCACATGCCTCAACTAAGGAGGCAGCACAACCAAATAAATAAAATATAAAAATAAATTTAAAAATAAAATAGTATTATAGGGACTTCCCTAGTGGTTCAGTGGCTAAGACTCCACGCTCCCAATGCAGGGGGCCGGGGTTTAATCCATGATCGGGGAACTAGATCCCGCATGCCACAACTAAAGATCTCGAGTGCCGCAACTAAGACCCAATGGAGCCAAATAAATAAATAGTATTATAAAAGGTAACAATATGTCCTTTATGGAGCCCATTTTCCCCTTCCTCACCCCAATATGAGTGGACATTTGCAGCTAAGAGAAAGATTACAGCAGTGAACAGGCAGGAGCAGAAGCCAGGAGCCAGCCCTGAGTCGCCAGCCTTAATGTTAGAGTAGAGGAACTGCCAGAGCAGCTGAGAGGAAGAGAATCTAAAAGACAAACAGGGAGAAGAATTTTCTTACCCAAATGATAATGAGAGTTGAAGTATCTGAGATCCCTAAAGGCAAATTACATAGCCTATGGGCAAAACGGCACCCATCCTGACAGCAGAACTTTCTGGTGAAAATAAGCTGCAGACTGGGTTAGAACAATCCAGTAGAGAAATCTGACTTCTTCATCCACGAAATTACTCTAGGAATTTGGCTGCAGAACATGGTTGAGGCAGCACAAACCCAAAATCACAGAGCTAAGAAGAAACATAAAGATCATTCAGAGGTTTGGGGGTTTTTGGTTTCTATTTTTGTTTTTTGTTTTTGTTTAAACAGGAATAGGATCTATCAGGTTGGAGGGGCTGCAGACAGACTATTTCAAGCCAGAGAGGTTAGAGGGACCAGGAAAGGAAGTCCTGATCCTGGCAACCCCAGCAATAGTCCTGATCTTTCTAGGACTGGAGGTAACACAGAAAAAAACAGAAGGGAAGAAATTCAGCCTTTCTGGGGCTTTTGCATGCTCTGGGAAAGCTGTGTCTGTGGGAAAAGATCAACGGCCTGGATGTAGTCACAGGCTAAGCGTTAGAACAAGCTCTAAGTGGGAACGAGTTCTCTCTTAATTCAGAAGAATCCCCTTTATGTATCTGCCATGTATATACTTCTCCCTTCTGCTTACATAGCATTTGCTTTAAGACAATGATTCTCAAGGGGGTGGAAGATGGGGGGAAAGCACAGCAGATTCCCCTGGGTAGGCAAGAAAGAAAGGTGCTATGGGCGTTTACAGTTTGTAAAGTTTCCCAGCTGACTCTGATATGTTCCTCTCTCTGCCTCTTTGAGAACCACTGCTCTAGAAGTCAACTGGAGGAAAAGAAAGAAAGGCTGTTCATCTGTGGGGATCAGCGTGCCTTCTGCTGGTCCACCTAGAGTGGTAGCAAAGGGAATATGGTTTAAATCGTTATCATATCAATGGTGCATCCAATCTGGAATGATCCCAAACTCTTTGTCTTAATCCATTCGGGCTGCTATAACAGAATATCATAGACTGGGTGGCTTATACACAACAGAAATTTATTTCTCATTATTCTGGAGGCTAGGAGACCAAGATCAAAGCACCAGCAGATTTGGTATCTGGTGAGGTCTCACTTCCTGGTTCACAGACAGATGTCTTCATGCTGTGTCTTCACATGCAGGAAGGATTAAGGGAGCTCTCTAGAGCTTTTATAAGGGCACAAATCTCATTTACAAAGGTTCCACCCTCATGACCAAGTCACTTCCCAAAGGATCTACCTTCCGATACCTCACATTGGGGATTTCAACATCTGAATTTTGGGAGACACAAACATTCAGTCTATAGCACTCTTCAGTCAACCTCAAAATCATTTTAGCACCACCCCAGGAATTTCATGTTAAGATGTAAGAACCTTACAAGGAGATAACGGTCCAAACTAAATCTTCTCTCCTCCGAAATTAGAGAGATTATTATATGATTATTATATTATGAAAAAGATAGTAGACTTGTTCTTGATTTATTAATTCAGTTGCTCAACAAGCATTTATTTAAGACTGTATTAGCTCTCTATTTCTGCTATAACAAATTACAGCAAATTCAGTGGTTTAAAACAACATACTTTTTGTTATCTTATGGTTCTTGAGGTCAGAAGTTCAAAGTTGGTCTCACTGGGCTAAAATCAAGGTGTTGGCAGGGCTGTTTCCCTGGAGGCTCCAGGAGTGAATCCAATTCCTGTTTTTTTCCATTTCTAGAGGCTGCCCACATTCCTTGGCTCATAGCCCCCTTCATCTTCAAAACTATGTCCAGCAATGAACAAGGAGTCCTTCTCACACCATCTCTGATTTTCCACCCTTCTGCCTCCCTGTTCCATTCATAAGGACTCTCTTGATCACACTGAGCCTGACAGATAATCCAGGATAATATCCCCATCTCCAGGTCTGTTGATTAGCAACCTTAATCCCATCTGCAACCTGAATTCCCCTTTGCCATGCAAGCTAACATACCCACAGGTTCTTGGGATTAAGAAGTAGACATTTTTGAGGAGCCATTACTCTGCCTACTACAGAGGCTGTGGAAGTCTGAGTAATATTCCAGAGGCTGCTCCAGAGAGCAGAGTAGGATCAGTGAGTGGCAGTCAAAAGTGCTCAGTTTCCCAAATAGCCAAAGCAATCTTGAGGGAAAAAAAATGAAGCTGGAGGAATCAGACTCCCTGACTTCAGACTATACTACAAAACTGCAGTAATCAAGACAGTAGGGTACTGGCACAAACACAGAAATATAGATGAATGGAATGGGATAGAAAGCCCAGAGAGAAACTATGGTCAACTCATCTATGACAAAGGAGGCAAGGGTATACAATGGAGAAAAGACAGCCTCTTCAATAAGTGATGCTGGGAAAACTGGACAGCTACATGTAAAAGAATGAAATTAGAACACTCCCTAACACCACACACAAAAATAAACTCAAAAAGGATTAAAGACCTAAATGTAAGGCCAGACACTATAAAACTCCTAGAGGAAACCATAGAAAGAACAATCTTTGACATAAATCACAGCAAGATCTTTTTTGACCCACCTCCTAGAGTCATGGAAATAAAAACAAAAATAAATAAGTGGGACCTAAGGAAACTTCAAAGCTTCTGCACAGCAAAGGAAACTATAAGCAAGACGAAAAGACAACCCTCAGAATGGCAGAAAATATTTGCAAATGAATCAACAAAGGATTAATCTCCAAAATGTATAAACAGTTCATGCACCTCAATATCAAGAAAACAAACAACCCAATCAAAAAATGGGAAGAAGACCTAAATAGGCATTTCTCCAAGGAAGACACACGGATGGCCAAGAGGCACATGAAAAGCTGCTCAACATCACTAAGTATTAGAGAAATGCAAATCAAAACTACAATGAGGTATCACCTCACACCAGTTAGAAGGGGCATCATCAGAAAATCAACAAACAGTAAATGCTGGAGAGGGTGTGGAGAAAAGGGAACCCTCTTGCACTGTTGGTGGGAATGTAAACTGATACAGCCACTATGGAGAACAGTATGGAGGTTCCTTAAAAAAACTAAAAATAGAGTTACCATATGACCCAGCAATCCCACTGTTGGGCATATAGCCAGAGAACACCATAATTCAAAAAGACACATGCACTCCAGTGTTCACTGCAGCACTATTTACAATAGCCAGGACATGGAAGCAACCTAAATGTCCATCAACAGATGAATAGATAAAGAAGATGTGGTACATATATACAATGGAATATTACTCAGCCGTAAAAAGGAATAAAATTGGGACATTTGTAGAGACATGGATGGACCTAGGGACTGTCATACAGAGTGAAGTGAGTCAGAAAGAGAAAAACAAATATCATATGCTAACACATATATGCAGAATATAGAAAAATGGTACAAATCAACCAGTTTGCAAGGCAGAAACAGAGACGCAGGTGTAGAGAACAAACATATGGACACCAAGTGGGGAAAGCCAGGGTAAGGGGGAGAATGAATTGGGAGATTGGGATTGCCATATATACATTACTAATAAGAAAAAATATATAAAATTTTACGTTTTAAATATATGCAGTTTATTGTATGTCAATTGTATCTCAATAAAATTTCTTTAAAAAAAAGGGCTCAGTTTGTTGTAAATTCTACCTCAACAAAGCTTTTGAAAAATGAAAGCTTGGGACTTCCTAGGTGGTGCAGTGGTTAAGAATCCACATGCTGGGAGGGTGGGGGGGAGTTGAGGGAGGGAGGGAATACGGGGATATGTGTATAAAAACAGATGATTGAACTTGGTGTACCTCAAAAAATAAATAAATAAATAAATAAAATGAAGAATCCACATGCCAATGCAGGGGACACGGGTCAAGCCCTGTTTCAGGAAGATCCCACATGCCATGGAGCAACTAAACCCGTGCACCACAACTATTGAGCCTGCGCTCTAGAGCCCGTGAGCCACGACTATTGAGCCTGTGTGCCGCAACTACTGAAGCCTGTGCGCCTAGAGCCCCTGCTCCACAAGAGAAGCCACTGCAATGAGAAGCCCACGCACCACAATGAAGTGTAGCCCTTGCTCGCTGCAACTGGAGAAAGCCCGTGTGCAGCAACAAAGACTCAATGCAGCCAACAAATAAATAAATAAGTAAATAAATTTAAAAGAAAAAATTAAAAAAAAAAAGTTAAAGCTTGACATTCAAGGACCCCATTATCCTCACAACAACCCTGTGAGTCAGGGGACACTCTATTCCCGTTCTATATCTCAGCAAGATAAAAAGAATGGCCCAGGCTCATACCTCTAGGCAGCAGCAAAACTGTGATTGGAGCTGAGTCCATGTGAACTCCACGGCCTGTGCACTAAGCTCCAGGATCTTCTTCCATCACATCTTCCGCACTCCACCAAGGCAGCCTGTGCTCCAGTTCCAAGGATGAGGTTACCAAACCAACATGTACACTCCCATCACAACATCCCTAAAGATTCCATTTCAAAGCCACTTCCTCTGAGAGCCTTCCTTGTCCCCCTCACTCACAAGTCCTTGCCTCTTCTTGTGGGTGACATAGCTCTACTGATCACTTCCAATAGAGCAGTTTTTAGTCTTTCTTATGGTAGTATAATACAGATCACCTTCTTTCACTAGAATCTAATCTTTCTCAGAGTAGGAGCCCTTCTTACTCATTTTTGTAACCTTGTAGTGCCTTGTCAGTTTACTGTACATCGTGCACTCAAAACTGTCTTTTTGAGATACTTTGAGTCAAGATGGCTCAGTGAGTTCACTCTGTAGGCACTCCCTCTGCTTGAAACACACAACAGGGATAGATAAAATATTAAAAGAAAACACCAAAATGATAGTGCTGAGCTCAAAATTAAGATTATCATCTCTGTGGCCCTGAACTAAATAGAAACACAAAGTCATGAGCAGGACTGAAGCCTCAAGGCTGCAAGGATCCTAAGAGAGACAAGGGGTGGCAGCCAGGCACTTGGGGGAAAAATGATCCAGTCTGGGTCAGGGCTAGAAGTGGGCTCAGTGCTTGAAGCCAGGGCTTGGGGCAGTTTCTCCACTAGAGGAAGAAGAATGACAAACATAGTCCCTGACAGCTGCCAGGGAGATAGTTTATTTGGGTTATAAAGGACATTTTATATAAATAACAAAAGATTTAGGGTTGGATAATAATGAAAGCAACATATGGTGAAATTAGTGGAGTGGAGGAAGACTACAAAAACAGCAAAGTGCCCCTGGGGTAGTAAACCAAAGACCCATGGATGACATCTCCACAAATCTGGGTGGCAAAGCATTGCTCTGAACCCACAAATGCAGGCAGGCAAGAATAAATCCTATCAGCTACAAGCCTTGTTTGGGATCAGAATCTGTGTAGAGGGAGGCACGGGGAAGGAACTTGGTTTTGAAAGACCCTGCAAGCAAGAGAACACCCCAATTACCAACGCTTAATAGAAGCTGGGAGGGGATCCCTGAGGGTCTAGCTCACCAATGAGTGCAACAGCACCAAGAAGACACAATAAGGTCTCATGGTGATCGGGCAGACTGGGCTCTATAAACTCTCAGAACTACAAACAAAGCTCCTTCCAAGACAAAGACCTTCAATGAGGAGACACTGCTGGGAATGAAATCCCAGGAACAGGGACAAATAAGAAGATCCAAATAAATGTAGGCGAGGGAAGCAGAAGAGGCAAATCTCAGAACATATGAGGCCATATATCTTTTTAACTAGAGCTTTTCTCTAGAACTTGAAACTACACATTGAAAGAATACGCCAGGTATCTAGGAAAATTGATCCAGAATGACCAACACAGAGCCATGGTCTATTGAAGCTCTTGGACTTGAAAGAAAAAGAAAGTTATTGGCATTCAGGCAAAAAAAAGACCAAGAGAAAAAAATTATACTGTTATATTGTTTTGCCTTATCCAGAAAGCAATGGAGTAACATATTTAAGACAATCAAAACAGAAAATGTGAACCACAGATTTTGTATCCAGCCAAACTGATCTTCAAGTATAAAGGCTGTAGAGAAACTTAGGAATACTGCAAAAACTCAGACACTACTGTTCATCCTGAGAGTTCTATGAGTTCTTTCTGAGAAATCAACCAAAGAAAGACTTTCAGATAACTAAAAAAAAAAAAAAAGAAAAGAAAAGAAAAAGAAAGAAACAGAGAGACACAGACATTAAGACTGGCAGCTAGAATGTAACGTGTGAGTAACCCAGCTTTGACTTTATGTAAGAGGACAACACCTTAGGAAAATGTGGGAAAATGAGATGGAAGGAACCAGGATCACTAAATAAACTTCTGGAAAAGAGCTACCTACTAGCCTTAGACTTTTCACCACTAAATAGTTGGATGAGAGCAAAAGAAACTATTTTGTTTGAGCCATTGTATTTTGTAGTCTCTTTGTTATATCAATTTACCGTATATTCTAATACTATAGAAATTACCACATGGAAGTGGACTTGCTACCATAACAAGAACCTAAAATACAGGGTTTTGACTTACTGGTGAAGCAGCTTGTGACAAAGACACAGATTTTGTAGGCTGGATATTCAGTGACATGTCAGAATTTGGGGGAAAACGCTTCCCTGTGAAAACTTGGAAGACAGTCCTATAGAGCTATCTGCTCTAGGGAAAATGGTTGGAAAAAGCCATAATGTTAGTATTGCTCTTAGACCTGCCAAGACAGCTCCCTGCCCCAGGCCCTGCACCTGCCTCAGGGAGTCCCATGCTTTGATGTGCCCTGCTTCAGTGGCTGGGACCAGCAAGGGCCAAAAATGCCATGGAGGTGGGAAACTCCAGTCTGGAACCAGGTTCCATATGGGTCTAGGTGACCAGAAATACCTTCTTCAGATTTTTCTAAATTCCCTTCTGATGCCTGGGATTGGTCAGGGCCAGCAGCATTATCTAGGCAGAGCACCTGAGCCCAGACTGGACCTGAGTGGGCCCTGAGAACAACTTCTCCCCTTCTGGGCTCTCTCCAACTCTCTATACCCACCCATCACCAGGCTATAGTTATGGTTTATCTATTTTTTTTAATTGAACTGTCCTTGTCTGGTCAATAAATGATGCCTAAATAATTAGATATGCATAGGAGGAAAAGATAAATTACCTATACCATATATAAATATAATTCCAGATAAAGACCTTGATTTGAAAAGAAAATCTTTAAAACTTTACAAAGAATATATAGTAGAATATCTATATTACTTTGGGGGTAGGAAATAATTTCTTAAACAAGTCACAGAAAGCTATAAAGTAAAATATTAATACATTTGACTAAATTAAAATTTTAAACTTCTGTACAAAAACAGACAAACTTCTGTATAAAAGACAACTTGCAATCAGGAAAAGACTGCTGTAGACAATCAAAGAAAAAAACAGTGTTCCACAACTATCTGAAATGATGCTCAGACTCACTAGTAACTGACAAAATATAAATTAAAGCAAAAATGAGATATCGTTTTACACCCATCAGATTGTTAAAAAAAATTTTTATATACTATAGAGAATGTGGAGCAATGGGAACTCTCAGTCACTGCTGGGGAAAATGTTACTTTTACAGCCACTTTGAGAGAGAGCTTGGCAATATCTAGCAGAGCTGGAGATTCCTAAGATCCAGCTTGAAACTTTCATGTGCATGTAAGAGACAGACCTAAGCAAGAATGTTCATTGCAGAGAAAACCATAATTCAAAAACATAGGACTTCCTAGGTGGCGCAGTGGTTAAGAATCTGCCTGCCAATGCAGGGGACACGGGTTTGAGCCTTGCTCTGGGAAGATTTCACATGCCACGGAACAACTAAGCCTGTGTGCCACAACTATTGAGCCCATGTGCCATAACTATGGAAGCCCATGCACCTAGAGCCCATGCTCTGCAATAACAGAAGCCACTACAATGAGGAGCCTGTGCACCACAATGAAGAGTAGCCCCCGCTCGCAACAACTAGAGAAAGCCCCTGTGCAGCAACAAAGACCCAATGCAGCCAATAAATAAATTAAATTAACTAATTAATTTAAAAAAATACATGGGGACTTCCCTGGTGGCACAGTGATTGAGAATCTGCCTGCCAGTGCAGGGGACACAGGTCTGATCCCTGATCCGGGAAAATCCCACATGCTGCAGAGCAACTAAGCCTGTGCTCTGCAACAAGAAAAGCTACCGCACTGAGAAGCCGATATACCACAAGGAAGAGCAGCTCCCACTTGCCACAACTAGAGAAAGCCTGCACGCAGCACCAAAGACATAACACAGCCAATAAATAAATAAATAATAAATAAATAAATTTATTTTTTAAAAAAGGACCCATGATCTGATTAGAAGAAATAATAGAACTGGAAGAAGGCAGCACAGTTCCAATAATATTCAATGCACTTCTAGAAGACACCACTGATGCATTGCAAACCTCAATTTCCATAAGGTTTAACACTTTTCTCATCCCAAGTTTGCAACTCAGAGTAATGAGAGATAGTGCTGGTAGAAATACATGCTGTATTTTACCATAAAATTTGAGCAAGTAACAAATGATTCTGGCTGTCCTTTTTTTTTTCTCATGCGTAAATTTCAATAGTTGGACCAAGGTACCTCTAGGTCACAAATAAAGTATCTCCTAACAAATGAAGATTTAAATGTTTTGAGGACCACATTTATTATTTTCATCCATTTAATGTTACGTTTTACATAATATAACATTTCATTTTAATAAAAGACTGCTATCAATCTTTAAAAATATATTGAGGGCTTCCCTGGTGGTGCAGTGGTTAAGAATCTGCCTGCCAATGCAGGGGACATGGATTCGAGCCCTGGTCCAGGAATATCCCACATGCGGTGGAGCAACTAAGCCTACTTAGCCCACATGCCACAACTACTGGGCCCACGTGCCACAGCTACTGAAGCCCACGCACCTACAGCCCATGCTCCACAACAAGAGAAGCCATGGCAATGAGAAGCCTGAGCACCGCATCAAAGAGTAGCCCCCGCTTGCCACAACTAGAGAAAGTCCAAGTGCAGCAACGAAGACTCAACACAGCCAATAAATAAATAAATTTAAAAAACAAAAATAAAAAAAATAAAAAAATTGTTTGTTGAATTGGGTTATGGTTTGGGGCTTGTGGAATGGAAAAAAACACAAACCTAAAAGTTTGGAGTTATGTTTTATTTAGGGATCTTACTGTGGACTATAGCCTGGGAGACAGCCTCTCAGCTCTGAGGAACTTATCAAAGAGGTAAGTATATACTGCTTACTAAAGCAGATGCAACATATAGGAGTCTGCTGAGAAAAAACAAGTAGTCGAACATCAAAAGATTACTGCTAACCACAAAAAAACAGACCTCTAAAGTTAACGATTTTAGCACTTTTCTATGTATGGGAAGATGCAAGAGTCTGGGCTCATTGAAATTACTCCTTTGATATGCACCTTAACTATCTAGGGCCAGCATCCGGTGTTTCTCCCTCCGGAATTCCCCTCCAGGTGTACCGTGGGGTGCGGGGAGCAGAGGTTCCAGTGCCTAATAGTGGGCTTGATAGTGGGCAACCTCTGTAGTTTACTGAAGTAGCAGGCAACATTTTTTGTCCACAGGCTTTAGCAATTTCCTGGGACTCTCCATTTACGTTTTGCCCACTAAGCATTCACAGCCCTTGTTTCCATGTGGCATCCCCACACGTCTAGCCACCCAGTGAGGACACCTTCCGGCCTCCAGTCGGCCGGGATGGCTGCTGCCCACCTAGCTCTCTCCTCCTCTGCCCTCCTCAGCACCTACTGTCCACGCGCACCTTAGCTCTTTCTGGACAAACTCAGTGACTCTTGTTTCCCGAAGCACAAGCTCCTTGGGCGGAAAAAAATACTGTGCTGACAGTTCTTTCATACTCTCGGCGGCCAGGTCAATCCTCGTTGAGTTGAATTTCACCTCCAGAGGGGACACACTTGAGACAGCTTTCACAAAAGTGTTATTCCCGGACGCAGGCTCTCAGAGACGGTGGACTGTTCCCTCCGTGAAGGGGGGCCCCCACCGTGGCCCTCCGGGAGGGGGAGCACTCCCTGCAGCCACCACGGCCGCCCTCGGCTCCCGGGCTGCAGCTGGGGCCCCTCCACACCGCACACAAAGGGGCCTGTGTCCCGCCGCCCGGCCCGGGCCTTTCCCCGCCCGCCGCCGAGAGGCCTCTGCCGAGGCTTGGGCGGAGCGAACCGCGTGCGACCCCGCGCGCGGCCTGGCTCCCTGGTGGACCGGCCGAGCCGGCGGGCTAGGCCGCTCTCGCCCCGGCGCCGCGTGCTGGAGCCTCTCCTGGCCGAGCCGCCCCCGGCCCCGGCCCCGGCTCCTCCTGATGCCCCCCGCGTCGGAGCCGGTGAGCAGAAAGGCGCCGCTGGCAATAGCGCGAACTTTGCTCCAACCACGTTCAGGCACGGCCCTCCAACTTGGGTACCTTTTGGGTTCTCAAATATGGAAATGCAAAATGCATACCTCCCTTTTAATGATCCAGGGGCTTCCTCCGCCTCTGTGTCTTAGGCAGGGCTTAAACAGCTTCTCTCCTTTGCTTTACCCCAGGGAAAAACAGGAATTTGGGGGAAAAGAAACGAGTCATACCCGACATTTACTGAACTTTGGCGGTTTGCCAGGCACTCTTCTAGGCACTTAGATACTGTTTTAGTTAATCCTCAAAAGGACTTGTGAAATAACTATTATTGTCACATTCTATCCTTACATTCTTAGAAAACGGAGGTTAGGACTTCCCGGGCAGTCCAGTGACTGACTCCGAGCTTCCAGTGCAGGGGGCGCGGTCCCTAGTGGGGGAACGAAGATCCCACATGCCCTGGCTGGGACAGAAAAGACAAGAAAAAGAAAACCTGAGGTTAGAATTTTTCCCTCTGGGGACTTCCCTGGGGGCCAGTGGGTAAGACTCTGTACTCCCAATGCAGGGGGCTGGGGTTAGATCCCTGGTCAGGGAACTAGATCCCACATGCATGCCATAACTAAAGATCCTGCATGCCACAAACTAAACATGCTCCAGTGAAGATACCTTCTGCAACTAAGGCTCAGCACAGCCAAAATAAATAAATAAATATAAAAAAAAAAAAAAGAATTTTCCCCTCTGTGTCTGCCTTAGGCACTGGTTAATAACTTTATCATCCACCAAATCCACCAGTTACATATACATTTCCCTTTCCCCTTATTCCCACATCATTTAATGAATATTTATTGACTGCCTCCTGTGTACTAAGGTGTGTGTGGGGTTGGGTGGGGGGGGAGGTTCTGTCATGAGGAAAGCAGACAAGATCTCTGCGGTCACACAACTGGGAATGGGAGGATCACAACTAATTATTGTAATACAAAGTGGAATGAGAGCCCTTAAGACAAATTCCCCAGGTGTAGGGGGAGGAGGCTTTATAACCTGGTTGGGGTTGGGAGAGGTTAGGAAGCTTTCAGAGCTGTTGCAGTATTCTAGGGGAGCAGGGGAGTTCTGAGGATGCCAATGGCAAGAAGGACCCATTTAAAAGAAACTAGGAGGGGAATTCCCTGGCGGTCTAGTGGTTAGGACTCTGGGCTTCCTCTGCATGGGACACACGTTCCATCACTGGTTGGGGAACTAAGATCCCGCATGCCATGCAGCCTGGCCAAAAATAAAGAAATAAATAAACAAATAAAAGAAAATAGGAGATTGAAATCAACAGGACTTAAAGACTTGTTAGTTGTGGATAGCGACTGAAAAGTTGACCCAGCCTCTCTGCCACCTCACCCTCCCACACTGGGGCATTGGAGAGAAGTAAAAACTAGGTGAATCCCTGGACTCTGATCCTGGTTGTGTTCTTCCCTGCTTGGTGACATCGTGAACAAATCACTGTTCTGTAACCCCTTGGGAGACGTGAATTCCTTCCTTAGACTGCACGCATGCCAAGCCCTATGATATGTTCCTTAAACTTTGGGAGGACATTGCAGAAAATGTAAGAGGAACATGTAGGAAAATTACATTCCTCACCTACAGTAATTAAAATACTGTAGTAGTGGTACTGGGAAGTGGGATAAAAAGTCTAGAAATAAAGCCAAATACACATATGAATATGATATATGACAAAGAAAATAATACATAGAAATACAGAGAAGAGTATTCAAGAAATGTTCAGAAAACAGATTGTTCAATATGTGATTTTGGAAATAGCCATCTGGAAGAAAATTAATTTGGATCCATATCTCATTTCCTATTCCAAATTATATTTTAGATGACTAAAAATGAAACGAAAAACAAACTTTAGAAGCACTAGAAGACAACATAGGTTTTTAAAAATAATCTTGGAGCAAGGAAGTCCTTTCTAAGTAGTATAACACAAAAGCCAGAAGCCACACACATACACATGCATACACAGACACATTCAAACCACCACAATAAAAAACACCGTATACACTACATATCACAGACAAAAGAATAATTTCCTTAATATAAAATACGCGATTATGGGAACTTCCCTGGTGGGCCAGTGGTTAGGACTCCATGCTCTCACTGCCAAGGGCCCAGGTTCAATCCCTGATCAGGGAACTAAGATCCCACAAGCTGCACGGTGCAGCCAAGAAAAAAAAAAGAGAGAGAGAGAGAGCACTTATGATTGAGTAACAAGAGACCAACAACTTGGTAAGAAAGTACATGATGGGGGGAGGGATAAATTGGGAGATTGGGATTGACATACACACTACTATATATAAAATAGATAACTAATAACAACCTACTATATAGCACAGGGAACTCTATTCAATACACCGTAATGACCTAAATGGGAACAGAATCTAAAAAAGAGTAGATATATGTATAACTGACTCCCTTTGCTGTACAGCAGAAACTGACACAACATTCTAATTCACCTACACTCCAATAAAAAAATTAATTAAGAAAAAGTATATGACAAACAGTTCACAGTAAAGAAAATCAAAATGGCTCTTAAACATATGAAAAGCCTCACTCATAATAAGAGAAATACAAACTGAAGTTATAATGAAATACCTTTCTCACTTATCAAATAGGCAAAACTCACCCGTGGAAGGCAATTTGGCAATATTGACCAAAATTTGAAATGCACATTCCTTTGACTCAGCAATTTCTCTTTTAGGAATTTTCCTATAGCTATACTCATAAGTATGAAGCAGTATGCCGCAACAATCCATTGCAGCACTTTTTGTAATAGCAAAGTATTGGAAACAACCTAAATGTCCATCAATAGGGAACTTATTAGATAAATTATGATATATTTTACATAGAAGTAGAGATGCATATGTATAGCTAGGGAAAAACTTTCAAATGTAGAGGCTTGTAGGGTATATTAGATTTGAATTACATCTATAAAATGGAAACAATAATTGTACCTACTACACAGGGTTGTTGTGAAGTTTAAATGAATTAAAATACCAGAAGAACCTAGAACAATATCCAGAATATATATCATTAGCTATTTACTTACACACATATTATTAATGAAAAGAACAAGGGGTGGAATAGCACATACAATCACCTACCATTTGTGTAAAAGAAAAATAAGTATATGGGTAAAATATCCCTTGAAAATTTCACAGTTAATCAATAATAGCGGTTACCTCTGGAGAGAGGAACTGAGGGGCCATCAGCAAGGCAACTTATTTTCACTGTTACCTTTGTGTACCTGTTAAACTTTTTTACCATGTGTATTTGACATCTGTTTGAGAAGATAAATTTTTTTAAGTAGAAAAGTATCAATCAGAAACATATAAAGAAAAAGTAATCAAATTTTATTAGATATAAAAATTATGTTCCAATCTTTTCCATTAGTGTTATTATACTGAAATGATTATATATTGCAGTCACTGAATGATTTTTCAAACACTGCTGCACACTTTTAAATTACTGATGGAGCATAGTGCTTGCACCTCAAAGTGTGGTCCTCAGGCCAGCAACATCAGCATCACCTAGGAACTTGTTAGAAATGCAGAATCTCAGGTCCCACCCCACACCCACTGAATCAGAACCCATATTTTTAACAAGATTCTCAGGTAATTTGTCTGTGACATCTTGTTTGAGGTATGAGAAGCACTGAGCCAGAGGACATAATAAAAAACAAAAATACAAAACAAAACAAAAACACTGTTCTACTCTTGTCTCTTCTCTTTGACCCCCACCTCTCAAAATTGTTGTGGCTCTGAAACCGAGCAGGACCCTGCGGGCTCCCTCCTGGGTACAAAAGCCTTTTTGTGTTCCCCATTTCTGGTTTGCAGGAAAAAGGCTTCGGCCTCCTAGACCTTCCCTGAGCTCCAAAGGGCAGATTCAAGCGCTTACTAATTAGGGCAGTGAGGGAATGCAGAAACATAGGAAAGGCAGTCAAGAAACAATAGGGCAGGTTCCTGGTTCTGCCTCAAGGGATATTCATAACAAACTGATACAAATCTCTGAGCTCTTCTACAGGAACTAAGGCCCCCACCCATGCAGAGAATGGTAACTTCAGGCAGAGCGCATGGACCCAGACTGGTTAGAACCAGAAGGCTGATTGGTAGAGCACCACCCTTTTACCTCACCACCAACCAATCAAAGGAAGGTCACACACCGTGCAGCCCTCCCCACAAATTTTGTCTATAAAAATTCTTCACACCCTCCCCCACCCCCCCCACCCCCAGGAATTCTCTGGCAGTCCAGTAGTTAGGACTCCTCACTTCCACTGCAGGGGGCATGGGTTTGATCCCTAGTTGGGGAACAAAAATCCAGCAAACCTCAAGGGCACAGCCAAAAACAAACAAAAACAAAACACTCCCCCCTCCCCAAACCATTGGGGAGTTTGGCCCTTTTGAGCATGAGCTGCCCATTCTCCTTGATGGGCCCTTGCAGTAAAACTTTCTCTGCTCCAAACGTAAGCATTTTGGTTTGTTTGGCCTCACTGTGTATCGGACACGTGAACTTGGGTTTGACAACAGCTTGATGATTCTGGAAAACATTGCTGAGTGAAAGAAGGCAAACACGAAATAATCCAAACTATATGATTCTATTTATATGAACTTCAAAACAAGCTACACCAATCCATGGCATTTGAAGTCAGGACAGAGGTTACCTCTGCAGAGGAGAGAGGAGAAACAGATGGGTCAGGGCCCAAGAGTTGCTTCTGGAGTGCTGGTAACATTCTGCTTTTTGATCTGGTTGCTGGTTATTTGGATCTGTTTTGTGAAAATTCTTAAGGATTGGACGCTTCTGATTGGTATACTTTTTGTATGTGTCCTATACTTCAATAAAAAAGGTTTTTAAAAATTCCACTATTGGGACTTCCCTGGTTGCACAGTGGTTAGGAGCCTGCCTGCCAATGCAGGGGGTCACAGTTTGATCCCTGGTCAGGGAAAATGCCACGTGCTGTGGAGCAACTAAGCCCATGTGCCACAACTACTGAGCCTGTGTGCTGCAACTACTGAAGCTTGCACATCTAGAGCCCGTGCTCCACAACAAGAGAAGCCACTGCAATGAGAAACCTATGCACCACAACAAAGAGTAACCCTGGTTCACCACAACCAGAGAAAGCCCTGTGCGCAGCAATGAAGACCCAACGCAGCCAATAAACAAATAAATATTGGGGGAAAAAAATTCCACTATTACCACCTACCTCAAACTCCTTGACTGTTGGGGGGGCCAGGGTCCAAGGTACTTGGGGAAAAGAGACTGAGCTGAAAAATTACTTACACCGATTTAGTTACTGATCAGTAACTCCTATTTAAATAGATTACTTTGTCACACACACAACTTATTGGAACTCCTGTGCATGTTTAAAGGTGCCTACTATTGACAAGCATTCACCCAAAAGATGACATGATCGCAGTGAAACTTCAAGATGCTCTCTGGTGTGGTAGGAGAGTTGCACAGCCTCCGCTCTCAGACTTAGTGGGTTTCAAGCCTGGACCAACCATTCATTAGCTACATAACCTTAAACAAATTACTTACTCTGCAGTTCTGTCCTTTTGGAGGATAATTATATTCCCACTTTATAGGAGTATTCCCTGTATTGAGAAAATATACAGGAAGCACTAGGCACTGTGCCTGGCACATAACAGGAGCCCATTCATGGCAGACAATTATTCAAGAGGAAAGCTCTTCCCAGTCATTAATTCCCAAACACCACCTCACAGATAATCATTACCTGCAGTTAAAGCTAATCACAAGCAGGAAAGATTCTGAAAGCCACTTCCCTAGAAGTTACTTCAGGTCTCATGAACCACGTGGGAACGAGAATCCGGAGCACCAGCAACAGGTTTTTCAGGATATTTGCTTTCAGAAGCACCCACCCCCTCCCACTGCCCTCAGCCAGCAGTGCAGTACCTGTGTCCCTCCCCATCTTCCCACACCCCCGACACAGAGAGCGCCTGTTTCTCACGCCTCCTGCGGCTCGTTCCCATAAGCTTGCGCTAAAAGCTTCCAACGTTTTCAGGTGGAAATACTTGAAAGCAAACTTCATTCTCTTATTTCTGATCCTGAAGGGGCTCATTATCCTCTTTGCCCACTTCTTGCCAGTTTCCTGGCTCTAGGCAACACTGCGAAGGTGAGAGCTGTTTCCACACCCGACAGAGGGTCTGATGGAGGCTTAGGAGGCAGCCAAAGCAACCTCTTTGTCTTTGTTCCAAGATAAAGAACTTTTTCAAGACACTTGCATTTTCAAAAGGTCAATGGTGGCAGGATTATAGGTATTTGGCATTTTTCAAATGACTTTCTGCATTTCCCTAATTATCTATGACTATGCGTTATTTTTACTATCAGATTCTTTGGGACCTTCTGTAATTACAAAAGCATTTTGTGCTCAATGCAGAAAACCTGCAAAACACAAAGGGAAAAAAGCCCCCTTAATCACATCATGTAAAGATAACAGCTGTTAACATTTTGGCATATGTCTTTCCAGACTTTTCTCTATGCAGAGATGCTTCATGTTTGTGATCTGGGGAAAAAAAGTAAACATTTAAGAGACAAAGCCTTGGGTCTTCAGTCTTCAATTTATTTCTGTTTTTAAACAGCATCTAACGGCTTGGACAAGTCCCTAACGGCAAGGGCCTGCCCCATGCACTCCCAGAGGCTCCCCCACCAGGCTGGGGTCCAGGCTCCAGTAACTCTCCCTCAGCCACACCAGCCACCAAGCCTATTTTCTCTCCATCTTTGGAGACTTGGGACAGAAGAGGGTCTCCAGTTAGAAGGAAGGTTGGGACAAAGAGACACTGCGTGGAAGGACTGGGCTCAGACACAGCTGCCTTTGTTAGTCTTAGGGTATTTTGGGATTTGGTAGCATGCTCAGACAGACTGCGGAAGGGACTGAAGAGGGGCTCCTGGACTCCTCTCGGGCCTCGCTCATTCCTGGGCAAGGTTACAGCACCGCTTCCTCTTGCCGGGCTCAGTGCATTGCCTTTAGAAGCCTGGCAAACGGTAGCCTGTGTAATTCAGCATGCCTTTGCTGTGACCTGGTCAGCTGCACTTACTCCTGGCCTAGACAGGGTGGGTAACCAGGAAGGTGATTAAGATTCAGACCTGAGTGTCCCACTGCCTCCGGCTACAGGGCTTGGGACCTGCTGTACCAACCCCTTACCAATTCTCACCTAAAGGGGAATAATACAAGGGCATCTCTTTGTGAGGAGGGGCAAACCTGGGCATTTAAACCCCAAGCACAGGCACAGATGGGCCCCCAGGCCAGAGATGCCTCAATGCATGCACTAAAGCAGCAGAGGCAGCTCAGCTGGGAGAGTAGGGGCCCACAGGGTTGGATCTACCCTCTCCCAACTCCTCTCCCCACCCATGGTAACCATGGAAACATAACCACCCCCTCTGCCAGCTGCCTGGGTTTAGACAACCAGGCCTGGCCCACCTCCACCCAGCCAAGGCCTGAACTGATGCCAGGCCGGCCACAAAGTGGTTGCAGGAAGAACTGGGATTGGGTGATTTGGTCAGTCCAGGCTTCCAGCACAGCTTGGGAGGACTACCACAGGAGCCTCCATGCCTTGCTGCCTGGGCTGGGGTCAGACAGGGCTTAGTCAGCCAGCACAGCAGCCAGCAGAGCCAGCCGCATGGCCCCAGATGCCCTCTGCCTGTGGGCTAACAGCTACTGTGGGGTAGTAGCCCTTGCTGCAGCAGCAGCAGCCGCTGGGACTCATTGACAGGGCTCTCTGGCTGCTGCTCCTCCTGCCGAGGCCGCTCGGCCAGCCCCCCGGGGCTGAGGATGTACCGATAGTCACCGGTGCCCCCCACTGCCCCCAGGCCACTGCCATCCCCAGCCCCGCTGCTGGCCTGGTCCCCGCCAGGGAGCTCCAGGTTGCCTCCCTCGGCAGACTCCTGGGCTCCCTCAAGGTTGATGTACAAGGGGTCCTGGCTGGCGGAGAGTACAGACAGGTGGCCCAGGACATTCTCCAGCTCCATGCGCAGACATGTGAAAGTGGGACGCTGCTTGGGGTCTGCACTCCAGCACTGGTACATGAGCTCATACCTGTGGCAGAGAGAAGGGTGAAGGGAGGGAGTGAGGAGCCAGAGAAAGGGGATGGAGGGTCCTTCTCTCAAAAGCAGAGGCCCGCCCCGTAGTCATACAAAACCAGGATTTTAAAAAATGTGATTGAGGGAGTTCCCTGGTAGCCTAGCCGTTAGGATCCAGGCTTTCAGTGCCATGGCCCGGGTTCAATCCCTGGTTGGGGAACTGAGATCCCACAATCCAAGTGGCACAGCCAAAGAGAACTTCAAAAAAAAAAAAGAAAAAAAATGTAATTAAACACACTCATGTATAGGGCTTACTATGTATCTGGCACTCTTCTAAGCATTTTACATTTCTTGTTAATTCTCACAATACTATGAAATAAGTGATCCCTATTTTACCAATGTTAAAACTGAGGCACAGAGAGGTTAAGAACCTTGACTAAGGTCACACAGGTAGAAAATGATGAAGCCATGTGGGTTGGGTCCAGAGTCCTTCTTATGCTGTTTTGGGAGGGGGTAGTAGGAGTATTTCTGTCTTGTGGAACACAGCCTGGAGTCAGGCTTATTTTGTGGGGGTGGATTTGAGAATCCACCCTTTGTCCTAAATCCTCACCCATTCAGGGGGTCTTAAATCCTTGCTGTTCATGGACACCTTTTGAGAATCTGAGAAAAGCTTCCAGCCCTTTTCCCCTGGCAGGAACACCTTTTATGTACAATTTTAGGAGCTTTACAGACTCCCTGAGGCCTCATCCCTGTTCCCAGGGAATGCCTCATGCTGAGAATGAATGAATGAATGAATGAATGAATGAATAAATATCAGGAAGGGGCTGAGACCAGATCTAGTGAGAGCAAATTCCTGACTTTCTTGCCTGTGCCCATGATAAAAGCCCCAAACACTCCCCACATACCAGCCCTCCTAACAGGGGCCTCCAATGATGGGGGGAATCATGCCAGACACTGAATAGGTCGTGGGAATGGTCCAGGCCATGGGTGCGTGGCCAGGCGGGGATACCCTGTCAAGGCCATGCCAGGAGCCAACGGGCGTCTGTCCACCGGTGCCTGCCCACCCTCTACTGACAACACTAACTCCAGCCTCAGACGACACGAAGCCAGGGCCTGGTCCCCACTGTCTCGCAGAGCCTCTGTGCCTCCAGAGGCCCAGGGAGGCTGCAGCCACCAGGAGAACTGAGCTTCTTGCCCCTGCTCTGCCCTGAGCTCTGCTGAGGGGTAGGGCCTGGTTCATGCACTCACATTTCCCTTTCTCCCATGCACAGTCCAAACTCAGGGCACTTCAAACCCTAGAGAAAGAGGACCCCACCGTTCAGGCTAAGCCTTCCTCTGCCTGTCTCTATTCTTAGACCTCTGGAGGTCCAACCCCACAGCAGAAAATAGGTTTGTGGACTCCCTCCCCCTGGTACAAGTGAAAAGGTCCTCTGGCGGCCCAGGGAAACTCTGGCTTGCGTGGGGTGGGAGAATAATACTAGAATAGACAAATTATGGTCGGGGTCGTGGTTAATAGGCGCATTCTAAAATCACACGGATCTAGGTTCAAGTCCCCACGCATTCATTTAATAGCTGTGTGACCTGGGTCATGTTACTTCACCTCTTTAATCCTAGTTCCTCATTTACAAAATGGGAATAATGATAGTCCTTTCCTCAGAGGGTTAGAGGAGGATTATCTGAAAGAATGCCTGTAAAATACCCAGCTAATGTCAGTGATACTGCCTTCCAGTCACAAGGGGTTCACGACTCTCCCCTGTGCAGTGAGTGTATCACCACCCTGCCCCACTCCCAAGGGCTCCAGGCTTCCAGAAAGGAGAGAAGGCAGTACCCTTCTCCCCAGCATCTCAGTTTGTTATCTTAGGTCTCCCCACTCCCTCAGAGAGGAGGCCAAGACAAGAAAGGAACCCAACCTCCCGCCCCCAGCGCCCCCTCCCTGTCAAGCAAGGAATGTGACGGGGCAGCAGTTTTTTTCCTGCCCCTGCGCAGCACTCCCTAAGGGGGAGGGAGCGCTCAGCCTCAGGGAAGGCGTGGGGTGGGGAAGAGGTGACAGGGAAACCTTCACTGTTGCTCAACCCTGTACCTTCTGCCCTCGGGTGGGATTCCTGGTTCTCCCTGGAAACTGGAGAAAACGGAGTGATAGGAAAGGGCTGGAGCAAGAACTATGGGACAGTAAAGGGGGAGAGAAAGAAAATAGGAGTCGTGGGTGAAGAGGACGCTTGGGGTAGAGGTCAGACATCCCTCTAACGACAAGGACATGTCCACAAAAAACAAACAAACAAAAAACCAGTTCAGTCGCAGATCGGAGCTCCCACTGGGCCAGCAGCTGTGGTGGCAGCCATCAGCTGAAACCCCAAATACCTGTCTCCTCCCAGAATCCCCCTTCTGGGGCACTCACACGTCCTCCACGCACTCTGGAGGCTGTTTCAGGCGGTTCCCGCCGATGAGGTAGTTGTAAATCTCAGCGTTCTCGATGCCAGCATACGGCGTCTGCCCACGCGTCATGATCTCCCACATGGTCACCCCGAAGGCCCACTGGGACAAAATCGAGGTTGGAGGGGAGGGGTCACTGGGCTTCCTGAGCCAGGTAGAGCCCCGAAGCAAGCACATCTTGGGGCTCAGGGGTCTCATAATGGGGTAGCCGAAGCCCGGAGAGCAGACCGGGTTAGGCCCTCAGAGATGCTAAAGGTCCACCCACGCACCCGTCTGCACTGCTCTATTACCGTCAGATCTCATTGTGCCACCCTGCTTACCACGTCACTGTGCACAGTATACAGGTTGTCAGCCAGGCTCTCCAGGGCCAGCCACTTGACGGGCAGTTTGGAGGCACAGCCCTGACGATAGTAGTCCCCGCTATAGATCTTCCGGGAGAGTCCAAAGTCGGCCACGCACACCGTCATGTCTTCTGCCAGCCTGTGAGGGGTGTCGGGGGATGGGGTCAGCCTTCAGCCAGGCTGGCAGCCTTAATAAATCCAGGGCATCTTTGTTCCCAAGCCGTCCCCTCATGAAGCAGACACCGTCCCAGGTGGGAACTGACCATTAGCTAGTTCTTCCTGGCACTGCTACCTGCCTCCCACCCCCGAGACCTCCAGAATTCACATACATGCAGTTCCGGGCAGCCAGGTCTCGGTGGATAAAGTTCCGGGAGCTCAGGTACTCCATGCCACAGGCGATGTCCACCATGAACCGGACCAGGGTCTGCAGGGGCAGGTTCTGGTGGGCAGATAGATAGGGCAAGCTCAGGCTAGACCCAGCCAGGGCAGGATGAATGGGATTCCCTGGCCAGGAAGCCTAAAGACTGCCCTCAGAATCACTGAAAGGAAGGGGATGAAGGAGCTTCCCAGTGCAAAGAAGCTTTGGCAAGTCTGAGGGAGAGCACCCAAAAGTCAAGACTCGCCCAGTGTGGGGCTCCACGGGACTCCTCTCCCAGGAAGAGGCCTTACCCAGCCTAAATTCCCAGCAGGGGTTTGTGAGGGAGAAGGAAGTCTGTTAGCAAAGAGTCCAACTTTAAGCCCACCTTCTCCCAACCAACGCAATTGGCCCTACCCACCAAGCCAGCCTCTCTCCCAGGGTCTTTGTCCCTTTCCACCTCCTGGCCGTTCCCACCCCGGGCACTCACAAAGGGGTTCTCCCCAATCCGGGAGGCGAGCAGGAAGGCGTGCAGGTCCCCGTGTTTCATGAAAGGCAGGATGACCATGGGGATGGGGAGACGGCCTTTGGCCCTGCTCCGGAGACTCACCCCTGGGGACAAGGGAGAGTCAGCGGGGCACGTAAAGGTCAAGGGACAAAGTTCAGGCATCTGCATGAGCCCCACCTGCTGGGTCCTACCTCTAGCACTGGTTCTGCGACCTCTTTCCCCATAAGTTCCACACTGGTCTGGTGACTACCCAGGAGGGACTCTGGCTGCCCCCGAATCCCTGGAGCAACTTCGCTGTCCACCCACCTCCTCCTCTGTTTATATGAGCAGGTTCAGGGTCTGCAAATTGAACTCCTTACCTAGAGCCTGATCAGATTTCAGCCAGGCCCCTCCTTGCTATTTTGGCATCTGCTTACTCACCAGGCAAGTCCGAAATTCTCTCTCACAGGCTGCCCTCACACCTTGGGGGAGCATAGTTTCAGCCCTATTTTACATTTACCTCCCCCAAGAAGGGGCTCACCAACTAGCTTGGCCACGTGTGGGTGGTCAAACTCCTTCATGCAAGCCGCTTCCCTGAGAAACTCTTCAATGTCGCTTGAGGCAATGATGTCAGCTGGGAAGAAAGGAGGGAGGGGATGAGGGAGGTGTGTCTCCAGTGGGCTCAAGAAACAGTTCAGCCATGAGCAAGAGAAACCACCACGGGCTGGTGCTATCCAACAATTTCTCCACTGGCTCATGCCTTCCCTTTGGTTTGGACAGCCAAACAGCTCAACCAACCACAGCTTTAATCACCCCGAGTGAAACCAGAGGACAGTCACTGCTGACAGCAGAGGACAAATGCTGGGGCACCAGTGAGTGTGGGTTTATGCCTGTGAATTATTCACATGGTACAGACAGCATCCCAGTCAGTGCTAACTCATCTTGGAAAGCCTAGGGGCCCGGAGGAGCCTACTTCAGGATCTGCCACCCCTCTCACCCTCCCAAGTGACACCCTCACTCCACTACAGTACTACTCCCCACTCACCTTTCAGCATCTTTACAGCCACTTTCACAAAGGAGCCATCCTCCTGCTTCAACTGGGCCTCCCGCACTGAACCAAACTCTCCTAGGAACCGATCCAAATGATGGTGAGTCCCTTTGGCCTCCTGTCCCCCACTCAGAGCCCTCCCAGGGGACCCTTCATAGGGACACAAAATCATTAGACTCTGGGGCCATTGAAGGAGGCTCCCTTGTTCATAGTAAAGTATGCTGGGAGTGATGACACCTCAGTCCTCCTCAACCCCAGCCTCCATTCCTCCAAACATACCAAACCTGGGAGTCTACAAGCATATCCTGTTCATAGAAGCTGACCTAAATCCACACCCTCAGAGTGATGGGAGCAACCAAACACACCCAGCAACTCATGCCAATCCCTGCACAGCCCCACACACCTTTGCCCAACATCCGGCCCAGGGTGAACTGCTGCTCTGGGATGAGTACATCCTCCAGCTTGTCCTTCAGCTCATCACTGATGCCCAAGCTGTCCACTGTGGGGAGGCGGGTGGTGAGGTAGGGGAGGGACCGCTCTGGTTCCAGATCCAAAACCCAGCCTGCCTCCTGCACCCCAGACTCCACCCTCAAAGCAGAGATGAGCTTAAGTCAGCTTTCCCGCAGCTGGGCTGGCGACCGCCACGAGGATAGGTCTGTGTGTCTTTTCCACCGTGTGGTTAGGACTCATCAAGTTTCAGACCTATTGGTCAAATTAGTAAGAGGAATGCGGATAGGGGTCCAAGATAGTCCATTTTTATCCTCCTGTGACTCCCCACCACTCACTCACGTGTGGCCTCGATGCGCTCAGGCCTTTCCCGGTTGAAGGACCGTGCTGCCCGGAAGTGAACAGCTGGCTCCCCCCGGGCCATGACACTGTCAAAGGCTTGCCTGGAGGGAAACCCAGGACTTGGAGTCAGCTCCAAGGTCTTCAGTCACTACCTGCCTCTCCCCGCCGCCACCCCACCCCCCAGCCCCCCAGCCCCCCACCCCCCATACCCAAACCGTGTCTCCTTCCGCCTCTTTCGAAGCAGGATGAGGGCCAGGGCAGCGGCTGTCACCAGGGCTGTCAGCACACCCAGGACCACAGGCACCCAGGATGTGCGGCTGTGGGGAGCGCCCTCCTGGCCTGTGGGAGACAGGGGCTGTGGCACGAGCTAGGCTGACACCAAGGAGGCCCTTTAGAATTTTCCAGTGATGGTTGTCTGGCCTAGTCAAGAGGCTCCTCTCAGTCAACAAGGGTCCAGAGAGGAAAGAGGCTCCAAAGGAAGAGCCAAGAGTTCTTACGCTGTCAGTGACAGGCCCTGCCTGTTGGGACCTACAACACGACCAGGGATTTCTCAGCTAGTTGTAGGGCAGGGGGAGGAGAATGAGATACATCCCTGGCCTCAAGTGCTTGGCTCTGAGTCTTTGGGACCATTAGGAGGGGAGTTGCTGCCAGCCTCCTCCCATGAGTCTAGGTTGCCCTTGAAAGCCTCGATCCCCTGCCCCCTGCCCCTTACAGGCCTCACCTGCATGGTCATGAGAAGAGACCACCAGTGGCAGACTCCAGGGCCCACAGCCCACTGCATTGGAGACGCACACACGCACAGTCAGGTCCTTCTGGGGATCCCAGCCTGTCAGGTTGGCCCTGGTCCCCTCCACTGTCAGCTCACCCTGCAGCCAGGAAAAGCCCCATCCCACACTGAGTCTGAGGAAAAGGCCTCCAGCTGGGGCCTGAAGGCAGAAAAAGGTCTCACTAAGAACATGGGAGGCTAGGGACACTGTGGATGCAGGGGCTGTAGGAACACATCCTGCTGGGAGTCATCACATTCCTGCTGCAGGCTGCAGAGGCCTCTCTTGAACACAAACAAGGCTCAGTCAGAGAATGCAGATGTGGGGGATGGGAGGAAACTGGAGGGGTGGGGGAGGATAAGAAGGCCTTATCTGTGTCCTCTCCCAGTTTGTGCAGGAATGTGCTTCCTGCTTTACTTTCAAAGTGGACGCTGGAAGCAATCCCAACAGGAGATATAATCCAATGAAGAGTGCAGCCTGCAGGGGAGGGCAGGAAGGGGTAGACTCCCTGGGGTGGTGGGAGGCCCACTAAGACCCCCAGGCTCACCAAGGACAGCCATGCTGAAGCTCTAAAGGCCTCGGAGCCCTGAGGGCTGACACTACTTCACTTGGAGAGTGGAAGCTTCCCTTACCTGGGTTCCGTTGTCTTGAGCCCAGGACAGTTTATAGGGTCCCAGGGGGCCTTCCAAAGGGCCCTCAGGGATCACTTCTTCCCATTCCAGGATGAGGCCTGAGTCCGTGCGGATGGCATGGAGGTTCTGGGGAGCTCTGGCTGGGGCTGTTTCCAAAGAAAGAAGGTTGCTAAGAGCCCTGCCCTTCCCACCATCACTATCCCACGCAGGCCTTTGGAACCAACACCAAAGAACTAAATAGCTCAGAGGGCAACAGGGGAAGAGTTTGCTTCCCAGTTCTGACCGCTCTCACCCATTGTCCAGGGGAGTAGAGGTGAGCAATGGCAGGACCTGTGCCACTCCAGCGAGGCAGGGTGTTGCTCTTCACCACCTTGGTTACTGCCTCAGCAGCAACCTTCACTCTCCTCTCACAGCCCTGCCGGCCTCCTTGCAACTGCTAGGAACTCCAAGCAAGTTTGCCATAGGGTCACTGTACTCTGCGCCCTCTTCCTACAGTGATTTCCCCCAAATATGGCTCCTTCCTTACCATCCAGACCTCAGATCTCTGTATGGGGGTATTCCTGGAGCACCTTGGGGCACTCTTCACCACCATATTATCTGATGTTTCCTACCTTTCTTGTTTGCCCCACCCACTAGAACCAGAGCTGCATGGGAGGAGGGGCTGGATTTACCTAGTTCATAGGTAAGCAGCAGGCCCTCAATAAGGTGTTTGCTGACTGATGCATGATCCTCCCTCTCAGGTAGCCCTCTCTCAATCAACTCCATTCAGAACTGGAGCCAACACTGCCCTGCCCCTGCTCATCCCTGTCCAGGTACTCTGCTCTGTAAATCCCTTACCTAGACCCTTTGTCCGAAAGGGTACCCAGTCAGCATATGGAGAAGGCCCCAAGGCATTGGCACAGCGAACCCTGAGGCTATAGTTGGTGGCAGGTGCCAGGTCCCGGAGCAGACAGGTAAAAGGTGGCACAGGAACCACAACAGCCAGGACCTCCCAGCCTCCTGGGGCCTGAGTCACCTACAGAAAAACAGAAAATTAACCATGTAAGGGAGGGAGGTTTCTTAGGCATGTGAGATGAGATGGAAGATGGGATAGGTATGGGTATGGTTGGGGGACTTGAGTTAATGCCTCTTCAAGTCTATCAGCAGAGTAGCCAAGACATGGAAACAACCTAAACGGCCATTGACAGGTGAGTGGATAAAGATGTGGTACATACATACACAATGGAATATTACTCAGCCATAAAAAAGAATGAAATAATGCCATTTGCAGCAACATAGATGGATCTAGAGATTATCATACTAAATGAAGTAAGTCAGAAAGAGAAAGACAAATACCATGTGATATCACTTATATGTGGAATGTAAAATACAACACAAATGAACATATCTACAAAACAGAAACAGACTCACAGACAGAGAACAGACTTGTGGTTGCCAAGGGGTGGGGGGTGAGGGAGGGAAGGATTGGGAGTTTGGGATTAGCAGATGCAAACTTGTATTATATAGAATGGATAAACAACAAGGTCCTGCTATATAGCACAGGGAACAATATTCAATATCCTGTGATAAATCATAATGGAAAAGAATATGAAAAGAATATATTTAGGGCTTTCCTGGTGGCAGAGTTGTTAAGAATCTGCCAATGCAGGGGACACGAGTTTCAGCCCTGGTCTGGGAAGATCCCACACGCCGTGGAGCAACTAAGCCCATGCACCACAACTACTGAGCCTGCGAACCACAACTACTGAGCCCACGCACCAATAACTGAAGCCTGCGAACCTAGAACCTGTGTTCTGCAACAAGAGAAGCCACTGCACTAAGAAGCCCATGCACAACAACGAAGAGTACTCCCCGCTCTCCGCAACTACAGAAAGCCCACGTGCACAGCAACAAAGACCCAACACAGCAAATAAAAAATAAAAATAAATAAATAAATAAATAAATTTTTAAAAAGAATATATCTATAATTGAGTCACTGCTGTACAACAGAGATGAATACAACATTGTAAATCAACTATACTTCAATTAAAAAACTCTGTCATGGGCTTCCTAGGTGGTGCAATGGTTAAGAATCTGCCTGCCAATGCAGAGATCACGGGTTCGATCCCAGCTCCAGGAAGATCCCACGTGCCACGGAGCAACTAAGCCCGTGTGCCAAAAAAAAAAAAAAAAAAAAAAAAAAAAACTCTGTCAGCAGACACTTGCAACCCACCCTTTCCCACCTGCCCTCACTCCAGGTTCCACACCTCCATGTCTCTGCAAACGCTGTTCCCTTTGTTAAGAATAACCTTCCTAGCACAGTCCAACTCATCCTTTAAGATTCAGCGCAAATACCACTTTTTCTGTGAAAGCCTTTCTCAAATACTTGAGGAAACCCATGCCCCTCTGTGCCTGATGCATCATTATGCTAGAGCAGATACCACTCTTTGTAACGGTTTACATGCCAACGCACGCACGAGCTCTCAGAGCTTCCCAAGGGCAAAGTAACGAGGAGCCTAGGGGCACCATGAACCAGGCCTGCTCTTTACATTTTGGGGACCCAGGGCAACAGTACAAATGGAGATCCAGTGTACCATATGACTAGAGATTTAAACATTAAAAATCAGCTAACAGACTATTAAGTAAAATATTTTCTATCTTAATGTATTGACAAACAAAGCTACAGAACAACCTGGAAGATCAGGTTGCATTTATCATGCTCTGAACCCTTGGAGTCCCAAGCCAGAATGTGATGGCACAAGGAGCCAGCCTCCAGCCAAGGGTCTGCGCCAAGAGCCCCATCACGGGTGGGGACAGTACTGCCGCATACCCACTCCCCCTCAGATGGCTGCCCTTTGGGCTCAGAGGAGCACATACCTTAGCGTGATCCGTCGCTGGAGGACGGACCAGGGAAGAAGCCCATACAGGCCCCAGAAGCAGACTCAGGTTAAGGGGAGAGGGGTGTGAAATGGTGAGCTGGATGGGCACATCCTCTTGGCTCTCTGGATTCCCTGCCCAGGGGTAAGGGGTCCAACCAGAGGGCTAGAGTGGGGCTCTAAAGGGTGGAGCCGAGAGCAGGGGCCTTTGCTACCTAAGAGAACTGCCTAGAACCATTTCAAAGGTGCTCATTAAACACCTTTTGAGTGGACAGACGAAAATGGTCAAGCCTGAATTGCCTCATTTTTAGTTTGCCTCATCTTACCCAGTTTTCCCACTCTGTGGGAAAGAGGCCTAGGACCTCTTCTGGTCCCCTTGTTCTCTTCGGCATGGGTCACGGTGGGTAGGGCACAAGAGTACAGGTATCAGATAAGTCAAAGGTTTGGGTTTTCACCCACAAAAGAAAAGCTCTTCCAGGTATCCCCAATCTACTCTAATCTGTTTTCTAGCCTGAAGAATGCACGGGTTGCGTCGATGGATCTGCCGTCCCTTGGTTGCTAGAGCACCCTATGATAAGGGGCAGTGGCCAGGGCTGTCACCTGAATAGAGCTGGAGACCAAGCCCCGTGGGCAACAAAGTGCCCCTGAGGCAGCCAGAAGGAGCCTGTCCCACCCTCTCAGCCTACCTGCACCGTACAGGATTGGAGCAGGGCTTGGCCATCGGCACCTGGCGTCCAGGCCACGCTAGCATTGCTGCTGGAGAGCTTCGTCACTGTGACGTTGAAGGGGGCTGCAGGCAGTGCTGTGGATGGGGACTTAGAGTCAGTGTCCAGGAAGGATAGAAAAAGAGGGAGAAAGCATGGGAGTCGAGCCTTGAATCCCTTCTTAGGGGTCCCCCCTCAAAAAAAAACTTAAGATGGCTACTCAGCACTCCCAGGACCACAGTAATATACAAGTCAAGCAACCGGCGGAGGACAGCTGCTCACACCTGGGAGTGCCTACGCTGTGGAGAGAGGGCACCTCTCGCTGAATCAGGGGCCCTGTCTGACCCAGGAATAGGATAAGACAGTGGGTGTGTAGGCCGATGGCACCTCGGCCTTGGGAGATACCAGTGAGAGGCAGCTGGCCCCGCAGCCACAGCCCATGCCTGCACACACTGGCTCTCTCCCCCCTCCACCCCTCCTGCTGCACACAGCAGCTCTCTGGGTCTCCTCTAGTGTCCTGCTAGGCTGTTTTCCCCACCTCCATTCCCTCCACAGGGGCTGGCAGAAGCAAGATTGGGCATGAGCCTTGACCATCTCCTGCTTGCTCCCTCCCTCCCTCCCTCCCTCCCAAGGACTCTGCTTCGTGATGGGAAATCTGCTGTGACGTCAGGTTTCTATTCTCATCTCAGCCATGGCAGGGTCTCAGGTGCTCCCACTAGGAACAGAGCTATGCCAATTAACCCCTCATCACTCAGATCCCAGCAGGACCGAGGCGAGCTGGAACACCGAAGGATTTTAACTTCACCCTCATTTAACTTCACCCACAGCCTGCTGAGAACGCCCCTGCCTCACCGCCCCTCACTTCCCAGGATCTTCCTACCTTGAAGACGAACAGTGGCTGGGCGAGAAGAGGCCAGGCCTTTTAGGTTGTGAGCTTCACAGGAGAACACGGTGCTCTGGGTCACCCCTGGGGCCAGAAAACCTCAGTCAGCACCCCTCAAGCAGCAACTCCCCACTCAGTCTGGGACTGGGGAAGGGGGAGAGTCAGCCTCTGGGTCTGAATAGCCTACAATATCCAGCCAAAGGAAAGGTTAGACAGCGTGGGCCTGCATATAAATCCCAGGGCTGGGGCTCTGTTTTCTCAACTCCCAAATGGGAGAATTGTGAGAACCAACTGATGCAACGTGTGTAAAGTGTGTGGCACACAGTAAAGCACTTGAGAAACCTTATACCACCCCTCCCACCTCAATCCTGTCTCCTGCAGACAGTACAAAGCTGCCTCCCTTTTCTGGTCACTCCTTTATTGCACATTCCAGAGCCCTTCTCTCTCTGCTCTGTGCCTATCATTGTTCTATTTGCAGATTCACTGCCTTTCAATAGTTTCCTGCTCCTTATGCGTGTGTCTCCCCAATTACACTAATTCCTGGGGGGCTGGACCGATGGCTTCTATTTCCTTTGTATTCCCTTGATCCCCTGTGGTGCCTAGCACAGTGTGGTGTGTGGAGTAGGAGTTCAGTGAGTGCTTATTATCAAGCTGGCTGCCTGAGGGTCCCAACCACGCACATCTGGAGAGAACTGAACCCAACCTCGCTTCTCATCTGCTCCGACCCAGCGCCTCCTCAACAGGACCTGCCCTGGCTTCCAACAGATCCTGCAGTCCACCTCTTTTCAAGATGCATATTCCTAAGGGACTTGGCACATCAGAATCCGTCTCTCTCACCTTACAGCCCATGAGACTTAGCTCAGACTCCCATTTTTGGCCAGTTCAAGCCTTGACCAGAAACAGTAACTTTGTTTCACAGATCAGCAAGCCTCACAAGTGTGTAAGTTATGTGCCTGAGAATCTTGGGGTCCAGGTAGGTGTGCAGGTGTGGCTGCTTTTTGTCTGAGTGGAGGTGTGAACAGTTGTTTGGGAAAGGTCTGGAGATTTCTGGAAAAAGCCGTTAGAAGAGGAGGCCCCTGTATCTTTGTGCTGGATTCCCCCTCTCCCTTTTTCTTCCCCCTGCTGTTCCCCACTCTGCAGCCTGAGACTCTTGTCTTCTAGGCAAGTCTGCCAGACACTCCTCTTAGCTCTGCGTGGGCCGGTTCCTGGCTCCTTCCCTTGGGAGGGGTGGGGGGGATGGGTGCCCCTGGTCCCACACATTCATCTCCCAGGGCCAGCTGTGCAGGGCCTAGACTGCTGTGAATGAAAGGCAGAGGCTCCTGCATCTCCTTGGGCACACCCAGCAGGATCACCACTAATCAGCCCACCCGGCCAGCCTAGCACACCTAACTAATGAGCTTCGTAATGGTGCAGCTCACGTAGCCAGGCCCCCCGGACACTCACAGCCGCAAGCTCAGTGATTTAAGCAGATTCAAACTCTGCCAGCCTCATCACCCCTGTTCAAAGCCCCTCCTGAGGCTGCTCACCTGTTACATTTAAAACGGAGGGAGAGGGAGCAGGTCCCCCAAGCTTCGTGCCTCCTCTCCACCAGACAATGGTAACAGGTTCTGGGGGACCCACGGCCTCACAAAACAGTTGGAAAGGGGCATTGGGTGGCACTGCCAGATCTTTTGGCTCCACAGTGAAAAATGGCACACCTAGGGGGAGAAAGGCGGGTGGAGTGAGCCTTGCCACCTCTCAGCTTCCAACTGCCCACACCACAATTCTGCTACTATTTGAAGCCCTCTGTGCTGAAGGTCCCACGGGCCCTTATGATTGGGTCAGCTGCAGAATGGGCCTCTAGCTTGAGGGGGGAAGCTTCTCTTCTTTGGCCCCCTCGGGGATATCCTTTATGCTGTCCCCTTGGGCCTGACAGGTTCTCCCTTCTCAGACCTGCTCTAACAGCCCTTCTCAAAGCAAGGGAAGAGGCAGAGGGTGGGGAGCTGGGGGAGGGGCAGTAAGGGAGGGGCAGTGGGCGGGAGCTTTAGCAGAGTTCTGCTGGCAGGCCCCAGATCCCGTTCAGGGCCCTTTGTTACTTTCTTAGTCACTTTGTTTTCCTGGGCTGAACAGCTCTGAGCTCCTGCAGCTGCGGATCCTTCCCCCCCTCCCCCATCTCTCCCCCTCCTGGCCCGGCCACTTGGCAGAACAGGGTCCAGCCCTAGATGGGTGCTTCAGGCTTGTTTGTCAGACAACTGAAACTTGACTGCACCCTATAGATTATGGGTCTTAGTTGCCCTCTTGGCTCTCAAATACCCAGACTCCAATGGGTATGGTCTGCCATGTCTGGGCCGGGCCTGGAGTCTGGAGCAATCATGTCCCAGAGGGCAGTGGGGCAGCCCAACTTCCACTGAGCTTTCTTGGGCAAAGGTGTGGTCACTAGCAGAGAGCACCTGCTCCAGGCCAACACGCTCACGTGGCTCTGCCTCCTCACCTTCTACCATGAGCCACACTGGCTGGGAGGTCTCAGTTTCGCCCCCATCCTCCACCTGGCACCAGTACTGGCCCGCATCAGAGCGCTCCACTGACTTCAGGCTGTGGAAACAGGACACCAGGCCTCCCAGGGTCAAGGGGGGGCAGCTCTGCTGGGCAGATTCAATGGGTTCAGATTGCCCCCACTTCTGGAAGTTTCCACAGGTTGCCAAATTAAAAAACCACAGACCTCAGGGCATCAGCATTGCCCCCAGCGCCCAAACCCAAGGAAAGAGCACAACATGCCCCCAGGCTGACATCCCGCACCTTCCCCCACAGTCCTGCACCTGAGGAAGCCGATCCAGTGCTGCTCACTGACGGGGATGTACACCTGATCCACACTCTGGACCACAGCCCCATCCTTCACCCACTGTATCTCAGGCTCCTCCATCCCCTCCACGCTGCAGTTGAGCTTCACCGGCTGCCCCTGAGACACTGTCATCTTCACTGGGGCTCCCATGAGCTTCAGGCCTGAGAGGTGGGAAGGAGAATGTGTCATTCTGCTTCAGAGGGACCCTGTCTCTGGAAATATCCCCCCTCTTCCAGAATCTAGCTTCTGTGTCGGGGGTTCATTCTCAGCTACTGGCCAGGGAAGCAGAAGCAGGACAGGGTGGGAGGGAAGGTGGCCTGGACCTGGGCGAGGGGAAGGAGCATGACAAACTCTCTGGGCACCATATCTGCCACTGCCAAGTTCCTCCCAGCTGTAAGGAAGTGACCCCTTCCCCACACCTCCCTGCTGGGCAATGTTAGGTCAGGCCCAACCACCAAAAGGAAAGAAGCCAGGCTGCAACAGTGGGGCACTCTCATACACTTGAGATAGGTACTGCCTTGGGAATCACTGCCGCACCCAGTCAGTGCAACAGGCAGCCAGCTCTCCACCCAGGGTATCAGCCAAGACCCTGCACTGCTGCTGGCATCCCCCTGCACCCCACCCCGGCAAATGTAAGGAGGCTGAGGAAGGGAAGGAGCGGGTGCTCCCCTGAAGTGGAGAACATATGGCTGCAAAACCACGTCAGATCAAACACATGGCAGCCTTCCTGGCAGCCGGCCGCTCTATTAATACCTGAATGTGTGCAGGGGCGGGAGCTAGGAAGGTAGGAGGTAGAAGGGAGGGGAGGGGCCCTGAACAGGGAGCCCAAGACCCCTGAGCTACTGTCACACCAACAGGGCCACTACTGTCTGAACACACACACACGCACATGCACACACCCCTCCTGATTTCCCAGCGTGTTTTTAAGCAGAGAGGGGCAGGTGAACTATCAACAAAGCTGAAATCCAATTCTGCTTCTTCCTGCCCTTTGCTGTGTGACGCTAGGCGAATTCCTGAGCTCTCTGATCCTAAGATATACACACCCTTCAGCTTGGAAACACTTGTCACTCTTTCCCTTCCCTTTCCTTCCCTGAGATGCTGATACAGCAGGGAGTGCTGTCTGAAAAGAAGGTGCCCGCCCGGTGGCTGCTGATCTGGCCTGTGTCTCTTCCTACTCCCTTCACCCTATCAGGACCAGTCAGAGGGCAAAGAGGGGTAGCCTTACACGCCATACACGCCCAGCAGTCCCAGGGGTGTGTAGTGTGAACTTGGGGATCCCGGGTGCTGCAAGAAGCTCTCCTGTCACTGGCAAATGCCTCAGTGGCTATGTGGGAACACAAGGCTGAGCAAAGACCAGCAAGCCTGCCCCGGACCATCCTCTCCAGCATGCCCGGTTTCAGTAAGCTTGGAGCAGGCACAGGGACTAGAGTATACCCAGGTGTTTTCTGTGACTGGGCACTCCGAAGCCCCTGTACCTACAAGATGTAGGGGTGCCTGTGGGTGCTCAGTCTCAGCCCCTGTGGGACCTTCGTGTGCGGGGCGGACAGAATGTGGTCCCCAGGACTGGGAGGGGAGAGCAAACAACTAGGAACATCGAGGCGGGAAAAGCCAATCCCAAACACCCCCCGCTGACCACTCAGCCCGCGGCCCCACTGCTTTCCTAACAACCCCGCCAAAAGAGCCCGGTCGCGAGAAAGTTGGGGGTGGGGGCCGCGACCCGAGACTCCTCGGAGAACGTGCCGCTGAGCCCCCTCCCCCAGCCCCCGAGCCTCGGCCTTCCAGCGCGGAGCCCCTCGCCCAGCTCTCCGGCCCGCGCAGGCCCGGGGCTCGCTCGGCGGCAGTCCCCGGGCTCCGACCCCGGCCGCGCCCCTCCGCAGCCCCTCGCTTTCCGCCGCCCCCGGGCCAGCCCCCTACCTGCGGCCGCGGGCTCCGGGAGCAGCAGAGCGGCCAGACCGGCCAGCAGCAGCAGCGGCGGCGGCGGCGGCGGCGGCGGCAGCGGCGGGAGCCCCGACCGCCCCATGCTCCGCCTCAGCGCCATCGGCGGCGACGCCGCACCATGCCGGGCCCGGCCCGCGAGCGACCAGGGAGGAGGGAGTGGAGGAGGACGAGGGAGGAGGGAGAGGAGGGAGGAGGGAGGAGGGCCGAGGGAGGGGCGGGGGCCGGCCGAGGGGGCGGGTGGGGGCGGCGCTGGGGCCCGCGCTCCGAGACCCGCTCCCGCTGAGAGTCGCCGCGGCGGCTGTCAGCCGCGCGGGGTCCCCGGGGCCGCTCCTGGGCCACCGCGCTCCTTCCACAGCCGTCGCCGCCGTCGCCGCCGCCGCTGATTCATGTTCTCCTCGGAGCCGCCGCCTCCTCCCCGGCCCGCCCGCCCGCCCGCAGCCCGAGCTCGTACCGCCCCCCCGCGAAGCCCCGGGCGGCTCGCTCCGAGCGCCACCCCGGCAGCTGCCCGCCCGGCCTCAGGCCGACCTCCACCCCCAGACCTCCGCAGCCCCGGCCGGCACCCCCTGCCCCAGCGACCCCAGTGCCGAATCCGAGGATCTGGCTCTGTCGCCTGGATGAGCACCCTAGCCACGCCCCTCTTTTCCCTAAATACACTCCAGCATCTTTTCAAACCCAACACTCCAGATCCTTCTCTCAAAATCTTGCTAGCAGCCTCTACCACACCCCAACTTTTGCCCAGACTCTAATCACAGAACCCAGCACCCTCCTCTCAGCCCAGAAAGTATCCCCTAGCTAATCCCAACCATTAGGCCCCCTGAAATTGTCGTGACTCAGTGCTCCCCCCACAGGATCCACCAGCACACCTTCTTGCCTCTTTCATGAGCTTTTCGCCCAAATTCCCCATATTCATGTTCCATTTCCCACCCCTTTATCTCCAAGACCTTGGGCCTTGGGTCTTGAGTTTTCCGAGATCTTGCTGATCCTCAGGTTTTATCTGCTCTCCCCACTGCTACCCCGCACAAGTCAAAGCCCAATGGCCCATGTCTTTTGGGGCTGTCATTCTTCCCAGCTGCTTCCTCCGCTTCTAGGCTCCACCCCCCAGAATGTGGTGTGAACGTTGGCTGTGTTTTCACAATATCCAATAAAACATTAGCTATTGTTACCACCTTGCACACAGTAGGCACTCCATAAGTAAACAGACAGATGCTTGTTAAATTAATGAATAATTGCCTCAGAGCTTGGCCTGCCCCACAACCAGCAATCAAGGGGATGGCTGTGCCCACAGACATCCTGTCAAGCAGATAAAGAGCTGGTTCCAAATCCAGTCTACCAGATGTTCCCCTCCTCTTGCCCTTGCCTTTATGGGTCCCCAGGAGCCTGCTCCAGAGGGCCGTTCCCAGAAGTCCTGTGCGGGGAGGAGGGACAAGCTTCTCAGTGCCCCCTCCTACCCACCTGCCACTTCCCTGCAGCCTCACTGGATCTTTTCAGGGATTCTCCTTCTGAGCAGCAGGGGCCTGCCTCTTCCTCCTCTTGGCCTCATCAGTGCTTGTTTATTAATTATTGCTAATGATAACAACATCAGCAGAGTTGGCGGCGGCCTCAGACCCAGCTGGGGGCGCCCCCAGGCGGCAGCACAGGGAAAAGCGCTGTCAGAGTTGGCTGGCCGGGGCCTGAGACTCGGTTTCATCGAGAGCTCAGGCAATTTTCTGGGGCGCTGTGGGTCGGCTTCAGGACTCTTTCCTAAAGGAAAAGCCTTGCTCCGTTCCAGAACCCATAGCCTCTGAGCTCGGACTGAGTCGGATCAGGGCAGTCAGACAACAGTCTGGGGCTGAAGCCAGATTCACCGAGGCTGCGGCTACGGCGGCAGCGTGGCTGCTGCAGCCCGGCACCTGAGCACTTGTCATTTCTCAAGGTCCTCTCCCCCACCTCTCCGCTCTGGAGGGTACTTCAGGTTTCCAGTGAAAGGGAACTGTTGACTCTGGCTGACACTGGAAAGACCCCTTCTAGAGGATGTCGAACCAGGAGCCCAGACCTAGCCTTTCACTTCCGTTCCTCCCCTCATCCCAACCCCCACCCCCATCATTCCCTGAACTCTAATGAGAATCCCAGCCCAAGGACCATCCGTTGCTACCAGGCAAAATGGGCTTCTGGAACGTATCCTGGATACCTCTGCATTCTCCACTCACAGCCTTGACAAACTTCCCTCCTCAGCTGTAGGCCTGAGGCACATCGCTGTCACTTTGGAGCAGCACACTGTCCATGTGGAGCCTGCCGCCCTAAGTGCCTGCCTCCTCTACCCCTGCTTCTGAACCCCTGTCAATTCTTAGTATTTCTGCTTGCAGGGTGGAGAGGACTGTGGGGTCCTGGTCTTCTGACTTTCCAGCTCTTACATAAAGTGCTTGCCTTCCTGAGCCTTCAAAACCCACTCTTCTTACCGATCTCCCCCATCTTTCTCTCTCTCTGGGCACAGTAAAGGAACATACTCTAAGCGTATGTGAGCAGGTGTGATTTTGTGGAAGAGGTGTGTGGGTGGGTGAGAGGGTGTGCATTGTGATGTATGAGGGAGGGTGTGCATTTGTGCAAACTCTAAATGTGACTGACGCTTTGTGGGTGGATGGGGAGAAGATGTGTGTGTGTGTGACTGGAGGAGGTTGGCTGCCTGTGCAAATACATGCCTGCAAAAATCTCCCTTCCTTTTGTAAATGCATTGCTTGGAAGGAAACTAATCAAATCAACAGGAAATGTATTTGACCTAATGTATGAGCAGATGTCCTAGGAGTTCCTGTCCTCAGAAAAGAACCAGAGCCAGCTATGATCTATCCCAGAGGAGAGAAAGGGCCAGCAGCAGCCCCTTATTATGCGTGGAGCTAGGCTGGGCCTTGGCATTACCCTACTCATGTGAAATAAGTATCTGCCCACTCTCTGACTTTTATAATCCACGACTGTCCAAGGAGGCCAAGCAGCGAGAGAAGACAAGACAAAACTGGAAATAAAAAACACCTGTCGATGATTGAACTTGGTGTACCCCCCCAAAAAAAAAAAAAAAAAAAAACACCTGTCGGTAGCAGCAAAACACCTCAGTGCTAACTTCCAGCAGTCTCAGGAAATAGCTGCTTCGGCTTTCTCAGAGTTAGGACTCCTCCTCCTGTCCCCACCTCAGGGAGTGGTGGGGAACTAAGATGAAACCAAGGTGAGTCATGGGGTCATGGCAGTCTCGCTGGCCCTATGACCAAGGCTATATTCTTTCCCAACTACTGGTTAGAGAGGAAAGAGTTGGGAAATTCCCTTTAAGGAATGAGGCAGGCCACAGAACGTGTTCCTCATCACCTTAGAGAACACACCTTCAATGATTATCTTAGCCAATTGTGTTGTATTATCCCAATTTTTTTGTTCTTTTGCTGGAGTTTTTAAAAGTAAATCTTAGCCATATAATTAATTTCAGCTGTAAATATTACTCTGTGTAACTGTAACAAACTTAAAAAAACTCATCCATATATAGATTCAGATGGCTACATATAGAAATATTTATAGATACATGTATGTATAACAGTATATGCATATATTTCCTTTGTCAGCTGAGAAGAGCCAAAAGCAAGACACCCCAGTAGCAATGAGTATACCTAGCACCCAAATCTTGGTTTCTAATGCCATTTTCCAGTATAAGGAATCAAGGGTCCTTGGAGAAATGGCTGATTCTTGGACTGGGGCAGGAAACACACAAGATGAGCTTGGAGCATTTTGCAGTGCCAGAAAGTAAGGACGCGTTACAAAACAAAAGTAGAAAACACGACTCAAACACACACACACAGGGAATTCCCTGGTAGGCCAGTGGTTAGAACTCCTCCTTCTCACTGCTGAGGGCCCGGGTTTAATTCCTGGTCAGGGAACCAAAATCCCACAAGCCATTCAGTGTGGCCAACCCCCCCCCACACACACAATGATGGAGTATATCAAAGAGTCAACTATAAATATATATGAATAAATGTTATAATTTATTAATAATTAAAAAGTATATTATAAATTAATAAGTTAATTCATGGAGAGCACAGACAAATTTGCCGTGCAGAATTACAAATAATTTATGTAGATACTCCAGCCTCAAGGAGGGGGAGTACCTGGGACTTCCCTGATGGTCCATTGGTTAAGACTCCAAGCTCCCAATGCAGGGGGCCGGGGTTCAATCCCTGATCAGGGAACTAGATCTGACTTGCTGCAACTAAGACCCAGTGCAGCCAAATAAATAAATAAATAAATACTGGGGAAAAAACAAAAAGGAGGGAGAGGACCTAAAACCAATAACCCCAGTCTAACCATGAGAAAATCATCAGATAAATCCCTATGGAGGGACAGTCTACAAAATACCCTACCAGTAATACTCTAAACCGTCCAAATCATCAAAAATAAAAAAAAAGTCTACAAAGCTGTCACAGCCAAAAGGAGCCTAGGGAGTCATGATAACTAAATATAATGTAGTATCCTAGATGGAACAGCAAAAGGATGTTAGGGGAAATTTGAGGAAATCTGAATAAAGTATGGACTTTAGTAATAGTATGTCAATATTAGTTTTTCAATTTCAACAAATGTACCATATTAATGTTAGATATTAATAACAAGGGAAACTATGTTTAGGATATAAGGACACTTTCTTTGCAATTCTTCTGTAAGTCTAAAACTATTCTAAAATAAAGTTTATTTTTCAAAAAGAACCACATCCATACCCAATACATTTTTTTAAACAAATTTTATTTATTTGTTTGTTTGGCCATACCATTCAGCTTGTGGGATCTCAGTTCCCCAACCAGGGATTGAACCCTGGCCGTAACAGTGAAAGCACCAAATTCTAACCAATAGACTGCCAGGGAACTCCCCATACCCAAAAAGTTTTTTTTAAATACTTAATATCATATAAAACTCAATTTGTGTTTAGCTTTCCCAAACAGTCTCAAAAAACATCACTTTATAGTAGGTTTGTTTTGAATCAGGATACAAACAAGGGCCACATATTAATTGATAGTCTCTTAATGCAGAGATGATAGATCTAGATGCTTGACTAGATTCAGCTTTAATTTTTTGGCATGAAGGCTTCCTAGGACATGTTTTGTACTTTGAGTGGCATCACATCAGGGGGCACATTATGTCCAGTGGCTCCACATTCATCAGTAGGTTAAAAAGTTGGCCACCTGATCCACCCATACAAAGCTCTCATCAACCTTTTACCTAATAGTTTTGTTTTTGTTTTTTTGTTTTTTTTGGCTGCTTTGGGTCTTCATTTCTACGCGCAGGCTTTCTCTTGTGTGGTAAGCGGGGGTCTACTCTTTGTTGTGGTACGCAGGCTTCTCATCGAGGTGCCTTCTCTCTGTGCAGAGCACGGGCTCTAGGCGCACAGGCTGTAGTAGTTGTGGTGCATGGCCTCAGTAGTTCTGGCTCACAAGCTCTAGAGTGCAGGCTCAAAAGTTTTGGTGCATGGGCTTAGTTGCTCCACGGTATGTGGGATCTTCCCGTACCAGGGATCAAACCTGTGTCCCCTACACTGGCAGGCGGACTCCTAAGCACTACGCCACCAGGGAAGTCCCTACCTAATAGTTTTATCAGTCATTGATGATCATTGCCTGGAGCGATTATTTCATTAGTGGTTGCAAACAATGATTTTCTTTTTTTAAGAACTTTTATTGAGATATAATTGACATACAATGAACTGCATATATTTAAAATGTAGAATTTGATATATTTTTCTTATTAGTAATGTATACATGGCAATCCCATCTCCCAATTCATCCTATCCCATCCCCTCTCCTTTCCCCACTTGGTGTCCATATGACAAACAATGATTTTCTACATTCATTCTTCCTGCATTTTTGGATCCAATTTCCCTCCCTCATTCACCCTGTCTTTTGACCAGCAAGTACTATTTGGACCCCAAGGTTGGCTAAATCCTAGTAGCTGAAATTTACTGCTGCAGTTGAAACCAAGAGAACTAAAGAAGGATATTGCAGAATATTTGGAAAGTTGTTATAAAAGCAAATTCTCGGGTCCTACTGAATCAGAAACTCAGAGGAGGCCCAGAAATCTGGTTTAACAAGCCCCCCACGTTTTTTGTTTTTTGTTTTTTTTAATTTAATTTTTTTGGCTGCATTGGGTATTCATTGCTGCAGAGGCTTTCTCTAGTTGCAGCAAGCCGGGGCTACTCTTTGTTGAGGTGCACAGGCTTCTCATTGTGATGACTTCTCTTGTTGTGGAGCACAGGCTCTAGAACTCAGGCTCAGTAATTGTGGCGCATGGGCTTAGTTGCTCCACAGCATGTGGGATCTTCCCAAATCAGGGATGGGACCCATGTCCCCTCCCTTCAGGGGTTTCTGATGCCTGCTAAAGTTTGAGAACTCCTGGACTAACATTGGCTGCCCTAGATGGCCTTCAATCAAGCAACGATTTACTAAGGTCCTATGTGCATAGCAATATGCTGTGTGCTGCGCATCATGGATGCAAAAAAGAAGGCCTGATGCTCTCAAGGAACTCAGTCTCTACAAGGGAACAGGGCACATGCTTGTGAAAAGGTAACCAGAGATAGCTGACAGTGGGCAGTATGTTCCCAACATGGCACGCAGGTGGTGCAGATGGAAGATTCCAAGGAAAGTTCAGTGAGTAGGCCTGGTTAGCAGAAGTTTAGAGTTGAACCCAACCAGGCTTTAAAGAAAGCAAAAGACTTTGGGGTGGGATGGAAGGAGAAAGAGACATTGGCACGAACAAAGGCTCATGAAGTGTATCACCTTGCAGGCGATGAGGCTGTTTTCTCCTCTTTTCTCACTATCACCATTCCTGCAGTGTTTCTTTCCTGGGTTTTGCCTTTCCTTTCTCTTGGTTATTTTCTTGCTCGCCCATAATCACGCTGAGGAGGTCACAGTCGTGTGTATGCAGGTTTCTATGTGCTGTCCCTGAGCTTGGGTGCTGGAGTGTAGGATGTGGTTATTCGGGCTGGTGAGTGCGGAAGGCCGTCTAAGGAACCCTTTGCCTCTGTCACGGGTGCTGTATGTGCAGAGAGCGTCTGCCTAGGGCTTTCGTGCTGGGGTCGGACGCGGCAAGCGGAACACCTCCGTGCTCGCGCGTTGTGAACACGGAAAGGGCAATCCCCTCCCAAAAGTGGGCGGAGCCAGGCCCTGACGAGGCGGGGCCGGGCTGAGGGGCGGAAGCTCAAAACTAGTGGCGGCGGAAGCGGGGCAAGATGGCGGCGCCCAGGTGGTCCTAGAGCGAGTAGGTTGCTGGGCTGGCGGGACGGACTGCAGGAGATCTCGGAGGAGGGCTCTGGTACAGGGTATCCAGTTCTTTGTCGGAGCCTGCCCCAGTGTCTTTGGTCTGGCCAGGAGAGGCCGCGGCTTCGTTGGTGCGGAGATCCTGGGCACGGCCCTCCACCCCGCGGGCAGCGTAGGCTGAGACTCCGTGATTTCTCTTTGCTCATGAGGGTGGTCCAGGAGCGCGCGCGACCGTAGAGCCCTAGGGAGCCTTGTGGGGCCCGACAGAGTATAAGTCTTGAACTGCTTTGATGAAAATTATTCCTAAGTATTTTATTCTTTTCGATGCTATTGTAAGTAGAATTGTTTTCTTAATATCATTTTTGATTGTTCTTTAATAGTGTATAGAAATACAAATGATTTTTATATATTGATCTTTTATAGCCAAAGATTTTTAATAATTTGAGTACTTTTAGGCCAGGCATGTCCCCACCAGTTTGATACCGAATCATCACTCCCTGGTATGACACCTATATCCTCCTGGCTCCTGACAGCGTTTTCCTTAGGTCCCCTATGGTTGTTCCTGAGAGTTTTTACCATCCACAGATTGTAAACAACCTAAGTTGGCAGTAAATATTGTTCCTGGGCTATTGACATCAGGGAGGGCTAAGTAAGGAGGGAATGGCAATAAGGTATGAATGAGGAGGAATGAGTCCACATGAACCCAGGGAAAAGGAGCCTTCTCTGATGCACAAAAAAGAGAATCAGGGTTCAGTTGCAGAGGGCCCATCATCTTTATTGCTTTTAGGGGTGAATGAGAGTGAATCCCCTACACTGAAGCAGTGCTGGAAAGAATCGCACTAGGGAGGCAACTGGAGTGTCAAGATGCTGTCGAGACCAAAGCCAGGGGAGTCTGAGGTGGACCTGCTGCGCTTCCAGAGTCAGTTTCTTGCAACTGGTGCAGCCCCAGCAGTACAACTGGTGAAGAAAGGAATTAGGAGAGGTGGTGATGCTAACCCGGACCAGCCTCCCCTGCAGGATCATCGGGATGTGGTGATGCTGGACAGTGAGTGGCTGTGGGTAGGAGGTTGGAAAGAAGGGAAGTACAACTTCACGGTCTTCTCCCTCTTCCTGATGTGGCTGGATTCCCCATCATTATTTCAGAACTGCATAATCTCTGTTGCTGCAGCTGCATTTTACATGTGAAGAAACGGAGGCTCAAAGAGGTTAATTACCTTGCCCAGGTGACACAGTTTGAGCCAGTGCTCCACAGCAGCTGCCTTTCTTTCTCTGGCTTCCCCCTAGCCCTCAGTCTCTTCCTGGGAAGATGTGAGTAACCTCACACCTGGGTTTTTTTCTTTCTCAGATCTCCCAGATTTGCCACCAGCTTTGGTTCCTGCTCCCCCAAAGAGAGCCAGGCCCAGCCCCAGCTGTCCCCTGCCTGAACATGAGGACCCTGAAGAGAGGCTGAACAGGCACGATCAGCACATCACTGCTGTCTTGACTAAGATTATTGTGCGTCTCACTCTGGTTGAGTGGGGTGAGGCATCCTAGGGTAGCAAGGATGTTGGGTGTGGGTGGTGAGCTTTACTGACTACAAAGTGATTCATAAAGATGGGACTTTATCCCCCAGCAGTCAGGTTGGGGGCTGGTTTAGAATCACTGTGCCTTAAGAAGCAAGGTGAGTTCATGACTCCCTAGGGTGAGGTTCTAGTCATATAGAACTGAGGCTAATGGGGTAAGGTCCAGCCTGGGGAAATCTCTGTATCTTCACTGCTTTGTTGCTGCAGGAACGAGATACAAGTTCAGTGGCTGTGAATCTGCCTGTGCCCAGTGGCGTTGCTTTCCCTCCTGTATTCCATCGCTCACAGGGGAGACAGGTAGGCTGAGGTGACCTTAGATGGTGTTTAGGGGACAGTCATGTAAGCATCATAGGGCATGTTCCCCAGGTAGATCATATTAATGATAAGTTCCATCATTAAAATAGCACTACACTAGGCACTTTATATGCATTATTTCATTTAATCGTCATAACAGCAATGTAATGTAGGTGTCATTATCTCCATTTTTCAATAAGGAAACTGATAACTTGTGCAACACCACACACCTAATAGATAGAAGAGCCAGAAATACAACCCAAATCTGTCAGACTTCAAAACCTATACTTCTATAGAGCCCTGCTTTTTCTCAGGACTGGGGTTGTGACCATTGGAGATTAAGCAATTCTCTTGTATCTCTTTGTTCCAGTGACCTTGGTATAAAGAGGTTGAGAAGAGAATGGGGTAATGAGCTTCAATCACCTGGGTTTTCTTTTTGCCCCATAGGGGAAGCCAACAACATCTGGTAAGAGAAGTATCTTTGCCCAGGAAATTGCAGCAAGGAGAGCATCTGAAGCCAAGGTCCCACCCGTTAGAGAAGTTACACCTACCTTGGACCCAGCAGAGGGTGAGCGGGGGTTGAAGAGGTTTGGGCTCAGCCTTTTTGTAATACACAATTGTAGAGTCATCTTTGGATGCACATCTTCCCTGCCTCAAATCCAAAGTGCATTTGAGCCATCTAAAGAGGAGCCACCCCATATCCCCACTTAGAGTACTGAGTATTGGCAGCTTGGGTCCACATCTGGGTCTTAGGTGCAGGGAGAAGGCAGGTCATTACTTGACTGTAGGAGAAAGGAAGAGGATAGAAGTGTCTGGTAGAGGCTGTAAAATAAAGACGTAGGCCAAGATTCTTTAACGATGCTAATTACTAGCAGAAGAACTGGGGGCAGGACCCTGGAGACAGACGGTTGCCTAGACATCCAAGGGAAGAGTCAGAAAGTGGGATGTTTCTGAGGGGAACTTCTAAGTCCAAGGGGAAAAATGAGTAGAGAGGTCATCACCCCCATCCAGCCCCAGGGTGCCTAGAGTCCTGTGCCACCGCCAGGGGTGGTCTCTACTCTGTGCCTGGGAAAACTCTGGGGCCTCCATCCATCTCCAGAGCTAATGGGATTAGAGAAGAGGGCCAGAAGGCCTAGTTGGGGTGAAACAATGAAACTGATTGTATCCTTCTTCCAGGTGCTGCAACCTGTGGGGCACCCACACCTAAGGAGCAGGGCAGCCAGCTTCCATGGAACATCTGCAGCTTCCAGGGACCCCATCTGATTACAGGGAAGGGGCTCAAAACCCCGAAGGCTGAGCAGGAAGCCCAGACCATCCATGAAGAAAACGTAGCAAGACTGCAAGCCATGGCTCCGGAGGAGATCCTGCAGGAACAGCAGCGGTTACTGGCTCAGCTTGGTATGGGTACAAGCCTTTCCTACCAAGACCATGCTAGGAACGGACTGCCCTTTATTGAGGAAGGCGCACTGTGAGTGCCAGGCAGAGTACTTTATAATGCATTTCATTCTGTCCTCAAACTTCCTGTGAGGCAGGTGGTACCAACCTCATTTATTTATGAAAAACAAAAACAAAAACTGAGGCTCAAAACTTTAAGAAGTTCTCCCCTGGGTCACACAGCCTGGTATGACATCCTGTTAAGGAACACTAATGATATGTAAACCCAGGTCTACCTGGTCTCGTGCGCTGTGCTCTTAACCACTATACCATGTATACTGTACTACCACAGTGTAGTATACACTGTATTTTGGCTGCACTCTAATGCAACTACAGGGTACTCTATTATGTGATGCTGTGCTATACTATACCTCCCTCCTAGTTTCTGTTCACCAAAACAGTAGTGCAAAGTCAATCTTGTTCCAAACTGTGTATCTGGCACTTATATGGAGCATAGCATATGTTAGGTTTTTAGTGAATATTTGTGTGTAAATAAGTAAAATAGCTGAAAGTGAGAAACTATTTCCCTAAATGCCTTCTTTTTGGCCCTAGTCAGCAATGATTTCATTTATTCCACAGCCCGTTACTTCGGACCTCTGACCTGAAGCCTAGCACAGGGATGGGCAGAGAGGCCTGGACCAGGGGACTGTGAAGAATGGAGGGATAGGTGGGCAAGCAGGTCCCATGACAGATATAGGTCATCGAGGCTGCAAGAGAGCCCAAGGGGCTCAGGCCAGGGCTGGGAAGTGGCTTGTCTTGACCTTAGCGCCCACAGACAGGCAGTATTCAACAGGTTTCAGGTCTATAGGAGGCTGGGGAGAATCTGCCCCCACCCACTCTCCCCTCCACACTCTCTTCTAGATCCCAGCTTGGTTGCCTTCTTAAGATCTCACAACCGCACCTGTGAGCAGGCGGAAGAGAAGACCGCGGGGGAGCAGAGGCCAGGAGGACCCTCTGCTGAGGTCACTGGAAAGGAGCCTATTGCGCCAGCTTCTGCCAGTGAGCCTAGGCAGGAAGATGTGCTGGAGCCAGGAGCCCCAGGTTTGGAGGAAGAGGGGACTTTTGGGGAATGAAAGTAGAGGAAAGTATTCCTTTTCCTAGGCCTGGCAGATGGGAAGAGAGAGAATCTTCTCTGTCCTTGAACATCTAATGTTAATCCTCATTATCCGCTTGAGCTCAGTTTTCATTTGCTGATGCATATGTTCTTCCTGCACATGCTTCCTGTTTTCCTGTCCTGTTACTGCTCCTTCTCCCCCTTCCCTAGTAAGAGACAGTACAGTGCAATGGCTTAATGGCTCTTCCCCCACCAGACCATCTGCCCCCTGCCTTTGCAGTAGCTGCCCCAGCTCTGGCTCCATCCATCCCACAGTTCTTTCTGCCTCTGCTCTTAGTGTTGGGAGGATAATGGCAAGGTGGCGGGAGAGGAAGGGTCTGACGTAGGTCTTGTGAACATGCCAGACCTGAAGCAGAGAGGCCAGTGGAAGCCCTCATATTCCAGGAACTGGATTATTTTATTAGTGATGAACAAAAGAAGAACTGAATTAGGAGAGCTGGGAACCTCCTGCCCCCGGATGAGCTCTAGGCCAGCTGAGCAGGTTGGATGGGGTTTGGGTGGGGTGAGGAAGAAGGAGGACATTGCAGGTATGTGTTTCTGTATCTTGCTCTGCTAAAGTATAGCTGCCCCTTACTCATTGTCCCCACTGCCCTGCTCCTTTAGAAGGTCGGTACTAGAGAGTGGAGAACTGTGGTTTCTCTGCTGTATGTGGTCCTCCCTTCCGCCTCTGCTCCCTGTCTCTTCTCTTCCTTATCTTGTCTGCTTCGTCTTTCTCCTCCCAACAGATCTTTGGGGTCAGCAAGGGGCTAGAGCCCAGGACAGGGCGTGTTTCTGCCATATCAGACATTCCAGCCCCTGGGCTATTCTGAGGGCAGAGGCTGCCAGACCCTTGGGCAGAGGTGGAGGTGGCAGCTGCTGGATGATGGCCGGGACCCTGGTGGATCAGTGAGCTGAGCCCCTTAGGGAACACTACTCTGCTTCCATGTCGCAGCTCTGGCACTGCCCGTGACTCCGCAGAAAGAGTGGCTGCACATGGACACTGTTGAGCTGGAGAAGCTCCATTGGACCCAGGACCTGCCTGCAGTACGGCGGCAGCAGACTCAGGAGGTGAGGAGGGCCGGCTGGCCTGCAAGGGCAAGGTGGGGTGAGAGTGAGTGGGGCTGCTGCTCTTGCATCCAGAACTCAGGCCCTTCTCTTCCCCCGAGCTTGAGAAACATCTCTCCTTTGTGCTCAGCCCGCTCTTCTTGCCTGGCCCCTACGGCCAGAGGAGCCCCACTTCCGGTCAGAGGTAGAGTCAGGACCTAGGTCCTGAGAGGCCTGGGATTAAAGGTGAGGAATGTGTGTGGGGAATTGCTGCTGCCTGCAGCCCATGGTCCTCTTTCTCTACCCATTAGAGGATGCAGGCCCGATTCAGTCTTCAGGGAGAGCTGCTGGCCCCCGATGTGGACCTTCCCACCCATCTGGGCCTGCACCACCATGGAGAGGAGGCAGAGGTGAGATGTGGGGTCCAGGCCGTACTGGGCAGCTCTCAGGAAGTACTTTTAATAACCATGTGGAGAAGGACCGCTGCTCAGCTGCCTTGGCCCTTCTGTACGCCCTGTTCCAGTTCATGGCCTCGCTGTCCTTTTGGTTCTTTTTTTTTTTTTTTAATATTTATTTACTTATTTGACCGCTCTGGGTCTTACTTGTGGCATGTGGGATCTTCGTTGCCACATGCAGGATCGTCAGTTGCAGCATGCGAACTCTTAGTTGCAGCATGTGGGATCTAGTTCCCTGACCAGGGATCGAACCCAGGCCCCCTGCGTTGGGAGCTTGGAGTCTTAACCACTGGACCACCAGGGAAGTTCCTGTCCTTTCAGTTCTTAGGCTTGGAATCTTTTTCCTTCCCTCACATTCCAGTGAGTTGTCAGAACTTGCCAATGCTCTGTTTGTCACCTCCCCGCCCCCGGTGCTTCCTTGATCAGAGCCTTGCTCCCTCTTGTCTGCTCAGTCTCCATGTTCCACTCACTCTGTCTTGCCATTCGCTCCCCCACAGGGCTGCCATACCGATTTCCTCTGGCCCCGCTCAGGCTGTCCCTTGCCTCAGAAGGTTTCATCACTCAGGGAATGCTCCCAGAATAAGGCCTTGGCTCCTCAACCCGACGGAACAGTCCTTCCGCCATCTGTCCCTGCTGACCCCACGGCTCTGCCTCCCTCACTCCTGCTGCACATTCTGCTGCATTCTCCCCACTTACCCCCTGTGCTCAAGGGCCTCCAGGGCTCAGTTCCTGAAGCCCACTGCAGGGAATGCCTTCACCCTCTGCTGCATGCAGGGCCATCAGAGCTCTGCACATCCACTGAGACCACATCACTTTTCCAGGTCCCCCTTCTCTCTCTCTCCTGTTCTGTGGTTGCAAATTAAACGCCGTTTACTACATCCCTCCCAGTCTGCCTTATGCTGTGGTTGCTTGTGTGCAAGTCTTATTTTCTTTACCAGTTTGAGGATCCATGAAGAGCAGAGGCAAGAGACATCGCTTACTTTTCTTTGTCTTCACCTTGACACCTGACTCAGTGCATGACACATGGGGGTTGCGTATGTTGGTGGGTGCTATCCTGTGTCTTGGCTGCGTCTGATTTCTTGTTCCTATTCCAGAGAGCAGGGTACTCCCTTCAGGAGCTGTTTCACCTGACTCGCAGCCAGGTGTCCCAGCAAAGAGCACTAGCACTGCATGTGTTGGCGCAGGTCATTAGCAGGGTAAGTGGACTGTTGGCCTGGTCCTGCCCACCCCCCACCCCTTAGATTTTTCCCACCTCCTGCCTATTTCACTCTGACTCACTGGCCCGTACACCAGCTGTCTGTGGGTCTCACTGGGAATGGGACAAACCCAGGGTCCTAGGTGGGTGAGTGAAGGGTTTAGGACAAAGACTGTAACTTCAGCATATTCAGCAAGGTTTTATCCTCTTACCGTCAAGGCCCAGGCTGGTGAATTTGGGGACCGGCTAATGGGCAGTGTCTTGCACCTCCTTTTGGATGCTGGTTTCCTCTTCTTGCTGCGCTTCTCCCTGGATGACAGAATAGATGGAGTCATCGCAGCTGCTGTCCGGGCTCTTCGGGTTCTGCTGGTGGCTCCTGGAGATGAGGTACAGCAGGCACAGGAATGAGGCTTCGAGGCATCAGGCTCTGTGCGCCTTCTGCTGGGCCTGCCCTCATTGGTGACGCTTTGCCAGGCAGAGCACAGAACGGGGTGGCCGCGGCAGCACCTTCTCCTAAGGGCCCCAAAGCCTAGGAGCCTTGCCTCTGTCCTTTGTGGGTGGCTTTGCTCTCTACTTCTGGACCCGCTTCCTGGCCTGATCCCTTCTTCCTCTTCCCACCTTCACACTCTTCCCTCTGGCAGGGGCTCCTTGACAGCACCTTTTCTTGGTACCATGGAACTTTGGTGTTCCCTCTGATGCCCAGCCAGGAGGACAAGGAGGACGAGGATGAGGATGAAGAGCCCCCAGCAGAAAAGGCAAAAAGGAAGAGCCCTGAGGAAGGAAACCGGCCTCCATCTGACCTGGCCCGACGTGATGTCATCAAGGTAAAAGTGCTGGGGCAGTTGTCCTGGTCCCATGACCTCCAGGGCCAGCCTATGTTGGACAGGAGGGGTCATCAAGGCCTGGGACCCAGTTGTATCTGGCAGTGGGTTCGTGTCTCTAATCCTCAGGGGCTCCTGGCTACCAGCCTGCTGCCTCGGCTGCGCTACGTGCTGGAGGTGACCTGTCCGGGACCTGCTGTGGTGCTCGACATCCTGGCCGTGCTCATCCGCCTGGCCCGGCATTCCCTGGAGTCCGCCACAAGGGTGAGAGAGGCAGGGACTGGGCAAAGAGCCTCGCTGGGCCTGCTCTTGACCCTCAGCCTCCCTGCCTTTCTCTCCTTCCTGGCCTGCACAGGTCCTGGAGTGCCCTCGGCTGATAGAGACCGTGGTTCGAGAGTTCCTGCCCACCAGCTGGTCCCCCATGGGAGTAGGACCTACCCCCAGTCTACACAGAGTGCCCTGTGCTTCTGCCATGAAACTGCTTCGTGTCCTCGCCTCAGCTGGTCGGAATATTGCTGCCCGGCTGGTGAGCAGGACACAGGGCAAGGGATGGGGGCTTGAGACAGGGCTGGGCTGGGGACTAAGCATGGCCCCTGCACTCTGGGTGGCCCAGTCAGGCCATCTTTCTCTTTGTATCTGTTCCAGTTGCCTAGAAATGCAATAGAAACCCCCAGGCAGGAACCTAGCCACCTGGAGCCTAGTGTATCCCATAGGCCTGCTATGCTCTCATTATGTGAAGGGAAGGCTCTCTGTTCCCTGGGCCCAGGCCAGGAGGGCCACATATAAATAGGGATCCATCACCCGTAGCCAAGTAGCCCTGGAAAAGATGCCCAGCAAGTGCTTGCTAAAACGAAGGAGGGAAGAAGGGAGGGATGGATGAGATAGTTTCACCCTAGTGCAGAACTATGACCCTGTGGCACCAGAGGGGCCCCAGCAGGGCTGAGTTGAGCCAGTCTCTGTAGTGAGAGAACCTGAGGCTTGGAACTTGAGGCTCCCAGCTGGTCCTGATCCCCAGACTCTCTGTCCACCCACAGTTGAGCGGTTTTGACCTCCGGAGTCGCCTGTGCCGCTTTATAGCTGAGGCTCCCCAGGATCTGGCCTTGCCCCCAGAGGAAGCCGAGATGCTGAGCACGGAAGCCTTCCGGCTGTGGGCTGTGACCGCCTCCTATGGCCAGGGCAGTGACCTTTACAGGTGAGGAGAGACAAGGGTAGGCTCCCTCTCAGACCCCTCTGGCTCTGCACTCTGGCCTGAACTGATGATTCAGCCTTGCTCCAGGTTCAAGCTCGAAGGGAGGCTGAGCGTGAGAGAGAGGTGATTCTGGGAGGAAGGAAGAGGACTTGGGAGTCAGGACTAGCCAGGGGAGAGTGGAACAAAGCTGGCTTAACCACGTTCTGTGCACCACAGCATTGGTATCTTGGTGAAATCAGATTTAAATTCCCTATGGTGGGGAAAGTCTTGAGGGGTTGCCTCCTTGCCTTCAGCCCCCAGCCTTCCTGCTTAAAGACTTCCCAGAGTCCCCTGGGCCTTCTTCCTGCTCCTCCTCAGTCAGACAGCAGATGCCCAGGGCGGGGCCTTGTTTTGTGTTTTCCGTCTCCATCTCCCTTCTCACTCTGAAGGGCGGTCCTTCTCCCCCAACCAGGGAGCTATACCCTGTGCTGATGCGAGCCCTGCAAGCTGCGCCGAAGGAGCTCAGCAGCCAGCCCCCTCGGCCCCTGGCCCTGCAGAGGATAGCCTCACTGCTCACCCTTCTCACCCAGCTGACCCTGGCAGCCGGCAGCACCGCCCCTGAACCCGGCAGGTAGGCTCTAGCCCTGAGCTGCCAGCGGGGACATCCTGCCAGGAGCTCTGGGACCGGTGGGGGTGCTCCCCCACAGGGAGAGGGTGGCCAGAGCTTAGAGGGGAGTCCAGACAGCCAGATCCTCACTGTGGCCCCTTTCGGCTCTCCTGTAGTGACTCTGCTGAGGCCAGCCTGTCGGCCACCCCTTGCTCAATCACTTGGACACAGGTGTCTGGGCTCCAGCCTCTCGTAGAGCCGTGTCTAAGACAGACCTTGAAGTTGCTGCCCAGACCTGAGATGTGGAGCGCCCTGGGCCCAGTGCCCACTGCCTGCCTGCTCTTCCTGGATGCCTACTACCAGGCCTGGAGCCAGCAGGTGAGTGTCGAATGCCTGCCTTCCACCGTCCTGGGTGCCCTGCCTCCTTCTTAGTGCTCCACTCTCTTTCTCCCTGTCTCCACCTCTCCATACCTCCCTCCTTGTCCTCCACCTTTTCCCTCCTTTCTTCCTCTTTCCACCTCCACATCCAGTGGAGTTTCCAAGGAGCCATGTTGGTGGGGACCAGAGAACCCCAAATAGCAGATCAGTCTCTCTGGAGCCTTTATGCTCTCTCAAGACCCCTAGACAGTGGGTGCCAGAGCAACCTCAGGGTCTTCTTTCCCTCCAGAAGGGTCAGAAGGCAGAAACCTCTCAACACTGACTCTTGGACGCTTGGAATTGTGGGCGTGGCCTGGGTACACAGTGTCTGGGAGAATGGGGGTCCTGGGCCATCGGCTCAGTGCGCCTCTTGGTCTTCCAGCCAGGCTTGTGCCCAGGGGATTGGCTTCAGGACATGGAGCGCCTGTCAGAGGAGTTGCTGCTGCCCCTGCTGAGCCAGCCTCCTCTGGGCAGCCTGTGGGATGCGCTGGGGTATGTACTGTGTGTGTGGTGGGCGGGGGGCGGGGCGGGGGGGGGAGGCAGTTTTGCTCCTTGTGGGGCTCCTGGGCCTAGCTCCCTGGTGCATCCCAGGTGGAACCCCTCAGCTTGAGGGAAACCTGAATCCCCAGCAGGCAGCAGCTGGGGGCTCCAAGGAACATGGGCACGGGTCTGTCTGGCCAAGTTCCTGCTGGCCTTGGTTGTCGACCAAGCAGCTCTTTCCAGCCTGGTACACATCAGGCCAGAGCCCCTCTCAGCTTCTCCATTCTGCCTCCAGGTGCTGCTCCCCTCTCTGCAACCCACAGTCCTGTGCTCTGGCCCCTGAAGCTCTCTCCAGCCTCGTGTCACTGCGCTGCGCAGGAGGCCACCCACCTCTCAGTCTGGCTGGCTCAGCCTCACCCTTCCCATTCCTCACGGCCCTTCTCTCTCTTTTCAACACCCTGGGCCGGATCCACAGGGGGCTGTGTGGCCAGGTGAGGCTGGGCGCCTGGTTGGTGGGGCCAGGCAGGAGGCCAAGATGGCAGGAGTCAGAACGGGGGACGGCGCCCCTTGGGGAAGAGAGCCCTCTTCTGCCAGCACCCATTTTTCTGAGTTTGGGTGGGGAAGGGGCAACTGGGGAGCCCCAGAGGGCATCACAGTCACCTTCTGAATCTGGAGCTTGCTTTTCCTCAGCTGGCTACCGTATTGGCAGCCCCAGGACTCCAGAACTACTTCCGCCGATGTGTGGCTCCTATGGCTGCTCCACATCTCACAGCCTTCTCTGCGTGGGCTCTGCGCCACGAATACCACCTGCAGTACCTGGCACTCACCCTGGCCCAGAGAGCGGTGGGTGCCCCCAACCCCCCATACTTCTGTCCCCACCCCCACTCCCCATTATCCCCATCCTGCTTCTCCGGAACTTGTGCTGCTCCTGGCAGGCCATGCAGTTCCTTCTTTCCTACAGACATGCCCAGGACCTGTGCCCATCAGCACATACTCTCTTCTTCATTGCTCTTCGCTTTGTCCCCCCACACCCCCGCTGCCTGCTCCCTCTTCCCCCCTCTTCTGTCCACAGGCAACACTCCAGCCAGTGTCAGCCACCAGTGCCGCCCTCTATCACGGCATGGCCTTGGCCCTACTGAGCCGGCTGCTGCCTGGAAGCGAGCACCTCGCCCATGAGCTCCTACTGAGCTGTGTGTTCCGGCTGGAGTTCCTCCCGTAAGTCTAGGGTTGGTGGCATCAACTCAGCCCTTTGAGAGGCTGCTGTGGCGGTTGACAGAGCAGCCCTGAATTTGGAGCCAGGAGACCTGGGTTTAATTCCCTTTTTTCCATGGATTACACTTAACCTGTGTGAGTTTCCGTTTCCTCATTACTGAAGTGAGGGTGAGGATAACATGCTAGAGTATTATCATGAGACTCATGTGACTGCGTGGCTGGAAAATGGTTATAAATTAGCAGTACGCTTGTAACAGCTAACAGTTACTCAGTGCTTACTCTTTGTCTGGTCATCCCTTAACTGTCTCTATTTTAATTGTTTTACCTGTACCGTGAGATGGGTATTATTATTATTATTATTATCCCCACTTTACTATGAGGAAACTGAGACACAGGGAAGTTCTGTAAACGTGCACCTAAGTGACTGGCTCTAGTGTCCATCCTCTTAACTGCTATACGCACTACATGGAAGCTTATTAGGGGAACAGGGAGGAGCAGGATTAGACCTGGGAGCCTCTGGGAAGCCCTGGAGAGCTGGCATGGCCTCGTAGTTCTAGCCCTCATTTTTGATTTTTGGGTTCTGTTACAGGGAAAGAGCATCAGGGGGTCCAGAGGCAGCCGACTTCTCTGACCGTCTATCCTTAGGGAACGGCAGGGCCCTCGGGTGTGGGCGAGGGGCTCTACTAGCTCAGGCCTGCCAGGACCTCCCCAGCATCCGCAGCTGCTACCTGGCCCACTGCTCACTGGCCCGAGCCAGCCTGCTAGCGTCTCAAGCCTTGTACCGAGGGGAGCTCCAGCGAGTCCCCGCCCTGCTGCTCCCTGTGCCTAAGGAGCTTCTGCTGCCCACTGACTGGCCTTTCCTGCCATTGATTCAGCTCTACCATCGGGCCTCAGACACCCCCTCGGGGCTGCCTCCTGCTGACACTGTGGGCACAGCCATGCGGGCCCTGCAGTGGGTGCTAGTCCTGGAGAGCTGGCGTCCCCAGGCCCTCTGGGCTGTGCCTCCTGCTGCCCGCCTGGCACGGCTCATGTGTATGTTCCTGGTGGACAGTGAATTGTTCCGGGAGACCCCAATACAACGTCTGGTGGCAGCCCTCCTGGCCTGGCTCTGCCAGCCTGAAGTCCTACCAAGCCTCAACCTGGATTGCCCACTTCCTGGCCTGACATCTTTCCCGGACCTCTATGCCGATTTCCTGGAGCATTTTGAGGCTGTGTCTTTTGGGGACCACCTCTTTGGGGCTCTGGTTCTCCTCCCTCTGCAGCGTCGGTTCAGTGTCACCTTGCGCCTCGCCCTCTTTGGGGAGCACGTGGGAGCCTTGCGAGCTCTGGGCCTGCCTCTGACCCAGGTACTTTCTCAGCCCAGCAGGGCCCACCATGGGCGTCCTGCCCTGGGCCTCGGAGGCAGTCCTGAGCCGTGGGGAGCTCTGCTGGACCTCAGGCTCCTTGTCTTACCTCCTGGAGGCTTTGAGGCGATTGAGAGAATCCATGAAAAGGGTTTAGCGTGGATTCTGGCACACAGCAGGTGTTCGTTATTATTAGCAAGGCACCGCTTCTTGCTGATGAGGTGCTACAGTCTGTAAAAGATGTACTAAAACCAACATGGTTCTCAATTATTCAGATTCTAGCTGTTAAGCCAGGATTCAGAGAAGGGAAAGATCAAAGTGGGCTTCTCATGAAGAGAAGGCTTTGTGGAAGAAGTGGGAATTGACCTGGGCACAGAAAGTTAGGTAGAATTTGGATTGTTATGGAGAAAGCTGGAATGTATTTGGTGGAACAGCATAAGCAAAAGCTCAGAGGCAGGAAGGAATATGACAGGATGGGAGGAGGAAGGAGTCTAGAACAGATATCAGCTTGGGAACTTGTTGGAAACAAAGCTAGTAAAGTCTTAGAGGACCTTAGATATCAGGCTAAGGAGTTAAACTTGCAAGCTGTAAGGAATTACTAATTTTTTTAAGATTTGGTTTTTTATTTTCATTATAACTTATTTTGGTAAGCTTGAAATATAAACATTTTAATACATGTATGTAATGTGTAGATGTATATTTTGTATAAAAAAATGAAAAGAAAATATGAAATATTTCTAAGAATTAAAAAGAACGTTACAAGGAATTCCCTGGTGGTCCGGTGATTAGGACTCTGCATTCTCACTGCCAAGGGCCCAGGTTCGATCCCTGGTTGGGAAACTGAAATCCCACATGCTGTGTGGTGTGGCCAAAGGAAAAAGAATAGATTAAAAAAAAAAAAAAAAAAAGAATGTTACAGGTACCCATAATCACACTGCCCAGTGGTAACTATTTTGATTTTGATTTATCTTTTTTTAGTCTTTTTTTTTTTGGCTGCACTGCACAGCCTACGGGATCTTAGTTCCCTGACCAGGGATCAAACCTGTACTCCCTGCTGTGGAAGCACAGAGTCCTAACCTTCACTGGATCGCCAGGGAAGTCCCTGTGCATATATATTTTTATAAAATTGGGATCACTGCATAATGTTTTCTTCATTTAACGTTACATAATAAGTATTTCTCGCATCATTAAATAGTCTGAGTCAATAGTTTTATTACATAATACTCCCTTGTGCAGGTGCATCCCAGTTTATTTTATCAGAACCCCTTAGTGGGCATGAAAGTTGCTTCTGATTTTTTGCTATTTTAAGTAACACTGTGATAAACACCATTGGACATAAACTCACGATCTTTTCTGAGTGGAATTAAGAATAATTTTTTAGAAACAGAATTACTATTCCAAAGAACATGAGCTTTTGAAAGGTTTGGTAATAGAATTGAGCAGCTGACAATGACATTTTGAAACTTTAAATTAAACAGGTAGTGGTAGCAGTAGAAATTCACAACTGCTTATAGTTTTCCCGGTTTCCGCTGCTTTCCTGGTGTTTAGTCTTTAGCTTTGATCCTTGTGGTAGAGAGGGACGGATGTCTGTCTAGGACCAGATCTCTGCCCTCATGATTTGGTTCATGTGACCATCAACCGTCCACCCTGTTTTCCAGTGGTACACATCCCCACCCTCACCCTCAGCTTGTCTCATTTCCCTGTCACAGTTGCCTGTGTCCCTGGAGTGCTACACAGCGCCTCCTGAAGACAACCTGGCCCTCCTTCAGCTCTACTTCCGGGCTCTGGTTACTGGTGCACTCCATCCACGCTGGTGCCCTGTGCTCTATGCTGTGGCTGTGGCTCATATCAACAGCTTCATCTTCTCCCAGGACCCAAAGAGCTCAGTAAGTTACATCCCCTTCTCCAGAGGGAGGAAGGGAGCCTACAGTTTAACTGGGCCAGCTGGGGAGGAGGCGAGCGCCAGGCCAGGACAGTGATAGGCCCTTGGCCCGGTGCCACCTCTGCCTGTCCTGCCTCTAGGACGAGATAAAGGCTGCCCGCAGGAGCATGCTGCAGAAAACTTGGCTGCTGGCAGATGAGGTAAGGCAGGGCACATCTTGGAGGGGGGAGAATGAAGGGTCTTGTGGAACAGAGATCTCAACGGGATCTCACTACCCACTTCATAAAGTTTCTTCCTTCTCTGCAGGGTCTCCGGCAGCACCTTCTCCACTATAAGCTTCCTAATTCTTCCCTTCCAGAGGGTTTTGAGCTGTATCCCCAGTTGCCCCTTTTGCGTCAGCAGTACCTCCAGAAACTGATTTCAGGGTTGCTCCAACATGGGGTATCAGAGACCTAGCAGAGCTGCTGCAGGTGCAGAGATGGATACATTCTCTTGGAGTTCACCAACAGATGCCTGGCCAGAGAGAAGGGCTGTGTGTCCTAAGAGCGGGCAGGAAACAAAAGAGTAGAAGGCTTGCCTTCCTGGGAGCAGGATCTTTGAGCTTTTTTGGAACAGGGTGAGCCTACCCTTATATCCTGATATCCAGAGCTCAGGATCTGGGACTTCTGAGGGTCTGTGCTGGGAGTGAAGGGTGGCTTAGCTACATACCCCTTCTTGGGCATAAGACAAACTAACTACACCTCTTTCCCTCTCCCCACCCGAGGCCAGAGTATATAAATACTGGAACTGTGCGTTGAAGTAAAGAATTTTTTTAATCTTCTGGGAATCTGATTTGGGCTGATTTCGGATGTATTAGTTCAGGATTGGTATCGAGGGATGGGTTTTCCCTAGGGAAAGTAGGACTACTGTGAGAGAGATGGGGGAGGAATCATGAATTAGGGGTTGAAAACTGAGTCCACATCTGGGACAACAAAAATGTGGGTCCCAGTTCTGAAGTAAAGCCACACCAGGGCAATGCTGTTGGGAATGAGGGCACTTTTTTTTTTTTTAAGCTAAACTTTATTATTATTATTATTTATTTGGCCATGCAGCATATGGGATCTTAGTTCCCCAACCAGGAATTGAAGCCACGCCCCTTGCAGTGCAAGCGCGGAGTCTTAACCGCTGGACTGCCAGGGACGTTCCCAAGAGGGCCCTTCTAATAGGATGCTCTCAGCAGTCCACTTGGAGTGTAGGTATCCTTAATGAGGTCAGCATCTTGTCTCCTCATAGCTTCCTGTTCCCATCAATTGCTATCCTGAGACAAGAAGCAGCCAAAAATCACACTGGTGCAGTAGCTATCTGTCTTAAATATGTTTGGGCTGTGGTAATAGAATACCACAGGCTGGGTGACTTCTGAGCAACAGATGTTTGCTTCTCACAATTTTAGAGACTGGGAAGTCTGAGATCAAGGTGCTGGCAGATTTGGTATCTGGTGAAGACCTGCTTTCTGGTTCATAGACAGCTCTCCCATGGCAGCAGGGACAAGGGAACTCTCTGGGGCCTCTTTTTCTGGGCCTCTTGGCTTGTAGGATATCAGTTCCCCGACCAGGGATTGAACTGGGGCCACGGCAGTGAAAGCGCCAAGTCCTGACCACTAGGCAACCAGGGAACTCCCCTGGGGCCTCTTTTTATAAGGCCACTAATCCCATTCCACTCATGAAGGTGGAACCCTTGGGACTTAATCACTTTCCAAAGGCCCCACTTCCAAATATGCTCAATTTGGGGATTCATTTCCAGTGCATGAATTTGGTGGTGGGGCTGAGGTGGGCAGTAGGGAGGGTGTAGAACATTGTTTATAGTGCTGTTCTACAACACCCCTTACACTCTGGACTTTATTGGTGGTAGGCAAAGCCTGGAAAGGAGTGGATCAGAAAATACATTCTGGCTCATCGGTTTATCTCTTCCTTTTGGCAGTTTCTAGGTTGTTCTTTTGTCTGAATTCCAACACTAAGCTTTCTTACAGTATCATTTGCTGTGTGAGTGACATTAGTTACCATCATCGTGTTTACAGGTCAGGGTGAGTGCTGTATGCCCTCAGTAGGCAGAGAACCCACTCCCCGTAAACAGAGCTGCTGAACACAGAATTATGTATGTTTTACTAGGCAACTCCCATATTTGCAAAGAGCAGTACTTCTCAAACTGCGTGAAAAGAAATCACTTGGACGGTGTGTTGTAGCAGATCACTGGGCCCTACCGCCAGTATTTCTGATTCAGTAGGTCTAGCGTGAAACCCAAGAATTTACATTTCTAACAAGTTCCCAGGTGCTGCTGCTGTACAGAACCAACCACACTTTGAGAACCATTAGCTTACAGGGACCTTGCAAAATAAATTCTGGGACCTCATAGTGAAACTTAAATAGAGCATGGGTACCAGTCTTTTAAAAAAAATCACTGTATGTCTACACCCAGCACTATACGCTCAGAGACTACCAAGTAGCTACTACTATAACTTCTTTTCTTCAGTGTTTTATATCAAGCAGGCCTCAGCCTTCAAAATTGGTATTTTGAGCAAAAAAATGAGGAAGACACAAAACCACCTGACAGTGTGTGGCCCTGTCAGTTATCAGGTTCTTTGTGGTTTACAGAGCAACTTCCCTTCCTACGGTTTTGCAGGTGGTAGAGAAACTGTCTCAGGGAAGTTGTGATCTCTTCACCAAAACCAAATGACTAGGGATGCAGGATCTTAGTTCCCCAACCAGGGATTGAACTGGTGCCCTCTGCAGTGGAACCACAGAGTCCTAACCACTGGACCACCAGGGAATTCCTAGCATGCTGGTGTTCTGACATCAGGTGCAGGCTTTCACCAAATCACAGTAAGGAGTTATGTGCACAGAGTTGACACAGGAAACAGAATTGTAGAGGTGAACCCTTTGCATCCCGGAGACCTAACTGGGAGTAGTCAGGCTGGCTTTAGGACCCAGCGGTCTCCAACAAGCAGCTGGACGAAGTCGCAAGGTCTGAGCCTGCAACTCTGGCTGCAGTGGGTCAGGCCCCTCCTGCCGGCTGCTTCTGTGGCTCAGATCCAAGGGTAAGTGCCTTTTGGCAGTCAGGGAACCATCATGTTAGGCCTGGGGACAGCAGTCAAGACAGACGGGCTCCTGTAGAGGCCTCGAACCCTTGCAGCCAAAGCTCCTAGGTCAGTGCATGGGGAGCACAGGTGGAGAAGTGCGGTGGGTGCCTAAACCCAAGAATCCAGATCTCAGCTGGGGAAGGAGGGACAGACCCTGGGGTCTCAGCACTGCCTGGGGGCAGAACCACCCAGCTGAGTCAAGAAAAAGATGGGGGACCTGTAGGACCCAGCTCAGTGCAGTGCCCAAATCATCCTCTGGGAAGGGCTCTTGGGAGAAAAGTGAGCACCAACACCACCCCTCACCCGGCCTTTGGCGACCAGAGTTGGCTTGGGACCGGCTTCCATGTGCTGGTTTGCCCTGGCTGGGTGGGAATAGGGGTGTGGCTGCCAGAGGCTAGGGCAGGCTTCGCTTCATCTCCCACACCCTGTTAACATCTGTGCCCTCTCCAAACCCTGCCATCACCCCATCACCTTTCAGGTGCCATTCTCTGCTCCAGCTTGGGGCCCCAGGCACCTTTTCTCCCATCCTCGCCCTTGCTGCTTCCTGCTCCAAGCGTCTGGGTCCCGAGCATCACCACTCTGCCTAGCAGCTTTGAGCCAGCCTCTTCCAATTCCACGAGGTGAGCTGCGAGCTCCTTCCTCCCTTCTCCCACCGTGGCAGACTCTCAGGCCAGGGCAGGTGCACAAGACCCTTTCCTCCCTCCCTGCTTCCAGGCATGGAGGGGTGTTAGCTGCTCACCAACACAAATAGTGGGGCCGGGACTACAGCGGCAGCAGTGTGGTGGTGACTGTAGGAGCCACCGGGCCTCTGAAAGGCGTGCAGTTGTGGCGGACGCGGGGCGCCGGCCAGTATATGTAAGTGCGGAGCAGAAATAGACGTGGTTGGTGATCTGCGAATCTGAGGTTCTGTTGTCAGGGGAATTAAGGCTACGTGCGCACCACTTTGCGTCTTGGGGTATTACGTAGTGACAGGCGGCCGGGGCGGGGGGGGGGGGGGTGGCAATAGTGGCCACCAAATTAGCCATACCCAGGAGCCTGTTCCCGCCAAGTGGAGTGTCCCTAACCAGCGGCTGCCGCAGGGGTGTCTTGAGCCTCCCTCCATCTCCATTAAGCTTCTCAAAATACGTAAAATCTAACTTTATGGTGCGCCTACCTAGTCTCCCCATTCCTTCAAAATCGCCCTCTAAAGTCCCTCAGATAAGAACTTCTGGAGCTGCCTCTGTCACCAATCTCTGCCCTAGGCGGGCGGCCCGAGGACCGATAGTCAAGGGACTGGGGACTCAGCACCTGCTTTCCGCAGGATCTCCGCCTGTGGAGCCGCGGACGGCAAAGGTGCCAAGGACCACCTATCAGCGGCGCATGGAGTCTTCCTCTCCGCGGTATTCTCCTTGGCCGCGGGGAGCTGCCTTGCATCCTCGGGGGGCAGCAGGGAGAGGACGCCTGTCCCTGAGCAAGCGGAACCAGTGAGAGGACGGCGGCTCAAGCACCCCAGGGCGTGGACTGGGTGGAGGGAGCGGGCGCTCCTCCGGGTTCAGACCTCCCCGGCCCCCGCCGATTCCGGCGCCTGACATCTGCAGGGAAGCCGGGAGAGCCAGCTCTTCTGCCCGGGAAAGTTTCCACTGATGAGCACCCGGCGACGGATGGGATCGAAGGGATTCCGGGATTGCGACGCTGGACAGGAGGCGGCGGGGGTGGTGGGGGCGCCAACCACATCTTTCGGGTACTTGCTTGCCTCGGCGCGGGCCGCTCCAGCGCTCCGTGTTGGGGTCCCATAGCTTCCCCTGGGCGCGCACGCACACGAGCTCCTTGGCGTCCCCGGAGCTCTGGGCCTGTCTGCGAGCCCCTTTACTTACTTTAGCCCCCCAGGCGGGAGCCGTCGCCCAGCGCGCAGATCCTCACTCGACGGCTGGAGGCCGCGCCCCGGAAGGCCGCTGCCGCGTAGCTGCGCCCCAGCGAGCCGGAGCCGCTGCTGGTGGCGCCTCAGCAGGCGGTCAGGCGTACCTGAGACCGGACTCAGGCCGCCCCCGAAAAGCTGCAGGACCGCTCGGCGGCGCTCGGGAGCAGCGGGAGAGGCGGGGCGGCGGGTGAGGGCGCGCGGGCTGCGGGGAGAGGAGGGCGTGCTCCCCATCCCCTTGGCCGACCATCCCGCGGTCTGTCCGTGGGTGAAGGGGGCGGCTAGACCTCTCCTCCCGCCGGCCGTTCACCGCGGGAGGGACCGGAGTGGGGTCAGGGCTGCGCAGAGGCCTGGGCTACGCTTGGCTGGGCCACAGCCGGCGGCTTCGGGGGAGGCGGCGGCCGCGGTGGCGGCTACAGGGGTAGGTGCACCGTTGGAGCTGGGCGGCCCTGAGAGTGAAATGAGGTTAGGGCCTTGGAACAGACCTAGTCCCTCGGAAGATAGCTGGGAAGGGTGTTGAGCCCCGCTCCAGGTCAGAGCAGGTAAAGTAATAGCTGTGAAAATGGTGCACATCACACATGCAGACAGGACTCCCTCGATTTTCTTTTACATCCAGGACCTTTAAACAATAGGTTCCGTCCTTGATCTGCAGCAGTCCCAGGAACTTAGAGCTGGCTGTGTGAGCAAGCTGAGCAGTGAGGCAGAAAGGTAGGGATAGTTTAAGTCAGCAGTTCTCAAAATGTGGTGGTCCCTGAGCCAGGAGCATCCGCACCACCTAAGAAGTTGTTAGAAATGCAATCCTTCAGCCCCCTTCAAACTACTGAATTTTAGTTAATCTGTGTTTTAGTCAATCCTCTAGGTGATTCTAATACACTCCAGAGGTCGGAAACCACTGCTATAAAGAAACAGAGCCTTTGTGTCTGTCTGGGCTGTACTGTTCATAAGTACTTTATACACATCATCTCCATTATCACAGAAGTGGACTATGTGGGTTGGGCCTCTTCCGTTTTATAGCTGAGGACATGAGATTAAAGAGGTTCAGAAAGACACAGAGCCATCCCAGCCAACATAAGCCAGGCCTTCAGATTCCTGCTGATTACTCCTTCCCCACCTCCCTGGCCCCTCAGCTCCCACATGTACTGGCAGCACCTGTACTGTAATGTGAGTGTAGAGAAGGCCACACTGGGGTTTCCACTGGGAGTCTCCGGCTTCCCCATTGTTCATAAGCCAGCTTCCCAGCTGTGAGATAGCTGTGTGCCCCCACATTTCCCCCATCTTGTAGCCAAACCCTCTATCTCTTTCAGTCTCCAGGGGGTGATGCCTCGGAGACTGACATCCTCTGGACTGATGGGGAAGATGGGGTATCCTTCATACACCCCAACAGAGATCTCTACCTGCAGCCTCTGGCAGATGTTGAACCCTATCCCCCACCTTTCAGCTAGCTTAGCCCTTTTCCTCAGTCCCTCACATCTGAGCCACCAACTCTGCACTGTGAACTACCTGGTCTTGCATAGCACAGGAATACTTGGGAACTGGGCTGTTAGTTGTAATGCCAGGATGCGGCATTCTGGTCTGCTTGTCAAATATCTCTTGCTGTGAATTCTCTTCAACTACATGCAAGATCAAGGATCCCAGAAAAGGAAGCATACAGGCTTGACAGAAGTCCCCCAAGCTCTCCCACCCACCCTAAATGCCTGGTGCTTCTCCTTGTTTCAAAGTCCAGGGCTAAAATCAACCACAAGGATGGAAAAAGTTCATATGTCCTCCACCCTCACCCTGCAATATCAGTTCTTTTAGTCATAGACATGGAGAGCCATGGAGAGGTGGAGATTTGACTGTACCTCAGTTGCAGTTATTGCCTTTTCAAAGCCTGCTAATGGCTGGCAGAGCTCCAGTTGGCCAAATGCATGTGCCCAGAGGGCATGGAGCTGGCTGAGGATAACATCACCTGCATGGGTATGTCCTGCCTGTGTCTGAGGTCTGGACTCCTGGGGCCATGGGCTGGAAGGAGCAGCAGGGCACGGGAAGGATGCCTGCTGTGTGCCTGGCAACATGTTAGGTGTGGGGCAGGGGGTTGGAGGTGCATCAGTGCAGGCTCTGCCTTCAAGGAGCACATAGTCTAGTGGTCTAGTGTGGGAGGGGAGATAGCTGTCACTACCTCTAGACATCTACATTTATATCCCACCCCACCCCCTTACCTCACTGTGTTGTAGGTCTTTTGGGGTGCTGCTCTGGGACATCTTCCCACTGGGCTACATGCCCTAACCTGGGTGCACCAATCAGGAGGTGCTGGAATTTGTCGCCTGAGGGGGATGGGTGGACCCTCTCAGGGGCTGTCCAGGGCCTGTGTGAGTATGGAGTGTTGCCTCAGGAGGGAGGTCTTTCACAGCCATGCGCTGGCATAAACTCCTGCCTCTCCCCAGGTACCGTATCATGACCCAGTGTTGGCAGCATCAGCTTGAACGTCACCCTAGTTTTGCCAGCAACTTGGAAGTCTTCAATACTGCACTCAGGTGTGCCCCCCTGACCTTCCCTGACCATCCTGGGCTTGGGGGTCAGGAGGGAAGCCATCAAACAATCCTGTGGCCCCCTGCTCCCCTACCCTCCCATTACAGAACCCTGCTGTGCTGAATTCACCCCTTCCAATGGAGCTGGGACCCATCCTGGAGGAGGAAGGGCTGGGAAGCCTGTCTCTGGGCGGCCTAAGGTCTCCACAGACCCGGGAACCAAGTCTGGGAAGCGTGAAGAGCTGGGGAGGGAGCCTCCTTGGCCCCTGGCTGCTCCTGGGCCTCAAGTCCTCCAAATCCAGTGGTCTCCAACCTCAGAAACTTTGGAATCCCAGCTATGGCTCCTGAGTCCCAAAGGGCCCTGAGGGTGAGGACTCTGGCATTGAAAATGGTAGCAGTTCCTCCCTGCACTCCTCCCCAGGCTTCTAAGTGTCTCTGTCCCCTGCAGTCTGTGCTGCATGTCTGGGCCTGTCTCAGGGCTGGCCTGGCACCATTAGACTCTCCATCCTGGAAACCAGTCTCAGGCCTCCTGGACAAGAGTGTGGCCACTCCCAGCCTTTGATATTTGGGAACAGAGGCTAGCCACTCCCCCATCCCCCAGGTGTAGGTGGGGAATTGTCCTGCAGAAGGCCTTCCCTAGATTGCTTTTACTCCATTAGCGTCTTCCATCTGGGCAGCCCCCAATGCTACAGATACCTCTAATAAAGAGCTCTTCTCAGATCCTCCAGTGATCTCAGTGGATGTGAAGGATGCCAGAGAACTGAGAAAGAAGGGACCAGAGGTGGGAGGGGATGAGGCCTGAGTCAAAGCCTTTGAGTTTTATTGGGAAGTGGAGTCCACTGTAGTGTGGGAGGTCAGACCAATAGATCTAGTGCCTGTGAAATAAAGTTCATTATCTGGCTTCTCTGGAGAGGTATGGAGCCCCCTCAGAAGAGCTGGGCTGAAGAAGAAGCCACTTTTCCCACATCTACTCCTCCCTCCCCAGGTAAATTAGTGTTATGGCTCTGGGAACACTGGGGCTTGTATGGGGGCCAGGCCCTGCACGTGCAGTGTGTCCCGTTGTGGTTGGCACCTGGCCCTATAGGACCATATGAACCGCCCCGCACCGCGGGGTTTCCGTCTCTCTCCTGCATGCATGGCGGGGAGGCAGGTGCAGGTCCATCTGTCATACCCTCCGGTCCGCGGAGACAGGGGCCCAGCCTCATCTCTCTGCCAGGCTGGCCAGGATGCCAATGAGATTGTCCAGCCCCAGCAAGTAGCCATCCTCTCGGTTGCCCTCCTCCCAGGGCCGCCGGTGGTCCAGGGTCTGGCCGTCGGGGAGGGGCGTGGTCTTGCCGAAATCGATGAGCCAGACGCCGGCGCGATGGTAGTGATCGTGCACGAAGAGGAGCGAGCTGCCGATCACCTGCCGAGTCCCACACCGTCAGGCCAAGGCTCTAATCCAGAGACGCCCTCCACCCTATTCCCTCACAGACCACAGACCTGGTGCCTGAGCCTACCCCTCTTACCTCGTGCTTCCTAAAGAACTCAGAGACCTCCAGGGTGTCCCGGATCTGCTGCAGGCGGTTCAGATACCTCCTCTGGAGAGGGTAGAGTAGTAGAGGAGGACAAATGAACTAAATACCAATTGAGCCTCTGCGAATACGAGGAGCGCCATGATGCATGCTTGGCTTGGCAAATACCGTGGTGAGCAAGGCACAGGCCCCCACGTGGCGCGCAGCCCAGAAGGGAAGGAATGCGAAGCAATTACAGCACAGTGCGATAAATGCTCCGATGGGGGTCACATAGGGTAGGGTGCTACATCAGATGACCTGACCTGGGGACACCCCTCGGTATCAGGCTCCCCAACACTTCAGGGTTCTGGGATCCCGTGCTCACCAGCACTTCCGCATCCCCTTGCACAAACTCCTCGAAGACGCGAATCACCTGCTCCCGGCTTCGTGTGGTTTTGAAGTCGGTGCTGCAGGAGCCGTCGGCTTTCTGTAGGAGGTGGGCAGAAATTGTCAGGTGCCCCGTGCCCGCCCGAGGGGAGAGGATCAGGCTAGAGCAGCGGTATCTCCCTGGGCATTGAATGCCAGGGACAGCGCGACGGGCGCCAGAGGGTGCCTCTTCCTGGGGGCGGTCGGGGTGGGAGGTCAACATAGAGGACGCACACCGCACAGCGGGGCTGCGGCGGAGGAAGGGCCCGGGAGGTGCAAAGCGATACGGGCCTGGCTCACCTTGATGCCCTCGATGCGGAAGCCGAGCGTGGTACTGGAGCTGATGCCTTCTCGCCACTGCATGTAGCGTGGCTTAGTGACTGCGCGCTGTGCGTGCTCCTCTTCGGTGGGTGCCGCAGGGTCTACGGCCAGCATCTTCTTGTACATGTCCTTCCGCAGCTTGGGCCGCTCACGGGCTTTGGTCAGCTCCTCTTCCAGGTAAGTCCTACGGAGGCGCAGGCAGCGGCGGGAGTGAACGGGCGCACATCTGGACTCCGTCGAACACGGCCTTGGGCACTCGTAGAACGCTGGTCCCCGCCCCGGGCCCTTTACCCGTTCCCACCTGCCCGGCAGGGCTCGCGTACCTGATGCCCATCTTGCAGTCAAGTACGCAGGGCCCATCAAAGCCGTCGAGGAGGTCCTGCAACTGCAGGTAGCTTTCGCCATCTCGCTCCACCACGCCGTGGAAGGCGGGCACGCAGCCGCGCAGCGCGTCCGCCATGAGCCGCGCCAGGCAGTAGCGCTCTGGCTCTGAGCTGCGCTTCAGGATCAGCCCGCTAGTGCCCGCGGCCTTGAAACTCCCTGCGGGCAGCCACTAGTTAGTGCTGTCTAGTCCCTTCCTCCCCGCCTCCGCCCACCTCATCCGCGCCTGCGCGGTGCTCACCCGTGTGCCCCGCCAGCTGCACCCAGGCATAGCGCTTCTTAAAAGGGCTCATGACGGGCAGATTCACCATGGTCCGGATCTTCTGCCAGTGGCTTTTCTGAAAGCGACACGGTCCCGGTCTGCAAGTCAGCGTCTCAGCAGCGCATAAGCCCTCCCTCCTCTGGAACACGGTCTCTCCCCGCCCCACCCTACCGTAAGCAACTAGGGCGCGATGATTCAATCATTCATTCGCTCAGGGAAAGTTTATCGTGAGCCTGTGTGGCGGACCTTTAGACAAGCCCATGGAGGTGACAGACATCCAGCTCTTCAGTGTGCTGAAAAGAGCCCTGGGCTTAGCGTCAGAGAGCTCACGTTTGCACCCCAGTTCTGCTGCTCCAAAGCTGCATGGACAGTTGACTAAACTGCTCTGTCGAGGTTTTAGGACTTTTGTGAGCATGAGAATCACATGATGGTCACTCTTGTTAAAAAAAAATGCAGATTTTCAAGTCTACCACAGGGAAATTCTGAGCAGTCTGGGGCGGGACCAAAAATTTGCATTTCTACCAGTGCCTCCGGATATTCTGGGGCCTGAGAAGCCTCTGAGCTCAGTTTCCTCATCTGTAAAATGGGGAAATAACCACTCTCACAGGGTTGTTGTGAGTAGTAAATGAGGCTTGAATGTGACAGATACCCCACCCCCCCACCCCATTCCTTGGCATGAAACAGTAGCTAGACAAATCTGGATTATTGTTTCATTTATTTGGGATCATTGGTTCCTCTCATTTAGGGAGAAAGAGAAACACGAAGACAAACCATTACATAGGCCCAGGGCAGAGAGGCCAGCCTGGTAGGGCCTGAAGAAAGAGTGACTTGGGGCTCCCCAAAGCCCTCTTGCTATCCCTGGATGCCATCTTACTCCTCGCCAGTTGACTAAGGCCCAGGGCACCCTTTGTCCTGATCTGGACCCAGAAACCTGGGCTTTGAAAATGGGATGCAGAGCTGAGGTTTTGTCATCTTACATGAAACTGGGAGGGAAATGTAGATTTTGGTGTACCTTTTGCCTCTTGACCATTGCATCTGACCTCCACCCAGTCCTGAGAGCATCTCATAATCTGGAGCTTTCCTCTTCCCACCCCAAACTCATCAGTCTGATGTCTACCCACTGAAGTGTACAGGTTTGCTTATCCAAACAGTGTGTCTGCTGCCTCCTCCCAGGGTGCCTGCCTTTTAGAGGAGTTACACATGTGTGCCTCCACAAGGCTGGAACCCAAGAATCCAGCTTCCCTGACCAGAGGGTGCTCTAACATGGAGAGGGAGAACTAGGGTGGTGGCCTAAGCAAGGGAGGCTGCTGACCATAAAGCCCCTTTCCATGGGGAGGAGATGGGAGTTAGTGACAGAGCACTGGTTGGGGAGTTAGTGACAGAGCACTGGTTGGGGAATCCACAGTTGGTTCCAGTCCTGGCACTGTCACTTTCTAGCTGAGTGGACCCAAGTGAGAATTTCATCTGTGTGAGCCTGTTTCCTCTGGATCTAGCTGTTGCCATAACACAAACCACAATTTACTGACCGCCTGCTGCATGCCAGGCACTTATCTCCATCAGGCAGCATTGCTCCTGCTTTCCTACTGAAGTCCCTACATGGCACACTAGGGTGTGATCACGTGTCCAATCCCCAGGGATCTGGGGGTGTAGCCAGAAGCAGCCCACTAGAAGCATGACATCTCTTTCAAAACTCCCTTTTTCACTCTTTAAATACATACAAGGTTTGCATTATGCTGCATAATAAATCCAAGTTTTATTATAAAACCCTCCCACTTCCAAATCCTCAAATAAAATTCCAGGAAGATGCATGAGCCTGTGTGTGGAGTGGCACCATCCTGTACCCTCTTCCCCCACACTCAGTTTGAGACACATGCTGCTGCCACACATGCACAGCAAGTGCATGAGGTGCTAATTATTGCCATTTTACAGAAGGCAATCAAAGTTCAGATAGGCAACATCCCCTCCATCCCTGCTTCCAGCCTCCCAATCTCTGCCTTAAGCTCCAGTTCAACCCCCTCCTCATGTTCCAATTGCCGCAGCAGGTTCCAAAATCCATGCTACCAGCCTGACTCCCTTTAGGGGTCAAATGGGACCCTGCATGAGAAAGAGTTTTGTACAAGATGAAGCAATTTGCAGCCACAAGGTGGTGTGTTTTCATCTCTGGGGAAACCTGAGATCTGCCGAGGGACCCCTCTCTGTTGGCTGGACATCTTTGTTTCATCCAAAGGAATGAGTTTAATGGTGGGGCTTCAGGCAGCTTTAGGGACTTATTGACAGAATTTGGGGGACAGTGGGACCAGAGTGGACTTCATCAGAGGGTACATCTAGCTGTGTAGCCACCTCAGAAGATGGAACGAGCTTTGGGTTAGGTGAGATAGAAGAATGGCATCATCCTTTCTTATGGGATCATGTGGGAGCAGTGAGTGAGGCTGCAGGGTAAAAAGTGGGCCTGATAGAAGAGGATTTAGTACCCTCCAGCCCTGGACTACTGCCACTTGACTGATGTGTGATACCATAGCATTGACTTGCTCCCAAGCTAGCTAACATAGGGTCAGCTCTCCACTCTCCCCACCCCAGTTTTGTGAGGATCACATCAGCCAAGAGCAGCAAAGATTAAGGCTGGTTTCAGCCATGAGGGATATAAAGGGCTTTCACACCCATTATGTCACCTGCGCCCTCCCAGCCACCTCTTGAGGTTGGTTGGTAATGAGGGGATTTAGCTCCTCTGCCAGTAATGCATAGGGTCAAACAGGGAAGGAGTTGATGCAAGTATCATGGAACTCTGCCATCTTCCATCTTAAGGAGCTACCTCCTCCAGGGAACATAATGCATATAAAGATGCATGTATCCAAAAAGGTTCTTGGAGAATCATTCTTGGGTGGGTGGATGGGGGGGGATTTTGGCACATGAACAACAGCAGGGAAGATATTTTTGAGCAGGTAAGGCTTTTATTGTATGAATATCAGAAAGGAGATTTATTATGTTACAGAGCGAAATCTAGCTGAAAAGAGGGCTAAAACCCCATCCTCTGGCCCAGTCTATTATTCCCCCACAGAAGTCTGGGAAAACATCTCACAGCAAGAGGCTACCCAGACATCTTGGGACAAAAAGCGCAGGAGAGCTGACCATGTGAAAGAGTCTTTGGTGAAGTCACAGGAGGAGCCTCTGATAATTCCTCACCTGTGGGGCTGGACAGGGAACATCTTTCTCTGGGCAGAGCTTAGCTGGATACTAGCCTCAGACCCTCCTTCATCTGAGCTCTATCTGGAAGCCCTGAGGACTCCTGCTTCTTGTATCACACCAGATACTCAGTGTATCTTCTCCCAGAACAGATCCTGTGCTTTGTCTCTGGTGTCTCATCCCCACCCTTCCTGACTTCCACTCCCTACCTCCAGCCATCCAGACTCTGGCTAAAGCTCTCTACCAGCCCAACCCCCTCGCCATGTTCCCAATACTCTATCAAATAAGCACTCCTGGTGGTGGTGGTGGTGAGAACAATCAGTTTAAATTTATAAAATGATTTGCACTAAGGTATAAGTGACCCACGACTTCACCCTCCCAGGGGCATTTGCTTTTTAAAAAGGAAGTCTGTTAACCTAAATTCTGCTCTATAATTAGTGAAAAGTGAAGTGTGGGAGTTCTGGGTCCAGGACAGGATCGCATCCAGGTCTCTTTACCCATCCAGGAGCACTGAGAGAAGAGAACCAAATGAACAAGAGTCAAACACCCTCTCTTCTGCTAGAGATACCCCAAAATTGTTTTAAGAGGCAGAGAAGGCCTAAGAATACAGTCATACCAGCTGCCCTTGGGGATAGGCCACCAACCCCTCTCCTGGCCTGTACGGTTTTCCCTGTCCAGGACTCTTCCCTCTACCATAGGAGAGGACCCAGGAGGGAGGCGGGTTGCGCAGTCCCAACTACCTTGGGGGGAGCCCAGCTCCAGGATCTGGGAAGACTGTGCACGGCTCCTAGGAAGAGAAGGCGAAGGATGTACAAGCCGGACAGAGGCTCCCCTCTATTCCTGTTATCCACCCAGGCCTGAGTTGTAAGGGGCTGGCGAGCTGGGAGCTGCAGAGCGCTGCCGCAGTACCCATCTCCCAGGTGCATCCTTCACAGTCAGCCAATGGGCTCTGCTTCCTGCCTGGGGAATCCCTAAAGGCAGCCAGGGCGGGCTCACTGTGCCGCTCCCGGCCTGGCTGCGAGGCAAAGTCCGAACCGGGCCCTTCCACGCGGACGCAGGCTGCCTCTGTCAACAGCCTCTGGCTTATCTGCAGCCGCCGTGGCTGTTTGCCTTCGGGGAGGCCCCGGCGGGCGGGGGGTTGGGAAGGCCTGGGACTCGAAGCCTTGGAGCTGGAAGGGCCCTCAACGGCCATCTGCTCCAGCTCCTTCGAGGCCCAGGGTGGGAGAGGCCGGCCGAAGACGCCCAGGGCACAGCTGTGACTGGTCCCCGGAGTCTTGACTCCAGCTGGCCTGCCTACGTTGTATGCAGTGCTGGGCCGCTGTACCTCCTTCGCCTTGGGGAGGAAGAGTGAAGCTGGGGCTGCCCTCTTGGCGCCCTTCCTCCAGCTCCCGTTTCTCAGCTGTCAGGGACTTGAGCCGGGGAGCGGTGGGCACACAGCTACTGCTCCGGATTTTCGGAGGTGGGGAGGGAGGAGTCCTCTCACTTTCCCACATCACCGCCTTAGAAACCTCTGGGCGGCACCCGCCTCCTTTCAGGGGCCAGGGTTACACCAGGAATGATCAAGGGTCAGGGGTACCCCTACCCCAGGGGAGGAGAGAGGGACCGCCCGCACCCTACACCTCGTGGCAGGGTGTGTTCCTGCTCTATGAGACTTTTTCCTTTTTCCTCTTGTGTCACTTTACAAATCACGCCGCCCTCTGGGTAAATGTAAGTCTCAGGGGTAACTGAGTCACAGAGCCACCGCGAGTCATTACAGCGACTCCTGCGCCTCGTCCAATCCGAGCGTGGGGGGAGCCCAGGCTCAGCAGGCCGCGGCAACCCCGGCGCGCGTCCGCGGCTCTCACCGCCCTTCTCGGCAGGCCCGGAGCCACCAGAGCCTGCGGGGCGCCCTTCGCCTCTCTCTCCACTCCAGGGACACTTGCATAACGTGGATCTAGAGCAACTCCTTCGCGTTGATCGCGGATAGTTATTTAAAGTATTTGGCCTTGGTTAAAACGAGGGGGGACAAGACTGCTATCCTGGGCGCGGCACATGCCTGAGGGGCAGGCACTGGGAATGACTTCACCGCACCCTAGGCTGGGTTATCCGAGGGTCAAACCCGGCCCCAGAACATCCAGGCTACAGAGGCGGAGATTAGCAGGCGGGTCCCACCCTTTTCGCCTCAGTTTACCTCCTCTCGGGGCGGAATTAGGAACAGTAAAGCGGAGGAGGGCCGCGTGGCGCCCCCTGCCAGAGCTCCGGGTCCCGCGCCCCTCCCTCGCCCGAGTCCACGCCTGGTGCGGGCGCCGGGAGCAGACGGCGGCGGCTCGCGAGCAGAGCCTGGAGCGCGGCTCCACTCCCACTCAGGAGAGCGAAACCCTGGCAACCGCGGGGGTGGGGCCGCGGCGCGGGAGGCAGAGAGGGAGACTCGCTCGCCCCTCTCTCCGAGAGTTCGTGGGGCCACGCTCATCCCCTCCGATCCCTGCAACCGGCTCGCAGCCGGCAAGTCACGCTCTCCCCCGCCCCACCCGGTCTCCGTGGCCGGTCGCAGCCTCCTTTCTTAGACGCCCCCGGGCCCGGGCCGCGACTCGCCTGCGGAGCCCGGGAGAAAACTGTCACGGTGAGGGGTCGGCCCGGAGCCCCCCTCAGACCTCCCTGCCGCTCCTAAAGAATCGGACCCTCCCGGGAGGGGGCTCAGGGCGGGCGCGCTTTCGCAGAGAGCTCCAAGCAGGTCTCCGCTCGCAGCCCCCGCGCCCCGCGCCCCGCGCCGGCCCCGCCCCCGCGGCCCGTACCTGACCCGCGTCCTCGCCCGCTTCCAGCTGCACGTTGCCGCGGCTCCGGCTCTCGCTGTCGCTCAGGAGATCGTCCTCCGAGTCCTCGGGCAGCGACGAGGAGCCAGTGGAGGAGAGCGACGAGGTGGAGAGGCGGCGCGGCTGCTGCAGGTGCGACGAGCCCGCGGCCGGGAGCCAGCCACCCTCGGGCTCTGGCGGCCCGGGGCTGGCCGGGGGCACGTCCGGTTCCTCGGCCGTCACAGTCAGCCGCGGGATCACCGGGGCAGGGGGAACCCGCGGAAGCCCGTTGGGGACCTGTCCCCCCCGCCGCTTGGCCCCGCGGGCCCGGGGGTCCCCTGCGGCGGCGGCGGCAGCGACCGCGGCGCAGCGCGCCTCGAAAAGCAGGCGCAGCTCCCCGACACTCCGGCGCGGGGCCCGCTCCAGCCCGGGGCTGCAGGGCCCCGCGCCTCCCCGCCGCGCCATGCCCGTCGGGCCCCCGGGCAGGGTCATTTCCCAGTAGCAGAGCCGCCGCGGAGCCCACTAGCCCGCGGCGCGGCGGGTACTGGAGACGCTGGGCGCCCCCGGCTTGAGACTGCCCCGAGGCGGAGCCTGCGCGGCCGCCCGCCCGGGCCCCGCCTCGGCCGCGCCCCCCGCCCACTCCTTTCACTTTCAGAGAAAGCGCGGGCCTCCTTGGGCTCTTGCCCAGCCGGGAAGGCTCCCCGTTGCTCCTCCGGGTGGCCGGGAAGCCCAGACCTCCCGGATACACATAAAACCCGGGCCTGGCTCTTACGGCCTCTCAGTGCCCACCCTCGAGAAGATCGGAGGACTGCTCCGCCCCAGGCAGTGCTGCCTCCCCAGGGGGTTCCTCCCGGCAACTCCAAGGGCCCTGACCCCCACAGGGGAGAAGCTGGTCCAGCTCTTGGTCACTCACCCAGTCCCTCGGGCTCCTTTCCGCGTTCCATCCATCCTGGGCTTTTCTTTGCCTGCGGCCTCTTCGGCACGGTGTTCGAGGCCTTCGACTTCCCAAAGAAGCCCCACCCCAGGGCGTGTGCCCAAGTGGGGACTCTGTCTTGGGAACGAGCTGAGGCTTCTCGCCCTCCTTCCCCCAGCTCCCCACTTCCCGGCTGGCAGAATACAAGGTCGGGGGCGGGGCCTGGATCTCTCCACGTTTTCCTGGCGGAGACCTGGGCAGCATCCCTGGCCGCTTGCTGGCTGGCGGGGGTGCTGAGCCCTTCTTTCTCCTTTCCTTTTGGAGTTCGGGGCTTGGAGTCTGCTGTGGGGCTGTCAGCAAGTCATTTCACCTCCTTGAACTGCTGATTCTCCCTGGCAGGGTGGTTGTCCCCCTCACAGGATTGCCCTGAGAATAAAATTACAGATGTGTTGTCTCTAAAACACTAGACTAATCTCTAAAACACAGAATAATAACGTGGGCGGCAGAAAGAGCCAGCCTCAGGTTCACCACACTCCAGGTGTGATTTTAGGTGGTCTCCTCACCTTTCTAAGTCCCATTTCCTTACTTGTAAATGCAGGAAAACCTCACCTGACCCACAGAGTCGTGGCTGTGAAACTGGGAACAGGGTACTGATGTTGGTGAAGGGTCTCATACACGGCAACGTCCTCATCAGTGGCATCGTGGTGGTGGGTCTTTGGCCACTTTGCATGTTAGTGGTCAGCTGAGCTGCAAAAGCTGCTTTGTGTAGACGTCAGCATTTCACAGCATTTTCTGTTTTTCCCCAAATGCCATGAATGAGAATCCCTCATCAGGTGCCTGGTGCCTAGGGGTCATTGGGGGACCTCTGGGGAGACTGTCTTCAGAAGGATGGCCTCTGAGCTGATGAAGGCCACAAGGAGGAGCTTTCCTTTCCTTATCTCCCTTCAGCTAGAATTCAAGGATACCCCAGCAGGAGAGAAAAGGAGGGTTCAGAGAGACAGTGGGAGCCTTCAGCAAAGAAGATCCCGGCGGCGGTGGGGGGTGGGGGGGTGTTGGTGCGGGAGGGAGTGGAATAGATGAAGAAAGTAAAAGAGTTGAAGAAAGAGTGGGAAGGGGAGGAGGGAGGAGAAACTGAAGGAATGAAGGAGTGAGAAAAAGAAGGAAATACAGGAGTCTGAATACTTAAGTCCTCTGTGGAGAACCTGGGAAGCCACATGGCTACCTTCTCTGGGGCATAGGGGTCTGCAGGAGTCTGGGTATTTGTGTGTAGGGTGTACTTGAGAGCTTGAAGGCCCAGATACACCCATATCACCTTCACTGACTTCTCTCCCTCCTTCAGAGCTACCCTGGTTAGTGGTGGGAGCTGGGAAGGTACTGCCCTCAGAGGGGAGACTGGAGGCAAACCCGGGGTGGGGAGCCAGCAAGACCTGCCAGAACTGGAAAGGTGGGAAGGGAAGCAAGAGGAGGGAACATGTACTGCCCACCTGTGTGCCAGTCAATGAATGGGCGGTGTTGGAGGCACGAGCAGTCTGGGAGCTGGTGTCATCCTGACTGCCATGAGAAAACTCAGGGCAATTCCCTTTTCTTATTGTATTAGGCACTTGCCCAAGGCCAGCAACCAAAGAAGAGCTTTTTGCAATACCTGCTAGGTGTTCCTCACTGGAAAGGTAGGGGCAAACCTGCGAATGGGTATTGAAACAAGAGCTAATTTCATAGAATTTTAGAGTGGGAAGTCCCTTTAGATGCGTCTATCATCCTCACAATACAGCAGAAGTAACAAAGGGGTTAAGTGACTCAACCAAGGAGGTTAAGGCACATGTGCAAGGCCACACAGCTAGTTGATGGAAAAGCCAGAGTGTGTCCTAACTTCTATTCCTGTGCTATGCTCAGTTTCTTAAATTAACAACCTGTAGTTCAGTCCCTAGTTCCTTATCCAATGAAGGCAGAGTCTGCCTCCACCTACCACAGGCAGAAAGCATAAGGGCACATACTGGGGCAGGGCTTAGGGGTCCCAGTATAGCTGTGGGACAAGGTCAAAGGGTTCTCATGTCCTCTTAGTTGAGCTGGGAATGACCTTTCAAATCCTGGAATCCTGTTTTTGTGCCTCAGTTTTCCCAGTCCTTGAAGCTGAGTAGATGGATGTGAGTAGAGGAGGGTGGAGAAAATCAGACTGACTACTATATAGGTGGAGGAATGGCATCTTGTGTGCTGCAAAAAAATGGAGGTATGAGGGCAAAGAAGAACGTTTCAAAGTTTTAATGGTCATTAGGTGGCCAATCTGAAATGGGCCATGAGAGTCCCTCTGTGTTATCCACAAGGTCAGCTACCTGTCTGAGAAGACAACTGACCTTTCTTCTTCTTGTGGCCTCTCAGTTCAGGGATCCTCCTGTACCCTAGAGGCCTGCATCCTGGGGTTTCTGAGTCTTCACCTTTCTCCATGTCCTTTAGGACTTATCGAGCATGAGGGCTATATCCCTCCTGGGGGGTAACAACCCTGGGGCACAAAAGCTGGGGAAGGGGCTGCCTAGAGGATGGGGTGTGTAAGGTGAGAGGTTTCTGGTTTTATTCCCTAGCCTGCCGCATTTAGCTCTGTCCCTCCTCTATACAACCCACAGGGCAGCACCAGCGGCCCCAGGGCCAGGAGCAAGGTCACGACTCACCATCTCTCTGCCAGTTTCTGCTTCCCAAGACCCTGGGGAAGGGCCTATCACCTCCGGGAAAGAGGATGAATGGGCTACCTGTTGTTCTGAGGGGATTTGAAAGCCTCACCAGAGAGAGCCGAGCCTCTATGGTGTGTGTGTGTGTGTGTGTGTGTGTGTGTGTGTGTGTGTGTGTGTGTGTGTGTGTGTGTGTGTGTGTGTGTGTTTTAGGGAGGCAGAGGGGTGGCATGTGTTCCTTTAGACTGGGTGGTACAGGCCCTCATTCTAGTCAACAACTCCCAGACATGCTTTGTGGCACTTAGTGTCCTCCAAGGGACTTTCTGAACCCAGGATTCCAATATTCTGTGACAATACCTATGACTCATTCATCATTTACAGAGCAAATAAACTTCCATTGAGCAGCTGCTATGAACAAGGCATTGTGCTAGGTGAAAGGGAGACAGGAATGAGTAGCTCCTTACTAGGAGTGGTGGTGCATCATTTTACATTGTCTGCTGGAGGAAGGAAATGAGAAAGGACACAACAGAAAACAGGCCCCAGGATGGTAAATGGCTGCATTTATTGTTTCCAAGAGACTTTAAGTGAGACCTTGGTCTTTCAGCTGCTTCATGTAAACCATTTCCCAACCCTGATCAGTCTGATGCCCTTCTCTGCCCAGAGCATGGTAGAGACAGTGCTGGAGGGCTTGCCAGAGCCAGGACCCAATGAAAACTTGCAGATGGGGAAGAATTGGAGGTCCTTTTCCTTCCTGAAAGAGGAGTGAACAGCTGTCCTCACTTGACAACCCCAGACCCTTTTTCTTGCCTCTGGGGTTCTCCTCCCCTCCATGACCCCATAATTGATAGAATTTGTGGGAATACCCTGGGAATATCTTCTGATAGTTTAGCAGGACTTGGGGTCTAGCAGCGTTCACTGACCCGCCACCATCTGAATCACTCTCCTCTAAGCAAAATGTGTCACCACGCCTGTATGTGCACAGTAAGAACATTTTCTCTCCTGACACACTTCAGAAACAAGGTTTCCCATCCCTCCCAGGAGTCTGTGTTCCTGTGGTTCTCCCTCCTCCCTCTCTCTAAAACTCAGAACCCGCAGAATGTCTCCCAGTGGCCAAGTGGAGGCAGAGGGGACTGGTGGCGTCTGAGGTCAGGGACGCGGGACACGGCCGCCAGTGTCGAGGCGAGTGCTCTAAGAACGCCCGGGGCGCAGTCATGCCCCGTCCCCCACGTCCCTACCGCGGAGGGGTGGGAGCATCCCCTAGCCCCATTTGTGATCTCCGCCTGCCAGCGTGACCTCCACCCCGGGTGCGCGGAGACCGAGTCCACAAAGCCTCGGATGGCTGGGCGGAACCAGGAGCCCCCGGGAAGCTGCGCGCAGGCCCCGGGTCCGTGGAGCTGCTGCCCGCTCCGCCTCGGCACCCGCCGCGGGGCCGCCTCACGCCACGCGCCAGCAGCGCGCCTGCGAGCCGAGGCCCCTGCTCGCAACTGCGGGAAGCCGCCGGGGACGCGCCCCCGGCCGGGGTCCACGCCTGGAGACGCGAGCGCGCGCACGTGCAGGCCGCGGCGTCGCCGCCCCGCGGGGCGCTCGGACCCGGACTCCAAGGTCGCTGGGACGCGAGTGGGCGAACAGAGGCGGAGGCTGTTGGCTCGTCGGGGCCGTGACACATCGGCCCGCGGTGAGGGGACAGCTCCCATCTGCCACAGCCGCTTTTCTCGCGGCCTTGGCTCGAACCCACAGGGTGGACAGCTTGGCCTTCTACTGTAAGCGGCGTCCGCACCACCGGGTCTCACCCCCTTTTGCACTGCGGTCTAGGGACACGATGGAGGAGAGAGGTGGGGTCGGAAGCCCCAGAAACCAGAGGCTCGGGAGGGACGTAGGCTTGCCCGCCTCCCTTCCCTGCACCACGTTTATTGCGTTCACTAAGTGCCAGGTGGCGGAGGACACTAGTAGCTTCCAGGATGGGGGCGGAGACTCACAAATAACAGCATAAAGACAAAAAACAAACAAAAAGCCCCAACAGTACAGCGTGGTGGGTGCCGTCCTAGGGGACGCCTAGGTGCTCCCAAACCCTAGTGGGAAGGGGCGATCAGAGAATGCTTCCCGGAGGAGGTGACTTTTGAGGCGCTGAAGGGTGAAGAGTTTTCCAGGGAAAAATCGGTGGAGATAGACCAGTGTGTTCCAGGACAGGTGAGTGTGTTTATGGCCAAGCAAGATGTGATCTCCACATGAACTTTGCCAAGCAGGGTTATCGGCAGCTAAAAGAGAGAGAAAGAAAGTGATCAAGGTAGTCAATCATCATGAAACAGACCAGAGCTTGGTTGAATTTCTTCACACTTATTTTCCAGTTTGGTACCGTTTTTAGTGTTTTAATTACTCTCCGTGGTAGTGGGGAGGTCAGGCCTCACAATCTTTCTGAGCCTGCTGGAGCAGTGGTGAGGTCCAGGCCTTCGGAACCACTGAGGGCTGGGAGTGGGAAGGTCTTTCATACTGACCATCCGTAAAGAGGGTGTGTGTTGGGGGCTGGAGAGAATAACAGCAGCCAGTTCGGACCAAAAGGCAGCTGTCCTTCTCTGGTTGATTCTCCAGGCCAGCCCCAGCACCCACCAGGACCTCCACGTGGGGACTGACTCTCTTGACCCCCGCGGTGGGGGCTGCCGGGAGTCTCTAGGCGAAGTGCTCCAGCGTCTGGTCACGCCCTCTGCTGGTGCAAGGGCTGTTCTCCTGTGGCTTCTGACCCTACTTCACCCCACTGCCCCTTCCATCCTGACCCGGCCACTCTGCCCCAACGGTCTCTACGGTGAGGCCCAGCGGCCTTTCTTTCACGGACAACAGCATGTATCAAATCCTTATTGGGGAAAGGAACACGATATTTAATGGGCTCCTGACAGATCTTATATTAAAGATGGGAAACTTGGGCTCAGAAGAGTTAACCAGCTCAGCCTTAGGTAGTTAAGTGGTGGAGCTGGGATATGAACCCTGCACTGAGCCTGCTTGCGCTGTGGCTTTTAGGCTCTCCCTTGGGTCCACAGCACCGTCTGGAAGTCCTAGATGTGCCTGTGCTGTACTGGCTAAGCCCCTATTCAGGGCCAAGAAACTCTGGCACTGGGGTTGGCCAGGGGAACATTACAAAGAAGGCAGGCTGCCCTTCTGACGAACTACCCCCCGCCCCGACCCCTTAGTGCTGCTGTTCCCTCCAACGCTCTCCTCCCCGAGGCAGTTCAGCTGCCTCCTTTGGTCAGAGAAAAAACTATGAACTGGAGGCCCATGGCTTCCCCATTCCGGGACACCATTACCCAGGACACCCAAGGAAAGTCTGCTCTCTTTCTGCCCCAACTCCAGAAGATAAAGTCAATGGATCCTGCATCCCTTTCCCCTTGGACTACCCGAGGCAATCACAGCAAGTGGCTGCTTCACAGCAGGGAACCCTGGGAGATAACTGGATTAGGCTGTCCTCTGCTCAGAATTCCTGCTCTCGAGGGCCCAGGAAGCCCATTGCTCCCAACAATCAGGTGGCTGGAGTGAGAGGGAGGTTTAAGAAAACCTCACAGATGCAGTTGCTGGGTGAGCCCCAGGGACCCACCTCTCCCAACACCAAAGGCAGGCTTGGACTGGGCTTGTACCACTGCGATTGTCACCTCCACCTTCTCATCTCTAAAGGAGAGTTGACCCAGCATCTTGCTTCCTAGCTAACCCATGGTCAGAAAGGTTTGAGACACAGCCTCAGGCAGTGTGGTGGGGAGCTTTACAGATCTCTCCAGCTTGGGCCATGAGGGAAGGATATCAATATTTCCTCCATAGCCACACTCCCAGCCCTTGGGTTCCCCCTTCACACTCATGACAGGCAGAAAACAGGTTAGCAAAGGAATTGTGCCTTAGCCCACTGAAAGCTGCAAGGACCAGACTCTCACTAGGGTTAGGAAGTGTATCAGGGGCCTACCTCGTTCTGTTAAAGCTTGTTAGTATCTTCTAAAGTAAGAAGTAAACCAGGCCAATTGGAGGTTGCCTTGGCTCTAGACAACTACTGTATCAGAGAGGCTTCTGGGGAACCAGGTGGCTGAACACTTGACAACAGCCACTTTCACTTTGAGGGGTGCTGGACTCAGAGTAGGGGAAGAAGAGAAACCAAGTGAAAGAAAGGCTCTCTTGGACTTTTTAAGCATGACTTTGAGAGTTGCCACTCAGGATGCAGTTTTTGGACTAAGTCTGATTCCCTTGTTAAAACAGGGCATAAAGTTTATTTACAAGTATCTGTACAGTTTGAGTGACAGGTCACGACTTCACAGAAACAAAGAAAACAAAAGCATTCTTTTCGAAGGGAGGTGGCAGGCAGTAGACTTTCCCTGCACCTGTCAGAAGAAAGGCAGACAAACAGACCTATACATCATGAGCTAGGCATATGGACATTGGCCTTTTTTGCTTCTTGGAAGGAAGTGAAAAATGTATAAAGCAGCCTTAGGTGCCACACCCTTCAACACTGAAACCAACTTGGGGGGTGGGGGTGGAGCAAGTGGGCCGCTGCTGCTATTCCCAGGCCCAAGAAATACCATGAACCACCAAGAAGCCCAGCTGGTGGGATAAAGCCAATGTCTCATGCCTGGTCAAGATCTCAGTTCAGAGGTCCTGCCTCAGTTGAGACCAAAGACAAGTCCTCCAGTCTTGATTCCAATCACCAAGTTGGCTACTCAGGTAATAAGTTAACTTTTGGTCTTCTTTGGTTGGTTTTGCTCCCTGCTGTGTTTTGGCTTCTTAGAATGAAGGTTTAGCAGCTGCATGTGGGGAGGTAGTGGCAAAGTGGCTACAGTGTGATGCAGTTTTAATAAAAATTTTATTACACAGCCATAATGTAACCGACACTTCTCCAAATCCAAATGATACTAAATACAGATCTACATGGTGGATCAGAATGACTCCAGCAAATTATATGGATTCTATAATTTCATGTCTTTTAAAACCAGAACGAAAAAAAAGTCCAAGTTCGTCATTATAGGAGAGGTCCCAGCAGCCTCCAGGACTTTGCTGGAGTCCAGGCAATGTTTAACAGTCTGTGATTCCACATTTACACAATAGTCTATAAAGAGTTCTGGTCAATGGACTATTCAAGTATATATGATTTAATTGAGTCCATCACCACTCCTTTGCCCAACTGCCCAGGTGAACTGTGTCACAGCCACCACATAGCTGTGTCACAGTCATAATTATCAATTTTACAGTCACAATTCTTTTTAAAAACCATCGATTACTGCTTTTTTTTTTTTTTAAATAAAAAAAGTGTAAACTAAGTTAAAGCAACACTGAGGCTCTAGTAAACCCGGAAGAGTTACCAAGTTCATTTTTATGTTTAAATACAACTTAACTCCATGATTTCCCATCATCCCACTTTCTTACAGAAAGTTGGGTGAAGAAATAAAAAGTAGGGCTTTGAGATTCCTCTCCCTCTTGTGGGAATCAGCAGCTCTCAGCTGTTCCTTTAGCTTAGTTCTTGTTTTATATAGTCAGCTGTACTTTGTTCTGAAAAGATTTGTTAAATGCCACTTTTATTTACACTTGGAGCTTTACACCTGAGAATGATTATCAAGCAGTCAGCTTATCTCTTTGCAAACATTTCATAAAGACATACATACTTCTTTGCTGGCTTCACCCTAGCTGCACAACAATATATATGCTTACCATATATATATGTATACACACACACAAAACTGCACATGCTTGTAACATTTGCAACCTAAATCTCTGTGTTCGTTCTCTCCACATTCATGTTGAATACTTTCTCTTAAAAAAACAGAACAAAATATTATTCTTGCTGAAATGGCAAAACAGATCACCAGGACGAGACAAGTACACGGGGTGGGGAAAACACACTCTACATTCTGCCAAGAAGCTGTGGGCTGCACGCACGGGCTGGGCACGACACCTGCACTGCCCTCCGTGGTACCTGGCTGTGGGCTTCCCTCCCACGTGCCAGGACACAGCCACAGGGCAGGGGCCAAACGGGGGAGATTTCTCTGAGGTGCGGAGGTGATGGGGAAGAGGTGGGGGAGGGCAAGGGACACAGCTACAGCAGTCAGGCCTGTTTAGTAAGAAGAATCACATTTAATGAGTTTCTTTCTTGCAGTTTCAGATGCTCAAGTACAGCTGAAAAAAATCTGAAACAGCTATAGACCCATGACAGACTGATACAAAGAGTACTGCATTTTTAAAAAATGATAAAAAAATCCACACACTTACAGACGCATACACACATACACACTCTCTCTCAAATAGACCCACCCCGCCCCCCACCCCCCGAAATGTACACTTTTTGGAAACTAAATTGGTTTTGAAAACCCTTCTTCCGCAGAGATGGGAAGAGAAAGATGAGGAGAGAGGAAGGAGGACTGCAGGTGCCCAGTCCCCACTCCCTCCACAAGGGTCAGGTGCCAAATGTTCCATGGTTGGGTCCAGGGCAGCCCACAGAGGGGGCTGCCCAGTGCTGCTGCCATCGTCCCCGGGGGCTCCAGCAAGAACCCCAGCTCCACGGTAATACTGAATGCGTGCAGAGTGGCCAATGAACTGTGCTGGCTTTAAAAAAAAAAAAGAAAGAAAAAAAGAAAGGCAAACACAAATCTAAAGACATGGATAAAGCCCAAGAGAGCCCAGGTTCACACTGGGTGGGGCCTGGGGGGTTGGTGGGAGATGTTGCAGACAAGGGAAGTCTATACAGCAAATGGTTTATATTACAGATGACTGGCAGTTTAGAGTCTCTTCCCAGTTTGACGGCTGCTCCAGCCCAGTGAGGGCAAATCAAAGGAAAAGAGGCAAGGTGGGACACTGTGATGGGGCATGCAGGGTCAGAAGCAGCAGGCTGGGTGCGCTCAAATAAGCCCTCGTCGTTTTTTGTAGTCTTCCAAGTTCAGAGATCTCCTTGGAGCTCCATCCTTGGCTGGCGGAGCCTTGGAGGTGATGGCCAAAGCCTTTGACTCTGTGGGAAAGAAGAGCAAATCGGCATCTGAGGTCCCTCGGTCTTGTGCGTCACTCCTTCAGGTAGCCTTCCTGACTGTCCCTGTTCCCTCTCAAAACAGACCTGCAGCCTGTCTTACTCTGGTCTCCATAAACACTGGGGAGCAGACGCCCCCACTTCTTCCCTCAAATCAGGCCTCGCTGCGGGCCGAGAGCCACGGAGCCACCTGATCCTTGGGCATCACCAATCTCCACCTTCACCTACCTGAGCTGGGAACCTGTAAATCAATCTTCACATCGAAATCATGTACTTTGAACAAATCTTCTGAGAGGTCACTGGCTGACTTAGAATTCAAATCTTTATCCTTTCCCTGACCCTGCAATGTGAAGAGAAAAAGTAATTACAAAAGCATAAATGCGAGTGGACGTCAAGAAGCAGTAACCACTAATGGTAAAGGGTCCTGCTCAGGTTCATTAGATCTTCCTACTAAGGTCCTTTTCTGATTCCTTCTCTTAGAGGGAGGACGAGAGGCCACAAAGAGGTTTCTTTTCTGAGCCTAAAAGAGGAGAGGGAAGGGAAAGCTCATGTCTGTGGCGTGAGGGTAGAAAGGGTGGGCTTAAGACAACAAGCCACCTCTGACCCAAGATTTCAGGAATTCCTCAGACAGGAAAAGGCAGAAAATGGCTTCTAAACAGGCAGTTTCTCTTGGTTTAACATTTTAGTTTTCAAAGAGCTTTTACTTTTACAACTGTCTCATCCTTCCACGTCACCTACTCCTCCTAATTATCCTATGAGTTAGGCAGGGCACACAATACTACGCCCACTTTATATATGAGAAAATGTGGATGAGAAGGCTAGAGGTCAGCTGCCTAAAGCCGCCGTCAAGGCCTTCGTTAAGCAGTGGTGTTGAGTTTAGAATTTAGGTCACCTGACCAAAATTCAGTAACTGTTTATTACATTTGTAAATAATGAAGATGGAGAAAGGACGGCAAGTGGGACGCCATATCCCTCCAGGTGGGGACAATCAAGCCCGAACCAGGAAGTGCCTGCTCTGGTGTCCAGGCCAGTGGCCGAGCTCCAGTACTAGACTTGCCTTGCTCATTTCTTTTGGAGCATCGGGTAACACTCCAGAACCGTATTTTGCGTTCAGCTGGGCCAATATGGCAGCTTGAACAGCTGGGTCTCTGGACTGAAAGAGAAAGTACGTTATTTTACAGATTGTTCAACACTCACACAGTCCTACCACCAGATTCGGTTCCACCTACCACCACTAACACCACAAGCACCACAGTGGGCCCATCAGCAGCTCAGTGGGGTTTTCCTCCAGGCTGCAAAAAGGGGCAATTAAAAGCTTTGAAGCCCACCCAGCCCAGCACAGCCCAGCCAGGCTCTAGCTAGGTGCCCCAGCCTACATATTCCTCACCTCTGCTGTACTGGTAAACCTGCCCTGGCATAGGGGGTTAGTCCATAGGTTTCTACAAATCCATGCCAGGTTTTCACTACCTGTATGTCCTACAGTAAGATAAAAAAGGAAGTATCCAGACCCAAGAGTTTGAGGCAAGCAAATCCCACTAAGACAACATTATTTTTAACTTCTTTATTAATCTCCTAATGGAATTCATTTTATGTCCCAGAATCTAGGTCCTGACTAAAAACGTCCTCTTTAGGCACTCACATTAGAAACGATGGTAGGTTTACACTGTCGCCTGGTAAAGGGATCCATCTGTTGGTTTTTCATGTTGTGACTTTCAGCCTGAAACAGAGAGCATGTGTTACAGAATTGTATCTCTGCCCCCTGCCTCTCATTCATCATACGTTTACATATAAATAATAGTCTCTGCAAGGGCCTGAGAAAAAGTCAAAGGCTATCATCCTTTTCCCTCGAGAACACCAGAGCAGATTATGGGGGCAACAACCAAAAGAAAAAAACTGGAAATTGATAAAAATGAATACGTGTGGAGTAGAATCTAAAGATGGGGAAGGGCAAGACAGGGTAGAAGACTGCTGCTTTTTATTAAAAATTAATAACTTATGTGGTTGTACGTGTGCATACAGAGAAACTACGCGTGTGTTTGGTGTACATGTTACTTCCATAATTAAAAGAAAAACTCAAGCAAGATACAGAAAAGATTACATATTGTTTTATTAATTAAAATTATTTTCAGTGATCCAGATAAAGTTGTCTTACTCACCACAAGGGCCTTCTCAGACTCCACAATGTTCCACTCCCGGTTCCGCTGGTTGATGTAACTGTGGGGTGAGTAAGAGGGATGAGTCAGTGGGCTGTGAAAGGGGGGAGGGAACCACTGAGCCCTGACCCCGGAGATACATGGAGCCACTGGAGCACAGCGCATACAAGGCCACAGACTCGCCTGATAATTGTGGACCAAGGACAGGAGCCCAATCAAAACAGGCTCCTTAACACACCTGATAGCAGATATGTTCTTGGTCCGCTGGCGGTCCAGGGCCTCTGCTCGCTCCTCCAGCTCGTTCAGCTGGTCTTGGATTTGTTTCGCCTTGTCCTGATCCCCCAGGTCCTCAGCCATGGCCTGAACACAGAGAGATGTGTGAGATTTTGGCTATGACTGGCTCTATGTTAAGTGTCCCCTCACTTCCAGCACAGGCAAGATGCCTCACGTGATGAACAAATAACAGGAGGTGTGAAAGAATCCTGAGAACATACACCTTGAAACCCGGGCCCCACATGGCTAACTCACCCTGCCAAGGCTCACCCCACCCTGATGTGAAGAGTGGAAAACCACCCACCACCACAGCCGGGCTTGGCAATATCATTCGTCTGTTTAGACTCAGTGCTGACACTACCCTGGGTCTACCTTATTACACATGTAACTGAAGTGACTAGACAGGAGGATGGAACAAGCAAGATCAGTTTCAATTTATAGAAAGGAAAACAGCCAAGGGATGCTGCCCAGAGGCCAGGAAAGCACTGTGTTGCTTACATTCGAGCCCAGCATTTTCTCCCAATCCTGCCACTACCAACTTGGCAGAGGAGGAACAAGTTTGACATCCACACCTCCTTACAGGACAGGGAAAGAGGTTTGAGTACGAGTCCTCACCTTTTCCTTTAAGAGCTGTGTTTTCTTCATAGCATAGTTGGGTGGAGCTTTCCTGAATCTTTCTTTCTCTTTTACAATCTGTACCAGAGAGGAGATACCAGCAGTGAGGTATTCCTAAACTAGTTTTGTAGGCAGGATAGGTGAGCCCATTTTGGAGGTAAGCAGCTAGTTACAAGGGGGCTGCTCTTCCTATAGCAGTGCCATGCCCCACAGAGAGAGTGAGTTCATTCCAAGGGATACTATGCTGCTTCCGGGGTCACGGAGATTCTTCTGGGACAGTGTGAAGGAACATGCACCAATAAACAGCAGCAGCCCAAGGACCTTGTACTGTAAGGCTAGCCACTGTCCAAGAGAACAGAGATCAAAGAATTTTACCAAAATGTTTTGGAGAAAGAAAACCCTTGAAGGACCAAGCCTAGCAGAAGAATACAGATCCCTGAACCCTGAATACACTTCCTTAGTCTATGACTTCAAGTGAGAATGTATGGAGAAAATCTTGATGAATTATAAATAATAAGGTAGCAATATTAGTATTCCCTCTTCCTCATGCAACAGTAGCATAGCTAAAAATATCAAGATACAGGAAAAGAAAGGCATGATCTTCTCTAACACAGATTCTTGATGAGCCTCTAGACTCTGGGGTACCAGGTTTCTTACCTCTTCAATGTCCTGGTCATTGAACTTATAATTAAGAGCTTCTTTAATAGATAATTCCTTCTTATTGATTTCATCTAGAGTGGGCAACTGCATGCCAGCAGAGAACATCTGGACCAAAACATGATAAAAGGTTATTTATAATAAAGAATTTTGGAAAGAAGCTCTCTCAGTGTTTTCATCAACAACTGCTAGGGAGGCGCTGTCTATCCACTTACCGCTTCTTTCCACTTCATGAATTCACTTTCAGTGAACTCTTGGTTTGAGACAAACTCAAGGCGGAACACTCGCTGGTCATTGCCGTGCCTACATGAAAAAGAGACAGCAGCTTCAGAAATGGGTGTGTTGACTGCAGTGCCAGTAGAGCAACCCCATCAGACTGTACACTACCTATCTCTGTGGGTCTCCATTGTGGCTACCCTTAAGAATCATCTAGGAAGATTTACACAACTTCCAATTCCATAGCACCACTCTAGATCAACTGAATCAGATCTCTGGGAGTAGGAACCAGGCACTGAAATTATACAAACAAACAACAAAAAAACCCTCCCAGGTTGTTCTAACGGGCAGCCGGGATTAAGAATGAAGAGAGCACTGGAAACAAGTGGATTTGGCCAGCGCTTCATAAGTCCATTTACAATAAAATCTGTCACAGTCAACTGGCATCAAGAATGTGAAATATTACATACGTATCTGAATGACAAGGAAGCTCTATCCCTAGAGAGAAAGAACACTGCATTTCTACTAACCCCTGTGCTGTCCACTGAGTCAGTGCCATCCTCCCAGAGACAGTCACTCTCGGCACGTCATGGCCACTGCCTACCCCAACTGGCTCTTTTCAAACAGTCCAAGAGAAATGATGGGAATGGGAGAAGGGAACAGAGACCACAGAAGCCAAATAAGGCCATGGTAGAGCCGTGTCTATGACCCGCTATTTGCAGTGACCTGGCAAGCTACTTCTATTTCTTCTCAAAGGGGGCCTTTAGAATTTTCAGGCTCCAAGAGGGTAGAGATTTGTGTGTTTATTTTGTTCTCGCCTCTATCCTGATGCCTAGAACAGTGGCATGTAGCCAGCATACAGTCAATATTGTGTTACTGAAGCAGAAACTAAGTCCAAAAAGGTGACCTGCTGGCTTGTGAAAGATCAGGTTCATTAGCGATGGAGGCAGGACCAGAAGCAAGCTTCCTGACTGCTTCCTGACAAATGCCTGCAGGACTCTGGGAGGAGGGGGTCTCACAGTCTGACTTTTTCCTTCTATGTGTCCCACCACTCCATATCCCTGACTGCCCCCATGAGAGAGATATATCCTACTTTCCCTACAGGCAAAGGCAGAATACAAGTATCCCTCCCAGTCCCCTGTGGGGACAACACAAACAGTATTACTGTAACAAGAAACATCACACTGGCAGTAATAACAACCCCAACAGGCAGTGCCTGTTTGGAGTGGGAGCAGAAGTTGCCACGGAAGCGCCTCTCCTACCGTAGCTGTAGCCCTTTGTTTGTTCTGGTGCCACCAAGCTGGTAAACTTTGGCAGTTTCCACAACACCCGTGATCTCAGCAACCTAAGTGAGGACAGAGACACCAGTCACAACAGACTCTTTCAGAGCTCTCCACCCCACCCTCTGCCTCCATCTGCCTGAGTGCAGACGAGTGACCCTGCACTGAGAGAAGCCCGCAGCTGCCAGGTGTTCTGGGCACCTTTCTCAGGCTTAGAACTCAGATGGCCCAGCACCTGTGCCTGGAGTAAGCAAGTGCCAGGCGAGCAGGCAGCCTGGCGGGGTCTACTGGGAGCTTCCCCTCCAACTTAATTCTATCTTACTAGGAGGTGCGCTTGGATTTCAGAGGTCAGTTTTATTAATCAAATGTGAAGACCATGAAGTCCATTTCTGTTGCCAAGGTTTCTGGGACATGGCATGGCCACTGGTCCTCAAAGGAGGAGATAAACATATGTTAAAACCAAACAACCCAGAAAAAAACAAAAGCAAAAAAAAACACAGCTATGTTCTAGTCATCCAGACCATAGAAGCAGAGCTGGAACTCACAAAATAATCTCTATTAGGTTGGAGGGGTTTTTCTGTTTTGTTTTGTTTGTTATTTTTTAAACCTCAATATAACTCCCTGTTCCAGAAGTCACTTAGTATGTAACATGGAAATTTTTCATTTATTTATTTTTCAAATGAACAAATCTTTCAGATTACATAACTCCTGACAAATACTCATAAATGTCTCCCTTCTCACTTTTACATGGAAGGAGGGTAGAAAATTATTCTAAATCTGAACCCTTGGGCTCCAAGTACTCTTCCTGGCAGCAGGTCACGCTTGATCTCTGGTTGGCTCAGATTGTCACTATTCTAAGGGCATCTCAACTGGAGTCTATTTTCCCATCAAATAGGAAAAGTGGCAGATTTGTTCACTAGTTCCTACTCCTAGCCAAGAATCATTGTATTTAAAACATGGACAATTGTCCAAGGAAAGAAATACTAACCCGGTAAACTGGTTTGCTGTTATGGTTTCCAATGCCAATTCGTACAAAACATCCTGTGACCGTTTTAGCGAAGAAGGGCATATGACACCAACGTTCCAGCTTATGCCGTGATAATCGAACCCGATTCAATTCCTCTGGTAAGGAGACTGGTTGTGATTTTGGAGGGATCTCTTCTTTCCTGCGAGGAACAAAGGTCACTGGGAAAAATGTTCATCATAAAAACAGAACAAGGTTAATAATACCAACTTCCTAAAACTTAACTCAACCAAAGCATATGGTTCACACAGTAGGAAAAATAAATGAAGCAACAGGAAAGTGGGAACAGAATCCTGTTCCTAACCAGCGGTGTGAGCTGTCTTGACTGAGGCTCCCATCCCAGATAACCTATCAGACTAAGAAAACTAAAGGAAGCTCCTGGCCAATCTGAGGGTGACACGGAGGCAGTTCCTACCGGCCAGGCCCTGATGAAATGCTCCGGGGTACAAGCAAAAAGCCAAAGGCAGAAGCATATGTTTGGGCTGATGTGCTGGGGAACGTGGCTCAGCAATTCAGGGTCCTGAACCAAAGCAGAGTTTGTCACCCAAGTAGGGGAAATTTGAAACTACACTAAGCCTTTCCCCAAAGAACCCACCTATCCTGACTACTAGACCAAAATGTACACAGCTTACTCCTCTTCTTCATCAGATGATGATGTTCGGGATGAGCGGTCTGACTTTTCACTGGACTTGTCATCTTCTTCCTCCTCCTCATCGTCAGAGTACACCTCACTGGTTTTTAATGGCTGTTTCTTGGCAAGGAGCTCAGCTTAAAAAAAAGAGGAAATGTCTACCTAGGTTCTCTCAATAAGAAACTGAAACATCTTTCATCTCTGAAAAAGAACTGAAACATGGAAAAGGACTCAACAGACAGCTCTGTCCTCTGTGGCCTGGACTGTGATTACTTGGGTTAACAAGCAAGTTAACCAGAAAGTTTAAGTCACACTAAATGTCAAGCTCCAGTAGACAAAAAAAGGCTGGAAGATTGTCAGTAAGTCGGCAAAAAGGGTCACCAACTCTACTGACAGTTGTTTTTTATTTCTCTCAATGCCCTTGAAGATGGGCAGGAAAAATGGGGAAAAACTTAAGACATCTTCAGAGAATCTTTGAGAAAAACCTTATTTTGAATTTACAGTACTATGTGTAATAGCAGAAGACTGAAAACAACCCAAATGTCCACAAAAGGGAGTGACTGAATCACCTCTAGCACATCCACCCAATGAACTACCCTGCAGCTGTAAAAAAGGAATGAGCCAGGGTTTCCTAGGTGGCGCAGTGGTTGAGAATCCGCCTGCCAATGCAGACGACACGGGTTCGATCCCTGCGCCAGGAAGATCCCACATGCCGAAGCCTGTGCGCCACAACTATTGAGCCCATGTGCTGCAACTACTGAAGCCCACGCACCTAGAACCCGTGCTCCACAACAAGAGAAGCCACAGCAATGAGGAGCCCGCGCACCACAATGAAGAGTAGCTCCCACTCACCACAACTAAAAAGAAAGCCCGTGTACAGCAAAAAAGACCCAACACAGCCCATAAAATAAATAAATAAATAAATAAATAAATTTATATACATATTAAAAAAAAAAAAAGGAATGAGCCAAGCTGTTACACTGCATCCTGAGCCAGAAAATGTTTTAAATGGACAGACACTAAATATTTTAGGATGGGCTTCATATGGTCACTGTATTAACTACTCAACTTTGCTACTGTAGAGAGAAAGCAGTCACAATTATGAAAAAAATGGGCATCATTGTATTCCAATGAAATTATTTACAAAAACAGGTAGTTTACCAACCACTGCTTGACATAAAAACTAAGGAGTTATCTTTAGAATATATGGTTATGTGAAAAAAACAAGGTGGAGAAAAGTGTGTATAATGCACTAACGTTAATCTAAGATGGAAGGTGAATCTGTGTCCTTATGTTTAAAAAATAAAAAGGAAAGATATAAAATTTTTTTTTTAATTTTATTAAAAAATTTTTTTAAAGTGGTTGCCTACTATGGAAGGGAGGCAAGGGGTGAAATAGAAGGGTATAGATGCTAAATTTCTTTGAATATACCTTGTTTAGTAGATTTCACTTTGGAACCTTGTTATCATATATAATCATATAATCATAAAACAAAATAATAAGTCACCTCTACAGATCACAAGCAAAATAAAACTAAGTATTCATTTGATGGCACAACCACACTAAAAGGAATTATAACAAGTGTTATGTTTTGGTATTTTTTTTTTGGCTGCATGGCTTGCGGGATCTCAGTTCCCCAACCAGGGATTGAACCCAGGCCACGGCAGTGAAAGTGTTGAATCCTAACCACTAGACCACCACGGAACTCCCAACAAGTGACTTTAAAACACAGTCATTCACTACCATATGACCCAGCAATCCCACTACTGGGCATATACCCAGAGAACACCATAATTCAAAAAGACACATGCACTCCAATATTCATTGCAACACTATTTACAATAGCCCGGACATGGAAGCAACCTAAATGTCCATCAACAGATGAATGGATAAAGAAGATGTGGTACATATATAAAATGGAATATCACTCAGCTGTAAAAAGCAATGAAACTGGGACATTTGTAGAGACATGGATGGACCTAGAGACTGTCATACAGAGTGAAGTGAGTCAGAAAGAGAAAAACAAATATCGTATATTAACACATATATGTGGAATATAGAAAAATGGTACAAATCAACTGGTTTGCAAGGCAGAAATAGAGACACAGATATAGAGAACAAACATGGACACCAAGTGGGGAAAGCGGGGAGGGTTGGGGGGGGAATGAATTGGGAGATTGGGGTATCAAATTGTACACTCTAAATATATGCAGTTTATTGTAAAAAATAAAAAATAAAAAAAACCAAAAAAAACACAAACACAAAAAAACACAGTCATTCAAAATACCAACATACAGGGCTTCCCTGGTGGAGCAGAGGTTAAAAATCCTCCTGCCAATGCAGGGGACACGGGTTTGAGCCCTCGTTGGGGAAGATCCCACATGCTGCGGAGCAACTAAGCCTGTGTGCCAAAACTACTGAGCCTGTGCTCTATAGAGCCTGCAGGCCACAACTACCAAGCCCATGCTCTGCACTACTGAAGCCCACACACCTAGAGCCTGTACTCCACAACAAGAGAAGCCACCACAATAAGTCTGTACACTGCAATGAAGAGTAGCCCCCACTCTCCACAACTATAGAAAGGCCACACGTAGCAACGAAGACCCAATGCAGCCAATAAACAAAATAAATAAATAATTTAAAAATACCAAAACCAAAAACAAAAAACCCCGACTACAGACCAATAAAATAGAGAGCCCAGAAATAAACCCTTGCATATATGGTCAGATGTTTTCCAACAAGGATGTCAAGACCACTCAATAGGGAAATGAGTCATTTCAAAAACTTGAGCTGGGACAGATGATTGAACTTGGTGTACCCCCAAAAAAATTAAAAAAAATAAAAAAATAAAAACAGAAAAAAAAAAAAAAAAAACTTGAGCTGGGGGACTTCCCTGGTGGCACAGTGGTTACGAATCTGCCTGCCAATTCAGGGGACACGGGTTCCAACCCTGGTCTGGGAAGATCCCACAAGCTGCAAAGCAACTAAGCCCGTGAGCCACAACTATTGAGCCTGCGCTCTAGAGCCCGTGAGCCACAACTATTAAGCCCATGCACCACAACTACTGAAGCCCACACACCTAGAGCCTGTGCTCTGCAACAAGAGAAGCCACTGCAATGAAGAGTAGCTCCCGCTTGCCACAGCTACAGAAAGCCCGTATGCAGCAACGAAGACCCAATGCAACCGATAAATAAATACATTTATAAAAGAAAAAAACACCAAAAAACCCCACAAACAAAACAAACAAACAAAAACTTGAGCTGGGAAAAGTAGATATCCCACATGCCAAAAAAAAAGAGGATTCTTACCTTACACCATACACAAAAATTAACTCAAAATGGATCAAAGATCTAAATATAAGAGCTAAAACTATCAAACTCTTTGAAGGAAACAGGTGGAAAGCTTTATGACACTGAATTTGGCAATGATTTCTTGGATATGACACCCAAAGCACAGGCAACAAAAGATAAAAAAGTGAAGATAAACAGTACATCAAAATTAACTTTTATGTATCAAATGACACTATCAGGAGTGAACAGACAAGACTTCTCTGGTGGTACAATGGTTAAGAACCTGCCTGCCAACGCAGGGGACACGAGTTCCATCCTTGGTCTGGAAAGATCCCACATGCCAGGAAGCAGCTAAGTCCGTGCGCCGCAACTACTGAAGCCCGCACGCCTAGAGTCTGCACTCCACAACAGAAGTCAGCACAATAAGAAGCCCTTGCACCACCAGCAAAAGTAGCTGCAATTAGAGAAAGCCTGTGGGCAGCAACCAAGATCCAATGCAGCCCCCTCCGCCCCCCCAAAAAATAGAAGGAGTGAACAGACAACATACAGAATGGGAGAAAATATCTGAAAATCATATATCTGATAAAGAATTAATATTCAAAATAATTAAAGAAGTCTTACAACTCAACAACAACAAAAGCCGAAGAACTTGATTAAAAAATGGGCAAAGGGGCTTCCTAGGTGGCGTAGTGGTTAAGAATTCGCCTGCCAATGCAGAGGACATGGGTTTGAGCCCTGGTCCAGGAAGATCCCACATGCCGCGGAGCAACTAAGCCCGTGCGCCAAAAAAGAAAAAAGAAAAAAAAAAAAAAATGGACAAAGGACTTGACTAGACATTTCATCAAAGAAGATATCTAAATGGCCAATAAGCATACAAGAAGGTACTCAATATCACCAGTCATTAGGAAAATGCAAATGAAAACCACAAGATGCCACTTCATACCCACTAAAATGGTTATAATGAAAAAGACAATGACAGTGTTTGTGAGGCTGTGGAAAGAGTGGAACCCTCGTACACTCCTGGTGGGAATGCAAAATCGTTAAGCCTCTTGGAAAGCAGCCTGGCAGTTTCTCAAAAGTTCAAACATAGAGTTATCATATGCTTCAACAATTCTACTCCTAAGCATATGTGCAAGAGAAATGAAAACGTGTCTACCTAACAACTTACACATAAATGCTCAGAGCACCATTATTCATAACAGCCCCAAAGTGGAAACAATCTAATGTCCCTCAAGAGGCGAATGGATAAATAAAATGTGTACATCCATACAACAGAATATTATTCAGACATAAAAGGAAGAAGTATTGATACATGCTATGATACATGGATGAACCTAGAAGGCATAGTACGTGAAAGAAGCCAGACACAAGAGACCATATATTGTATGATTCCATTTATATGAAATGTCCAGAATAGTGACAGAAAGTAGATGAGTGGTTGCCTCGGGCTGGGAGGTAATAGGTCTGGGGGGAATGATAGCTAAGGGATACAGGGTTTCTTTTTGGGGTAATGAAACATTTTAAAACTCACTGAGTTTTATTACACAGCTCTGAATATACTAAAAGCCATTGCATTGTATGCTTTAAATGAGTAAACAGTATAGTACCTTAATTATACCTTAAGAAAGTTGTTATAAATCAAAACAAAACAAAAAAACTTGGCATCCTGGTTATGAAATACACATACCAGTTTGAGGCTCAAAATAAATTTATCCTTAAAAAAAAAAAAAAGATCCTAGCTCTGGACACTGAAAAGACTTAGAAATAATAACCAACCCAGTAGTGCTCCTTGTCTAAACTATGGTGTCTAAATACAATTTCTCATGAGGAAAAAAATAAATAAATAAATAAAATCCCCCACCCCAAACCAAAACACCAAACAGGGCTCCTTAGAGAAATGGCTGATTCCAAATCTAGAAAGCAAGAAAGCTATTAAAGACTACTGGTACTGGGGCAGGCAGGGGAGGGGTGTGTGGGGTGGGGGGACTTCCTTGGTGGCGCAGTGGTTAAGATTCCATGCTCCCAATGCAGCAGGACCAAGTTCGATCCCTTGTCAGGGAACTAGATCCTCAACTAAGAGAGTTCACATGCCACAACTAAAGAGCTGGTGTGCCACAACTATGGAGCCCATGAGCTGCAACTAAGGAACCTGCCTGTCACAACTAAGACCCAGTGCAACCAAATAAATAAATACATAAATAAATATTTTTTTTAAAAAAAAGAAAGAAAAGAAAAAAGACCACTTGGGGGACTTCCCTTGTGGTTCAGTGGGTGGGACTCTGTGCTCCCAATGCAGGGGGCATGGGTTTGGTCCCTGGTTGGGGAACTAGATCCTGCATGCATGCTGCAACTAACAGTTCACATGCTGCAACTAGAAAGCCCTCATGCTGCAAGGAAGGTCCCTCGTGCTGCAACTAAGACCTGGCGCAGCCTAAATAAATAAATAAAATAAAAAAATATTTAAAAAATAAAGAAAGAAAGAAGGCATTTCATAGCATTTAAAAGAAAAAATAAAAACTACTGGGGTTTTTATGTCAAAAGCACTCAGGCTACAACTGGCTGAAGATAAGACAACTTGAGTCTCAACAATAATGAGTTTACAAGGATATTCAAAATAAACAAATCTCACTGGTTATCTTTGGAGTTTACTAAGGAACTATCTTGTTGTTTTGAAAATCAGTAAATAAAAGGGATTAAAAAGAAAAAAAAAAGCAAGCATTTATTCTGCCTTTCCTATACAAAATGTCCCCAGTGATAACTGAATAGCTGATGAGAAGTTTCTCTTTATAGAAGTATACCGGATAATAAATGAAGAAAGAATGATAGATTAGAACATCACCATTTTGTGGCTTAAAGATTTAAATATAAGACATGACACCATAAAACTCCTAAAGGAGAACATAGGCAAAACATTCTCTGACATAAATTGTACCAATGTTTTCTTAGGTCAGTCTCCCAAGGGAATAGAAATAAAAGCAAAAATAAACAAATGGGACCTAATCAGACTTATAAGCTTTTGCACAGCAAAGGAAACCATAAATAAAATGAAAAGACAACCTATGGACTGGGAGAAAATATTTGTTACTATTTTTTAGGTGTAGTAATGGTACTTTAGTTGTGTTTAAAATAATAAGAGTCCTTATCTTCTAGAGACACATATTGAAAAATTTATAGTTGAACTATGATGATGCTGGGATTTACTTCAAAATAACCCAAAGGAAGAGGGACAGTGTAGATTTATTAAGATTGGCCATGAGTTGACTGCTGAAGTTGGAGGATGGGTTCATGGGGTCAATCACACTATTTTCTGTTTGTGTTTGGAACTGCCTATACTAAAAATTGGCATCAGGAAGTCAAATCATATGATCAAAGACACAAAGTAGCCATCACATTTTCCCCACTTACCTGTTCTGTTCTTCCGTTTTTCTCGCTCTGCTTTTAGCTCCTCCATGGCTTGAGATTTCTTATCTAGTTTCTCATCCCGTTTGGAACGTCGTTCCTTGTTGTGGGATGTTACCTGGAAAGGGAAAGATATGTAGGGTGGCTCTTTTGCCAACAGCTGATGCTAACATTCTCTATACCTAACAATCATTCACTTTTCCAGTGTGAATCTATATTGGCTGCAGAAACTGAAATTTGCTGAAGGGGAGAGAGCATCCTCTTGTGGACAAAGAGGATAGAGCAGTAAAGTCAGTCCCTATCTTACCTGCCTAATAAACAGAAAGCCTAAGAATTGTAATGAACACTTTCTGGAAGGACTCTCTAGGTCATAGCTAATATTTGTTAATACTGTCAACAAAGCTTTTTGTGATAAATGCAGAGATGACTAATTTTCCCAGCTACGTTTATTACTAAGTCCAGGATGACATACACCTGAGTAAACATCATAACCAATTCAGCTACCTGGGACAGGAAGTTTACCAACTTTCCCTTAAGGAATGCTCACACATCAATGAGCTGCTTTTTACATGTAGACTTGAGTAGAATTCCCAAGGAGTTAAACATCACAGCTAATGGTGAAATGGTATGTCCAGAGATTAATGAAACCTACAAGATGAAGACAGCAGGTAAATAGACTTGCACTAACTGATCTAGGCTGATTAATACAAACCCATCTTTTACATAAACACACATACACACTCAAAACAGAGGTGTTATTCTTTGGCTAACAAGGACTATTGAACCTCCTACCTGAGATTCTTGAATCTGTGTCAGTTTTTTCTTTTCTTGCTCCTCTTCTTGCTTTTTCTTTTTTTCTTTCTTTTCTTTCTTTTTGGCTGTTTTCAGTTTTTTCCTGATTTCAAATCTGTTTAAAAGATATTTGTTTGGTTTTTAAGTGGCAATGAACTATTTGTAAAGACTGATTTCTATTAGATAGGAGAAAGGAAGTAAGTGGGGGGAATGAGTTAATAAATGTTTTGGTTTCCTGCAAGAAATTCCAATGTATCTTATATTAGAAATATTGAATATAAATATATCAAAAGTACTTGAAAGCATTAAGGTGGAATGGACTTAAAATGATAGAAGATATTCAGGATACTGTTGTATCCTGTTGGTAACACACAGCTCTTCCTCAACTTCACGCAGTGGAAGAAAATAGTTGATTCCTGGATCAACTCCACTGGTGTCCCATTAGAAACATAATGAAGCCACAGAAAGCCACCATCTCATTTTTAAGGTGGTCAAGACACAGGCTGTATTTTAAAAACACTACTCTCCACCTTTCTGCATTAGGAAGAATGCCTCACTCAGTTCCACCCCAGCAAACATGGATAAACATTCTATTCTTTTAAATGTAATCTAGGCTCTCTCCCTGTAACAAAAATCAGGCTTTTATGAAGCAAAACTATTTTTTTGTGTGAACTTAAGGAACTTTATGGAAGGAATAAAGAAATATAACAAACATTAAATTCTTTTCATAACATTCTAAAATAACCCCAATTATAAAATTTTTTACTTAGTTCTTAATAGGGTCAATGTACAAAAAGTAACTGTTTCTGTACACTTGCAATGAATAATCCAAAAATGAAACAAAGAAAACAATTCCATTTACAGTAGCATCCAAAAGAATACAATATTTAGGAATAAATTTAACAAAACAAGTGCTAGTCTTTTACACCAAAAACTAAAGGATTGTTGAAAGAAATTAAATAATACCTAAAGAGACTTCCCTGGTGGCCCAGTGGGTAAGACTCTGCACTCCCAATGCAGGGGGCCTGGGTTTGATCCCTGGTCAGGGAACTAGATCCCACATGCTGCAACTAAGAGCCCACAAGCCACAACTAAAAAGGATCCCGCATGCCACATGCCTGCATGTTGCAATAAAGATCCCGCATGTGGCAATGAAGATCCCACATGCCTAATTAGGACCTGGCACAGCCACATAAATAATAAATAAATAAATAATAAAACAAAAGAGCAAACAAACAAAAAACAATACTTGACTGTGAAAAATATAACCTATAGAATGGGAGAAAATATTTGCAAACCATGTATCTGATAACGGTCTAGTAACCAGAATATATAAAGAACTCTTATAACAACAAAAAGACAAATAACACAATTAAAAAATGGGCAAAGCACTTGAACAGACATTTCTCCAACAAGGATTTGAGAAGATTCTCAACATCATTAGTCAAAAGAAAAATGTAAATCAAAACCACAAGGAGATACTTCACATTCACCCTGATGGCTATTATCAAAAAAAGGAAAAATAACAAGTGTTGGCAAGGATGTGGAGAAACTGGAACTCTTTTACATATGGAAAACAGTTTGGTGGTTTCTCAAAAAGTTAAACATACAATTACCATATGACTCAGCAATTCCACTCCTATGTATATATACAAAAGAATTGAAAATAGATACTCAAATATGTGTACATGAATGTTCATAGTAGCACTATTCACAACAGCAAAAAGATGTCAAAAAAGAATAAACAAATGTGGTATATACACATAATGGAATATTATTCAGCCATAAAAAGGAATGAAGTACTGAAACATGCTACATGAATGAACTTCAAACATACGCTAACTGAAAGAAGCCACGCACAAAAGACTACATATTTATGATTTCATTTACATAAAATGCCCAGATATGGCAAATCTATAGAGAAAGTAAGTTAGTTGTTTCCTAAGGCTGGAAGACAACAGAGATAACTGAGTACAAATAAATACAGGGGTTTTTTTCTGGGGTGATGAAAATGTTATGAAATTAAATTCTGGCAATGGCTACACAACTTTATGAATAGATAAAAAACCACTGAACCACTTTCAATGGGTAGATTCCATGGTGTGTAAAATATATTTCAATAAAGTTATTTTTACAAGTTAATACCTGACTGGGAAAACTGGACAGCTACATGTAAAAGAATGAAATCAGAACATTTTCTAACACCATATACAAAAATGAATTCAAAATGGATTAAAGACCTACATGTAAGACCAGAAACCATAAAACTCCTAGAGGAAAACATAGGCAAGACACTCTTTGACATAAATTGCAGCAATGTTTTTTTGGATTTATCTCCTAAAGCAAAGGAAATAAAAGCAAAAATAAACAAATGGGACCTAATTAAACTTAAAAGCTTTTGCACAGCAAAGGAAACCATCAACAAAACAAAAAGACAACCTTTTGAATGGGAGAAAATATTTACAATTGATATGACCAATAAGCAGTTAATATCAAAAAATATATAAAGAGCTCATACAACTCAACGTCAAAAAAACAAACAACCTAATTAAAAATGGGCAGAAGACCTGAACAGACACTTTTCCAAAGAGGAAAGGCGGATGGCCAACAGGCACCTGAAAAGATCCTCACATTGCTAATCACCAATGCAAATGCAAATCAAAACCACAATGAGGGATCACCTCACACCTGTCAGAATGGCCATCATCAAAAAGAACACAAATAACAGATGTCGGTGAGGCGGGAAGAAAATTAATTGGCACAGCCACTGTGGAGGTTTCTCAAAAACCTAAAAATAGGGCTTCCTAGGTGGCACAGTGGTTAAGAATCAGCCTGTCAATGCAGGGGACACAGGTTTGATCCCTGCTCCAGGAAGATCCCACATGCCGTGGAGCAACTAAGCCCGTGCGCCACAACTATTGAGCCCATGTGCTGCAACTACTGAAGCCCATGTGCCTAGAGCCCGTGCTTCGCAACAAGAGAAGCCACGGCAATGAGGAGCCCGCGCACCACAACGAAGAGTAGCCCCCACTCACCACAACTAAAGAAAGCCCGAGCACAGCAAAAAAAGACCCAACACAGCCAATAAAACAAACAAACAAACAAAACAAAAAAAACCCTAAAAGTAGAATAGAGGTTTCTCAAAAACCTAAAAATAGAATTACCCAGCAATTCCACTTCTGGGTATATATCTGAAAAAAACAAAAACACTAATTTGAAAAGATATATGTACCACCATGTTTATAGTAGCATTATTTACAATTGCCAAAATGGAATGAATGGATAAAGAAGATGTGGTGTATATATATACACAATAGAATACTACTCAGCCACAAAAAAGAATGAAACTTTGCCATTTGCAATAACACAGATGAACTTGGAGGAGATGATGCTAAGTGAAATAAGTCAGACAAAGAAAGATAAACACTATATGATATCGCTTATATGTGAAGTCTAAAAAATACAACAAACTAGTGAATATAACAAAAAAAGAAACAGATTCACAGATACAGAGAACAAATGAGTGCTTACCAGTGGGGAGAGGGAAGCAGAAAGGGGCAATTTAGAGGTAGGGGATTAAGAGGTACAAACTATTATGTATAAAATAAGCTACAGGGACATACTGTACAACACAGGGAATATAGCCAATATTTTATAATAATGATAAATGGAGTATAACCTTTTAAAAACCGTGAATCACTAAATTATGCATCTGTAATATATAATACTGTACATCAACTATACTTCAATTTTTAAAAAAGTTAATAGCTTATATTTACATTGTGTTCTTATGTTCTTATATGTATCATCTCACTCAGGACTTACAACAATCCCCAAGGAGGAAGCTGAGGCAGAAGGACAGTAAGTGACTAACTCAGATAACCTGGCCAGTGAGTCTGACTTAAGTCTAGACTTTCTGACGGAAAATGTCAGTGCTCTTTGCACAACCAAGCTACCGTTATGCTGCCTGCACTTACTTTAAATAAATAAATAAATAAATAAAAATTTAAAAAGAGGAAGTTCTAGAATGGGTGAAGAATCTAACAACCAAAAATGACACCTTGGGCTTCTCTGGTGGCGCAGTGGTTAAGAATCCACCTGCCAATGCAGGGGACACAGGTTCAAGCCCTGGGCCAGGAAGATCCCACATGCTGCGGAGCAACTAAGCCCTCGAGCCACAACTACTAAGCTTGAGTGCCACAACTACTGAAGCCCAAGCACCTAGAGCCCATGCTCCGCAACAAGAGAAGCCACTGCAATAAGCCCATGCACAGCAACAAAGAGTAGCCCCCGCTTGCCGCAGTTGGAGAAAGCCCCATGCAGCAACAAAGACCCAACACAGCCAATAAATAAATTAATTAAAAAAAAAACCCCAATCTCAATTTTTTGTGAATGGCTCTGAACTTCTGCCTTAATTATCATCACTGTAAACATTCTTCCAGAATCAGTCAGTCCACTGCCTCATTCATATAAGGTGAAAAAAACAAAAACCAAGCTTGAGATAAGCCATCCATTACTCTTGAGTTACTCTGTGATTTTATCATAGGGCCCTACTGGCTTTATATGAGAACCTCTTGTTATGCTCTCCAGAGTTCAGAAATAGAAATTTCAGAAGTCATTCTTAACCATCTGGCAACTCTGGTACAGTTTCTTAAGTCCTGTTTGTTCCAATATAGGTAACTGTGGAAGCATTCACACTCAAAACAATGTCTATTACTTGCAGCTGACTGGAAGCCAAATATTCTTGTCTAGGATAACTCAGCAGACTTAATACGGTTTCCAGAAGGGCCAAACAGGCTCCCAGACAAAATGGGACAAACTGCTGCCAAGGAAAATGCTTCTATGTTTCTTTCACAATATTAGATAGGGAGGGAAGGATCTGAATTCTGAGGACTATTTTATTTCCTGAGACAAAAGCCAAGTTTATTTTCACCTTGAAATTCTGTTAGGAGATAAGGAAAAACTCTTGCCACTGAAGTATGGCAAAAGTAATCCAAAATACTGAAGCTGCTTTGTATATCAAAAAGCAATTTAACATTTGCATTTAAAAAAATACAAAAAGCATGCTAGGAGGATAGTCAGATCCCCAAATCATAAATAATGAAGAGAAATTTCAAGTCTTGAATCCTGTGAAGACAGGGCTCCAAATGTGAATTCTGAGAAATTACTTTATTATTTTATTTTATCATTAAGAAACTACCACTTTACCTTTTTTTCAACACCTCCCTCTTCTCTATGCGGTTAAACAGTTCTTGCTCTCGCTCCTTTTCAGTCATCTGTTCCAGACGGGCCCTGTCTTCCTCATCGCCCATGAGGTCTTCACCATAGCCATCATGGAATTCCTCATCTTCTGAGGAAGAGTCTGAATCTGAACTAGAGGAAGAGCTGTTGCTGTCAGAATCTGACACTTCGCCTGCAACAAAGGCCCAAACACAAGATTAGGTGATGCTGCAGAAGACAGAGCCACAGGTGGCCCCTGTGTTGATACGCATTTACCCCTTGGCTCTCCTAGGTGAGGTGGAACACGGTCATCTCACCTCCTTTGGGAAAGTCCTTGGTCTGCCTTTGGCAAATGCAAACACAGGTTACAGAAACTTACGCTGCAATGAAAACACCAGCATGATCTTTTTAATTTGACTTTTGTATTTTGAAAAAATTACAGACTTACAGAAAAAGCTGCAAGAATAGCTTGATTCCTGTACATTCACCCATTGTTAACGTCACCAATTTACTTTCTATCTACATACATAAAACAATTTACACATTTTTGTCATTTATTTTGCTGAACTGAGAGTAAGCTGCAAAGATTGTGACCTTTCATCCCTAAATACTTCTTATAAGAAGGACAGTCTTGGGACTTCCCTGGTGATGCAGTGGTTAAGAACCCGCCTGCCAATGCAGGGGACACAGGTTCGAGCCCTGGTCCGGGAAGATTCCACGTGCTGCGGAGCAACTAAGCCCATGCTCCTCAATTACTGAGGCTGCACTTTAGAGACCGCAAGCCACAACTACTGAGCCCTCGTGCCACAGGCCATGCTCTGTAACAAGAGAAGCCACTGCAATGAGAAGCTTGTGCACCACAACGAAGAGTAGCCCTTGATCGCCGCAACTAGAGAAAGCCCCCGGCGCAGCAAAGACCCAACGCAGCCAAAAATAAATTTTAAAAAAAAGGAAAAGAAAAAGAAGGGACAGTTTCTTATATAACCAAGTATCCAACGATCAAACTCAGGAAATCTGACATTTCAGAAATGGCATTATCTGACATAAGTCTATTCAATTTTCATAGTAAGTATAGGGAGATGCTCTGAGACTATGTAAACATCTTGTTCCTCAACAAACTTTTTACCCAGTGGTTTCAGCACTCGTCGATAACTCCTCAGTAAATCATTTATTACTATGATGGTTGAAAATGGTGGTTTCCTAACTATAATTTCTTCTACATTTAACAGTTGGCATTTAAAAAAAATCAATGTTTTATTAAGTCATTAAACTGATTAGTGAATTCTCAATAAAATTGGATTTTGGTAGGACAAAGGGTGATGGAAAAAAGCATTACATATTACAACTGAGTATTTATTAAGTTAAACTAGCAATTTTGTGGTTGACTCAATTTGAGCTAACATTCACAAGCACACGCATAAAGACCAGATTAGGCCAATTCTGTGCAAGCCAGTTTGTACATAAACACTGTTACTCAAAAGAAATGTAAAGTTTACCATTTTAGTCCTGGAACAACTTCACTTTCAAAGTAGTGTTAGCAAAAACTCTGATTTTAAAACAACATTTTTTACTAAGTTTTGTATCTGGTTCAAGAATTTTCCTCCTCAGTCACCCTATGAATAACCAAGAAAAAGGAAAGAGATGGCACTCAGGTTAAGGTGAATGGAGACTCTAACATAGGGACTCCTCATGGGTTTCCTGGATGGGTTTCAAGGGCCTTGAAATTGCATGTATTTTTCTTGCTTCATTCAGATTCTAAATAGATCCATGACCACTGAAAAGATTAGAGACCCCTGCAATAAAGGCAGCAGCTATGCTGTAATGCAGGCACCTTTTCCGTCCATTTCTGACTCTGCAGCTTCTACCAAATAAGAGTTCACTCCCAGGTCTGGACCACTTGACTCACCTTCCTCAGGGGCTGAGCTTTCAGCTGAACTATCTTTGTCTGAACTGCCTGAAGAAGCAGTTTTATTGGCCTGTTTCTTCATGGTTCCTTTCTTCTCTATTTTTCTGGCTTTTCCTTTCTTCTTATTTTTATTGCTTCCAAAAGTCCACTACAAGGGGAAAAAAAAGGAAAATTGAAACAGTGATTTTATTGAGAAAAGCTGTAAGATTCATGACTTAAGAGTCTCTGATGTTCATCAAAATGATTGTGAGTCTCTGTTGCTTTGGATCTAAAACAAATACACATTATAGGAAGAAAAATATTGATTGTTGAAATCTTGGTTAAAACGTCATAACCTCTGGTTTGTAATTTCTTAATGCCAGTAGATAATTGATATAATAAACATAAAATTTAATTAGTATACCTTTTCATCAATAGAAAAGCAAATGTATCACCTTAATGGCAAGTCAACTGAGTTAACTAAAACTCAGTTGGTACAGAAAACAGCTTCTAATGTTTCCTGTGGCAGAGAGGTCAGTAATTGCTAGAGGTTTGTATGTCTGGGTTTCAGTACACAGTGCATGGTTTAGTTCTGGAGTGGGTCCCAGGAAGGTAGGCAATAAAGTTTGTTTGCAAGAGAAAACTTCAGAAAACATAAGGAGAAAAGGTTGGCATGGATGGTAGCACTGGTACCAACTCCAAGGAGGCAGAAAGTATAATAGATCACTAAAAAAATATATATCTTTTTTTAAAAGTCTGCATATATTACATTACAACATAATATTTAAATTGGATCAGAAATAGGAGATCCCATACATCTAAATACAAGTAACAGGCGATTTGTGTCAGCAAAATAACAGGAAGGCAATACACAGTTACTCACTCCAAGGCTAAAAAAATCTTCTTCAAGCACTTTAATTATAAGGCTGAAAGACCATAAAATCATTTTTAAAATTCACAGAGGGACTTCCCTGGTGGCGCAGTGGTTAACAATCTGCCTGCCAATGCAGAGGACAAAGGTTCGAGCCCCGTTCCAGGAAGATCCCACATGCTGTGGAGCAACTAGGCCAGTGCGCCACAACTACTGAGCAAGCACTCTACAGCCTGCAAGCTACAACTACTGAGCCAAAGTGCCACAACTACTTAGCCCACATGCTGCAACTACTGAAGCCCTAGTGCCTAAAGCCTGTGCTCAGCAACAAGAGAAGCCAGTGCACTGCAAAGAAGAGTAGCCCCCACTTGCCGCAACTAGAGAAAGCCTGCATGCAGGAACAAAGACCCAATGCAGCAAAAAACAAAAACAAACATTCACAGAGACTATTTACTTACATTAAACCATACCTCCTTTGATATTTTAACTTGTTGATTTAGGAGAATGATTTTAGGTGAAAAATACTTTACTTGGAAACTTTATATTGTGTACTCCAAAAATAATATTCATAGCCAACAAGGACCTACTCTATAGCACAGGGAACTATACTCAATATCTTATAATAACCTATAATGGAAAAGAATCTAAAAAAGAATATATATATAGCTGAATCACTTTGCTATACTCCTGAAACGAACACAACTTTGTAAATCAGCTATATTTCAATAAAAATTTTTAAAAAATGGAAATTATAAAACAAACTCAGACAATACCAAATAAACAAACCAACCAACCAAGGAGAGGGAGGATAAAAAATAAAAATAATATTCATCTTTCCAGCATCACAGATTGAATTATAAATCTGATATTAATATAAAATGTCTACATCTAATATTTAACAAAAGCACTAAGTCTTTGCTCCTTCTATAATGTGATCATAAATTCACCTCCTACCTCACAACAGCCAAGATCAGAAGTACATTTATTTTGGAGTTTTTTTGGGGGTGTGTGTGGAGGGATAGTTCTGATGAGGTTTCCATCTTAGAAATCTTCCAGATGAGCTATTTTTAAGAACTACAGTCTGTTAATTTACCTTGATAAAATATGGTGAAAGGGTGCTATTTTAATTTTCTGATTTTTATTTTAATTTACTGTTATTTTAACTGCCACTTTATTTTTGTAGTCAGGAGCTAGGAAGAAGGGACAAGTGAAAATAAAACAGCTACATGTTCTAGAATGATATATTAAGTGAATAAATGACATATTAAGTAATATATCACTTATGCATCAAGTGATATTAACAGCGACTTCTCTCTGTACGTGAATTTACTTCCCAAACTTTTAACATTTCAACACTTAGATCACTATTTAGAAAGATAACCTAATGTTTCTCTTCTAAAGGCTATTTTCCAACTATTTCAAATCTTAGGGACTTCCCTGGTGGCACAGTGGTTAAGAATCCGCCTGCCACTGCAGGAGACACGGGTTCGATCCCTGGGCCGGGAAGATAACACATGCCGCGGAGCAACTAAGCCCATATGCCACAGCTACTGAGCCTGAGTGCCACAACTACTGAAGCCCATGCACCTAGAGCCCGTGCTCCGCAACAAGAGAAGCCACTACAATAAGAAGCCCATGCACCGCAATGAAGAGTAGCCCCCAATTGCTACAACTAGAGAAGAACCGTGCACAGCAACGAAGACCCAACACAGCCAATAAATAAATAAACTAAAAAAAGAATTATTTTCAAAAAACTTAATAATTCAAGGAAGATACTTTTTAGGTCAGTTTTAAAGAATCCAAAAGAGGCCGAAGTATTCAGTTTCATAGTTAACTGAGCTAAAATATATCAATTTCCTATGCTGACAATACAACTATTACTAAAGTCAAGAATGTATAAGACACCTTTTGCATTGGCTTTGTTTACAAGAAAGAGCACAACTATGCACATAATAGTCAATATTTATTTGTTGGTTATGAAAATGGGCATGACCCATCTGTTCTAAATAGGGTGTCTTTTTGTACTTCTTTGTACAGAAATCCCTTCTCTGTACAGAAATCCCTTCTTTGTACAGAAATCCCTTCTTTGTACAAATAAGTCCCTTTGTACTTCTACCCAATGGGAATATGAAAAGGCTGAGAGCATAGAGGCTGAGCTACCAGAGCCACATGTGTGTTAGAGTGGCTAGGTCTATTTTTGCCTACAGATTTTGGATTTCTCATCTGCAAGAGTCAAATTCTGAACTTCTGGGGTGGGGGGGAAAGGGTGAGTGTGTATGAAGGTAAAAAAAGGCTTAAATGTGAAGTCACACAGGTGAATCCAATTCAGGAGGTGCTAGAAAGCTATCTGGTTTCCTTATCCTTCCACTGTCTATCTGCTTCAATCTGCCATTGCCTAAGCCTAGCAATTGTCATCTACAGCCTATGATGCCTATCCCCTGGGGGAGAGGGAGGAAAGATAAGAGCTAAACTGGAAGAAATAAAATGTTTCATTTTAACAAGGGCTTTCCTGGCTGAACCTGAGTGTGGGAAGGGAACCCTGTTCTTTTTCCTTCCAACAATTTTTAAAAGAAATAAGATGACAAAGCTGCCTCACCTCCATTGAGGCTTACTCAATAGTCTGTCATGCCAATGGCAAACAACCAAACTCACTATATATGACAGGGTTTCAGGGAAATATTAATAATGCAGGCAACTTCACTTTAAAAAAACAAAACTTCTTATGAATACATCTTTAAGGACAATGTATGTTCATTATATGAAGCTTTGAAAAAAAAAAGTATTTTTAAAGCTTAAAAAAGAAAACCTGGGACTTCCCTGGTGGTGCAGTGGTTAGGAATCTGCCTGCCAATGCAGGGGACATGGGTTTGAGCCCTGGTCCGGGAAGATCCCACATGCCACTGAGCAACTAAGCTCATGCACCTCAACTACTGAGTCTGAGCTCTAGAGCCTGTGAGCCACAACTACTGAGCCCACATGCCACAACTATTAAAGCCCACGCACCTAAAGCTCGTGCTCCGCAACAAGAGAAGCAACTGCTCTGAGAAGCCTGCACACTGCAACAAAGAATAGCCCCCACTGCTGCAACTAGAGAAAGCCCGTGCACAGCAACAAAGACCCAACACAGCCAATAAATAAATAAATAAATAAATAAATAAATAAATAAATAAATAAATAAATTTATTAAAAAAACAAAACAAACTTGCATTTCTACCACCTAAAGATAATCACTTACAATATGGGGACTGGTCTCATTATTCCTATTTAATATAGAGAAAGAGACTCAAATAATTTCCCAAAAGATTTTTTCCCTGCAGAATAGATCATACTTGTAATATTTTACATTTACTCCTATAAACCAGAGGCTCCTGTTTTTTTGGTCTAAGCACATATTTTAAATATTTTCCCAGTAACTCTTCTCTCAAGATCACAGAATCTAATAAACCATAAAGGAGATGGTCAAGGTAGGCAAAATCAACATAGAAATATCTTAACCCAGCCATTAGCCCAGAGATTGCTCACCTATTCCTGCAAAAGGCTTATTCTGTTGACTCTAAGACAGAAGGAAAACTAATTCTTTCATTGCTAGAGTGTGGTAGTAAATGGCGTCTAAAGAGTACAGGACAGGATTAAAAAGGTGCTCTCAGGCTTTCTCTACCCAGCAGAGAGTAGAGGAAATGACCTGGCTTTTCTTAATTTGTTTTGGGAACCATGGCTCCACTGAAAGGCAAGCTCTGTTGTGACCTTAAAAGTGCTCTGAAATGCACCACACAGAAGGCAAGAATGAGAAAATGAGTGCCTGCTGATCGGCATCTGAGTACAGAGGCCAGAACATCCCCCAAGAAGAGCTGCTCAAAAACAATCTAGGAAAGGGAAAGGATCCACTGTCAGGACTCTAATACACACTGACATTATGCTTTTCCCAAGCATTCTACATGCATGCAGGCCCACGCAAAACACGTATATATGCAGTGATGAAAACCTAAAACAGTGACTAGAAGGAAGATGTTTTCTTAACTAATAAATTAAAAGAGATTAGCACTTTGACTCTCACTGCTGTAACAGATACTCTAATGGACGGCAATGGTACAAGGAGGGTTAGAAGTACTACATGACCCTGTGCCAGACTGAGTGTGTAGATGGTGTTATAAGCCGGTCCCTACTCTGGGAAGCAGCTGATCTTGCCGGCACTCAGCTGAAAGACAAGCAGGAACGTGGGGTTGGGAGGGGTTGCTTTGGACTTGGGTGGCATTAACATGCTGAGTATTTTGAGTATCCTGGAGGCAGAAAAGCAAAGGAACTTCAACATTTCACAGAGGTTAACTCTAATGGGCAAGGAAGATCATTTTCTATATCTCAGGACCCAGAGCAGAAACCACTGCAGCCCAGTTACTCCTGAATTTACGGTGAAATGAAATACTTTGGGATAAGTAGGGTTCAAGAAGAATAGCTGGGCTAGTGATAAACTATGGGACTAGAGGTTAAAAGAACTGAAATAAAGGCCCAAGCCCTCAACCTGAGGCTGTTTCCTTATCTGTAAAGTAGGAATAATAATACTGCCTTGACCACCTATCAGGGTAGTGTGAGACTCAAAGGAGACAGAATAAAAAAAGTTTAGAGTACATCAGAAACAATGAAGTTCTACATAAATGGAGGGTACTATTTTATGATGGGCAAAGTAAACCAGAACTTCTGGGAGCCTGTCTTCCTATCTGAAATAAGGGAATCTAAATAATCTCCATGACCCCTTGGAGTTTTAAAGTTGTAGGACTCTATATGAACTGAGTGTTATACTAAATCGAAGCATTTGTCAAAAGGGTTCAGTAGTCATTATTCTAGATCTTAACGGTGGTCAACAAAGAGGTGTGTGAAGAGGACATGGTTCCTAATTTAGGTATTTTTTCCCCCTAAAGATAGAAAAGGGTCAGCAAAGTTGAAGAGTAAATGCAAATGTCAGCCTGAAGAACACTGAGAAATAGCTAAGTTTTCTTTTCCCTTAAAAGAAATTACTTTGTAATTGAACAAAGTACAAAAGACACTACTGTATCTTATAATCAAGCAATCACTTATATTTAACTGGAAAACACAGAGAATCCCTACACTCAATCACAAAAATTTACTGTCTGGTTATGGAGATAAAAACAAAAGTGAAACAGAAATGATACCAAAAAAATGTAAAATATAATCAGGGGACTTCCTAGGTGGCTCAGTGGTTAAGAATCCGCCTGCCAATGCAGGGGACACGGGTTCCATCCCTGCTCCAGGGAGATCTCACGTGCCATGGAGCAACTAAGCCCATGTGCCACAACTACTGAGCCTGCACTCTACAACCCGTGAGCCACAACTATTGAGATCATGTGCTGCAACTACTGAAGCCCACATGCCTAGAGCCTGTGCTCTGCAACAAGAGAAGCCATGGCAATGAGGAGCCTGTGCACCAGAACAAAGAGTAGCCCCTGCTCACTACAACTAGAGAAAAGCCCACACGCAGCAACGAACACCCACTGCAGCCAAAATAAATAAATAAATAAAATAAATCAGTACTCCACTGCACTGTTTGGTAGGAAGTGTCAGAATTTGTTGTAAACAGTTTAAGCAAGTGGTCCGTTTATTTTTCTTGTGATGAGATTTTATGGTATCTAGATAAATGAAGTGCTACTGTATGGTAATCTACATAGCCAGGAACCAAGACTTACATTAAAAAAAAAAAAGGCTTATGAGCAATTCAAATAGCTACCGGTAAATTGAAGTACTAAAGCAGAGTATTCCAACCTAAACTCTATGGGGCCCCCTGGTTTCCTGACCCCAGAGCAGATCAGACACAGGAAGTTGGAAGTAGAGCAGATTACCAGGAGATGAGAACAATGGCCACTGCTTACCTATGGTACTGGGGGAGAAAAGAAAGATAAAAACCGGCACCACACAGCTTGGTATTTTGGAAGTCATTATTTCACAGTATAAGAACTGCCACTCATAATCATGACTAAATCAGTTTTAAAAACTACATATAAGAATATCTATCAAAATTTTTTTCAAATATGGTGGTTTCATATTTTAAACTTTCAAGAGTTTAGTTTTAGTATTGGGATAATTCGCCTATGTGGAATATCTTTTTCCAGAGGTAATGTGTATATGAAAACCTTACTAAATGAATATACACACAGGAAAATATTAGCTTAGCAGTGAAGGCCTTTATTGGAAACATGTGCTGATCATGTATTATCTGCATGGTAAAAGCAATAACAAAATGCTCTTGGGTATCCAGGCTGACTTCCTGGAAAAGTTATTACTAAATGAATTTTAAGTAAAAGTTGTATCTTTTTCAAAATGTTCTGTTAACAAAAATATTGGAGCCAGTAAGTGACAACAGAGTGGGAATAGGAGTGCAACTAGATCAAAGTGGCAGCACCCAAAAGATTAGATAGGATAAGCGAGAAAGAGAAGAAGCTTCAGAAAGAAAGAAAGTAGAAAAAAAATGGAATGGGGGAAAAGCAAGAAGAGAACAGAGCCTTTGAAGAGGTAGCAAGCTGGAGCATAAAATATGTCCAAGAAGGCTGACAAAAGTTCTGGGGAAGAAAAAACAGGTGTGGGGCTTCCCTGGTTGGCTCAGTGGTTAAGAATCCACCTGCCAACACAGGGGACACGGGTTCAATCCCGAGGCCAGAAAGATCTCACATGCTGTAGAGCAACGAAGCCCATGCGCCACAACTACTGAGCCTGTACTCTAGAGCCCATGAGCCACAACTATTGAGCCCACGTGCCACAACTACTGAAGCCCACATGCCTAGAGCCTGTGCTCTGCAGCAAGAGAAGCCAGCGCAATGAGAAGCCCGCGCACCACAAGGAAGAGTAGCCCCCACTCACTTCAACTAGAGAAAGCTGCCAAGCAGCAAGAAAGACTCAACACAGACAACAAATAAATAAATAAATAAATAAATTTATGAAAAGAAACGAAAAGAAAAAACAGGTGTGACAAGTGCTGATCTACAGCGCTGGGCCAAATGCTTTTATTTCTCAAAAATGTTGAAAACAGGACTGTACACGAAGCTTTTTTAAAATAATCATTCCTGCGCAGGCAGAGTGTATTAGAACATAATTCAGCTGTTTCCTTACTTTGTCTAATGTAGTTATATGAAATTTTGAACAACAACAAAAAGGTTTTCTTGATATCTATTGATAATATGATTTTTACTGGTAACAAGTGAAAATCTAGGCTTTCTTCTTATTTCTTATCTAGCTGCAGCTATCTGTTTCCACGAGATTGACCATGTTTCTAAAAAGGACTCTGAACTACCCGATTTAGGACTCTGTTCCTCCTAACAAACAGACTTTTTTGTTTTGGTCATTTGTTTTTAAACTTCATCTCACGAATGAGCTCTGCTAGTTCTCCTTCTAACCTTGTTATTTTTCTTCCCTGCCACTCCTGTCGGTACCCTTGATGGCACCTCTCTTATCAAATGCTCTCAGGGACAGGAAATGATAGCACCCAAATGCTACACCCCAGCATTATAACCTACCACTGAGGTGTGCTTTCCGATCTCCCAGGCTTAGTCAATGGAACCCTTACAGAAAGAGTTCTACTTCTTATTTTCTCATGTGCCCAAGATATGATTGAGAATAATTCGCTTACCAAAAATAATACACAAGCATATTCTCTTTCATTAAACGTAGGTTTTCTCCCCCCTGCAGATACTATACATGAAATATCTGCTATTCTTTTCCTGATTGAACCTCTTTTTTTTTTTTGGCCTTGCCACACGGCTTATGGGAATCTTAGTTCCCCAACCAGGGATGGAACCCAGACCCTCAACAATGATCGTGCAGAGTCTTAACCACTGGACCGCTAGGGAATTCCCCCCTAATTGAACCTTGGACTTAATAACCAATGCACCCACTTTTTCTGGATAGGAAACTTTCATAACTTCTCTGTGCCCCCTCCCGCCCTCATCAATTAGCTAGATATCTTCTTCTTGTTTTTTTTTTGGCCTTTTTTTAAAAATTTTTAATTTTTTACAATAAATTGCATATATTTAGAGTGTACAATTTACTATCGCAATCTCCCAATTTATTCTCCCCCCCCCCCCCGCCCCGGCTTTCCCCACTTGGTGTCCATATGTTTGTTCTCTACATCTGGGTCTCTATTTCTGCCTTGCAAACTGGTTGATTTGTACCATTTTTCTATAGTCCACATATATGTGTTAATATACGATATTTGTTTTTCTCTTTCTGACTCACTTCACTCTGTATGACAGTCTCTAGGTCCATCCATGTCTCTACAGACGTCCCAGGTTCATTGCTTTTTACAGCTGAGTAATATTCCATTGTATATATGTACCACATAGCTGGATATCTTCTTGCTCTAAAGTCAGTGCATGTCTCTCCTTGAGACAAACTACCCATTAACCTCCTAACTCAGTCGTTCCTGACTAGTTTTCTGTCCTAGCAAATCTCAGGGGACCAGCATCCTCCCTTCCACCTGTATTCATCACCACCAATGACAATAAACAATAAAAGAGCCACATGGGAGGGGAAAGGGTTGGGAGGTGCATTTGAAAAAACTCCAGAGTAGCTTCCGGTACAAGTAGACTCCATCTGACTGAGAACTGCCATTTTAACAACCAAACTTCTAAAAGCCTAGTTCATAGCTAAAAAGGGTATTAAATCCGTAGCAGAAACTAGAAAACATAGCAAATTATTTCAGTATATGGGTTTCACCTACAAAGATATATGAGTATTCATTATGAGAGAGAAAAAAAAACAAGGGTCTCTGTTTCAAACATAATATTCTAAGGATCTCTCAGAAGTCCCCTACTCACTCTAAAATATCTCTGTGGCAGCCGTAAATCTCGAGTTTCCAATAATACCACTGAGTTCTCTAGTGGTTGGTAGGATTTTTTTTTTAAGCTCTTTATTGGAATATAATTGCTTTATACTGTTGTGCCAGTTTCTGCTGTACACCAAAGTGAATCAGCTGTATTTATACATATATCCCCATATCCCCTCCCTCCTGAGACTCCCTCCCACCCTCCCTGTCCTGGCCCTCTAAGGCATCACCCATCATCGAGTTGGTCTCCCTTTCTTATACAGCAACTTCCCACTAGCTCTCTATTTTACAGTTGGTAGTGTAAATATGTCTATGCTACTCTCTCACTTCGTCCCAGCTTTCCCTTTGCCCCCTGCCCCCCCAACCCCGGTAGGATTTTTTAAAAAAAGATTCTCTTGTCCAAAATAATGAAATAGTCACCCTAACTTTGAGGTGTTCTGTGCTTAAGCAAGTAGCCTGGGCCAGAAAGTGATAATGCAGACCAAAACCACACACCTTTCAGGATGGCCATGACACAGAGACTCCTATTCCCAGTGGGGGGCGAGGAGCAGACCAGAGTAGAGCTACAAGAAGCCAGTGGGCCTGGGGACTGGGACCTGGAGGCAGCAGCAAGAGCTAAGAACTTTGTGGGGGGGAAGTTACTCAGACTCTCATTCCCCACAAGGCAGGGTGCAGCTTGCCTCTCAGCTTTTTCTCCAATAAGTACATAAGTAGCTGGTAGCTTTCTAAGGTGAAGACTCTTCGACCTGGTTACGTAGCTCTGAGTGACAAAGGGAATCCTAAACTGTAAACATTTTTATGGACGCTGGATCTACCCTAGCACAAGTTTTGGGCTCCTCTAATGCTCTTTAGAGTTGATATATACTCTGACCTTCTGGCAGAAGCAGCTCAAAAGGATGAAGGGAATCCCTACAGTAACTGTGTACTTAGCAGTGACCTAATGATAGGAATATGGAGAACAAAATGCTTCAAAGGACAGTTACTGACTGTATCTTAAGGAAGTACAAAGACCATAAACATGTTACAGGGTATTCCAAACACAACACAGATTCAAACCTAATACAGTATTGTAAGGGGGTTACCCCACAGCATGTGACTTCTGGAACATGGATGATGAAAGCAGTTGATGTAGGAATAGTGGGAAACGGAATTATTTCAAGATTTTCCTGTATTATCTTTGCATTTTTTAAAAAATAGAAAAACAAAACAAAGCAAATTATTTCATAAAACCCACCGGTTTTCTAAGCAGATTGGGTTACTTTATCAATTTTAGAGGAATTACAGTTCCTCCATGAAAAATAAATGAAACAAAAGAATGAAATTCGCACATTCACTACCTCTTGCTGTCAAAGCAATTTTAGGTCTGTTAAATTATTTAAGATTAAGAGAATATCACTACAGTCAATCAGAACGCAATCATTCCTAATTTGCATACGCAGGGCACTGGTAAATACTGTTCTAGCTATTAACTACATTTCATTATAATAAAAAACATTTTTTACTTTAGAGGAATTTTAAAACAAAATACTGTTAGTACACTGTTAAAAATATTTTCCTAGACTGCAGGGTAAGAGATTAAACAGAAAGGTGATATCCGGCCTCCCTCCAGGAAATTACTAAGGGGAAAAAAAGTATTTTAAATCAAATGAGGAACATGTAGCAGTGCTTCAAAGACCTTTCCTCTAATCTCTCTCTTCTATTAAAGTTCTGGATCTCTTATTAGGGCCTTGTTTGGTTGTGGGCAGCAGTTTGGGAAAGTCACCTTGCCTTAAAGAATGAACAGCTGGACCTTTCTTCTTAAAAGCTAATGCCACCACTCTTAAGGATATAGATTCCATTTACCCAAAGAAAGCTTCTTGTCTTGCTAAAGTATTTTCCACTAAAATATAGCATTCCTGATAGACTTTCGTTTCTAACATAAAAGTGGGGTTGAAAAGGTGACAAAAAAATAAAAGAGATGGTGACTAACAAGCTGTGCCCCTTCTGCAAGAGGGCCGAAAATAAAAGACTGAAAAAATGGCCACGAATGCACTGCAGAGGTACCTGCTGCGTAAACAGCAGTACAAGGAACATCACAATGCCAGAGCTTTCCATACACAATTTTCTTTCCCCAAGAAGTTCTCGTAGATCTTATGCCGGAAGGTCTACGTTTAAGGAAAAGAGGCTGTCAGGAGTCGCCAACTGAGGACCCTCAAATACCCGTCAGCCCCAGAGGCCGAGCCCGCTGCACCCACCTCATCATCGCTGTTAGATGTCTCGGAGTCTGAGGAGGCTGCAGGCTGACTCACAGGCGGCTCCTTCTCTTCCGAGTCACTTCGCTTCCGCTTTGCCAGCGACAAGAGCTCCTGAGAGAACAAAAGTAGCCACGTGAGTTTTGTTTACAGAGAAAATATATCCAGAAATAATAAAATGCCTGCCTTCTCTAGATCCCTTCTACCTTTTTTGTGGTTTCCATCGAAGGACATCATCCTGGGGACTTTGATCACGTGAACAGACCAACTGCAAGCACCCCTAAGTGCTAGAGAAATGTTTTCAGAATCTGTTCTGGGAATTCCTTAATGGTCCAGGGGTTAAGACTCCAATCTCTGACTGCCAAGGACCCGGGTCTGATCCCTGGTCAGGGAACTAGGATCCTACAAGACGCGTGGCACGGCCAAAAAAAATCGGTTCCCTCACTCTTAATGGGACATGTATGTCTGAAATGGAAAAATGACTAGAAAACTAAACTGAAGGCTACCCCCAAATTTCCTCTATAAGTTACAGAAGTACTGATTCTCAGCAACTGATATGATAAGAACCATGTCTATAAAGATAATTTGCTCCCCGTTCTTACTGGTATAGCTAATACTCTGAGCACCCTCTTAGTATATATAATCCATGGTAAAACTGGCATCTGTGGGGCTGTTCTGAATAAGGTGACAAACTACAAGTTTCTGAGGTCATTTGTTTATTTTGAATGCCTAAACCAGGGGAAAAAAAAGTATATTTATGATGCTTAATCCAGGGTCAAGCAGTAAGTATGCTGGCTGCTATATCAGAATCCTAATTTGACAACCCAAATATTCCCATTCACCACCTCTGCCTTGTCCTGGTGATTTACGGGAGCTTAAAGGGGAAGAGATACGCCTTTTAGGAAGTCATGGTTACAACCAGGATTTGCTCTCTCACATGGCTCCCCTCTACTGTAACTTTTCGCGAACTCAAAAACACAAGAAAAGGATACTTACTCTGGTTCTTGCTCTCTGCTAATATCAATACCAGCCCCAAATTATATTGTACTTACTAGATGCCAGGTACTTTTCTAAGTATCTAACATTTAATCTTCACAATAGCCTTAAGGTAAGTATCCTTATCTTGCCCATTTAAAGATAAAAAAACTGAGGAGCAGGAGAGGTTAAGTAACTTACCCAAGGTAATACAGCTAGTACATGATAGAGCCAGGATTCAAACCAGGGCAGATAAAATCCTAGCTCCTATTTCAATCATGGTTTACATTTTCCCCTTGTGCCAAAAAAAGAAAAATACAACTAACAAATACTAGCAGTATGATTCCTTGATGATGCTGGTGCTATACAATTATAGATTAAGTGCCAAGACAAATTTTTTAAAAACAGACTGCTATATAATATCTGTTTTCTTCTTGCAGTCTCTTTCTATTTTAGGAGTATACCCTCCTTGGCCAGAATGAGAAAATGACCTTCTCAGATTAACAGCTGACACAATCTCTCCCTCATAAGCAGTCATGAAATGTTACTCTTCTCATTTCATTACAGCTAGCATACTAACTTCCTGAAAAGGCTTCAGATCGTAAGAACACTCTAGTTTTTCATACCAAAATGCTAACTCCTAATGACCAAATGCAAATTACAGCAATGTCTGTGTATTTACAGTCTTTTAAAAATTTGAGGGTGTAATTTACATACAGTACATTTTATCCTTTCTTATGCAAGTTCTATGAGTTTGACAAATACATATGAACCACTCACACAACCAAGATATAGGACAGCTTTATGCCCCCGCAAATTTTGCTGTAATCTGCACTGGTCAATAGGAGTTACCACTTTGGTATGAAAAAGTAGAGCATTTATGATCTTCAGCCTTTTCAGGAAGTTAGTGCTCTTCATCTCTCTCCCTCCATCCCCTGGCAATCACAGAGCGGTTTTCTGTCCCTATAAATCTGCCTATTGTAAAATATCATGTAAATGGAATCATATAGTATGCAGTCTTTTGAATTTGGTTTCTTTCTTTTTTAAAAATTAATTTATTTATTTTTGGCTGCATTGGGTCTTCACTGCTGCCTGCAGGCTTTCTCTAGTCACAGTGAGCAGGGGCTACTCTTCATTGCCATGTGTAGGCTTCTCATCATGGTGGCTTCTCTTGTAGTGGAGCACAGGCTCTAACCAATGCAGCCTTCAGTAGTTGTGGCTTGAAGGCTCTAAAGTGCAGGCTTGGTGATTGTGGCGCAGGGGCTTAGCTGCTCTGCGGCATGCGGTATTTTCCCGGCCCAAGGATCGAACCCATGTCCCCTGCATTGGCAGGCGGATTCTTAACGACTGAGCCACCAGGGATGTCCTGAATCTGGTTCCTTTACTTAGCATAATGCATTTGAAATTCATCCATGTTGCTGGGACAGCTATCAGCAGCTTGTTTCTTTTTATTGTTAAGCAGTATTCCATTGTGTGGCCATACCACACTTTATCCATCTGCCAGCTGAAAAACATCTGGGTTGTTTCCATCTTGGGGCAATTGTTTGTTCATGTACAGGTTTTTGTGTAAACATTAGTTGTTGTTTTTTCATTTATTATTTATTTATTTATTTATTTATTTATGGCTGCGATGGGTCTTTGTTGCTGTGCATGGGCTTTCTCTAGCTGTGGCGAGCGGAGGCTACTCTTCATTGTGGTGTATGGGCTTCTCATTGCGGTGGCTTCTCTTGTTGTGGAACACGGGCTCTAGGCACGTGGGCTTCAGTGTTGTGGTGCGTGGGCTCAGTAGCTGTGGCACATGAGCTTAGTTGCTCTGTGGCATGTGGAATCTTCCCAGACCAGGAACTGAGCCCGTGTCCCTTGCATTGGCAGGTGGATTCTTAACCACTGTGCCACCAGGGAAGTCCCTAAACATTAGTTTTTATTTCACTTGGATAAATACCTAGGAGTGGTACTGCTGGTTTATATGGTAATGTGTGTATGGCCTTTACTATTACCTTTTTTCCACATTACCTTCATGCAAATTTATGAAAATTACAAAGACTTCTGGTTAGTAGTGTATTTGCTGACCCTTTGAGGTTCACAAATACACTAGAATTCTGTTTTTATACCAACTCATTATAACAGGGATTTGGATATGCTGGCAATCAAATCCTTTCCTAAAACAAGCAGTAGATATATTACAAGCAGTAGATATCCATTAAAAGTTACTGTAACTAAAGTGTTAAGATGTTAGTATTGTCTTCCTGTTATGAGATTTCACTCATATTAAAAACCTAACAAATGGCTCTCCATCAGCAAACAACTATATCCGACAGGCAGTCCTTCTTCTGTGACACTGAATATCTTATTAACAACAGTATCAAGAGAGCAAACACCGTCTTCTTAAAAAGTGTGAAAGATACCCTTTCCACAAGCTGAGAATTGTGTAGGAAGTTACTGGGGAAACTCATAGCAAAGCTACTCTTCACGGTTAAGTGCTTTATATTCCGAGGGCTCATAAATACAGCTCAACACACTAACGTGCAACAGAAAGGTCTTGCCAACACTGCACACATGAAGAAATCAGCAGATTTGTTACCTGTAGGGGTTGATTTATCCAATACCAACACTCAAAAGAGCTAATCTATGAGTAATACTGATTCATGCACAGGGGGTAGGGCCATCTACAGCTCTCTCTGCCGGCCCGCCTCACTCTGCCACACTGGTTGAGATGACATTTCTATGTGTCCAGTGGTTCTCTGTCACCATCCTCCCTGTACTGCATCATATCTAGTGAAAACCTTCCTATTTACTTCGTCATTCCTCTAGGATGGAATGGCAGTGTGGGGTGCCAGCATAGTTTATCAAATTTAAGCTGAACTAAAGATTTGCTGACAGTAATCCAATGCCCAACACACTATAAGCATGACGATGTAGGATGCCACATCTGGCTCCTAGAGCAGTTTCATTAACATTGCTTGAAAACCACATTTAACACTAAACGACACAGCCAAAACTGAGACCCTAAAATAAAGCAAGTCTAATTGCACTAAGGAAAGATTTATTAAAATAGTATCATTCTGGTTAAAATTAGAATTCTAATCCATCAATACGAGAAGACTTGTAAACTTAGGATTTAATTCCCCCACCCCATCATTCAAAAGCAGTATACTTTTTGCGATGCCATGTTGCAATCAACGTATGATAAAGCAACTTATTTAAAGGAAATTACTTACTCGAAGGAAATTAAATCTCATCTCTTCAATCAAACCTCCATGATCACACAAAAGTGGGATACGTATTCTGCACCCCAGAAAAGGAGAATAAAAGCCCAAATGGATAAACCACAGAGGTTTTTTTTATAGCTAACTAGCATGCTGAGCTCTTTTTCACTTATTCACTCCACAAATACAACTAATGTAAGTGATTACTACAAGCTAGGGTGACCAAACATCTTGGTTTGCTCAGGACTGTCCTGGTTTTAGCACTGAAAGTCCTGAATTCTGGGAAAATCAATTCCTGGCAAGCCAGGACAGATAGTTCCCCTCCTACCAGCACCTACTATATACCAAGCTCCGGGTAGACAGTCATGAAGAAAAAATACATAGTCCTTGACCTCCCGGAATTTAAAATCGAGTGAGGGGGTTTATGTATAACTGATTCACTTTGCTGTACACCTGAAAATAACACAACACTGTAAATCAACTATACTCCAATAAAAATTTAAAAATAAATAAATAAAATCGAGTGAGGGAGACAGACAACAAACAGGTAAAGAAACAATTATATCTAGTGATAAGTCCTAAGAAGGAAGTGAATCAAGTAAATGGGGAACCTATCTGCAGTAGGGTGATTCAGGGAAGGCTTCTCTGAGGCAATGGTATTTAGGCTGAGACTAGAAACTAAGGGGGAGGAGACAGGGGTGCAGTCTTCTGAACAGAGGTCTTCAAATAGAATAGATAAGGCCCTGAAATTGGCAATAGCTTGGCTTAACCAAAGAACTAAAAGGGAACCAGTGTGACTAGAGCTTCACAGGCAAGGGTGTGGGGGTGGGGTGATGGAATGAGGTAGGTTAAAGGTTAAGAAGAAACCACATCATTCCCAGGTTTATAAAGCAGGATCGGGAGAACGAATTTTATTTGAAGTGAGTGGGGAGCCATCAAATGGTTTTAAGCAGGGAAGTAACCATCCCATGAGGGTTTTTAAAAGAGCATTTTGATTGACCAAGGAACAGACTAGAAAGCCAGGAGGAAGTGCAGAGAGGAGTCCACAGCAGGATCATCAGAATGGATGGTGACCCGGACAAGGTAAGTAGCCACAGGGACAGAGAGAAGTGGGAGGACTTGAGAGATGCTATGGAAAGAGTAGTAATTCCCAGAGGTTTAAATTTGAGACGTTCCTATTCTTTCTTTCATATGAAAACTGTTGATAGCAGAACATCATTTCAACAGTAGACATTGCTTACTTTTCAGGAGTAAGGAACAGAGCCATTGTGTGCATATACGTTTGTGGGACAGGGAGGCATTTCTGTTTTGCTGGAACTGTTTCAACAAGCATGTACTATTTTTATCATTAAAAAAAAACAAAAACAATGAACATAGACACAAAAACCCTTCTGAAGTAGTAATTCCAAAGTGGCAGAATAACATTCCTTTACATTTCACATGAATGGCACCAAATGTGGCAACTTTCCCTTCCAATTTCCAGCAAAGTGTTTACACTTTCTAACGAACGCACATTTCCATGCCTTATAGAAGAGGCATCAGTATTACAGCAGAGGGGCTAGAGCAAGAACTGCCAATCTGGCAGCGTCCCTTTATCTCTGAATAATCCTACTATGATCAGAAAAGTTAGAATCTAACTTTCTACCGTGGATATGCGGAGCAGCACTTGCTTATTCAACAAAGATTTATTGTCTACTCTGTGTCAGGCAGGCATTATTTTCAACTACCTACTTAATGTCTCCATTTTAATATCTTATAGACAACTTTAATCTCTACACAACCAACAATGAACACATGCTCTTCACCTTTAAACCGTATCTTCCTCCAGGATTCTCATGCTAGAACTTCCTCTTCCTCACCCCCAACATCCAATCAGTCATCAAGTCCTCTCAGTTTTATAGAGTGACTATTATGTGCAACTGAATCCACTTTCCATCATCTCTATAACTTCACCAGTCCAAGTCAGGCATTCATTCAACAAATACTGACAAGGTATATGCTGCAGGCCAGGCACTGTTCTAGATGCAGGGATATTACATTGAACAAACACCCTTGCCTGCTCAGAGCTTCCATTCTAGTGGAATTTATGCTCTCCACCATCTCTCACCTGGACTCCTCTTTTGCCACCTAACTGGGGTCCCTTCTCCAGATTACTCTTCATATAGCAGCCTGGGAAAACTTTTCAAAAGACAAATCGGAACACCTCTTCCAGCTTAAAATCCTTCAGTGGTTTCTCATTACCCTCAGAATAAAGTCTACAGTCCTTACTATCGCCGACCTGGACCTGCCAGTGGCTTAAAACTTCTTTTTAATCCCAGCCCACAGAAAGATAAATTATACCTTATGATCTAGTATACACATACATGTATATATGTGAAACACAAGTTTTATGAAACAATACTTATCTTTATAAGATCTGACGTATGATTTTTTTCTATTTGATTCAATTTTGTTTTTATTTTTAATACTGGTTGAGATCCACTAAATTGGCTTTTCCATCCTCAAAGAGTCCAAACAGACTACTTCTGCAGCTTCATTTGTACCACTCTCCCTCCAACTAGTGATGTCCCAGTCACTCTGTTTCTTTCAGTTTCATGAGTGTGCTAGGTCCTTCCTGCCTCAACGCTTTTGTACATTTTGGTCCCTCAACCATGAACACTCACACGTCCCTGTACTCTTCAGTCTCCTATCTCCTTGTCCCTAACCCATATTCCAGGTCTCAGTTTAAATGTCACTCCCATCAGGCTAGCATACGGTCTCCGGTCAAACTCTCACAGCATCCTTGCTCTTCCTTCATAGCCAGGAAGGCAAGTATAAGGAAATGACTCTCTGAGCAATGCCTGCCCCGTCCCTTCCTCCGCCCACCCCCAACCCAGGCTCCTTGAAGGTGGAAACTGTTTCCATTTTGTTCACCCAATAGCTCTATTGCCTAGCGCTGTCTAATATATTTATTGAAATATTAAAAACAAAAACAGAAACAACTTTGCCCTTGGGGAACTTACAGTCTAGGAAGGCAGCAAATAGGTACCCCAAGAGAACCGGTGTTAAACAAGAGATTTTGAATTTTTCCTAAAAGCCTCTCTGTTAAAACTCCCATGGGATTCAATCTTCCCTGCACTATTTCTAAAGGAAAGTCAAGTGAAATTGGCAGATGAGTTACATCAGGCTAGATGCAACATTATGACACAAATTTAAAACTTCACATGTTAACAGTATTCCTCACAAGTTCATCCTAGACTCCAAACTAAGCTCTGACTAATGTAAAAAGACTATATTAGTGAGAAGCACAACTTTTAAACTTCCCAACTTTTATGGGGAAGGTTATGGAAGGATACATTATAACAATGATATTTTTAACACATAATGTCTAAAATAATTCCTGGAAAATACTTAGGGGCCTATTTTTTTCAAAAAATTTTTAATTTATGGCTACTTGAAGCAGAATGAGCAGAGAAAAAGAGGACAGGACAACACAATCAGTATTTTAAATAAAGATGAAAATTATGAAATAAAGCACACCAATATACATGTATCTTTTTTTTTCCCTTGAAAAAGGCAGAGTAAAGTTTTTATAAATACTGAGTTGTATTGATCTGAATAGACAACTCTGATTCCTTTATTATCTTGGATGCTTTTCATGTTATAGGACCCACTACATAAATATTATTCCATAAAGAGTGCACACATTATCTCCATAGAGTTACATGGTGGGGTAAAAAAGCCTAGGTTTGGCTCAAATTCTGTTATTTTTTCCCAAGAGGCACCAAAAGCAAGTATCTCCATGATTTGCAATTCTAAACTGTTGAAGAAAGGGTGTGGCCATCATAAAAAAATAAGGTCACTGTCAGGGCACGTGTTAAAATAAATCCTTCAAATTCTCAAAGGTTTGAGTTTTTAAAACTTTTGAAAGTTAAAACAAATTTTAAGGATTCTAATTCAGTTACTACATATCTCTTCCCACCAAGAAGAAGAAAGGGAAAAAAGAAACAGGCCTAAAAAAAAAAAATCAACCCAACAATTCAAACAGCTTCAGAGATTTAGAAAAACCAGCAGCTTTGCCACCTTAAAGTTAAGGTTAAGTTCTCTGTTAAGTTCTTTCAGTTATATGTGTACACACTATGGCTGAGACAGGAAGCTATTTCTCTCCCAACTACTTAGAGTGTCTTACTAAAAAGATTAACTTGCATACAGACAGTGGTCTCAGTATTTAACACAAATAAATACCTGGGCTGTACCTGGTAAAAATGCAGAGGAGAGAGTCCCCTGAGGGTCTGATTCTATAGGTCTGGGATAGGAGCCCCTGCAAAGTACATCTTAAACAAGCAACCCAAGCAGTTTCTGACACACATGTTCCTCCTCTCACCACCAGGAAAAACCGGTGCAGAAGGCTGACATGCTTCACTTTCAGTAAGGATTAAGGTGGAGATATTTCTGACATAATGGCTTGGATTCCCACCTGGAAAACTCAGAGACAAAGGATCTCAACTAACGGTGCTCCACTCTCACACTTGACACTCAGAGATTTGTCATGGTTTGTCTTTTTCCACAAGGACCATACACCAGACAGCAAATACGATTTTATAGCCTCCAATGAAGACCCAGAACTAGATGGAGCATCCCAAGGCAACTTGGTGAGGAAAGGCCCAGAAAGCATTAATTGTGTTCTGAGGACTCCTAAAGACACCAAATCCAGGCTGACTTTGAACTTCTGCTAAAGATCTCTGGGAAAACTTCTAGAAAACATAGATCTTTTTGATTCCTCTGAGAGCCTGGCACAGTGCTGAACAAATAGAGAAGGCACTGGTGCCTGCTAGGATGTGCAGGAAAAGGGAATTTTGATCTGGTTCCCATCTGATAAAAGAATGCCACTGAGTGGTTGAAAAGGAGGAAGTTGAAATTGTTGTTAAAATGCATTAGGCATTACTTACAAATTTATGCTAATTTCTTTTTACAAATAGATAAAGTTGGGTTTAAAGTTGCAATCCCTCCAGTTCCCACTTTTGGAAAAGCTTTTTCTGGATCAGAAAAAAATCTACTATAAAAGGAAGCTCTCAACTCATTTCATTTGTCAGATTTCTGTGGAAAATCACCAAAGACAGAATAATCTATAGCTTAGTTCATTCATGACCAGAACAGATGTTTTAAGAGTGCTTTACCAAGGAAGCCCCCACCCCAATAATCTTTTTAACTGATGTATCAATTTCCTCTAAACTATTCAATATACTTTACAAACGTGAATTCTAGCAACATAGAAAATGGCTATGAAACATCACTTTCATTTTGCAATATGAAAAACAGATTAAGTTGGTATAGTGGAAGGAGTATAGGCCTTGTAGTAGCACAGATTTGGGGTGAAATTCCACTAACGACTTGTGTGAATCTAGGTAAGTTACATCTTCAACCTCTAGTTTCCTCATATCTAAAATGGGGGAAATGGCACCATAATTTGAAAACCTGACAATATAAATACAGCAGTTAATTGAGTGCTTTATTAAGTTCACCCCAGACCCTATGTAAATGGTAGCTGATGTTATCATCAGAAATATCTGTATTTCTAGATTAGAAAATAGTTTTTTTAAAAACAGTTCTAATCCTCCTAAGTGCCAGTCTAAAATTATCAGCCAAACCTTTACAGTCAAAAATATATTTTTTATAAATTTCAAGAGTCTTTCAGGTGAGAACATTTTCAATTTACCTTTCACTTCCTATCCCATAACAAGATTTCTAGCTCTTTGATACTTCTGCACAGGCCCCACAACTTCCCCACCTCCCACCTCCAAATCACCATTTTCAAAACAGCCCTCTTTTTTTCAACATCTTCAGTCCCACTTTCTTGAAGTCCTCCCTTTTCATGTCCTAATATATTTAAGTCCTGAGACCTCCAACCTAATACAAAAGACTCCCAAGAAGCCATTTATAGAAAAGCTTTAGTTTCCAAGTGCTTGTACCAACATTAATTCTTACAAATACTTAATCCTTTATAATGACCCAATCAGATACACAAGGCTGATGTTTTATCTAGACTTTACAGTCATGACCAAAGATACATAGCTAGAAAACAGCATAGCCCAGCCTAGAACTCAAAAAATTTCAGATTCTAAGTTCAGTACTCTCTCTACTCAACTTATAGAACTACTACCTCTTGCATATCCTTTCTTTATATCATTTGCTCACAAAAAGTGGGGGAAAACCCTCTTTGTATCTTCTGGTATCACTGGAGCACTGCTACAAAGGACAGATTTCTCCTTACAGTATTTTCTAGAGTATATAACAGTTCAAGCAACCCCAAGACAGTGAGACCAAAGTTAGTTTCAATGGTTCCGCACATCTTTCAAGTAGAAAGAATTCTGGGATGCTGCATGAAAAGGGCCAAGAGGCCCCGCCACAGTCTCTCCATGCCGCCCTAGATATTTCTCCACTTGTGACCTCTTTCCTCCTCCCAAGAACTGTCTTGGGTCTGACATCTCAACAGGGACCCTTCTCAACCACAAACGATCCTAGCTGCCAAACAGATTCGTGCCCACGCTAAGTATTACTCGCCAAGCACAGCACAGGTTCCCCTCCTCTCTGTTCACACCCTTGTCTGAAAAACTTCATCTTCCAGAGCCTGCACCTTCTCGGCCTCTCTCCGCCCCACCGCCCCACGATCACCCTTGCACCTCCTCCAAAACCTCCCAGTCTCCCGGGTTGGCGGGTGATACTTCCTATCTCTTCGTGCCCGGATCGCCTGGCTTGCAGCCTGCCGCCCCGATCTAGCCCCGGCAGACCAAGGACCCCTCCAGTCCTCCGATCCCAAGGCCCACCAGCCTGGCCCCTGCCCCGCCTCCCCGCCCAAGGCGCCAAGTCCTCCAGGCTCCGTCTCCAGGCCCCGGCCAGACTCCAAGGGCCGCGGGCACCGCGGGGAGGACAGAAAGGGGCGGCAGCGGCTTTCAGGACACGAGGCAGGCCGGGGGCTCCGGCCAGGAGGCCCGGGGCCCGACCGGTTCCCGACTCCCATGGCCGGGACTCAGCTCTCCAGCTCCGCTGGCCCGCGCCTCCGCGGCCTGCCCTCACCTGATCCAGGTTCTCGTCGCTGCCGCTGTCCTCCGTGTCTGAGTCGATCACGACACGGCCTTTCCGCTTCTTTACCATCGTGGCCCCCCGGCTCCCACGCCGGACGCCGCCCGGACTCCCCTCTTGCCCGCCTGCCAGTGGGACCGCCACTGCCGCCGCCGCCGCCGCCGCTCGACCCACACAAAGGCGACCGCGCATGCGCGCTCCGCTCCGCCCCTGGCCCCGCCCCCCGCTCGTCGCACGCTGTTCGCCGGCGCCCAGAGCCCCCGCCCCGCCCCGCCCCCGACGCAGCGTGGGAGGCGGGGGCACCGGGCGGGGTTCCGGGCAGTGAACCGCGGTCCAGTAACCAGCACGGGCCGCTGAAAACCTTGGGTGTGTCTCTGTTGAGGGGCCGAAGCTTCATGGGGTGCCTACCTATCGTGGACTGAAGCGGCAAGCATCTGGGTCCACTCAAAGGAGGCTGTCAACTGTCCTACACTGATGGAGTGTCGAGGGCACCGTCAGGGCCGTCCTCCTGGGAGACACAAATCGGCTGGACCACGCTGAGGGCACCTGTTGTGGGATGAAGTCTGCCTATCTGCCCACCTGGGCTGTGCAAGTGACAGCTGAGCTGAGACCTGGAAGATGCATCTGATTTACTCAAAAAAGAATAGAGGGAAGAGAGTTCCAAGCAGAGAACCGCTTGGTCAGAGACCTAGCGATAATAGAAAAAGCTGAGTTCAGGAAACTGAAAGTTCGTTATGGCCGAACAGAGGGTATGGTGTATGGGGATGAGGCTGCGGAAGGACGCAGCGGCCAAATCATTCAGACCCTAATAAACTATATTAGGAAGTTTGAAGTTTGGTATTGAAAGATTCTAAACTGAAGAACGACATTATCAGATTTGTGTTTTTAAAAAATTACTCTGGCTGCAGTGTGGCGAATGGATTAAAAAGGAGGGAGACTAAGGCAGGGAAACCACAGAGGCTGTTGATGGCATTTTGGCAAAAGATGATGATGCCCTGAACTAAGGAAGAAGCAGTGGAGTTGGAGAGAAGTGGATGGATCCTGATAATTTGGAAGGCAGAATTACCAGGACTTGAAGATTAGTTGGGAGAGGGAAAAGGTGATGTCCCAAATACAAATAATGCTCAGGTTCTGGCTTAGGAAGCTGATGGGTCCTTCATGGAGATAAGGAACACAAGTGGAGAGGAGGTTTGGAAGACTGGAGTGTGTAGGATATCAGCTCAGTTTTATGCCTGTTGAGATCAGCTGATAAAAAGAATGACTTCGTATAAGGTAGGAGCGTCCGCAATAATAATTTGAAACTATTCTCAGAAGTTTTCCGAGTCCACTAATTCTTTCTGCTGATGGTGAACCTGAGAGACTTCAGTCTTCCCTGGATCATTACTGGGCACAGGCAGGCTGAGTTCTTGCTGTCTGGTTTCCCTTTTCCTTTCCCCTTTACTATCTAAATTTTATTTTCTCCAGTAAGTTTATATCACAAATGTGCATGCCTTAAAATAATAATAAAAGAAAATATATCACACACAGAGCAATCCCTGTAACGAAACACATGCCTACATGTCCAGTTTGCTGCCAGTTAGCTTGAAAAGGGTTCAGGATTCAGGCAGAGAAAAGAACCCAAATAAGGCTCAATTATCTCTTTACTCCAAAAGATTTTCCATAAGGGAAGTCCCCTAGACTTCTTTCCCCCTGCATATCCTTGGAACTGAGCCCATGGCCAAGGTGACTGAAAATGACCAGATCACCTCCCTTGTTTCTAGCTACCCCAAAGGCTGGTTAACACATGTTTTAAAAAAGTGCTTAGAATACTTCCTGGTAAAGAGTAAGCACTCAATAAATGTCAGTTATAATTGTTATAATTGGGGAGGCAGATTACAGTAGAGTAGGAAGGGGCTGGAGGAGGAGTGTTGGAAATGGGAGATTTTTGTTTTTTAATTTGTACACCATGTTGTGTGCACTTATTACACAGAGTATGAATTTTTCATCATAATTTAAAAATGGTTTTCGGGGAATAGAATCATTTTTTAAATTATAAAAATGATTCCTACTTATTATAAATAAATTTAAGGGCTGAACATAAAGGAATAAAAAAAACTATGTAAAATTCTACCATCCCAAAATATCCATCCACTCTTTATCAAAACAAAATTGTTTGCATGTGTATATATTTGTTCATCATGTATTTTTCAAGCATCTACTATATGCCTGAGCTCAGGCACTGAGCTAGATGCTGAATAAGAGGAATAAGTCACCAAGACAAGATCCCTGCTCTCAAGAGCTTGCATTCATTCACACATACACATTGCAAAAGGTATGCACATTTAAAGTGCTGTGAGGATCCCTTTTCATGCAGAACACCCCAAAGGACAAAAGAGACTTTTAAAGATCTATTGTTTTTGAGAAAGTGCAAAATGACAAAAATTATTGTACATTCCGAATCCCCAATGTGATGGTATTAGGAGGTGGAGCCCTTGGGAAGTGATTAGGTTATAAGCATGGAACCCTCATGAATGAGATTAGTACCCTATCAAAGAGACCCCAGAGAGCTTTCTCACCACTTCTGCCATGTGAGGACTCTGCAGAAAGATAGCAGTCTGCACCCAGAGAGGGTCCTTACCAGAACCCAACCATGCTGCCAACCTGATCTTAGTCTTCCAACCTCCAAAACTATGAGAAATAAATTTCTGTTGTTTACATGCCAAAAAATGTGCTATGTATTCATTAACCATTGTAAATGAACTTGTATCCTGTTCCTTACAACTATATCTAAAAATATATTTGAAAACAGTAATACACATATGCCTGTGAATGTTGAGAGAAGGACTGGGAAATCGTTACTGTTTATTTGCCATGGTTTTGCAGGTTCTCCTTTTGGTGAGCTGACCATCTCTTAATGAATTCAGGATCTGAAAATTGACCCAGATCTGAAAGTGGGCAAAGGATAGTCACTTTTCACTGGGGCAACTGCCCTCAGCCCCCTGATCACCCAACCTTAATTTCTGCTGATTGAAAATTGAGGCGTACCCTTATTGTCTGCCTATCTATTTTGCCCTTGGGGATGCTATATTCTGTTAACCATCTCCAAAATTCTCTGAGGGTCAGGCTTCTGTGGCTGTCATTCTGACCTTTCTACTCATAATAATTGCATCTACCTGGCTTCTGGCAGTTAAGTGTTGTCACCTGGCCTTTTATTTCAAGACCCTATCGCCCCCTTGCTGTTAGTGAGCCCAGTTTTTTAACAGCCTCTCCTACTGTTAGTCCCGGCCTACATAGGAAAACCGCCACTGAACTTTTAGAGATGCTGGTGTACCTCTTTCCATCACATTCCTTGGTGAATGCAGTGTCCTCTTGGTCTTCCCACAGAAAATAATCATTCTGTGGGATTTCTGACTTTGTATAGTACATCCACCTCACGCTGACTTTTCTTGAGTTTTTTAATCTCTTCCTATGCTATATGTCTTGGCAACTCTGGCATTTTTTACCTTACATGGGCTGTAAAGTTTTCTGTGCTTTTAGAAGCCATTCCGTGCTCTTCTGAGAGCCATTCTAGTAACAAATTTGGACCATTTCCTGGGGTCCTTGGCAGAGTGATAAATTCTTTATCTTAGGAGAATGCTCCCAAATCAATAAACTCCCTAATCCAATTTTACAGTCTGGCCCCCTGATCAAGCACCCTCAGAATCCAGTCCCTTGCTTCTCCCAATTCCTGCCATTACATGCTTGACTAGTTCTTGCAGCACCTTTGGGTATAGTCCCTTTCCTCCTTTATCAGTCCCAATATGTCCTCTTCTGGGTTATATAGTGCTTTAACCCTAGTTATCAGCCTAGTATCCAGAAGGGAGATATGGGCAGATTTTAAGGAGGGTACATGCGGTCTTACAGGATACAGGCTTCTGCACTGTGTACAAGCAAGAGGGAAGTGTGGGATGGTGGGCCATTTCTTTAGATACAGAGGATTCAGGAGAATCTGGAAATTCAAAATCTTTAGGAGCATCAATCAGATATCCCCATTCCATGTGTCAAGATCCCATTATTTCCTAACTAGGGCCCTTAGCTGACCTGCATTGCTTGGGAGTTTAACATTATTGGAGCTTAAACTATTCTGATGATTATCCTGGGCCTCAGCTTTCCCTGCCATCCCACTGTAGGTGTTTAAGCCCTCTCCATATGCTGTTAAGGAGGCCCTCTGTCTTTCACACTTGGCTTTCAGTAACAGAACACAATTTCCCTATCCTTATAGTTATTATGCCTCTCATACATATATTTTTGAAATATAGTTGATTTATAATGTTGTATTAGTTTCTGGCATACAGCAAATTGATTGAGTTATAAATACATATTTTTTCATATTCTTTTCCATTATGGTTTGTTAAGGATATTGAATATAGTTCCCTGTGTTATACAATAGGACCTTGTTGTTTATCTATTTGATATATAGTAGTTTGTGTCTGCTAATCCCAAACTCCTAATTTATCCCTCCCCCACCCCCTTTCCTCTTTGGTAACCGTAAGTTTGTTTTCTATGTCTGTGAGTCTATTTCTGTTTTGTAAATAAGTTCAGTCATATCATAGTTTAGATTCCACATATAAGTGATATCATATGGTATTTGTCTTTCTGTTTCTGACTTACTTCACTTCGTATGATAATCTTTAGGTCCATCCATGTTGCTGCAAATGGCATGATTTTGTTCTTTTTTATGGCTGAGTGGTATTCCATTGTATATGTATACACCACATCTTTTTTTTAATTGATTTTTATTGGAGTATGGTTGCTTTACAATGTTGTGTTAGCCTCCACTGCATAACAAAATGAATCAGCCATACACATACAGATATCCTCTCCCTTTTGGACTTCCCTCCCATTTAGGTCACCACAGTGCATTAGGTAGAGTCCCTGGGCTATACAGTATGTTCCCATCAGTTGTCTATTTTATACATAGTATCAACAATGTATCTGTGTCAATCCCATTTGTTCTCTATGTCTATGTCTCTTTTTCTGCTTTGCAAATAAGATCATCTACCATTTTTCTAGATTCCACATATATGTGATATTATCTGATATTTGCTTTTCTTTTTCTGACTTACTTCCCTCTGTATGACACTCTCTAGGTCATCCACGTTTCTACAAATGACTCAATTTCATTCCTTTTTAATGGCTGAGAAATATTTCATTGTATATATGTACCACATCTTCTTTATCCATTCCTCTGTTGATGGACATTTAGGTTGCTTCCATGTCCTGGCTATTGTAGATAGTGCTGCCATAAACATTGGGTGCATGTATCCTTTTTTTTTCTTTTTTTAAATTTTTTTGAAATACAGTTAGTTTACAATGTTGTGTTAGATTCAGATGTACAGCAAAGTGATTCAGTTATATATATGTATATAAATGTATATATTCTTTTTTCACATTTTCTTCCATTATAGGTTATTACAAGATATTGAGTATAGTTTCCTGGGCTATACAGTAGGTCCTTGTTGGTTATCTACTTCATATATAGTAGTGTGTATATTTTAATCCCAAACTCCTAATTTATCCCTTCTCCCCCTTTCCCCTTCAGTAGCCATAGTTTGTTTTCTATGTCTGTGAGTCTATTTCAGTTTTGTAAATACGTTCATTGGTATAATTTTTTTAGATTCCACATATAAGTGATATCATATGGTATTTGTCTTTCTGTTTCTGACTTACTTTGCTTAGTATGGTAATCTCTAGGTCCATTCATGTTGCTGCAAATGGCATTCTTTCATTCTTTTTTATAGCTGAGTAATATTCCATTGTATACATATACCACATCTTCTTTATCCATTTATATGTTGATGGACATTTAGACTGTTTCCATGTCTTGGCTATTGTGAATAGTGCTGCTATGAACATAGGGGTGCATGTATCTTTTCGAATTAGAGTTTTGTCCAGATATATGCCCAGGAGTGAGATTACTGGGTCATATGGATTGCCAGATCATATGGTGATATTTTTAGTTTGTTGAGGAATCTCTGAACTGTTCTCTATAGTGGTTGTACCAACTTACCAACAGTGTAGGAGGGTTCTGTTTTCTCCACACCCTCTCCAGCATTTGTTATGTGTTTGTTTGTTTTTAATTTATTTATTTTTTTTGGCTGTGCCACGTGGCTTATGGGGTCTTAGTTCCCTGACCAGGGATCAAACCCAGGCCTGGCAGTGAGAGTGCCAAGTCCCAAACACAGGACTGCTAGGGAATTCCCTGTTATTTGTAGACTTTTAAATGATGCCCATTCTGACTGATGTGAAGTGATACCTCACTGTAGTTTTGATTTACATATCTCTAATAATTAGCAATGTTGAGCATCTTTTCTTGTGCCTATTGGCCATCTGTGTGTCTTCTTTGGAGAAATGTCTGTTTAGGTCTTCTGCCCATTTTCTGATTGGATCATTTGGTTTTTGTTATTGAGTTGTATGAGCTGTTTATATTTTGGAAATGAAGCCCTTCTCGGTTGCATCATTTGCAAATATTTTCTCCCATTCTGTAGGTTGTCTTTTCATTTTGTTCATGGTTTCCTTTGCTATGCAAAAGCTTGTAAGTTTGATTAGGTCCCATTTATTTTTGCTTTTATTTCTATTGCCTTGGGAGACTGACCTAAGAAAACACTGGTGAAATTTATGTTAGAGGATGTTTTGCCTATGTTCTCTTCTAGGAGTTTTATGGTATCATGTCTTATATTTAAGTGTTTAAGCCATTTCGAGTTTATTTTTGTGTATGGTATGAGGGAATGTTCTGACTTCATTGATTTGCATGTGGCTGTCCAGCTTTCCCAATACCACCTGCTGAAGAAACTATCTTTTTTCCATTGTATATTCTTGCCTCCTTTGTCAAAGATTAATTGATCATAGATGTGTGGGTTTATTTCTGGACTCTCTATTCTGTTCCATTAATCCGTATGTCTGTTTTTGTGCCAATACCATGCTGTTTTGATTTTTGTAGCTTTGTAGTATTGTCTGAAGTCTGGGTTATGCCTCCAGCTTTGTTCTTTTTCCTCAGGATTGCTTTGGCAATTATGGGTCTTTTATGGTTCCATATAAATTTTAGAATTATTTGCTCTACTATGAAAAATGTCATGGGTAATTCGGTAGGGATCACATTAAGTTTGTAGTTTGCTTTGGATAGTATGGCTGTGTTTTGTTTTGTTTTGTTTGTTTGTTTGTTTTAGTATGGCCATTTTAACAATATTAATTCTTCCAATCCAAGAGTATGGCATAGCTTTCCATTTCTTTGAATCATCTTCAGTTTCCTTTATCAAGGTTTTATAGTTTTCAGCATATAAGTCTTTCTCCTCCTTGGTCAGGTTTATTCCTAAGTATTTATTTTTTTGATGCAATTTTAAAAGGGATTTTTTTTTAAACTTTCCCTTTCTGATATTTCATTGTTAGTGTAAAGAAATGCAACAGATTTCAGGATGTTAATCTTGTATCTTACTACCTTGCTGAATTTGTTTATCAGTTCTAGTAGTTTTTGTTTGGAGCCTTTAGGGTTTTCTATATACAGTATGATGTCATCTGCATATAATGACAATTTTACCTCTTCCTTTCCAATTTAGATACCTTTTATTTCTTTTTCTTGTCTGATTGCTGTGGCTAGGACTTCCAATACTATGTCAAATAGAAGTAATGAGAATGGCCATCGTTGTCTTGTTCCAGATTTTAGTGGGAAGGCTTTCAGCTTTTCACTGTTGAATATTGTTGGATGTGGGTTTGTCATAAATAGCTTTTATTATGTTGAGATATGTTTTATTATGTTGAGATATATATGCTGAGATACCCACTTTGGTAAGAGTTTTTATCATGAATGGTTGTTGATGCCCCCCCCCCACATATTTTTTATTTTTTATTTTTTTTAACTTTTTTTTTTTTTTTGGCTGTGTTGGGTCTTCGTTGTTGCACACAGGCTTTCTCTAGTTGCTGTGAGCAGGGGCTACTCTTCCTTGTGGTGCATGGGCTCCTCATTATAGTGGCTTCTCTTGTTGTGGAGCACAGGCTCTACGCATGTGGGCTTCAATAGTTGTGGAACACGGGCTCAATAGTTGTGGCTCACAAGCTCTAGAGCACAGGCTCAATAGTTGTGGCTCTGTGGCATGTAGAATCTTCCCAGAGCAGGGCTCGAACCCATGTCCCCTGCATTGGCAGGTGGATTCTTTACCAATGAACCACCTAGGAAGTCCCCCACGTATTTTTTAAATGCCTGATACATCCCACGAACTAGTACATTCCCTTCTATCATCATACTATCTCTACTCATCATCGATAAAATGTTCAACAGTTGGACCACCAGATCTTCATTTCCAGCTGTGTGGTGAGTGACCCAGCTTCTGAACATAATTTTTGCCTGCTTTTTTGGACCTCTCTAGCACCAACTGTTACAGGTTGGGTTCTCCAAGAGGCAGACTCTGAAATCCAGTTTACTGTACAGGGTATTCATCAGGGAATGTTCCAGGAATTGACAACCATGGAAGGGAGGAAAAGGGGGAGAAATTGAACTGCAGAGCATACCTGGCAACAATGTGAACTGATCACATGGGTACTTTGAAGCTAAAATAGATGGTCAGGATGTCCCACATTGGGCTGAAAAGGCCAGACCTTTGTTGCCCTGTCTCCATTATTCATTAAATGCATTCATTAGATGGAAAAGCTGTGACCTTGGGGAAAGGGTCTCTCTGCAGCTTAGCCAGATGCTGAAGTATCTGAAAGCTAAAGGCCATCATTTGGGCCATCAAGTCCCTCCTTCCTGGAGGATATATCTCTGTGTCCATCCAGAAACTGAGGCACAGAGAGCTTTCCAAGGTCATATAGTTGGTAAGTATTGGAGCCAGTTTGATTCCAGAGTGGCACTCTTAACCATCGTCAGAAATTTGGTGCCTCTCCCTGGTCTGGTAGACAAGAACCTTCAGCCTGTTTACTCAAAGCAGTCAGGGAGCAGCATACCGGAAATAATTTTAGTGTAAAATATGTGGGGAGGGCGGGTAAGATAGTAAAGGCGGTCAAGACAGGGCGGGATGTAGAAACACAGAAACACAGTATCTAGAGGCGGGATAGGGAAAGGAGAGTCTTCTAATATATCTCCCACACTGTAGGTGGGAGGGGCCTTGAGCAGCTAACATGCCCTGTCCATCAGCCTGGTCATACTCTCCTGGGAGCCCAGGAGTGAGTAACATTCCAGACTTCCCCAGTTTGGAGAAGACATCACTTAACACCCTCCAAATCCATCTGCTCTGAAGCCCCTGATCTCCAGGCAGCCCCCTAATCCAAAAAAGGCTTTTCCTCCTGGGAAGAGAGTATACTGCCTGGCTGACACAAATATTCTTAACAAATATACTTTTCATAATAAACTGTTGATCAATCTTATAAATCGTTCTCTCTGTCTTTGGTTAATAGGGACTGGTTCACCAAAGACTGAACACTTTTCAATGAGGAACTGAGCAGACAGACTTCAAGGAGAAAGAAGAGATGGCAGCCTGGGGACTCTGAGCTTAGTGTTCCCTCAGCATAACACCATGCTTTTCATGCATGGCCCTTCTTCTTTCTCCCTCATTTTCTTACTTTGCCTTGGACTGGATGACTCTCTCTTTCAGCCCAAGATCATGCCCTAATGCCCCATTGTGTGAATAGAATCATATTTTCCTACTGACTGCTCTCATGCAGGTGCTTTTTTTTTTTTTTTTTTTTCTGAAGAGGAAGAAGAAGGAGAAAGGGGGAAGGGGAAGAAAAAGAGAAAAGATGAAATCAAAAGGAAAGGAAGAAGGCAAACCCCTGCTATGTTGAGGACAGAGCTTAAAGCCAAGGTTTCTTTCAGTGTCTCCTCTAGGCTCTTTTTTTTATTCATTCAACAAATGTTTTTGCAATATGAAGTGCCACACATTTCTGGGTTCTTCCTTTTTTTGGTGAGTTCCAGTGTCATTCTGTCGATGATTGTTCAGCAGTTAGTTGTAATTCCGGTGCTTTTGCAAGAGGGAGTGAGTGCACGTCCTTCTACTGCACCATCTTGTACTGTCTCTAGGTTCTTCCTTTGAGTAAAGTGTAATTTAATGAGTTGGGGGAAATGTGGGGCGTGTTTCAATCACTCTTTCTCAGCTCTTCTGAATTTATTTTTCAAGTGCAAAATTAATATATGCCCATTGTAAATAAGGGCATATTTCCCTTCTCATTTCCCTTCTCTCCTTAACTCTTAAGACCCATTTGGTGTGTATTGTTCTGGGGAGCACATGTAAACACACCCCCAAAACAGGATAAAACAGCAACATGTATTATCTTGTAATGTGACCTCTCCCAGCAGTGTTAGACTGGCTTGACTGCCAGACCAAGGTGGCAAAGAATCTGAGAAAACGCTGTGTGTAACTATAAGGTAATGTCTACTCCCATAGGCCTGAGCTCCATGACTAAGTTGTACCTGCTGTACACATTGAATACTTATTAAATGGGAAACCTGGGCTTTCTTGTATTTAATTGTTCCTTCCTGGTGAGTGAAAGCTGATCTTAAGATGTTGCAAGTCAGCCCTCTCTCTGGCCTCTCTCAGTGTAGTTCCATGATTCATAACCTTTTTCCTACCTCAGTACACATAACAGATACTGTCTGTATTTGATACATACATACCCTGAAGTGTCCTCTGTACTCAAAAAAGCTCTCAAGAAAAATATGTCAGAATGCCAGGGAGTGAGATGGATATTGCCCATAGGGATGATCTTATAGCTTTAAAATCACTTTTATAAGGGATTTCCCTGGCAGCCCAGTGGTTGGGACTCTGTACTTCCACTGCAGAGGGCGAGGGTTCGATCCTTGGTCGGGGAACTAAGATCCCGAAGCTGCTTAGCCAAACAACAACAACAACAATACATTCAAATGAGCACCTACTCTGTGCCAGGCATTGAACCAGGTGCTTAGAAAACAGGTGAACAAGACACCATTGCTGCTTCTAGTCGAGTACAGTGGTTCCTGAACTTTACTGAGAAGCAACTAGGAGCTTATCAAAATGCAAATTCTAATTTGGTAGGTGAGACCAAGGAATTTGCATTTTTAACAGATACCCATGGTGATTTCCTCAAGAGTATGGGATGATCTCATTTTATTTATTTATTTATTTGGCTGCACCTGGTCTTAGTTGCAGCATGCAGGATCTAGTTTCCTGTCCAGGCATCAAAACTGGGCCCCCTGCATTGGGACATTGGAGCACCAGGGAAGTCCTGGGATGGTCTCATTTTGAAAAACACTGGTCTTTTTTTTTTTTTTTTGGATTTATTTTTTTATTGGCTGTTAGGTCTTCTTTGCTACACACGGGCTTTCTGTAGTTGCTGGGAGTGGGGGCTACTCTTCATTGTGGTGCGTGGGCTCCTCATTGTGGTGGCTTCTCTTGTTGTGGAGCACAAGCTCTAGGTGCTTGGGCTTCAGCAGTTGTGGCACATGGGCTCAATAGCTGTGGCTCATGAGCTCTAGAACACAGGCTCAATAGTTGTGGCGCATGGACTTAGTTGCTCCATGGCATGTGGGATCTTCCCGGACCAGGGCTCGAACCCGTGTCCCCTGCATTGGCCCTGATATTTCCTGAAATAAGCAGCACATGAATATTATCATGTGCTAAAGTTAGAGTGACCCTCTGACAATGACTCAGGAAGATTTAAATGGAGAAGAATGCAGACATCTATAAACAAGTTGTCTGTCAATATGTAGGAGTTTTCAGAAGATTCCAAGTCATTAACCTCCTCACTTGACAAATGTTGAGTGCCTACTTTGTCCCAGGTACTGGTGGGCATTCCCTTGTGTCTAAAGCTCCTCCTATGCCCTATATTCTGCTACTTCTGTTGCTCTGAACCATTGTTCTATTGATTATTGCCCTTTTCTGTGTCTTCAAGCTCTCCTTTTCTGCTAGATCCTTCCTTTTTAACACATCTCTTTTGTCTGAAAAGTACAAATTCTTTGACCTTGTGTCTCCTCTTGCTATAATTATGTTCTATTTTCTTCCTCACAACCCCATCTTAGTATGCTTTTGGCTACAAGTGACAGAAAACTCAACACACGTTGGCTTAAACAAAAGCATCTATTGGCTCTTGTGACTGAGAAGTCCAGGAGCATGTCTGGTTTTAAGCAAATTTTGATGCAGTAGCTCAGATGATGTCCAAAGGAGCCTAGTCTTTTGTGTTCTTCACTCTGCCTTAATCCCATCCCATTCACACCCTGGCAGTTTTAGGTTTTCTCCTTATGGTTGCAAAATGGCTCATATCCTCCCATCACCTTACCCAGGGAAAGATAGAAGATCTCACTGAGGAAACTCCAGGGAAGAGAGAGGAAGCTGTTCCTTCCCAGAAGGCCACAGTACTCCATGGCACTGACTGGATTAGTTGTCAATTTCTGAACCAGTCCCTGGGGCCAAGGGATAGGCTGTGCTGATTGGATTGAGCCAGTTAGGGCAAACCTTGGAGCTGGATTTGGAGTTAATCCCACCCAAATCATGTGGCTGAGAATGGAGAAGTGGTTTCCCAAACAATATCTGGGGACAGTACTGGAAGGAGAGGAAATGCTGCTTAGCAACCAATAACAAAGACTCACTATAAGAGCTGTGCTTCTGAAAGTATAGACCATGGTCATGGTCGAACACTCTCATCTTCCATCTATTCCTTTTTTTAAACAAATTTACAGGGACATACATTTATTTATTTGTTTGTTTGTTTGTTTGTTTATGTCGAGCTATGCAGCATGTGTATTCTTAGTTCCCCAACCAGGGATCGAACCCCCACCCCCTACGTTGGAAGTGCGGAATCTAAACCACTGGGCCACCAGGGAAGTCCCCTTACATCTATTCTTTAGCCCTGATCCTGGGACAAAAATTGCTCCCCATTCCCACATTATTAAATACTACCAAATCCATTGTTCCTTCTCAGTGCTTACCTTGTTTGACTTCTCTATATCATTTGATAGTATTGACTACTCCTCTCTCTTGACTCCCTTGGCTTATGTGATGCCACTTTGTCTAGGTTCTACTCTTGCTTCTCTGGCCACTCTTTCTCAGGCTTCTTCAGTTTCTCCTTCCTCAAGTTGTCGCTTAAATATTGGTTTTCCATTTTAGGCCTTTTTCTCTTGTCAATCTGCAAACTCGATTGTATCCAGCCCATTGCCCAGCACGATGTCTGGAACATAATAGCATTCAAACAATATACTGAATAAATGAATGAATGGGCATACACTTAGGCTTGAACTCCATTCTGCTAATATAATTCCTAAGACTATATAATCAGCTGATTCTGCTCTCCAAGTCTCCATATATGTCAACAGGCTTACTGCACACCCCCTCCCAGATGTCCCACAAGTACCTTGGATTAACATGTGTAAATTAACCTCCTTATCCTTATCTCTAAACCTGTTCCTCCTCTTTTACTCACTCTACTAATTGATGGGGTCACTGTCCACTCAGTTATCCAGACCTGCTCCCTGTTATCTTTCATCAAACCTCTCTCAAACACTTCCTAAGCCTTCTTATTCTACCTCCTTAGTACATCTCACTATCCCTTCATCCATGCCCACTGCTGCCACACTGGTTTAATACTGTAATTCTACAGTATTACATTAGTCTCCTTACCTTCTCCTCAGTCTCTACACCATCATCCATCTCTTAAAGCCATCATGACTTGTTCTTAGAGAACATTTTTAAAAGTCATATCTTATGTATAGTTCTTTCAATGAGCACCCCTTTGTCTACAGGATAAAGCTCAAACTCTTGGGCTTGGTGTGAAATATGATTTATGGTGCTGTCTGGCCCAGATCACTCTTCAAAAATGTTTTTCATACTGTGAGTGGTGACCTGTTTGCAAATCATAAAATCAATTTAGTGGGTCACAAGTAACATTTAAGAAAGTGTAGAAGACATACAGATGGCCAACAAACACGTGAAAAGATGCTCAACATCACTCATCATCAGAGAAATGCAAGTCAAAGCCACAATGAGGTATCACCTCACACCGATCAGAATGGCCATCATCACAAAATCTGGAAACAACAAATGTTGGAGAGGGCGTGGAGAAAAGGGAACTCTCCTGCACTGTTGGTGGGACTGTAAGTTGGTACAGCCACTATGGAAAACAATTTGGAGGTTCCTTAAAAAACTACAAATAGAACTACCATATGATCCAGTAATCCCACTCCTGGGCATATACCCAAAGAAAACCATAATCCCAAAAGAAACTTGTACCATAATGTTTATTGCAGCACTATTTACAATAGCCAGGACATGGAAGCAACCTAAATGCCCATCAACAAATGAATGGATAAAGAAGATGTGGCGTATATACACAATGGAATATTACTCAGCTATAAAAAGGGATGAGATGGAGCTATATGTCATGAGGTGGATAGACCTACAGTCTGTCATACAGAGTGAAGTAAGTCAGAAAGAGAAGGACAAATATTGTATGCTAACTCACATATACGGAATCTAAAAATGGTACTGATGAACTCAGTGACAAGAATAAGGACGCAGATACAGAGAATGGACTAGAGAACTCGAGGTATGGAAGGGGGCGGGGGGTGAAGGGGAAACTGAGACGAAGCGAGAGAGTAGCACAGACATATATATAGTACCAACTGTAAAATAGATAGTCAGTGGGAAGTTGTTGTATAACAAAGGGAGTCCAACTCAAGGATGGAAGATGCCTTAGAGGACTGGGGCGGGGAGGGTGGGGGGGACTCGAGGTGGGGGGAGTCAAGGAAGGGAGGGAATACGGGGATATGTGTATAAAAACAGATGATTGAACTTGGTGTACCCCAAAAAAAATAATAAAAAAAATAGAGAAAGAAAAAAAAAAAGTTTAATATATAGAATTGAAACTATGAGAGTATTACATATATAATCAAAGTACTATGTTTCATTTATCTATTACATAAGTGAAGATAGGTTAGCTTTTGCTGCAGTAACAAATAACACCAAAATCTCAGTAACTTAACACAGCAAAGCTTATTTTTCACTCATGCAAAGTCTATTGTGGGTCTCAGAAATGCTCTAGGGCAGCCGTCCTCTTCTTGTTGGACTAGCAATTCAGGGTGGGGAATTCCCTGGCAGTCCAATGGTTAGAATTCTGTGCTTCAGCGCAGCCAAAGGAAAAAAAAAAAGAGCAATGCAGGGTGTTTCAGTTTTGTGGTGCATCCATCTCTGTATATGCTTTCACAATCATTGTGGTAGGGAAGAGAACACTGGATGGTTTTGAACCTGAAATGAAATGTTTTGGCCAGAAATTGGTAAATGTCATTTCTGCTCATAATTCATTAGCCAGAAGTAGTCATATGACTGCCTAATTGCCGGGAGGCAGAGAAATACAATCCTCCAATATGCCCAGAAGGATAGAAGAACTGGATGTTGAAAAAAAAAGAACTGGATGTTGGTGCACGCTGGAAAATTCCACCATATTAATATGTATGTATGTATTGGGTCATAATAAATTGCATTTCTTACTGTGGGTCACAGTAAAAAAATACTTGAGAAACCACTCTATTGCTTCCTTTTTCCTCTGCCTTCACTACACCCTATGATCCAAAGGAGTGCACAGGACCTACATTCAGAGGCCAGTTACCACTTCCCTGCTTCTGTGAACTTGGTCAAGTCATGTAACCTCTCTGAGATTCATTTTCCTCAGGGGTATTGGAGGGAAATAATATTTGTCTTGTAAGTTTGTGGTGAGATGTTAGAGATATGATATGGTGAGTGTCTGGCCCTAGGCTTGACTCTGTTTGTGAATTTAGTCCATGGAAATTGTCACCACTCTGCCAAGCGTAACTCTTTTCTTCAGATTCATGATCTCTTTCATAACCCCGTGCATTTGGGCATGCATGCTTCCTCACCTGGATTGCCTTTTCCCTCCTCATCTGTTTGTTAAAAGCTTTATCCTTTAGTATTCAGCTCAGTTTCCTCTAGCAACTACTCCCTGACTCAGATGAGCAGATATGATACAGAGTAGTGGATAATGAGCATGTATCCTGGAGAGAGCCAAGAGATATAGTTTGAATCCCAGTTCCACCACTTCACCAGCTATGACAAGCCTGTGAATAGCAAGTTATTTAACATCTGTAACATTCAGTTTCCTCACCTGTGAAATAGACATAATATTAGTACCTACTTCATAGGATGCTGTGAGGATTAAAAGAGAAAATGCCTCAAAAGTGTTAAGTTCAATGCCTGGCCCATCACACCCTTCTTTGGGCCACCCTGTACCTAGTAACTCCCTTTACTATAATTCCTCTCACACTGCCATTTTTTATTTGACACCATGCCATGCACTAGACTGTGGACTTGTTAACCACTGTCCTAGAGTTCAACAATAATAGCTAGCATTTTTTTTAACACAGAAAAAAATTCCAAGAATTATGCTAACACTTTGCATATATTATCCTACTTAATATTAATTGGAAACTACATCAAGGTCATGCTACCTACTAAGGTTGGCCAGGGCTAGACAACACCTCTGCCTCTTCTCTCTGCATCACAGGGGACTGCAGGGATCTCCTTGTTCAGGATGCTTGGTGACTTCAATGTCCTCTAGTCCCAGACTTCCAAATGATGCTTTTAGTATTCACTTAATTTTGAGCAGGAGAGCATCTCTTTTGCAGTGGTCTGCTCTTGATCTGTCTCATTTTGTTCCTTTCATCATTTTATCATTTCAGGATATTTGGCTGCCCAATGTCCATAAATAGACACACTGTCTCCCTTTCTAATTTGGGTGGGTTTCAGTTTTGTTTTGAACAAAGATACAGTTAAGCTCTGGTGAAGCCCATTACCTGGGAATTCCTGGGAGGGCAAAGGAGAAGATGATATAGAACTGGCTGGGTTAACCTAAATAATGATTTCCCTCAACCCTTTGTCTTAATTTTCCTCACATAATGCCTCCACCCTCCCTTCTGCTGTCCATTCTCATGCCCTTCCTTCTTGATTTGAACAATTTCCCTCCTTTCAGCTTCCCTTTCCCCACTGCTAATAAATACAAATGGGGTTTCCTTTTTTTAAATTTTGGCCACACTGTGTGGCCTGTGAGATCTCAGTTCCTCAACCAGGGATTGAACATGGGCCACAGCAGTGAAAGCACCAAATCCTAACCACTAGACCACCAGGGAACTCCTGGGGTTTCCCATACTTGAAAAAGAAAAAAATTAAATGACTAATAAATAGGAAAACGCAAAGCAAAACCACAGTAAGATTTGCAGCAATGTGGATGGACCTAGAGATTATCACACTAAGTGAAGTAAGTCAGAAATAGAAAGACAAATACCATATGATATCACATATATGTGGAGTCTAAAATATGACACAAATGAACTTATTTACAAAACAGAAACAGACTCACAGACATAGAAAACAAATTTATGGTTACCAAAGTAAAAGGGAATGGGGGATTGATAAATTATAATTTTGGTATTAGCAGATATAAACTAGTATATATAAAGTAGATAAACAACAAGGTCTTACTGTATAGCTCAGGGAACTATATTCAATATCCTGTAATAAACCATATGGAAAAGAACATAAAAAGTAATATATATATATATAACTGAAGCACTTTGCTGTCCACCGGAAACTAACATAACATTGTAAATTGACTATACTTCAATTAAAAAAAAACACACAAGACACCACTTCACATACATTAGGAATGTCTTTTTAAAAAAACAGAAAATAACAAATGTTGATGAGGATGTGAAGAAATTGGAACACATGCATTGCTAGTGGGAATATAAAATGGTGTAGCCAGTATAGAAGATGGTACGCTGATTCCTCAAAATAATAAACATAAAATTATCATATGACCTAGCCAGTCCACTTGTGGGTTTGTACCCAAAATAAGTGAAAGCAGAGACTTGGACAGATATTTGTACACCCATGTTCACAGTAGCATTTAGTCACAAGAGTCAAAAGGTGAAAAAAACCTAAGTATCCATAAATAATGAATGGATAAACAAAATGTGTTATACACATACAACGGACTATTACCCAGCTTTAAAAAGGAAGGAAATTCTAACGTGCTACAACATGGATAAACCTTGAAGATTTCATGGTAAGTGAAATAAGTCATACACAAAAGGACAAATATTGTTTGAGTCTACTTAAATGAAGTACCTAGAGTAGTCAAATTTATAGAGACAGAAAGTAGCATGGTGGTTGCCAGGAGGTTAGGGAGTGTGAGGAATAGGAAGTGCTTCATGGGTACAGAGTTTCAGTTTGGGAAGATGGAAAAGTTTTGGAAATAGATGGTGGTGATGGTTATACAACAATGTGAATGTACTTAGTGACAATAAACTATATGCTTAAAAATGGTTAAAATAATACATTTTATGTTATATATGTTTTATCACAATACAAAAGAAAGCAAACAAACATTGGTGTAATCTGATCACTAATCTCTTTTTGAATAGTATAATTTTATGACTTTTATGACTTCTCACTTCTCCCTTTCCGGTTCCAGTCAGTTCTATTTCTGGAGCTTCTTTTGGCCGTCTGTTCAATGATAATGGCAGCTGCCTCATGGCTTGTTTTGAATATTAAATGGGTTAACACATGTACAACAATTAGAAAAGTGACCAGCACAAAGTACATGCTCAATAATGCAGAAGAGAGGAATACTAAGCAGAGAAAACATTAACTCCATTATGTGAAGGAATGAATGTGGTTTAGGCATATAACACCTGGGATGATGTTGGGTGGCACCCCACAGGCCCAGCCTCCAAATGGAAGAAAGAGCCTGGAAACAGCAACAGAGACATCAAAGGTTTATTGGATAGGAGACCTGAAAAAAAAGGTCCTGGAGCGACACTCCACCGAGGGCGGCAGCCAGCATAGCAGCAATCTTTGATACTTTGGCGGGAGGAGACTACCATTTATGGGGGAAGTTGACATCAGGTGGCTCATCAATTACCAGGGAGTGATCAACCCTATACTTAAGAGGATTGGATAGTCATGTGAGTGAAGCAGGGACTCATGGCGCAGGGGCTGTACAGAAAGCAACAGAACAGACATCTTGAATGTCCTGACCATACAGATGAGAAATTGAGGATAAGTATGAGTAATATAGATGGATTTGGAGATTATGGAGGGTTTAGAATTGATGCAGTGGCACTTCTGGAGGCCAAAGGAATTTTGTGTTTATCTCTGGGTGATTTTGAAATGAAAACAAACAGTTGTGTCCAGAGTAGGGCAATCTGCAGATTGAATGTAAATTACATAGGGCAATAACTATTGGGGTTTCACTGGATTTGGAAAGGAGTGAAATATCAAAGATAGCAACAAAACAAAACCAACAAACAGGATTTAGGGTCAGGGAGAGGACGTTTCAAGGAGAGAAGCCAAGGATAGCCAAAAATGTTCAGCTTAGAAGGATGTAGGCATTTACAGAAACAGGGAGGGTGAGAAGAGGAGTTAATATGGGTAAACATGTTATGTTCTGTGTTAAACAAATCACATTTGAGATGCTGGTGGTATATCCCACAGCTGAAACTGCTATCAAGAAATTGGAGGGGCTTCCTAGGTGGCGCAGTGGTTAAGAATCCGCCTGCCAATGCAGAGGTCATGGGTTTGATCCCAGCTCCAGGAAAATCCCACATGCCGCGGAGCAACTAAGCCCGTGTGCCAAAAAAAAAAAAAAAAAAAAGAAATTGGAAATATATGCTGGTGTTTAGGGGAAGAGATTATCTGATTGTCTGCAGATAACATATCTGAAACTAAAGAAGAGGAAGGCCGCAGGCTGGGCTTTGGAGACCGCCTGCATTTAAGGTTGTGGGAGGAGAAAGAAGAGTCAGTAAAGCAGGCAGCTAGAAAATGTTCAAGGAGGTAGGAGAACCAGGCAAGTGTAGAGTCTAGTAAAGTCAAAGCAGAATTTAAAGAAGGAAAAAGTGATGGTGTGGAAAAGAGTGATGGAGGAAACTTGGAAAAAGCAATTGTATTTGGCGAGATCTTGGAACCCTGGAGAACGGTGTTAAGTGCCAGAGGTTACAATTAATTCAAATTCATGCTGAGCACTTAATTCCCGCTAGCATTATGCTAGGTGCTGGGGACAGGAGGAAGAGCACCCTCTGGACCCAAGAAGCTCACAGTGTGGCGGAGGAAGTGAGAAATGAATGAATAATTAAGTTACAATGTTGAAAGTGCTTAAACAGAGGTGTTCACAAGATACAATTGAAACCCTGCGGAGTGGGCGACCCCTTGGGGAAAGGAGGGTATAAAGGTTTGCTGTCCAAGGTTGTGGTGGGTCTCCAAAGTTTCCGCTGGGGCAATTCCAGCAGAACCAGTCCTCTGAGGCCGTGGACATCTCTCGGGCGGCTGTAGGGGGGATGGAGCACGAGTGGACCCTGGCTCCCTAGGGGCGAAGGATGTTAGCAATATCTGAGTCCTCTTTGAAAGATGCGGATGGCGTTTGCAGTCTGAAGGCGGGATGCAGGAAGGAGAAGTGAAAAGCTCCTCTAAGTTCTCCCCCCTTTCTCACACAGGGTAGAAAAGATCGGGCGGTCGGGGTGGGGGCCCTTTTTGGAAGCTAGTCGACCGAAAACAGTTCGCTGAGCTCCAGGATCCTTATTACTCTTACCCGGCCTCTGCACACGGCCGGAACTCTAGTGTCATAAGGCCTGGTTTCGGACCGGGCCAGTAAAGCAGATGGCCCTACACAAGAAAAGTGGAGTACTCGGTTGGGAAAAGCCGGACACCCGAGCGGAAGTCATTCTGAGGCGCTGGCCGGGGAGGCAGGTGAGCGCCAGCCGGGAGTTGCAGCGTCCGGGGCCGGGCCTGTGAGGGCTGTACGGCGCTAGCAGGTGAGGGGTGAGGGGGAGTTAAGGGGGTTGTGGCACGGTCCCCACCGCTCCCCGACTAAACACCGAGGCTCTAGGGTTTGTTTTGCCACTTACTAGTTGTATGACCTGGGGTAATGTAATTTTGGAACCTCCATTTGCTCATCTCTGTAGTGGGAGTAATAATAGTACCTTTATCACGCTTGTTGTGAGGAGTTAATGAAAATTACACCCAGAACAGTTTCTGGCACATGGTAAGCTCTGGATATACAATCTTCACTAATACTGCTCTCTTTTAGCTGCGTGGGTTACGTTGCCATGAAAACTCACCAACTTTGGCCCGGGATAATCCAGTTAATGATTTTGACTTTTTGTTTATTGGTAAAAGTATGAAACAAAACACTTATAATTAAAGTTATATTATTAGAGAAGTAATAACACTATTGAGGGGGTTGGAAAATAGGGTGAATAATATTACTCATAATCCCATCATCCTACACACGACTTTAAGCCTTTTCCTTCCTTTTTACCCCCAAATCTTTTTTGTCCGTACATTTTTATACTTGTAATAGTAGTGTATATGCATTTTGATTCCTCCTTATTTGCCACTCAGTAGTGTAGTCTAAGCATGGTGTTCACGAGAATTGTGTTTATGATTGTACAAATTCCATTTTATAGGCTTATCATTTATTTCCCAAATTCCTGTATATGTAGAGGTAAAATCATTTATACAAGTTATTGAGGGAAATTTAGATATTACTTATGATTCCAGGACCTAAGATCAGCTGTTGTTATTTTTCCTGGTTCCCTTCTATTTTTTAGACCATGTGAAAACATACTGTTTACATGGTTTTCATTTATTTTAGCAAACATTGAGTATCAGTTATATTCAAGCCATAGTCCAAGATTAAAGTCAGGCTAGTTAGGTAGACAGAGGAAAAAGCAAGATTCTAATAGTATGTAAGGGCTGTGAGATGTATGCACAGATTGTCATGAGAATATGGAGGAAGAGCAATGTCAGTTCCCTCCAATCAGAGGCCACCAGGAACATACTTGTAGTTGAACAAGTTGGGCCTATTACTCCCGTAGTGAGAGAGAACACATGCCATGGGAAACCATGGGGCATCTCAAGAGGGTGTTAGAAGGGATTTATTGTTGGACTTAGGTTTGTGTGAGGTGATTTGAGGGAAAGTAGTCAGGAGGTGGAGGTAATTCTATGATTAGGTGAGAATCTTACCTATCTAGAGTGAGGCTAATGCTATGACTGGTCAGGATACTGCAGTCACTCATATTAGCCAGGATAGTAGAATGTTTGGTCACTTTTGTGGTTTTTAAGCAATGTTTTTGTGTGTGTGTGCTTTCAGATGTAATTATAGTTAGTATAATTAATAGAGCTGAGGATATTGCCCATGGAAGTGAGGAGAAGTTAAGCCAGGGAGTTGGGCACATTTTGGAGGGCCTTGTGTAGGAGTTTGAATTTCTGGAGGTAATTGCTGAATATGGGAGTGCTATCGTATTTAGAAAAATCCTTTTGTTGCCAGGCAGAGGTTGGATTGGGAGAGGAAGAGGAAATCAGAGTCAGAGAGGTGAGTTAGGACTTTACTAAACCCTACACGGTGTCCTCAGCGCAACCAATAAGGGTATCACCTGGGAGCTTGTTAGAAATAAAGAATCTCAGGTCCCATCCTACACCTACTAAATCTGAATCTGCATTTTAACAAAATTCCCAGATGATTCATAAGCACTTTAAAGTTTGAGAAGCCCTTTGTTAGGGGAATTATTATATAATAGTTCTTCTAAGAAGCAATAAAACCCTGAACCAAGACACTGGTGGTGGTGGTGGAGATATTATTTGTTCAACAAATATTAGAAGCCTCCGGCATGTTTGGTACCATCCAGGGAGCTGGAAGTACCACAATGAGAATAGTCTCTCCCCTGAAGACACTTCCAGTCTGGTGGGGGAGACTGACAAGGGTACTGTTAATAAACTGTAGCAGGGAAAGTGAAAGCCCAAGATGCAGTGAGAACACATCAAAAGGTCTCTGTGGAGTTGAGTAATTAAGGGTTCTTGGAGGAGGTAATGGATGTCTAAGCTGAGTCCCAAAGGATAAATTAGCCAGCAAAAATCGGTAGAGGGCATTTCTGGCCTAGGAGTAGCCATCTGCCAAGGCATGAAGGCCAGAGAGGGAGTATTGGGTGGCACTTGTTGGACCACAGGTGTTCTCTGTGATTAGAGCAGAGTAGGGTGTGATTAGAGGGGAGACTGGGGAGATGAGCAGAGGCCAATCTGGAGGGCTCTTATATACCATGTGGAGAAAGTTGTTTTTTTTTTCTGAAGACCACGAGAGCCTCTGAAGAGGTTTTGTTTTTTTGTGTTTTTTTTTTAAATTTATTATTTATTCATTGGCTGTGTTGGGTCTTCATTGCTGCACATGGGCTTTCTCTAGTTGCAGTGAGCTGGGGCTACTCTTTGTTGTGGTGCATGGGCTCCTCATTGCCGTGGCTTCTCTTGTTGCGGAGTATGGGCTCTAGGCCTGTGGGCTTCAGTAGTTGCGGCACATGGGCTCAATAGTTGTGGCACATGGGCTTAGTTGCTCCGTGGCATGTGGGATCTTCCTGGAGCAGGGATTGAACCCGTGTCCCCTATATTGGCAGGCGGATTCTTAACCACTGTACCACCTAGGAAGCCCCGAGCCTCTGAAGAGTTTTAATCGGAGAAGATAATCAGTTTTGTGTTTTAGGCCCTCTAGATGCTGAGTGGTGGGATAAGATGGAGGTGGGGGTGCAAGTTTGGAGTGCAGTGATTTAGGAGAGAAGGTGGTGAGCCACCTGATACGGGGAGTGAGGGAGGAGAGGCAGTCTAGAAAGATGACCAGTCCTGTGTTGTAACAGGTAGAGTGGTCTGGGTGCCATTTTGATGTAGACTCTTAGGCAACTGTAGACTCTTGGGCAGCTGAGCTGAATTGTTGGATTTGGGTCATTTTTTAAGCTTTTTTTAAAAAAAATTTTCAGTGTTCCATCTGGTTTCTCACTCAGTACTGTGTTTTGACTAGTGGGTGCTTTTTTGCTTTTGCTTTTCTCTCTCCTGGTCTCTGGTGAGAGAAAGACAAGGAGAAAGATGAAGAAATTAGTATTGCATATTTTATTCCATTTTTGGGGTAGCTGGACTAAGTAGGAGAGGGGACTATTTAGCCTTCCTGGTTCTTACAGCACTTCCTGCCAGCAATCATTAAATGTTGCTGCAAGAGCAAACTTATTATTTCAGTAGACCTATAGAAGTTATGTTACTAATGTTTTACATACAGAGAGGCAGCAGTAGCTTATGGAAGGATTTAAGGCCAGGGTTCTAGTGCTAGCTTCCATACTGATTTGCATTGTAATCTTAGGCAAGTTATTTCACCTGTTGATATCTATTTCCTTTGGAAAGGAAATATCTACCTGACTTGTCTTACAGGAGGCTTATGTGGATTAAATGAGATAATATTTGTTAGCATGATTTGAAAATATTAAGAATAGCATTTAGGGACTTCCCTGGTGGCACAGTGGTTAAGAATTTCCCTGCCAGGGCAGGGGGCACAGGTTCGATCCCTGGTCCAGGAAGATCCCACATGCTACGGAGCAACTAAGCCTGTGTGCCACAGCTACTGAGCCTGTGCTCTAGACCCCATGAGCCACAACTACTGAAGCCCGTGTGCCTAGAGCCCATTCTCTGCAACAAGAGAAGCCACCATAATGAGAAACCCATGCACCGCAATGAAGAGTAAGTAGCCCCTGCTCACGGCAACTAGAGAAATCCTGTTGCTGACATGAGGACCCAACGCAGCCAATAAATAAATTAATTAATCAAGTAAAAAAAAGAATAGCATTTAAATGTAATGGTATTGTTACTATTGTTTAGGTTCTATCTTTGAGGAGCTCAGATAGTGACTGATTGTTAAAGTCTTGTTACTCAAAGTGTGGGCCTTGGACTAGAAGCTTGTTAGACATGAAGAATCTTGGGGATCTTGTCAGACTTACTGTATCAGAGAACCCTCTTATAGCCATCGTTCCATCTGATCTACAGAAGAATCCCTTAAGGTAGGTAGGGGAGTTGTTATCATAGCCTTTCCCCCAAGGAAATTGGGGCCTCAAAAGATCAACTACTGTACCTGAGGGTAAACAGTTCTAGGTATACAGTCCACATGCAATGCAGACTGTAGTCTCTTCATTTTATAGATGAAGTGCTAAAATGTCAGCTTAGATCCTGGAGTGAATTATCGATAGTTAATATTTTATTTTAGGAACCAATTATTTCTTTAAAAATCCAGCATAAAAATTTGCTTTAAAATTGACACAACCTTTTGAAGCACATACTTGAATTATTTTGGGGTTGATAATTAACTCCATAAAGGGGACTGTGTTTCTGTTTATCTTGGCATTTTTTCACAAGGCAGTGGGATGTATTATGTACAGTGTAAACATTCTTCTTCTCATAGTAGGCCCTGGGTAAATGTTTATAGAATTAGAAAACAAGTTCATGAATTTCATAATAGATGATCCATGTTGAATATGAAATTATGATGCATTCATTGCTACACTGGTAACTCTTCACTGTCTCTTTTATTATAGGTGGAATTGGGCTATTTGCTGAAGCTTCTTTCCCTGGTAGCCCAGGGAAATTTTTTCACTTTTTCTTTTTTTTATCATGGCTTTCGTTCATAAATTTCTGAATGGCACTTATATTCTCAGAAAATGCCCGAAGCCAAGTGTTGCCTCTTGTCCATTTTGGGGTACTCGCTTTGCAGACTATTGTTCTAATAGTCTTCAGAAACCAGTGGCTGCTCCTGGCAAAGCCTCTTCTCAGAGGAAGTCTGGAGGGAATTTGGAAGGACATCAGCAGAGAGAAGTTGCTTTGGATATAACTTCTCCTGGGGACAAGCCTGAAGTTATATTTGATAAAGCAATTAAAGAAGAAATAAAGGACCATTTTAGGCGTTTGAAGAATGATATTGTGAATCATTGGGTAGGGCCTGAAGGCCACTCTCTGCATGAGGTCTTGATGGAACAAGCCAAGGTCGTCTGGCAGTTCCGTGGCAAAGAAGATTTGGATAAGTGGATAGTGACCTCTGATAAGACGATTGGTGGCAGAAGTGAAGTGTTCTTGAAAATGGCCAAGAATAACCAAAGTGCACTGCTGTATGGAACTCTGAGCTCTGAGGCGCCCCAGGATGGGGAGAGTGGCCGAAGTGGGTACTGTGCAATGGTATCCAAGATTCCAAGGGTACGTGAGACCCAGGAGCCACAGTTTTCTAGTGAACTGAGGTGAACTTCATTGTAACATGAACTGTAGCAGCTTTTGTTTCTGTAAATGAAAACACCTGGCATCTCATCTTGTGTATGGGGTTAAATAACTATTGGGCACAAGTGTAAAGTTTCATAAGCACAAGGGGGAAGTGGTTCCTAAAGAGAGACTACATGTTTCTGGGCATCACTTTGGGCCAGGGTGGAGCACACTTACGTTTGAGGAGCCCTGAGAGGTTAGACATTTAAATGATGATCTGGGGAGATTTACATCTCCTCTAACATAGGCCACAGACCCTCTAATGGCTAGGGGTTCCTTAGAGTGGAAGTAGGGTCAGCCTGTGGTGTTGTGTTTTTGTTTTTTGTTTTTTTTTAAGTAAACATTTAAAATTTAGAATATTTTTGGTTTTACAGAAAAATTGCAAAGGTGGTACTGAGAGTTCCTGTATGCCCCTCACCCAGCTTCTCCAGTTATTACCATCTTACATCACTATAGTACATTTGCCACAACTGAGAAACCAACATTGCTACATTACTGTTAACTAATGACAGACTCTATTTGGATTTCACTAGTTTTTCCATAATATCTTTTTTTCTGTTTCAGTATCCCAGCCAGGATAACACATTACATCTATTTGTCATTTCTCCTTAGCCTGTGACAGTTTCTTAGTCTTTCCTTATTTTTCATGAGGATTTGAGAAATACTGGTCAGGTTTTTTGCAGAATGATCTTCAGTTTGGGATTTTCTGATATTTTTTTTCTCCTGGTTAGATTTGGGTTTTCTGGGTTTTTAGCAAGAGTAGCACATAGTTGAAGTACCCTTCTCATCGTATCGGGGTACATGCTAACAGCATGACTTATCACTGATGTGTTAACCTTACCTTGATCACCTGGTCAAGGTAGTGTTTGCCAGGTTACTGCATTGTTAGATTTTTTTTTTCCTCCTCTTTTCATACTCTGTTGTTTGGAAACAAGTCACTAAATGTACCCTACATTCAAGGTGTGGGGTAGGGTGTGGGACTAAGTTCTATCTCCTGGAAGGGGTAGTATTTACATAAATTATTTGGGATCCTTCAGAAAGGAAGATTTGTTTTTTCTCCCACATTTATTTATTCAGTCATTTAGTATGGACTCACACTTTGGGTTATCATCTAATGCAATGTTATTTATTTTGTTGCTCAAATTGTTCCAGCTTTGGCCACTGGAAGCTCTTTTAGGTTGGCTGTGACCCTTTGACATGCCCCCATCCTTTTGTTTTTTTGAGCACTTTTTGGCACTACAAGATGCTGTAAGCTCATCTTGTATTTTCTCTGTTCCAACCCTAGAATTAGCCATTTCTCAAAGGAGCCCTGGTTCTTTTTTTGTTTTTTTTGGAAAATGGGGTTGGAAGCCAAGATCTGGATGCTGAGTATGCTTGTTGCTACGGGATTGACACTATTTCTAGGACCTCTCAGTGGACACAGCTAGGAAAAATATGTATGCATACCAGCTTGTGGAAATGCATCTGTAATTATTTCTATATCTATATTAAGCTAAGTGTGAGTTCATACTGATGCTTTGACTGTAATCCAGTACCACATGGTTTATTCTAGCCTCCTACCTCCTGTTTACTGATAACTTCCTTCTGTAATGGTGTGAAACTTTTCTCCCACCATTTACCATACATTTACTTATTAATTCAACCCAAGAGTACATGTAAAGCAGTTTCAGAATTTCTAACCCATGACCCTGTGAGAAACAACTTACCAACTACAGTACAGTGTTTATGTATAGTTTCTTTTATCTTTAGCCTTCTGACTGGTTTCCTGTCAAAACACCGTTTTCCAAAGCTACTTAGATCAGCTCCTTTGTCTCGCCACCAGCCTGTTGCTTTTTGTAAATTTGCTGATCAGGTGTTGTTTCAGGGCTGCTCTGGACAGGCTCCCATGCCTGGCCATGGCCACAGCCCCTGAGTGTTTGCTTGGTTGTGGTGCCCCCCCCCTTTTAAAAAATATTTATTTATTTATTTTGGCTGTGCCAGGTCTTAGTTGCCGCATGTGAGATCTTTATCGCACCATGCGGAATCTTTAGTTGCGGCATGTGGGATCTAGTTCCCTGACCAGGGATCAAACCTGGGCCCCCTGCATTGGGAGTGCAGAGTCTTAGTCACTGGACCACCAGGAAAATCCTTTGGTTATGGTGCTTTAAGAAGAAAAGAAAAGCAGGGAGTTCCTTGGTGGTGCAGTGGTGAAGAATATGCCTGGCAGTGCAGGGGACATGGATTCGATCCCTGGTCTGGGAAGATCCTGCATACCTTGGAGCAACTAAGCCTGCGTGCCACAACTACTGAGCCTGCATGCCACAACTACTGAAGCCCGCACACTTAGAGCCCATGCTCTGCAATGAGAAGCCACCGCAATTAGAAGCCCGTGCAGCACAATGAAGAGTAACCCCCACTCACTGCAACTAGAGGAAGCCCTCTCGCAGCAACAAAGACCCAATGCAGCCAATAAATAAATAAATAAATTTATTAAAGAAAAAGAAGAAAAGCAAATGATAGGAATAGTGTTAGGCTCCTCTCTCCAGATAATGATGACAAAGAAAGGTACATGTTCTTCCAGAGGTAACAAACTATGTGTACAAGATTTTTTTTTCAGGCCCTGAAAATCCACAGGGTGGGTTTTGTCAGTCCACAGTAGGAAATAATTCTATGATGTACTGTGGAGAAATGAGAATAGTCGATGACATTTATTAAGTGTACCTTGCCAGTCCTTATGCTAATTACTTTATATACATTACCCCTTTAATTCCCCACATCAATCCTGTAAGATATAATGGTCCCAGTTTTACAGATGAGGAGACAGGCTTGGGAGATTTAACAGCTTGTCCGAAATTACATGACTAGTAAGTAATAATTCATATCTGAGTATTCTTGAAATCAGATTAGCTCTTAGGTTGCTATAAACAAACACCTTTGGAAATTAATATTATGTTCTACTTTCAAAGGGACCATTTAGGTAGTTGTTAAGAACACAGATTTTGGAATTAAACAGTATTGGACCTACTGCTTATTGGCTGAGTGCTCAGTTTCTTCATCAGTAGAGTGGAGTACAATGATAGTACCTATCTCATAGGGCTGTTGAGAGGATTAAATTATGCACACAAAGTGATTCATGTATATTTTCAGTGGATGGTAGCTGTTAAAAATATACCAGTTTTAAAACTTGAGGTCTTTCATAGTTTTCTTTTTTCTTTTCTTTTTTTAAAATAAATTTTCCCAAATACCAGCGTGTAGGTTTTTTGTTTGTTTTTTAACTAATTAATTTATTATTATTTTTAATTTATTGGCTGCATTGTGTCTTCGTTGTTTTGTGTGGGCTTTCTGTAGTTGAGGAGAGTGGGGGCTACTGTTCATTACAGTGCACAAGCTTCTTATGGTGACTTCTCTTGTGGAGCATGGGCTCTAGGCACACAGGCTTCAGTAGTTGCAGCAGGTGGGCTCAGTAGTTGTGGCTTGTGGGCTCTAGAGTGCAGGCTCAGTAGTTGTGGTGCATGGGCTTAGTTGCTCTGTGGCATGTGGGATCTTCCCGGACCAGGGCTCGAACCTGTGTCTCCTGCATTTGGCAGGTGGGTTCTTAACCACTGCACTGCCAGGGAATCCCTTTCATAGTTTTCTGATCTATGGGGAGGCAGTTGTCATAAAATGACCCAGTCCCTGGAAGCCGTTGCTCCCTAGTCCCTGGAAAAGAAAGTGCATACAGTAATTCATTTCCATTCGGTGATGCAAGTGAGTGTCTACCCCATGTAAACACTGTCCTGGGCTAATCATGTCTTGAACTTTATCTTAGAAACATTTAACTAGGTCAGTATTTTGTACTAAAATAAGAATCACCAGACTTATCTGCCTCCTTATGGTGGTAGGAAACAGAAAAAGGAAGAAAAATAGTTTGTTGATCTTTTTGATGCTGTAAAAAGTGATGACTCACATTTTGTTAATAGTGGAAAATGAGGTAAAATTAACTTGCCTTTCTGTACCTTAGGGCCCTTTTGAGAGAAAGCGGTCTTATGATTGGTCCCAGTTCAACACTCTGTATCTTCGTGTCCGTGGAGATGGTCGGCCTTGGATGGTGAATATCAGGGAGGACACAGATATAATCCAGAGGAAGGATCAGATGTACAGTTACTTCATGTTCACCCGTGGGGGGCCCTACTGGCAGGAGGTCAAGGTAACTGCACAAGTCTGTACTGTGTATGAAAATGAGGTCTTTGAGATTGTGGTTAGGTTGTGGTTTTCTTTTTCTTATTAATTCCTCTTGGACAATGTGGGAAAGGAAAGAAGGAAGAGGACCTAAGGGCAAGATTTACATAATTGACTTTTTCTATCATTAATATAAATGTTAGCTTACTGACCAGTAAATATTTTTGATAAGGATGTGGCCAGGACCATGCTGAGTCATGGGTATATCTCTGCCCTGTGCACAAGGATTGATACTATAGGTATTTCTTTTTAAGTTCCTGCCATATCATCTCTTCCAGGCAACTGTACTAAGCTGGTGTCCCTAGCTGAGCAGAAAGGCTCCCTTAAGAGGAATAAATACTTCATACTTTACAATTATCAACATTTTTATTTATTTCTTGATAATATAAGGCAGTTTTTTTTTGCAGGAAGAAGAAACTTTTAGGTGAAAAATGTTAACCAGGAGGAAAATAAGTGGAAATTCAGAGAGTTGAGAGCAAAATCAAGTGCCCCATTCCTTTTTTCTGCCTCCTAAAGGTTTTTAATCCATAAATTCAAAAGAAAGTACCCATTTTGCTCATACTTAAACCTAAGGGTTCATCCTGGATTCCTTTCTCCCCCACCCCACATCTAGTCTTTTAGTGGATTTGCTCACCTATCCTTCCCAAATACACCTAGAATCTGACCATTTGTAGCCATCTCTTCCACGCTCGCCCTAGTCCAGGCCTTTGGATTACTGTAAGAGCTTCTTTATTCACTTCCTTCCTTGTCTTCTTGCCTCCTAAAGTCCACTCTGCACACAGCAGCCAGAGTGCTCTTTCTAGAGCATAGTTCAGATTACATCACTCACATGCTTAAAACCCTCCAGTGGTCTCCCCTTGTTAGAATACAGTCCAAACTCTTTAACATGGCCTGCAGGGCCTACAGCAGCAGACCCTTGTCTTCATCTTCAGTCTCTCCTCCTCCCTTCTCCCTCCTCCATACGGGCCCCTTTTGTGTATGTCAAACTCAACAAACCTCTGTCTCAGAGCCTTTGTATCTCGTGATGTATCTGTGGGCTTGCTCTTCTCCCAGGTCTTCACCTACTTCTCTTTCCTGTTATTCACCTCTCAGCTCAAAGGTCACCTCAGAGAGGCCTTTCCTGATCCCTCTCGCTGGAGTTGCACCCTCTCACCCAATAACAACATCCTGTTTAATTTTTTCATGCAGCTTATCACTAAGTAAAATTCTTTTTTTTATTCACTTGTCTATTTGTTTATTGTCACTCTCTACCTTGCTCCTTTGGAACATAAATTCTGTAAATTCTGAGAGCAGGGACTTTGTCTGTATTGTGTATAGCTGTTTCCCCTTCACCTAGAATAGTGCAGTGCCTAGCATGTAATAGGCACTAGATACATATTTATACACTAATATAGATATATAACCAAAACATTATTACATATGTAACACTTGTATACAGGTAATACTTATAACAAATTATTAAACTAAGCAAGTATTTCATTATAGGAATTTTAGAAAAAGCAGAAAAGGAAAAAAATCTTGTGGTACTACTACCCAGAGGTAAAATACTATTTTTATTTTAGTATGTACCTTCAGACTTTTCTATTTACAATTTTTTAACAAGAATAATATTGTGCCAGTGCTATTTTATAACATACATTGTTTACTGAACTGAATTTTATATACAACTTTCTGTTGAAATGTATTACTATATCATTTTTAATATCTGCATGATATTATATCAATAGACACAATTTACTTAATCCATCCTCTATTGTTGTACATTTAGATTGTTTTCAGTTTTTCACTCTTATACCAAACTCTGAGGTAAACATCCTGAAGTATTTTCTTAGATGTATTCCTGGAAATAGAATTCCTGAAATATATGATGTGTACAGTTTTAAGGCCTTTGATGCACATTGCCAATTATTCTTCAGTATCATTACCAGTCAGTCATTAGCAATTACTTACTACTTTCTTTCCTGAAAATACATGTAGTCCTAATCTTTGGTTGGAATAATAGTTGTTTGTAACACCTTTATTTAAATTATTAAGGGAGGGGACCTTCCCTGGTGATCTAGTGGCTAAGATTCTGTGCTCCCAATGCAAGGGACCTGGGTTTGATCCCTGGTCAGGGAACTAGATCCTGCCTGCTGCAACTAAAGACCCCACATGCTGCAACTAAGACCTGGTGCAGCCAAATAAATAAATATTTTTAAAAATTATCAAGGGAAGTATTGGGGAATAGATTTTTAAAAATTAAATGTTATTAATTGCTGTTCACATCTTCATGCATAATTCTCCTTTAGTAAATAGAAATGAGATGCTCAAATATTTACTCTGATTATAGAAAGAAAATAGAGGAAAATGAAGGAAAAGTTATGCATGCTAGTTTTCTGTCATTTGTAGAGAGAAAACTGTTTATCTTTTTCTTTTTATGTAAACTGTACAGATTTAATGCTCCTTCTTAGCTCCTTTTTTTTTGAAAATAATTTTTTATTATCTATTTTATACATATTAGCATATATTTGTCAACCCCAATCTCCCAATTCATCCCACCACCAAGCTTGGTGTCCATATGTTTGTTCTCTACATCTGCGTCTCTATTTCTGCCTTGCAAACTGGTTCATCTGTACCGTTTTTCTAGATTCCATATATATGATATTTGTTTTTCTCTTTCTGACTTATTTTACTCTGTATGACAGTCTCTAGGCTTCACTTTTTTCCAGGCTAAAAAATTCCCTTGGTGTGGACAGTGGTCTTAGCAAATTACATGACAAAAAGACAAAAGGCTGGTGGGGGGGGGGGGTGACACGTGCTCCTTGAATGGTGAGCAGATAGCATTGATTCCATTTCCAAAATATACTTCGAATAATGAAGTAGATGAGGTGCCAAACCAGGATGCAAAATGAGAAATTGACTGGGCTGGGGGATAGGAGGTCCCTTCCAGGTTTGTTTTATAGAAATAAAAGAAGCAGGTGAAATGAGGATGTGAGTGTATTTGGATTTGCTTTGTGAGTAACGTGATCTTGTGTAATGGTAGTTTATTAAATGAGCTTTGAATTGAGTTTGTTTTTATGTCAACAAGTGTTTTTGGTGATAAATAATCTGAACAGTACATTTTTTTTTTAAATTAATTTTTATTTTTTGGCCCCCAAATCAAAATAATATAAAAAGATGTACAAAGAAGTCTCACTCCCTCTCAGTTCCCTCTCCATCCTTTTCTCCCTGACCCTCTATATATAGGTAACCACATTTATTAGTTTCTTATGTAGCTTTACAGTTTTTTTAAGCAAATATGTATATACACATACACTTATCTTCTCCCCTTTTTACTAAAAAAAATAGCATATTTATGCATCTTCTGTGCTGATTTATATTTTTAAAATTTAGATCCTGGGCTTCCTAGGTGGCGCAGTGGTTAAGAATCCGCCTGCCAATGCAGAGGTCATGGGTTCGATCCCAGCTCCAGGAAGATCCCACATGCCGCGGAGCAACTAAGCCCGCGTGCCAAAAAAAAAAAAAAAAAAAAGAGTGGGAAAAAAAAAAAAAAATTTAGATCCTGAAGAGCTTCCATATCACTACATGGGATTATTCTTCATTCTTTCTTATTTTGTTTGGTATTTTCTGTTATACGGATATCTCATAGTTGATTGAATTAGTCCTTATTGATAGACACTTGCGTTGTTCCCAATTGCTATAGTAAATTTTTTATTAGGTTTTTTTTGAGGCATTTAAAAAATTTGTTTTTAGGGGGAATTCCCTGGCGGTCCAGTGGTTAGGACTTGGCGCTTTCACTGCCAGGGCCCAGGTTCAATCCCTGGTTGGGGAACTAAGATCACAAAAGCCATGTGGTATGGCCCAAAAAAACCCACAAAACATTGTTTTAATATCATAAATGATATTTATACTGTAGATTTTGTTTATATCTTTCTTTTTCACTAATAATATATTGTGGAGGTCTTCCCACAGCATCATGTATGGATCTACTTCATCTTAAAAAATAGCTGCATGATAGTCAGTTGTATGGTTGCACCATACTTTATTCAACCATTCCCCTATTTTTCCTTTTTTTCTTTTGGTTATTAGAAAAACCTGTATAGAGATGTGGCACATATATACAATGGAATATTACTTAGCCATAAAAAGGAATGAGATGGAGCTATACGTAATGAGGTGGATAGACCTAGAGTCTGTCATACAGAGTCAAGTAAGCCAGAAAGAGAAAAACAAATATTGTATGCTAACTCATATATACAGAATCTAAAAAAAAAAAAAAATGTTACTGATGAACCCAGTGACAGGGCAAGAGTAAGGATGCAGATGCAGAGAATGGACTGGAGGACACGGGGTTGCGGGAGCAGGGGGCGAAGGGGAAGCTGGGAAGAAGTGAGAGAGTAGCATAGACATATTTACACTACCAACTGTAAAATAGATAGCTAGTGGGTAGTTGCTGTATAACAAAGGGAGATCAACTCAAGGATGGGTGATGCCTTAGAGGGCCAGGACAGGGAGGGTGGGAGGGAGTCGCGGGAGGGAGGGAATATGGGAATATATGTCTAAATACAGCTGATTCATTTTGGTGTACCTCAAAAGCTGGTACAAGAGTGTAAAGCAATTATATTCCAATAAAGAGCTTAAAAAAAGAAAAAGAAAAACCTGTATGTGTTTGTCAGCGTTTATCTGTAATATAAATTCCTAAAACTGAAACTGGCAGGTCAAGTTATGGCATTTCAAATTTTGCTAGATATTGCTGTGGTAGTTTCCTATTGCTACATAAAAAATTACCACAAACTTCGCACAGTTTTGTAAGTCATAAGTTGGGACACCCTATGGCCAGTTTCAATGCTCAGGGCTTTCTAAGGCTGAAATCAAGGTGTCAGCTGGGCTGTACTTCTTTTCGGAGGCTCTAGGGAAGACTCCACTTCCAAGCTCGTTCTGGTTATTAGCCAGATTCAGTTCCTGTGATTGTAATGATCACAATTTTCATTACAAAATTGTAATGTAAGGATGTAATGTCCTTATTTCTTTACTGGTTGTCAGCTGGGAGCCACTCTTAGGTCCTAGAAGCTGTCCACATTCCTTATTTAGCTCCCTCCATCTTCAAAGCCAGCAGTGGAGAATCCCTGTGACTCCCCACTTTGAGTCCCTCTCATGCTTCTGACCTCTTTCACCAGGCACTTTTATGGGCTCAAGCGATTAAGTCAGACCTACGGAGGATAATCTTCTTCCTTATGTTAAAGTCAACTGATTTGGGACCAGACTTTAGCAGAGTCCCTTCATAGCAGCAGAGATTAGTGTTTGAATACCTAGAAGAAGGTGTGTGTGCACTTGAAGGAAATTTGGGGGGTCATCTTAGAATCCTGCCTATCACAGTTGCCAGCTGCTCTCCAAAAGAGTTGGACTAATTTGCGCTCCTACTAACAGTATTCAAATGTGCCTATTTCTTCCCATCCTCATTTTTCTACTGGGTTGTTTAATCTTTTTCATAGTTATTTGTAAAAGTTTTGTGTTTAAAATACTGTTTTTTGCCATCAGAAAGTTATAATTGTACTGTCATGTTTTTTACTTTGGGACTTCTGGCTTAGAAAGGTTTTCAACTGTTTTCTTCTAGTACTTAGGTTATTTCATTAAAAAAAATTTTTTTAAATCTGTGATCCAAACATCTAGCCACTTGTTATAATTTCACATATTAGATAATTTTAGAATTGAATTTAAACAGTTATTTTATCTTTGCAATTCTATACAGATGCCTCAGTTGCTTACATTTCAGCTCTGAAGTCAACGGTTTCTTCTTTCAGATTCCTTTCTCCAAATTTTTCTTCTCTAATCAAGGAAGAATCCGGGATGCCCAGTACCAGCTTCTGCTTGACAGGGTAACATTTTCCTGTATTTTCACTCAGAACTATATTATCTTTAGTGAAACAGAACTGCTGTGAGGATGAGTTCAGTGCTTTTTTTTTTTTTATAAATTTATTTATTTAATTGGCTGTGTTGAGTCTTTTTTGCTGTGCGTGGGCTTTCTTTTAGTTGCGGTGAGTGGGGGCTACTCTTCATTGTGGTGCACGGGCTCCTCATTGCCGTGGCTTCTCTTGTTGCAGAGCACGGGCTCTAGGCACGTGGGCTTCAGTAGTTGCAGCACATGGGCTCAGTAGTTGTGGCTCACGGGCTCTAAAGCACAGGTTCAATAGTTGTGGCACATGGGCTTAGCTGCTCTGCGGCATGTGGGATCTTCCTGGAGCAGGGATCGAACCTGTGTCCCCTGCATTGGCAGGCAGATTCTTAACCGCTGTGCCACCTAGGAAGCCCAAGTTCAATCCATTTTTGAAGACTGGCAAATGAAAGATGAAAATTCCTATTTAAATATATTCCTTTTATAAATAGACATGCTGACTCAGATCTATCCTGTGATGCAAACCCCCATCCTGGAGGAGTTTCAATATGGTCATCTTTTCAGCATGCCTACATGTTATTTTAGCTTTAAAATAAGAGTATTAGAGTTCAGGAGAGTTTCAAGGAACCTCCATAGACATCCATGTTGTACTTACTGGTCTCAACTGGCACTACTTTAAAGAGAAAAGTAGAATGTGGAAAGAGAAGCAGTCCTGTACTTCCTCTTATAATTTGCTACAGCACATAAGAACTATGGTATCCTTACTATGGGCTGATAGTAATTAAGGAATTTTTTTTTTTTTCCAGAATCTGAAGTTGGTATATTTAAAACTGTTTAGGAAAGCTAACTTACAGTAAAGTGTAGCTTTAAGAGGGTATACACAGTAGTTGTGCCTTTAAGTCTTGGTAATTATTGCATAATGCAGGCACTAAGGAGTTTTGTTTGTTTTGCACTAAGAATGCATAAGATTTAGTCTCTCAGCATATTTCAAGTATACAGTATTTTTGCCTTTAGTCACCATACTGTACATTAGATCCCCAAAACTTATTCGTTCATCTTATAACTGAAAATGTATGTCCTTTGACCAAGATCTTCATTTTCTCCCACCCTGTAACCCCTGAGAACCAGCATTCTGCTTTCTGTATGTTCAACCTTTTTTTTTTCCTTAAGATTCCACATTTAGTAAGATCATACAGTATTTGTCTTTTTATGTCTGGCTTATTTCACTTAGTATTACATCCTCCAGATTCATCCATGTTGTCTCAAATGGCAGAATTTTCTTTCTCGCTTTTGTAAAAAATATTTACTTATTTATTTGTTTGTTTGTTTATTTGACTGAGTCGGGTCTTATTTGCGACATCAGGGATCTTTTAGTTGAGGCATGTGGGATCTAGTTCTGTGACCAGGAATTAAGGAATTTTAAAACTCCAGGAACATCAGCATATGAGATTTTGATCAATTTCTCTGTTTTAAATTTAGATCTCTTCTGTCGGATTCACTCTAGCTGATAAAGTGGATGGTCCATTCTTCCTGGAAATAGATTTTATTGGCGTATTTACTGATCCAGCCCACACAGAAGAGTTTGCCTATGAAAATTCTCCAGAGCTTAATCCAAGACTTTTTAAATAGAGATCTCTGTGGTGTTTCTGTATTACTAAACTAAGGGCAGTAGAATCCACGATGACACAAAAATAAAGTACTTCTTTAATGGCGTCCAAACAATGGCTGGTATGTATTCCTTACGACATAGCTAAATGCTTCTGCTAAGAGGGACCAGGATCTAAGCTGTTACCTTAAGTTAAAGAATGCAAATGCTGGTGCAGAGCTATTATATAAAAAACTGTTTTTGGTTAGAATGATTCCTGTTAGGAATAGTTCCTCTATTAGTGGTGGTTTCCAAAGCAGGGGGTCTCTGAGATGACTATTGATGGCCTTCTACCATTCTATTCCTTGTAGGTTTCTTCTGTTTTCTAATCTATCAATCAGGAGAGGAGGCTGCTGAAGAATATTAAGTTAAAGATGCTATAGTAGTCACTGGGAAAAGATACCTGTTTTAGTCTGCCTGGGCTGCTGTAACAAACTACCATAGACTAGGTGGCTTAAACAAAACACATATGTATGTCTCACAGTTCTGGAGGCTGGGAAATCCAGGATCAAGGTACCTGCATACTTGGTGTCTGGTGAGTGTCTACTTCTTGGCTTATAGACAGCTGCCTTCTTACTGTATCCTCACATGGAGAGAACAAGTTCTAGTCTCTCTTCATATAATAGCACTAATCCCATCATGAGGGCTCCACCTGCATGTTCTAATTACCTCCCAAAGGCCTCCAAGTATACCTCCGAGTACCAAGTTATATTTGGAATTAGAATTTCAATATATGAATTGGGGGCATGACAACGACACTAGCATGCAGTCCATAACACCTATGTACCTGGTCCCCCAAAGATGCATGATCCTTACCAGTTCTTACTTTATAGACTACTGTTCCCAAGGCTTCCCCAGTCATTTTAAGTATTAAAGATTGCATATACCAAAAATAAGACCCTGATGAACACAGTTTAAACTGATCAATTCTTGTTATCTTAGAGGAAGAAGTAGGAAACTAGATGATATAGCTAGAGTACCCTACAAGAGCCAAGTTTAAAATAAGAGAATACACAAAGGCTGATAGCTTTTCCATCATCGTGGCCTAAAATATCTATTTTGTATATTTTCATGTAATTATTTTTCACCTTTATTGAGATATAATTTACATAACATAAAGTTCACCTGTTTTAAGTATACAATTCAATGATTTTTTTAGTTTATTTACAGAATTGTGTAGTTTTTTTGTTTTTTGCCATGCTGCGTGGCTTGCTGGATCTTAGTTCCCTGACCAGGGATTGAACCCAGGACCATAGCAGTGAAAGCGCCAAATCCTAACCACTGGATTGCCAGGGAATTCCCACAATTGTGAAGTCTTTACACAAGCTAATTTTAGGAAATTTCCGTCAGCCTCAAGACACCTCAGTGCCTCTTTGCAGTCACTCTTCATTCCCACTCTCAGCCCCATAATTACTAATCTACTTTCTCTACGGAGTTATCATCTCTGGCTATTTCATATAAATAGAATCATATATGATCTTTTGTGTCTTGCTTCTTTTCACTTAGCATAGTGTCTTTGAGGTTCATCCATGTTGTAGCATATTTATCAGTATTTCATTTCTTTTAGTGCATATTTTTAAAATCCATCCATCGACAGACATCTGGATTTTTCTACACCTTTTGGCTACTGTGAATAATACTGCTATAAATATTTGCACACACAAGTTTTGTTGTGGATATATGTTTTCATTTCTTAGGAGAATTGCTGGGTCATATGGTAAATGTACATTTAAATTTTTAAAGAAACTACCAAACTGTTTTCCAAAGTGGTTGTATCATTTTATCGTCCCAGTAGCAGTGTATTTGACAGAGATTTCTTGATTGATCTGATCTCTGCCTCTTGATAGCAAAATCTGAGTTTATTAAGCACCCAAGAGTATGCTATGTTCTGTGGGCTCATATATGTATAACAATAAGTACAGTAGAATCCGACAGGTGCTATGAAATTATAAAAGAAGGACATAGTCATTTCTTCTAGGAGTAGGAGTGGGAGGTCAAGAAAGGATAACACAAAAGAGTACAAGTTAACTCTTGTTAGTCTTGGCTGCTCAACTAAATTTTGGAAACCAATAACATTTACAAAGAATGAATCTACCACCATGAGAAAAAATTTTATTTATGAAAATCTTAAGCAGTACAAAACTCAGAAACTCCACTGAGGTGCAACAAACATGGATATGATACTAAGCAACTCTAGTCTTTTCCATAAACTGAGTAAGATGTATAAATTTGACAGAGCATAGTAATCTTAAAGCAGCAATCCTCAAATTTCAATACAACCCTGTATATTTCTAAATAAGCAAGGCTAGAATGAGCTATAGAGTTTTGTTTTTAAGAATATATTGAAGTATGTAATAGACAGTTACATGAAGTGATCTGAAAAAGGTACATTGAAGCTTAAATGAAACATTTTGCATAGGTAAAATACTGATGCCTTACCAACCCATACAGCCCACAGTTGTGAAGAGGTAGCCTTTCACAGCTTACCCTATTCATAACTTGTTATTGTTCAATTTTTACTAAAGTCTGTGGTATAATTAGCTACCATCATGTAAGTGCTTTTGCCTAGAAGAGAACTAAAGTTCTGCTATTAGAGCCAGCAGAGGGAACTTGACCTTAAAAATCTAGGTCAAGAATCTATAGGATGGGTCTTTTTAGAAAACTTAGTTAGGGCCTTAGGTAAAAACTATTTCAAAAGAATTTGAGAGCTTTAAAGTTAATGTCTTTTTTAGGGGTGTGGCATGTGAAGACGCCATAGACACTACATATATATGAACAACGTTAAGAGCAGAAAAAAAGTCTTTTGGCTAAGTGAGAGGACAGTATAAAATATTTACAAAAAAGGGTTCAGAGTAAAGAAATATTTATGGGATGTTAAATTATGAATGTTCAGCCGCATTGAGGCCCCTTCGAACTCCCAGCACCTTTGCTTTCTTCTCCTTGCGTTCTTGTTTGTGTTTCTTCCGTTGCTCCTCCCTGAGAAGGTACAGGTACACGTTAGGCTGTAGTGAAGCTCCCAACAGACCACTTTAAAACACCTGTTGTTAGACTAATGTCCAAACTTAGAATGACATCCAGCACACCTGTGTAAAACACACTCTTATAGGACACTGCACTCTGTCCAGTGGTCTGTGTGATGGAAGCCACACCTATAAGCCATTGTTATGTTAAAAAGGCTAGAAATTGGTTTTTTGGTTTTTTTTTTTTTTTTTTTAATGTTAAGACAGCATTCTAAAATCAAGCATGGAATTGGAAGTGGAAGACACCTTGGAGATCGAATCTAACCCCTGTGGTTTTTTTTCAGTTTTTTTTTTTTCCCCAAATTCTTTATTTATTTATTTTTTTTGGGGGGGTACACCAGGTTCAATCATCTGTTTTTATACACATATCCCCGTATTCCCTCCCTTCCTTGACTCCCCTCCCCTCGAGTCCCCCCCACCCTCCCCGCCCCAGTCCTCTAAGGCTTCTTCCATCCTCGAGTTGGACTCCCTTTGTTATACAATAACTTCCCACTGACTATTTTACACTTGGTAGTATATATATGTCTGTTTTTTCAGTTTGTTTTAAATGAGAAACTTCTACCTGTGGAAGTCAAGGGTCAAGCTCAAAATCACATTGTCTAATGAAAGTGCTAGAATTGGAATCTGCGTCTCGGACTTAAACCACTATGATTTTGGAGGGAAGGAATTTAAGAGAAAAAAAGGCCCGGAATCATGATAATGATTTTAATAGGAAATAATAAGGTCTTGGTGGTGGCTGGCAAGTCAAATGATAGGTAACCCTGTATCAGGAGGCGTGTCACACAGGGACTCGACCAAACCAGAACCGGCTGCAGTCAAGGACAGACTCTGGCATTAACTTGGTTTTCATGTAGAAAGAAGTCTCTAAGGTTCATCCTGGGGTTCTCCCCCTGTGTAGAGCCTTGAAGCCTAGAAAGCCTGGTTTTCCTGGGAATGTGGAATTTATATCTATGTGTATACTTAGGTGCCCTGGGCACCTGGACTGGTGTCTGGAGGGACATCCAGGTGCACTGTTTGGGCAGACAGGTCATGTAAGAGTGGTGCTGTGAATCCAGGTCCTCTTCTGAATCACCTGCAGAGCTTTGGAAACAATGCAGACACATGGGTCGCATCTGAAACCTACGAATTAGAACCCACTGTGGTATGGCCTAGGCACATGTACTTTCAAAGTTCTGTATATGATTCTATTTCAACCCTCTTCTTAAACACCACTAATACTGTGACTTTTTCTCCCTCAGAGACTCTGCTTTTATATACAGTCTTTAAAAATTAAAAGAATTATAGAACTGGATAATTAGGTACTTACCTGGTCTGGAGGCGAGGTTGCTTGTAAGTTTTCTTGAGTAAGCTAACTCTGTTGACATGCTCATTCAGAGAATTGTTTTCTTTAGATTGTCCCCATGGTTTCAGTTTTCCTAGTTTAGGACAGAGACAAAGACAGATTTAAGAAGATTCCTGTATTTATATTCCTAATTTTCTCTTCATCTGTGGCTGCCTGTTTGCTGTCAACATTTGTATTTTGTTTTTAAAGACATTTGCCAGTATAATTCTATTAATTTCAATTTAATATTCCACAGATATACACATTTTTTTTCCTCTAAAAATAAGTGTCGGGTACTTCCTAGGTGGTGCAGTGGTTAAGAAGCCACCTGCCAACGCAGGGGACATGGGTTCAAGCCCTGCCCCAGGAAGATCCCACATGCCGCAGAGGAACTAAGGCCGTGCGCCACAACTATTGAGCCTGCGCCCTAGAGCCCATGACACAACTATTGAGCCAATTTGCCGCAACTACTGAAGTTTGCTTGCCTAGAGCCTGTGCTCCACAACAACAGAAGCCAGAGCAATGAGGAGCCAGCGCACCACAATGAAGAGGAGGTCCTGCTCTCCACAACTACAGAAAGCCTGTGTGCAGCAACGAAGACCCACTGCAGCCAATTAAAAAAAAAAAAAAAAAGTGTCGGGACTTCCCTAGTGGCACAGTGTTTAAGAATCCGCCTACCAATGCAGGGGACATGGGTTCACTCTGTGGTCTGGGAAGATCCCACATGCCGTGGAGCAACTAAGCCCATGTATCACAACTACTGAGCCTGCACTCTAGGGCCCATGAGCCACAACTACTGAAGCCTGTGCGCCTAGAGCCCGTGCTCCACAATGCAAGAAGCCACTGCAATGAGAGGCCCACACACGGCAATGAAGAGTAGCCCCTGCTTGCCACAACTAGAGAAAGCCTGTGTGCAGCAACAAAGACCCAATGCAGCCAATAAATAAATAAATAAAATTTTTAAAAAAATGTCTTTTACTTTTTAATCCTTGGAAAGTCAGAAAAACTCTTAATTTCAAAAACAAACACCTTAATACTGAATCCCATTACACAGCACATTATAAGAGCCATAACAACTAAGTAGTTTATCCAATGTTGCACAGGTACGTTTAATGTTAAAGTAGTATTTCATCTGTGCAGTTTATTATTATTGTTACCTGTTAAAATGTATTTGGAATGGAACAAGTGGGAATATTTTATTGGCTCTAGAATGGTGACCACATTTCCAGATGTTTATATTACTTTATTTGTATACTTTGACCTATTTCTGGTACCAAACATTATCATCTGCAGTGTTTCCCATTTTATAAAAAGGACTTTCACACCCGCTGCATCATTTGATCCTTTCAATAACCACCAAAGTAGTACTTATTTTACCTTCCATAGAGAAATTAAGTGACTTGTCTAGGATATAAAATAACAAGCACAGATGAAGCTCTAAACCAGTTTTCTACCATCAGTAGAAGTTAGTGGTGGTCAGTCATTCCATAACAAATATTTTTGAGTACCTGGTATGTGCTAGGGACTATTCCAGGTGCTAGGGACATAGCATTGAACCAAGTGGTCAAAAATCCTTGCTCTCCTATGGTTACATTCTGATGGTAGAGGTAGATAATAGTCAAGTAAGATAACATCAGGTGGTGCTATGTGCTATGAAGAAATGTAAAACAAGGTAAGGAATAAAGAGTCGGGGGCAGGGATAGGTGGTCAGGGAAGACCTTTCTAGGTTGGTAACAGTTAAGTGGATGTCCCATTAAAACAAAGAAGCAAGCTGTGCACAGATCAGTGGGCATAGTGTTCCAGGTGGGGCAGAGGGATAACAAGTTCAAAGACCTGGAGGAGGGAGTGAGCTCAGTGTGTTTGAGGAGCTGAAACACAGGGGTGGTTGGCACAGAGTCTGGGAAGGGAGAAGGCAAGGAAATGAAGGTGGGAGAGAGATGGGAAACCTTAGGAGGTTCTGAGCAAGGCAGTGATGTGGTCTGATTTGTCTTTAAGGTTGTAGTGGGGCAAAGAGGCTATTCTAGAAGCCCAGGTAAGATGTGACTTGGACCAAAGGGAGTCACAATGGAGAGGGGAAAAGCGGTCAGATTAAAGATCAATTTCAGGGACTTCCTAGGTGGCGCAGTGGTTAAGAATCTGCCTGCCAATGCAGGGGACATGGGTTGAGCCCTGCTCCAGGAAGATCCCACATGTCGCGGAGCAACTAAGCCTGTGTGCCACAACTATTGAGCCTGAGCTCTAGAGCCCGTGAGCCACAACTATTGAGCCTGTGTGCTGCAACTACTGGAGCTCCACAACAAGAGAAGCCACTGCAACAAGAAGCCCGTGCGCCACAGTGAGGAGTGGCCCCCCGCTCGCCACAACTACCGAAAGCCCGTGTGCAGGAATGAAGACCCAACACAGCCAATAAATAAATAAATAAAAATAAGTAAATTTATTAAAAAAAAAAAAGATCAATTTCAAAGATGGAGCTGAAAGGACTAGTGATGGACTGGATATGGGGAGTGAGAGCGAGGAGCCAAAGATACTCCCAGGCGTCTGCCCTGACATTCAGTAGAGAGATGCCATTGCCACAGGTGGGAAAACTTGGGGAGGAAAAATGGGGTGGGAGAAGTTTTTTTAAACCATGGTTCAGTTTGACTCTTACCTCTAAATAAGACAATGTTTTCATTATATTTGTTTCATTAACATTAGAAATTTAAACACTGTTACATAAACATGATTCTTATAGGAAGGTGTTTGTTTTAAAGTAATTCCAGAAGCACTGATAGATCACATTAAGTACTGATGTTTTCAATGGATGTAAGGACATTTAATATACGTCCAAGAGTGACATCTAGCCAAGAAGTGTCCCAGGTTGTTTGACCAGTGGTTCTCAGCTTGGGATCCTTTAAAAACTATAAAGAAAACATTCATTTACCCACAGCCTAACTTTCAAGTTTCTTGATTTTGGCTGATGTTTTATTTTTTGGTAAAATTAACATTTATTTTTATTTATTATGACTGTATAAATATTGCTCACAGTTGACTTGTATAGTGTACCATGATTGCTTTTCCTTTCTAGAGCTCTATTTTTTAAGAACTTCTATTGAGATATAATTGACATACAATAAACTGCGTATATTTAAAGTATACAATTTGGTATTTTTTTTCTTATTAGTAATGTATATATGGCAATCCCAATCTCCCAATTCATCCCCCTCCCCCCCCACTTTCCCCCCTTGGTGTCCATAATAGCTGATGTTTTATTTTATTTTATTTTGGCACACGGGCTTAGTTGCTCCGTGGCATGTGGGATCTTCCTGGAGCTGGGATCAAACCCGTGACCTCTGCATTGTCAGGCGGATTCTTAACCACTGCGCCACCTAGGAAGCCCTGATGTTTTATTAATACTTTGTAGTAACACTGATTAGAAGTTGTCTTTGGTTAACAAAAACGTAAGTGAATCAATTATTTAGTATTTGTTTAATAGACAGTTTTGTTTTGTTTTTTTTTTTTTGGCACACGGGCTTAGTTGCTCCGTGGCATGTGGGATCTTCCTGGAGCTGGGATCGAACCCGTGACCTCTGCATTGGCAGGCGGATTCTTAACCACTGCGCCACCTAGGAAGCCCTAATAGACAGTTTTTAAATCATGGGTCATGTGGGACAGGGCAGAGGCAGGAATTCTAGGTCAAATATGGCTTCCACTGAGTCACCAGAATTTTGCACATCCTCAGATGCAGAATTGTTTAATGTTAAGTCTTGTATCTCAAAACATTCACACATGGACTTCCTAGGTGGTACACTGGTTAAGAATCTGCCTGCCAGTGCAGGGGACATGGGTTCGATCCCTGCCCCAGGAAGATACCACATGCTGTGGAGCAACTAAGCCCGTGCACCACAACTACTGAGCCCGTGTGCTGCAACTACTGAAGCCCAAGTGCCTAGAGCCTGTGCTCCGCAACAAGAGAAGCCACCATAATGAGGAGCCTATGCACCACAATGAAGAGTAGCCCCCACTCGCCGCAACTAGAGAAAGCCCGTGTGCAGCAACGAAGACCCAACGTAGCCAATAAAAAAAAAAAAAAAAATTCGCACATACCTTTGTGTGGCTCATAGTTGAGGGGACGAGACAAACTTGCTTTGAGATCAAACACTGGTTTTCTATGGGAGATCGGAGTCTGCACTGCCTCAGTTGTCAACTTGAATGGGGTAATAACTATAATAACAAACAAGATCCAAGGGCTAATTAGAAATAAAGACCTGTTAAAGTTTTTTATTAAAGTATCACTTTTCAATCTTAAAAACAATTTAATATGAACAGTCTGAAACAGACATAGGGTTATTAAAAAGGAGAAGAAAAGGGAGAAAAGAATAACTGAGGAAAACTAACCGGAGATTTGTTCCCCTGCTAGCAGCTCCCCAAAGAGTCTAAATATTATGACATTTTCTAGGATCAGCTGGAGTTTAGAATCCTTTTTTAAGAATTAATCAGGTGAGGGACTTCCCTGGTGGTCCAGTGGATAAGACTCCGCACTCCCAATGCAGGGGGCCCAGGTTTGTTCCCTGGTTGGGGAATGAGATCTCGCATGCGTGCCGCAACTAAGAGTTTGCATGCTGCAACTAAGATCCCGTGTGCTGCAACTAAGGCCTAGTGCAGCCAAAATAAAAAATAATAATAATAAATTAAAAAAAAATCAGGTGGGAGGGATAAATTAGGAGTTTGGGATTAACATATACACATTACTATATATAAAACAGATAACCGAAGAAAAAGGACCTACTGAATAGCATAGGGAACTATACTCAGTATGTTGTAATAACCTATAAGGGAAAGGAATCTGAAAAAGATTATGTATACATAGGTATATATATGTGTAACTGAATCACTTTGCTGTACACCGGAAACTAACACAATATTGTAAATCAAGTATATTTCAATTAAGAAAAAATTAACTGAGTAAATTTTCAGGCTGTTTCCCTGATATTATTTACCCTTTTATTTATTTTTTAATTTAGTTTATTTTTTGGCCACACCACGTGTCATGCGGGATCTTATTTCCTCAACCAGGGATCAAACCTGCACACCTCCTATAGGGGAATCGCAGTGTCCCAACCACTGGACTGCCAGGGAATTCCCTACCCTTTTAAAAAATTATGTATTATTAATAGTAACATTTTCATTAACACAAACAGATATAAAGCCTGCAAAGAACCTAATCACATAGAGGTGAAAAGATCTATGGCTCTGGTTGTTACTAATGAAGGCTGTTACTGAAGATTGTCAATTTTTTATAACATAAAGTTAAAAATATACCAGGATGGTATAATTTGGTAAGCCACATTTTTGCTACAGTTGGGCAGCATATATCTGGCACATTTTGTAATCCTTTCCTCTCACAGGTTGCATTCAGGCCATTGTCAAATGTTGGCACTTGCCTGTATATATGAACAAGCAACTAGAATATAGGGCCACCAGTGAAACAACACAAAAAAGCACAAAATCCCTGTGCTGAAGCCATCCCGTTGTATCACTATCAGGGGTCGGCAGGGAGGGGAGCAACGGGGCTGCCGCACGCTGCTGATGGGAATATGCACCGGTACAATTCAACCAGCAACGGCAGTGTCTGCCTACCCTACTATCCAGCAGCCCCACTGCTAGTGTTGAGAAACTCTCGTACAGGGACAGGAGACGTGTTCCAGAATGGTCATAGCTCACTATATAAAATAACAAAAGCTGGAAATACCCACGGGGTCCATGAGCAGTAAAATGAATAAGCTGAAATATATCCATACAACTGAAAAACAAAGTGAAAATTAATGAACTTTATAGCTCATTTATCAATATGATTCTTGAAACATACTGAGTGAATAAAGCAAATCACAAGAAAAAAAATCAGTTTGATTTCATGTATATAAAATTCATATTTGGGATTTCCCTGGTGGTGCAGTGGGACACAGGTTCAATCCCTGGCCTGGGAAGATCCCACATGCCACAGAGCAAATAAGCCTGTGTGCCACAACTACTAAGCCTGTGCTCTAGAGCCCGTGAGCTACAACTACTGAGCCCATGTGTCGTAACTACTGAAGCCCTCGTGCCTAGAGCCTGTGCTCCGCAACAAGAGAAGCCACCACAGTAAGAAGCCTGAGCACTGCAACGAAGAGTAGCCCTCGCTCTCCACAATTAGAGAAAGCCTGTGTGCAGCAATGAAGACCCAATGCAGCCAAAAAATAAATAAAAATTAAAAATAAAAAATTCATATTTGATAACTGGAGAAAGAAAACTATCCCATCCCGACTGGGCACACCCCTGAGTTACTTGGAGGAAAAAGCTCAGGATGTGGCAAACATTTAGTTGCCTCATACCCTTATCTGTAAGCATTTGTGAGTCCTTTCTCAGTATCAGGCAGGTAGTTAGCTGTTGCTTAGTGACCCCTGCTCCATGTGAAATGACACAGTCACATCTTAAGGCAAGTCCACGCTTCGTTTTTTAGCCCTCCTCTCTGCCCAAGCCCCTTTCTTCCCCTATTACAGGATGATTTAGAATGTTATGTGGAATGTTTTCTTGCTGGTATAGAAAAGATTAAGGGTGGGTATGAATGATAGAGGTCATTTAGAGGAAGAACCGTAAATTTTCTGTTCCCACCTCTGCACACTCTCTTGAAATTTAGTTGTCAGTCTCACTATTAAATCTTTAATTTAGGTGTTAAAGGCAAGAAAAAATCCTCAGAGTCTCCACACTGATTACTACCAACAATAATACTTTCCTCTAGTCTGAACTCCTGCTGGATTGCTCTGGTCTCAGGAAATCTGGCAGTCCTTCCTGTGCAATCAAGGCTCTTGCCTGACATTAGCAGGACTCCTGAGAGAATTTTGATGTACTCAGTTCTAATACAGGCCTTCACCTGTTGGTGATACTGTTTTAAACCTTCACACTGCTGTTGCAGTGTGCTTTTTTTCTTTTTAAAATAAATTTATTTATTTATTGGCTGAGGTTGGGTCTTTGTTGCTGCACATGGGTTTTGTCTAGTTGTGGCAAGCAGGGGCTACTCTTCATTGTGGTGCATGGGCTCCTCACTACGCTGGCCTCTCGTTGCAGAGCACAGGCTCAGTAGTTGTGGGACAGGTGCTTAGTTGCTCCGAGGCATGTGAGATCTTCCCAGAGTAAGGATCGAACCCGTGTCCCCTGCATTGGCAGGCGGATTCTTAACCACTGCACCACCTAGGAAGTCCCTGTTGTGGTGTTCTTTAGAAAACCACTTGGTCTTTGTAGGTGATGATGAAGTAGCCAGTGTGTAGAAGATTATCTATACGGCTTATTCTGGCTTATACGATCTACTAGTAGTCAATAGCGTGGCATTTATTGCACAAACTCTGGGTCCTGTTAGTTTCAGAGTCCGGCAGAACCATTCAGAGGTGGTAATGAATACTGTGATCCTAATCCCTGAGAAAGGACTGAATGTTCATCAGGGAGGGTCACATCTTAGGGCTTGTCTTGGACAGGATGGAGTCCTCAGGCAGATATATCGGTTTTTTGTCTGTGTCTCTGGCATTTCCCTTGCTGGTATAAGTGAAAACTATGCTATGGAGAAATTTTTGCTTTTGATTCTGTGGATGCGGAGAGGCTTTAAGGACGCAGACAAATACATCAGGAAGTTACATGGCTTAAAGATGAACCAGAAGTTGGCGGGGGCGGTTTTGTTGTTGTTGTTGTTGTTGTTTTTTTTACCAGTAGTGGATTCACCCCTTGTGGACTTGTGTGTCCCGAGCACAGCCTGGCCTTTTGGGGCGCCCCTGGGTGTGATCACATGTGGAGACTTCCTGGCTGGAGTCTTGGTCAGTGAACGCTTATGCTCATTATCTTCAGTAGCAGCTGAAAACCTAAATAGGACGGTGGAGTATGAGACATGAGTCCTCAGGTCAAGCTTCTAAACAAAACCACCTACCCGTCACCAAGCACTGAAAGGGCTTCAATAAATACCTGTTATGCAAAGCAACCTCTTTCACAGAATAAACATGTTCTTAAACAATGATGCTAGAGCAAATCATTTATCAACTTCTGTTATTTGTAAAATATGGTTTTGTATTCTCTGCTTTCCCTGCCTTGGCCAGTACAAGGCAGTATATGGCAGAGCTCGAAGGAGATGCCTATGGGCCTCAAGTTACAGTTTAGGAGGTATCTGAAGGAGCTCCCCTTCATTCTCCCCCTCCCGGTGAGGGTAAGTCCAAGGGGACGGGGAGACTGCCATGCCAAATGAGTGATGGGAACATTTCTTCCATCTTTCTAGAAGAATCTCATTCATTGGAGTGGTACATAAGATCTTCTCTACGCAGAACAAATTGCCATAAATGTTTCTCATTGATTCTCTGATGTGTAGTTTTTCTACATTTTAACATCTCTGAAATTAGAATGTGTTTTACAATTGGTTACCCGTCAAAGTTAGTTGGCAGTGATTTTTCTTAGTAGTTCATAAAATAATGGTGAGTCTTCAGTGGATGGTGTCAATGAAAATTCAATAATGACAGATATAAATACACATAAGGCTGGTGGGGTGCGGGGCGGTTAACAGAAGGGAACTTCTGGACTTACAACCCAAGATTTGATGGTGATCCTGAATCAACATCCAAAATTATTACCGAAGACTCTACAACAGAGTTAAGAAAATTAGATATGGTAGGTGCTACCAAGTCCAGGCTGCTCTGTACCTTGCATGAAGCAAGGACTAGCCCCTACGGTGTTCTTAAATATTACTAAATACAATCAGAACTGCCAAGTGTAGGTACCTCATATTCCAAGCTAACTCAATAAATAGAATTCCAAACTCAAGGGCACTTTTTCAGCTTTTAAAAACTATGTCAGATAATTGCATGTGTTGGGGAAGTGTTACCATGCACCATTTCTATTAGATGCTGCAAATGCCCTTAAAAAAGGAGAGGATCAAATTTTGGTATTAAAAGAAAGGAGCCTGAAGATCTTCATCTGTGTGGACAGTCACAGTTTAGGGCTACCCTGATGTCAGGAGAGGCACAAGCAAAGGAAACAGGGATCGGCGGGCATGAGCTCGCTCTGCTACTGCAGGGCCCAGTGGGTCACGATGTTCATACTTTAGGATGAGTCACTTCTTTAGTTCACTGCGTTGAGAGATTTTCTGTAGAAATTTAGCTTCAACTTTACATTTACATCAATGGAAAAATTTCTATTTACACATCTTTGCAGACATACATTAGATTAATAAGGTAAAATATCCATATAGATCTTATTTTCTATCTTTACAAATCAAATATGAGCTTAGGGAAGTTGGATAAAAAAAAATCAAACACAAATCTAAGGGAAAAAAAGATTAACTTATAAATAAAAAGCGTTTGCTGATCTCTCTATTCCGATCCTTTCTCCTTTTTCATCAACATTAAAACATTTGATGTAGTCCACCTTAAATGTATTAGAAGCAGTAAAGCTTTGAGCCCTTGCCCTTGATTCCATTTCGGAGCTCTTCTTTACCTGACATTCCTCTTAGCTGCAGAGAGAGTGGAGCGCTTGGTGGACCCCTTCACACACAAGGTGCTCCGGCCTGCATGGGGCCGGCCTTGGGAGCGCCGTTGGCTGGCGGGGGTACAAGCCACAGAGAGTCTTCCTCGGGGAGGAACTGGAGTTGCCGGCACTCCCTTAGTGCCAGGCTGCTTCTGCAGAAAGGGAAATGCACCACATTAAAGCTTGGCCTCTTAGACAGTACTGTCTCCTGGGCAGTAAGTACAGGAGAACACCCCCACTTTTAACCCTGTCATCCTTCCTTCTCCACTACCTCATCTGTGAACATTTATTATCCAAGATTAAGCTTCTAAGAACCATCAGTTTGCCATGTATCTAATCAATTCCTCCCTTTCTTTTAGCAAAATAAATCATGTTCTAACAAAGCAAAGAGGGGCTTCCCTGGTGGCGCAGTGGTTAAAAATCCGCCTGCCAATGCAGGGGACATGGGTTTGAGCTCTGATCCAGGAAGATCCCACATGCCTTGGAGCTACTAAGCCCGTGCGCCACAAGTATAGAGCCTGCGGGCCGCAACTATTGAGCCCACATGCCACAACTACTGAAGCCTGCGCACCTAGAGCCTGTGCTCCTCAACAAGAGAAGCCACCGCAACGAGAAGCGCATGAACTGCAACAAAGAGTAGCCCCTGCTCTCCGCAACTAGAGAAAGCCCACATGCAGCAGTGAAGACCCAACAAAGCCAATAAATAAATTAAAAAAAAAAAAAAAAAAAAAAAGCAAAGACCTCGATCATACCATATATAAAACTAAAAATGTGGGTTAAGGATTAAACATAGGGAAAAATAAAAGCAGTAAAAATAAATATAAGAGCATATTTTTATGATCTTGGGACAGGCAGGGCAAGACAAAACCCTCAATTTTAAAAGGAAAAGCTGGATAGTTGGATAAAACAATAAAACCTTCCACAAGGTAAGACGCCATTAACACATTTAAAAGATAAACTGTGAGAAAGTATTTGGAACATATAATACATATGTCATTAATACAGATAAGTGGCTCTTAAATCGGCAAAAATTAAGAAAAAGCAAATTCACAGAAAACCTGCCAATTAATGCGTATAAAGGTTTGTAACAAAGATGTAACCAGTCATGATCAGAGAAATGCAAATTCAATTGGGATATTGAAAACGAATACGATAATATATTTTAATAAATTATTTAATACATTTAATATAATTATATTTATAATATTAAAATACATTTTTCATATATTATCAAAGATCAAAAATTTGATCATTCCTACCGCTAGCAAAGTAAACAGGCATCTCAGGGCACAAGGTTTCAGATCATTATAGAGGTGAGCCACTTGGCAACTAACTCAAACAGGCTTCCCTCCTCTAATCATGAAAGGAGAGACTGGGAACAGCTAGGATACTTCTCTCTAGATCTCTGCTCATTTCTTATTGTCACTCTCCAAATGACCAATCTCCAAACCAATCAACTGTCAAGAAAACCATATTAGCTATGGAGAAGTCACTGTAAATGTTTTTTATTCTCTAGTCTCCAAATAGATCATAACAAATAACCCATCTGATTAGCCAATTCCTTAAACAGTGGCTCTGGGGTGGGATTTTAGAACTAAACTCATTCAGGTGGGGCTGTCAACTAAAACACAACATAAGCTACTCATCTATTCAACACATCTTCAAGGCTACACTCAAGTTTATGGTTGAAGCGGTTGTTCTGCCCTTAACTTTTACCTGGAAAGTTAATTCATCCATATTATGTAGTACAGAAAGCTTGACTTTCAATAAAGTACTTAAGTAGACTCAGCTTCACGGTAAGGAAAACGAGTGGTTCTCCTCACAGGCATATTTGCGGCTAGCTCAGGCCTATGCAGAAAAAGAAGCTGTCTACTTTCTGTAAAGCATCCGCAGGACACTTTCCCCCCTCTCACTGGGATGGGCCTCTTGTCCCAATATTCAGCTATGAATGCTGTGATACTTCACCCTTGCTAATATTTAAGAGTCTTCTTATAGACATACTGAGTATCTCTTCTCTGGATTGTCTACCCATGTTGTTAGCTCAGTATGAAGGAATGGAGATGTCTAATGCCATGACTGTTTGCTAAAAGGTTGGCAACAGTGTCTTCAACTGTGGTAACAGTGGTTTTATAAATACTGTTCAAGTGAATATTTATTATCAAAGATTAAGCTTCTAAGAACCATAAGGTTTTTTGTTTTTTTTTAATTATTTAGAACTTATTACCCAGTGTATTTCCCCATTGGCACTGATATCAGAAAACTCAAAACTCAGCCAAGCGACTGATATAATAGTCACTGTACCTGCTAACAGTGCTCATTTTCTGCCCCTTTTAAACCAGCTTTATACTGTTTTGTTCTGTGTGATACCACAAATGGCCTCAAATTCTCTGAGAAATAGACAGGTTATCACGTATTATTAAATTCGAAAAGGTCTTCCATCCATCCGTTTGGCACCCCTTTAACACCAGATACCATGTAAGACAGTGACATCAACTTCCTAGGACGTTATTAACTCACTACTCTGCTAACTCAACCTCAGGGCTGACTTCACCTTTCCTTACTTGAAGGTGCTTGAGTCCAGTAGGACCTGGCCTGAAGGCCCCCGCCCCGGGAGCTCAGTTATTTAGTTAGCCTTTAAGTTAGCCACTGCTAGTCACCCCTTTTCCCTTTTGCTCAGAGACAGGGAAAGAAGATGGCTTCAGCCACAAATCAGTCCTTCCCCAACACAAGTGTTAGGCACAGTGTCTGAATGTGGCTTATTGCTACTTTGGAATTCTTCCTTCCTTTTTTTTTTTTTACTGTTTACTTTTTTTTAATTTAAAAAAAATGTTTTCTTTTAAACTTTATTTTTTATAGAATTCTTTTTTATAGTGAAGTTTCACTGCTTTATCTGGAGGATTTTGAAAATTCTCAAAAGCAAATTTAAAATAATAAAGATACATTGAACTCAAACAAATCCATTCCACTAGTGGAATAATAGAAAGCTAGTTGTATTAACCATGGTATATACACAGTATCAACATTAAAATCAAACAGCTTAGTGCCATTAAGAACTTAATTTTATCAGCATACCTTCAGTTCATTAAATGAATTGTGTTCTTCAAAATGTTTCTTTTTTCTCTCAATATATTGATCGATGGACTCCATTTCCTTAAAACGAGCCTCATGAAGCTTCTTAAAGTCTAGAATATTTCCCCAAATATGACAATTAATAACAAGACAAAACCCATTTACTCACCTTCCCTATGTTTTTCTGTTAACATTTATTCTCATCTCGGCATCCCTGACATTCAACCCCAATATCACCTTTGCTAAAATTTTAATTTCAAGACATTTAGTTGTTGGAAACTCAGCAAAGCATATCCATCTTATAACCTGTCAAACACAGACCACCTCTCCATTGTCCACTTCACTGATGGCTAACATCTTGATTTAATCCAGGGGATGAGAAAAGATGAACAGATTTGTCCTCTCTCCTCATCAATTAATTAATGGCCTTTGCTTAATCATAAAGTTGACATTTTATAATGCTAAGGAAGCTCTATGCCAAGGATTGGCAAACTTTTTCTGTAAAGGAGCAGATAGTAAACATTTTAGGCTTGGCAGTCACATACAGTAAGGTCTATGTCTCATTCTTTCTTTGATACAACCCTCTACGACTGTAAAAACCATTCTTATCTCAAGGGCTATAAGACAGGCCAAGATGGGCAAGCTTGCTGACCCCTGCTCTGTACTATTCTAATTATATTCTTATAAAGTATAATTAAGTATTAGAACTTCTAATATATGCTAAGCAGCATTTTGAGTACTCTAAATATACAGCACGATCAATATTCTATGTGCCAGGCAATAGAGAAAGAGAATTACATGTCCAGAAATGGAGTCCCTTAGACTTATTACTAAAGGTAATAAGTTTTTACAAGGTAAACATTGTGCCAAGGACTTTATACACATTAATTCTCAGATATTTCTTGAATACTTGCTACATGCTAGTTGCTCTGCTAGGTAATCAGAAGTGGAAAACAGTCTTAATTAATCCATATATTAACCTGATGAAATAGGTAGTTTAATCATTCCCACTTTAAACTGAGAAAGTGGGTTTATTGAGGATAAATAAGTTTCCCAAGGTCTCACAGCTAGAAAGTGAGGGAACAAGGATGGAAACCCCAACGCCAGTGTCTGAGCCTTCGGCTGTTACAGTGCACGGCCTCTCCAGCGTCAGCCTGGAGGCAGCCAATCGCCACTTTATGTTTCGCTGTGTGTAAAACTTACTTGGAGTAGTGCTTGTAGTTCTTTTATTTTTTCCAGGTTTGGAAAACCCATCTGTGTAGAGAGCCTTCTTTCTTTCCGGAGGTACCTTTGGACCTTCATTACCTGAATCCAAAAATACAGAACTAATGAAAGATTTCCAAAAATTATTCCCATTAAGACATGTAAGTTAACACAGAGCATTTTCATGTGATTGGCCCCTGCCAAGGCAGTGGGAGAAATGGCACATAAGGAGAATGAGTTACAGCCTCACCACAATTTTAGCTCGTATTTCAAGTAGACAGAAATGTTATGCTTCCTGTATGGAAGTTTTATAAACATACCAGAAATTAAAAAACACTTGCCAAGAACTTTTGCTATGAACAACGTCTAGTTGTTTTAATGAGGACGATTAAAATCACACAATCCCACCAGCCTGAAAAATACCATTATCATTTTGGCATATTTTCTCAGGTCCTTTGCTTTTATACTTGTTTTGCTTTTGTTCTTTAAATCCAGTTAAAGTCATCATGTATATAGGGGTTGCTATTTCCTCCCACTTACCTCCCACATTCTAATATCTTTTTCAGCTTGAGGCAATCTACTAAAAACTGTGCAAGTGGGTTTTCAAGAAATGCTACTTATAAAATCACTCATCTTTAAGGCTTCCCAATGCAGCCGTAAAACAAGGCAAAAGAATGACTGGATAGAGCAGGAGGGACTGCAGGGCTTTTGCCATGAAACAGGATATTTAAAGTGTCAGAGCCACTCCTCACAAGCTACTTATTACAAATGGAAATATAATAACTATTACAAAGGAGCAACCTAGCAGACACCACCATAACCAGGTGATGCAAGTTGACTAGTCATAGGACAAACCAACATCTGAGCCCTCTGGGGTGCTGACTGAGAAGGACATGCAGCCCTAGTTTGCGGGATTCCTGCCAATAGTGAATGATTTGAATCTAACCATCAGCAACGTTCGACAAACCAAGTCAGAGGACCCAAGAAACTGGCCTGTATTTAAAAAATGTCAATGGGCTAGAAGATGAAGGAAGGCTGAGGAACTGTTCCAGATTAAAGGAGCTTAAAGAGACATGGCAATGAAATGCAAAGGATGAGTTGAGATTTGCCTTTGTTTTAAGGGCCATTCCTGGGATGAAATCTAAATATGGTCTGTCTACAGGTTAGTTAGCAGGTCTCACACTTTCTAGACTCAGGATCCCTTTTTACTCTCAGAAATTACTGAGGATTTTTGTTCATGTACAGTATATCAACAGGTGCCATATTAGATATTAAAATTAAGACTTTTAAAAATATTTGATTCACTAAAAATATACCCATTATACATTAACATAATTTATGAAAAATGGCTAAAATTTCTAAATCAAAAAACTGAGTAGAGTGGGTTTTTTTGGGTTTGTTTTTTTTTTTTTACAATTTCTTTAACATTTAACAATAAAAGGCAGCTGGATTCTCTTAGCTGCTTCTGTATACAGTACGCTGCGTTGTGATATACTGTTTTGGTTGAAATAATATATGAAAACAAATTTTGCCATATACAGCTATGCGGTTGAAAGTGAAGAGTATTTTAATAGCCTTTTCAGATAATTGTGGTTATTCTTCTTTGATCCTATACCAAACTTGACAAGTGGCTGTTTCTTAGAGGTTAGCTGTAATGTGGAATACAAAGAAGCCCTATCAATGAACTTTCTGCACTCTGAACATGTGTGAGAAAAAGTCCTTATGTTTTAAGAAACACACAGAAATATTTAGGGGTTAAAGGGGCACATATCTGAAACTTACTCTCAAACAGTTCAGGAAAAAAATGTATACAACACACATACGTATGTATATATGAATATAAATATAAATAGAGAGCAAACATGGCAAAATATTAACATTTGGGAAATCTAGGTGAAAGACATATAGGAACTCTTGGTACCATTCTCACAACTTTAAGTTTGGAATTATGTCAAAATAAAGTTTAAAAAATTCCTCTCACCAGAAACTACATGATCAGATTTTTCTTTCAGTCGGTGCTTCATTGGGCAAAGCTGACTTAAAGGGTCCACCTTCATTTTTCCCATGCCTTCAAAACTGGGTCTTGACAACATGATTGGTGGAATAACAGACATTTTAAATTCCACCCCCACTTCTGACTCTGTCATATTTCTTTATTTTTCCCTCATCTCATGATTTCAAAATGGGTTTAGGAGGCACATGCATCAAAATTTCCTGCGGCGCTTATTAAATCTGCAGAATTCCAGGCTCACCTCAGACCTACTGAATCAGAACCTCTATGTCCATTAGCACTCTAGATTTAGTAAGACATTCAAAATTCTGGGGAAACTGAGAAGACTTAGCATTCAAAATTCTGCATTTAACTGCTTGGTGGACATGAGTGGATCATCTGCTCTCTCAATCCCCTCAGGCAAGCCTCAGGTCGCAGACAGATGTGCTAGGGTGAAACGAGCACTGAGACACTGCTGCAACTGGCAGGCTTCCTGAGGGATGAAATCAAAAAGCACCAAGTCCTGTTAGGTATAGGGGAACTGAAGTGTTCTGGCCTTATTGAAATAAACTTTTAGCTGAGAAAGTTTAGGGAAGAGGCTATTAGGAGGTTAGAGACTGTTATGATACATTTATCATAATAAAATGGCCACCCCACTGGGAAGGTAGACTTAGCAGATCCTTCTTAACTGTGTCCTACTTGCAGGGGTTAACAGGTCTCTGTACCTGTCTCTGCAGCAGGCCAGAAGGAGCGAACTGGCAGAATGTGGGCTCTCCTCATCCCACCTAGAGATCAACTGCCTTAAACTTTTCAGCTACCACTCTTATTCTGGTTTCTACACAGTTATTAAAGGTGACCTGATGGTCTACTGTATTTGGTTCGAACTTTTGCTTTCATTGCAGAACCCTTAGAAGTTCTATATAATGGTGTTATGGGGTGAACTGTTTCCCCAAAAGAGATATGCTGGGGGCTTCCTAGGTGGCACAGTGGTTAAGAATCCGCCTGCCAATGCAGACAACATGGGTTTGATCCCTGCTCCAGGAAGATCCCATATGCCGCGGAGCAACTAAGCCCGTGCGCCACAACTATTGAGCCTGCGCTTTAGAGCCCGTGAACCACAACTATTGAGCTCATGTGCCGCAACTACTGAAGCTCATGTGCCTAGAGCCCGTGCTCCACAACAAGAGAAGCCACGGCAATGAGGAGCCCGTGCACCACAACGAAGAGTAGCCCCCACTCGCCGCAACTAAAGAAAGCTTGCGCACAGCAAAAGAAGACCCAACACAGCCAATAAAATAAATAAATAAATAAATTTATATTAAAAAAAAAGATATGCTGAATGAAGTCTTAACCTCTAGTAACTGTGATCTGCTCTTATTCAGAAAGAGTCTTTGTAGATGTAATCATCTTAAACTGAGGTCATCAGGATGGTCCTAATCCAATATAACTGGTGTCCTTTTTTAAAACAACGATGTAAAGAAGACACACAGAGGGAATGCCACCGATGAAGAGGCAGAGTTTTAGCTGCAAGCCAAGGTCTACAGCCACCACTGAAGGTACAAAGGGGCCAGGAAGGATTCTCCCCAAAGCCTTGGAGGAGAATGACCTGACAGACACCCTGATTTTAGACTCCAGCCACCAGAACTTTGAGAGAATAAATTTCTGGTTTTTTGTTTTTGTTTTTTTTTTTGGCCATACTGCACGGCCTGTGGGATCCTAGTTTCCCGACCAGGGATTGAACACGTGCCCTGGCAGTGAAAGCGCCGTGTCCGAACCACTGGACCACCAGGGAATCCCCAAATTTCTGATGTTTTAAGTTGCCCAGTTTGTGGCACTTTGTTATGGGAAACTAGTCCTCGGAAAGTAATGCACATGGTTTCCCTAGCAATTTTGGATTTTTTCCAAGTTACTTGGCATACCATTTATTCCACTGTTTCCTGAGGGCACTGCATTCTCATCTCCTTGACTCTCGTTTGGTAGAGAAGGAACTTCTACAGCAGTTCTGAGAGCCTGGTTCTCATGCTTTTCTTGATTCTGGAATTCGGTAGGATCACATACTTTTAGCTCTGAATGATCCTGCTACAAATTTTAAAAGGAAATAAATGATTTAAATAACAAATAAGAAGTAATCATATTTGAAAATTGCTAAGAGTGCACCTGAAAAGTTCTCATCTAAAGAAAAAAACTAACTATGTGAGGTGATGGATGTTAACTAGACTTATTGTATATATTGTAAAATGATCACCACAAACACTGAATCATTACATTGTACACCTGAAACTGATATGTGCCAATTATACCTCAATTTAAGAACAAATCATTAAAAACATTGCTTATCATCAGACATAACGAAAGAAAAAAGCAATCACTGCCTTCCACAGACAGGCACTACACTGAGGGGAAAAGGAGTTACAGGAAGAAAAGCAGGAGACTAAGCTTTTCCTGAGCAGCAGATTTGGTTCTCTGCCTCACCAAATGTCACGAGAACGTACACTGGGGAATAGGAGAGACTAGGGACCACTGGAAGGCATACATGGCAGAGGTAGCTCTCCCAGGGAGGAGAAACTAACACTGAGAGACCTTGACAGGCTAACGACGAAGGGACTACCCAAAGCTAGAAAATAAAAATTTAGGACTGTCTTGTAAAAGTTACATTTGAATGAAAGGATAATAAAATCAGAGTCCTCTCAGAGCAAGTGCGAGAAGCCCCTGGAATCACACGACCACACTGCTCAAAGACTAAGCACAGCTGATCACCAGGCTTGGGACAAGTTAGGAAGGAGGAAAAAAAAATATTTGAGGACTTCCCTGGTGGCGCAGTGGTAAAGAATCCGCCTGCCAATGCAGGGGACGCGGGTTCGAGCCCTGCCCTGGGAAGATTCCACATGCCACGGAGCAACTAAGCCCGTGCGCCACAAATATTGAGCCTGTGCTCTAGAGCCCGTGAGCCACAACTACTGAGCCCATGTGCTGCAACTATTGAAGCCCACACACCTAGGGCCCGTGCTCCACAACAAGAGAAGCCACTACAACGAGGAGCCTGCGCACCACAATGAAGAGTAGCCCCTGCTCGCAGCAACTAGAGAAAGCCCGTGTGCAGCAACGAAGACCCAATGCAGCCACTAAATAAATTAAATTAAAAAAAAAAAAATTTGATGTTGGTATCTCTTTCCTTCTTACTTACTACATCTCACTTAAGTAAACAGTCAATGCATGTTCATATTATTCAACAAACATTTACTTTGTGCTTAATCCTTACTAAGTGCTTCCCGAGTGCCGGTGCCTAGGGTGTGATGATGAGGACAGACTTGGGTCTGTGCTTTCGCAGAGCTCACAGCAGTGTTTGCCACCACCCGATATCATAAGGGAATTAAGATAAAGCTCCCTAATAACATACCAGTTTGGGCACAGGTGGTAGCTTATTTTTAGTTTGCATACTTCTATTCACCTGGGAGTCAGGGCGCGTGTGGACAGTCCTGCGTCTTCTCCTCGTTTTGGTGACATGGCCAACTGGCTCCCTCCCAGCTTGTTCCTGGCTGCCAATCTGTACTTCAGTCTCATCACAAGAGGATGCAGAAGTCTGAATTTCATCCTGAAAAAGAGAGACATTAATCTGCCGTGTCCCGTGTATAGAGTTACAATGCTCAGGAAGAATCAGAATTTAAACTGAATAAAAAACATATATTACATATGCAAGAGATAATTTTAAAACTCTCCAGCACTAAATTATAGGCAAGGACAAGAATTATAGAGTATTCAGAAAGAGACCATCACACTTAACAATCCAAGCTAAAAAACTAGGCTAGCAAAGCATTCAAAGGTATCTTAGTGTGTGTAAATAAGCAAATTATTTTGGGGGGCGGGGGGCCATGCTGCAAGGCTAGTGAGAGCTTCGTTCCTTGACCAAGGATCGAACCCGGGCCCATGGCAGTGAAAGCACCAAGTCTTAACCACTGGACCGCCAGGGAATTCCCACCAATTATTAAAAGTACGTGAATTTATTAAATATATACTATGTGCTAGGCAGTATGCTATAACTAACAACAATTACAGCTAATATCATAACTGTACGGGGCTACGTATTCACGTGGATTAGCTCATTTATGCCTCAAAGCCTATGAGACAAATATTAACTGCAGTTCACAGACAGGGAAACAGGCTTAGAAAGCCCAAAGTAACTTGCTACAGGTCACCGTTAAGGATTAAGGGAAGAAGGGCACGTGCACTATGATAACCTAGAAGTAAAGAGCTATATCATCAAAACAGTGTGGCACAGGTACCAGAATAGCCCGAACAGACCTGCTTATAGGAGAAATCATCGTGTGACAAAGGTTGCACCTCATGTTAGTGGGGGATGGCTGGAGTCACTACTCAACGCATGATGCCGAGAAAACTGATTAACTGTGCTTTTCATGGTTTTGGTGAGGGGGTGGGCAATGAAACTTGATCGTTTTCTCACACCAAAATGAAATCTGAATGGATTAAAGATTTACATGTAAAATATGAAACTACAAAAGCACTAGGGAAAAACAGCTGAATTATATCATCACTGAATGTGAGGAAGGCATTAGGTATGTTAGTTTACCTAGAGACTATAAAAGAGACACTAGATTTGTTGGTGGTGTTTTTGTAGCTTTTTAAACGTAAATTCTAATTTTTTTTTTAAATAAACGAATACATACATATGGTTAAAATAATAAAATACTAAAGAGATTATAATGAAAAATAATTGGTTCTCTGCCCTACCCTCCCTATTTCTAGGGTTGGATGTACAGTGGTTACTTGCCTATCACTAATGATTTGCTGATGGGATATTCATTTGTATTTTCAATAACTATTTTCAGTGCCTATCATGTCCTAAGATTTAGTTCATTTGTACCACTCTCATCTCCCCATCTCCTTCCTAACAGAATTATACCATTTATTCACTCTATTACCTTTGCAGCTTTAAACATACCTAAACCTCTATTTCTTGTTCCATGGCTGCACATATCCTGTAAACTGCAGATATTAGCATCCTTATACTTTCCTTCACCTCCTGTCCTTATCTCAACTTCTGTCATCTATTCTCTTTAAGTTGTTAACATTTATAGCTTGTTATGTAACCTTAATTGAATTGTCTGTGTAGCTTGATTCAAGAGTTGATAATTAAATAGGTTATTGTAAGACATTTTTTAAGGCTTTCATTTGTTTTCTGTATAATGTTTCCTTTAGGGTCATCTTCCTTACAAAGAAACTTTCCAGTATTTTAGATGGTAGTAGACATGGTACTATGTGTGTAGAAGTAGGGGGTAGACTGCTTCGTATCCTGACTTTTCAGTCCATTTCACTATGGTGACTGAACCCCACCCTCTGAGAGTTAATTTAAGTCGCTGGGGATTTGGTGAGGCCTAAATATCAGTGTTCTTTAAAAAGCTCCACAAATGATTCTCCCACACATCCTAGTTTGAGAACCACAATATAAAATAAATGCTTTGGTTGTAACAGAACAAGCAGGCTTAGAGAATGGAAGGTTTTTAGACAAAGGTGAAATATTACAAAGGTAGACTAGTTCTAAATGATCTAAGATCCAAGGTACACCCAAAGAAAGGGATGGCTAATGAAGACTGGAAAAGAAAGTCACAAGACTTAAGGAATAGGGAGGCAAGGGTAGTAAAGGACATCCAGATGGACCTTTGAATTCACCCAAAGTAAGGTCAGGACAGGAGATGAGAGCAAGACAATGAGACAGGGACTTCCCTGTTGGTCCAGTGGTAAAGAATCTATCTTGCAATGCAGAGCACATGGGTTCAATCTCTGGTTGGGGAACTAAGATCCCACATGCTGAGGGGCAACTAAGCCCCTGCACCACAAATACAGAGCCCACACGCTCTGGAGCATATGTACCACAACTAGAGAGAGAAAACACACATGCAACCACTAGAGAGAAGCCCACATGCCACAATTAGAGAAGAGAAAACCCGCACTCCACAACTAGAGAGAAGCCCATGCACCACAATGAAAGATCCCGCGTGCTACAACAAAGATCCGACGAGCCAAAAAATACAAACTAAATAAATTTAAAAAAAAAGAAAAAGACAATAAGACAGTGAACACTGGAAAGCAACCAGGAAGTCAAGAGATGAGAATTGGTGAGCAGGAACTCAAAGAAGAAGGGATATTTACGTGAGAGTAGAAAGATGCTATCTGAATCCCACTTTCCAACTTCCTGGATAATCATGAAGAAGAAGAAAGGAAAAAGAAGAAACGGTTCTCACTATAGAAGTGGAACCCTCAGGTTACACAGATTGCTGGAGAGAAACTTTAAGGTACTTATTGTCCCTTTACCCCCATTTACACAGTACAGAACAGATCCTATAATTGTTAGCACGACTCCCAGAGATGTCTTGTTTGCTTGTTTTTTGAGATGTCTTGTTTTAACCCCACAAACCTTAGCCAGGGTATGTTAGACTGGCAGGCCAACAGGGATCAGGGAGGATGTGTTCATTCCTGAATGCACCATGATGTACCTGGAAAGACTTGTGTAAGCCCAAGACTGAAGAGGCACACCTGGTTCTGAGAGTCCCCAGCACCGTCAGACTAACCTACATACAAAGCTGCTCCAACTCATATAGTTAAGGCTGAGCTACAGAGGGAGGACAAGGCATCCAGAAGGTCATGCCCACTTAGATGTGACCCACACGTGCACTTCCCTAGGTGACGATTTGGAGATCTGGAAACTTACCCATCTGTCTGTCCTTGGTGACATTACTGATCTCTTTGCCATGTATCTGGACTGTGCCGACTCCTGCAGCTTTAGATAAATAAACTCTTTGTCTATGTCAGTTTGTTCCACCAACCTAAGCTCACTATTGACAGATTCACCACTTAGGAATTCTATAGCTGACCAAATTTTTGTGTGTGTGTTTTTTTTTTGTTGGCACACGGGCTTAGTTGCTCCGCGGCATGTGGGATCTTCCTGGAGCTGGGATCAAACCCGTGACCTCTGCATTGGCAGGCGGATTCTTAACCACTGCGCCACCTAGGAAGCCCCTGACCAAATTTTGATTATCATCCTGCTCTTGTGAAAGTTTTTCAAAATGGAATGGCTCTTGAGATGCTGAATTTGAAATACGATAGATTATTTTAAATTTCATCTATCAATTACGACCCAAAGTAAAATCTCAATTTCAGATGGCACTACAATCATGTATCCCTAACCATGAAAAAATTTAATTAATTAAAATATATATAATGATTTAGTTGATACAGATGCTTAAAGGACTTCAAAATCAATTTCGTTGTCTATTTTATGTTAATTAAAATCAAAAAGAATTTTGAATACTGAAAGTTTTTAAATGTTTATAATCTGGAATATGGAGAATGAGAGAGACTATAAAGACAGACAGAAGGAATTCAGATGCTCAGTTCATGTTTATGTTTACCTTCACTTCAAGATACACATAATGGATGCTCTCCAAGGCCCCGTTCCTTAAGGGCTTTCAACATTTTCCTGTATTTCAAGTTAAGAATGAAGCATTCATTTGGGTGCTGAGCCTTGTCAGAACTCTGGTGTGGGTCCGAAGCGGCCATGGTTTATAGTTTACCACAGCTCATTTCCACAGTCCCTACTTCATTTGATTCTCACAACACTCAATTCCGCAGAACAGATGTTATTTCCATTTCAAAGACCAGGAAACTAAGAATCAACGATTTGAGTTTTTAACGGTTTTTCTGACCTTAAATCTAGTTCCCTCCCTACTCACACCATTTGGCATACATCTGGCAACTAATAATTAATCTTTGCATTTGTATGAGAACATCTTATTCAACAGATCACAGAGGCAGTTTTGCCATTTATAAGAATTATGAAAGGATTTACAATTACCAGTGACAATCTCTTTGGTAACAAATAGCATGTCAAGTCATTACCAGCTGTGTTTATCATTCATTAACTGATTGTTTTGCTATTGAATAGGTGATGAAAATGTTACTTACCTGATTCTCGTTTTCTTTTCTTGCTTCATTTTTAAGGTGGGCTTTTAAGGCTCTTAACAACTTGTCTGCCTGCAGAAAAGTTAAAGCCCTTATCAGTAGAGCCAAAAATCAAATAAGCAAGAAAGCTTCATTGAACATTTTCTCCTGTTCTTGTACTCATCAAAGGGCCTCTGGGCAGGCTGGGAGTAGGATAATCAAGATAGAATTGGTCCCTGTCTGCGCAGATTTCACAGCAGAGTGGGGATGTCGGTGAGAAAACTGGCAATTACAATGCAGTGGGGTAAATGCCAACACGAGGGAGCTCAGGTGTGGTGTAGGAACGAAGGTGGGCCGGGCCACCAAAGCCTGGATGCTAGGGTAGACTTCAGTAGGTAAGTGGACACGCTAGTTCTGAGATAACGATATGAGGTCACTAGCTGCTAAGGCTGAAGGACAAATAGGAGAGAGTGGGACATAAGGAAAAGGGTAAAGAAACAGCACGGGAAGGCAAGAATGTGTGGAGTTTGAAGAACTAAAGCGCAGTGTGGGCTGAAGCAGGGAGCTGTTGGAGGGGATGGTGAGAGCGAATGAAAGTGGGCCTGATCCTGCCAGGCTTCCTAAGCCTCTTAAGAGTATGAACTTTACCCTTGGGGCAAAGGCAGCCTGCAGAGTTTGCAGCAGGGCAGCGGGTGGCCAGTTTTGCATTACTCAGGATGATTACTCTGGCTGTACAATGTCAGGATGCATCTGGTGAGGGTAAGATGGAAGACAGGGAAGTGGCTAGGAGGCTGTTGTAGGAAACCAGAGACGACTGAGGCCTGAGCTAGAACAGGACTGAGCCCACATGGATGAATTAAAAACTTTCCTAGGAAGTAAAGTCGGTGTGAATGTGGGGCTTGAGGAACAGGGAAATTTTATTATGCCTGAGTTTGTGGCTTGGGCTGGTGAAGCATGGAGGGGTGGGGGGTAGAGGTGGTCCCTAAGATGGGGAACGCCAACGGCAGCCGCCTCGGGAGGATGGTTACAGGTCCCCAGGGGAAGGGAACTCCTTCCTCCTTCCACCACAGGAAAACTTCCCTTCCTGTTCTTTCCTGAAAGAGGAATATTAATCTGATGGGTTATGTTTTCCTGTGCTTTAAAAGATCAAGCACATGGCTGGGTTCTCTTTCCCTTCTCTTCTACCAGCCATACAGTTGAGAGCCAGAGATTTCCTTCTCAAGGGCGGCCCAGCCTCCAGGCTTGGCTCTTCTCTGCTTATACCATTTACCATCAGCCATGTGTCCAGGCAAGAGTGGCAGAGATCCTGATTTGGGTTGGGCTTCAGGGCACAGGAGAGGCTACGCTTAGGCTGTGAGTTTTACCAGAACACTCTGTGTCAAGATATCAGGCACCACACCAGCTAGCAGTAATAAAGGGATCCCCTATTTTCTGCTTGCAGTTCCTTGAACCTCTCTTGGGGCCGTCTCTGGGAAGTGGGTGACTGGCAGGGCAGAATTTAGGCATTCTTGGTTCTTCTTTTTCTCCCCTTCAGTCTCTTTACTGAGGTATGACTGACATACAAACAGCTATCAATATTTATTGCATATAAATTTTTATGTTGGGAAATCAATATATACTTGTGAACCCATCACCACTATCATAAATTTATCACCTCCAAGATTTTTTTGGTGGTAAGTGCATTTAACAAAAGATCTATCCTCTTAGCAAATTTTAAAGTATTGTTCATCATAGGCTCTATGTTGTACAGATTTCTAGAACATCTTAAAATGCCATGAAAACCTTAAACATGCGACAATGATGAAATGAGGTGCCTGTGGCAGAGCCAGGTGAGGGCATATAGCAGGTGGAATTATGGGGGAGGGGGTGATGCTCAGAAAAGCTGAGCTGGAGGCGCCGATATTAGTATCAGCACAGTTTCATGCACTCCCTCAACAAGCATTTACTGTGCTGGACACTGTTCCAGGTACTGGAGAGACAGTGGTGAGCAAAACAGACAAGGCCTCGGCCCTCCAAGAACCTCTAGAGGTAGGCTGGTGGGGAAACAGCCCATTGACCAAATAAGCAAAAATAAATGGTATGGCATCAGGTGCTATGAAGCTAAAACAGAACTGGAGGCTCAGGCTGGAGGTGGTGGAGGGTAACGAGTTAGGACGGTCAGGAAAGGCCTCTCAGAGGGGGTGACTTCTGAGCTGAGATGTGAATGAGGGAGGGGCAGTAGGTGAAGACGTGGGGGAAGAGTATTCCAGCAGAGGGAACACCAAGCCCAGAGATGGGCTGGTGAATTTGAAGGACAGAGAGAAGCCATTGTGGGGGAGCACAGTGAACACTGGGGTGAGCAGAGGGCAGGGAGACCAGAGAGGTGGCCAGAGTCTGGGTCAAGAAGAGGGTTACAGGCCACAGCAAGCAGTGTAGATTTCTTCCTCCTAACTAAAATTTTATTATAAAAATGTCAAGTCTAGGGACTTCCTTGGTGGTATAGAAGTAAAGAATTTGCCTGCTAATACAGGGGACATGGGTTTGATCCCTGGTCTAGGAAGATCCCACATGCTGCAGAGCAACTAAGCCTGAGCGCCACAGCTACTGAGCCCACACACCGCAATTACTGAAGCTCCTTGCATGCCTAGAGCCCGTGCTCTACAACAAGAGAAGCCACCGCAATGAGAAGCCCACACACAGCAATGAAGAGTAGCCCTTGCTCTCAGCAACTAGAGAAAGCTCGTGTGCAGCAACGAAGACCCAATGCAGCCACAAAACCCCCCCACAAAAAAGTCAAGTCTATAGAAAAGTCAAAATAGTCTAGTAAACACTGATACTCCTCACATAAATTCAGCAATCATTAATATCGTCTCATATTTGCTTTCTCTTTCACTAGCTTGTATTTCTTGCCAAGCTAGTTGAAAATAAGTTCCAGACATCATGATACTTTACCACTAAATACATCGGTCATATCTCCTAAAAATAAGGGGATATTTTCCTACATAACCTCTAATGCATTACCTAGGAAAAGTAATAATTTTCTAATATCCTCTGATACATAGGCTAAAATCAAATTTCCTCAATTGTCTCCAGTTTTAGCTTAAAAACATTTTTCTCCCCTCCAAATCAGGATCAAGCCAACATTCTCACATTACATTTGGAGAAGTTTGGATTTTATTTTAGGTATGAGGAAAGTCATGAGCACTGAGCAGAAAAATGACATTCTAAGTTTCAACTATTACCCAAATACCAAAAGAATACTGTTTTAAGGCAAAAGTAGAGGCAGGGAGGCCAGCAGATAGCCTTAAGCAGTGGTCAAGAGATGAGGGTGCCATGGTACAGGTTTACAGCACTGGAGATGGTGCCCAGGCCAGATTTCAGGTGTACTTGGGAGGAAGAGCTCATGTGGCTTATGGGTGTGGGCAGTTAAGGGAAGAATCAATCATTTACTGAGACAGGGAAGAGATCTTAATTGTTTTGACCTGACTATGCTGTTTACAATGCACTTAAATGCACAAGTCAGCAGATGAGAGCTCTTAACTGAAGACATGGATTTGGGGTTCATAAGTTCCAGGTGAATCTAAAGTTCTAAGAATGAATAAGATCACCAAGGGAGAAGCACAATTAGAGAAAAGAAAGCCCAGGAGAGAACCCTGCTACACTCTACATTTTGAGATTTGGTAGACGAAGAACCAGCAAAGGAGACTGGAAAGAAGCGCTAGTTTAAAAAGAAAAAAAAAAAAAAGGTGATAGTTAAGGCAGGAGAAAACTAAATATGAAAGAAGTCTAGAAAAGAAAGTGGTTTGAGCTGAAGGGAGGGTTCAATCATGCCAAATGCTGCTGATGGGCAGGTGAGGATAGAGATGGACCACAAGCTTTGCAAGGTGCAGGGCATGGCCTCAGTAACATCAATTTCAGTAAAACAGAACAGAGAAATTGGGCAGTAGATAAAGGACATGGGTCAGGAGAGGGGTTTTGTTTCTTTTTTTAAAAGATAAGGGACTTCCCTGGTAGCACAGTGGTTAAGAATCCACCTGCCAAAGCAGGGACATGGGTTTGAGCCCTGGTCCGAGAAGATCCCATGTGCCGTGGAGCAACTAAGCCCATGCACCACAATTACTGAGCCTATGCTCTAGAGCCCACGTGCCACAACTACTGAAGGCCGTGTGCCTACAGCCAGGGAGCCGCAACAAGAGAAGACACTTCAATGAGAAGCCCAAGCACCACAATAAAGTTGCCCCCGCTCACTGCAACTAGAGAAATCCTGCGCGCAGCAACGAAGACCCAATGTAGCCAATAAATAAATAAAGTAAACAAACAAACAAATAAAAGACGGGTGACATTAAGACTTGATTGTGTGGATTATGGAAATGAGCCAGCAGAGTGAGAGAAACTGATGCCTCAGAGAGGAATAGTTGCAGGAGTGTAGCCCCAGAGCGGGGAATGGCAACTCCAGCACAAACGGCAAGGCTGGCCATAGGCACAGCCTTTTACTATAACACGCAACAGGCGGATGGCAGAGGATATGGGGACAGGTGAGTCTGATGATGATAATTCTCAGCTAGATTGCATCTATTTTTCCATGACCTATGAGGCAAAGTCATCAAGTGACGGAAGGGAGCCAATCTGAGACGATATGAAATAATTGTCCTCAATAATGGGAAAATTAATGACTACTAAGGAAATATAGGAGAATCAAATAAATCATAAATTAAATTTACGGTCACATTTAAATTAAGTTCAGTCAACAAAGTTAGGTGATTTTCTCCAGCCTGGGTCAGCTGGTTAGTACAGGCAAGGATTAAGCACATAGCTGGTTTAATCAGGTTTGGAGTTTTGCCAGGTGAGGGAAGGGAACTGCAAGAAAGTGGAAAGAGCAGTCTTTGTAATCGAAGCTTGCAAGAGAGAAGAGAAAAGGGCCAGTGGCCGTAAAATAAATCTTAGTGACTCCATTTTGCCTTACCATTAAGAGTAGTGTCTCACTATTACATGTAGAAGGGATAACAACAAGGTCCTACTGTATAGCACAGGGAACTACATTCAATATCCTGTGATAAACTATAATCAAAAAGAATATGAAAAATAACACGTGTATAACTGAGTTACTTTGTTGTACAGCAGAAATTAACACATTATAAATCAACTATACATCAATAAAATTTTTTTAAAAAGAGTAATGTCTCAAAAGAAAGTTAATATTTTTTCTTCTAAATTTATTTTGAATATTATACTGGTGAAACATTTAAATCTTATTCTGTTAAGTTTTTTAAATAATCAAGTCTTGATAATTTCTTAGAGCAATTTCTTCATTTTTTTTGCTATGTACTTGGAATTTTAAAAAGGCAATTGATTTAACAAGCTCTTAAGCTGTACCAACTGTAAGTAACTTAAAACAGTTTAATTATGGAAGATTTCAAATGTGCACAATGTACATCCATGTATCTATCACCCTGTTTCAACAGTTATCAACATTGTGCTGTTCTTCATCTAGTCCCCCCTCTTTTTCCTGGATTTTTTATAGCAGATCCCAGGCATCATAATATTTTACCTGTAAATATTTGGTATGCATTACTAAGAGGTAAGGACTTAAGAAAAAAAAAAAAAAAGCATAACCACAATACCACCATCACATGTGACAAAATTAACAATACCTTAATATAATTTAATACCTAGTCCAAGCTTAATTTTCTCCCATCATCTCAAAAGTGTCTTTTTGTAGTTGGTTATTAGAAAGCCCTGTAGAGGGACTTCCCTGGTGGCTCAATGGTTAAGAATCTGCCTGCCAATGCAGGGAATGTGGGTTCTATCCTTGGTCCGGGAAGATCCCACATGCCGTGGAGAAACTAAGCTCGTGTGGCACAACTACTGAGCTCTAGAGCCTGTGCTCTGCAGCAAGAGAAGCCACTGCAATGAGAAGCTCACGCAGGGCAATGAAGAGTAGCCCCTGCTCACGACAACTAGAGAAAGCCTGCGCGCAGCAATGAAGACCCAATGCAGCCAAAATGAATAAATTAATTTAAAAAAAGAAAGAAAGCCTCGTAGAGCCAAATTTGTCTGGGAAATAGTACCTCTAATATATTTATCGACACCTACTATGTACCAGATACTGTATGCTAGGCAAGCAACAGGGTCTGTAGTGACAAGAAATACTGTACTACTCCACTTATATGAAGACAGGTGATTAAATGGATACTTGAGATCAGGTTCCTCAAGAGACAGTGATAGATGGGACTTTCAGAAAAAGATCGAACTTGCAATAGCTCTTCAGAGATCCAAAAGGTTGCGGGGCCTTAATGTTAGCCAGAGCTCCGAACTCAAGTAGGAAACCTCCACAATAACTCTTGACAAAGGAGCTACCCTCTAGTGCATTATTCTAGCATTGCCAAGAAGCAGTTGTAAACAGTAGTTCTGAATAATCATCCAACACCTCCCAAATAAAATGTACTGCATTCAGTGCTGTAAAGACTTCCACGGTGGATGGATGAGATCCCTGTTCAAGGAACTTAACTTTTAGTAGAGAAGAGAACATACCTACACAAATAACCAGAATGCAAGATGAAAGTGTGCAAGTGCTCAGAATAAGTACTTGAAATTATACTGCCTTAAAGGCGCAGAGGGTTCCTAGGATTACTGGGGTGGTGGACCTGTGGCCAAGGAAATGAAGAGGAGGGGACAAGGTGCCAGGTCAGTGATGACATTTCAGTCGGACTGTGAAGAGTAACTGGAAATTATTCATGCAGATAAAGAAGAGGGAGGGAGAAAGGGATTTGAAGCCAAAGGATCAAAATTAGCAAAGGCAGAAAGATGGACAAAGGTGCCCAGTGTTTAGGCATCAGTACAGTTTGGATGCTGCCTTGGATAAACAATTTCAGCCAGATTGAAGAAAAAACCAAAAAAACCCCCAAAACTAAGCGATTTAAACTAAGGAATAAAGGCTTTGTTTATGAAGTATTGAAGAGTCATTAAATACTATAGCTCAGAAATATCTCCAAAGATAGTCCTTTATCATTCAGCCCCAACAGGTGCCTGGGCACTGATTATGTTGTTAAAATCACTTTAAAACATCTGTGAGGACTGATTTAGGCATTCACTTAGTGTAAATACCACAGCGTGCAAAACAAACCTCCAGAGTATACATTAATATTATGTGGGAAAACTCCACTTAAAATATATAGAACCCCAATCCCGAATTGAACCCCCACATTTCCCCCCAAACGTTTTGCAGTCTCAGAGTCAAAGACCTCATCGGCTTTGAATAGAACACTACCACAATAGTGATCAACAGAGGAACGATCCGACTAATCAGGGCTGAGTTATAAAAACTTATCCACGGGGGAGGTCCCCTAAAAGTCATCCTTTCCTCCAGGTCATCTATTCAAGAAGCAGAAGATTTGGGGCGCTGTTACAACTTACAGAAGTGTCAGCTGTTCGCAGTTTTCCAGAAGCCAAGGCAATTATTTCCGCAACTGCCTAACAACTAATCGGTATTTAGATGCTGCGTTCCTTTAGCTTTCTGGGCCTGCATTTCCTAAGTGATGCCCAGTTAAGTATCACAGAGCACTTACTTCCAAAAAAACAAAACCAAAAAAACCCTTTTGGAGCCGGGGTCTATGTGAGCCCCCAGAAAAGTCAACCTCAACATAAGGTGAAAACCATGGCTCCCTTTCGGTTTTGCAGAGTTAGTGGGACCCTTGTGTGAACCAAATCTACCGCCCCAAGACCGGGACAGCCGCCTCAGCCCTCGGAATTCCCGCTCGGTCCCCTCCCACCGCGTCTCGTAGACACCCTATCCCACCCGCCGGCCCCGTACCCTCAGGTTAGCCCGGAGGCCCAGACTCTTCGCCAAGTTCTGCAGGTCACTGTACTTGAAGGAGTCCAGCTCCTCCAGGGAGGGGATGGTCATGGCGAACTGCAATCCAAGCGACCACGCAGAGGATCGGCCCTCCACTCCCAAAAGCGCCGCTCAAAACTCTGGCGCCACTCTAAGCGTTGACCAAACCGAATTTTATAGAGAGTTTAAATTCAGAAAGCTGCACTTCCATTGGTTGAAAATGCCTCAAAGGCGGGGTCTCCTAGTGTTGACCAATAGAAAGGCGGACTCCCTCTCCACCCAGACGCACGTTCTTCCCCATCCCTCACTGACACCAAGGCTCCAAACGGCGTGTCCAGGCAACTAGTGCGCGGCAGAGCCCCCCGGCTCACGTTGTCCAATGAAGACCCAGGAACCGAGTTTGGGGCGGGGCCTCGTGCCTCTTTGAAACGGCGGCGCCGGCTGCAGGAAAATGGCGGCCCCTCCGCGGAGGCATCGCTCCCGCTACGCAAAGCAGCCCCGGAGTGACTTTTGTGATGGCGCTAAGAAGGCGATTGATGAACCTTCTCTTACGACTTCCATGGAGTGGGACACGCAGGTGGTGAAAGGGTCTTCGCCGCTCGGCCCCGCAGGGCTGGGGCCGGAGGAGCCGCCATCCGGCTCGCGGCTGCCGTGGTGGCTGCAGCCCGAGAGGTGCGCCGTGTTCCAGTGCGCGCAGTGCCACGCCGTGCTCGCTGACTCTGTGCACCTCGCCTGGGACCTGTCGCCGTCTCTCGGAGCCATGGTCTTCTCCAGTGAGTGGGTGCGGCGTCTGGGAAGTGTTGCTGCTTATTTCCTGGGTGGCTGGGAGGAAAGCGGGATGAAAATTTGGAAGGAAATTTGGAAGTCCTTTGCCAGAGGTGGGGGGCGAATCACTTTTCATGATTTTTGTGGCGGTGATGAGTCTCTCTGGAGGGGAGAGTTTTTGCCTTTCCATGTCTCACAGGTAGTTATTCTGACCCGTGTTTGTCTTCCCAGGAGTCACAAATAATGTAGTTTTGGAGGCTCCCTTTCTAGTTGGCATTGAAGGTTCGCTCAAAGGCAGGTACGTACTGAGAGTTTCAAATCTGACTTAATGAGACTAAGAAACGTGGAACCGACTTCTACGAGGAGAAAACAGTTTATTCCTATCTTGCACTAGAGGAAAAGTCTGTTGCATATATACAGTGTATTTGAAGGATGCTCCTTTTACCTGATTGAGCCTTATACCAACTTGACGTATTAATGAAATGGAAAAGATAAATTTGTGTGTAGGTTTTAAGGTCTTTCTGAGGACCACGTCTCCCTAGTGGGTTGTCCAAGTGAAGTGAGTTTTAGAAAGTTATGTCTGGGGGACTTCCCTGGTAGTGCAGTGGTTAAGAATCCGTCTGCCAATTCAGGGGACATGGGTTCAATCCCTGGTCCCGGAAGATCCCACATGCCATGGAGCAGCTAAGCCCGTGTGCCGCAACTACTGAGCCTGTGCTCTAGAGCCCGTGTGCCACAACTACTGAAGCCTACCGTCCTAGAGTATATACTCCACAACAGGAGAAGCTGCTGCAATGAGAAACCCGCACACTGCAATGAAGAGTAGCTCCTGCTGGTGGCAACTAGCGAAAGCCCACGCGCAGCAACAAAGAACCAGTGCAGCCAAAAATAAATAAATAAAATAAATAAATTTAAAAAATAAAAAAGTTATGTCTAGTAGGGGAAGAAGGAGAAAATTACCTTTAAGTGTATGGTGAAAATCACTTACTATAAACTACAATCCTTTGACATAACTAGGGCTTATAAGTTTGCATTTAACCTGGAATTTGTAAGAAGCTATGGCAGGACTAATTCTGCTGTAACTCGGAAACCTGGGGGAAAACATAGGTTGAAAGTTATGTACTTGAATATTGCCTGGTAAACTTTGCATCTTGACTCTACTGTGATTTACAAGTAACAAACACAGTACTCAGTGAATTCAGTAGTACAAAGCTACTCGATTTTCGGTGTTGGTTTTAACAGCAAGACAATTCATCCTGACCACAATTTGGTTCAATTTTAGGGTTAAATGGAGTGCATATAGGACTTTTTAGTTGCTGTACTCAGTAATCAGGAAGAGTTCTGCAGCTCCTCTTTCCTAACTGAAAATTACTCCCTATCCTTTCAGGAGTGTCCTCTTCCTACCCAAAGGAAGCAGAGAGGGAAGGAGTGATGGCCTGCTGGGAACTGGTTCATTTGGGGCCAGAGGCAGAAGCTCTCTGAATATCTTCTTAGAAGCGCATCTAGCTAGACCTGTGCTGCCCAGTAGTGTAACCACTAGCCATATGGTGGCTGTTGAGCACTTAAAAGGTGGTCATTCTGAATTGAAATATGCTGTGAGTGCAGAACACACACCAGATTTTGAAAACTTGGTCCAGAACATGGAATAATTTAAAAATATTGATCCTATGGGGTTTTTTGGTTTTTGGCCATGCCGTGCAGCTTGTGGGACTCTCTTCCCAGACCAGAGATCGAACCCAGGCCCAGGGCAGTGAAAGTGCTGAGTCTTAACCACTGGACCCCCAGAGAATTCTCTTCATTACGTGCTGAAATGATGTTTTTGTTATTTGTTTAGAGGGATGAATGGATTTAGAAGATACAGGATTCCCTTAACTCAGGGAGAGGCAAGCAAAAGAGACGGGGTCCCGCTGTGTTGCCCAGGCTGGAGTGCAGTGGCTAGTCACAGGCGCGATCCCACTACTGATCAGCATGGGAGTTTTGACCTGCTCCATCTCTGACCTGGGCCAGTTCACCCCTCCTTAGGCAACCCGGTGGTCCCCCGCTCCCGGGAGGTCACCATATTGATGCCGAACTTAGTGCGGACACCTGATCGGCATAGTGCACTGCAGCCCAGAACTCCTGGGCTCAAGTGATCCTCCTGCCTCAGCCTCTCAAGTAGCTGGGACTACAGGCGTGCGCCATCGCACCCGGCTGAAATGATGTTTTTGAATATTGGGTAGCATAAAATATATTAAAACTAATTTCACCTTTTTTTACTTTTTTTTTTTTTTTAGCAACGCTAATAGGAGATGTAAAATTACTTATATGGCTTTCATTCTTAATAGACAATACAGATCTAGATGGTTTATAAAACACTGGAGAGAAAGTTCCATGTGTTTGTATGGTTTTGTAATAAGGAGAGCCATGGGACTCAGCCGGAAGAGATTTATTGTCAGGAATTGGCTCACTTGATTATGGAGGGTGAGAAGTCCCAAGAGTCATGGTTGACAGACTGGAGACACTGGAGGGCCAAAGGTTTAGTTCTGGTCCAAGTCCACAGGCCTGAGACCCATGAGCCAAAGGTATAAGTTCCAGTCCAAAAGCCAACAGGCTCCAGACCCAGGAAGAGCTGACATTTTAGTTCAAGTTCAAACACAGGAAAAAAAGATCAATGTCACAGCTCAAGGTCAGGCAAGAGGAGGTCCCCTGCATTCATGAGCAGGTCAGCCTTTTTGTTCTATTCAGGTCTTCAGCTGATTAGATGAGGATCACCCACGATAAGGAGGGCAAACTGCTTTACTGAGTCTGTGGATTCAAATATTACTCTCATTCAAAAATATACTCATAAACACATTGAGAATAACGTTAGACCACATAACTGGGCACGCTTTGGCTCAGTCAAGCTGATACATAAATTTAATCATTACTTGCTAAGTTGGCATCCATGCATCTCCTAAAACCATAAATAATCTCCAAGTAAAGACAATAACAAGGTCGTAATTCTTCGTAATGTGTTACAACTATCCTGCATACAACAAAAAACGCACTAAACCCTCCCGGAGAAAAAGAGGTAAAGTCCTTAAGCAACATTTACTTTTCTTCTTGATATCTCATAGCTTAAATACTATGATGTAAAATTAATACTTAAATACTATAATAAAAAGGCAGTACATCTTATGTTACATAAGGGAAAAGAAAGGGAAGAAAAGATAAACATACATGTACACATAAACATTCATAACAAAATGAGATATTCATGGCAACTGCATTCCTCATTTCTGTAACTGGTCACATGGTCATAGCTGGTATTTATAACTACCCTCTTCCACTACCGATTCTGTATTCCTTTTGCCTTCAGTGAGCACCCAGATGATCATAGTTCCTTACCTGGTGTGGTGATGTGCACCTTCATTCCTGGGCTGTTAGCAGACTCATATTCAATGAAATATTTGTTACATATTACATGCTAAGTATAATTTTGCGATCTCTTTACATTTTGCTCTGTGCCATTTATTAGTTTCTACAAGACGTTTGTCTATGGGTACTGTGGTTTGTCTGATTAACTCATACACAGGAATTCATAAAAATTAATGCAACTTTATTTCATGGCTTGCTTTGTGGTAATATATTCACAAAAATACAGTACTGCGTGTACAATACATACAGCACTTCATTTACCAGCATATTTAGTATATTTTGTTGCTTGGTCTTCTTTAGGAATCTGTTTATTTTTAGCCATGCAATTATTATACTTTATTAGTACTATTTTATTTTATACAAATAACTTTTTCCCTTACCAAACCACTCTAAATTGCTTTCAGTACAGGAATGATGAAACAGTTAATTTTTTCTTACATTTTTTGTAATATTTGGATTTGTCTTATATGCCAGCAAATAAGTTAAGTGGCTTACCCAAATGGTGTAACTAGAACTAAAATCCACATTTCCTGATTCCTCATCCAATAATCTTTCAGAGGATAAAGGAAAATAAAATAGACAGCTTGCTAGGAGAATGTAGCTTATTTTCTTTCTTTTGCATTTTTTTTTTTAATTATTTTTTTGGGGGTACACCAAGTTCAATCATCTGTTTTTATACACATATCCCCGTATTCCCTCCCTCCCTCAACTCCCCCCCCACCCTCCCTCGAGTGCCCCCCACCCTCCCCGTCCCAGTCCTCTAAGGCATCTTCCATCCTTGAGTTGGACTCCGTTTGTTATACAACAACTTCCCACTGGCTATCTGTTTTACAGTTGGTACTATATATATGTCTGTACTACTCTCTCGCTTCATCTCAGCTTCTTTTACATTTTATCTGGGTAATTTTTAATTTTTCGTTATATCTGCAAAAAAAAACCTGATTTGAGTTCTATTAATAAATTGCTTATTAGTAAGCCCTAATCAACTTGATTATTTTACTTTAACTGGAAATTGGCTTAATGGTAGCTAATTTATATGGTCATGTGTAGTTTTATATGTTTGAAAGTTAATCTGATTAGTTAGCTCTTTTTCTGCTTTTCAGATATAAATTATTTTAGTGAAGTGACAGTTATATATCATATGATTGCTTTTGTGGCCAGAATCCTCAGGGTATCTGTTATGTGGGGTGTAATTATCTGAGTTAACCTTTCTTGAATGTGACATTTCCTCAGTCTCATTCCTGTTAGAGCCTAGTGTTTAGGAATGAGTCTATAACATGAGTTATTTTGTATTCTCTGATTTTCTTCACCCATATCCTGTTTTTCCCCCCAGCACTTACAACCTTTTATTCTGTAGTTCCTGTGAGATTCCCATTGGTTTCCATCTGTATTCTACCCATGCTGCCCTGGCTGCCTTGAGAGGTCACTTCTGCCTTTCTAGTGACAAAATGGTGTGGTAAGTAGACTTAGATATTCTTTATCAAATAAATTTTAGCACATCGTGCAGCAAAGGCAGAATGTTTGTACCAGAAAAGACCTTAAAGCCAGGTACTGTTTCCTACAAAAAAGATGGCAGTGGGACCAAAGTGTAACCGTACAACATCATGATCATTTGAGATGTCTCATAATCATGCCTGTGTTAATAGTCATACTGTGGAGTAACTGAGAGGACATTCTTTCATTCCAGGAACTTTTGGAAGGTAAGTTTTTGCAAAATAATGCTGTAGTAGACACTTTTGGGGTTTGTTTCCAGCTCCTGTCTCCCTCCCATAGTGCGGGACCTTGTGGTCATGTTTGTATCCTGTGTGATACCACTCCTAGGTGATGGGATTAGGAATCGACCTGACCTAAGCTAAGCCAATCAGGCTTTCTACCCTAAGAATTTGAAATAAATACCAGAGACATTGGTTATCTGTAGATGGAACTGGTGCTGAAGTTGGGAAGTGAAAGCTCTAGGTTTAGGATAGATATTTTCTATGTTTTGCATGTAAAATGCAGAGAAATTTTGCCTGCAGAAAAAGAATGAAGCAGATACACAAAGAAAAGTAAAAAATAATGACCATGTGGCCCCATAAAGTCAGAAGAAGTTCCCTTTTGCTTGTTCTACTTAAGCTTTTCTGTTATTACAACAAACTGAAACATCCATCAAAGTCTTAATCATTAGAAACAAAAATAGCCATTGATGACCTAGTTTGTGTCAGGTATTATACTATGCTTACCTCACTGAGTTCTTAATGTAAGAAAACTGGGGCTTGGAAATGTGGAGGAGTTGAGATTGGAGTCCATGTCTTAACTCCAAAGCTTAATTTCTTTTCTTTTTTTTTTTTTTAATTTTTATTTTTATTTATTTATTTATTTTTGGGGGGGGTACACCAGGTTCAATCATCTGTTTTTATACACATATCCCCGTATTCCCTTCCTTCCTTGACTCCCCCCCCAAAGCTTAATTTCCATTCATAAAATAGGAAGTTTCTTTTTTCTCATTTAATGGGCTTAGATAGGTGTTTCTAGCTGAGTTATGGATGACAGAGCAATAAAACTTATAAATAGGGGACTTCCCTGGTGGTCCACTGGTTAAGACTCCACAAAAACAAACAAATAACTTTAAAAATAAAGCCCATCCTTCACCATGAGATTGTTCAGTGTGCATTAGGTATGCTGTTTGTTCTTCAATGCCGATTTTCTTCTTTTTTCTTTTTAATATTTATTTGTGTAGGCTTTATTTGGCTGCGCTGGGTCTTACTTGCAGCACGAGGATTGTTACAGCATGCAGGATCTTTAGTTGTGGCATGCGGGATTTAGTTTCCTGACCAGGGATCGAACCTGGTCCCCCTGCATTGGAGTCTTAACTGCTGGACCACCAGGGAAGTCCCTCAGTGCTGATTTTCAACAGGAAATATGTACTTGAGATGGATTGATATTTTACTTTCAATTTCTAGTTCATTTAAATAATTTCTGTTTAGAATTAAGTCTAAAGAAATGAGGAAAAGTATCTCTAAATGTGTGCTATCAGTAACCTTGAATCTTTTTTAGAAAGTTTTAAGTAACTATTCCAGCAAACCTGTAATTGAATTTTTGCTTAGAGAAATAAGCTTTTAGTAACAAAAAATTTTAATATAAATTTGAAAAACATTATGGGATTTTAAGTAATTTCTTAATCTTTAAAATGAGCTGGACTCAAATGTCAGTATATTCTTTTTGATTAAGCAGAAATTAGCAAAGTATAGGTAGCATGAGCCTGGGAATATGATAAATCTATGTCTGTGTGTAACAGAATGAATTTGGTTGCTTATTGCAGAAAACCAGAGAGTGGGTTTAACAAGTACCAGGTGGGGCAGTTGGCCACTCCATGATTGTTCTAGTGGCTTAGCCATGACAGGGCTTTGGGTCAGGATTTCTGGTTCTCTTGGCCTTTTCCTCTTGGATGCTGCAAGTATAAGCATTATATCCATAAATAGTAGCATCCAAAACTAGAAGGAAAAGGATATGGCAAGTTTGGGAACACAGGGAATGGTCTCCTTTTATCAGCAAAAACTTCCTTATCATTGGCAGAACTATGTCACATGATTGCCTTAAGCTGGGAAAGCAAATATGTGACAGTAGGGAGTAAGATTGCCACATTTGGCCTAGAACAGTTATGATTCATCTTTTAGCACTGGGCACACTGCTGCCCTAAACAAAATCTGGGTTCTGTTAACTAGAAAGACTTGAGGAATGACTGTGGGGTAGGCAACCAACAGTATTTGTCACAGTTGTGGTTACTTTTCTTCTAACTGCTACACAGTCTACTGATAGAGTGTGAGGCTTATATTCATCACAGTTATTCATATGACCCTGGTTTCTTGTCTTTAGTTTGTCCTAGGATAATTTTAACTCATGTGTTCTGGGCCAGCAAGGGGTGAGATGAGGCACAGGGTCTCTCTGAAGGCTTATTGAGAATGTTTTTTCTACAAAATATATTATGAATTTTGAAATGGAACTCAGCAAGAAGGCAGTCTTTGCTTGACAGATATTGCAAGTTTGGTTCCTTGATAATTATGACTGGTATGGTATTAATATTTTCTCTATTTTCTATCTAGCTACCTCTTAAAAACAAAAGCCATAGTGAACGCATCTGAGATGGATATTCACAACATAGCTCTCCCAGAAAAGGTTGCAGAGGTAAAGTTTTATGATTGTTGTGTTTCCTTTAATATAGACAATTTCTGATAATTTGTACCCATGAATTTAGGGGCAATGAAATGGTGAATACTCCAATAATTCTTTATACTTGGTTTGGCATTCCTTATTGAATTTGTGATACGAAGCAAAATAGTAAAGCTATATTGTCAAGTCTGGTTCAGGAGGTGAACAACTGCTGAGCTCCACATTCCTATTCCTCCTCATAGGTCTTTCCTCTTTACAAACACCTTATGCTTAGATAGCTTGGAGGAAAAAGAGTGCTGAAACCATCATTAAGAATTCTTATTCAAAAAAAAAAGAATTCTTATTCAAATAGGTTTTACTAGTGTTCCATGGTTTTGAGTTGAAGAAGCAACTTTGTTTCAGTAGCTTGCTGGCTCATTTTGAGTGGAAATTAGGGTATAACTTTACTACCATCAGAAGAACAACCTTAGAATTTACTGTTGGTTTTGTTTTTAGCACCGTTAATAGTTTTATTCCTTGGTAATTACACATTTAGTAACCAGGACATTTATTTTTCAAATAATTTAGGACGGGGGAACAGTGATTTCTTTTTTTCTTTTTTTGCATAATTAATTAAGCTCATGAAACCATATTCTAAGCCAGGAATTGGCAAACTTTTTCTGTAAAGGACCAGACGACAAATATCTTAAGCTAGACCATTCAGTCTCTACTAATCAACTCTGCTATTGTAGTGCAAAAGCAGCCATAGACAATATATAAACACATGAATATAGCTTTGTTGCAATAAAACTTTATTAAAACAAATGGGCAGCAGGCTATCCTGCAGTCCATAGTTTGCCAACCCTTGCTTTGAGCAACTAAGTTGATAAGCAGGGTCAGTAAATACTGTGATTAGAAATAATTCATATGAGAGAGAACTTCTGGAGTGGTGGCCCAAGAAGCTCCATGGACCCCTCCCCAAAACAGCCATAACCAAAGAAAGTTATAAAGAAAACAGCCATCTTAAGTCTGTGAAAATTTTCCTCAAGGCTTAAAGCAAATGAAGAGATATTTATTGAAGAAAATCTACTAAACCTTGGTAACAGCAGTGAAAACCTGTGGGATTTGAGCCACAACCTGTTCCCTTCCTCCCTTACCCCTCCAGCTCAGAGGGAGGGAGGCTCCATCTGGGCAGATGTAGCCAAGAACACAGGGATCCTTTTCCCCTAGCTCTCAGTTTAGGGCTGTGGTATCTTCCCAGGGGGAGCAGGCTACCAGCATTTCTCAACCAGAAGTTCTCTAGGCAAGAACAGCCATTTGTAGAGTGCAAGTTCTGCCACAGGCCCAGTAGGCTAAGAGTACTAGGAACCTGACAAGAACAGGGAAGCAGATACAGGGAATGGACTGGAGAACTCGAGGTATGGGAGGGGGCGGGGGGTGAAGGGGAAACTGAGAAGAAGCGGGAGAGTAGTACAGACATATATATACTACCAACTGTAAAATAGTCAGTGGGAAGTTGTTGTATAACAAAGGGAGTCCAACTCGAGGATGGAAGATGCCTTAGAGGACTGGGGCAGGGAGGGTGGGGGGGAATCGAGGTGGGGGCGTCAAGGAAGGGAGGGAATATGGGGATATGTGTATAAAAACAGTTGATTGAACCTGGTGTACCCCCCAAAAAAATAAAATAAAAAAAAAATAAAAAAAAAAAAAAGTATTATCCTCCCAGCATTTAAAACTCTTTACCACATTCCTCATTGTTCTTCTCCAAGCAGTAAGTGCCTGGAACATAGTGGAAGATCAATTGTCTATTGGTTGAATGAATAAATTAATGCTCTCTCTCTCAAAAAAAAAAAAAAAAAGAGTACTAGGAACCCATTCACCTTTGCCCCAGCTTGCTTGTAGGGCAGAGGCTTCATGCTGACGGAGGCAAGCAGAGACCAGAAGCTACTGCGTCTGCCCAGCATCCTGCTGGTAAAGCAGGGGTGTTGTTCTGAGAGATACTACCAGACCCCAGCTTGGGAGCCCATATTAAGAGGTAGATGGTTAAAAAAAAAGAGCTCTGAAGCTCTCCCAAGGGAACTAACTTTATTTGGAACAGAGTGTGGGGGTATTCAAGTCTTGCTGCCCAGAATAATGGAGATTTTGGTGGTGAGCAGTTAAGAGGAAGCTGGTAGTCCATGTGAACAAGCTAAACCATAGACAAGTTAGAAATGTATAAGAGAAAATCAGGGAAATAGACAGCTAAGGAGAGCCCTCCTGGGGTTGGAACAAAAAAAAAAGACTGGCCTTAAACACTGCCCCCTACAAATGGGTCTGATTTTAATTAGATTAGAGCAATTTATGTCCCAGGGCACTGTCAAAATAGAATGGTCAGCCAGAAATTAGTGAAGGCTAATAGTGATATCAACAAAGGCAGCCAGTTTACACAGGGCTCAGGGAAAGAGAGAGGAAAAGAAGGCCCTGCTAAATCTACTGTCATCCCAGGGTGACTGCCCAAGGCTGTGTCCTCTGAGGAGTGACATCAGAGGCTGCACACTGTGAGGGAAATAGACATCAATAACACAGTCAAGCCAGCTACTAAACAGGTAAGCAAAAAACAACCACGACAAGCCAGGAGATGCATTAGGCGAAGGTAGGGGTGTGTGGAGTATCCCGAATTGCTTTGTTATCTAAAATGTCTGGTTTTCAATAAAAATTAGGAGACGTACAAAGAAAAGTATGAACCATACAAAGGATAAAATACAGGCATCAGAAACTGTTCGATCCTCTTTCGGGGATGGTACCTAGAGGCATTCAGGATGTTTCAGCATTTGACATACTGTCGTAGGCTGTCCTGCAATACAGCCTGTAACAAAACCAGGCTGTCCTTAACCCCTGGTAATAAAATTGTTTACCTTTATACCAAGAAAGTTGGGAAAGCACTAAAGTCTGCATGTGGCATGTGCCCAGGCTGACCCTGAGGAGTTGGTGCTGTGAGACCTAAAATTCTTATGAGGTGGTTTAAAACGAAAAAACATGTCAGCCAGGCCCATGTGGCTAAATGTGTCTGTGACAGGATCAAGCATGCTTTCCTTATTGAGGAGCAGATAATCATTGTGAAAGTCTTGAAAGCACAAGCACAGAATCAGAAAGTTAAATGAAAAAATGAAGCTTTTTTGAGTAATGAAAACAAAACAAAAAAAAAACCGAAAAGAAACTTTGAAAAGGCCCAGATATTGGGACTCAGCAGACAAACCCTTCAAAGCAGCAATTAAAAATATGTGGAAAAGACTAAAGGAAACCATGCTTAAAGAAGTAAAGGAAGGTGTGATAACAGTGTCTGATCAAATAGAGGATATCCCTAAAAGAGATTGAAATCATTTAAACAAACAAAAAAATGAAATACACCTAAATGAAAATCCTGGAGTTGAAAAGTACAATAAATAACTGAAATGAAAAATTCACTAGAGGGGCTCAACAGCATATTTAAATTGGCCAAAGAATCAGTGAACTTGGAGATAGATTGATGAGATTTGCAATCTGAAGAAGAGAGAAAAAAAATGAAGAAAAATTAACTGAGCCTAAGAGACCTGTTGGACACCATCAAGCATACCTAAATATGCTTTGGTAATGGGAATACAAAAGGGAGCGTAAAGAGAGAAAGTAGAAAAAATGTTCAAGGAAATAATGGTTGAAAACGTCCCAAATTTGATGAAAAACAATCTATGTGTCTAAAACCTCAACAAGCCCAGGTGGGATAAATGCAGAGAGAACTATACCTCAAACTCAGGGTAAAAATGTTGAATGCTAAAGACTGAAAAAAAAAAACCTTGAAAGTAACAAAAATGATTCATTATGTCCAAGAGCACCCAAATAAGATTAATGGGCCCTAGAGTGACCTGTTTAAACAAAATTTCCTACCAGTTTTGTGTATCCTTGTATCTTGGATCATAAAAAGTAGATTTTGTGCTATGCAAATTATGTCAGAAATGGCTTTTTTTTTTTTTTAACTTCAATAGAAGACTTATCCATGATAACTTTGAGCCTGAGTACATGTTGTATACTGAGTAACACCACTAAGTTTGGTTCTAGATATAGCTATTCTAAACTGAAAAAACTATTGAAAATTAGCTACTATAAACATCTGTTTTAAACCTAACAACCAGGGACTTCCCTGGCAGTCCAGTGGTTGGGACTTCGCCTTCCAGAGCAGGGGGTGCGGGTTTGATCCCTGGTCGGGGAGCTGAGATCCCACATGCCTTGGGGCCAAGGAATCAAAACAAAGAACAGAAGCAACAGTGTAACAGATTCATAAAGACTTTTTTTTTTTTTATTTATTGGTTATGTTGGGTATTTGTTGCTGCACGTGGGCTTTCTTTAGTTGCTGCGAGCGGGAGCTCCTCTTTCCTTGTGGTGCATGTGCTTCTCAGTGCAGTGGCTTCTCTTGTTGCAGAGCACGGGCTCTAGGCACACGGGCTTCAGTAGTTGTGGCTCACAGGCTCTAGAGTGCAGGCTCAGTAGTTGTGGCTCACAGGCTCTAGAGTGCAGGCTCAGTAGTTGTGGCTCGCAGGCTTAGTTGCTCCTCAGCATGTGGGACCTTCCCAAACCAGGGATCGAACCTGTGTCGCCTACATTGGCAGGTGGATTCTTAACCACTGCGCCACCAGGGAAGTCTCCAATAAAGACTTTAAAAATAAATAAATAAATAAACCTGACAACCAGAGCTACTTTTGAAAATGATTAGCAGAATATTAAGGACACAGACATTCGTTACTTTGAACAAAGAATTAGAAAAAAAAAAATTCTTGCCACTGGAAAAAGAGGGAAAGACTGATTAATGCTTCTTTCTCCACAAGCTTTCTTATCCCACTTTATTCTCGTCTTCCTCCCCAAGTTTTGGTGTTATCACCAACTTGGTGATAAGGGCTAGGAAGGAGGGAGACCAGAATCAATGGAGCTCAGCAGTGGCTGGCCTTTTTCCACATGAAACTTCGTACCTGTCACCTTACTGTGCTCTAGGATTGCTGTATAAAGTTCTTTCAGAAATAGAACAGATGTACTTTTGAAATGTGTTGCAGTATTGCCAGCTCCCAATCACTTAGCTTAAATCTGAAGTGGCTTCTAGAACTAGCAGATTGAGAGTTAAATTTAAGATGCTCTGATAATCTATATATTTCTCTTCCCAGTTGAAAGAGAAGATAATGTTAATGCATACTCGTTTAAATTCACTCATGAAGATTCTGAAAGAAGTGACTCCTGACCAGTCCAAGCCAACAAACTGATCCAGAATCAAAGCTCGAGTGTCCTGTTCAGGCCTTATTGCTGTCTTCAACAACAGGTGCTGTTTGATCACTTCTCAAGAAAGATCAGCTTCAAAAATGGATGGGAAATGTGGTTTATTATGTTTACCTCTAGACTGAATTTTCCAAGTGATTTGTGAAGCTATTTCTAGAAGATAAGAAACTAAGGAGACCTTTGTCCAGGTTTCATAGCTATTTGTCTTAAGAATTTATTTTAGCTTATCAATTTCATAATATTTCAGAAAACATTTTGACTGCAAATTTAGGAATTAAGAGGTAATGTCCTATGAGTGCTCTGATTTAAAGATGCATGATTGGCCTGAAAATAGAGTTGTACTTAATGTTGTCTATTATTCCTACATGAAGCAATTGTCATGAATACTGAGAAATCATTTTTTTCTTATGTGAAATACAGGTACATACATATTCTGTAGGTAATGCTTAATAAGTTAACTGAATAATATATATTTATCTTTCCCTTTTCAGTTGTAAACTGAGCTTAACAGGATAATAATGAAAGGAATGATAAAAACATCAAACATTCACTGAAATGCTTTCTCATATTTTGCTTTATGTAGCACTGTGGCTCAATAGCTTATATTATCCATTTAATACTTACAAAGTATTATGCTAGCTGCTGGGGATGAAAGATAAGCAAAAACAAGCTACTCTGTATCCTCAGAGCGTATAATCTAGTCAGAGATGAACACTCAAATAACCACATGAAGACATTTAAAATGACAACTGTAGTAAAGGTTTTGAAGAAAAGGGACATAGAGATATAAGCACATATAGCAGGTAACTGACCTGGTTTGGAACTCAGGGAAGGCCTCTCTGCAGAAGTAATATTTCAGCAGTGGTCTGAAAGATGAGTAGGAGTTAATAAGCTGATGGAGGGAACAGCCTATACAAAGGCCTGTTGGTGTCCAGAATCCAGAGGATGCAAGGCCTTACCAGCCTTCTGAAGGATATTTATTTTTATCCCAACAACAACGAAATTTAAAGGAGGCCTATGACAGGATCATATTTTCGTTTTCAGAACCTCATGGTTGTGCTGTGGAGAATGGGTAGCAGTGCAGAAAGCAGACCACTAAGTAGGGGCTGGCACTAGCATAATCAAGAGATGATACAGCCAAGTGGTGGTGCACAGAGAAGTTAATGTGGCTCAGATATGGCTAGCAGATTTTTTTTTTTCCTGCACTGTGCAGCATGTGGGATCTTAGTTCTACGAGGGATCGAACCCACACCGCACCCTCTGCATTGGAAGTGCAGTCTTAACCACTGGACAGCCAGGGGAGTCCCGAGTGGCTAGCAGATTTAATAGTAGATTCTTTTCATTTTAGACTGCATATAGGATATTTTCCTTTAAAAATATTTTAGAAAATTCTGCTCCCTTTATGCTTTTGAGTTACAAAATTTAGTTAAGTAAGGGCGAAGCCTCTGGCAACAACCAGTACCAGAAAAGCTCTTTTTACTCCTAAGTGAGACCTAATACTACTATATTGAATCATCCTGGGGTTTTTATTGTGTATGTGTATGTCTGCCTTAACGTATTTCCTTATCTAAATTAGAAAGCTGTTCTTACGTAGCTATTTTCCTTAACCTCTGGATTTGCTGTTTTGGTAGACTTTCAATGGAAAATTAAATGCTTGAACTTAACGTCAAATTAAGCTGGCTGGCTTTAAGTATTTTTTTTCTCCCAAATGCAAATCACGTTTACTCTAGAGAAAAATTCAGATATAGATGTGTGACAAAGGAAAGGGTAAAAGTACACTTCCCCTTACATTTTTGAGAGGCACAGTGTGTAGCGTGCTGGGAGCCAAATGATTTAGATTCAGATTGTGGCTTGGGTACTTATTAGCCATGAACTTGAAGAACTAAACTCTTCTTGTAAAACAGAGATTAAAAACTAACTAGGGCTCTCATGAGGATTAAATGAGTTAATGAATACATCTAATGTAATTAAGAGTAATGCTTAATAGTAAGTTCTCAATAAATGCTATTGTAACCTTCATGCATGTGGAGATACAGACATAAAAGGCAATTATATTTTTCACATTATTCTGCAACCTGCTTCTCATACATGTCACAGACAGCTTTCTGTACCAGGTCTCACAAATTATTTAACACCTACATATGATTCAGTCATATGAATACATAAGAATTTAACCACTCTTTTATTGGATCCTTGTCATGTCTTTGTATATCTGTCCTGGTATTTATGTAGGTGTGATTCTTCCTAAAGTGGAAGAGTCAAAGGGCGTGTACAATTTTGATATTATGCCTTCCATAAATGTTGTACTAATACTGTCACTAGTGGTTGACTTTTTTAAACAAGGCCTTAGTGGTATAAGAGCTCCTCTGGAAGTCTATTGTCAATAACTGGCTGATATTAACAGATTCTAAGGCTGGTTATCATTTAGCATTGTATATATGTTGAATAAGTGATCTCAAAATTCCACGTACTTATAAGAACAAAAAAATTGCATATTGAAAGTCCCCAAGTTGTACACTTTTGAACTCAATTATTGGTAGAAACCATCTCAATTTTTGTAACTCCAACATCTAGCACAGTATCTGAGAGTGGAGTATATCAGTGTGTGTTAAATGAATAGTCTCATAAATCAAAGGAAGGAACTATTACATTAGTTGTCACATCACAAAAACCACATAGCTTTTGTTCCTCATTTGACAATAGCCAATCCCAAGGACATTTGTAACATCTACTTTCTTAAATTTGAAAAAACTCCTTTGCCCTGAATCTCGGAGGATCTCTTCTTAATTAGTGTTAAAATGGCTTTAGTTAACTTTTTAAAATTAAATATAAACACTTCCTAAATGTTTTATATATTTCAGATAGGATTATCTGCAATAATTGTATCATTATTGAATTTATTATATCACTGTTTCCTTACCAGAAACTAAACATTTGCTCCTAGACCTAGCATAAGGTTGGCCCTAAAGGTAAAAAAGGGAATGGCATAAGGGCATAGTTTAAATAAGCTATCTCTTTATTCATATGGTTGCCTGTTTTTCCCTTGAACTACACCAGAAACTACCACCACTTGGTATCAAGAAACCCAGGTCCTTTTGTCTTTTATCTGGAGCTTACCTCAGCACAGGTCTGTGGACAGGTTCCTTCTTCCATCTCCATAATTTACTGCATTGTTAGAATTACCCATTCCAAATAATAACACAGTGAAATTTCAGTGCATTCTCAGCTCGTGCTGCTTTATTGCCAAAATATATATGTACACAGGTGCAGAGTTTCCAACTCTTACAGCAGTTCCTTTTTACAACAAAGAATAAAATTTCTTCTAAAATCCCAAAGATGCATAGATTAGAAAGCAAGCTGCCTTTTGTAAAACTTCAAACATTCAATGAAATTCTTTTAACGTTATCTTATATATCAGTGAGGCAATGAAAATCTGAAAAGCAAGTAAAAACAAAAGCTACTGAAATAAAACTCTATGCAAAGGTTATTCTAATATGAATCTTTTAAATTACCAGTAATAGGTGGTTTTAAGGTGAACGCCAAGACTTACTGTTGCTTAAGGACTGATGATAATGTATTGCCAGAATACTTATCCCTGGGAGAAAATTATATTTTAATCTATGGCATGGCATACCATCACCAAGGGAGATAAACTTTTGAAAATTCTAACCTTGAGATATCTATTCTGACTTTGAAGGTTTAGGAGTATGGGTTCCTGAAGAAATCCTGTTTGGGTTTCTAATATTAACATTTTAATATGGCCTAGTGGAATAATAGGAACATTGTTTTCACTGTCTAGCAGACGTGTTATTGATAAGTACCAAAGAGAAGCTTTACATATGGGTTATGAGGTTTCACTTCCTGAACTGGGTAAAATGACTATAAGTTACTCAATTCGGAACTACTGGAAAGTTACCATTACAAAGGTATTCAGAGTGAAATCCCACAGTGGAGATTAAAATGAGGTTGAAATAATTTTGGAAAAATTATTTTTCAATCATAGAACATGAAACATGGAAGCGGCCTAGTGAAAATCATCCAGTCTAATCCTGAATTCCCTTCTACTTAGGTCTCTTTCAGATACAACGAATCACATTTGTATAGTATTTGTCACGATCACATGTACTTCTATGGGTTATTTCAAAGTCAGGAATCATCTCAAAAAATTTTAAGCTATTGCAATAAACTGATCTATTTTCTCCAAGTGAAACAGATGGCAAGGTTTTTCTTTTTTTCAAAACAGGAAAACTTGCTCCTGTCTACCTAGCATCAAAAGCTTTAGGCAACAAATTATGAAGTCTAACCAAAACATCAAGGATTAAACTCTGGCTCTAAAAAAATTTCTTTAAAAATTTAAATATAATACAGTAACAACAGAGAAACCAAACCACAGATGTCTCTATATTTTAAGGACTATTTTCATAAAGTGGAATGGGCTCCTTTGCTGGAAGGATCTTTTATGGCTGGGTAATACCAGTACCATCTAAAGAATTGCCTAGTTACCTGAAACTCCTAGAACATCTGAAATACGTGCATACTGCCTCTATTCACTTCCAAGATTCCAGTCTTAAGAGATCCAAACTTAAGCCACATGAACTGTATCAGACAAACCCCATCCCTAGTTACTCTACATCTTTCACACTGGTATTCCATACCCTTTCTGAAACTCTGCACCTTTCTGATTATTATAGCCATAGCAGCTTATTTATTCAACATGCTTAATGTGTGTGTTTTTTTTGTGTGTGTGCCTTTTGTTTTTAAACATGCTTGGGGACTAGTGGAACCAGGCAAGAGGTTAGAGGGTGAGCACTGTTATGCTCTATTCCTGACAGTGTGAATGTCTTATGGTTGCCCCTGTTTATCTTCTAGCTCCCATTTTCAATGGAAGTAAGATAATCTTAGAAAATGAAAACTAATAATCCAAACAATAAATTCAAGCTAGTGGTTTAAGTCTCTATTGCTTCATTATTAATAACTGCATATATATAATCACTAGCAACCACGTAACACGGGACATTTTCAACCATGCATTAGAATATTATACTCTAAAATAAGAGTTATGGGCCTGCCACTATTGCTTGCACTTCCATCCAGACCCAGTTTTAATAAACATGCAGAGTAAACCCCTTGACTCAGAGGAATTAGGGGAAATTACACGGATACATGCAAAGTTTCAACTGAAAATGTGGGTTAATAAAGTGATTGCTTAGAAATGCAGGCAGGTGCTCCACATCTATCACAATGCTGCTTCAGAATAGAAGTACAAAAGTTACACACAAAAAGGTTAAAATTAGGACCACTATTCAGTTATAAAAGGCTTAATTGCAAATCCTGGTCCTTTTGGGTAGAGAATGATGTAAAAATTTGGGAAAATAGAGTACTGAGAGATATCCTCTGGAGCAGTAAGTTTTCCTGGCCATTTACTGACAGTGATGGTATAGAAGAGCATAGGTGGTACAGAGATGATGATGCTCTTAGGCAGAATGGTTTCTGATTCACATTAATAAGCATTACTTGCTCCCTGGGGAAAAGGAGTTTATGAACAGCAGAGCTAATACAATGTAAACTCAAAAATCAATGCCCTGAAGTTTAGCATAGCCCTCTGCTTTTGAAAACTATTGGCCAAGGAATCCTTCCAAACATGGTATGATTAACAGCCAAGCAATGTTCTGCATAAACTAGAAGCAATTTGCTTGTACCAGCAGCACCATGAGAATGTAAACTCCTGGAGGCCAAGGGTCTCTTCATATTTTGCATATCACAGGTACACAATGAGTAAACATGACACCACAACAACAGTGAAAAGTATCAACCTTACTTTGAGACTACAAAAACTTGTAGCACATTTCAGCATTTGAAACTATTAACGTGGCTGTTAAAGGTAATCTTTAATTGTTCTAACTAAACTGTTGACATCACTGTAATATGCAGTGGTGTCCTCATGACCGTGCAGATGTCTTAATATTGCTTGGTTATTCCAATGTCTCTAATACCAACTGAAGACATAGGACATTTAAAGAGGAGCTATAGTCAATTTAATATAGCCTTCTCTCTATCCTTTGGAAGTTGCCATTTAAGAATTTAATATTCAAGAGGCACTATTTTCTTAGATCCACCCATCTTTCAGTTTTTTCCCCTGGGAAAACAAGGGAACACAGACACAATCTTTTCAGGGATCTCCAAGGTGCTAAATGGCCAAGGTAAACATGAGGTAAAAGGGAGTAAGAAGTCACCCTTGTTCCACTATTACATCCTGTTGTGAGGGCTGTGTGATTCTTCAGATCAAGAAACTAGTTTGCTGGGTTCTTATTAAAATAAGCAGTCATAGGCCACAGGCCTCAGCACATCTACGTTAGACAATGTACTGTCTTTGGCCATTCCCTTCAATCCTTATGCTTTACACCTTTAAATACTAACTCCTCTACACTAATAGGCATGAGGAAAAGCCAGCTATTCAAGTTCTTGTTTGTTTTTTTTTTAACTCTAAACATACACATACAACAAACTTTTCTCTCTTTAAAAAATGCACCCAGGAAACTAATGGAGAAAGAAGAGGTGACAGAACAAAAAGTACACCATTTTGTAAATGCCTGTTGTTAATAGAAACATAGTAAGCAAAATCCCCACACAATGGCTTCAGTGAGGCTACTCAGTAGGAGTACATTTGTTTCCAGGTTAAGCATTAGAAAAGCTTCATTCAATGGCTCTAACCCTCTACTCTAGGAAACAAGTAGGGTCTTTAACCTTTAACTTACACAAAAGTTGCTATTTCTCACATAATGATATACCCATATACATTCATAGTTTGTTTTTTTAAGTACCTTTTATATTCTCTTTACCTACATCTTTTTCCTTTCATGGAATTCTGTTATCACAGAGCCTCAAACTCAAGTAGTATTCTACTGTACAACCCTGCTAATGCAACTTAGTATACATGCAAAACTGTTATTGCTACTGAAACTCTACCTCTTGAAAATTGTTTGTTTTATGGCTTTTTTTTTTTTTTTGCAACAGGAAATATCTTTTCCTATATATACTGTGCTATTTTGCACTCATTACCTTTTCAGAGCTTTTTTTTTTTAATGTTTAAATGCTTTTCAGCAGTGGATTCTCCCAGGCCCTAAACTACTTGGACCAAGAGTACAACTACTTTGTAAGTACACTATAAGAACCAAAACCTGGGTCCTTTGAGATCTGCTGCCCAAGAGTCAATCTGTTTAAGCCTACTTCTGCTCACGAGACACACCACATTAAAAATCTCTTGCATTTCCTATCATAGTAACTATAGAATCAGTGACAAATCCTGGACTCTCCTAATACTGAGATTTAAAAATCACCCCAGAAAACCGCCATTTCCAAATTCTCAAGAAAGCTTTTAGAGGTAGGAATTTCTTTTCTACAGAAAGCTATGCTTTCAGAACAAAACAACTTTTATTTCTACAAGGAAAGCAGGAAAAGGTAAAAGCTGTCTGAGGCAATTTACTATAAGCAGAGAGTTAGTTAATATTGATACATGGCAATCTATAGGTAGCCTCCATTTAGCTACATTTCCAATTCTCAAGAAAAGGCCTGGAATCCCATCAATATACAATTCAGCAGATTTGGAAACAGGAAACGCCCATGATAAATTAACCTAGGGCACTGAACTGACCAGTGTTCTTCTGTTAACGTGTAGCATACTGCAGATGGGAAACCTAAATGGTCTTCAGATTAGAAAAACACTCACTTGAGCAATTAACACAGCAACTCAGTAAGACATGCAAAATATAAAATAATCCAGTGCAAAAAGAGTGGGAAAGCAATAAATCTACAAGACATACAATGTGAAAACAGTGTAAGAACACTCACCTCAAACTTACAGAGCAAAGCAGAATCATGAAATGAGGCCTCATTTTGATGTAAGGTTTCATAAGACACAAAGGCAACTGGTTTCCAACTACCTCATGGAAAGCTTAAATATTCTCAAAGACAGTATCTCACCTTGTGATCCCATATTTCTATTCATAAATGAGTCTTTTTGGCCTCAATCTCTTTTCCCCAGGGAGAATATCACGGATTCAGATATTTATGAGAAAAGAAAAGGTCTAGATTTTCCACTCTTTTTACACTATTATTTTCATTAATTCATCCTGAAGTTTATATTATTACTAGGCTCATGCACTAACCCCTAACATGGCACTACAATATGCTACCAAGCACTAATGCTTACAAAACTATACACATCTCAAAATGGAAGACATTGGTGATTTTGTTGTTCTTAAACAACTTGTAACATCTGTCCACAAGTATTAAAATATACATATATATATTTCTATTGCACATATCCCATTTTTGTTCAACTTTTTAAAAGAAAAACTGCCAGCTAACATGGATAAGCAAAGGAAAGGAAGTGGGCACAGCTACAGGCTGAGGCACAGTCCTGCCTAAAATCATAGCTTTTGCCATCATGAAGTGGACCAAAACAGACCATGAAAAACAATGTAGATGCATTAAGTAAACACTGGGCAAGTACAACTGGAATATACCCATTTTGTTAAATGCCATCTGGTGAAAATCATGGAAGATGCAGAAACAACTTGAAAGAGAGCATTAAATAGTGGTTCTCTTAGCTGTGAAATGAAAATATGCAAAGCAACTAGAGAAGATGAGTCTGATACACATACACATTCAAACAAGTGCGCCAGAAATGGTTTCACTGGTGCTGATAGTACAGGGTATCTATCCCCTGCCAAACAATCCTAGCCAGAAAGTTGCCAAAAAAAACATGAGGAAGATGGGTAACAGACAACTGAAGATACAAATTCTCCATGATGTTATATTCTCAACATACCAACAGGACTCTTGTATGTAGGTTCCATTCTGTCTTTATCAATTCCAAAATACTGAAAGAAAACATTAGGAAGTGTATCTTTATCCAAATTACTTCTACTATGCTTTACCACTCAGTAATTGCCCCCAATTAAAGGAAATTATATTTTATATTATGTAATTATTTTACTAAAACACTTTCTTATGCCAATTCAAATTGGCTGACCAATTTAATTAATCATTAGGAGTGCTCAATATTTCCCATTTTTGGCTATTTCTATCACTCTCAAATTCTGGTAAATCTGCCCCAAGATTTCAGCAGCACAGCATGTATGGCCCTCAGCAAACATTCCCCGTATGACAGAGATGATCTAAGATGATTTGTTCTTAATTTCATCTAACCAGCTTTAAATTCTTTCTCTACTCACAGACTTATAAAGGTTTCATTCTTCTTATGTAAATACCTGGCAATTCATACAATGGTCCTCTGTTGATTTGGAAGCAAGGACAGCTTTACCCTATAGTATGTTCAGCAGATAGTGTAAGTTTTAACACAAAGAAAGGAAATTCATTATTTCTTATTGGAACTATTTTTCTTGTTTGAAGTTTGTTTTGTTTTGTTTTTCAGACCCTGAATTTCTTCTGAATCTACACTGACCCAACCACAGTCTGGGACCGTTTCTTCTGAGGCCCATTCTCTGATGAGAAAGTTCAGTTCCAACTGAGGAAAGTTACCTGAGTCCCAGCCTTTTCAGCTGAACATTACACCTATCGCCTAGAAAAATAAATCAAATACCCAAGAACCCATCCTGGGTCAAGGGAAAGAAGTTATTTATGCTTTTACAAAAAATGAAGCTATAGAATATGAAACACCATAAAGTCAGATGGAGCTGCATAAAGCATTTTCACTTCTTTTTCTTAGGAGGAAGGAGTAATATGGAAACTTTCCTCATTTTTCTCTCCACTCCTCTATGTCCAAAGGTGAAGGCAGGTCATACTGTAGGGTCCATCCCATCTTCTGAACAGAAAAACCACTCATGCCACTTTTCTTCCAGCCTTAGCAGCATGTAAAACCAAGTCTCAAGCGCTATATAAAACTGGACAAAAAAGAATGATCTGTAACACAGCAGTCTCTCATCCTAGGGAGGTGAGGGCTCCATCCCAGAACTCAAAACAGTTTTGTTTCCTTTTATCACCTTTCACTAAACCCAAGCATGTATTCATAGGGTTAGCATCTGCACAATGTGGTTATTCCGTAGAAGAATGAAAAAACATTAAAAAATACCATATATCCAAAGACTTCTGAGAAAGAAGCCCACCACAGCTAACTTCTCCAGGAGAAAAATCCCTCTTATCATCCAAAAATGCAGACTTACACATGTAAAAAATGTGTATTTATAGAGTTGTGATGATTTATTCACATATGAAATTAATCCTGTGACATCCTGTCTTTATGCTTCTTTATCACACCAAAGGTTTTATTGCAAAGTTGGACCCTTGTTCTTACCCAGTAAATCTATGTTGAAGGATGAGCCAGGGTTTAGATATATATGTAATTTTTTAAGCATCTCTTTCACTTCAAATTAGAACACATATTTGGAATTTACTGCTGCAAGTCTCAACTGTGCTTATCATGACAGTGGCTAAAACTGGAAGACATTAAAAAAAACAACAACAACAAAACTACCCTGTTGTCATCCATACTTGCTATTTAGCCTTCTTGTTTAGAACAAAAGGTAAAGAATTCACAAATATCACCATCTAAGCACCTGTTTCCAATCAGATATCAGCTTTCAGCTTGTAAAATAATTTCTTTGTGATTAAGCAAATTGCAGCAGAAGATGCATGTCTGTTGCTTCTTTCTTCCTACAGAAGTTGGCAGGATGACTGTATCCCATGGGCTTCTCTTCGTTGAATCTGAGAGGTGGAACAAAAAGAAAAGCAGCCTTTTCCAATCCAAATCATGGAGGTAAAGTGTAGAGAAGAGATATCCACATTTCAAGAATAGGGAAGGTGGCCTGATAAAGGAAGTAGGACAACCCTACTCCAGGAGACAACAGAAATACCTGGAAATACAAAATAAATTAAAAACAGGAAGATTAAGATAGGTACTTCTATATCAGCTTACTTTTTAAAAACAATATTTTAAAACACACAGGAAAAAAATTTTTGGATTACATATTGTTTAAAAGGAAATGTCCAACCACATCACCAAATTCAGTATTCTCATTAGAAAAGCAGAAGCAGGGACTTTCCCAGTGTCCAGAGTCTTAAGATTCCACCTTTCAACACAGGGGGCGTGGGCTAGATCCCTGGTTGGGGAACTAAGATTCCCACGTGCCTCGCAGTGCTGACAAAAAATAAATAAGTAAAAATAAACAAATAAATAATAAAATTAAAAAAAAAAAAAAAGCAGCAGCAGTAGCCAGGAAGAATATGTAAGTATGATACAAAAAGCTAGATTTATATAAAAACTTACATTATATGAGATACACATGTTAATTTCCTCTTATGCAAATGGAGTAATATAGTCCATGAAATGATTCTATATAAAACATGTGTTTAAAAGCAGTATTATACTCCAAAGTTGATGTTTCAATACTTAATACTCAGAACAATATGTATTGTACCACAATGTTCATTGCACCATTATTTACAATAGCCAGGACATGGAAGCAACCTAAAAGTCCATTGACAGATGAATGGATAAAGAAGATGTGGCACATATATACAATGGAATATTACTCAGCCATAAAAAGGAATAAAATTGAGCTATTTGTAGTGAGGTGGATGGACCTAGAGTCTGTCATACAAAGTGAAGTAAATCAGAAAGAGAAAAATAAATACCGTATGCTAATGCATATATATGGAATCTAGAGAAATGGTACTGATGAACCCAGTGGCAAGGCAGGAATAGAGATGCAGACATAGAGAATGGACTTGAGGACACTGGGGGAAGGGGAAGCTGGGACGTAGTGAGAGAGTAGCATTGACATATACACATCACAAAATGTAAAATAGATGGCTAGTGGGAAGCTACTACAGAGCACAGGGAGATCAGCTTGATGCTTTGTGAAGACCTAAAGGGGGGAGGTAGGGAGGTTGGGAGGGAGGCTCAGGACTGAGGGATATGGGGATATATGTATACATATAGCTGATTCACTTTGTTGTACAGCAGAAACTAACACAATACTTTAAAGCCATTATACACCAATAAAGATTAAAAATAAAACACACACAGGGCTTCCTAGGTGGCGCAGTGGTTAAGAATCCGCCTGCCAATGCAGGGGACACAGGTTCGATCCCTGCTCCAGGAAGATCCCACATGCTACGGAGCAACTAAGCCCGTGTGCCAAAAAAAAAAAAAAAAACCACACACAAAACAAACAAACAAACCATATGTATCATCTTACTTGGAATTATCTTCAACTACCTAAGACTAAGAGTGAACAATGAAAATTTTGTAAACTATAAACATAGGTAAAACAATATGTACTGTCCCATGATCACCAAATGCAAGCATGTAAAAACATTAGCAGTTCATTGCTGTTAAACATCATACTTGTTAAACTGCAAATATTTGCAAAAGTAAATCAGACAAAAAAGGACAAATATTGTGTAAGTCCACTTACATGTGGTACCTAGATTAGGCAAATTCATAGAGAAAGAAAATGGAATTGAGGTGACTAGGAATTGGGGGGTTAGGGAAATGGGGAGTTACTGATTAATGGGTATTGAGTTTGTTTGGGATGATGAGTAAGTTCTGGAAATAGTGGTAATGGTTGCAGAACAATGTGAATATACTTAGTGCCACTAAATTGTACATTTAAATATAGTTAAAATGATAAATTTTATGTATGTATGATGATAAATCAATCACAGATGCGTATCAAAAGCTTAAATAAATTACTTAAGTTTAAAAAAATGGCCGATAGTGATTCGCTAACTAGTCTTCCTAGCCCTCCATTTTAGTATGTCACAGAGATAAAAAAAAATACCTCAATTCCAAACTGAGCTTGAATAACCTCTTCTGGTTGAAGACAAGACAGTTCTGATTCAAAATCTACAAAAGGAAAATGTAAATTAATTAGAAGGAAAAGAACCACAGAATTTGCATTCGTTATAAAAGCAGCAGAGGAAGTGAGAGGAAAAACTGAGAAGATCCACATATGTAGAACCCTACGGAGAACAGGGCTGTTTCATCATAGAAGCTTACTCAGGCTAGTTCAAAGCTTGTACCAACCACTAGACTGTTCTGTAGTTCAATTCTAATGGCCAATAATTGGCAGTAATGTTGAAGGAGAAAGAAGATACAAGCTGGTTCTTTCCACAAATATGCAGAAAAAATTCTATATAAACCAAACAAGTACCAAAGAAGTCTTTTAAAAATGCACCTTTTTCAGACTTCCCTGGCAGTCCAGTGGTTAAGACTCTGCACTTTCAATGCAGGGGGGGGTGTGGGTTTGATCCTGCATGCCATGTGGTGCAGCCCCAAACAAACAAACCAACACCTTTTCCTAAATGCCATCTGTAGCAACATGGATGGACCTAGAGATGATCATACTAAGTGAAGTAAGCCATACAGAGAAAGACAAATACCATATGATATCACTTATATGTGGAACCTAAAAAAATATGATACAAATGAACTTATTTACAAAACAGAAATAGATTCACAGAAGTAGAAAACAAATTTACGGTTACCAAAGGGGATGGCGGCAAATAAATTAGGAGTATGGGATTAACATACACACACTACTATGTATAACATAGGTAAACAAGGACATACCATATAGCACAGGGAACTATACTCTATATCTTGGAATAACCTATAATGGAAAAGAATCTGAAAAAGAATGTGTGTGTGTGTGTGTGTGTATGTATACACACAAATATATATATCTGAATGACTTACCCGTACATGTAAAACTAACACAATGTTGTAAATTAACCACACTTCAATTTTAAGATGTACCTTTTCTTAATAAACTGTCTACTCTTAAAAACAAATTTCTTTAGCAATATCAACTAATAAAAATGCATACATTCATCATATATAAACCTCATCCTCCAATCTACATCTTAACATTAGGCAATAATGCCAGAACATCATAAGCTTGTATTCTCTTCATAATACCCAGTTTCACATCTCAAACAGGATGATTCAACTCTAACATGTATGTATCACAAACTGTAGGCCACATTTGAAAACCGAATGAATAACAGCTTAGTATAAAAGACAAAGTTTTGATCATTACCCATAATCCCCCCTAAGATCCCCACCGTATCTCTTCTGATGCCAATTCTATCTCCCCCTTCATCATGATGCTCTTCCTGGAATGTCAGACACGCTCCTACCTTATACCCTGTGTACTGGCTGTTCTCTTTGTGAGAAGACTCTTTTCCCAGGCAGCCACAGAGCTAATCCCCTCACCTTAAAGTTTTTATTCAAATGTCATTTTCTCAAAGAGGCCTACTGTGAGACCTGATTTAAGATTATATTGTTCCCCCCATCCTATCCACAGATGTATTCCCACCATTCCCCTTTATCTTGTTCTACTTTTCCTCCTAATCCACCCACGAAACACTACATAAGGTACTTATGTAAGGTACAATACTTACTATGTTTCTCATGTGTCCTGTCTAAAATGTAACCTCCACCAGGAAGGAACCTGTTTTGTTCACTGGTGAATCCCAGGCACCTAGAATAGCATGTGACCCATAGTAAGCACTTAATAAAAATTTGTTGAATAACTGAATAGCAGGGCTCTTAAGTACACTTAGTCAACATGAGCTAAAATTTAAATAGACAGGTTCTAAGTTAGGTGAAGAAAGTACAACTATATACTCCGATCTACAAAACTTACAAATGCATTCCTGTAAAGTTGGTGCCTTACTATGTATTTCTGGGTCTCTGAACTCACTTGTGTAGTGCTGTTGATATATAAAAAATATAACTTTATATTAGAAAATCTGACTTATTGAGAGGATGAAAAGGGAAAACAGGAATTTTCAATGTAGCTCTTGAGCTAGCCAGATCTCAGTCAAATGACCTTATGCAGTAGCCAGCTTCTAAGATGGTCCCCCCTTATTGCTGCCTCCTGGTGTTCACACCCTTTAATAATCCCTTCTAAAAATGAATCAGGGTTCATCTGTGCGGCTACTGTATAATAAAAAATTTGATGGGCCTTTGTCCCTGGAGGGAGACTACAAATCAATGGAATTTCCAGTAAATGAACCAGTGGAAATTAAACAACATACTCCCAACCAACCAATGGGTCAAAGAAGAAATCACAAGGGAAATCTGAAAATATCTTAAGATGAAAACAAAAATGTAGCAAAAGCAGTGCTAAGAGAGAAATATATAGCTGTAAATGCTTAAATTAAAAAAGAAGTGTATCAAATCAACAACCTAACATTATACCTTAAAGAATAAGAATAAACCCAAAGCAGCAAGAAGAAAGGAAAAAAATAAATATGAAACCAAAGATTGGTTTTGACAAAGTCATGGGAACCCATGAATCTGCAGCCAGTTGATCAGAAGTGCAGATGGCCTGGGGATCCTCCAAAGTGCTGCTTGCATCTAAAGTGAGGGCAGTCTTCTTGGGGGATCATGCCCTTTGACTTGTGGAGTCTGCATTAATTCCAGATGATTAGTGTTAGAATTGTATTGCAGTATAATAGCTGGTGTCCAAACAGTGACTAACAGAATGAGGAGGAAGTAAGAATGAGTACTTCTGAGGCAGCCATAGATGGGATTGTGGCTTCTGCCTTGTTCTCCTGAATTGCTTGTTCTGGGAGAAGCCAGCTGCTATATCATGAGGACACTCAAGCAGCCCTGGAAAAGGCTGACAGTGGAAGGAACTGAGGCTTTCCACCACCAGCAGGAATTTGCTAGCCATGTGAATGAGCCACCATGGAATTAGGTCAGATGACTGCCACCCCAGCTATTATCTTGACTGTACCTTATAAGAGACTTCAAGTCAGAAACCCCCAACCAAGCTTCTCCCTAACTCCTGACCCACACAAACTGTGCAAGATAATAAATGTTTACTGCTGTTTTAATCCACTAAGTTTGGGGTCCTTTTGTTATACATCAATAAATAGCTCATACATTTCGCTTCCTCTAAGGACAGGAAGAATGATATACCATGGGAGTTAAAAACTCTCTTATTTTGCTATGTAAATTCAGAACACATTTCATAAAATACAATGGATAGCACTGTCATTCAAATTAAGTTTTAAAATGTCTTATCAAAAACAAATGCTGGAACTTCCCTGGTGGTCCAGTGGTTAAGACTCCGTGCTCCCAATGCAGGGGGCTTGGGTTCGATCCCTAGTTGGGGAACTAAGATGCCACATGCCTTAGCCAGAAAAAGAAAAACAAATGCTGGGTTTGTTGGACAGTTTCTGCCCCCAGATATGGATGAACTATACTAATACATATTTGCTTAAGTAGATTTACTTCCTCCCCATAAATGAAAGCACACTACACACCTTGTTCTGCACCTTGCTTTTCCCTTTCATGTATATTAGAGATAATTCTACATCAGAATTTAAAGCTACCTTTTAAGTACAGAAGCATCTACATTTGCATCAGTTCCCTACAGATAAGACTGCTATGAATGTTGTGCTATACCAATATTAAGTTTCTATTATTCAAGTTTCTATTACTCAGGCCCAAAACAGATCCCTTGTGCTAAACTCACATCACCTAACCAAGACTCAATACCTAACCCAATTGCAGTTCAATCTCCTCCAGAAATGCAACCTTTAACCAGTGAGTTTGGAATTACCTGCTCAGCAGAATCCTTCCATTCCTCTTCGGAGGATGACCTTTCCTGAAATAATGCATTCTTTGCTAATAATTTCCTTTTTCTGCCTCCTTTTCACCTTTCTTTTCTTTTCCATAGCTCAGCAGAGCTCTTTTCTATTTGCTAGATGGGAGGCTCCCTGATTGATGAATCATTTAATGAAGCCAATCACATCTTTAAATTTACTCAGTGGATATAATTCAAAAAGACACATGTACCCCTATGTTCATAGCAGCACTATTCACAACAGCCAAGACATGGAAACAACCTAAATGTCCATCAACAGATGAATGGATAAAGATGTGGTGCACATATACAACAGAATACTACTCAGCCATAAAAAAGAATGAAACAATACCATCTGCAGCAACATGGATACAACTAGAGATTATTATACTAAGTGAAGTAAGTCAGAAAGGGAAGGACAAATACCATATGATATCACGTATATGTATGTGGAATCTAAAATATGACACAAATGAACCTATCTACGAAGCAGAAACAGACTTCGAGCACAGACTTGTGGTTGCCAAGGGGGAGAGGGGGAGGGGAGGGATGGATGAACTGGGAGTTTGGGTTAGTAGGTGCAAACTATTACATACAGAATGGATGGACAAGGTCCTAAAGTACAGCACAGAGAACTATATTCAATGTCCTGGGTTAAACCATAATGGAAAAGAATATAAAAAAGAATGTAGCTATATGTATAACTGAGTCACTTTACTGTACAGCAGAATAACACAACATTGTACTACACTTCAATTTAAATAAACAAATAAGTTTACTCAGTTGAATTTTTGTTATTTAACAGTCTGTCTGGACTTAATTAAGGTTACAAATCCAAGCAACAAAGCCTTGGCTCTGAAAGCATATGATAAAGACTCTACAAGCTAAAGGACATTTATTCCTTTTCTCCCCTTTTATTCCTTTTAATATCGAAATATATACAGCTGGAGTTTTTCACACATCTTTCTTCAATTTTTTTTTATTGTAAAATACACATAACATACAATTTATCATCTTAACCCCTTTTAAGTGTTTGGTTCAGTGGCATTAAGAACATTCACATTACTGTGCAACCATCACCACAATCTATCTCCAGAACTCTTTCTACATTACAAAACTGAAACTCTGTACCTATTAAATAATAATCCCCCACTTCCCCTCCCTGCAGCCCCTGGCAGCCACCATTCTACTGTCTGTCTCTATGATTCTGACTACTTACTCTGAGTACCTTATACAAGTGGTATACAAGATTTTAATCATTAAAGCAGTTCAACACTGAATGTTTTTCATATAATATAATCAAGGTATATGACTAAGTAGGTATTATGGTTTGAACTGTGTCCTCCCCAAATTCACATGCTGTCATCAGTACCTCAAAATGCGACCTTTTTTGGAAAGAGTGTCACTGCAGGTGTAATTAATTAAGATGAGGTCATACTGGAGCCAAGTGGGCCCCTAATTTGATTGATGTTCTTATAAAAGCGAGAATTTAGGACATAGACCACACACAGGGAGAATGCCTTGTGAAGACTGGAGTTCTGCTGCCACAAGCTAAAGAACTACCTAAAGCTAGAAGAAAAGACTGGAACAAATCCTTCCCTAGTGCCTTCAGGGAGAGCACAGCCCTGCCAACACCTTGATTTTGGATGTCTGATCTCCAAGTCACCCAGTTAGTAGTACTTTGTTACAGCAGCCCGAGTAATACAGTATGAACCCTAACTTGCAATAAGGTTATTATCAATTATGAAAGCAGTATCATCTCTTGCTCTTTGAGCAACAGAATGTAGTTTAGTTCTGTGGTAAATTCAGAATAGACTCATACCCAGAGGTATTAAAGGGGTATTGGAAAGGCTTTATAATTAAAACTTAAGTGAACATATTCTAAAATTTGCCCAGTAACATAGTAACACTTATACTTTATCAGTTGATCTCCTTCAATCTAATTAAATCTCTTTTCTTCATTATCCAATAAAAATTATTGGTCTGGGCAAATGATCAAATTTTTCTTTTATACTTAACATATTCCTTTTGTTGAAGACAAAATATTTAGCTTAAATATCAATAATTTATAGCTACTTTTGACATTCATCCTCTGTTGAAGCTAATGAATTCTTGTTCCACTTCTATCTCGCTATTTCCAACCTTCTTAAACAGTATTTGAAAGCATTAGCCACTATTACTCACTTGCCAAATCCTGAGTTCAGAATTTTGTTTTCTTTTCAAGATGAATATAAAAGCACCTACAAGTCAAGGAAAATGTTCTTCCTGTGATAAGGAAAAACAAAAAGAACATTACAGTAAGGATACAGCCCTCACCTTTGCTACATGCATTTATGTGCAAAATTATTCAAATGAACCAAACTAGTCTTAAAAATATCACTATCAAAAACTATTCAGAAAGAACAATCAGAAAGAAGTTACTTTCTACCTGCACTGGCATTAATTTTATAAAGATGTCAAAACTCCTGGAGCAGTGGTTGTCAAGTTTTTAAACACTGTCCACTTTGAGAATCTGATGATGCTATGGACAACATTCTTCCACAAAAGAACTTTGCTTTAGTATAAATGACCGCTCCTCTGTAAGGTAGGAGGGAAGAATGTTCTGTTCCTTTCCTCTGTCCCATATCTTCTTTCTTCTCCCAGATGAAATTAAAAAACTACTCCCGACAAAAGCAATAGGAAAGTCTTACTTAGAAGTATTTCTTTACCCGGTGTTTTCAGCTCTGCTAAATCCAGGGCCAGCAAAAAGCACACCACACACATTCATTTGTATTAGGACACGTCAATCGAACTGTGCCTAACTAACGTGCCAGTTTTAAACAGGCTTAACCAACTCAGAAACCTTTCCCACAATTTAACTGAAACACCGAATGAGGGGTCACAACAACCCAAATTACAAAAAGAGATATCCCATAAAGTTGAACAAGAACCGAATACAAATGCCTGACGGTATTATACTTTGCAGTCTCACCCACTACACAAATTAACTTTACAATAATAATTCCCCAAACTCTTTCTCATTCTCTCTATAAAGAATATGTAAATAAAAACTGTACACTAACTCCTTTAGTTCTGGAAAACTACGGGGAATTCTACCTAGAGTCAGCCGACATTAATGCGCCATTAGGCAACTATCAGGTCATACAAGGACAAAGCTGCTTTCTCAGATCTTCAAAAAGTTTGAGAGGTGGGAGTGGGAACAAATGGATACAATAAAGGTAAGCATGAGAACGTACACGATACACAGGCCCAAATTAAATCCCGAGAAGCAGGGGAAACTGTTACACCAAACCTCAAGGTCAACAAGACAAGAGGCACAAAATACTCAGAGTCGCAAGAGGCCTCGACTGAGACCTGAGCCCTCAGGCAAAACAGCGGGCTCGAAGTCGTGAGGCGGGGAGCATACATAAATCGATAAAACAAAGATATTCTTCAAAGATAAGGCGACGGCCGACGCAGGGAATGTCATACATACACCAGCGTGGGTGCAACCATCGGGGAACAAGCCGAAAGCACAAAGGCAGCCAAAGGCAAGGCAGTGAGGTCAGTGGCGGGTCGGGTCTCAGCTGTGGTGCAACCCATCCCCAAAAACGGGGGCGTCCACCCTGGGGCAGCTCCGAAGGAAACCGGCGCCTGGCCAAGGCCCGCGCCAGCTGCGGGCAGGCTCCGTGCACTCCGTTCCCCGGACGGGTTGGGCCGCGCCACCTCCTGCTAGTTCCTCCGTCGCTGGCCTTCTCGGCTTACCTCCTACGGGCCAGCAGAAGCACTCGAGCGCCCGGGGGACGGCCCTCCCCCTGGCCCAAAGGCCAGCTAGCCTCGACGCGCCTCATTCCGCCATCTTTGGTCCTTCTCAAGTCTGCCAACCCTGCGGCGGCCGTTTCCACAAGCCCCGCCTCTTCCGTTGACGTTGAGTACGGATTGGGTAACGACTTGCGCAGCCGCGCTCTTCTTCCGTTGTAGGGTGGTTGGGATGTACGTCAATCAACAGTGCTAGCCCCACTTTTTCAGTCCGTTTTTGGGTCCGATTGGGCCTCAGGGTGGAGGTAATAAGGGAAAATGCTCTCGTAATGCATTTTTTAGGAGTGTAAAATTATTTCCGCGTAGAAGCAGTGTCATTTCAAGGTTAGGTAGTCTGGCTAGGCCGCTTGACAATTTTAAGCCATCGTTAGATTAAACTGTAGATTAAACTAATAATTTCATTCTCAGGGCTCAGGAGCTTTTCATACTGGGCGTAACACGACACCTAGGCAACTGATTTAATAGCGCCAGTTTGTCTCTTAACTTTAGCCCATTTCGATTGTTAAACAGCTCAAACGCCAGGCTGCTGTTTACAGTTTTGGTAAATACGCGAGAGCAGATTCGTCACTTTTCCTTGAGGGCCATTCTGCAGAATGTCAAACTGTTATAACCGACAGTTTTGTTGCTTACTACACCCACTGTAGGGCTATTGGGATTCTTTCTTCAGTGATTCTTCCAGGAAAGTCAGGGAGTGTAATTGGGAGCTCCCCTAACGGCGGGCGACAAGCGGTGGGCGGTATAGGTCCTCAAACACCATCAAGGCTGTCATCTCTGCTGCTTCCTTAGAAGTACAGATTCCCTGCGGATGCAGCTCTCCGAGACCCAGTTCCCTAAGCCTTTAGATGAGGCCAAGGAATCTTATTTTTACAGAAGCTTATGATAAAGGGCATCAGTGGGGAAACCTACAGCTAATACCACACGATGGTGAGACTTAATACTTTGCCTTTAAGAGCACTCTCCCACCACCTCTACTCTACATTGTACTGGAGGGTGTAGCCAGTGCAAAAAGGGCAAATAAACAAAAGGCATCCAGATTGGAAGAAATAAAACTGCTTCGTTGGCAGATGACTTGATCCTCTGTAGAAAGTCATAAGGAATACACACACGCGCACACACACACAGAGAAAAAACAAAACAAACTACTAGAACTTATATGTTTAGCAAGGTTGTAGGATACAAGATCAGTATATAAAAATCAACTTTATACTAATAACAAAAATGAAATTAAGAAAACAACATTCAAAATAGCATCAAAAATGAGAAAATTCTTAGGAAAAATTTAATAAAACAAGTCCAAGAGTTATATACTGAAAACTACAAAACATGCTGAGAGGAAAGAAAGAAGATCTAAATAAGTCGAGAGACTTTCCATGATAATGGATTGTTAGACTCAATGTTGTTGAGATGGCAATTCTCAAATTGTTTATAGAGTCAATGCAATCCCTAACAAAATCCCAGCACTTTTTTTTTGGTAGAAACTGACAAGCTGATCCTGAAATATAAATGTAGATACAAAGGACCTACAATAGCTAAGACAATTTTGAAAAAGAATAAAGTTGGAGGAATTATACTACCTCTTTTCAGAAATGACTATAAAGCTACAGTAATCAAGACAGTGTAGTATTGTTATGAGGATAGGCATACAGAATTGATGGAACAGAACTGAGAGTCTAGACACAAATCCTTACTTTTATGGTCAATTCTTGATCAAGATGCCAAGATAATTCAATGGGGAAATATGGTCTCTTCAATCCAGGATATTGGAAGGTCAATTGATATTTAGTTCAGCTACTAAAATAATAATTCCACAGTTGCTCAAGAGCAGCCATTGTCCCAAACTCGAGTTTCCTTCCCCTGCCTCACTCTTTTACTCAGGACCCTCCCAGATTTAACCTCTATCCAGCAACTGAGGGATTTACAGCCCAGCATAGCAGAGGATCTCCAGACTCTGCTCCAAGCCTACATTCTGATTGGTCAGTACAGTGTTAGTTGTAAAATATTTTGAAAATCGCTCCCAAATACAGGTATTTTTCTTCCTGGGGCACAGGAAACTAAGGAAGAACAAAAAACAAAACCATAAAATAGGGTCAGTTAGGATAATACAGACTGTTTCTCACTTATTTCCTCTTTCTTAGGACCATCCCTCTTCATGTTTAAAATTCTGCAGCTATTCTTATGCGTATTCCTAAAAACAAAAATGAATACAAATACAAAACATTTTTGTAAAATACTGTTACGGCTACTTGGAGAACCTAGTAATTATATTATGAACTAACAGGCAGGAATTCTAGATCATCTAGGTAAACCTCTATTGTAATTTAGGAATTCTGCAAGATCCCTGACAGAAATGGTCATTCAAGATTTTGCTTAAGCAATTCCAGCAACTAAGGGCTAGAGAATGCACTAGTTTAGGGAACATCCTGTTCCTCATTTGAACAGTTATAATTATTAGGAAATTATTCCTTAGAATAAGCTGGACTCCATCAACCTGTCACTTGCACTCATTTTATACAATGCTTAGCATGTGTCAGGCACTCATTTAACCCTCACAGCAACCTGTGATGTTGGTACTGTTAACATCATCATCATGACCCTAATTTCGCAGTTGAGGAAGAAGACACAGAAGAATTACTCAAGTTCATGTGCCTCATTAAGTGGTAACACCAGAATCTGAACCTACCCAATCTGTTTCCAAAGTCCATGCTCTCAAATTCTGCATTAAACCACCTAATTCTGTCCTCTGGAAAAAACAATATAGAGCCTTCCAAGGAGAAGTCCTTAGCTATCTGAATAATATAGATACTAAATATTTTAATATAACTACTTTCTTTTTTTTTTCTATAGAGTAAAGCCTTGGTTCCTATACTTGCCCAAGATAGTAAGTTGCTCTGAACCCTCCACCATTTTGCTTCTTGGGGATACATCTTTTTGGCAATGTCCTTCTTAAAAGGTGATGGTCTTCAAACTTTTAATACCTTAAAACACACAGGTGTCTCTTGCTTGCCATCTCTCTTTTTAGTCTAAATGCAGGAATGTACATCTATCTTTGTTAAAAATATAGGTTGTTGGAGAGTGAAATGATTAAAAGGATGGTCTCTGCAGAGTTCCTGGGCTTGAATGCAGGCTCTACCCCTAAAAAGCTGTGTGACTTAGATCTTGGGGAAAAAAATCATTTACCCTCTCTGGGCCTTAATATGCTCATCTGTAAAATGGTGATAATAACTGTACTTTCCTCTTAAGGTCACTGTGAGGATTAGAATTAACATCTGTCAGGAATTCCCTGGTGGTGCAGTGGTTAAGAATCTGCCTGCCAATGCAGGGGACACCAGTTTGATCCCTGGTATGGGAAGATCCCACATGCTGCAGAGCAGCTAAGCCCACGTGCCACAACTAATGAGCCCACATGCCACAACTACTGAAGCCCACTCGCCTAGAGCCTGTGCTTCACAACAAGAGAAGCCACCGCATTGAGAAGCCCGTGCACTGCAATGAAGACCCAATGCAGCCAAAAATAAAAATAAAAAATAATAAAAAATACAAAAGAATTAACATATGTCAAGCACACAAAACAGTGCCTTTCATATAGTAAATGCCACATAAATGTTAACTATTACTGATTGAACAAAAACTATTAAGATAATTTAGCCTCTATTCTCCCATGGAGGGACTGTATTAACTATTTTCATAGCACTATGTTACTTTAAAAAATTAGTAAACACTACTTTTATGCTTTGTCTTTGGACATTGAAAAGGATTGAGCCACTGACAATGAATCCCATGGCATGGCATGAAAGGTTTTCCTTAAGTCTGACATTGATCTTTTATTTTTATTTTTATTTTTTATTTTTAGGCTGCTCAGTGTGGCTTGCAGGATCTTGTTTCCCCGACCAGGGATTGAACCTGCTCCCTCAGCAGTGAAAGCCTGGAGTCCTAATCTCCGGACTGCCAGAGAATTCCCACTGATCTTTTATTTAAAGGTTTATATTGAGGTATAATTCACATGTCATATAATTCACCCATTTGAAATGTACCATTCAATGGCTTTTAGTGTAGTCACAAATTGTATATCCATCAACACAATTTTAGAACATTTCATTAATACAAAAAAAGAAGCCCCACACCCCTTAGCTGTCACTCCCTAATCTCCCATTCCTCCAGGCCCTGCAACCATACGGTATTTGTCCTTTTGTGATTGGCTTATTTTACTTAGAATGATATTCTTAGGGTTAATCCATGTTGTAGCATGTGTCAAAATTTCCTTCCATTTTAAGGCTGAATGATATATCACTGTATGTATATACCACATTTTGTTTTTCCAGTCATGTGTTGATGGACATTTAGGTTGCTTCCACCTTTGGCTATTGTGAATAGTGCTGCTATGAACATGGGTATACAAATACCTCTTCAACACCCTGCTTTCCCAGACCAGCAGAGGCAGCAGTCTGTGCCCTCTCCTGTCCTCCCTGGGTTCCCTCTTCTTCCTCCTCCTCCATCCCCTTTTCCTCCTCCGCTCTCCCCCAGGGGCCCCCCTTGCCTTCCCGCCTGCCCCTGTTGTTCTGCTCCTGGCACCCCTGCCTTTCCCATCCCCCCGCACCTCCCACTCCCTTTTTCTCCTCAGTCACCTCACGTCTGCAATTTTTGGCTTTCACCCCCACCAGTGACCAAAGACTTGACCACTTAAAGTCCAGCTCCTCAGAACACTGCTTGACATGGACACCGGTGTGATTGAAGGTGGACTAAATGTTACTCTCACCATCCGGCTACTTATGCATGGAAAGGAAGTTGGCAGTATCATCGGGAAAGACAGGAGAATCAGTTAAGAAGATGAGCCAGGAGAGTGGTGCATGTATCAACATCTCAGAAGGGAATCGTCCCGAGAGGATTATCACTTTAGCTGGACTCACTCATGCCATCTTCAAAGCCTTTGCTATGATCATTGACAAACTGGAAGAGGACATCAGCAGCTCTGTGACCAACAGCACAGCCTCCAGTTGACCCCCAGTCACCCTGAGGCTAGTGGTCCCTGCTAGTCAGTGTGCTCTCTCACCGGGAAAGGTGGTTGCAAGATCAAGGAAATATGAGAGAGTACAGGAGCTCAGGTCCAGGTGGCAGGGGATATGCTCTACAACTCAACTGAGCAGGCCATCACTATTGCTGGCATTCCACAATCCACCACTGAGTGTGTGAAACAGATCTGTGTGGTCTTGTTGGAGACTCTCCCAGTTCTCCCCAAAGGGTGTGATCATCTCGTACCGCCCCAAGCCATCTAGTTCTCTGGTCACCTTTGCAGGTGGTCAGGACAGGTACAGCACAGGCAGCAAAAGTGTGAGCTTTCCCCGCACCACCCGGTCCATGTGCCTCAACCGTGACCTGGAGGGACCATCTCGAGAGGCCTATACCATTCCACAGCCAGATCTGACCAAGCCACATCAGTTGGCAATGCAACAACCTCATTTTCCCATGATGTATGGCAACACTGGATTCAGTGGTTTGGATGCATCTGCTCAGACTACTTGCCATGAACTGATCATTCCAAACGACTTGATTGGCTGCATAATCGGGTGTCCGGGCACCAAAATCAATGAGATCCGTCAGATATCTGGGGCGCACATCAACACTGCAAACCCAGTGGAAGGATCTACTGACAGACAGGTTACCATCACTAGATCTGCTGCCAGTAATAGCCTGGCTCCGTATCTAATCAGTGGCAGGCTTTACTTGGAGATGGGTGGCATGGGGAGCAGCTAGAACAATGCAGATTCATCCATAATCCCTTTGTGCTTTCACCACCACCCGTGATCCATCTGTGTAGTTTCTGAACAGTCCGTGATTTCAGGTTTTAAGTAGTCTGTAAATTTTCAGTTTCTGCACACTTTATCATCCACTGGTGATTTTTTAAAAAATTTTCTTAGTTTTTTAATTTTTTATTTATTGACTGCGTTGGGTCTTTGTTGCTGTGTGCAGGCTTCCTCTAGTTGTGGTGAGTGGGGGCTACTCTTCGTTGTGGTGCGCTGGCTTCTCGTAGTGGTGGCCTCTCTTGTTTCAGAGCACAGGCTCTAGGCATGAGGGCTTCAGTAGTTGTGACTCGTGGGCTCAGTAGTTGTGGCTTGTGGGCTCTAGAGCACAGGCTCAGTAGTTGTGGCTCACAGGCTCTGGAGTGCAGGCTCAACAGTTGTGGCACACGGGCTTAATTGCTCTGCGGCATGTGGGATCTTCTTGGACCAGGGCTCTCAAACCCATGTCCCCTGCATTGGCAGGCAGATTCTTAACCACTGCACCACCAGGGAAGCCCCACTCGTGATTTTTTAATTAAAGCATTTTAATTCCTTTCTCTGTTCAACTGTTAATGCTGAGATCCATATTTAGTTTTAGAAGCTTCTCCCTAGTTTTGATTTGTTTTTTGTTTGTTTGGCTCGTGGATTTTTTTAAAGAACTTTTATTGAGATATAATTGACATACAATAAACTGCATGTATTTAAAGTGTATAATGTGATACTTTTTTCTTACTAGTAATGTATATATGGCAATCCCAATCTCCCAATTCATCCCACCCCAACCCCACTCCCCCCCAGCTTCTTGCCCCATTTGGTATCCATATGTTTGTTTTCTACATCTATGTCTCTACTTCTGCCTTGCAAATCAGTTGATCTGTACCATTTTTCTAGATTCCACATATATGCGTTACTATACGATATTTTTCTCTTTCTGACTTACTTCACTCTGTATGACAGTCTCTAGGTCCATCCGTGTCTCTACAAATGTCCCAATGTCCTTCCTTTTTATGGTCGAGTAATATTCCATTGTATGTATGTACCACATCTTCTTTATCCATTCATCACTGATGGACATTTAGGCTGCTTCCATGACCTGGCTATTGTAAACAGTGCTGCAATGAATATTGGGGTGCATGTGTCTTTTTGAATTATGGTTTTCTCTGGGTATATGCCCAGTAGTGGGATTGCTGGGTGGCTCATGGATTTTTGTTTGTTTGTTTGTCACGGAAATGTAAGAGTGGAATATTAATACATTTCAGTTCAGTTCTGTAATGTCAGGAATTTTTTAAAAAAGTTAAAAGATGGACTGGAGCTTTTTCTTTGTGAATAGAAACTGGATGCCACAGTAATTAAAAACAAAAGAAAAGATCCTGCTTTCAATTCTTTTGGGTTTATACCCAAAAGTGGAATTTCTGGATCATATGGTAATTCTATTTTTAATTTTTTGAGGAACAGCCATACTGTTTTCCACAGTGGCTCTACCATCTTGCATTCCCACCAACAGTGCCTAAGGGTTCCATAATTGGATTGTCTTTTTATTATTGAGTTGAAATTTATAAAATGTACAAGTCCCTTATCAGAATATGATTTGCAAATATCTTCTGCCACTCTATAAATTATCTTTTCATTTTCTTGATGGTCTCTTTTGAACCACAAAAGTTAAAAAAAATTTTTTTGGGGGCCACACCATGTGGCCTGCAGGATCTTAGTTCTCTGATCAGGGATAGAACTCATGCCCCCTGCAGTGGAAGCACAGTCTTAACCACTGGACCACCAGGGAAGTCTCAAAAGTTTTAAATTTTGATAATGTGCAGTTTATTTTTTATTTTGTTGAATATGCTTTTGGTATCATATTTAAGAAACCACTGCCTGACCCAAGGTCATGAAGATTTACGCCTATGTTTTCTTCTATAAGTGTTATAACTTTAGCTCTTTCATTTAAGTCTTTGATACATTTTTTAAGTCATTTTTGTTGTTGTTGTTTGCATATGGTGTGAGGTAGGGGTCCAACTTCATTCTTTTGCGTAAGGATATCCAATTGCCCCAGTTGTATAGAAAGACTATTGTTTCCCCTATTGATTGGCTTCAGCATCCTTGTTAAAGATCAATTAACCATAAATGTGAGGATTTATTTCTAGACTCATGATTCTAGCCCATTGTTCTATAGTCTATCCTCATGTCTTGATTACTGTAGCTTTTTAGTAAGTAAATTTTGAAATTGGGAAGTGTGATTCCAATTCTGTACCTCTTTTTCAAGACTGTTGATACTGATCTTTTAGATTCTTGGTGTATGGTTATTCAACTATCATCTTCAAATATATCAACTGTAATCCAAACCAGTTTTCTCCATCTTAACCTTATGAATACTATGAGAGACCCAGTCACATGCAAACAACACACTGCCTATTTCATTGATCTGACACACAAATTTAATAAAACTGAAATAAATGAGAGGGATTTGGCATACTTAATTCTTTACCAAAAACATCAGCATCCTGGTGATCATCAAATTCTTGTCTTCACAACCATGTAATGACTTATTCTAAAATTCTGCTAAGGAATAATGTCCAACAAATGAGTGGATCAATTCTGAACTTTGCCCTTTTCCCCTTTTGCAAACTTTGCTAGTATCTGCCTCTTTTTGTTCTCTGTCTCCCAACATCTATGATGTCTCTGTGATTACAGAGCTACCAGAATTGCCCCTAATTTCATGGGCACAGGGGAGGAGCTCACACAATACAGAGTCCCTTTACAAACACACATTGTATGCTACCCCAGGTTTGTGATTCCAGCTCCACATCTGCCAGGAGGAGGTAGGATGCAGCACAAAATCATTTACAGTACAGCATATGCATTCTGCTTAAGTTGAAAGTTCTTATACAGAGATAGAGTCAGTTCTGAGAAAATGTTTCATAAAATATTAAAGGTCTCCACGGCAGCCTTCTCCCCACAGACATCCTGCAGAGAATACTTCAATAACAGCTAGAAATCTGCTATTCCCGAGTTGACAAAGAAAAGATAACACCTACCCCCAAGAAATACAGTGTCATGGAGAATAATGCTTTTTCTCTTCAGTCCATAAGGTTGTTTGCAGATAATGTTTGAGCCATGCCACCAGTTGAAGTCGCCATCAACCATGTCTTTCTACAAAATGATAAGGAAAAAGATGTGGAAAAGGAAAAGGAAAAACCAGGCAGGAATAACTGAGCTCGACCAGGACAAATAGTTTCAAGTTACACAGATCAGGTAAAGCCTGAATTACATGTAATGATACTTAATTTTTTAGAATTATCAGGGATGTTTCATCTAAGTAAACTTCTATTTTACGGAAGCTTACCTATAAGCACCAGTACATTTTAGACATTTTCCTTATGACTTGAGATCTTTTCTATACACAGATGTTGTTCAAATGCCTTCAGGTTTAATGAACTGCTTAGGATTACCTGGTCTACACTAGAATGTCTACTGTTACCTGGTTTTTCATATTGTCTCCTCCTTTGTCAGCTGCCTTTCTTGTTTATCAACATACCAGTTTCTAGTAGTGCCTGTTAATTTAACTACTTCCAATTTGTTACGAGCTGGATGATCAAATCACCAAGTTTATTACAATTTATCAGAATTGTTTCTAAAGAAATAATGTGTGTGTGTGTCTGTGTGTGTGTGTCTGTGTGTGTGTTTTAGGGAATACAAGATTTTCTTGTGAATCAAACACAAACTCTGGTTAATGGTGCTTGATATCTACTGTGTAGCCCAGAGACCTTCTTTGATCAATTCTGATTTCTCCAGCCACATTCAGGTACTTGATATAACAATTCACCTACTTGCTTCAGTTCTTTTTGTTTTTTTAAAAATAAATTTATTTATTTATTTTTACTTATTGGCTGTGTTGGGTCTTCATTGCTGTACACGGGCTTTCTCTAGTTGCTGAGAGCCAGGGCTACTCTTCATTGTGGTACGTGGGCTCCTCATTGTAGTGGCTTCTCTTGTTGCCAAGCACAGGCTCTAGGCACATGGGCTTCAATAGTTGAGGCACATGGGCTCAATAGTTGTGGCTCACGGGCTCTAGAGCACAGGCTCAATAGTTGTGGCACACGGGCTTAGTTGCTTCACAGCATGTGGAATATTCCCAGAGCAGGGCTTGAACCCGTGTCCCCTGTGTCAGCAGGCAGATTCTTAACTACTGCGCCACCTAGGAAGTCCATTCAGTTCTTGAATAGACTGCAAAGGGTGGTGGGAAGTGTCAGGACCATGCCTCCAAATAAACAGCCTTGCTAGTTTTGATGACAGATCAGAATCTGGTGCTTAGAGACTTAAGAGCTTAGAGAAGAAAACTGAGTCTTGGCATCTCAAGACCATGTCCTTGATCAGCTTATACCTTAGGTAAAGATGTCAGGCCAGTTACTTACTCCAGAAGTGCCAAGTCCTAACCACTGGACAACCAGGGAATTTCCTACTTACTTCATCTTAAAAGACACAAGACTCTTCATTGCTATTTGCTCCCTCCCAGACCTGTGAGGAAACAGCCTGCAGTACCTCACAAATTTACTGGGTATATCTCTCATCACTGCTTGGCGTAGAGGAAAAGAAAACAAAAATCTCTAAATTGGAGTTTCTAGTAAGCTAGATGTTAAATGGGTCTGTACTGGCAAATACCAGCCATCTTCAGCTGAATCACTTGTTGACTCAAAGCTCAGCCAAAGGAATGTGAATTTAGGGAATTTCAGTCCAGTAATGATGACTTCCTTCCAAGCAATTCTGCTTTCAGTGTTTGGGGAACAGAATAAATATCTGGTTTGTAAAGACAGTCCTCCATGAGGCACCTCTACAGTAAATACCTGCTCTAAATCCCAATTAAGACAATCTATTCTAATAGTATTTTAAATACAAAATTTGACATGACTCTAAAACCAGTTTGAAAAAAATAGGTCACCATGAAGAACATTCTAAAAAGAACACTGAATGTAAAGGAGAGTAATTTGATTGCTTCTGGCATTCTCTTGAAGCCTATCAAAAGCTGTAAGTAGGTGCCTGAAGTTTTCTCTAGTAATCCCATTCCTATATAATTTTTTCAAAGAAAAAAGAGTTATATTCAGAAAGGCATTCATTGTATCATTATTGTGTAACATAAAATTGGAAACAATAAGCAAGTAAAGTAATGGGACTTTGCTAGTTGTCCAGTGGTTAGGACTCTGCGCTTCCACTGCAGGGGGACCAGGTTTGATCCCTGGTCGGGGAAGATCTCACATACCATGTAGTGCGGCCAAAAAAATAAAAGGGTAGTAATAAAACTAAGGTACTGGTTAAGTAAATACTACATCAAGTTGGTAAAATATTATGTAACCATTAATATAAACAGGAAGAACAGTTAACATGGGGAAATATTACAATATGTTAATTTCTAAATGCTGATATAATCTCATGTTATGTTTCATTTATGTTAAAAATATGTAATGCATGGGTAGACCAGAAGGGAGCAAGGGAAATAAAATCAGTTATGGGGATTCTCTTCAACCTGCAGGTAATGTTGTAACGTTCTTAAAAATTTATTTCACAGTATCAATTATGTTTTATTTTAGTCACAGACTGGTATACCTATGGCCATGGCCAGTAACATTAAGGTTCCTCCCAAACCGACGCCATGGTCACTCCATCTGTTTCTCACTTTCTTCAAATCCTAAAATTATACTCAAAGTGAAGCAAAGCTGAAACAGTGCAAGTCATTTTGAATGGACTTTTGAGGCAGAGGGATGGGAAAAGAAGAGAGTACTGTGTTAGAATTTATAGGACTGACTCCAGCTATTACTACTTTGAGTCCTTTGGCACGGAACTAAACCTTAAAATAAGAAGAGATACTCATACCCTACAGAGCAGACTGAAACCTGAAGATGTGAAAAACCATGTAATAATACCTGAGTACAATATGTCATTGAGACTGTACACACATGAGGGGGTGGACAACTTAACAAGCAATAGACAGATACCCTACTTTAGACCTCTTCTACATTTAAGGAATCAGGAAGTCAAGAACAGGAAATAGAATCCTACCTGGAATAAGCAGGAAGTGGCTGAGGCTGTCAAAGCCATGCCTAGTGCCACACAGTGCTGGCCCCTAGATGAATGCTCCCACCACATATGTCCAGGCAGCAGCAGATATAAAAGTGGATAGAATCTCATGTCATGTTCCTATTACGTTCCAAGAGATGCATTTGAAAGCACAGACATAAACCTAAGTAAAGGAGACACAATGTGATTTCAAACTTGAAGAAGGGGACTGAGTTATGTAAAATTCTTGTAAAACACGGGGACAAAATCAACCAAGTTATTTTGTTTTAACCACGAGTATTTATTGATGGATCAAAGAATACAATTTTAATGGAACAATAAGGCACAACTGTGGATTAAAACAGTTTGCTATACAGCCAAAAGGAGGAAAAAGCCATAATCTTAGGAACTTTAAATACGCAGGTCAAGGAGCCTCTGAAGTACCTCTCTAACAGACCAGTGTCAGATAATTCTTCCCTTTTATACAATTCCTATATTACATCACTTGATCATGAAGTCAGACTGATACTTCACCAAGAATTCCTCAGTCATTTATGCTTGAGTCATCCAGCCTGGCCGCTCTTTCTCCCCACTCTTCCCAATCCCTTTGCAGTGTTTTGTTTTGTTTTGTTTTTAAGCAATTCCCTTCCCAAAGTATTGTGATAGCCTTCCAAAGCAAGGAAACAAGCAAGCAAGCAATGAGTCAGAGAAAATCAGCCAAGGACAGATGTATGGATGAAAAGACTCATAGAGACAGATGTTAGGATGACAACAGCCTGATTCGATGAGGTCTATACTAAGCTGACTTAGGCAGAGAAGTTGCTCTGGTTCATGCAAAGGCCTACAATGCCACCTCAGGTTGTGCCACCGGTGCCAGAGCCCTTGTTCTTAAGGGATTAGCAGTGGTCTAAAGAGGAGCTAGGAAGTCATTGTAACCAGGTAGCTAATGATATGATACATTCAATGCTCTGGACCTGTACTAGGAGCTGACTATGGCTTCTAGCATTAACATGTGCCAGGTGTAAAATTCATAGAGAATTTTGTGCAAAACCTCAAGACACTGAGGACACTCTTTAAATCTTGTGGACCAGGATAAGTTCGGCACTTATCTTTCTACTTGGAAATGTGAAGTGAAAAACATTCCAGGGCACATAACACTGAGGCATAAATCATGCTGCAGAGGTGGGAATACTTTTAGGGTGCTCAGCCTCCTTGTTCAAACAGCCATGAGAAAGACCCCAAGCATACTCTCAGAGCAGCCATTCTGGTGGTGACAGCATCCAAACTAAGCAAGCCTGCAGGCATACGGCTAATTTCTGGAGAGTCAACACTACTAACAAGAGCAGCCATGTAGGTATGTATGTTGAGAATCAGAGGCCAGAGGTAGAGCGACCTAAGCGAGCCTCTTGTCTCTACATCTCTTATCTTTCAAGAACATCTCCAATCAACAGCCCTTTGGTGACAGAGTAGAGGAGACCCAGAGATGGTCAAGACATTCTTCTGAGAGAAGTGTTGACTGAAAAGCTCCTGGAGAGGCAACATTCCAGAGACCCCTTTAAGAGTAAATGTAGATTAAAAACTGCCAGACCACTGAGCTATACTGCCAAGTCAGAAATACATTTAACAGGCATAGCTTGGGGTGCCAAGTAGAACAGAGGGGATTGAAGCTTAATAAAAAGCAGGGAGCCTGAAAGAGTAAGTGAATGATAGATTGTGTGAAAGAGAAACAGGAAGCAAAGGACACATAAAAAAGGATGAAGGAGCATGCCAGAGCCGAGCTGGGGGGAAGGCAGCATGGCTACGGTCCACATCCAGTCAAAGAGCTGGCTGGTTCTTGGCCTGATTCCTTTTCACCTTCTCAGACTGGAGGGACACGTGGCATTCAGCAGCAGAACAGGGGGAGATGATATTTAGAAATGGAGATATCCGGTGAATGATACTGAACAGAATTAGACTGGAGGTACCATTCTGTAATGCCCTGTTTATACACCAAAGGCAGGTTTGTGTTGACAGAACATATTTGGGGTTGTCATGCAACAGCAGTAGTACTTTGGGAGAAGGGAAACGATGGGATGGAGGTGGGGCTGGTGGACAGGAGGACTTTCAAGTTCCAGTTCTTAAATACTAGAAAGCAAGGAACAGTTTGGTCTCAGTCCTTTAGTGAAGAAATCGGATGCTCATTTTCTGTTCTACGTCCACTTTCTCCAAAACCTGTTACAAGAAACAAAAACAAACCCAACTACAGTTATGAAGGTCACAACAGGAGATACTGTCTCAAGCTTTTATCTGAATAATGATTTTCTCCCTCCCTCCTGTGTAGTAGGATTTAACTTTTCCAAACCAAGAGGTAAGTGACTCACCTTAACAAATTCTGTGAAAGATATGGCGCTATCCCCATCCTGATCAGCCTCCTGGATGGTCCTGTCTGCGATGCTGCCCAGCTGCTCATCTGAGATATTCACTCCGACCATCATGCGTAGCACCTGCAAGACCAACAGCCAAGAATTACTGGAGACTTGGGGGTCAGGAGGACCCTTCTACTAAAATTAAAGATAAAAGCCACCTCCACCCTCTTTTCTTTTGATGTCCTCAAATATATATGATAGGCCAAAAAGCTGAAACCCTTATCTTCTCATCTAGGCCATTCTAGACAATGATGTGAGCAGAACTCTCTGGCAAGGTCATTGAATAGGAAGGCAAAGCCTCATTTCAGGGAAAGTCCTTTGCATTTTGGTCCTCCCCATTCTTCCTGCCCAAAATGTAGATATGATGCTGAGTGGTACAGCAGCCGTCCTGGGACTGTGAAGTGAAAGTCAAATGTGCTATGGATGCCAGAGCAAGAAGCAGCCTGGTTCTTGGACGTCATTTAGGTACTGTACCAACCTGGACAATCTATCCCCAGGCTTCTTGAGGGATAGTTGCATGAGGCAAACTAGTCTCTTACAGGTTTAGGTCAGTTTGGTAGGGCTTTCTGGAATCTCACCTGAATGCAGTTCTCTCTGAGGCAGTGCATTAGATTAGCCCAGCTATTCCTAAAGTATGGTCAAGAAACATAAAGATCCTTGAAGGGTTAAATACTAAATCCCCCTTTTAGAAAAATGAAAAGCATATTTAAGGGGCGGAGAGAACTGTAGAAAAGAGAATTAAATTGTTTCAACAAATTTGTTCTCAAATGTAACAAAGAAACTGCCTGCTCCCCACTTATTCTGCTAACATCTTTAGGGTGTCAAAATACATTGAAAATTGCTACTTTAAGCAAAACAAGCAACTCTAATGACATGACTCTTAGATAATTTGAAATGGGGGACAGGGTGCTTTTATGATGCCTTGTGTTGCTCTAGTCAACCACCTGTTTTCAACAGGTAAGAGCTGAGCTTTACCCCAGGAAATCGAGGTCTTCTAGCCTAGATGTTCACAGGACTCCCTTTCCCCATTCCTTTATATCCTTCCCCAATCTCCTGAAATAGATTTTTAAAAGAATATAGTTGGATATTCTGAAAAAGAAAGAAAAGAGCCGAAATATTGATTTATATCAACACTGTTCCCCCCTCTCCTCTGACGCACAAGTCAATTCTTGAAAATTGAAGTTGTACATTTGGGTAGAAATGTATACAAACTGACGGATAAATAAAAAGAGTCAATGCTAGCAAAAATATTAAATGGCCAAGCCATTTGCCATCTTCCCTGACTCTGTGTGGCCAACTAGACAAATCTACCCTCAAACAGCAGCTTCTTTAGGTCCCAGTCCAATTATTCTCTGAAGTGTTTCATTTTTAGAATTACAGAACTGAATTGTGTGTGTGCTGTGTGTGTACAGTGGGGTGGGGAGAGGAGTGGTGGTGTCTTAAAAATCACTCATCCAGGTGTCAATGAGGACATAAAGGTCCAAAAGTGCCTGGACACAGGTCCCAACAGCCAGAGGCCCAAGCCCTCTGCCCAGGCCTCCATACTCAGTCAGTGCTCTTTCCACCTCTCCACGATGTCACTTTTGGTTCCAGTCAGAAGTTTATAAGCAAATGGAACTTTTATTATTACTATTTTTTAATGTGTGGTGAGGTTTTTTGCATACACCCTTTATCAGTTTAAGAAAATTCTCGCCTCTATTTTTCTAAGACTTTCAAAAAGAATTAGGAATGGGGCAAGGGATAAATTGGGAGATTGGGATTGACATAAACATACTTCTATATATAAAATAGATAGCTAGTAAGGACCTGCTGTATAGCACAGGGAATTCTAGTCAATACTCTGCAATGACTTATACAGGAAAGGAATCCAAAAAAGAGTGGATATATGTGTATGTATACTGATGCACTTTGCTGTATAGCAGAAACTAACACAACACTGTAAATCAACTATACGCCAATAAAAATTTAAAAATTAAAAAAAAAAAAGTCAACATTGCTACCATAAAAAATCATGAATGGATGATGAATTTTATCAAAATTCTATCAAAAAGATCATTCAACTTTTCTTCTTTAATCTGTTAACGTGGAGAAATACTATTGATTGGTTTTCTAATTTTAAGCCAACTTTGAATTCCTGGTATAAAGCCACCTTGGCTATAATATAGTATCCTTTTTATATACCGCTGGATTTGATGTGTTAATGATTTGTTTTGGATTTTTACATCTGTGTGAGTGAAAGAGACAGCACTGTAATTTTCTTATTACAGTATTTACAAAGTTTTCATGTCCAAGTTATGCCAGCCTCATAAAATGAGTATAGCAACTATCTTTATCAAAGTATAATTGATATAAAGTGTACCATTTAAAATGTACAATCTGACAAGCTCTGACATATGCACACACTTGTAAAACCATCATCCCAATCAAGGTAATAAACATATCCATTGCCCCTAAGAGTTCAACCAGAAATTTTTATTTTATTTTATTTTAATTTAATTTTATGCCATGCTATGCCATGCTGCACAGCTTGTGGGATCTTAGTTCCCTGATCAGGGATTGAACCTGAACCTGAAGGTGTGGAGTCCTAACCACTGGACCACTAGGATATACCCCAACTAGAACATTTTATAAAAATCATACTAGGAAAATATGACCACTTAGCCTTTCCTTATGACAAACTTAGCACAAACTTTTTTTTTTTTGGCCATGCAGCACAGCATGCGGGATCTCAGTTCCCTGACCAGGGATCAAACCCTGTGCCCTCTGCAGTGGAAGCACAGAGTCTTAACCACTGGACTGGCAGGGAAGTCCCAAGCACAAACTTCTTAACATCCACTGAATAATTAAGAACTGCATATTACCAAATGTTTTAGAAATGGCAGTGTCTAGAAAAGTAACCTTTGTAAACTTTGGTAAAATGTTCAAATCCTCTTGTTGCTAGGATAAAATTAGTTCTCTGACACCTCAACAATCCATGAACACATTTGTCCTAAAGCCACTTCAGGCCTGAGGAACACTCTAGTCATTGACTGGTACTCTGGCCATATGACCTCCTCCCCACTCCCTGCCACAGGCTTTTTTATCCTAATAATAGAAAAATCAACCTTCCACTCCAAAAAATATCTTTCTGGTAGCTAGATCTGGGCCAGAGGATAAAAATATGCAACTATGGAGTGATTACCTCTATTTTTTCTCTTTAGAACTCTGAAGTCCATATGTAGCAATTTTAAATAAAGTAAATTCTTCTTACTGAAGAAAGATGTCCCCAGTTCAAAAAGAGAGGACACTATCATTGACCTGCAGGCTGTTTTGGTTTTTACTTATACACAGAAATGTAGGAATACCCTGGGTTGGTCCTTAATCTCAGCTTAGAAGACTTCTCAAGGCAATGAGTTCAGACTTACTTTAGGGTAGACAGAAACCACTTTACTTTTTAGCTTTACCTTGAAATAGAGAAATCTCCCCATGGAAATTCCCAAATGTGTTAGCCTCCTAGGGTCCTCAGGATTCATAAACATTTTTTAAAACTACCTTTAATTATTAGGAATAGATATTTTCTCCCTCCCTCCCTTCCTTCCTTTTTGGCTCCACCACGCAGCATGTGGGATCTTAGTTCCCTAAAAAGGGATCGAACCCGTGCTCCCTGCAGTGGAAGCATGGATTCTTAACCAATGGACCTCCAGGAAAGTCCCTCAAGATTCATAAATATTAAAAGCAGAAAAGAAAAAAGGAGAATTTTCTCCCCGCTTAAACTTGTATTTAGGAAAGAGGGAGCAGAGAAAAAGAGAAGGGCCATGCTAATAGGATGAAATGCCAGTCACTGCTATTAGGACAGAGAATTGACTACGGGGAGCAACAAAGGACAGGGAACAGTGGCTCAGCATATCCTGTCCCAGCAGCAGTTCCTTGACTCTTACATCAGGCCTAAGGACATACGAAACAGCAGCATTTACCTACGTGTCATCAGAATTACCAATAAGCTGATTTGACAATAACTGAACTATCTAAATCTAAACCATCTCACATATTTTAGTGCCAGTCTGCACTTAAAAGACATGCAGTTACCTTTTAAATAGTGGAGACATCTGTGAGAACTTAAGGAGCCATTTCAAATTTCCCCAGGTCATCTGCTCTGCTTTATATCTAGGACAGGACTCTGCATACAGCAGGTGTTACATAAATGCTTACTGAAGGAAAGAACAATTCCTACCAACAAGAATAAGCCAGCAGGGCCCAGACACAAGTTATCCGTGTGCATGGCGGCTCTCCCACATACCTGTAACAGCTCATCACGGGAGATCTTGTCATCTTTATCCAAGTCATACAGTCGAAAAGCAACTGGTAAGAAAAAATAAGAATTTAGTGGAAATTCAATAGTGTTCTGCCCCTTCTCAAGAAACTAAATGTATAAAGGACACCAGACAGAAAACTGACAATGAATTAATAGTTTTTCTAAGAGCAACTGCCATTACTTGTAGAGCTTTTAAAGACATTGCAACATTTAAGAAATTGAAATGCATCTCATAATTGATGGCGTCTTAGCTTGGATGAAATACGGCCCTTCATCAGATGAATCAAAAAACTTACTAAGTCGAGGGCTTCCCAGGTGGCGCAGTGGTTAAGAATCCACCTGCTGGACTTCCTAGGTGGCACAGTGGTGAAGAATCCGCCTGCCAATGCAGGGGACACGGGTTCGAGCCCTGCCCTGGGAAGATTCCACATGCCACGGAGCAACTAAGCCTGTGCGCCACAACTATTGACCCTGTGCTCTAGAGCCCGTGAGCCACAACTATTGAGCCCATGTGCTGCAACTATTGAAGCCCACGAGCCTAGGGCCTGTGCTCCACAACAAGAGAAGACACTACAATGAGGAGCCTGCGCACCACAATGAAAAGTAGCCCCTGCTCGCAGCAACTAGAGAAAGCCCATGTGCAGCAACGAAGACCCAAAGCAGCCAATAAATAAATAAAATAAATAAATAAATTAAAAAAAAAAATCCACCTGCCAATGCAGGGGACAGGGGTTGGATCTCCACTCCAGGAAGATCCCACATGCCTCGGAGCAACTAAGCCCGTGCGCCACAACTATTGAGCCTGTGCTCTAGAGCCTGTGAGCCACAACTATTGAGCCCATGTGCCACGACTACTGAAGCCCACGCGCCTAGAGCCTGTGCTCCACAACAAGAGGAGCCACAGCAATGAGGAGCCCATGCACCACAATGAAGAGTAGCCCCCACTCTCAGCAACCAGAGAAAGCCCATATGCAGCAACGAAGACCCACACAGCCCATAAATAAATTAATTAATTAAAAAAAGAAAAAAGAAAAAGAGAGTTTCTAAAAAAAAAAACTTACTAAGTCAAATGTCCTTTTTCTTAACTTCGAGTGTCAAAAAAAAAAAAAAAAAATCCAAAACCCATAAGCACTTCTGTCAGTCAGGCCATCTCACATAGCCCGTCAAGTCTACTGCGCACCACACTCAGGTGGAGCCGACGACAGGAGCCATACAGGCACCAAACAGCTGATGCACAAAGTACTACTCTGGAAAAATGACCACTTCGGCAAATTCATATCAAATTTCAAATCATCCTCTATTACTTGAGAGTTCTGAAGGTAAAGAACTTCAGTTTCAAATGAAATGCCAAGAATTTGATGATGTCCGGGCTTTCTCATGCTTCTCTCTCTTTAACAATAGCTAAGTGTTTTAGAAACTAGGATATCTGAGAGAGAGAATTCAGAAGAGCAAAAATCATTCAGACAGCGCCATTTTCCTGAATGGCCACCAAGTGAATAGTGTGATAACACTGGATGATTTGATAGGCACCGTGACAAATCACACTGAGGAAGTGACTTCCTTATAATTATAGCTGAATATACCGTCGTTTTAAGGCTTTGAATAACTTTCAGTATGTCACTAAGATCTTTGGTTTCAGTAGCTACTGCAAATACTAAAAGGCCCAAATCCACTGCTTTAGATTATCAAGATGCACAGATTTAGATCTGGTCCTTGGAACTCACAATCTAGTAGAGGAGAGCAACACACACTGCGCACTTTAACACAGTCTAAGTGCCATCATATATATGCAATACCAGGGAACAAAGCATATGTGCTTTTCTGGTTCGAGTAACATTTGAACAAGGTCTTGAAAGACAAACAAAAATCTGATGAAGGAAGGGTGGCATTCCAGGCAGAGCTAATACTAGGTACAAGGGCATGAGAACATGGATGAATATTTAAAAGTTTCAACATCACCTCTTGCTTCCAGAAAAAGAAAAAAAAGTGTGTGTGTATCAGGGTGGGGTGTGTGTGTGTGTGTGTGTGTGTGTGTGTGTGTGTGCTGAGTCCACTAAAAGTCAAAGTAAAAGTTTTAGAAAAATCTAATTTACTTTCCGTAAGGTACATACTAAAATTCTGGAAGAGGGAGTAACTAGGAGAGGCTTTCTCTGAGGTTAGTCTGCTTTCTTTAATTTGGTTAGTTGAGTAACTATCTTTACATAATTTGAGATTTTATATGCTTAGGAGGTTTGGATTCCAAGGCGAAGGTGACAAGCATGATAAGTGTTCCTAAAGGAATGTGTGTTTAATATATTTCCAATTTGAAAAAGAATAGGTATATGTATAACTGAACCACTTTGCTGTACACTTGAAACTAACACAACATTGTAAATCAACTACTGTCCAATTTAAAATAAAAATAAAACAGATGAATGGAAAAAATATATATTTCACAAACTAAACACACACACACACACTCACTCTCTCTCTCTCTGGCATATGCTGTTGTCTTTCTAAAATACCATAAAATGTGTTATTTACTAAAGAATCTTTAGGATGATTTTGGGATGGAAATCTGTTTGCTATATAACCCATAAATATCTGTTTCTGAATTTCTTAATTGGGTAACTGTAATAAACACTTACATCCCTTTCTGCCAAAGTACTTACAGAAACCTGAGAAGCTAATTTTTAAAACCTAGCTGCCATGGACTGAATGTTTGTGTCCCCCCAAAATTCCTACATTGGAACCATAACCCCGATGTGATGCTATTAGGTGGTGGAATCTGTGGGAAGTAATTAGGGTTAGATTAGGTCATGAGGGTGAGGCCCTCGTGATGGGATTAATGCCCTTTTTAGGCATTTTAGTAATTAAAGAGGAGACAGGAGATCTCTTTATCCCTCTCTGTTTCTGTCTCCACCTCCCTCCCCATGTGAGAATACAGCAAGAAGACTGTGAACCAGAAGAGGGCCCCCTACCAAGAACCCGACCATGCTGGCACCCTGATCTGAGTCCAGGCCCCGGAACGGTGAGAAATGTCTGCTTAAGTCACCCAGTCTATGATATTCTGTTATAGCAGCCTGAGCAGACTAAGATACCAGCAGAGGCGTAATGAGAGCAATCACATGACAGGACCCTCAGAAAAAACTGTAGCACTGACTTGGATTCCTGTCAATCAGCTTTGGTCCTGAACCAGCAGAACCAGCCTTTTCCCAGAGAGAATGAATGGTCAAATGCCAAATGACTGAGCCATTTTGTTTGCTTCTCTCTCGTTCCTCTCCACCACTTGCTTTACCCCCCATTCTCAGCCCAGGAGACTTGGACTCTCCTGTCTCCAGAGCTGTAGTCTCTCATCTCCAGTCCTAAGGCTTTGAATGCTGATGACTCCCAAATGCGCATCTCCAGCTTGGACCCTTCCTCTGAGTTCCTGATATTGACAGCAAAGCAATACAGTACAGGGGTTAAGACTCTGGCTCTGTATATATGTCAGTGCATATATACACTCACTGCGTCACAGCCTCCCCTTCCCCCCAGGTGTCCTCAAGTCAGTTCTCTATGTCTACGTCTTTATTCCTACCACTAGGGAAGCTGCTGCATAGCGCAGGGAGATCAGCTCGGTGCTTTATTATGACCTCTCTGGGTGGACTAGGGAGGGTGGGAGGGAGGCTCAAGAGGGAGGGGATATGGGGATATATGTATACATGTAGCTGACTCACTTTGTTGCACAGCAGAAACTAACACAACACTGTAAAGCAATTATACACCAATAAAGATGTATTAAAAAAAATGAAAACACTTCATTGGTTAAAAAAAAAAAAAAGACTCTGGCTCTGCTGAGTCCTGCCTCTGACAGCTTACTATGTCTACATGAGCAAGTTACTTAATCTCTTTGTGCTCAGTTGCCCAAGAAGTGCAAAATGAGAGTAATAGAATCCACCTCATAGGGTTGTGAGGACTAAATGAGTTAGCACACAAAAGGCACTTCAAACAGTGCCTAACCCACAGGAAGAGCTCAATCAGTGTCATCTACCTGCCATCACCTCTCTGCCCTCCTCTCCTACTACTCACTTCTTTCTTGATAATGCTTCTTTGTTCTCTGAACACTGAGCACTCATTTCTACCCAAGGACCTTTACAACAGTTGTCCCCTCTGCATAGAGCGCTTTTCTCCTATTCTTGGCATGGTTCACTCATTCTTAGCTAGAGTTTCAACTCCTCAGAGAGGTTTCCCTGACCACTCATTCTAAAGCCCCCCCCCCTCCGCCCCCATCACTTTCTCATCTCACCTTATTCATTTCCTTCACAGAACTTGCCATGATCACAAATCCTGTTTATTCATTTGTCTTTTTCCATATAGTCTGTCTCCCTTATTAGATCATAAGCTGTCTGAAAGCAAAGACCTTACCTGATTTATGCATCACTGTATCCTGGGCCTAAAACAGTGTCTGGCATACAGCAGTTGCTCAGACATTTGCTTAATGAAAGAGCAAATGAACGATATCAGTCAAACCTTTACCTTTTAATCACAGTTACTTCTTAAAAAAACAAAACTGTAGTAAAATAAACATAAAATTTAAGTGTACAGTTGAGTACTTTCACAGTGTTGTGTAACCATCACCACCATCCATCTCCAGAACTTTTTCATCTTCCCCAGTTGAAATTTTGACCCATTAAACAATAACTCCCCATTCCCCCCTGCCTCTAGGCCCTGGCAACTTTCTATGAATTTGACTACTCTAGGAACCTCATATAGGGGGAATCAAATAATAGTCACCCTTTCGTGTTTGGCTTATTGTTATTTAGCATAAGTAAATTTATGATATCGCATTCTATGTATGTATCACATTTTGTGTATCCACTCATCTGTTTATAGACACTTGGGTTGCTCCCACCTTTTGGCTGTTGTGAATAACACTGCTCAGTTTCTTCCTGGCTATTCTCCCAAACTCCACTTCATCAATATTCCTCATCATCCATATAAAATATCTCCATGCAGACTTATTTCCCACATTACTCATTATGTGTTTTTTTTAAGAACTTTTATTGAGATACAGTTAACATACAATAAGCTACATATATTTAGAGTGTACAATTTGATATCCCAATCTTCCAATTCATTCCTCCCCAACCCTCCCCACTTTCCTCACTTGGTGTCCATATGTTTGTTCTCTACATCTGTGTCTCTATTTCTGCCTTGCAAACTGGTTGATTTGTACCATTTTTCTATATTCCGCATATATGTGTTAGTATACGATATTTGTTTTTCTCTTTCTGACTCACTGCACTCTGTATGACAGTCTCTAGGTCCATCCATGTCTCTACAAATGTCCCAGTTTCATTGCTTTTTACAGCTGAGTAATATTCCGTTGTAGATATATACCACATCTTTTTTATCCATTCTTCTGTTGATGGACATTTAGGTTGCTTCCATGTCCTGGCTATTGTAAATAATGCTGCAATGAACATTGGAGTGCATGTGCCTTTTTTAATTTTGGTGTTCTCTGGGTATATGTCCAGCAGTGGGGTTGCTGGGTCATATAGTAACTCTGTCTTTAGTTTTGCAAGGAACCTCCATACTGTTCTCCATAGTGGCTGTATCAATTTACATTCCCACCAACAGGGCAAGAGGGTTCCCTTTTCTCCACATCCTCTCCAGCATTTACTGTTTGTAGATTTTCTGATGATGCCCATTCTAACCAGTGTGAGGTGATACCTCATTGTTCATTGTGTTATAAAAACCCTGAACTATTTAAGAGGACAATTAGAACATCAAAAAGGAAGCTTACCATGCCCCGGAGCATTCTAAGATGGGGTGTACCTTCCACAGAAGACTTTATAACCTCACTGACCTGAAGAGGAGAACAATAAGGAACCATTCCTGGGAGACACAGAGCAGTAGTACTATGTGTCCTTCGGCCTGTGCCTACATAGGTACAGTTCAGCCTTGCTGATTGTCCTTGACATTCTTTCACTGTGGCATAAAAAATAAGACAAAGCATGCTCTCATAGTTCCTGAAGAGACTATTCTCTGAGGAAGATGGATTATAAACAAATTTGCCTTAGTGGCAAACGTGTTGCTAGGTGTATGATGTTCAGTTGCTCTTGGTCTACGACAAGAAGTGCCATCTTGCTGCTTCCACAGCTCTGTGGGAAACTGAGAGAAAACCAATATACAGACAGAGAAGAAGACATCCAGGACTCCTCTGTAGCTTTGGTTTCACTGGTCTACTTACATGAATGTCATCCTAACATACAGAGTGCAACAGAATTCTAATTCATGTTCAGTTTTCTTTGTAAAAGTTGATTTGAAAGTCAAGACTAAAGTAATGGTAGAAACCATGGATAACTTGCACAGCATTTATTCTATCTTGCCCTCAAGTTTGCCATTTCTGAGGCATTCAGGCCTTCTTCCATCCTAAAAGAAGCTCATCAATGGCTTCAGGGGGCATTCTGTCTCTCTGTCTCTGTCTTTCTCTCCCCACTATCAGATATGAATAGGGAAACATAGCCAATTGCCACTGAAAGCCATCATGTGACCACGAGGAGCCATGCCTTTGGATGAAACAGACCCTAGGGACGGCAGAGCAGAGTAACAGGAAAAACCGGGTCCTTGATAACACCACCAACCCTGATGCTTGCCCCACCTCACTTGTAAAGTGAGATAATACATCTCCCTACTGTTGAAGTCAGCTGAATCAGCTGAAGGCATCCTCACTGACACACTAAGTAACTATCAAATCTGCTAATGCTACTTGGAATATTTTCTTTAGGGTCAATGTGAATTAATGAATTTGCTATTCATTCACTCACTGATGTACACTTGAGTTACTTTCTTGTTTTAGCTATTGTGAATAATGCCACCATGAATATGGGTGTACAAATATCTCCTCAAGACTTTGCATATACGCTTCACCCCAGCCTCTCCTGATGGTAACATCTTGCATAAGTATAACACACCATCAAAACCAGGAAACGGACAGTGGTATAATCCACAGAATTTATTCGGATCTCACCATGTGTATATGTGCATGTGTGTGTAGTTCTATGCAATTTTATCACCTATGTAGTTTCATGTAACCACCACCACATTCAAGATACAGAGCTGCTCCACAGCCACAGGGCTCCAATGTCACATCCTGTTATTTAGTGTATAATAAAGAAGCACCTCTATTACTGTATCACTAAGTTGTTTTAACATTTTGTTCACTGTATTTCAATATAATTGGTTTCCTTTATAATCCTATGGATTTCATTTTATGCATTCACAAACATTACGAGATGGGGTCAACAGGATTCACCAAACTGCCAAGGTAGTTCATGACTTGAAAAAAGTAGAGCTCACACTGTAGAGGGAATTCAGGTTAACAGGTCTGTGTTACACCTGACAACCTTTAAAGCCTCCTCTAATCCTGGATTAGAAAAGCAAGCATAATTTCATAGAGCACAGAATGTTTCTGAACTGTCATCTCCTTCACCAACTCACTGGATTCACACATGCTCTCCCTCCTCCTCCAGATCGGTGCAGCTGGTATGGCAGCACACTGCATACCTGTAGCCAATGGGCGACCCTGGAGTGTCTGCTCTACCCACTGAGTTGAATGCTTACCAAGAATCAGGTATGTCAACTGTCCTAGAACTGTGCTATCTGTACTTTTCATAGAACTATATAATTTAATAAGAAATGAAACGTGTGAAAAGAAAGTTATTTTTTAAATGAAAATTACACTGACTGCTTTTGAAAGACTCAAAATTAAGTCACAGGAAAAAAAAAACCCCACCAAATTGTTGCTAAAGTACCTGTGGAGGGACAACTGTAAAAGATCAAGGAAACAATGTAAACGCCAGGAAGAGTCTATTCTCAGAATGCTTTACGAGTACCTTTAAGCTCTCTTTCCACTGAAAAGAAAGTGCAACCAGAAACCTTAGACTATACATTATAGATGTGTCCTATGCAAAAACGTCATACAACTCCCATCAGCAGAGCTTTACTAAAACGAAACAAAACAAAAGAATTGGTCCTACATCCAAAGATTGGCCAGTGAATGTGTTTTTAAATATTTTAAGGTAAATTAAAATGTCAAACCATGTATCCTTTTCTATGATTCTATGCCATAGCCGACTTTTTCAATTGTTGATCAACTCCTTGCCTGACAACATTGAATAAGAAAGTTTCTATTACATTAATGCCAGCATCAGGCAAACATACTAAATATATGCTAAGACTCATAAAACATTAAGACACAGGCTTTGTCTCAAATATTTAGTCTTGAAAGAGAAAGTGAGATTCACTAATAAACATAAAGTATCCAATAAATTTGAGAACAATTCATTAGAATTCTATTTTCTTCTATGTTCAGTTTGTTTGTTAAGTCTTCTGCTCTTCATTAAGGTATACAAGCTTGTAGTAAAGAAGAGCAGTGTTTTATTATTTTGGTTCAAAAATCTTCCCTGGCTTATACAGCAAAACATATTTCAGTACTTCTCAAACTCTTTACCTGAAATACTAACAGAGGAGTGAACTTATACTCTTATAGCAAGGGACATCTGGGGATATGGTCCGAGCATTATGAGTTAAAATTTTAAGTCTCATATACTATCTTTCAAATGTATGTAAATTTGGCATTATATTCTATAGTTTATCTACATTTGTTTCAATATTAATAAGCCTTTTAATTTTTCTTTAAATCATCCAGTAAAAACTTGATGGGCCCCATTTATCCTGTGGCTTCACAGACTTCATTTGTGCACCCTAGTAAAAGAAGCTTGGGCTCAATCAGTTCAATACAATTTCTTTCTTTCTATTTTCTTTTTGGTTGCACCATGCAGCATGAAGGATCTTAGTTCCCTAACCAGGGATTGAATGCATGCTCCCTGCAGTGGAAGCGTGGAGTCTGAACCACTGGACCACGAGGGAAGTCCCTAATTCAATACAATTTCAGTTTCAACTTGTGTTGAATGAAAAGAGAAATTCAATTTTAATTTCTTAGAGAAGTATTGTAAGGGATTAGGCAATATCATACATGAACTAACAAAGGGCAGAGGGAAATCTAACAAGTAATCAAGGAAAGGAGGCAAGAGGCATGGGGACAAAAGTTAAATCCCAAGGGATGTCCCTGGTGGCATAGTGGTTAAGAATTCGCCTGCCAACGCAGGGGACATGGGTTCTATCCCTGGTCTGGGGAGATCCCACATGCTGCAGAGCAACTAAGCCCATGCACCACAACTACTAAGCCTGTGCTCTAGAGCCCGTGAGTCACAACTATTGAGCTCATGTGCTGCAACTACTGAAGCCCGAGCTCCCAGAGCCTGTGCTCCACAATAAGAGAAGCCACCACAATAAGAAGCCCATACATCTCAACAAAGAGTAGCCCCTGCTTGCTGCAACTAGAGAAAGCCCGTGCACAGCAATGAAGAACCAACGAAGCCAAAAAAAAAAAAAAAAAAAAAAATTAAATCTTGCATCGATCTACCTGTCTACCCCTACTTAAGTCACACCCCAGTATCTATCAAATTCTAAGGCAGACTGGGTCTTTTTCACTGTTGTCACTCTTGCACTTACCACAGTGCCTGGCACACAGGCTATATTAGCAGCTAACTCTTATTGCCAGGCACTGTCTGAAGTACTTGACAAGTCGTTAAATCTTCTCAACCTTCCTAATATTCCATTTTACAGAAAAGGAAATTGAGGCCCAAAGACTTTTAGTAACTTGCCTAAAGTCACAGGGTCAAAAAGCGGCAGAGCTGGGATTCAAATCCAGCCAGTTTAGCTCCAGGGTCTGAGCTCTTAACCACAATGTTTGAGTAAAGGCTTGTTCAATGAATGAATAAGTAAATAAATGATTTGTAAGACATGAAAAGCAAGTATTTTAAGCCAGAAGACCTTATCTCCTTACAGTGCAGTTTGTTGCTTCGGCTGTTGAGTGGTTCTGGTCCATTCACATCTTTGCTCTTTTCATTATCCTCAATGGGTCGGAAATGAGCCAAGGTTCTCATGAATCCACGGAAGTTTACCTGGTCCTCTCTAATCAGGAAAGATAACAAAAAGAACATCATGTCAATTAAGGTGATTATTTCTTATGAATTCAATACATTAACAGTTATAGCTAGAGTGGCCTGGAAGTCCATTTAATGTTAGGTCTCTTTCCATGTGCATGGTACTTTAGGGCTCATAAAATATCTTCAGTTAAGTCTTGCCACAACCTTGTAAGGTAGGTATTACTATTCTTATAAATGATTAACCAGCCTTAGAGAGGTAACAGGACTTACCAGAGTCAGTTACCTACTGAATTTACTTATATCTCTTTTACCAAAGAGGATTTTGAGTAGCAGCAGGGCTATGCTATCAGACAAGCCCGAACTTGAACTCACTGCTTCAGACTCTGCAGCAAACACCAAATTAGTCATTTCAACACAATATCTCCCTAACTGCCTCCCATGTCTCCCCTGCAGTTACATATACCTAGTGATATTTTAAGCTTAAGGCATGTTATGTAAAAGCTGCTTTTGAAATAAAGTTTATATAGTTATAGAAGCAATAAATACATTTTTGGAAATTTGACAAAAAGAAAAGTAGAAAGAAAAATACCACTCCCAGTTCTACCAACCAATTACAATCATTGTTAATATATCTTCCAGTAATTTTTCTATACTTTTGGATAATTGTAAATATACTGCATAGATAATTTTGTAGCCTGCTTTTTAAAAAATTTTTAGGTATGTCTCCAATCAATATAAACACTTTGAAACATTTTAACCATCTGCATAATAATTGTGTGGTTGTATCATGGTTTTATTATTCCCTCATAATTGGACAGATATTTTCCTTATAATGTTTTGAAAGACCTCTTTGGGTATAAAGCTTTTTGGGTACTGAAGATTAGAGAAAATCTTTTTATGGTTCCACAGACTAATCAGTAACCCTATAAGAAATAATTCTAAAACCTGAATGAATAAAGAATGCTTTTAATATTAAAAAGGAATGTCCCATGTGACACAGTTATTTATCTAAGGTAGTCATGGAAAGAACAGGTTGCCTGGTTCCTGTGGCTACCTAAAAATATATCGGGGCCTTTGTCTGCCCCCATTGAATAGATGTGGTATGTGGGGTCCCTTAAGTGCCAGCAGACACACAGATCAGAGACCTTCTAAAGGTAGAGTTGAAAGGCTAGCTTGGGACCTCTTGAACTCAGAAGAACGACCTTTTGTTCTTTAAGGTAGCTATACTGCTAATGGAGCATTATCTCTAACAAATGTTAAGAGCTGAGGAATCAAGGAATGTGTAATAAGATTTGAGTCATGTGCCAGAACAAACAGGTAAATGAGTACAAATATCACTGGCATAATGTCTCTGAGTAAAAGGGAACTAAATACCAATATTCTCGTTTCAAATCTCATTCTTTAAAAACAAACTGAACCTAAATACAACTAGAGAAGAAACACAGAACCCAGAAGCCAAATATCTATATCTGATTAGAGCAAGGAGCAGAGGTGTAGTGTCCTAAGAGCCTAGCAGTTTAGCCCAGAGCCATCCTCAGCCTCCAAGTATCTCAGCACACGTTGTGTCCTTAGCAAGAAATCAGTGAATAGGATGACAGGCAACACTATAGTCACAACAAAGGTGGTTTGGCCTTTATAAAACAGCTTTCCACAAGCTGCTTCTTCAAATAATCAATGGTGACTAAGGAATGTGTTAAAAAAAAAAAAAAGTTGGCAAAATGACTCTACAGGGTTCATTTTTCTTTCCAAAAGGTTTGGATACAAAACATCGCAGTGAAAGTTATCTCTGGACAGCATTCAATTCTCTGCAAGGGCTAAAAAAAAGGAAGTGAAAAAAGGCAAGAAATCAGCATTAAAACCACACCTGAAACAAACAGGGCATTTCAGGGAGAGAAAAAAAGTCAGAAAATGAGGAAGTGTAGGTGATTACTCATGGTCAAGCTGAATCTGAAAAGGGCAGGTCTCAGTCTGATTGAGTCCCGCCTTCACATAAATGGGCTGCTATGCTAGTCTTCCCCTTTGACTGTCGCTCAAATTTACTGAGTGATCAACTTCTCAACTTGCAAATTCCTTTGTTCTCAATTCAGAGTTCTAAAATTTCCTGTCCATGTATTTTATCTGACAGTGTACTCACTGACACTTAGTCTCATTATTAAGAAATGGCAACCATATAACATTTTAAAGTCCTCTGGGTCATATAAACAAGTCACAAGGAACCAGGAAGAGATTGTTAAAGAGATTACTTAAAACAAGATTATAGGATAAGCTTTATTCAGGAAAAGGTACCTAATCGAATCAGTAAATATTGACTCAGTACTCTGAAGGCAGTGTATTAGGTTAGTGAAGCATATCAAAAGCCTAGTTTTATATTACACAAACCTAAATCTGTTTGAGAAAGTGTGTGTGTGGTAGGGGAACTATACCCTTAGTGAATGTCATAAAAGAAAAGTAAAATAATGTTCTGGATTAAAGGAGGCTAAAGAGATATGACAACTGAGCCAGACTGGATCAAAGGGAACATGCTAAAAAGGAGTTGTTGGATAAACTGATAAAATTGGAATATCAATAATATATCAGAATAAAATAGGTAATGGGGGAAATGGATGAAGGTGGCCAAAGGGTACAAACTTCTAGTTAAAAGATGAATAAATGCACAGAAGAGTGACTATAGTTAACAGCACTGAATTGTGTCTTTGAAAGTTGCTAAGAGAGATCCTAAAAGTTCTCATCACAAAAAAAAAAGTAACTATGTGAGGTGATGAATATGTTAATTAATATTACTGTGGTTATCATTTATATATATATGTATATATGTGTATATATATATAAAGTCAGTATGTTGTACACCTTAAATTTATACAATATGTCAGTCACATCTCAATAAAGCTGGAAAAAAACATAATATTTTATATTAATATTATTACAGCATTTGATAGGTGTGTTAAGTATAAATTATACACTAGATTTCAAAGATTTAACATGAAAAAGAATATACAATGTAATAATAATTTTAAAATATTGATTATGTATTGAATGATAATTTTTGGATATATCGGGTTAAATAAAATATATATTGCTAAAGTTAATTTAACTTGTTTATTTTTACTTTTTAAATGTAACTACTAGAAAATTTATAGTAATTATGTATGTGGCTTGAATGATATTTTTATTGGCTAGGACTGAGACAGCACACACAAATGAGGCAAAATATTAACAACACAACATGCATCTGGGTAAAAGACATACAAGTGTTCTTCGTACTGTTTGCAAATTTTGCAACTTTTCTGTAAATCTGAAATTATTTCCAAATAAAAGTTTTTAAAATGTTTAGTTTTAGATCAAAGATAAACAGATTAAAGACAGAACTTTGAAGATGGACTAATATACGTATTTGAAGTTTAAAACAGGAGGAGGGGGACTTCACGGGTGGCGCAGTGGTTGAGAATCCGTCTGCCAATGCAGGGGACACGGGTTGGAGCAACTAAGCCTGGGTGCCACAACTACTGAGCCCATGTGCTGCAACTACTGAAGCCCGCATGCCTAGAGCCTGTGCTCCAGAACAAGAGAAGCCACCGCAATGAGGAGCCTGCGCACCACAACAAAGAGTAGCCCCTGCTCTCCGCAACTAGAGAAAGCCCACGTGCAGCAAGGAAAACCCAACACAGCCAATAAATAAATAAATTTACAAAACAAAAAACAAAAACAAACAGGTAGGAGGGTAGAGATATTCTAGATATGATTGAGTTAGGGAGGCCCAATATAATCAGGAGGATCATGATCTGAGATGACCCAAACAATCTCAACATTCCAGATTAGCCTCAGAAAGGAAGCCCAACTGCAGGGACTCACCCCTCTGGAAAGAAGGCATTGATGATCCGGTCCCCCAATGGGTTGATGGCAAGTTCTGGAATCCGCTGAAAGTCTTCCCGGCTGCCAAGAGAATCACCTTGGGTTAGAGACCACTGGCCCTTAGCATGAACTCCTTCAGTCATGCAAGAGTACAACCTAGCAAGAATGTTACCTCCTGGAATTTACTTCTGTGGCAAATTATACCAAATAACTGCAAAGAATAGCACTTTAATAACTGCCAAGTGTTTCTTGCACCAACTCAGGACTGAAAGAAGCCAAGTCTGACTATGCCACATTCCAGTGAATTCAGCACGCAGGTTACGTCAGTAAACCAACTGACAAGCAAATACTAAGCTGTCCCTGTAAATGATTCCTAGAACATTACCATGTTGTATTTAGTTATTAAGTTTGGAGAATGAATAGCAACTGCAAAGTATCAAACACCACAGAGCTTGAATATGGGAGGAACAATTCAGATAAGAAGATACATAGCACTTATGAAACAGCAAGTAATTCTTAGCTGATATTTACATCTAAGTAGAAAATAAAATGTGACAGGGACTTCCCTGGTGGTCCAGTGGTTAAGAGTCCGCGCAGGAGTCCCAATGCAGGGAGGGCCTGGATTCAATCCCCGGTCAGGGAAACTAGATCCTGCACGCTGCAACTAACAGCCTGCACGCTGCAACTAACAGCCTGCATGCTGCAACTAAAAGCCTGTATGCTGCAACTAAAAGCCTGCATGCCACAACTAAAAGATTCCACATGCCTCAACTAAGACCTGGTGCAGCCAAAAAATATATAAAAAAATAAAATGTGACAACTGACTCCATACTTCCTTGCTCTGACTGGCCTTTTCTCCATTGCCTTCTACAGACTAGAGCTAGCGAAGTATTTAACCATAAAATATGGCAAGAGCAGTCATCCCTTCACAACTTGAATTCAGTTGAAGTGAATATTGTTAGTTACCATTCACTGAATATACATTATGTGCCATTCTAACTCTGTTTATATACTTTATCTCATTTCTTCATGTCAACACCTTATCTATACCCTTTTTAGAGCTGAGGACATTGATTTGCTTGTTTTTCTCTTTTCTTTCTTTTTTTTGGCCAAGCCACACAGCACGCGCAATCTTAGTTTCCCAACCACAGAACGAACCTGTGCCCCCTGCAATGGGAGTCTTAACCACTGGACCGCCAGGGAAGTCCCAGAGCTGAGGAAATTGAGAGTCAGTGAGATAAAGTAATTTGTCCAGTGCTACAAAAGTAAAAAGTGGCAGAACTGAGATTTAAATCTAAGTCTGCAAGTCAAAGCACATATTCTTTTTCCTAAAAAACCACACTGCTTTCTCATATTAAATAAACTTTTTGAAAGAAAGGTGCTCTCCCAAAAAATGTTCAGTAACTTTTTTTAAAAAAATTCTTTGGTTGATATTCTGTGCCAAAAATACAAAGCTATCGACAACAATAAACAATATATCTACAAAATATCAATGTCATGAAGGACAGAGAAAGGCAGAGGTTGTTCTAGATCAAAGCACACTAAAGAGACATACAACTGAACTCAATGCATAATCCTAGACCAGGAAAAAAAAACTGTTACGAAGGACATTATTGAGCCAATAGGTAAAAATGGAATATGGACCATATATAATATAGAATATTATATAATAGTACTGTACCAAGTGCTAAATTTCTTGATTTTGATATAAGAACGTCCTTGTTATAGGGCATACACACTGAAGTACGTGGCAATATGTTAACAAGTGGTAAATGTGGTATTGGGTATATGAAGTTCTTTGCATTACTCTTGTAAGTTTGAAGTTATTTCCAGATAAAAAGGGGAAAAAAGGAATATAAACTCAAAAGGTGATTCCTACCTTCAAGACATTTACTAACAGAAAAGATAAAACTTATTCCTCTATCCTCTTTGCATTAGATGCTAATGAAATGTTCGTATGTTACCCAGGAGCCTTCAACTCTCTGGTCCTCTTGTGGTTTAACTTTTACAGGGTGCTTAATTAATTTAACAAGCTCATCTCTACCACATCTGGTGGTGACACAGGTAGAAAAGGACTCAGGGGACTAAGTACAAAGTTCTGGTAAAATAACTCCAGATTCTTATCTTCTTTGATCATTTAGGGTAATAATTTTTATATCAATTAATGAATTAGAAGAAGACATTCATAAGATAACTAGGTTGCTTAAAATGATGAAAGAAAATTACTGAGGTCCTGATTATTTAATTCAACAAACATGTACTATGCTCTTATTATACAAAGTGTTCTGTAATACAAAGTCCACATTATCAACATAATGTAGCTCCTCTTGTTTGACAGAGGTTAAGAAACAATAATTACTCCCTTTTAAATGAAGATTTAGGCTGATTGGAATTGCAAGGCCACATACCTCAGTTTAATGTCTAACAAGCTTAAGGAATTTTAGCTGTAAAAAGATGCAGTTTAAATACCAGGCCTAGTATCAGGTGGTGAGTCCACAACCTAGCCTAACCCCTTCAGTCTCAATGAGGAATCTAGTCGTGGACTTCCAATGTCAATAAGGACCTAAACTCTTTCTTTTGACACTTTTTAACTTTACTCTTAAAATTTAGATTGTATATACAACGGGTCTATAAGACCAAGGGGAATACAGTTGAAAACATCAATGTAAAAATGAAAGAGTATAAAAAAGTAGTTTATAAACTATTAAACAACATACAGTCTGTTATTGTTGGTTGCTCTATAGTGGAATGGAGATCACTTGGACAATATCTCTAAAACTTAGCTTCTCAAATTTGTCCACCAACACAAATCTCATGGAGAAAAAGAAATACTCCGAATGGCTCACACACCACAGTGTCATAATTCATTCAAAATGCAAATTTTTGTGTTCATAAAAAAAATACCAATATTATATTCCATCTTATAGCATACCTAGGAAAATCTTCCTTGAAGATTAAGACATTATTACTGGTAGTAGGCAAACACAGAGCAGAACCATGTATAATGGTATTTTTTTAATGGCCAAAAAATTCACAATGAAGAATGGTTTTCCAGGGCTTCCCTGGTAGGGCAGTGGTTAAGAATCCACCTGCCAATGCAGGGACATGGGTTCATGCCCTGTTCCGGGAAGATCCCACATGCTGCAGAACAACTAAGCCCGTGCGCCACAACTATTGAGCCTGAGTGCCATAACTACTGAAGCTCAAGTGCCTAGAGCCCATGCTCCCCAACAAGAGAAGCCCACGCACACAACGAAGAGTACCCCCCCGCCCCTGCTCTACAGACTACAGAAAGCCCTGCACATAGCAACAAAGACCCAATGCAGCCAATAAACAAACAAACAAAGAATGGTTTTCCAGATACGCACAGGCAAAGGGATGCTCTGGATACCAGCTTGAGAGACCTTAGTAACCAGAAGTGCCATCCCTCTGCATGGAGCTTCACTGTGCAAGTTCTTTCTCTTACACAGAGATGCAGCCTCACTGTTAACTTCTTATATTTCAAGGACCCAGGGTAGATGCTTAGATAACTTATACATAATTAAGACATTGAAATCTGCTAATTGGACAAACCTGTGGGAACGCACGTTCAATTAAGAAGTTTTCCACATATTAGAGATAGATCATTTATTATTTATATTTATGTAATTATATTTATTAACATTGAATGATAACTTCCATTATCTAAAACATTTAATATTTTAAATTAAATTGATAAGATGTTGGGTTTTTTTTTGTTTTGATAATAGGATTTTTTTCATATAAAGTGCCAAAGTTCTGAATCCAGTCTTTGCTAGTTATTTTAGCATTCTAGGGCAGTCACTTACTTGCAAGGCTGCATCTGACTTTTGGTTGAGGAAAGTGGTCACACACGTCTCCCTCCTCTCATTCCCTAAACCCCTCTGAAATGTCAGTAAAAAATGTACACATGGGAATATATCCATGACATAAACAATCAGGGTGGGAGGAGGGTGTTAGTAGACAAGGAATTTTGACAAATTCTTGAAGTCAGAAAAGAGATGCAAATGTAGCGCCAAGTAAGTCAGAGCAGAAGGTCCTGAAACTGAAGCAGAGTTGAGAGCCATTCTGCCCTGCAGCCTCAGCAAGGCACTACACTCAGAATTGCCAGGTGAGGGAAGCAGCATTCAGGGAAATTAATTAAAGAAACTTTTAAAGAATAGGCCAACTGCCCAGTGCTGCCAGCACCCATCCCAAGAATATAAAACCATTTGTCCCCAGGATAAAAATGGAGAACTGCTATGGAAAGAAACTGAACGATCCACCTGGGCAGGGTTTTCGCCAAGTGTGGGAGACTGGCTCCCCAGGAATGCAGTCCTTTTATTTGGGGAAGAGAGATGCAAATCTGTCCCCTTGCTCCCTGATCATATGCCCTAAAGTGAGGTCTACCAACTTATTGGTTCTGCTCAGAGTACAGAGGGCTTGAAGTCAGTCCTTCCATCCAGGCAAAGACATGTGGAGAAAGCAACCACAAACAAGCCCATGCCAGTTTTCTACAGTAACCCATCCAGGCTTTTTCTTAAATATGAATGGATAACCAACTCTTACCGGCATTTTGGGAAAATTAATAACATAAAAGAGTAGGATCAAGATGAAGAGAGATAATGGTAATTCAGGGAACAAAAGGGAGTTCTGAAAGATTCTAGCAAGTAACCCAATAGACATTCGATAAGTTTTTGCATCTGTAAAACAAAAATAAGCTACTATGATAGAACAGAGGTCAGAGAACAAGAAAGTTTCTTGTAAATTAGAAATGACTTCGGACAAGTTAATCAAAAGCTCTACAAAATAAATTCAAGGATATCTTTCAGAAAGCTAAGGAAAAAAATCAGTCAGAAAATATAAGAGAAAACTGAGTCATGGTGGTCCAAAAGCCAATCAACAGAAATGCCATAAAAATCAATAAAGAAAGAACAGAGGGAGGAAATAAAGACATATTTTTAAGTTTTTTTTTTTTTTTTTTTTTTAATTTTTGGCTGCTCCGTGCAGCATGTGGGATCTTAGCTCTCCAATCAGGGATCACACCAGCGCCCCCTGCATTGGAAGCATAGGGTCTTAACCACTGGACTGCCAGGGACATCCCTAAAGAACATATATATATATTTTAAAATTTATTTATTTAGTACGATGTCTTTTGTTTTGTTTTGGCTGCATCAGGTCTTAGTTGCAGCATGCAGGATCTTTCGTTGAGGTGCACGGGCTTCTCTCTAGTTGTGGCGTGCAGGTTTTCTCTTCTCTAACTGTGGTGCACGGGGGCTCCAGAGCATGTGCGCAGTGTAGTTTGCAGCGTGCAGGTCTCTAGTTGAGACACGTGGGCTTAGTTGCCCTGCGGCATGCGGGATCTTAGTTCCTCGACCAAGAATCGAACCCATGTCCCCTGTGTTGCAGGACAGGTTCTTTACCACTGGACCACCAGGAAAGTCCCAAAGGACATATTTTTAGATTGAAAAGGTTCACCTGATACTGATCAATGAATAATGAAAAATAACCCACAAAAAGGTACAACTCTGTGAAATTTCAGAACTCAGGAGGAGAAATTTGAAGCTTTCAGAGAGGAAAAAAAAGATTATTTATTAAAATGAGAATTAGACTGGCATTGTGGTTCTGCCAAACTCCATTCTGGAATGACTGACACCACTGTGTACAAAGCAAATGCTTATCCAGGACACTGAAATCATCTGTCCTCTTGGATAAAGTCAAACAAGAAAATGAATCTCAAAAGCACTTAGTTTTTAAGCCGATAAATGGCTACCATTCAGGACACAATCTCTTAAAATTTACAGGTAATCTTTTTTATTTATTTGTTTATCATTATTATTTTTGGGGGGCTGCACTGCACAGCTTGCGGGATCTTAGTTCCCCGACTGGAGATCGAACCCGGACCCCCAGCAGTAAAAGCACTGAATCTTAACCACTGGACCACCAGGGAATTCCCTATAGGTAATCTTTTTCAAAGTGATATATAACAACACAGCCAACTAGTAATTTCAGTAATAACTTTCTTGCAGTAATAACTTTCTTAACTGGTCTGTACTGTCCCCTGTAGTCAATTTAACCTGCATGGATTTAATATCCAGGAATATTTTTCATCATGATATTACTTGAGAAAAAGTATCTGAAAAAGATCCAATATTAAAGTTCCTCAAAAAAAATTGCTCAATGCACAGGACATTTTTAAAGTAAACTTTTAATGAAGTATAACATACATACAGGGAACAGCACAAATCTCAAGCATTCAATGTGATGAATTTTCACCAAGCGAAGATTATAACCAGCACCCAAATCAGGAAATTGATTACTATCAGTACCCAGACACGTCCTTCATGCTCTCTGTCTCTATCCGCTCCCCTCCCCAAAGGGTAGTCATTATCCTGACATCTAACACCTTAGTAGATCAGCACCCAGGACATTTAAACAAAAGAAACCTTCTTTGTATTCAGATAAAGACCAGGCTCTCCCTGATCTGACCTACAAAGGACCCTTTCAGGACACCTTATAGGACCCAGCTACCTTTTCAAAGACCAATTTCAATGCCAGTGGTAGAAATATTTCACCCAAACTAATGGCACCTGAAAGTAAGAAAGTAAGATTTGTGAAGTTATAGTATATATTTATATTCAATTAAGTACCAATCCAAAGATTACCAATCATTTTAACTCAACACCTACTGGTAGGCCAAGGAACCAGTGTTCTATAAAACATACTTTGGGGGTGAATCTCTGAAAGCACTTTGCAGAAGCTCCATTTCTAACCAAAGCCTTCCACAGTTTCTGCTTCATGTTCCCACTGAGACTGACACTTTTGAAAAAGGAGTACAGAATGCCCTGGACGGTACACTACAGTCTCTCAGTCTGCAGAATCTGGCTTCAAACCCCAGACATACAGCATCTTGGGAGAGGAAAGTGAAGAAAATGTAGAAGGAAAAATACTTCTAATAACCTTCTTAGGAAAGTGGAGCCTGTTATAGGTCACAAAAGATTGGAGGTAACTAACATTCAGCTGAGCTCCCTCTAGAAAGGTCAAGACAGGCCTTGAGCTAAGTTTGGCAGTAAAGGCTGGAGAGAGCTAAATCACTCTATTACTATAAAAGAATTCTGAGTTTACCAGATTATCTCTAAGGCTGGAGGGAGTAGAAAAGATGGTGTTCAGGGAGAGAAGTCAATCTATAACAAAATGGCCAGAGGCTGAGATGGCCACTGTCAGGAGGCAGAGCCAGTGTGAAATCCCTGATATTGGGTGGGTCCAACAAAATGATTTATTGGTATATACACAGTTGACCCTTGCACAACATGGGTTTGAACAGTGTGGGTCCATCTACACGTGGATTTTTTTCAATAGTTAATACTATAGTACTACAAGATCCATCACTGGTTGCATCTGCAGATGTGGAACCATGTACACTGAGGGCAGACTATAAATTATTTTTGGATTTGACTGTGCAGAGGGCCATCACCTCTAACCCCTGCACTGTTCAAGGGTCAACTGTAACAACTGTTTACTATATAGTACAATGGGGTAATTTCTCCTTGCACTCAAGGTGGCTCGGGGCTTTTCCCATATCTTAATCCATAACATGAGGGAGATCAAAAACCAGATTTCAGACCAAGTGCTTTGTAAAGCTGAATACAAAAAAAAGCAGCTAGATTCAGGTAACCATGAAATAAAAAATTACCCCAGCACCACCTTTTCCCCTACCAAGAATCTGTAGAAACCAGAACAGAAAACAGTGCCGGGTGCATCACAGGTATTCAATAAAAGCCTATCAAATGAGTGAATTAGCTCACTGGCTTTCCATAGAGTGTGAAATTATGTTTTAGGAACTGAGCAAATCTTGCCTAGATTTTAAGAAGCAGGTAACACTAGCTGACACATGGAAAGTTTTCATCTTTTCTGAGGAGAAACAGCTCCTTTTACAAAAGATTTTCCATTGTCTTCCAGCAAACAAGTGAAAGTGATTAAAACACATATTTACAAATCACCCACTTTCCATAAAGAATAAAAGGACTCAAAACTACTGTGAATTCTATATCTTCACTTAGTGGTTAAATCTGAATTTATGAGGAACTTGTAATCCTACACTCAAGTAAATTATTCAAGTATTTGGGCTGAAGGAAAAATAGAAATTTTTAGTACGGTTTATTTTTCAAGTACAAATTTATATAGTCTCTTCAACAAATGGTGCTGGAACAGCTAGATATCCACAGGCTGAAAAATAAACTTTGACTCTTACATTTCTTTCTATCTATCGCTACACATACACACATTTTGTTTTGTTTTGTTTTGGCCGCACTGCACAGCATGTGGGATCTTAGTTTCCCAACCAGGGATCAAACCCACTCCCCCTGCAGTGGAAGCATGCAGTCTTAATCGCTGGACTGCCAGGGAAGTGCCTCTTCCCCCTCCTTCCTTCATTGTGCATAAATATAACAAAAAAAAATTTTGTGTGTATGTATACACATATATACACAAAAAACTCGAAATGACAAACATCCAGTCAAAAAATAAGCAAAGGACTTGACTAGGCATTTCTCCAAAGAAGACATAATACAAATGGTGAACCAGCACATAGAAAAGATGCTCAACATCATTAGCTACTAGGGAACTGCAAAGCAAAACCACAAGGATCTACCACTCACATCCACTAGGACAGCTAAAATCAAAAGAGGGATAATTGTTGATGAGGATGTGGAGAAATCTGAATCCTCATTACATTGTTGGTGGGAATGTAAAACAGTACACAGCTGTGGAAAAGAGTTTGGTGGGTCTTCAAGAAATTAAGCATAAAATTACCATATGACCCACAATTCTACTCCTATGTAAATGCCCAAGAGAACCAAAACATAAGTCCACATGAAAATGTTCATAATAGCCAAAAGGTGTTAACAACTCAAATCTCCACCAACTGATGGATGGATAAACAAAATGTGCTCTATGCATACAATGGAATATTATTCAGCCATAAAAAGGAAAGAAGTACTGATACACATCTATAACATGGAAGAACCTTAAAAACATCATGTTAAATAAATGTCAGCTACAAAAGGCCACCTACCAAATTATTCCATTTATATGAAATGTCCATAGACAGAGGAATGGGAAATGACTGCTCAATGGGTATGAGGTTTCCATCTGAGCTGATGAAAATGTTCTGGAACTAGACTGTGGTAATACATAAACGTGTTACAGTGTTGTAAATGTACTTAATGCCACTAAAATGTACACTCTGAAATGGTAAATTTTATGTTATGTGTATTTTGCCTCAATTAAAAAAAGACAAAGAGGGGACTTCTCTGGGAGTCCAATGGTTAAAACTCTGCACCTTCCATTGCAAGGGGCCCTGGATTTGACCCCTGGTTGGGGAACTAAGATCCCACATGCCGTGCAGTGCCAAAAAAAAACCCCACAAAAACAAAGAAAAAGTACCTAATGTGGTCTTTGTACATGATAGGTATTCCATGTCATTGACTGTGCAGCATGGTTTTGATCAATTGCAGCTTTCAGTGAAGCCAGATTTTGCCCTAAACAAACATGGCCCTATGGATTTATCAGCATTCTCTAGCTCTTCTGCCTGAGGATTATGCACAAAGGCTTAGCAACTATATTTCTTCCCCTCTTAGGCTACACCCTACACCTATGCTAGAAGCCTTCCAAAGAAGTCCTACGTTGTTTCTTGCCAGCTGCCAGAAAGGCAAACAGCTTCATTCTATATCAGTCAATCAAAGCTGAGGAACAACAGTAACAAAATACTGCTACTGAGAGTTAGGTTGGGAGGTGGTGGTAAGGAGATATTTCATTTGACTATGAGAAGACAATTACAAATATAAAATGATACAGCATTACATTATTCTGAAATCGTATACTTATTCTAGACCAGTTTCTCAACTTTGGCACTACTGACACGTAGTGGGGGTTGTCCTGTGCGTTGTAGGATGTTCGGCAGCATTCCTGGCCGCTACCCACTAGACATCAGTAGCATTCCCCAGCTGGGACAATCACAAATGTCTCCAGATACTTGGCCACTCAGGGGAAGACAGCCCTCAGTTGAGAACCACTGCTCTAGATGAAAATACTGAACATCTTATCTAACACTGATAACATGTAAACTGATGAACCCTAGGGATATGGGTTTGGTTGGGAAATGAGAGGAGAGGGGACAAAACAACCTACACCACCTTGGACTGCTATGGGTCAGCCTCCTGAAAGCTATCATGTTTGGGGAAAGAGATGTGGGAAAACTCAAACAGAGAGAGCTGAAATTCCCAAAGGTACATTCGTAGGACCAGTACAATGGCCACCCAAACTAAGGGGAGCTGGAGTAAAGCAGCAAGCACCTGGTGATAAATGTAAATCCATTGTTCTGCTTAGTATTCAAGTCCCTTGTGGATCAATGATACTCAAAGATGAGTGAAGAAAGGGTTCCTGCTCTCTGCATGCCAGATGCCTATTGTGTCTGCTCTCTGGATGAAGGGGGCTAATTCAGACATTGTCAGAAAATAAAGAAAGGAACTACCTACCTGAGAGTCCCATTCTCTCCTTTGTCCAGGCTGGTGAACCGGCTGTAGAGGCGGGTGATCTGACTGTGGGAAACTAAAGAACACAAAATTAGTCCCAGTTGCAGAAGCTGCCCTCCACTCAAACTGAATCTGAATGTGGCCCGTCAGAAGCCAGCTGCCCTTCTGGTCCCAGGCCACCATTAAATGCTTCAAATTCAGGAAAGTGGGGCAATATCTTAACTCTAACTCATCACTAGAGTGTCAAAGCAGATAAAGAATGAAAGCAGTTAGAAAATAAACTAAATCAAGAGTAAGCAAAATTGACTCTCAGGAATGAAGTCTAGGCTTAATTAAGACTCTGTGTTAGGGCTTCCTAAGTGGCACAGTGGTTAAGAATCTGCCTGCCAATGCAGGGGACATGGGTTTGATCCCTGGGCTGGGAAGATCCCATATGCCACGGAGCAAACTAAACCTGTGTGCCACAACTACTGAGCCTGTGTTCTAGAGCCCACAAGACACAACTACTGAGCCCATGCACCACAGCTACTTACTAAAGCCTGCACACCTAGAGCCTGTGCTCTGCAGCAAGAGAAGCCACCACAATGAGAAGCCCACGCACCGCAATGAAGAGTAGCCCCCACTCACCGCAACTAGAGAAAGCCCACACAGCAACGAAGACCCAACACAGCCAATAAATAAATAAATAAATAAATAAAAAGAGAAAAAAAAAAAAAAAAGACTGTGTTAAATGTCAGGTAGTTAAGATTTTACAAAACAAGGCCAAATTTAGTTTAAAAAGAAATTGTGAAACTTTCACCTTTTAGTACCCTGACTTAGAGGCTATGAAAATGCGTGCTTTGACTAAAAACACATCTCTTGGACTTCCTAGGTGGCGCAGTGAGTAAGAATCTGCCTGCCAATGCAGGGGACACAGGTTTGATCCCGGCCTCAGGAAGATCCCACATGCCACGGAGCAACTAAGCCCGTGCGCCACAACTATTGAGCCCATGTGCTGCAACTACTGAAACCCCACGCCTAGAGCCCATGCTCTGCAACAAGAGAGGCCACCGCAATGAGAAGCCTGTACACCACAATGCAGAGTAGCCCCCGCTCACCACAACTAGAGAAAGCCCGTGTACAGCAACAAAGACACAACACAGCCAATAAAATAAATAAATTAAAAAAAAATCATATAGAAAAACACATCTCTTAATTAGTTTGATGTGTCAGACTGGCACAGCTGGGTGGGTAACCTGTGCTGAATTAAAGATCAGGGCATGTGAAACAGACTATATTTTAAAAATCTGGTTTACTCCTACCCCAAACATCAGTGGCTTTATCTTTTCCTCAGGAATGATCTTTGGGTAAAAGATCACCACAGCTTTGGGTCAGCCTCTACTCTGTGATGGCATGACCTCCATTGAGTTCCCAGAAAAGGAATGGGCTTCCAAGAAAGGAAATTAGGCAATTTATAAAATGGTCATGTTACCATCAGATGACATCTACAAGGAAACTATTTTGTTCCTCACTTTGGACTAACTCAGGCACAAGCAAACAATTAAAATGAAGTAATAACTACAGGCAGACAATGAAACTTTGAAAATGCAAAAAGGAATTTCTGGGAAACAGTTTAGTCTCGTGGCAGATTGGAGGTAGGAGGAAAAAAAATTATCAAAGGAGAAAAGACAACAGCCAAAAAGGGTGTGGCAAGTGTGTACTTTGTCCTGGGCTGTACCTTCAAGGGTAAAGGGCTGGCTGAGGGAGTTCTGATAGTTGCCCTCCTTCCCCAGCTCATGAAACAAAAATCCACTTGCAGTTTTAGGAACAATGGGACTAAATAAATAGGCACCTGGGCAGGAGAAACAGAAAGTGAGTGGCCCAGAGCTAGGATGAGAGGACACACTAGGCAAAGCTGTAAACTGTTCAGCATCAGGTTTCAAGCCAGGCTGGACTCTGTTCTGTACTAGTTCTCCAAGGAGAACAGAGAAGGAGGCAGGACCATTCCCAGCTAGGGCAGACCCAGCAGGGGTCCAGACACTGAGGAAGCAGTTGTGGACCTTTCTGCCAGTCAGGCAGGTGTGAGTAGCTTGGTGTGCACTCTTATGAGAATCAGGTTGACAGACTCTCATTCCAATCACGGCACCACAGTGTACCAGTGAGGCGTGAGTGAATGGGGCTGTGGAGTGAATGAGCAGAGTCCAGAGAGGAAAGTGCTTTGCGAAGGTCTAGCACTTGGTAAGCACTCCGTGTTAGCTACTGCCATCATCGTCCTTACCTTGCTAGCCTGCAGCTACAGCTTTACTGCTGTACTCATTAATCTCTACCTTTCTCCTGATTCTTCCAGCCACCACCGTTTCCTTCAGGAGCCTGACCAGGCTTTGGCCTCAGGCCTCAGAGGCTGCTCGAGAACTAAAGTTCCCTTCAGTTTTCACAAAGTAAGTCAGTTAAAGAATGACTAACTTTCCCAGAAGATTCTTTGAAAAAAAAAAAAAAATCGTTCACAATCTCAACACCACCACTTTCATTTCTTCATATATCATCTAATATGTCACTTGTGGACTTTACATAATCATAATAGCTTATTTTTCATTTATTAATTCACAATTTTTCTATATTGGAGTCATTTTCAATAATTGCATAATATTTAGTCCACTGGGCCAGTTTTTAGTACTTAAGAGTATTATATACTTCAAGTTACTTTTCTTTAACAAGGAACACATTCAAATTGTAGTTCTTTTTATACTAAGTTCCCCCCCCCCCCAAATACATTTATTTATTTATTTATTGGCTGTGTTGAGTCTTCATTGCTGCACACGGGTTTTCTCTAGTTGCGGCGAGCGGGAGCTACTCTTCATTGTGGTGCACGGACTCGTCATTGTGGTGGCCTCTCTTGTTGCGGAGCACAGGCTCTAGGCACGTGGGCTTCAGTAGTTGTTGCAGCACATGGGCTCAATAGTTGTGGCTCACGGGCTTAGTTGCTCCGAGGCCTGTGGGATCTTCCTGCGGCAAGGATCGAACCTGTGTCCCCTGCATTGGCAGGCGGATTCTTAACCACTGTGCCGCCTAGGAAGTTCTTTTTTTTTTTAATTTGAGAAAACAATCTAGCCACATGGTAAAAATGGTACAAAAGTGTACATAATGAAAAGTCTCCCTAACAACGGTGTTCCTCAGTCTCCCTTGCCAGAGTCAAACACTATTACCAGTTTATTGTGAATCCTTCTAAAAATTCCATATGTGTGTATATAAGTATGTACGGCAATTTATAAAATTTTTAAATTGGAAAAGATGTTGTCACCTAGTCCAACTTCTTCAACTAACAAGTGAACCATCAGACACCTTTCTAATCTAAAACGTCATCTGAAAGGGACACTGAAACCTTATAGTACAATTTAAAAAATTCCCTTAGTAAGTACTGGTATGATATTACACCCCATATTTCAGAAAAAGAGGTCAGTTTATGACTGCTTAAGTTTATTTACCAATATGTTAAAAATAAACGTGTAAATAAGTAGCCAAGCCACTGTAAAAGTGCTATCTTCCAGAACAAACTGGGCTATATGGAAATCGGTAGAGAAATGTACAACCAAATGCCAACTCTGAACACAGCTCAATAGGGTTACATCTCAATCTATCTCCTAAACTTCAGAACTACTGTTATAATGATATTGTTACAAAAAGCTCTGTTAACAAACAAACAGAAGGAGGAGAAAGAGAAGATGGAGGAGAGGCAGCAGCAGCAAAAGTAGCAGTATCAAGTAAGCAGGTTTTAATTTAGGTGCTAAATCCACTATGACACAGAATATAGGGCTTCCCTGGTGGTACAGTGGTTAAGAATCTGCCTGCCAACTCAGGGGACACGGGTTCGATCCCTGGCCTGGGAAGATCCCACATGCTTTGGAGCAACTAAGCCCGTGAGCCACAACTACTGAGCCCACGTGCTTCAACTACTGAAGCCTGCGTGCCTAGAGCCAGTTCACAAGAGAAGCCACCGCATTGAGAAGCCCGTGCACTGCAACAAAGAGTAGCCCCCGCTCTCGCCAACTAGAGAAAGCCCGTGTGCAGCCATAAAGACCCAACACAGCCACCCCCCCAAAAAAAAGAATATAAAGCAAACTCCAAGGTGTATACCTCAGAGTAACTTCAAGGGGCAAAAAGTTATTGGAACTGCCACAAATGAAGGCAGGACAAGTTTCCAGTAAACTGTTCTCACCAGAAGGTACTAGGCTAGCAGGATGAGTGCCCAAAACCTGCATCATTCTTGGCAACTCAAAGGAAGTCTCAGGAGTTGACAATCACTCTCAAAAAAGGCTGTGTATGTGGGCATATCTTGAATGAAGCTGATGGGCAGTGGAGAAAAATTATGGGCAAATAATTAGTTTCTATTGTTGAAAGGTTACTTAAAAGACACTGATAATCTTCCTAACTACAAACCTTTCTGACTGCCTCATGCTCAGAGAAAGAAGGCATTTCAGAGAAATGCCAAGCACCAAGGAGGAAAGTAAAGCATAAAAATGAAAAGGGATTAAGAAAAAAGTCATTTTGCCCTTGCCTTTATTCTAAATTTTTTTAAATTAATTAATTTATTTTATTAGCTGTGTTGGGTCTTTTTTGCTGTGCACATGCTTTCTCTAGTTGCGGTGAGTGGGGGCTACTCTTTGTTGTGGTGTGCGGGCTCCTCATTGCCATGGCTTTTCTTGTTGCGGAGCATGGGCTCTAGGCATGTGGGCTTCAGTAGTTGCAGCTCATGGGCTCAACAGTTGTGGCTCATGGGCTCTAAAGCACAGGCTCAGTAGTTGTGGCGCATGGGCTTAGTTGCTCTGCAGCATGTGGTATCTTCCTGGAGCAGGGCCCGAACCCGTGTCCCCTGCATTGGCAGGCGGATTCTTAACCACTGCGCCACCTAGGAAGCCCTATTCTAAATTTTAATGTAGAAGAACAGATTAATAACCTAGGTAAAGCATATACATGTAACCGAAGGTAACTCTAGATAAAAGATTGAGGTTGAAGCCTGCACCCCTAACCATTCCTCCTGAACACTCCATACCCAAATATTTCACATTTCCCCTGGCAAGAGAACTTCAAGAACTGGCCTACTCTCTCAGGAAATCTATAGACTAAGAGACTTAAAAGACATTAAAAACGAAAACAAAAAAGTACTTTCTTGGTCAACAAACACGAAGCCCTGGCCCGCGCCTCACCTGGGCTGTGCTCAGGCGACATGAACAGTAGCTCCCCAGGGAAACAGCCCACTCAGCCAGAAGGACATCTACAAAGTTAAAATCAACTCAACTCTTTCTCATAATCATGTTACACAAAGAGCAAGGAGAGCTGGAAAGGAGGTTCTTTTACACTAAGCTGGGCTTAGAACAGTCCATTCTGATAGCCTCGTGCTGGCGACAGTCACAGGAAGGGGACAACCTGGTTGTCCTGGCTACGGACCAACTGAAGATTGGAAAAGCAGCCCTCCTAACAGGGCAGTGGATAACGACCAAGGATGACTTTTTCTGATCACGGTCAGAGTTAAAATGCAAACATTCATGACGAGCCTAACGAGACGTTGCTGGACTGGGCGCACACAAAGCCAGTCGTAACCCAGATCGTTCCCGTCAGTGAACTTCTCGCGTGCAAGGCCTCCCATCCTGGGCAAGTCCTATCGAGCATTACAGGCCACGTCCAGACTGATAGTGTAATGAATCTGAGAATAAATTCCTTGACGACAGAAAAAAAAAACTTTCTTATAACTGGGGAAATCTGAATATGGACTGAATGATAGATAATATTTATAGAAATATTGTCAAATTTCTTAAGTGTGATAATAGTATTGTGGTTATATAGGAAAAAAAATCCCTAGTCTCAGGAGATACATGCAGAAGTCTTAAGGGGTGAAGAGTTTTGATATCGCAATTTTAAAATGGTTCATCAAAAACATATATATAAATAGATGAAGCAAATATAGCAAAATGTTAACAACTGCTGAATTAAAATGTTGAATGATATGGATGCTCATTATAATATCTGAACTTTTCTGTATATTTGAAATTTTTCATCATAAAAAGTTGGGGGCAGGGGGAAGTACGGAGCTTGGAAATCACTTAATCCAAAACCAGCTGAAGATGTTAGTTACACGTGCAATTCCATTTCAATGGGAGCTGGAAGACAGCAGCAGGGTCTCCTGTAGTGACAGAACCTTCAGGCAGTATGGCAAGGCAGGTGAGGGTCATGAAGCGGTCCTGTATTTTGAGGGAGGAACAGCCTGAAGTTGAACTTCCTCTTACCTTCTAGCCCAGGAAATTATTCTCAAGCAATTGCCTTTGCCAGGCTTGTGCTCTTTGTTGCAACTACAGAGAAACCCACACTAGTTCTATCATCACTACACCCTCTCAAACAAACAAAACCTCGCAGGCCTGTAAAACTTACTTCCCAAACCTGCTCAACACCTTCGCCATATCACATGACACACACCAGAAGGTAGAGACTAAAAATATATCAATCGGCATTTATTACTACTCAGTAGGCACGAATTGTTTCTCACAGATTATGTGGCTTTTTTTTTTTTAAAGGTTTAAGTGATTCACAGCCAGGTTATTGCCACATAGTTAAGTGAACCAAAGTTGTAGATTACAGAAACTCCCAAGACACTTGTGACCTTTCCCCTAATGACAGCTTTTATTGAAATGACTTTAATTTACGGAAATGCTGAGGTGTGAAAGAAGGTAATAGAACTAAGACAATATAGCAAATGTTTTATGCCAAAACAAAGTGTTTTTAGACAGTATTTTGTTTTGTTTATCTTTCTTTTCCTTTTTTTGGCCGTGCTGTGCCATGCAGCATGCAGGATCTTAGTTCCCTGACCAGGGATTGAACCCGGGCCCCCTGAAGTGAAAGCACAGAGTTTTAACCACTGGACCACCAGGGATAGACAGTGTTTTTTAAACTGTTAGAAATATCAGGATTTCTGCTCCTTTCAAAGTTTTATTTCCTTAGATTTGGGAGAACCTGATTCCTAATCCAATGTCTCCTGAAAACAGGAAAAGTGTAAAATGCTGTGACCTCTCCAATTAAATAGCTCTAGACATAGTTTTTATAACTAGCATATGCAAATGGTATTTTCCCAACAAGAGGATTGTTATCTATGGTTCAAAATGATACTAGCTAACACCTGGTGCTCATCACATACCTGGACACTATTCTAAGTAGTTTACATAATTTTTCTCATTTAATCCCCACTAGGAATCCTATAAGGTAGGTACTATTATTATTCCCATTTACAGATGACGAAACTGAGGCTTACAAGGAATTCTTACTTAGAATTACTTTTCCAAACACTTAAAGATTAAATTTTAAATATCAGATAAACTAGTCATATATGAATTCTAATCAATTTAGACTTATGAATGCAAAGCGTTCATACTGAATATAAAGTCAGTTTTACTCAACTATGCTACATTTTCTTACTGGCAAAGGGACTAGTGAAATGTATCATACCTGTTCTTAACTTGAAGTGTCTCTGACTGATAGTTCCCCAAACTCTTAACAAGCAGCAGAAGAAAATAGGACTAATTCCACCTCTCTACCCCACCCTCAGGTACCTGCTGTTTTTATTCTTCTAAACCTTTTGCATCATGCTAAGATTAATGCTTTAAAAATCAACTCTGCTGATGGGCACTAACTGGATAAATGAATGGCTCAACTCCCAGAGCAGAATGACAGTGTGGCATGCCAGGGGAGAAAGCGCCTGGGAGTCACCCAAAATGCCCTAGGTTAATTTATTCAAATGTAATCAATTCATGAATGTATTAAGGCCCAATTCCTGTTCCCCTCAAGGCCAGATCACAAGGACTCTTCCCCGAGTTCTGAAAAGGGTGCCACACAACTTCAGGTACCTTATGTCCTGATGCTAGTCCTAACTCTTGTGGGCTTATCTCCATGACCAGGTTGTGGGCATCTTCTGTCACCATCTGCTTTGAGTACCTAGTATCGTACTGAATATAGACATTGCCAAAAATTCAATAAGTACTTGTTTCATTAGGCTTTCTGGCTCAATACATACATTTGTACTGGTTGTGGCTGAGAATCTCCCTCAGGCTTGATTCACTTATCGACAACTAGGAAAATAGTTCTGCAGGGGTACTCAGTTCTCACAAGTTACACAGTAAAATGACCCAGAGTCCTAAGGCAATCGAGGCCACTTTCATTTGGGCAAATGTAATAAAAGCAGAATGGGATTACTGCTCCCTTCCTCTTGAGGCAAAAATAGCTTTTTTCCCACCCTCATTCTGGTTTACACTCCCTTATTATATGACTTTTTATTTTAAGCACAAATGCTTTAACTCTGGTGTCACCTTAGACCTACAATAGTTCTCATGTTCACAAGTGTGGCCAGAGGTCACAGGCACAAAATATAATAAAATGCTTGCTGAATCCAAACTGCCTGTATTTCTACTCCTGGAGTCAGAGTGAGTCATAAAATGGCCACTTAACCATAAAGTTTAACTTATGGTTAAGTGGCCAAACAAGTACTGCACATTATAAATAGCTAACTACCTTCTGTCATTCATTCAAAATCATAAGAAGGACTACATTGGTAGGTGGTGTGCTCCTTAAAGTTTTTATGGAGAGGCTTAATGACCTTAAGTTAGGAGATGCCAAAAGTAGTAAACCAATCTGACAAGAAGGGATGAGGCTACATAACATTCCTTCCAACTTGAAGATTCTAGAAAGTTGAACTTGCCAGAAAGCATGGCATAGCATTTAATTTATCTCAGGCCACCACTGCCTAATTCTGAGGTTCCCCCAGCACTCACTCTGATCTGCAAGTGGACCACTGAGTTATTTACTGGCCATCTGATTATCGAAGACAGGTATCATGAAGACTCAGAGCGCAGACACATACATAACTCATGTAAAATACAGAAGTCATAATGAATTACTGAGAGAAGAAAGTGTATGCATTATCAAGGGCTACACAAATGTACGATGGTATTGTACAGGGCTTCTGAATTCCCAAAACTCTGTTACCCCTTTCAGGTTAATGAGGAAGAGACTGGACTATAAACAATCAGTTCCTAGTACAAATTCACACTGAGATTTTTGGAGCACATCCAATTTCCATGGTGACTGCATGAAGTACACCAGCATAGTAGAAATCAATATATCTGAAATTAGGACAGCAAGCATCCTCAGTGTAAATAAAAAACTGGTAGTCACAGCATCCGTGCTTTTTCTCCACAAGCTCAGAATGAAAGAAGTCTCACACCCTCAGACCTCTGATTCTTTGTGTCCCGTCACCAGGTCACGTCTCCCAAAGCCTTACTCTACGGTCTCACTTTCTAGACTAATTTTTCCAGTTGTGGCAAGAATTTGATTTCCCACAGTTGTCGGTGATTTTAAGTCCTTGCTCAGAAACGTCACAGGAACGGACAGAATGTTTTTTACAGGATCCATCCAGAGTTCCCATTTGAGGCTGGTGTGAGGAAAGACAAGGGAAAAGAGTTCGGGGGCTTTCAAGAGCAGAGGGAAGAGAAAAGAGCGGGATCAATGATCTACCGGTGATCGCGACTCCCGCCTTTGATGGGTAGGACAGCCCCACAAAAGCCAGAGCCCCGCTCCGGGTAGCTGCAGCTGTAAGAACAGGTCCTCCATCATTCCCGCAGCTCCAGCGCTGGAGGCTGCCCAAGACCCCCCACCCCCAACCTGCCGGCACCTCAGCTCCTAGACCTCAGCGACAGTAGCCCCTGGTTCTGAGGCCAGTCGGAGGCGCCCAGCCGCGTACCCACCCCCTATCCGAACTCACAGCCAGTTTCCTTCTTGATCTCCTCGAGCTCTTCGTCCCGCAGTAACGTGGAAGCCCGGGACCCCATCACCGAGCCGGGAGCTCCTCCGGGAGCAACGGCGCCTTGAAGCGACAGCTGAGGCGGGAGGGAAGGAAGAAGGGGACGAAGGGCCAGGGGTCAAGAAGGGAGAGGGCAGTGTTTCTACTGCGGACCGGGAAGGGAACCCAGGGGTGGCGCGCGGGGGAGGGCGGCCGGGAGGCCCAGCCAATTGGGAGTGAGGCTGCGCCCAGCGCAGGGGCCGACGTCGACGTTCCTAGCTCCAGCCACCAAATGAATCAGCCCAGCGCCGGGCCGGGTCTAGCTAAAGGCGGACCACGCCCCCGGAACCATGATGCCACCGGCCTTAAAGGGGCAATGCCCCCCTGGCCCTAGAGCCCGCAATTAAAGGGGCAACGCCAATGACCCACGGTTTTACAACACATTGACCTGTGGCCGACCGCGTAGCCAGCCCGTTTCTCACAGAACTCTAACGCTAGAAATCCCACCCTACTGTTGTCATGGGTTGCGGAGAGAAACAGTAAAAACAAGCAAAACGTCGCTTCGGTGAACGATAGGGCGTGTCTCCTGGGAACTGCATGCTGGGAGTTGCGCCTCCTGATTTTTCCTGGGGGCCCTCTCTCCTTCCGGCCCGAAGAGGGCGCTTGGGAGCCAGCCTCGGGACCGCGCGCCGATTGGCTCCTCGGGAAACAGCCGGGACCTCTGGTGCTGGCTGGCTGGTGGCCGCGTCGCGGTGTGGGTGAGCAAGGCTGCGCGCTTTTCTCTAGTTTGTTTGGGGGACTGTCCTTTGATAACCGCCACCGCGGGCTTGGAACTCGCCGAGAGTTCTTCCTTAACAGCAGTCCCTCCTTTTTTAGTCCAAGACTGCAGCTCGAGGCACTCATCATTTGGCTGAAATAAAGACAAGATTGCCCAGACTTCCGTCGGAGGAAAAAAACAGCAAACCCTAACGGCGGAGGAGAGAGAATTTTTAGCGTACGGCCCCGCCGTTTATTTAAAGTTTCTTATTTTGCCCTAAAACCGAGGAAGTTTGCATTTTATTCTTATGGCATATTTTTGCTTGTTTTCTTGAAAACATTTAAAGCCACCTGTTAAATTAATACACCCTCTCAGGTGAACCATTTCTTTTCCCGTGGCTTCAGTGCCTTCACACCCCTCCCCACCCCTCGAATCTTACTTTGTACCGAAGTGGTTTGAGTTATGGAAGAACCAAATTTTGAGCGCTATCACTTGATACTTGAGCGCTAGAAGACTGTGTTGGCGAGCTGGTCAGGTCAACTTAGGTTACTAGTTTTAAGCTTTACTAAGACTTTGACGGCTTAGAAGACTGAGGCTCTCGTCATACTGAATTGTTTTCATGATTGACGCATCTGACCGAATGATGTCGGCCTTCATGAGCAGAGTCTGACCTGTTGGATGTGCCCGTCTAGGCCACAGGAGTTTCTTTTTATCCTGAGCGTATAAGTGTGGTAGAAAAACCTGTGATGTCAGCGACGTGAATGTGCATTTCTTGAGTCTGCCTTGAAGCTCACCTCTAGATTCTGGCTTTACTCGCTCCTTCCTAATCTTTAATCTTACCTTTTGCAGCTGTCCTCAGAGTCGAGGCTTTCTTTGCTTTGTGTTAACGTTTTTCTGATTTATTTTAACATTTCTTAAATTTCGTTATTATCCAAGCATTTCACAAGCTTATTTCTTATATATCGTTTTAAAATATACTTTTTACCTCTATTAAGGTCTGGTTTTTCCAGTTTTATGGTCTCTTTTATTTCTGTAAAAATTCCCCTTTTACCTGTTGGATTGACTTGAACAAAGAAGAATGATTTTTCCAGGCATTCTGGTTACTTGCTTTATGTTCTCTCTGGATGCATAACACTTGGGCTTGCACTGGACTGCACACATTCTCGACTAGGGGCCTGATTTTAGTTCAGGTTCCATAAGCGTCTAGCTGTGTAACTTTGGGCAGATGTCTGAAATCTTTAAGCCTCAGTTTCTACATCTGTAAATTAGGTAGTTGTTGTAGGCAACAAATAATTGTTGTGAAAGCACTTGCTAGACCTTAAAATATCAAAGTGTAAGTTATTTATCTGGTTAAAAATGCTATGTAACTTCTCACCTTCTTCCTAGTCGAATTGGGCCTTAGTTATTTGGTCAATGTTTTATAGTTAAACTAAATTGCAAAATTCACTGGTTGACTATTCCAAGTGTGGCAAAGGCAAGCCACTTTTAAATTTAAACCATTGTGGAGGAACACTTAGCTGAGGTTCTGAATACAAAGACATCCAAATAACAGGATTGTTCTAAAAGATACTTTTTAAAAAAGGATTCATCTTTTAAATTACAGTAAGGATTATAAGAGTGTCTAGGATGAATGATAGTTATTTCTGCAAGATAAAGTTTTTTCTTGTATATTTCTGCATTGTTATCCGTTTTATAATGAGCATGCATCATTGTTGCAAAAACAGTTGAATTTTGCAAAACCAGTGTGTGGCATGTGGCAGTTAATCTGTCAGGCTGCACATGACTTGTTGGTGACATTATAGCAGCCCAGTTCCTGAGCTGTGGCCAGGATTGGGTAGAATGGCTCTCGCAGTGACATGGCAGCTGGATTGGTAATGCATAAGTTGTGATAGTTCTAAGTCACTTATTCTTTGGTAACATTGTGAAATTCTGGAAATATAATTAATCCAGAAGAGGTTAGATCCCAGACATTTGTGGGTAAACAGTTCATTGCAGCATGTGCTGGCAAGTGTTTGCCAGTATCAATTTTTTTTTCATTTGTTCTTTTGGTTTTTTTGGTTGCTGTTAAAATGATGTATGTGTGTGCTATGAAAAAGCCTCTAAATGTTGTTCTCGTTCCATTTAGCAAAGGAAGGAAAAGTGATATCAGGCCATTTTATAGACAAAAGTCAAACCCACCTTGCCTGAAGTTTTCAGTTTCCCACGTATAAATTAGAGTTAGTGCTTACAATGATCTTTTCCTCATTGTCATTCTAAAAAGATGAACAGATTTAAATTACGCTAATATTTTTATTTTTCTTGTCCCAGGTATGGGGAAAGGAAAAATAACCCTATTTCCCCCAAAATATTTAAAAAATCGTAGATCTCTTTTGTTTTCAGGGGTTTGGATACTTACAGAAAATTATTTGAAGACTCCTTTTGGAATCAAATAGCATGGATCCCAGCAGTGACTACCATTTCCTCAACCAGATTTTGTGGAGAAGAGTGAAACTCACACTGGTTTCTGGCATCTTTGAGGGAGTGCTCCAGCATGTGGATGCTAACAAGATTGTTGTCCTGAAGAAAGGTCTCATTTTATTTCTCATAAACTCCTGCCTTTTAGGAGACTAACAACTGAGTTTGGGTGATGGTTCTGGGCTCCCTTAGCAACTGGGAGAGTGGCATTATTCCTATTTTAGGGAAAAGGTGGGAGGACGATTAGAATGCTGTTTTCCCTAACAGAGCAACAAGGCTGCATATGCTGGCTTGTCACCACTTGCATACTTTTATTGACATGATAGTGGAAATTTTCAATATATAGAGTTTTTTTTAAAACTGGGTACTTCTTTTAATTTCTCTCCTATGCATCTTGAAATTAAAAATAACCACTGTATTAGATAGAATTGCTTTTGGCTTCAATAGACAAATTCACATAGACAGTAAGGGGTTAATTTTTCTCATGCAAAAAGAAGCCCAGAGGTAGACTGCTGAGGAATAGTGCAGTGGCTAAAAGATGCTGGGAGGGATCAGGTGTCTTGTGCTCCTGCTCTGCCACCTCAGTGATTATCTGTTATCCTCCTGGTCACAAGGTAGCCTTTACACCTCCCAGTTTCAATTCTAGTTCATTTATAAAGGATATAATTCAGGAACAGCCAGATGGAAGAGATTTATAGGGCAAGGTGTGTGGGAAGGGGCTGAATCTCTACCCTCTCTAGACATGCTACCCTTTTAGCCTCCTCCATGTGTTCACCTTGAAGCCCCAATACATAGTTTTTACTCAGTTAGAGTAGTTGTTTTCCTGGCAGGGTAAGTTTCAAGTTCACAATTGAAAGGTGTAAATGACATTTGAGAGGTTAGTGTTATTATTAAGCCATAATATGGCTTTTTTAAAATTTTATGAGTTAAAATAGACTTTTGTAGGCTAGGATGGGACTATAACCAGACTTTTGCAATATTAATTCATTCAGTAATCATTTATTGAGTTTTATAGCCCAGGCACTGTGCTGGGTATCAGGGATATGGATAAGAATAACATGGTCTCTGTCCTCAACTTAGTCTAGTAAGGAGTCAGATAAACAAGTAGAAAGACAAACGCAGTGTGATACCCTCTGTAATAGGGGGACGCACAAGTTACTATGGAAACGCAAAGGTTTAGCTAATTTAGATCTGAGAGTGGTAGAGTTAGGACAGTGGGGAAGGCTTCCCAAAGGAGGAATTGATGGTAGAACTGTATTGGGAGTTAGATGTAGCTTCATAGGAGTTAACTGATTGGGATAAGAAGGGAAGGTTGTTTTAAGCCAGTGGTTCTCAGACTTTGTATGTTAGAATCACCTGGAAGACTTTTTCTTTTTTTTTTTTTGTCTTGCCTTAAAATGTGAATTTTATTTCATCAATACAAAGACATAGCCAATTCTTCTTGAGATGATCTCTCAATCTTTCTGCCCACCTGCCCCCAATTCATTGTTCATAAAATGACCAGAATAATCTTTTTAAAAGTGAGTCAGCACAGACTTAGAGAATTAACTTATGGTTACCAGAGAGGAAGGGTGGTGGGAGGATAGTTACAGAATTTGGGATTGACAGGTACGCACTGCTATATTTTGAAAGGATAACCAACAAGGGCCTGCTGTATAGCACAGGGAACTCTGCTCAAGATTATGTGGCAACCTGGATTGGAAGGGAGTCTGGGGGAGAATGGATACATGTATATGTATGGCTGAGTCGCTCTGGTGTGCCTGAAAGTATCACATCGTTAATCAGCTATACTCCAATATGAAATAAAAAGTAAAAAAAAAAAAAAAAAGAGTCAGATTCCCCTCATTCCCCATGCAGGACACCTAAAGTCCTCCAATGACTTCCCATTGCAACTAAAATAAAGGGTCCAGGTGATCTGGCTCCTGCTCCTCCTTTCCCCTCTCTCAGCTTTCTCTCTCCTGCACTCCACCAAGATCTCAGAGCTCGTGTCCTTGGGGGGGGTCCTCTGCTAGGGACCCTTCTCTCTCTGCTCTCTGCATGGCTGACTTCTTGCCATTTATTTATTTATTTATTTATTTATTTATTTATTTACTTTTTGGCTGCGTTGGGTCTTTGTTGCTGTGTGTGGGCTTTCTCTAGTTGTGGTGAGCGGGGGCTATTCTTTGCTGTGGATTCTCTTGTTGCAGAGCACAGGTTCTAGGCGTTTCAGTAGTTGCAGCATGCAGGCTCAGCAGTTGTGGCACACAGGCAGGCTTAGTTGCTCCACAGCATGTGAGATCTTCCAGGACCAGGGATTGAACCCATGCCCCCTGCATTGTCAGGCAGGTTCTTAACCACTGCACCACCAGGAAAGTGTGAGCAGGAAGTTCCACATGCCTCACGATGCAGCCTTTTTGGTTCATCCTTAACAAGCTGGCCATCATTTAGGTCACAGAGCAGTAAAACCCCTGCGTTGGATAGGTTCAGGGCCCAAGACAGGCAGGTTGGCAGCCACAATCTGAGAGTGGATCTTGAAAAGACTCTGGGACCCCAGGGATCTCTGGAAGACTTTTTCAAACACAGATTGCTGGCCCCCTGCCCCCTCCAAGAGTTTCTGATTCTTAAGGTCTGGGGTGCGGTTCAAGAATTTGCCTTTCTAACAAGTTTCCAGGTGATACTGTGCTGGGGAATCACACTTTGAGAGAGCCATTGTTTTAGGGAGAAATAGCAGCATATACCCTAATTTAGAGAAGTGAAAGCTTGTTGCATTCAGAAAACCTAAGTAAATTTCAGGGTGAGTGATAAGGCTGGAGAAGAGAAGTAGGCCTGGGACAGATCAGAAAGACCTTACAAATCATAACATTTGGACACTTCTGAAAGCAAAGAGGAAAAATTTGAAATATCTTTAAGTGGAGGTCATATAGATTTTCAAATTAGTTGCCTGAAATTTTTAATGCACTGTTGGTTAGGAACCATGCTCAGCTGCTAGTAACATGGCTAGTAACATGCTCAACTTCTAGTGGCCTAAACAAATCAGGAGTTCATTCTGTCCTATGAAAGAAGGGAAGTATCCCAGAGATACTGTGACTGTCCCCAAAGTTTGTCAGGGACCCAGGATTCTTTATCTTTCTGCATACCATCTTTAGCACATGGCTTCAAACCTTAAGGTCATATGATAGCTGGTGGAGTTACACACAGGTGGAAGAGGAAGGATGGGGTGGGGGCTCTTTGGTTGGAGGTGGGAATAGGGGAGTGTTTTTCATCTTAAAGAGATATCCTGAAAATCTAATAGACCGCCACTGTCTGCAGGGAGAATGAGCATATTGCTAACCTGAATAAATGGCATTGAGTAGACAGCAATCAGGAAATGTTACATGCTTGTTCAACAAAGTACTCAGTTCAGATGAAATTTTTTGGTGTATTTCTCTCTAGTGTTTAATTACATAGATTTAATATAGTTGACATAATAAGTTGGGTATATTATGTATATTTTCTTTAACACTATAACAAACATTTTCTTACGTTATTTAAAACTTCAATTTATGGCTAAACATTTTAAAGCAAAAAGCTTAAAAACTTTAAAAGTGATATATTTTATAATTATAAATTATAGTAAATTAAAATTATAAAATACAATTGTATATTTGTATATTTGATAATTATGAATTATAACAAATCATAATTATAAAATACATTTTAATGTTTGTTATATTTTATAACTATTGTGTTAGGAATAGCTCCTAGAAGTGAAATTACTGGATGAAAGTTATAGATATTTTAAATGTTTTTGCTGCATATTTCTAAATAGTTTTTCAAAGTGGTTATGCCTTTTTACTTTGCTACTAGTAATACGTGAGTGAATTACAGTAAATAATCTAGCCTTGGATTTAAAAAAAATGCAGATGTATATTAGTCCTCAATGTTTGCTAGTATTATAGGCAAAAAGTGATATTTTGTTTTGGCATGTTTTAAAAAAATATTCCTAAAGAGGTTGAACATATTTCTTCATACCTGTTTACTAATTTTATGTACTATTTGGACAGAGCAGGAGTGACATCACTATACAGCAGCATGAAGGAAGATTTGAAATAGGGAGAAACTACAGACAAGGAGAAGAGACAGGGAACTATTCAGACAATCAGGAGACCCAATGAAGAAGAAATGACGGGAGTCAGAGCTAAGGCTTGGCAAAGAATGGAGAAGAGAAGACAGATTCTAGAAATGCTTAGGAGAGGGAATAAGTAACCTAGGAATCAATTAGATAGTCAAAGAGCAATGGAAAATGACTTCTACATCTATGACTCAGATTATGTGTGTAGTACTGTGATCTATTGCTAGAAATGGGAAGAGCAATGGGTTTGTTGGTTAGTGGGAGGAGACAATGATCAACTTGAAAAATATTGCAGGAAGTTTAGTTGAAAATGTGAGTGGAGCTCAGAGAAATAATCCCTACTGGAGAAATAATGTATGTTAGGAAAACTGGAATGTGTATGTGATCATTCAAGGAGAAGGAAAAAGGTGAAGAACGCAACCCTAGGCATTATCAATGTGTAAGAGACAAGCAGTGGTGGTGGAGGCAGCTAAAGAGACTGGAAGGAGCAAATCAGGGAGACGGTGGAATGCTGGTTACAAGATATGTATTAAAATCACTGAGGCCTTGGGCTTCCCTGGTGGTGCAGTGGCTAAGAGTCTGCCTGCCAGTGCAGGCACACATGTTCAAGCCCTGCTCTGGGACGATTCCACATGCAGAGGAGCAACTAAGCCCATGCGCCACAACTATTGAGCCTGTGCCCTAGAGCCTGTGAGCCACAACTAATGAGCCCGTGGGCCGCAACTATTGCAGCTCACGCGCCTAGAGCCTGTGCTGCACAACAAGAGAATCCGCTACAGTGAGCCCTTGCACCACAATGAAGAGTGGCCCCCGCTCGCAGCAACTAGAGAGGGCCCGTGCGCAGCAACGAAGACCCAACACAGCCAATAAATAAGTAAATAAATTTATTTAAAAAAAAATCACTGATGCCTGGGTTTGGATCCTAACTCTGTCTTTTACTAGTAGTGTGACCTTGAGCAGGTTATTCAACCTTTTTGAGCCTCAAATTCCTCCATAATAGAGATAGTGAAATGCCCATCTCATTATGTTACTGGATAGTTTAAACATAGGCAGTTGATTAGCCTGATACCTGGTTTGGAGTGGGTGCTCAATACAGTGCCTCTAGATAATTTGTAGGGAGAGAAATAAACACTAGGAGTGTCCTGTAAGCCAAAGAAGAAATGAGAGAACAGTATTGTCAAAGGATGCGTAGGAACCGAGTATAAGATTGTAAACTTTTGGGGGGATTTGACAAATAGGCAGTTGGTGATCTTTGACCTCAGTAAGTATACATTCAGTGGACTAGTGAAGGTAAGACTCAGTTGTTTTGGATAGCTGAGAGATGTGGAAATATTCAGCTGCTGTGAGCACTTCTACCTAGAAAAAATGACACTGTATTGTAACCACGACATCTAAACTTCTAACACCCTTACCTACTCACAGAAGAGCCTGTAATTGGGCCAGGAGTTGGATTGTTGTCTGTGACAATTAATAGTTCAACCATGTAGCATGACATGAAACAGGGTGTGGACTCTAGAAGTAGTCAGATGCCTTGAATTTTTTCTGGAGTTAGGTGGAGTGAAAGTCAGTAGGAATATAATAAATAGATAGTCCTTTGCCCCAAAAGCCTTAGAATATTCTTGGGAGAAGTTTAAATTCACTGTACTATTACTGTGTTTTTAGTGTATCTTGGACCATTCTGGGGTTCCCTCCGTTTGTTTGTTTGTTTTTAATAAAATTATTTATTTATTTATTTGCTGCATTGGGTCTTTCTTGCTGTGTGTGGCTTCAGTAGTTGTGGCATGCAGGCTCAGTAGTTGTGGTTCACGGGCCTAGTTGCCCTGCAGCATGTGGGATCTTCCCAGACCAAGGATCAAACTGTCCCCCCTGCATTGGCAGTTGGATTCTTAACCATTGCACCACCAGGGAAGTCCCGCCCTCTGTTCTTTTTACTACTTGTTTCAAGGTTATAGCTTTGTAATTTATTAATGACTCTTTAATTCTTGGGGAGCATAACTTGGGGTTTTTTATAAAACTCAGATTTGGACACTTTTGAGAGGCATCGTATTTTCTTATAGTTTTAGAGAATATTTTATTAACCAAATGAATTGTTTTCTGTAACAGTGAAGAATGTGGAGACTGGTCATAGTGTCCCAGGAGTGAAGATGTTTTTTGGACATGAGATTGTGAATGGTGAGAGCTTCACATTCCCTAAATGTTGATATTGGGATTTGCAGTAGCAGTAAACTCATTGCTCTGCCTCATTCTAGTATTGGGGGGGGCGGGGGGGGCGGGGCAAGATCTTATCTTCCATTTATGAACTCTTAAAGTTGGTATTTTTGAATTGTCCCTTGTCTTACTGTTTCGGTAGGTACTAGGAGTAGAACAATCTTAGAGAATTTTAATCACCTTGGTTTTACATTGTACTCAGTACTAGAGACTCAGCTCACAGGCAGTTAGGAATCTGAACAGAAAGGAATTGTCTTGCTCAGCAAGTGAGTTTAACACCACACATTCACAGTACATTAACAGTCCCTTATTTGAAACCTTGGGGCCAAATGTTTCAGGTCACAGACTAGTTCTGGATTTTTGGAAAACCTAACAGAGGATGTATACTGGTCATATTACATAACACGTCAGGTGGGTCTGGTCAACACTCTCATAAAACACATTTCTACAGAGAAATGGATGGATAATCATACTAAGTGGAATAAAATAGGACTATAAATAGTATGTCAGTTCAGGTTTTGCTGCCAAAAGAGTTACAAAAAATTTCTGGTTTTCAGAACTTCTGGGATTTGGGAATTGCAGGAAGCAGCCCTGTTCTTTCTTTCTGCCAGCAAAAACAGTTTAGCAAGAATAGATACAGTTGTTTGCCTAAAGGAATAGCTATAGAAGCTCATCTGGTCAGTGTGCTTCAGACAAGTCAAATGGGATAAGAGAAAAGGGTTGGGAGCAAGAACTGTTGTTGCTTTCAAGAACTCAAAAGCAAAAAACCCTCCAAGGAGGAGTAAATATCAGTGTGCGATGGAGGGGGTGGGGACATGGGAGATCTGGGACCTCATAGAACTCTGCCTTTCTTACCATGGGGGCAGATATGAGGAAAGGAAAAGGCTCCTGTAAATGACGGCGTACTACCACTTGAAAGATTACTTTGTTTTGTGAAAGAAGTAGAATTTAGGGGGAGATGAAAATCTCACCAAATCAATGACTGCCAATCCAGGCCTACTTTAAAGCAGACAAGTCCAGCCAGCTTATAGAACTGGCCTTTCTCCCTGAGTATGCTACTGTAAGCACTCTTTGTTCCTTGAGCACCTTTTTAAAATGGCAGTGATGGTAGTGGTAGTAGCAGGCTTCTTAACTGTGTTTTAACTGTTAGGCTTTGCGGTGGAGCAGAGCTCTGGACTGGGACAAGGCTAGGCTGTGGATGAGTTTGTAAAGAGAAACGAAGGAATCACTGCTCCTGTCTCCCAACTCAAGAGAAGGCTGACCACTGACCAGCTTGTGATCTGTGCCCATGAATTCATTTCTTCCTAAATTCATTTTCAGGACTTCGCCTTTGTTCATAATTTTTAAGCTCAAAGGATGGCCTTCTCCGTCTTTCTTTGCCCTATGGCTCAATCAGGCATAGAGGGTTCTCCCTGAAAAGCACCTTGAATAAGAATTGTCAAGATGAAGGATAATAATTGATTAATCCATGTTTCTAGTGAATTTTACTTTCTCTCACCCAGACTCAACACTTCTACACAGTGTAGGAGAAGGATACATTTGAAACATAGTGGCCCCTGAGAAACTTTTTCCATGAAAAGTACCTAAGTGTACTTAATTGGAGGGGCAGAGGGGTAGTTAATTGCTTTCAGATTGGAAGCCCTGTTGGAAGCCATTTGGTTATTTTACAGTGGAGCTACTGGATGAAGAAGAACAAGGTGCAGTAAGAGAAAAGGCATCTTCTATTAGGTATGGTGGAATGATTTTCTTAATTATGTTGTTACCCAAATGTACACATTAGGGTAGAAAGCCTTAACTCTAATTCACTAGCTGTGTAATTCCTAAAATGAGAAGAAATAGGTGGAAGTTTCCTTCCATCTTTAGACACTATCTTCAAATCAGTGTAAACAGTGGATGAATGGGTTCTCTATAAAAGGTCCAGAGATGTGTGTATGGCATTAACAACAAAGAACAAGTTCACCTAAGTGCTGTTTTTTGTAAGTATAGTCTAAGTACAGAAAGGACCAGGATGGATACAGTAGAAGATGAGGTTCTAAATACCAGTAAGCCTGCTCCTCCTGCGCCTGCGGCACCAGCCACCTCTCTACTGAATAACCTCAAGTACAGCCCTTCAGGTGAGTACCAGGGCTCGGAGTTTTCTAGGCTCCCCTGTGGTTCAGAACTCTTCAGAGCTGGTATAACCCTGAGTCAAGGTTCTATATGGAATTTGCAGCTAGGCCATTGTTTCTAGGGTCCGTATTAAGATAAAATATCACATTCATTTGTTTATTTAATATTTGAGTGCCCACTATGTGCCAGACACTGGGGATCCAAAAGTTTGGTATCTTTACCCTCATTGAGTTATGGTGCAGGAAACACACTAAGTAAGATAAATTAGTATGCTATGTAGTATGCTGGTGCCACATGTTAAGTAGAAAAAAACAAAAGAAAGAGAAGAAATTTGTGGAGAGGGTGGTTTTACAGTTTTTGAGTGTCCAGGACAGGTCTCACTGAAATAGTAGCATTTGAAGTAAAGGCTTGAAGGAAGTGAAGGATCAAGATGTGTGAATATCTGGGGGATGTAGAGAATTTTTTAATGTGCTTATTTGGCATCTGAGTATCTTTGGTGAATGTCTATTCATATATTTTGTTCCTTTTGTTATTGGATTGTTCTCTTATTATTCAGTGTTGGGAGTTCTTTATATATTCTGGATACAAGTCTTTTCTCAAATATATGCTTTGCAAATATTTTCTCCAAGTCCGTGGTTTGTCTTTTCATTCTCTTAAAGCATCTCTTGAAGAGCAGACATTTTAAATTTTGATGATGTACAGTTTATCCATTTTCTTTCTTTTATAGATTGTGCTTTTGATGTCATATCTAAGAAATCTTTCCTAACTCAGAGTCACAAAGATTTTCTCCTATGGTTTCTTCTAGACATTTTAGGTTTTACATTTAGGTCTATGATCCATTTTTAATTTTTGTATATGATGTGTGATGTGGACAAGGATTTTTTTTTTTTTTTGCACATAGACATCCAATTATTCCAGCACCATTTATTGAAAAGTCTGTATTTTTCCCCTTCAATTACCTTTGCACCTTTGTCAAAATTCAGTTTTCCATATGTATGTGGTTTATATACTCATGAACACTCTATTCTGTTACACTGATCTAATTTTGTCTACTGTTGATTTATGATAGATCTTGAAAACAGGTAGTGTTAGTTCTCCGACTTTGTTCTTTTTCAAAGTTGTTTCAGCTGTTCTTCGTTCTTTGCATTTCCCTATCAGTTTTAGAATCAGCTTGTTAATTTCTACCAAAAAAGAAAAACTGCTGGAATTTTTATTGGGATTGTAGTGAATTGATAAGTCACTTTGGGGAATACTGACATCTTAACAGTATTAAGTATTCTATTCCTTAACCTAGGATACCTCTACATTTATTTAAATCTTTGATTTCTCAGCAGTGTTTTGTAGTTCTCATTGTATGTCTTACACATCTTTTGCTATGTTTATCCCTAAGTATTTCTATCTTTATACTATTATAGAAGGTATTTTTTTAAACTTCTATTTCCCATTGGAGAGTTTTGAGCAGAAGAGCAACATGATTTGACTTCCGTTTTTACAGAATCCCTCTGGATGCTGTAGAGATACTGAGAGGAGGGCCAGGGTAAGACATGAATACTGGTTAGAAGGCTATTGGAATAATTTTGTCTAGAGGGTATGGTGGTTTGGATCGTTGTGGTGGCAGTATAGAAGTGGTGGAATTCTGCATGTATATTGAGGTAGAGCCAACACGATGTACTGACAGATTAGATGTGGTTGTGAAAGAAAAAGAGGAAACAAGGATGACTTCAAGGGTTTGGGCTTGAGCAGCCTGAAATGTGGGAAAGATTCTGGGTAGGAAAAGTTTTGGGGAAATGATTATAAGTTTAGTTTTGGTCAACCTAAGCTTGAATGCAAGCCAAGAGATGAAGAGAAAGATCTGAGATGGAGATGTAAATTCAAGATCCAGCTTATAAATGACATGGACTGTGTCCTGAGCCACTCCAGAGTTCTAAAGTTTGGGAGATGAAGAAGAACTGTATGTTATGCTATACCTCTAATCTTTTAAATTACATAATTAGAAAAATTGAGGATCCAGAGAATTCCAAATGTGTGGACATTTGTCCATCTCCAGGACTAATTTGTTTTAAACTGTTATTTTTTATTATGAATGTGCTTTTAGAAAGCACATCTTAAATACTGTATGATATTTAGATTGTTGTATTTTTTTAGATTTCACTTATATGTGGAATCTAAAAACTACAACAAAGTAGTGAATATAACAAAAAAGAAGTGGGCTCTCAGATATAGAGAACAGATTAGTGGTTACCAATGTGGGGTGGGATATAGGGGTGGAGGAGTGGGAAGTACAAACCATCGGGTGTAAGGTAGGTTACAAGGATGTATTGTATAACACCAGGGAATGCAGCCAATATTTTGTAATAATTAAATGGAGTGTAACCTTTAAAAATTGTATAAAATTTTTTTTAAAAGAGAGAGTACATGTCTTGAAGTATTCAAGGTATAAACCTATGGTGAGGGAAACATTACTGGATTATCACAGGAAATGAGTAAATAGTTCATTTTATAAGATTATCATCAGTGGGGCTTTTGTTTATTCTCAGCTGACAAATAGGATGCTAACAGTGTTCACTGTGGGATGGGCTGATGCAGGTGGTAATGAAATAGTTGTCAGTATTCTAGACATAGTGTCAGTAGTTCTAGACATTTGAGTTGCAATAGAGTAGGAGTTTAGGAGTATGGCTAAAATTAGTGAGAGGGCTCTTCTGTTGCCAAGGAAGACAAATATATATAATAACATCATTCTCCTGTAGAGGAAGAGGAGGTGACATACACAGTTATTGATCAGTTCCAGCAGAAATTTGGTGCTGCAGTAAGTATTGCCCTCAATTATTCTCAGTACTGTTTGCAAATGGGTATCATGTCTGTTTCTCATAAATTTCTCTTTTATTATAAGATCATTAATGTTTTCCCTAATGAGTTAACAAAATATCCGAGTGCCTGCTATATGCCAGGTGTTGTTCTGAGGTCTGGGGTAAAACAATAATCAAGAAAAAATTCCAGCCCTGAAGGAGCTTATTTTAATGCAAGAAAATAAACACATAATTGTATATCAACTGGTGATAAGTGCTTTGCAGGAAAGGAAAGTGTAGTATGGTGAGTAGAATGACAGGAGGCTCCTATTTTATTTAGGGTAGATGGAGAAAACCTCTGTGAAGAGGTGACATTGGAACAGAGACCTAAAAGGAGTAAGGGAGCTAACCTCATGGATATCTAGGTGAAAAAATTAAGGCAGAATTGGCAAGTGCAGAGGCCCTGAGGCTGAAGCACACTTGACTTGTGTGGAGGAACAGCAGGGAGGTCATTATGGCAGAACCACAGTGAAAAAGAGTGTTAGAGAATGGAAGGGGGCAGGAGGCAGCTCAGGTAGACGTAAGGATTTTGAATTTGACTTGAGTAAGATGGAGAGCTATTGGCAGTTTTAGAGGAGAGTCAGCAATTTCTTTACTTATATTTTTAAAAGACCAGTCTAGATGGTCTGTTTAGGCAATTTCTCTATAATCATTTATTAATTTGAGATGTGGCAGTAACTAATTATTCAGCCTAAGGTATGGTTCACGGATGACTTTAGGGAAGTCATTAAGTTTTTTGTTTAGATGCAAGCTCATGCTCGTGTATGCACAGGTGTATTTTTTAAGGGAGAGCTAATTTTCAACCGATTCTTTTTTTTTAAACAACTTTATTATTAAAAAATAAAAATAAAAAAATAAACAGCTTTATTGAGATATAATTCACATGCCATAAAATTTACCAATTTAAAATGTACACGGGGTTTCCTAGGTGGCGCAGTGGTTAAGAATCCGCCGGCCAATGCAGAGGACAGGGGTTTGATCCCTGCTCTAGGAAGATCCCACATGCTGCAGGGCAACTAAGCCCATGTGCCAAAAAAAATAAAATAAAATGTACACTTCAGTGTACATGTACACTTTTAGCATGTTCACAGAATTGTATATCCATCGCCACAGTAAATTTAGAACACTTTTAATACCCCAAATGGAAACCCCATATTCCTTAGCCAACGCCTCCAATCCCTCCTCAGTCCCCTAGCCCCTGGAAACCACTAATCTATTTTCCGCCTCTATGAATGTGCCTGTTTAGGACATTTCGTATAAATGGGATCATACAGTGTGTGGTCATTTGTGATTGACTTTGCTTCTTTTGCCTAGCATAGTGTTTGCAAGGCTTATCTATGTTATAGCATGTATCAGTATTTCATTTATTTTTGTTGCCAAATAATATTCCTTTGTATGGATATAGCACATTTCATTTATCCTTTCACCATTTGATGGACATTTGGGTTGTTTCTGCTTTTAGGCTGTTATGCATAACAATGCTTTGAACATACATGTACAAGTTTTTGTGCAGACATATGTTTTCATTTCTCTTGGATAGATACTTATAAGAGGAATTGCTGGCTCATATAGTAACTCTGTGTTTATCCTTTTGAGGATTGGGCATACTGTTTTGCAAAGCTGTTGCACCATGTTACTTTCCCATCAGCAGGACAGGAGGGTTGCGTTTTCTCCACATTCTTCTTACTGTCGTTTTAATTATAGCCGTCCTAGTGGTGTGAAGTAGTATCTCATTTTGGTTTTGATTTGATTTCCCTGAAGGCCAGTATTAAGTATATTTTCATGTGCTTATTGGCTATTTTTTTCCTTTTTTAAAAAATTTTTATTAGAGTATAGTTGATTTACAATGTTGTGTTAGTTTCACATATACAGCAAAGTGAATCAGTTATACATATACATATATCCACTCATTTTTAGATTCTTTTCCCATATAGGTTTATTGGTTATTTGTATATCTTCTTTAGAGAAATATCTAGTCATTTGCTATTTTAATTGAGTTATAAAAATTCTTTATATATCAACAGATGCATTAAAGTGTCCATGACAACAACAAAAAATAGGATAAGAACTTTTGCTTTGGAAATTTAGAGAGTTAGTTGGAAATTCTCATCAATAGGGAAATACAGCTTTTGTGCCTGGTTTTGCAGCCTTCTTATTAATTGAAAATGGAACTGAAGTTCTGTCCCCTTTTATCGTCATTGATGAAAGTTATTCAGAATATAGAACACTTTATGCTCTGTGAAGGAAGATATTGTGCTAGTGTAAGTTACTTTGCCTTTCTATTCTTGAGTAATTTATCTGCCTGTAGAATGGGGAGAATCTTGTGCCATGTAGATATTTTCATGGATTATGGAGTAAGGATTTTAGAATTGTATAATGTTTTGAAATATTGTAAAATTGTAGGTAGTAAGAGGACCAGCATGTGTTTCCAGGATATCTTATTTCAGTTTCGAGTAATTTAATGAATGCAAGATTTTAAAGGACCTGTTGAGTCTGTGTTTTTCTCATTCTGAACAGTAGATACTGTGAGACTCAGCCACTGTGTGAGTTCCCTTTAGGTACAGTAAGTGGCCCTGTGTTAGGTTGCAGTTCTTTGCATGAGGAATCTTGCCATGAAGACTAGAAATCTTTCACTGTAACATCAGTGGTTACAAAAGGTATCTGAGTTTTCAACTCTTATTAGCATTTGCAATATGAATGATTTATTTTGCAGTTGTGGAATAACTTTGTGAACCCTGAAAAGAGGATCACAAGCATTCAATGTGACGTGTGTGTGTGTGCGTGCGTGTGTGTGTGTGTGTGTGTGTGTGTGAAGCAGACATGTTTTGAATTTTGTAAGTTTAAAACAATACGATCCACTTTATTTCTAGCCATTTTACTTGTGCCATTCATGATGTCATAACTGCAACATTTATTTCCTGAAGATTTTTATTTTCTTCCTTTTTTCACCAGATGCTCCACATCAAGAAGCAAGTTGTCCTGAGTGTGGCAGCAGAAGGAGCTAATGTGTGTCGTCACGGGAAACTATGTTGGCTTCAGGTAAAAGATTTCTTAAAACTTTTTATTTTGAAATAGTTGTAGATTCATGGGTAAGTTTATTTTATTTTATTTTATTTTTAATTTATTTATTTATTGGCTGAATTGGGTCTTTGTTGCTGTGGGTGGGCTTTCTGTAGTTGCGGATAGCTGGGGCTACTCTTAGTTGCGGTACACAGGCTTCTCATTGCAGTGGCTTCTCTTGTTGCAGAGCACAGGCTCTAGGCGTGCAGGCTTCAGTAGTTGTGGCATGAGGGCTCAGTAGTTGTGGCTCGTGGGCTCTAGAGCGCAGGCACAGTAGTTGTGGCACATGGGCTTAGTTGTTCCACAACATGTGGGATCTTCCCGACCCAGGGATCGAACCCATGTCCCCTGCATTGACAGGCAGACTCCCAACCACTGCACCACCAGGGAAGTCCTGTAAATTTATTTTAATTGTCTTTTTTATGTCACCCTGGTGTCACTGTCCTATAACTTGTTTGGAATGTCTTTGAGTTTTCTTGTACTCAGTTTATTATTTTCAAAAGGAAAGAGCTTTAGAGACTTCCCTGGCAGTCCAGTGGTTAAGACTCCATGCTCCCAGTGCACGGGTTTGATCCCTGGTCAGGGAACTTAGATCCTGCACACCACATGGTGCGGCCGAAAAAAAAAGGAAAGAGCTTTATAATCATCATTACTGTCTCAGAGGCTCTACTTGAGGTCTTCTTTCCCAGCTCTGTTCTGTTGCCTTAGATATGTGGAGAATTTCTTATCATTCCTTCTGGTTAGTAGCTTTCCACAGTAGATTTCTGCCACATCATTTTTATCTTCCTGGATCAAGGAAATGTCAGGTGAGGGTCTCCAGTATATCCAAAGAAGTTTGTAGTGAGCCTCGAATAGAGGATGGGTAACCACCTTTGGTCAAACTCAGCAGCAACAGTATTTAAGCAAGGGGTGGGCCAAGAAAGCCAGCTAAATTTCTAACCAATGTCCTCCATCCTTTGAGTGAAGACCTACATCAGCCTACTGAGAGAATATTTTTTATTAGGATTGGCAATCTGCCTTCTTGAACTCCTCCCTCTGGAATGTTTACTTTCTCAAAGGGAAAGGAATGGAGGTATCAAGCCCAGTTTTGCTCAAGGATTAGATTGCCTCCCTCTTGTTCCATGCACTTTCTAGGTAAACCTTAGCTTTTAGATGACTAGGTTTGAGTTAACAGCACAAATGCAAATTATTTAAAACAAGCTTCCACAAACAACAAAAGCAAAACTAAACAATTTGGACTGCATCAAATTAAAAAACTTCTGCACATTAAAAGAAAGGATCAACAAAATGAAAAGGTAATCTGAAATGGGAGAAAATGTTTGCAAACCATATAGCTGATAAGGGGTTAATACCCAAAATATATAGGGAACTCACATGACTCAATTGAAAAAAAACAAATAATCTAATTTAAAAATGAGCACGGACTTCCCTGGCAGTCCAGTGGTTGAGAATTCGTGCTTCCATTGCAGGGAGCACGGGTTCTGTCCCTGGTTGGGGAATTAAGATCCTGCATGCCATGTGGTACAGGCAATAAATAAATAAATAAGTAAAATTAAAATTGGCAAAGGATCGGAATAGACACTTTTCCAAAGAAGGTATGCAAAATGCCAATGGTACATGAAAAGGTGATCAGCATCACTAATCATCAGGGCAATACAAATCAAAACTACAATGAGATATCACCTCACACAGGACAGCTGTTATCCAGATGACAAGAGATAAGTGTTGATGAGTACATGGAGAAAAGGGAAGCTTTGTGCACTGTTGGTGGGGATATAAATTGGTAGAGCTACTATGGAAACAGGATGGAGGTTCCTCAAAAAATTTAAAGATAAAACTACCATATGGTCCAGCAGTTCAACTTCTGGGTATATGTCCAAGGGAAATGAAAACAGGATCTCAAAAAGATAACTGTATTCCCATGTTCATATTGCAGCATTATTTATAATAGCCAATACATGGAAACAACCAAGTGTCCATGGATGGATGAATAGATAAAGAAAATGTGGTGTGTATGTACATATATATATATATATATATATATACACACACACACACACACACACAATGGAATATTATTCTGCCATAAAAAAAGAAGGGAATCCTGCCATTTGTGACAACATGAATGAACCTGGAGGGATTCAGCTAAATAAAATGTCAGACATAGAAAGACAAATACTGTATGCTCTCACTTACATGTGGAATCTAAAAAAAATCAAACTCATAGAAACAGGTGGGGGAGTGGGGGTAATGGATGAAGGTGGTCAAAAGATATCACTTCCAGTTATAAGATAAATAGGTTATAGGAATGTAATGCACAGCATGGTAATTATAGATAACAATACTGTATTGTATGCTTAAAAGCTTCTAAGAGAGTAGATCTTAAAAGTTCTCACCACACAAAAAAAGATAACCATGTGAGGTGATAGGTATGTTAACTACCCTTGTAGTAGTAATCCTTTTGCAGTATATACTTACATCAAATTATCATGTTAGACACCTTAAATTTACACAGTTATATTCTAATTATATCTCAATAAACGGGGGAGGGAGGAAGAAATTAAATCAAAACCTCTCTCTACCAAAACAAAAGGGTGGACTTCCTGATAATGCAGGCCTGGGCACCTCTAGGTTATTTCCTAATTTGTCCCTTTTGGTTGTCTAGATACCAGAGGGGACATCCAGTTGGTTACAGATATCCCTCTTTGTGACTGCAAGCAAGTCAATGGACACATTTTCTCCAACCAGGTCCTTGGACTTGTATGTTTAATTTTTTAAATCAAAGTATCACATGCCCTATGTATTAAAAACAAAAAAAGGGAGTGTCCTCTGGTAGCAGTCTTAAAAACCAGGGAACCAGACTCAAAAAAGTACGGAGGCAACTACTTTTAACATGTTGAAATGTTTCTGTTTTCCTTTTTTTAATAATACGTTTACTGCTCTCTCTTTATTCATCAGTTTTACAAATGATTAACTTTTATTATAGTAAATAAAGATTTTGCTCCCTTATAGCACCCATACCCCCCTAGAGCCTTCCAATTTAGTTATATCCCAGTTAAAATTTTTTTTAATTTTTATACAATTTTTAAAGGTTACTTTCCACTTACAGTTATTACAAAATTGTTGGCTGTATTCCCCATGATGTGCAATACATCCTTTTCTTTTTGTTGACATACAGTAATCTGCATGTATACAATATATCCTTGAGCCTGTGTTACACCCAGTAGTTTATACCTCCAACTCCCCCACCCCTATGTTGTTCCCTTCTTCACTGGTAACCACTAGTTTGTTCTCTATATCTGTGAGTCAGCTTCTTTTTTGTTATAGTCACTTGTTTGTTGTATTTTTTAGATTCCACATGTCAGTGATATCTTACAGTATTTCTCTTTCTCTGTCTGACTTATTTCACTTAGCATAACGTCCTTCAAGTCCATCCATGTTGCTGCAAATGGCAAAGTTTCATTCTTTTTTATGGTTGAATAGTATTGCATTGTATATATATATACACCACATCTTTATTCCTTCATCTGCTGATGAACACTTCGGTTGTTTCCATGTCTTAGTTATTGTAAATAATGCGGCTATGAACATTGGGGTGCATATATCTTTTTGAATTCGTGTTTTTGGGTTTTTTTGGAAGTTTTTTCCAATTTTTGGTTAAGACAGGATTCAGGCTGTATGTGATTATGGCTATGTAACCATTGCGCCTTATTGAGCCATTAAGATTGTTTCTTGACTTGCCCGACTTTTTGTTTTCATAGAATTAATAATTGCCTCATCTTACTAGCTTTGTTTTCCTTTCATTTGTGACTAAGTCTTCCCATATTTTCTCCTCAGTATTGTTTTCCACATGCTTACCTCTATCCTGATAACCTGTGCTGCATTTTTGTCTTGAAGCCATCTTCCCTGGAGCCCTCTATCCTCCTGTTCTAATACAGGCTGGTGGTATCAAGTTGGAAGCTACAAGGGAAGAGGTCTGAAGGCTCACAATTCAGTGTTCAGACTCATTTTTCAGTCCATTACCAAACCCCTACCCTCTTCTACATCTTATATTCTCAACCCTAGAGCCTCTCTCATTGGATTTATCCAGAGAATATATCTTCTGTCCTCTGTGGAAGTGGAAGGAGATAACTTGGAGGCTTACTTCTTCATATACAGACCTCCAGCCATCCCTCTATTTCTAGCTCCTCACTTTTCTCAGTATCTGGCACCTTTAATTCCTAAACCTTTATTTTCATTTTGTGTTTCTTTCTTTGTTCTGTTTTGTTTTTCCTAATCTGCTTTCTTTCTGTCACTATTTCCCACTGCTTTTCTTTAACTTTAAATTATTTAAATGTTTAACCTTCATCTGTGATCAGATATTTTCAGGTATAATATTATGTCTTAAGATAAAGGTAGCAAATTATTTTTTAAGAGTCATAAAGTTTTTTTTATCCTTTGGCCCACTTCTCAGGGCTATTTCTGGGAATTTATCCTAAATGTTTCAAAATATGAAGAAAAAATTCTGTGAGAACCTATTCATCTTGGCGTCATTTACAGTGATGAAGAATCAGAAGCCACTTAAATAGTTAACAGTAGGAGACATTACAGTATATTTGATAGATCTTATGTGGCTGTCAAAATTGATAACAAATGCAGTATAGAAAAATGTTTGAAAGTTTATGAAAGGAAAAAGTGGGATATAGATTTAAATGCATATCATTAGTCATACTTTTTTGTATTTTTTTTTTGGCACACGGGCTTAGTTGCTCCGCGGTATGTGGGATCTTCCTGGAGCTGGGATCGAACCCGTGACCTCTGCATTGGCAGGCGGATTCTTAACCACTGCGCCACCTAGGAAGCCCAGTCATACATTTTTTATGTGAAAAAATGGGAGTGTTGTACAGCGTGATGCACTAATTCACTGGAGAGATGGATGACAGCCATCCACGTGCCTGGCTCTGTTCTAGTTGTTGCTTCAGTTACGAGTGGTGAATCTGATATAACCTCTTCACTCACAGAGTTTACATTCTAGCAGAGAATTATTTTCCAAACTTCTATAATGTGTCTATTCAGTTTTTACAATTAATGAAGTAGAGAAAAAGCAGGGATTGACTCTTTTAGGTTTCAAATTACAGCAAATAACGTGAAAGATCTGAGAATGGATGCCTGGTAGGCCTGGTAATTGTAGCTGTATCAACAGTTAGCTCCCTTAATGACAAAGATGGCATCCGACTGTCCTATGGCTGGCTCTCTAGACCTATTTGGATCTGTTCTTGCCTTCATTCTTTGACTCAGTAGATTATCCAGCTGTATGGCCTTTGTGACTTTTATGGTCAGAAACAATCTAGAATACTTATAATTGCATAAAATTGATCAAAATGGCAGTATTTCACATCCTGCCATTTGTGCCAGTGTATTTGTTGCCTGTTTTAAACTGCTAGAGGACAGGGATCTTCTCTTATGAGTAATTTAGTAATTTTATGTAACACCTAACACAATCATGCATGTTATGGAACTCAGAGAAATAGCATTTTGTGTTATTGAGAGTGAAATATTGTTCGTTCCCCTTAAACCTATAATCGCTGGATATTAGGGAGACTTAAAACTTTTTTTTTTTTTAAAGCTAAAGGCTAAACCACTAGCTTGTCCTTTTCTTTCCTTTTGAAAATCACAGGGATAGTGTTTTTGTGTTTTGTTTTTCTTACTTAAGATAAATTTAAAAAGAAGCAAGAATCAGTGAGTACCAGTTGTTTACTTTAAAGATGAGGATGTTAAATATTTTTCAAATGCCTTTCTTGATCCTCAGATCCCCTTCCCTAGTTCTTTCTTATGTGTGTCTGGATGGTGTGTTGTAGGTGGCCACAAATAGCCGAGTTTACTTATTTGACATTTTCCTTCTGGGAAGTCGTGCTTTCAACAATGGACTTCAAATGGTATTAGAAGACAAGAGAATTCTGAAGGTGAGTGTGTAAGTTGATTCCTCTGCTAGTAAGAATAACAGCCAGGTTCTAATAACTCTTTGTCTTCTGATTCCTTAGGTTATCCATGATTGTCGTTGGCTTTCCGATTGCCTTTCTCATCAGTATGGAATTTTGCTGAATAATGTCTTTGACACCCAGGTACATGCAGGGAAGCACTAGAGTCAATCCAGTGTATGTGGCTCCTGTAGAAAATAGGCTTTGTCTGATGAATGATTGAAACTCTTTTTTGTGTGTGCCTCATTCCTGCCTACTTCTCATGTAAGATGTTTTTACAATATGTGAGAACATTTGGTGAACTGTAGAAGCACTGCAGAAAAATTACTTATAAGTATTTAGGGTTTTTCCCCTTCATTTTGCTCCAGAATTTTTCACATAAGAAGCAAGCTCCATACTCTATAGCATTCAGAAACTCTAACAATTTTGGGGTCATTTGGAAATCTGACATGCACTCTTACTGTGAGGTGAACAGTCATGTCTATGCCTTTACCACATACGTATCAGTCAAGGGTAATGGCTAATTGGCATCTAGCTCAGGGATGCAGGTTGTCCTAGATGTGCCCCCAAAGCCTATTCTGGCGCCAAATAGCCTGAAGATAAGTGGTTTTTCTCTGATCTAAAGGACCTAAAGAAATGAGAAATTCCTAGACTATACTAGATCTTAGAACTGATCTGGGTTTCTGGTTTGGCTGTGAGAGCCATAAAACCACTAGTTTTCATTATGTATTCTTTAAGTTCTTCTAGTCTTCTAGGTTAATGCCATGAAAGGGAGATCTTGAATATATTAACCTAGAGTCTTTGGAGAGGGATTAAAATAATGAGTTAGCCAATTATTTTTGAATGAAAATTCCTGAAAGTTCAACTCTGTTATTGTATGTGGTTTAAGTTTACTCTTTATGTATCTGCTTGTAATGAACTTTGTGCCACTTCTCTCATTTACATGTTCCTTTGGGTCTTCTTTCAAGAGCGTTCACTACACAGAGCTTGCGTCTGTGCTGAATACAGAATGTAAGAGAATTGCTTATTGTTCCCTTCAGGCTGTCAAGCTTCTTGATTAGACCCCATGTATGTTGTCTAATGAAGACATTGGCATATCTTCCCATGTTTTTCTTTTCAGATTTTCATAGTGCAAGAAGCAGGAATTCAGAGTTATTTCAATTTGCCTTCCTTTAACACAATGTATTATTTTCCTATTGCTGTTGTAACTAATCACCACAAATTTTGTGGCTTAAAACATAAGTTTACTCTTACAGTTCTGGAGGCCAGACATCTGAAATCATTTGGGTGAAAGTCAAGGTGTCAGCAGGGCTGGTTTCTTCTGGAGGCTCTGAGAGAACAATCGCTTTCCTTGCCTTTTCAGCTTTCACCTGTATTCTTTGGCTTGTGGCTCCTTCCATCTTCAGAGTGCATCACTCCAATGTCTGCTTTCATCCTCACATCACCTTCTCTGACTGTAGTAAAATCTCCCTCTGCCTCATAAGAATACTTGTGATTACACTGAGGGCCCACCTGGATAATTCAAGTTAATCTCCCTATCTCAGTATCCTTAACAAATCACAGCTGCAGAGTCCATTTTGCCATTTAAGATAACATTCACAGGTCCAGGTATTAGGATGTGGATATCTTTTGGGGCCATTATTTAGCCCACCACACACAAATAATGATTCCAATTCTTAATTTTATTATCTTTCCTTACCAAAACTTTGAGTTGCTAATAAGTAGAAGTAATTCTTTAATTTTATCTTCCTTTCCCCAGCCCTTAACGGCACCAAAGAGTAATAAATAACCATAAGGCAGGGAAATAAAAGAAGTGGAAAAGAAAATAGGGAAACATTAAAGTTGGGTGATCCTTTTTCTTTTTCTTTTTTTTCCCTAGTGTTTCAGAATAAGTTAACCTAACAACTTTAAATTTTCTGATGGCATTGTCTGTCACGTGCGTCCTTGGGGAAAATGGTATTTAAAGATGTTTTTCTAAATGTATTTGTACTATTTCTGTTGTGAGATAGCTCTCTGTATATATTCTACAGACTGGTCTGTTTTTTTTTAATGCCACAGGTAGCAGATGTCCTTCAATTTTCCATGGAAACAGGTGGCTTTCTTCCAAACTGCATTAGTACTTTACAGGAGAGTTTAATCAGACACCTTAAAATAGCCCCTAAATATCTCTCCTTTCTAGAAGAGAAACAAAAATGGATTCGGGTGAGTATTAAAGCACGTCCCATAGAGAAATGACAGCTGCTATGTAAGCATATGAACGTTGCCAAAATCGTAGTTGTTCCAAATGGGAACAGTTTGTGGTCCCAAGTGGAAAAAAGCCAGCATCTAGATTTGTTGGTTATCAATTAAAAAGTACTCTGAAATAAATTTTCAAGTTGGACAAGTGGGGATTTTATTGGGAATTTGGATTAAAGCAATGGAACAAAAATGCCAATTATTTCTCCCAAAGTAAGATGGATTTTCTTCAGCTTCTAATAGCCTTGCATGCAAACTTAGGTCATGACCATATTGGCTGCAATTTTGGCTGTATAATCAGTCCTGCTGCCTCCAGTTTTGAATGAGAAGCCCTGATTTATGTATCTCTGTTTCTCTCTTTCTCCCCTCTGATGCCCCCTTCCTTCCCTCCCTCCCTCCACTACATCTTTACCCCGTCACATACACATACTCACTGTATACACACAATAAGTGTGTGTATATGTGTGTGTGCGTGCGTGCGTGTATGTTCTCAGAAGCCTAGCCATAGTGTGAAAGTAGAAGGTAATAATTGAAGAAAATGACAGTAATGGTGATTTAAGTTAAGCAGTGCTTAGATAAACCATTATTTTCTTTAAAGTTTTGCTTACTATTCAGAGAAGATTATTTTGGTGTCTCTAGGAAAACCCAGAATTGTGGTTCACACGACCTCTTTCACCCTCTTTGTTGAAAATTTTGGCCCTGGAAGCTACCTACCTGCTCCCCCTTCGCTTGGTACTACTGGATGAAATGATGTCTGACCTAACTACCCTGGTGGATGGGTACCTAAACACCTACCGAGAAGGGTCTGCAGACCAGCTGGGAAGCATGGAGGTAGGTGCCACTCTCTGTGGCTGTGTTTTCAGGACTTCCGCTTCCTCATGGGGGAGCACATTGATACCCACTCTTCACAGCTGTACCAGATTTCTTTCAGCAGACTTGATTATAAATATTATTGCAGCGGCTATAGCTTAGGCCTAATTCAGCTCCTTGAGCACTTTGGTTTTTTTTTTACTATATATATATTTTATGATCACTGACATTTATTTTATGTGATGCAACTGGTGACGTGCGTTTCAATAAAACTAAAAGTTGATATGCTAGAAGTCCTAACTCCTTTCTTAAATATGGTACCAACTTTCTCATGATATTAAATTGTTTCTAGTCAATATATCTTTCAAAGAAAGGGTAAATTTAATATTTCATTAGTTATTTTTATGAAGCCAGCACAATATAAGAAAACTTCTGTTGTTGGCAAACTATTGCATTAGGCCAAATCTGGGGCCATGGCCTATGTTGTACAGCTCACAAGCTAAGAATGATTTTTACAGTTTTAAAGGATTGTTAAAAAAAAAAGTATGCAAAAGCCATGTTTGTGGCTTACAAAGTCTAAAATATTTACTATTTGGCTCCTTACATAAAAAGTTCACAGGCTACTGCTATAAACGATTCTCATTTAGGAATACTGATGCAAAATCCTAAATAAAATAATAGCATTTTTGGTACAAACTCCATTTAGATATGTTATACTTTTCTATCAATGTCTCTGGATTCTAGCTACAAGCATGGTTTAATATTATATTAATAATATTTAATTAATATTTAATATTAAATTCTGTATTTTATGAGGGCCAAGAAAGTCTTATGATTATCTCATAAATGTTGAAAAAGTTATTTTGTAACTTTTTTGTATTTTGTTCTCACTGTTTAACAAGAAAACAATAGTGTAAAAATCTTTGCATAGTTTGGAGAATTTTAATGTTTTTCATTTGTCATTGTAAAGCCAAGGACAATTTTTTAACTTTTTAATATTTTGCTCTCACTGTTTATTGCTAAAAAAAATTTGATAATATTCTATGTACAGTATTGATTAAAATTGGAATAGATACTTTACCATGATAAAATATATATCTCAAGCAAGAAGACTGCCTAATATTTGATTGGGAACATTAATATCAAGAAAAATACAAATATGGTGACTATCACCACTACTTTAGTAGTTTCTGAAGCTATTAGCCAGTGAGGTTAGAAAAAAGAAGGTGAACTATAAAAATTGAACAGAAGGAATAGGAATTATGACTCACCTATGATACACCTGAATACTGAAAAGAATCAATTGAAAAAGACTGCCACAAACAAAAAGGCAATTAAGTAAAATGGCTATAAATATAAGATAAAACTTAATAGCTTTCCTATATCCCTATACACAGCTAGAGAATATAATGGGAGAAAAAATTCATTTATAATTGTAACAAAAAAATAGATTATCTAGAAATAAGTCTAGCAAGAAATGTGGAACATAGAGATGAAGAAAATGTTAAAGTATTATTAAATGGCATAAAAGAGGACTTGAATGGGGACACTAAGTATTTTTGGCTCTCAGTTATTCCTAAATTAACTTTTAAATCTAACTTTATTCTAAGAAAAATATTAAAACCATAATTATTTTGACAAACTGTGATTATAGTGTTTATACAGATGAATAAGCATAAATAAGAATAGTCCTGTCAGATATTAAAACATATTCTATGTCTACACTAAGTGTGAGCGATATAGCTATAGGCAGAGCCATGGAACAGAGGGGGACCCAGAAATAGATCTCATATATATCAGTAATGGTTGGAATAAAGGTAGAATTTCCAGTCAATGAGAAAAAGATAATTATTTAGTAAATGGCCTTAGGCAATTGACTAACCATTGTTGGGGAGGAGAATCAGAGCTGGATTGTTATCTCTTTCACCACACCAAAATAAATCCCATGGATCAAGTATTTATGTAAAAACTGGAATTATAAAATTATTGGAAAAAAAGTACTGGGACTTCCCTGGTGGTCCAGAGACTAAGACTCCGTGCTCCCAATGCAGGGGGCCCAGGTTTGATCCCTGGTCAGGGAACTAGATCCCACGTGCCACAACTAAAGATTCCTCATGCCGCAACTAAACCACATGTCACAGCAAAGACCCAGCACAGCCAAATAAATAAATAAAACAGTTTTTCAAAAGTATTAAAGGAAAGTTATCTCATAATAGAGATTGTGTCCCCCCAGTTTATTGAGGAATAGTTGACAAAATTAATCCTGTATATTTAAAGTGTACATCATGATGGTTTGATTGATATACACTGTGGAATGATTACCAAGATAAAGATATTTAACACTTCCATCACCTCATAGCTGACTTTTTTTTTGTGGTGAGAATGCTTAAGATCTACTCTCAGCAACTTTCAACTATGTAATACCGAACTTAACTATAGTAACCATGCTGTACATTAGATCCTCAGAACTTATTTATCTTATAACTGAAAGTTTGTACCCTCTCCCCATTTCCCTCTTCTGTCAGCCTCTGGGAACCACCATTCTATTCTCTGTTTTTATGAAATCAGATTTTTTTTTTTAAGATTTCATATACAAGTGATACCATGCAGTATTGTCTTTATCTGGCTTATTTCACTTAGCATAATACCCTCCAGGTTCAAACATATTGTTGCAAGACATAATGTTCCTTCTTTTTTATGGCTGAATAATATTCTATTGTATGTATGTATACACCACATCTTTATCCATTTATCTGTTGATAGACACGGGTTGTTTACATATTGTGACTATTGTGAATAATGCAGTGAACAAGGGAATGTACGTGTCTCTTTGTGTTTTCATATCCTTCAGATATGTACCCAGACGTGGGATTGCTGGACCATATAATAGTTCTATTTTTAATTTTTTGAGGAACCACCACACAGTTTTCCATGGTAGCTACATTCCCATCAACAGTATATGAGTTCTGTTTTCTTCACATTCTTACCAGCACTTGTTATCTCTCTTTTTGATAATAGCCATCTTAACAAGTGTTAATAATATCTCATCGTGGTTTTGATTTGCATTTCCCTGATAACTAGTGATGTCGAGCACCTTTTCATGTACCTATTGGCCATCTAAATATCGTCTTTGGAAAATTGTTTATTCAGGTCCTTCGCTCACTTTTAAATTAGAGTATTTGCTTTTTTGCTATTGAGTTTTATAAGGGAATGCTTTTCTATGCAACTCAGAAATACTCAGAACTCATAAAAGATGAATAAACTTGACTTTTAAAATTTTGTATGGTGAAAATAATGTGAACAAAGTCAAAGGGCAAACAACCTGTGAACAATTATTTGCCTCATGTAACAAAGAGGACATTTTCTCAATATATTCCTTATTGTAGCATTTATGTAATGAAAAAATACTGAAAACAACCCAAATATCCATCCATAAGGGTTTGGTTAAACAAATTATGGTACATCCAGACAGCCATTAAAATTGCCAATATTGAGAAATCTCCAAGACAGATTTTTTAGTAGGAAAAATCAAGAAGAATCAGGAAGAAGAATATATAGTATTATGTTACCGTTTGTATAAAATAATTTTAGAAAGAGTAATCAAAATAAAAAGTTGGGGAAAATAAAAATTGAAAAATGTAATCCAATGAAAAGATAAATATTTAGAAAGGGATCATATATGCAAACACTGTTTCTGGATGCTACACAAGAAGCTGCTTTTTAGAGGATACACCTGCTAAGGCAGTTGGGATGAGGTTGGAATGGACCCTTACTTTCCATTTTATAATCTTTATACAAACACACATGCACAACATACACACAAAACTGGATTCAAAATATTTAAATTACTCGAAAACTAGTACTACTATCATTGAAGACACTAGAGGGTGCTATAAGAACACATTTGAATAGACCCTTGCTATACTGTTAAGTATAGCAGAAGTGATTTTAAGGACCATATTCAAAAGTTTAGTTATAGTAGACTTATATTCATTTTCTTTTCTTAGCCTACGTGTATGGAGCTCCCAGAGGAACTGCTTCAACTCAAGGACTTCCAGAGGCAGCGCAGAGAGAGAGCTGCAAAAGAATATAGAGTAAATGCACAAGGACTCCTAATAAGGACAGTACTACAGCCAAAGAAGTCTGTGACAGAGACAGCAGGGAAAGAGGGAAAAGTAAGAGGTTTCTTACTTTATAAAAATTCTAGGCTTGATAAAGCTCCAAATTTTACATCTCATGAGGATGAAAATTTGCTGAAAGAAGAATCTAAGAGTAAACAAACCACAACGGAACCTCAACATCTACCTCCCATAAAGGAAGAAGTCAGTGAGGATTCCAGTAACAAACGAATTTGCCCTGAGTCAGAGGGGTTTAAGGACCAGAGAATAACTCAAAAAGAATACCTCAAGATACCTAAACAAGAGTTTCAGACAAATTTATCTTTGAAAGAGGAGATAGAACAGTTACTGATGGTGGAAAACAAGGAAGATCTAAAATGTACAAAACAAGATGTTTCAGTGTCTCCTTCTCTTCCTCAGGAAACCAGAGTGTCTCCAAGTGACATTTTTCATCCTTTTAGAAAAGCTGTGCTTCCCACACTTCCTCCCTGCCCAGCTTTGGAGAAGACTGATTCCTGGATGAATCCAGAGTCTCCCAATCTGCCTTAGAGATCTGCAGTTTGTTCTGGAGGCCAGTAAACGTGATTTATTTCCTCTGCCATCAGGGCCTTCCTCAGTGCTTAAGTTTCTCATGTTGTAAATTCAGTTTTGCCTCAGTCACAGCTTCGGGGAAAATTATATCCTCTTGCTTACTCCTATATTCCTGGAATTTGATTAGGATGGGAATGAATAAGTTGAATAATGGAAAAAGTAAGTTTTCTGATTATATCACTGTGGCCAGGCTGAATTATTTCTCATAATGTGGGTTTAAAGGATTTGAAGAAGGGAAAAATTTTGGACTTAGTGTCTGGAAAAATCATATAGATTCTTCTTTTAAATTTTTTGTATTTTTTGGTTTGAAGGGGGTTGGTAAAACTCCTAGCCATAAGTTAAAAAAACATTGGTACCTGACAACTTTACCAGTACTTTTTTCCATTTTAAGATACTAACTTTTTCAGTTATACCTCAATAAAGCTGAAAAATACTAACTTTATTTTTAAATTTTAAATGTTTGGTCTGTCTTATGTCATAGACAAGCGATAGTTTATGTTATTACAGGAATCAGTATCCCAGTTTTAATTTATTTTCATTCCATTTACTTTTACAGAGTTTTGTCCATTTCCCTAACAGAGCAGGGGCTTCTTTAGAGTATGTTTATTATGTAAACGTGAAGTTTGATTCCACTCTGTTTGCCTGGAATTGGTATGCTTACTTAGGGTGCAAGGAAGGTAGCTTGTACCAAGCCCTTTTTATATTGAATACTTGCAAGTTGCTGACTTTTTTTGTGTATAATAACCAATAAACCTGTTTTGGTATTAGGTTGTCTCTCACTTTTCTTCATTGTGTCAGGGTAGGAATAAATTGGAATGTGTCTGGATTTCTAGGTCTAGAATCCAGTGAGAAATCTATAACCTTTTTTTTTTTTTTTTTGGCTGCACTGCACAGCTTGCTGAATCCTAGTTCCCTGACCAGGGATCAAACCTGCGCCACAGCAGTGAAAGGGCCAAGCCCTAACCGCTGGACAGCCAGGGAATTCCCTAAAAATCTGTAATTTGACTGTTATACAGGCCTCTACTACTTATTACACTTAGGGGAAACTTAGGGACAGTCTAAAATTAGGAACATCCTTATCTGTGCTCATTGATTCTATCATGAGTACCACTGAAAGAACAGCATGCCTTCCAGAGCCCAGAGCTGGTCTAAGCTTAAGATGAAGGCAGGCCTAAGAGCAGTCAGCTCAGCCCTGCAGTTGCTGTGTCTCACTTTGTCTATAGTTCAGAAGGTCAAGGTGGTTTCTGGTTCATCTTGGGTGAATGCATTTTCAGATTGAGCCCAGAAAATGGTTAATCTAGGTTTATTCTGATTTAGCTTCTTATGGAACCATACCACATACAACATTTCTGTGTACATACATGTATATATACAGGTTACAAAGAAAAATGTAATGTTCTTCATATTTAAAGAAAGGATTCTTCTTTCATTATGTGTTTTGTGACTAATAAAGAACAACAGGATTCTGTTGGACCTTTGCTATGCCACTCAGTATGGTAGCTATATGTGGCTATTTAAATTTAAAATTAAATTGATTAAAATGAAATAAAATTAAAAATTCAGTTCCTCGGTTGTACTTGCTATATACGCAATACTCAATAGTTTCATATACCCAGTGGCTACCGTATTGAATATCACAGGTATAGAACATTTCCATCATTTCAGAAAGTTCTATTGAACACTGCTATTTGAGAAGTAATTTGACTTCCAGAACTAAATCAGCCTTTTGGGTTTCATCACAGTATTTTCTTAGTGAAATTCTCATATAACTGGAGCTGCATTTTTCTCCATATTCTCATTCTAGCCTGAAGTGCCTACCTATAGTCCATGTGGTCAGATCCTACCATGAAGTTCTGTCCTTCCCAGGATGGAGTGTAAAAGAATCCCTGGGTTATTCAAGCCCTGTTACTAGTGCTCTGTGCCATTCCTCAGATTTCTTATCTAAATTTTGTTCAGAATTTTGGGAAATCTTTGGTTCTTGACCCAACCCATTGTTGAGTTCTTACTCTATATTTTTCTAGTTGAGAGTTTATAAACCATACTGCTTGCTTTCCCAAAAACTCTTGGAGTCTTGCTTCAGTCTACACTGAGTTCCTACATCTGTCCTACTCAGGTCTGACCTTTCTGATCTGACCTTTCTGTACATGATCTGCAGTTAGAGATTCTGACAAGCAATCTGATCCTTTTAATTTGGGAATTAGGAAACAGAGTTAAATGACTTCCTTGAAGAAAAAAGCTGCACTGAGACTAGAACCAGTGTTTCTTGCTTCTTGGTCCATTCAATGTTCTTTCAACTATAGTATGAAAAAAATCATTGTAGCAGCTTTGCCTCCAGTCTGGCTGTGGGCTTGATAAAGCCTAACATGACACAATAGAATTTTAATACACTGTAGGCCTGTCATTGTTTTGGCACAAGGCAAGTCTCAGCAGCAGGCTGAGATCAGGCCTGGTGCAAACTTGGGGACCTGAGGGTGATTAGCCAGGTATCCTTATCAAAAAGGCATTTATTATAAAGGTAACATCAATAAATACCTTACAGAAAATTTAGAAAATAAAGAGAAAAAAATGCTCCACTATCATTCCACATTACACAACCCTTTCTAGCATTTTGGCACTTTTCTTTCAATTTTTTCTCTCTCATTCTCTCTTTATCAACACACATACACACACACAGTCACAACCATGACATAAATATATTTATTGTGTTTTTTTATATCAAGTATTTTTCCATTTTATAATCCTAACAACCAACATTTTAAACAGATGTTTCATTTTAAAATTAATATGCTATTAAATAGAATTTGGAAAATAGAGGAAACTAAGAAAAAATTTACTCATTTCTCTAACCCAATAGAAAAAGCAGGTAATGTTTTTGTTAATGTCAGTATTTATGCATAGGTTTCCCTCCCTACACAGTTAAACACAGTTATATATATACCTTCTACTTTATGAATGTTTTCCTATGCTGTTATGCACCCTTTGTGAAGTTTTGTGGGGTTTTTTTTTTTTTTGGCTGTGTTGTGCAGCTTGTGGGATCTTAGTTCCCTGACCAGCGATCAGACGCAGGCCATTGGCAGTAAAGGCGTGGAGTCCCAACCACTGGACCACCAGGGAATCCCCAAGATTTTTAATGACTGCATAATATTTCTAAGAGGATACACCATGGTTTATTTAGCTCTGTTTTGATATATTCAGGTTGTTTCCAATTGCTTATTTCCTACTTTTCCATGTTTTGAATCATTTTGTCAGAATGAAATTCCAGAAATAGGTCAAAGAGGTTTTCTTGGTTTTGTTTTTTACAGATTTTTACAGTTATTGCTAAGTTACTTTCCAAAAGTGTTAACCAGTTATATTGCTGCTCCAATTTTTGTAGTAATGATGCACTATCAAGAGCATTGGGTTTCTTTCTTGAGAGGCATGGCATACTTTTGACTTTCAAAATTCTAATTTCTTTATCCATAAATCTGAAATGTTTCCTGTTATATTTTGTTACTTACCTGCATTAGATACCATGAAGATTAATGAGAACATAAATACTGGGAATATTTGAATCCTGATAAATGTCCCTGATCTCTAAGTAAGGGCAGTATTATAGGTAAAATATTTTAATCGTATAAATCCTAAAATAAAACCAAAGTCTATATACTCATGATGAAAGACATCTTTGAAATGTTTTGAAACTCTCATCAGTGATATCATAGGCATGATATTTATTGTTACATGAAACAAGAATCTTAGCTAAAATGCTAGGTTTACCCTAAGACAAAGTTTAATACATTCTGTTCCATATACTCATAGGATTTGAGCCTGTAATTCTACAATTTAATAAAGCTCCTCAAACAGGAAAAGCCATCAAATTGTAATCAAGGTGTAATCAGCAACACAATCTTTTTTTTTTTAATTTTTATTTTTTTAATGTTTTTTTAAATTTATTTATTTTATTGTCTGTGTTGGGCCTTTTTTGCTGTGCACGGGCTTCTTTTGTTGTGGTGAGTGGGGCTCCTCATTGCCACGTCTTCTCCTGTTGCAGAGCTCGGGCTCTAGGCGCGTGGGCTTCAGTAGTTGCAGCACATGGGTTCAGTGGTTGTGGCTCACGGGGTCTAAAGCACAGGTTCAATAGTTGTGGCACACGGGCTTAGTTGCTCCGTGGCATGTGGGATCTTCCTGGAGCAGGGATCGAACCTATGTCCCCTGCATTGGCAGGCGGATTCTTAACCACTGTGGCACCTAGGAAGTCCAGCAACCCAATCTTAATATGTCATTGCAAATAAAAAATGTCTAAACTGTGCTTCAAGTTAGTCATTTCTTAAACAATGTAATAGAATAGAGAATGTGAGTGCAGTAAAGGAAAGTATCATTTTATGAACCTTTTTTTCTCTGTTGCATGTTAAGGTGTGTGTACTTTTACAATTGGTTGCAGTGAAAAGCAGCTAAAGATAAGCATAGAAGAAAATTTATATCTTTAAATACTTACACAGTAACACATGAAAGATCTAAAACTAGTGGTCTCAGGGCTTCCTTGGTGGCACGGTGGTTGAGAATCCGCCTGCTAATGCAGGAGACACGGGTTCGAGCCCTGGTCTGGGAAGATCCCACATGCCACGGAGCAACTAAGCCCGTGAGCCACAACTACTGATCCTGTGCTCTAGAGCCCACGAGCCACAACTATTGAGCCCATGTGCTGCAACTACTGAGGCCCGTGCACCTAGAGCCCGTGCTCCGCAACAAGAGAAGCTACTACAATAAGAAGCCTGCGCACTGCAATGAAGAGTAGCCCCTGCTCTCCATAATTACAGAAAGCCCACACACAGCAATGAAGACTCAATGCAGCCAATAAATAAAAAATAAAATATATAAATAAAATTTTTTAAATGTTCATTATCTAAAAGTTAAAAATAAAAAAATAAATAAAACTAGTGATCTCAGCTTCCATCTTAAGCTAGAAAAGGAAGACTAAATTAAAGTTGAGCTAAGTAGGATGAAACAATGATAAGAATAGAAATCAATAAAGTTAAAAGTGGAGAGAGAAAATCAATGAAACTAAAACCTGTAAGATCAGTAAAATTGTGAAACTTTTACCCATACTGACCAAGATTTTTTTTAAAAAGGCACAAATTACCAATATCAGAAATGAAAGATTGTTTCTATAATATATATGTAAAACTATATATATTAAACTGTAAACATATATTAAAACAGGGGTCCCCAGCCCCTGGGCTGTGGACCGGTACTGGTCCACATCTTGTTATGAACCAGGCCGCACAGCAGGAGGTGAGCGGTGGGCAAGCAATCATCTGCCACTCCTCATCACTCCCCATCACTCCCCATTGCCCCTGGTGCCAGAAAGGTTGGGGACCACTGTATTAAAAGGATAACAAGGGACTACTTTGAACAATTCTATGCCCACAAATTGAAAAACTTAGTTGAAATGCACAAATTCATTGAAAAACACAAAATACAAAAACTGATTCAGGAAGAAATAGAAAACCTGAATAGCTCCAAATCAATTAAATGCATTGAATTCATAATTTAAAAACTTCCCTAAAGCAAACTTTTTCCCAGATAGCTTTTCTTGTGAATTTCTATGTAAGGAACCAATAATACTAATCCTTCCAGGAAATAAAAAAGGAAGGGTCACTTCCCAACTCATTTTATGAGGCCAGCATTACCATATACCAAAACCAGACAACAACATTGCAAGAAAAGAAGACTATAGACAAATATCTCTTATGAACATGAGGCAATAATCCTTAACAAAATGTTGGCAAATAGAATCCAGACATATATAAAAAGAATAATACATCATGACCAAATGGAGTTTATCCCAGGAATGCAAGTGTGATTTAACACGAAAATGAATATATCAAATTAACAGAATAAAGGAGAAAAACCATATGATTATCTCAGTAGCTACTGAAAATTTTTTCTGCCAAAATTGTACATCTATTAATGGTAAAAAGCAAAAACAAAAACAAAAACCTCTCAGCAAACTAGGATTAGCAGGGGACTTTACCTAATAAAGGTCTTTTTTAAAAAACCTACTACGGGGATATGTGTATAAAAACAGATGATTGAACTTGGTGTACGCCCCCCCAAAAAAATAAATAAATAAAAATTCAAACAAACAAAAAACCCTACTACTGACACCAAAGTCACAGGGAACAAAAGAAAAAATAGACGAATTGGACTTTGTGAAAGTTTTAAAAATTTTTGCATGAAAAGACAATATTAAAAGAGTAAAGGGGGACTTCCTAGGTGGCGCAGTGGTAAAGAATCCGCCTGCCAATGCAGGGGACACGGGTTCGAGCCCTGCCCTGGGAAGATTCCACATGCCATAGAGCAAGTAAGCCCGTGTGCCACAACTATTGAGCCTGTGCTCTGGAGCCCATGAGCCACTACTACTGAGCCCATGTGCCACAACTATCGAAGCCCATGCGCCTAGAGCCCGTGCTCCACAACAAGAGAAACCACTACAATGAGGAGCCTGCGCACCACAATGAAGAGTAGCCCCCACTCGCAGCAACTAGAGAAAGCCCGTGTGCAGCAACGAAGACCTAATGCAGCCAATAAATAAATAAAATAAATAAATAAATTAAAAAAAAAAAAGAGTAAAGGGAATTCCCTAGTGGTCCAGTAGTTAGGACTCCATGCTTCCACTGCAGGACTGCAGGGGACATGTGTTGGAGTCCTGGTCCGGGAACTAAGATCATACATGCTGCTCAGCCAAAAAAAAAAACCAAACAGTAAAAAGACAATCCACAGAATGGGAGAATATGTTTGCAAATCACGCATTTGTTAAGGGATTCAAATCCAGAATATATAGAGAACTCCTAAAATTAAACAACAAAAAACCTGATTCAAAAACAGTCAGACTGGGACTTCCTAGGTGGCGCAGTGGGTAAGAATCCGCCTGCCAATGCAGGGGACATGGGTTCAAGCCCTGCCCCAGGAAGATACCACATGCCACGGAGCAACTAAGCCCGTGTGACATAACTATTGAGCCCATGTGCTGCAACTACTGAAGCCCACGCACCTAGAGCCTATGCTCTGCAACAAAAGAGGCCATTGCAATGAGAAGCCCACGCACCACAAATGAAGAGTAGCCCCCGCTCACCGCAACTAGAGAAAGCCTGTGTGCAGCAATGAAGACCCCCACATAGCTAATAAAATTAAATAAATAAATAAACAAATTAAAAAAAAAAAGACAGACTTGAATAGACATTTCTCTAAAGAAGACATGCAAATGGCCAATCAGCACATGAAAAGATGCTTAACATCACTAAATAATAGAGAAATGCAAATCAAAACTACAAGATACCACCTATCCAAGTGGCCATCAACAGATGAATGGATAAGCAAAATGTGGTCTATATACACAATGGAATATTATTCAGCCTTTAAAAAGGGAGAAAATTCTGCAATATGCTATGACATGGATGAAACTTGAGTGCATTATGGTAAATGAAATAAGCCAGTCACAAAAAATAATATGAGGTATCTAGAGTTATCAAAATTATAGAGACAGAAAGTAGAGTGGTGGTTGCTGGGGCTGGGGGAAAGAAGAAATGGGGAGTGATCATTTACACAGTTTCAACTTTGCAAGTTGAAAGGAATTCTGGAGATTGATGGCTGTGGTGGTTGCACAACAATATGAATGTACCTAATACCAGTGAACAATACATGTAAAAAGGAATGAGATGGTAAATTTTATGTTATGTGTGTTTTACCACATTTTTTTTTAAATTGGGGAGAGAAAACTATTACTAACATCACACTTATAATGATGAAAGTCTGAATGTTTTCCCTATATATTAGAGAAAAAGAAAGGATATCTGCTTTCACTACTTCAATTCAGAATTGTTCTGTAGAGATTTCCCTGGTGATCCAGTGGATAAGACTCCGCGTTCCCAATGCAGGAGGCCCAGGTTCGATCCCTGGTAAGGGAACTAGGTCCTACATGCATGCTGTGATGAAGAGTCCACATGCGAAACTAAAGATCCCACAGGCCACAACTAAGACCCGATGCAACCTAAATAAATATATATTTTGTAAAAATTTTACTGTAGGGAATAACTAGTGGAATAGGGCAAGAAAAATAAAGAAAAAGCATATAGATTAGAAATTTTAAAAGTAAAGTGTTTTTACATGACATGATCATGTGCATGTAAAATCCTAAAGAATCTACAAAAACCTGCTAGAACCCGTAAGTGAATTTAGCAATGTTACAGGGTACACTGCCAATATAAAAAAATGTGAGTATACAAAAAATACTAGCAATGGTCAATCAGTAACTGAAATTTTTAAAAATATAATTTATAATAATGTCCAAAAACATGATATTCTTCAGGATTTGTTTAATAAAATATGTGCAAGACATATTAAAAACTACAAAATATTTCTGGAAGAAACTGAAGAAGGTGTAATAAATGGAAAATATACCATGGAAGGCTCAGTATTGTTAAGATATAAATTATCCCCAAATTAATCTATAGATTCATTACAATCACAGTCAAAATCCAAGCAGGCTTTTATGTAGAAAATGACACGGTGATTCCAAAATGTATATGGAAATACAAAGGACTTAGAGTAGCTAGAACAATTTAGAAAAGGGAGAATAAAGTTGGAAAATTTTTACTACCTGATTTAAAGACTTTAAAGCAACAGTAATCAAAGCAGTATGGTATTGGTATAAGGTAGTCATGAGATGAAAGGAACAAAATATTGAGCCCAGAAATAGACCACACATATTAAGTCCAATATTGATTGGCCAATATTTTTAATTTTTGACAAAGGTGCCAAGGTAAATTCAATGTAAGAAAAAACTGTCTTTTTTTTTTTTAATTTAGTTATTATTTTTGGGGGGGTACACCAAGTTCAATCATCTGTTTTTATACACATATCCCCGTATTCCCTCCCTTCCTTGACTCTCCCCCCCACCCTCCCTCGAGTGAAAAAACTGTCTTTTTAATAAATGTTTGCAGAACAAGTAGGTTTCCATAATGGGAAAAAAAAATTTAGCCAATCCTTACTTTACAACTTAAAAAAAATGTACTCAAAATGAATCATATACCTAAATGTAAAAGATAAAACTATAAAAAATTTCAAAGAAAATGTAGGAGAAAATCTTCATGACACTGAGATAGACAAAAATTTCTTTCCTGGGATGCAAAAAAGCACAAACCATAAAGAAAAAAAACTATGAATTGGATACCATCAAAAAATTTTTTTTAAATTTGCATATTCTGTCCATTGATATTGTTACCAAATTGTTGCAGGAAGGGGGACCCCTTCCAGGGCCCGAGAATGGACTTCTGTCTTACACTCATAAATGAATTGTCCGAGGAGATACACATGCTGAGAAAGCAAGAAATTTTATTGGGAAGGGGTTCCTGGGCAGAGAGCAGTAGGGTAAGGGAACCCAAGAGAACTTCGCCACGTGGCTCACAGTCTCAAGTTTTATTGTAATGGTGTTGGTTTCTGGGTTGTCTCTGGCCAATTGTTCTGACTCGGGCTCCTTCCTGGTGGCGCTCACATCACTCAACCAAGATGGATTCCAGCAAGAAGGATTCAGGGAGGTTGGTAAGACATATGAACTGGCATCTCCTCTCTCTTTTTGAACTTTTCTGAATTCTTCCAGTTGGTGGTAGCTTGTTAGCTCTGCATTCCTTATCTCCTGTTGTAAGATAACTCATGCAAGTGGTTACTATCAGGCCTGGCTAGGGCAGGCAGTTTCAGTAAGTGGTTCCCCTAACAAAATTAGTCAACTGGATCTGCACTGGGGTCCTAGCTTGGGCAGAGACCCCCTTTCCCAACCAGGGAGGTTCTTTTTCTGATTGGATTCGTGCAGCCGATAATGAAACTGATGCTGAGGCTGGGATAGCGTAAGCTCTATTCAATGGCCAAAGAATGGAGAAGCAAGAACCTAGTTTGCAAAGCAACTTCTCAACCTAATTCCTGTGGAGACACCAAATATACAGGAAGGTCCAGCCAAAAAGAAGGAATTGGAAAGAGTGGGAGGAATATTCATGAGTTATCTGAGAATAGGGGTGTGGCTAGGACCTGAAACTGATGCAGCTTTCCTTTTCAGTCCTTGTATGGGCTTTTCTGGTTGTAGTCATGGAAATCGTCCGCTGTCAAGGCTCTAGTGGGTGTGTCATTTAGCATGCTTGTATTACAATGAGTGTATCATAAGGCTCAAGGTCTACTGGAAGTCAAATGTTCTGCCTCTTGGGCCTAGTTGGTTCTAACCAGTTCTTGTTTTTTCTCTCTACAGCTTCCTCCAGAAACTTTGATAAGGGTAATTGGTTTCCATTCAAGGGAGGGGCAGGGTTATGATTCTGGGGCTACGGCCTTGGTAACAATATCATTTAACAAAATGTTGTAACTCTAATGATTATTTCCCCCATACCCAACAGACCAGTGGCTTCCAAATGTTTTTAAAATAAACTTTATTGAGGCATAGTTTATGTACGATAAAATGCACGTACATATCAATGTTTTGACAATTGTATACAGTGGTGTAACCACCACCACAATCAAGATATACAAATTCATATCACCTGAAAAAAATTCCCTTGTGCCCATTTGCAGTCAATCCCCAACCCCTTTCCCCAGCCCCAGGCAACCACTCATCTGCTTTCTGTCACCATAGACTGATTTTGTTTTTACTAGTTTCATATAGTAGAATCATGCAGTATGTACTCTTTTGTATCTGGCATCTTTCGCTCAGCACAATTTTTTCAGAGTTGTCCTTGTTGTGTGCATCACAGTTTGTCCTTTTTTATTGCTGAGTACTAGTCCACTGTATGTACATACTGCTTTTTGTTTATCCATTCACCTGTTGCTGGAAATTAGGATTCTAGTTTAGGACTATTAAGAATAAAACCATCAAAAAAAAAAAAGAATAAAGTCATCATGAGCGTTTGTGTCCAAGTCTTTGTGTAGATTTATGCTTTCATTACTCTTGGAATAAATCCTTAAGAGTGGAATGTGGGGGTGAAACTGACAAACTGTTTTCTATAGTGTTTGTGCATTTTATAGTTCTGGTTGCTCCACATTCTGCAACTTGGTATTTTCAGTCTTTTTAACTTAAAAAAATCACTTTAATTAAATTAATTAATTTATTTAGTTATTTATTTTTGGCTGCGTTGGGTCTTTGTTGCTGTGCACGGGCTTTCTCTAGTTGCGTCAGTGCACAGGCTTCTCATTGTGGTGGCTTCTCTTGTTGCGGAGCGCAGGCTCTAGGAGCACAGCCTTCCGTAGTCGCGGCATACAGGCTTAGTAGTTGTGGCATGAGGGCTCTAGGGTGAACAGGATTCAGTAGTTGCAGCATGCAGGCTCAGTACTTGTGGTGCACAGGGCTAGTTACTCCACGGCATGTGGGATCTTCCTGGACCTGGGCTCGAATCTGTGTCCCCTGAATTGGCAGGCAGATTCTTAACCACTGGACCACCAGGGAAGTCCTAAAAAGATCGCTTTTATTGATGCATAAATACCTAGGAGTTGTATTTCTGGATCATATGTGAATATTACACTTTTAAGAAATAGCTAGAACTTTTCCCAAACTGGTTGTGCCACTTCACATTTTCACTAATTATGTGAGTTCTGATTGCTCCACATCCTCACCTATATTTGATGGTATTGGTCTTTTTAATTTTAGCCATTGTAGTGAATGTGTGGTAGTAACTCGTGGTTTTAATTCACATGATAATGAAAAATACTGAACATTATTTCATGTGTTTCTTATATCTTTAGTGATGTTCCTATTCAACTCTTTTGCCAATTTTTAAATTGAATTGTCTTACTGAGTTATAAGATTTCTTTATAAGTACTCGATACAAATCCTTTGCAGAATATACGTATGGCAAATATTTCCTCCCAGTCTGTGGCTTGCTTTTTCATTTTCTATGAAGTGTCTTTCAAAGAGCAGAACTTTAAAATTAAAAAAATTTTAAAATACAGAAATATGTGTTGCTAATATAGTCAGATAAAATTTAAACAAATTTAGAAAGAAACAGTAATATATGCACATGGTTTTAAAATAAATGGTAGATAAAGGCTTATAATGAAAATAAATATCCCTGTTCCATCCTTTTGCAACCTCAGTACTTTTCCCTAGAGGCATCCACTTTTAATATTTTATTTTCCCCTCTCTTTCCTCAATGAACTAGAGTGTAAACTGGTAGGTATGAAGCAGTTGATGAAAGGCATTTAATTGTAATATAAACCAGAAGAGCCAGTAACTTAAGCCCAATGCTGCTGATCTCTCCACATTGCAACAGCAGCCTCTCTGATTTGTATGAGATACTTCCACATTCTGAAGTTCTCAAATTCCCCAAAGTGCATTATTGTTTATAACTTGAAAACCACCTGATGGCTAAACCCTGAATGTTTTAAATAAAAGTTTTGTAATGGAAACACATTCTAAAGAAAACATTCCTTAGGAAGAGCCAAAATGGCAAGTTCCAGGAATGAGGGAGAAAAGGGAAAGAAATTCTCTTCATTATTGTGTAACTTGTTGGGATGCCATCCATAGTTTGCTTTTTAAGATGCCAATGAAATAGCAAAATCTTGACAGAGGAAAGGAAACTCGTCCTCAGTCCTTCTTTCTGAGGAGGAGAACTTAAAAGAAGTAAAATGTAAATGCAAGTGTTATATGTATGAGTAGCACATTCTCATCCTTGCCTTCAAAAAAAAGAACAATGAACTGTCACTTTAAAACTTCATTACTGCAGTGTCTCACATGGTAGGCTGCATTTGTACTTTCGTTATCAAACATTTTGGAGTGCCTTTTGGAGCCAGACAGTGGGCTGGTTTGGGGAATCAGAGATAAAAAGACACAGTCCCTATTTTCAAAGAACCTAGAGTCTAGTAAGAGAGTATTATAATGGAAATAATAGTTATGTTTAAGGTGTACCAGTGAATCGGTGGTGAGGGTTGGGGTGGAGAAGGCAGAGTAACCTTGGAGAGGAGATTGCACTTGTCCTTGCAACTGTGATGTGTGTCAAAGGGCTTCCTAAGAGTTAGCAGAAGGGTGCTTTCAGCTAAGAAAACTACAAGGAGTTTATTATTGCAAGAGAGGCAAACATATAGGGTGTAGTGGTGAGAAGTAAGGCAGGGAAATAGGGTCCATGTTTATGTTATGGTTTTTTGGAGGAGGAGTAGGAAAAGAACTGACTTGGCTAATGTAAACAAAAAGGATTTATTGGAAACATGAGTGGCTCACAGAATTGACGGGAAAGCTGGAGAACTAGGGTTGGAAATGGGATCAAGGGCAGCTGCAGAACTCTAGGCAGCAGGAACTACTCAAATGTCTGTCAGAGTGAGTGAGTGCCAATACATTTTTTTTTTCCATCCCTGCATAATTTGACTCAGGATTCAAAATCTTGAGAGGGTATAATTGACTTTATATCATAAACCCACCCATCCAGGGCACCTTGATTTATTGTCTCACTGAGGCAGGCAACACTGCCCACAGTGGGGAAAAGGTAATTCCCAAAAGGAATGTGAGTGCACTGAGACTATGTCTTGTTGAGTTTGTTTTATTCTATAGGCTAAAGGAGACCATTGAATAATTATGAATAAGAAACTAAGATGATCAGAAATGTAGATTTTAGATCATCTTGGTTTAAATTAGAGGATGAACTAAAAGGGGGCAAGAATAGTATGAGGGAGGCATACAAAAACTCTTGCATTGATCTGGGGGAGATGTTGAATGCTTGCATTTGTTAGGGATAGTGGAAGTTGGTAAGCTGAAGAGGAATACATTTTTGAAAGATATTTAATAAGTGGAATGAATCAAAAGACCAATTGAATATGGGTGGTAAATAAGAGGAAGAATCAACCTAGAGGTTGATGCTCAGGTTTCTGTTTTGAACATCTGTTTGAAAGTTGGCGCCATTTATAGACAGAATGCACTGAGAGGGCAGTTAGGGGAATAGTGATTCCATAGTAAGTTGCATTTTACATGTTTCCCATTTAGGATACATTTGGAATTTTGAAATGGATATAGGTAACAGGCTGTTGGATATATGGGAATATAGAGCAAGAAAAAAATCTGAGCTAGAGAGATTTGGAAAGTATCACTACGTAAATGGTCTTTGAAGTCATGGACATGTACCATATTTTTCAGGCTTTCAGTATGAAGTATAAGAGAAAAGGAATGAGGATCACATTCTAAAAGGAGAGTAAGGAGAAAGAGATACACACAGATACCAAGACAGTATAGACAAACAGGAAGAAAATTCATGTAAACCAGAAGAGAATTCACTTGTGGTTTGATGAACACTTATTGTGAACGTGTCAACCACAAACTATTTTTAAGAGCTTTACTAAGATGTAATTGACATACAATACAATTCACCCATTTAAATTATACAATTCAGGGACTTCCCTGGCGGTCCAGTGGTTAAGACTCCACACTACTGCAGGGGCTACGGGTTCAATCCTCGGGGAATTATAGGATCCCGAACGATGCGTGGCCAAATAAATAAATAAATTAATTAATTATACAATTCAATTTTTTTAGTATATTCTCAGGATTGTACAACCACCACCACAATTTAATTTAAGAACATCTTGTCTCCCCTAAAAGAAACACCATACCCAGTAGTCGTTACCCCTCACCTTCCTCAAGCCTCTTCCACACCTAAGCAACCAACTGTCTGAGTATTTCATAGAAGTATATCACATACCATGTGTTATTTTGTGGCTGGCTTCTTTCACTCAGCATAAATTTTCAAGGGTCATACATGTTATAGCATGTATCAGTACCTCATTCTTTTTTGTTGCTGTGTAATATAAATATCCCACGTTTTATTTGTCTACTCATCAATTGATGGACATTTGGGTTGTTTTCACGTTTTGGCTATTATGAATGGAGCTGCTATGAACATTTGTGTATAAGTTTTTGTGTGGACATGTTTTCATTACCTAGGAGTGGAATTGCTGGGTCATATGGTAACTACACGTTTGACTTTTTGAGGAACTGCCAAACTGTTTTTCAAATTGACTGTACCATCAACCACAAATTATTTTAAATATTTCTTTAGCTAATACTGTATAATTACTTTTAGGGGATAAGCATTTTTATAGCTTACTAAAATAAGATCAACACTCTTGTAGAAACCCTCAGGTCATGCAATAGGACTTTGTCTGCCATCTCAGAAGATCCTCCATATGCCCCCAACTCCATCACAGTCCCTAGCTTCTCTCTAAAAGTAAGCATTATATCTGTATCTCTTACACATGAAGAATTCTGGTTCTGAAGGATACAGGGGATGTTAGAATATCGTATAACTATTCCTTTGCTTTATCTACTTTATACATGCAGAGGTTTCATAATAGTGATGCTAGAACCACTACCACCACCAAATTATGATTACTGAAAAGAATTGTTTTCTGCATATATTGTCCCCATCCTCTCCACAATTTAAAAAATATATATATTTATTTATTTATTTAGCCTGTGCCAGGTCTTAGTTGCAGCATACAGGATCCTTTGTTGTAGCACGTGGGATCTTTTTTTTAGTTGCAGCATGCATGTGGGATCTAGTTCCCTGACCAGGGACTGAACCCAGGGCCCCTGCATTGGGAGTGCGGAGTCCTACCCACTGGACCACCAGGGAAGTCCCCCTCCACAATTTTTGATAAAGGTATTATATCTACATTGTCAGATCATGTAACTTACATACTAAAATCTATCTCTTTTATCTTCATTTAGTCTTAATTCTACAAAGAATGCTATAATTAATGTTTACCATTGGTTCTTATGTCAGTGACTCTCTAGTCATTTTGATTGTCTGAAGCTCTTCCTCGAGTGGAATCTTTAGCAGGGGCTCATGGGAGCAATATTCCCTGAATTCTTGCATGATGTAAAAAACTTATCTGTGCTCTTTGTATTTAAAGGTCAGTTTTCCTGGATATAAAATCCTTGATTCATATTTTCTTTCTTTGAGTGTTTTAAATATGTTACTCCATTTTCTTCTGGAACAAAATGTTGCTATTGAAGTCAATTATACTAGTCTAATATTACTTCTAAGTTTATGCCATGCCTAGAAGCCCAAAGGATTTTTTTTGCTTTTTCTTTAAAGCCAAACCATTTTACTAGATTATATCTAGATATTGGTCACTCTGGATCACCATTTTCAGATACATACTATGCTTTTTCAATATGTACTTTTAAGTTTGTTCATTTGTTTTTTATTCTAGGAATGCTATCTTGAATAACATTTAGTATTTATTCTCTTCCCTTGCTTTGTTTTTGTTCTTTGAAGACTTCTTTTATCCTTGTGTTGGATTTGCCTATGTTCAATATTTCTCATTTTCTCTCAAATCTTTTTACCCTCTTCCTCTCTTTTTTATTTAAGTAGTGTTCCTCCTTTTCTTCCTCTTTTTCTTAAAACATCACTTGTGTTGATTTTTTTCTTGCTTCTAGTTTAGTCTTTATTTTTTTAAATGTCTTTTTAAAAATTGTATTTCTTTTGGGGGGGTTACATCACTTCATTTTTGAATATTTCTAATTCTTACTTATGTTCTTTCATCAAATTAGCTTTTTATGCAGTAGTACATTAGAGTATTGATCTGTTTTTTGATGATGTCTTTCTGGAATGATTTCATTGGGATGTTATTCTGCCTCTTATTCTCTTTTTCGTACAATAAACTTGTATGGGATTTGAGTGGCACACTTTTCTGTTGCCCATATTTATGTAAAATTAGTTTTCCTAAAATCTTAGAAGGAGGCTTGGTTCAATTGGTTTTTAACCTTCACAGAGATCCCTCTCTTGTTGTTTTTGTATAATGTTAGAACTATGGTGGTTTGCTTTATGAGACTTTCTGGATCTATTTTCCTATCACATTTTTATCTGGAGCTTCTCTTTCTTTCTTTTATTATTTTTTTTTGGCCACACCTCATGGCATGCAGAACTTCCACAACCATGGATTGAACCTGCCCCCTGCTGTGGAAGCTCAGAATCTTAACCACTGGACAACCAGGGAAGTCCTTCTTTCTTTCTTTTTTGTTTTATCTGCCCTGCTAAGATTTTTTTTTTTAAGATTTATTTACTTATTTATTTATTTATTGGCTGCATTGGGTCTTTGTTCCTGGGCAAGGGCTTTCTCTAGTTGTGGCAAGCGGGGGCTACTCTTTGTTGCAGTGTGTAGGCTTCTTATTGTGATGGCTTCTCTTGTTGTGGAGCACGGGCTCTAGGCACGCGGGCTTCAGTAATTGCGGCATGTGGGCTTAGTAGTTGTGGCTTGCAGGCTCTAGAGCACGGGCTCAGTAGCTGTGGTGCACGGGCTTAGTTGCTCCACAGCATGTGGGATCTTCCTGGACCAGGGATCGAACCCATGTCCCCTGCATTGGCAGGAGGATTCTTAACCACTGCACCACCAGGAAAGTCCCACTACTCAGCTTTGACTCGATTTCCAGCAGTTTCTCTCCAGTGTGGGACTCTGTCCTGGGAGGAAGCCATGGTTGTTTATTTTCTGGGGTGTAAAGTCTAGACTTCTCCAGCCTATATAGACCTTCATACTGTGGGGTCCTTATACTCACTTGCTATTGGAGTGGGCAAAACCCCTCTTGGTTTCAGATATTGTTCTCACATTGGCCCTTAACACTTTCTAGTGAATACCTATTGGCTTTTTTAGGGGTTTCCTCTTAGGTCTGTCAGATGCTCCATTGTTTCCCTCTTTTTTTTCTTACATGGACGCTAATGGTTCTTGGTGGGTTTTTTCCACCTGCTTGTAGTTGCAAGTTTATGGGATACTTTGTCACAAATTTTGTTGTAAATATTGTTCAAGGGTTTTGTGTTTTGTTGTATGATGATTCTGTTTTTGTGTGGAAATTTGGGAAGATATAAACACTATGCCACCATAATCACTGTTGCCATCTTCCCAGAACCTAGGTATATTTATGTATTTTCACTGAGAAGTCTAATCCTGTGGCTTCCTTGTTGGGTGTACTCTCTCTCAGATCACTTGCTCTGAGGGAGGTTAACTGCGGTGTTGGGAGAACACTCAGGCAGTCCTATGGAGCAAATAATAAATATTTGCTGCTTTAAGCTGCTAAGTTTTGAGGTTATTTTTTACCCAGGAAAAGGTAACAAATACACTTATGAACAGATGATCCCACTTTGTGGGCCTAGCTGTCTTGCTAAGCTCAGTGATGTTTCTCTAACATTTTATTAAAGAAAATTTCAAACATACAGCAAAGTGAAAAGATTTTACAGTGAACACCTATATACCCACAACTTAGGTTCTATCAGCATTTTCCTGTGACTTTTAATGACGTCATATACAACTTGTAGGGAAACATTCCATTTGTAATACTTCAAAATGTTTACAGAATTATGGATTCCAAGATCACCGCTTTTCAAGGCAAACTGTTCGCCCTTTTAGATAGTTCTTTTTATTTAAATATTCTTATTTTGAGTTGAAATTCATTTTACTGAATTTTCCATCTGTTGATCCTCCCATCATGCCATGGTGAATACATCTGTTCCCTCTCCCATGTGGTAGCCCTTTGACTGTTTGGAGACAAGTAGTATTACTTCTGTGCATCCCTCTTTCACCCAAGTCCACTTCTTTCCCTTTCCCTGTTCTCCTGCTTCTGTTGTTTCTTAGCTGGTTCTGGCTGATGGGAAACACAGGTAGAAAGTTAGAAGGAGGGAGAAGCCGGGATATTCGCAGCCCCATCTTTCTGCCCTGGGTGATACCTCCAACACTGGCTGCATCTGCTCCACGGCTCTTTTACCAACCTGACAGGCCTGCCATGGCTTCAACTTCTACAGGGTGATCCTGGCCCCAGTGATACCACTTCTTTCTGTTCCTCCAGTCTAGGTGTACGAGAGTCTTCCTGCTGTTGGTAATCTCTGGACTGCCTCCCCATCCACTCTTGGCTCATCTCCTCCATCAGCTGTGTAAGAAATTTCTTGCATTAAATTCCCTCTGTTTCAGATGCTTAGAGTGCTTTCTGCTTTCCTAGTTAGATCCTGACTGAGATAGGGGTGTGCCACATAGTTTCTGAGATACATCCTAAGAGGTACCTGTAGTGCTTATCACAATCATCTGTAATTTCTCCCAGAGACAGGAAATTACATTGCATGGATTTGTGTGGTCTTTTCTGTGTTCTGCCTCCCCTGTAATGCCTAGAGGTATAAGAGGTGCAGTTGGAATTAGATGAGGAAAACTTGCAAGGATATTTTGGAAAATGGTATATTAATGAATTATAACTGTAGGAAAGGAAGTCGTCTTTGGAGGATATCTAATAAATAAAATTAGACAAAACTTGATAACCAAGGAAGAATTAGAAAACTAAAGTCAGGCAGATGACCAAAAAGCTGAATGTACATTGAAAACCTCGCTTCAGTAAGGGGAAAAAAAGGCCCAGTCATGATGAACAGCAAACAGCAGTACTAGCATATGACTCATTGCAAATGTTTAAAAAACAACATGGAAATCAAAGCATTGCCCATTAATAGTGGTTCTCATTACATGACATGGGTTAAATATTCTCTTTATTGTAATTTTTCTAAAGTCTCAACAATATAGCATTTTATTTTCATTCATCTCCATCTGTACTGCAGGTGCTGAATGAGTAATAGGAATTAGGGAAGAATGAGGAATAAACACATGAATTTCAAAAAATGTTCCTGGAAATCATCATGCAACTATGATCTCAACCTTAAATAAAATAGTGGAATAAATATTTAAAAAGAAAAAAATGTGTGCGCCTCCAAGGATGAAGGAATTCTGACTAATCAACAGCAATGATAAATTATAAATAGTGGACCTTGCCAGATTGGCGTGAGTGGTTTTCTGGGGGGTTTTTGGATTTTGAATTCCAGGAACAAGTGAAGAAGAGAAGTATTAGATATTCTAGATTGAGCTATCAGTAAAGCATTTTGAGCATCTTGTGAAATCTCAATTACGAAATTAATTTATAGTGCTTTCCAGGTGAGAGTGGTAACTGGAAACTTTCAAAGAAGGCTTAGAGGAACAAATGAGCAATGACAGGGAATTTTCTAAAGGATATTTTTTTATTGTGAAATATACATAGACATTTATATAATGAAAATGTATTGTTTAAAGCAAAATCTAAAATGAACACTCAATTCAAGAACTAGAGCATTGCCAGTAACATAGAATCTTACCTTACATCCATTTTCCATCACAACTCCCTTCTACTTACCCAACTCTGGAGATGATCATTTTTCTAACTTTTTGGCAATCATGTCCTTGCTTTTCTTTTCTTTTTTTAAATTTTTATTTATGTATTTATGTATGTATTTATGTATGTATTTATTTATTGGCTGCGTTGGGTCTTCGTTGCTGCATCCAGGCTTTCTCTCATTGTGGCCAGCAGGGGCTATTCTTCATTGTGGTGCATGGGCTTCTCGTTGCAGTGAATTCTCTTATTGCGGAGCACAGGCTCTAGGCTCACGGGCTTCAGTAGTTGTGGTATGCATGCTCAATAGTTGTGGCTTGCAGGCTCTAGAACACAGGCTCAGTAGTTGCAGCATACAGGCTCAGTAGCTGTGGCACATGGGCTTAGTTGCTCCGCGGCATGTGGGATCTTCCCAGACCAGGGATTGAACCCATGTCCCCTGCACTGGCAGGCAGATTCTTAACCACTGTGCCACTAGGGAATTCCCCCTTGCTTTTCTTTACATTGTCACCATCTACCTATGAATTCTCCAGCAGGCAAGTAGCTTTGCCTGTTTTTGAACTTAATATACATGGAATCATACTGGGTATATTCTTTTGTATATGGCTTTTTTGAGCCCTGCTGTGTGGCTTGTGGGATCTTAGTTCCCCAACCAGGGATTGAACCTGGGCCACTGCAGTGAAAGCACCGAATCTTAACCACTAGACCACCAGGGGACTCTCATGTATCTGGCTTCTTTTTATTCAATATTATTTTGTTGTTGTATGTTGTGTGTGTCTATGTCTCATTTTCATTGCCAGAAGGTATCCCATTTTCGGTATATACCACAATTTATCTATCCCATTTTTGTGTATTAGTTTTGTTGCAATAAACAACCCTTTAATCTCACTGGCTTACAATAACAAACATTTGTTTCTTGCTCTTGATACTTATAAACTGTATCAGCTTTGGTTCTTTTCCATGTGTTTCCTCATTCCAGGACACAGAGTAAAGGAGCAAATTCTGTTTGGGACATGCCTTTTTATGGAAGAGGTAGAAACAATAGCTTTGACAGAATCTCAGGGATATAATATATATTATGTCTAGTCTGTCCACAGTCTATTGGCCAAAGCATATCTCATGGCCAAACCAAAAGTTAATTAAGTGGTATGTACACCCCTCCCACAGGAGGCATGGCAAGTCACATTGTGGGAAAAGATATATAGTTCTTTGAAAGGGAAATGTGGTACAATACATCACCACTATCAATGTTGCCATATTTGGTTATCACAAACAGTTACTATGAGTTTCCTTGTATGTGTAGCCTGGTGCAAATGTGCATGAATTTCTCCAGGAGTGGAATCACTAGTTATGTGTGTTTTCAACTTTACTAGACATGCCTACTGTTATTCAAAATGGTTTTACATACCTACCAGCAGTGTACAAGAGTTCCAAATGTGCCACATCCTCACTGACTATAGGTAAAAGGTTTTGAATTTTAGGTAACATAATCTGGTAAGTAAATGGTTATAGCTCATTGTGACTTTAATTTGCATTTCCCTAAATACTAATGAGATTGAACACTGTTATACGTACTAATTGGCTAGGAATTTTTTAAAGTGCCTGTTCAGACCTTTTGCCCATTTTTCTCCCACTCTCTTGTTACCTTTTTCACTTGTCAAGGTATCCTTTGATGAATAGAAGTTTTAAACTTTGTTGATGTTCTAGTATATCATTGGTTTCTTTCAGTTAGTGCTTTTTTGTCTTAAGAAAATTTTTACTCCAAGTTTCTGAAGATATTTCTATTGTTATGTTCTGTTTTTCCACTTGCATTGAGGTCTACAATACACCTGGGATTGACTTTTAAATATAATATGAGGTATGGATCCAATTTTACTGGTTTTTCTATACAGATTCCTGATTACTTGGTACCATTTAATGACAAGGTGCATTACTCCACTATCAGATATCCCGTGTTGATACACTCTGTGCATCCAGTGTCAATGTCTGCTGCTGAGTTCTCTCTTCTGTTTATTGGGTTTGTCTATGTTATGTCAATAACATACTGTCTTAATTATTAGAGCTTTATAATAGATCTTGGTATTCCAAAAGAACTCATTCTTGTTCTTCGTCTTCAAAAGAATCTTGGCTCTTTTTGACCTTTTGTATATCCATAAAAATGTTCAGCTTGTAAGTGCCACAAAACTTTTAAGTGTTTTTTTGTTTTAAAATATTTATTTATTTATTTATTTGGCTGCGCCCAGTCTTCAGTTGTGGCACGTGGAATCTGGTTTCCTGTCCAGGGATAAAACCTGGTTGCCTTCATTGGGAGCATGGAGTCTTAGCCACTGGACCACCAGGGAAGTCCCTAAGAGTGTTGATTGGCATTGCTTTGAATCTACAAATTGCTTTAGGGAGAATTGACATTGTTACTAAATAATGAATTCTAAACCATGAATTTGGCATACCTCTCTATTTATTTAGGTTTTCTTTAATACCTCTCTAAAAAGTTTTACATTTTTTCCCATAGAAGTCTTACACATCTTTTGTACTTAGAGGATTGTGTAGCATATAAGAGATACTCCATAAATGTTGTTGAATAAATGAATAGATAGATCCACAGAGATAAAAAGTAGATTAGTGGTTGCCAGGGGCTGGGGGAAGAAGAATGAGAAATGACCACTTATGGGTACAGGATTTCTTATTGGGGTGATGAAAATGTTCAGGATTTAGATAATGGTGATGATTGTACAACCTTGTGACTATACTAAAACCCATTGAATTATACATTGTAAAAGGGTGAATTTTATATATAAATTATATCTAAAATTTTTAAAAAGGGGTCACAAAAGAAAGTAAGAAGAAACAGCCTCAGTGGAAACATTTGAGAAGTCAACAAGAATGTAAGGGGTATAAAGATGTTTGAGCCCTTTGATTCTGTAGTTCTACTTTTTTTTTTTTTTTTTTTTGGCACACGGGCTTAGTTGTTCCGTGGCATGTGGGATCTTCCTGGAGCTGGGATCGAACCCATGACCTCTGCATTGGCAGGCTGATTCTTAACCACTGCGCCACCTAGGAAGCCCCTGTAGTTCTACTTTTAAAAATCAATTTTAAGAATTTAAACTGAAATGTAGATGCATATGTTAACCACATCATTATTTTTAATTGTGAAAAAATTTAGAAATAGCCTAGGCATTATGAGAATAGTTAAATAAATTATGGTAAATCTATGTGATGCATCCATTAAAATGCTTTTGAAGAATTTTTAATAATGTGGAAAAATGCTCATATTACATTACATTTTAGAAAGGAATAATCAGAATTATAAATTAAATTTGTTTTAAAAAATCTATAGTAAAACAAGATGCGAAGAAAATGCATCCAAACACTGTTAGTGGTGATCTCTGCATTGTAGGATTATGGCTGATTGTTTTTTTAAAGCTTTTTATCCAATTTTCTGTAGTGAACACATAGACTTTTTGAATCTGAAAAAAAGCAGTGTGTACTGAAAAAAAAAATTCACGTCTCTTGCATGTAGTGTTAAAACCTGAAAGGAAGGGTATAATGTCAAGTATGTGTTCTTTTATTATTTATTTGTTTGTTTGTTTTTTTGTTTTTTGGCTGTGTTGGGTCTTCATTGCTGCACACGGGCTTTCTCTAGCTGTGGCGAGCAGGGGCTACTCTCTGTTGTGGTGTGAGGGTTTCTCATTGTGATCGCTTCTCTCATTGCAGAGCACAGGCTCTAGGCATGCGGGCTTCAGTAGTTGCAGCATATGGGCTCAATAGTTGTGGCTTGCAGATTCTAGAGTACAGGCTCAGTAGTTATGGTGCACGGGCTTAGTTGCTCCATGGCACGTGGGATCTTCCCTGCCCAGGGCTCGAACCCGTGTCCCCTGCATTGGCAGATGGATTCTTAACTACTGCACCACAAGGAAAGCCTGAAGTATGTATTCTTAGTTCCCCATCTCATTACATTCCAAGAAGGAATTCTTAAATCATTGTAGGGTATGTTCCAGAGAGACCTCAGGATAGGGATTGTAGCTGTTATCCTCTGCACTTAGGATGTTTATGATAACTGATTTGCTAATGTTTTTCAGGTGGGTAACTGTCATTTATCTGGGTTGATAGAACTGAGGTAGTTCTCGAATGAGAGTGACATAGTCTTACAGGTTTTCTAAAGTGATTTCCCTGAGGAAGAGGGAGAATTGACACCTCCTACTCATCCTTCAACTCCTGCTCAGGTATTCTGTCCTTCAAGGAAACTCAGATTTTAGAGGTGAGCCTCTCAGATGGACCACGTGGCTCACAGGGCCTGTGATGATGCCAGCCAAGAGGGAATGACAGGAAGTTCTACTGGTGAAAAGATAATTTCTCAAGTCAGTGTTTTTCATAGTCTGTCCCAGGGCAGCCAGCATCACAACCACGGTGTACTGATTTATAATACAGATTTCTGAGCCTCCTCTCAAGCCCTTCCAGTTTCTGGAACTGGGCTCAAGGAATCTGCCTTTGAAAAGCTTCCCATGTGGGGACTTCCCTGGTGGCACAGTGGTTAGGAATCCGCCTGCCAGTGCAGGGGACACGGGTTCTATCCCTGGGCCTGGAAGATCCCATGTGCCACAGAGCAACTAAGCCCATGCGCCACAACCACTGAGCCCAACTACTGAAGCCTGTGAGCCTAGAGCCTGTGCTCTGCAGCAAGCCCGTGCACTGCAACGAAGAGTAGCCCACACTCGCCACGACTAGAGAAAGCATGCACAGAGCAACGAAGACCCAACACAGCCAAAAATTAAAATAAATAAATAAATAAATAAATCTTTAAAAAAAAGAAAAGAAAAGCTCCCCATGTGGTACCCTAAAGTGAAGGGCCTCTGGAGTAGGTGATTTTGAGCTAGAATCTGAGCCCCCTGTAATAATCTGCTCTGTCAAACTGTGTGTGAACCTACCACCCATACAACAAACACTGTGACTTTACCCGCAGAGATTGCTCCTCAGTAAGTTTAGCGTGAACCCTGAGAATACATATAGTGAAAAGTCTGTCCCAGGGCTGTCAGCATCACATCATAACAGCATCAGCTATTATGTAGAAAATAACAGCTACAATCCAAGTCCTGAGGTCTCTCTCAAACATACTCTACAATGATTTAAGAATTCCCTCTTGAAATGTATTGAGATGGGGAACTAAGTATGGCAGTACTTTCCTGGCAGTCCGGTGGTTAAGACGCTGTGCTTCCACTGAAGGGGCTGTGGGTTCTATCCCTGGTCAGGGAACTAAGATTCCACATGCCATGGAGAGTGGCAAAAAAAAAAAAAAAAAAAAAAGTGGGTGCAAGCCCAGCAAGCACAAAGTATATTTGGACACATCTAGGTGTCCAGTTTGACTGGGAATGAGAATTTTTTTCCCCAGCAATTCATGCAAATATTCTCAGAACCCTCTAATTTGTTATATATTATGGTCAGTCTGTGATTTATTTACTCTATGCAAACAATATGCTAAGTATTGTGAGAAAGTAGACATAACTTTTATGTTTAAGGCTCTTATAATTGGAAAAATAAGATGTGTGAAAGTACTTGTAATGATACAGCTCTCAGATTCACATGCTGGGACCTTCTAGTAAGGATCTAAGTATGGGGGAGATCAGGATCAAGGAGGGGTGCCGGGATGAAGCCCCATCATTGAGTCCAAAGAACATAATTTTGGGGTTGGTCTCTGAAGATCGCAATGTAAGGGGTTAGGACAGGGTTGCAGGATTTTTCATCAGTGCAGATACTGGCCAACAAGTAGAGGAGAGAGAATCATATGAATCAGTGTAAGCAATACTGCAGGAAAGGATAGTTTGAAACTGTGTAAGGGGTCAGAGCTTTGGCTGAGAAATAGGCTCCAGGGGCAGGCTGCAACCGTGGAAGGAAACTGGAGTGAGACCCAGGGACCTAGGCCAGAAGTCTTTGTCTAGACTGCACATTGGAGGGGTAAACAGGAAGACTCAATTTGGTGTTCCTGCAGACATCTAAGACTGTTCACATTAGATCGAGGGCAGAAGATACATCTTCATTAGAAGCAAAGGAAGAGAAATTCTGCTGGGCGAGGTCCTTATTAGTTTGAGGCTGTTGGGGCAAAGTCTGCAAGTCACAGGATCTCAGTGCCTTCAGATGTCTGGGACAGGCTGGAACAAGCAGGAAGCAGTTCATGTAAGAATGGGTTTTTGCATAAGAGAGGTATAGATCCAATTTGACTGGAGTTAACAAGAGAATAGGGGGAATCAAGAAAAGTTGCACTGAGGAGTGAGAATTTGAAAAGAGCTTGAGAAATCAATGCTAAGTATGAAAAATGAAACTTACTGGTCTGAGTTAATAAGGTCACATCTGGATTTAATAAGGTCTCATCTTATGATTAAAATTATGTAGCAGTTCATCAAAATTGTGGCCTCATGACAGAGTTATTTTCATTATTTGTATGCAACTGAATCCTAGAACTTTTCAAAAATCTGAAACTGGGCAGAACAGTGTGAGGCTCTCCTGGGTACAAATCCTCTCTGTGTTCCCCATTTCTTGTTTGTAGGAAATCAGCTTCAGCCCCCTAGAATTTCCCTGAGTTCCAAAGAGCAGATTCAAACAATTGCTAATCATGGAAGTGAAGGGATGCAGAAACAAAGGAGGAGCAGTCAAGAAACAATGGTATATCAATGGGGCAAGGTCCTGGTCCCTCCCAAAGGAATATACATAACAATATCTTTGAGTTCTTCTGTAGGAACTCAGGCCCCCACCCAGGTGGAGGATGGTAACTTCAGGCTGAGCACATGATTCCTGAAACACCACCGTTACCTCATCACCAACCAATCAGAAGAAAGTCACATGCACCCTTGTAGCCCTCACCTCAAATTTTGCCTATGAAAACTCCTTCCTGAAAACCACTGGAGGAGTTTTGGTGTTCTGAGCCAAACCACCCCTTCTCCTTGTTTGGCCCTGCAATAAACTTTGCTCTGAACTCAGTTTGGATGGTTTGTTTGGCCTCAGTCTGCAACATGAACTTGTGTTCGGTAACATTCTCTGAATATACACTGTTTTACTCTAGCGATTTTTTTTTTCCTGGTATAGAGACAGGAAGGAAGGGGGCAGGGCACAAACAGTTAAAAGAAAGACACAGCTACTGAGGTATGACAAAAACTGGTTAGAGCCAACTAGGCCCAAGATGGCAGAAGATTTGACTTCCAGTAGACCTTGAGACTCATTGTACGTTCATTGTAATATATTAGCATGCTAAATGACTCACCCACAGGTGCCACCACTGTTCCAAGGCTGACCATAAAAGGCTGAAAAGTGGGCCATGGCCTGATTGCTGGAAATCCCTGCCCATTCCCCAAAACAGTTAAAATAATGCTCCCACTCATTACTGTATAAAAGTACCAAGCCCATAAAAACTAACGACCCCATACCCCAGGGCCCTTTTTCACCTGCTGAGAGGGACCACATTCTGCCTAAGGAATGTATATCTCTCTAAATAAACTTGCTTTCACTTTACTCTGGCTCACTGTTGAATTCCCTCCTACGTGAAGTCAAGCACCCTCACTTGGTGGCCCATCCCAGGAACTCACCTGAAACCTGGGAAATGACCATTCTCTTGCTCCCTCTTCTCCTATAACAATATCTTACTATAAAAATATCAAACATACACAAAAGTTATTTTACAGTGAATACTACACCCACCACCTAGATTCTACAATTACCACCTTATTTTTTGATGGTTTTCAGAGTAAGTTAAAGACAACAGAACACTTCAAACACTTGAACATACATAATATTAAGTAGTGTTCAGCATTTGGTTGTTTATTTATTTTTAGGTAAAGTTTACATGCCATGAAACGTACAATCACAAATGTACCATTTGATGAGTTATGGCAAGTATTCACAACTATGCAACCAAAAATCCTCTATCAAGATTCGAAAGATCCTGAGCATCGGTCCAGAAAGTTCCTTCATACCCCTTCTCAGAAACATTGCCTCTACCCACTAGAAGCAACCTGTGTTCTGATTTTTCCATCATAGATTAGTTTTGCCTATCCTAGAACTTCATGTAAATATATCATAAAACATGTGTCTTTTGTGTAAGTCTTCTTTCATTCAGCCTAATGTTTTTGAGATTTATCCATGTTGTCCCATGTAATTTGTTCCTTTTTGTTGAAGAATAGCATTTCATTCTATGTTTATACCATAGCTTATATTTTTTGGTTTGAATGTTTTTTATTTTGGCATAATTTCAGATTACAGAAAAGTTGCAAGAATAGTACAAAGAATTCTAAGATATCCTTCATCCAGGTTTTCCTAATGTTAACATTTACCTACACTTGCTTTATCTTTCTCTTTCATTCTGTCTACTTTTTTTCTGAATCATGTCAAGTTGCAGACATGACATCCCTTTACTCTTGAATATATGCAGTGTATATTACCTAAAAACAAACAACAAATTCTCTCATATAACCAGAGTAAATTTAAAAAAATCAGGAGATGAGAGTGATTGATACAGTACTATTTTATAAGCTGAAGACTCTGTTCAAATTTTGCCAATTGTCTCAATAATATCCTTAATTACAAAAGAAAATCTATAAATGTGTGTTGCATTTGTTGTCATGTCTTTTTAGTCTTCTTTTTTCTGCTACAATTCCTGAATCTTTCTTTGTATTCTATGACATTGACAGTTTTTGAAGAATATAGGCAAGTTATTTTTTTTAAGAACCTTTATTGAGATATAATGGACATACAATAAACTGCATGTATTTAAAGTGTACAATTTGATATTTTTTTCTTATTAGTAATGTATATATGGCAATCCCAATCTCCCAGTTCATCCCACCCCAACCCCCCCCCCGCGCTTTCCCCACTTGGTGTCCATATGTTTGTTCTCTACATCTGTGTCTCTATTTCTGCCTTGCAAACTGGTTGATCTGTACCATTCTTCTAGATTCCGCATATATGCATTACTATACGATATTTGTTTTTCTCTTTCTGACTTACTTCACACTGTATGACAGTCTCTAGGTCCATCCACGTCTCTACAAATTTTCCAATTTCGTTCCTTTTTACAGCTGAGTAATATTCCATTGTATATATGTACCACATCTTCTTTATCCATTCATCTGTTGATGGACATTTAGGTTGCTTCCATGACCTGGCTATTGTAAATAGTGCTGCAATGAACATTGGTGTGCATGTGTCTTTTTGAAGTATGGTGTTCTCTGGGTATATGACCATAATGGGATTACTGGGTCATATGATAATTCTATTTTTAGTTTTTCAAGGAACCTCCATAGTGTTCTCCATAGTAGCTGTATCAATTTACATTCCCACCAACAGGGCAAGAGGGTTCCCTTTTCTCCACACCCTCTCCAGCATTTATTGTTTGTAGATTTTCTGATGATGCCCATTCTAACCAGTGTGAGATGATATCTTGTTGTAGTTTTGATTTGCATTTCTCTAATAATTAGTAATGTTGAGCAGCTTTTCATGTGCCTCTTGGCCACCTGTATATCTTCTTTGGAGAAATGCCTATTTAGATCTTCTTCCCATTTTTTGATTGGGTTGTTTGTTTTTTTGATATTGAGGTGCATGAACTGTTTATATATTTTGGAGAGTAATCCTTTGTCTGTTGATTCATTTGCAAATATTTTCTCCCATTCTGAGAATTGTCTTTTCATCTTGTTTATAGTTTCCTTTGCTGTGCAGAAGCTTTTAAGTTTCGTTAGGTCCCACTTATTTATTTTTGTTTTAATTTCCATTACTCTAGGAGGTGGGTCACAAAAGATCTTGCTGTGATTTATGACAGTGTTCTTCCTATGTTTTCCTCTAAGAGTTTTATAGTGTCTGGCCTTACATTTAGGTCTTTAATCTGTTTTGAGTTTATTTTTGTGTATGGTGTTAGGGAGTGTTCTAATTTCATTCTTTTACATGTAGCTGTCTAGTTTTCCCAGCATCACTTATTGAAGAGGCTGCCTTTTCTCCATTGTATATCCTTGCCTACTTTGTCATAGATTGGTTGACCATAGTTTATCTCTGGGCTTTCTATCATATTCCATTGATCTATATTTCTGTTTTTGTTCCAGTACCATATTGTCTTTTTTTTTCATTCTTTTATTTTTATTTATTTATTTATTTTTTACAATAAACTGCATGTATTTAGAGTGTACAATTTGGTATCCCAATCTCCCAATTCATCCCCCCCAACCCTCCCCGCTTTCCCCACTTGGTGTCCATATGTTTGTTCTCTACCTCTGTGTCTCTGTTTCTGCCTTGCAAACAGGTTGATTTAGTACCATATTGTCTTGATTTCTGTAGCTTTATAGTATAGGCTGAAGTCAGGGAGTCTGATTCCTCCAGCTTTGTTTTTTTCCCTCAAGATTGCTTTGGCTATTCGGGGTCTTTTGTGCCTCTGCAAGTTATCTTTTTAAATTAGGCTTTTATTTTGTGATAATTGTAGAACTGCATGCAGCTGTAAGGCATAATACAAAGAGATCCCATATATCCTTTACCAATCTGCCCCAATGGTAACATCTTGCAAAACTATGGCACGATATCAAAACCTGGATATTGACACTGATACAGTCAAGATACAGAACATTTCCATCACCAGAAGGATCCCTCATGTTGTTCTTTTATAGTCACCTCCATTTCTCTCCTATCTCTTCCCCTCCTTAACCCTGATAAGCAGTAATCTGTTCTCTGTTTCTATAATTTTATGATTTCAATGAGGTTATATAAAGAGAGCTACTCATACATAGTGTGCAACCTTTCGGATTGGCTTTTTTCACTTACCATAGTTCTCTGGAGATTCATCCATGGTGTGGATCTACCACAGTGTTTTCAACCATTCACCTGTTGACAGACATCTGGGTTGTTTCCAGTTTTTTCACTGTTATGAATAAAACTGCTATAAACATTTGCGTTCAAGTTTTTATGTGAACATAAGTCTTTATTTCTCTGGGATAAATGCCCAGGAGTGCAACTGCTGGGTTGTATGACAATTACATATTTAGTTTTTGAAGAAACTGCCAGATTGTTTTCTAAAGTGGCTATACTATTTTGCATTCCCAGCAGCAATGTATGAGTAATCCAAAACACCACTAACACTTGGTACGTACTGTCTGTATTTTTATTTTAGCAGCGTGAGTGGAGTGAGGTGGTACTTCATTGTGATTTTATTTTGCGCTTCCCTAGTGGTTATTGATGTTGAACATCATTTCTTATGTTCATTTGCCATCTGTATAATTGCTTGGTTGAAATGTCTCCATGTCTTTTGTCCATGGATTGTTTGCTATTTAGATTGTTTGCTTTTTACTGTGGAGTTTGTTGTTGTAGGGAGAGCTAGCATTGTTTATTTTGACTGATAGATGTCTTGGATGACCCATTCAAGGAACATGGCTTACTCCAATTTGATGAAGTCCATATCCTTTGCGTACTGAGGTAAACACTGGTGATACGCACGTTTTTCCGGATCATACCGGTCGGATTTAAGGAGCACGGGCGGCAAGAGTTAGAGCATTCGCTGAATTTTCGTGCATGACTCCAGTAGAACTTGTGGTGACCCAGGTTGTTTTCATGGATGCAACAATGCAAAAGGCTACTGGTGAGTTTTGAGGATTTTTTTATATGGTCTAGATACTTGTATCTGTTGGATATGCCGTTTGTAAGTATTTTCTTTCAGTCTGTAGCTTCTCTTTTCTTCCTCTTAACAGGGTCTTTCATAGAGCAAAAGTTTTTCATGTTAATGAAGTAAAATTTAAAAGTTTATTTTATGGATAGCAATTTTTGTTTAACGTCAAAAACTCTGCTTCATTTTTTATCCCAGAAATTGCCTGCTATATTTTTTCCTAAAAGTTGTATAGTTTTACAGTTTACATTTGAGTCCATGATATACTTTATGTTAATTCTTTTTTTTTTTCATTTATAAATTTTTGGCTGCGTTGGGTCTTCCTTGCTGTGAGCGGGCCTTCTCTAGTGGTGGCGAGCAGGGGCTACTCTTCCTTGTGGTGCGAGGGCTTCTCATATTGTGGAGCACAGGCTTTAGTAGTTGTGGCGCATGAGCTAAGTAGTTGCAGTGCTTGGGCTCAGTTGTTGTGGCTCACAGGCTCCAGAGCACAGGCTCAGTAGTTGTGGCACACAGGCTTAGTTGCTCCACAGCATGTAGGATCTTGTGGGACCAGGGATTGAACCAGTGTCCCCTGCATTGGCAGGTGGATTCTTAACCACTGTGCCACCAAGAAAGTCCTATGTTAATTCTTTATGTGATGTGAAACTTAAGTCAAGGCTCATTTTTCTATCTATGGATGTCTAGTTACTCCAGCACCATTTGTTGAAAAGGCTCTTTCTTCCATTGATTTGCTTTTGCAATTCAGTCGGTGTTTGTGACCTTGAATTAGGCATTGCTTGCCTAGCACAAGCAAAAACACACAAGCACAAGCAACAAAAGAAAAAATATATAATAATTGAACTTTATCAAAATTAAAATTGTTTGTGCTTCATAGGATACAATGCTAGATTTACACCCAAGTATTCCTTTACTTTTTTTGAGTGATTTAAATGGTATTGTATTTTAATTTTGGTGTCCACATTTTATTGCTAGTATATAAAAATGCAATTGATTTTTTAAAATAAATTTATTTATTTATTTATTTAATTGGCTGTGTTGGGTCTTTTTTGCTGTGTGCAGGCTTTCTTTTAGTTGCAGCGAGCGGGGGACTACTCTTTGTTGTGGTGTGAGGGCTCCTCATTGCCATGGCTTCTCTTGTTGCGGAGCATGGGCTCTAGGCGCGTGGTCTTCAGTAGTTGCAGCACATGGGCTCAATAGTTGTGGCTCATGGGCTCTAAAGCGCAGGCTCAATAGTTGTGGCACATGGGCTTAGCTGCTCCTCGGCATGTGGGATCTTCCTGGATCAGGGATGGCACCCGTGTCCCCTGCATTGGCAGAAGGATTCTTAACCACTGCGCCACCTAGGAAGCCCTGCAATTGATTTTTTATGGTTACCTTGTATCTTGAGACCTTGATGACCTCACATATTGGCTATTAGATTTTTTTTTGGTAGATTCTTTGGTTTTTCTATATAGACAATCATGTCATCTCCAAATGGGATAGCTTTATGGCTTCCTTTCCAACCGCAATACCTTTTATTTTCTTTACTTGCCTTATTGCATTTCTTGAACTTCCAGCACTCTGTTGTCTTATACATTTCCTCTGCATATATTTAGAACATCAGACAGTGATTGTCTTAGCCCATTTGTGCTGCCATAACAAAATACCAGAGACTGGGTGGCTTATAAACTACAGAAATTTATTTCCCACATTTCTGGCGGCTGAAAGTCCAAGATCAGGGTGCGAGCATGGTTGGGTTCTAGGTTGCAGAAGCTGGCTTCTTTCTGTGTCCTCCCATGGTAGAAGGGGCTTGGGAGCTCTGTGAAGTCTCTTTTATATAGCTTTTTATAAAGCTCTTTTATTCACAAGAGCTCCCGCTCATGACCTAATCACCTTCCAAAGGCTCTACCTCCTAATAGCATCAACTTGGGCATTAGGTTTTCAACATATGAATTTCGGGGAGACACAAACATTCTGCTCATAGCAGTAATACAATTTTTGCTTCAACTGTCAAACATAATGAAGAGGAATATGTGTGACAAACATACAACAAAAACGGAGTCAAAATCAAGAAGAGAAAGAAAGCCTATTGTTTTTACCTGTTTTTTTTTTTTTTTTTTTTTTGGGTACCAAATTACTTTATTTGAAGGAATGGTACTAAGGAAAGAACTTGTAGATGTTTTGGTACAACTTATAGAAAAGGTAAAGGTAACCCAAACATGCATGCAGTGCCTTGGTGACCAGGGAAGTCACCCCTGTGGCTACAGGAAGCCAGCCTAAGGCTTAGCTCTTGCTATCACTGCTTCCCAGGGTGTGCTTGTCAAAGAGATACTCTGCCATGCCAGATCCGGGGGCCCCCATCTTGCGCACGTTGGTTACGTGGTCACCCAATTCTTTGATGGATTTCACCTGCTCATTCAGGTAATGAGTCTCGATGAAGTCACACACATGGGGGTCATTTTTGTCAGTGGCCAGTTTGTGCAGTTCCAGTAGTGCCTGATTCACATTTTTTCCCAAGTGTAGCGCACATTCCATAGCGTTCAGCCCATTCTCCCAGTCGTCACGGTCTGGTTTCTTGATATCCTGAAGGAAGATTCGGCCACCCCGCTGGTTCTGTAGCTTCATCAGTTTCTCAGCATGTTCCCTTTCTTCACGAGATTGGTGAAGAAAGTATTTGGCAAAGTTCTTCAAAGCCACATCATCACGGTCAAAATAGTATGACATGGACAGGTAGACGTAGGAGGCATAGAGCTCCAGGTTGATCTGGCGGTTGATGGCGGCCTCCGAGTCCTGGTGGTAGTTCTGGCGCACCTGCGAGGGGGACGCGGTCGTCATGGCGGGCGGCCGAGGAAAGGCGGCGGCGGCGGCTGCGCGGCGCTGGAGCGGCGGCGGGGACCTTGGGTGGTCGGAGGGCGCTGTGAGGTGCGGGGGTGGCAAGGGCTGGCTCTGAGCGGCCGGCCGGAGAAAGGAGGGGGGAGGACGAGCGCCGGGTTCCGTCCAAGCACTGTTGAAGCAGGAAACCGCGGCGACTCTCCGCGAAGACTGTCTACCTGTATTTTTAATTGTCATGGTTTTGTTTTTTTCTTTCTTGCTGTTCCACGTTCCCTTCTTTTATAACTTCCCTTTGTTTAGAGAACTCCTTTACCCATTCTTTTACGCTAGGTCTGTGACTACAATTCTCTTAGTTTTTCTTCATCTGACAGTGTCTTGATTTCCTCTTCATTCCTGAAGGGCAGTTTCACTGGGTACAGGATTCCAAGTTGTCAGTTCTTTCATCACTGGAAAGATATTGGACCACTTTCTTCTGGCCTACACGGTTTCTGATAAGAAATCCACTGTCATTCAAATTATTTTTTTTTCTGAAAGGTAATGTGTTATCTCTGTCATCTTGGTGTTGACTTCTATTGATTGTCTTTTTTACATTCAGTTTGAGATCTTAGTTCTTCATGATTCCCCATTGAAACCTGGACATTTTCCTATTATGTCTTTAAATATGATTCTGGGTCTTATTTAAATCTATTTTAGTTGTCTTTCTCTAACACCACTCCAGCAAGGGAATGTAAGGGGTGCTGTCTTGTTACTGCCAGGTGGAGGTAGAAATCCAGGTTCCTCACTTGATTTCCATTGATACGAAATGAAGGGGCTCCTCATTACTGCTGGTTGGGGGTTGGAGTTCCAGATCTTCTCATGGTCTACACTGATGCCGTGAGGTAGGGGTCCTTGTTATCCCCAGGTGGGGATGAAAGTCTTGGCTCCCCACTTGGCTTTCTCTCATGTCATCCTACAGGGGTGTTGAGACACCTTGTTACAGGCTGCGAGGGTAGAAGTCTAGGCTTCCCTCAGCCTTTGTTGTCATGAATGTGGGCTGGACTATAGTTTTTTTTCTGTGATATTTGGATGGAGTTAAATGGAGTTATTGTGAAAATTTTTCTGTCTTTCTAGGTGGCCCCTTTCCTGGTCCTTTAGCTAAAGAAGCAGGCTTTTGTTGGGGCTTTCTTATCTGTACCTATTGGTTTCAGGGTTGCCACCTTCTTCAGATCCAAGTCTGATCCATGAGACAAAAAGAAAATCCAGGGAACTTGCCAGCATGTCCTTCCTTGGGTCTTGAGGTTCTCTCCACCTTTTAGAGTCTTATGTTTGTTTTCTATATGGTGTTTAGGGGTTTTAGTAATAATTAGTACAAGGAATAGGGAAATTTGTCTATTCTGCCTTTCTGGGAATCCAGTTATTTTGTGATTTAATGTTTCTCTATTTGAATTTCTCTGATAGTCTCTCATGATTAGATTTGGGTTACACTAATTTAGCCATAGTTCCACAGAAGTGCATCTTAGCAGAAGGCACATGCTGTCAATTAATATCATTACCAGTGATATTAACTTTGTTAGCTTTGATCAGTTGGTTCAGGTGATGTTTGTCAGGCTTTTCCACTATGAAGTTACTTTTTTACTTTTTATAGTCAATAAGTATTTTGTAGGAGATATTTTGAGACTGTAAATATCTTCTTACTCTTCAAACTTTCAGCTAGTTTGAACATCATACATTGATGACACTTGTCTTGAGTCAATTATTATGATGGGTTTTTAAAAAACTTTTATTGAAATATAGGTGATTTAAAATGTGTTTCAGTTATACATATATAAATATAAACATACATATATATTCTTTTTTACATTCTCTTCCATTACAGATTATTACAAGATATTGAGTATGGTTCCCTGTGCTATACGGTAGGTCCTTGTTGGTTATCTATTTTATATATAGTAGTATATAATGATGGGTTTCAAATGATGATTTTCCAATTCTATCATTCCTTCCTCACTTATTAATTTACATATAATTAAAAGAAGAGTTTTCCCTTCTCCACTATTCATTCACTCATTCCTTCATTTATCTATATATCCATTTATATCAGCTTATGCATTCTTGTATTGTAAATAATAATCTCTCACTATTATTATCTATTTTGATGCTCAAATTGTCCCATATTTGACCAGTGGGATCTCGCCTTTAGTTACCTTCTATCTCCCTGTGACATATCTTTATTCAAAGACAACATGATTATTTATGTAGAAAATCCCAAAGAATCTACCAAAAAGCTATGGGAACTATAAATGAATATTACAATGTTGTAGGACACAAGATTTATATATAAAAATTAATCATATTTCTATATAATAGCAACAAACAATTAAAAATTAAAATGTTAAAAATACCATTTACAATAGCAAAAAACCATGAAATACTTAGAGATAAAACTAAGAAAACAGGTACAAGATTGGTATTTTGAAACTACAATTGATGACAGAAATTAAAGAAGATTTAAATAAATGGAGAGACATACTTTGTTTATGTATTGGAAGAGTCAATATTGTTAATCTGTTAATTCTTCCCATATTTATCTATGGATTCAACATAAACCCTGTCAAAATCCCAAGAGCCTTTTCGGATAGAAATTGGTAAGCGGATTCTAAAATTTATATGAAAAAACAAAGGGTCTAGAATATTGTGGAAACAATTGGAAATCCATATGTAAAAAAATTAACCTTGACCCTTGCCTTGCAACAGATCAGAACAAACAATCTGATATTAAAAATGGGCAGAGGAGCTGAATAGACATTTTTCTAAAGAAGACATACAAATGATCAATAGGTTCATGGAAAAGTGCTCAGCATCACTATTCATCAGGAAAACACAAATCAAAGCCACAGTGAGATATCACCTTACATGTTAGAATGATTATTATAAAAAAGACAAGAGCTAACAAGTGCTGGTGAGCATGTGGAGAAAGGGGAATATTTATGCACTGTTGGTGGGATCAGAAATTGGTACTGTGGCTATAGAGGGGCTTCAAGAAATTAAAAATAGAACTACTATATTATCAGTAATCCCACTTCCGGGTATATCTCAAAGGAAATGAAAATGGGATATTGAAGAGATACCTGCATTCCCATGTTCATTGTGGCGTTATTCATTATAGCCAAGATATGGAAACAACCTAGGTGTCCATCTGATATATCCTCTTAGTTAGATAGTAGTCAGCTTATGAGTAGACAGAGAAAACTTTTTATGCCTTGAACCTATAATCCAGACTTTTCCAAAGGCCCATGTGTGTTTTGGGGCACACTTTCAATGTTCCAGCTTGCTCTTCTGGTTTACATACTGTCACCAGCAAAGCCCTTTAACAATTTCCAGGAAATAAAAATAGACTCTGCGTACTGAAATAAAATCTACGTTTTTTTTTTCCTTTGTGCTTAGTCTAGTCTCACTTGCTTATTGGCTGCCATGTGCAGAGGCCTTCATAAAGGGAATGTATACTTGGATGAGCCCTCCTCCATCGGGGACCTACCTCAAAGGGAGTCCTGGCAGGTTGTTGGACTCTGGTTGGAAATTAGTCACACAAATACCACAAGATTCGACCCAAATAAGATTTCTGCTTTGGGAAATTTGGAACCAGGACCAAACTGTTAATGGATTCCTCGAAAGATCAAAAAGGAGGCATCCAAGTGTGCAGATTCTGATATAACTGGGGTCCCCCTTGAATTGGTAGTAGAACATGGTTAAGACAGTCCCTCCTCAGTCAGAGTATCCCACAGGAGGTTAGACAGAACTGCCTCTGGGCCAGAGCAGCTTAGGCATGTTAGTTCCTAACCAGCTTGGTCTGTTAGGGAGTGGCACAGCTGTCTGAGTCAGGAGTCTTCTCTTTCCTCCTTTCAGTCAAAAAGGAGGAGTTTCAGACTTCCCACCAGGTGAGAGTTAAAAGCACGAGAGATTTCCATGGGGTACTCACCAGATCCCTGGGGCAGCTGGTATTCTGTGCTGATACCAGGAGGAGAGCTCGTGGAACCTCAGGCGATAATCACCCAAAGTTTGCCTCACAAGCAGAGCAGGAAGGCAGGCAGTGGGTGTTTCTTATTCTAGCCAGCAGCTCACAGGTCTTTCAGATGTTGGGGTTCCTGGTCTTAAGAAGGGCTCACAGGGCTCCCCTGTCTACTTCAGAGAAACGAGCACCAGGCAGCAGCAGGAAAGAAACCTTCAATTGGAATAAGATAAAGGAAATCATCAGGAGTCATCAGAAAACCTTTCAGCGTTCCTAGAGTGCCTCAGGAAATGCCTCCACATCTGTACTATCACTGACCCTGGGTCATTGGAAGGGAGTGCAATCCTGAGGTCCTGTTTAATTTCCCAAAGTGACCTGGACATGAGGCATAAACTTAAGAAACTGGAAGTGGAACCAGATAGCCCTGCCTCTCGCCTGGCCGAGGTTGCCTACCAGGTTTAGTAACCAAGATATAGAGTAGGAAAAGTCAGAGGATAAAAAGGCCTGGAGGCAAGCCCTTTTATTGGCTGTTGCCCTCCAGTGTCAACCGTGCGGCATTCAGCATGGCAATCTGGACTAACTGCCCACAGAGACTCTCAACTCCAGTGAATGACCCCTAGCCCCCACGGAGGGATAGCAAGCCAAGGAAAGTAGACCCAATCAGTGTGCCATATGTAAACAAGAGGGACACTGGAAGGGAGAATGCCCTCCCTGCCCAGAAAGGGGACGGAAATGGCAGATCCCAGCCATTACTTTTGAAGGCAGATGATCCAAATAGGTGAAGAATGGTGGGGCCAGGGGACTCCTAAGCTGGCGTTCCAATTGACCCCCAAGCAACCCCTGCTGACAATGGACACAGGGAGAAAGCCCGTTAATACTGGTGCCAGTTACTTGGTTCTGAACACCAGATCAGGTAAACTCAGTCACAAGAGTTGTAAAATTATGGGGGTATCAGGGAAGGTCCAAGAATGGGCATTCATAGAACCATTAGAATGTAAATTGGATGAACACCTTCTCACCCATTCCGTCCTATATGTCACCAAATGCCCTATACCCTCACTAGGAAGAGATATGTTACATACACTGGGGGCTACTATCCACCTAATGGGAGACAAACTGGAAATTGGGGTCCCCTAGGCAGGGGCACAAGGTGATAATGGTAATGGCTGAGGACAAACCTCCCTAGACAGAGCAAGTTGACCTCCTTGGAGTAACTCCTGAGGTCTGGGCCAGGGATGGGTGGGACTAGGTGTAGGAGTCAGTCCTGTGATAGACTGTCTAAAACCTGGACATACACTGCTGTCCCAGATTTAGCTCAAATGTCACAAACTAGGGTATCGTACCTAGGCTTCCTTCTCACAGATCAGAGAAGCCTACTCTAGAAAGGAAAAGAAGCCATTTGAAGCCTTGCCCATCCTAAGACTGGAAGACAGCCTAGGGGTGTCCTGAGGATGGCTGGGTTTTGCCACATCTAGATCCCTAAATGTTACCAAGTCCAAGCTCACTCTGCTCACTGCACGACAGGCCAATGAATCAGAGATGAGGTGTTGAGGCAGGGAATACAACTTTATTCGGAAAGCTGGCAGACAGAGAAGATGTCAGACTAGTGTCTCCAAAAAACCATCTTAGCAGGGTCTGGATGCCAGTTTGTTTTATAGAATCAGAGAGGGAGAGGCATGGGGAAGTAAAGTAAAAAGGGCTATCAGTCTTGCAAAACATCTCCTGGAATGACTAGCCTTGGGGAGGGGATGTGTTAATTTCTTCTTTTCTGCAGCCTTTCAGAGGTGGGCAGGGTTCTCTGAGGTAGGCCATTATGTATGATCATAATAACAAAAACAACAAAAAGCAAAGGTTAAAGTCAAAGAAACAGATCCAACATGGAGTCTGATTTAGCTCTTTTCCTGTTACAAATATGGTCTAATAGCTAGGCCTCTATATGAAAAGTTGAAAGAAAAGGAAAATCTTTGAGTGGAATTCAGAATGCAAAAGGGGACTTTCAAGAATTGAAAAAGCAGTTACTTCAAGTCCCTGCCCTGGCCTTCCTATATTTAACTAAACTCTTTGAGCTTTACATTCATGAGAGAAGGGGAATCACCCTTGAGGTATTAGCTCTAAAACTGGGACCTCTTGCTCAGGGTTGCTTATTTCTCTAAACAATCCAATCACTATATGGAAGTGCATTTGAACTCATGTGTGGTAGACCCATTCCCGAAGCCTGAGAGAAGGGACACCTTAACTCCCTGGAAATGGAACAACTCAAGTATGCCCTCCAGGTAGGAGAAACCAGGAAAGCTGTCAAGGAATATGGTAACTAGGTGCTGTTCCTTCCCACTAGGAGACTGGTGTATCTAAAAACCTGGAAAACTGGAAGCCTAAAAGATCAGCTCACTCCTAAGTGGAATGGACCCCACTTGGTGATTCTGAGACAGGAGGGAAAGGGGCAGGACACAATTGCTAGGTAAATAAAGAAGGGGCGCGGCTGTTAGGATGCAATAAAAACCAGCTGGAACCAAGGTGACTTCGAGAAGTCCGGTCATTGACTTTTAGCGCATTATACCTTCATTGTAATATTAAAAACTCACTCCCCCTTTTATGCCTTGACAGTTCCAAGGTGGACCATAAAAGGCCGAAAAGTGGGCAGTGACCCAGTTTCTTGGAAATCCCCACCTTTCCCTGAAATAGCAAGAATATTCCTCCCACTCATTAGTGTATGAAATTACTCAGCCCATAAAAACCAACAGCTACATGCCCTGGGGCCACTCTTATTTTCTGAGACAGACTGCATTCTGCCTATGGAGGGTGTATCTCTCTAAGTAAACTCACTTTCTCTTTTCTTTGGCTTAATCTTTTTTTTAAAAATTAATTAATTTATTTATTAGCTGAGTTGGGTCTTCGTTGGTGCGCATGGGCTGTCTGTAGTTGCGGCAAGCAGGGGCTACTCTTCGTTGTGGTGCGCAGGCTTTTCTCATTGTGGTGGCTTCTCTTGTGGAGCGTGGGCTCTAGGTGTGCAGACTTCAGCAGTTGCAGCACATGGGCTCAATAGTTGTAGCTCAAGGGCTCTAGAGCACAGGCTCAGTAGTTGTGGTGCATGGGCTTAGTTGCGCCATGGCATATGGGATCTTCCTGGACCAGGGATCAAACCTGTGTCCCTTACCTTGGCAGACGGATTCTTAACCACTGCACCACCAGGGAAGTCCCTTTGGCTCAATCTTGAATTCTTTCCTATGTGACGCCAAGGACCCTCACTTGGCGGTCTGTCCTAAGGACTCTTGCAGGTCCCAGGAGATGAGATTTCCCTCTCCTACAACAATGCTAACCACCCATTCTTTCCTGAAGTTGCAGGGGATCACACTGTGGTTACATCACACTCAAGTAAAGAGGACCCCGAGCCCCAAACTCCAGAGGGACAACCTGGGGCAATGCACCCCTTGACTACTCATGTGACTTCTCTCTGACCTGAAGCTTCTCTTCTGAAAAACAACAAAAGTGTGGCCATAGTAGTGAGCCGTAACATCAGGGCACACTCGCCTACAGGCAAAAGACCTAGATACCTGCATTTTAAGGAAAAATTTGCTCTTGCTAATACTTGGGCCAAATATCTTTTTTTTTTTTTTTTTAATTTTTTTGGGGGTACACCAAGTTCAATCGTCTGTTTTTATACACATATCCCCGTATCCAAATATCTTTTAATATACATTTTTTAATTGGGCCATTTATCTTAAGTTGCCTGCTATCCCTTGTCTCCAAAAGGTTAGACAGGGAATTCCCTGGCGGTCCCGTGGTTAGGACTCGGCGCATTCACTGCTGGGGCCCAGGTTCAATCCCTGGTTGGGGAACTAAGATCCTGAAAGCCACGTAGCATGGCCAAAACAAATAAACAAACGCAAAAAGGTTAGACAAATGGTGGTCACTTGGGGATGTAAATAGTCAGGGCAAAGGCTTGGTGACAAACATATGTAAATGTAGCTGGGGAGAAGTCCTCTCCTCTACCTAGGGTTACGATGACTCCCCAGATCAGCAGGAAGAAGTTACAGAAGTCAGAACTTTGTCCCTCAGCACCCCTCAAGAATGAGGAGCAGGACAAAAATCAGAGGAGGGATTTGTCACCAGCAAAGACCACTCACAATTCTCAGAAAAGAAAAATAGAGTCTGGGTAATACAATAAAATCTAACATTTTTCCCCCTTTGTCCTTAATCTGGTTTCACTTGTTCATAGGCTGCCGCGTGCAGAGGCCTTGCACCTGGCACTTCAGACCAGAGTTCCTGGTGCCAGATGGCTTTGATGGTCAGGCTGTGAGCAGAAGCCCTTGCGTGCATGACGCGGCAATTCAAGATGGTGGCGGCGGCGGCGGGCTGTGTGCAGAGATGCTGCGCCCAGCGCGTCTGGAGGCACAGCTGCTACGGACAAGAGAGAGCGCCACAGCTTCCCTGCTGGCCAGAACCCCAGAAAGCAGCCCCGCCCACAGCCTGTGAAAAGAGCCTGTGCTCCAGAGCAGTGGTCTCCAACCTTTTTGGCACCAGGGACCAATTTCGTGGAAGACAATCTTTCTGCGGACTGGGGCTGGGGGACGATGGTTCCGGTGGTATTTCGAGCGATGGGGAGCAGCAGATGAAGCGTCGCTCACCTCCTGCGGTGCAGCCTGGTTCCTGACAGGCCAAGGACGGGGCTGGGGGGGTGGGGACCCCTGCTCTAGAGCATCAGCTTGCACCTCTCCATTCTCTGATCAAAGAATAAAGCTTTCCTTTGCTTATGAACCAAACTCTGTCTCGTTCAGTTGTCCCAAATGACACTAGGCAGGAGGACACTTGTTGGGGCCCGACTCGAAAGGGTCAGTAATAATATCAGGTATGAAACAACTGACAGATAGTATTAACAAAATTGATCTCACGGAGCCACCCCACAGCCAGAAGATAAAATAGGAAATTGTTGAAGCCAGTACCTATGCATAGTAAGAAAACTGGCTAAAACCCAGGAAACCCAGGTCCAGTAGCATTTCTGGTTGGAGTGGGGACAAATTGCCCTGGTCAAACTCTAACATGCCCTGGATCAAGGCATAGAAAGTCACCCATAAGGACTCTGCTGAAACAACACTGCTTGAAGCCTTGCATTGCCTCTGCAGCCAACTAGTCACATTGACAATCCCTGTGTCTTATCCTGCAGGGGAAGGGTGGGTTGGTCTCATCACTGTAGGTTAAGTGAAGACTGAGTTTCTAAGATCAGGCAGTATTACAAGTCGAGTGTGCTGAAACATGCTAGACAGATTGTTTTTTCCCTTTTAAAAAAACCCTTTCTTAGGGAAAATTTCTAACGTACTTAAAAGTACAGAAAATAGTATTATAAGCCCCAAGGAACGCATAACCACACCTGTGGAATTATCAACATTCTATCATTCTTGTTTCATCTATTCTTTTAATTCTTTTTCTGAGGTATTTTTATTATTATTATTATTTTATTTTTATTTTTATTTTTTCTGAGGTATTTTTAAAACAAATTCTAGACGTAATTTCCCTTGTAAATATTTCAGTATATATCTCTAGCAAATAAGGCCTTAAAATAATAATCACACAAACTCTTACATAGGACAAAGAAGACATTTCCAAATCATTTTATGAGGCCAACATTACCCTGATACAAAAATCTGTAAAGGACATTTCAAGAAAAAAATACAGACCAATATTTCAAGCTCACCAGTTTGCTCATTCCTTGAAATACTTGATATTCACCATTATCAGCAGCAATAAGCAGAACAACAGTGTCAGCCTGAAATGTTCCTGTAATCATGTTTTCTGTGAGGAGCCTGTGGTCCTTCAGATTTCGTAAGGGAGATATTTATGATGATGTCATGTTCACGTTCAGCCTTCAATTTCAAGACTCAGGTGTTTTCCATCTCAGCAGCCTTCTCCAACGCTCAGTGGTTCCATTCTTGATTTCGCCACATTACAATTCGAGTATGGTGGCCCTATCTAAATCTACCTCTCTTCTGACTTTGATGTTAATGTATTCTTTTCATTTTCCATTTGTTTATTGGGTGGCAAACCCATGACAAGAAAGACTCCTCTTCTCTCATGAAGTGGCTTAAATAGCTCTCCTCTGGAAAGTCTTCTCTGAAGTCTGTTGACAGTTACTGATGCCTCCTGTCTGCTTCCTAAGTACTTTGCACATACTTCTTTTGTTGCGCTGGTTATGCTGTGACTAATCTGATGTCTCCCTCATCAGACTAAATAGCCAGTGATGAACACATTGCTTGGCATAAAGCAGTTATCTCAGTAGATGTCTGCTGAATGAAAAAGTGAATAATAAAAACACAAAGCTAGAGTTAGTGTCTATTACTTAAGCCCAGAAGCGTGTGCCTCTATAAATAAACAAAATGCCTTCTTCTAATTTTAACACATGTAGCAATCAGAAAACTTCAAAAGTTGTTACAAAAGGATAGGTATATTTTATGATTTCATTTTTAATATAATTCTTTTAAATTATAAATGTTAAGTAGATATTTGTTTTAAAAAAAGGCTCAAGCAAATCAGATGTGTTAATGTAAGAGGTAAGAGTTCTCTAAAAAAGTGCTGACAATTTAGACTTCTTCATTAGTGTATAGTGGTGCGTATGTCCCCTGGACCCTGCCTGTACTAAGCTTAATCTTTGCCAATTTGGGAAGTGAAAAACACTACTTCAGTTTTTTAAAAATTGTTTTTATTTGATTATAAGTGAATTTGAGAATCTTTTAATATGTTTATTAACATTTGGTATTTATTTCTCTTTGTTGTTTTTCTCAAAGCCACATCTCCAGTGCCTAGAACCATGCCTTAAATACGCTAAGCATTCAGTAAATACTTATTTAACAACTGAATTAATTGTGTTTTCTCTCTTTCGCATCTTTTCCTATTGGGCTGTTAATTTTAAAATTTTGGTGTATAAGTACTCTCTGTATATTAAAGAAATTGGCTTTTTTATGTGACTTATGGTGATTTTTAGGTTGTGTTATATTGTTTCTGTTATATTTATCAGCCTTTTCCTTTATTTTATTTTTAAAAATTTCATAATTATCTGTTTATTTTTAGTGAACTGTTAATTCTGGAATAATTTTATTTATTTTATATTATTATTTATTTTTTAAATTGAAGTATAGTTGATTTACAGTCATTTCCTTTATGACTTCTGGCGTTTATGGCAGGCTCAAAAGGGATCCTTCACTCCAAGGTTAAAAAATTAATCTATGGTTTCTTCTGGTAGCTTTATGGTTTTATTTTTCCATTTAACACAATTTTGCTGCTTTGGCTACCCAGAGGAGCACCCCACCTTTTTGAAAATCTCCTTTCCCCTCTACAAGCCCATGTGCTAGTAGTGGATGTCTATCAGAATCTACTGTTCCAGTTCAGTCACTTGGGGACCAGAAGCTCCTGTACATACATAGGAAAGTACCCCAGCATAGTTATAGTTACCCAGTAGCTTCCTATCAGCTTCGGGGTTTCTCCCCGAATGCATTAATGAATCATTTAACTATATTCTAATGTTATAGCTTTGTTCTGTCTGTGTCAGAAGTCTTGAAAAACAAGAGTCAAGGTCTAAACCAAGGTTGCACTGACCCCTTGGCCTGCTGGATAGCCCATTACCAGCATGAATTCAGCGTCTCTCTGGGTCTTACACTCCAGACCTGGTTCTCATTGACTGACTCCTTCTTCTCACTAACTTTCCCTCAAATTTACAACTTGAGTCCAGAAGAAAGAAAACAAAGACCCACAGACCTTTAGGGAAAAGATGGAACACACAGACACTCCCTTCTGGTTAATGTCCCTGTCCTATGGGAACTCTGGTCCAATATGTTTTTCCAATCCCAGAACCAGAGTTTGGTAGGGCAATGCGTGCTGTGAAAAGTGTGTTGTTGACTGAATGAAACAAAGTGTCTGCTTGAAGAGTGGCGAGACCTAGCTCTGCCATCTCTCTGGTGAGGGAGGAGCCTGAAAACCAGAGAGGACTTCTAAGAGCTGATTGTGGTGGAGAGGATGCTGGAAAACTGCCTGAATGTTTCATGCTTTTCACTTTTTTTTTCTTTTAAATTGAAGTATAGTTGATTTACAGTGCTGTACAGCATTGAAGTATAGTTAATTACTGCTATACAGCAAAGTGATTCCGTTATACATACACATATTCTTTTTTATATTATTTTCCATTATGGTTTATCACAGGATACTGAATATAGTTCTCTGTGCTGTAAAGTAGGACTTTGTTATTTATTATGCTTTTCATAGCTAGCTGGATTTGGTCCTCTTGGAGCAAGGGGTTTGCTTTCCCTGGGACTTGGTTTGAGCACATGTCAAAGGGAAACGAGCACATGGAAACTCTTCTAGACCCTGCCCAGCACGCTTCTGATGTGGAGAGAGAAAATAGGCTGGTGGTAGAAATAACCTAGAACCTGTGATTGACTTTGTCTCTTGCTTTAAAACTTGAGGGGAACCTCTCTTCTCCTTCCAAGTCCCTTGTGCATGCATGGTTCAGCACCAGCCTTCTTTGTCATGTCACTTCTAGCACTGGCATGAAGTCAAACTGGTTTCTCCCCTTTGTTAGATATGACATACAACATTCCCCAGGCATACATTGCCTGCACTGGCAAAGAGAAGAGATGATGTGTAGTTACTCATCCTGTCCCTGACATCTGTCCAGTTATGGCCCAGATTTATGGGGTACGAATTCAGATTAGGATAGGCCTGGGACATGTACAGGTACTCAGGATTGCTAGGGACCAACTGAGGAACATTCTCCCAGCCTGACAGGACCTTTAGATTTGGGATAGCAGCAGAGTGGCCTCTGGGGTGTCCTATTGTCACTTCTTGATTTCAGTGACAACCATGTTGTAATTATTCTGAACGGCTAAGATGTGGACACATCCACTAATAGGTTAATTTAAGAACACCTCTAGTCTTTTTAAAAATTTTTTCATTTTGTTTTGTTTTAAGCAGTGTCTGGGAAAAAGAAGGGGGCCCTGGAGGATGTTGCTGGGGAGATCTGGTCTCTAAGTTCTTCATGCTATTCCCTTTCTATTTTACAGCTTGAGATACATTCACCTACCACACAATTCATCAATTAAAAGTGTACAGTTTAGCAGTTTTACTATATTCACAGAAAAATGCAACCATCACCACAATCAACTGTATGTATGTATGTATGTATGTATGTATGTATGTATTTATGGCCATGCAGCACAGCATGCAGGATCTTAGTTCCCCAACTGAAGATCAAACCTGTGGCCCCTGCAGTGGAAGCGAGGAGTCTTAACCACTGGACCTCCAGGGAAGTCCCCACAATCAATTTTAGAATATTTTCATCACCTCAAAAAAGAAACTCCATACCCTTTAGTTAGTACCACCTCTTCCCACATCCTCCCCTGCCCTAAACAACTGCTGATCTACTTTCTATCTCTATAGCTTTGCCTATTCTGGACACTTCACGTGCATAGAATCATGTAATATGTGGTCTTTTGTGACTGACTTCTTTCACTTAGCATAATGCTTTCAAGGTTCATTCATGTTCCAGCATGAGCCAGTACTTCATTTCTTTTTATTGATGAATAATTTTCCATTGTATGGATATCCCACATTTGTTTACGCATTCGTTGGTTGATGGACATTTAGGTATACCTTTGGCTATTATGAATAATGTTACTATGAACATTTGTGTACAGGTTTTTGTGGATATATGTTTTCATTTCTCTTGTGTCTACACCTAGGAGTGCAGTGCTGGATCAAATGATAGCAATGTACTCAACTTTTTGAAAAACTGCCAGACTGTTTCCAGAGTGGGCACACCATTTCACACTGTTATTGTCCTTTATCTCTAGTGTCCCATTCACCTACCCACATGGTGGTTTTCATATTCTTCTGACTTCAGAGTAGAAACTGAGGCTACCACTTCAGATAAGATATGTGAAAGCTCAAACCACATGGAAGATATTATTGGCGTCAGAACTATACGCTGCACCTACCTCTAAGGCAGTATTAAAAATTATCCTGGGACTTCCTAGGTGGCGCAGTGGTTAAGAATCCACCTGTCAATGCAGGGGACACAGGTTCGATCCCTGCTCCAGGAAGATCCCACATGCTGCAGAGCAACTAAGCCCGCGTGCCACAAATACTGAACCTGAGCTTTAGAGCCCATGAGCCACAACTATTGAGCCTGTGTGCCGCAACTACTGAAGCCTGCACGCCTAGAGCCCATGCTCCACAATAAGAGAAGCCACTAGAATGAGAAGCCCGTGCACCGCAATGAAGAGTAGCCCCAGCTTGCCGCAACTAGAGAAAGCCTGTGTGCAGCAACAAAGACCCAACACAGCCAATAAATACATAAATAAATAAATAAATATAAACTTAAAAAAATTATCCTTCTATAGATATTTGAATATATCCTCATAACAATCTAACTCTCCCTGTTACATCTTTCCTATTATAAAATAACCACAAAAGAAAAAAGAAGCTTAGCATGTAAAACTACTTATAAAGCTTTCTGTTGGCGATGTTTTATGCACTCATGGTTAAATTTATTTATCCTAGATAGTCAGTGGGAAGTTGTTGTATAACAAAGGGAGTCCAACTCGAGGATGGAAGATGCCTTAGAGGATTGGGGCGGGGAGGGTGGGGGGGACTCGAGGTGGGGGAGTCAAGGAAGGGAGGGAATACGGGGATATGTGTATAAAAACAGATGATTGAACTTGGTGTACCCCCCCAAAAAAATTTATTTATCCTTTTCACATCCTCCTTTTTGCCAGGCTTCTGACTCTAGCACCAACTTAAAAGGAGTCTGTTGTCGTTACCACTAAATATATCGAATTTTTTTGGTACTTTGACTGTTTTACCTACCATCTTAAAATTCCAGCATGCCCCAAGGAGTTAAACATCTTTGCATTGTGCCTCACAGCTTTTCACCAGAATGCTCTGAATTTCTTCAAATATCTTGAGTCAAGTCCTGGATTTACGAATGGACTGGATTTGTGATTTTGGCTTAATCTCTTGAAGGTTTTTTTTTTTTTTTCATCTATAAAGTGGGATGTTCATACTATCGCCCTTTCAGTATCATATGAGATGATGACTATAAATGAAAATATATAACATTAATACCCAATACACATGAAGCTTTTTTTAATCTCTCCTTGTGATCAGTTTAGCTCTGCATGTCTTATCTTTAGATGTTAAAGGCTGAGAAATTTGATGTGGAAGGTACTATTTAGGATTAGTAGTTATTTGCTATTTCCCTCAACCTGGCCAGATTGTTTTTCTAGAAAGAAAATAAATATTTTTAGTAACAAGCTTCTCTAATTAATTCTTTATATTTCTCAAAGATTCTCCCACAACTGCTTTGTTTTCCTTCTCAGAGGACTTGAGTTTCCTGGTGACACTCATTCTAAAACTGTCAGGACATTCCATCCTCCACTCTGAGTATGCCTCTCTTACAGTATAACTTTGGCTGCACCATGATTACCATGTGATAAAATTCATTTCACTATTTCAATTGGGATATTTCTTTCATCAAATATTTCTTGTGTTCACTACCAATTTACATTTGTGTGGGTTCTTTTTTTTTTTTTTTGGCTGTTATTATTCACAAAGCACTTTTAGTTGAAGATGCATATACTCTATGACTCAACAATTTCAGTAGTAGGTGTATACCCTAGAGAGACTCCCATAGGTGCACAAGAAAGATACACAATATAAAAGAGAAGACAACTCTTACAGTTTGTTTATTATTGTATAAGGTTAAATAATATTTGAGAATGTCAAGTAATTAAGAGTAAATCTAAAAAAAAAAGAATAAATCTAACGAAAGTGGTCTGAGGCTTCTATGGGAAAAACTATAAAATGTATGTTATTAAGAGGTAGTAAAAAGGATCTAAACAAAACTAATGAATGTAGAACTACCATGTTCATAGATAGGAAGATTTAATATCATGAAATGTCAACTCTCTCTGAATTGATCTATGGATTCAATGAGATACAATAAAAATGCCAACCATATTTTTCATTAAAATTGATTAAATGATACTAAAATTTAAATGGAATAAAGGACCAAAAAATAGCCAAACATTTCTGAAGAAGAAGGGAGAGGGACTTGCCTACCAAGTGTCAGAACTTATTTCGAAATTGTACTAATTAAGACAATGTGACATTGGCACAGGGACAGACTAGTTGACCAATGGAAGAGAATAAGTCCAGAAACAGACCATCACAATGTAGAACTTTAGTGAGAAACAGAGATAGCATGTCAGAGCAGTGGGAAAAGAGGGACCAACAGTTCAATAAATGGATTTGGAAAAAATGGATCTCTCTATGGGAAAAGATGAATTGAATATTTACTTTTCAACACATAAAAAAATTTCAGTTGGATTAAAGATCTAAGTGTTAAAAAAACAAAAACAAAACTCAGTAGAAAATACTGGTGGATTTTTTTTGACCATGGAATAGGGAAAGGTATTTTAAGCAAAACATTAAGAATGCTTGATTTAGAAGAAAATATCGATAAATTTGACTATTAGAATTGAGAACTTTTCACTGAAGAAAGTGAAAAGATTAGCAAACTGGAGGAAGATAGTCACAATAGGCAGAAAAAGCAAAGGATTTGTATCAAGAATAAATTAAGAACACTTTCAAATCAATAAGAAAAGCATGCACATTGTACACGCCTATCCACCCAATAGAAACATAGGCAAAAGACATGAACCAGGATTTCACAGAAGAGCAACACAAATGGCCAATAAACTCTTTTTTAATGAATTTATTTATTTATTGGCTACAGTGGGTCTTTTTTTAAAAAATTAATTACTTAATTAATTTATTGGCTGTGTTGGGTCTTCATTGCTGCACACGGGCTTTCTCTAGTTGCAGCGAGCAGGAGCTACACTTTGCTGTGATGTGCCGGGCTCCTCATGGCCGTGGCTTCTCTTGTTGTGAAGTACAGGTTCTAGGCGCACAGGCTTCACTAGTTGTGGCACGCAGGCTCAATAGTTGTGGTGCACAGGCTTAGTTGCTCTGCAGCATGTGGGATCTTCCTGGAGCAGGGATCGAACCCATGTCCCCTACATTGGCAGGCAGATTCTTAACCACTGTGCCACCTAGGAAGCCCCACCAACAAACATTTGAAGAGCTGATCAACCTTATAAAATTTTGGAGACTTAGTAATCCACAGTCTCTCTTTCTTATTGTTGATGAGAATGTATAATTGCACAACTACTTTGAAATATAGTTTCCAAATAGTTTTACTTATTTTCTTTACTTGGCCACTTGCATATTCACGATCCAATAAGTCTGCTATTATGTATACACCAAAGAAAAACTCTTGGACATGCACGGGTAAGAGAAGGTAGATACAAGACTGCTCAAACCAACACTATTCATAATAGTAAAAACCTGGAAAACAACCCAAATGCCCATCAGTGGGAGAGTGAGTAAATAAACTATGGTATAAACAAGTTAATATTATACATTAAAAATTAATGAAATAATCTATAGAGACAGAAAGATTAGTGGTTACATGGGTGGAGGTGGGGGTTGGAGACAGAAAGATTAGTGGTTACATGGGTGGAGGTGGGGGTTGGGAATGGGGAGTGAAGCTCATGGGTACGGCATTTCTTTTTGGGGAAAGGAAAATATTCTAAAGTTAGATTATGACGATGGTTGCACAACTCTGTGAAGATACTAAAAAACACTGAATAATACACTTTTCAGTGGATGAAGTTTTGGGTGTGTGAATTATATCCCAATAAAGTTGTTTTAAAAACTACGGCTCCAGTGACACCTAACAATTGTGGTTAATTTTATCAACATTAAGCGGAAAATGTAAGTCCCAAAAGACTACATATAAAAGGATAGCCTTTTAACTTTTATTTGGACATAATTTCAGACTTAGAGAAAGGTTACAGGAATAGCACAAAGAGTTGTCATATATCCTTCACCTGAATTTCCCAAATGTTAACATTTTGTCATTGCTCTATTCTCATTCTCTCTATATAGCTATAGATATATAAAACTTCTTCCCCCTGAGATGGTTAAGTTTCAGTGGTGAACATAATGGCCCTCTAACCCTAAACACTTCAGTGCATATTTCTTTAAACAAGGAATTATATAACACAACTGTCAAAATCAGGAAACTAACATTGATAGGCTACTATTTTCTTATCTACAGATCTTACTCAAATTTTGCCGATGATCTCAATAACATACTTTATAATGCATGTCCCCCCCACCGCCCATCTTGGCTCACACGTTGAATTCAGTTGTCGTATCTCTTTAGTCTTCTTTTGTCTGGAACAGTTCCTGAATCTTACTGGAGATAATAGTTTTGATGACTTGGTTAAGATAATATATACCAGGTTTCTCCACTATAAAGTTGGTATTCTACCTTTTGTAATTAATAAGTATCTATGTAGAGATATTTTGAGACTACGATGCTACTGTTTATATATATAAATTTAAAATATCTAGAATTAAACATATCTATATACATATTTTCAATAATTGTACATAGATCCAATAGAAAGCAAGAGAATATTAAAAATGGAATTCAGGATGATGGTAATGTCAGGAGGTAGAAGGTAAAATTGGGGGGGGTGTGTGATATGGTTAGACACAACTTATTGTCATAGACCTAGACAGTAAGTTTTCAAGTATTTATTACAATATTAAAGGCAAACTAAATAAAAAGAAGCCAGTGACAGCCTTCTGATGTGTCACAAACCAAAGATTATGATCACTCTGTTTCTGTGAACCCGAAGCACCCCAAATTTAAAAATAATAAAAATATAAAATAAGTTAAAGCTATAAACCTCAAAAACATAATGTTGACTGCAAAGAGCAAGTGAAGATATATATAAAGCATGGATGGGTACCGTTAATAACAAATTCAAGATAGTGGTTACCTCTGGGAGTGGGGAGAGAGGAGAAGGGATAAAAAGGGCTACACGCAGAAAGAGAAAAACAAATACCGCATGCTAACACACATATATGGAATCTAAAAAAATGGTACTGATGAACCCAGCGACAGCAAAAATAAAGATGCAGATGTAGAGAATGGACTTGAGGACACGGAGTGGGGGGAGAGGCGAAGGGGAAGCTGGGATGAAGTGAGAGAGTAGCATTGACATATATGCACTACCAAATGTAAAATAGCTAGCTAGAGGGAAGCTGCTGAGTAATACAGGGAGATCAACTCAATGATGGGTGATGACTTAGAGGGCTGTGATAGGGAAGGCAAGAAGGAGTCGCTGGAGGGAGGAGGTATGGGGATATACGTGTAGATGCAGCTGATTCACTTTGTTGTACAGCAAAAACTGGCACAACAGTATAAACCAATTATATTCCAATAAAGGGCTTAAAAAAATTGGCAAGAAAAAAAGGGCTACACAGATGGCATCAGATACATTTATTAATAAAAACAAATATGACAAAATATTAAGATTTGACAAATCTCGTGGCAGGTACACAAATGTTTGTTATATTTTTTCCTATATTTTTCTTTGTGCTGGTACATATTTCATAATTTTAAAATAAATGAGTGATAGCATCAAAGATTACAGATAGGCAACCAAGTCAGTAAAGCAAATTAAAGTGGTAAGAGCAGACGTTTGGTATAGTGTAAGAATACAGAACTTGGCCTCTGAAGACCTGGGTTTGAGTCCCTGCTTTATCACTTACTATCTGTGTGAGCTTGAACAAGTTACTTAATTATCACTTAATCAAGTTAAGCCTCAGTTCCCTCTTCACAAAATGGAAATAAAGGGCTTTTATGAAGGCTAGATGTGTATTGCTCCTACAGCACTGCCCAGCACATTATGGGTGCTAACAAAATGTTAGCTACTATTATGTTTAGGTGTTTTCACAACAGCATTTACTAACCCATGCTAATTAGAACAAAAACCATTTCAGTGAGTGACAAATTCTTTTATTGTATGAATTGCAAACTCAGATATCTGCAGAAGTTGGGCAGTTGCAGAAACACTGTCAGTGGACTGGGTTTAAGTAGTTTCACCGGTAGTAATAGGGACTCTGGTGAACAGGAAAGCATATAACATGCTTAAAGGGAGAAGCTACAGTTCACTTCCATTCAGCTATTAGACCAGTGTTGTTAGATATTCTTAGTTTTCAAGAAAAAACTCAGACAAAACAAAACACATACCTGGAGGCCAGTTATGGTCAAAGACCACTAGTTTCTGACCCTTGCTGTACTGTTTAAAGTGTGTATGCCACAGATACCAGGCAGAATACACTTGCTCTTCACCTCCCTGTCTTCCCTGGAATTCCAGATAGCAGTCAGGATGGTGGGAACTATTCTCTTTCCAAATGGAGCAGCTGCTTGGAAGGGGCAGTTTCACGATTAATATTGCTCATATGGTGGCCATCTGTGCTACATCTGAGAAAAGGTTGAGTTTATACTTCCCACTCCTCACAAGTGAAACCCCCCTATGTCTCCTGTGATTTCATGTTAGGGAAGGAATTTGAGAAGAGTGTGTCTCAAAATAGTTTTGTACTCTCATGTAAGTTCCTGCATATCCCTAATTTTGTCAAGATCAGAATCTATGAACCAGTGGACTAATTGCTATGGTTATTAAAAAAACTGTCCAAAGTGAACGAGGAAACCAGGAGAACATTGTGATTCCAAAGTCAAGGGAAGACAGTATTTCAAGAATGGAGATGAATACAAATCAAAAAGTTAAGTAGAATTAAAAAAAATATTTAACATTTTATTTGGAACCAATGTGAGGATTACAGAGAAGGTGCAAAAAGATTTTCTGTATTTTTTTTTTTACACAGCTTCCCCAATGTTAACATCTTACATAACCTTAGTATAGTTATCAAAACCAGGGAATTAACATTAGTACAATATTACGAACTAAATTAGAGACCTTATACAAATGTCACCAGTTTTCCCACCAATGTCCCTTTTTCTTTACAGGATCCTTTCTTTACAGGACTCCACGTTACATTTACTTGTTATTTCTTCCTAGTCTCTAACAGTCCGTAGTCATCCTCAGGTCTTTCCTTGCCCTTCATGATCTTGACAGTTTTGAAGAGTATTGATCAATTATTTTTTGGAAAGTCCCCTAATTTCAGATTAATTTTTTTTCATGACTGGAATGAGATTATACATTTTCAGCAAGAATACCACAGAAATGATAGTGTCCTTGTCAAGGCAAAATATCAAGGGGTTCATGCTATAAACATGTCTTGTTACTGAAGATGTTTACCTGGGTCATTTGGTTAAGGTGGTTTGCTGAGTTTCACATTATTACTATATTTCCCTTTGTGCTAAAATGTATCTTGGGTGAGACACTTTGAATCTATGTAAATCCTGTTTCTCCTCAAATTTTCAGCTAATTTAGCATCCATCAGTGGATCTTGTCTGCAAGTTATTACTGCAGTGTTTGCCTAGTGGTGATTTTTGTTATCCCTCTTTCCTTTTCCATTTATTAATTGGAATTCTACTCTAAGAAAGAGTTGTCCCTTCCCTCCCATCCATTTAAATAACCAATTATTTTGTTTGTATCAGTATAGGGGCATGAGTATTAAAAGTAAATATCTGTGGGTCCATGGGTCATAATACAATATTGTCATTATTTATTTTGTTGCTTTGGCCATTAGGAGCTGTTTCAGGTTGGCTGCTGTGTTCTTGTGACATCCTTTTTTGAGCATTATTTCCTGGCACCACAATATATTCCAGGCTCAAATTGTAGTTTCCCTGCCTCAGCCTAGGAATTGACTATTTCTCCAAGGTTCTCCTTGTTCTTCTTCTTTTTTTAAAAATTATTTATTTATTTATTTATTGGCTGTGTTGGGTCTTCGTTGCTGTGCACAGGCTTCCTCTAGCTGCAGAGAATAGGGGCTACTCTTCATTGTGGTGCAAAGGCTTCTCATTGTGGTGGCTTCTCCTGTTGCGGAGCACAGGCTCTAGCTGGCCGGGCTTCAGCAGTTGTGGCATGTAGGCTCAATAGTTGTGACTTGCAGGCTCCAGAGCACAGGCTCAGAATTTGTGGTGCACGGGCTTAGTTGCTCCGCAGCACGTGGGATCTTCCCAGACCAGAGACTGAACCTGTGTCCCCTGCATTGGCAGGTGGATTCTTAACCACTGTGCCACCAGGGAAGTTCCTCTCCTTGTTCTTTTTGTTGGAGAATGGTGTTTAGAAATCAAGATCTGCCCTCTAGCTGCCATGTTGCATGCCTGTGTGTGCGCGCCTTACCTCAGCTGGTCTGCCTGAGTCCCCCTGAGCGCCAACCCTAATCCTCCTGCACAGCCCCATTTCCGCTCCAACAAGATGAAAGAAACTATCGTGAACCAGGAGAAACTTGCCAAACTGCAGGCACAAGTGTGCATTGGTGGGAAGGGAACTGCTTGAAGAAGAAGGTGGTTCATAGAACAGCCACAGCAGACAACAAAAAACTTCAGTTCTCTTTAAAGAAGTTACGGGTGGGCTTCCCTTGTGGCGCAGTGGTTAAGAATCCACCTGCCAATGCAGGGGACACAGGTCCCACCCTTGGTCGGGGAAGATCCCACATGCCTTGGAGCAACTAAGCCTGTGGGCCACAACTACTGAGCCCACACGCTGCAGCTACTGAAGCCTGGATGCCTAGAGCCAGTGCTCTGCAACAAGAGAAGCCACTGCAGTGACAAGCCGGTGCACGGCAATGAAGTGTAGCCCCCGATCGCCAAAACTACAGAAAGCCCGCGCGCAATGAAACACAGCCAATAAATAAAACATGAATAAAACATGAATAAAACATGAATAAAACATAAATAAATAAATAAATAAATAAAATTTGAAAAAAAAGAAGTTGGGGTAAATAATATCTCTGGTGTTGAAGAGGTGAATATGTTCACGAACCAAAGACCTGTGATCCACTTTAACAACCCTAAACTTGTGGAGAATTTTGATGAGGCTTCCAAGAATGAAGCACACTGAATTAAGTCAACTTCTGAAGAAGATAAATCTTGAAGAAGTTACTGGGAGCTGCTTTTTATATTATAACTGCTGTTTAAAAGTTTGTTTATGAATCTGATAAAATCTAGATCTCTAATATTTTTAAGCCCAAGCCCCTGGGCACTGCAGTTCTTTTCAGTTTTTGCTTATACACAATTAATTCTTTGCAGCTAATTAAGCTGAAGCAGCCTGGGAACAAAGTTTGAAACTAAGGTTAATAAAGTTCTGTTTTGTATGCGTTTTTATTTTTTACTTCATTGATACTGATTTGTACACAGAAAGCAAAATTGTTTATAGAAAGCTAATCATGGCATGTAATATGGCTGATAATCATGGATGGAATCTGATTAAAGATTTAAAATGACAAAAAAAAGAAAAGGAAGAAATCAAGATCTGGGTGCTAGGTATCCTCACTGCTTCTAGATACTCTCAGAAGGTAGAACTAGGAAATATACGTACGTTAATTCACACATACACACCGATATATATTTCTGTACCTATTTTACATATATTAAAAACTATGAGTTTATAAAGATACCTTAGATTCCAATCCAACACCATAGGCTTCATTTTAGCTTTCCCCTCTTCCTTACTTAATAACTTTTTTCTCCAACAGTGAGAAACATAGCTCATGATCTACAATATTATTTGTTTAATTCTAACATACATACTAGAGAGAAATACTTACTATGTGGACCACAAAATTTACGTGTAGTTCAGTTGGTCTTATTCTTAGGTATCCAGTCAAGATACTGTTTCCCTCAGTTACTTAGGTGAGTGCTTTTCTTCCCCACCCCCTATAGAGTTGCTATGTTACTCATCTATAAAACAGTTAAGTTCATTCCTTGGTGTTTATATTTAGTTTTGGGTCTTTCCTTTACCCTGATGCTTAGTGGGTTTTGTTTTTATTTATTGCTGTATTATTGAAAATAAAATACATATCCTAAATTGATGGCACAAAGTTTCCCCAAAATGATCATTAAATCATCTGTTTTCTTTATTTTGTAATGTATTTTATTTATTTATTTAAAATTTATTTATTTTGGCTGCATTGGGTCTTCACTGTTGTGCGCAGGCTTTCACTAGTTGTGGTGAGCAGGGTCTACTCTTCCTTGTAGTGTGAGGGCTTCTCAGTGTGGTGGCTTCTCTCGTTGCAAAGCATGGGCTCTAGGTGCGGGCTTCAGTAGTTGTGGCACGTGGTCAATAGTTGTGGCATGAGGGCTCAGTAGTTGTGGCACATGGGCTTAGTTGCTCTGCAGCATGTGGAATCTTCTCAGACCGGGGGTCGAACCCATGTTGCCTGCCTTGGCAGGTGGATTCTTAACCACTGCACCACCAAGGAAGTCTCCTCTAATGTATTTTAAACATTACCCTAATAAATATTGCATATTGAATGTGAACAGTTTTTTAACATATTATCAACAGTTTTCAAAGAAAGCCAAAAAGATTCCTCTATTTGGATAGAAGACAGAAAATGTTACAATGAACTGTAAAATAAAATCAAGATATTTCTGGAAAACATTAAATCTCAATTTAAATCCAAATTACAAAGAAATTGTAGATTAAATTTATAGAAAGACTTTCAATCAAGAATGCAAGACCAGGACTTCCCTGGTGGCGCAGTGGTTAAGAAACCACCCGCCAATGCAGGGGACTTGGGTTCGAGCCCTGGTCCAGGAAGATCCCACCTGCCCGGGAGCAACTAAGCCTGTGCGTCACAACTACTGAGCCATCATGCCACAACTACTGAAGCCCATGCACCAAGAGCCCGTGCTCTGCAACAAGAGAAGCCACTGCAATGAGAAACCGCAACTAGAGAAAGCCCATGTGCAGCAATGAAGACACAATGCAGCCAATAAAAATAATGTAGCAACGAAAACACAAAGGAGCCAATAAAAATAAATAAATAAATAAGTTAAAAAAGCGGGATATGGGGATACATGTATAAATACAGCTGATTCACTTTGGTGTACCTCAAAAGCTGGTACAAGCGTGTAAAGCAATTATTTTCCAATAAAGAGCCTAAAAAATAAAAAAAAAAAGCAAGACCAGGGAATTCCCTGGTGGTCCAGTGGTTAGGACTCTGAGCTTTCATTGCAGGGAGCCTGGGTTTGGTCCCTGGTGGGGGAATTAGGATCCCATAAGCTGTGCAGCAAAAAAAAAAAAAAAAAGAATGAAAGATTGTATTAGAGATTGGAAAAATCTGGACTTTAATGTGAAAGTCATAGATGAGACTTGTACATCAAAAGTTCTTGGACAGAACTGGTGGGGCGGGGCGGAGAGCAGAATAATGGCCTCTCCACAAGGTTGTCCACAAAACCTGTGAGTATATTAGGTTACAGAATTAAGGTTGCAGGTAAGCTAAAGGTTGCTAATTAGTTGATTTTAAAATAGGCACGGGCTTCCTAGGTGGCACACTGGTTAAGAATCCGCCTGCCAATGCAGGGGACACAGGTTCGATCCCTGCTCCAGGAAGATCCCACATGCCACGGAGCAACTAAGCCCGTGTGCCAAAAAAAAAAAAATAGGCAGATTATCCTAGATTATCTGGGTGGACCTGTTGTAATCACAAGGATCCTTAAAAGGGTAAGAATTGGTCAGATGCGACATGAGAAGGACCCAACCTGCCATTGCTGGCTTTGAGATGGAAGGGAGCCAGGAGCCAAGGAATGCAAGTAGCCTCTGGAAGCTGGAAAAGGAAACAAATTCTTCCCTAGAGTCCCCAGAAAGTAAGGTAGCCCTGCCAACACCTTGATTTTAGCCCAGTTTGAGGCCTGTGTCAGACTTCTGACTTACAGAACTGTAAAACGGTAAGTTTGTGTTAAGCCATTATGTTTGTGGTAATTTGTTAGCACAGCAATAGAAAACAAATACAACAACCTATGTCTGAACTTTAAAGAACTCTACAGCGTGGTCCCTCCCTAGCTTACTGACTTTCCCCCCTTTATTCTTTTCCTTTTGACTTATGCTCCAGTCAGCTGGTTGTTACTCAAATATTATCCTAGTTGGTTTTACATGTTTATGTTTTTGGGTATGTGAAACACACTGTTCTAAGAGACTGTCTCATACAAAAATATTTGCCACTCCCTTGTCAATCCTGCTACCTTGTTTTCATTCTCCCCTTCTTCCCACCCTTCTCATATAGGACATCATCCACTTTAACTTCTGGTTTATAAGGCACCCCCCCCCGCCCCCCGCTGCCGACAAATGAGCAGGTATTTGTGTGTTTTCTTATGTCCTTTTCTTTCTTTCACAAAGGGTGTATACTATACTTTTGCCTTTGAGCAAAATTAACTCTTCAAAGTCCAGCTAATTTGGCACAAGAAGGCTACTTACTTACTGACCTTAAGCAAATGCTGTTCTGCTTAAATGCTAAGAGCCAGACTGAAATGAAGCATGAGACATAAGAATGAGACCTAAGAGTACGGAAACAGAACAGTTAACTTTGGTAAGTTCTTCTAATCCTTACCTGCAGTTAGGCTCTACACTAGGCACATCACAGACGCTGGTGATTGAATTAACTTTACTAAATGTGGATAGCAGGGGGCGCAAACTATGGAGTTGGCACAGACAAGTCAATTATTCTCTTTTCCAAAGCTAATTGGGTGAGTGTTAGAATAGGGAAACATTTCTGATGAGAGGTCTGTGTGTTCCAAAGTGCTTGAATCCTAAAGCCTTCACTTTGGCATCTTGCCCAACTATGCCACAGCATCGCAGTGTCGGTCGCAGAGCCTACACTTGATCTTAGCCAAAAGGCCGAGAAGCGATTCGGTCGCAGAGCCTATAGTGGAGCCCCAAACTACTACGGAAGAATGGCTCTACAGAGCAGGTACTTCCCCACAATATACAACCCCGCCCAAAGGGGCCAAACACAGGATAAAATATCACACCCGAGCCTATACTTCCCCTCAAGTGAACTCAGCAGTGTTTGGTAGCCCCTAACAAACTAATCACAAGCACCCTCCTATCTCCTGCCTGGGGGAACGAATATTCCCAGGATCCCGGGCCGTTTCGACTGACGTTACTTCCGGAAAAAGTAACCTTTCTTTGGCGGTTGCGGACCTGGAGAAGTCTCGCGACATTTGCTCCCGCGAGATCTGCTTGCTCACTCTAGCGATGACATCCTCCTCCTCCTCCCCGCCGCCTTTCGGCAATCTTCGCCAGTCCCAGCCCCGACCAATCTGCACTCAGATGGCATGGATCAGGGTCTCCCCACGAACCCCGGTCCGCGCGGGGCGTCAGGCGGCAGCGGCGGGGTACGAGCTGCACGAGACCGACGGCCCCGGCACTGCGGACGGCCACGGGCTGGCGACGAGCAGTGAGCGTGGGCGGGGCAGGGGTAAGCCCGCTGAGTAGCGGCTCGATTGTTCTGGCCTGGCTATGGCGCCTCTCCTCCCCCCCGCCATGGCTCCCCGTGTCCCTGCTCCGCTCCTCTCAGTGAGTGAAAGTGGCCGCCGCCGCCGCCGGCCCAGCGCCCGCAGCCGCCTCAGCGCCGCCGCCATCTTGGGGTCCCAGGAGCCGCCGAGGGAGCGAGCTAGTAGCGTCCACGCCCAACGCAGTCACCGTCCCACGGCCTCAGAGAGCGAACCGCGACTCCACCGTCGGCGGGGCGACCCCCCCCTCCGGACCCCGCCCGCACCCCGCCCCCCCTCCGCCGCCGCCGCGGCGGCGGGGCCCGGCGGCCCGAGGTGAGGCGACTAGACGTGGGCGGGAGAACGGAGCGGGGGGGCTGTGTAGGCCCCGTTGCGCCCCTCTCTGTGGGCGACGACTGGGCCGCGTCTTAAAGGGGCCGTCGCCCCCGGCCCTTGGATTTGTTGGGGTTAGTGGTGAGGATGGGTGTGGACACTCCCCGCAGGGCTGGGACCTCAGGGACCTGGGCCTCGTCCTTCTCCTCTCCTACCTCTGGAGACCCGGGGTCACGCGGTGACCTCAGCTAGCCGAGGAAGCCCGTGGGGCGCCCACACGTGGGGAGTGTGTTAGACCAGGTGCACGTGGGACCCGGTGGGGCGGTGTCGGGCTAACACGTGTGTGGGTTTGGGGGTGGGGAGGGGCAGGGCGGGGGCTGGTTGGGCTCGAGTGGGAAGCTGGTGAGGGCTGCTGTAGCTGTCCTTTTAAACAAATGAGCTTTAAGGGCTTGGTAGTGTGTCAGTTTATGGGGAGCAAGTTGGGATCTGGGTGAATGGTGCATGCTGCTTGTTGGTTTTGGGTGGGGGCAGCCTAACACGTGCACAGACTTAGGAGTGTGTAGGTGTCAACCCTTCTAGTTTTTTGGCTTTTGTAGGGCGTCTAGGCAAGTGTCATCCAATTTGACGTTCCTTCTTGAGCTTGCTCTTGAAAACTACTACTTCCGTAATCATCGAGGATGGAAGCCCCCTACAGTTTAGGAGTGAGATTCTAAGAAGGCACTCACTATTTTAGTTTAACAGCCAACTGTGCCGAATTCTTTGACTCAAACACTGTCTGGTTTTATGTTCGTGTTCTTATTGGTAGAATGGGAGAAAACTTAGGTTGACTTTGCTAACATCACAGGTAACCAGCTTATTTTTTCCAATCAGTGACTTCCATGATTTCCTTTCCCAAGGAAATTTTCATTGTGGTTTACAAGTGGCGGCTTTTTGTTATTTATTTTTAAAGTAATACCTTTATTGAGTTATAATTCACATACTAAAAAGCTCAGCCTTTTAAAGTGTACAGTTTCATGATTTCTAGCATACTAATAGAGTTGTACAGCTATCACCACTCTCACTCCAAAAAGAAGCCCCCTTAGCAGTTACTCCCCACTTGCCTTCACCCAGCCCCTAGCAACCACTAATCTCTTTTCTGTCTTTGTAGATTTGCCTACTCTGGATATTTCATATAAACAGAATCATATAATATGTGTCCTTTTGTGGCTGTCTTCTCTCACTTAACCATGTTTTCAGGGCTCATTCATGTTGTAGCATATATCAGGACTTCGTTCCTTTTTATTGCCAAATAGTATTCCAGTTCTGGTTGTGTTTTGTGCTTGAAATTCTCAAGTGCTTCCTATAAAACATTAGTTTGAGATTATTATGTATGGTAAAAGTTGCATACTTACTGGATTCTAAAATCAATTTGTATTTTTAGGGATTAAATTCCATTATTTTAGTTTACTATGTTCTTTTCGTCTGCGTTTTGTTTTAGAAGAATCCTAATCAATTTCTAAAGGTCTGTGCTTTTTAATAGGAAATAACTAACTGTAAAGAGCACAAATATGATTAGAAATTTTATGACTAATGAAAACATTTTGAGTACATCAAGGTGGAAATGTGATTCAGTCTCAGACCATATACTATGGTGTTATAATTTCACTTAGTAAAAGTCTGTCATAGTACTACCAAGGGAAGGTATCGTAACAGCTTTTGACTGCTGTTAACTTGTGTAGACATAGGACTAGGGAAGGACTAATAGACATCCTTTGTGCCCACAGTGTTAAAACTGGCTTGGAGATTTAACGTGTCAACATGTAAGTTCACGCAAAACACAAGTGCTGGGATGCAGTGAATTTTAGAGTGAACAGAATGGGATAAGGTTAGTAGGAAACTTTGAATTTTTGTAGGAAAATAAGTGAAGTTGATGACAAGTTTTAAAGTTGCATTTTAAGCATAAGGATTTTGATATGTTAGGCTGTAGCCTGCAGAAGATAAGAGCTTCAGTGTTAATACTTACTAAACACCTTATATGGGCACTGATCCTAATCATGAGGGCTCCCATTCTACCTAATACCATCACCTTGGAGGTTAGGATTTCAATATATGAGTTGGGGGTGGTGAGGGGACACAAACATTCAGACCATAGCTCTACGTTAAGTCAGAAATTCATTTGTAGAAGCACTGGATTCACTTGCTAATCATAATACAGTAGGTTTGCTTAGGTTGAAAAGTTGGTCACAAAGAAGTTTAATGTCTGGGTTTAATAAGTACATAAGAGAGATTTCCATATGTGTTAGGATGGAAGTAGGAGATCAGTAATAGCAAATGTAATTGACAAATTAGATACGAAAAAAATCACTGGGACTAAACGCTATCCATTTTGCCTCTCCATGCAGCTTGTGGGATTTTAGTTTCCCAGCCAGGGATTGAAACCACGCCCTTGACAGTGAAAGTGCAGAGTCCTAACCACTGAACTGCCAGGGAATTCCCCGTATTTTTGACAGACTAGAGGACAATGAGTAATCTGTGTGACATGCCTTTGTAAACCTTCGTTACCAAGGATTGACAGCCTGTGTGATGGTCTCTGGAGCAGCATTGTCACATTGTTTATGTGCCCTGAACCCCTTTGTAGTCTTAAAGAAACCTGTGAACCGCTTCTCGTAAAAAGAATACGATTTTTAAATGTATAAGATATAGTTCCCCTTAAAAAAAAACTCATGTATGATATAAGAAATTTACTTTTTATTACTAAGTAACTACTAGTGATAGTCCTGCTAATACTGCTGTGGTATGCTACCTACATTCAGGATTGCAGGAAATGTTAGTTTCAATTATAGGTTAGTGAAAATAAGGATGTAAGTTTTTTTTCATCCAAGTTCTTGGACCCTGGTTTAGAGAACTTTTGCCTTGGAGAGTCCTGGACACGTAGCTAAGTCATTTCATATGCAGCAAACCTGTGGTTTCCATAAGAAGTAGTAGGATTATTGGCTCAAATTCACGTTCTTATGAACAGGACTTCTTAGGGGAAGAGCAAGTGATAATTTAGCTGAAGAGAAACTTGGTAGTATAATAGAAAGACATTACTTTTGGACTTAAAAACACTTGGGTTTGAGTCCCACTTAGCACTGGGTAAGTTAATGAACTTTTTTGAGTTTCAGTTCTTATCTGTAAAACGGGTACAGTAATTTTCACTTCTGAGATTAAATGACATCAATTATGAGATAGCATATTGAGGAATGTTAGTTTATTTTCATCTTTGAAGAACATATAAGAAATTTTCACATTTAGTTTTGATTTGGAAGAGGGGAAACTATTACAGTAGGAAAGAACAACATGTATGGCAAATAAGATTTTCTAAGGGTATTCATGTACAGTATTCACCTTTTTATAATGGCACTACAATTATTCATATTTCTTGTAAATATGAACAAATAAGCTGCCACTGGTTTGCATGTGACAGCCACCTTTTCTGGGCAAGAAGTTAGTAGCTGGGTAGGATAAGTTGGATAAATCTTTCATTCATTGTGCATGAGCAGAAAAATAGCTGGTGAATATCAATATGGTGAAAAGAATGCTAGGCCAGGTGGTCAGTTTATCTCTGAGATTGTTGCCTGAATATTACCAGAAAGGCCATAAAAATGTTAGTCACTCCTGTGAGAGAGATGAAAAATAAAATTTAGAAATGGACTGTATTATATTGGTAGGAAATCACAATACATCCACTCTTAGACTATTAAATTATTGCACCTCAAGGAAGAACACATTAAGCAGGAGGGAAGTTTCCAGTATAAGTGATGAAAGCAACCGTGAGGCTTTCATAGAAGGATAAAGAAATTTGACTCTGCAGTGGAGTGATGAAGACTGAGATGGACTGTGATTAAATTGTATTAAATTAGGAAAAACATGAAGAATAATCTGGAAAATTAGGACTAGCTTGGAAGATGAATATTGTTTGACAGGTGTGTAATGAGTAGTTTGTTTATGAAACTTAATAGCACAGAAAGTGTTTAAAGCTCAAGAACAGACCAGACCCAATTTAAAGGTTACAAAGCCAGAGACTTTTTTCCAGCCCTGGTTCATTTCAGGTCAACAAACCATTTAATGATACTTGAATCTAATGGTTTTTGAAACTCCTTATTCTGTTCATTCATTCACTCAATAAATATTTATTGAATACATAGTGAGTGCTCTTTGATCCTCCCAGCAGTGATTTGTTGAGCATCTGCCACACTCAAGGGACTGGTAGACTCTGTGGGGGGTGTACAGATGACTTAATCCAGTTGTATGTTTTTGTATGGAGAGTACAGAGCAGCTTTGCGAAGAGAAACAGAATTATGCAAACTCAAAGTGCCATAGAGAAGTATAAACCTAAATGTTTCTCTTGAGGCCCTGAGATAAATTACTAGTACTTAGTTTTGTTTGTTTTTTAAATATATTGAGATATTCTTTTCATTTTTAAAGGCCCTAATCTGCCTTGTTAACAGAAGCATTGTAATCCAGTGGCCAGACCCCTTCTAGATCCTAGATCCAGATTCGAATTTTAGCTCTCTTATTAATTGTTTGGCCTCTGGAAAGCTGTTTAAGCCTCAGTTTATTCATTTGTTAAAGTAAGATAATAGTAATATCTACTTCGTAGAGTCCTAAAAATGCTTAGAATGGTAGCTGACACATAGTGTTCTCAACATTTTAGCTATAACAGTAGTACCATTTTGTTTTGACAGTTTAATCTAGAGTTTTAGTTTGTAAAGTATTGAAATCAGTACCATTTTATTATGAGTAGAAAATATCTCAAATCTTTTTTTAGGTAACGCAGGTAAAAATACATCAATAAAGAAAATCATTATAATGCATTAACCTTTGTGTTTGTGTAATGACTATCAGTAGATAGAAATATCTTTTATTTAAGATAACTCAAAGAGGCGATGTTTTACAGCATTAAACTTTTTAGTTCAGGGTCTAAAATATTTCTGTCCAGGTTGTCATTCTAATGTTAGTAATAGTTTGCCTCTTTTAGAATCATTCTTAGAATATAATAGTAAACCAGACTCTGCGGCAGGGCTTGGGAAAGGTTTTCTATAAAGGGTCAAATAATAAATCTTAGGCTTTGCTGGTCATGCCTTCTCTGTTGTAGCTACTCAACTCTGCCACTGTATTGAGAAAGCAGCCATAGTCAATATGTAAATGAATGAGTGGGGCTATGTTCCAATAAAACTTTATTTATAGGCACTGAAATTTTAAGTTCATATAATTTTCATGTGTCCTGAAATATGATTTTTTTCCAATTATTTCAAAATGTAAAAACCATTCTTAGCTGTCAGGATTTATAATAATGGGCAGTAGGCTGGATTTGACATGGAGGCCATATTCTGCCAACTCCTGCTCTAGAGTCTTGGCTCTGCAACTTCCTGGCTAGGTGATCTTGTGCTAGTTATATTATTAAGCCTTTAATTCCATCTTTTAAATAGGGATAATACTTAATAGTACTTACTTTATATATAGAGTTGTTAGAAATAAATGAGATAATCCATGTGAAGTGCTTAGCACCATCCCCACACAAAGTAAGTGTTTAATAAATGCTACAAATTATTATCATCTAGTTGAACCCCCCTCATTTTACAGTGAGGCTCTTGGAACCCTGAAAGGATAACTGTTAGTCCTAAAGTCTGTTTGTGGCTTGTCAATAGCATTAAACTTACAGCTCTTGACTTCAGCTTCTCTTTCTACCCAACTGTGCTGCTTCCATAGAGGATTGTTATACCATTTAATTCAATTAATATACTGCTTGATAAAACTATTCTGTGGGATATAGTAGTGGTAGATGCATGACATTATGCATTTGCCAAACTCATAGGGCTTTATAGCACAAAGAGTAAATTTTAATGTGTCCAAATTAAGCAACAATCATTTAGGAGGTTGAGAGATTCCAGGAAGGAATGCAGATTGTGACAAGATAATCTAATGATATTACAAATGTATGAAACAACCTTACTAAAAATGGGGAGGAAAGGAGTGCTAACCTAAGTAACCTTGGAAATAAGTGGAATCTAAGACAAGGAACTGCACATGATCCCTGCAGTCTAATTGATAAAATTGTGTTCTGTGGGATTATCACTTAATTCTTTTTTTTTTTTTAGAACTTTTATTGAGATACAGTTAACAGACAATAAACAGCATATATTTAGAGTGTACAATTTGGTATCCCAATCTCCCAATTCATTCCCCCCCAACTCTCCCCGCTTTCCCCACTTGGTGTCCATGTGTTTGTTCTCTACACCTGTGTCTCTATTTCTGCCTTGCATTTCCTCTTCCATGGTTGTTAGCATTTGCCTTATGTATTGAGGTGCTCCTATATTGGGTGCACATATATTTATAATTATCTCCTCTTCTTGGATTGATCCCTTGATCTTTATGTAATATCCTTTCTTGTCTCTTGTAACATTTTTTATTTTAAAGTCTATTTTGTCTGATATGAATATTGCTACTCCAGCTTTCTTTTGATTTTCATTTGCATGGAATATCTTTTTCCGTCCCCTCACTTTCCGTCTGTATGTGTGCCTAGGTCTGAAGTGGGTCTCTTGTAGACAGCATATATATGGGTCTTGTTTTTGTATCCATTCAGCCAGTCCTTGTCTTCTGGTTGGTGCATTTAATCCATTTACATTCAAGGTAATTATCGATATGTATGTTCCTATTACCATTTTCTTAATTGTTTTGTTTTTGTTTTTGTAGGTCCTTCTCTTCTCTTATGTTTCCCGCTTAGAGAAGGGCTGGTTTGGTGGTGCTGAATTCTCTTAGCTGTTGCTTGTCTGTAAAGCTTTTGATTTCTCCGTCGAATCTGGATGAGATCCTTGCTGGGTAGAGGATTCTTGGTTGTAGGTTCTTCCCTTTCATCACTGGAAATATATCATGCCACTCCCTTCTGGCTTGCAGAGTTTCTGCTGAGAAATCAGCTGTTAACCTGATGGGAGTTCCCTTGTGTGTTATTTGTCGTTTTTCCCTTGTTGCTTTTAATAACATTTCTCTGTCTTTCATTTTTGTCAGCTTGACTACTATATGTCTTGGTGTGTTTCTCCTTGGATTTATCCTGCCTGGGACTCTCTGTGCTTCCTGGACTTGGGTAGCTATTTCCTTTCCCATGTTAGGGAAGTGTTCAACTATAATCTCTTCCAATATTTTCTCGGGTCCTTTCTCTCTCTCTTCTCCTTCTGGGACCCCTATAATGCGAATGTTGGTGCGTTTAACGTTGTCCCAGAGGTCTCTTAGGCTGTCTTCAGTTCTTTTCATTCTTTTTTCTTTATTCTTTTCTGCATCAGTGATGATCATCATTCTGTCTTCCAGGTCACTTATTCGCCCTTCTGCCTCCGTTAATCTGCTATTGGTTCCTTCTAGTGTATTTTTCATTTCAGTTATTGTGGTGCATATCTCTGTCTGTTTGCTCTTTAATTCTTCTAGGTCTTTGGTAAACTTTTTGATCTTTGCATCCAGTCTTCTTTCAAAGTCCTGGATCATCTTCACTATCATTATTCTGAATTCTTTTTCTGTAAGGGTGCCTATCTCCTCTTCATTTAGTTGTTTTTCTGGGGCTTTATCCTGTCCCTTCATCTGGTACAAAGTCCTCTGCTTTTTCATTTTCTCTATCTTTCTGTGGCTGTGGTTTTCAGTTCTGCCTCACTTCTTGTACTGAAATACATATATATTGCAATTGAACAATTAAGTAAATGGATAGATGTGGACAGGCTTCTTGCTGTTAAGAGTGAGAATTTACAGATAAGCAAGGGGAGGAGGCTAGAATGATCCTTGCGATGATAGATTAAAGTTGGAGACATCAGTATGAACCTGTGATTAGCTTAATACAGATACAGATGGTTGCGTATTGAAACATTTATAGACATGTACATACATTGGTTTATAACACACAGGTATTTTTCTGTGCCCTGTCAGCTGAGAGGGTTAAAAGAAATCCAGGAGCATACCTAGTACCCAAGTCCTATTTTCTAATGCTATTATCCAGTAAAAGAAACTAGAGCTCCTTGGAGAAATAACTAATTCTAGGTTTGGGGGAAGGAAATATACAAGATGAGCCAGGTGCATCTTGTTGTGCCAAAAGGTAAGGAAGTGCTCCAGCTACCACCACCACCATGACTCTACGTTGATGAGGATATGTCAAAGGCGCACAGGGGCCAACTGAAAGAGCTCCCAATGGCCAAAACTGGAACCATTTGAGCAGCAAAATAAACAAAACAGCATCGGATTATAACCCCTAACATAAAACCAATATTTATGAATCTGTATTGGTCTAAATGAAAGATTAAATGAATATACTGCTTGGAATACTTCATCAACATGGCTTTATGCCCTAGGAGCCTCTGGCTTATTGGAGGTCCTTCAGACAATATTGGAGTAGTTAAGTATGTGGGCCTTTGGAGTCAGACTTCTTGGATTCCAGTCCTGGCTCTGTCACTTTTGGCTCTGTGACCTTGGAGGGGAGAACCTTAAGCTTAACTTTCTTTGTCTGTAAAATAGGGATTATAGTAGTATGTGTCATAAAAGGATTAAATATGTGAATGTATATGTGAAGTGCATATGCAGATAAAATGTCCTTGCACATGGCTCTCAATAGAATGTGTGTACATAGTCTCCTTATTACAGTTGCATTTGATACAGCAAAATCAAAAATTTGGATTCCCAGTTGGAATTCTTTGTGATGAAGTCCCTCCACCCCTAAGCTTCTTGAGTAGTGGAAAAAGTGTTCATTGAACACCTAGTTTAATGTAAACATATCTGCTTTGTTCAAATTAACTGTATGTTATATAGTGAAGACACAGAGAAATTATATTTGGTGTTAATAAAATCATCACGTCTAAGTGACTGAAATATTTGACAGTTGAAAAGCAAGATCTATTTAGTATACAGTTCAACTCATGCTTATTTACAGATGGTTTGTCCCCAGGATGAATTGCCTGAACTTTGATTTCTCAGACTTCCTTTGGAGAACACGGTTTTACACAACTTCTCTGTTACCACCCACAGTAGTTAGTATGTTCACTCCCGAAATGAAAACTTAATTTTAGTATAGGAAAACTAAATAGAAAAGTGAATTTTGTAACATTGGCTGTTTATGAATGTCTCTTACCTTTTATTCTCAGTAATAAACTCTCACCATCACTTTTGTAATAATGTACAGTTAACTATATGGAACTGATAACTAAATGATCTCTTTGTATGAGTCTCTGTTTTCCACAGATATCTATCAGGTAACCTAATGTTAACTTCCCTTTGCTGAGGAATGAACTGAGTTGCTCAAGATTTGGGGGCTGTGGATTCAGTCCTTTAATTTTTCTTTTACAGGAGCATATTTTTCTCAGCTATCTTATTCCCTGAAAAAGGTACATGTTTTCATAGATTTAGCTGTGAAAGTTGTGGAAGTCACTGATTCTTCAGTAACAGGGATCTTTAGCAATGTTTTCAAATTTTTAATTTGTTAAATTGTTATTAATTCAGATTGGATGCTTTTTATCAGAAGACTTATGAAATACACTAGGGACCTCTAACATAAGCTAATTTAAAACAAGTTTTTTAAGAAAAATTACCATGTGAAAGGTCCACTGGCTACCTCAGGAAACATTTTCTCCTTTTTAGATTTTTTGGTTTAATAATATTTAGACCCTAAATCTTAATTAATGGGGATTAAACCTGTTTGACCAAATGCTGTGTCTGTGGTGTATACTACAGAACTCCCTGGAGGCAGTTGTGCTAGTAAGCTATTTCTTTTATTATTCTGATAAAATGTAATTTGTTCCCCGTCTTGGTGAAGATACTCTTCCAGGAAGTTGAAATGGTTCTTTCCTAGAAGAAAGCAAATACATTGTAATTGATTTTTTGTTGTTGTCATTCTTGGAAACATACTTCATTTTGATACGTATTCTGATTTCACTGAGGAAGAAAAGTAGGGAAGGGAAAATGTGGATAAGCACTTTTTTCTTTCTCACCATATACCTATGAGGTAAGCCAAAATATTTCTCTTTGCCATTTTAGAACTCCCTGAAGGGCCATCCTTTTTTAGCTAGGAGTTCTTCATTCCATTTAAAATGCAGGTGTAGGGAGTTCCCTGGCGGTCCAGTGGTTAGGACTCTGCTTTCACTGCCATGGCTGGGAGTTCAGTCCCCATTGGGGAACCCAGAGCCCACAAGCCATGCAGTGTGGCCAAAAAAAAAAAAAAAAGCAAAGCAGGTGTGATTTTTGTCTCTGAAAACTTTGTGCTTTGGGGAAACTCTGGGCTTATTACATTGTTCCTATGCTCTTACAGTAAGGAACTGTTCCATTGGTTGAGCAGGTGGTTTCTGGGCTCCAAGTAGAGGACTCTGTCAGCCTATGCTCTTTGAGGGCAAGGTTTTTCCCTCCTTCTCTTTAGTTCAGTTCTGGTACATAGTAGCTTCTTTAGCTTCTTGGTGAATATTCGATGGTTTGAATGGGAAGTTTAGGTTCAACTAGAATACTTAACTTGCCAGGTGTGGGGTGACCAAAAATTTATTGTTCAAATGTGGATATTTTTGGAAGTGAGGAGAAAGACTATTAGTAATTATGTTTCAAACAACAGGCATAAACTTGAACTGTCATGGGCAAACCAACTAGGAGGTAGGGTCACCCTAGTCTTTTTGTTGTTTTGTCATAGCAGAGTCTATGGTAAAGAATTGGGTGGTGAAAAATTGGAGCTTTTGAGTCACTGATAATAAATCCAAGTTCTAATTCTGGCTTGGACAAGTTATTTAACCTGACTAAAATGAGAATACAGCTTAAATTACTGTGAGGATTAAATGAGCTAGTATTATTAAAGAACTTAGGACAGAAAAGCCCCTCACACTAGTGTGCTCTTATTCAGTGTTGGGTCCCTTGTCCTCTCCTCTCATCATGCCATAATGAGAGTTTTTACTTTCAACTGAGACCGGCTTTGAAAGCTTTTTTTATGGTTAAGATTATGTGAAACATTTCAGTGAATGCAGAAATGTTTTTTGGCTGAGCCATTGAGCTTATTTTTTGTTGAAGTTGTATAATTATGGTGGGCAGGAAATAAATGCCTGTAGAACCTAATTACTCTTACTCTTTCTCAAAACATTCATGGAAAACTTTTTTCCCTGATTATTTTTTGTAGAATTGCTGAAAGATATTTTAATAGTTTATAAAATATAAACTACATATAATATTTAATAACAGTGGAAAGAAGTCCTTGGTAACCTTTATTTCATCTAAATGGAATGATACAAATAAGTTTTATTGGTTAGGAAAAAATTATTTAAATGAGAATTTTATAAAGTTTCTTGTCAGTATTTATACTGTACAGAATTATGTATTTTCTTTTGGAATTTGAATTATTTTTCCCCCCGTATTTTTTATATTTTGCTAATCCCATTTTAATTACTTATGATTTTTTTTTAGTTTTTATTTTTATTTATTTATTTTTGGCTGCATTGGGTCTTCATTGCTGCACAAGGGCTTTCTCTAATTGCAGCGAGTGGGGGCTACTCTTCGTTGTAGTGCACAGGCTTCTCATTGCTGTGGCTTCTCGTTGTGGAGCGTGGGCTCTAGGTGCATGGGCTTCAGTAGTTGTGCCTTGTGGGCTCAGTAGTTGTGGCTCATGAGCTGTAGAACTCAGGCTCAGTAGTTGTGGTGCACAGGCTTAGTTGCTCCGTGGCATGTGGAATCTTCCCGGACCGGTGATTGAACTTGTGTCCCCTGCACTGGCAGGTGGATTCTTAACCACTGTGCTACCAGGGAAGCCCCTACTTGTGATTTTTAAAGAAGGAAACTAAAGAAAAGCAATTTTTGTTGTACTTTGAGCATCAGTACAAGGATCCACATTGTGAACCAAAGGGAAGTATTCTGGTACTAAAATTTCCAACTACTTCTGGTATTGCATATGATTCCTTAGTAAACAACAGATAATAAGGCAGTGCAGAAAGATCTAAGGTAAAGAACAGTCACAATAACAGATTCAACGAAGAGAATTAAGAGAAATGGGGATAATTTAGTTTGCCGTTTAAATATGCAGTAAGTTAAATATACTGTAAAATATTGGAGAATTAGGGAAGATACTCTTGCTTATTTTAACAGTAAGGGATGCTGGTTAAGCACAGCATATGTTATGGGAGCTTTCAGTATCTCTGTTACCTGATACTGTAGAAATACAAAAAATACTTTTAAGGGCCATGGCTAGAAATCGAATCCTAATCTGAGCTGCCAAATGGAAAGTGTAATCAGGATCTTCTGGAGTAATTCTGGGTGGCTTTGGAACCCATCAGACTTCCATGAAAATCCTGGCAAGGTTATGATGTTTGTGTTAAAGGGAGTTTGCACTTTCATTTGATGTGGAGATGGCAAAGAGGGCCACTACCCCGATTACATATAATTTATAGTAATGCCCTCTCTCTACAGATTGATTGTTTTTTAATACCCTTGCAAACTGATAAAGAATGAAACCAAGTGAAGAATGATTAACAATGTTTTTTAATGTAGAAGTTTTTAATTTTGATGAAGTTAATTTATATTTTCTTTTATGGTTAGAGCTTTCTGGGTCCTAGCTAGTAAGTTTTTACCTACTCTAAGGTCACAAAGATATGTGTTCTTATGTTTTCTTTTAGAAGCTTTATCATTTTAACTTTTTATTTAAGTCTGATTCATCTCTCACTTTACTTTTGTGTATGGTATGAGGTGTAGGGGTTTGAGGTTCAATCTCTCCCCGCCCCCGCATATAGCTCTCCAGTTGTTCCAGCACCATTTGTCAGAAAAACTTTCTTTTCCCTGTTGAATTGTTTTAGTGCCTTTGTCAAGAACAGTGTGACTGTGTAAGTGTGGGTCTCTTTCTGGACTCTATTCTGTACCATTGATTTGTCTGTCCTTATGCCAGTGCAGTACCATGTTGATTACTGAAACTTTTAGTAACTTTTGGACTATTCTCGATCTCTTGTATTTCCATATACATTTTAGATTGAGCTTATCAGTTTCTTCAAAAACCTTTCTGGAATTTGATTGAGAAATCTATAGATGAATTAAGGGAGCATGTACATGAAGGATGTAATAGTAATATGTATATCTGACAAAAAAAATTGTATCTATGATATATCAAGGACTTCTATAACTCAGTAATAAAAAGATGAAACATTTCTCAAATGTGGTAAAAAAGCTAACATATTTCACAGAGGAATTTATACAAACAGCCATTTAAATGTGTGAAAAAGTGTTCAACTTCATCAGTCATCAGGGATGTACAAATTAAAACCACAGTGAGATATCATTATAATACCAATTGCTGACAAAGATGGGAAGCAACTAGAGCTCTTATTCATTGTTGGTGAGAGTATAAAATAGTAGAACTACTTTGGAAAGTTGGTGGTTTCTTATAAGTGTAAACATATACTTACCTATGACCTAGCAGTTCCATTCCTAGGAATTTACCCAAAGAGAAATGGAAACCCAAATATCCATTAACAGGTGAGTAGATAAACAAATTGTGTTTGTATTCATTCTCGTAATGGAACCTGATTCAGCAACAAAAAGGAGTGAACTATATGTAGTAATGTGAATAAATCTCAAAAACATACTAAAAAAAAAAGAATTTAGACATAAAAGTATACATGTAGTATGATTCCCTTTATATAATAAATTTCTGGTCTTACAGTAGCTATAGGTGTGGACTCAGGAGTCAGATTGTCTGGATTCAAATCCTCATTCCTATTAAGTGGTATGACCTTGAGCAAGTTACTTAACATGTAAAGCCTCTGGTTCCTTATCTGTAAGTGGGATAATAATAGTAACAATCTTTTTAAACAGAAAATTGTCAGGTGGATTCTGTATGCTGGAGGTATTGTACTACTGTTAGAATTTTGTAAGAACCCTCTATATGAGATTTAAATTTGTAAAGTGTTGCATATATTTTTCATAATTTATCATTCACCGTTTTAACTATTTTTTCTGTGCAGAAATGACACATTTTAATGTTTTTTGAGATATAAATTGATAAAATTCACCATTTAAAATATATATGGTTTAATATATTCATTGGTTTTAATATATTCACATAGCTTCAACAGTTATCTCAGAATGAGTTTAGAACATTTTCATCAGCCCCCAAAGAAACCCCTGCTTATTAGCAGTCACACCCCATTCCCCACTTACCCCTGTCCCAACCGGCTGTCCTATACAACCGCTGATCATTTTTTTTGTTTCTATGGAGCTGCCTTTCTGGTTAGGTCATAAATGTAATCATACAATATGAGGCCTTTGTTGACTGGCTTGTTTACTTAGCATAATGTTTTCAAGGTTCATCTATGTTATAGCATCTGTTAGTATTCCATCTCTTTCTACTGCCAAATAATATTCCGTTGTATGGATATACCACATTTTATTTATCCATTCATCAGTTCATGGACATTTGTGTTGTTTCCACCTTTTGGTTATTGTGAATATTACTGTGAAGATTCATGTCTAAGTTTTTTTGTGAACCTATGTTTTCATTTCTCTTGGGTACACCTAGAAGTGGATTTGCTGGGTCAAAGGTTAAACATATGTTTAACCTTTTGAGAAACTGTCAGACTTTTCCCACATGGCTGCACCATTTTACATTCCCACTAGCAGTGTAGGAGGGTTCCAGTTTCTCTACATCCTTGTCAACACTTGTTACTATCTGTCTTTTCAGTTATAATCATCCTAGTGGGTTTTGTTGTAGTTTTGATTTTTATTTCCCTGATGGCTAATGATGTTAAAGCATCTTTTCATGTGCTTGTTAGCCATTGAAATAACCCCTTGGGGAAAATATCTATTCACATCCTTTGTCCATTTTTAAGTAATTAATTAAAAAAATTTTTTTTAGGGACTTCCCTGGTGGTACAGTGCTTAAGAATGCACCTGCCAGTGCAAGGGACATGGGTTCGATCCCTGGTCCGGGAAATCCCACATGCTGCGGAGCAACTAAGCCCATCTGCCACAACTACTGACCCTGTGCTCTAGAGCCTGTGAGCCACAACTGTTGAGCCACGTGTGCCACAGCTACTGAAGCCCAGGTGCCTAGAGCCCGTGCTTTACAGCAAGGGAAGCCACAGAGATAAGAAGCCCTGAGCACTGCAATGAAGAATAGCCTGTGCTTGCCGCAACTAGAGAAAGCCATCATGCAGCAATGAAGACCCAACACAGCCAATAAATAAATAATAAATAAATAAATAAATTTATTTAAAAAAATTTTTTTTAGCTGCATCATGTGGGATCTTAGTTTCCCGACCAGGGATTGAACCTGATTTCCTTGTGGTGGAAGTGTGGGGTCTTAACCACCAGACTGCCAGGGAAGTCCCCTTTGCCTATTTTTAAATTGAGTTACTTGTCTTTTTGTTATTGTGTTTTTAGAGCTGTAAAAATATATTCTGGATATCAGTCCCTTATCAGATATGTGATTTGCAGATATTTTCTCCTATTTGTGAGTTTTCAGTTTCTTGATAGTATCATTTACAGCACTAAAGATATTACGTCTAGTTCATTGGTTTTTCCTTTTGTTGCTTTTGCTATTGGTATATTATTTAAGAAACCGTTACCTCATCCAAGATCATGAAGATTTACCCTTATTTTTCTTCTAAAAGTTTTATAGTTTTAGCTCTTAAATTTAGGTCTGTGATCTCTTTTGAGTTAATTTTTGTGTGTAGTATAAGGAAGAGTTCCAGCTTTATTCTTTTACGTTACTGTACAGTTGTCATGGCACCATTTGTTGAAAAGGCTGTTCTTTTCCAGTTGGATTATCTTGACACCCTTGTTGGACATCAGTTGACTCTAAATGTAAGGGTTTTTTTTTTTTTTGGACTCTCAATTGTTCCATTGATCCATATTTCTAGCCTTAATGTCAGCACCACACATCTTAATAACTACTTTAGTTGTGTAGTAAGTTTTGAAATCTGAAGTATGAATCCTCCAACTTTGTCATTTTCAAGATTGTTTTGGCTGTCCTAGGTCCCTTGCATTTCCATGTGAATTTAATTTAATTTAATTTAATTTGACTTTATTTTTGTTTATTTTTTTGGCTATGCCATGGCTTGCAGGATCTTAGTTTCCTGCCTAGGGATCGAACCTAGGCCATGGCAGTGAAAGTGCCTAACCACTGGACCGCCAGGGAATTCCCAGAATTTTAGAATTGGTTTGTCTTTTTCTACAAAAAAGGCAGCTTGGATTTTGACAGGAATTACATTTAATCTGTATATTGTTGACATGTTAAAAATGTTAAATCATTTGATCCATGGGCCATGGGATGTCTTCATTTAATTGTTTAATTTCTTTCAATAATGTCTTGCAGATCTTTGGTTAAGTATTTTGTTCTTTTTGATGATATCGTAAATGGAATTATTCTCTTAATTTCATTTTCAGATTGTTCATTACTAGTATATAGAAATATAATTGATTTTTGTGTATTGATCTTGTATCCTACAAGATTACTGAGCTTATTTATTAGTTCTAATCATTTTTTTTAGTGCATTCCTTAGGATTATCTATGTACAAGATCATGTCATCTACAAATAGAGATAGTTTTACTACTTTCTTTCTAATCTGGGTGCCTGCCCTCCCTTTCTCCCTCCCTCCCTCCCTCCCTCCCTTCCTTCCTTCCTTCCTTTTCCTAATTGCCCTAGCTAGAATTTTCAGTACAGTTTTGAGTAGAGGTTGTGAAAGCAGACAGCCATATCTTGTTCCCGATCTTAAGGGGGTTAGCATTCTGTCTTTCACTATTAGGTATGCTGTTAGCTGTGAATTTTTCCTAAGTGTCCTTCATCAGGTTGAGAGAGTTTCCTTTTTTTTCTTCTTTTTTTAAAAATTTTATTTTTTGGCTGCACTGTGTGGCATGTGAGATGTTAGTTCACCATCCAGGGATTGAACCTGTGCCTCCTGCAGTGAAAGTGCAGAGTCTTAACCATTGGATTGGCAGGAAAATCCCGTGGGAGTTCCCTTCTGTTCCTAGTCTGTTGAGTGTTTTTATTTTGAAATGATGTTGGATTTTGTCAAATCATTTTTCTGTTTCTGTTGAGATGATCAAGTGGGTTTTATGCCTTAGTGTGGTATAGCACATTGATTGACTTGCAGATAGTACACCAACCTTGCATTCCTAGGATAAATTCTACTTTATTGATGGTGTATTATTCCTTTTATATGCTGCTGGATTCAGCATATAATACAGTTGACCCTTGAATAACATGGGTTTGAACTACATAGGGCCACTTATATGTGGACTGTTTTTCAATAACTGTTTACTGCACCATCTTTGGTTAGTTGAATCCATGGATGCAGAACTGTGGATATGGAACCTGAGATGCAGAACCGTGCATATGGAGGGCTGACTGTAAAGTTATATGCGAATTTTCAACTGCACCCCAAACCCCCATGTTGTTCAAGGGTCAGCAGTATTTTGTTGAGGATTTTTTAAAAAATTATTATTATTATTTTATAAATTTATTGGCTGTGTTGGGTCTTTGCTGTTGCACGTGGGCTTTCTGTAGTTGCAGTGCGTGGGGGCTACTCTTCGTTGTGGTGCACGGGCTCCTCATTACTGTGGCTTCTCTTGTTGCGGAGCATGAGCTCTAAGTGCGCCAGCTTCAGTAGTTGCAGCACATGGGCTCAATAGCTGTGGCGTACGGGCTTAGTTGCTCCGCGGCACATGGAATCTTCCTGGAGCAGGGCTCGAACCTGGGTCCCCTGCATTGGCAGGCAGATTCTTAACCACTGCTCCACCTAGGAAGTCCTTGTTGAGGATTTTTATCCCTTGGTATCCATGGGGAATTGCTTCCAGGACCCCTTGCAGGGGAAGCTTAAGTCCTTTATATAAAATGGTATAGCCAGTCCTCCATATCTTTAGGCTCTGCATCTGTGGGTATGGAGGGCTGACTGTAGTTTTCTCATGATGTCTTTGCCTGGTTTTGAAATGAAGGTAATGCTCATGTCATAGAATTTTCCTTTCTGTTATTTGGAAGAGTTTGTGAAGGATTGGTGCTAGTTCTAATTTAAATGTTTGGTAAAATTACCAGTCGAGCCATTTGGCAAGGGCTTTGCTTTGTGGGGAGTTGCAAGCATTAAATTTTAGATGATCGTATTCATCACTCTTTGTTTTCTGTCCATTTGGTCATGCAGAAGGGTCCATATCGTACTTCACCTGCTGTTTCCTCATTCAGAGTTGCAGTATTTGTAGGTAATGCAAACTCCTCACTTAACATTTAACATAGTCTGACACTTATAAGTAATAGTTTTTTCCTGAACTCCCGTGGCACTTTATCTGTACTTCTCTTAAGTGCCTTCCCATGTGTGCTTTTTATTGTGATTATTTATGTTTGAGCCTTGACTCCTCTATTAGACTAAATTCTCTGAAGGAAATATCTCTTCCTATACTACACTTAGAGTTCAGTAACAAGAGTGAAATGTTACTTTAATATTCATGTGAAAATAGCATCTCCATTATTTTTTGGTCTTATTTCTGTCTTTTAAAATATTATGGAATTTGTTGGGACCTCCCTGGTGGTGCAGTGGTTAAGAATCTGCCTGCCAGTGCAGGGGACATGGATTCCACCCCTGGTCAGAGAAGATCCCACGTGCTTCGAAGCAGCTAAGCCTGTGCACCACAACTACTGAGCATGTGCTCTAGAGCCCGAGAGCCACAAGTATGGATCCCACGTGCAGCAACTGCTGAAGCCCGTGCATCTAGAGCCTGTGCTCCACAACAAGAGAAGCCACCTAAATGAGCAGCCCGCGCATCGCAACAAAGAGTAGCCACCACTTGTCTCAACTAGAGAAAGCCTGTGCTCAGCAATGAAGACCCAACTCAGCCAATAAATAAATAAAATTAATGTTAAAAAAATATTATGGAGTTTATTTATTTGGCCTGATCGTGCAATTTGTGCTATAGCTCTGCAAATTATCCGTGTAGCCTGTGGCTCTGTTTCAGTAAATCACCTTCAATCGTAATAGGTTTGGGTTACAGATTGCCTGAGTTATGGGGAAGCACAGGTGGGAAATCCAGTTATTTTGTTACTTTAATATTTGGCCTTTTGTATGAGCTATAGCCTGTAACCTTCTACAGACTGTTTTTATTCCTTTAAATCCTTTAAAGCTGTAATTTTTCTCACAAGAGCTGTACCTTTATTCAGCCTTTTCCGTTCTGGTATTGATAAATTTAGGAATTCTTAAAGGCAGTTATGATTAAACTCTCTTTAAATATCTGACTAAATAAGTGATTCTCAATTTGGTCTTCTCTGAGATATTTCGATGAGTATTCTTCCATAGAATGGTCAAATAAGTTGGGAATTCCTCTTGGAGAGAGACTAAGAGCACATTAGCATATGGAAGACTAAAGAATCTTGTCTGACTTTAATGTGTAAAGTGACTTTAATAATTTTAATGTTTAGTTTTTAATATTCATGGTCATTTGTTAATATCTTGAGCTAGTACTCAGAGAAGCAAACTTTGGGAAATGCTTCTCTAAGTGATTGGTATGAAACCAATTTGGGGCAGCATTTATAAAGAGAAATCAGAAGTGAAAGTAGAGTTAAGTTTGGAAAGTCTAAATGTGTAGGTCAGGGGCTTCCTAGGTGGCGCAGTGGTTAAGAAGCCGCCTGCCAATGCAGAGGTCACAGGTTCGATCCCAGCTCCAGGAAGATCCCACATGCCGCGGAGCAACTAAGCCCGTGTGCCAAAAAAAAAAAAAAAAAAAAAAAAAAAAAAAAAAAAATTAAATGTGTAGGTCTTAGGACAAATACTCAATGGCCATAATTGTAATTATAGTATTTGATGAAGTGGACATGATATATCATGTTCTTACCATTGCTGTTAGGGAAAAAAAAGATTAAAACACCTCCTTCCCTTAAAAAAATTTAAAATCCAAACTAAAAACTGTTTCTTAGACTAGGCTACCATTTGAATAGTGCCTCTTAGCTCACCTCTATTCAGACATAAGATGGCTCTCCCCCCAAGTAGATATCTTTGTTAGGCTTTTCATTAGGAGGAAGATGGAAATTCTGCCCTTAGCTAAGAATTGCCAGGTGGTGCAGGTGTCCTTCAGGTTCTTGTCTAGAAGTAACACCTTGGTCTCTCACCTCCCCATATTTATGTAAGCTTACCTGAGAGAGAAATTTTACGGAGGGTTCCCTGAAAGATATTCAGTTCATGCATTCTCCTGTTCAACACCAACAAGGATGGATAATGAATGATTGAACACATTCTGCTTAAGTTTCTGTTACCTGGCTTTTGTTATCTTTTGATTTATCTTATTTAAACTTTTGTCCCCAAATCAGGTGTCCAGGATGTGAGTAGAGGCCTATGGTCATTGACTACAGATTGTCTTTATACAGAAAGTAACATTAGAACTAGAGTTTTGTAGCCTTGACATTTAAGATTATGCTTTGAAAAGCAAATTAATATGGTCATTTGTAAATATGAGAACCAAATAGATTCATGAGATAGGGACTCTTTGCCCTAATAGTTTAGTACGTTTGTTTAGTAAGAGAGCTAAGGCATGCATGTATACAGTTAATAGACTATAAGATCATGTAAGTGCTGTGCTTTCTGTAAATAACCATATAGATGTTCAAAGAAGAAAATAATCTTAGCTAAGAATAATCTAAAAGTGTTTCCTGGAATAGGGTATCTTATTTTGTCTTTGAAGGATTTCATTTCAGCTTGGTGAGACTTTTCTTACAGAGATGTTATTCAGGATAAGGGCAAAACAGCATCCATAGAGGCATAGCATAGTAATTAGTGCAAAGCAGTCCATTCAGGACCATACATGGACACAGGTAGGTAAGTCTGCTATATGTGAGTATGATTTACAGGCAAACACTTTACCATGGATATCAGGCTTTAGTCAGGGGAGCTGAAGGGTGACCGCAGTCCAGTTGCAAGATAACCAGGATGAAAGAGCCAGAGTTCAGGGTATGGGCCAAGTCAATCAATGGTGAACTGCCCTAACATCATATATTAATAGTTCTTCCATCCTTCGAAATGGCAGTAAGAGCCTGTGGTTAAGATGAATTTTAAAGAATTCTTCCCGTGAAGATTGGGATGGATCTAGCAGGAAGTTAAGAGACATTTTCAGGGTGGTCTTAATTTGTGTAGAGTATAGGGAAGTAGTAAAATATTGAATTGGAAAAGTAACTTGAAGCCAGATGATAAAGGTCTTTGAATTGAAGATGGTTTTTTAAAGACACTACTCTGCCATCTTCATGGTTTGCCGGCTTTCAGAATAAAGTTGTATTCCTTGCCTCAAAAAAAAAAAAAAAAAAGGTCTTTGAATTTCAGGTTGAGGAATTTAGACTTCATTGAATTTTGGAAAGCTGTTGAGGGATAACAACATAATCAGAATGATGTTTTGGGAATACTGATCTGGCAGTAGTGCAAAGATGGATCAGAGTGAGAAGAACCTGGAGGTGGGAAGCCAAATTAGGAAGCAGTAGTCTGGGTGTGTAAATACATATGAATGTACTTAATGCCACTGAATTTTCTACTTACAAATGATTAAAATAGTAAATTTTATGTATATTTTATGACAATAAAAATTTAATCAAACACTTTAAAAATATTCCTTGAATCTCCAGATATCATCATAAGACTTCTTGTGGAGATATGTCAAGAACTTCATGTACCTCCTCCTTTTAGCCTTGTGGAAATGAGTGTGCTATTTCATGGTGGCTGTTTCAGCTATCAGTGATGACATGCTACAAAGGTGATTCTGGGAGAATCAGACTGTAGGATTGATGTGTACTTGGTGTCACAAGGAGGCACATTGTATGTTGTAAGACCATACAAGTAACTCTGATCTTTCCTGGACAGATTGGTTTTGACTTCCTGTTATTGTGCAGTCCAGTTACTGAGGAATTATTTTAAAAAATAGTTCCTTTTGAATCACCCAGTATTTCTTTGTAGTCATACCTACTTACCTCCTTAATTAGGACCATTTTTTTTATCAGCCAAATTAAGTAGAATGTAATATCAGTTATTTTGTAATAAAACCTTAGGAGGGAGACAAGCAGCAATATTTTTTCTTTTTTTCTTTTTTTTTTATTGAACTATAGATGATTTACAGTATTGTGTTTCAGGTGTACAGCAAAGTGGTTCAGTTATACACACAACACACACACAATAAATGCTTGTTGTTCATCTGTTTTAATATGGTGGTGTGCATCTGTTAATCCCATACTCCTCTTATTCCCTTCCCCCCTTTCCCCTTTGCTAACCATAAGTTTGTTTTCTATGTCTTTGAGTCTGTTTCTGTTTTGTAAATAAGTTCATTTGTATTATTTTTTAGATTCCATGTATAAGTTATGTCATACAATATTTGTTTTTCTCTATCTGACTTCACTTAGTATGCTAATCTCTAGGTCCATCTATGTTGCTGCAAATGGCAATATTTCATTCTTTTTCTGTTTGAATAATATTCCATTACTTATATATACACTACATCATCTTTATCCATTCATCTGTTGCTTCCGTGTCTTGATTATTATAAATAGTGCTGCTATGAACATTGGGGTGCATATATCTTTTTTTTAAATAAATTTATTTATTTATTTATTTATTTTATTCGCTGTGTTGGGTCTTTTTTGCCGCACGCAGGCTTTCTTTTTAGTTGTGGTAAGTGGGGGCTACTCTTCGTTGTGGTGCGCGGGCTCCTTGTTGCCGTGGCTCCTCTCATTGCAGAGCACGGGCTCCAGGCGCGTGGACCTCAGCAGTTGCAGCACATGGGCTCAATAGTTGTGGCTCACGAGCTCTAAATGGCAGGCTCCGCAGCTGCGGCACATGGGCTTAGCTGCTCTGCGGCATGTGGGATCCTCCTGGAGCAGGGATCAAACCCATGTTCCCTGCATTGGCAGGCGAATTCTCAACCACTGCACCACCTAGGAAGCCCGCATATATCTTTTTGAATTAGAGTTTTTGTCTTTTCCAGATATATGCCCAAGAGTGGGATTGCTGGATCGTATGGTAACTGTGTTTTTAGCTTTTTTAAGGAACCTCCATATTGTTTTCCACAGCAGCTGCACCAGTTTGCATTCCTACCAACAGTGTAGGCAGGTTCCCTTTTCTCCACACCCTCTCCAGAATTTATTATTTGTAGACTTTTTGATGATGGCCATTCTGACAGGTTATGAGGTGATACCTCATTGTAGTTTTGATTTGCATTTCTCTGATAATTACTGTTGTTGAGCATCTTTTCACGTGCCTGTTGGCCATCTGTATGTCTTCTTTGAAGAAATTTCTATTTAGGTATTGCAAGCAGCAATTTTATATGCTTTAATTTGTATGTGTGTGTATCAAGATGAATTATATGTATTCTCTAAGATAGCTTTGCTTTATTTTTAAAACCAAGTTTCGTTGAAATCTTGTGAAATGGGTACATGTTAGGTCTCATTTTGAAAAGTAGAATTTATTGAAGTCCTTTTCGAAAGTTTTTTTATAAAAACTTTTATAAAAAGTAAAGTATTTTTTTAAACATTCTTTTTTTTAACTGTTACCCGAGACTGATATTTTATATACCATGAAATTCACCTCATTTTTTAAAAATTACTATAAACCAATTGTCTCTCTGTTTTTTAAAAAATATTTATTTATTTTTGGCTGGTTTGGGTCTTAATAGTGGCACGCAGGATCTTTTGTTGTGGCATGCTGTCATCTCTCTAGTTGTGGTGCGTGGGCTTAGTTGTCCCATGGGCATATGGGATCTTAGTTGCCCAATGAGGGATCAAACCCGTGTCCCCGGAATTGGAAGGCAAATTTTTAACCACCAGACCACCAGGGGAGTCCTGAAATTCACCTCATTTAAATGTACAATTCAATGATTTTTGGCAAAATTACAAAATTGTACAACCATCACCACAATGTGGGTTTAGAACATTTCCAACTCCCTTAAAAAAAGATGTCTAGTATCCATTTGTAGTCACTACCCCCTTTACACCCCCAGCAAACCACTGATCTACTATGTGTCTCTATAAATTTCCTTTTCTGGGTATTTCATAGAAATAGAATCTTACAGTATGTGTTCTTTTGTGTCTGACTTCTTCTACTTAACATAAAATTTTGAGGTTTTTTCATGTTATTGCATGTACCAATTGTTCATTCCTTTCTATTGCTGAATAGTATTCCATTTCCCAGACATACCACATTTTGTTTATCCATTCACCATTTGATGGACATTTAGATTATTTCACTTTTTGGCTGTTATGAATAATACTGCTGTGAACATTCACATAAAAAAAAAGTGTTTTTTTTTGTTTTTTATTGAAGTATAATTTGGACGTGTTTTTATTTCTCTTGAATAGATAACTAGGAGAGGAAGTGCTAGGTCATATGGTAACTCAGTATTCAAATTTTCAAGCGACTGCCAAACTTTTCTGTAGTGCCTGTAATATTTTACATTTTCACCAGTGATGTGTGAGAGTTTCAATTCCACATCTTCCCCAACAGTTATTATATTTTTACTGTAGCCGTTCTGGTAGGTATAAAGTGGTATCCCTCTGTAATTTTAATTTGCAATTTTTGATGTTGAGCATCTTCATGTGCCTGTTAGCCATTTGTATATCTTCTTTGGTAAAATGTCTGTTCAGAGTCTTTTGTCCATTTTTCAGTTGCGTTATCTTCTTATTGAGTTGTAAGTGCTTTATAAAGACATATCTAAAATCACGAGGATTTTTTTCTTGTAGAAGTTTTATAGTTTGGGGTTTTACATCTGAGTCTCTGATCCATTTTGAATTAATTTTTGTGCATGATATGAGGTAATGGTTTAAATTCGTTTAAATTCAGCTTTTTATACGTGTTATATATTCAGCTGTCCAGCACAATTTGTTGAAAAGATTTTCCTTTCCCCAACTGAAATTGCCTTTCCCCCATTGAAATTGCCCCATTGAAATTTTCATTGAAAATTAATTGACCATAAATGTAAAGGTTTATTTCTGGGTTTTTCAGGTCTGTCTCATTGGTCTATGTGGTTATCCTCATGCCAGTACTACACTGTCCTGATGACTGTAGCTTTATAATATATTTAAAATCAGGAAGTATAAGTGAGTCAGCCCTGTTTTTTTTTCAAAATTAGTATTTTTTTTTTAAAGTTTCAGTTACAGATTTTTTCCAAAGGGCACTTTTTTTTAAGCTTTATTATTTTTAAAAATATTTATTTATTTATTTGGTTTACTGGGTCTTAGTTGAGGCTCACAGGCATTTTAGTTGTGGCTTGCGGGCTTCTTAGTTGTGGCTCACCGCCTCCTTAGTTGCACAGGCAGGCTCCTTAGTTGCGGCTCCAGGGCTCCTTAGTTGCTGCTTGCCAGCTCCTTAGTTGTGTCATGCGAATTCTTAGTTGCGGCATGCATGTGGGATCTAGTTCAATCCAAGGATTGAACCCAGCCCCCCTGCATTGGGGGTGCAGAGTCTTATCCACTGCTCCACCAGGGAAGTCCTTCAAAATTATTTTGACTATTCTGGTTCCTTTGTGTTTGCATATAAATTTAATAATCAGCTTGTCAATTTCTGGGGGGCTGCGGGGGATGGAGCGGGCACTGGGGGAGGAAAAGCCTGTTGGGATTTTGATAGGGATTATGTTGATTCTGTAGCTCAATTGGGGGAAAATTTTTACCATTCCCTTAAGGAGAAAGATTATATTAGGAAATTTTAAAAATCTGTAACAAAAAGAGAAGACAACTCAAGATAAAGATGTTCTGGTTTTGAGACTTCCCTGGTGGCGCAGTGGTTAAGAATCTGCCTGCCAATGCAGGGGGCATGGACTCAACCCCTGGTTGGGGAGGATCCCACATGCCTTGGAGCAACTAAGCCCGTGCGCCACAACTACTGAGCCTGCACTCTAGAGCCAGTGAGCCACAACTACTGAGCCCTCGAGCCACAACTGGTGAAGCTCGCGCGTTTAGAGCCTGTGCGCCACAGCAAGAGAAGCCATGGCAATGAAGAGTAGCCCCCACTTACAGCAACTAGAGAAAGCCTGTGCACAGCAACGAAGACCCAGTGCAGCCGATAAATAAATAAATGAAAAAAAAAAATGTTCTGGTTTGCTTGAAAGATTATACCTTAATTTATTAGATTATAGACTTTTACATAGTAATTTGCTATTTATTGAGTACTCACTGTGTGTCCGATGGTGGGCTAGTTGCTCTGTGTTGTCCCATTATTTAATCCTGGCTCAATCCCTTAACTCTTTAAAGATAACCAGTTATAAGGTAGAAGATGTTATACGAAAGACAGTGGGGGGGGAAGGTGGTTATATTTGTTGATTCTCTAGTGAAGATGTCCTGACTCTAACATTATCCTTTACAACATAAGGTAGCAAAGAGAATGCTTAGATTTCTTATCCTCCCTTTTATTTTCTTTGCTCCAGTTTTCTAAATCATCTCTAAATCTTTATACTTATGGCATGTTTATAAGGGATTGTAAAATACTCTGCCAGTATATCTATTCCCTTGTAAGTGGGCTACCTCACACATATGTACAGTGTAAATACAAAGTGAAAAAGGGAGCAGCTGTTTTGAAGGGTGATGCTGAAAGCATGTGCTCCTCTGTGAGGTGTTTGGATAGTTGTGAGTAATTATTAATCGTAGGATGAGAGAGAGTTGAGTATAAATTTTAAGGCTCTTTTTCAAAAAAGCATATGAATTTTAATTGTAACAGATGACTATTTCTATATTTTGATGTTTTTCTCATCATTTTAACTTCTGCCTTTGCATTAGAAGGCATTGCCTAACAAGAGCTTTATCATGGTCTTTCTATGGACTGCTGTATTTTCTTCTTGTGTTCTAGAAGGTCTGATTTCTCTTCACATTGATAGCAAGCAGGAAGATTAAAGGGAGAATGAATAGCATTTCATCTTTCACTGCTTATCTCCATTCTGCAGCCGTGCAGTCGGAAACCCTTGTGCATGAAGACAGATTTGTTCTATGGCCTCGGAGTTGGGTGCCGGGGACGATGGCGGCTGCACTGAGCTGGCAAAGCCCCTCTATCTTCAGTACCTGGAGAGGGCCCTCCGATTGGACCATTTCCTGCGACAAACATCGGCCATCTTCAACAGGAATATTTCTAGGTATGGTATTCAATCTTCCCAGTGTAATGTTTCACCACATTTCTTATTCCCATTATTCCTGTAGATTTTCTGTAAAAGTATCTTATGAGTTTTGGGATGTTTGATTTTTTTTTTTCCTTCTTTCTTTCAATAAAATACAGTCAACTTAATCAAAGAATCAGTTTCTTCTGTAAGGTGTTCAGTCTACTAACCATAAATGATAATATTTTGCTGAATCAGCTGTTATTGTGGATTCACCATTCTTCAATTTATAGTGATGAAAGTGAAGATGGACTGGATGACAGTAATCCTTTATTGCCCCAGTCTGGGGATCCCTTGATACAAGTTAAGGAAGAACCTCCAAATTCATTGCTTGGTGAGACTTCTGGAGCAAGCAATTCCGGAATGTTAAACACATACTCATTGAATGGAGTTCTGCAGTCAGGTCAGTGTGGTATGAGATCCCTCTTTGGACTATCAATTCTCTTGGGGCAGGTGTCTTTTCATTTTTTTATTCTTTATGTTTCTTTACACAGAAACAAAATCTGACAAAGGGAATTTATATAACTTCTCTAAGTTGAAGAAAAGCAGAAAGTGGCTAAAGGTAAGATATAAAGCAGAATGTTTATAATTCAAATAACCTACTGAAATTACAAGTTGAAGGATAAGTTACTGACTAATTACGGCACATTGGCAGAGATTTTTCTAGACATTTTTATTCTCGGTGTGGTTTTTCAAGAGATAATAGAGAAAATCTGGAAGATTCAACGAAGTTCATTTTAGCAAACATTTTTGGGAGTGAAGCCCTATGCTGAGAGAGGGAGTACAGAAGTATATCAGATAAGATCTTCACCTCACTGGCTTGTAATCAGGATTATTAATCTATTTTTTAATTTGTCACTTATTAGTTCATTCATTCAGCAGATGTTGATTGTTGCATCCTGCCTTGGGAGATACTGTTGTAGATAGACAGGGTTCCTGCCCTGAGGAGCTTACATTCTAATGAAGGGAGGCAGTGAGTAAGCCTGTAAATAAGTAAATAAATAAATACAGTTTATTTGAAGAGATAACATTTCAGCTGATTGCTGAATGATCACAGGGAACTATGTGAAGCTTTAAGATAAGAGCAATTCAATGAGAAGGAACAATGGCAGAAGTCCTGAGAAAGGAAGCAACTTGGTTTATTTGGGGAAGAAAGAAGGTTGGTATAGCTGGAGCACAGTAAATCAGAGGATAGTAGAAGCTGAGGTTAACTTTGTATACTATGTTAAGGAATTTGTATTTTAACTCTTGTTATAGTGGTAAGCAATTGGAGTGTTTGTAAGCTAGGCAGTGGCATAATCTCATTTACACTCTTACAAGATTACTGTCATTAGCTAGACTGAATTAAGGGTAGCATTTCTTCTATTGAAACTAATTATTTCTCTATTTTACACTTTTCTTATGAAGAGCTCAAAGTAACTTAAAGGTACTCTTTCATTTTTATCACCAGGCCCTTTAAAAGGCTCAGGTGGAAAAGGCTAAACTGTTGGGAATGCAGTAACCTTATGCTTGGCCGTCACATTTTTAAAATTGACATGTGATTCACATACCATAAAATCTACCCTTTTAAAGTGTATAATTTAATAATTTTTGGTACATTCATAAAGTTAATACAGCTATCACCACTATCTAATTCCAGAACATTTTCATCACTCCAGAAAAAAACTCTACTCATTAACAGTCGCCCATTCTCTACTTTCCCCAGCTCTTGGCAGCCACTAATCTGTTTTCTGTCTCTGGATTTGCCTATTCTGGACATTTCATATACATGGAATGGCTTTTACTTAGCATAGTGTTTTCAAGATTGATTTATGTTGTGGCACATTTCAATACTACTTCCTTCATGTTAATGGCTGAATAATACCTTATCTGAATATTACCACATTTTGTTTATCTATTCAACAAAATGGGGGTTGTTTCTTCTTTATTAGCCATCACAGCTTGCTTTCTGTACTCCTTTATGCCCTATAGTAGTTTTTTAAGTTTTGTTTACTTTTTTGCCTTTGTATTTGACATTTAGTTAAATTATATTATGTGTAGCATATGTACTAAGTGAAATTTAGTGTTGTTGCTGTTGATAGCATTTCTCACGTTTTAGGGCTCTTTAATTCTTGACCTCTAGGTTTAATTAGTATCTTTTTGTTTTCATTTGAATTGGTAAAGAACAGTGTAATAGAACTGAAATGACTATCCTTTAGCTGTGTTTGTCATTGTTTTGAGATCTGGAAAAAATCCTTGGATTATAAAAGGATTTGCTTCATATCAGAGGTTCCGTTTCCATTTCCTCCTTTTTTCAGAGCATTCTGCTAAGTGATGAATCCAGTGAGGCAGATTCTCAGAGTGAAGACAATGATGAAGAAGAAGAAGAGGAAGAAGAAGAACTCAATCTCAGCAGAGAAGAACTTCATAATATGTTGCGACTGCACAAATATAAGAAACTTCACCAGAATAAGTATAGTAAAGACAAGGAGGTAAGAGTTTCAGGAGAAATCTCAAATTTTCATGCTGGGTGTTTACCCTCTGGTTTATATTAATTGAAAATACATAATTTTAACTTTATATTTAGGTGGTGGTTTTGGTTGTTCTAATAATTGAAATATATTTCACATACCAAAAAAAATTCAGCCTTTTAATGTATACAATTCAGTTGTTCTTAGTATATTCATAGAGTTTGTAGTTGTAAATATCATCACTGTCTAATTTCGGAACCATTTTCTCACCCCAAAAGCAAATCTCATTTCTCTTAGCTCTTGCTTCTCATTCTCTTTTAAAATTTTTTATGTATTTTTAGTTTTTGGCTACACCACGCAGCTTGCAGGATCTGTTCCCCAACCAGGGACTGAACCCAGGCCACAGTCGTGAACGCCTGGAATCTTAACCACTAGGCCACCAGGGAACTCCCACATCATTCTCTTCAGCCCCAGGCAGCCATCAGTTCACCATTTATCTCTATAAATGTGCTTATTCTTGACATTTCATACAAATGGAACATGTGGTCCTTTGTGTCCAGCTTCTCTCACTTAGCATAATGTTTTCAGGGTTCATTCATGTTGTAGTATGTATTTGTACCTCATTCCTTTTTATTACCAAATAATATTCCAGTGTATGAACATACCACATTTTATTTATCCATGCATCATTGAATGAACTAATTGGATTGCTTCTACTTTTTCGGTTTTATGGATCATAGCTATGAACAGTGAGCTCTTTCACTTTTTGGCTTTTATGAATAGTGCTGCTATGAAGATTTATGTATAGGTTTTTGATGTGGACGTGTGTTTTTATTTTTCTTGGGTATATACCAAGGAAAAGAATTGCTGGGTCATATGATAACACTTTGCTTACCCCTTGGGGGAACTGTTAGGCAGTTTTCCAAAGCAGCTGCACCATTTAAAATTCTTGTGGTTGCTTTTTAATGCAGTTGTTCTTTGGAAGTGTTCCTATCTTGGAAAAACTCCCTTTCTTCACATACTAACATTAGATTGATGATAGTTTTAAGTGACAACTATTTGAATGCTGTTACAAAGCCCTTCTGATTTTTGTCAGAAGTGTAGTACTTTGTACATAATGAGCAATAGAATATTTAAAGACCTAAAAATTTTCCAGCAATTAGTTAAGATCCAAAGTTAGTTCAGAAAGCTCTGAATAATATGTTGAAAGTTATAAGCCTGCAGAAGTAGTAAATAGTAAGATATATGACTTTTGACTTAGACAAGGAGTTCCTTCTTAAAATACAGTGCTGTGGCAGTTGGTGCTCAAAATATTTGGTCTTCTTAAAATTGAAGTAAAACACACATGTGGGAAAGTCCACAGATTTTAAGTTTACAACTCAATGAATGCTTTAACAGAGGACCTTGTAATAGTTCTCCTTGACACTCTTCTATCCTAGTTTCAGTCCTTCAACAACTCATTTGGCTAGACTTCTCTGATGGAGCGGTGGTTAAGAATCCTCCTGCCAATGCAGCGGACACAGGTTCGAGCCCTGGTCTGGGAAGATCCCACATGCTGCGGAGCGACTAAGTCTGTGCACCACAACTACTGAGCCTGTGAGCCACAACTATTGAGTCTGTGTGCCACAACTACTGAAGCCAGTGCACCTAGAGCCCGTGCTCCGAGCACAACAGAAGAGAAGCCAGAACAATGAGAAGCCTGCTCACCGCAACTAGAGAACGCCTGCACGCAGCAATGAAGACCTAACACAGCCAATAAATAAATTAATAAATTTATTTAAAAAAAAGAAAGCAACTCATTTGGTTATAATTCAGGAAGGAGATTCAACAGTAGATTACCTAATTTTATTTATCTTCATATTTACCCATTAGTAATAGGTCAGACAAAATTTGAGCTTTGGACGTCAGTTTAAATGAAATGTTTGAAAAAATTAATTACTCTCCAGACAGAAAAAAATAGATTATTCATATGTTAGAATTCTGGTAACAAAGACACTATGTATAATGTTGTCAGACTCTCTTAGTGGGAAATGAAGAGAGAAGACTTCAAAGATTGAAGAACTGGGATGGCTGGGTACTCTTCATACCAAATATAAGGCTAAGAGCTGGGAAAGCAAGCACTAGAAACCTTAGTAAATCTGAGGACCTATTGGTAATAGAAATATGATTTATTTCTTGTTGATGAATTCAAGAGGAGACCTTTCTGCAATGACAAATATATGTCAGGACAAAGTAAATTTTCTGGTGGAGAATCAGAATCATGAAGGGTTTTTTGTTGTTTTGTTTTTTAAGTTATTGTTTGTTTGGCTGTGTTGGGTCTTAGTTGCAGCACACGGGATGTTGGTTGTGGCATGTGGGATCTTTCATTGAGGCACATGGGCTTTTCTCTAGTTGTGGCACATGGGCTCTGTAGTGGTGGTGTGCAGGCACAGTAGTTGTGGTGAGCAGGCCCTAGAGTGCATGGGCCTAGTTGCCCCACAGCATATAGGATCTTAGTTCCCAGACCAGGGATCGAACCTGCATCCTCTGCATTGGAAGGCGGATTCTTAACCAATGGACCACCAGGGAAATCCTTTAAGTTATTTTCAACAACTTGCCATGTGCATAGCCAATGAACCCATTTTTGTTTTGAAGTTAAGGAAATAATTCACTTTGATGTCTTAAACCTTTATTGGTCTCTTTGTGGGAAAAATACTGTATGTAGGAACTGTGGTTTTTCTATGAATCAGCTTTCTTTAGTAAAGATGATTTGAAGGCTGTGCTGTAGAAAAGACAGGCCCTTCTAAGCATCACTGTCTTTGCCTGCTTCAGTTACAGCAATACCAGTACTACAGTGCAGGCCTGCTCTCCACATATGACCCTTTCTATGAGCAGCAACGGCACCTTCTTGGACCCAAAAAAAAGAAATTCAAGGAAGAAAAGAAACTTAAAGGTGAGCATATTGACCTGCCTTCTACCTTTACTCATTCTTAGTTTCGGGTACATTTGCACTTTGAACATAATCCATGTAGTAGAAATTTGCTTTATTTGAAAAACCCTAGTCTCCCTTATCTAATTACTGGTTTTAAGTATTATTAAACATATTTCATATTTGGTTTATGATCTCTTCTAGAATTATAAAGACATGAGAACTGTAGATTCTTTGCCAAAGGTTTAAGCCAATTAGGTTATTCTTTTTTTTCACATACATACTCTCCAAATATTGAAAATGTTCTGGGACGAGAAGTTGATTATACACTGGAAAGTATGAAGAGTAACCTGAAGTATTTGGAATAAGTTATAATTGATAATTGTTGCTTTGTGTAGTGATTTAAAATAGATGCCACCTGATGATTTTCTGTAGCGTTTGTTTGCATGTTTACCAGGAAATGTCTTTTCCTCTTACTGAGTTCCAAGCAGCTGGAAGTCAGGAAGGAAACAGGAAAGTTTTATACTGTCTGTACTAGGCAGATTTTAATCCTCTAAAGGCATGAACTCTGTTCAGAAACACTCTTTTCAGCCTTCTTCCCTTATTTCTTCCACATCCTGCTTGTTTATCTCTGTATTTTTTCTCATCCTTCCCCTCAAACTAGGCTTTTGTTTCATGTGTAATTTTCTTTTCACAGGTCTCAGTGTCATATCAGTTAATGCATTTTTTCTTTCTCTGTTATTTTTCTTTAGTCACCCTGCATTGCCACTAAGTAGAAACGCTTCCTTCCTTTTGATCATTACTTGAGCTCATGGTACTTCATAATCCTCCTTTCCTATTGTTGGGTTCAAAAGAAATTCAGTTCTTAGCTTCTCTTCTATTTCTCTCTCGTGTGAACAGAGGGAGTATCCAGTGTTCTTTTCCAAGGTACTGTGATCTTCTTGGAATATTCATGGACCTAAGTAGGTAAAGGGATAGACATTGCCAGTCACAGTGGAATGAGAAAAGAACCTTGATTTTTCTTAAAGTGCTGAGGTTGTTTTGTGACTTTCTCCTGTGGAAGGGAAGAAATGCAACATTCTGAGAGTCTGTTTCCTTTGCAGCTAAGTTGAAGAAAGTGAAGAAAAAAAGGCGAAGAGATGAAGAGCTTTCCTCTGAAGAATCCCCTCGTCGTCACCACCACCAGACCAAAGTCTTTGCCAAGTTCTCTCATGATGCACCTCCTCCAGGCACCAAGAAGAAGCACTTATCCATTGAGCAGCTAAATGCTCGTCGCAGGAAAGTGTGGCTCAGCATTGTGAAAAAGGAACTACCAAAGGTAAGTGAATGCCTCCAGATAGAATGTTTTCTCTGCCTGCTCTCCAAAGAGAAGCTGTGAGAGCTAGGTACTTTCACAGGGTTCAGAAAGAAAACTGATCTGTTGGAATTGAGGAAACCCTGAATAGTACTCTCTTTGGTTAACTGATTTTCTAGAATTTGATCAAAATTCACAAGATAATTTGTTATGCTCCTTTGCCAGAAAAATGGAGGGATGAGGAAGGAATGCAGTTTTCTTTACATAAAGCAATAGAGATTTGAGAGCAAATTGGTAGGTAATAATACAGGAAATTAAAATAAAATGATGGAGATGTGTTTCTTAGACTTTATAAATATTCAGCTGTTACTAAATAATCATAGGTATTAGAAGAAAATGTGAATGATTTTGGAAAAACATGTATTCATTTTGCACTTTTAATTTGAATGTTTTATTTTTATATACTAATTTTAAACTTAAAAGTTGCAGGGATAATGCAAGGAATGTCCATATACCCTTTACTTAGATTCACCAGTGGTTTGCATTTTACCCAGTTAATTGCTTCATTATAAATTGATTGCAATCTTAATAGAAATATAAACAGGATATTTTATGAATTTAGAAAAGTTGATTCTAAACTCAATGTAGAAAAAGCCAATATACAAGAATTGCTAAGGAAACAGTAAAAAAAGCCTCCCCAAACATTAAAACATACTATAAAATCTCTACAATTAAAACAGTGTGGTACTGACACATGAATAGCCAGATGGACCAGTAGTACATTTTATAAATGGTGCTGAGACAACCAGATAGCCATTTTGAAAAAGATAAAATTAGATCTGTATCTCACACATATACTCCAAATGGATTTGGGATCTTATAAAAAAAAAATGAAATCATACAAATATTAGAATAAAACGATTGCATTTCTATCTGATGTTTGTGTAGGGAAAAAGTTTCTAAGTATGATTCAACATCCAGAGGTAATAAAAGAAAATACTCTTAAATTTGACCACATAAAAATTTATTTTTGCATAACAAATGACAACTGACGGGGCTTCCCTGGTGGCACAGTGGTTAAGAATCCACCTGCCAATGCAGGGCACACGGGTTTGATCCCTGGTCTGGGAGGATCCCACATGCTGTGGAGCAAGTAAGCCCCTGCACCACAACTACTGAGCCTGCAAGCTGCAACTATTGAGTCTGCGTGCTGCAACTACTGAAGCCCACATACCTAGAGCCCGTGCTCTGCAACAAGAGAGAGAAGCCATGGCATTGAGAAGCCCACACACCTCAACGAAGAGTAGTCCCTGCTCACCACGACTAAAGAAAGCCCATGCACAGCAACAAAGGCCCAATGCACCCAATAAAGAAAGAAAGAAAGAATTAAAAAAAAATTTTTTTTGAAGAACAAGTGACCACAGATTCAGTAGACAAATGGGAAAATGTCATGAATAGACAATTAGCAAAGAAAAATATAAAAATGGCTCTCAAACACATTAAAAAGTTTGACATTCTCTCATAATTGGAGTAATACAAGTTAAAATAACACAGACACCATTTGTCACCTATCACACTGGCAAAAATTGAAAAATAGTCAACACATTCTGTTAAGGAGTCTGTGGGGAAACAGGTGCTCTCATACATTATTGCTAGGAATACAGATTAGGACTGTGTTAGTGGGGGGAGTTGGCAACACCTAGCAATCTGCAGATGCACTTACCTTTCAAATCAGCACCTCCAGTTCTAGGAATCTACCATAAAAATGCATGCAAACAAGGTTATTCATTGTAGTATTATTTGTAATTGCAAAATAATGGAAACAGTCTAAATGTCCATTTATGGGGCTTGAATTAAATGATGCTAGACCTACCCAGTGGATTATTATGCTGCTGTTAAAAAATAAAGAATGAGGAAGGCCTCCCCAAACTGATATGAAGTGAATTTGAAGACATACAGTTAAGTGAAAGAGGCAAAACACACATAAAGTAAATATACCCTTCATGTAAGACCAAAGGGAATACAAGAAAGTACACAAATATCTGCTTATTCGTCCAAAAGAAATTCATGAAGGATGAACAGAAATGAAAGTGATTGATTCCTTATAGAGGACAGGTGGGAAAAAGGTAGAATGAAGGGAAGGAATGGGAACAAGGTAGCAGGGATGAGGGGAAAGGAGTCTTTGAGTATATCTTGTTTAGGGCTGACTTTTAGAACCATAGTAATGTTTCACATATTTCTGATATACCTCCTAAATAAAAATACTAAACCAGCCAGGATGTGGGATAGGGAGGTTGAGGGGATGTGTGGGCAAAATGGAATAAAAATAGGAACAAATGAACTTAACTGCATTAGAAATGAGTAACATGGGGACTTCCCTGGTGGTCCAGTGGCAAAGAATCCACCTTCCAGTGCAGGGAACATGGATTTGATCCCTGGTTGGGGTTCTAAGATCCCAGATGCCTTGGGGCAACTAGGCCAGCATGTTATAACTACTGAGCTTGGGCACCCCAACGAAAGAGAAGCCTGCTCACCGTAATGAAGAGCCAGCCCATGTGCCGCAATGAAAGATCCCACATGCCTCAACAAAGATCCCTTGTGCCACAGCTAAGACCTGACATAGCCAAAAAATAGAGAGAGAGGGAAAGAAAGAAAGAGGGAAGGAAAGAAAGAAAGAAAGGGAAGGGGAAAGGGGAAGGGAAAGGAAAGGAAAGGAGAGAAATATTAATTTAAAAAAAAGAAATGAGAAAAAGAAATGAGTAACATAATCTAGTTGCAGGGAGTGGGGAAGAAAGAACTCATCTAAGTAACTGAGGAAAACAGTATTTTGATTGAATATATAAAGCTAAAAGACCAAAGAAACTATACATAAATGCCATGATTGACATAGTAAAAGTGTTTCTCACAGAGGAATAGATTAGCAATTTTGAAACTATGAGGGGGAGTCAAAAATTATCTGCACTCTGGTTATATTAAAACTTCTGTTGGCTGCACTGTCTTATCAGAGCTTTCTGTTCAAGGCTACTGTCTCCCCAGTCACTGATGTGCAGGTATGAACGTGTTACATCAGTTCATATGTAACTGCAGAGTGAGCAAAAATGGATGCCCCACTGTGATTTGCACAAAAGAAGAGCAGTGTGTGGTGATTTGTTTTTTGTGGTCTGAGAGTATACCTGGTGCCGTTATTTATTTTTATTTATTTTTTATTTTTTTGGGGTACACCAGGTTCAATCATCTGTTTTTATACACATATCCCTGTATTCCCTTCCTTCCTTGACTCCCCTCCTCGAGTCCCCCCCACCCTCCCCGCCCCAGTCCTCTAAGGCTTCTTCCATCCTCGAGTTGGACTCCCTTTGTTATACAACAACTTCCCACTGACTATTTTACAGTTGGTAGTATATATATGTCTGTGCTACTCTCTTGCTTCGTCTCAGTTTCCCCTTCACCCCCCGCCCCCTCCCATACCCCGAGTTCTCCAGTCCATTCTCTGTATCTGCATCCTTATTCTTGTCACTGAGTTCATCAGTACCATTTTTAGATTCCGTATATGTGAGTTAGCATACAATATTTGTCCTTCTCTTTCTGACTTACTTCACTCTGTATGACAGATTGTAGTTCTATCCACCTCATTACATATAGCTCCATCTCATCCCTTTTTACAGCTGAGTAATATTCCATTGTATATATATGCCACATCTTCTGTATCCATTCATTTGTTGATGGCCATTTAGGTTGCTTCCATGTCCTGGCTATTGTAAATAGTGCTGCAATAAACATTATGGTACAAGTTTGTTTTGGGATTATGGTTTTCTTTGGGTATATGCCCAGGAGTGGGATTACTGGATCATATGGTAGTTCTATTTGTAGTTTTTTAAGGAACCTCCAAATTGTTTTCCATAGTGGCTGTACCAACTTACAGTCCCACCAACAGTGCAGGAGAGTTCCCTTTTCTCCACACCCTCTCCAACATTTGTGGTTTCCTGGTGCCGTTATTTAGACTTTGTGTGCAGTATGGAGAAAGTGTTTTGTCTCGAAGAAGCGTGTATGAATGGATGGAGAAGTTCAAGGAAGGTCACCCAAGTGTTAGCCATCAGGAAGGAGCTGGATGCCCGTCCACATCCACGGCTGATGACAACTTTGAGCTTACTTGTGAAATGATTCTTTTGAATAGGCGAGTGGCAGTGGATTATGTAGCAAATCATTTACAAATCAGCTGTAGCTCTGCCTATGAAATAATCCACTACAGACTTAGGTTTCAAAAAGTTTGTGTTGAAGCCTAAACTTCGAATTAAACACAGAGGACTGCTATCCAAGGGTGTTGTGATCTTGCATGACAACGCACGACCGCATACTTCTGCCCACACCGCCAGCACTCTGCAAAAACTTTATTTTGAGATGTTAAAGCATCCTCCCTCTAGTTCTGATTTTGCTCCATCAGACTTTCACCTGTTTGGTCCCCTGAAAGCAGCTCTACAAGGACGAAGATTCACTTCTGATGAAGAAGTGAAGACATGGCTCGCAGCTCAGCCTAAAACATTTTTTAATGAGGGAATACGAAAGCTTGTTGACAGATGGACAAAGTGTATTGAGAAATGAGGAGGTTATGTTGAAAAATGATGTATTTGTCTTTTCTAAAAGTTAATTAAAATAAATTTTATAGCCAGAGTGCGGATAATTTTTTTTAACTTTTTATTTGTTTATTTTTTACAATAAACTGCATATATTTAGAGTGTACAATTTGGTATCCCAGTCTCCCAATTCGTTCCCCCCCCAACCCTCCCCGCTTTCCCCTTTGGTGTCCATATGTTTGTTCTCTACATCTGTGTCTCTATTTCTGCCTTGCAAACCGGTTGATTTGTACCATGTTTCTATAGGCCACATATATGTGTTAATATACAATATTTGTTTTTCTCTTTCTGACTCACTTCACTCTGTATGACAGTCTCTAGGTCCATCCATGTCTCTAGAAATGTCCCAGTTTCATTGCTTTTTACAGCTGAGTAATATTCCATTGTATGTATGTACCACATCTTTATCCATTCATCTGTTGATGGACATTTAGGTTAGTGCAGATAATTTTTGACTCATATTTGTACTTTATGTGTATACTCGGATTGAACAAATAAGTAAATATATTGTAGATGAGAGCCAGTTTCTCACTGCTGGACAAGAAGTTACAAGTAAGGACAAAGGGAAAGCTAAAATGAAGCCAATGAAGTTTGATTGGAATCAGAGGTATCAGTATAAATTCATGGTTTTACACACACACACACACACACACACACACACACACACACACACACACACAGAAATATCCTTAGGTATATATGCATGGATTAGTATTCATGTATGTTTTTTTCCTAGCTCTGTTTGCTGAGAGGGCCTACGAGCAGTGACACCCCAGTAACAATGAGGATACCTAGCAACCAGGTCTTGATTTCTAAACAACTTTTATTCTCTAATAAAAGGAACCAGGGCTCCTTGAAGAAGTACCTTGTTCTAGAACTCAGCAGGGAAAACACAAAATGAACCTTAAGGAATTTTCTGGTGGTCCAGTGGTTAAGACTTGGAGCTTTCACTGCCAGGGCCCGGGTTCAGTCCCTGGTGAGGGAACTAAGATCCGGTAGGCCATGCAGCGCACCCAAAACCAATATGAACCTCAAACATTTTTAAGTGGTACCAGGAAGTAAGGAAGTTCTGAAAAAAGATTGGGGGCAGGGGGTGGGTGGCTTGTCAAAAGAACATAGGAGTCAACCTGAAGGAGCGCCTTATGGCCAAAGTTAGAATAATTTGAGCAACAGAATAATAATAATACTGGATTTTAATGCATAGAATGAAAGAAATATTTATCAGTCTATACTGTCATAAGTAAATACTTGAATAGACAATAGTATAGAAAGGAGCACCTCTTCCTTTCAGTATGAATTCCAGATAATAAGTGTAGAAGGAAAGAAGGAGATAAAATTATCCTTACACAAACACCACAGTAATAATTGTTGCAGATGACATTTATGAAGGCTCAAGTCAGAGGGCAAAAGTTAGAAGAGAAACAATCACATAGCCTCAAGACTGGCAGAGTGCACCTTAACCAAATGATCAAAGTAAACGTCACTAGTAATATAAATTTTGATATCATGAATTCCTTGATATGATGCACTGAGAGGAGCACATCATCAACACATTTCTCTGGTATTCTTGCCATAGTGCATAATGTCATTCCAATCTTGAGGAAACACCAGAAAACCACACATTTTGGGACACTTACAGAATAATTGATTTGTGCTTTTTCAAAGTGTCAAGGACATGAAAGTGAAAGATTGAGGAAATGTTACATACAGGAAGAGATTAAGGAGAAGAGCAACTAGGTGAAAGTGTTGTGGGATCCTGTATAGGATACCGGAACAGTAAAAAGATATTAGTGAAAAAGTTGTTGACATTCAGTGAAGACCTATAATTTAGTTAATACTTTACCCGTTATAATTTCCTTTCTTAATAATTGTGCTATGGTTATATAAGTTGCTAAAATTAGGGAAAGCGGGGGTGGGGAGTAGTAAGGGAACTCTACTATTTTTTTGCACCTTTTTCCAAAACTCTAAAGTGAGTTTAGTTTCCTCACACTGTTTACAAAAATAAACTCAAAATGAATTAAAGGCCTGAGAAAATCTGATAAGATCTGAAACCATGAAACTCCTAGAAGAAAACATGGGCAGAACCACCTTTGACATAAATTGTAGCAATATTTCTTTGGATCTGTTTTTTAAGGCAAAAGAAGAAGTAAAAGCGAAGATAAACAAATGGGACCTAATTAAATGTAGAAGGTTTTGCACAGCAAGGAAAACCATTGACAGAATGAAAAGATAACCTACAGAGTGGGAGAAGATATTTGCAAGTTATATGACTGGCAAAGGGTTAATATCCAAAACAGCTCATACAACTCAGTATCAAAAAACAACCTAATCAGAAAATGGGCAGAAGACCTGTATAGACACTTTTCCAAAGAAGACATGAAAATATACTCAATATCACTAATCATCAGAGAAATGCAAATCAAAACAAAAATGAAAAAAAAAAAAGAAAAAACAAACCCCAAAAATGAGATATCACCTCATACCTGTCAGAATGGCTGTTATCAAAAGAACCACAAATAAGAAATGTTGGAGAGAATGTGGGGGAAAGGGAACCCTAGCACACTTTGGTGGGACTGTAAATTGGTGTGGAGGTCCCTCAGAAAACTAAAAATAGAACTGCTGTATGATTCAGCAGTTCCACGCTGGATATCTATCCAGAAAAAAACAAAAACACTAATTTGAAAAGATACATGCACCCTGATGTTCATAGCAGCACTGTTTACACTAGCCAGGATGCGGAAGCAACCCAGATGCCTATCAGTTAGACAAATGGATAAAGAAGATGTGTATATCCAATGGAATATTACTCACCCATAACAAAAAATGAAATTCTGCCATTTGCAGCAGTGTGGAGGACCTAGAGAATATTTTGTGTAGTGAAATAAGTCAGAGAAAGACAAATACTGTTATGTTAATACTTGCATGAGGAATCTAAAAGATAAAACAAATGAATGAATATAACAAAATAGAAACAGATTCAAAGATACGGAGAACAAACCTAGTGATTACCAGAAGGGAGAAGGAAGGGGAGAGAGGCAAGAGAAACAAACTACTGTGTATAGAATAGATAAGCAATAAGGATGTATTATATATCACAGGGAATTATAGCCATTATCTTGTAATAATTTTTTGTTTTTTTTGTTTTTATTTGTTTTTGGCCATGGCATGCGGGATCTTAGTTCCCCAACCAAGGATTGGACCCATGCCCCCTGCAGTGGAAATATGGAGTCTTAACCACTGGGCTGCCAGGGAAGTCCCTGTAATAACTTTTAATGGTATATAATCTGTAAAAATACTGACTCACTATGCTGTACACCTGAAACTAATAGATTATTGTAAATCAGCTGTACTTCAATGAAAAATAAACAGATAAAATCAGTTCAAAACAAAAAGATTTAAAAAATATATGGCAAGAATAATGCAAGGAACTGCCATATATCTTTTAGTCATATTTAGCAGTTGTTTTTCCTCATTTACTTTTGCCATGTAAATGCTTGCTTTTTTTCTCACTCATTTTGAAGTTTAGTTTGAGATTTTGTGCTAAATTTAATCCTAATAATTGTGTTTCTGAAGAAAAGGAAATCTCATACGTAACCACTGTGCAGTATTAAAAATTATTATCTGACCCATTGGTTTTCATATTTCATCAGTTGTTTCAGTATTGTCCTTTATAGCATTCCCCCATCCCTGAATCAGTCTAGGACTGCATGTTGCATTTAATGGTTACGTCACTTTCATCTCCTTTGTTCTGAAACAATTCCTCAGCCTTCATCTTTCTTGACATTGTTATTTTGAAGAGTATATCATTTTGTACAATATTTTTGAATCTGTGTTTCTGTGATGTTTCCTTGTGATTAGATTTGAATTATGCATTTTTGGCAGTATTACTAGAGGAGTGAGATGTTCTTCTTGACATATCACGTCAGGAGGCACTTGACACATCTGTCCCTATATTGTGATATTAGCTTTGATCCCGCAGTATGATAGTGCTTCTGTAATGTGCAATTACTTCCCCTCCCCCGTAGCAATTAATAAGTATTTCTGGAGAGTATATGTTTGAGCATTCTTTTTTTTGTTTTTCAATTGAGGTATAGTTGATTTATAATATCAGTTTCAGGTGTACAACATAGTGATTCATAATTTTTATACATTATATTCCATTTAAAGTTATTATAAAATATTGGCTAAGTTCCCTGTGCTATACGATATATCCTGTTGCTTATTTATTTTTTATACATAGTAGTTTGTACCTATTAATCCCGTACCCGTATCTTGTTCCCTCTCTCCCCTCTTCCCACTAGTAACCACTAGTTTGTTCTCTATTATCTATGAGACTGTTTCTGGTCTGTTATATTCATTTGTTTGTTTTCTTTTTTAGATTCCACGTGTAAGTGATAACATACAGTATTTGTCTTTCTCTGTCTGACTTACTTCACTAAGCATAATACCCTCTTGGTCCTTCCATGTTGTTGCAAATGGCAGGATTTCATTCTTTTTTATGGCTGAGGAATATTCCTCTGTGTGTGTGTGTGTGTCTCCATGTGTGCACGCATGTGACATCTTTATTCATTCATCTGTTGTTGGACACTTAGATTGCTTCCATATCTTGTCTGTTTTAAATAGTTACAATGCTGTCTTGAACACTGGGATGTGTATATCTTCTTGAATTATTCTTTTTGTTTTCTGTGAATATATACGCAGGAGTGGAATTGCTAGACTGTATGCTAGTTCTACTTTTACTTTTTTTTTTTTTTTCTTTTTTTAATGTAAGGTGTATTCTTCTCTTGTGTGATACTTTATTTATTTATTTATTTATTTATTTATTTATTTATTTAATTGGCTTTGTTGGGTTTTCATTGCTACACACGGGCTTTCTCTGGTTGTGGCGAGTAGGGGCTGCTATTCATTGTGGTGCGCGGGCTCCTCATTGCTGTGGCTTCTCTTGTTGCAGAGCATGGGCTCTAGGCACATGGGCTTCAGTAGTTGCGGCACATGGGCTCAATAGTTGTGGCTCACGGGCTCTAAGGCGCAGGCTCAATAGTTGTGGCACACGGGCTTAGTTGCTCCCTGGCATGTGGGATTTTCCTGGAGTGGGGATCAAACCCGTGTACCCTGCATTGGCAGGCGGATTCTTAAACTACTGCACCACCTAGGAAGCCCTACTTTTAGTTTTTTGAGGAATCTCCATACTGTTTTCCATAGTGGCTGCACCAATTTACATTTCCACCAACAGTGTGTTAGGGTTCCCTTTCTCCACATTGTCTCCCACATTTGTCATTTGTGGTCCTCTTGATGGTAGCCATTCTGACAGGTGTGAGGTAATATCTTATTTTTCTTTTGATTTGCATTTCTCTGATGGTTAGTGACACTGAACATCTTTTCATGTGCCTGTTGACCTTGTGTGAACATTCTTAATGGGAAAAGTTACAGAAAAATTTGTTTCATACCTGGTCAAGGGGCTTCAGATGACACCCTTTTGATGATAAGTAATTCAGTGGGAATATTTTGAGGTTTTTATCTTTAAAGTGGCTATAGCTGCTTTAGAATTAGAGAAAGTTTTTGATAAAAGTCCTGAAAATTCCCTTAATTAGACAATCTGAGGTGGGATTATTATAGAATTGGCTTTCAGGCCCTTTGAATAACTTTGAACCCATTGTTTCTTTTTTTTTTTTTTTTAATTAATTAATTTTTTTTAGCACTTTATTTTTTAATTTTTTTTAAGAACTTTTATTGAGATATAGTTAACATACAATAAACTGCATATATTTAGGGTGTACTATCTGGTATCCCAATCTCCCAATTCATTACAGTCAGGGTGAGAGCTCTTTAATAGTCAGAGAGCCACTCATTTCAGCCTCATCTTTCCCACAGCAAATAAATGGACCATCATGGGAAATCAGGTTTCTTTATTGAAGCTAGTTTTTTGTTTGTTTGTTTTGTTTTTCCAGCTGAAGTGGAAGACATAATAAGCAGATTGAGACTTGGTTGTGGGCTGCTGAGTCATCTTGTGTTAGGTTTGCCTTGGAATTTTTATTGAAGAAGATGAGGTTAAGTGGTGGCAGAAATTAAGTAATAGTGGCAGTGGGTTTGCCTTGGCTGGAGGTAGGGCTAGAATCACAAACTGAGAGGCTAGTTTACCTTTCTCCTGATGATTTCTGTGTCTGAGTGCCCTGCTGTCTCAGCTTCTTTGCGGATTGGCCCCAGAAAGCAGTATTCTAATCAGGGTGGTGCCAGGATTAGGGTATGTTGTTACATTTTCCTAGTTCACTTCAAGCCTTAAATTCTTTCCAGGATACAGAAGACTCGATTTAAGGCAGACACAGCACCAGCTAATTCTTTTTAATGGGGCTTTAGGAGCTTTATGTGTGGTTATGAGTTGGCACATTTGGATGACTCTTAGAAGTAATATTTTTAATATGCTTGGTTTGACATTTTGTTTTTTAATCTTCGAGGAGATCAGTAAAGTATAGTGCCAGTCTACACAATCTTATTTCAAAAAGGAATCCTAAATGAAGTATTGTTTTTAAATGTTTTAGGCCAACAAGCAGAAAGCTTCAGCTCGTAACCTGTTTCTCACCAATAGCCGCAAGGTAAGATTATAGTTTTATATTTCCCATTTAATGTTTTGCTGGAATGTGTTCTTGTTATTTAGATCTATGGTTTCTGCTCTTGTCTCTTGTGACCTATGGATAATTAATCTAATAGTACTTAAGAGAGTTTTAAAATGTTCTCAATGTATTTTATAAATAAAATTGCTCTTCCTCGCATTTCTGGTTTTCAAACCTTTTTTTGGTAAGACCATAGCCCACTCTTAATTCCTTGGGCAAATCATGGAATCATCCTGTGCTCAGTCTCTTCATCTAAGAAATGATGGTATTAATACATTCCTTTAGAGGGAATTAACACAACTTTCTTTGAATGTTGTAAGTATTAGATGAGGTAACCTTACAAGTTGTGTTTCCCTAGGCTAGTTACTCATCCTTATTTCCTCATCTATATATAAAATACCAATTCATAAGGTTTTTGTGGAGAATGAGTTAGTTTAATATATGTTAAGTTTAGAATGGTGCCTAGCATATAATAAACACTGACGACTATTTTGTTTTTTTATTTTTTTGGCCTGCCACACAGCTTGTGGGATTTTAGTTCCCTGACCAGGAATTGAACCTCTGGGACCTTGGCAGTGAGAGCGCAGAGTCCTAACACTCAATCAACAGGGAATTCCCAACAGCTCTTATTATTAATGTGTGTGATAATACTTCAAAACTTCCCAGAACATCTTAAGTTATTATACTTTTTTTTCATTTTCTAAGGCAATAGTCTGTACATTTCTCATCCCTGATATTACTTTCTGGTCTGGGAATGGCTCACAGTACTGTATAGGGATGTTAATCATATGCAGGGAGAAAGAGTTGTGGCCATAGAAGGACTGTATACGCTGAACAGGTTGAGTGATGCTGTGGTTCAGAGTCCAGGGAGAACTGGCCCTGGTGTTGCGTCTTCCTCCATTGTGATAACGTTGTCATCTGCAGCTCGCCCACCAATGCATGAAGGAGGTGCGTCGAGCCGCTTTGCAGGCCCAGAAAAACTGTAAGGAGACCTTACCTCGTGCTCGCCGCCTCACCAAGGAAATGCTTCTATACTGGAAGAAGTATGAGAAGGTGGAGAAGGAACACCGCAAACGTGCAGAGAAGGAAGCCTTGGAGCAGCGGAAGTTGGACGAAGAAATGCGGGAGGTAGGGCAATAATAGCATGAAATTTTGAAAACCATAATTGCTGCAGCCATATTGAGACTGGTTTGCATTTCATAAGTTATAAATCTAGCCAGTGAAATCATTGAAAAAATATTTTAAGACATAACTTTAAGGACAGTAGTTTTAGTTCAGGAAATCAGTTCTGTTTTTATTCTTTTAGTAATGCCCTCTCCCTGGCCTTCACTGCTCTTCTGTGCTCATTTCCTCTCTTTTTTGTAGCCTTATTCTTTTGTATATTTCTGGAGGACACCCTTCCCACCTGAAAAAAAAAGAATGAGCGAAAGAAAAAGAAAACAGCTTATAGATTATCTTGGCTTGGTTCCAAATGCTGGCTGTAATTTTGATTTGTTGGACGATCAGGGCTGGTTGCCAAATTTAGGAATTTGGGGCCAGATAGGGACAACGGACAACTAACTCAGTTTTCTGAGGAACACCCCCCCACCCCCCGATGCATGTGCCTACTTTTCTGTTTTAACTTGCAGTCAGTTCTCTTGCTGTGCTTGCTATCACTTGAGCATATTATTCAGGAAGGCAGAAGGAGAGCTTGAGAGAACAAAGTCATTGTGTTGCCATTGGTAAACCCATTGGGATGAGTGGAAGGAAAGTTGAGGTCCAGAGAAGGAAAGGAATCAGAGGATTGGACATTTTCTTTCAAGTGTAGGTAGTACTCCTGTCAAAGCAGAGCTATGGAGACTCTTGAGTTTTTGGTCTTCCCTCCTGTCTCATGCCTTTGAAGGGGAATATGGATTTTGCACAGTTCTCTTAAGTTGCTGGGTGACTTGTATCTTTGCATGGAAAATAGATGTATTATTATTGAGTGAGTAAACTTTTAATGCTATTGGAAACATTTGCTGACTGAGGCATTTTTGTTAGTCACAGATCTTGAAGTTTTGAAAATGACTTGGCTTATGATCTAGATTTGTGAGACATTCTCTCAATTGTGTTGATAGCTAACTGATGAGAGTTTCACCTGTGATTATGTTGACTTACATGTCTTTTTCTCTGAATTTTTGAAGTGATACATTTTTGATGAGTCCTTGTTCCCTTAATTTGCCTTCTTTATTTAAACACATAGTTGTTGACTTCCTTAAGATTAAAGGAAGAGTTACATTTTTGTTTTAATTTAGAAAGGTTTTCTTTCTTTTTTGTTTTTGTTTTTTTTTTTAATTTTTGGCTGCACCACATGGTGTGTGGGGTCTTAGTTCTCTGACCAGTGATCAAACCCACACCCCCTGCAGTGGAAGCACGGAGTCTTAACCAGTGGACCATCAGGGAAGACCCTAGAAAAGTTTTCTTGACAGTACTTTAGCTTTAGAACATGAACATCCGTATCCTTTATGAAAATAAATCAGTTTTCTCTCAAATTCTCAGGTTTTTTTTCTAATCTGAATCTGGCTAACATGTTATAAAACCTAAAGGAGAAAGTCTAGTTTCGTGTAGCATGCTTTGGGACTTATGTCCTTCCTTGGCCATGTCCCTTATTTTATTGTTGTTTTTCTTTTGTGGAGGTGGATCAAGGATAAATCAAGTATACCTCACATGAATTTTATTATAAAATAGTTCATGCAAAATAATGACTCTTTCATCTTGTATTTGTTATGTGTATTGTATTTCATGTAATTCAGTCTTTTGGATCATTTTCTTACTCATTTTATTGTTTATCTTGAAGAGTGATTTTTACTGACATTATGATTATTTTCCTTACTAGGTTATTTTAGAGGCACTTTGAATTTAGCTTTCTCATATTTTTTTAAAAAGTATATGTGTTTGTGATTTTGTATTTGGTCTATATTCATGTTTTGTAGCTATCATCACAGATGGACAATAGGCTGTTTTGAGGAGCGTTTTTTTTCTTGGGCTTCTTATTCTCAGATACCTGCTGTATTGACTTTCAGAATAATTTATAGCTCTTTGTGACTTATTTTGACTTTTGGTGTTAAAGAAGAGTTTTGGACACATTTATGTTTTTAAAAAATAATAAAGCTGTACACACGTATTTATCACCCAAGTTATTAAGTAAAATATGTTGTTTGAATTTAGTTGGTATCTCAGTGCCACTAACGAAAAGTAATATAGTAAAGACATAAGCATTTTAGACAGAAGCCTAGTGGAAAAAAGATTTTATTTTGTAAAGGAGAGCAAAACATAGGTTATTATTAGGCTATAAATGAAGATTACTCTTTGCTTTTACTACCACTGACTTAGTTTTTACCTTTCTAAAGGTAAAGAATTTGTAAAGGAATTGTTTGCAAACTATGTATAGGTTTAGTGAATTCTGTTGACTACCCTTGTATGTGACTGGTGATGTGACTCATATCACTTTCAACTTTTTTCCCCTTTAGGCCAAGAGACAACAGCGAAAACTGAACTTTCTAATCACCCAGACAGAGTTGTATGCCCATTTCATGAGTCGCAAACGAGACATGGGACACGATGGGATCCAGGAAGAAATCTTAAGGAAACTGGAAGATAGTTCTACACAGAGACAGATTGACATTGGCGGAGGGGTGGTAGTTAACATCACACAAGAGGATTATGGTGAGTCCTGAATCAGGAGTTAGAGGAAGGAGATGTCCCCAATTTTTTCTTATCTCAGGTCATACGCATTATTAATTCTTGCAAGTTTTGTCTTGATTGGTAGGTAATACTGATTAAAAGGGGGATGTATTTTATTGGAGTAGGAAAAGCGTGAGTGTTTCTGTAAAATAAGCATATAAAAAAAACTTCTGTTAAAGAATTTGAGAAGGAAAGGTTGTGGTCATATGATCTTGCAAATTTGGGAATATTTTGTGTTTTGATCTGTCAGTAGAAGTAAATTGTATCAGAAGAATTCAGAGAGCATATCTAAGTAGAGAAAATCATCTCTCACGTAACAGGATTCTTGGTTATGTGAGTGATCATGATAAGAGACTGTTTTGGTATTTTTATGACCACATGGAGGGGAAGGAATTGGGGTAAAGTTTGAGAGGAAGTTCAGAGAATAGTGGTCAAGATCATGTTGGATAAGAATAAGAGAAAATGAGAGTGCTTCAGATATATTTGGGATTTACACATTCTCTGTTTCTTCTTTTGGAATAGTTTTACCCAGTATAAATATATGACAATTTTGAATCCTTATTGTCTTGCTTTTCCCCGCTTTGGCGTTGCTTCGTGCAAGAAACACAGGATTGGGAGATTGGAACTCAGTATCCTAGTGGCTTTTATAATCTGGCTTTGGCTCCTAGACACCATGGCAGCCCTCTGCCTCCATTGCCACTTCCAGGTCCTTACCTCTGTTCAGTAATTTGAGCCTTTCTTCCCCCTCACCCCCTGTGAATTTAGGGATACCTAGAATGTGGGAGTTGGGGATCCACATATGCTAGTGTAAATTGTTCCTTGAAGGAGATCAGTTAATGAGGTGTTATAATCTCCACTTTTCCCTTTTCAGATAGTAACCATTTCAAAGCCCAGGCTCTGAAGAATGCTGAAAATGCTTACCATATTCATCAGGCTCGGGTGAGTCTTAAAAATGAACTGTTGGGTCCTGGAAATACCCTTACAACCTTTTACTTAGGTGATCTTCCTTTCATCTTAATCATATTTTCAATTAAAAACATTGATGAATGTGTATGTGTATATGTGAATGCATTGGGTGGGGTTGTGTCTCTGTTTACTGTAGAATAATAGTAGGGATACTTGAGGAAAGATAGGAAATGAGCATTCACTTGTTTAAGCCTTAAGAATGTGTCGATTGAAGCTAAGACTGTGTCTGTTTTTTTTTTTCTTTTGTCCTCCCTGGTAATCATGGTCATACAGAATGAAGAGCATCATGGTTGTTTAGCCAAAAAGACCACACTGTAGCTTGTTAAGAAATTGATATCATGTGTTAAAACTGCTAGGTTAGCACCTTCCTTCACCTTAGTAATAACTTGCTTATTAATGATATAGTGACGTTTAGTGAAATCAGAAAGAAACTGCAGTTAGATCGAATTAAGTAAAGAAAACACAGTTTAATATACTGCATAGGAGCTCCTGTGTAACTTTGACAGGGTCCAAGTCAAAGTTAGAGACAAATTCAACCTATTCTTTACCAACCCCAACCAATCAAACAAATTTTATATCAAATCCTTCATAAATTCATTGATGAAGCAAGTAATTGTGTAATATGGGTTAGTGTCTATCAAAAGTGTATTCTCAATATAATTGCTTGTTTTAATAAATTTATTTTATTAAATAGTGGCTGCTTTTGGTCTTCGTTGCTGCACATGGGCTTTCTCTAGTTGTGTCAAGTGAGGGCTACTCTTCATTGTGGTGCTTGGGCTCCTCATTGTGGTGGCTTCTCGTTGTGGAGCACGGGCTGTAGGCGTGTGGGCTTCAGTAGTTGCAGCACAAGGGCTCAATAGTTGTGGCACACAAGCTCTTAGAGCACAGGCTCAATAGTTGTGGTGCACAGGCTTAGTTGCTCTGTGGCATGTGGTATCTTCCTGGGGTAGGGATCGAACCTGTGTCCCCTGCATTGGCAGGCGGATTCTAAACCACTGTGCCACCTAGGAAGTACTATAATTGTTAAATTAATTAAAAAATTTTAGTAATATACTTTAATGTACAGTTGACCCTTGAGTAACTCCGGGAGTTAGGGATGCCGATCCACCCTGCAGTCAGAAATGTTTGTATAACTTTAAAGTCAGCCCTCCACGTCTGTGGATCCACATCCACAGATTCAGCCAACTGCAGGATCACATAGTACTCTTGTACACATGTAGTGAAAAAATTCGCATTATCGGTTGACCCACACAGTTCAAACCCATGTTGTTTGAGAGTCAACTGTATTATGCTTTATATGTAATATGATATATTACATTATATTATGAAAATTTGTTCTAACCAGCACAGGATAGATATATTGGCATTACGAATTTTATTTGAATTTAATTATTTTCCTCTTATATTTTTCTTCTAATATATTTTTATTTTCTAGACAAGGTCATTCGATGAAGATGCAAAAGAAAGTCGAGCAGCTGCCCTACGGGCAGCAAACAAGTCTGGCACTGGGTTTGGGGAGAGTTATAGCCTGGCAAACCCATCAATCCGGGCTGGTGAGGATATTCCACAGCCTACAATTTTTAATGGCAAATTAAAAGGTTATCAGCTGAAAGGCATGAATTGGTTGGCAAACCTCTATGAACAGGTGAATTTTAGAACTATATCCTACCCACTCTGTTTTGTTTATCTGTTTTCCTGAAGTTGTTGGTACAGTGTATTGTAAAATGAGCACAAGATAATGTTTTCAATTTCATCCTTTTTAAAAAGCTTTATCGTTTGACAAGAATCAGAAAATTGTCTCTGTATTTCTAACCTGGAGATTTTATTGGGGAATATTTATATCAGATATAAAGTTTGTCTTAAGTGGTCTTAGTAATAAACCTGATTGCTTTTATACCTGGATTAGATGAGCTAAAAAATTGGCTTTGGTTTGTTTGTCTCATGTATCATGATTTAGAGTTGTAGCTGTGGAATTGTCGAAAGGAATCATTACAGTAGCTAGTAATAGTGCTGAAGCTGGGTATCTCTAGTCACTTTCATTTGAACAGTCTGGCATTTTGGGTAGTTCTTTTTGGCAGTAAGTTGAACCCTGTGTAATGCAATGTGAGGGGTGTTGACTATGTGTATTTTTTTTCCAGGGTATTAATGGCATTCTTGCAGATGAAATGGGCCTTGGTAAAACAGTACAGAGCATTGCTCTTCTGGCTCATCTGGCTGAGGTGGGTAGATGCATACAGTCTTTTCTTATTCCTTTGTCTTGATCCTAGGGTCGTTTTCTATTGAGAATCAGCCATTATCAAGCACTACGCTAGATTCTGTATGTAGCATACCAAGATAATGGGACTTGCTCCTTGCCTTAAAGGCCTTTACGAGGTGGCACAGTGTGGTGACACATTCTGGTTTTCAAGAAGACTAGGACAGTTTTTGAGCACACGTGTTTTCATTCCCCATCTCCCACTTCTGTTGAGAACCACCAGTGTAGTGGCAGAAGCACTGTAGTTAGTTAGATCAGAAGACCTGGTTTCACAACTCAGCTCTGTGCTTACTAGCAGTGTAAACTTGGACAGTTCACTTAGCCTCTTTTGACCTGACTTCACTTTAACTCTCTTAAGTTTGGCAAAGTGGGGATAATATCTACCTTATAGGAATTTTGTGAGAATTAAATGAGAAGAAATGTGAGAAAGCATTTTGAAAAAAGCAGAAAGCTCTATACCAATTAAATAATAGTAAAATAGTTGTGATCATGTAGAATAAGGAAAAGCAACACTTACAAGTCAGTATGTCATAACTGCTTTGTGAATGATAAACATTAGGACCTTTAAGAGGTGGGGGCGGTAGGGGAGTACTTGCTTGGTATTTTTTTCTCAAGGTATATATGAGCAACTTCCTTGCCTGTGTTATTATTAAGATAGAATATTATTTTTCTTAACATAGAATATTATTATTGAGTGTACAGGCATGGGAGATAGGAACCATTTCTCATTATAATGCATCTCCTATTCTTAAACTCCTCTTGTCATTAATTATAATTTTGAATTAAATCTCTTCAGTTTTCTTGCAGTTGGCTGACCCAGTTTTTCTGTTTCAGAGAGAGAACATTTGGGGACCTTTCTTAATAATTTCACCTGCTTCTACACTTAACAATTGGCACCAGGAGTTTACTAGATTTGTTCCTAAATTTAAGGTAAAAATCAACAAAATTCTCTTCCTTCTTAAAATAAACTCTCTGACTCCTTTTTTTTGCTGCCGTACTTACTTAATTGCTCATAAAAGCTTTTAAAATTTCTTGTGTTTTTTTTTTTCAAAATAACCTTGCATACATTTCCTATCAAAGTTACTGATGAGAACAATAAGAGAGCATATTACACCCTTATGTTTTATGAGAAAGCGAGAGTCCAGTTTGAGTGATTTGCTGCATTGGCCATGTTAATTGTAGCTCTTGGTTGTACTGACATAATAGAAAATATCTACCTTGCTGGGTTAATGTAGGTTTTGATAAATCAAGGTATGTGTACTATAATTTATGGGATTGTTGTCCACCCCCCCCACCCCCTCCCCAGTTTATTCATAATCAATTTTGTTAACACTCCAAAGCCAGCTCTTCAGTCTTGGTCCAGATTATAATGTCTAAGGTAGATAATGTGAAAGTTAATTTTAACTAATTCAGGGGAAAAGAATTGAGATTGAGGTAGGAAGTGATCAGCAGGGAAATATGTTGCATCAAGTATGGACAAGATTTAAACAGGGTTTTAATTACGCAGAGTTGTTGGAATGTAAGACAGAATGGATAGAATGTATTATATTATTTGCAAGTAAAAAGAAGGAAATGAGGTAAATATTTGTTTTGTCCCTGAAATATAATGATAATGAAGGTAAGGAGGATTATATGAAGATTATGTATCAAAGAGATATTGGCATGATCTCTGATCCCAAGATTATCTCCATAATAATCATGGGTTCCATGCAATTTAAGAGGGCATGGGAGGTGTTTTTCTGGCTTATACTTTGTAAAGAATAGGGACATGTCTGGGATATTCTACTTTGGGGCACCTTTGTTTCTGTGGCCCCACTTTTGTAGCTGAATTAATAGACTTGGGACCTGTTTACAAGGCACCTTAGATGTATGGCTTTTAGCTTGGCCAACTCATTCTTAACTTTCTAAGGAGGTGAGATCATTCTAAGGCAATTTGTTGAATATATTCTCTAGAGTGTTTTCACTTTGGATATGGAGCCCCTCATCTTTTTTCTTCTTTTTTGTTGTTGTTGTTGTTATTTTTTGTTATTGTTGTTTAGTACATGTCAAACAATTAGGAGGTTGAAAAATTAAGTCTTAAAATTTTCTTCCAAACCACCAAAGTTTTCAGTATTTCCTTCACTGGCCAATAGATGGCAATGTAGTACTACTTACGTCACTGGTACCTCTCCTTTTGACTTTATACCCATCCCTGAAACTGAGTTTTCATTTGTAAGTTGAGCTTCATTTTGAAGCTCTAGTTTAGGGGTCAGTAAAATATGGCCTGTGGGCCAATTGAAAGTATACAGTTCAGTAGTATTAAGTACATTTACCATGTGGTACAATAATCACTGCTGTCTTGTTGCAGAATTTTATCATCATACCAAACAGAAATCTCCTTCCCATTAAGCAGTCACTCCCTATTTCCCTTTCCCTGTAGCCCCTGGCTACCAAAAATCTGCTTTATATCTCTGTGGATTTGCTTATTCTGAATATTTTGTATACCTGGAATGTGGCCTTTTATGTCTAGCAGCTTCTTTCCACTTAGCAGCTTTTTCAAGGTTCATCATGTTGTAACATGAACTTGTTGTAACTTCATTCCTTTTTATGACTCAGTAATATTTCAGTCATAATATTATAACATATACTATTGTAATATTATAGTGAATAATATTTCATTGTCTTGATATACTGTATTTTGTTTATCCATTCATTGGTTGATGATATTTTGGTGGTTTCTTCCTTTTGTCTATTATTAATAGTGCTGCTATAAACATTCATGTACATGTTTTTGTTTGAACACCTCTCCTGTTTTCTGTTTTGGGTATATACCTAAGAGTAGAATTGCTAAGTCACTCTGTATTTAAGTTATTGAGGAATAAGCTGTTCTTTTGTACAGCTTGTGAGCTAAGAATAGTTTTTACTTTTTTAAATTGTTGATTACAAAAGAACAATATTTTGTAGCAAATGGTATATGAAATTTAAATACATGTGTACTGGAATACAGCCACACCTTTGATTATTTATTATTTATGGCTGCATTCATAGTACAACAGCAGAGTTGAGTAGTTGTGGCAAAGACCGTGAGGCCTACAAAGCCAAAATTACTTACTATCTGGCCATTTATAGAAAAAGTTTGATGACCCCCGCTCTGTTGATTCATTGTTTCTATTACCATTAGTCCTTTATATTGTCACAAATGTGTTCACTTCCCTGCAGAACATAGTTAGAAGTAGACTCTGCTCAGGTGTATAGTCTGGTTACATTCAAAAGATATTTAGGTCTATGTTGATAACATCTGAAAGCTCATTTTATTTGATAGGTGTCTGAGTAACACTCATTTTATTGTTCTAGTATGATTAGTGCCTCTGACCTCCTCCTTTTCCTCATGAAATAAGATTTACATTTTTTTCTCTAGTTAATGTACCACTTTTCATTCCTGAAATTGGCTAGTCTGTATGTTTTCTATTTCATTTATTTCTGCTCTTTTATTATTCTTGTTTACTTTTTTGTAAACTTTTTTCTTTTTCTGTCATCTTGAGATGGAGCTCACATTGTTGATTTTCAGCTTTTTCTAATGTTTATTTAAGGGTGTCCGAAGCATGACTATAAGCCATCCAAAGGTTTGATGTGTCACGTTTTCAGTATCTTACAATTCAAAATACTTTCTAGCTTCTACTGCAAGTTCTTATATGATTCATGGGCTATTTAAAAGTGTTGTTTTTACTCTCTTAACAAAAGATGATTTTCTAGTTATCTTTTTGTTATTTATAGCTTAAATCCACTGGTAAGAAAAGATGCTTTTTATTATTTTAATCCTTTAAAATTTGTTGAGCTTTGCTTTCATGACCCAGCATATGGTCAGTTTTTGTAAATGTCCTGTGTGTTTGAAAATAATAGTTATTCTGCACTTGTTGAGTACAGTGTTGTATATATGTTGATTAGGTCAAGTTTGCTCAGCTCTTCTGTGTCTTTATTGATTTTTTTGTCTGCCTGTCCTATTACTGACTGAAAGAGATGTGTTAGTATTTACAACAATTATGGATTTATCCATCTCTGTTTTCTTCTGTCTGTTTTTGCTTTGAGGCTGTGAAATGTATACAGATTTATAATTTGGTTTTTTTTTTTTTTTACAAAAGTTTATTCTTAAATGTACAATAGGTTTCAACACAACACTTCATTCTAGCTATAGGTGGCAACAGATGTTATGGCAGGGAATCCAGATGTTTAAACAGGAATGGAGTTAAGGATCATCATTGCCTCAGGCATAGGGAACAGCTTACTTTTTGCCAGATTTCTTAATTCCACCTGTGGCCAGGGGGCCTTTCCCCGCGGCCTTCGCTTTTAGCTCCTCGAGTTTTTTTTGCTCCTCCTTCTGTTTCTGCTTGAATGCCTTATCTTCCTCATCCATCTCCTTGGCTTGCTTCTTGGGCTGCTTCAGGGGCTTCTTCTTGCCACCTTCGCGGCCCGACATGGCGACTGCCGCCCCTTCCCCAAACCCGGCCACCGGAAGCGGAGCTCCCCGTCCCACCCCCGCCTATACCTCCGCGCGGGCCCGCTGATTGGCTCCTGGTTCACAGATTTATAATTTTATCTCCCTGGTGAATGGACCTTTTATTATGAAATTCCTTCTTTAAGCCTTTGCCTTGAAATCTGTTTTCTCTGATATTAAAAAGCTCTCTTTTCTTTGGTGTTTGCATGGTATCTTTTTCTTCTTTTTACTTTTAAGCTGTATTTCTTGCCTTTTATTTGGAATATCTGTGCTTACTTTTAATGTAATTATTGATATATTGCTTTTAAATCTGTTCTTTGCTTTCTACTTCTTTCACCTGTTCAGTGTTCCTTTTTTTTTTCCCCTTTTGAGTCCTTTTGGATTGGTTCGATTTTATCACTTTTTTTTTCCCTTTTTAAACTTGCTTATTGTATATTCATTCTGTTATTTGGTAAATACCCAGGAAAATACAACATGCATCCTTAACTTTTTCAAAAGTAATATAAGTTAATTTTGTTAATACTTTCCACATAGTACAGAGACCTTAACATAATACTGTAATTACACCCCCCTCCTTCTCTAGACTTAATGTGCTGTTGTTTTTGTGTATATTTTATATTTTAAACCCCAGAAGACATTTTATTATTTATATATTTAAAACTTAGATTTATTCATATTACTCATATATTCATTGCCCATTTGATCTTCTTTCCTTCCTGCATATTTGTGCTTCCATCTGGCTGAGTTTTTTCAAAAGAATGAATGTCATCAAGCTGTGGATTCAAGAAGCACTTTTTAAAAAATTGTTTATTTATTTATTTATTTATTTTTGGCTGCGTTGGGTCCTTGTTATGCAAGGGCTTTCTCTAGTTGCGGCGAGCAAGGGCTACTCTTTGTTGCAGTGCATGGGCTTCTTATTGTGGTGGCTTCTCTTGAGCATGGGCTCTAGGTGCATTGGCTTCAGTGATTGCAGCGCTTGGGCTCAGTAGTTGTGGTTTGTGGGCTCCAGTGCACAGGCTCAGAAGTTGTGATGCATGGGCTTAGTTGCTCTGTGGCATGTGGCATCTTCCTGGCCCAGAGATCGAACCCATTTCCCCTGCATTGGCAGGTGGATTCTTAACCACTGTGCCACTACGGAAGTCCCTGGATATTTCCTTCTGACCTCTCTTCTCGTTCACTAATTTTCTTTGCAGCCGCTTCTATCTGCTGTTAAACCCATCATTGAATTCTTAATTTTAGTTATTATATTTTTTCAGTTCTAAAAATTGCCTTTAATTCTTTTATAGTTTCTGGTATACCACTGAAATTCTCAACCTTGCCTTTTAATTCTGTGAACAAACTAGCATCTTTTAAAAAGTCTGTTTCTAAAATTTTCATTAACTAGATCTATGTGGGTTTGTTTCTTTTATCTATTTTTCATGTTGGTTTTCAGTTATGTGGTCTAGTCTTTCCATATATCTGATGTTTTTGTTTTTGTTTTAATCCCAGGCATTGTATAGGAAAAATTCTAGAGATAATTGTGAGCTCTAGATACTGTTTTCTTCTTTCTGAGAGAAGATTAATGTGTATTTGGAGTTTTGTTGTGGATTTTTTTGCCTATAGTAATTTCTTTTCTGGGGCACTGATAATCCAAAGCCCCCTTAATCTAGTCAGGAATTGAGGTGATATGAAGCCAGGACTCAATACCTGATAAAGCAAGTGTATACATAGTTTACCTTTACTACCAGTGTGTGTATATCTTTTGATTCCCAACTTAAGGCCAAGGAAGTGGGTGGTTATCAGAATCCCTCCTCCTTGAACTAGTTTTTGTTTTGTGGGTCCTGTGTCTCTTTTAAAAAAATACAAACAAAAACAAAAAACAACTTCTCAGGTTCTTAGCCTCTCAACTAGAACTTTTGGGAAGGATCAGCACCCTCAGAGGGAGTGTGTACCAGATGCCAGGCTTTCCTCTCTCTTCTAGATCTGGGCTCTGTAATTCTCCACTGCCTCAGTAGCTCTCTGATGCCTTCAAGCAAATGTTTTGTATTTGTGTTTTAACTTGGTTAGTAGGAGGAGTGCTAATCTAGCACCTAGTGCGGCAGTGACAGAAGAGGAATGCCTATATTCATTCTATTAGGTTTTTAAAAAATCATTCTGAATAACGTATTTGTGACAATACTTTTAAGATTATCACTAGGAAATAATCTGTATATTGGTCCTTTTTCTAGGTGCTACCATATTGGGGAAATCCTCATGATAGAAAAGTTATCAGGAGGTTCTGGAGTCAGGTAACTTTCAGCTTACTGTACGCGCATGCACACACACACATACATATTCACACATATATGCAGTCATTATTTCTCCAGTTGATTTGAGTAATTTCTCTTACATAAAATCTTATATGTTTCTGGACACTAGGCAAGTGTACTTTTTTCCTTTTACATTGTTTTTCCTGTTATAGACAGTCAGCTGGACTTGAAGTCCAGGATTAAGTAAGAACATTTTTCTTTAATAAGCTGAAGACTACTTTTTAACAAGATTTGTAGTTAAGGTAACTACTTTAAACAAACAGTTAAGCTTTAATTCACTGCATACCTCCTACATTGGAGAAGCGTTATCTTTAGAGCTATCTTAAACTTCTTGGCCTTAGAAAATACAATCCATTCCTCATTGTCTTATTATGAATTGTTTGTATTTACAGAAGACCCTCTACACTCAGGACGCCCCCTTCCATGTGGTTATCACCAGTTACCAGCTGGTGGTGCAGGATGTAAAGTATTTCCAGCGAGTCAAGTGGCAGTACATGGTGTTGGACGAGGCTCAGGCGCTCAAGAGTAGTTCCAGGTAACATGAGTAGTAGAAATAAAGTCTGTGGACTGAGGATATATAGATATATAGATATGTGTGTATGATACACACACACAATGTGAATGAAGATCAGAGCAATTTCAAAACATGGTATAGTACGGTCTCTGCGTAAACCATGTATCTGACCAGAAGGCATAATTCTCTTTTGCATTTTCATAGAATATAAATATTTATGTTTAGAGTATAAGGATTTTTCTCAACTTCTTTCTCCCTACTCAATAATTATGGCGTTTTAACCAATTTTTGTTCTTCAAGGAAGTTTTCTGTGCAGGAGGAGTTGTCTGCCTTTTGCTTCAGGGATTGTTTTAGACAGGAGGTCTTAGTAGGAAATAGAATGTTACATTATGTAGCTTGTAGCTTCTATTGTTTATTAGACCCCCAAGAATCCTTTTATTAGAAATTATATGTTTAAGATGTTCTAATACTTTTAAGTTCCCAAACTGAGTAGTAAATAAGTGCTTGGCTATGAAGTGTTACTCAGTGGTATTAAACCTTGGGTTCGATGGATTTTTATTAACTCTTAGTGAGCCTGTAGTACTTTCCTAGAAGTCCATGCTAACTGGCAGGATGGTATTTTCCATGGAACTTTCCATCCTCTGAAGAGCATTAGTTCATATTTTACTCTTTTGAAGTAGGGCATGTTTGTGGTCAGAAGCAGTAGACTCACTTCACATTTTCTTCTCACACCCTTTCTCTTTCTCCATTGCTCCCTCCAAACTCATACTGGAAGCACATAGAATAATAAGAATAATAATTTTAAAACTTTCTACTATAGATAATACTTTGTAATTATATGGTTTGTATCAGCAAAACCGACCAAAGGTAGTAGAGAACTTTATCAAGCCAGAAAGGATTCTATTCTGCCTATTTGATGGCTTTTTTTTTTTTTTTAATACCGTAAGACCACATTTTCAGTATAGAGGAGTCAGCTCCTTTGAAATTTCCTGTCCTCAGCTTTATTGAATAATATTTTACAATTGTGTTCATGGTACAGTATTGATACTTGATTCTGAGTATTTGTTATTTTTTTGAAAAGCATTTTTAAAATAATGGGTCTCAATAAGGTGAATAAAGATTTGCTGCTAACTTGAAATTTATAATTTACTGGACAGTGTTCGTTGGAAGATACTCTTGCAGTTTCAATGTCGGAATCGGCTTTTGCTAACTGGGACTCCCATTCAGAACACCATGGCAGAGGTAGGCACTAGTAAAGACCTCAATTTTATGTCTGCATTAAACCGAGTGGTTCCAGCACAGTAGAATTCCTCACCCATGCCCACCTGGAGTGTTATGACTCTGTACAAGTTATAATCCCCACGTAAAAGGAAGAATTTGACCATGACTTGCCCTGTTTTTTTTTTTCTTTTTGCCTGGGGGTGGGGCACTGTTCATGTTTTCTTATTCTCTGGCAAAAGGCAAATAAATTTCTCCTTTCCTTGGTACTTATATAATAAATAGTGATCACATTAAGAATGCTACTTGTCTAATGCAGAGATATTTTTATACTAGAATGAAAAGGTAATATTCTTTAACACTGAGAGGAGCTAAAATTCTTTCTTTAGGAAAGATAATTTTACCATCTAGAATAGGGGTCAGAAAACTTTCTGTGAAGAGCCATATGGTAACTATTTAGATTTTATAGGCTGTATAATCACTGCACAGCTACTCAACTTTCCATTATAATGTGAAAGCAGCCATAGATGATATGTAAATGAATAGGTGTGACTGTGTTCCAATAAAATTTGATTTATAAAAATAGATGGCACACCAGACTTGGCATTACAAGTTGTGATTTCCTGACCCCTGATCTAGAGTTATTATTAGCAAGTTATGCTGCCTCGGACTGTGTTCTGTTGTGGAATGGATCTTTTATATAAGATCTTTAAAACTGTCTCACTGCAAAATCTGAGCAGGACTTGCACTTTCAGACTTTCAGTGTGAAATTAATTGAAAAATAATCATTTTGCTACAGCACTTATAGAATTAGAGTTGGTTGATGAGGTAGTGTGCTTACACGCTCATTCTCTCTCACTCACACATATACATGCACCTAGACACAGATACATAAACCTGCAACTTCACTCTCTCTCTCCAAACTCTCATTATATCTTCATACTCTCTCATTTTGTTGCACTGTAACTATTTCATTTTTTGTTGTTTCCAGCTCTGGGCTCTGCTGCATTTCATTATGCCAACATTATTTGATTCACATGAGGAATTTAATGAATGGTTTTCCAAGGACATTGAGAGCCATGCGGAAAACAAATCTGCCATAGATGAGAGTGAGTACTTATACGAACTTTCATTCTTTCTACCTATCAGTGTAGGCAACCACATAATTGTATATTTTCTTCTGTGTGAAGAATTGTTCTTCTAGTGTGCATAGAAGGATCCAAGAGAAAAGTTTTTTCTTTTTTAAAATAATGTGCTTTTTGCATGTTTAAAAGAGTCAAAAAAGGACTAACTCAAATGATGCTGCCATAATGTTGACTATTTAATCAAGGCAGAACAGGCAAATTTCACATTTTGGCTTGCAAAATACTGATTTTCCACATAGATGCTGAAAAGTTTTATATTCTTTGTGGAATGGGGTAAGACTTTTTGCCTGTGATTAAAAACAGAAAATATTAGAAGGGTAATTTTTTTTTGTTATTTTCTCTATATATTAGGATTTGTTTCTTCTGTGAATATTTTTTATCCTTATTTATCAATTTTTTTAACCTCTTGACTAATATCTTTTAAGAGAGTTATGAGGTATTTATTACATAACATGAAGTGACATGTGCTATTAGAAAAGTCCTTAAGTAATTTCTTATATTACACGTTGTTGATTTGCTGATATACTTTGAAGAAATGATTTTGGGGGAACCCTAGGAGTCCCATATAGCTTGCATTAGACCTGTTTGAGAACCCTATTATTGATAAAATGTTCCTAAAACATTCTAAAGGTGAATTCTAATAAAAATAAAGCCATCCTTACTGGTCTGAGTAAATGAGAGCAAAATGCATTTGCACAGTTGACTGTAGAAAGATGCTGTGGGAAGTTCAGATCCCGTGGCTTCCTACTTGGGAAAAGATTGTTTCAGTCTTCTTTCAGAGAATCATTAAGCCAAAAGTTATTAGAAGAGTTTAGTGAGAGATGATCATGATATTTCTTCCATTTGTGTTAAATTGATATGTTATTTGTTGGGGGTGGGGCTTCTGGGATTTCAGATCAACTCTCTCGCTTACACATGATCTTGAAGCCTTTTATGCTGAGGAGAATCAAGAAAGATGTAGAAAATGAATTGTCTGACAAGGTAAGGAAAGAAGACCTTGTGAGTTTAGGCCTTAATAGGCACGAACTTAGGGTTCCAGGGTGAAAAGAAATTCCTTGGTAAATGTTTAGTTGAAGGGTAATTAGTTTGATTGAGAGAAGACCTTTAAACTTGAGAAGGTCAAAGAAGACTTAAAGTGAATCAGATAATCAAGGCAAGTAATAGTTTTTTCTTCTTTTTGTTTTATACTTTTCATTATGGATAGTTTGAAGCATTATAAAAGTAGAAAGAATAGTATAATGAACCCTCTGTATAAGCTTAAATGATCAAGTTATTACCATTCTTCACTCCTCTAGATTATGCCGAAGCATAATGTGTTTTGTTTCATTTGTAAATATTTTCATATGCATCTCTGAAAGATTCAGTGTTTTTTAAAATACATATTCACATATCACTATCACCTCTACTAAAAAAAGGCAGTTATTTCATTGTATCACATATCCATTCAGTGCCCAGATATCCCCAGTTGTCTTTGTGTATGCTTTTCTTCTTTCTTTCTCTTATAAAAAGTATTCAGTTTTTGAAGTCAGAATCCAAGCAGAGTCCACATGTACTGTTTGGGTCATATGTCTCTTAAGTATTTTTAGTCCCATCCTTCTTTTTTTCCCCTTGCAGTTCTTTGTTGAAGAAACTGAGTTGTTTGTCCTGTAGAGTTTTCCACATACTGGATTTTGCTGACTGCATCATTGTTGTGTTGTCTAACATGTTCTTCTGTCTCCTGTATTTCTGCAGACTGAGAGTTAAATTTAGAAGTTTAATGTGCTTTGGGTTGTAATATTTTTTTCTCATAAAAAGTAATTTTGGTTTATAAATATCTTTTTTTGGTTCCTTACTAGATTTCTGTAATTTTCTTTTATCTCTTGTGAATCCTTCCCATATTCTCCTTCCTTCTTTTTTCTCCCAGTTCCCAGTCCTTTGGAGTATTTTCCCTTCTTCCATAGATTGCACCTGTTTCTCACAGTTCTGTTCCCTGTGTAAAAGTCAGCTTTCCAAGGTCTTGATAATATCAGGTAGTTCTCTCTGTCACTGCCGGAAGGGTGGATCATTTTGAAATTAGTAACTCACTTACAAGATTGTGGTAGAGATGTACACCTTCAAAGAGAGGAATAGAAGTGTACCTTTATTTTATTCCTTTTAAAAAAATCCTTTATGGCTGTTTTGTGAAACTGGCTGATTTTAACTAAATAGCAGTGTCACACAGATGTGTACCTGATAGAAGGGAAATACTTTATTAAAAAAATGGATCCTTGAGGCTTTTATATCAGAAACATCTTAAAAACAACAGCAACATCATAATGTCTATTATTTAGAGATCATTAGGGAAGTGATCAGAAGACGTATGGTTCTTAACCACTGTGCATAGTATAAATTTCTTATCAGTAATGTTTCTAATCTGTTATTAAATAATATATGTAATATTGAACTCTTACTGTCTGTCCACAACTGGTATGTAGAGATGCAGCTTCTGGATTCTGTTCAGATTTCCAAGGGAGATGAATACATAAATAGCTAGCACTGTATCATAAGATATACAGTGATTATCTGTGTGAAATATAATGGGAACATAGATAAGGGAGTAGTTCTATTAGGGAAGGTTAGAGAAGGCATCAAAGCAGAGATGACATGTGAGCTAGATCTGGAATAGTGAGTTGGCATTTACTAGGAAAATATGGTAGGAAGAGGCTACTAAGCAACAAGAGTGAACAAAGGTAGAGCAGTATTCAAATAGGCAGCATGTTTGGCAAACATTTTTCAGACTGTTGTAGCTAAGATCTATATAGGAGGACATGATGAGACTGGGATAATATGGTGAGTTAGATTATGGGGGGCCTCTGCCTAAGGAGAATTTTTAATATTTTACTATAGGCAGTAGCTTACATTGAAGGTTTTTAGCAGTTGAGTACCTTGTAAGATTTGTATGTGAAGTTTCTTGGGACCAGAAGAGACTAGAGTTGGGAAGCTCCCACAGTAATAGCATTCTAGGTTAGATATGACTAGATTCTGTAGTAAGGCAGTGGGAATGGTCAGAAAGGGTGGTTAGAGGTCAATTTCCAGGTTGAGTTGAGGGACTTAGGAAATGATAGAACATGGGGTATGAGAGAGAAAAAATCAGAGCTGACTGAAGTTTCTCTTTGGGCAACTGAGTGAATGATAATGCTGTTAATTAAGTAAATTGTGAAAGAGAATTTTTTTCTGATATGTCACAAATGCAATTGCTACAGACTCTCTGAGTGATAATATTGTGGTAGGTAGTTGGAAATATGGGGCTGGGGATATTTGGAAATAGATTTTTGCAAGTCACTGTGATGGACAGTAGTTGGTGATATTGGAAATGGAAGAGGTTGCCCAAGAATAGCATGTAGAATAAGTGACAAGGGAAAAAGGTCAAGGCAGGCACATTTTTCTGGATAATTAGCCATATCACAGGTTTATAGAGATACTGAGATTCTAGAGATATGTATATTGTTTTTCCCAATCATAATCAGCCATGCATGAGTTTCCAACTTTATGCTGATACTCAGTTTTCTTACAAACTGTTTTTCAAAATATAAATGTCCTTATTGATTTTTAGATTGAGATTCTAATGTATTGCCAACTGACCAGCCGACAGAAGCTGCTATATCAGGCGCTGAAGAACAAAATTTCCATTGAGGATTTATTGCAGTCTTCTATGGGCTCTACCCAGCAAGCACAGACGACCACCAGCAGCCTCATGAATCTGGTCATGCAGTTTAGGAAGGTAAGAGCTTAGGTCAGCTACCTTGGAATTGTCTTTATTAACTCACTTCAAGAAAAGGCTCTATCTAGCCTTCATGCCAAATAAATAAAGTCTGTTAAAAAGAATGAAAATGGGAAAGTATGTATTCATAAAGGTAAACATGCAGGGTATGAGGTTCCCCCATCCTTTCATAGAGTGATGTCTACACATGACAATATTGTCTTATTTCCTTTCCTCTTAGGTGTGTAATCACCCAGAGTTATTTGAACGACAAGAAACTTGGTCTCCATTTCATATTTCCCTAAAGCCATACCAGATTTCAAAGTTTATCTACCGTCATGGACAGATCAGGGTCTTCAACCATTCACGAGACAGGTGAGCATATATTAATACCTCTTTTCTCTAAGAGTGTTTTTATATAATCTGGGGTTTTGTGGCTTAGTAGATAAATTTAATCGAGTGAATTCCGCAACAACAAGGTTTTTAAGCAGTGGGGGGACAACTGTTTGTTGAAGGATCTTGTGATACGATCTGTGCACTATCAAGAGTTTAACTGGATGACCATAAAGGCCCTAGCTACTTCCAGTTGCCTTTCTGAATGAGGAATGTGCACCTGTGTGCAAATATATACTTGGACTAAGAGAGATCAGCAAATGTCTCTGTCTCAGTACTGAAGTTGCTTTGTGGTAGCTTATTTCACACTTGGAAGAGCACTTATGAAAGAACTGATTAGATTTCAAATTAATCAAATTTATGTTCTTCCCAGAATCAGTAATGACAGATTTGGTAAAAGTGAAATGATTATTAATGGTTATGTGCTAGAAACCACTTCCATTCAGAAAATAGGTGTGTAGGTCCATTCTGCACCTCTGAGTGAGGTTGGCCCTGGCTTCTGGATTTTTTAGCAAGCTCCCAAAGGATTCTTGTGCACACCTGCCCTTGAGAACCATAGGTTTAGAATGCTCCTTTTGTAGAGAAACAATAAAGACAGTATTATCAAAATAATCATCAACATCTCGCCTAATGTTACTGAAATTGAGACACATTTCTTGGGTTTAATTTTAATAATTCATGTCTGTGATAGCTCCAGGCTAATACTTAACTAGATCAGCAAGGGGAAACAGACCAGAGTTGTAGTGCTTTTTGTTTAATGTAGTACATGGCATCTTACAGTGCTAGAATTGTGCTTCTCTGAAATAAAATGAGACCACTTTGAACTTGTGTTATTATCTACCTCCTTTATTAAGTACTTAGTACTTTCTGACATATATGCTATGATTTGGCCTGGGAACAAACTTCTCAAAAGTAGAAACTGTTTCGAACCTTAAAAGATTCTTGGCTTCCTAGGTGGCACAGTGATTGGGAGTCCGCCTGCCAATGCAGAGGTTGCGGGTTCGATCCCAGCTCCAGGGGGATCCCACATGCCGTGGAGCAACTAAGCCCGTGTGCCAAAAAAATAAAAATTAAAAAATTAAAAAAAAAAAAAAAGATTCTTTTAGTTTGGAACCTCTCCAGTTTAGTTAAGGTCCTGATATTTGTATTTGGGTTTGGATTTATTTTATTTACTTACTTTACAGGTGGTTAAGGGTTCTTCTTTCTCCATTTGCACCGGACTATATCCAACAGTCTCTCTTTCACAGAAAAGGTAGGTGTTTTGATCTTTGAGAAGGAACCTTATGCCAAGGATTTATTAGGATGCTCTTCGTTTTGCTGAGTTGAAACTAGTAGTGGCTTTGCCTGAATGCTAGGCCTTTATTTATAAAGTCTTGCTAAGATTTAAGTAAATTAGTTGTCTGCATCTATAGATGCTAGGCTATAACAGGAAGCAGTAAAAATTTTTTTTGATTAATTGTTTTCCATTTTGATTGACCTTCCATCTTTATTTTATACCTGCTTCTTAAGAATTTCTTATACCCTTGAATAGAGGTGTGATAGAGACAATGCAGGATTCTTGTTAGTGTGACTCTCAGGTCCCTCCTCCTTAGTCTAAGGAAAGGAAGCTGCTCAGCTTTGAGCATTGTCCAAAGTATTATGGCAAAAGTTCAGAATTTTTCACCTCTGTGCTTTCCTTTTCTTTTCTTTACTTTTTCCTGGCATGATAAAAAGAGGAAGGCAGTTAGCCAAGGATCCAAAACCCCAGAGGTGACTGAGGAGCCAATTAGCCCATCTATGCCATACCTCATAGCGCTGCCTCTTCTACTTGTGATTGTAGTACAGAAATATGACACTCTGTCTTCTGTCAAAGTGGCTTTATTGGAACCTTTAGAATAGTTTTTGATTCTTAAGTCAAAATCCAGCAGTTCAGCAGGCTTTAGCTGAGTATTCCCCTTGGTTTTCTATTGGGTTTAACTTTGTCCTTTGGTATTCCAGGTGTTAATGAAGAAAGCTGTTTCTCTTTCCTTCGCTTTATTGATGTATCTCCAGCTGAAATGGCAAACCTCATGCTTCAGGGACTTTTGGCCAGGTGAGAAGTTTGCTCATTGTTTGATGAGAGAGCGGTTGAGATTTAAACAGGAGCAAAGTTTGAATACTGTGAATATTAAATATTAAATATTATGTCATCTTACAGAGCCTCTCATTCTTTTTGTATTGTTAAGAATTAAAGTTTTTATGAGGAAATCATAATTTTCTTTTGATCATTTAATAATTGCATGATGCTTCATGATGCACCTTAAATAAAAACTATTTAGGCTCTTCTCCCAAATGCTACCAGAAGGTCTTCAAGTCTTCTTAATTTTTAGGTAGATTACTATATTTTATTTGTTTCTACAGGGCAAATAATGACTGATGATTCCTTTAGTTAGTAGTGATTGCAGCATAGCCTGCTGATGTATTCTGGGAATCTTAGTTCTCTGTTCTTACTCTTTGGCATAATGGCTTTTATTTAATTAATTACTTGGTACTTGTGTAAAAAATAGTGACCTCATTAGGAGAAGCTATCTCCTTCATATGAGGATGTTTTTATGGGAATTTTTGTGATAGAGTTGAATATTCCTTAATACTGAGAGGAGCTTTATGGAGGATTTTCGTTTTCATAGTAGCAAACCAATTTATACCAAAGGTAGAATTTATAGAACAAAAATATGAAATGACTTTATCTGAAAGTAGGAAAGAACTGTCTAGATTTACAAAAGAGACATGTTAATGAGAAACAAGGTTCCTCGCTGCTATGAACTACCCTCAGCCCTCCATGGAGCACTGAATAAGCATGTCTGCTGTGGTTTGTTTCAGATGGTTAGCTCTTTTCCTGTCTCTGAAAGCCTCCTACAGGCTCCATCAGCTTCGCTCCTGGGGAGAGCCAGAAGGGGAGAGCCAGCAGAAATATCTGAGAAACAAGGATTTCCTTCTTGGGGTTAATTTTCCACTCTCCTTTCCCAACCTTTCCAGCTGCCCTTTGTTAAAGGTAAGCAGTTATTTCAGCATCAGTTATCTGAGTAGTACTCCCTTCCCTTTTCTTTGAATCAATTAAAGTAATAAAGTAAATGATGACCTGAGGGAGCCAAAAAGTTCCCAGAGGAGTGGGAGCAGTATATTGTTATAGCTTATTACATATAACTTAATAGACATTTTGTATGTGTGTGTGCGCATATATATATTTAATATATGTTTTGTATATAACTTTATTGTGAAGTACACAGATCTTAAATATACAACTCTTTGAATTTATACATGTGTATACACTTGTGTAACAACTACCTAGATTAAGGTAAAAAATATTTCCAGCACCCAGAAGTCTCCCTTGTACTTCTTCCCATTTGAAACCTCTAGTTCAGGATAAACCAGCAAATAAAGGTAATCACTATTCTGCTATCATCTCAGATTATTTTAGCCTGTTTTTGAACTTTATGTAAATGGAATGATCCTGTATATAGTCTTTTGTGTCTGCCTTCTTTCCCTCAATTATTACGTCTATGAGATTCATCCATGTTGCACTATAGCATTCTTTTTTAATGCTATGAAGTGTTCCATTGTCTGTTTCTAATCACAATTTATTAATCTACTGTTGGTGGATATTTAGGTTACTTCCAGTTTGGTGAATGCAAGCACTAATTTCTTTGGGGTTTATATCCAGGAGTGAGATTGCTGTATCATCATGTATATGTATGTTTAGATTTAGTTCCCACTGCCAAACATTATTCCAGAATGGTTTTTCAAAGTTAAGCTCCCACCAGCAATGTGAGAGATCTACTGTTGTTTATCTTCCTTGCCTACCCCTGGTGTTGTCAGTCCATTTTTTTGAATTTGTGATTTTCAGTTGCATTTCCATGGAAAGTAATGATGTTGAGCACTTTTTCATATAATTGTTTGCCATTGTATAGTAGGTAAGGGGAAAAGTGATAGGAAATAAGGTGAAAGGTGCAGGTTCAAATCATGGGGGGGCCTCATAAGTTAATGCTAATAAGGATTTGGGTTTTATTCTGAATGAAATGGGTAATGCTGGAGAGTTTTAAGAAGAGATTTGTATGTTTATATGTTTTAGTTATAGTTCAACAGATTAAAAGTTTAGAAGGTAGAACTTTTTCTTTGTATTGTCTAGAAAATTTAATGGGTCATCAGTCATACAGGTAAGTGCTATCGAATGTAGGATGTTCTTTGGCTGCATCTGGTATTTGCCCCCTGTATACCGAAGAACCCATATGATTTCCTTTTCTTCTGTTTTCCCAGTTGGTTTCTCAAGCATTGCTCCATGTACTTTTTTGGGCTCTGAAGATAAGATCAGTAATGCAGGAGGAGAATAGAATTGGGTTCTAGCCTGTTTGAAATGATATAGTCAGTGGTGGCAAGATGGTTTCCTACTAGTGAATACTAATATGTCTGATGAAGAGTTGCTTAGCCTCCTATAGACCGATTTTCTTACATTTAGTAATATGTATTATTATAGTTACAATTTTTTTACTAGTTTTATTTTTGGTACAGAAAGCACCATTCTCCCCGGGGGTTTATTATGCTCTATTATGTAGATACCTGCATCTTACTTAACACTGAAAGATAATGCATCACTTATTTGTATTTTTCTGCTTTCTGAAAATACAGTAGTGTGTTTAGAGCACCTGTCCAGTGAGGTCCTTGTATCAATTAATTTCCTCAGAAATTTAGATGTGGGCAATATGCATTATGTAAAATTTGTTTTTCCAAAGTTAGATTCACTTCCATTTCTTCTACTTTTGTTTCGTGTTGTGGGTAGACATTTGCTCTTGTAGTGGCTTAGAATGTATACCAAGTTACTGAGCCACAGGTAGCTGAAAGCTAATCATGTATATGTAGAGCTACTTATCTGCTTTTGGTCTCATCATCCTTATCTCCAACATACATGTGTTGAAATACCAACCAGGCAGTGTATCTTGCCAGAGTTGGTTGATGTATCTATTCTAAGAAATATTTGCTTTCAACTAAGCAGGATAATCTTTACATATCTAGCCTTAAAGGTTAGACTGGGTTCTGAATGAAGAATCGTTTTATTGAAACTCCATGTATTTACTTACTTACTTACTTACTTACTTGGTTGTGTCAGGTCTTTCTTAGTTGTGGCTCGCCAGCTTCTTAGTTCAGCATGTGGGCTCCTTAGGGACATGTGAACTCTTAGTTGTGGCATGCATGTGGGATCTAGTTCCCTGACCAGGGATCGAACCCATGCTCTCCGCGTTGGGAGCGCAGAGTATTCTCCACTGCACCACCAGGGAAGTCCTTTATTTGTTTTTCTTAATGTTAGTTGGAACCCACTAAAAAATGATGTCATGACCCTTACTACTCACAGTTTGAAAAATACAGCATTCAATGACTGCATGCTATTAAAATAGCAGAAGGACTAGGGTAAAGAGAGTCACCATGTAGGAAGATTCTGGATCATTCTTTTTAATAGTAAGAAAGGAAAGAAACTGACATTCCGGGACTTAAGGAAGGGTCTCACTTTCTGAATATGAAAGAGACCACCAGGAGTTACTCAGAGGGCAGTATGCACATTCCATTGCAGAGTTAGCCTGATTTTGGCATGTACCTGTTATATCCCTCCTATTCAAAGATAATATAAATAAAGTTAAGTAGTTTTGAAAAAACCTGATTCAGGGACTTCCCTGGTGGCACAGTGGTTAAGAATCCGCCTGCCAATGCAGGAGACATGGGTTTGATTCCTGGTCCAGGAAGATCCCACATTCCGCAGAGCAACTAAGCCCATGCGCCACAGCTACTGAAGCCCGCGCACCTAGAGCCTGTGCTCCACAATAAGAGAAGCCACTGGAAAGAGAAGCCCAGTGCACCACAAGGAAGAGTAACCCCCACTTGCCACAACTAGAGGAAGCCCACGCACAGCAGTGAAGACCCAGTGCAGCCAGTGATTAATTAATTTTAAAAAAAGAGTGTACTGCCCATGTTGAAAGAAAGAAAGAGAGAAAGGGAGAAAGAAAAAACCTGATTCAGACTTGAGTAAAGTAGTTTATTATGAGACCTATCCCCCAAAAATAGTTTTGTTAGAATATGCCTGTTACCACTATTGTACTGTTTCTCACACTGATTTCTCCGAACTGAGTTTTTCTTATTCAAGAAATATTTCTTTGAAGAACATGACATTGTTTTGCAAAGAAGAGTAGAGAAGGAAGCTTTGAACACGTAATCCTGTACAACAATTTTCCAAAATTCATTAGTTAACAGTGTAAAGTAAAAGCCAAAACTTAGGATGCGTGATATTTTAGCATACATACACACATCAGAAACACATGGACGTTTTCAAATTTTCAAATCCTACCAATTTACAGTTTTTTACAAAAACATGATTGACAAAAATGAGTCTTTTTTCGAAGGTAACTCTTCAGGTGTGGACAACAGTGGTGAGACTTAAATATAATAATTATCTGTCTTGCTGATGTTTGGATATGTCCATTGGATTTATTTATTTAATTTATACATCTTTATTGGAGTATAACTGCTTTACACTGTTGTGTTAGTTTCTGCTGTACAACAAAGTGAATCAGCTATATGTATACATACATCCCCATATCCCCCCCACCTTGAGTCTCCCTCCCCCCCTCCCCCTCTAGGTCATCACAAAGCACTGACCTGATCTCCCTGTGCTATGCAGCAGTTTCCCACTAACTGTCTCTTTTACATTTGGTAGTGTGTATATGTCAGTGCTACTCTCTCACTACGTCCCAGCCTCTCCTGCCCGCTCTGTGTCTTCAGGTCTGTTCTCTATGTCTGCTTCTTTACTCCTGCCCTGCCACTAAGTTCGTCAGTAACATTCTTCTAGATTGTCAATTGGATTTAAATACAAGGTCTTGGATTCTTTTTGGTTGTTGCTTTGTGTGGGATAAATTCATCATGTATGTGCTTTGTGCCTTTTCCTGACATGACTTGTTTGTTGTCATTGAGATTTACAAAAATACTTTTGGCATTATTAATACAATTTACAGATCCTTTGGAAGATCTTTTTGCTTGTACAGGGATGCCACTACTGTGAAATCAGAAAGAAAATTTTTTATTTTCACAGAAAACAAACTTGTAATGGTGCTTACTAGTTTCAGCAAATGTCCTGAAAGTATGACTTGAGAGGTATTTGCTAGCATTCATATGGTGAATTAGAACCTCAGAAAGAACAAGAAAAGTCTTGAAAGATTAGAAAAGGACTGACATATAAATGTGGGTCCATCTTTAAAGCTTGAGGGGATAGGAAGAAAACTTGGAAATAATAACCAGTACCTTAATCAATTATTAGAGAGTTAAAATTTTTTTCTAATGAAATTAATTTATAACCATTTGAATTCATGAATCTAAGAAGCAGCTAAGTTGATTCTGAAAATATGACCACTTGTTTTTCCTTGTAGATAACAGACCAAGAAGATTAGAGAGACGGGGAGATATTTATTATAGGTATAATATATTAAAAAAATGTAAGCCTTTCTTTTGTTGCCTTGGCTATCCTTCTAGAGATGTTAGCATACCTAAAGGAAAGTGCACAAATCACAAGTGTACACAGAGCTTGATAATGTCACAAAACACTGTCAGAACGCTACCTCAGAGGCCCATTTGTGCCCACTTCCATTCACTGTTCCTCCCTAGTGTTCTCCCCACAAGAGTTACTATAGGCAAATATATGGATGGCTTCTAGTTTTTGTTATTACAGATAGTGCTGCTATGAACATTATTGTACATACCTTTTAATGAAAATTCATATATATTTTGTGGGGTATATATAGCTAGTCAAATTGCTGGGTCATAAGGTTTGCATATGGTCATCTTTAATAGATTATGCCAGACAGTTTTCTAAAGCAGTTGCACCAATTTTCATTCCCATTAACAGTTTATAAGGGGTTCTAGTTGCTCCATGTCTTTGCCAGACTGTGACATCGTTTTGTCTGTTCATTTTAGTCCTTCTGTGTGCTAATATCTCACTGTGGCTTTAAATTACATTTCCCCTGTGAATAATGATATGGAATACCTTTTCTAATGCTCACTGGCCATTTGGATAACCTCCTTTATGAATGCTTATTCAAGACCCTTGCTTATTTTTCTATTAGTCTGTTTGTATTTTTCGTAGTGATTTGTATTTTTCGTAGTGATTTGTAGTTCTTTATGTGTTGCAGATGTCTTCTACTCTGTAGCTTACTTTTTCACTCTCAATGTCGTCTTCTGTTGAATTGTTAGCATTTTTTGTGTCCTGTTGAAGAAATCTTTGCCTTTACCAAAGTCACAGAAGATAATTCTCTCTGTTTTTCTCCGAAAGGTTTTTTTGATTTACCATTCAAATCTATAAGAAAGTGGGTTTTCAGTGTATGTTATGGGTTGCCATTTTTTACTTACAGATATCCATATCCATTTGACCCAGCTTCATTTGATGGTTGAAAAGACCATCCTTTTTGCACTGCAGCATCACTTTTGTCAAACAGGTGGCTACATATGTGTGGGTCTGTTTCTAGACCCTGTTCTGTTCATTTGTTTATCCTTGACCATTTGTCTATCCTTGTCCATTTGTCTATCCTTGATCAGTACCACTTTGTCTTAACAACTATAGCTTAATAATAAGGCTTGATAACTGGTAGTACAGGTCCTCTAGCTTTGTTTTTCTTCAATATTGCCTTCACTGTTCTTGGCCTTTCGCATTTGCATGTAAATTTTGAATCAGCTTATCTTAGTTTAAACTCTTTTCAGCAATGCCTGTGGCCCCATGTTTTTTGATTATGTCCCCATTATTAACACATTCTTTATCCATTTTTCCAATACCTATGTATTTTTCCATTTAAAATGATATACAAATAATAGCACATTAATATTACTTACATTGTGAAGCTTGCATGTCTGATTTCTTTGGAGACCACTGATCTGGACAGTAAAATAAGCCTAATTGAGTACAGAATGTTAATAGAGGGGAGAACACACTATTTACTGGAGAAAGTACTCCTGTTTTTTTCATATACTCTTCACTCTTTCTCTCCTGCTGTTTTCACTTGCTTGATCCCAAGGGCCAATGGGATTGAGGTAATGGGTCCATTGGTTTGTATGTGTATCAGAAGAGCTTATTGATTAAATGAATCTCCAGTGGTTGAATGTGATCTTGGCTTAAGGGTTGGGGTTTTCTAATGTTCCTTGAGAATAGCCTCCTCCCAGTGTCAGTCTACTTCAACAGAGAGAAAGCGCATGTAATTAATGTTGTTTACAAACCTGTCATGCATCAGTGCCTATTGTGGGCAAGGTGTGTTAATAGTCATGGACTTTTATTTTCTGGTTTGAGAACTCATTCCTGCATATAGTAAAAGGACATGCACAAAGTTAAAAGGACTTTAAAAATAAAAATGATTCAAGATCAGAGTTGAAAGAAGACATAATTAACTGCCAAAACAATGGTAGATGATTAGTGGTAAAGTTCAGGATGGGAGATCACTTTAGGTTGAAATGGACAAAAAAATCCTCTTTTATAGAAATGATATTAAGTTGGATCTTGAGTGCTAGGGACCTGGATAGGGGGAAGGATATTCCAAGTTAAAGATTTGAGCCAAAATACAGAGCAGTAGTGAGAAAAAAGGCCAGAAAAGTTGTCACCTTTTCTCTCAAGGAGCCTTTGAATGCCAGTCTATTGGGGTTTAGATATTAAAGCAGGATTTTCAGCCCTTTTTGGCTTACCTTTTTTGATAGATGGTACAGTTGTATTCCTGGGGGAATATAGTTTTGGTGGCTACCATCAAGTCATGGGAAGGAATAATCTGGTAGTTGCTTTTAGGAAGGCTGTTAAATCACTCAGTTCATTGCAACACATCAGTGGGGATCTGTGCTGTTGGTACTTGATGACTAATCTCAAGAGTGCGATAACAGGAAAGATTGGATGTGGGAATCCATGTTAAGGACGGTATTAAACTAAAGTTCCGGGTATCAGGTACAAAGGACCCAACAGAAAGAGTTTTAACCAAAAGATGGTGAAGAAAGAGTGAAGGGGCTCTGATTTGGATATGGATGAGTATTGGCAGTGAAAGAATAACTTCCAAAACCCAGAGTTCAAGCGAGGATTCAGAGGGAGTGCTGAATTCTGTATTAAGTTTAAAATGAACACTTAGGAGTGAGTTTAGGAGCTCTTTGATGTTATAAGTGCAGATGGAATAGAGAAGGCTCCAGTGCAGGGCTTTACACGGAGAAAGATTCTGGTTAGGAAGTGGGTAATGAAGTGTGACAGTTAAAAAGAATAGGAAGACATTTCAGGAGGGATGGTTGGGTTTAACTGAAAGTTGAGTATGTAAGACAGAGGAGACTCAGACTTGAAGGCAAATAAGGAAGAAGGCAGCTAAGACGGAAATTAAACATGCAAGAAAGATGATACGGTATGCAAAAGTGGTTAACTCCCCTTTTTATAATGTAGAAAACCAGTGAATACAGGTAGGAGCTCTATAATTAATAGAAAGATACTTCTCTAATACAAAGAATATTTTACACTGTCCAAAAAGACTGAAACCAAGCTTAACATGAAAAAAAGAAAAAAACAGTGCTATTAAACAATTCTTTCATTTTTGGACTTCCCTGGCATCCAGTGGTTAAGACTCTACGCTTCCAATGCAAGGGTCACGGGTTCGATCCCTCCTGGTCAGGGAACTAAGTTCCCACAGCCAGAAGAACCCCATAATTCTGTCATTTTTTTTTTCTTTTTTTTCTTCATTTCTTTTCTCCCCCCAAGTAAGAGCAGAATTTAGATGTTTGGACATAGTCCCTCTTGTCTTTGTGGTCAAGTTATTTTAGGCACCTTGCACTTACAAGGTTAAATAAATGTTTACTGAATGACTTAGTGTTGTTGCATTGTATTAGTGTTGTTTTTCCCTTTGGAGCTTTGTGCGTTTTGTTATCTGAGGGAATGTCCTCCAGCCTAAAATTAGAAGGATAGTCTTCCTCTGTATTTAAAATAGAATTTTGTGGAGAGTTCTAACTTTTCCTTGCAGGTTGGGAAACATGGATGGCATTGGTAGCTTGTTTGATCATGCATTGAGTTTATTGCACATTAGTTATTTTTGCCCTGCATTTGGACTGAGAACTAGAAGCATTTCTTGGGAGTGAGAAATATACCAGCAGAAAGAAGCTAATGTTTAGACATCTTAAGAGTAATTGCAAAATGGGTGTCAGTTCTGGATATTAGCCCATGTAGTAGTTATCTATACCTATATAACAAATTACCCCCAAATCTAGCAGCTTAAAACAATGAACATTTTTAATATCTCATAGTTTCTGTTGGGCAAGAACTTGGGAGCACCTTAGGTAGGTGGCTCCAGCTCTGAAAATCTTATGAAGTTGCAGTCAGGATATCAGCTAGGGTTGCAGTTACCTGAAAGATTGACTGAAGCCATAGTATCTGCTTCCAGGTTATTTCACTTATATGCCTGGTAAATTGATTCTGACAGTTGGCTGGAGGACTCGGCTCCTTAATGTGTGAACTTTTCCATGGGGCTGCTTCAGTGTCCTCATGGCATGGCATCTGGCTTCCCCCAGAGTGAGTGATTCAAGAGAGAGAGCAAGGAGGAGATCAATGCCTTTTATATTAGTTACTTTATTACGAAGTTTGGTTTGATATTCCTTGTTCTGAGATTTTGGCTTAGGTGATAGATGAGTTCTGACTGTTAACATGAAAGTTCTTAAGTTGGAAGGGATGCTAGTATCATCTCTCCCTGCTCTCCATGTTACCTGTCTGTTCACAGTTTTATTAGCCACAGCAAGTGTCAACTGGGGAGTACCTTAATATACTATAATATATACCATTCATCTTCAACCAAAATTCATTGCTCATAAGCCCTAACTCCTAAGAGCAAATTTTTTTTCATTGCAAGCTCTGTTCTTTTCTGTATCTTGCATTTTAATTTGATTTTCCAACTTAGTTCTGATTATGTAACTTTGATTATTTGTAAACATAATGCTCAGGAGATGCTGTTTCTCCAGCTGTTTTGCTTTCTTTTGTAATACTATGAAGTAGAGTAGCCTTGTTTTAATATACAAAGTAAACTCAAATTTATGTTTCAGTGTTTTGATGAAGAACATGAATCCAGATTCCATGTTCAAGATCAGTCTTAAAAGTAAAGGTGGAATGCCTTAGAGGACTGGGGGGGGGAGGGGGGGGACTCGAGGGAGGGGGGAGTCAAGGAAGGGAGGGAATACGGGGATATGTGTATAAAAACAGATGATTGAACTTGGTGTACCCCCCAAAAAATAATAAATAAATAAATAAATAAATAAATAAATAAATAAAATTAAAAAAAAAAAAAAAGTAAAGGTGGGGATTATTCTCAGGCAGACAAACCTGAGAGAAGAGACAAGGGAAAATGCTAAATTTGGAAGCGAGCACCAGTATTCTTTATCTTACACTATTCAAATAGTAATTTTGAGTAAAATTCCTTTGGAGCTACCAGATTAACTTTGTTTTGGTTTTTTAAGTTTGTTTATTTATTTATTTATTGGCTGTGTTGGGTCTTCGTTGCTGCACAGGGGCTTTGTCTAGTTGTTGCAAGCGGGGCTACTCTTCATTGCAGCTCACTGACTTCTCATTGTGGTGCCTTCTCTTGTTGTGGAGCACAGGCTCTAGGTTCTTGGGCTTCAGTAGTTGTGGTACATGGGCTCAATAGTTGTGGCTCGCGGGCTCTAGAGCGCAGGCTCAGTAGTTATGGCACATGGGCTTAGTTGCTCCAAGGCATATGTGATCTTGCCAGCCCAGGGCTTGAACCCGTGTCCCCTGCATTGGCAGGCGGATTCTTAACTACTGCGCCACCAGGGACGTCTGGAGCTACCAGATTAACTTTGAATTAATTTTTCCATATTCACCTTTATCCTCTTATTGCAGAAAACCTTTCATTCTTTTCTCGTCTGTGCCTTCATTTGTTTTATAGAAAGTAGTAGGTATCGTTCAGCAGCCTGTCTCCTAAATACACTTTCCTATCATCATCAAGGTGAAGGCTTTGTTCTTATTCCTCTGAGGAGACAGTTAATGAATGTTGACTTACCTGCATGTTGTCATCTTGTTCTTGGTAAGCTGTCTTAAATCACATACTACCTGAGTTATATTGAGCAGTCTTACCCAGTCCTCCCATCTTTCTTGCTTCCCATAGACGTGAGTGAATCTGAACAGTGCGAAGCTCCCCACTGCGCCCGAGTGTGCCTGTAAAACTCTTCTTACCCTGCAGTGAATATTAAGTTTGAATTCTGTGTTACAGAGTTCAAGGAAATACCATTCTCATAATACTGGCTTTGGGATAATACAAAAACATCAAAGAACTAAGAATTAGGCTAAGGACACAGATCGGATGACACTTAGGGGTATTTTGAACAAAGTTTAGGGCCTTTTAAAATCTCTTACTTGACGTGAATGCTTTTCTTATATATCCTTTTCTTGTGATGCCTGTAGAACAAAAGCCAGCATGATTCTCTCTTGTCCACTTAACCTCATTGTTCTCTACCATGCTTTACTGGTGATGAGTTCAAGAAGGAGTAATATTTAGTTCAAAACTTTTATGAATTCATTCTCACACACCAACCTCCCCAGTGTGGGCTCTGACCAGAGCTCCTTTCTCGTACAGTTTTACAAGGATTAGAGTGCAAGTCTCACACATATGAATTTTTTTTTCTTTTTAATCTTACTTTGCTTAGAAGAATAAAGACAAAAAGCAGAATCTGTAGGAAATATACCATTTAGCCATCTTTTGGAGAGGCAGAACAGATTTTATACTCTATTCAGTTAAATGTTAGGTTGAAAATGACCATTGGTGGAAACAGTACCAGCGTTGATTTCATTTCCTATCCCAGTCTCAGTGAAACTGTTGTCATGGTAATGGTCTGTTTAGGCATTATATGTATTGAAAGCTTTATGTACTCTACAACTGTAGTGAGCCAAGTAACTCACAGAAATTGAGAGCATTTCAGATTTTGCAATTCAAAATATACAGGGACTTCCCTGATGTGGTCCAGTGGTTAGGACTCCGCACTCCCAACACAGGGGGCCCAGGTTTGATCCCTGGTCAGGGAACTAGATCCTGCATGCCGCAACTAAAAAAGATCCTGCACGTGACAACACAGATCCCACACACGGCAACTAAGACCTGGCACAACCAAATAAATTAATTAATTTTAAAAAAGATTAAAAAAAATATACAAAAGAAGCTGAACATAAAGAGTTGTTTTAAAAGAGTGGTGTGTGTTTTAAGTTTGAAACAGTATACTCTATTAAATGCTTAGAGGGTTTTGAATGACTTATTGATGAAGAATCCCCCAAACAGGAAGTTTCAGAAAACTCTTCCACTAAATGTTAATATGCAATTGCAGTATCTATATCATCATTTCCTGAGATCATGAGAGCTTCCAGTACCCCTTGTGGAAAGCTCTGGGAAGCTGTTGTTTTCCGAGTTTTTCTGTATTTTATTTCCCCCTTTTTGTTTGGTCACTTAAAATATCTGTGAAAACAGAATCCATGTAATCTTAGCAGTTGATCTATAAACACTACGCCCTTTCATTTTAAGTGAGACCTTTTCTCTATATCTAAGTTTGATGTGTTCTTTAAGAGCAAAAGGAGAGCAGTTTGGGTCTAGGTTGGAAGTGGAATCGTGGAGATGTGGAGGGAAACCTCACCCCCCCTAGTGCCCCCTGCGGCCCAGGAGTGGAACCTGCCCCGTAATGCACCCGCTTGTATGGAGCGGCAGTTGGAGACTGCACGGGACCGGTGGGATGGAGCGCTCCTGCTCAGGGCTTCCAGCCTGAGTGGCTGCTGCTGGGCTGGCTCCCTCTGGCTTTTCAAGGACCTTGTGCCACCCCCAATGAAGGTTTCTGCTCCGCTGGAGTCCAGACGGAGGCCGGATTGGCTGACCTCACTTGGATGGGGACAGAGGTGTCCTAGTGGTTTCCGATTCAGCTGCTGTTGAATTGTGGGAGCTGGATGAGAATGAGACACTCATTGTCAGCAAGTTCTGCAAGTATGAGCATGATGACATCGTTTCTACAGTCAGTGTCCTGAGCTCTGGCACACAAGCTGTCAGCAGTAGCAAAAACTTCTACATCAAGGTTTGGGACCTTGCTCAGCCGATGGTTCTGAATTCATACCGAGCTCACTCTGGGCACGTCACCTGTGTTGCTGCCTTTCCCCACAGGGTTTCTGTGTTTCTTTCATGCGGTGAGGACAATAGAATTTTACTGTGGGATACCCGCTCTCCCAAGCCAGCATCACAGGTGGGCTGCAGTGCCTCTGGCTACCTTCCTGCCTCCCTGGCTTGGCATCTGCAGCAGAGTGAAGTCTTTGTCTTTGGTGATGAGAATGGAACCATCTCCCTTGTGGACACCAAGAGTGCAAGCTGTGCCCTCCACTCAGCTGTGCACTCCCAGTGTGTCACTGGGCTTGTGTTCTCCCCACACAGTGTTCCCTTCCTGGCCTCGGTCAGTGAAGACTGCTCATTTGCTGTGCTGGACTCAGGCCTTTCCGAGGTGTTTAGAAGCCGAGCCCACAGAGACTATGAGAGATGCTACTTGGTCCCAGCTCAGTCACTTCCTTCTTACCACAGTGGGCTGGGACCATCAGGTCATCCACCACATCGTGCCCACAGAACCTCTCCCAGAGCCTGGACCTAAGAATGTTGCTGAGTAGATTGGATTTCAGACAAAAAGCAAATCCCCCATGAGTCTCCACTCCCTTTGTCCCTGCCCTCTCAGTTTGTGAGGCAACACAGGAGCCTTTTACAGTATGTTGGTATGCTGGATCTGTGCAGTTAATAGGCATTGTCTCTCAGCCTGGGGTAGGCTGGATGCTGGGGTCCTGTAGTCAGGCAAGAAAAACTTCCTTGAACGTGGATATGTGTGTGTCTGAGTGTGAGTGTAGATACATAGTTTTTGTTGGTGGGGGGAATAAAAAGTCCACCCCACATCTTTCCCAAGGCCTAGTCCTCATCTCCCACCCCCAGCTCCCAAAGTTAACGAAAGGTTTTTATGCTTCCCATGTAGCTTTGCATGAGGAATTGGCAATGTCTGGATAAGATGTGGGATGTGAGCATCCTTGCATTTTTGGAAGCAGCTCACAGAGATAGGAGCAACAGTATTTTTTTATAGAGCTTCATTCACCTTTATCCTGGGCTGTGCTTCCATTTACCTCCAGCCCAGCTCACCTTGAGGAAGAGCCAGGACCATCACCACAGTTTTGCACATCCTCTTGTTATTAAGCTGAGCCAGAAGTCCAGTTTCTGGCTGAATAAGAAGTTTGGCTAGTACCTGTGTAATGCCCCCACCCCACCCCCATGAAGTTGTGTGTATGAGAAATGAGTGTATTTCTGTCATAGACGCCTAAGAAGAGTTTTAGGATGGAGAGCTTAAGGGCATTTCAGTTAAAAACTGACACAGACTTGCATAGGAATGTCTGCCACTTTCCCACCTGAAAACAGCCTGGGGCCTGACCTTTTTTGCCTGTGGGCCCGTACCTTTGAATATAGGAAGCCTGAATGCTATTTTGGGGGACTCTGAAGATTTTAAATACAGCATCAGAGAAAGAATCAGAAGTACCGGTCAGTGAAATAAAAAGTTGGTTCATTGTTGGCTTATCTTTTGAAAACGTGTGCGTCATGTGCAGTTAGACGTGCCACTTATGTTGAGTCATCAGGGTATCTATCCTATAGCCCATTCCTTTTTTGTGTGCTTCCCCAGCACCCCAGAATAGTTAGTTGGAACTTAAGGTAAATATTTGGTTACTCAGTTGGTGGCTACTGCCACTTAGAAATTATGGATAAATTGCTGATTGTATTGAGACTAAATTAAATCAATTACTTAAAAAAAAGAAGGCGCAAAAGGAGAAAATTAACTTATACGTAATGAAGACCTAATGTTTGTATAAGTATTCTTTTTATTTATTTATTTATGGCTGCATTGGGTCTTTGTTGCTGTGCGTGGGCTTTCTCTAGTTGTGGTGATCGGGGGCCACTCTTTGTTGTGGTATGTGGGCTTCTCAGTGCGGTGGCCTCTCGTTATAGAGCACGAGCCCCAGGCCCACGGGCTTCAGTAGTTGCGGCACATGGGCTCAGTAGTTGTGGCGCATGGGCTTAGTTGCTCCGAGGCATGTGGGATCTTCCTAGACCAGGAATTGAACCTGTGTCCCCTGCATTAGCAGGCGGATTCTTAACCACTGTGCCACCAGGGAAGTCCCTAAGTATTCTTTTTAATGTTAATTAAGACATGGAAAGCAAAGAGTGGCCCCTTGTTAAGTGGACAAGTCTGTAACTGAGAGGAAGACATCTGTGTGTTTTCTATGCTGCACTGCAGCAAGTAGTGTGGAGCTATTATGGGACCTATCATACTGTTGTATTATTTTCACTTGAGACTTTTGCATGGTGCCAAAAGACTCTACAAAAGCCTGCCTTCGCTGCTATGTGTATATTGCAGTGCTGGCAGCAAGACACACACAGTTGCCATTGCCTGCAGGATAATGAGATACTCAAGAACAGGAGGAAGGGACAACAGAAGAGCAAAATCTGTGACCACATTATTACCAAGTTACATCTCTCATTGTGTGACGTTGTTTCTTTTTTTCTAGTTTGTTTTAGGCCAAAACAGACTAAAGAAGTAATGAACCTTCTTTTCTGCACCCCCCACCCCCACCCCCTGCATGCTACACAGTGGTGTGGTGCCTAAGGTGTCCTTTATGTTCTTCTGTGTTAAGCATTAACATTTTCTGTATCTAGCAGTACCTAGCAGTTCGTGTCATTATGTAACGGGAATGTAGGTAGTATGTATGGTACCAAGAACCACCTGTACTAAGGAAGATTTGATGGAACCAATGTTAAAAATGATCTAGAAAAGTATAGATTGAGTGAAGTATACTAGGGGTGGTCAGGGTTTCTCTAAAGCTAACGCTTGTGTATGTTGGGCATTTTGAACTAGTGAATTATTTTTTAAATCTGAAATCAGATACAAATTACCTTGATTTAGTGACTGCCAACAAGAAACCCATCTTAACCTAGCTGATAGAAGAAAGTGAACACATTCTAATTTAGGAATGACCACCCCAGAAATAAAATTATCATTAGACTTTTCCCAGAAAGGTATCACAAGCAAAATATTGTGTTAAAAAGACTCTGTAGTGATTGTTGTATCCCTCTCTTACTAATAACTACAGTGTTGAAAAGAAAATAATGAAAGGCAGTGTCCATTCTTTCATCTCTTACCTGTTGGATTTTGCCATTTAAGAATACTGAAAATGAGGTTGACTTTAAGAGATCCCTGACTGAGACATTGTTTAGATACTGCTCTTTAGAAGTTAGTGAAGAATTCAGAACTCTTTAGGCCAGCCACTGCTGCTCTCTCAGCCACCTGGGTGACCGTGGACACTAGCAGCCCTGAGCTACTACAGATATGAGCAGCAGTTGCTAGGCTTGGGTCACCTCTTCACCCCCAGGAGGGGCAAGAAGAGCTATTACTAATAATCAGAAACAAACTTTCAGAAAACAAGAAAACTGGCTACTTTTTTTTTTTTTTTAACTTTCATCATTGTATCAGCAGTGGGATTTTTTTTCAGTAATGATCCTAGCTGATTGCTTCATGAAAGCAGATTATGATACACCCATACTACTAGATGACTTGAGAAGGCTTCTTTCAAACTGTAATCCTGAACAACCCATGTACTTCAGGAGAAGATATATACTAAACAAAGAAGCTTTGAAGAGATTTGTTACTGGACACTTTTGGTACTGAAATTATAACTGTTATTCTCCTGCAGAAGGTCCTGGTTACTGTACATGTTGCATTTTTTTTGTACTGTCTTCATTCATATGGTTATTTAGGTTACCAACCTGCCTTGAGAAACCAGCAAGACAAATAAGTGAAATAATGGAGAATGAAGATCCAAAGATAAAATGTCTAACATTGAACTGAAGAAAGAACTGCATCTGCAGTATATTGATATAACACCCTAATCCCACTAACACGTTCTTTGTATGTGAACATTCCATGCTTAAAAATCTTTCATATGAATGCCTCAAACTGAAGCTGTAACATGAGCTTTAAGTCTGTTAAAATGAATTGATACAGTAATGTAAGTAAATAATTTAATTTTTCAAATGGTAGGTACAGGAACCAAACAGATATAATTTCCTGTTCCTGACCACTTGTGTTGATTTCTCCAAATAAATGGAACTTCTAACCTTGCTAGAACTACACTGCACTGTTAGTACACACATGTAATACTAAACAGATCTGCCTAAAAGAAAATTTAGAAGGAAGTATTGTTGGTCATTGTTTTTAACTCAAGACATGGGTTTGTATCCACAGTTTAACAGATGAACCAAATCTCCCCTAACATACACAAAATGTTGTTTTGTCTAATGAAAATTTTGCTGTAACTATTTATAATAAGCAGTATCTCTTGCAGAAAAAGGCAGAATTAGAGGTGACATTAACGTAAGGTACATTAATAAAAGCACATTTTGAAATTAGCATGAACCTCCACTGTATGTGACATTTTTTTCTCTTTTGCTTACATTAAACAATTGTCAATATCATTAATTTGCATTTTTGTTTTGTAGTCTTTGGTTTTCAGCAGCCACTGTAAAGCAGTGAGTGGCTACTCAGACCAGGTCATCCATCAGCGGAGATCAGCTACCTCCTCACTTCGTTGCTGCCTGCTCACTGAGCTACCATCTTTTTTGTGTGTGGCCAGTCCACGAGTAAGTGCCACAGGAGGGAAGAGAGAAAATAGATGGTGTTTGAAGAAATAAACCAGTTTTCAAGGGATCCATTTCTTAACCAGAACTGTTTTAAGCTATTTGGACCTTGAGAAATATATAAATGCTCGGTATTTAGAAGGGGCATCCATGGTCCTGGCTTTCCCAAGACAGCACTCCTTACCTTGAGTTGTTGGTTTGAGAATAGTTGTATAGTAGGTAGAAGTGACTTCTTTCCCTGACATAGTTTCCGTGTAGTTCCTCTCATTTAGGCTGGTGCTTTAAACTACTGTGGGAGCAAGCCATCTGTCAGGTAGATTATCACCCAGTAGCAGGGAGAGGGAGAGTGGAATATTTGAAAAGGAGAGGGAGCCATTTGTCACCTGTGTTGAGGTTTTTGAGGGTTTTTCAGAGGAGGAGGCCAGATTGGGAGGGAGATTTGATCTGGCCTTATCGCCTCAGTACAGGCTCCAGATAACAAAGGGAAACATAACACTCCAGCATCAAGAAACTTCTTAGCTGGTATTCTCTCACATTCTTCAGCAGCCCTGCCTGGACTGTGGTTCACAAGTATGTTCCCTCTGAAAAGTAACTCTTGCACCATATCCACCATTCAGTGGTTGTAGTCTTATTTGCAGATTGGGAGTAGTTTTTATTGTGGTTTCAACTTTGAACAGCTGTTAGATCCTTCTTAATACCCTGTTTATCAAAACAGATCACTCTGGTGATTGCTGACAGTGTTGCTGCAAAGGCTCCCCCTGGCACACTGTGGCTGCTTACTTCACTTAACATCTTCCACTCTTTCATGTCTTTCTGATCAGAGCCAGACAGAAGCTCTCTTACAACCACAAAGAAGTACATGAAGGGAGAGGAGCAGTGTAGGGATGTGGCCAGACTGCAGTTAGAGCAAAAACGAGTTTCTGTCTTCCCAGCTTGTCTCCGTTTGCTCTAAGGGGCAACTTTCAGTTACCCAGTAGACTCTAAGAGGTTGACTTTTCTTACCCTTCTGTGTTTTTATTTTGTTTTCTCCACTCATTTTAGCAAGTCTACTGTTTTCACAGTTCCATTCAAAGAAGGTGGAGACTTTTAAATCGTCTTTGTGATATTTCTCTACCATTATTTATATCAGCTTACACCCTTACATTATTATCAAAGTTCAGAATCTGACAGAGGATCCAAAGAAAGATGACTAATGGAAATGAGATGACAGTACTGAATCCCATTGATTCCTTCCTGCCTAGATTTCTCTGCTGGTCCTGTGCTACACAAAACTTGATTATCTTACCACTGTCAACTTTATATTGATTATTGATTTATATTGATTATCCGGGAAGTATTTGGGTTTTGTGTGTATCCAGTTCTTCCAAAGCATTCTTTATCTTTGAAGCTTAAGTTGATGTAGGGAAAAGCACTTTTTCTAGGAAACATCTAAAGCCAAGTGCTTCAGGCTTCATAATTATGTGGTTGTTTCCTTTTCATTCTCCTAATCTGTTATGTATACAGAGAGGCCTACAAGAGAAAGTCTAGATTTTTGAGAGAAGGTCGTCAAGACATTTTTAATTCTCATATTCCCCTTATTTTATAGAACCAGTAAAAAGTGAACTGCCCTGGACTGTAATTGCATTTATGGACATAAAAATTCTTCATTTATGCCACTCGGAGCTCTATAGCCAACCACCCTGAAGAGTAACCCCACTCTTCTGACATACTTGCACATGCAGACCCCCACTGTACTGCCTAAGTATTGTTTCTGAGGAGCCTGAAATCTAAACTGTCATGGCTGGTACTTACATTTCCCTAAAAAACAATAGTAAATTGAAGATTATAACAGTGTGAAGGTGTGGTGGCAGGCAGGAAGCAGAAGAAAGCTTTTCTCATCTGGCTGAGGGGCTCCTCCCCAGCACCCTTTCCTGTTCAGCCCCTCTCCCCATATTTGTTTGTAGAGTTTCTCTACCTTGCACGTGCTAAATCTGAAATGGGAGTAATCATTCCATAGTTATGAGGACGGGAAGGAGAGTTTTTAAAATGTTGAATGTTTTATACACACAAAAGATCTTCAGATCAGGCCTGGGATGTGAATAAGGTAATATTTCATGAGATATTTTAATTATCTTATATTGATTTCTAACCTATCTGTGGTGGGGAAAAACTGATTTCCTTTGAAGCCTCAACCCTGGCATTGAGTCAAGACAAATTAATTTCCATAGCACATACTATGAAAACTTTAGGGTCAGTTCAGGAAGAAATGTGTCACTAAGGAAGGAATTATTAGCTGAGGAAATCATTCTGCAGGGTTAATAAACTAAAAAACCCTTGGAATTCATGATACCAAGAAACTGAAGCGCTTGGAGCGGTCACGCTTCCTAGAGCTAGAGCAGGACTATACGTGTCCTCGGGAAGGACGCGCTGAATGCTTGAGGAGGCAGCCCTTGGAGATACTATAGTTTAGGAAGTCAGTGAAGCAAGAAACAGGGGTTAGCTAATGTGAGACTAAAGGCAGTATGCATTTCCATTTGTGGGGAGGCAAGAATGGTATGTGATGCTTCATCTCCCCCTGCTTCTGAGCTATCAGGAAGGCCATTTGGGGTGAGCAGAATGGGTGGAGGCTCTTTAGGACAGAGCTGACTTGAAAAGCACAATTTAAGTAGAAATGGGTTTGTTTGTCTTCTTTTGGACCTCATGAGTTTACTGCTTACGTACTTAAAACATGGCATTGTATGATTCTGTATATATCTTGATCCAGGACATCTGGCAGATAGCTTATCAAAACATTAAAAAAAATTTCACTGAGAGCTGTGCCTTGCAAACCTTCTGGTTTTTAATCCTGGACTTGGAAGGCTGTCAGAAAAATGAATTTGGAAAATAGGTAAAAGTTTATAACTGGAAAAGTTGTTTTGTTTTTAAACTGTAAGAGTGTCTAGAAATGAGTCCCAGACAGGAAAAACATTTTTTTTCTGTCACTGTTCTCCCCCTGTTCCTTCATGATTTTCTGGCTTTTGATTTTTCACCTCAAGAATATGGGCCCAAAGTTTTTATATATAATTCCAGTACAGGTTCTGCTTTTCTTTTAAAAAAAAAAAAATCAAAGCAAGGGGGAGGGAAGGATTGGGAGTTTGGGATTAGCAGATGCAAACTTTTGTATATAGGATGGATAAACAACAAGGTCCTACTGTATAGCTTAGGGAGCTATATTCAATATTCTGTGATAAACTGTAATGAAAAAGAATATATATGTATGTACATACTGATAAACTGTAATAAAAAATATATATGTATGTACATACAGACTGAAAGTGAGAGGATGGAAAAAGATATTCCATGCAAATGGAAATCAAAAGAATGCTGGAGTAGCGATACTCATATCAGATAAAATAGACATTAAAATAAAAAATGTTACAAGAGACAAGAAAGGACACTACATAAAGATCAAGGGATCAACCCAAGAAGAAGAGATAACAATTATAAATATATATGCACCCAATAGAGGAGCACCTCAATACATAAGGCAGACGCTAACAACTATGAAAGAGGAAATCGACAGCAACACAATCATAGTGGGGGACTTTAACACCCCACTTACACCAATGGACAGATCATCCACACAGAAAATTAATAAGGAAACACAAGCTTTAAATGACACAGTAAATCAGCTTGATTTAATAGATGTCTATAGGACATTACATCCAAAAACAGCAGATTACATGTTCTTCTCAAGTGCCCATGGAACATTCTCCAGGATAGATCACATTTTGGGTCATAAATCAAGCCTTGGTAAATTCAAGAAAGTTGAAATCTATCAAGCATCTTTTCTGACCACATCGCTATGAGATTAGAAATTGATTTCAGGAAAAAAACTGTAAAAAACTCAAACACATGGAGGCTAAACAATACGCTACTAAATAACCAACAGATCACTGAAGAAATCAAAGAGGAAATCAGAAAATACCTAGAGACAAATGACAATGAAAACACAACAATCCAAAACCTGTGGGATGCAGCAAAGGCGGTTCTAAGAGGGAAGTTTATAGCAATACAAGCCTACCTCAAGAAACAAGAAAAATCCCAAATAAACAATCTAACCTTACACCTAAAGAAACTAGAGGAAGAAGAGCAAACAAAACCCAAAGTTAGTAGACGGAGAGAAATCATAAAGATTAGAGCGGAAATAAATGAAATAGAAACAAAGAAAACAATAGCAAAAATCAATAAAACTAAAAGCTAGTTCTTTGAGAAGATAAAATCGATAAAGCTCTAGTAAGACTCATCAAGAAAAAGAGGGAGAGGACTCAAATCAATAAAATTAGAAATGAAACAGAAGTTAAAATAGACACCACAGAAATAAAAATCACCATAAGAGACTACAACAAGTAACTATATGCCAATAAAATGGACAACCTGGATGAAATGGACAGAGTCTTAGAAAGGTATAACCTTCCAAGACTGAATCAGGAAGAAATAGAAAATATGAACAGACCAATCACAAGTAATGAAATTGAAACTGTGATTAAAAATCTCCCAACACACAAAAGTCCAGGACCAGATGGATTCACAGGTGAATTTTATCAAACATTTAGAGAAGAGCTAACACCCATCCTTCTCAAACTCTTCCAAAAAATTACAGAGGAAGGAACACTCCCAAACTCAATTTATGAGGCCACCATCACCCTGATACCAAAACCAGACAAAGATACTACAGAAAACGAAAATTACAGACCAATATCATTGATGAATTTAGATGCAAAAATCCTCAACAAAATACTAGCCAACAGAATCCAACAACACATTCAAAGGATCATACACCATGATCAAGTGGGGTTTATCCCTGGAATGCAAGGATTCTTCGATATACGCAAATCAATCAATGTGATACACCATATTAACAAACTGAAGGATAAAAACCACATGATCATCTCAATAGATGCAGAAAAAGCTTTTGACAAAATTCAGCACCCATTTATGATAAAAACTCTCCAGAAGGTGGGCATAGAGGGAACCTACCTCAACATAATAAAGGCCATATGTGACAAACCCACAGCAAACATCATTCTCAATGGTGAAAAACTGCAAGCATTCCCTCTAAGATCAGGAACAAGACAAGGATGTCCACTCTCACCACTACTATTCAACATAGTTTTGGATGTCCTTGCCACAGCAGTCAGAGAAGAAAAATAAGAGGAATCCAAATTGGAAAAGAAGAAGTAAAACTGTCACTGTTTGCAGATGACATGATACTACGCATAGAAAATCCTAAAGATGCCACCAGAAAACTACTCGAGCTAATCAGTGAATTTGGTAAAGTTGCAGGATACAAAATGAACACACAGAAATCTCTTGCATTTCTATGCACTAACAATGAAAGATCAGAAAGAGACATTAAGGAAACAATCCCATTCACCATTGCAACAAAAGGAATAAAATACCTAGGAATAAACCTAACCAAGGAGGTAAAAGACCTGTACTCAGAAAACTATAAGACACTCATGAAAGAAATCAAAGACGACACAAACAGATGGCGGGACATACCATGTTCTTGGATTGGAAGAATCAACATTGTGAAAATGACTATACTACCAAAAGCAATTTGCAGATTGAATGCAATCCCGATCAAATTACCAATGGCATTTTTCACAGAACTAGAACAAGAAATTTTACGATTTGTATGGAAACACAAAAGACCCCGAATAGCCAAAGAAATCTTGAGAAGGAAAGATGGAGTTGGTGGAATCAGGCTTCCTGACTTCAGGCTATACTACAAGGTTACAGTGATCAAGACAGTATGGTACTGGCACAAAAACAGAAATATAGATGAGTGGAACAGGATAGAAAGCCCAGAGATAAACTACGGTCAACTAATCTATGACAAAGGAGGCAAGGATATACAATGGAGAAAAGGCAACCTCTTCAATAAGTGGTGCTGGGAAAATTGGTCAGCTACATGTAGAAGAATGAAATTAGAACACTCTTTAACACCATACACAAAGATAAACTCAAAATGGATTACAGTCCTAAATGTAAGGCCAGACACTATAAAACTCCTAGAGGGAAACATAGGAAGAACACTCTTCGATGTAAATCACAGCAAGATCTTTTTTGATCCACCCCCTAGAGTAATGGAAATAACAACAAAAATAAATAAGTGGGACCTAATGAAACTTCAAAGGTTCTGCACAACAAAGGAAACTATAAGCAAGACAAAAAGAACCCTCAGAATGGGAGAAAATATTTGCAAACGAATCAACAAAGGATTAATCTCCAAAATATATAAACAGTTCATGCAGCTCACTATCAAAAACACAAACAACCCAATCAAAAAATGGACAGAAGACCTAAATAGGCATTTCTCCAAAGAAGACATACAGATGGCCAAGAGGCGCATGAAAAGCTGCTCAACATCACTAATTATTAGAGAAATGCAAATCAAAACTACAATGAGATATCACCTCACACCGGTTAGAATGGGCATCATCAGAAAATCTACAGATAGTAGATGCTGGAGAGGGTGTGGAAAAAAGGGAACGCTCTTGCACTGTTGATGGGAATGTAAATTGGTAGAGCCACTGTGGAGAACAGTATGGAGGTTCCTTGCAAAACTAAAAATAGAACTCCCATATGACCCAGCAATCCCACTGCTGGGCATGTACCCAGAGAACACCATAATTCAAAAAGACACATGCACTCCCATGTTCACTGCAGCACTGTTTACAATAGCCAGGACATGGAAGCAACCTAAATGTCCATCAACAGATGAATGGATAAAAAAGATGTGGTGCATATATACAATGGAATATTACTCAGCTGTAAAAAGCAATGAAACTGGGACATTTGTAGAGACATGGATGGACCTAGAGACTGTCACACTCTTTCTGAAGTGAGTCAGAAAGAGGAAAACGAGTATCATATGTTAACACATATATGTGGACTGTAGAAAAGTGGTACAAATCAACTGGTTTGCAAGGCAGAAATAGAGACACAGATGTAGAGAACAAACATATGGACACCAAGTGGGGAAAGCAGGGAGGGTTGGGGGGGAATGAATTGGGAGATTGGGGTACCAAATAGTACACTCTAAATACATGCAGTTTATTGTTTGTTAACTATCTCAATAAAAGTTCTTAAAAAAAAAAGAAATATGTATGTACAACTGAGTCACTTTGCTATATAGCAGAAATTAACACAACATTGTAAATCAGCTATTCTTCAGTAAATTAAAAAAAATCAAAACAGTTATCTTTGAGTGTAAAATGGGTCAATATGAGTCTATGCTTACTCATGCAAGAATGTGCATGCTGTTTGAGCTGTATAGAATTGGTCATACTTCTGTGGTCCAGACTACTGCTTCTGAAACCATTTTTGTGGAAGTATAGCCAGTGTTGATTGTCAGGTTCTGGAACTCATACCTGTCTGTTCTGGTTCAGTATCCGCTAGGCTACTGCCAGGACAGGCCATGGTGGGAGAGACCCAGTTTTTAATCACCTGCTTTGTGTTTCAGTCTTTATTTGCCTATGCTCAGCTTTCAGTGGGAAAATGAATAACTTGGAAGCAAGAGAACAGACTCCTTTTGGAGTGGGTAAATGTGATATGACATTGCCAAAACCTGTTCCTAGTACTGTCAGGGTAAGCTGATTTATGCACAAGCCTTTCTGGGTTTTGGAGTGCCAGGGGCCCAGCTTGCTGTGACCCACTGTAGTTTTGCATCTGGACCATAGATGGCACTGCTCCCTAGCAAACTCAGTTTAGCTTCATCTGCCAGCCAGAGTAGTGTACTCTTTGGTTATTGGTAAATGAGGCTTTTTCTCCAGTTTTGGTATCCTCTAGTTTCCAGCAGAGGTACCTGCAGCCCCGTAGTCAACTAGCTGATTGTTTACGTACCCCAAAGCAGTATTTCTCAAGGCTTGGCCTGAGATGCTGGGGTGTGTGTTAAAAACCTAGAGCTACTGACTCCTACCTTAGGCCTGGATCAAAATCTGCACATTAGATAAGCTCCCAAGAAGGTTCTTATGCCTATGAAAACTTGACAACCATTGCCCTAAATATTAATGGGCATGAAAATAGAAAAGTTAGTAGCAAGGTAGATTTTCCTAAATGTCTAACTTCCAAGAAATAATAGAAACAACAGAACTTCCTAACTAGGTACGGTCAGTAGTTTATGTTCTGATCTTTCCCATACTTATGCCCTTGCTCCTTACATCCACATTCTTCCTATCTCTTGGTCTAGCTCCATGGTTCTTTTGAGCAATTTGCTGCTAATAATGGGACTTTAGCATTTTTATTAACCTGGGCTTACAGGTAATCACAGCCTCCAAATTTTAACAAAAGGTAACCTCAGACTCCTTATCAGATGATTTCATAGCTGCTGCATAGCTGCTTATTAGAGTGGGAATAGACCCAGATCATTAAAGAAGGATAAAAACGTATGTTTCTAAATTGGTAGGAGCCTTCTGTTCCATTGGGGGCAGCATTTGAATGTCATTGCGCCTTGTGGTGAGATAAGAGTTTGTGCAAAGCCTCTTGCCCTAGCCAGGAAATGAACTCACTACTCTCTGGCAATTGCTTTCTCCATTCCCTACCCCCTTACGCTCCCCGCAGCTTATGGCCTGAAAGAAAGATTCTCTTATCTTCCATTAGGTTTGTCAGTCAGTAACCGGGTCAGGGAAGAGGAAAAAGAAATGTTGATAATCTTGGGAGCGCTACATTAAAGATAGCTTCAGGTGCACCAGGAGGATACTATTTAGTTCTTTAATGTTGACTATCTCCAGCTCCCTTTTTGGCCTCACCAGCTAATAGAACTTTGCCAAAAGCACTATCTGGCAGTGAAGGGAGATGGCAAAGTGATCATATATATAGATATATATCATATATATATACATGTATAGATATTTGTGATAGAATTATTCCTGACCTGGAATCCCAGTTTATCTGCAAACTCCAGCACTCTTTGGGTCTTTAGTTTGTTGCAAGTTCATGTTATGGAGGTTGGCCTTTTACGGGGAAGCTCACTAAGTCAGTTGTTAAGGACAGCTTAGTTTGTCAGAGCAGGGAAGTTAAAACCACTAGCCTAAGAATTATCCACATTAGTCTGATTTCAGAGTCGAAGTTCCCAAAAGGCTTAGTGGGTATGGAAAATGTGAAAGAGCCATCTCATGTGAATCTTTCACTGCAGGTCACCGCAGTGCCATTGGATTCTTACTGCAATGACCGAAGTGCAGAATATGAGCGGCGAGTGCTGAAGGAAGGAGGGAGTCTGGCAGCCAAGCAGTGTTTGTTGAATGGGGCCCCTGAACTGGCGGCAGATTGGCTAAATCGACGGTCCCAGTTCTTTCCAGAACCAGCTGGAGGACTGTGGAGCATTAAGCCTCAGAATGGCTGGTCTTTCATCAGGATTCCAGGTGAGTCCTCCTTTCTCTTGGCATATGTTCCCAGCTTTGGCAAGGGAAGAACCAGGGAAATACTCCATGTGGTGGTTTCAGATATTTGGAATTCAAAGTTCTTAAGGTTTCTATTTCCTCTTTTACCCTTAGTGATTGTAGGTAAGAATACTTAAGTAATTTGTGACTTGAGTGGAAATAGAAATGTCTTTTAGATTTCTGCCTAAATACTCTCCTTTGACAAGTTTACAGCTGAGAAAGGAATACTACTCTTTGGGTTGGTGGGGAGCATAGGAAAATAAACTTGGTAGGAAAGGCTTCAGGTCGAGTGAGTACAGTTGTCTTGTGCCATTGCCAGTAGAATGAATGAGAATGTCGTCACTCACAGAAAGCCTAGTTTAAGTAGCATAAACAGTGTCCTGCACGAAGCACTAGAGATCTGAATGATAACCAGAAGAAAAACAGTGTTTTGTGCCAAAATGCTAGCGGATTCCCAGACCTCCTAGGGTCAAGGTCGAGGGTTGAAAGGAAACTAGGTTTTCATCTTTGCTTTAGTGAGACTACTTTTAAGAAAACCAAACACAGGGTTCATAGGCTTATGTTCTCTGCTTACACCTGCTGGCACACTGGAGCAATAGCTTAAAGCTACCATGTTCATTTCAGTTGTCCAAATTCTCTGATACTTTGATTGTATTCATCTTACTGGTGTGTAGAGGAAGTAAACTAGAGTTAAGCATTAAAAAGAGAGGCTTTGCTATTTCTAAGAGATAACTGTGTTCTAGGCTTTAGGGCTGGCTTTTCCATTTAATGTTGAGTTTGTTGAGTGTCGAGAGACTTTGGGTCAACCTGTTAGTTGCTTTGGGGGTGCTTTGAACTGGAAGATACCATTTTGTGTATACAAGAGCAATGTGTATATGGCCTCATATCTGACTTAAAAGAGATGAAAGCAGTGGGTGAGGGTATATTGTTGGGAAAATAAGGAGAAGCCTAGGTGTAAAGCAGGCCTGAATAGTGGGAATAGAGGAATAGAATCCAGCAGGTTTGGAAACCACAGAGTCCCAGGCAGAAGATGAGCACAGGTGTTAAAAGAAGCAAGATAACACCTTATTTCTTCTTTCTCCCTTCTTCATTCTGACTCAAGTTCCCAGTACAGAAGGAGAAGGCTTATTGCTGGCGCTGTGGGAATCTCTTGTGGCTTTTCCTGTTCTTTGAAAGAAAAATGGACCTTGTTTAAATAGCAGGAAGTGTCTGAGTTCTTTTTGCATCGATAAAAAGCACCAGCCTCACTGGCTGTTTACTGTGAGAACCAACCAGCTCCTCACTGACCCCATTGTGCTCAGTAGACTGGCTGGGCAGGGCAGTGGGGGGTGGAGGGGGTCACTGGAACCTGTGTTTTATCTCTTTTTCCTCTGTACTTTTACTTTTTCTGTTTCCCTGGGAAGGGTTGATTTCATTATACTCCTTGAGAGACTGACCAAAAACTCCTAGGTTTCACACCTTGAATGTGTCTCTGTGTTTCACCAAAAGAAGTATGTACAGTCCCTTCAAAAGTCTCCTCTCCTTGGAAAAAGGAGATATTTTATCTGTTATCTTCATTTTACTATTATTGGTTACATTCATTTCATTGGGTAAGAACTTGTAGCTAAGTGAAAATACTATAAGAGTGTACAGTAGGATTGTAGGAAAGATTGCAAGAAAGTAGCATAGGTCTGTTCATTTTAACATTTTTTGAGCTTCTGTTTTAAAGTAGGGGCTGGACACAGGTTTGACTTGGCAGTATCAGCCTTATTTCTAGGGAATTGTGCTCTTCTTGGCTCTGTGCCCTGCTTAGCAACAGGTGGTGTTCTTGTCCAGTGCAACTTTGGTAGCTCCTAAAAATTGGGTAATGGGTGCCAGGCCCAGAAGGCACCAATGTGTGCAGTGAAAGAAAACTGTTTTTTCTGCTTAAGTGTTTTAAGGCTGTTGCTGAAGTCACTTTCTTCTTAGACCTTTTCCTTCAGGCAAGTCCAAAGAAATTCAGTCCATCCACTTCCACCTCCCCCACCTAAACAATAACAAGCTAATAACAGGTATGACTTCTTGCTTCTTTTAGGTGCATCAGAGTTCTCTTCTTTTAAGTATATGTACATCTTCATCTCTGAGTTTTCCTAATGTTAGCATCAGTTAGTTCTGCTTAGCAGAGTAGTTGTCGGAAGCAGGAATGTGTGAAAACCATTGAATTGTGATTCTGAGATGAATTGAAGCGTCTCAAAATTCAGACACAAGACAGATTTGTATATGTTTAAATATTTGTGTTGAGGGAGTATATGCGAATGGAAAGAGGAGATAAGCAGGCTGCAGAGATCTGATGCGCTTATTTAGCTTGCCCACTCTCGCTCAGTGATTGAAAAATATATGGGTTTCTTTTTTTCACCTTCCTGTGATTTTAATGAGAAAAAAAGAAACTTATTGTCTGAAGCTGATTGATACCTCTGTGGGGAATGTTTAGAAGCTATCGAAAGTGAGGGAACCCAGGGAGCCCAATTAAAGGAGAAGGGTAATTGTGACAAGGAGAAACCCTTGAAGTTGTTATGAAAGCATTGCTGCCTGATCAGAGTGGGAATTTATACAGGCCTCCTTGTCTGGTGCCAGCAAGAGGGCTTAGCAATCGGTTCTGTCCCAGCTGCAGTCATTTGATTGTGTTGGTAAGGAGACCAACAAAAAGGAGAGCATTTCAGTAATCTAAACAGGACCAAACAAAGAGGCTGAACAAAGGTGTGTGCCATAGCGTCAAGGAGGGGGTGGTGGAGGGAGAAATGTGGCCTGGCAATGTTCCGAAGGTGGGAGAAGGCAGGCTGCAGTGCAGAGGAGTAAACATCCAGGACCTGTGGCTTTGTAGCAGAAACAGAGTGGCTGATGATTTGTTGTGGTGCTGTCAGCACATCCGTTCTGCTTCGGTTTATACAATTAACTGTGCACTTGGCAGATAGTGGTGAGAACAGAGAAGTGACCGTTGAAAACTTTTGGATTGCTCTCAACAGTCAGCTTCAGTAGTTCAGAGGAAACCATGGGTTCAAACCCAGAAACTAAAGGTAGACAGTATGTTTTTCTTAACAGTTTTCTTTTTTTACTTTTAGTAGTGAGTTGTGTATGTGATCTCTCTAGCTTTTCTGTCTCCCTTTTTGTGTCCCACACTACTTCAAAATATACTCTTATCCAGCCCCTCAAGTTTCATCTCTTCCCCTCCTAATAGCAGCAATTGTTCAGGGTATGTTTATGGACCAGTCCACAAACAGGAAACTCTGCTTCCTGAAATGTGATGGGAGTTGAATGATACTGAATGGATAAGATGAAAATTTGTGAGTTAAGTGTTCTCTAAAGATCTCTGGCTGAAGTGCCTTTTTTTTTTTTTTTGAAATGGGAGGAAGAAGGAGAAAGCACAAATTAGTGAGTGAAAGCAGCTTCCATTTCATAGGAACCCAAAATCAATCTTTCTGAAAAGCTGAATAAGCCCTAATGTCTTTATTAAATTACAACTTAGGATAATAACATTTACCAGCCAACCTATTTGAAATCATCCAAGAGAGGGAGTTTTTTTGTTTTGGGGGAGGATGGCGGGGGGTGTGCATTTCTTGGTGTTTAAGTGTTTTTAGGGGCAGGCAAGAGCAGCCCTTGTTTCTCTACGTCCTCATGCCTTCGGGAGGTGAACCATTTAGCCACAGAATTACAGAAACAGATATCTAGAGATAAGATGAACAAAGGAAAAAAAGAAATTCTCAGGTCATTACAGCAGGTGTGGCATGGACATTACTCTTAGATATTCACATGTACCTGCTGTCTCTTGAATAAGAATGTGGAGCAGGGAAACTTTCAGAAGCCTTAGCTGCAGGTGTCTGGTTAGGAACCGTCATTTGGGAGGGGACCTATACCTCCCTGCCTCAGGATGTTTCTTCCCAGAGCACTACTGGATATGATTTAACAGTGCTTTGCATTCTTCTCTAGAGTACTTTCGTGCTCTCATGATGGCAAGCATCCTGGTTGTAGTAATTTTGGCTGCATACAGCTTTGCAGTGAGTGATTTTGCTGCTTCAATTAAATACAATTTCCCGCTTCCCCCGTTTTCTTCTCCCTAGGCAAGGAGAGCCTCATCACTGACAGTGGAAAGCTGTATGCCCTTGATGTCCTGCTGACTCGGCTCAAGTCTCAAGGACATAGGGTCCTTATCTACTCCCAGATGACCAGGATGATAGACCTGCTGGAGGTAGGAGAAAGAACCTTGGGGACTAGGAAGCTTTGACATTTAACTTGTAGGAATCAGACATGTATACTAATGTCAGCCCTGCTTAATGGGAACCCAAAACTTGTGTTCGTGATTTTACCACCTATAAAGGGAGGAGAAGCAATTCCTGGCAGATAGGAAAGTGTGCAAAGGACTTCTCCCTCCTTCCTTATACCAATGAAGCAGAATCCCCCTCCTCCTTTCCTTTACTAGGGAAGAAAGCTGCTAATTTTAAAGTAGATCAGAGCCTAGGAATTTCTTGAAAAGTCCTCTGAAATTCTGTATGGATAACAAGATTTGGGATCAATTCTCTATCAGAGAGCAGCTGTTGAACCTGAGTTAGTGTAGTGATACTCAACCTGACTACATTTTGCAGTCTTCTGGGAAGCTTTAACAAATACTAATGTCTGGTCCTACCCTCAGAGATTCTTATATAAGTTTGCAATGAGGCCTAGGCGTCAGGATAAAAAGCTCCCAAGGTGATTCTCTTGTATAACCAAGGTTGACAGCCATTGGGTTATGGTGAGAGATACAGCTCTGTCTTACTGCGCAGGGCAGATTTTGTTTCTTTTCGTTACTTCTGGGTTGACACTCTCTCTGCTTTTTTGTTGAAGTAGTGGCTTACTATTTAAAGGAGAGAAAGTCATGGACATATAAACAGTGGAGTGAAAGTGAGGACAAATAATTACTGACCACTAGAGTAAGTCTTTAGTGCAAGAAAGTTGGGAAGCCATTTGTCAAGAGGCTAAAACACCTGCATGTCAGTAGTATATAAATATTCTCATGTTTTTTAGTGTGTTTTATGTATCTAAGGCTTTAAATTTTAACGCTGCTTCTCCAGGGACTAGTTGGTAATAAATAAGTGGAAATTGGACCATGATTATCCCTATCTAGGAATAAGGGAGTAAAGATTCTGTCAGTACAGAAGGAATGAAGGGTAGCAATAGGGAAGAATTTTAGGTTCTTCAGAAGCCAAGGCTTACTCACCGAATTTTACAGTGAGTTTATCTGAATTTGGTGGCAGGCTCTTAAATAATCAGGCCACTTCTTTTAGCGAGAGACATAACAAATAATATTCGAGGTCAACTTAATCACTCAGTTTTATGTTTAATAAAAAGTGTTCAGCCCTAGAATGCTGTCAGCAGGCAGAAGTTTCTGGTTTGTATTGTGAGTAGGTCACCTATTTCTTTTTTTTTTTAATTTATTTATTTATTTTATTTGTTTATTGGCGGCATTGAATCTTCGTTGCTGCACACGGGCTTTCTGTAGCTGTGGCCAGCGGGGGCTACTCTTCATTGTGGTGTGCAGGCTCATTGCAGTGGCTTCTCTTGTTGCGGAGCATGAGCTCCAGGCGCATGGGCTTCAGTAGTTGTGGCACAAGGGCTCAGTAGTTGCAGCACACGGGCTCTAGAGTGCAGGCTCAGTAGTTGTGGCACCCAGGCTTAGTTGCTCTGTGGCATGTGGTATCTTCCTGGAGCAGGGATCAAACCCATGTCCTCTGCATTAGCAGGTGGATTCTTAACCACTGCACCACCTAGGAAGTCCCAGGTCACCTATTTCTAAATGATGGGAAAATGCTTATAAGGGATTGTGAGTCACCTTAAGAGGTGATTAAGCCATTGTGTTTGATGTAAATCTTGACTATGTTAAAGGTACTAACAGCGATAATCCAAAATAAAAGGATGACCGGTATCCTTAATATTCTGTTCAAACTAACTGATGCCAACAGCCAAAACAATATGAGTAACTTTCCTTCAGTAGGACTCTTTTTTTTTTTTTTTCCATAAATTTATTTATTAGCTGTTTTGGGTCTTCATTGCTGCACACGGGCTTTCTCTAGTTGTGGTAAGCGGGGTTACTCTTTGTTGTGGTGTGCAGGCTCCTCATTGCCGTGGCTTCTCTTGTTGTGGAGCACAGGCTCTAGGTGTGTGGGCTTCAGTAATTGCCGCACATGGGCTCAATAGTTGTGGCACACGGGCTTAGTTGCTCCGAGGCATGTGGGATCTTCCTGGAGCAGGGGTCGAACCCGTGTTCCCTGCATTGGCAGGCAGATTCTTAACCACAGCACCACCTAGGAAGCCCAGGACTCTTTTTAGATAAAGTGCACTTGCCTTTTCCTTAAGAGTCAGGAAAGTATAGATGAAGTAGCAATATTTCGCTGATAAGAATTATAGAAAAAGTAATATGCTAAGGATTTTGTAAGGGAGTTAATGATCTTTTTTTTCCCCAAGGCTATATATCAGTATATTATAGAGTCCTAAAAGCTGATTCACATTAAAGGGACGTTCCAAGGAAAAGGGGGTGAGCCATCAAAAAATAAGCTAGCTCTGGTAGATGAAGGTGAGTGGGGATAGGTTAAGTTGATACAGTCCTGCAGTTTAGTCCCTTATTCTGTATATTGCACACTTCTAGGTACTCACAAATATTACTAAAATAAGTAATTCAAAGTATGATAATGAGTTTTGTTCAGGATGAGTGCTGTAAACATTACCCACCAGGGTCACTTCCTACCTGTATAATCCAGCAGGATTTTTAGAGGGAATGTGGACTTTGTGGGTGGGGTTAACAAACTGTTTAAGGCAGCTTGAGAACCTTCTCTAAATGTAGTTGCATCGCTCTATGGGGAATTCTAAGTTAGGGAAAAGCAAATTCAAAGCCTGAATTTCTCAACTGCTAACATTCCTTAGCCATGTGTATAACATGCATCTAGGATGCTGAAGCCAGAAAATGTTGCAACTGTTTGTAGTGAACAGTTAAAATGAAACTGTTGTCTGGTTTCCTTACTACTATACTATTCTTTTCCTTCAGCATTAAATTTTAAAATTTCTTCTTTTTTTTCAATCTACTTTTTTGTTTTAATATTATTTACTCAAACAAACCACATTTTGTATCCCAAGAGTTTAGTCCTCCAAATTTATTTTGTGGGCATAGAATTGCAGTGCCCAAAATGTTAAATATATGTCTGATCATTTATAGAAATGTAAGTGTATTGCAGATCTTGGGACAATGCAGGATTAGGTCTACTTTTCATTATCTTTTCAAAGAGTGTTACGGGATTTTCAGTTACTTTCATGATGGAAGCTTTCATTGCAAACATTCGTTAGTGCCATGTTCCACTTTAAAACAGGACCTGGTATTAATTTTAAAAAATACCTTGACCCTTGGCCTTGCTTCTTCATTCTCAGAGTGTTGTGGTTTTTGTTTGCTTGTTTGTTGTTTTAGATTAAAAAAAATTGTTTCAGGATTCTCTTTTTCCCTTGACATCTTGTACCCTGTATATCAAAGAGCAAAGAAAAACTTGCAATAGAGCAGGAATTAGAGCTCACAGTGGGGCTGTTGAAGCTCTGCTGTGTAGCTGTGGAGCATGAGAGCATCTCTTTTATCCAGCAGCCTTTTTGGTGTTTTTGTTCTGTGCCTTAGCCTTGGCTATGTGTTTGTCTGTTTCTGGGACTTAGAAGAACTAAAAGATAGTAAAAATTCACACACTTTATATGGCCAGGTTTCCATTTTGTGAAAAATACTAGTTCTGGGCACTTTGTATTTGCTCAGTATTTTCTAAAGTGATTGATAGCCTCCTTCTCTTGGGGAAAAATCTGACCTTAATTTAAATTTCTAGTGAATATATCAGATCTTCTTCCAAATAGAATTCTGTATTCAGAAATATTTTATCTTTTCCCATGGTATCCAAATAGTATTTCTGGATAGGGGATTTAAAAAGGAGACTACTTAATTGCCAGGGCCAGGAATTTTTAGTGTGTCATGGGTAGAAGTCAAGGACGTAAATGGGGCCGATATGGCAGGTTGCTAAACATTGTTATCAGTTTATTTTTTATTTACTGAGTCACATATAGGGTCTTGGCTGATGAGGGTACTGTGGACACAGACATAGCCCCCCTGTGCAGTTGGGATGGTGGCGTCCAGCTGGATGTCAGACAGAACTTTTCCCACCACCATTTTACCCTAGTTTGGGATACTCCTCCTCCCTCCCCATAGTTTAGTAGTTGCAGAGAGCTTTTAACTCACTACAGATGACTTATGTTTATCTCTTAGTCATCTCTTTTAAGATTCATTCCTGTTGCATCAAGCAACTGAGTCTGTAGTTTAAGGAAATAAGCCTCACTATTTTTGATGCAATGCAAAAGTATTTGGAAAGGGTCAGCCAGCTGGTGTTGAATGTGGTGTGATTGTTAAGTACTGAAACGCAGACAAATCTTGCACTGCACCAATATATGAAAATAGTGCAACACAGAATTAAATCCAGATAATCCATAGCTAATGATGATATTTGAGACACTGGGTTGTGTAACTTGCCTAGTCAGCAAGTACCTCAGTGGGGAAGGATTCATCCCAAACAGAAATTCTATCATTTATGGGCTGGCTTTTCTTAGAACTCCAAGTAACCTTTGGGAGCTGTGATTTTGAACATATAGGGAGACTGAGTATTTTAAAACTGCTCTGTGGAATGAAAAGCAAATTGGAGTCACTATTAACTAGCATTTTCATTAGGTCTTAGAAATGGTAGAAGGAAATGTATCTGCTTACAACCATGCTATATTTATTCTGTTTAGTTCATTTCTTTTGCATGCTAACTATGAGCGAGGCATTGTGCTAGGCAGAAGTAAATACCAGTTAAATGTGGTCTTTGACTTTAAGAGATACATCTAGTGAAGGATTTATCTATCTGTCTATCTATCTGTCTGTCTATCTATCTATCTATCTATCTGTCACACACAAATAACTGTCAGGTGTGCCCTGATACTAATGCCAAAATTAAAGCATAAACAGAGCTGAAGATAGCAAGAGGGATACATTTATTTCTAAGTGGGTCACTTCAGGAGGGCTTCACATACACTAATATATGAACTGAACTTAAATAGAATTTCAACCATGAGGAAGAAGGGCATTTCCAGACTAAGGAAGCCAGATGTAAAAAGGCACAGAGGTGGGAAGGTACAAGACATTTGGTGGGACGGCGGGGGGAGTTTAGTGTAACTGGAGCATATGGTATAGAAGAAAGGGGAATAGCAAGTAGGATAAAGGCAGATTACCGTGGGCCCATGAATGTCTTGTGATTAGGTCTTGCTCCAAAGGGCTCTGTATTAGATAAGGGAAGGATAACTGTCATATTTCACTTACTTGGTGCAGTTTGCTTGGACAAAAGAGAAGTTGTAATAGATGTTGAAGGGAGCCTCACTTTTTACTGGTGATATACTCCAGAGATGGAAAGGGGCATGTCCAGGAAAATAAAGTTACACTAGGTCTGTAGGTTTGTGGATCTTACTGAGTCTTTCCCTCAAATTGCTTTATGAAAGCGAAATTGGGTTAAAATGAACATCAGAGACAACTTTGAATGGAGAAGTCTCAGAATGGTGGGTTTATATTAGGGATATATAAACATTTGCCTTTATTTTTTCAAGTGCCCAGTTACCCTTTCTTTATGATGATGATGGATGGGGGTTATAGTCATAATATATTAAGAACCTTCTGGGGCGTCTCCCTCCCCCTTTTTTCCACTAGTGGTGGTAAATTTCTGTTCTAGCTGGGAAGCAGTAGGTGGAGGGGTTAAGCTAAAGGCTCTGGATCCAGTCTACTTGAGTTCCCATCCTAGCTCTATTACCTACTGCCTGTGTGACTTTAGAGACCTTATTAACATCTGTAAAATATAGGAGTAACAATACTAACACCTACCTGAAGGCCTATAGTGAGGATTGGTAAGTAAAACCAGATAAAATACACAGAATAGTGATTTTCACTTAGTAAATGTTCAGTAAACTCTGACCATCATCATTATCATTATTACTTCAAGATGAACTTTGACCCTTTGTATTACACCACTGAGTGTGTAAATGTTTGCTTTTATTTAGTGTACTTTAAAGGATTGAGAGGCACTTGCTGAAACTATTTTGAGTTATGCTGATAACTCTGTTCGCATTGCTACTGCTTAAAAAGTAGGACTTAGGGATGTGTTCCAGAACTGACCTGTCCTCTCAGTTTGTATTCTGAGACAGTGGTTTTCCAACTGATGAGGGTTAGTTACAGGACAGGAGACCTAGGTGTAGGTATTAAACAGGTGGGGTCCTGGACTCCCTACCCTTCTTTGTTAACCAGAATAGTAATTTTTTTAAAATCTATTTTACATTAGATGGATTCTATGTAAGATATTTTTCTTGAAAAAAGTGTTCCATTGCTTTAAAAACAGCATAAGGGTATGTTCTATAACAGTGTAAATGTACTTACAGGTCACACCTGTTAAATGCAAATTCTGATTTACTAGGTATGGGGTGTGCCCCTCAGTGCTACATTTCTAACAAACTTCATGTGTTGCTCATCTGAGGGCCGTGCTAAGATAGCATGATTCTAAGGCACCCTCCCCTGCCTTCCTTCTGGAGTGGTTGTTCCCAGCTCTAGATATAGGGTGTCTATTGCAATCATCTTTGGAGCTTTTTACAAATAAACCAGTCTAGGCCCTAACCCAGACCTACAGAGTCAGAATTCCAGGGGCGGGATGTGGAGTTTTAATCCCGGTTGAAAATCACTACTCAAATGCCAAGAGTACATCTTGTCCATAACCGTTTTGGCTTCCTCAATAATTTTTAAAAATAGTATCTACTAGAACTGTATAGGTCTAAAGACTTCCTAAATGTTAAAAGCCATAATTTTTATTTTATTAGTTCAAGCAGAATTAGAGCCTACTTTGTTTAGTAGTTATTGATCCTCTTAAGAGTAGTGGTGTTCATATTTGTTTAATTAAGGGAGGAGACTGAATTATACGACTGCTGGGAGAGGAAAGCCTACATTTGGTTTCTCTTTTCTCCTTGCTGCTTTAAATGGAGCAGAAGCAATTCTTGGTTTACAAGGTTCCAAGAAATTTACTCATTTTCTGAGCTTTTCCTAAATAACCCAAGTAGACTTGGGTGAGAGAAGTCCTTGGGTTCTGCAGAGTGCTGGGTGTGAGGAAGAACTGGATAATGGTTGGCCTTTCTGTCCCATAATCCCTTCTTAATACGCAAGAGTGCTAAAATGACATGGTTCCTACAAAACACAGTAAAGTCATCCAGCAAGCAGTAGTCATCCAGAAGTGGTCCTCAGGCATGGGAGTGAATTACAGAGGATTGGGGGATGAATGGGAATGCTGTGCCATCTTTAAAAGATATTTAAGGGACTTCCCTGGTGACCCAGTGGTTAAGAATCTCCCTGCCAATGCAGGGGACACAGGTTCGAGCCTTGGTCCGGGAAGATCCCACATGCAGCAGAGCAGCTAAGCCCATGTGCCACAACTACTAAGCCTGCACTCTAGAGCCCTCAAGCCACAACTACTGAGCCAGTGTGCTGCAACTACTGAAGCCCACACACCTAGAGCCCATGCTCCACAACAAGAGAAGCCACCACAGTGAAGCGTAGCTCCTGCTCACAGCAGCTAGAGAAAGCCTACACACAGCAAGAAAGACCCAGCACAGCCAAAAAATAATAAATAAATAAAATTCTCTTTAAAAAAAAAGATATTTAACTGTAAAACTCAGCAGATAGTTACTAATTAACCAGCTCTCAGCTTCTGGCTTTGAAAAGAATATATTAAGCAAGCCTCTTAAGATGGATCTTAGAAAACCTTTTGATACAGAGATTGTTAAGTGGGGGTAGATTTTTTCAAAATAGATTTTTAAACTAAATTTTCAAAAGTGTTATGACTACTATCAAATCATTTGTCGTTAGAATTTGTCTTTTTATTTTAAAAAATAGAATTGAATTTTATATTAAATCATCAGATTTTTTTAGGATCATAGGAGAACTGAACTAAGAGTGGAACAGTTGTTGAAATTAACAATTGGAAAAAATAAGCCTTTTCTTTTCGGATGAGCATTTGATTAAATTAAGTATCTTTTTGAAATAGCCTAGAGTTCTAGAGAGACCTGTAGGATGGCTTTGGTGTAGCCAGAATTTGTGAATGAAAGAAAAATTGGATTGCTTTTTTAGCTCGGTCTTTATCTTTTAAATGTTTTTCTGTAGTGTGAGGCTATAGCTATTCCTCTATTCTGCTTTTAACTGCTGTTTCCACATCCATTTACTTGTTGTTTTGAAGCTCTTTGCTGAAATAGGATCTAAACTCATCTAAGCCTTCTGAAACCCCACTATTCCCCTGGGTGAGAGAGCAAAGGCTTAAAGCAGCAAATGGGAAAGATTCACTTCTGTTGCCTCAGTAACAGGCTGTCTGTAATCAGTGTTGGTTTGATTCTGGGCTAGGATTAATATCTCTGGTGGTGTTCTGACCTTGATATATAAATGATATGAATAGCAAGAACTACAAGAAGATTCATTCATCAGTGCTGTTACTTAAGTTAGAAGTTCTGGTTCAAAAGGCAAAAGAGTGCCTATGCAGGGAGCCCACCTTTTGGTTAAAGTTCAACTCTGTGGGCTGTCGCTGTATAATCTACATATTTTGTTCTGGATGGCAACATCTCCTGATTGAATCAGATGTGTAGGTATAGTGAGCCTCTAAAGACCATCGTCATGCTGTCATTTTTCATCTTCTTTCCTGAACTCCTTATCCAGAACACCCCTGCTCTTCTGCCGATAACCCCTTCCTATTATAGGGCTGTACCACTAACTGTGAAGCTTGCTTTGACTAAGTATTTTCTGCCCCTCTTTGATTACCAAAGCCTTTAAAGAATCACCTGGAGACAGAAAGAAATAGTGAAAAAAAGGGAGAAAAAAAAATATATACATATATATATACACACACACATACATACATATATTTTTTATATATATATCAACTTGATCTAAGAGTGCTCCCACATACACTGCACTAGGCATACCAAACTGTAACAGCCTTCTGGGCTGAAGTACCCAGCCAGGTATAAGAGCTACATAATGAGAATATTACAATAGAAGAAAATTTGACCACAGAAAATTAACCCAGACATCTCCCAAATGTAGAAATGATTGGTCTTTTTCAAAAGGGAAAGGGTTTTTTTGAACTGAAAAAAACTGTTTCATGGTATTTCTTGTAAACAGGCAGCTGTTTTAAATTTTGATAACGTCCCTCTCAAGTGGACTTTTTGAAACGTAATCGATATAATCAGAGGTCAAGAAAGGAAATCAGTGCTCATTTGGACATTATCTATAAAGAAGAATTGCAACTTCCAAGAATGGAAATACATTCCCTCTATTACATCTCTTGAAATCTCCTCTCTGTTCTTAAAAATTGTAATTCCTCTTATAGATGATGCCAAGAACATTCTCTGCCATGGACAGTTACCTTGTCTTCTGTTCACTCTGATGCTTAGGCCTCCTTTAACAGTGATGCATGCTGTGCTGGGAGAAGGGAGCTTAGATTGTAAATTCAAGGACTTTGGTCCTCAAGAATTTGCTGGAGAGAAACCCATTGGGGTGGGTGTTACTTACTGAAAGAAAACTGGATATTCCATAGCTGTGAGAGACATCTGTTGTTGACTGAAAGGCCATTTTGGTTTAGATTTCATTTTGTTTGGTTTGGTTTTTCACAAAACCTACAGAAATCTGCAGGAATAAGATTAGTTTAAGTTGAAATTGAGAGTGGTTGTAATCTTCAGGGTACCCTCTGTTTTCACACACTGACAGTAAACTCATTTACAAATTAAATTCCTGTGCTTTTGAGATTGCTTTTTCCTCATTCTGGATAGAATGACTTGCCCCGAGAATGGATGAGGTGGGTAGATGCTTGTGGGAATTAGAATGTAGTAATTTGCATCAAACTTACTATGTCTTTTTTTCTCTGATTGGCAGGAATACATGGTTTACAGGAAGCATACCTACATGAGGCTTGATGGTTCATCCAAGATCTCAGAGAGGCGAGACATGGTTGCTGATTTTCAGACCAGGTAATGTTAATAGGAATTATAAATATCGTCATTTGACTTCCCTCTAGTTGAGATGGGTGAGTTTAAAAGAAATACCAACACATCTCAGATTGTTAAGCAATCATGATATAATTCCTGCATTTTAAGAGGTAGCTAGATCTGCTTAATAGTGGTTTAGGTGTGTGTGTCTGTGAGAGAGAGAGGAAATGAATTAGTTGGTAATTTTAGTGTTCAAAATATTCTTTCTTACCAAATCAGTGCCTGTTTCTTCGGGCAATTAAAAGAAATGATTTCTGAATATGAACCAGGATCCTTCTTATGTGAATAATATGTATGTAGGAAAAAGTCCACAAGGCTATCTTCCTTGATGTTAACAGTGGCTGTCTCTGGGTATTGACTTACAGTTGATTTTCATTTTGTTTTTGCTTACCTGTTTCATTTTGTATAAGTTTAAAGAAAAATACCTTCCTTTTTCCTGCTTTCCCTCTAATATTGTAGTAGTACAGTGCAATATGACAGATTGCAATAGTGTGCAGTCTATTCATCTGGCAGCTCTCAGTTACAGTACTTCTCCCACCTGATAATGAGCCTGTGAAATTTCAAGTACTGCCTGCTGGATGCTGATGGCCTGGAGAGCCATAATTATCCTTAAGTGCAGGTTCTCATTGTAATAAGCAGCGTCCGGTTACTGCTCTAAGGAGAAAGCCAGGGTGCACTAATGACAGGACTCCTGAGCTCCACCCTTAATTTTCCTTAGACATTAATAGAGTAGATTTTAATGATCTGTAAGTCAGAACAATTCTGAATTTTTGGTCTTTGTGTTGTCTGTTAATATTTAACTTCTGAATTCTTGGGAAGAAAAGCACATAGCCATTTGTACTTAGGTTACAATTTTTTATTTCTTTCATTTCAGTTTTAAAGCAGGTTTTAGTTCAGCATAAAACAAGTCCATAGTTCAACATAGAATGTCCTCTGATTGAGAATTTTTGCTATTGCACAATCCTTTATAATACAGCATGGGTAAGGAGATACAACCTGATGTTTTGGTTTATAATATATACTCAGACCAATAATTCCTAAGTTGAAACTACTTCTGAATTCAGGTGCCTATTTGACCAACAGTGGAGGGGAAGAGCTGCTTTGGACCTATTTTAGTTTGTTACCTTGGAGCAGCTTATAGATGGTCTGACTTAGCTTCTTACCTAGCAGAAGCTTTCGACCGATTCTTAAATTGACTGAGTGAGATGTGTATGAGCATAGTAGCGCTTCCTAGCACTCCATATTGCTGTGTGCCTCTCCTCACCCCCAAAAAAGTCTACCAGCTGATCTTTATCTTTTCTTCATTTTAAAATCAAATGAAACACATATCACTATGTCCTTATCTAGTCCAACCTTCAGAGCTCCAGCTGACAAGAATCTTACATATACAGGATCTATAGACTGTATGTTTTCCCTAGGGTGCCTATATTTTCTCCAGGCATGCCAGCACTTCAGTGATTTGGTCACATTGATATGAGGCAGTATGAGTTGTGTGTTAGAAGAAAAGCCATTAAGTAATCGATCTTTTACCTACTGCTGTTTGTGGTTTTTTTCCCACTAATATGTTTGATATTGTGCATTTGAGAATCTCATTTACAGCAAAGCTATTTTTTTTCCAGTAATAGTTGGGGCCATTATATTTTATATAAAATGCCTGCTGAGGAAAATTTGAGAAATATTTGATGAAGAAAGTAAAAATCACTCACAATCCTATCACTGTTAACATTTTGGTTTATCCTTCTAGTCTTTGATATGTATTTGTAGTTATATGTTGATACCATATTGTAGAGATGATTATATGTCCTCATTTCTTCCACTTAGCAGTGTATCATAAAGGTCTTCACATATCATTAAAAAAGAGTCACTGTAATCATTATTTTTAAAGACCAGTATTCCATTACATTGGATATACCACCTTTCTGTTGTTAAAATGTTGAGTATCTTTGTTTATAAAGCATTGTCATTTTAGATTATTTTCTTAATATAGATTCAAACAAGAGAGATTATTGAGTGAAGGGATATGAAGGTTTAAGACTATGCATATTGTCATATTGCTTTGTAGAAAATTCTACTGATTTAGAGTCCAACCAGAGCTGTAATATGTTAACTTCTGACAGTTTGAGCTTCTGAGTTGTAGAGCTACAACTTTTCTAGCTGAACCAATTCCCAGAAAACTGGACTGTGAGGTCCAGCGTTCAGTACATTTTACAGTGACTTTTTAGTGGAAAAAAGTAGTAGATGTATCTAATTTACTACTTCTGAAATCTCGTATTTAGCTTGTGATTACTTGGGCAATCCCAGTAGCACACATTAGTCTTGAGAAACTTAGCTTTAAAAGAAGTGTATTTTCATCATTAAATCATACTAGATCTACTTAGTAAATATTTTGTTTTTAAGCTTTCCTGGAAAACCTGACTTGAGCCATATTCTACAATTAAGAATTACTTAGGGAGCATTGAGTTTTATTTAGATTCAACATTTGAGTAACAGTCACATTAACACCTGCATCTGCCTCAAATATTAGGCAAAATGAAAAAACAGACTGAAGTCTCCTTCCCTTCCTACATATGAGCTAGATGATTAAAGTTAGGATTGTGGCTAGGAAATAATCTCCTACCTCTCATGTATAGAATCTGCCTTTGCTGATGAGAAGCTTATCAGGCAGATCCCTCCAAATGAAATCTCAGCTTATGAAAGTTTTCAACTTATAAATTTGCATGGCTACAGTAGCCCAATATAGAGAAAAAGACAGGTGTTTTTGAAGACAAAAAAGCATGGCTTGCCAAATATTTTCATTATTATTCATGAAAAGACATCAAAAGAAAAAATTGTAGTTTCAACTGGAAAGCCCTGTGGCAAGTTCAGCCAGAGTAAACAAGAACTCCTATAAAAAGCCATTTACATTCCCTTCATACAAGATTTATTTATGAGGGATCCTTCCAGGAAAGAGTCTGACTGAGACTAAAGACTGTTTGGCCAGGATGTCCTGACTGGACAACATTCAGAACATGTGACCAATGTGTGATCCTAAAAACCATTCACAAGGTCTTTTCTCTGGGCTTCCCTGGCCTTTGCTTCCCTTCCTCCTACCCCATGACATTTGCCAAACGGATCCCCCTGATTATCTGATTACTCAGGTGACTGGAAAACACGAGAAAAAGTAAGTGTAGTTTGGATTTTTCCTTCTTGGTGAGAGTATGAAGCTCCATTGTCTTTAATTCTGGCTCTTTTTCAGTCATTCAGCAAGTCTTTACTGCAGTCAGCTTCGCACCCAGCACTATTTGAGTATTTTGGTGCAGAGTGGCCTCAGGGGCCATTAACTAAAGAAGAGTAAGAGTGAGACTTAGGCATGTCTTTGTTACATGATTTCATAGGCTCCTTCACTGACCACACTGAAGCCTGGTCTCTAAGGCCCCTTCCAATAGAGAACCGGAGTTGAGATTCCTTTTTACCCCCCTAGAGGGCACCCAAACCATCATGTTGCCTCCTGGGATTCTGTTTTCTTCCTTTTAGTCAGCTCCCAAAACATTAATTCACATTATCAATACTAGATTTATTAAGTAGAAAGGAACTTCTCAGCAGTTCGATTTAGATGTTTTTGTTTACATGTAATCCAGCAGTGTGATCCAGGATAGACACTAATTTCTTTGATTTTTTAATAACCCAAGGCTCCCATAATCCTTATTTTTCCATTACAAAATGATGAAATTACATTGAATGCAGCCAAACATCATTACTTACCATCTACTTTATCATTAAGAGCATCTTCTCAATACATAGTTAATATCTCCAAAAAAGCATTTCCCACTGTTAATGTTTCTGAGTTTTTCTACTAATTTATTTTTACCTATATTCCTTTCTCTAGTGTTTTGCTTTCTGTATATAGTCCCTGTTTGTGAATGATTACCACATCTGGGAACTTACCTCTCTGGCTGTCCAGACTATGGAAATGACCCATCTTTCTGCCTCTACTCTTTTATTATAGATTGCAGCTAACTTCTATCTCCCTCCCTGTCCCATCCCTGTTCCTCCATCCCCACACCAACAAAAAGTCCTAGGCATCTGGTGACTCCATCAGCTCTTACAGAGATATTGGAGAGAAGCTTCTGACTCCTGCCTCTGTATCCACCAGAGTAGGAAAGAGAGATGTATGGGACTAAGCAATCTTAAGGCCAGAATGGGGAGGATTATTCTCAGATTAGTATGACCCTGGAAAGCTACATCAATTTTTATTTGAAGCCTTATTGTGGTTAAATATTCTCCTGTGGGCTATGAGGTATCAAGCTTCCCTTTACATCATCCCATATCTGTGGGAAAATGTGTTTGTAAACTGGCAGATGCCTTTTAACTTTTTGTTTTGCCCTTTATTATTTAACCATGAAAGATGACATCTTATAAATAAAATTATGAAATATTAAACTTCATGATAAAATTCAAGGATAAACGAGCAGAACTTTCATGAGAGTACAGTACTTTTGGAATTATGCCCTACAAGAGGCCTCCAAACATGATCTTTTATCCATGTCTGCCTCTAGGAAAGCTGTGTTTAACTGAGTGCAAATTAATGGACAGATTTCTACTAGGACCTACTCAGCTTAGGGATTAATGAGAATACTTATTTCGGAATAGTTCCTTCACTGGTATTCATGTTTGTCATTAATATGTCATCAATCAGTCACTTCAGCTATATTCAGAGCATCCTCATTTATAGCACAGGAAACAGACCTTTAGCAGCCAAGTGACTTTACCAAAGAAGAGCAGCATCAAGGGATGAGAGCATCCTTATGTCAGTGTGTTTCTGTTTTCTTCCTTTCTTTTTTTTTAACTGGAACCCACAGAATAAAATTCACCTTACATTGGGATTTAATACACATATACCATATCTGAAATCACAAAACGGTACTTACCCTTATGACCTGTGATGTATTATAATATTTTCTAGTCTGTTCTGTTTCTTTCTTTAATTTATTCAGTCCAGACTCACCAAACTAATTTCGTGACCAATGATAGGTGTGGCCTGCAATTTGAATAACACTGATATAAATGAATTTCTAGTTTTAGTCCTCATTATAGTCATGACGAAAAGGGATTTGCAGCTTGATTTAGAGGGCTATAAAGTTTGTTCACCAGTATAATGCAGTCCCTTTCCCTTAGAAATGTTCTGGAAAATAACCTCAGGTGGCAGGAACATGAAAATACAAGGTAGTCTTGAAATATATTTGTTATCTGCAAGAACTGGGCTCGAACTGTGCCCCTAGTTGTATGTGTATACATAGATAAATCTTACAAAGTCTGCTCTTTGTGATCTGGCATGGCTCTTGTTCCTAGAAGATATTCAGTGAATATTTGCTGCCTGAATAAATGACAGTGGCACCTACTGATTTATTTGTAATTCTAGGTTTCTTTAAAAGGATGTAGGATGTAGAGGGAAACTGACAAAACTATCTTAGCATTTCTTTTAAGGGCTGTGTTGGCATTTATCAAAAAGTACTTTAATTTCAGCCTGTCTTCATGGATTGATCCTCAGTTCAACTTAATACGTGGAAGTCATAACCTGAGTCTTAATCTTGACCTCAGGTCATTTTTCTGGGACTTTCTTCATATGAAATTAAGTGCTTTGGAGTTATAATCACTAATTCCCAGATTATTGGAAGTCATGATTCTTCGGGGGAACATCGGGAAATACTGACTTTATTTGTCCCCTCTTTTATGAACTGGGAATAGTTTGATTTGCCAAAAATATGACTATTAGAGAGAGATCTCTACTTCTAGCATATTTTTCTGTTGCATTTGCCAAATGTTTATAATTATATTGCCTATCAGTAAGTATTAGTGCGCAGCAAAAGGTGATCTGCAGATTGGAAGGTGACTGCCATGGTTTGATTTTAGCAACAGAGCACCTTTGTACAGTGTGTCAAAGAAACGGATTAGGTCTGCGTAACCACCAAAACTCTTTCTAGGCCTAGACACTGTTCTGTGTCCAGAGATCCCTCTCTTTTGCCACATGCCATTTTTCTTTTTCATTTTTTCGTCTTAAAATATCCCTCCCTCTTCTGCAGGAATGACATTTTTGTGTTCCTGCTAAGCACACGAGCTGGAGGACTGGGTATCAATCTGACTGCTGCCGATACCGTAAGTAACGAAAGCACAAAAATACACTGGATATGTGGTTTTTCTACTATAAATATGTTATTCGGTTGGCATTACCCTTAATTATGTGTCACAAACTTTTTCTTTGCCTCTTGTTGTATTAAAAGACAATATAGTTGCACTTTGCCTGGAACTGGAACATTTTAGCTTTCCTTTACGACTTTTCTCTCCATTCTCTTATTCTGAGTTTCTTACACAGTCATTCAACACATATTTATTAAATGCCTACTATGTGTCTGATATTGTTCTAAACACTGGGAATATGTCAGTGCATAAAACAAACTGGAAAAAAAAATAAGTCGACTCAACCAACCAGATTTGTTTGTTTTAGAAGCTATAACTGAACAAATCAAAAGGGGTTGTTTTATTACTCTTATGCACTATTCCATCATAGGAACAACTCATATTTTTATATCCCGAACTTCTAAACATGGTTGGAGAGCAATGAAATTGGTGATTTAAAAAATAAAATAAGACATCCTATCAAATTATCTATCCTTTTATGCCCAATCTCCTTGCAGGGGTACCTCAGCATCTGAAAGGGAGAAGAAAAGAGGATTCCTTTTGTATCTCAAAATTATTCCCAGGATATAAATATATTTAAAAACAATTTCAGTAACCCTGAGACATAAAAATGCATAAATGGGAATTATTTTGTAGGAGGCATGACTCTTACAAATGTCATTTAATGTGGTCATTGTGGTACCTCTCTGTGAAATACGATCATCAGAATCCCCACAAATATGAGGATGCGAACTCTGAAGGGTCATGAAGAAATGAATGAGGTACAAAGGTGAAGAAGCTTGAATAAATTCACAGCAATAGAGCTGGAACTAGAGCCCATGTTTCCCAGGTTCCAATTCTAGGCTGTGTCCATTCTTTCTCCTTGTAAACTGCTCTGTAGAACTGCCTGCCTTGAAGAATGAAAAACAGATTCTGTAACATCACCAAGTAGAATGTCAACCGTAGGACTCATCTGTACCTTCCTCAGGATCTAAACCTCTTCAGCTAGTTAACCACGTTGGGACAGGGTTCCAGAGCCTGAGGACTGCTGGAAGCATAACTGGGTAGATTCTGTATCTTACGTGCGTATCATCAGTCTCAGTCATCTTAAGAGACGGCAGTCATTGGTGGTAGTGTTGTTCTTGTGGGTTCTCTGATGAGGTAGCTCACTTGGTGGTGTATCAGCAGAAATTTGCCTTTGTCATTGCTCCTTGGTTCTGTGCTCTATCAAGCATACTGTCCCAATTAGTCAAACTTTTTTTTTTTCATGATGAGTTATTTTGGTTGTGAGTTTGTGGGTGGTAGAGGGCAGATTCCATAGTTTTTGGAGTCCTTCAGATTAGAGAAATGAGACCTGGGTTTGAATCCCAGGTCTTCTGTACACTATGTGAAAGTGAAACAGTTGCTTGACTGCTGTAAACCATAGTTTCCTCCTCAGTAAAATGAAGATAATAATCCTTCCTTCTCTCATGGTTGTAAAAGCATGTGAGCCCAGTGCCTGCACATCAGTAGCGCTCAGGGGTCCTGTGGCCCTTGTAGCCCCAAATGAGAGGGCCAGGTCCAGGACATCGTTATTTATACTGGGCCCCAAATACCCCTCCTTTCCCCCAGGCCTTGTCTGCCTGGCTCTGTGCTCAGCTCTGCTGCTATGGGAAAGCTGGGGATGGGAAGCCAGGAAGGTTCTGGATTCCCAGGGCAGGTGAAAACAAATTCACACATGGTGTGGATTGAAGGGCCTGAGTTGGGGCTTGGGAGCCTCAGAGGAGGGAGAGAGCCGACTGGGGAGGAAATACTCCAGAGCCTTGCACTGGTTCAGCCCTACTGTGTCCTGGAGGCTGGAAGAGGGATGGAAAGTCTTAGGGGCTTCCCAGGGGCAGGAGCTTCTCTGGCACCTTTGTCTGTTCCAGGGTTGGTAGATGTACCTCTCCTGGAGGATTGCTGTGTCATTGCACAGCCCCCAGACACTGGGCCTGAGTTTATCTCTAGGTCTTCTGCTTCCCCTTCCCTGCCCCTGGGAAGCCTTTTTCTTGACATCCCAACCACAGTTATCCTCAGAAAGGCCCAGGTACTTGTGTGAGAGCACCAGGCAGGTGGTGATCAAGCTAGGACAAGAACCGAGGAGCAAAGACTTACAGTCCAGGTCTCTCTGCCCAGCCCGCCCATACCAGCTTCCCTGATGGGGGAAGTTGGGCAGAGATTGGAGGACGAGTTGTTTGGTTCTTGGAGGGGTCTTTAGATACTGTTTAGCATGTGGGTGGGTCTCAGTCATTATATTTATCTCGTCTAGAAGGCCCCATGGCACCCCCCTCGACGTCCCAAACTCTACTCCAGCTGAGTGAAGCCAATGCATATTTGATATAGAGGAAGGAGCTCATAGGAGCTGACCCAGACACAGACTCAATTCAGCAAAGTGAAAGTTCTCTCCCAGGTTAAAGGGGACCCTCCGACAGCAGCTTAGGTGTTGGCAGCAGTGGGCCCAGTTAGTCTTACTCTTAATGTGAATACAAGATTCATCACTTTTTGCTAGCTGATCTTTTGGACTTCCGTCTCAGCCCCCAGCCCCATACCCCCTCTTTTAGTATTTATACCCTTCTTTATTAACCATGCTCCTCCCTAGCGTAGAACTCTTCAAGGAGTCTGTGTCATCTGCAAGATAAAGTATAAGCTCTTCTACACGTACAAGGCCCTTCATTTTGTGGCCCCTATCTCCCTTTGCAGCATAATTGCCGGATTATTGCTCCCAGAATTTATGTTCCAGAAATGATGATTGACTTGTTTCCTGAGCCTACTATACCATATCATAATGTTGCATTAATGGCTCCCTCATCATAGATCTTTCTTCTGGGCACACCTCTTCTTCTACCTGGTAAACTTCTGATTGTTTTTCAAAGCCCGATTTATGATCAGGGATTGCTGTCTTATATGGGCTGGTAAAGCTTCTCTGATAAGGTGACATTTGAACCAAGATCTAAAGAAAGTGAGAAAAGTAAGCCAGTTATGTATCTGGCAGAAAAGAAGAGCATTCCAGGGAAGGGAGATAAGTGCAAAACAAAGCCCTGAGGTGAGAACATAATCAAGCAATGAAGCAAGCCCTTTGTAGGTGGAACAGAATGAATGAGGGCAGAGTGCTGTAAAATGAATGGCAGAAGCAGATTGTGTGGGGCTTAATGGGCCATAGTTAGGATTTTGAGGTGGGAGGCTACTGGAAGAATTTAAACAGAGGAAGAACATGTTTTAGCTTGAGTTTTAAGTGTGTCCTCTGGCTTCAGGGGGGTGGGGTGGGGAAGACTTTAGGGAGAAAAGTAGAAGCAGAAAGTTAGGTTAGGAATTAGACACAAGATGATGGTGAGTTGGACAAAGATTGAGGCAGTGAAGGTGATGAGAAATACAGTAAAACCTTGGTTTGTGAGCATAATTCATTCCGGAAACATGCTTGTAATCCAAAGCACTTGTATATCAAAGTGAATTTCCCTATAAGAAATAATGGAAACTCAGATGATTCGTTCCACAACCCAAAAATATTCATGTAAAAATGATTACAATACTGTAATATAATACAAAATAATAAAGAAAATACAAAATATAAAGAAAAATAAATTAACCTGCACTTACCTCTTAAAACCTTCGTGGCTGGTGTGAGGGAGACAAGAGAGAGGAGGGTTATTGTGTAGGACGACTTTCACTATCACTAACGGAATCACTGCTGTCTATTGGCTCAATGGAATCTTTTTCTTTTCGTGCAGCTTTAACAAGGAACCTATCCAATGACACTTGCTTTTGCCTTCTTTTGAGGATTTCATGGAAATGTGACATTGCATTGTTGTTCAACAGATTCATCACTTGCACTGTTACAGCCTTGTTCAGGTGGTGCTTTTCTACAAAATTTTGTACTGTTTCCCACATTTTACACATCTCCCTAATCTCATTTGAAGTGAGGGATTCCTCCACCTTTTTCTCCTCCTCCTCTGCAGACGAGATCTCCTCCATAACCTCTTGCTGTTGCTCGCGATGCAGATCCATCAGTTGGTCGGTGGTCAGCTCCATTGGCTCAGTTGTGATCATGTGATGTTCGGCGTCACATACTACTTGTATTGTAAGACATCACTCGTTTATCAAGCTAAAATTTGAGAAATGTTTGCTCATCTTGCAGAACACTCGCAGAACAAGTTACTCGCAATCCAGGGTTTTACTGTAATTGGAATCTGCATGTATTTTGAAGGCACAGCCAATGGGGTTTGCTACTAGATTGAATGTGGATCAAGGAGAACTCCAAGGTGTTCAACCTGAGCAGCTGAAATGATGGAGATACCAACTACTGGTTAAGGGGAAGGTGCAGTGAGGAACAGGTTTGAGAGGGGAAATCAAGAGTTTGGTTTGGGGTTTAAGTTCAAGATTCTTAGTAGCCATTAAGTGGCAGTGTCACCCAGGTGGTAGAGTGTGGAGTTTAGGAGAAAGATTGAGGCTCAGGATGTATTTTGGAATCATCAGGTCATAGATAACATTTAAGGCTGTGAGGCCGGATGAGGTCACCTGGGGAGGCCTAGCATTGGCCTAGATATTTGATTAAAATATCTTTCCCTTCTTCTCAGCCTGCCTTCGTCAGGTTTGGTCTCTGGTTTCTTAAGGAATAGTCTTTCATTTGAATGGCCAAAAAATAAGCAGGTTTGAGGGGGACAGATCTGCATCATGCTTCTGGTTTTCACAATTTGTCTTATTCACGTAAGCTGCTCCTGCCAGTCAGAAAGAACCAAAGTAGGCCCCTAACCCCATAGCTAGAGGAATTTAAGTAGGAATTCTCTTTACATCCTGGGGCATAGAGAGAGGCTCTGAATATTGAATCCTCAATTCCAAAATAATTTACGTTTAATTTTGAGGGGAGGGCTTAGGGACTCACTTATAAATTAGAACCTCCTGGAATACTCAGAAAAAATGAGACTACAAGATTGAAATGAGTTGTTAGGTAATGCTTTGTGTGGAGTCAGGTTATACTCGCTGTGTGTGTATTATTAGAGAAACAATAAGTTTAACTGCTTGCCTGGCATTTTTCCTTTGTCTTGAGATTTATTTAGCTTTGGAAGATCCCCAGAACCATTTATGGACAAGGAAGAGGTTAGTCAGCCTAAAATGTCAGGAAAAACTTAATGTTTTATTATTGAGAATGCATTTATAAATATATATTTGTAAACAGTGGGACTCTGGCTGACTGTTAGTAAAAACATGATTTTGGCATGAAATTAATGGCAGCTGTCCCTTACTGCATGTGCCATTCTTTGTGTATTCTTCCTGAAATAGGGATCTCTTTGCATGTGACATTGTTTAGTGAGGGATAGTTATAAACTGCAATGTTGGTTTTGTTTGTGTCAGATCTGTTTTAAATGCTTATGTGTAGAGAGAGATTGAGGAGCTTTTGTCCCTTAGTAGCAGTATGAGAAGTCTTATGTCCCATGAGACAATATGGGACAGCTTTTAGCCCTCCCGAGGGACTGAACTTCCATCCATTCTCTTTGGGGGGCAGGGGAGAGTTTCTCCCTCCAAGTGTTGGTCAACTTTTTCCAGTTGTTCCTCTCAGTTTCCCTGTTTTCCATTTCACTCTCTCATCCCCTGAAACTCCCTCTCATTGACCTATATAGCCAGGCGTCTCCACCCCATTTCAGCTCTCACCTTGTTCCCTTGCTCTCCTCCCCAGTGCCCACCCAGCTTGGTGTTTACAACTTCATAAAGGTGCTGACAATTAACATATTTCCTCTTAGTCATTGTTGGGCCACGCATTGTGAATTGACTAGCTTTAATCTTTCCTGGTTAAGTCAGCTGTTGTAGTTCTTTAATTGTTTTTCTCTAGAGTGTCTTGCTGAGCTCCGTAAACACAGGTGTCATCTCTGTCCTACTCTGATGGACATTGTCTCTCCTGACTCCCTCTTGCCTGAGTTCATGTCGTGGTTGATTCAGTGTTCACTTTATTGGGAAGTTAGATAATAACCATACATCTAACTTGGTTTTTAGTTCTCTCTTGCTCTTGTCTTAATCCACTAGCTTACACATACTTCATATTCTTTTTCCCTGGGTCTTTTTCTAAGTAGAATCTTTTTTTAATAAAATCAACAGCTTATCGGATAGGACTAAGCAGAACCTTATTTTATTCTCTCTTCCTCCCCAGTGTCTCACTTCTTTTAATCCATTTGAATGATAAATAGCCACTAAATTGGGGAAAGGAGGGACTTTGAAGTTAAATTGCAGAGCTACCTTCTTAGGCTTTAATCTTCTTATTGCTTATGATCTCAGAAGAACCCACGTTGAATCAGGTTTGGGTGCCACTGAGACTTCCAGGGAAAAAAAGTAAAAATGGAGGAAACACCTATGAGATGATTCATAATGTAGGACTTGCCGTTCTGAATCCATGCTGAACTGTTGCCTTCGGCTTGGCGTGCTGAAGGTGCTGCCTTTGGGGTGTCACATCAGCTCTCATTTCCCACATGCGTAGTCATGGTAGGTATGTTGGGCAAATAATGCCTCTGCCCAGCAGTCCAGTTTGAGGTCTCATTTTCGTTAACTCCGTCTTCTCTTCCTTTGTTCTCCCTGGAAGTTTAAACTGAATTTTCTAGAATTTTACATATCTTGTTGAAGCTCCAGAATGTCCTGTGGTCAGGTCTGCTATACTCCTCTACAAATGACCATCATTGTATACTTCCAAATCCTAGATCTGTGGACACTGGCTTAACAATAATCTTTCATAATGATTTTCTTTCTTTGGCAGGCAGTTTGTAATTTTTTCCTCAAGGATTCTAACCTACACTAAAAATTGAGGGATAATACCTCATATGAAAGCAAGACAAAAGGAGCACCATAAGAAAGAGCCAATGGGGGTCCTTATTAGTAGAGGCAAGAGCATTGACAATGCTGGTGCCTTTTTTCTATCTTCACCTCAAGTGAATTCTGCAGAAAATGGCAGAAGAATTGCTTCCATTTTTTAAATGAGAAAATAAATAAATTACTTAGGAATAGTGTTAAGCAATGGAAAAAGCATCTAGAGGAACGGTGTCAAGAGAGATGAATCACTCTTCAGCTTACATTTTAAGGCTCTGTCTAGTTTTGATCACACCTTAGAGATTCCAGTGTCAGTTGACTAGTATTTGTAGAATTCTACTTTGTACTGGTGGATGGTGCCTGTCCTCACATAAGGCTAGACAGGAAGATTTTTAAAATATGCAATAACACATGAAATAATTGGACATCTTTAGAAGATAGTGATTAAGTGGGACCTTGGACCAGGGTAGGCAGTGCAACATTTTGCTAATAGTGCAGTCTGCAGAAGGAGACTATTAGGACTGTGAACTCAGGCCAGTCTGTTCCTAATTTATAAGATGAAGAAAATATATAAGGTTTTTGTGAAAATTTAGTGAGATATGTATGCACATCTGTTTTAAGGGCTCAACAGGTTTCAGCCATTATTATTTCTAATAGGAATTCATGAGAAATAGGAAAAGGAGACATTGTTACAGGCAAGAGAAATCAGGGAGGTCTTCCTGAAAGTGGTGAAGCTTAAACTGAACCTTAACCAATAGAGAAGAGCTGAAGGATTGTTTCTAAGTCAGAAAAACAACTTGAGCAAGAAATGGTGCAAAGAAATGTAATTATAAGTGAGGGATATCAGAGACCTATCTGACCAAAGGGAAGGGGCGTGTTTATATTAGGAAAGAATAAAAATGAAGTTGTCTTAGTATAGCAGGACCTGATTATTGAGGGGAGTTTGGACTTGGTGTGTTACAGCATAATCGACAAGAGAGATGGAGTGGTTCTCCAGTGGTACCCAAAGTAGACTGAAGAAGAAAGAGACTGAGATCTCGGAAGTCCACTGTACTAGAAGCATTAGTGATCCAGATGTAGGTAGTAAGGGCATGGTCCAAGAGAAGGACAGTGGGACTATAGAAAGTATAGGTTTGTTTCTGAAGAATCACTGGCTGGATTTGGTGACTTGAATGTAGAGGAGGATGCATGAGAGATGAGGGTCATTTTGAACTGGCTTTCTTTTAGGAGGTTTACTATATTGATAGTAGCCTCAGGGCTGAGGACCCTGGAGTTGGAGTCTGTTGGTTTTAGGATCACTTGTGGGGCAGGGGAGGGAGGAGTGCATTTTGTTGTGCATTTTGTTGTTGTTTGCATTTGTTGTTTAGCAAACTAGAGGTAGCTTCCAGAGAACCCTTTATATATATATTGCCTGAAATTCAAGAGATAGGAAATGATCCAGTTAATGGGAACCTGAGAATGCCAGGAAAGCCATGTCTGTCTCTTACCAAGGTAGGCCTAGGGTTAAGGAGAAGGCTTTCACATCCCTCATATCCCAGGCCCACTGCTTATTCAGGCTGTGTGATCTTGGATAACATCTCTAATTCCTCTGTGTCTCAATTCCCTCATCTGTAAAATGGGGGTTTTTAATAGTACCTAAAGCATAATGGTAGTTCGATTTAAATGAGGCACCTAGTACAATGACTGGCAGATAGTAAGCCCTGAGTGTTAACTATTAATAGTGTTGCCACTTCCTTTTTTAAATGAAGACCCTGAAAAAAACTCAGAGTATGTCTCTTTTTGCCCAGGGCAGATGAGAGTTTTCTGAGTAGATATCTGTTCCTCTTTATATCATAGAAAAAAGTCTGGCATCAGACTGTTGAAATAGATGAGTGGCTGGGTTGCTGTCAGAATTCCTGGTGTCGCGCTGAGAGGGCCTCACCTTTGCGGTGCTCTTGTCCCGCCTGTGCAGGTGATTTTCTATGACAGTGATTGGAACCCCACTGTGGACCAGCAGGCCATGGACAGGGCCCACCGCTTGGGGCAGACAAAGCAGGTTACGGTGTACCGACTCATCTGTAAGGGCACCATCGAAGAACGCATTCTGCAGCGGGCCAAGGAGAAGAGTGAGGTAAGCAGAAGGCAGAGGAAGTACTGAGCTGGTAGAGAAACTAGTCCAGCCACATTGACTAGACGAAGACTCTCTTGGCTTTCGCTGGTCATGAAAGCACTAAAATGTCTTGTGAATGAAAGATAAAATGAAGTCCCATACAAAAGCAATCTCTACTGCCCTGGCCATTCCCCACTCCTTTTCCACCAGAATGGTGTCTACAGCCTACATTCGGCTGTTGTTCATGTGAAGAGGACCCCACGTCGTGACCCATCTGTTTGACATAGTTTCACATTCAGGGGAAGCAGGAATGGTGTTTGCTTTCACCCTAGTACTCTCTGTGATCAGCCACTGAGTTGTATGACAAATTTGCTAGTTTCTAAAGAAATGATCATTTTTGGTTCTTTTCTTTCTTTATTGAGTATTATTAGATCTTATAGCTATCAATTAATAGTTCCAAGCAGAGGGGTTCTCATTGTCCTTTCTGTTGGACAAATGACCTGGATGAGCTAGTCACATGAATGAAAAAGAAATAGGAAATCCAGGGGCCTCAACAGAAGAATAGATTAAGAAAGATGTTTCTTTCTTTCTGAATATTTGCCGTAAGGGAATGGATGCCTGATGGTGATGGTTTTTTGATCTGCTTTGGTATAGATTCAACGGATGGTGATTTCTGGTGGGAACTTCAAACCAGATACCTTGAAACCCAAAGAGGTTGTTAGTCTTCTTCTAGATGATGAAGAGTTGGAGAAGAAATGTACGTACGCTAGACCTCTTATTAATGCTCTCTCCTCCTTACAGAGATGTTTCTCTGGCCCTACACATCTGAAAATGGAAGGGGCCCTTGACTGTGTGCCAAGGGTAGGCAAAGCCAAAGACTACGTTTGGGGAGAAACATTTTTTGGTTAATATTTTATATTAAAACCCAAACAAGGATGTGTTATGGAGTAGAAGGGAGAATTCATGTGTATTTTTAGAGTAATATGACTTCAAATAAATGTGTACCAGGAAGGCTATATCCCTAGGCTCCTCAGCAGTAATGAATTTACTCTGTTCTATCCAGAGAAATGTTTTTATGGAAAAGTTGGAAAAGCACACTGCTGTACATAACATACAGACCCTTCTCCCAGTATCTCTGGCTTTTGAGAACAATGGGTTTCAGACTTACCTTGTAAACCTCTGAGGACTTCCGACAGCATCACATCAGAAAATGTGATAAACTGCCTTTCTTATGGTGCTCACATTTGCCACCACCTTCTAAAAACTTCTCAGGACTCTACAACCATAATTCCTGTGTGCATTGCAGAAATATTAAAAGGCTGAAAAGAAAAGGAAAAGGAATAAGAGGCAAGGAAAGGCCCATGACAGTGTAACTGAATCATGGTTTGAAACCTAAACTGTTAAGAATCCAAGGAACTCTGTTCGTTCTCCAAGTTAGAAAACCACCAGTTATCTGCCTTAGATGGATAGAAGTTATACCTTGAATCATAAATATAAAAGAATATGGGGACTTCCCTGGTGGTTCAGTGGTTAAGAATCTGCCTGCCAATGCAGGGGACACGGGTTCAATCTCTGGTCCGGGAAGATCCCACATGCCATGGAGCAAACTAAGCCTGTGCGCCACAGCTACTGAGCCTGTGCTCCAGAGCCCGCAAGCCACAACTACTGAGTCCACATGTTGCAACTACTGAAGCCTGCACACCTAGAGCCTGTGCTCCGCAACAAGAGACACCACCGCTATAAGAAACCCGAGCACCACAACGAACAGCAGCCCCCGCTCACCGCAACTAGAGCAAGCCCGCGCACAGCAATGACGACCCAACGCAGGCAAAGATAAACAAACATAAATTAAAAAAAAAAAAAGGAATTTGGCCACCTTAATTTCAGAGAATGAGGATTAGGATTGCCGCAGGTACTTCATGAGATCTTTTTAAAATTTTCTTGATAGTGAGACTCCGGCAAGAAGAGAAACGGCAGCAGGAGGAAACCAACCGAGTTAAAGAGCGCAAGCGCAAGCGGGAAAAGTATGCAGAGAAGGTACGTCAAGCTTGGGGTGGTGGACAGGGACTGACGGGGCTGCAGAGCGATCCTCACAGGAAAGGCTTCAGGGTGCGTGCCAGTCATCTTGGTTACTGGTTGGTATCCAGGTCCATCTACATTTGCTATGTAGCAGTTCTATCCTGATTGACAGTCAAGCCGGAGAAACACAGCCTTGGTAGGATCGTACTCCCCATACAGACATAATTACGTGTGTCTGTGGTCACATGTAATTATGGAAACCATTTGTTGGGACTGTCAGAAAGCGTAAGTTTAAATGTGAGTAAGATGGATATTGGATTATTAGATTCCGTAGAATCTTAGAAAGGGCCTAAGAGATCATTAGATCCAGTCCTGCCATAAGTCTGCTAGTACACCATTCAGTGTCATCTACTACTAGAAAAATAAATCGTTGGCCAGTCTGTTCATCTCTTTCTCCAATTCATGCAAAGGATTTGAGTTAAAAGTTTTTGTCTCCCTTGTGACATTTCCTGCTTGAGCCCACCAGGCTAGCTGCAAAGTGGGATGTAGTTCCCCTACATTTCTCCCTGTCTTGCTGTTTCTACCAAAGTGTATCAGTAATCCTTATCCCTGATCTTTACTGACATGTAAATCATAAATGAGGTCTTCAGGACTTATTCTTGTTTTAGGAGTCAACCCGTTAGTTCTGACTAGGTTCCCAGATTTACTATGCCTAAAGACTGTTAGTTTGAACAAATAAATAATTAATTAATTTATAAATAAATAAAGACTATTGGTTTGAAACCTTTTTTTTTTTTTTTTTTTTTTGAAACTATTTTATTACCTTCCAGAAAGTGACTCCTAATTTCTTCTGATGGGTTTGGCTTACCTTTGGGTTGTGCTGAGCTTCAGGCATTGCCATAGCTCTGGGCCCTCACGACAGTTATCCTTGTGTCATTTCCCCGGACTGTTTGGTTTGTCTGAAGCATGTTGTCTAGTCACATGTTAAAGCTGGTTGTGTTTTAAGTGGACGTCGGCTTAGTCCCCTTATCCAAGCTTGTATGAGGGCCTCGTGTCCCTTTGGCTGTATGGCTTTGATGGTCAGCAGCCTAGGAGCCTGGCTGTATTACATGTTCATCTCCTGATAGATACACCAGCTCAGTCCACACCCTCAGTTGTACCTTCTGCTAAGCAGAATTATTTCTAACCTGAAGGTACTCACTGTATTTACAAAGTTGAAAAAAATTACAGGAATGAAGGCTCACATTTCTCCTAGTCTGGGCTGCTATTTCTACCCATGTTCTCAGGTTCTCTTTTATGACTCCACTTTCAAATCTCTAACCCATTGCTTACTACGATTCAGAAACAATAACAAAGAAGAAAAGGTGGTTTTCTCATAACAGAACACTGGAGGGTTTACTGAGTTTGCATCAGGTGCCATCCCTACTCTGAGCAAGAAATTTCAGATAAATACCCAGTGATAATATAAACTACACAAAGACATGCCATATTAACCCTAATATAGGTCTAGATACAAATGCCTTTAGGTGCAGTGGATAGATGTGATTCCCAGAATTTTCTAAGCCCTTTCTGTGATTCCACATCTCTAATATGTGACAAAGCCCTACTGAACTTGGCTCTAGAACTGTTTAGGGTAGCTCAGTCACTCAATCCTTAAGCGTTTTCATGTAAATTAAGGAAATAATGAAAAGCTACCTCAGTATTCCTTGTGTGTGATAAGAACATTCATTCCCCTTATGCATATTTAAAAAGAAGTCAGAGTGAAAACAGATGCGCAGAAAATATACTAAGAGTGTGGGCCCTCCCTCTTGTCAGGCTGTGTCAGTTTGGCCTCTGATAAGTGCTGCAGCGTGGCTGTGCTGGAAGCTGACCGTGCCCCTCGCCCCATGAGGGTTAGGTTTGGCACAGCTGCAGTTCAGTGTGACTGGCCTTTCAACTCTGTATTATTATGGTAGAAGATGCATAAACTCTTACTAAGCCATCCCTTTCCTCCTTTCTTAGGACTTTTTCATCCTTAATAATATGCTAATTGAATAAAATGAAACTTAGAAGTTTACAGAGAGTCAGATTTCTGTCATCACTTTCTTCTCCAACCCCACTTTTCTCTTGGTGCCTGTCCTCATGCTTTTTCCATATTTCTTGATTTGTGTGTTCCCAGAAGAAAAAGGAAGATGAATTGGATGGGAAAAGGAGAAAGGAGGGTATGAACCTGGTGATCCCGTTTGTTCCTTCGGCTGATAACTCCAACCTCTCTGCGGACGGGGATGACTCTTTCATTAGTGTGGACTCAGCCATGCCCAGCCCTTTCAGTGAGGTGAGGCTCCTCTTAGATGCCTTCGTCACAGCAGTGGGGACTGTGTCCTGATCTGGGAACCTTTGCTTTTCCTGGAGTTCTCCTGCCTTGTAGAAGGGGGTTACACATGGAATCCATGAGGAGAAAAGCAAATGAGGACAGACTGCCTTCTCTGGAGCCAAAGCAGGGGGTCTGACTCTCAGGAGTGAAGCCAGGCAGGAGAGGGAAATGGTGGTGAGACCTGAGAAGCACATTCTCACATAGGCACAAGGGCTGTGGGCTCCGGGTGCTAGGAGGAGTGGTGATCATGACCCTCCCGCCTCTAGATCTCCATCAGCAGTGAGCTGCACACTGGCTCCATTCCCCCCGACGAGAGCAGCAGCGACATGCTGGTCATTGTGGATGACCCAGCCTCCTCAGCCCCTCAATCTCGAGCCACCAACTCTCCTGCTTCCATAACGGGCTCTGTGTCAGACACTGTGAACGGTAAGTGATGCTGCTGTCCCGTACGGCTTGGGCGAGGTCCTGATTCCTTCTACGATAGTGGCATGATACTTTAAAGAAGAGTGGAGCAGAGGAAAAAGAATTTGTAGCCTCATTCTTTCGTTAGCCTGTTCAAGTGAAAGAGAGAATGAGAAGGTGTAGGGAATGCAAAATAAGAACTTCACAAAGATTTCAAACTACTTTGTTTTCTAGCCATTTTTGTCTTTCATATTTCACCCTTATTTTTGCAAGTTTTTAATTATTATGCTTTTCCGGGCCTTTCATCATTTTGTTCTGTGGGGCCCAGTATTGCTGCTATTTCTTGAGGACCTCTAGGTTTAAAACTTGGGAGTAAAAGTTGATTCTCCGAGGCAGAAAAACATTGGAGTGTGCAGGTGAATCACAAGTGGTGTGTCCCCAGAGTTCATTTAGTAGTGACCTAGTTTAAAGAAGAAATTCAGGAGTAATCTTAGAGATTGAAAAGCAGCCCGAGGTGTCAGGCTGTTGTAGCTATTCACAGTTCTTACTAAGCTGTGTGACCCTGTGGCCCAGCCTTTAAATTGAGACGTAGACCTCCCTGGGAGTCCTGAAACAAATACCCTGCAAGCCATCTTCCCTGTCCAGGAGAGGAGTCTGTTAACATATGAAGAGATTTGACTTTTTTCCCTCTTGGCCCATTTGTTCCCACAGGAATTTCCATTCAGGAAATGCCGGCCGCAGGACGTGGTCATTCAGCCCGAAGCCGAGGCCGCCCCAAAGGTTCAGGAAGCACAGCCAAAGGAGCGGGGAAGGGCCGGAGCCGGAAGTCCACTGCAGGCAGTGCTGCCGCAATGGCAGGAGCCAAAGCAGGGGCTGCCGCGGCCTCCGCAGCCGCCTATGCTGCGTACGGGTACAACGTGTCTAAAGGTGCGGAGGCCCTGGGGGACTGAAGGCTCCTTTCTGGTCGGGGACAGTCTGGAGGGTCTATTGAGCGTCCTGCCAGGTAGAGCAGGTAGGACACCCCCAGGCCCAAAGCTCCTTCCCAGAGCCCACATTGGATTCTGCCTCAGCACTGAGTGGTCCTGACTCTCCCCTTGCCCTTGTGACTTAGCACAGTGCTGCCTTCAAGTGGAAGTAACTGTGAAAAGAGAAAGCTGAATTTTTTGACCATGCTACTTTCAACAGAATTTCTCCTGCTTTGAGAACTGACTTTTTTCCCCCGGACCCACATTTTAATAATTGCATTTCAGTAGTCAAGGCTAGCATAGTTAACATTTACCCAGTTTTGTGATCCATCACCTTAGGGTTAAACACCTGCTGCAGGGAATTCCCCGGCAGTCCAGTGGTTAGGACTCTGCGCTCTCTCTGCCAAGGGCCCGGGTTCAATCCCTGGTCAGGGAACTAAGATCACACATGCTGCATCGTACCAGAAAAAACAAAACACAACATCTGCTGTGTGCATAGGAGTATAACACATGGACCCCGCACCTGAATGTATATTGAGAATGAGAAGGAGAAGCTGTGCATGGAATTTGTTTAACAGCAATACAAGGCAGTATGCATGTATTGAATGAAAGAAGAGGGAAGGCCTTAACTGTGGTTATAGATCAGAAGAAGGAGGAACCGTGGACTTGATGACAAAGTTACCAGGCTAATTGAGAAGGATGATGAAAGATTTAGACTGGCAAGGAAGAGTTGACAATGACCAAGGCATATTGGGGGTCACTGAGCAGGTCAGTCAGGCTGTGCTGAAGAGGAGCTGTGGGAGTCAAGGTAGGAAAGACCTGATGGGCAAGAGGTTATCTGGTGTATGACCCAGGGGCTCTGGGATTTTGAGAAGGGAAGTAGCTATTGCGACCATGAGTTGTGGAGGATAATTGTAGCAGTGAAATGTAGGACATCTGAGAGTGGTGAGAAGGCACACTCACCACTCACAGACCTCTGTCCCCATTCAAAACACGGGCTTAGGATTTAGGGTTGTTGCAGCAAGCAAGGGCCTTATTGAATAGAAAGTTCTCAGTAAGTGTTAGTTCACCTCTCCTTTCTCCTCCTGCAGGAATAGCAGCTTTCATTTATTTGTTCATTCAAAAAATATGAAGTATAATAGCCTACCCCAGTGTTTCTTAAGCTTTTGCCAGCTCATCACATCCTTGGAAAACAATAATCATGGCAGTAGTCAAGGCTACCATGGCAGGATTTCACCCATGGATAGAGCAAAGCATGACACTCATCAGGCTTTCTCCTGAAGGCAACAAGAAAAATTGAGTGTCACAAGAAAAATTGACAGTGCTTGGTGACTGGGAATGGGAAACAAGGGAGAGGACTGATTGAGACATTACCTTCAGCTCCACTGTGGGTGAGAGGAGACACAAGTCTGCCTACTGAGCACTTAGAATTCATTTTTAAGAATGTTCAAGAGAGTTGTTGCCCAGGAAGCCATCACTGGAGATGGGAGAGTTGAACCAGGTCCTTAAAGTGGCAGGGTTTGGAGAGCAGAGGTCTCTGCGTCCATCTCAAGGAGAACTGCATGAGTGTAGGCACAGGATGGCGTGGGCAGCCTTGTGCCCTGTGGCCAGACTGACTGAGGAGTAGAGGACATCTTCTGAAATTAAGAAGGAAGCAGCTAAGAAGGTGTTTAGAAGGACGCAGCTAAGAAGGTGTTTAGAAGGAAGCAGCACCACAGGTGGTAGGCCAAGAAGGAGGAAGGAATGTGTAAGACAATACATTGGTGCCTGTAAGTTACAGCTTATCCTGCAGCCTTGGCTTCCCCATGTTGTGTAATGTGTGCTCTGTCCTTGATGCTAAGGTGACGTCTTACTCCCTGTAGGTGTGGTAATGTGGAGAGGGCTGGGTAGGTATTGTTTTTCTCTTACTGAAAAAGCAGTTGACAGGAAGAGCAAGCAGATATGCTAAGAAGAGTGGCAGGGAGGGGTTCCCCATGCCCTCACCTCCAGACCAGACTCCAGCAGCCAAGGTCTGGTGCTGAGCCAGCTCAGACAGGACTGGTGCTCACACTCGTCTTGCCTCTCTTTCCATCCCCACAGGAATCTCTGCCAGCAGTCCTCTGCAGACGTCCCTTGTTCGGCCTGCTGGCCTTGCTGACTTTGGACCTTTAAGCGCCTCTTCTCCTTTGAGCTCCCCTTTGAGCAAAGGAAATAATGTTCCTGGGACTCCCAAGAGCCTCCACTTGACCAGCAGCCTAGCCCCAGACTCCCTGGTCCGGAAACAGGGCAAAGGCACCAACCCCTCTGGAGGACGGTAACCACCTAGCCCTCCAGCTTCCTTCAACCAAACCGGGGGCCAGAGTCCTGGCCTGCAGATGGTCTTTGGGTGGCTTGCCCAGTGCAGCATCTTCCATCCCAAGCCAGAGGGCAGCGATGACCAGTTGCAGCAAGGAAAAGACAGGAGGGTGGTGGGTGTGAGCACTTTGGTCACGTGTATCTCAAGAGGAATGCTCTGGAGTTGCCTGTAGGAAAAAGGCCCAAGGACAGGGATCAGGCCCACGGCATCTCAAAGGAATTTATAGGCAAGTGTTAAACCTCATACTGGGGAAGGGCCTGGCAGAGACCCTGTTTAGATGCTCCGGCACACAGTCTCCATCTCCATTCCACTCTTCAGCTCTGGCCATGTCCCTTGCAAAGGCTCTACAAGTGCTGTGAAGAGCCTTCCACGGTGGAGACGTCTCTTAGGGCTGTGATTGCCCGTGGGGCTAGGAACGGAGGAAATCATGTATGTGGCCTCCTCAGTCGTTGGGCAACTCCCCAAGTCTCCAAACCCCATTTGCCAGAGTGTCACGGTTGAGGAGAGCAGCGAATGCAAGAGAAGGTAGCGGTCTGTGAGGATGACAGAAGGCTAGAGGAAGCATGCCTGAAGGCAGTTGTTTTCCCAGCATTTCCTCCCCTGTCCTGCATGGTTCACACCAGAGAACCTTCAGGTCCCACCAGCAACAGTAGCAGCAGCTCCCATCCCGGGACTCCCAGAAGCCAGTAAAGAGACCAGGAGCCACCTCAATCAGCAGGACATCCTCACTGCCCCTCTTGCAGGCTCCCCTTGCCCTTCCTGAATGCACAGTCTCCCCACCCTTGCCCTTCAGCCCCCTGCTTGGCTGTATGCACTGTCTGAATTGCACTGAGAAAGGAAGGGATGGCGGAGTGAGGTGGAGAGGATGGAGAGAGGGCAGGCTCAGCACCCACCCTCTCAGCCCGGCCCCACCCGCCTGAGCTTGCTTCCCTCCAGGAGAGGCAGAGGGATGGTGTTTGCATGGGAGGTGCTTCTGCCTTCCCCCAGCCTGAGATCCCTGGTGGAGCAGGTGCTTCTGTGCGGGCCAGCCTCTAATTTGCACACCTGAAAATCGCGGAATTGAGTTTAGATAGATTGATTTTTAAAACTTTTTTTGGGAGTAGGAGTGGTAGGGGAATCATTTAATTTAAATCATTAAGATTCCCCTACCCAAACCCAGACTCCTGTGTACAGATGCTATTTAGAGGGAATCAGAAAAATGCCAAGCCTTTTTTCTCTTTGAATGTGCTGTCTATTTTTATAACTGAACTTGTACATATGTATAAAGAGAGACACATCTTTCTTTTACTAACTGGAGAAAAAAAATCTTAAATAAAATGGAGTGAGATAATTTTATGTAAATTGAGGTGTCTGTGGTCTTTGCAGCTGCCTCTCCCTGGGGACATTGTAGGGCTCTTGGGGGAGTGAGGCAAGATGAAGGGGAAGCAGAGCCCCAACACCGTCGTCGTTCCTGTGGTCAATGGGTCAAGGAGTGCCCTGTGGGTGTTAATTGGGCATAGGAATTTGCTTCTGGCCATCAGAGAGGAGGCTTGACCAAGTGCCTGGCAGGCCAGGGCCAGGGCCCTCGGGCTGTGGGCTCCTTGTGACGCCAGACCTCGCCTCCAGGACTTAGACATAGGCAGCTTGACCTGGTCCACCACTAGGCAGTTACATAGTCGTAATCTTAACACTGACGGATCCTTGCTCCAAAAACCAGACGTGAGAGATTATCCTGGCAGTGTGTAATGTATAAAATCCCCAACTAGTAGGAACTTTATGGTCCCAATTTTTAAAACTGAAGTGTGTACAAATATGTGGATATAAACCCCAGAAACCCACCCCATTTGCAGTTCCAGCACCCACCGTCCGTTAAGCCAGCAGAAGTACTAAGGCACTGTGAAACAGACTCAGTATTCTCAAAGTTAGCTGTACTTCTAAGCATCGCGAAAGAAAACAGTGAAGTGTGCTACCAGGGATTACAAAGACATCCAGGCTTTGAAAACTTAGTTCTCTGATGTGTTGGGAAAACAACGAGTTCCCAGCCTGCAGTGGCCGTGTTTTTCTGATTGAGCTAAATAAAACACTGATATGCTCTTGCGTCACCTTTGAGCAGGGCTCGTGCTGTTCCGAATGTGCTGGCTGTGTGGCCTCCCGGGCCTTGGCTTACCCTGCACACCCTTGATCGGGGTGGGATGGCTCCTGAGCAGCAGCTGCTCTCCTCGTCACAAGGGTACGCCTTTTCTTCGCTTTGTTGATCTTAAGTAGTGCTATCATATATGCTGGGTCTTGTTTTTCTTCCTGGTAAACTTGACCAAGGCCTCACACAGAGCAAACCAATGTCCGTTTCCCAATTGGCCGTGCACTGTGTTCGTCACCACGGCAGCTTCTGGTCAACAAGCCCACTAGGATGGGTCCTCTCCAGTTCTCACTACCCAGCCTGCCCCCAGTGACAAGACTGCTAGAACCTTGCCAAGGTCAGCAGTGGCCGCCTCTCTAGGGACTTGATGACTCAGACCCTCACACAGTGTCACCCAGCTGTGGATGGGCTAGTGCCCTCTCCTGAAAAGCATGTAAGTCTTAGGTCAGAGCTCTCCAGTCTTTGTCCCCAAACATGGTGCCATACTCCCCTTTTACCCATTTTTCAATCCAGTCCTTGAAACATAAGTAACATTTCATATTGGGGGATGCTCACATCCTTAGTGTTCCTCCTTACCTGTCTCTCCCTTACCTGAGGGTTCGTAGATGGGGCTTGAATCTTAAAAGTGAAGGCTTCAAATACATTAACAACGTGAGTCCTGTCCCAAAGTTAGGACTCATGCTAGTCTATCCAGTTCTTAAGACTTGGGCTCTCACGTGGGAGACGGACAACTCTCACCTGTGAACCCAGGGAGCCAGTCCCTTAACAGAAAAAAGCTGAGGAGGGCTCCTGGCTGCTAGAAGGAACGTCCCTCAGGGAGCCTGGAAGTCCAGTCCCACGGCACAGGCCTGGGCTGGATGACAGTGAGGCCGTCCTCTCGACCAGGGTCGCCTTGCCACGTGAACCAGTCCTGGGGACCTAGGTAAGTAGATTTTAAGATTGTGGGTCCCTATGAGCAGCCCTAGAAATGTGGAGTCTGCACTGGGCTTACTGTCACAGTTTCCATGCCCAGGGCCTTGTTGAAGCAGGAGTCTCCAGAGACCCCCTGGACCTGGAGTTTGAGAGATCCTCAGGCCTCAAGGGCTGTTGTGAGTAAGGGATGTGGGCCACCCAAATTAACAGGGCAGCTCTGCTCTCACTGCCCAGTAAAGATTTTGTATGGAATTAAACTAAGAAGAAAAAAAAAATTTTTTTGACACCTCTTACTCATCCCTTAAAGTAATGCTTAGCAAACTTTAGTATACATATGAATCACCTTGGATCTTCTTAACGTGTAGGTTCAATTTCGGAAGGTCTAGGGTGAGACCTGAAACTGAATCTCTAACACATCTTAGGTGATGGCTGCTCTGCCTTGGACCACACCTGGAATTACAAGGCCTTGGACACCCTGCAGCCCTGTCCGTCAGAAAAAACTCTGATCTCTGCTTGTATGCGCCCACTCTGGCCAGGAAGCTCTGTGCAGGAAATAAAACTTTATTTTTTATGTTACTCAATCCACCTGATGAAAGAAGATGAAAAACTAGCATTTCTAGGAAAATTAGGTCCCATACATGTTTTCTCACTTTTTTTCATTTTTAACCTATCAATTCACGGTTTTCTCCCTCAGTTTTCTTCCCTGGGTAGACGTCTGCAAGACATGTTCGGTATGAGAGAAGGTCTCTGGTGTGCTGCTGCCCCTCTGTCCTGTGTAGCCCTCACCAAGTTGTAGCCTCTTTAATTGCTGGGGGGGGTCTATGATTCCTGGACCCACTATTTTCTGCGGCGTGTCTTCTTCTTGTGACCACCAGACTCCTCAGGGCCAGTCAACTTTCTCAGCTAATTCCTAAGCCCTTCTCAGGGGCATGGAGAAATTCGGCAGGTCTCCCATGCTTCTGTAAGGCTGCCAGAGCGTGGTGAAGCCATGCAGTTTGGGAGGCAGCTGTGGTCAGTGCTGGCTGCCCCAGTCAGCCATCTTCATGGTGCCTTCAAGCCACTTGGATGTGGAGGGCACAGGGAGGGCAGGCTCTGTTCTAGAGAAAGCAGGGCCTCTGGCTGTCTTAAAACTGTGTGCCCAGGTACTCGCTCTGTGGTAGCACACAGTGCTGCTAAAAAAGGCATCTACCTGGAGGGGAGGACCCTGCATGGAGGCTCCTAAGAACTCTGGGGTGGTGGGAGCTTGAGCTTTGTCAGCCTTCATGGGAACAACCCCTTTTGTCATCCTGAAAGTGTCTGGGGCAAACAGTGCCACGGCTGGACTACAGAGATGCCAGTCCCTGATGACAGTCCCCAGGGCTGGGTGTAAGGGGAGGTAGAAGGAAAGGGAAAGAGGAGGAAGAACAAGCCTGGGGCCCACTGCCTGGGTCCCTGAGGAAGCTGGGTGCCTCCCTTATCACCAGGCCCCTGAACGCTTCCTGTGCTCCCATTTCTTGCTTCAGGTCCTGAGACTCAGCTGGCTTTTCTTTCCTCTTTAAAACAGCCAGTACCGGGTTTCCTAGGTGGCGCAGTGGTTAAGAATCCGCCTGCCAATGCAGAGGTCATGGGTTTGATCCCAGCTCCAGGAAGATCCCACATGCTGCGGAGCAACTAAGCCCGTGTGCCAAAAAAAAAAAAAAAAAAAACAGCCAGTACCCACTCTCATTCCAGTTTCCCCTGTTTATGGCAAGCTGCTGGGGGATGTACTCCTGGTTCTCTCCTAGCTACTGCCAAAGATGAGCATCTTGGTTTTTTTTTTTATATTAAGGGTTTTCTTGTTCATCAAAACAAAGACATCCGGTAAAAGCTGACCTGGACATAGGGAGTTACAAAGCTCAAGATGAATTTCATGGTTCTCAGGGTCCCTGGTCTACAGTTTCCGGCATCTCGGGTGAGAGAAATAAGGATTCCTGAGTGAGAGGCTCTCTCTTAGGTAAGAGTTTCTCTCCAAAGGCCAGGGAACGGGCCCAAGTGAGGACCCCTGCAGGGCCCATGCCTCGCTGCTCTCCTGTCCTTTGGGATTTTGAGGTCCTGGACCCAAAGCCCAAGAATGAATGCCTGGACCAAGGGCTGGGGTGACCTCCCTGGGTCTGACTTGGACTGGGGATTAGGCCGCACGGCCTCTGAAGGGAAAAGGAAGCAGGGGCACAGAGGGTCACAGTTGCAGGAAATGGTCCTGAGAGCCACCCTCTGGGAGAACGCCCAGGGGCACTCAGAACATCTCACGCCCTCCATCACCACCACACAACCCCAAACCCCACCCTGAATCAGGCCTACCTGCAACTGTTCCTGCTACCAGGGAAGAGAAGAGGGGCTCCCTTCACATTTCCCAGGTGAGGGGTCCTGGAAGACCCCAGGCAGCTTCATGCCTTGCACCCTTGAAGTCATTTGCCTGGGAACGTCTGAGGAGGGCAGTTTGGGGGTGGGGGGTGGAGTTTGAATCCAATGGATAAGCCCAGGGTTCTAGATAGGTGTGTTCTGGTTTGAACCAGTTCACTAAAGCGTATGGATTTTATTTTATGCTCTCTTTAAAAACTAAAAAAATGTGTTGATTAACTTAACTACCTGGGAACAGCTCTGCCAAGGAAGAACGGAAGGCAGTGTAAGCAAATGTAGCCCATCATCAGGGTTCAGTGAAAGCAAGGAAAACAAATTAGGTGACCTCAAAGGCCAGTGTCCTTGAACCTGATCTGATCTCCACTTGCCCATGCTTCGTCTTTATGAGAACAGGCTGGTCATTCCTAGGGACTGTTCAATTACAGATCTCCACGGGTTGTGCCATAAATGCTATAACCAAATAATATCATTGCTCACATTGGTTAGGGCAGCACACAGTCTGTAAGAGAGACCCCAAAATGTAAGTGCTCAAATAAGATGTAAATCCATATATGTCTCCCTTAAGAATTTGAATTTCTTCTACACAATCATTTAAGGTCCCAATTTCTTTTCATCCTGTTTCTCTGCCATCTCCACACTTTGTCCTCATCTGCATGGTTTTAGTGCTGGTTTGCGGAAACATAGGAAGGGGAAGATCTGGAGAGGAGGTGCCCCTGCTGTCTTAAAAGACCCTTCAATGGCTCCACAGTACTCTGGCTCATTCTATCAGAGCTCTAGACCCAAAGACCCATCTAACTGCAAAGGAGGCTGCCACACAGTTACGGAAGAAGAGAACAGATTTTGAATGGACAGTTCTTAGTCTTGGATACAATGCCCTAAAGGAAAATGGACAAAACCACTTATTTGAGGTCTATGAATAAACACTTTCTGTGTGCTAGGCACTGTACGTGCATAGAAAATGCAAACACGCAAATGGGTAATAATCACATGGGGAAATGTTTACCCTCATTAATAATCAAAGAAATGAGAGCTAAAACAAGAAGATTCCAAGCTTTTCCTATCAGATTGGCTGAGATTTGCTTTTAAATAACAATTGCCAGAGTTGGGGAAGATATAAGAAAACAGGCTTTAGCACCAACTCCTGGTGGGATCAATCAAAGGCTGATTTACTATGAAATGTTGTACTTTAAGCTTCCGGACTCCTCACTTTGTAAGCCTTCTTTGCACAAATGGCACAGAACACTGCTCCAGTCTGGGGGACCCCCGTGTGCCTTGGAAGAGGTGGTCCTGGGGCTGTTCCTCTACCTCCAGTGACAACTTGCCCTTGGTGGCCCTCATCCAGCATCCAGGCTCCATTGTTGACCCCCAAGGAGAATGATCTAAACGAGATATTGCCCCACCCTGGCCCAGGCTTCTTGGCCAATAAACCCCCAAAGACTGGCATGGTGGGGTCACCAGATCAGTGAAGACCTGGCTGGGTGGACCAGCTGCCATGGGAGACCATGCCTCCTGAGTTCAGTGAGCAAGGCCTAGCCTGAACAAAGAAGTTACAGAGATGGCAATAGGGCACTTTCTAAAACTATCAGTAATGAAAAAGTTATATCAAATATGCTATTTTAAAAAGACTATACTACAGGGGACTATATGCAACTAAAACAAAGGATTCATGGCCGCAAAATCGAACCTAGCAAAAAATTGGAAACAACCCAAATGCCAACCTAAATGGAAACAATATGGGATTGGTTACACAGATTTTGTATGTCACGATGGTGAACTATTGGGTGGCCATTAAAAATCATAGCGTCAAGAATATCTGATGACACAGGAAAAATGCTCACAACTTAATCTTAGGTGAAAAAATAGGACACAAAATTGTGGATGAAGTTTATGTTTTTATGCATATACATGGGTTTTTTTAATAGAGTAGTAAGGCAGACTAGAAGGAAGTAAACTTTCCTGGATGGTAGAATTATGAATGAATTTTAATTTTTTTTCCCATTCTGTATTTTCCAAAGTTTCTACTATGATAATGTATTATTTTATATATAATTATAAGTGCTTTAATTTTTTAAAAAGTATCTATATATATACTTTTTATTTATTTATTTTATTTATTGGCTGCGTTGGGTCTTCATTGCTTCATTTCTCTAGTTACTGTGAGTGGGGACTACTCTTCGTTGTGGTGCACAGGCTTCTCTTGTTGTGGAGCACGGGCCCTAGGCGCGTGGGCTTCAGTAGTTGCGGCACATGGGCTCAATAGTTGTGGCTCACGGGCTTAGTTGCTCCGTGGCACGTGGAATCTTCCCAGAGCAGGGCTCGAATCCGTGTCCCCTGCATTGGCAGGCGGATTCTTAACCACTACGCCACCTAGGAAGTCCTAAAAAGTATATTTTTCAGGGAAATTCAGAAAAAACTCAAAAGCAAAACGAAAGTAAGCTATTTCCCACAACAAAATCTTCCTTACAATGTGTCTTCTGATTTCAGTTCAGTTCTCATAATAAAATGATAACATGGTATTATTCCCCCAACACACCTTAATGTTTTCAAGGGGACTTTAGAGAAGCTGTACTTCAGGAAAAGGCATGGGTTGGAATTTCAGTTACCATGGGGAGATATTTTAAGGCAGGTGTGTCTTTTTGCATCCCTCAGATTAGATGCTGAGCATCAATGTCTGCTCTGGTTTGCAAGGCTGGTGTTCCAATTTACCTGGGCCTGGGGCCATCTTTTCCTCTGGGTAGAAAAAGGAGCACCCTGCATGGGCCACCACCGAAATCAGTGCTCTCAACCTCTAAGGGGATGTCCAGAGCCTCTTTGTACATAGACCTTTTTCAGATCTGCATTTTATTACATATATGACTTATGAATAAGTAATACATTTGCACAGTTCAAAATCAAAAACATACAAAAGGGCATAAGAATAAAAATTTTCTCTTCCATCCCATTCCCTGGCCCCCAGTTCCTCTCCTGGGAGGCAAACTGTGTTGACAGTTTCTGGAGATTCCTTCCAAACATATTTTTATGCTTTTTAAATACATGATTGTATTCATACTATGTGTCTAACTTGGTATGCTTCCCCACCCCCACCCACTTTAACATTATACGGTAATGTTAAGAGAATACTGTAAAAGGAGTAAAATGTTTTCTGAACATTAATATTCTTCCTAAACATTCATAATGACTGCAAATATTCCATGGAAGGGAGATGGGCCATTTGGTTGTCCTATTGCTGGAAAATTTGGATTTTCTCCCCTTAAGTCCTCTGATTCTGTCCAAATGAAACAATTCTCTTGGGTTCAGCCAGCAATTGCATTTGGTTTGGGCCCTATTTAGCCATTGGCTCCCTGGGGACACAGAACTCTAGGGTCAGGAGGAGGCCTAGGGCCCAACCCAGAGGGATGAGCCGGTGGTCCCTGGCCTTCCCGGGCTGGCTGTGTGGTCCAGGCCAGCAGAGGAGATATATTTAGCTGGGTCAGATGCTGCTGGCTGTGTCATAACCCAGGAGGACTGTACTATTGGTAAACAAACCATAATGGCCTGGCTACAGCCAGCCCTTCTTTTTCCTCCCTTTCCCCACTTGCTGGCAGGGCAGGGGTTGTGAGATGTGGAGGAAGGCACTGACCAGGGAGAGGGCTCATACGGAAAGACTACCAGCAGGGCTTTGGTGATCACGTAGAGGAGGTTCAGGGAAGGCTTCCCGGAGGAGGAACATCTCAACTGAGCCCTGAAGTCTTAGGGATGAATTAGCCAGCCCAGAGGTGGCAGGAAAGAGACTTTCAGGTTGAGGGAATGGAGGGTACAAAATAAAGTGAGAAGGCACCCTGCGTGTTGCAGACATGTTGCAGGCTTCTGTCAGGTCCGTTCAGTGTGTATCATGCCTCTCAGGACTGCAAGTAGCCTGTGAGCAGGAACTGGGTCTCGCCTTCCTGTGGAAACCCCCGAGGGTGAGGACCTTCTACGAATGGATGACTCAGGTAGCCCCCACGAGCAGCGTTCGTCACCACAGGCACCCAGGCTTTCAGCCAGAGCCACCTTCCTGACCTGGCGGGGACATGACAGCCCCAGGAGGGGCTGTGCTTGGCGGGAGTCTTTAACTGCGGGGGTGTGGGGCAGGGGGGGAGCCACAAGTGGGCACATTACTGTCCCCTTCCTCCCCCCGTCACCAGCACCCTCCGAGTGTTCCCAGGAGGGCCCAGCTCCCCTCCTGTGGGGACAGGGAGCACCACCCCATGAGACAGGCACAAACAGCTTAGTGCCCAGAGCAGGAAGGACTAGCAAGGGCATGGAACCTGCCCTTCACATGCCTGCCAAAGTGCGGCCCTTCCCCTGGTGTATGTTTAGGGTCTGACCGACCGGGGCGGGGGGGGGGGGGGGGGGCAGCCCAGGTCAGCACTGCCCCACTCAGGTGCACGCTGGGGCTGCCCATGCCTGGCGGGGCTGCCCTTGCCCCGGTGGCTCCCAGTCCCACATTCCTGGGCTGTGCACAGAAACATTCACTTTGAATATTAGCCTGAGGAGGCAGCTTGGCACTCTCCCTTGGCTGTGACCGTGGCTTTCACGGGGCCTTTCCCTCCAAGGAGAAGCATGACATTGTCTCATGAAACCCCGTTCCCCCTAGGTCCCCTGAGTTCCTGTGGGGGCCCACAGCTGTGCTACGTGCTGCAGGGCTACATTCAGCTCCTGCCCTGGGGGTGGGGGGGGAGTGAAGGGCTGGGCCTAGTGGGGACAGATCTGCAAGCAGATCACCAATACAACGTGCTGGGCACAAAACAGAGGTGGGGAGTGCTGGGCATGAAGTGGGGCACCAGCCCACCCAGGTCAACAGCAGCCTCTGGAGGCAAGATGCCTCCAGAAGGATGTGAGAGGCTTGGGCAACGTTGTCTCCTGGGGAAAGTAGTAGGAGCAAAGGCTTGCTGACCAGAAATAACCCGAGGTGGGAGGAGACAGCAGGCAGGATGGAGGGGCCCGGGGCAGTGAGGCCAAGCCTGGAGGGGAGAGCAGGGGCCAGGCCGCAGGGAAGTTTATCCTGAGGGCCACGAAGCACGTTGGGAATTCGTAGGCGTGCAGCGTGCTGGCCAGAGTTGCATTTTACATCTTGTAGAAAATGAATATCCAGGAGGCCACCAAACTGGGGAAGGCGGGTCAGTTTGGAGGGCAGGACAGTCGTCCAGGGAGAGAGGGGGTGGTGGGGCGGGACAGGGAGCCCTAGGGTCGGGTGAGACAGCAGGAGGCCTGAAGGTATGAGGAAGGAGACCTGGGCCCCTGTCTAAGGGTTGGGGAGGGGAGCGCTCACCCCCAGGCTCTACCTTCCTGGGGGGCGGGCGGGGCCTGGAGGGGGGAGGGGGAGGAGCCGAGCCTGAGGGGGGCCTGCGGGGCAGGTCCCAGCTGAAGCAGGGGGGGCGGGGGATGGGAGGGGGCGGGGCGGGGCGGGGCGGATGCCCTCTCCTTCGTGGAGGGGCTGGGCCGGTGACAGAAGAGCAGCTGCGGCTGAGCCTTCAAGGTATGTCTGCTCTCCTTCACTTCCAAAGAAATCGCCGGGGCCAGCCTGACCCCTGAAGGGCAGGCCTGGCGGGATTCTCCAAGGGCACCCAGGAAGGGCAGAGGGGAGTGGCTTCCTTGGGCCCCTAGGCAGCGGGCGAGGGTCCAGTGATAGGGCGAGGAGGGCAGAGGACAGGCGTGCTCAGGGGTTTTGGTTTCCCCAATAAAACAGTCCCGCTCAGGGACTTCCCTGGTGGTTAAGAATCTGCGTCTCCTTTGCAGGGGCACGGGTTCCATCCCTGGTGGGAGAACTAACATCCCCTCACCGCCTGGGGCTCGGCCTAAAACAAAAACAAAACAAAACAAACAAAAAAACCAACAACAAAAAAAACTGCTCTGTCCCAGTTTCCACAGCCACCTTGCAATTTAAACGATCCAAACCTGGAGCTTTTGAGAGTGAAAGTAATAATTACCTCAGGACAATAGGGGTAGACTAGGCCTGTCCTGGGTACACTGGGATGTGTGGTCCCCCTAGCTGTGGGGCAGGAGGCTGGCCCTTTTGCGTTGACCCTGACCCTCAGGGCCACTCTCCTTGTGATGCCCCCGCAACCTGGCCCTGGAGCACCCTGACTATCCTCAGAGCCAGGCCTGGGGAAGGACAGGGTCTCCCGCATTCAAGGTCCACCTCCCCACATCCTTTGCTTCTATGCCGCCACTGTCTTCAGAGGAACGACAGCCCTCAGAGGAACGTGGTCCTTCCTAGGACCTGGTGGGAGGCAACCTGGAGAACCCCTAAGAGCCTGTCAGCCCTAGAAAGGTGCACAGAGGCCGCTGTGGTGTTTGCCCATGTGCCCCTGTACTGTCCATGCCCGCTCTCGGCAAAACCCTGGGATCCCCAGTCCCCTCCCTCCTGCCTGTCCTGTTTTCAACCAGCTGCCCAGCGGTGTCCCCACATTCCCTGCTCCTGGTTTTAGTTCAGCACCATCCCGTCTGTTGGCCTTCCCCTGTCACAAGCACAAGCCTCCTTAAGCCCAGACCTGAACACAATACTTATCTGCTTGACAAGCAGACAAAACAAAAAGAACAAAAACAAAGACCCTTCTGTGGAAGGAAAAACACATGAAAAAAACAAAAGCATCACCACAGAACTCAACTTCCCTGCAAGATAAAGTCTAACACTTCCTCCAAGAACTGACTCCAAAGCAGCCTGGTCCCCAACACCCCAAGGCTTCCTCCTCGCCACTACTTGCCAAGGGCCACATACCTCCCTTTTTTGCCATCCGCACACAACCTGGAACGCCTCCTTCTCTTGGTGGATTCTTGTGGCTTCTTTAAGGCCCTCCCAGACCTGACCATCTCTGCTGCATCCCCTGAGCTTCTGGAGTTGCCCCAATCCCAGAGTAGGTGTGAGGAAGACTCTGTTAGTTTGTCTCCCACAGCTGGAGGTCCAGGGCCTCTTAGCCCATTGTAGACACAATAAAGTGCTAGTGAATTGACTGATCCTTCCTACTCATTCCTAGTTCTCCAGGAGGATGCCCTTGAGGGATGGACAGGATGATGATTTCTGAGATCCCTGCTAACTCTGAAATCCTTTAATGCTGTAGCCTAAGGCTGGGCACCCACCCTGCTTAAACCCCTTCCACTGAAAAAGAGAAGAAAAAAAAAATTTGAGGACCCTATACCAGAAGTCCTTGAAAATGGCCCACAGACCCCTGGGAGTCCTCAAAACCCTCTCAGGAGGTCTGAGATCAAAACTATTTTCACAATACTACTAAGAGGTTATTTGCCTTTTCACTCTCATTTCCTCATAAGTGTATAGTGGAGTTTTCCAGAGCTATATATGAATTTGCAACAGAAGGAATGCAGAAACCAATAAGAATCCAGCTGCTTCTATTAAAGTCAGACATTAAAAATATAAAACAGGACTTCCTAGGTGGCACAGTGGTTGGGAATCTGCTTGCCAATGCAGGGGACACAGGTTCGATCCCTGCCCCAAGAAGATACCACATGCCATGAGCAACTAAGCCCCTGTGCCACAACTATTGAGCCTGCGCTCTAGAGCCTGTTAGCCACAACTATTGAGGCTGTGTGCCACTAGTGAAGCCCACACGCCTAGAGCCTGTGCTCCACAACAGGAGAAACCACCACAATGAGGAGCCCGTGCACCACAATGAAGAGTAGCCCCTGCTCACTGCAACTGGAGAAAGCCAGTGTGCAGCAATGAACACCCAATGCAGCCAATAAGTAAATAAATTAATTAAAAAATATATATATATATAACAATGCCACTCCTTTCACTAAATTTGTTTTGGAATATAGAATCATTTTTCTGTAAAAATATGTTAACATATAATGGATTTATTTTTTAAATTTAATTGATAAGTATATCTTAAACTTCTCAATTCCTAATACACTAAACATTGTCAATTGCTATATCCCACATCAACAAAAGCTCTTGGGGTCCTGAGACTCCTATAACCTCCCCTCACCCTCAGCTACCCCTCTGCTTCTCTCTCCTCTTAGCAGCTTCTCAGCCCTACCTTGTGGTTTCCCGCCACTCATCCTGAAATTGCCCTCACTGAGACCCCTGAGGACCCTCTGGCATTCCATCCAGTGGACACTCCTCGGTCCTCGTTTTCCTTAGCATCTCAGCAGCATGCCCCTGGCTCTCAGAAAACCATGCTTTCCTGGTTCTCCCGCAGGGGGAACCAGCTGCTTGTTCCCAACTCTTCTTGCTTTGCTCACCCCACCGGGCCTGGGGGCCTCAGGGTTGGCCTGGGCCCCATGCTCATTCTCCACTCCCAGGGCTTTGAGCACCATCTTGATGGGTGTGGCTCCCAAATCTCTAACTCCAGCCCATACTACTCTCCTGAGCCCCAGACCCACGTCTCCAGCCGCCCCGTGAACATCCATGTGGATGCCGCTGCCCCACAGGCACCCCCAAGGCAAACACTGTCACACAGGGCAGATCTCCACCCTTTCCAACTCTGCCACTGCACCAGGAACCCTGGCCCTCTACCCTCTTCCTCACTCTCCTCATCAACCAGCCACAACCAATCCTGCTGGCCTCACTCCCTAAATAGCTCTAAAATCCATCCTCCTGTCCATTCCCCCTTCAGCTCGGGCTGCCTTTCTGCTTCCTGGCCTTCGACATTCCTCCTCCAACCTGACACAGCAGCCAGTGTTCTTTTTGAAGCAGTATCTTCCCCACTCAGAATCCACAGGGGGCCCCCACCGTCCCAGGAAGAATGCCACCTCCACAGCACAGCACAGCTCACCACAGCAGCCAGCAGGATGAAGTCCTGCCACCTGTCCAGCCCCATGTCCCCTTCCCTGTGCCACTCTGTCCCAGCTGGTCTGACCTTGTGTCCCTCTCTGGTGCAAGCTGTTTCGTGCCTCTGTTCACTAGAGACCTCTTCTCAGCCCCACAGTTCCCTCCCCAAGAAAGCCTTCCCTGACCTCCCCTCAATCACTCTGGGTCAAGAGCAGTTTCTAAGTGCACTATTCCCATCATGACACATTTCATGCTGAATGGTCACCATTCAGAGTTCCTTGAGGAGGATTTCTTCTCTGCTGTATCTCCAGTGCTTAGATTGGTGCCTGGCATATAGCAGCAGCAGCTTAGTAAATACTTGATGAATGAATGGTTTGAAGTATGCAAAGCCATGTGCAGCTGGCAAGCAACCCTCCCCACCCCTATCCCCATTCATATAGAGTAGGGCTGTGCCCTGAGCACCAGACTGGCTGGCTGGTCCTGCCCTGGCATAGGAGGCAGCTGCCCAGGGCTCCCTGCCACCCGCTGCCTCCTCCTATTGTACTGTCTTGACTGAGCTCCCAGAAGAACCTGGCTGGACTCCACATTTTTCCCATCAATGGCCAAGACACGAGGCTGCCAACACATGGGCACCCTCCCCGGGCACAACGGCTGCCCAGCTTGGTCAGAGCTGACCCTGCTGGAGACACCCAGACCAAACCAGGACACCAGCCACAAGAAAAGCAGCAGCAACATATACCACACAGCATCCCAGTGTAAACTGGAGCTCAGAGGCTGGATATTTTTCTGGAAGTCACTGGGCAAGTGAGGGAAGGGCTGGATTGGAGCCAGGATCTACTGCTGCAAAAGCCTTGTCTTAGCCCTGCACCCACTCTGCAGGTCCAGGAGTAGAAGCTGAATTCATTGAGGAGCCATTCCCAGTTGAGGAGCCCAGAGCCAGGCTGCGATCTTGGGGGCTGGAATTTGCACCTGGAGGGCCAGGGTGAGGGAATAGTAGCCAGGGACAGTCAGATGGTGAAAAGGCAGCAACCCAGAGGGTGCCCAACAACTCATCCCATTATGGGCTTGAATCCTGAAAGGTCAGGGTAACAGAGAAGACACAGCCCACACCACAGGCCCAGGAGGCAAGAGTGAGCACCTGGACCTTGGAAGTCAAAGGGCCACCATGTGCTTCAGGTCTGCACTGTCAGCACTGTCTCACAACCTGTCATCACCTCACTGTCAAGAAGCAGCAGCAGCTGACCCTGCAACTGGAGGAAGACCTGGTCTGAACTCCAAGCCTGGCAGCCCCTTCAAGGCAGCTGGGAGGAGACACAGGGTACCAGGTTGATGGCAAGCCCTGACTACTCACAGGGCTGCCAAGCAGAACGGTCCAGGCTGAATCTGCATGCCTCAGGGGGGCATTCTCTGTGCGCACTAAGACGTGAATGATGATCCCAGGAGTGACATAACCTGGTAGTCCTGCCTGCTCAGCTGCCCGCTCTCTGGGAGAGAGGCCTGCATATGAAGAGGGAGGCTTTTCCCCTCTTATGAGTCTTTCAGGGCTTCACCACCTCACTCACCCCAAACCACCATCTGAAGAAAGAACCACATTCCAGCACAGCACCAATAATGAGATCAGTTTATGGATTACAGTATGGGACAGACTGGGAAGCTGCCAGAGCCTATAGCGATGAGCTTCCCAGGAATAGACAGACAGACAGGAGTGGCCCAGACAGACAGAAAGAGGGATAGAGAAACAAAGCCAAACGGGTAAGAGGCCTAGGCCCAGCCTCAGCAGCTGTCTGGCCTCCAGATCCCGCTCTGCCCTGGGGAACTGGGGGATGAGCGTGGCTGGCAGGAGCCTCAGTTCCTGTAGGGCCCCCTCTCCTCACTCCCTCCTATACCCTCACCAGCAGGCTGGGACCTTCGGCAGGTATTGTTTCTGGGGCTGGGGAATGGTTGGTCTGGAGTGGGGGACAGAGGGTCAAGGCTCTTGGAGGCTCCCTGGGGAGGTGGAGGCCTGGGTAGTATGGGGATAGCAGCAGCACTGGGGGGCATCTGGCCAGGCACCAGGCACCTGGGGCGGGGCCCTGCTCAGCAGGGCCCCTGTATCTAGGGCAGGCCCCCCCACCCTGCCCGGCACACCAACATGGTGCAATAAATACAATTTCAAGTAGTAAGTCAGTGTCAGGCAGGAGATCTGGGGGCTGGTGGACAGGCAGGGGTTTAAGAGAGGCCCCCGTCTGCCCACCGAGTCCTCTCAGTGGGCTCCAGCTATATCAAGTCTGTCTGTGTGCACTGGAGTGGAGATCTGACCCCGTGTCCGTGTAGGCACTCCCTACAGGGGCTCAGCCCCTCAGACCAGTGCCAAAGCCTGCTCAGTGGGGCAGAAGCAGGGCAGCATGGTGCCTACAGCATCCACGATGGCTGCCAGGTGCTCGTCCTGTGCCTGGGGCCCACAGAGCTGCATGAAGTCTGCCAGGCGCAGCAAGTACTCAAGGTTGTGGCCAGAGAAGCCTCGGCAGGCCAGGATCTGTGTAGCGATGGCCTCCTCAGGCGCAGGGCCCAGGTAACCAGGGTTCTGCGGGGTGGCCACATAGGCCAATGCCTTGAGTGGTTGGTCAGGGGTCTCTTGAGGGTAGAAGGTGACCTCCTTGGTATCATAGCCGCCGAGCACTGCCTCCCGCACGTTCAGGTACTTCAGGGCCTCGCCCACCTGCTCGCCTTGCACCTGGTACGCCACACCCCAAGTGCAGCCCTAGGAGAAAACACGGGCACCAGGGTCAGTCACACAGCTCCTCTGGTCCCACCCCAGGACAGTGCTTGATAAGGTAGGTGGGCAGAGGGCTGATGAACCCTCTAGTGGCAATACATCAAGCTCTCATCCTCCCTTAACAGGGGTTGGTAAGGTGGTCTAGCTCCAGGGAGAACAGAAATCCTGTTCAGAGTGTCGTCTGAGAAACAATGGCATCACCTGTAAGCTTGTTAGGAACGAGTTTCAGGCCACTCTAAATCTTATTAAAATCTGTATTTTAACAAGATCCTCAGGAGATTCTTTTCAGAAGCACTTAGCTAGACCCACCCTTCCCCTCAGCCAGAGGGGCATCTAATCTAGCCTGCCCAGGATCCCTGCTGGATCTCTTTCTTGACTCTGGCACTTACCTCACGATCTTCAAGGAGGGTCACCACACGACCAGGCTAGGGAGGGAAGAGAGATTTTGAAAAAAAAACAAGTTAGAAATGAGCTCTGCCATCACTGGTAGAGAAAACCCTTAGTAACCCTCCCGTCCCAGGCCTCAGAGAGCCCCACTCATCCAGGGGGAAGTGGAGGGAGTGATGCATGGATGCAAGAGAAACGGACACATGACAGTGGCCCCAACTGGTAATCAGAACTATTCATCACCATGGTCATCCACAGCATCAGCCTCTAGCCATCCCTCAGTGACCCACTGGGCACACAAATTTAAGCCCCAACCCCCAGCAAGCTTTATATATTTCCCCCATCAGGACGGAGGCGCCGTCTGCCCAGATAGGCCCAGACATTCCAGAGCACCAGCGCGGCGCCCACTATGCTGCCCCCACCCCTGTCATTCACCCGGGCATGGTCGGATGCTCACCATCTTGTCGCTGCCCCGATGGAAGGTGTCTCCCTGCCAGAAGCGGCGGCTATAGCCGCGCACGAAGCCCACGCGGCTGTTGCTGTAGGCGAAGTCTGGCCTCCACACCAGGGAGCCGTACCCGAAAATCCACAACGCTTGGGGGTCGCCGTGGTCCTGAGGGGGCTGTGAGGGGGGCGGTGAAGCGGGAGGGGTATTCTGGGCTGCAGACTCCAGCTTCATGGTGCCGGGCACAGGGACGGGCCCGGCGGCCTCCGGAGCGGGTCCCCGGCGCGGCACGGAAGGACCGACGGACGCGCACACCTAGCCTGGCACCGCTCGGCAGCTCCAGCTGCGCGGCCCCGTCCGAGGCGTCCTTTATATCCTCCGGCCGGGAAGCCCCACCCACCGCGGCCAGCTGCCGCGGTTATTGGGGCGGAGCAAATTCCTTTCTGGCCAATCACCTTCGGGTTTTGCTGCCCGGTTAACCGCGCCGCCCTCTGAGTGGGTAACTGCACCGCCTGCCAGGGGCCCAGCACGCCCGCTGATTGGTTCGGCTAGCAAACCTGGCAGGAGTGATGCAACGGCAGGGAAGGTTTCCCCAGCCCAGGCATGCAGCAAGGGCGCCTCAGATTGCGTCAGGCGGTCGGCAGTGGGCACGGATGCGGGCACCAGTCGTCTCCCCGGCAGCCCCTTTATGGCCTGGACCCTTAAAGAACAATGGGGGGCGGGCCCCAGGAGGGTATCTCTCAAGCAGTCCTTCCAGTGCATCTGGCCGAGTCACTGCCACCCCAGGCAGCACGGACTCATTACCAGGTCCGGTACAGGACACGTCCAGAAGGAGCGTTCTGGGCGACGTAAATGCCCGTCTCTGGGGCTTTGCCTGGGAGCACGTCCTCTGGAGAAGCTGTTGGAGGCACCTCTGCATTCCGCACAGGTGCCTCACGCCGTTGACGCGCGTGAGCAAATGGAGAAACTGAGTCACGGGGCTGACAAGAGTTTCTGCAGAAGCTGCAAGACTGAGTCAGACGGGGCGACCAGAGCTTGCGGGCCTCACGTGAGGGCTACGCCCCAGGCCAGGTGTGGGAAGCCCTGAGCCCAAATAGGCTCGGGGAAAAGCCGGTCAGAGCGCTTGGAACTGCCGTCGTCACTTTGGCCGTGGTGGCCGAACCTGCGGAGAGAAGCCATAAAGACAGGAAAGCCAGGCCAGTCCTGCCCCAAGGGGATGGGTTTAGTTACGCCCGGGAGACTTTTGCAACAATGATTGGGTTAATCTTAGGCACCGAGGTTCTGGGAGTGGAGGCCAAGGAGGGCCCCACTGAGGCCCCCGAGAGAGCTATGAGCAGCTACCCGCCATCACCCTTGGCTACTGGCTTCCCGACCCGCGGAAGGTCTGCAGGTCTCCTGGGGTGGACTCCCTAAGCAGCGGCCAGGGGAAAGGGAAACAGAGGCAGCAAAAAGCCTGCAGCTCACAGAACTGGCTCTGAGGGACCGCTGATGAGGAACAGGGTGAGCCCTCTGGCAGGGAAAAGTGGCAATATTGCTTTGCATTCGATTCTAATTAGATATTTAAACTAAAATTTATTTGCACACTTAATCATTCCAAAGGTGCCTAAGCTATAATCTCCAGTAGGAATGTTTCACTATGTTGTGTATAGTATGAAGCTAGATCTTTAAAAACAAAACAAGTTATACATTGATATTAATAAAAGAAATAATATGGAATAATATACCTAAACTGTTAGCAGAGCTTGTCACCTGAGGAGGACTTTTCATATTAAATGTAAATATTTATGGAAAAGTTGGGGTTTTTTACAAGGAGCATGAATTACTTTTCCAACTGTAAAAAATTACAGGCAAATTGTTGTTTCTGGTTATTCCTTTCTCCTTTCTCCATTCCCCACGTTCACTCTCCCCTCTTTTCTTCTTCTCTCTATGGTGTCTGCTTTAGTCCAAATGAGCACCTCCTTTGCTGCTTAGGGAAAATATCCCACCTCCATCTACCACCTTTTGTAGTGGGGTGGGAGGTGAGAAACTGGTACTAACACATTGCTGAAAGTATCTGAATTGGTACAAACAACCCTCTGAAAAAGCAGCTTGGTGATACAAATTAAGAATTATAAAATGTCCCTGCCCTTTGACCCAATACTTCCACTTCAGGAAATTATTCAAAATATAGGAAAAGCCATATTCCTCAAGATTTTTCAATGCATTGTTATTTATTATAGCGAAAACAAAAGAAAAAAGCTACCTAAGTATCCAAAAATAGCTAAATGTTTAAATATATTATGGTCAATCCACATGGTGGAGAAATACACACACACACACACACACATAGAAAATGACTTGAAAATCCTGCAGTAAATGATTAGTTACATAAATTTAATATAGACAAAATTAAATCTGTGCAGTCATTAGAAACAATTATGTACGGCTATGCTTATTGACTTGGAAACCTATCTATGATGCATATATAATTAAGTGAAAAGCAGGTTATAAAATAACCTAAAATAACTTTTTAAACTTAAAAAGTATATGTGTTTATTTCAAACAATAAAAAATAAAAGTAAAGAAAAAAATAAATAAAACTAGAACACATAAAAATGCTCAGTGATTAAGTAATAGGACTACTGAAATTTGCATTCTTTTTTACACCAATTCAGATTGTCTGGGAATTTTTTAGGAGAACATAAACCACTTATTTATAAAAAAAAGTTTAAAATAAAAATCCATGAGGAAAACAATGTAGTGAAAATGCTTATGATTGCATAGTAAGGCAAAAATGCAAAATAGAAACTATCACATGCACTATAATTAAAACCATTAAAACAACAAAAACAAGGTCATGAGGAAGAAGATGGGGGCACCATATACTATTGATGGATGGATTGGGGTATTGGGATTATGGGTGATTCTTTTCTCTATTTTGCAAGGCTTATGAAATGTAATTTTTAAGAGTCAAAATTATTTTTAAAGAGTAGTTCATGGTTCTTGGTGGCTAAGGGGCAGATAGCATATCAGAATCACCTGGGCAACATCTTCAAGACACCCAATTCTCCATCCTCCTCCCAACTGGACCAAAGCCCCAGGTTTTAATAACTCCTTTGGTGAGGTCATCAGTAACCAGCTCTTGCTCCAGGCAGAGTTACGCACTTCCTCCTCTGTGCTCCCAGACCCCTTACCTCACTTTTGTCCCTTCCACTTCATGCTTATAACAGAAACATGTATCGAGTGCTTAGCATGAGCTAGGCAGTTTGCTGAGTGCTTTTACATCCATTCTAGTTATAAACTTTGCCGCTTTGTGAGGTAAATATCATTTCACAGATGAGCAGACTGGAACACAGGAAAGTTAGGTAACCTGCCACAGTGACGCAGTAGCAAGACATATAGCCTGGGGCCCAAGGCCGGCAGTCCAACCCCAGAGCCTCCTTGTTGATGAGCATCTGACCTCTTGCCTCCCACAAACTTGAGAGCTCCCAGAGAGCAGACTTCATCTTTTAAGGCTCAGGGGAACCAACCTCCTGGAAGATTCCCTGCAAAGGTAGGTAGAAGAAATGAAGCTCTTGGAAAAGGCCAGAGCACCCTGAGGTTCAGAGGAGGAGGAATCCTGCGAGACAAGGGTTCAACCTTGACTCCCTCAAAATAGGAATCCCCACAAAAGTTGGCCCAGAGGTCTTGGCCACCTTCCCAGGAATTTGCCTCACCTGTTCCCTTTCCTTGCTTGTCCCTGCCAACATCGGTCTCCTTCCCTCCCAGTGGGACACTGCCAGGCAGTAAACCACCCTCCTCAGCTAGTTCCTCTCCAGCATCGGCAGCAACCATCCCATCTTTCCTCCTAAAATCCCCTCAGGGAGGAGCTGCAGATGTCACGCCCACAGAGGCATCAGGTCACAAGAGGTGACAAGAGAGTATGGCCTCCACCTTGTAGAGTCGCACATGATGCGCACGTGATGCGCACGTGATGACTCCCTTCTGTGAAACTTTCCCAAATGAATCGTTCCTTATTATTTCTTCCGGTGGTCGCTTCTAATTTCCTTATGATCTGTTCCTTCTCCTCCTTCCAGTCACTGTAATCAGCTCCTGGTGTTAGTGGGCGCCACTATCTGAAGCAGGGGAAGGGTGTGTGTTAGGAGACGGGATCATGTGAATTCATTATGCTAAATCATGAAATTGCTTCATGAAGCTGCCCACAAGCCGGGCTTGTGCAGATTTGAGCCTAGTTCCACCACTTACCATCTGGGTGGCCCCAGGCACCCTGTCTCTGGTCCTCAGTTTTCTTAACTGTGAAACTGAGAATAACAGTACCTACCTGGTAGGTTCTGAGGAGGACTGAAGGAAATAACACCTGGCATGTGTGAGCACTCAATAATGTTACTCATTTTTACTCCAAATTTTTCACTTTTCATTTTATCCAAGGTATAACCATGGTCTGTGGTGATATGGTGATTTATAATCAGTATATATGAGTTTTGTTTTATATATATATATATATATATATTTTTTTTTTTTTTTGGCACATGGGCTTAGTTGCTCCGCGGCACGTGGGATCTTCCTGGAGCTGGGATCGAACCCGTGACCTCTGCATTGGCAGGCGGATTCTTAACCACTGCGCCACCTAGGAAGCCCTGTTATATATTTTTTAATAAGCAGCTAATCTAGTAGTAAACTGTTTTCCTCAGTACTGTGATCCACTCTAGCAAATTAATTGAACCCAACAAGAGGGCCATGGGAATCTCTGATCTACAGCCATTCAGTTAGAAGGACAGGTAACACCTGGACGTGCAATTGGCATCTGAAGTGGGAGCAGTCTTGTGGGATTGATCTGTGCGATCTGATGCTATCTCCAAGCAGGTAGTGTCAGGCTTGAGTTAAATTATAGGACACCTAGCTGGTGTTGCAGAATTGCTTGATGTGTGGAAAACCCCCAGGTCTGATATCAGAAATGAAATAGCACTGGTAGGGGATTGAGAGTAGAGGAGATTCACAGAAGAGTGTGTTTTCCTTTGCCTTGCCTCTCAGTCTGACAAAGCTCAGAAGAACTGAATGGGTCAGGAAAGTGACCAAGGTAAGTATTTTTGATTCAGCAGAGGAAACCTCCAGCTATCTCACCCTCCATTCTTATACAATTCACAGATTGTACCAGCAAATAGGATATTAAAGGAGATGTTAAAAGGCAGAACAGGTGATAGTCTGCCCTAAGCACACTTTTTTAAATTGGAATATAGTCAATTTAAATTGAAATATAGCAATATTGTGTTAGTTTCAGGTGTACAACAAAGTGATTCAGTAATATATATATATTTTTCAGATTATTTTCCATTATAGGTTATTACAAGATATTGAATATATTTCCTTGTGCTATACAGTAAATCCTTGTTGCTAACCTATTTTATGTATAGTAGTTTGTATCTTTTAATACCATACTCCTAATTTCCCCTCTTTCCCCTTAGGTAACTATAAGTTTGTTTTCTATGTCTATGAGTCTGTTTCTGTTTTGTATATAGATTTATTTGTATTATTATTAGTTATTTACTTATTTATTTATTGGCTTTGTTGGGTCTTCATTGCTTCACGTGAGCTTTCTCTAGTTGCAGTGAGTGTGGGCCACTCTTCGTTGTAGTACGCTTCTCATTGTGGACGCTTCTTTTGTTGCGGAGCACAGGCTCTAGGCGCGCAGGCTTCAGTAGTTGTGGCACACAGGCTTTATTGCTCTGCGGCATGTGGGATCTTCCTATGTCCCGTGCAGGGATCATACCCGTGTCCCCTGCATTGGCAGGTGGATTCTTAACAATTGAGTCACCTTGTATTATTTTTTATATTCCACATATAAATGATATCACATGTCTTTCTCTATCTGACTTAGTTAACTTAGTATGATAATCTCTAGGTCCATCCATGTTGCTGCAAATGGCAATATTTCATTCTTTTTATGGCTATTATGCCATTGTGTAATATATATGTACAAATCTCACATCTTCATAAACCAGTTGTCTGTTGATGGGCACTTGGATTGTTTCCATGTCTTAGCCATTATAAATACAGCTGCTGTGAGCATTGGGGTGCATGTATCCTTTCAAATTATAGGTTTTTTTTTTCCGCATATAAGCCCAGGAGTGGGATTGCTGGATCATATGGTAGCTCTATTTTTAGTTTTTTAAGTAACCTCCATACTGTTTTCCATAGCAGCTGCACCAGTTTACATTGCCACCAACAGTATGGGAGGGTTCCCTTTTCCCCGCACCATCTCCAGCATTTATTATTTGTACACTTTTTGAGGATGGCCATTCTGACCAGTGTAAGGTGATACCTCATTGTGGTTTTGATTTGCATTTCTCTAATAATTAGTGATGTTGAGCAACTTTTCATGTGCTTGTTGGCCATCTGTATATCTTCTTTGCAGAAATGCCTATTTAGGTCTTCTGCATATTTATTGATTGAGTTGTTTGTTTTTTTGATATTGTGTTATATGAGCTGTTTGTATATTTTGGATATTAACCCTTTGTCGGTTGCATTGTTTGCAAATATTTTCTCCCATTTTGTAGGTTGTCATTTCATTTTTTTGATGGTTTCCTTTGCTGTGCAAAGGCTTTTGTTTGATTAGGCCCCATTTGTTTATGTTTGCTTTTATTTCTTTTGCCTCAGGAGACTTGATCCAAGAAAATATTGCTATGATTTATGTCTGAGAATGTTTTCCCTATATTCTCTCCTAGGATTTTTATGATGTCATGTTTTACATTTAGGTCTTTAAACCATCTTGAGTTTCTGTATATGCCATGAAGAAGTGTTCTAATTTTGTTGATTTATATGCAGTTGTCCAGCCTTTCCCACACCACTCACTGAAGAGACTATCTTTTCTCCATTGTATATTCTTGCCTCCTTTGTCATACATTATTTGACTGTAGGTGTGTAGGTTTATTTCTAGGCTCTCTTTTCTGTGCCATTGATCTACGTGTCTGTTTTTGTGCTGATACCACACTGTTTTGATTACTGTAGCTTTGTAGTATTGTCTGAAGTCTGGGAGGGTTATGCCTCCAACTTTGTTCTTTTTTCTCAAGATTGCTTTGGCAATTCTGGGTCTTTTGTGATTCCATATAAATTTTAAGATTATTTGTTCTAGTTCTGTGAAAAATGTCATGGGTATTTTGATATTGATTGCATTAAATCTGTAAATGGCCATTTTAACAATATTAATTATTCTAATCCAAGAGCACAGGATATCTTTCCATTTCTTTGAATCGTCTTCACTTTCCTTTATCAATGTTTTAATAGTGTTTGGCATATAGGTCTTTCACCTCCTTGTTAAGTTTAGATTAAGTTTATTCCTAGGTATTTTTTGGCACAATTTTAAACAGGATTGTTTTTTGTTTTGGTTTTTTTTTTTTACTTTCTCTTTCTGCTATTTCATTGTTAGTGTAAAGAAATTCAAGCACACTATTAATAGAATAGTTGCTTGAGCAAAGAGAGAGATTTTCTTTGTATGCTTGGGGAAGAGGGGAGTCCTAAAATAAACAAACGAATGAATATATAAAACAATCCACAATCTATGAGGGGCTATATCTCCTACAAACCTCTGAAGAATAAATGGTATCCTCAGGTCCTTGGCCCATGTGCAAAAGGGACATAGGTCTCACCAACTCTCTGGCAAAAGGATGGGAAGGAGTAAGCTGAATCGCTTGATATAATCCACCTCAGAAGAGGGAGAGAAGAGAAGACAGCTGCTCTGCTGGTTATACCAACTGAATCCAGAGCCAAGGAGGGGGGATGCCTACTTGGTCCCCTGCCCACAAAAGCAGGGACTGTAAGGGTTCACTCAGGTCCTGGCAAAGGGGTGCATGGGATAGTGGGAAAATCTGGCTCCCTGCCCATTTCTAGTTGCCAAGGAGGGAGGAAGACACAGATGATAGGGCCCCCTGGGGTATTCAGACCTCAGGCATAGTCCTGGAAGGGGAGGGGCCCGGGCTCCAACAGAGGATTGCTCCCTCTCCCAGTTCCAAGAAGAAAGAAAGAAAGGTGTAGTTTGTGGGAGCAGATAGTGGCTGGCTCAAGGCTGAGGAGAACTGCAGTGGGGAGCACTTCAGTGGAGCGACAGGGCTGCACAGAGGGGAGATCCATGTAGTCAAAGTTGAACATCAGATCCCATAGAAATGCTGGAGTGTAGTAGACCTGGCTTTAGAAGAGAACCTAGAAAAACAGCCCATGTGGAGAAGTATGACTACACAAAATGGGGCTGACTGTGGGGTCAGACTCTGAGAGCCAAGGAAGTAAAGCCCCTTAAATGACAGCAGCAGAGACACCACTCTCAGGGGCCTACTGCAAATAGGCAGAAGATCTCAGAACCTTTTAGATCTCTTTTATCAGAGAGTTAGAAGAGGAAGCACTGAGCAAAGGGAGTCACTGGTGGAGGTGAAACTGAACAGTCCGGGCCTAGAAGGATGCGCCTGGCCCCAAAATCTTCCACTGTGGGAAAGGGAAAACAATCCTTGGACAGGTCAAGTGGCACGCACCTGTCTGCTAACACCGAGGGCCTTCTTTGCCTCTAACCGGAGTCAGGAGGAGAGATCACTGGAGACAGACAGCTGGCCATGCCTGCCAGCACTTTGGCTCTGCCCTGCAGGGGGTGCCATGACACAGGACAGGCTTGGGCCCAGAGCCGACCTGTTGCTAAATCCAGACTCCTGAGATGCTAGTTACCCATAGCCGCAGCTGGCTTATTTTGGACCCTGAGTCATGGCCTGAGAGGGTCTTTGGGGATGAAGGGAACATGTTGAGCCCATTCCTGGCCAGAGTGCTAACATGTGCAGGGCCAAAAGCCACTTGTTGCAGATCTTCAAGGGGGAGGGGATTCTTGAGGACTTGGGGTCCTTCCCACAGCCTGGGTCTTCCTTCCACTACTCCCCACATCAGAGGAGGCTGACCTAGACTAGTGGTGCTCCTTAAAGACAGGGACACAAAGAGAAAAAATGGTGGAGGCAACCCTGCATCTCAGCTGCCTCCCTGGTCCTAGGGCTACTGCTGGGACTATCTAGCCAGACTCCAAGCTCCTCTCTAGCCGCCCCCCATCCTGTGGGCTGGGATTGTGAAAGCTCCCAAAAGTGGTTTGCTGGCATACATTTTAGAAGGATTAACCAGCTTGTGTGTGTGGTGGGGGTGGGGGGTAAGTACTCGTTGCTCGCAAATGTTTTCATACACTAACTCATTTCAACCTCATAGGAATGTGTAAGAGGTATTACGATCCTCAAAGAAGTTAATTAACTAGAAGGCTAGCTTCCTTGGGCAGAGACCATGTTTTCTCGCCAGTGCCTGACATATAAAAGGTGCTCAATCAGTGTGGAAGGAATGAAGAGATGGATGGACGTGTCCCAGGTCACCTGGCAATGAGAGGTGGTGCTGTAACGGAGCTTCAGCCTCCCAACTCAAATCCAGTGCCCTTTCCAGCCCGTCCCCCTTTCCCTTCCATTCAAGGTGCTGGCAGGGATGGGATGGCGCAGAGGACCGCGAGGTGGGGAGGCCGCTGTCTGCAGGGACAGCTCAGAGTTTTGTAATGGGCCGCGCTTCTCTGGACACCCAGAAACGTATTTAGGGGATATCATCGCTCTGAGCTTTCTCCAGTTTACTCCCTCTGCTTTGGGGCCCGGGGCCTGGAGGGAGCTCTGCGCAACAAAGATGCCCACTGAACTCCCGTCCAGCTGCCCCCTCCTCCGACTCGTCCCTGTGGCCCCCAGGGCTAAGAAGGGCTGACCGCGAGCCTTGCGGGGGGACGGCGGCCCGAGTCCCGGCTCAGCCCCGCGGCCGCGCAGCGCCCCCTGGTGCTGGGCAACGGGGCCCGGGCGGTCCCGCCCGCTGGCCCGCCGGCGACGCCGGCTTCCCGCGGCCGCGGCCCGGCGCGGGCTCCCAGGCCAGGGGCGGGTTTCGGGGCTGCAGGAGGCGGAGCCGAGCGGGCGGGGAGTCTCCGAGAAACTTGCGGCCTTCGGCGGCTTCCCGGCCCGGGAAGTGAGCCGGGGTCGGGAGGCCGCAAACAGGAAGTCGGGCTGTAACAAAGAGCTGGGGGGGCGGGGAGCCGCGGGACCTCCGGGGCGCCCAGGGCGGCGGCAGGTGGAGGGGCTGACCCCGGCCAGCGCGTCGCACCTGCCTCTTCCGCCGCCGCTCGGGGCTCCAGGCCCGCCGGGATCCGGCCGTGCCGTGCGCCCTGGCCGCGAGGGAGGGCGCGGCCGCCTGGGGGAGGCCGCTGGGACCTCCCAGGCGCATCCTCTCCCCGGGAAGGGACACTCACAGTTCCCTGAGTGAATCACTTCCATCCCTTCCCGGAATGCAGCGGGCCACGTGGGGCGGATGGCTGGGTCGGCATCCTGCGGACCCGTGGGGAGAGGCGGGGAGAGCGGCAGGGAAGGGAGAGCCCTGTGGGTCCCCGTGAGAGATGGAGCATCCGCACGACCTGAGTTTAGTGACCTAGTGGTCTTGTCTAGCCTCGGATGGAGGGAGGTAGGAACCACTGTCTTTTATTTCCTATCCCCTGACCAGTCTGGCCCTGAGGCAGGGGAGGGACCCCTAGCTGAGCCAGCAGCATAACAGCATTCCTCCCTTCTTCACAGCCTCTCTCTGCCTTGCCCCACAATGACATCCAGGTAGTTACCAGCCAGTGGGCCCTAGAAAAGCAGCTGTCCTCAGAGCTGGAGGTCACCATGGGGTCAGACTTGTCCTTTAGACAGGGCACTGCCTCCCGGCTAAGGAACTGCTAAGCTCTGAATTCTCTTGTGAGTTACCAGTGCAGATTAAACATGGGTATTTGCTAAGCCATGGAGAGCACTTCACAGTGAGTCTGGAGCTATCATCTGACCTTGTTTCTGCCAGGCCTAGGACCCCTCCTGTATACCTGAACACTCCATCAGGAAAGTCTTGGGTACCTTACCTATGAGAAGGGGCTGGACCCTCAGGGAGTGACCTGGAAATCCTAGAGAGAGAAGGGCTTCCAGTGTGGCCTGTTCACACCCCAAGTGCCTGGCCCAGCTTTTGCCGTGTCACTAGAGGTGGAACCTGGCACCAGCTACAGGTTGGAGCTGCCCAGACCAAGTCCATGAAAGGATCCCCTCTTTCCCCAGAAAGCTGGTGTGGTATCAGAGCTGGGGAGTGGGTTTAGCCAGCCAGCTCCCCTCCAGGGCTCTCATCTCTGAGGAGCTGGCAGCCCGTGCAACCCAGCACAGCCTGGTGGTGTGGACGTGCAGGCCCGCGGGTGTCCTACCTGTCCCCCACATGGGAGCCTCGTCATCTCGCCTTCGTGTCCCAGCCCAGTTTCCCCCGCCCCCCAGGGCCCGGGAGCTGCTTTCCTGTTTCATTTTGGGCAGGAAGAGTGAGGTCGTGTTGTTCTTCCCCCTGCTGCCGGCTCAGGCTGTGGGAACGGTTCCCTGAATGCTTTCCTGTTTGATACCCTGTGTGTGCAGTGAGGGAAACAGGGAGCAATGGGTGAGGCGTGCAACGTGTGCACTTGGGTGAGTGTGGATGAGCCTAGGTCTCTTACCCTCTTGTCTCTGGCATAAGCACCCAGATTAGAGGCGGCCATGCTGTGTGTGTCAGGGAGAAAGAGGAAAAGGGAGGCAAGTAGCGCTGCATATACTTGGACTCCATTGGGAGCATCTGCTGGGTCTATTTTGCTTCACTGGACAGGCTGAGAGCTGGGAGCATCTGCTCAGTTTTTTGTCAATAGCTCATTTTTTTGACACTTGCTCTCCATGGGGTATTTTTGTGGCTTTAGAGAGAAGGCTGTGACACCCTAGGGACCATCTTATGCCTTAGAGAAGCTAGCCGTGAAGTAGAGATTGGAATTCCCTCAATAGTTCCTCCTCCCCTCTCTACAGTCTTCAAGCAACTCCAGCAGCTCTGGGCAGACCAGGTGCCCAGAGCCAGCTCTCTTGCCCAGCTGCAAGGAGGACAGACCCAAGGCAAATCCCCCTGGCACAAAGACCAGTGCCCTGCCGGGGCTTAAAAATGAGCAGGGTGCCAGTCCATCTAAAACCCTGCAACAGCGGGAGGAAAGGCCCAGATGTCATCATCGTCAGAGACTCCTGTTCTCTGACAAGAGAATCCTTTTGAAAAGAGGAAAACAAGCAGGATTGTCTCCTTCCCCTAAATTCCTGTATCCCCCAGGCTGACTAGGGTGTCCATAAGCTTTTTCAGACTTGAAGAGAGAAAGGGGGGCTAGATTCAGGTCAGGGGGCATATCCCCCAAGGAATGGTGGGAGCATGAGGGAGAAGGGGGACTGCAGCCAACCTCAAGCCGTAAGACAGCGGAGGCTGGCCCAAGCTGGTGACTAAATGGGTGAGGCCAGGTTCCCCAAGGACTAGAAGAGGACAAGGGCCTGGAGCACCGCAGACCAAGCCCAAGTGCATGCACAGGTGCCAGGGGTTCTGGGGGGCAGCCAGCAGCAATATGCGAAGGGGAGTCAGAAGGATTCCCACTCTGCCATCACAAAGACAGGACCCAAGAAGTCATAAACTCCTGTACACATCTGTTCCATATTATAAATACACATTATATACAAAATAATGTTATAAAATGTAGAAAGGTCAGTGCTTCTGATTCTTAAATTATCGAAATACTAGACTCCAAAATAAACTACAAAAAAAACAAACAAAACAAAAACTCATATTATTGATTTCTGAAGATCGGCTTCAAGGGAAGTCTGGGGGCAGTAGTGGGTGTGGGCAGAGCCCAGGTTCAAGGCCATAGGAATGGGCTTGAGGGAGGAAAGGGCCTAGGTGACACAATAGCAACCAATTTCTCCCTCACCGGAATTTCCATCATCACAGCCCTGAGCTCCCCAGTTAGGCCTGTTGCCCCTGGCTGGGGCAGACCCTCCACCTATCTGCTCACAGGAGCCCAAGGCACCCAGGGTCAGAGGCTGTGGAACCCAGGTAAGGCTTACCAATATCCTTGCCCAGAGAGCCTGGGCCAGGGAGAGGCTGGGATGATGTTAGGAGCAAGGCCCACATGCAGTTGTTGGAGACACGGGGCAGAACGTGCTCCTCCCGCTCTGCTCGGGGCACTCATCTCACCTGCAGGGACACTCCTGCCAAGAACTGCACCAGATGGTTACCCAACCCATAGATGGCCCTGCCCTTACTGGCCTCCTCTCTCCTCTCTGATTTGGACCCAGCTGTTGCCATGGAGCCTGGGCCAAGGCACTTTTGGAAACACAGATGCCAGTGAAGGCCACAGCAGATCCAGGCCCCATGGGGCCACTGCCACTCCCTCTGGAAAATAGGCCAGAGCCCCAAAGGAGCCCTCTGAAGGCCACTGCTGGCAGGGCAGGTCCAAGTGGCACCTCTCCTCTGTTCCCCTGGCTGGCGTGGCTGCCAATCTGATGCCGGACAGACACCCAAAGATGTGGAAGGGTACTGCATCTCTTGGCAAGTTCACAGTCTGTCCAGTTCATGCCATTCCCTCTTCCTCCTGAGAGCAGCACGTTGCATATTAAAAATGTCCCATCCAGGATGCAATGTAAACAATGCAGAAGGAAGGTCCAGCTGCTGGGGCAAAGCTGGGATGTCCTGGGGAGGCTCCTGCCTTATACCTGGGGAACAGGTGGAGAGCAGGAAAGTGGGTTACCCTGGGATACAAGCGCTCCCTCCATGGCTGCCCTGAGCCTCCCTGGGAGAGCCCAGTGGGGCAGATGGGGTGAAGGGGAGGTGGGAAAGCCCTCCCCATCTTCTGCCCCAACACATACACATGCCTGGGAGCCTGTGCCCATGAGGTGGGCCAGTGAAGGAAGCCAGTGAGTAGGGGCAGGAGGGGCACAATGCAACCACCCTCACCCGCCAGCAGCTGGGAAGCAGCGCCTGGGAGTTGGCCAGGTGCCATGGCCGCCCAGCCCAGCACTAACACAGCAGGAAGAGAGCGGGCTGGCTCACCACCACGGCTCCTGTTTCACACCCTCTGTGGCAACGAGGCCAGCAGGGATCCGAGAGCCACTGAACCCAGCCTGCCAAGGAGGGGTTCCAACCCACCCTTCAGGAGCGGCCCCTAGGGTCAAGAGTAACCAGACCACTTTCTCAACCGCTAAAGGCAGGAGGGCACATGCTAGAAGGGAAGGTGAGCCCAGCACTCACCTCCGTGGCAATGACACATTCGTTCCTCTCTTCTGATATCAAACACACAGACTGGTACATGGAGTCCCTGGGGGAGCATATCGCTGATATCCGACACTCTGGCTTTTCACTGAGGGAACACAAGACAGGCCGTGAGGGAGAGACGGGAGAGGGCCGGAGGGAGGTGGGGCGCTAACCTGTGCCCTGGAAAGCCAGAGGGAACTGGCAGCAGTGGCTCTGGGAGAAGACACAGGGACTGGGGGTGCCCAGCGCTGGCCTGGTGGGCAGTTAGCTGCAGGCTTTACGAGAGCCACAGGACCCCACCCTTACCAGAGGGGCTCCGGCCTGGAAGAGGCCAGTTCGCCACAGGAAGCAAGCCATGCTGTGGGAAGATGGGAGTCACAAGTGACACAGTGTGGACACTTGACATTTGTGAATGAATGAATGAGTGAATGGGAAGGAGAGCAGGAATCTCGTTGGAGGATCCTGTCAGTGGCAAGAGCCCCTGCTTGCTTAAAAGCAGTCAAGGGCCTGGTGCCAGCCTCCCACCCGTCCTGGGGGAACACAGGCAGTACCGTGAGGGGGTCCCTGGCCAGTCCTGGGCTTCCGGGTGCTGCTCACCTGTGTATCCTCAATGGTGCCTTCTCCCCTAAGCTCTTGTCACTGTGGGGATACTTCCCGGGCAGGATCCCACGCCCCAGGGGCCCTGGGGCCAGATTATAGTCCAATGTGTGGTTCTGTTGTTTGCCACAGTTGGACTTGTCCAGGCCACAGTCCACTTCCAACTCCTTCTTCTGGTTTGTGTTCTTGAGCTGGGCTGCGGGAATCAGGTTGTCCTTCTGGAAGTCCGACAAGTTGTTCATGGCCTCCCTGCTGCCGTCGTCGGGCCGCCTGAGCCGCAGCTGCCGCACCGCCACTGCCACCATGCACAGTAAAACCAGCACCACTACCAGCCCCACGCCCAGGGACACAGCCACCCAGGGGAAGCTGGGGGCCATGCTCATGGGGAACTCGCAGCGGCTGCCCACAAAGCCATAGGGGCAGTTGCAGACGAAGTTGTCGGGGGGGAGGCCCGTGTAGCAGGTGGCCCCGTTGAAGCAGGGTCCCGAGGCACAGGCATCCATGAGCGTTCGCACCTCACAGCGCCGGCCAGAGAAGCCAGCAGGGCAGGTGCACAGGAACCCGCCTTCCAGGTCGTGGCAAGTGCCGCCGTGCGCACAAGGGCTGCGGGCACAGTCGCTGAGGTGGATTTCACAGTGAGCGCCTGTGAATCCAGGACGGCAGCGGCACATGCGGTTCGGACCTCGGTTCAGGCACTGGCCCCCTGTGGGTACACACGGGCCACGAGTCAGCAATCTCCTGGGAACCCCCCTGGTGCAGAGGGTGCCCCATCCCAGGAACGAGCTCCGAGCTCGGGTCCTTCTGTCTCCAGGAACACAGCCAGCACTTACAGATCCCACTACAGAGAGCTCTGCATGAAGAGACCTGGAGCTGAGGGTGACCCTGGTCCTCTACACCTCAGTGGCCTCCTGTATTAAAAACTACCAGCATCTTACAGGGCGTTATAGAAGAATCGAACAGATATGCTTGGGTTTGAATCTCAGCTGTCTCTCTCTAGCTGGGGATCTGGCACCTGTTGCTTTATTTTATTTCTAAGCCTCGGTTCCTCATTTGTTAAGCTGGAGTAGATGCTATCCCCTCTATAGGAGATCTCTGTAAGATGATGTACGAAGGCAGGAGCACATGCCTTGTGCATAGTAAATGCTCATATACATGTTTTATCATTTCACTTAATCTTCGCAACCACGTGAAAGACAGAGGACAGCTACTATATTTTCCCATGCAGTGATGAAGAAACTGTGGCTCCTGGGAGTTAAAGTGATTAACCAGAGAGCAGATTCCATCTCAGCCCTTCCAATCCCTCTCCAGCTCTTGAGACTTCTCTCCTGCACGATGCTGTCTGCCTGCCTCACAGAGGGTCACCAGAAGACCAACGAGACAAAGATAAGCAACATGTTCGGTGCCCCCTAAAATGCTGAACATTCCAGATGCCTTATGCCGTGCCACGCTCACCACAGCCATGGGGCAAGGTGAGGCCTCCAAGGAGCAAGGCCTCACTGTGCTGGCCTCCTTCAGGGAGGGACACGAGGCCTCCAAGGTCCCTCTCTCTAGCCCAGGACTTCCTGGGAAGCGTCAGAGGCCACCCCAGCCTGGTCAGGACATGGGAATAGGCCCGGAAGTCAGGCAGGGTGCACCCTGCTCCATCTCCAAAGGCCTGCACCCGCTGCTAACCTGCTCCTCTTCCAAAGCCACCCAGATGACCGAGCAAACTCTCCACCATCCAGAGCAGGGGGTCCGTCTCGGGCTGCCCGGAGTGACAGACAAGGCCTCTCTCCTCTCATGACCCTCCCTCACCACAAAGTTCTCTTGGCCACAGGGCCGGTCCACCAGGTTAGCAAGGTAGCAGGACGCACCGTTGGCACACGGGTTGCTGGTACACCTGTCCACTTTCTTCTCGCAGTTGGAGCCAGTGAAGATGGGGGGGCATTCACAGGCATAGCTGGTCCCCTGGTTGCGCTCCTGACAGGAGCCCCCATTGAAGCAGGGAGAGTCGGCACAACTCAAGGTGCTGTGTTCGCAGTGCAGGCCATAGTAGCCCGGGGGACACAGGCAGCGGTAGCCGTCCTCCTGGTCCTGGAAAGAGAGCAGAAAGGGGCCAAAGTCAGACCCTGGGGGAGAGGGATTCCTGACTGGGGGCTAGGCCCCACCTGCCCACAGTGCCCGCCCCACTGGCCACGGGGAGGGGATGCCTGGGCGCCGCGTGGCCAGAACTCTGCCTTCCTGTGCTGGCCTAGGCCTCACCTTACAGCTGCCTCCATTGCGACAGGGGTTGCTGTCACACTCGCTGAGCTCCAGCTCACAGTCCATGCCAGTGTAGCCTGGGCGACAGGTGCAGGTATAGCTCCGCTGCCCGCTGTTGGAGCACGTCGCCCCATTCTTGCACGGGGAATGGTGGGTGCAGTAGTTGAGATCTGCGGAGACAGGAACCAACCAGCTGAGCAGAGCCAAAGAATGGTCCCAACCTCCAGGCTCCTTGGAGTGCAAGTTCACTGCCTATGTTTGGCTCAGAGGCTTCAACTCAAAGTCTTCTGGGTCCCAAAACCCTTCCTCTTTCCCCAGTGAAATCGTGTATATCGAAGCACCCGGAACTGCATCTGAGGAGTGCAATCCATCAAAGTTGAAAAAACACAGTTGGACAACTGCTCACAGGTAAGCTCACAAACACTGCAGCCAGGGGAGAATAAAGGTAAGGAAGAGGAGGAACAGCAAGGCCACATGCTGAGGAGGAAGTGAGAAATGGCTTTGTGGACAAGGGGCGAAGGAGGTAAGCCTGGAAGGGGGGCTACAGTTTTAACAGGTAGAAAGAGTAGAGGGGAGGCGCGAGCCACTGTAAGTGGTTGCCAGGCATTTTTTTAAAAGTGGAATGCGTTATCAGGGTATTTTGAAATATAAGTATTTGTTTTCTTATTTGGGAAGGACAGGGAAGGAGAACCAGACAGAGCAAATACAGGGACTGTAAGGGCTGTGTTTGAATAAGATGAGTATATGACTGTGTCACCTGGGACCAAATGTGGGAAGAGGAAAGAGAGATGCAGGAACCAGGTGTGTGTGTGTGTGTGTGTGTCTGTTGCTTTCTCCCCACTCCAATCCCCCCAAACACACACACACACACACACACACACACACACACACACACACACACGAAGAATACAGGAGCTGAATTCCAAGCCCCTTGTTGCCAACAAGTCAGAGCCCAGGCAAGTCCTTTCTATCCTGGCAAGCGTCCTGCCCACCCTACCCAGGCCTGTGCTGGTGTCTCCATGGCAGCAGCCACCCCATTTGACCCTGAAAATGGGACCTCTGCAGCTGGCTATGAGGATGAAGGAGAAAAGGTCCCCTCCCCCACCACTGGGGCTGGCAGACCCCTGTACAGCCAGAATAATGACCAGCCCCCTGAACACCAGGCAGACAGTGTGGGCTCAGGCAGCTGCCTGGTAAGTGCTACTGGGGAGAACAAGGGAGGCTATTTCTGCCCCACCGAGAAGGCGGTTAGATGTCACTCCGCCCAGAGGCCCAGCTCACCCACAGCCTCGGGGCAGCCAGTGGGCACACCCCACCAGACAGCTGTTTAGGGGAGAGCTGCTCAAACAGCCCTGGCAGGTAAGCAAACACTTAGGGGGTTAATAGGTAACTACAAGGTAGAAAGAGGAACTGAGCCCAGCATCCCTCTCTCTGGCCTTGCTGGAATTTATGAGTGCAAACTTCAGGCTGCCAACTTGTCACTCTCCTGGCTTATCCAGCCACCCTACCTCCCCAGCACCTAAGGAAGAAGGACCCACCATCTCATTCTAAGCCAGTTGTTAAGATCCTTACATGTCCCAAGCTCCCTGAAGGATAATGGGAAAGCCAACTCAGCAGTCATCTAGTAGGAAGGGTCCAGGTGACAGCTCTGGTTCCTACCCCCTGCCACCTCTCCATCCCCTCTCTTTGCCTTGACTCACCTTGGTCACAGAAGAGGCCTCCCCAGCCCTCATCACAAGTGCATTGCCAGGGGGTGCTGCAGGTGCCATGGCGACAGCCATTGTGGGGGATGCATTCGTTGCATAGGCGGCCCTGCCAGCCAGGGCGGCAGCTGTAGAACAAAAGAGAAGCTGAGGGTGAGGTGAGGGCCTGGCCAGGGGACAGCTCCCCCCTCACTGCTTCCTGTCCCCTACTCACATGCACTCAGCTGGCTTGCTGCAGTAGCCATTCTGTTCATGACAGCCAGAAAGACAGATAGCTGAGGAAAGAAAACGGGGCTGGGTGAGGATGGGATGCCAATGACTCTGAAGTCCCACTCTCCCTCTCCTGGCCCTGGGGTGCCCGCAGCTCTCCTGGGCTCACTTCCCACTCCTGGCCTCCCAGAGGAGCCACGGATGTCTTAAAGAGAAATGATAGCACAGGGAAGGAGAATCCAAGCTGGACGGAATGCAATAACAGGGTCTTTGTGGGCTTTAGCGTGATGGGGAGGAGCCCTAAGAAAAAGCAGGACAGAGTCCAAGCCCATCCTAAGCATCCCCAGCTGTTCCTGAGGCCCAGTTAGTGGACCGCCCAGACCTGCTCTCCGAGGGAGGCAGGCCGCCGCTGAGAAGGTGCCGCCATGTTTGTTCCGGGGACCCCCCTCCAAGCAGGTGGGAGCTTGGCTGCTTACGCTGTTCGCAGTACTCCCCAGTCCAGCCGGGCAGGCAGGCCAGGCTGCCGTCTGGCTGGCACACGTAGTGGCCGAAGTGGTCATTGCGCTTCTTGCATAGACGTGAGCAGCTGTCCCCATAGTAGTTGTCACTGCAGATGACCCGGTAAGAGTAGCGCAGCCTTGTGAGAGGGCTGGTCTGCTCATCCAGTAACCAGTTCTGGCCCACAGCTAGGGAGCCCTGGATGGCGATCTTGCTGATGAGCGCGTCTGGCGGCAAGGCCTCTGAAGGGGCAGAGGGCCGGGTCAGGGAAGGGCAGCTAGTCCCCAAGAGTGCCAGCAACTGCTGGATCAAACCAGTTGTCCAGATGACCCCCACCTGCCAACAAGCGCAGGCCAGGGGAACCCAAGGGTCCCACTGCTCAGCTGCTCTGTGTGTGCATGTGCAGAGGGCCTGATACCATTCAAAAAGGGGACAATAGAAGGATGTTAAGATATCCCAATGTTCTGGAGGCAGATATGCCTCCAGGGGAAAGAGGAAAAGAGGTCAAAATGGGGGGGAAAAAAGAAAAAAGAAAAAAAGTTTTCCAGGCCCTTGAGGACTCTGGGAGCAAGGGGTCCTCTGGTGCCCATTCAGGGGTTCTGCCCTCAGAGATGGGTAATGCTTTTCTTTTTCCTTTTCAAAGTGAGAATTGTTGTGCTGCTGAAATATCCTTTTCCTCTGTGTCAGAACAACATCCCAAAGCCATTATTCCCTTTCCAAAGGAGCGGAATTCGCGAAAGGTGTAAAATACAGGAAGGGGCCCGTCAGCGGCGCTGGCAGCTTCGGCCTTTCTCACCGCCGTGCTCCCCGCGTTCCCACGCCAAAAATAACCCGCAGGAAACGCAATTGTGCTCAGAGTCCAGGCAGCAGGCGGAATCCGAGCGTCCAGCGCGGGGCGCAGCTCCCGGCCTCGCTGAGCGTCCTGCCCCCCACCCCTCACCCCGCACTTCCCCGGCCTACCACAGATTAACTCTTTCGGCGCTGCGCCGTGTCGCCCCCCTGTGGCCGCGGAGCGAGCTACTCACCTGGCCTCAGGTCGTCTCCTGGAGCGTGCCAAGCTTCAATGATGAGTGAGAAGGTACCCTGGGAACGCAAAGGAGGGGGCGGGGGAAGACAGAGAGAGAACGAGATGAACAGGGGATGGTGGGGGTGCCTTTCGGCAGCCGGTTTAATTAATCTAATTGCAGGATACAGTTACAGCACCCGGGTCAACATAACGGGGCTGCACTCAGCATCGCGCGCGAGGAGGGAAGGCAAGAGAACCCGGGTAGAAGGAGAGTTGAGGGATGGGAGAATGTACGCGGGGATCTTTCGGAGGTGGAGGACGCGCCGGGGTGGTAGGTGGTGAAAATCGTATCCCAAGAGCTGGGAGAAGATAGGGCGTAGAACTAGGAAGAGAGAGACTGGTGAGAACCTACAGCAGGGTGAGGTCCCAGGAAAGAGTTGGAAAGAAGGATCAGAAGAGAGTGCCCCCCCTTTTTTGGAGGGAACCGAGGCAATCTACGGAAAAGGCTTTGGTCCCAGGGAACCCCCCCCCCCCGGGGCTTTCGTGACCTCCCAGTGCGCCCAAGCTGTGCTCACCGGCCAGGTGAAGTTGAAGGGCAGTTGGAGAGGGTTGCGTCCCCCGCCGCTACTGTCGTCCCCGACGGCGAAGGAGTTGGTACCCAGCACAGGCGTGGAGACGCTGCCAAAGGTGCAGGGCCCGGGCGAGACGACCGCCTGGAAGTGCTTAAGGCAGACGCGGAAGAAGGTCCGGCAGCCGGGTTCGCACGGCCGCCCGCTGGCAAGTACGCCGCGCTCGTTGGCAAACTCCTGCAGCTGCAGCTGGAAGACTCCGGAGCCGGCCGCGCGCTGTTGCACAGGCACCGAGGGAAGGAAGAAGGAGAGCGGTCAGCTCGGTGGACGCCCGGGGCTCAGGCCCAGGGCACGGTGGGAGGGGGCGGCGGGGGCGCGGGGCGTTACCTGCTGCCAAAGTGCCACCAGCAGCAGTAGCGCCCAGCCAGAGGCGCTGCGGGACGCCGCTGCCATTCCCTGGGGCGTCGCTCTCTCCACTCGCCGGCTGTGAACCCTTCCCGCGCGTCCAACTTCCGGAGGGGTCCCTGAAACGCCAGGCTCCGCACGGGGCTTTCCTCCTGCCTCTCCTTCTCGCTAGCTCCGCTCCAACTGCCGCGGTAGGTAATCCAGGTGAGGGCGGCTGGGTGGCGGCCGCGCTGAGGACGTGTCCTCGGGCTAATCCTGGGGCTGTAAGCAGGCTAGCGTCCGGGTACGCTAACGCTGAGGCGGCTTGAGCTGCGGCTCTTGGCCTCGCGTTCCCAGCCTACGCTCAGCGCCGCTACTGAAACCTGCGCTCTCGGGAGCTTTCCTTATATATATCGGCTCCTCTCTTCACCCGCCTGTCACTCAGGCTCGTGGTCACTCTCCCCTCCCCTCGGGCCTCCAGCAGCTACAGCCCCGGAGCCGCCGGGAGGGGGCCTCCGCCCCCGCCTTCCCCCCTCCCAGCCAGCCAGTCAGGCACAGGTCCCCGCCCCTCGGTGCCGCTCTCGGCCCCTGGGTCCCCCAGCTCAGCGCGTGCCGAGGTGACCAGTTCTCCGCAATCGCGGGGTTACAGGCCGAGACCCCGGCCGTGCGAGCGCAGGGGAAGGGCCAGGGGGAGTCCGACAGGAGGTGAGCGCGTGGTTCCCGGATGGTCGTGGGGGCGGAGACACCGGGGAGTCCCCGTGGGCGGTGTGTCCGCAGCGGGCGTTAGTTACCTGCAGCCCTCGAGCAGGTAAAAAGAACTTCAGCTCAGAAAGCGAAACCAGTGCTAAAGGACTCTGATTTCCTGCACCTTCCCAGAGCTTAGGGAGCCCTGGCGTCGTCGGCCCTCAACCGGTGAGCGTATACCCACCACGCCCCCACACCCCCCGCCCTCCCCGGCCACCCCACGCAGCAGGGAAGCCCGAGGATGCATTGACCTCTCTGTGGCCACTCCCGGCTAGGCGAGGAGCCAAGCGTCTAAGACTCGGGGGCTTGGTCCCTCCACCTGGTGGGCATCTCCCTCCGCAGTTGCGGGGGGCGTGTCCAGCGCGTGCCTCCTCCCTTCTGCCTCCCGCCCGGGCTCGGCGCGTGCCAGTCCCCAGGCGCGTGGTACCCGTGCCGGGGGTAGGGGGGCGTGGTGCCCGAGGTAGGAGAAGGGGGCGCGTCCTCAGCTGTATGGTAATAAGGGTCTGGCCCGGCCTTCAGCGCCTCTCCTCACCTGGGTTCAGCTTCAGCTGCAGAGCCCCCCACCCCTCCCCCCACCCCTCCCCCCACCCAACAGCCTCAAGCCCCGGCCCGCGTCCTGTCGCTCCGTTGGGGCAGGGAAGAACTCTCCTGGCTCCAGAGTTGGCTCAAGCCACCAGAGAGTCCAGGTGAGGGGCTGAGGCCGGGCAGACCCGGGTCCTCTCTTCATAGGGCAAAATATAGGGTGGAACTGGAAGCGCGTGGACTCGTTTGAGTTTCGGGCGGCTTCACCCGTCTCGCCTTCTCGGCTGCCCCGGGTGGCCGCACTTCTCGGAGCGGCGGCAGTGCAGCTGCTTTCCCGGAACCGGCGTGATCCCCGGAGGCTTTAGACCGGGGAGGGCCAGCTTCTCCCAGTGCTGGAGGTGCAGAGTAGCGCTCTCCCTCTGCGACGCTGAGGGCGGCGGGGGCCCTGTGCTTCAGCTGTCAACCCGCCCGCACAGCGATGGCTGTCGTCGGGTGATAAGATCGGCGCGGGGGGGTGGGGGGGAGGAGCAGGGACGCGGCGCGGGCCCGGGGGAGTCTTGGGGGAGGGGGCACGGCGCGGAGCCCAACAGCTGCCTAGGCCGAGCATGGTCTGATTTTTTTTTTTTCCACTTGAGGGTCTTTGGTGGAGGATTGGGGGAGAAGGATGAGAAAAAAGAGGTTGGGAGCGTGGGTTGGGGGAGGGGTGAGGTGAGGAGACAGGCTCCGGGGTCCCCCACGCACGGCCACCCCTCCCAGCCACCATCTGGCGCGAGCGGGTTGGCGTGGGGAACCGAAGTGGGGCGGGGGCCGGCAGATGGGCCCAGGCTGCGCTCCAGAGTTAATGTAGGTTATGGACAGGCGGAGTCCCCAGGCCCGAGGGAGGAGGAGCTCGGGGCTTGCCTCCCAGCGATCCTGACAAGTGGGTTCTCCGCCCATACTCCACGGGTCCCTTAGTCCTGCCTAGGGTGCCAAAGAGTGCCCCTCGCTTTCCTCTGAGCTGGCATCCAGCCCTACCTAATTCTGTCCACTTCCACCCCCAAATCCTGGTCTGAGAGTTCCTAAAAAACTTGCTCCTTTTCTGGCTCTGGCTCTTGCCTGACCCTCAAGGGAGACGTCCAGTCCCGCGGGAGATATCTCTCTCAATATTAGTAGATCTGGAACACTCTATCCCTCATACACATCCGGACTAATGTGCCCCAAAGCACTCTGCAAGCAGTCGAGGACCAAAGTATCATCATCCTCAGGTCAAGAATTCTTGCAAGGGGTCCCAGAAATAGAAATCCTCTGACCTGTAGAGGAAAGGGTTAAATTCTCTTCACCATCAAAAAGCATTAATGAAGCACCCATTTGCTACGGGGCGCTGTCCAAGAAGTTCATTTACTCCCCTAGGACTCTAGGACGCAGCCCTTGGCCCTGACTACCCACTAGCGCTCCAATCTGCTGGGGTCCAACTTTGCTCACATTTGCTGAGCAGGAGAGGGTCGCTTTGCAGGCAGGGAATAGAAGTGCGAAGGCCCCACAGCTGGGGCTCCTTCACTTTTCTCGCACTCGGGACTTGTGGTAGGAAAGACCCAACACGTATCCTGGGGGCTCCCAGGAGCAGGAGGCTGAGAGGCGATCAGAGGCCACAAATCACAGTGGGGTTGGACCCGCGCGGACGTCTGCCGACCCTGCCCCTACCTACGCCGACGTTCGGCCACGCCGTGGAGAGGGGGCATGAATGCAAGGCCCCCATCGACCTGGGCTTCCCCAGACTGACTGTGGACCCCCGGAAAGTCCACGGCTCCTCATACCCATGGGCACCCACGACACTGCCCAGCGTCCGGAGGCCTGGCTTCTGGCAAGGACCTCAGCCTCTGCCCCAGGGGCCTTTGGCTTCTGCTGCCCTCTCCCTTTGGCCGCTTCATACAGCCCCTCGGCAAGCAGAACCCGCACCTGGGGCCCGGAGGCACCCAGGTTGTCTTGCAGCCTTGCCCCCAAGCTGACCCCTGGTGATTAGGGTGCGACTGGGACCGAGTAGAGCCTCGGGGCGCCTCCCCCACTTGGTTGCCTACGCGCCCTCCCCAGGGCTGCGGTCACACCTTCCAGGCCTCCAGCGCTGTTTTGCACCCCCACCCCGGGAAAGCATTCTCAGCGGGAAAGAACTACACCCAGGCATGAGCGCGATACGGGCCGAGCCGTAGCGCCCGCCAGGCAGCCCAGGGGCGGGGGAGCTAGCCTGGCTTGGGCGGGGCGCTTAAGCCTTGAGGGGCGCCGCTGCGGTCGCTGCGGAGAAGGGGCCACGTGCAGGGAGCGGCGGCCGGGGAGCTGCACAGAAGGCGGGGAGATTTGCAAACTGTTGCTGCCACATGGCTGCTCCATTCGATCCATTCACATTGAAATGAGGCCGGCGCGTGGCTCATCTGCCGCAGGGCGCTGCCACGCGTCAGCCCGGCCCGCCGCGTGCCAACTGGGGCAGTGGGGCTGGCAGGGCCTGGCAGCCGTGGGGGCGCAGCCCGGGCCCTGAGGCCAGGCGGGGGGGTGGGGTGGGGGGGCGAGCTACCCTAGCCGCTCGGGCGCCGCAGTTTCGCGGACCTTGGCCCTGCCATTGGGAGCGAGCCGACGTGAAAGGACCAGGACCGACGGGTTTCGGAGGGGGGCCAGGATCGATGCCGCCGCTCCCCGCAGATGCGCCCCAGCAGCGCTACTCTCCATCTGCCGCTGCTCGCACCTGCCGGTCAATAAATCGATTTTACAATTTAATGCAGCAGCTTCCCGCCCGCCTGGGACAGATGCCGCCGCAGAACCACCTCCGCCCGCGCCCCTCCCCTCGAGGGGCGCCAGCGGTTAGGGCCGGTTAGGGCCGGGATTCCCGCTCAGCAGGCGGCGCCCCGCGGGGCCTCATTCACCTCTCTCTGGAGTCCCTACAAGGAACTGCCTGCTCTGGGTCTTTCCCGCGGGACAAAGTGGGTTCCCCATAGGACAGGCCTGAGGCCGGTGGAGGAGAGAAGAAGATGATGACTTGGTGGTGGCCTTGAAGACTCATTTGGGGGCTTCACAGCGGAAGCAATGCAGTGGCTGATGGTAAGATGTGAGAGCCCCAGTGAGAAGGAGGAAGGGGTAGCACCTGGGGCACTGGGCGCTGATAGCCACTCGGTTCTCAAGAATCTCCATGACCGCAGCCCAGGAGGGTTAAGGTAGAATGGGGCCTCTCCCCACTCTCTGCTTGAGTCAGGTTAATAAGCATGACATAGACCTGGCTCTTGACACGTCCAAACCATATGGCCTTGGACTTGTAATTTATAGCTCGACACCTCAGTTTTCTCATTTGTGCAATGGGGATAATAATGATAGCCACCTGGGAGGGTGACTGATATGCATTTGCAAATGAGTTCCAGGAGGAGAGAAAGGAAAACGGAAAGCTGAAGGCAAACAGTTATAAAGGATGAGGTAAAGGAGCAGAGGGTAGAAACAAAGAGAGCAAAGCTAGGTGAGGCATGGAAGGGAGATGGACACTGGGAAACCTCCACTGGAAAAGGCCCTGTGAGGGCCTTTTGTGGGAAGAGGATGTGACAAGGTCCTCAACCGGAGGGAGAAGACTGGAGCTTTGAGAATGGATTTGGATAAGAGATGGTTTGGAAGAGCCAATTGCCATGGTCGGATGACCCTCCAGCCAGGGCCAAATGTAGGTCTCAAGCTGGCACCCTTCCTCCTTCGTGGTTGTGTTTCAGAGCAGAGGCATGTTAGAGGAGAAGTGAACTTCTGAACTCCCCTGGCCATTGAGGCTCCTGGCAGCTCAGGTGTCTCAGCCCTCCCCACATCACCAAGAGGGCACACGGACTGGGCTGGGCTGTCTGCTGGCTTCTGGCTCATGACTGATGACCCAGATGTCCCAGGGAAAGGATATCCAAGTGGGTGAGACCATTAAACACGAGTCAGAGTGCCTGCTCTGGCTCCTCATGAGATCAAGAGGGCTTCCCACCTTCTCTCTGCCAGGCTCCCAGGTGCCTGAGGGCCTAGGCTAGCCCCATACTCTGTCTCCTTTATATTCTCAGAAGGCTGGGGCAGATGGTGCCTGGGGCTGGGGCAACTGCTGTGAACTGAGCCCTCTCCTTCTCAATGAGAACAGCTTTGGCCTGAAGAGACAATGGGCCCAAGAGAGAAGCAGCTGAGGGCCCCTGACCTGAGAAGCCTCTTTAAACTGTGTAGGAAGGAAGCACTCCCTAGGCCTCCTGTGTGCTGGTTAGAAGGAAAGAAGGAGAGAGAGGAGGGGCAGGGTAGAGACCTGCTGGCTGGAAGCAAGGGCCTTCATTGGTGGTGACCCGGCAGCTGTCCCCGTTTCACTTGCCAAACCCAGGGGAAGCCTGGAAAGCTAGGGCCAGGAGCCACGCAGCGGGTATTTCCAGCCACAGAGGAGTCCGGGGTTTAGGGCAGCCTCCACGGCAACTTTCCCAGAGCCCCTGGCTTCCCCTTCCCTGGCTCCTTCCTGTCCCCACCCTAGCAAGTGAGGAGGGAGGCCCAGGGGAAGGGAGGGGAGGCCGGGGAGGCCTCTGTGTGAGACCCTCAGGCTGCAGCCTTGCCCTACCTGCCCTGGCCTCCTGCGCTGATCTCTCAGGACAGAGGAGACTCTGGGAGGGCTTACAGGGCTAGAGAGCGGAGGGCACAGGGCAGAAGCATTGCTGAGAGTGATGGGGTCAAAAGAGAACCTTCTGCTGAAGGACAGGGTGGAGTGGGGGAGTGGAGCCTGAGTTGAAAGGAAAGGTTCAGACACCTCCTCGGCCCTCCATCTCACACTGGTTTCTCTACCCCGGGGATTTTCCTCCTCCTTACCCGCCCATCCTCTGCCCTGACTGTGCTAGCCTCCGCTGTCCTCTGCTCTCGTCCCCTCCCCAGCATACAGTTCACCTGTCCCTGAAACCTCTCTTCTCTGTAAACTTTGACAGGTGGGAAGCTCTCCCCAGCCCCACCTGCCTGCTCAGCCCTCACTCCCCTCTCTGGCTCTGGCCGCCCTTTAGCATCCAGGCCCAGCGTTGCACCTGACCCCTCCGTGTCCCTGAGTCCTTGTGTGCACTTCACCTTCCTCCACTGAGCAACAGCTCATCTCCTGGAAGAAACTCTGACCTGTCCTCATTTCTCCACACAACCTCTGATCTCTGATCCCAGCTGCCACCCAGGACTTAAAGCAAGTAAGAGATAGCGGATGGGGTCACACCTCTCCCTCTCTGCAGCCCCAGAACCTGGAAGTGGGGATTACTCAGATGGGCCACGGTCCCCTGCAGCCTCCCTGGAAGGAAGGGTCAGGCCAGAACCAGGAAGTGCTGTGCTTCAAATACTGTCATGCATGGAGAAGGAAACCGGGGACAGGTGCCAGCTCTGTGAACAGCTGCCTGAGCAAGCAGGTTACTGTTCCCTGAGGAAGGCTGAGAAGGAATCTGACTGCCATGGTCAAGTAGGTGATAGGTCTTAAGTAGAGAATGGTGACCGAGTGTCTCCATCTCCCACCACAGTCAGAATGAGAGGAAATGGGCTTCAATTGTGGCAGGAAGGATTTAGGTTAGACATATGGGAGAACTTCCTGTGACAGTGTCTACACTATGTATCCCAGTTGTTAATCCCAGGTTGAACTCTCCTCCTGGAGTTGATGAGAATTGCATGTTGATGCTTGCTAATGAGTAACTTGCCTTGCCTGTGATTAGCAAAGAACCTCCAACCCAGAGCATTCTCCTTATGTCTAGACCATCCCCAAGGAGGAAATCCAGAGAGGCCTGAGAGGCACCAGGACCTGGGCCTCCTCTCAGACCTAAGGGGTTTTTGGACAATGTTAGGCCACTGTGAGTCAATGTCACTTTGCCTCTCCTGCCCCCAAACCTCTGGGCTGCTGCTCTCAGAACAAGTCCTGCGGAGCTGTCCAGCCACGTGAACTCTGCAGTAAAGGGGCAGGCTTAACTTAAGGTCTGGGAGCTCACAGAGAATTTCCAGAGCCATAATGAGTACTCAGGGCCTCCAACACCAGGAGCTTCAGCAACAGCCTCAGCTATCTCTATAAGTTTATAAATAGACAGGCCTCAACCCTGTTTTGTGCCCATTCACTCCACTCTCATGAGCGCTGCTTGGGCGGCGTGAACATTCCCATCGCTGGAGTCGTTCTGCCACTGAGATCCCTGTGTTGCCATGTGGCCGTGACCAACTCCCTCATCTCTTGCTTCCCCTTCTCTCCTAAGAGGCTTGATCTCCTACCCCCATTACCACAACCTTTCTCCAGGTAAGGAGGAAGCTAGGGAGACCTGGGTGGGTCTATCAAACTGCCATCAAAAGAAGAGAATGCAGGCAAAAATGCATTCCATTTGGGGCATGGCTCTGTGCACCCCTATGGTTAGTTTTCCTGGGTCAGGGCCTGTGTGTGTGGTCACACGCATACCCAGAGTTTGGTCCATCAGTCAAATGAGGTCGACCATGTGCCTAGCTCTGGGCTAAGGTCAGTGAGGCCAAAAGGAACATCAGACTCAGCTCCTAATGGGACATGAAGATAAAATCGAGGGTCATGAAAAGGAATGTGATGATCTGCAGAACCAGGGTTCAGAGAGGGATGGTGGCAGGCTTTGTGGGCAGTGGGAGAATGCACTGGACCTGAAAACAGGAGCAGAACTTAGAAAAAGAGGAGAAGGGGTATTCCTGCCAGGGGGAATGAAGAGAGGAAAAGGATCAGGGTGGAAATGAAGTAGGAATACCTGACTTTGTATGTGGAGTGGTTGGACATGATATTAGACAGGTAGGGTATGGAGATCCATCAGACAGATTAATTCGGACTTCATTGATGGGCTTTAGGGAACCCGTGGGTTCTTGAGCCAAGGAGGGTGTTCAGCCACCATCTGGCAGTGGTGTGCAGAGTGCTCTGGAGAAGGGAGATGCAGAGAGAAAGCCAGAGGCAACTAGGAGCCTTCTGCATCTGCAGCTGGTGGCCAGATATACACTGAAGCCTGGGTCCTGTCTTTGAGATGACTGGGCACCTGAGAATGCCAGACCCCTGATGACCTGCTGGGACAGGCCCCACACTTCCCTTACCAGCAGCCTCTCTCTCCTTCTACCGCTGGCTTTCCAGATAGAGCCCTGCAAACTTGACCAGCCTCAGGTCTTCCCTGGCTCCTGTACTGAGAGTGGGGGCCGCTTTGGCCATGTCACTCTCCTACCCATCCCTCCCCCTTTCCTCCTTTTTCCCTCAGAAGCCTGAGGCCCTGCCTGATAGCCTGCCTGGAAGAGGGTGAAGGGTTGGATCAGGCCTGGGTTCATCCAAGCTTAGGCCTGAAACCCACAAAGGAAATCTAGAGGTGTCTCAAGGGAATGAGCTGGGGCCTTTCACCTAGAAACTCAGGGTGAAGTGAGCTCTCAAGGGCACCTAGACCAACCCCATTATTCTATAGCCAAGGGCTTGAATACCTCCAGAGACAGGACCCTTACTCCCTCTCTAGGTCAATCCCTGCTCTTTAGACGGTTCTGGTTACAGAAAGTGCATCCACCTGTTCATCGGAAAATCATGCTGTGGTTAGTGTGGGCTGCTGGCGTGCGAGAGCTCTGTGTGGACCTCGCGGAGGGACTTCTGGACTGGCACCCCCAGAGGGAGGGTCCACCACCCCTCTTGGGCCTGGGGTGGCTTGCTGGGTCCCGTGGGTCCCCCTGCTGCGCCTGCTTGGCGCCCTGGGCTGGGGCAGTTTACGTGGGAGAGGCACCCGTCAATCCCCAGCTCAGCCCCGGGGGTGGGGCAGCTAGGGCGAGGCCAGCCCCGGTGAGCCCTTCCCAGCCTCACCGGGGAGGCCAGGCTAGGGTCAGCCTGTCCAGCCTGTCGCAAGGGCCGGCCCTCCCCAGGCTGAGATCATCGCCCTCCGGCCTCCACAGCAGCCCCCACCCCCAGCTGAGCTCACTGCCCTGGCCCACTGGGGGACATTGTTGTCTCCTGGGCCCCTCCCCCGGGCTCAATGAGCTGTTTGTTGGCATGTCCGGCGCGGGCAAGGGGAGGGCGGGCATGGGGCGCCCGCACACAATGGGGATTCCGTCCATTCTGAGGTGGCTGCGGGAACCAGGCTGGCTTTGTCCCTGGGACCCTCATTCCCACCATTTAGTGGAGCCGGAACTTCAGGCGGAAGGCCCCGTATAAGAACAACAATGTCGTCACCCCGTCTGTGGGGGAGGGTGCTGCAGGCCAGTCCTCCTGGGGCCCGGGGCACCCACAGTTTGGGGCAGCCTGAGAGGACCTGGGACAGGTCCTAGGGCTGAGGCTGCGACTCAAATCTGGAGGAGACTCAGGAGGCAGATGGGCCCCCCCACCTGCCCTGCCAGTCCATCTGCAGCCCCGGCAAGCGTGGAAGGGGGTTCCCTGGCATCGCTAGCTGTTCTCAGCTCCTCCACGTGCAAAGATGAGCCCTAAGGTGCAGAGAGGGCGAGTGTCTCCTGTAAGCCCCGTTTGGATGGTGTGCTGTAGAGGGGCTGAGTTCGGGGCAGCCTGACCCACAGGCCTTTCTGCATGCAGCTTGGCCAAAGGCCTTTGCTCAAAGCTGGGCTCAGGCCCATTTCTGAGCCTCTAGCCCGGCCAGCCTGCCCCTTCGGAAGTGGCGCTGGCCACTCAGACAACAAGTGTTTATTTTCCAGGGTGATGGGGGAACAGGACGTCATGGCGTTTCCCTCCTGCCTGGTGCTGCAGTGGTTCTCACAGTCTGGGCACGGGTGACATCACCAGCTTTTCCTCCTCAGCCCTGGCCTCCTTGCCTCCCTTCCCCCCCACCACACGCTCTGGCCAGGCTACACAGTTCTGAAGCTCCTGCTTCCGGCGAGGGCACTTCTGAGCAGGTCCTCTTGGAGGGAGTGAGGGCGGGCGGGAAGTACTAGACCAGACCCTCTCACTGCCCTTGGCATTCAGGCCAAGCCTAGGGATAGCCCCTCTGTGCTCGCCCTCACCACAGCGCTTGGTGTCCCACCCGGCATGCTCCTAGAGCGATGCTGGCCCTTTAAGGGTCTTGGGAAGCCAGAACAACAGGAAATCCAAACGGCCTCATTAGGCAGCTCCGAGCTCAGCACAGTAATTAGTGCCCTGAAAACAAAACAAGGAAAAGCAGGTGGTGGTGCCCCCCCTCAATCTCGGCTGCCCCCGGCGTGGCCTGTTAGTACCCAAAGCTAGGCAGCTGGGACTGGAGCCCCTCCCTTCTAAGCCCCCTCACCCCAAGCTCCTGAAGCCTGCTGCCTACTGCCCAAGCCAAGGGTTGGAGCCTTAGCTTCTGGGGAGCAGGCACTGGCTTCTCAGCCAACCGTTTCCCCCTGGGGAGGATGAAGCCCCAGGGACATGCACTGGGGCTTCCCCTGTCCTGTAGCCAGGTGGCCACTTGTCCACAGCATCCTCCACCTGTTTGGAAAATGCTGTGATGAAGGCTGGGAGCTGGGATGGTCTCTTCCAGAGATGAAGGGGAGACCCCTGGGAATCCCAGGCCAAGAAGTCACCCTTAGGAGAAGGGAGAAGCCTGCTCTGTGGTCCTGCTTCTCAGGATCTCTGGTGATTCTCCAGGTGAGAAAGACAACTTGGGCAGAGGGACTGGTAACCCACTGGCCCTCTGGACAGACCTTGGGGACCTGCAAGTCCCTCCGTGGGTAAAAACCTGGCCAGGAGCAAAAAAGGACCCTAGTGAGTTCTCTTCATCCAGGCCCCAGGCCCCAGCTCATTCTACCCTCCACTCTCCCCCATTTGACGCAACTGGAACCCTACCTTGTCCCTGGCCCCTGCGATATTTCCTTTTATGTGTACTGCTAGGGGAGGGACACACTGTGTTCCACTTAAGAAACAAATATTCATTCAACAAACATTTCTGGAGTGTTCAAAATACTCCGTGCACTGTGCTGGTGGGGAATTCCAGAGACGGTTTCAAGGAATTCAAATGGTACTACCTTGTGATAACTCATTACAGTCCTTCCCTCTGTCTTGAGAAGGCCTTTGAGAGGAGGGACTGTGGCTCTCTGTGTGTACATACCCCTCTGTAGACGTAGCATGTGAGAGACTGGAACATGCTTATGAACCACCAAAAATGAACCAGGAGAGAAAAAAAAAAAAGAACCAGGAATAGTCTGACTTCCGAGTAAGCCCACGCACGCTCGGTATTTGGCATGACGCAGCGGCAGCACTCTGGCAGGGCCCCCCTATTCCCTTGGGCAAAGTCATAAAGGCTCAGCGCCTAGATCTCCCCGAGGACTCTACGTTTTGTGCAGAGCAAGGGCTAAGGGCACTGTGGGGGAAGAAACCTTGGGTCCTCCTGAGAACAAAGCTGGAGATGACCCTGAGATGTGGGGAGGAGCTGTGCTGGGCTTGCGGGGGCCGCGGGCTGTGGGGGGTGGGGTGGGGATGCTAAGCGGGAGAGCGGGGCAGGTTGAGTGTGGACCGCGGCCAGCCTGTGGCCAGTGAATGGGGCTGTAATTAAGCGGTGGGTAGGTTTCTGGTCACACTCTTGTTGGCTGAGAACAAAGGCCCCAGGCGTCATTGCCCAGGGGGACGGGGAAGGAGCAGAGGGAGGGGGCGGGGTAACCCAGAACCTGCTGTTGGGTTGGGCAGCTGGCCTCCAGCTGGCCAGGGGACTCTGCAGGCACCTCTGGAGGCCGCCGGCTAGGTGGTAAATTCTGAGGGGCTCCCGTGTGACACGGAGGCCAGTGCCGATACTAGAAGTGAAAGGGACCAGCCAGCAAGTGACCAAAGGGTCACAGGTTCACGGAGCGGGGGTTCGCAGCCCTGACTGCCACAAGAATCACCTAAGCAGGGACTGCCCTGGTGGTCCAATGGGTAAGACTCCGTGTTCCCAATGCAGGGGGCCTGGGCTCAATCCCTGGTCAGGGAACTAGATCCCACATGCCACAACTAAGAATTTGCATGCCACAACTAAGAATTTGCATGCCACAACAAAAGATCCCACACGTGGCAACGAAGATCCCGTGTGCTGCAACGAAGACCTGGAGCAGCCAAAATAAGAAAATTAAAAAAAAAAAAAAAAAAAAAGAATCACCTGAGTAGCTCCCTAAAGATTCTGATATAATTGGTCTGGGATGAGGCCTAGGAGGCACTGGTATTTTCCAAAAGCTCCGAAAGTGACCCAGTGTGCAGCCAGAGTCGAGAACTACAGCTCGTTGGGAGTCCAGGGCCCTGCTTTAAATCCTAGGGCCTCACCTGCCCCTCCCCGGAGCCCATAGTGCTCAGAGGCCACACTCACTGGACCAAACAGTGCAGGTGCCCTGGGCCGAGAAGGAAATGGGCAGCAGAGTCCCCTAGGCCTGGGGATGGGGCCTTTGAAGAAGTCCTCCTCTTTTTTTTTTTTTTTTTTAATTAAAAAAAAATTTTTTTTTGGCTGAGTTGGTCTTCGTTGCTGCGTGCAGTCTTCCTCTAGCTGCGGCGAGCGGGGGCCACTCCCCATTGCGAGGCGCGAGCCTCTCGCTGCAGTGGCCCCTCCTGCTGCAGAGCATGGGCTCCAGGTGCACAGGCCTCAGCAGCTGCAGCACTCAGGCTCACAGTTGTGGCTCGCGGGCTCAGAGCCCAGGCTCAGTAGTTGTGGCCCACAGGCTCAGTTGCTCTGTGGCACGTGGGATCTTCCCGGACCAGGGATTGAACCCGTGTCCCCTGTAGTGGCAGGCGGACTCTCAACCACTGCACCACCAGGGAAGTCCCAAGTCCTCCCTTTCCTGAAACCCCCACCCCCAGTGGAAAGTTGCCCAGGGAAGCAGCCGTGGGCAAACCAGGCGAGGAGGCTGGGGGAGGCGTGCTGTGGGGGTGCCCATGGCCTCTCCAGGCCCCCAGGAAGGGACCTTCCTGCCTCACCCCCAACCCCCCAGACGGGGGGACAGCACCCAGGAGGACAGGCTGGGGACTGGGAGGGAAGAGAGGTAGACGCGGAGCACCTGAGCTGATGGGGCCTGACCCCGTTCAGGGACGGGCACCAGTCCTGAATCATTTCCCGGATGTAGCTCAACAGCCCCGACTTCAAGGTTTTGGGGGGGAAATCTTTTTTTCCAAGTTCCTCGATCTGTCATCCCCCTCCCCCGCCGGCCGGATAGGCCTGGACCAGTGTCCTCTCTCAGCTCCCCCTCAGCCTCCCAGCTTGGGCTTCTCCACTGAGCTCCCTGGACATTGTTTCCCGCCTCAGGAAGTCTCTGATGCCCTGCGCTGGATTTTGTTTTCCTTGTTATCGGGACAACTAATATTTTTTCCTGTGCGGAAAAAAAAAGAGATTTTCCCAAGCAGATTACAGCTGTCAGTGAGGGGGAGGGGGCTGGAGGTTGAGTCCTCCCTTCACCCTCCCTCTCTGCCACCCTTACAGGGCTGGGCTTTTGAGTGAAGGAGGAAGCACTGGCCCCCGAGCCAGCCAGGCCAGTTGGAGCCAGTGACAGCTCTGGCCTTGGCAGAAAAGTCAGGCCCCTATCCTCTGCCTGAGGGGCCCCTACTCCCTGCTAAGAGGGCTGATCCATGGGCTGGGCTATATTTCCAAGGGCAGGGAGAGGGTCCTGGGCTGGTCTTCCCTCTAGTGAGGCAGAAAGGGCAGGCACCCCACAGCTGCTGTCTGAATGGCACGTCCCAGGTGCGCACGCACGTGTACGCACACACCACACACACCCACATCCTGGGCCTCTGCATTCTCCCTTGTTAGATGCTCACTTTCTACATCAGGTGCTATGATTCTAGAGACAGGCTGCCTGGCCCTTTGGGGTGGGGAGCTGAAGCTTCACCACCACTGCAGGAACAGGGCCTCACCTAAGATGACCAAGTTTCTTTTAAAGTTCGCTACCACAACAAATAGAAGGGGTTCAGATGCAAGTTACTCTATGGTTTGTGGTTTGCAAATGTATTAAGAGAACTAGCCCACCCTCCGCTCCCCCCCGCCCCCCACACACCCTGTAACCTCATACAAGGTGGATGGTGAGCTCTGAGACAGACCCTCCTACCTTCATCTCTCCGTGTGGTGGGCTCCACAGTGGGCTGTGTGCAGGAGTAAGCAAGGCCATCTGTCTGGGCTTTGGAGGAAATAGGAGAATTTTGATTTAGATTCATTGTTTATATAAAAAAACAAATTGAACTTTAATAATATTTAATACGTGTTTTAACTGTAGTGTATAATCTATACATAAATATTCTTAATCAGAAGAGTTTGGAGACCACCACCCTGGGAGATCAGTGAGGGCTTTATAGCCCATCAGCAGCCTGGTTCAGATTGGGTGCTGGGCGAGGGACGGGAGCTGCGGAGGAGGGGCTGATGAGCCCCGGGTGCAGAGCCCCTTGGGCCCGGTCAGACTCCTGGGCATCACCAGCAGTGTGGACTTTCCGGGCCATCACTAGCCCCTGCGGCCTCCCTTCCCCCTGGCCACCCTCTCAGGCCTGCCTGCGTCCCAGTTGGGTTCTAGGACCTTGGGCTGCCATGCTTCCCACGAGAGAGAGAGAGGTCCTGTGTGATGCTTCCCTCACCTCAGGCTGGCTAACGTGCGGCTGGGGTCCCTGTAGCTGCCCTGTGTGCTGTGTCACCCCCAGGAGAAAAGTCCCTGGCGGGAGGCGGCCCTCTGCCGGGAGGCTGTTTCCTCAACCGGCCAAGGTAAGAAGTGGGGGATTTCCAGCCCTGTCCACGGGGCTGGCTTTGTGCTGGGGGCTCCTCTCCTTTCTCGTGCAGCCCAGGCCTGGGTGAGGACAGAAACTCCAGAGTTAGGCCCGGTTGTAGGCAAAGGGGTGTGGGGGCAGCAGCGTCAGCTAAGCCCACAAGCCTCCCCAGCTGCTCCAGAAGGAGCCAAGCCCAGAGCAGAAGCCCAGGGCTGCACCTGGGACCAACAGGGACCCAGTCTTGGAAGACCCCGAAGGGCATCTTGGTGGGGAGTAGAGCCTGGAAATCCAGAGCCACACTTACTCATGGGCCTGTGGGAATGACTCAAAGCAATGAATGCCCCTGCCTAACCCCAGGCTGTCCTGGTTCTGGTGGTAAGGGGAATGGCAGGTCTGAATCTCAGGCTTTAAGCCTCCCCTAACTGGCCGGTACTTCCAAGGGCGCTGGAGAGTCAAAGGAGCCAATGTGAGCCCCTCGGGAGCTGGGAGCCAGGAGCCTCGTGTCCCAGACATCTTGCCCTGGAAGCCTGACCCCTGGGAAAGGAAAGCCATACCCTAACAGCATTCCCTATCTTTCTGCACTGTGGTCAGCTGGCCAGGGAGGGTGGGTGTGATCCTGGGGAGCTGACTGGAGAGAGAATTAGGCAGTTGTGGTGACCTGGTGATGATGGTACACACAGATGTCCCAGCTCCAGTGTTGGCTCACTTAGGCCCAAGTAACGGCTTAGGAAACCGCTAGACTCTTCCTCCACTTGCATGAAGATTCTCCTGTGCCTCAGACGCTTGTGAGTTTCATGGCATTACCTGGCTTGTATGTGTCTGCTGTGTATACATACACATGCTTGCAGGCTAGTGTGATGGAGGAGTGTGAGGCAGTGCAATGGGCAGGGACTCGTGCAAGGTCCCTGAACAAGAGAGCATCTGAGAGGTGAAATAATACATCCAGCCACCATCAGTACAGGCTAGCCACATGCCATGATAATGTACATGCATTATAACCCATCTACATAGCAACCCATCCTCTGAGGAAGTTGTTATAATCTCCATTTTACAAATCAATAAATGGAGTGAAATTTAGAGAAGTTAAATGACCAGCCTGAGGTCACATCGTGAGCAAATCCAGGCGGGGATTTGAACCCAGGTCAGTCCAAGGCCAAGCCAGAGGTCTCTCTACCAGGCTCTCTCAGCATGGTCCTCTTCAATTATGCTCCATCTGCTCCTTGTCTCTGAGGCTCTGGCTGCCCTAGTCTGAGGTGACAGGCTCTCCCCCTCCCTTCCTCCCCTCCAGACAAGGTGGCAAAGCAGACCCTGTTCAAGGCTGTGTGGAGCCCAGATGCTGTGCCCAGACCTTCACACATCAAGCCAGTGCCCAGTTCAGAGAGGGTCTGGCTGGCCCTGGGCGGGATCAGCTAGGGCAGAGCTGGGGCAGCTGTTTACAGTAAACAGAAAGCTCCCAAGGAAGGAAGGAGGGGAGGGGCTGGGGTCGTCATGGAGACAGGGAAGAGCAGCAGGGCCTCGGCCCTGATCCACAGCTACTGGTAATGCATCCCTGTCCCTTCTAGAGCCGGAGGAGGCCCGAGGAAGGTCCAGACAGGCAGCCTAAGCAGGAGAGGCAGGGGCAGATTGGGCCTGAGAGCAGTGCCTGCTGAGAACACACGCCCACCTCATTCTGTATTTCTACTTATTGTTAGCAATAACAACTGCTATTTATTGAGCTTTTTTTTTTTTACAGCATGCCTGATGCTAGGCCCTTGAGAGTATGTTTTCTTATTTAACCCTAAAACCAGAAGATAGGCAGAATAATAATCTCTAGTTTATAGATGAGGAAATTGAGGTTCAGAAAGATTAAGCCATTTGTCAAGGTCACACAGCTTATAACTGACAGAGCAAAAATTTTGGATCAAAAACTCTCTCACCAAGGCAGATAGGAGATGAGCTAGCAGGTGAAGCTTTGAGCCTTTCAGCTGATGGGGAAACTGAGTCCCTTGGGTACCAAGGGGACTTTCCCAGGCTTCCAGCGTTAGTCAAAGAGATCGCTGGGGACAGAACGCGTGTGTTCCAGCCCTAACCACTAGACCACACGGCTTCTCCATGGCTTGGGCTGGGAAGGTCCAAAGAGAAACTCCCTTTGCAGCCCCAGCCTGGATCGTAGACTCTCTCCCAGCTAACAGGCTGCCTCTGCGGAGGTCAGGCCGAGCCAGGGTGCCGTGGGGGATGCTGGGGGGTTTCTGCCCACACATATGGTTTCCAGATTCCAGGGGATGAAAAGGAGGCCCTTGGGGGCGGAAATGGGGGATGTGCGATGACAAATTTAGACTGATTACTTAAAAAAAAAAAAGGCCAAGAAACCCTAAAGAATAAAAGCAAAAAGTCCACTAGAAAAACCAAAGGGAATTATTTGATTGCGAAGCCAAGGGCCGTGAGGCGCAGCATGGTTTAATGTGGAACAGTATCAAGGGTTCTTCTGACTTTGCTCAGAGGATGGTGGGAGAGGAAGAGGGTCTCTGTCTACTGTTCCTGGCTTCAACTCCTGGACTTTGGGACAGGGATAAAGTTGGGCATGGCACCTGGGAGGATGTTTGGAATTCAGGAGCACTTGTTGGAGGGCTCTCCTGTGAGGCTTGCGCCCTTCAGACGCCAAGGATTCTGCTGGCTTGTGGCCAAGGATCCCCACTGGCTCATAGGAGGAGCTGCTCTAGGGGACGCTCCAGCTGGTCTGTACTGAGAGCATGTGAAAAGATGAGCTGTAATGTGGAGGTTTGGGGTGTCTCTGAGTTCCAGCCTTAAAGGGAAATGGCCAGGAAGAGGAGGTAAAAGAGAGGACAGCTGCCTGGAATTCTGGCCTGCAGCAGGCCCAAGGGGTCAAAGGTCAAGGGGGGACAAGGGGGACTTCCTGAGGCTCTCAGGGGAGTGCCAGCCAGCCAGGCTGTTGTGCAAGCTCTGGGCTGGACCACAAGGGCAGGCTGGCAGAGGAGCCACGCCTAGCCCAGTCCCCTCAGCCTCTCCTATCTGTTTCCTGGAGCTGGAGCAGTGCTCTCTCTCCTCTAGGAAACCAGGACCCCGTCCCCCAAGGTAGCACCCCTGTCCCCTCCGTGGCCACATTCTACATGCCTGAGAGCTTCCTCTCTCATACTCATCCTGAGCCCCTCTTCCCCAGAACCACTGTCTTTTGAGACACCAGGAAAACCTTCTCAAGTAAGCCTCTTTCTCTCAATTCCACTCTGATTTCCAACGAGGAGATCAGAGGGGTTTGTGAGGGGAGAACCATGATAGGGCTCACAGGGTCCCAGCTCTAGAGGAACAGGCACAGAGTAAAGTGGAGGAGAAGCAAGCCATCAGGGATGTGTGGGCGCCAGGCTCCGGGCTAGCCACAGATGTGCTGCACTGCTCTTCCTAAGCCTGAGGTGAGTCTCTCAAGGTCTGTTATGTTTATTTGCATTTTACAGGGGAAGAAATTGAGGTCCTGAGGGTGTGATTAAACTGACAGCGGGCAAGTGGCAGAGCAGAGACGTGCACTTGCTCTTTCCAGATCACCTCCCTGTCTCTCAGCTCAACCCACTTGACTGGAGATGGAGAGCGAGCATGATGAAGGGTCTAGGACCATGTCTGGCTCCCAGGGGGTGTGGGATCATTGTTGACGGATGCTGAATCTCATGAAGAATGGACCAGATCCTGGATGGAGCCTCGTGTCAGCCACAAATTTCTCTTAGATTCGGCATCTGTAAAATCAGGAGGTGGGACTGGGAGCTCAGTGGTTTCCAAACTCAATTCCTGAGCATCCTGGCATCTCATAGAAATTGAGATGGGGGAGGAAAGGAGAGTGAATAAGGTAATGGTGTTCCCTGCCCTCTGCCAGCCCAGCTCCCACCAGGGATGCTCGGCATGTCAATTTCAGGTTTTCGACATCCATAGGGATGTTTTTATTTGAATAAGGGTCCCAGATCACTCTATGGCCTCTATCTGAGGTCTCTGCAGCTTTGACCTTCTGGGATCCGTGATCTAGGCAGTTTCAGGTCCTGAGCTGGGGAAAGAAGCCAGAGGATCTGGTGAGGAAAATGAAATAGACCATGTCTGGGCTCCTAGCTCTGTGGGAAGAAGCAGGTCAAGGTCAGAGCCATGAGATCAGGTCTCCACAGAGGAGGTGAGCTGGAGATACACAGCACCTGCCTCTCCACCTGGGAAACACAAATTGACCTTTGACCACGGCAGCCTGGAAACCAGGAGTAGCACCCACCTTCCTAGGGGCCAAACCAATGCCTCTTTCTCCTTTTCTGCCAGGCCTTCCCGGGTTTGTTCTCAGTGGACATCAGTGCTCAACTCAAGGGCAACTTAAAGGTGAAAGCTGAGAAAAGGCATAGCTGCTCAGGGAGAGGAAAGCACCCAATAGGGGGCATGCAGCGAGCAGGGGCTAATCCCCTTGAAAGAAGAACCTGACTTTGTGCCGCTTTTATGGGCCATCCCTAAGCAAGGTTTGTCCGTCTGCCTCAGCTTTCCCTTTTGGAAGCTGGGCATAAGAGTGGTGTCCCTCTTCTGGTGGCTTCAGCAAGTATAGCTCCATGAATATCATCATCTCCTTGCTCCAGGTGGAGGAGAAAGCTGAGCGTGGCCCAAGGACTAGAACTATCTAGCATCCTTCTTCTGTCCCACTGCCCATCCCAGGGCTGCCTCTGATCACCATTCACCATCAACCTGCTGCAGGGCCCAGCCTTGCTCCACATAAGCAAAGCTGCCAGCAGGGTCCTTTGTGGGGCTTCTACCCTGTGGCACTGCCTAGGGGCCCCACCATGGGGCAACAGATGGACCTATGGTCTGTACAGAACAATGGTGGGGGAGGGGCCCTGGCATCGCCTGCCCCAAACAGGAAGCGCTGCATGAGCTTCAAAGAACTGGCAGGGCCAAGAGGCTGAGTGGCTGGAGCCAGTGCCAGGACTGGCGGCTGCCTGAAGAGATGACTGCCAGCCTCGGGATGCCCAGCCTGCAGTGGGGGTGGGGCTGCAGCGGCAAGGGCAGCTGGGTCTTGGGCAGAGGACGCTTTGCGCCCTCAGTGCAGCAGCCTCTGACCTGGAAGCAGGCTGAGGGAAGGGGACTCGGACACAAGGCTGTTTCCCGGCTCTGCTGCCACCCGCCAGCGGAACTGCAGGTTCTTTCCCAGGCCACAGTGGGTCTGGCCCTCCAGCGAGGAACCGTGAGGGGCAGGGCTGGCACCACGCCTGCCGTCCACTCCCTGCCTCCTGCTCCCAGCTGCTCTGCTCAGAGCCTTTTCCTCTCCACTTCCTGTTCACACGGGGGGGGCGGGAAGTGGAGGGAGGAAGTTGGGGGGAGGCGTGTAGGGGGGACCCATTGAATAAAAGGAATTAACCGTTTCCCTCCTCTGACCTCTGGGAATTTCCGCCTGTGAAAGTGTCTCGAAGACTCTGCAGAGCTGGGGGAGTGGGGAGGAGGTGTGCCCCTCGTGACCCCCTCCCCCTTCCCCGGTGGCAGCCGTGGGGCCAGATAACTCCCTCCGGGCCCCCTAACCTTTTGTTTCCCTGGCGCCAGGGGGGACAGCGCCAAGGGCAGCCTGGAGCCCGGTGGCCCCCTCCCAGCCAATGGGGTTGGGGTGCCCGGCCTGCGACCCGAGCTCGGGGCAGGGGGCGGGAGTTGGTGGTCCTGGGGGAATGAGCTCACACCCAGGCTGGCCAGGCCCTGAGCCCCGGGCCCCCACGCCAGAGCCGGTGCCTTTGGCCAGTCTGACGCGGGGACAGCAGGGCGGCGAGTGGGTCCGCCGGGCCTCAGACGTAGGGCGGGTACACCCTCTGGGGGCCACGCCCCCTGCAGCCCAGGAAAGGAGCGGCTGGGTTCCGGACGCCAGTAGACAGCGCCCCCTAGTGCCCGCTGCCCACTCGGCCAGGCGGCCCCCCAGGGCCCTCTCAAGGGCGGGCCTCAGGAAGCACCTGCTCCCCACGACCAGTGGCCGCCCTACATCTCCCCCAGGTGGCTTCCTTGTTTACAGGCCTCCTGCCCTGATCCCAGCGTCACTGCCTGTGGCCACTCCTCCTATTTCCAGTGACCGCTCCAGGAGCAGCTCATTCATCTTGGCCCCTGCTCATGCAGCTGCTCCCCCAGCCCACCGCACCCCCTCCTGGCCCTCCCCCAGGCCCTGAGGACCTTCTCTCTGCCCTCCACTCCAGGCCTTGCTTGGTTTCCAGGGATCTAAGAGCTGTGGCTTCCCGTCGCCCTGACTCAACGGAACCCCATTCGGTCAGTGCCAGAGAAGACTGGGACCTTTTTCCAGGAAAGAGGAAGCAGCCTAGGACCAGATGGGCAGGCTTAAGAGAGGACAGAAGGGGCAGGGGTGTCCCAGGCTGCCTTAGCCAAGCCCTCTGGGAGGAGAGAGCAATAGGGCAGCGTTCAACTAACATGTATTAGGCACCCATTATGTGCAAAAACAGAGGCCCCAAGCTGTTCCAAGTAAGCAAGTGACCATGCCAGTGGTTGGCCAAGGTTTATACCTAGTACTCCCTGACAGTGGGCAACAGTACCCTGAGCCCTCTACTGGACATGTCTAGGTGTGAGGGGAGCCTCAGGCCACATGGGGAGCGGTAGGGAGCAGGCACCCTCCAAATCTTCCTGGAACAGGGGAAAGGGAACAGGATTAGGAGGTCCTCTACTCACCCAGTGGGATCCTACCCCCCATTTGCTTCTACTCTTGCTTCTGGGGAAAGATGGGGAGTCCGAGGCTCATCAAAGATGGGCAGCTTCCGGCCCTATCCCTTGGCAGGGGCCACGAAGAGACCCTGTTGTTCTAGTGGTTGGGGAAGAATCAGCAGGCAAGAGTCTTCCAGGGCTGCAGAAGATAAAAGGTCTTGGAAGAGGATTAGGCTGCAGGGGTAAGACAGAAGCCTACAGTCACTAGCCAGGTGACCTGACCCCAGCCTGATTCCAGGAACACTCGCTTGTTATTTTGTTTCAGTCTGGGCGGCTGACAGACCACACCCATAAAGCTGGGCAGCGGACTGTGAACACAAGTCCATGGAGCAAAGGGTGCTCAGCTGATGTCACAGGAAGGCCCTGCTTCAGGCCTCCCTAGGGCTTAGCCTCAAGCCACAACTAAAGACGTGTAAGCTGGGGGGATGGGCAGGTCACAGGAGCTAGATGGGGAGAAATATGTTTTCTGCCAAATGCCATGGATGGCGGCAGTGGTAGTCTCGCCTCCATGTTGGACCTCGACATTATGGTTAAGGGACTTCCCTGGTGGTGCAGTGGTTAAGACTGTGCTTCCAACGGAGGGGGCGCAGGTTTGATTCCTGGTAGAGGAACTAAGATCTCGCATGCCGTGCGGCTTGGCCAAAAAAAGAAAAATTATGGTTAAATGCCAGGCAGTGGTAGGGCAATATCAAAACTGGGCAGAAGTTGAGAAGGCAGAGATCCAGGCTGGCAAAGAGAGGGGCAAGCGAAATCTAGCATGTGTGAGGGCCAGTGAAGGCAGGAAGGATGAGGGGTTTAGATTTATGGTTAGGCAGTGGCAATTACCAGAACACTCCTGGGACAACTAGGGAGGGAACAGACCAAGGAAGCAGGAGCAGAGAAGCCTTGAGAAACCAGCGCCCCCTGCTGCCGGAGTGCGGAGGGTTCTGTGGGGTGCAGCACCACTTGCTGGCCAAAGGGAAGAACAGTCCCTGCTCCAAGACGGGAGGGTGGGCCCTAATTCCCAACCGAAGCCTGGAGTCAGAAAGGATAGTGTGGAAGGCAAAGAAGTGAGCAGAAAATGGCAAAATCACCCTGTCACATCTCCAGGAAAAGGAGCAGGGGCCAAGGTTGAAAGCACGCAGGGCCCCAGCAGCTTCCCTGTGGCACCCCAGCCCCTCTTGCAGATCACTCACACACCACACTGCCCAGTATCAACACAAAGCCATCAATCCAGAGTCACCAGCGCAGACAGTTTAATGCTCTCCACCCCATCACCATCTCCCACTGTCCTCAGTGAGGCCCTCTGCCCCAAGGCACCCTCACACTGGAGTCCCAGACAGTGTACACAAGAGCACGGCCACCATCAGCACCACCTTCTCCCCAAGCCCAAGCCCAGGACTTGGAGGGGTTGTCTTTTCACTTGTGGGACCTAGAAGCAGACAGAAGAGAGGGCTTCGGAGGAAGAAGAGCCACAGAGTGAAAAGGAAGAATGGTAGGTAGTGCTCCAGAAAGAGAACATGATGTGTGTGAGGAATGAAAAGGAAGAAAGAGCTGTTAGATACAGAAAGCGGGGAGATAATCAGGTCAGAATTCGGACTCCTCCAGGCTAAGGCCCTCTACTGGGAAGCAGGCTGATGGCCTGGCAAAACAGCAGCTCTATGGCAGCTCTGAAGAACCGCATGGGCAGCTGGCAGAACGCACTCACAGCTGACAGCTCGAGGGCAACAGCCATAATTCCACTCCCCCCACCACAGTCCCAGCCCAGCAGCCTCCAGGAGACCAAGCACAGACGATGCTGTGGCCTTCCCAAGAAGGGACAGCCTCCAACCGCCTGCTCATCTGTTGGGGTTGACACCTTCCTACAACCAACTGAGGTGCTCCTCCTCGTAGCGCTGAGGGTCGATGAAGGGCCGGTCAATAGAGCGGATCATCAGCTCCCCACAGTACACGCACTCAGCGGCCACCAGTTCATCCAGGTCAGCCTTGAGCTGTTCCCGGCTGGGCCCCCCAGCGGCAGCCCCCGCCTCGGCCTCCTTAGCCCGGGCAGAGCCCTTGGCAGGGGGTGGAGCAGCCCCCAGCTTTCGCTGCAGCTCCTCGAGCCGGGCCTGCTTGTAGGCCGGCAGGCCAGGCCGCACAGCCTGCAGCAGGCAGTCAGCGTGGAACATGTGGCCACAGAGGAAGAGGTAAAAAGGGCGGTTGAGCAGGGGGAAGTCGCAGGTGGCACACTTGTCCTGGGGCTCCACGGTGCCGTAGCGGCCCCGCAGCTCCTGCAGGTCTCGCCGGATACGCTGGGCACTGGCCGTGGCCTCTTCCATCTCCCGCTGCAGCTCTTGGATGTGGTGGTTGTAGGCCTTCAGCGAGCTGCAGATCGCCTCCTTGAAGTGGTCGATGGTGACAAAGTCAGGAAAGAAAGGCAGCACGTCCTCAATCTTGAGCAGGGGGCAGCTGGCCAGGCAGGCCATGGCTGTCTGCACATCTTCCTCCTCCTGTACCACGTGCCGTGCAATCTTCAGCCACAGCTTCTTGCGCAGCTCCTCATCTTCCTCGGGCAGGTCAGCACACTGCTTGGCCAGGTCCACGTCCACCTGTGGGGAGGCTGAGAGTGTTAGGGCCAAGTCCTCTCCCCACTCAGGACAGAGTCTGTGGGAAAGACAGATGCCGGGGGAGAACCCCAAGGCAGGATGCCCAGCACTCCTGGCAGCAAGTGAGATGGGGCTTCTGGGGCCCAGGAAGGAGCCTGTCTCAGTAATGGGCCTGCCCCTGTCAGAGCTATGCAAATGCTACTTATGATGGTGGGCCTGGAATTTTAGTGAATTTAAAAATCACCAGCATATCCAAGATACAGATTTTTGGGCCCCACTCACAGACATTCTGATTCAGTAAGTCCTGGGTTCAGATCCACGAGTTCGACTTTTTTTTTTTTTTTTTTTTTGGCTGCACTGTGTGGCTTGCAGGATCTTAGTTCCCCGAGCTGGGACTGAACCTGCACCCTTGGCAGTGAAAGTGCAGAGTCCTAACCACTGGACCACCAGGGAATTCCCTCGAATTTTAAATAGCACTTCCCACAATCCTAAACAGGACTGTTAATTCATAATTTGAGCGATGCAGCTCAGCACCTTCCCCTTCTGCAATTGTGGCTAGTGTGTGTGCAGAACCTACCTGTGAGGCAAGTACTATGATGTTATTCCCATTTTGGACCTGAGTAATCTGAGGCAAAGAGAGGTTCAGAAACCAGCCTGAGGTCACACAGCTTAATAAGAGGCAGAAGCAGGATTCAAACCCTGACTTCTGAGTCTGTGTTCTTAACCTCTATACTACAGCTCCTCTCTGAGAGAGACGGTAGCACCCCCTAGCAATAGGGCCCCTAACGCTTCAGCATCTGCAGCTACTGCTCTCCAGGCCCCTCTCCCGGATGAGGTCAAGGCTCATTGGCTCACCTGCAGGGCCAGGTCCACAGCCTCCTCATACAGCTCCAGGACCTTGTAGACGTGGACACAAGCGCGGTGGTGGCCGTGCTCGGCGCAGAGCCGCAGTGCATACTTGAGGTCATAATGCACCCGGTGTGGGCTGGCCCCGGCCTGCTCGAGGTAGGCCAGCAGTGAGGCTGGCTGGCCTCGGGCATAGAGCGACAGCAGGTAATTGTGAATGGCCTGCTCGGTCTCACCCAGCACGTTCACGCAGAACTCCATGTAGCGGATGGCCTGGCTCACCTGCTGGGCCTCGCCACCCTGGCTATAGTTCACCAGGGCAGGGATGAGCTGCCGGGCATCCAGCCGGCTGCCCAGCTCAATCCAGGCGTCCACCAGCTGGCGAGGGATGTGACGGATGAGGATGGGCGAGAACTTGTAGAAGAGCTGGGGGTCACGGTGGCGGGCCAGCACGGCCAGGGCCTCCTCGTACGCCTCGTGCTGGCAGTGGTAGGCCACCACGCGCTCGTAGTCCTGCATGATCACGGCGAAGTACACCATGTGCTCCGTGTCCCCGTGGCTGGCGAGCAGCTCGTGGATGGAGGCCCGGCTGGCGAAGAGCCACTCCTTGTGGCGGGGGCTGCTGAGGAAGGCCCGGAAGCGCTCCCGGGTGTCCCGGTAGAGGTTCAGGGCGTCGGGGTCACCCTGCAGGGCCCCGAGCCGGCTCAGGTAGAGCTCCGTCAGCCAGGCGGTGAGCAGTGTGGCCTGGGTTCGCTCAGCAGGCTTCAAACTGGCCAGTTTTCGCTGCAGGAACTCGGCCAGCGCCTCCTCCTGTCGGGCCTCCAAGAACTTGAGGGCGATCTCCTCAAAGTAGCTCTGAGTCAGGGCGTAGCAGCGGGCGCTCTCCAGGTAGCGACGCTGGCGGAAGCAGAAGTCAGCCTCCCGGGCCAGGACCGTGTCCAGGCAGTCAGGCCGCTCTCGACAATACTCTTTGGCCAGATCGAAGCGGTTCATGTCCAGGTAGGTGCGCCAGACATCCCGGGCCTCCCGCTGTACGTGGTATCGGAAGACAGCCCGCTCCGTGTGGGCCCACAGGTGGCCCGTGGAGGAGTCCTTCACCATGTGCTTCAGCGGCCCGAACTTCTCCAGGAAGTGGTCCCGCAGCACCACCTGCCCCGTCAGCGTGCACACTGCTTCCACCCGGTCTGCCAGCAGCAGCAGGAAGTGGAACTGGGTCAGGACGACGGCCAGGGGTGGGCTGGCCCCGGGACCCACCCCCTCTGGGTACTCCCAGACCCGCTCCTCGCTCAGCAGGGAGTCAGGACGCCCGCAGTCCAACGATCCGTACAACACGCCGTCCCCCATCATCCAGGCAAAGGCCCGGGGTGCAGAGCGCAACTTGGGGGTGTAGAAGGCCAACTCGCTGTAGCCCAGACTGCTGGGGAACTCACGGAATGGGGGCGGGTGGTCGGCATAGGCAGCAAAGAGTCCCGAGAAGCCCTGGGCTTCAGTTCCCTCGGCCACTCGGCCTATGAACTGAAAGAGGCGCTGCCGAGTGGTGGCGATGACAAAGCCACGCCCTTCGGGGCCCCGCTCGGCCTCGAGGGAGCACACGGGTGCTGGGCCCCCTTCTTCATTTAGCACGTACAGTGGACGGAAGTAGAGATCCGGGGCAGGGCCGAAAAGCCCACCCTCGCTGGCCGAGAGCTCTGCTTCGAAGATCTGGCCTTGGGCAGTGCCGACCAGGATGGGGCCCGTGCTGCTCTCGGTGCCCAGGGCCTTGTTCCAGCCCACGCTCTCCACCAGCTGCCCCTTCCAGCGTGCCAGGGGCCGAACCTTCTGTCCATTACGGTTCACGTAGAGGACCTCAGTGCTGCTTAGAGCAATCAGCAGGTGAGAGCCTGGAGTGGGGGAGAGCAGGACACCTTAGAGGATGCTGCCTTCCCACTCTCAGATCCCACCCACCCAGGCAGTGACCTACACTCAACACCCCTCCCCCCCCCCCCATCTCAGAACTCTACCACCACTTACCAGTAGGGTCCAGGAACATCTTGTGAACTTTGGCATCATCCTTTCGCCCCAGCTCCATGTGGTTGGGTTCATTTGCTTTGCCTAAGTCAATGCTGTTGGTACAAGAGTCACAGCATCACTCCAGAGAAGGGCAGATCCTTTTGTTGAATCACAGACCTCTTTATAATCTGATGAAAGGCCCAGCCTTTCTCCCCGGAAATCTACATAAACACATAAAATTCTGAATACAATCCCAAGGGAATGCTGAAACACATATGGGGTCCTCCTTAAGAATCCTCAGCTCTGAAAATCCCCCACTTCATTTTGAGAAGTCACTGAGCGGAAGTCTTTTCCTTCTGCTCAACACACCTCCAGTGCATCTAGGAAGGTAGGCAGGGGTATCCCAGAATGCTGGGGTAAAAAGAGAACAACACATAGTAGCTACATAAGCAGCACTTTCAGCTCAGTAATAGTAGCTAGTTACTGAGCACTTTCTACATACCAAGCACCATGCCAAGAGCTTGAGCTAGTATGATCTCAATTAATCTTCACAATAACCTTGAGGGGTACTCCCTTAAGATTATTTCTGGGACTTCCCTGGTGGCACAGTGGTTAAGAATTCGCCTGCCAATGCAGAGGACACGGGTTCGATCCCTGGTCTGGGAAGATCCCACATGCCACAGAGCAACTAGGCCCGTCCACCACAACTGCTGAGACCGCATGTCACAACTACCGAAGCCTGAGTGCCTAGAGCCCATGCTCCGCAACTAGAGAAGCCACCACAATGAGAAGCCTGCGCACAGCAACCAAGAGTATCCCCCGCTCACTGCAACTAAAGCCCATGCAGCGCAACGAAGACCCAATGAAGCTAAAAATAAATAAAATCAATTAATTAATTTTAAAAATTATATTAAAAAAGATTATTTCCTATTTAAGGTATTTCCCTTATTAAGTTCTTTTCAAATTATATCCTCATTCTAACTAAAGAATCAGTGCAAAAGTGTATGAAGAAAAAGTTAATGATTTTCTTGCCAAACTCTTGTTATTCCCAACTGAAAAAGCTGATGTTAACATCTTTCTCCATGTTCAAAATATAAATAAGGTTATTTTATCACTGTTTTAACAAAAATGTCTTCACATTGTATACATATGTGTGTATGCATATTACTCTATAATTTGCTTTTCTCAATGATATTTCATGAACATCCCACTGGGTCAACAGATACAGCTCTAACTCATTGTTTTAATAACTGCATAATATTCCCTTTTATGGGTGAACCATAACTTAATCATTTTCCTACTGATCGACATGCAGCTTGGGTCCAGTTTTTCCTACCACAAATACTACTGCAGTCAACATCCTTGTATCTATACCTTTACAAACTGGTACTTTTCTTTCTATGGTATGTATTCCCCAAAGTGGGACTGCCGGGTCAACATTATAGATATTTCAATGTTTAACAGACATTGTCAGATTATTTTTCCAAAAGATGGTGGCAATTTATACTCTTTCCAGCAATGTGTGAGTGTCCATCTCTGTGTGTCTTCACCAGCACATATATTACTGTTTAAAATGTTTGCTAGGTGGCCCTGTCCGCCTCACACGGCAGCGACATGGAGGAATTCGAATCCAAAGACTTCTCCACCTTGGAGGAGGATGAGGACTACGTGCTGTTGGGTAGATAGCATAGTGCAGATGATGTAAATGAATTAGTGAAGGAAGATGAAGTGGGTGGTGAAGAGCAGGCACAGAAAACCAAAGGGAAAAAAAGAAAGGCTCAGAGCATTCCAGCCAGGAAGAGAAAACAAGGTGGCCTCTCATTAGAAGAAGAGGACGAGGAGGATGCCAACAAGGAATCTGGAGGAAGCAGTAGTGAGGAGGAAGATGCAGCTGCAGAGCAGGAAAAAGGCATTGAGTCAGAGGATGCAAGGAAAAAGAAGGAAGATGGGCCAGCTTCCTCAATGATTAGGACCAAAATCAAAAGTGCCTCCAAGTACACAAGTTAAAAGAGGAGAGGAGACTGAAGAGACAAGTTCAAGTAAATTGCTGATCAAAGCAGAAGAGCTAGAGAAACCTAAAGAAACAGAAAAAGTTAAAATCACCAAGGTATTTGATTTTGCTGGTGAAGAAGTCAGGGTGACTAAAGAAGTGGATACTACATCTACAGAAGCCAAATCCTTCTTCCAGCAAAATGAGAGAGAAAAACCCCAGGCTAATGTCCCTTCAGTTCTGCTGTCACTTCCTGCTGGGTCAGGCAAAACTGAAAAGAATATGGGGCTTCCCTGATCACGCAGTGGTTAAGAATCCACCTGTCAATGCAGGGGACACAGGTTTGGGTCCTGGTCGAGGAAGATCCCACATGCCACGGAGTAACTAAGCCCGTGTGCCACAACTACTGAGCCTGCTCTCTAGAGCCTGAGAGCCACAACTACTGAGCCCACATTCCACAAGTATTGAAGCCCAAGCACCTAGAGACTGTCCTCCACAACAAGAGAAGCCACCGCAATAAGAAGCCCGTGCACCGCAACAAACAGTAGCCCCTGTTCTCTGCAACTACAGAAAGCCTGTGAAAAGCAATGAAGACCTGATGCAGCCAATAAATAAAAAATAAAACAAATAAATTAAAAAAATTTTATTTGCTAATCTGATAGGTTAGAAAAAATAGTATCTTACTGTGATTTTAATCTGCATTTCCCACAGGTTGAAAATATTTTCAAATGTTTACTGGAAATTTGGAGTTCCTCTTCTGTGAACTGCTTGCTTCTTTATATAGTTTATCCTCCCTTTCTACTGAACTTTTTTTTTTTTTGCCATACCTCACTGCTTGCGGGATCTTAGTTCCCCAACCAGGGACTGAACCTGGGCCCCAGCAGTGAAAGCGCTGAGTCCTAACCACTAGACCACCAGGGAATTCCCTGAACTGTCTTTTTCTTATTAATTTGTAAGGGCTTTTTAAGGAATAGGAATGTAAATCTTTAGTCATATGTGGAAAAACATTATTTTCCCACCATCTTTTGTCCTGACCTGCTTCATGTGCTTTTTTTAATTTTGTCATAACAGCAATTACATGGTCAAATCCATCTACCTTTTCCCTTGTGGATTCTGGATTTTCTAGCTTGAGTAAGAAGGTCTCCCTTCAGCCCAAGAACACAGAATTTTATTAAATATTCTTTTAAAAGTCACACAATTTTTAATATTTAAATAATTATTCCACTTAGAATTCATGTTTATGATACAGAGGTTTAGCTCTGTTTCATCCCAAATGGTTATTCTGGATAGATAAACACTTTTGCTGACATCTTTGTCATATATTAGTTCCATTTACTTACATGTTTATTTCCAGTTTCATTGAGATATTTTATTTCCATTTATAGTGGATTTATTTCAGGACTCTAGACCGTTCTGCTTATCTACGTGACTAACTTGTGGGTTGGTACTGCCTTTAACAGATGAAGGGACATGTTCAGAAAGACTCAGTGACTTGCTCAAGATTCCATCGCTGCTAAGTAGGAGCGCTGAGCTCAGAGTCCAGGTCTACTATACTACATCAGTTCTCTTTAGGAAAGGATAGGATATTTCCTGAAAATTCCAAATCTATTGTTTCACCTGCCCAGAGTGGAAGGAAGGCCGGTCATTCAGTAGTTCCATAATACCACCAGTCCACTTCCTACTCCTAAACCTTTTGGATCCTCACTTACCGGAGTAGTGTATCCTTGCCCAGGCTCATGCAGAGCTGATTGCAGGAGACAACAAGACTGGTGATACGCTCGGAAGGGGTAAAGTCAATGCGCTGCTTTGTGAAGATGGGCACTTCCTTCTCTAGCTGGGCATTCACATATCCTAGGTGAGGAGCCAAGGAAAGGTTAGCTATGGAACAGAGGGAGGAAGGGCAACATATTCCTCTCCACTTTCCCAACATGTTCCTACCCAGGACCCTGGTTAGCCAACACTTTAATATCAATACATCAAGCAGTTTGCTAATCACCTCTACATTAGTCCTAGGCTACATTAGGGGTTCTGGGCTCTTCCCACACCTCAGAAAGCAGTGAGGGGTTGATTCTTTGAACCCCTGGGATGCTGTTACACCATGATGTACCTGCTTCCAGTGGTAACGGGGGGAAAGGGTTGGGTGTTCTCCCTTACCAGCCTCTGGCCAAGCAATCCCAGCTCAACTAAAGTAGTCTAGTTCCACTCTCTCCCCTCCTCCCTACTTATGCAGTAATGCTCTCAGTGAGTCTCCAGAAGAATGAAGACAGAGGGATATTTGGGGAACCCTTCCAGTCAGTTGGTTAACAAACTGCTGGTGCTTTCTCTCTAGCCTTTACTCTCATTCCTTTAGCACTGTTCAAAATATTCCACTGCTTCAGACCCCTATGCCAACTTTGTACTACTTTCTACAAAAATTTCCCCTCAATGCCCAGCTGCACACAGTTCTAGCAAAAGCCTAAAATACTTCATTTTCCCCTGTTCAGTGACAAAGTTCCCTGTAGGACCACCCCTCCTTCCCCTACGACACTCCCATTTCACCAGTTCTTTGTCCACTGTCTTCCTCTCACCTCCAGAAGGGGCCTGGTGGGAAAAACACTAACTCAGATGAAGCCTGTGCTCATCTGAGCCTATTCTCAGTTTTCCCAGCTGCAGCCCTCTAAGCAAGTCACTTCCTTATCTGGGTCCCAGTTCCCTCTTAGAAGGACTCTAGTGTCAGGGCCTACATCACGCAGCTGCTCTTGCTGCTCTTTCAAACTTCGACCATCCACCAGCTGGGGGCCATGAGAGCCTGAGGAGAATCAAGGGCCTAGCCCAGAGTGCACGTCCAGGTGAACCCGAGCTCCTGGAGCCACCCCCTCCGCTCCTCTCTTCCAGGTGCCAGGAGAACTGAGAGGTACAGCGGCGCCCTCACTTCCCTTACCGGAGTGGGGGATGCCCACGCTGGGGCAGCCGGGCTGCAAGACGGCCGAGCGGGACAGGGAGTCCTCATATTCATCCAGGATAGACGCCATGGTGCCTGGCCTCTGGGTCCTCCGTCTCGGACCCAGGGATTACAGCAGGGCTCCCCCCAGGGATCCCCGTCTCCCCGGGTTGGAAGCTGCGACTCCCCAGCCTCGGCAAGGATCTGACAGATCCTGGCAATCCGCCGCCGCCGACTCCTCCTCTTTAAAATGCTGAGGATCTTCTCACTCTCGCCTAATAGAGCGAGTAGACCAGGGAGCCCTCCCCCTTGAATCTAGCGCAGTCCTGCACCCAACTCCCGCCCCCAAGAGATCACCGGCTCCCCTTAGCGCATCTCAGGCGATCCCAACCTCGCCCGAGCAGCTCAGCTGACTCCCGCCCCCGGGACGCGCGCCTACAACGTAACTTCCGGGTTCTCGGACGCTCACGTTTGCTCGCGCAGGAAGGTCGCGGGGCCGTCTGGGGAGGTGCGGAGAGAGCTGCGGCGGGAGGGGCGGGGCCATGGTGGTGGGCGGGGCCAAGGCCTATCTGTCTCTCCAGGGGAGTGCGGCGTTCTCGGCGGGAGGGGGGAGGCGGGAGGCGGGGGAATGGTGGGGGCAGCTCAGCACTCGCCCGAGCTGCAGACGAGGGGGAGATGGGCGGGCCCCGCTGAACACAAGCCCCTCCCTCCCGGACCCTGTTGCAGTTGCAGACTTGGACACCAGGAGGCAATCCCGGCTTTCTCAGCCCCCTTCCCCGACCCGCCCAGCGCAATCCAGCCCCAGCCTCGGAGCGGGTCCCCTGCCAGCAGCTTTCATGCCCACACTTCCCTCCCTCAGCCTCTCTTTCCAGCTCAGCCTCTTTCCAGCTCCCGTTCCCACCTTTTAAAACAGCCCGTTGCCCTAGGTCCCCAGGAGAACCTCCCATTCCTCAATCTGATCGCCCTCTTAATCCTACCTTCACAAGGCACTGGCCTCTCTTCTCCCACATCCAGGGTCCCACCAGTTTCCAGAAAGTGGCAGAGCTGGTGGCTCAGCCAGCAGGAAGTCATGTACTACCTAACCTGCCTCTACTCTGGTCCGTAGTATCTCCCGGGTGTTGAGCACTTACTCTGTGCCTGGCTTTGGGTTAGGTGCTGGAGTCACAGAGATAAGTACAGCACGGTCCTTGAAGATCATAATCCAGCAGGGGCGATGGGCCAGTAAATAGATAATTAATGCTAGAAAAGCTATTGATGATTTGTTCAGAACCTCACTCGTTCCACAAGTGAGCACACACACTCTGTCCCCGGCACGGTTCCAGGCTCCGAGGGCACCACGAGAACAGAACAGACGAAAGTCAGCCCCCGTGATGTGTGCCAGGGACATGGCCACAGCGCTGTGGGAGCATGGAGGAGCGGGAACAAGTGCCTGAAGAGCCTGGCAGGAACGAGGGACAAGTGATGTTGGAGGCAGGTGGGGAGTCCAGAGCGGCGGAACAGCAAGGCTTTGGGTGCAACTGCTGCTGGATTTCCTCTTCCACCCTCCTAGGCGACCCAGACGGAGTCTGTTCCCTTTTGGGGCTCATGGGCCTTGCTACCTTGCTAAAGTGGAAGGCTCTAGGCCAGGGTCACCACTGTCCCGGCTTTAACCGGTAGTCCGAGAGTAATGACTGAGAGCGCCCCCTTTATTCTCAAAAGCGTCCAGATGTGCACTGTACATTGTGTGGTTTTGTTTCTCTTGCCGAACTTTTCTGATACGCGGAGAGGACTTGACCCTCACTGGCCCTCACCGAAGGCTCTCTGGGCCTGGAGTGGCCCCGGCCTGGTTCGCTGTCCAACATAACTTCTCGCTGCTCTCGGGTCGGCTTCTCCTCCTCGAAACCTGCGGCCACGAAGCGGCTGTGCCGCCAGGGGCGCTGCGCCGCAGGCTAGGTCCCAGGAGGGAGGGTGCCCGAGCTGGGAGGTGGGGAGGTTTCCGTCCTGGGAAAAGTGATCCCAGCTAGGGAGCTGCTCATGTGGAAGGCTCCACCCCAGATCACCTGCTGCATTTACGGAAACACAAATAGGTCCAGACAGAGGTCAAATAACCAGAAATACCTTTTCTGAGTTACCGACGATGTGCCGAGCACCACACTAAAAGTTGCTAACATTCAATGTTATTTCATCTTACCTTCACACTAACGCTACGAAATAGCACTGCTCTTTCCCCCATATTATGAAACCGGAAACTGAAATTCAGCATGGTGGAGCAATTTGTCCAAGGTTATGTGGCCGTCCAGGAAATGGGGAAGCCAGGAGGCAATATTCAGATCCAAGCAGATGCTCACCACCACACTGTCCATGTGCAAGCTGAGGAAAGGGGTATACAGCTGAATCCTTGGGTCTGAACAGTGCAGAGAGAGTATCCTGCCTGCATGGAGCTGGTTAGCATAGGAGGGGTGTCTCAGGGACACAGCGTCCTTCTAGCCACCTCCTCACTGTCCCCAGAGCCTTCCTCTTGGTTCCACTGCTCTCTGGGATGTATGGGGTGGGGCCTAAGTGGGTCTTGATTGCTACAGATTCAGTACATAATCTCTGTTGAGTTGATTACAGTGGTTTCCTCCCACATACTCATTCTATAATGTTAGGCTGGACTTAGGAGTAAGAGTCAGAGACCAGCCTTCTTATTCCTGCCCAGCACTCGGTAGCTGCGACACTGTGTGCATTTGATGCTCTTAGCTTTGGGATCCTCATCTACAGAAATAGATATAATGATGCCTAGTAGGTTTGTATTGAAGAGTAAATGAGGTGATCTAGGTGAAAGCTTATGTGATAGCACAGTGTCCAACATACAGCACGTCCTCAATACACTCTAAATGTGGCTTTAATCTGACAGTGGACTCTCAAGTCCACCTCCTCCACGAAGCCTCCCTCATAACTGCTATGGCTTTCCTTGTATAGACCTCTACTAGCACCTAATTACGAAGCATGGGCATTTTGCTTTTATATAACAGAAACTGACTGGTAGTAGCTCAAACATTCCTGAACACCTGAAAACAGAGATTCCTTAAAAACTCACAGCTGTCATTAAGCAATAACTCCCTGTTCCCCTCACTCCCCAACTCCTGGTAACCTCTATTTTACTTTCTGTCTCTATGATTTTGACTACTCTAGGTAAAACATGTAAGTGGAATAATACAGTATTTTTCTCTTTCTGACTTAGCATTATTTCACTTAACATTATGTCTTCAAGATTCATGCATGTTGTAACATATCAGAATTTCCATTCTTTTTAAGGGTGAATAGTGTTTCATTGCGTGTATATGTCATATTTTATTTATCCATTCATTTTGAGATTGTGAATAATGTTGCTATGACCACTGGTGTACAAGTATCTGTTTGAGTCCATGATTACAATTCCTTTGGATATATAGCCAGAATTAGAATCACTGTGTCATATGATAGATCTATGTTTAACTTTCTGAGGAACTACAAAAATGTTTTCCAGAGCAGATACATCATTTTGCAGTCCTACCAGCAGTGCAGGAGGTCTCACTTCTTCACATTCTCACCAACAATTGCTATTTTCCATTTTTTTTTTTTTTGGAAATGTTATCCTCGTGTGTGAGGTGGTATCATTTTGTGCTTTTGACTTGTATTTTCCTGGCGATAAATGATGTTGAACATCTTTCACTTTTTAATGTACTTACTATTTTTATACCTTTGGATCAATGTCTAAGTAATTTCCCATTTTTCAACTGGGATTCTGTTGTTGTTGCTGAGTTGTAGAAGTTCTTTATGTATGGTGCACATTAATTCCTTATCAGATACATGATTTGCAAAGATTTTCTTCCAAATTGTACATGGCATTTCACTTTCTTGATATTATCTTTTGATACATAAAATTTCTTCATTTAATAAAGTCCAATCTATTTTTTCCTTTAAAAAAAAAAAAACTCACAGCTGGAGTTACAGATCCACCAGCTCCTACCCCTCAAAACCCATGTGGTAGTTGCCATGAGACAGGTAAGGGCTGACTGCTGGGCCAGGGAAAGAGAAGATTGGCATATGAAAGCTGATGAATTTAAGACTTGAAGTGCTTGTATGATTTCCAACGGTAAAAAAGGGAAAGCATTAGGCAGGCCTCAAGAGAAAACCAAGGACTTCCCTGGTGGTGCAGTGGTTGGGAATCTGCCTGCCAATGCAGGGTACATGGGTTCGAGCCCTGATCCAGGAGGATTCCACATGCCAGGGGGCAGCTAAGCCTGTGTGCCACAACTACTGAGCCTGCACCCTAGAGCCTGCGAGCCGCAACTATTGAGCCATGTGCCACAACTATTGAAGCCCAAGTGCTTAGACCCTGTGCTCTGCAACGAGAAGCCACCACACTGAGAAGGCCTTGCACCACAACTGAAGAGTAGCCCCTGCTCTCTGCAACTATAGAAAGCCCACATGCAGCAACAAAGACCCATCACAGCCAAAAAATGAATAAATTAATTAATTAAAAATAAATTAATTTAAAAAATACATTTCCTTAAAGAAAAAGAGAAAACCCAGAGCAAAGACCTGCAAATAGTGTGATGTTGTGTGTGTGGGGGGGGGGGGTGGAGCTGGAGCACTGGGAGTAGGGCAGTGGGAGAAATGGGACCGGGACCGGCTGTGGCCAAATTGTGAAAGCTATTGAATGGCCATCAGAAGGTTTTGGCTGGGGATGAAACCATCTGATGTGGGTTCTGGAAAGATGGGTGGTGACTTGGGTGGAGTCCACATCAGAGAGGCTGAGCTCTGAGGCAGAAGCAGAGGAGAAGTGGTGAGGGCTCAACCTGGAAAAGACAGAGTAGACTGGGGAGACTCTGGTGAGACATTTCGGAGGGAAGGGCCACTGGCCTTAGTGTCGTTAGACACTGGGGGGAGGGGAGCCAGGGTGGAAGAGTGCAGGACAGCTGTTGAGACACCTGGCAGGTGGCACAGTGACAACTTTGTCTGGGAGGAGGAAGAGCTGGGTGGGAGTGGGACAGAGGTCACATGATTGAGCTCAATCTGGATGGTTGCATTTGAGGCCCCTGCAGGGCATTTACTCCAAGAGACCTAGCACCTGTGAGGCATTCACTAATTGTTTATTAAACAATTGCATGAATGAGCTTTCTTATGCTTCAGTTTCTAATTTGTAAAAGGAGAAAAATCTATCTTTTAGTGTTGTGAATACTACAGGATATTATGCGAGTCCCTCTGCGCTGTACATATACCTAGGAAAATGCTCAGTACAAGTTAACTATAGTAGAAATTGTTGACGGAATGAAGACCCAGACCAAAAGAAATTATTTAATTGACTTAAGTGAGTAATTTGTTTTTCTTTTCATTGAAAAAAAAATACTTTACTTTTTTTCTTTTTTTTTTTGGCCGCATGGCTTGCGGGATCTTAGGCTTAGGGTTAGGTATGTGGGATCTTTAGTTCTCTGACTTGAGATTCAACCTGCGCCCCCTGCAGTGGAAGCATGGAGTCCTAACCACTGGAGGACCCCAGAATATCCAAAAAGTAGCCTACATTCTTTTTTTTTTTTCTGGCTGCATTGAGTCTTCATTGCTGCGCACAGGCTTTCTCTAGTGTGGCGAGCAGGGGCTACTCTTTGTTGCAGTGCACAGGCTTCTCATTATGGTGGCTTCTCTTGCTGCAGAGTACGGGCTCTAGGTGTGTGGGCTTCAGTAGTTGTGGCACATGGGCTTAATTGCTCCGTGGTATGTGGGATCTTCCTGGCCCAGGTATTGAACCCGTGTCCCCTGCATTGGCAGGCGGATTCTTAACCACTGCACCACCAGGGAAGCCCCTAGCCTACATTTATTATTCCACTTCAGAGTATCTGAGACTGTTTCTGACTAGGAAGCCTTAGGCTGATAGTAGATTTGATTTTTTTTTATTATTGAAGTATAGTTGATTTACAATGCTGTTAGTTTCATCTGTACAGCAAAGTGATTCAGTTATACATATTTTTTTTCAGATTCTTTTCCCATATAAGTTTTTACAAAATACTGAGTAGAATTCCCTGTGCTATATAGTAGGTCCTTGTTGTTTATCTATTTAATGTATAGTAGTGTGTATATGTTAATCCCAAATTCCTATTTTTCCCTCCCCCCCCCACCTTTCCGCTTTGGTAACCATAAGTTTGTTTTCTATGTCTGAGTCTCTTTCTGTTTTGTAAATAAGTTCATTTGTATCATTTTTTTAGATTCCACATGTAAGTGACATCATATGATATTTGTCTCTCTCTGACTTACTTCACTTAGTATTATAATCTCTAAGTCCATCCATCTTGCTGCAAAGTAATTAGTTTTTTTTTTTTTTTTTTTAAAGAGACTGGGGGCTTCCTAGGTGGTGCAGTGGTTGAGAACCCGCCTGCCAATGCAGGGAACACGGGTTCCATCCCTGCTCCAGGAAGATCCCACATGCCGCAGAGCAACTAAGCCCGTGTACCACAGCTATTGAGCCTGTGCTCTAGAGCCCGTGAGCCACAACTATCGAGCCCATGTGCTGCAACTACTGAAGCCCATGCACCTAGAGCCTGTGCTCCGCAACAAGAGAAGCCACGGCAATGAGGAGCCCGCGCACCACAACGAAGAGTAGCCCCTGCTCACCACAACTAAAAAGAAAGCGCACGCACAGCAAAAAAGACCCAACACAGCCAATAAAATAAATAAATAAATAAAAATAAAATAAAAAATAAAAGAGACTGTTGTTGTTGAGACTTTCTTTTTTTAGATAATGGAGAGTTTCCATAAACTTCACACCCAGTTTCCCTCATTAAGAACATTATCCACTAGTGTGGTACATTTGTTAAAATTAGTGAACCAATATTGATATATTATTATTAACTAAAGTCCATACTTTGTTCAGATTTCCTTAGTTTTAATCTAATATCTTTCTGTTCCAGGATCCCATTCAGGATATGGCCTTGTATTTAGTTGTCCTTAGGCTCCTCTTGACTGTGGCAGTTTTTCAGACTTTCCTTGTTTTAGGTGACTGACAATTTTGAGAAACACTGGGCAGTTAAGATGCTCTTTATTGGAATTGGTCTGATATCTTTTTTTCAATGATTAGAGTGGGATTATGGGGTTTTGAGAGGTAAAGTACCATTATCATTACATCATAAGAAGGGTATATACCATCAACACGACTTATCACTATTGTTGACCTTGATTCCCTGACTGAGGTTTGTCAGGTTTCTCCACTGTGAAGTTACTCTTTTTTTTTTTTTTTTTCAGTTTAAATGCATTTTATTTTTAGACAAACTACATGACATGTTTCTCTTTCTCAAAAAAAATGCCTCCACTCCAAACAAATCAATGTCAAAATGAAGAGCTCAAGATGACATCAGTCCCATTTGTCTCACTCCTGGTGTTGTGTGGATGAAAAGCAGCAACCAGCCAGCTAAGACGAGCAGGTGATAGATCCAAAGTAACAGCCAAATTTGTTAACATTTTTCCATTTCTAAACCATCCTTAAAGAAAATCATACGTGGGGTCACACCATCCACATGGTAGTCCAGCAAAGCAATCATGCCATCTGGATTCACGTTTTCACCAATAAAGAACTGATGGTTTTTGAAATTAGCAAGGACTGCTGGATTTGTTCTGCAGCTCCTGTCATAAAAGGTTTTACTCTTTCTGGTCTCTGTGCTTCAAGCTTCCCTTTGATTGACTTCATGTAATCTTTGATGCACTTCCTGCAAGCTTTTTTTTTTTTTTTTTTTTTTTTTTTGCATTCCTAGAATTCTAAGCTTTATTCAGTTAGAATAGCAGGTAGTCACTAAAGACATATAATCAGCAGTATAAAAGGAGACTAGAAAATTAACTGCAAGTACTATTACAAAGTTGACTTACACACTACACCACAACAAGTTATAAACTGGTCAAATGAAGTTGCCTCACCATTGTCTTGTAGGCTTCTTTTGTGAAGATGGTTTCCTGCAAGTGATGGTTCATGACAATATCGACACCAGTGACTACTGTGCTTTCCGTACCTTTGCCCTCAGGGCTTTCAGCGGAGGCATTTCCACCAATGAGCGAGTCATCCGTGTTACCCTCTGTCCTACTGACCATCTTCCCCTCCACCTGCAGACACAGCCCGTCTCGACCTCCAGGATCTTTTAGATATCTGAGAACATCTCATCATGGCTGATGAGGTCTGGGTAGATGGTCATGATGGCGACTGGAGGGAGACGACGGCGGCGCTAGTTTACTAGGAGCCCGGAGCTCAGAGCCAGCGCGGTGCAGCTGGAGCCGCACTCCGGGGGGAGGAGCGGGAAAAGCTGTGAAGTTACTCCTGCCCTCCATTCCAGGCTGTACTCTTTGGAAGGAAGTTAGTGTGCACAGCCTACACTTAAGGAGTGGAGATGTACGCTCACGCAAGGGTGAAGTACGAATCATTTGGAATTCTGCATAGGAGATTTAGGAATTTGTTTATAAATTTTTTATTTTAATCATATATATGATATATAGAGAGAGAGCGCGAGCGCGCACACTATAAGACTTATTAAGGAAACAGGAAACAGAGCAGTCCTTTGCCTCATACCCAGTTAAACGCCATCGGGTCTGTTCTTACCTCTGAGTGCTGATCTAAGGGTACTCCCAAAATGCACCCCACCCCTCGACACCTGAGTACTTGGTTTGGGGTGTTTGCTTCCTCTGGACTGGCTTCTTTCCTGGTACCCCTCCCCTTGCCAGGATGAGGGCCCTTCCTGGGTCCCCCCCCAGCCCTTTGTGCTGACCACCGCGTGATGGATTGCCTTGCATTACAGTTGCCGAGTAACCCCCCCCCCTTCCCGCTCCCTCTTCTCCCCCCCACCCCTCTCTCCTCTTCCTCCATCCCCTCCTTCACCGCCCCCCTCCTCCCCCTCTCACTCTCTTCTCCTCTGCCGCCCTCCCTGGGCCAACTGTGTACAGTACAAGCTCCGTGAAGGCAGGGACAGGTGACTTGCAGACCCCCTCCTGACACAGGGCTGGCACATTGTTGGCTCCTGCTAAAATATGCTGAAGGAAAGAAGGTCCTTGGCTCACTCAGAACACCTCTTTACAACTCTTTATAAGAGGTAAATCTCTTCTTCCTGTTTGATTCCCTTCTAGATGTTTCCAAATCTACCTAAAATAGTCCCAGTCCTAAAAAGCCTCCTCCCCGCCCCATTGCTGTCACCCCTTCTCTCACGGAGTGAATGACAAAGCCCTGCCCAAGGCGTGTGTAGACTCAGCCTGCCCTCTTTCTTCCCACCACCTTCCAGGGTTGTGAAGACTCCAGAGAAGCCACTGGGTGGGAGGAGATAGGACACTTTTTGTCACCTGTCTAGGTGGGAAATGAAGGCATCCTCAGGTCAGCGGTCCTCAAACTGGGGTTCACAGGTCCTTAGGGGTATAGAAGCCTCTCTCAAGGAGAGCACACCAAATAGTTTTAAAGGAATCAGTATCCAGAGTTTCCCTGGGCTATAAAAGTGACCAGCCGGAGAAGGCCCCTGGGAACAAGGTTATGTCCTCTTCCGCCTCCCCTGCTCCTAACTCTTCAGGAGAAAAGTGCCCCACAGATCCACCAGGATGGTTAAATGCAAACTCCCCACCCCATGGCACATTGCTTCAGAGCATAAAGATCTGCAGGGAGCTCTGCAGGGAGCCCAGCACAGAGACCACTGGAATTATTGTTGGTGCTTCCGCCAAGAGAATGAAGACCAGGTGACAAGAAAACATCAAATGGTTTATAGGTCTCTAATTTGAATACGATTTGAGATCCTAATCATGTTTTAGCTGACTGAAAAAAAAAATTGCTAACATTTTTGGCATATAATTTGGAAGGGAGTCAAGTAACATTGCTATACCAAACCTCCTTCCATTCCTATCTAGAGATGTGTGTGAACAAGCTTTCTCTACAGTTAAAAGAAAACAAAAAAGTAAGAGAACTGATGCTGAACTTTATCGCATTTGAACATTCTATCCATGAATATGTAAACTAATTGAAAACAAAACCCCAAAAACCTGATGCATCTCATCAAAAGATGTGCTTCTTGTATAATTTTACTTTTGGTGTAACTATATTAAAATGTGTAATATATTTATGTTTTAATGAGTTGAGTAATTGTCATGATAATTTAATTCAAAAGAAAACAATGTTGACTTAGAGCCTCACAGTCACAAGATATATAACACTATAATGTTTAAAAATGTATATACTAATTACACCCAATTAGGATAAGGTACCAATAAAACTTTTAAGCATAATATATGTTACAGTAAGATTGGGAGCAATGAAAGAAAAAATGAATAACATAAACTTTCCAACTGTTAAAGTACAGCTTGTTCACATTATTTTAAATGGATATGTTAGGATATCAAACTCCTTTGGTATTTTAGATTCCAACGTGTATATGTAAAAGAGTGAGATCATAGTTTTATTTAAACGTTAGTATTCGCAGTATGCTAGAAGTGGCATTCCCTGCAGCTATTTGGTCTTAAGATGAAAAGTTTTAGTTGTCAGTACCTATAGTTTTATATGCTTTTAGGGAGTTTGGGAGTCTCAGTGTGGTGCATTCTTTGTACCAGCACCACCTTGCCAGGAGCCCTTCCCAGGCTGGCCATTGCTCTCTCCACCACCACCCTCCCATGCTTTCTCCAGACCCCCATTCTTTTCAGGATACGGAACCTAACTCAGACAGATGTTGCTGAACAAGTCACCTGGCCCCTCTGAACTCCTCTCATTTCCTCAACTGTAAATGGTGAGGGTAGAACTAGACCATCTCTAACAGTCTGTGGTTCTCTGAAAACCAAACCCTTCTTGCTGTCTATTTAGAGACACTTGGGACAGTGCCCAGGGAATAATGGTTTTCAGGGCACTGCCTCCAAGACTGTTTCTACGCTTCTTATCTATCCCTTAGTCTAGGATACATTTCAAAAGATGCGTCAGCCAGGAAGCCTTCTCTGATTATGTGAAATCCAATAAAATCTAACAACCAGCTCTTATCCTGCCTCCAACCTTTTAGATCATAAGCCCTGACACGCTGTGAGTACTTGGGAAGTACCTGCTGAATGAATGCATGACTTGACACGTTAATGTGCATTTATATGCACACTGTCACACTGCATATGTCTGAATTAAACTTGCCTGTGTACTCATCCACATGACCTCTTGCAGAAACTGTTTTCAAGCTTTTAAAAATAATGAGATTTTTGTACTAAAAACAAGAGTAACAACACAACGACAACAGTAAAATCCAAACTGGTTCAAAAAGGTCACCAATGCATAGTGTTGTGAGGCTGTGAAGCAACTGGAACTCATTGCTGGTGGGAATATAAAATAGTGCAACCATTCACAGCCACTTAACATGCACTGACTTTATGACCCAGCAGTTCCATACCTGGGTATTTACCTGTGAGAAAGAAAACATGTGTCCACAAGAAGATTTGGACACGAATGACTTTTTTGGTTTTTTTTTTTAAGTAATTTATTTATTGGCTTCGTTGGGGCTTTAATGCTGCACATGGGCTTTCTCTAGTTGCGGCGAGCAGGAGCTACTGTTCATTGTGGTGCGCGGCTCCTCATTGCAGTGGCTTCTCTTGTTGTGGAGCACAGGCTCTAGGTGCACGGGCTTCAGTAGTTGTGGCACATGGGCTCAACGGTTGTGGCTCACGGGCTCTAGAGCACAGGCTCAATAGTTGTGGCGCACGGGTTTAGTTGCTCTGCGGCATGTGGGATCTTCCTGGAGCAGGGATGGAATCCATGTCCCCTGCAGTGGCTGGTGGATTCTTAACCACTGCGCCACCTAGAAAGTCCTGAACACGAATGTTTATAGCAGCTTTATTCATAATAGCCCCAAACTGGAAACATCTCAAATGTCTATCAATAAGAGAATAAACAAATAGTGGTACATCCATACAATTGAATACTATTCAGCAATAAAAAAGAACAAACTACCCTTACATACAATAGCATGAATGAATCTCAAAAACATGCTGAGCATAAGAAGTCAGATGTAAGAGAGTACACAGAGCATGATTCTGTTTATTTGAAATTCTAAATCAGGCAAAAACTAAACTTTAGCAACAGAAAGCTGATCAGTGTTTGTTTGGGACCTGGCATGGGGTTAAAGGATTGACTAGAAAGGAGCAAGAAGGAACTTTTTAGGCTAGATGGAAATGTTTTGTATCTTGATTGTGGTGGTGGTGATTACATAGGTGGATACATTGGTTAAAACTCATTAAATTATACACTTAAAACAGGTGCATATTAGCTGTAAATGATATCTCAGTAAAGTTGATTGCAATACCAAATTTTAAAAAGATCTCTGCCCATGGGACTTCTCTGGTGGTCCAGTGGCTAAGACTCTGCACTCCCAATACAGGGGTCCCGGGTTTGATCCTTGGTTGGGGAACTAGATCCCACATGCATGACACAACAAAGAGCTTGCATGCTGCAACTAAGAGTTCACATGCCACAGTTAAAGATCCCACATGCCACAACTAAGACCCAGTGCAACCAAGATAAATAAATAAATTTAAAAAAAAATAATAATTAAAAAAGATCTCTGCCCAAATATCAGAATGGGTATTAGAGTTTATAAGACAAAAGATAATAAAGCAACAGGTAACATGCTTTGTAGCCCATAATTCTTTATTTTTCTTCACATTTTAAAAAATTGAAGCAGGGACTTCCCTGGTGGCACAGTGGTTAAGAATCTGACTGCCAATGCAGGGGACATGGGTTCAAGCCCTGGTTTGGGAAGATCCCACATGCCGCGGAGTACCTAAGCCCGTGTGCCACAAGTACTGAGCCTGCGCTCTAGAGCCCATGCTCCGCAACAAGAGAAGCCATGGCAATGAGAAGCCTGCGTACCGCAACAAAGAGTAGCCCCGTCTTGCCACACTAGAGAAAGCCTGTATGCAGCAACGAAGACCCAATGCAACCAATAGATAAATAAATTTATAAAACATAAAATGAAGAAAAATGAAGTATAGTTGGTTTACAATATTGTGTTAGTTTCAGGTGTACAGCAAAGTGATTTAGTTATACATATATTTTCTTCAGATTATTTTCCATTATAGGTTATTACAAGATATTGAATATATTTCCCTGTGCTATATAGTAAATCCTTGTTGCTTATCTATTTTATGTGTAGTAGTTTGTATCTGGTAATCCCATACTCCTAATTTATCCCTCCCCCCCTTTCTCTTTTTGTAACTGTAAGTTTGTTTTCTATGTCCATAAGTCTGTTTCTGTTTTGTATACAGATTTATTTGTACTATTTTTTAGATTCCACATATAAGTGATATAATAAAATAGCATCTTTGTCTGACCTACCTCTCCAAGTATAATATTCTCTAGGTCCATCCATGCTGCTGCAAATGGCAATAGTTCATTCTTTTTTATGGCTGAGTAATATTCCAGTGTGTGTGTGTGTGTGTGTGTGTGTGTGTGTGTGTGTGTGTGTGTGTCTTCCTAAACCATGTCTTCCTAAACCACATCTGTTGATGGTGTAGGCCATCATTTTTAAGGGGGTAACTGAAAAGCAGGTGGTGGTGGAGTGACAGATGGGGCTCTGTGATCCTGGCTCTGTCTTAGCCATGAGGCCCTGGGCAAGTCACCTAACTTTTTATGGAGACTCAGTTTCCTCACCTGTAAAGATAACAACAATACCAGTACATTAGAATGATGACTTTTTGTATTCTCTATTTGGGTCACAGAAGACAAAATTCCAAACATACAACATCTGACAAATTTGTGTTGTTCAGTCTCAGGTGGGGCTATGACTTCACCTGAAAACACTTGCCCTGACCCAGAGGAAGACCCAGTGCACCCTTGCAGAACACTCTCTCTGTACAGGTACTGTTCTGAGCATTGTCCGTAATTCATTTAATCCTCACAACATTCTATGAGGAAGGTATTATTTTAATCCCATTTTACAGACAAGGAAACTGAGGCCCAGAAAAGACAACAGTTAGTAAGGGACACAACCCAGATACCAATCCAGGTGCTTTGGTTCAGAGACCATGCTCTTAACCATCAAGCTATCTTGTCTCTTGTTGACGAAAGCATAATTTGCAATACAGGCAGGGAAAGAAAGTCGATTTAGATATACTAACTTTATACAAACTTAAATGTGAACAACACTGAGTATCTTTCCTATCAGCACTTTTACAAAAAATAGTGAAAGCTGATTTCGTATTGGTTTGGAAAATCCTGCTCTGTTTCTCGTCTGAATTGATGTGGTCTTTCTGAAGAGCAGCCTCAATGGACTCACAGGTCTAGCTGGGGAGACCAGCTCTTCCGGGTTTAGCATTGAAAGCTCTGTGACCCAGGATATCCCCTAGTCCTGGCCACCCCAGGCTCGCCGTTCCCTGGTGAAATAACTCCAAAGGAAAAGAAAAGCTGTCATGTGACCTGGGTCGGGCTCCTGCCTCCCTTTCCAGCTCATTTCTCACCACTCTCTTCCTCTGCCAGTTTTGGTTCCAAAACGGACCAGACTCTTTCCCTTCTGGGTCTGATTCCTTCTGTTTCTTCAGGCTGTTTCCAAGCCCGCTTTGCTTGGGTCACACTCATTCCAAACCCAACCCGACTGATGAAGTTCAGTAGGTACACACCGATATGGCCACACCAGTTGTTAAAATATCCATTTCCCTGAGTGTGCCCCTCCCCGTCACCCCTCCCCAGGAGCCAGCCACTAAAGGGTTAATATCAGGCACACTAGAGGCCTTCTAAAAAGCTGCTCCAGCACAAGGACAGCATCTCTCTGCAGCAATACCAGTTTTTTGTTTGTTTGTTTTTACAGATTGAAGTTTTTATTTTATTTTTTATTTTATTTTTATTTTATTTTATTATTTTGGGCTGCGTTGGGTGTTTGTTGCAGTGCATGGGCTTCTCAGTGCGGCGGCTTCCCTTGTTGTGGAGCATGGGCTCTAGGCACTCGGGCTTCAGTAGTTGTGGCCCTTGGGCTCCAGAGTGCATGCTCAGTAGTTGTGGCACACGGGCTTAGTTGCTCCGTGGCATGTGGGATCTTCCCGGACCAGGGATCAAACCCGTGTCCCCTGCATTGGCAGGCAGATTCCTAACCACTGCGCCACCAGGGAAGTCCCCAGTTGTTAAATAATGTAAATATTATCCCTGATTAAAACTATGTAAAATGTGAATTTACATAAGCGACGCCGAAAAGAGAGTTTGGATATCATTATTAACTGAACGCTTGTTTATTGGGTCTTCTTTTTGTAAAGTTGCTTATGTTCAGAACCGTCATCGTCATCAAAGGAAAACACATGCTCTAGGGTTAACCCCAGAGAGTGGAGTGGACCTTGGTGGTCTCAGGTCCCAACTTCTATTCAAGAGGAGGCTTTGGGCCAGCAGAGCCAGTCTTGGAGGAGAAGCAGCTAAGGATTTGACTGAGCCCAGGGCTTAGGCATTTAGACAAGTGCTTGTGACATGAGGGCGAGTCGGGCTGCCCATCCGTCTCTTTACCATTTGACAAATCATGCCTCACCATTCATTTATTCATTCCGCAAGGAGTTAATAAGCTCCTCCTAAGTGGGATGCCGCTGGGCTGGGGCAGTAAGAGCCAGAAGTCGTATGAGACCCTCACTGTTCCCAGCTGCTTGAAGTATACGACACGCGCACAGGAATCACGCGGTGTTCTCAAAACGAGAGAAACAGACAACGAGTTTAGAGAAGGGGGGTTGATGTTGGGGTAGAGCAAGGTGAGGGAACAGATGAGCCTTGTTTTGTTCATCGCTGTGTACTCAGCACTTTCCACAGTGCCTGTCCCATAGTGGGTTTGAAAAGAACCTCATGGAATGAAGGAATCAATGAGAACAAACTTGCATAATCCTGCCATTCGGAGGTAGTCATCGTTGACATGCTGGTGCATTTCCTCTTTTTTTCTAAATATACGATAAATGTATGTTTTAATTTCAGCAACTCTTTTTGGTGTAAAAGTAACATGTTCATTGTAGAAAAAGGAGAGAAAATGATGACAAAGCAACATAACATTAATTGCTAACGTGCTTAGTGTTCATTACATATCAGGCAAAACAAGCTTCCTACCCAATTGCAATGACTCTCCACATTTTGGTCTATGTCCTTCCTGTAGGACTCTCTTCTATTCTAATGGTAAACTTTTTTTAAAAAAAATACTTGGGCTCAAACTGCTTATATAATTCTACATCATTTAACATTATTTTTAACATTTTCTACTTCATTGGAAGTTCTCTTAAGGATTTTTTTTAAGAACTTTTATTGAGATACAATTGACATACAATAAACTGCATATATGGAAGTTCTCTTAAGGATTATGTCAGTGGCTGTTTATCCCATGCTGGGGGTGTACTGTAATTGGAGACTGTGGGATGCCAGCAGGGACTCATACACTCTATCGGGTGGCAAACAGGGATTCACTGTAGGTTTCTGAGTGGGAGAGTGACAGAATAAATTTGTTGTCTTAGGAAGCTTCAGTGCACTAGAAATGAGCAAAACAAAGCCAGGGAGGCAAGCAGGTGGTGATTCTTTGGGCAAGGGATGCCAAAAGGAAGAGGGGTGTCAAGCACTTCACTAAAAGGACTGAGGACAGAAGAGGATGGAGAGGAAGGAGTCCAAGTGCATTGTGAGGTTTGGAGACTATTCAGCTCCAACTCTTTCCAATTCATTAGCTTGAGAGAATTGTGCTGCCGTTGTCAGAAATAAGGAAGTTAGAAGGGGAGCTCTATTAATGAAAGGAGAGGGGAGTCCTTTTACATGAACGTTTTTTAGCTGGCAACTCCTGAAGGCAGTTAAAAAAAAAAAAAAAAAAAGAAAAAATTGGCCAGGGCTTGAGTGCAAAATCTGGGTAGGAGGACTTCCTAGGTGGTGCAGTGGTAAAGAATCCACCTGCCAATGCAGGGGACACAGGTTCGAGCCCTGCTCTGGGAAGATTCCACATCCCACGGAGCAACTAAGCCCGTGTGCCACAACTGCTGAGCCTCCGCTTTAGAGCCCATGAGCCACAACTATTGAGCCCATGTGCCGCAACTATTGAAGCCCACGTGCCTACGGCCCGTGCTCCACAACAAGAGAAGCCACTACAATGAGGAACCTGCGCACCACAACAAAGAGTAGCCCCCGCTTGCAGCAAATAGAGAAAGCCCGTGTGCAGCAACGAAAACCCAATGCAGCCAATAAATAAATTAAATAAATAAATAAATTTATTAAAAAAAAATCTGGGCAGGAAAGAGAGGTTTGAGGGGAGCAGTAGCAGTTGGGATCAGGTGTGTGGAGACGGGGCAGAGAGAAAGGCAGGGAGAAACAAAGACTAAGGCTGGGTGTGGGGGAGTGGGCAGGGCAGGGCGGAAGCCCCGGAGGCAGCCTGGTGCTTGAGACAGAGGGCATGGAGGGGCTGGAGGGCTGACTAGCAAAATCCTGTTGCCTGAGCACCAGAAGGCTGACTCGGCCCAGGCCGCAGAATTTTTCCACCAACTCCCTCCCAGGACACAAGCACATCGAGCAGAGAAAAACTCAATTAACTGGAAAGCTTGGCAAGTATGCAGTCTGATTATTGTATTATTATTATCATCAGTATGTTGGTAAATAAGTAGTGTTTTTCCCACGTTTATTGAAGTACGGTGGACAAAGAAATTAAGTGTTAGATATAAAATTCTTTTTCTTGCATCCTCTTTTTATTTCAAAGCTTTCTGACCTGCCCATTGAGTCTCTGGGCTCCTTCTGAGCAGCAGGCCTGATTCAGAGGCCTTGGAGTGGAGTATGCAGAGGAAATAGAAAAACACTACCTGAGGTGCATTTCACTCACAAGAAGACTGTGCATTGAACTTTCTGAGTAAAGTCTTCTTTTGTTAATGCCTTTTTCAGCAATAGGAAAATCATGGTGGTGGGATATGGGTAGATTTCTTTTGGTTTATTCTTACTGAGTTGAGGTTTTGCTGTAGGTATTCCAATGTATGCAGTAATTTTAAATAAGATAAGGGCTTAACAGAAATGCCTAAGAATTTGACCACACCTGAGGGTGAACCTATGGATTGCTGGTTCTGGGACTGTCTGCCACTTACTAGCTTCTTTGATCTTGAGGCTAGTCTCCAAACTTCTCTGTCCCACCCCCACCCCAAATACTCCTCCCACACCCCTCATACCCCCCAGCAATTGCACTTGGGTATCTCTTATGAGATAGGGCAAACGAAAGCACTTTTACAAGTCTAAAGTTCCACATACCTTGCATTGGTCACTTAGCAAACAAAATGCTATGACTGCCCTGATTCAACGTCAGGGCCATGTTTTAGTTTTGTTTTTGCTTTGTTTTGTTTTTAATTAAAGCTATTTTACTAATCTTACGCTCTCCCTAAGCTAGTTAATTATTTTTTTTTAAATTAAGGCTTAGGTTTTTTTGGGTTTTTTTTATACAGTTGATATACAATATTATGTTAGTTTCAGATGTACTACATAGTGATTTGACATTTGCATACATTATGAAATGATCTCCATAAGTCTAGTAACCATCTGTTGGTACACAAAGTTATTCCAATATTATCGACCATATTGCTTATGCTGTATATTACATCCTCATGGCTTATTTATTTTATAACTGGAGGTGTGCACCTCTTCATCCCCTCAGTATTTCACCCCCCACCACTCTCCTCCCTTCTGGCATCCACCTATTTGTTCTCTGTATCTATGAGTCTGTTTTTATTTTGGGTTTTTTTGGTTTTTTTTTGAATATTTATTTATTTGGCTGCATCAGGCCTTAGTTGCGGCACACAGGATCTTTTAGTTGTGGCAGGTGGGATCTAGTTCCCTGACCAGGAATCGAACCCAGGCCCCCTTCATTGGGAGCACGGAGTCTTAGCCATTGGACCACCAGGGAAGTCCCTGTTTTGTTTTGTTTTGTTTTGTTTTGTTTTTTAGATTCTACATAGAACTGAGGTCATACGGCATTTGTCTTTCTCTGACTTATTTCACTTAGCATAATACCCTCTAGATCCATCCATGTTGTGACAAATGGCAATGTTTCATTTTTTTATGGCTGAGTAATATTCCTTTGTACATATATACCATCTTTTTCCATTCCTCCATCGATGGACACTTAGGTTGTTTCCATTTCTTGGCTATTGCAAATAATGCTGCAATAACATTGGAGTGCATATATCTTTTCAAATTATTGTTTTGGTTTCTTCAGGGAAATACCCAGAAGTGAAATTGCTGGATCATATGGTAGTTCTATTTTTAATTTTTTGAGGCACCTCCATACTGTTTTCCATAGTGGCTGCATCAATTTACAATCCAAGTGATAATGCACAAGTGTTCCCTCTTCTCCATATTCTTGCCAACATTTGTTATTTGTTGTCTTTTTGATGATAGCCATTCTGACAATTGTGCTTTTAACTTGTATTTGCCTGATGATGAGTGATGTTGTGCATCTTTTCATGTACCCACTGGCCATCTGTGTGTCTTCTTCAGAAAAATGTCTATTCAGGTCCTCTGCCCATTTTCTAATTGGGTTGTTTTATTTTGTTTTGTTTTGTTTCGTTGAATTGTATGAGTTCTTTGTGTATTTTGGATATTAACCCCTTATCAAATATATTGTTTGCAAATATCTTCTCCCATTCGATAGACTGTTTTTATGTTTTGTTGACAGTTTTTTTCGATGTGCAAAAGCTTTTTAGTTTGATGAAGTCCCATTTGTTTATTTTTGCTTTTGTTTCCCTTTCCAGGAGACAGATCCAAAAAAATATTGCTCAGACCTACGTCAAAGAGCGTACTGCCTGTGTTTTCTTCTGAGTTTTATGGTTTCAGGTCTTACATTTAAGTCTTAATCTATTGTGAGTTTATTTTTGCATATGGTGTGAGAAAGTAGTCCAGTTTGATTATTTTGCATGTAGCTGTGCAGTGTTCCCAACAGCATTTATTGAAAAGCTTGTCTTTTCCCCATTGTAAATTCTTGCCTCCTTTGTTGTAGACTGGCTGTATAAGCGAAGGTTTATTTCTGGGCTCTCTATTCTGTTCCATTGATCTATGTGTCTGTTTTTGTTCCAGTACCATACTTTATTAGCATGTTTGTCTGTTATTAGTCTATTACCATACTTTATTAGTTTTTTTGTTTCTTTAATAAACTTTATTGTAGAACAATTTAGATTTGCAGAAAAATTGAGAAGAGTTTTCCTGCATCTCTCACCCAGGTTCCCCCATTATAAATATCTTACATTACATGGTACATTTGTTACAGTTAATGAACCAGCATTGGTACATCACTGTTAACTAAAGCTCATACTTTATTCAGAATTCCTTTGTTTTTACCTAATGTCCTCTTTCTCTTCCAGGATCCCACCCAGGACACCACATTACATTTAACTGTCATGTCTCCTTAGGTTCCTCTTGGCTGTGGTAGTTTTTCAGACTTTCCTTGTTTTTGATGACCTTGACAGTTTTGAGGAGTACTAGGCCAGCATTTCGTAGACTGTCTCTCAGTTGGTACTTTTCCGATGTGTTTCTCATGATTATACTGGAGTTCTTCAGAAATCAAATGTCATTCTCATCACATCACTTCAAGGGTAGATGCTATCAGCTTGACTTATCTCAGTCTTGATCACCTGCTTGAGGGAGTGTTTGTCAGGATTCCCCACTGTTAAGTTACTTTCCCCCCCACCCTTTTCAGACTGTCCTCTTTGCAAGGAAGTCACTATGCACGGCCCACAGGAGTGGTGGTTTACAGTCCTCCTTGAGGGTGGAGTATCTACATACATTATTTGCAATTCTTCATGGGAGATTTGTCTATTATGCCCCATTTATTTATGTTTCAATCATTTATTTCTATCAGAATAGACTTGTGGCTATTTTATACTTTGGGTTTTAGTCTAATTATGCTTTATTTTGTTGCTCAGATTGTCCCAGATTTGGCTCTTTCAGTTGGCTCCTGTGTCCTCTAACGTATCTCCTCCTTCCTGTTGTATTGTTTGTTTGTTTAGCACTTCCTTACTTTCTGTACTACGAAATGTTCCAGGCTCATCTTGTATATTTCCTGCTCCAATCCTAAAATCAATCATTTCTCCAAGGAGAAAGTCAAGGCAGCGTTTTAGTCTTAGCAAATGTGTATCCGACTGGAAGTTGGAACAGACAATCTGTCAGGTGGGCAGGAAGGAATAAGACTCAAGCCACCCTCGGGAGGGGACTTTCCCAGCAGCAGCAGCCAGAATTACAAGTCCTTAGCTGAGAAACAGGTGACTCACCAGCTCCCCAGGTTGTCTCCTCCCTCCCCCTCTTGCTGACAAGCCTGTCCCTAAGCCAGCTCAGACAGAGGGACCTAGGTTAGAAAGTGTCCCCACCCAAGGGGCCAGGGAAGAATGGCCTGTTGCAGGCCAAGTTAGGGCTTTAACCATGCCCAGCTGATACTCCCTGCCTCCCTCATTTGTGTATTATTTACACCCCTTCTACCTGCAGAAAGAATTAAACTGGATTACCCTCAAATTCACAGCTACAATAAAACTATTATTAAAGCTTGGGTAAAAGGACAAGAGTGCTATGAAGAAGAGCATTTGTGTGTGTGTGTGTGTGTGTGTGTGTGTGTGTGTGTTAATTTTGTCCCAGACATCTGGGCTGGGGCAACTTCCCTAGGTTCCCAGAATCACAGATTGCTAGCACCAGAAGGACTTAAGAAATAAATATGTTTCACCTTGCATTTTATAGTGAGATGGAGCAAGTGATTTCTCAGGAATCACACAGCTAATGAGGTGAAGAACTAGGAATACTGGGACAGGTCTCTTGATGTGTGGGTCTTTTTTTTTAAAGAGCTGACATATATATATACGTACATATATATCACATTTATTTATTTTATTTATTTGGTTGCGCTGGGTCTTAGTTGCAGCACGTGGGCTCCTTAGTTGTGGCATGTGAACTTTTAGTTGCAGCATGCGTGTGAGATCTAGTTCCCTGACCAGGGATGGAACCCGGGCCCCCTGCATTGGGAGCACGGAGTCTTATCTGTGCCACTAGGGAAGTCCCTAGGTCTTTTAAAATCCCCATTCTTGCCTCCCTTTCCAGGAGAGCAAAAAGAATGCCTTTTAACAGCACAGGGAGATCAGCTTGGTGCTTTGTGACGACCTAGAGGGGTGGGATAAGGACGGTGGGAGGGAGGCTCAAGAGGTAGGGGATATGGGGATATATGTATAAATATAGCTGATTCACTTGTTTGTGCAGCAGAAACTAACACAACATTCTAAAGCAATTATACTCCAATAAATATGTATATTAAAAAAAAAGATTAGCTTCTAGACCTTCTGGGTGATATAATGGCAAGACAACACTTTAAGGCTTCTTTCACTTGCTCGATGAATAAACTTATGTGGATGTGTCTGAGAAGTCATTGGGGCTATAATTAGGGGTTATTAGCATTCCCAGACACTCGGACGTAGGGAATGCAGAAGTGGGATACAGAAGTGGGTACTGGGGATCTTACCATTTCCCCACAGTCAAGCTTTTAATGGTTAAATCACCAACTTTCTAGTTGTCCTCAACTTTTGACCAACAATGAGGGAAAAAAAATAAAAATAAATAAAAACCCGGGATCCTGAGACTTTTTTCAAGAGATTTAGGGATTTGGACTTAGGGATTTTTATAGTACCAATTGTTTGAGAAATAGGGTTATCTCTTTTCTTTAATATTCACTGCCCTATCTGCCTCCCAACACTCTCCCTTCAACAACTGATGAATGAGGTGTTTTCAGCAATCTTTATATAGGCTGAGATCTTTGCTCAGGCTTGGAATTCAGAGAAAAGATTCTGGGCCTGGTGTCACTTGCTGTGGCTGCCATAAAGATATGAAATTAGCATCAGGCTATTCTTCACTTGCTCTCCTGGTGACCTTCCTAGGGCTACCTGGGATATCATGTCTCTATCTGTAAACTTCTAGGGCAAGGGCAGTGGGTAGCCCAGAAAGGCAGCAGCAAACAGGCAATTACCATGTGCTTTTGATTATGATGATGGTTAAGCTAATATTGAGAACTTTGGGGATTTATCAAATAGCCAATTGGAGGACTGTCCTTGAAGATCGCCCCCAGCTAGCTTTTCCAGCACCCTGAGTTCCTTTAGAGGAGCAGAGTGAAGGTGTTTAAAGCCTGCCTTCAGGCTGAGCCTAGAGGAAGCTCTTCCATGGAAAGGGGTACATATATTCCTGCCTGCTGTGTTCACCCTTGAGTTTATCTTCTGCCTTTTCGAGATCTCTATATTTTAAAAAATAATTCATTAATTAATAAAATTATTATCCAGACTTTTTTATACTCGTACAAACATGTCTAGTTTTTTGTTTTAATTTGAACAAAGGTTTAATTTGAATAGGCAGCATTGTGTATTCTGCAATTCGCTTCTTCCTTCTAACAGTAAATCCTGGCTGTCTTTCTCTGCCAAGATACCTAGATGCTGCCTCATTTGGGCGATTCTTTGTCCTCCTACCTGTGTGACTGTCTGAGCGTCAGTTTTCGGCCTGTCTCTCTTCCTCCCTGAGTTAGAGATGGCTCCAGCCGGGCGCTCGGCTCTGCGGAGGGAGGTCCCGGAGGAGGCCAGGAGGGTGGGCGGGGTCCGAGGCCTCTAGGGATATGCAGATGAGGTGGGCGGGGCCCCCACAAATACCCGCGGGTAGCGGCTGGCGGGACGGCCGGGCCTGGGTAGGTTCAGTCAGAGGCGCGCTGTGGAACCTGCCGCGCCGAGCACAGCGGAGCCTGGTCCCCGGCCGTCCCCGGAGCGGGCCATGCCCCCGCGGGCGCTAAGTGAGGCCGAGTCGTCCTCGCTCCGGGCCCCGACCCCACCCCCGCGGCGGGGCAGCGCGTCCCCGGAGCTGGGCATCAAGTGCGTGCTGGTTGGCGACGGCGCGGTGGGCAAGAGCAGCCTCATCGTCAGCTACACCTGCAATGGGTACCCCGCGCGTTACCGGCCCACAGCGCTGGACACCTTCTCCGGTACGTTCAACGGCCCCGGCGGCCGCCTGGCTGGGGGTGGGGTTGTGCACCCGGGGGACCGGGGCCGGGGCCGGCGCTGAGGCGCGAGGGCACTGAAGCCCACGGGGAGGCTGGCGGGAGCAGGCCCCGAGGTGGCGCTGCTGAGGCCTGGTGGCGTCCAGGACGCTCTAACTCGGACTTTCCCCTGCCCCTCCCCCGCAGTGCAAGTCCTGGTTGATGGAGCCCCGGTGCGCATTGAGCTCTGGGACACTGCGGGACAGGTGAGAAGTCGGGGGCGGCCTCTGCTTCTGCTGGTCGGGGTGGGGGTGGGGGTGGCCTGGAGGCTGGGAGGACCCCAGATCCATCAGGAACGGAGAAGGCCTTGGGCCCTTAGTTACGAGTGTTAGTCTCCAACCTCTGGTGACAAGCGGATTCCCGCGTCCTGTGGCAGGGAATAATCCTACTAATGGCCTGGCCTTTCCATCCCAGGAAGACTTTGATCGCCTTCGCTCCCTCTGCTACCCGGATACGGATGTCTTCCTGGCCTGCTTCAGCGTGGTGCAGCCCAGCTCCTTCCAAAACATCACAGAGAAATGGCTCCCGGAGATCCGCACTCACAACCCCCAGGCGCCCGTGCTGCTGGTGGGCACCCAGGCCGACCTGAGGGACGATGTCAATGTACTGATTCAGCTGGACCAGGGGGGCCGGGAAGGCCCCGTGCCTCAGCCGCAGGCTCAGGGTCTGGCCGAGAAGATCCGGGCCTGCTGCTACCTGGAGTGCTCTGCCTTGACGCAGAAGAATTTGAAGGAGGTGTTCGACTCGGCCATTCTGAGTGCTATTGAGCACAAAGCCCGGCTGGAGAAGAAGCTGAACGCCAAAGGCGTGCGCACCCTCTCCCGCTGCCGCTGGAAGAAGTTCTTCTGCTTTGTCTGAACAGCTGTGGCAGCAAAATGATCAGTAGGCCAACGGCCACAGACTCCTAGACCCTGGGGCACAGGGCCTTTGAGGGCCCTGCTGGCAGGGCCAGGCCACCCCCATGGACTCCGTTCCCACCCGAATACTGTGGCGACGCGGGCCTCTAACTGCCCACTCTTATGTGCCAGGGTGAGCCTAGGGCCTGGAGGAGGGAAGGCTCTGACTTGGACTTCTGTGGTCAAGGCTCACAGAGAAATCCCAGTACTTTGATTTTCATGGGATGATCCTCACAGTGTCAGCTGCTTCCCCGCAGTTTGGGATCCAATTCCCAGTTTCTTATCATGGGCCCTCAGTTCAGCCTGGCTGAATTAGGACCCCTCCTGGTCATCCCCACCCCCTCCTTGGCACACGGGTGAGGAAGGGCCTGGGGAACAGCCGGGCATCTCGGAGGCTGGAAGGTGTCCGGCCCTGATTTGGAGAGAAGTTTAAGATGGATTGGGTAAGACAGGTCAGTGAGAGGTTGAGAGAGAGCAGAAAGTGAAGGCTTGGAGCCTTGGGACTGGAGACAGGCTGGGAAGGAGGAGGCAGATCAGAGGCATAGGCTTGGAAGGAGGAAGAGAGAGAGAAGTGGGGCAGCTGAGGAGCAAGGCTGATACCTGGGCTGTCCTCAACCCTCAAGGCCAGGGAGGGCGGGGCTGGTCCCTGGGAAGAACTGAGTCTCAGGACTCCCTAAGCACTGCCCAAACTGGCTGGGCCAGGAGTGGGGCAGGAAGTGAGAGGTAAGGCCCAGCAAGAGGAGGGGGAGGAGCTGGAGCCCGAAGGAAGAAGGGGCTTTCTCCAAGGTCATAGCCTAGAAGATAAGGCAGTGTGGAATCTGCAAATAAAGCCTTAAGTTTCTGAAGCTGCTGTCTCTGTGTCATTTCCTGGAGCGGTCAGCACATTGGTCCCTCAAGGCCCGACAGTTTGGATAGAGACGGGCTGGGTAACAAAGGACTGAGGCTAGATTGAAAGGTGGGGGCTGAACTAGATGGGACTGTGATGGGAACTGGACTGGGGGGGCGGGTTTGGGGCTCCCCGCTTGGGGCTTAGCTGGTTCCCAGGAAAGCTAGCGTGGGAAGCAGCCTGGAAACGGGTTTCCCCAGGTGTCAGCGCCAGAGCTGCTTTCCCATGACCTCACCAGGCGGGTGGTGCTCCTCCCCCTCCCCCTCCCTTATAGAGCATGGTGCTCAGTGCTGGGCTCTGGGGCAATCCTGAGCCTTCTAACCTTCCTGCTCTGATCCTTCCAATAGTCCACACGGCCCAAGGCCTCAGGTTGTGGTGGGGACCCGCTGGTTCAGACCCTGAGCATGAAGGGATGCCCATACAGCTTAAACCTCAACCACTGGCCAAACTTCTCAGACGTGGGTTGGTTGGACCCAGTCTTCAGCCTTAACACTCAAAGTCCATATAAAGATGTAGTGAAGGTCAGGATGCCAGTTGTCAACAATTTAAATAGAAGTTTGGTCCCAGAAATCCTTTGAGAGAGAACATTCATTGCTTGAGGACTTGGAGAGGAGCAGGGATCCAGAGAACATTCCTTGGAATTGGAGCTGGAAGGAACTTTAATGGTCGCATTTGTGGGGGGGGTGTGGGGGGGTGGGTACCACTTTATTTTACCCATAAGGAAAGAGAGGCTCAAAGAAAAAAGATATATCATGTGAGATATTATTACTAAGTGGTTATAAGAGCACTTTGCAAACTCTAGAGTTGGTACGTGGGTAAGTGTTATTTCTGTGGAGAGGTATTTCTAAGGCACACCTGGGACACCAGCTAGGCAACTAATGGGCCAGGTGAGCCCTCTGTCCCTGCCCAGTTCCCTCTGCAGGAAGTTGTGTGTGTGTGTGTGTGTGTGTGAGAAAGAGCGTGGCTGAGGGACAGAAATCCTAGCCAAGTGAAACCTCAGATAATCCCCAAGTTTAGTTCTAGCCAAGGCTGTCCATCTTCTGCCGCACCTGGGCCCATCCCCCAGAGCTCCAGCCACCTGTCTCCCTTTGTCCCCTTGCCCCCTCAGATGGAGGTGCTGAGCTGCACCATTGCAGCCAGGTCTTGATGGGGGTCTCACACCCTGCTCCATGGCCTGTTGTTACCTCAACCCAGCGTGACACACTCCCTTCCTGGGGGCAGAGACCCTGGTTCAAGTTCAGGCTCTGGCATCAACCATGACCTTAGGCAATTTTTTTTCCTTCTCTGTGCCTCACTTTCCTCATTTGCAAAATGAAACACTCAAGATTCTGGATCAGAGGTTTTCAAACTGCTCCAAGGGGACTTAGAGGTGCCATGGGTCAGGGAGGAAGCCTAATCAGGTGATCTTTGCCCCCCCACCCCACCCCAAGTTCTTCCCTAATTCTCTGTTGTACCAGTACATCCGTGTCACTATGTCTCCTCTCCTGTTGGGTCACTGAGCCTTGTCAGCTTCGCCCCTATGTCTCTGCCACTGCCGCTCCCACTCCAGTCCCCCTGGTGCTGCTTCCTTCCCTCTGGCACCTCCCTGACTCAAGACTTACTAGCTCTCATTGCCTTCAGTGAACTCCCAGCTTCTCATTTCAGCACTCAAGGCCTTAAATCTGACACCCACCTGGACAAGGCCAGCCTGTCCCAGTGATCCCCACTCCCTGATCCCCAATAATTTTTTTTACTTCTGACTCCAAGTCTTTGCTTTTGCCAAATCCTCTGGAAAGTAACCCCGACCCCCTGGTGCCCCGTTTCTCCTTTACCCATCATCCAATCAATACTCCCCTTCCCCAGGATTTGTATTAGTGTCCGCACTGCTGTCTTGGCACATTGAGGGAGCACACTGAATTTGGTCACTTGCTCAGGCTGCATCTCTCCAGCTAAATAGACAGAGAAAAAGTCCCATTCACGGCCCTGTGCTCCCACAGGGTCTAGGGCTCAGGCAGTGTTTGCTGCTGGCCATTAAGTGCTTAAGATAACAAGCCAAGCAGTGAGCCCTGCAGGGGACCCTGAGGGTAAAGTTCAGGTTTGTGTCAGGCCTGAAGACAGGCCTAAAGAGCAAAGGTTTGCTGGAAAGATCCTCTAAGACATGGGGGCCCAAGCCAGTGCAGAGCAAAGGAGATGTACCTCTGGTTCCAAACCCACCGTCTCACTGCTTCTGTCTCTCTCTGTAACATGGCCTTTTTCTACTTTTCTGGGACTGTTTTTATCTCTTTATCTCGCTTTCATTTGCCTCTTTTCCCCTGCTTTCTCTGCTCTTGAATCTAAATTTAAAGGAACATCGATTATATTAAATGGGTAAAAGTGTATGTTTCTTACATATACAGTCTTCCATTAGTGCTTTTTATTATTATTTTTTATTTTTTTTAATTTTTATTTATTGGTTGCATTGGGTCTTCGTTACTGCACATGGGCTTTCTCTAGTTGTGGCAAACGGGGGCTATTCTTCATTGTGGTGCTTGGGCTCCTCATGGCAGTGGCTTCTTTTGTTGTGGAGCACGGGCTCTAGGCACGTGGGCTTCAGTAGTTGCAGCACATGAGCTCAATAGTTGTGGCTCACGGGCTCTAGAGCGCAGGCTCAGTAGTTGTGGCTCATGGGCTTAGTTGCTCTGCGGCATATGGGATCTTCCTGGAGCAGGGATTGAACTCGTGTGCCCTGCATTGGCAGGCAGATTCTTAACCACCGTGCCACCTAGGAAGTCCCCATTAGTGCTTATTGATGTAAATTATCTTTAATGTCTGTGTAACCAGTCCTTAGTTGATTTTTTTTAAGTGTCTATTTTCTTTTTCCATAATAAATGCTTATGGAAAAACTGGAAAATCCAAAGACCTAAAAGATTGAAAATGTACTAATGGTCTTAACTCCCAAAGATAATCAGTAATAACATTTTTTTTAGTACATTTATTTAGTTATTTATTTAATTGGCTGTGTTGGTCTTTTTTGCTGTGCGCGGGCTTTCTTTTTAGTTGTGGTGAGTGGGGGCTACTCTTTGTTGTGGTGCACAGGCTCCTCATTGCTGTGGCTTCTCTTGTTGTGGAGCACAGGCTCTAGGCACGTGGGCTTCAGTAGTTGTGGCACATGGGCTCAATAGTTGTGGCTCACAGGCTCTTAAGTGCAGGCTCAGTAGTTGTGGCACCTGGGCTTAGTTGCTCCGTGGCATGTGGGATCTTCCTGGAGCAGGGATTGAACTCGTGTGCCCTGCATTGGCAGGCAGATTCCAACCAGCGCCACCTAGGAAGCCCCGTAATAACATTTTGATGTACTTCCTTTCAGTCTTTTCTTCTATGCATATTTTTGAAATATTTCTTGTGATTATGCTGTACATACACTTTTGTATTTTTTGTTTTTTCGTTAAAAAAATTTTTTAAGCTCTTTATTGGAGTATAATTGCTTTACACTGTTGTGCCAGTTTCTGCTGTACAACAAAGTGAATCTTAACGAAAGCTGTATCCTTAAAATTTTAACAGTTTTTTCATGTCATTATAAACTCTGACCAGAACCTGTAACCATATATGTATGTTTACTATTTTACCCTGACCATAATTTCTTCAACTAGATCCCCATTTGGGGGCATTTAGGTGGTTTTCTTTTAAATATTTTTTTTTTCTTTTATAAATGAGACTATATCCACAGTTGATTATTTTTCCCACCATGGGTTGGTGACCATCTGCAGAAAAAACATCCTTCATCTTTGGCCTGGAGTCAGGGCTCCCATATAATCCCAGTGGCACTTATGAGGGAACTTGGGTTTCTGTGTCTGTGTGGCTTGTGGGGGACTCTTTCTGTTGGTGCGTGACTAGCAGATTGTGGGTGTTCAATAAATACTAAATGATGACGAGGTGTTTATATATGACATAGTGGTGTTCATGTACCTTCCTCTGTGTCCTTGTGTTTGCTCTTGTGTATTTCAAGTGGGTATTACTTTTGTGCAAGCCTCTGAATGATTCCATATGTGCAGAAGTCTGAGTATCCATGTCTGTACACGTGGGTGTCTATGCGAGATGTGTATAGCTCCACATGTGTCTGTGTATCCACATCATGTCTGCCCTTAGGAGTGGGGTTTTTTTTTTGTTTTTTTGTTTTTTGACTGAGTTGGGTCTTCGTTGCTGTTCGCGGGCTTTCTCTAGCTGTGGCGAGCAGGAGATACGCTTTGTTGAGGTGCACAGGCTTCTCGGTGCGGTGGCTTTTCTTGTGGAGCACAGGCTCTAGGGTGCTCGGGCTTCAGTAGTTGTGGCTCCTGGGCTTTAGAGTCCAGGCTCAGTAGTTGTGGCACATGGGCTTAGTCGTTACGCTGCATGTGGGATCTTCCTGGACCAGGGATCGAACCCGTGTCCCCTGTAATAGCAGGCAGATTCTTAACCACTGTGCCACCAGGGAGGCCCCAGGAGTGTGTATTATACACAACTCTATGTGTGTGTGTGGGTGTGTGAGTTGGTCTGTGCTTGTGTGTGCACATCTAGGTTGGGCCTCATTTCTTGGGGACTGTACGTCTATGCGTCTGTATGTGCCCAGGCTCAATTCTGTGTGGGTCTGTGGGGGGAGAGGGGTCTCTCTCCACATGCATCTTTGTGCTGGGCTGGTGTGTGAGCGAGTGCACACCTGAGGGAGCTGGGCCTTGCCGGGAGCAGAGTGGTGCCCAGGGCAGAGGTGACGCACCCTCTGAGCTCCTCATTCTCCTGGGAACCAGCTCAGGAGAGAGTGAGACCGAGAGCAGACTGCGTCAGGAGCACCGGCCCCTTTTGCAACCAGCCCAGGCCCCAGGCGGTAACCAGGCTCTCACAGGTCAGACCTGCCCACTGTGCCTGGCTGCCAGGAAAGAAACCCGGCTCCCAGCAGAGCTGCGCTGTCAGCGCCCTCCTTGGGCCTGGGCCAAGTCCTCCGGTGAGCGGAACTCAGCTAGCCGAGGGCCCACATTAGTCACGCTGTGGCAACAGGAGGGAGTGACTTCCCGGGCCTGGGCAGTGCTGGCTGTCCCAGGAAACCACTGCTCTCTGGCCCTGTACGCGGCAATGCTTAGGCAGCCTGGTCTCGTCCATTATCGCCTTCCGTTCTGACAACCGAACGTCAAGAGGGGCCAGGTGGCTCTTATTAACTCCAAGTTTCAGTTGAGGAGACTTAAGCACAGAGCTACACGACCCAGGTGAAGCAGATGGGGCTTGGACCTGAGTCCTGACCCTTGGTCCAGGCTTCTTTCTGGTGTGCCACCTGGGAGGTTCTGCCCCCTAGAAATGGATCTCTCAGAGGGCGGGGCTGGGAGGCATATTTTATGGGAAAGATAAGGTTGTCTTAGGCTCAGGAGTGGGGCAGAGGGCGACATGGCTGGGGCTGAGGTGCGATGTGAGGAGAGATGTTAGCATTGATCCAGGCTTGCCCTCCTAGTGGAATCTTCCCAAGGCTTCCTCCACTGAACAGATTTGTCCCCTAACTGGGATGACCATGGGATTCACTGTCAGACTCAGGATATTTCTGAGATTGAATGGGAACTCTATTAATAATCTGGGTTTATGGTCACCCTACTCATAACCTCTCTGGAAGGCAGAGCCAGTCACTGGCCTCCTTGACTGGCCAGCTCCGTGGCTGCCTTGACCCTTGCCTGCACCAATCTGCTTCTGTCGCCAGGTGTCCAGATGACTCCCTGGCCCCTTGGCAGTGAGGGGCGGCAGGGGAGCTTTGGGCTCAGTGTGTGCATAGGGATGCCCAGGGGCTCCTTGAATCTGGCAGAGAAGCAGGCAGCCCAGTCCCCCCTCGGCAATGCCTGACCCATGATTAGTTTCTCCCTCAGATCTGTGTTCTCTGTGGCCACGTTCCGCTGCCTCTGTCCATCTTTCCTCCCTCCCCAGGACCCCGCCCCAGAGCCTGTCCTCAGAGGTCTCGCTCTCAGGATGGTGAGATCCATCTCCTGGTGAGACAGGGGACCCTCGGTTCCTGAGGCTGCGTGCATTTTTCTCCCTATGGCACCATTCTACCCCCTCCCAACAGGCCATATGCTCTGCTGACTACCCTCTCCCACAGGTTCTCTCTCTCTCTTTTTTTAATATTTGTTTATTTGGCTTAGTTGTGGCCCATGGTATCTTCTTTGCTGTGTGCAGGAATCTAGTTCCCTGACCAGGGATCGAACCCGGGCCTCTTGCACTGCGAGCGAGGAGTCTTAACCACTGGACCACCAGGGACGTCCCTCCCACAGGTTCTCCTGTTCCAGTCCTATTCCTGACATGCTGGGCGACGTTGGGCAAATGACTGCCTTCTTCCTTGTCTGAGTTTCTCCCAGTTGTGAAGTGATGTTCGTGTTCTCTGCCCCTCCCTGGCTCCCAGGGAACCTGCAGGGGTAAGCAAGATAATAGCAGGGAACTGATTTGGAGGAAGCTATCAAGAGCCAAGCGAGAGGTATCAGCACTGGCCTGTGTTTACATGGGTGTGAACCTTGGGATCCTAGCCTCCTGAGGCTTGGGAACAGACCTGACAGCTTCCTGGCCTGGCTCCTGGCTCCTTTTTCCCACTGACAGAAATTGAACCCAGGAGTCTGGTCATCTGGAGATGAGATTTCAGAGCAAAGAGTTTGGGGTTCAGGCCTCCCAATCCACTCTATCCCCAACCACTGGCTGTGTGACCACGGGCAAATCACTGCCCCTCTCTGGGCCTCAACAACTTGGCTCTGACAGCCTTCCCCAGCTGTGCATTCAGGGGGCCCTAGAGCCTGTAACCTGTAACCATAGTTTTAGGATAGAAAGGATCTCGCCATCTAGTCCAAGTCCTTTGCTTTTCATAGATCACCATGGGGTCTCTGGGGGCCACAGACTAACGCTGGTTAACCTGGTTAACCTGAGGTCATAAATTGGCTGCAAAAAGGATCAAGCAGGAGAGGGTAAGTAGGTCAGAGAAAATCCACTGGGAAGACAACCCCAAGTGATTTGGTGGGTCAACAATGTAACTCTTTGTACTCCATCAGTGTTTGACTGTCCCTGTACCTTCAGCCTCTCCCTCCAGGCCTGAAATGCAGCATGGGTTTCTCCTCACCCCACAGCCCTCCTTCCCTTCTCCACCATTCCTACCAAGCCTCCATCCCGACTCTGCTCCCTGCCGCCGCTGGGTTTCCACCTGGCTCCTCGAGCATTCGCGATGGTCGGCTGGCTCCCCGTTCCCAGCACCCTCCTTTCCTGAGCCCAGCAGGCTTTGAAACCTCGCTCTTCCTGGGCCTCCCGCTGCGCCTCCGACTCCTCCTCCTCTTCCTCCAAGAAGAGGCTCTGTCCTCGTTTTCTCCTCCCTGGGTCCGCGCTCTCTCTCTCCGTCATCTCCCTACTCCTCGGTTTCACCCTCACACGGCTCATTCCCCCCACCAGGCCCGCAAGCTCCCCTCCAGAGTGTTGGGGGCCTCACCAGGGTGCACCCACAGCGGGCACACAGAGCTAAGCGCGCGGCCCAAAGACTACAAGACGCGTGTGTTTTTGCCTTGTTCCTAGCCCGATTTTATGTTCCTTCTTTTTTTTTAATCTTGTTCCTACTTTATACTCATGTTATCTCATAGTTTATAGACCCCTTTCAGCTGTCTTTAAATCCTTCCTCAGTAAGGCTAGTCAAAAGCAAACAAAAACTAAGTAACCACAATAAAATCAGTAAAACCAGTCTCCATCTGGTAACTAATGACCCCTCACCTTCTGCCTGGTTCTCCTGAAGCTGCCCCCCACCTCCCCTCGGGCCCTGTTTCTGTTGGTGGCACTGCCAGGCTCCCGACCAGAAAATCTGAAGGCCCCACTGACTCCGTTTGTCCCTCTGCTTGAGCCAGTCCGTCACCAGGTCTCAGAGCTTCTCCTTTCCCCAGAGCTCCGGCCGCCCTCTCTCCTTTCCCAGCCCCGTGGTCTCTATCCCACCTCGGAGCCTCCTGGTCTGATGAGCCTCTTGGTCTGATGATTTGTTTCTTTCTGAAATAGATCTCGATCCCTCTTCCAAAAAATAACCTTTTCTTATTACAAAAGCAATAGATATTTATTGTAGAAAATTTTTAAAATACAGGTCAACAAAGAGAAAAAAGTGAAAACCAGCTGTAATTTTATCAACAACAACACTATGGATTTTTGGGTAAATATCTTTTTTCAGTTTTGTGTAAAAAAAGTTTTTTTTTTTTCGGCTCCTTGACAGGGTGCTTCTCAGTTTCTTTCCCAGCCTATTTTCTTGGTCTTCTTGGTTCTGGGCTCACCTGATGGAACCCCAAGAGCTACTGCAGGTGGGGGAGGAGAGCCTGTGGGGGAGTTTGGGCCATTCCCAGGGCTGAAGCAGGCTTCCGGGTTTGGGGTTTCCAGGTGGCACTGTTGACCACAGCCCTTGGGGGGGTGGGGGGGAGCTGAGAAGTACTTTCATTCTAGACGCGGTGGGTGGGGAAGGGAGTGGTCTTGTGCAATAGGGCAAACCACTCCTCATTCAGGGCTGTTTGTTCAAGTGGGCAGGGATGTGTTTGGGAAAAACAACCCATTTTTTGTCAGTGTTTATTTGAACAGTTGGGACCCCGATATGAGGAGAGGGGGATGGGTTACAAGGGATAAGATGATGGGAGGCCAAAGTTGAATGCCTGGAGGGCCCAGACAAGCGCCTAACCTTGGGAGCGGCAGGGTGGATGGGGGCTGGGGAGGGTTAGCGCCTGAGGGCTCAAGATGACCTAAGACCTAAATTGCTGCAGGAATGTGGGCTCCAGATTGCCAGTCTTCCGTTTCACAAGAAGCTGGAAATATGGGATTTTTAAAAAATGAAGTTTCACAACTCTTTAAATGTTAGTAACTAATTAAAGAAATTAAACCATTGTTCGGGTCACAGCCCGATTGGCTGCCAGCATGCAACCTTTCCAACTAGCCTTTACTGCACATCTACTGTGAACTTCACTTCTACCTAATTTACTTCGTGTGGCTACCTCCTCCTTCCCCTCTCCCTGCATTGTGACCACTAGTGATATCGCCTGCTTACCTGTCCATTCCTTAAAGCCAAGTTTGGATTACCCCTTCCTCTGCTCAAATCCCCAAGTGCCCACCAAGGTGACCTCTACTCACCAGCCTCTCAGCTTTTCCTCTCAATGCTGGAGCCAAACTGAGCAGCTTTCTGGACCCCGATCAAAACAAGACCCATGATCTCTGCTGCCCAGCTTTCACTCACTATGATTGTGTTATGCCTGAAACACCCACACCCACCTGCTCATCTCATTTTATACCTCCTTCATGCAGCCGTTTCTCAACATCTTTCTCTCTCTTTTTTTTAAACAGAAATGCTCTTTTTAAAAAATAAATTTATTTATTTAATTGGCTGTGTTGGGTCTTTTTTGCTGTGCGTGGGCTTTCTTTAGTTGCGGTGAGTGGGGGCTACTCTTCGTTGTGGTGCGCGGGCTCCTCATTGTGGTGGTTTCTCTTGTGGGCTCTAGGCATGTGGGCTTCAGTAGTTGCAGCACATGGGCTCAATAGTTGTGGCTCATGGGCTCTAAAGCGCAGGCTCAGTAATTGTGGTGCCCAGGCTTAGTTGCTCCGCGGCATGTGGGATCTTCCTGGAGCAGGGATCGAACCCGTATCCGCTGCATTGGCCGGCGGATTCTTAACCACTGCGCCACCTAGGAAGCCCTCAGCATCATTCTTAATCTCCATGGCTTGACCAGCCTCTGTTTTATGCAATAGCCATTTGTGGGATACCCTGTACCCACAAGCAGAATCTGGCATGGTTGATACTGAGGTAAATAAGACCCGGTCCCCAACCCTCCCAGAGGTTATGCTAACATGAGTCACATGTATGCAGCCGGAGCTGTGAGAGAATGGAGAGCGCAGCGATGAACTTTGGCTGGTGAAACAGCGAAGCCTTTTTGAGCTGGATCGCGGGGTAAGTAGGAGCTTTCCAGGGGGCAAAGAGGTATTTGAGGTGGAGGCAACTGCATGTGCAAAGAAAGGGAGGTATGAAAGTTCTGAGAAAGGGAGTCATTTGGCTGGGGATGGAGCAGAGAACAGCTGGGGATGTCCCAGTGGTTTGGGGACCAAATTGTTTTGTTACAGTATTCGCATTCCTTCTGCCTGCACTCCAGAGTATAAGCTCCAGAAGAGCAGGCACTGCTTTTATTGCTCCACACCTGACACCTGTCTGGGACGGTGTACTCTGGATCCAACCCTCGCAGCGGACAGCACCCATCAGTGGTGATAGCGCCCCCTAGCGGCTCCTCTGTGATCCCACCTCCCGTCGCCTAGCTGACTCAGCCCTGCGCTCCTCCCTCCCAGCAGCTCTTCCTAGGGAAGGTGATTTGTCTGCTATCATCTTAATTCATCTCCACCCCTCCCTAAGTGTTTGTTGTTTGGTCCAGCAAACACTTATTAAGGTTTATTCTGTGCTCATTACTCTTCTCGGCATGGGGATACAGAAATGATGCTCCCTTTGGTCCAACACACACTTATTAAGCTCTTATTCTGTGTTGATTACTCTTCTAGGCATTGGGATACAGAAGTGACCTCAGCCTGGAAGTGCTCATAGAGAACAAAGGGATAACGAAGGTTGTTCCCAGTGCTGGGGGGACCAGAGGAGGAATCGAGCCCATTTCGAGCCTTGAAAGATGGATGAGTGGTTGGCAAGGTAGGAAGCAAAAATACAGTGGGAATACTGGGAATTCCCTGGCAGTCCAGTGGTTAGGATTCTGTGCTCTCACTGCCGAGGCCCTGGGTTCAATCCATAGTCGGGGAACTAAAATCCCACAAGCTGTGCACTGTGGCCCCAAACACAAAAACAAAAAATAGCGCTTGATGAAATGGGAACAGCCTGCATCTACTCAATATTTACTGAACCACTACCATTTACTAAGGTCACAGAGGGGATGTGGGAGACCCAGAGATGACTTAACATGTCACCTGTGTTTCCAGAAGCCCACAACCCAGTGGGAAGACAGATAAGTAAACAGAAAGGAAAAGGGGGTGCTCTGTGCTAAAGGTCCTGTTAGCAGAAAGAGGCATGTAGAACAGGGAGTGCCCCCCTGCTATGTGTATGCAGGAGGTGGTCCAAGCTGAATACAACAGGTACAAGAACACAGAGGTGTGAGAAAGTTACCCATCAAAAGGAGGCCCATCCTGGGCTGCTGCTAAGGTTCTGCTTCTTGATCTGGGTGCTTGGCTCCTGCGTGGGTTCAGTTACAGAAACTCATGTACACTTAGGACTCAGATACGGACATTCACCTCCGTTGCTCTTCATTTCTTTAAAAATAGCCCCCAGCCTCTCACACTACCATTTGATTCTTCTTTTCTTTTCTTTTTTTTTTTTGGCTGCGTTGGATCTTCATTGCTGAGCAAGGGCTTTCTCTAGTTGTGGTGAGCGGGGGCTCCTCTTCATTGCAGTGCACGGGCTGCTCATTGCAGTGGCTTGTCCTATTGCAGAGCACGGGCTCTAGGCGCACGGGCTTCAGTAGTTGTGGCACACAGGCTTAGTTGCTCTGCAGCATGTGGGATCTTCCAGGACCAGGGATCAAACCCATGTCCCCTGCATTGGCAGATGGATTCTTTTTTTTTTTTAGCTGAGCTTCTTTTACTTTATTTATTAACATACAATAAACTGCATATATTTAGAGTGTACAATGTGGTATCCCAATCTCCCAATTCATTCCCCCCCAATCCTCCCCACTTTCCCCACTTGGTGTCCATATTTGTTCTCTACATCTGTGTCTCTATTTCTGCCTTGCAAACCGGTTGATCTGTACCATTTTTTAATATTCCGCATATATGTGTTAATATACAATATTTGTTTTTCTCTTTCTGATTCACTTCACTCTGTATGACAGTCTCTAGGTCCATCCATGTCTCTACAAATGTCCCAATTTTGTTCCTTTTTACATTGAGTAATATTCCATTGTATATATGTACCACATCTTTTTTATCCATTCGTCTGTCGATGGACATTTCAGTTGCTTCCATGACCTGGCTATTGTAAACGGTGCTGCAATGAACATTGGAGTGCATGTGTCTTTTTGAATGATGGTGTTCTTTGGGTATATGCCCAGTAGTGGGATTGCTGGGTCATGTGGTAACTCTATTTTTAGGTTTTCAAGGAACCTCCATACTGTTCTCCATAGTGGCTGGATCAATTTACATTCCCGGCAGGTGGATTCTTAACCATTGCGCCACCAAGGAAGTCCCAGCCATTTGATTTTTCTGTATAACACTTATCACAATTGAAAAGTATCTCTTTTGTAAGACTAGACTCTGGAGCCACAATGTAAGGGTTTAACTCAGTCCTCTGGTACCAGCTCTAGGACCTTAGGAACTGAATTTGCTGAGTCAGTTTCCTTGCCTGTAAAATGAGGATAATAATAGTACCTTCATCCCAGAGTTGTGTGCTGAGGTAATCACTTGAGATATGTAAAGCACTTACATAGTGCTTCCTATGTGCTTATCTTAACAATACTAAATTTCTAATGATTGGCCGCGCCTGGCACGTAGGAGTTCAATGCATGATTTGTTGAAGAAATGAAGAAATGGAAACTTCTCTGCCGGTCCAGTGGCTAGGACTCTGTGCTTCCACTGCAGGGTGCCCAGGTTCCATCCCCGGTTGGGGAACTAACTAAGATCCCGTGGGGAAAAAAAGAACCAGGGTTCAGCGCCCCCCCCACCCCCCAAGTCCTCAACTACACACTGCAGTCTCAAACCCGGAAGGAACAGTACTCCGTGGCCTCCCTAGGCCCCTATTCCCATGGCCCTTTCTCCCCTCCCCTCCTCTCCCCTCCCTTCTAGTGGTCAGACTTGGCAGCTCTCTCCACCCTCAGGGGCTAGGGCTAGGACAGTTTCGGGAAGGGTGGGAAAACCTGCTAAACAGGGTGACCAAAGTCTGAACCGGTTGGACGGGGCAGTCCCATCTCCCCCACCCCGGCAGCTCTGGCCCACAGAGCAGAGGCAGGAGACTCACAGGACAAATCCCTTTATTACACTGTGGGTGGACTGGGGCCTGTGGGCAGCAGGGGAGCGGGTGGGAGAGTCCTGGGTGTGCGGAGGCTCTGGCTCTGTGTGCCTGACCGGGCCAGGCTGGGGCTCATTGTGGGGGGCAGGGGACAAGGAGGCAGGGCCCAGAGAGCCACTTTCCACTCCTCTCACCTCCCACCCCCTGACGGCATTAAATAAACAAAAAGCAACTCTGTACAACACAAAACATACAGGGAAGTCTGCCCTCCAACCCCAGCCCTGCAGAGCGGGAGGGGCGGCTCTGGAGGACAGGGTTGGGGCCTCCAGGCTCTGACGCTGCCCCAGGCCCTTCCCAAGGTCATGGGGTGGGGTCAGGCAGCTCTGAACAGGGAGCAAAATTCCAGCTTCCTCTGAAATCTTAGGCAGGCAGGTCAAACCATGTGCGGGACTCCTGGCTCAAAGGTTTTCTGCTCCTCTCAGACCCTTGAGTTTTCTCAGGAACAAATAGCCTGAGCTTAGCTGAGACGCCTCCAAGAGGGGCTGGAGCCCTGGCCTCAGAGGCAGAACGGGCCTGGGAAACAGGCTGGAGAAGTCTGGTCCCAAAGTCTTCCCCAGCCCAGGCCTCCATCTTGGCAAGAAGGAAGCAGGGCCAGGTGAGAGCTGGCGAGGGCCCTTGCGTGCCCCAGGCTCAGAGGGGTCGGGTGGTTTGGTAATAGACCAGGTGCTCCATGTCCTCGGTGGTGGAGACCTTGGAGCTGGTGGGGGTAGCGGGTGGGGGGTGGCGGTGGCGGTGTCTGTGGAAGCCCTTTCTCTGGTTCTTGAAGAAGCAGTAACCCAGGATGGCTACCACCACCACGATGCAGGTGCCCAGGAGCACTGCAATGGCCACCTCCACGGAGCCTGGGGGAAGAAGGGGCCGGCTGAGGCGCTCCCTCCCAGGGCTCCGTTCTGATGCCTGCCCCCACACTGTATCAAAGGGACCAAGGTAGATGGGTGCCAGGTGTGGAAGGACCTCAGCACGTGAGCTTGGCGGAAGGGATTCTGATGGGCTTTGGGTCTTGGCTCCAGGTTGCTCTACTTTCAGGTAGTGTGGGGAAAGGCCCCGGAAGCAGACGGCACACACACCTGGCATGCGTTTTTATGCTTCTCTCCCTTGCCCCTGGCAGGTATCACTATTGACCATGGCACTCTGTCCCTTTAGCCAACGTCAGGATCCTTCTCAACACAGGCTTAGGCAGTTATAACCAATTGTGTGGTGTTGACCCTTGAGTTGAGACCTACTCAGTGGCGACAGGGCAGATGGGGGCTTACCGGTGTTGGGAATGGGGCTTTCCCGCCGCAGACCAAACACATCCTTCTCTATAAAATGATGGTGGGGAGAGACAAAATCAATGCAAAGGGTTTGAAGACTCAGCTGCTCTTCAGCAGTGCCCCAGACCCCCCACTGCCATCCTCTCCCACCGCTACTCCGGGTAGGGTGGAGTGAGAATGAGGTGTGATCCGCCCAGGCCTTGGGACAGAGCTGAATGCTCTAGCTAAGACTTTCCCCTCCCCATCTTCCTCCCCCATTGCCCCGCTCACTGGAGATGCCATGACAGGACTCAAGGCACTGGTCCTCCTCCTCAAAGTTGTTCTTGTTGCCATAGCAACCGCCATAGGTAAAGCGGCCACAGCGTTCAGTGAAGGGGTTGTAGTACCAGCGGGGGATGCTCTCTAAGCAGAGGCCCGTGTCTGGCAGGTCCACGCAGTGGCCTGGGGGGTAAGGAGCAGGCAAAGGGGTGAGTGTCCATGGGGCCTCTCTGCCACCACCAGGCTCCACGTGGTTGCTGTCTGCCACCTCCTGACCCTCCTCACGCTGAGGATGGCTGTGACTCAGTGAGGGCCTGAGGGCCCCAGAAATATCTGGCCCATCTGCAGTGTTGCAAGGAAGATAAATCCAGGAGAGTAAGCTTAAGCCCAGAATTACCCTGACTTATATAACTATCTATTTTTCAGTTTTCTTTCAGCATTCACGATTGTATCAAGGTCTTGGTCTTCTCTCCAGCACTTAATGGTCTACCTTTTAACAAAGAAGGCTCAGGGTCTGAGCCTTGGCAGACAACAATGTCCAGCTAAAATTTATTACAATGTTTTATTACACTTATTTTAATAGTCAGTCTCAAATTGTGGCATATAATAGTGGCTTTTCATTTACGGTAGTGATGTGAAATTTCCTTTTTAATACATTAAGTCAATAACATCTCAGTGACATGTAGGCATAGCTAAATTTCTGAAGGTGTTGGGAGTTCCCTGGTGGTGCAGTGGTTAAGACTCTGAGCTTCCACTGCAGGGGGCCTGGGTTCGATCCCTGGTTAGGGAACTAAGATCCCACATACAGCACGGTGCAGCCAAAAAAAAAAATGTTCAAAAATAAATTAAAAAACATAAATAAATAAGAATTTCTGAAGGTGTTACGAGGATGTCTGGGGACTTTCCTGGTGGTCCAGGGGTTAAGACGCTGAGCTCCCAATGCAGGAGGCCTGGGTTCGATCCCGGGTCAGGGAACTAGATCCCATATGCCACAACTAAGACCCGGCACAGCCAAATAAATACATATTTTTTTAAAAAGGGCGGGGATGTCTGATGCTTGGGAAACACAGAAAGAAAGTCCAGGACACCCCCACTCCCGCTTTCTGCCCACAGCCTGGTAAAGACAGCAGGCGCCTTCAGCACGTTGATGGGATGAGTGAGGAGAGCAGTGCCAGCCCTGACCCAGGGGATCTGGGCAGGAGCTCACCTTTATCGCTGGGGAAATGGATCCTCTGGAGTTTATCGAAGCCTCTGGTATCTGCAAAGATGAACGATCAGAGGTGCAGACCTGACAAGGGTCTCCCAGAGGTGCAGGGTGAGTGGTCGGGACCTCCCCTACTGCCGCCCACTGCCCTCCATCCCCCGGGCCTCACATTTTTCACAGGTGGCCTCGTCGGAGGCGTCAAGGCAGTCGGCAGTGTCGTCACACTCCAGGAAGCTGTCGATGCAGCAGCCATCACCGCAGCGGAACTGGCTGGAGTGACAGGTGCCAGAGCACACTGGGTGCGGATGCAGCAGGGTGGATGGTGGGGTCAGGCTCGAGCAGAGGCCAGCAAATACCAAGGGTCCATCATCTACCTGGCCTTCTCTACCCCAAGGCGGCATCATAACACAACCCCTGTTTCCTTTCCACCCCTGCCCCCGCAACCCTCCTACACACAAAACGGGGCAGATGCTGATGGGAGGATCCTGCGCTGCAGGGGTGGGGCCTTCATCCCAAGGGTAGGAATGGGTCGTTGGGCCAGGGCAGTGTGGTCAGGGGCCCGGACTGGATACGGGCTGAAGAGCTGGCAGGGGTGAGGGGAATAGGGAAAGAAGCAAAGCCCACCTGGATGATGCCTTTCCACTGAGGGGCCTAGGAGAGAAAAACAGAGAAGTGAGAGGAGGCAGGGCCAGGCCCCAGCAGGGAGGAGCTGATAGCGGGGCTGGGGACGGGGGATTCCCACGCCCACCTCCCTGACCCGTGAAGAGAGAACACCTACCCTGGGGGAGTGCCGCCTGAGCCCCAACACTGCTTCGCAAAGGCCCACCTTGCACATCGTGGCAGGCGAGCTTGCACTCCTCTTCCCGAAGGTAGTTGTTCTTGTTGCCCAAGCAACCTCCATAAACAAAACTCTTGCAGATCTGTTCCGTGGGGTCGTAGTACCAGCGGGGGAAGGAGCCACGGCAGCGGCCCACCTTGCTGGGTACGAGGCAATATTCTGGGGGAAGGAAAGCTGGTGAGGAGGGGGCTCCGAGGGGCCCCTCAGCAGAGGGAGGGATGGCTCCCGGGGCTGCCTCCTCACCTTTAGTCTGCTCGGGGGACAGCACTGTGACTGTGATGTTAGAGGTGCTCCCTGGCTGCTCTGGACCGGGCGCCGTCAGCTGGAACAGGTAGCTGCCTTCCTCGAGTCCCCACAGCTCCACCTGGTCTGCATCGCTCCTCTAAACACAGGCGTGGCCATCAGGCTGGGACGCCTTGATGCCCCTGGGCTGCCCCAGGCCCTCCCAGTCAGCCCCCCGCCTCCCTGTGGGGAGCAGAGGGACTTGGTATTAAACGCACCCTCAGCTTCTATCCACCCCATCCGTGTGGAGCCGCAGCTTGGCCTGTGGCTCTGGAGAGCTGAGGTGGGGGTCCGGGAGGCAGCCCAGGGTCTCACCTCTACCCTGACGTCTGTGTCACCCTGAAGTAGGTGCCAGTCTGTGTTCTCCACACCCTTCAGCACCAGGGGTTCCTGGGGCTGTACCTTCAAGTCTATGCCATCCCAGGCTTTGGGGATCCGGGACCCTGGGAGGAAGGTAAGGCAAGGTCAGCTCTCACTGAATGGACAGGATATCTGCTGGAGTGGGGTGCTGGTGCCTTATGGGTCTAGGACTCGGCAGCCTGCATGAGACACACAGGCGATTTCACGACGAAGCATCTTCCTGCCCTCTATTTAGATATATTGTACTTAAGACCTTTTTATGTTGGATAACAAACTTTCTGACGTAAATAACTAAACAGCATTGCCATCTGATCCCATTTGGGGGGGAGAGATATATATATATATATATGCACATATATTTGGAAGGGGGACTTTTCCTATATTCTACAAGAAGCAGGTACTTGTGCTAATTGCCTTAAAAAGTTAGAGTAACAACACTTTTAAAAAGTCAAATAAGTTAATGTGTAATTAACACCATCACCCCTCACTCTGCAGTCCAGGTCACTGCCAAGAAGCCCACCCGGATAGAGGCCTTAAGCACAGAGTTCCCGGGCAGCACCGTGTCAAGCCTTGGCGTCCCACGGTGATTTGGCACAGGAGGAGGGTGCCTCTACCCCCTCGGACAGACTCTGCCTCTGGTTACAAGGGGACGCAAGGCTTGACACACCCTCCCTCAACCAGGATCTTCAGAGGGAGCGTGGCCCTGCTGGCACCTTGATTTTGGACTTCTGGCCTCCAGAACGGTGAGACAATACATTTCTATTGTTTTAAGTCACCCGGTTTATAGTACTTTGGTACAGCAGCCCTAGAAAACTGACACCCTGCCCTTGAGGGTATTATCGTACAGTCAGGCAGGTAAGACCCAACAACAGGAAGCAAAATGGGAGAAAAGACCCAACAAGATGAAGGGATTTGTGGTACACGTACAAGACAAGGAAGTGGATGTTTAGAGAAGGAAAAGACCACAGCAAGCTGGAGGAAAAAGGCAAGGCTTTGTGAAGAAGGGACAGAGGATTTGCTGATTCTTTTGTTTTTATTTGTTTGGTTGTGGGGAAGAATGTTCTGTGTTGTTGATGACAGCAGTAAACATGAGCCAAAGCAAGGAGTCTGGAATTTGCAAGGCTGGTTTGGTGGACATTAAGGAGACCGGCTGGGCTGGGACAGATCTCAAAGGGCCCTGGACGCTGGGTCAGGGCATGTGGACATAGATTCAAATACTTAACAACTGGTGGTACAGGAAGGAGATAGACACTGGCCATGAGCAGTGGCACAGAGTCCTGGAGGCGCCAGCTGCATTAAACATTGACCTCCTAGATGCCTGATCGAGGTCCAGGAGTACTAAGGGAGGGGCCAAGGGCCCGGGCAGCAGGGGAACTCCTAAGCTCCAGGCAGCAACTGTTTACCCATCTGTTTGCAATGGAGTTATTTCTATGGAGAGAGGAGGCCGGCGAGTAGACCAGTGCAGCAGTTCAAGGCAGATGCAACAGGAGCAGTCTGAATTATGGGACAGCTAAGGGATGGAAAGGGGAATGTGAGAAAGAACGCTGGGCAGACGCTTCGGGCTGCCTGTCCGACAGGCACTGGGGAACTGGGGAGGGAGAGCCAGGGCACAGGAGGAAGGGAAACCAGACCGAGCAAACCAGACCTCTGTGGCCTTAGGCATAGAGAAGTTGAATTTTTTTTTGGCCGCACTGCGTGGCATGCGGGATCTTAGTTCCCCAACCAGGGATCGAACCTGGGCTCCCTGCAGTGGAAGCGTGGAGTCCTAACCACTGGACTGCCAGGGAATTCCCGAGAAGTTGAATTTGAGGGAAGGGAGGTGTACAATGTGAGCTCCAAGAGAAATCAGAGGTGGAGAAAGACCTGGAGTCATAGTAACAAAGCTGCCACTCGTTGAACGTGTGCCCAGTGTACTTTACCTGCAGTATCTCCATTGGAGTTGGCAAACTATGGCCTGCAGGCCACATCTAGCCCACCACCTATTACATTTTTTAATGGCTAAAAAAAAAAAATTAAATAATACTTCAAGGCATGATAAAATTCAAATTTGTGTCCATAAATTAAGATACAGTCTTGCCTATTTGTTTACAAATTGTGGACAGCTGCTTTCACGTAACAACAGCAATTTACAGAGTAGTTGTAAACAACACTGTATGGCCCAGAAAACCTAAAATATTTACTATTTGAACCTTCACAGAAAGTTTGCTGACCCTGATCTACATCGCCTACCTTCTTAACCATCCTGCCACAGCTGCATTCTCGCCCCTCTTTCCAGATGAGAAAATTGACACCAGACAGGTTAAATGACTTGCCCAGGTTCGCTCCGTTTCTAAACAGCAGAGCTGGGTTTGAACACTGGTCTGACTCATGCTCTCTCCAAAACATCAAAATACCATGCTGCAGGCCATACCTGCTTAGAAGTATGATTTTTTTTTTATCACTTTTATAATCTTCAGGTTTTGTTTTTGTTTTTATCTTAGGTAATACATGTACGTGATGAAAAATTTAAAAAATATGAAAGGGTAGTGAGAATTATGTCCCCTATTCTTAAACTCCCAAGTTCCTCTCTCCAGAGGTATTCTCAATTACTAATTTGGGTGTGTGTGTATGTGTGAACATCAAGAGAGAGAGCACTGAATTCACAAGCATGCAAGTTTGTCATCTTGCTTTTCCCTTAATATATACTGGAAATCATTCATAGCAACACGTAAAGAACTTCCTCTTCTTTGTTTTTTTTTTGGTTGCATAGTACTTACTGTATGAATACACAATAATTATAATAATTTACAACACATTTAACCAGTCCACCAGTCTCTCTTGATTTCGGTCCGTCCTTTCTTCCTTCCTTCCTTCCTTCCCTCCCTCCCTCCCTCCCTCCCTCCCTCCCTACTAAGAACTAACCCATGCTACCTCAGGGTTTATTATTATGATTAAAACAGCACCACAGTATCCAATTATAGGATATGTTGACAGACACTGATATTGTTTCCAACTCTTTGCTATTATAAACAATGGTACAGTGACTGACTGGCTGCTAAGTTGTTTTACACATGTTTAAGCATAGCCGCAAGATGAGTTCCTGCAAGTGGAACTGTGTTGAGCGTTATGTGCATGTACACTTTTGGTGGATATTGCCAAACTGCCCTCCACAGAGGCTCTGTGGAGGGTTACGTCAAGTGTAAGAGTTCAAAGAAGAGAAGCTAAAGAGATAAGAACATCTGGTAGGAGGCTGAGTCACAGGGATTCCTCTTTGATGAGGCAGAGAAAGCAGAGCCAATAAGGGACTCACAGAGGGTGGTACCAGAGGTGAGAAGACCAGGACACACAGTGACAGCAAAGGGATGGGAGGGGAGAACTTCCACGGATGTCAAATGGTGCAGAGGCCTACAGGAATAAGAAAAGGGGGACTTCCTAGGTGGTGCAGTGGGTAAGAATCCACCTGCCAATGCAGGGAACACAGGTTCGAGCCCTGCCCCCAGCAAGATACCACATGCCACGGAGCAACTAAGCCCGTGAGCCACAACTGTTGAGCCTGCACTCTGGAGCCCGTGAGCCACAACTATTGAGCCCATGTGCTGCAACTACTGAAGCCCACGCGCCTAGAGCCTGTGCTCTGCAACGAGAGGCCACCACAATGAGAAGCCCGCGCACCACAACAAAGAGTAGCCCCTGCTCGCTGCAACTAGAAGAAGCCCGTGTGCAGCAACGAAGACCCAACACAGCCAAATAAATAAATTAATTAATTAATTAAAAAAAAAAAGAAAAGGGAACCTCCGTTGAGGGGTAATTAGACCCGGGAGAGCAGGAGAGTACCTGTCTGGAAACAAGCCCCAGCCCAGTGGCTTGAAGGCTCAACAAGGGCCAGCCTCAGGCCCCGAGGTGAGAGGCCAAGCCAAGGGGGCAGTGAGTTGGGAGGAGCCCATTCCTCCCTCCTTGCATTTTTCAGAAAGTAATCAGCAGTGGCAAAGGGGAAAGAAGACAGACTGCTTGGCAGTCTACTAGCAGAAAGACAGGCTAGCCCCACTGGCCCCCAGGGTGGAAGTGGCAGGCAGAGTGCCACGTCAGACCTTGGGCCACATCAGCAATGTCCACCCACACACAGCTGGTCTTTTCCAAGCCCAGCTCCCAGGAGCAAGGGGCAGATGCTCTGCCCTACCACTCCCTTTTTCCCACCCCCAAGAGAGCAAAGGGCCAGAGCAGCAATAAAGCCAGCCCCTCCCCCAGCTGCCAGGCCTCAGGACTCTCCAGGGAAACACAGGCTCCACCTTCTAAACCACTCCTCCAGTGGAAAGTAGGGGAAGGCAGGAAAAGGGGAGAGGAGGAAAGAGCAGGGTGCTTAGGAGGCCCCAACAATCCGGACTGCACTGGCCTGGCCAGAGGCAGGGAAAGGGGGAACAGACCAAGCCACCCTGGGGCGGATGCCCCTAGTACAAGAATCAAAGGTTTAGAAGCCCTGAGCACTTGCCAACTTTTCCTGCCTTGGTCTACCCTAGCCTAGCCTCCGGGATGCCATAATGGCTTGACCCTCTTTGTACCCTCTTTGTACTTCCAACCTCTCTAGCAGGACTCAGCTGAGAATGGACTCCTTGACATGCATACAGCATCCCCTACTCCCCAAAACACTGCGGGGCCCTGAAGTGGCCTGGGGCCCACAGTAAGTCTAAGCTCTACCCAGCTTCCCACAGGTCCCAGGAAATCCTGTCTTGTGCCAACTAGGCCAGCCACGGGGTGGGGAGGTTTCCAGATGAGGAAGGCCCCATCCAGCTCAGCTTCCTGACTAGACCCCAGAGTTTCAGGCACTGGCCCTGCAGAGAGACTCCAATGGGTCCTGTCAGAGCTAGGGGGGCAGGCAGCTCAGTTCAATTAGAATCCTCACCATCTACCCTCCCTGCTGCTTCCTTGTGGAACAGGCTCAGGCCCTGGCCCAGTGGGACTCAGCCCAGCCTGGTCCAGAGACAGTGTCCCCCTCCCGGAATCTCCACTACACCTCTCCTCAGAGATCCAGGGCAATTGGAAGGATAGGGAGAAGATGAAAGGCTGGAAAGGTAAGTCCCTTCTCAACTTTCCAGAATTGAGACCACCCAGCCCAATCCTGGCCCCCGGGCGCCCCGGTCTCAGGTTCTGTTGTCCACTGAGCTGTCTTGAATCAGAGACAGATTTCTACCAGAAAGGTGGTCTTGTGTGGGGAACAGCACAGGACTTTTGGAGGTCCTGCCTGGGGTTGAGTCCCAGGTCTCTCATTTGTGGGCAGTGTTATCCTGGGCAAATTATTTAACATGGGAGTCAGTTTCCTCATCTAAAAAGTAGGATGACTACTAATAGCACCTTTTTCAGAGGTGGTTGTCATGATGCCTAAGTGAGAGGCTGAGTGGCATAGAAATCAGCAAACTGTAAAGTGCTAACAGAGGTTATCAGTGTGACCCATCCCTGCCCTGCAGCCCCACCTGGCCAGAACAGCAGGTGGAGAGAATGGGGAACAAAGGTCTCTGGAGGGGCCCTGATCCCAGCTAACTGCTCAGTCCCAGGAGGAAAGAGGAGGAGCCCTGGGCCCCACTTTCCCCTTATCCTGGAAGTAAATAAGGTGAGCAGACAGCTTGGCTATCAGATCCTAAGCAGGGAGAGCCCTGCCTGGCTTATGACACACACACACACACACACACACACACACACACACACACACACACACACACACACACTCCTGGACAGCTGACATCCCTTCCCCACCAGGTATACATATCAGTGGGTTGACTCACCCAGCAACACTTCTCACCCCCACCCCAGAGCCTCTAGGCTACTGTGCCCTCAATACTGCCCCCTCCTCAGTTGGGAGTTGGGCTGCCCCCAGACTGGGCTTGTTCTTTAGACTCTGGGGGCCTGGCAGTTTCCCCCAGACCACCAAAAGATCAGTACATGGGAGGAGGAGTGCAGAGAGATGCTATAACCAGTCCCAAGCCCAGCAGCGGAGAAGAAGCCTATTCTTCACTAGGTTCAATTGACAAGACCCCAAGGTGCCTAGGACAGCGCTCCGCCAGGCCTATCTTCTATCTTGTCACCAGGTGGCCTCCAGACAGCTAACTCCCTGACTTTGCTTATTAAGACCAGATGTGGGAATCCCGAGGAGCTGCCTCCTCTCTCGCCTACACACATCCCAGAGCACCAGCCCACTCAACATCCTGAATTCAGGAGCCAGTCTGGGCTCTAGGATGTCAGCCCTCCCCACTCCTGTAGCCTGTCCTTTATTTACCGTTTGTACCACCTACTTCTAAGGAGGAGTTGGGATCGAATGGGACTCGCGCATAACTCCATAGCCAGTCCCTCCTCGGAGTCTCCCCAAATGCTGGCACCTTCGTCCTTACCTCCAAAGCCCTGGGTCCGCAGCTCGCGGTAGGAGCGGTACACCTCCCGCGTGAGGTAGTTGATGAAGCCTTCCCTGGGAGCGAACTTGCACACGAAGTTCTGCTCGTAGAGACAGTTGATGAGGAAGCAGGAAGCGACGGTGTCCTCCCCGTCGTCGGGCTGCAACTCCACCAGCGCCAGATTGCAGTTGTTGGAGCTGCAGCAGGCGTGCACGCAGTCCCGGCCGCTGCGCACGGTGAGGGAGCGCAGGAAGGTGGCCCCGTTTCTGACCGAGGCGTCGGTGTCGAGCACGAAGGCAGGCACCCCGGGGGTAAAGCGGTGCAGGCAGTTGTCCGCCGTGAGCAGACCGGGAGGCACAGGCGGCGGCCCGGCCTCGGTGCCCAGGAGGCCGAGCGAGCACAGGAGCCACACGGCGACCGCTGGGACGCGGGCCTGGGAGAGGGGGGCCCCGGCCATCGTCCTCCTAGGGACCGTCACCCTCCTCCCCAAGGGGGTCACCTTCACAGTGCGGGCCTCTGGGCTCCGAGGGTGATTGCTACCTGAGAGAGGGGAGGGGACGGAGGAGGAGACACTGGATCAGCCGGCAGGCTTCAAGGTAGGCGGGCCGGCCGGGAGGAAGTGAAGGGGAGGACCGGGGAGCACCGAAGCACCCCGGGGACGAAGAGGGGCACGCGGGCCCGGTCCCCCCACGCACACTCCGGTGACCCGGCCGCCCGACTGACGGCCAGACGGACGTCTAAGGAGCTCACGTACCCCGACACACGCACGAGCGCAGAACAAAGGGCCAAACATGCTCAGAGCCCGCTCCGCCTCCTCCCCGCTCTCCTCGGCCCCGCTTACCTGCGCAGGTGAGTGGGGTGGGGCCAGGCCAGCCGAGGTTCCGGTCCCGGCTTCCTGCGCGGTTCGGCTCGCGGCTTCCGCCCCGGCATCCGGTGTCTGGGGATCGGCCACCTCCTCCCCCACTAGTTTCTGGTGAAACTGAGTCAGCGCGGCGGGGGCGGGGCAGACATCAACCCCTCGCCGCCAGCCCCGCCCACGCCGGGTGCGCACCGGCAGCCCCAGCTTCCGGACCGCCTACCCGCATCCCCGCGATCTCCGACCCTTCTCCTGTAGCCTGGTCCCCAAAGGGGCTCAGTGGCCGGGGCACCCTGCCCTGGGCCGCTGGCTCCACCGAGCGCAGCCTCGCGGGGGTCCCCGTGCCCCAGAAGGACACCCCTATCCCCGGAGGCCCGGACACGTCAAGGGGACGCTCCAGCGAAGTCGGGCACCCGAGGGTGGGTCGGGCGCTCTGGGGCGGTTGCCTCCGGTCTCCTTTTCCGGCCTAGGCCAGCATTCCCAGACCCAGGCCTGAGGCTCTAGGGGAGGAGAAATGGGGGAAAGCCCGATGCAAATGACCTGGCTGTCGTCGTCGTCAGCCCTCGGGAAATCGTTTCCATTTTGTGGCGGGAAGAGATCCCAGAAGCCGTGTGGCTGCACCTTTGGTGACTGGAATGCGGGATGCCTGCTCCATTGTCACCACCTTTGTCAACTCCGGAAGCCCTCCTTTCTGTCAGAGCGAGAAACAGGAGATCTGCCGCGGCCAGGCTCCCCTGCTTGACCCGCAGTGGTTTCTTTTTGAGGCCCTTCCTTATCTTGTACTAACGTTTACATTCGGGTCACTGTCGGAGCTGAGTCCCTGTCAGCCTCGTTGGTCGGCTGATCCCTTCTCTGGAGCTCTTCTCTCTCACCAGGTGGGGGGGGCTCCCGGTTAGGAGCTGGCTGCTTTCTTGCAGTGAAGTATATAGCATCCTTGGAAGCTGGCGGTTCCTGTTCACCAATGTCACTGAGTTAATGACCTTCACAGAACCAGGGACTCCTTGAAGCCAGGCTCATTGCTTTTCCTGAGAGAAGAACTTCTCTTAAAGTCTATTCTTTACCGAGCAAGATTGGTCCTATTAATGCTTTTCCCCCAAAAGAAATCCCACGCCTTTTCATGATGACGTAACAGACCTGAGCCCAATGAGAAGTCTTCCTACTTTCTTATCTAGAGCGGCTTTACCTACTAGGTCCTGTAGCCAGCCCTTCAATCATTTTCCTGGCTAAACTGCAACATTCCCTAGCTGCCCACATTATGGGTTTGGGGGTGGCAATCTGGGGTCTGTCTCCCTTTCTGTGGACTTTTCTGGATTTTTCCACTGCCCTAGGCACAGGGAGAACATAGAGTAATGATGGTATGTCAGGAATGAAGCATATGATCATGCAGTTTCTGGAAAGAAAGGATTTTGTTGAGACTTGATTCCTGCCTCCTTCAATACCTTATACATACAAGAATCCTAACATGGGAGACAACTACCTTATGGTAATATTCCTACAGATTAACCATTACTTCCATCATATCACCATTACTGCTTCTATCAAGCCTTGACCAATGCCCAAACCCTGTTCCTAAGTACTTCCTACACATTGCCCCATATACTCAAAACAAACCAAGAAAATAGGTACTATTTTTATCCCCCTTTTACAGATGAGCAGACAGTCTCAGACAGGTGAACGAGCTTGTCAGGTCACATGGCAGTTAGGTGGCAGAGCAAGGACTGGAGTCCAGGCAGGCCAAGTCCATTGCCTCAGTCCTTAAACACTGCTTTACTGCACTTGCAATTCTGACTTCAGCTGGAAATTCCACGCTCACCTCAGATTCAACTTGCCTGAAGTACAAAGGTTCAAGTAGTAATTAGCCACCATTTGAGATGCCTGCTGTGTGCCAGACACTTGACCTCTGTGATCTCTGATGCTCACAACAGCTCAGAGAATAGTTCTGCTTTGCAGAGAGGCTCACTAAACTCCATCAAGGTCACGTAGTGAAGAGTGGGAGGCAAGAGTGGGAGGCAAGACTGTGTACGGTTTCAGCTTGTGGGCTTCAGACTCAAGACTACTGGGTTTAACTCTTTCATCTGCCATTTAAAATCAGTGTGGCCCTTGGCAACTTCTTTAGCCCTTCTGTCTTAGTCTCCTTGCATGTGAAGTAGGGCTTCATAGGGTTAGTATGAGGGTTAAATGAGTTAACACAGATAAAACATTTGACACTGTGAGTGCTCAATAAATGTTACCTGAAAAAAGTGACAGAGCCAGAATTTTATCTCGTCTCTGACATCAAAAACTACACTTTTCTCACTACCTGATGTTGCTTCTTACATCCAAAGAGAAAAACTACATATGAGGGGGAAAAAAACTAAGATAGTCCACCAAAGTGGTGAAAGTGATGGCATTTGGGATTTGGAGTAACATTTTCTTCTTCCTAGCTTAAAAATTATTTCCAAAGTTTCCTTTAATGAGCATGGAATGTTTCCATGATGAAGAGAAAACTATATTATAACAACCTCCAGATTCATCATATTTAGCCCCAAATCACTTCTCTCTCCATATTCTCTCCTGATCTCACTGTCCTAGTCACTTTGGAGTCATCTGTGCCCCCTGCCTTTTCTTTGGCTTTCCCTGCAAACATCCAGCCAACATCTGGGTCCTGGCAATCTTCCCCGGTGATTGCTCACATCCATCCATTCTTGTCTGTTGCCATTGCTGCCTTTACTCTGGGCTCTGTACCAGCTTCCAGATGTACTCCAGGCCACCCTGCACATGGCATGAGGTTCGCTCCTCCAGCCCTGCCTTCATCTGTCCTTCACCTCTTCAGATCCTCAGTGACCCCCAAGAGGCTCTTTAGCAGGGTGTATAGAGCCAGCTCTCCTCTGGATGGATTCATAAAGTTTGGTTTGTGGAGAGGCAGAGAGCATCAGAGCTATTGGGGGCCTTGGTTAAAGCCCTTCCCCTTACATATAGGAAACTGAGGCCCAGAGATTTGTCCTTGATTTGTTCAGAGACACAGAGACAGTATGTGGCAGAGGCCACCTCCAGATTTCAGGTCTCTTAAATGCCAATCTTGGGCCCTTTCTGTGATTCTGATCTGCCTTCCTGCAAAGCATTTCCAGATGATATTGTTTTCTAATTGTACATTGCAGGCCCAAGGGGAGCTGTGTGGGTGAGTTAGCTCTTTTTTAGACCACATGGCTCACTCCCTCTCTATGAACTTGGGAAAGAGAAAGCCTGGATTTATGCTAGAGGTTTCGTTCATATTTGCCATACCACCAGTTCCAACTATTGACCTTAGAGGTGGGTGGTTTAGTGAGAACATTCAGTCCTTAACACCACTACTAGAAAAGGAACACTGAGTACCTTGTCTTGGATGGTGGTCTGGTGTAGGTATAATGGATTGTCTATGAAGTTGGCAATCAAAGATGGTAGACAGGATCTCACCTTCCTTGTAAATGCATGTTGCTCCTCCCACCAAGAGGTGTCATCTATCTTTTCCTTCCTTTTGAATCTGTAATTTGCTTTGACCAATAGGACAGAGCAGAAGTGGTGCCACATGACTTTTAGGCCTCAGCCTTGTGGCTTACATTTTCCCCTCTTAGAACCAGTTGTGATGTAAAGAAGTTTGACTACCCTGAGGAAGAGAGAGGCCACTGGAAGAGAGCAAGACCCTGGAGGATGAGAGACTATGAAGGGAGAGAGAGGGGTCTGGCTATCTCACAGTCACCTCAGCTGGCTAGCTTCGTGAAGCTGTCCTGCTTCTTAGCCCCAGTTGACTTGCCTCAACAGAGGTTATCTACACCTGTGAAGCTCTGCCCAAGTAGCAGAATTGTGAGCAAATGTGTTTGTTTCGTATATATACAAACTCATTTTTTTTTTAAAACAGAATTTTTAAAAAATTTATTTATTAGTTTTTGGCTGCATTGGTTGCTGCATGAGGACTTACTCTAGTTGCTGTGAGCAGGGGCTACTCTTTGTTGCAGTGCATAGGCTTCTTATTGCAGTGGCTTCTTCTGTTGCAGAGCACAGGCTCTAGGCATGTGGGCTTCAGTAGCTGTGGCTTGCAGGCTCTAGAACGCAGCCTCAGTAGTTGTGTGACATGGGCTTAGTTGCTCCGCAGCGTGTGGGATCTTCCCAGACCAGGGCTTGAACCTGTGTCCCCTGCATTGGCAGGTGGATTCTTAACCACTGCACACCAAATAAACTGTTTATAGTTTGATATCCTAATTTTTTCAGTTAATGAATATGTTAGTTTTATACTGCTGTGTAACAAATTACCCCAAAATTTAGCAGCTTAAAACAATAGGCGTTTATTATATCACTGTTTCAGTAGGTGGCTTAGCTGATTCCTCTGGCTCAGGGATTCTCAGCAGGGTGCAAGCCAGGTACGGACCAAGGCTGTTTGGTCAGACATCTGTTCCATGCCATGTGGAGCTCTCTAGAGGGCTACTCACCACATGGCAGCTGGTTTCCACCAGAGTCAGGGCACTGAGAGGTGTAGGGAGGGGAGGCAAGATGGAAGTTACAGTATTTTTGTTACCTAATCTAGGAGGTGACATCCCATGACTTCATTTGAAGCCAATCACTAGGTCCAGCAATGCTGAAGGGGAGACTACACACACAAGGTCATGAATACCAGCAGGTGTGGATCACTGGTGACCATTTAGAGTCTATCAACCACACTGAAATGCTGTGAGCATTTTTGACATTAGCAGAATTCTTCAAAAATGCTACCTTTCAGGGAGCTAATATAGCCATAACATCAAACTCCCCTGCAAGTTCACATTTCCTTTGTCCTTGTAGTTCCACCTCTAGAAAATTCACTAAAGGAAAAATCATGAGATGCTAAAAAGAGGAATAGTTCCAAAGATGTTCAGAGCAGCAATATTTATAATGGCAAAAAATTGGTAGCAGTCCATATATCTAATAGCAGGGGATTGAGTAACTAGATCTTGGAATTGCCCCTAACAGAACAGGTTGGAATCCATGAGTGAGTCTTGAAAACAAAGTAACTTGCCAACAGCATTTGAAAAAATAAAATAGAGTAAAGGTAAGTTTTGCTTCATAAGAATTTTAATTTCATGTTTGTATGTGTGTGTGTCATGAGGTTAAACAAATTTCTTACTCTGGGTCATGATCCAAATTTTGAAAAACTCTGCAGTGTTGAAAAAAGATATATATAAAATTACTTAATGACATAAAAAGTATTCAAAATATGTTATGAAAGTATGTTATGAAAATATAAGTTATGAAAATCCAAAGTAAGTAAATCTATATGAAAAATGGAAAATACACCAAACAGATCGTTTATACTTCTATCTATATTTTAGAATTTTCTTCAATGAACGTCTTTTTAAAATTTCTTTCTTTTTTTAATTGAAGTCTAGTTGGTAGTTGATTTTCAATGTCATGTTAATTTCTGCTGTACAGCAAAGTGACTCAGTTATATACATATATACATTCTTTTTTATATTCTTTTCCATTTTGGTTTATCCCAGGATACTAAATATAGTTCCCTGTGCTATAAGGTGGGACCTTGTTGTTTATCCATTCTGTATGTAATAGTTTGTATCTACTAACCCCAAACTCCAGGCCTTCCCTCTCCCACCTTGCCTTCCCCTTGGCAACCACAAGTCTGTTATATATATCTGTGAGTCTGTTTCTGTTAAACATTTTTCTTGAATAATAATGATAATAGTTTTTAAAGTTTTCTAAATAATTATATATTATATATAGCATTTTCTCAACTATGCTAAATATATATGCATAGAAAAAGACTGGAAAAAAACTTGCCAGAATGCTAGCAGTGATGGTTTTTGTGTGGTGGGATTATGGGAGTTTTTTAATGTTTTAGAAAATTTAGAAATGTTTCTAAAATGAACATGTTTTTCTTTCATTATGAAAAATTTTAGGGACTTCCCTGGTGGTACAGTGGTTAAGACTCTGTGCTTCCACTGCAGGGGGCAGGGGTGTGATCCCTGGTTGGGGAACTAAGATCCCACGTGCCAAGATGCACGGCCAAAAAAAAAAAAAATTTTTTTTTTTTTAATAAGATAAAGAAAGAAAAAGAGTCATTTAAAAACTTTCTAGTTCTGGGACTTCCCTTGTGGTCCAGTGGTTAAGACTCTGCACTTCCAATGCAGGGGATTTGGGTTCAGTCCCGGTTTGGGGAACCCAAGATCCCACATGCAGCACAGCAGGCCAAAAAATTTTTAAAAAAACAACAAAACCAAAACAAAGCTGTCTAGTTCTGATGCGGTCTGCCTGCTGCTTATTTTAGCCCACCACCGGACCCAGGCCAGGCCAGGAGAGCAGGGCAGACACCCTCGCCTCTGCCCAGGCCTGCACCCTCTTTAGTTCCCAGCCCTGATGTGACCCCATGGTCTGGGTGGTTTTTCTTCACATCTTATCTTGAACCTTGAGTTCCCTTATCTTGAGCAAACTTCTTGGTGAATGGTGACACGCGTAAGTCAATGCTGAGATGAAAGAATGTAAATAAGGAGGCTTACGCTATAAATAATGGGCATAACTCATTTATGTACCATCGAGCTTCACTGGGGCCATGTTGTGTGCTCAGGCAGAATCTCATCAACCCCCAGTTTACAGATGAGGAAATCTGCTCAGAGAGGCCCCACGCATGAACCTGTCTGTGTTCCTGTGTAGTCATTCGTGAAGTTTGCATATTCCAGTCCATCAACAAGTTCTGTTAAATATTACCCCCTAATTAGCTCTCCGATCTGTCCACTTCTTAGTATCACCAACACTACCTCCCCCAGTCAAGCCCTACAGCAATGGCCTCCCAACTGACCTCCAAGCCTTCTGCACCCTCTGATCCTCTCTCTATTCAACAGCCAAGGCGATATTTTGGAAATTTAAATCTGGACATGTCAGTCTGCCCAACCTTAAACACTTGTTTAAGATTTTGCAGTGACTCCCAATGCTCTTAGGATAGAGACAAAACTCCTTAACATGGTTCACAGGGCCCTACGTAGATACCTCCACCCTGTCTTCCTCATGGCTCACTTTTGCCTCCCTCACTCTTTGTTACAGCTGCATTGACCTTCTCTAGTCCCTTGTACTCACCCTCTTCCTCCTGCTACAGGGCCTTTGCATATGCTGTGCCTTCTGCCAATTCCACTCCTGCTGGACCCTCTGCCTAAGTTAACTCCCACTCATCCTTCAGAACTCAGTCCAAATGTTACCACTCGCTAGGTCACACCCTGACTGGACATTCTATATCACCTCTTACTTTTTCTTCAGATCATTAAGTACAGTTGCAGTTTTACATTTATTTGATTAGTTGATTAATGTTTATTTTTACACTAGAATGTAAGTTTCACGAAAACAGAGACTGTATCTTTTTTGGATCACCAATCCCCAGTATAGAGCATAATGCTTAGCCTACCAGAGGAACTCATAAAATCTTTGTTAAATGAATGAGTTAATGAGTGAACAAAACACATGGACTCTTCTGATCTTGTTCCTTTTCCTGAAAGGGCTCCCAAACCCTTCAGTAGACAGAAACAGAAGAGGGAGGGAACGGCCATAATAACGCGGATCACAGAGTGTAACAGGTCATCAAGGTAAGAGCTGAGTCTACAGGCTGTATTTTAGAGGCCTTCCTACCTCTGTCTTATTGCCACCTTCTTCCAAAGAGGGCCAGGAAGGAAGCTGCTGCAGAGAAATTCCAGGGCCAGTCTTTGACGGACAGAGCCTCACCCGGAAGGTAGGGAGGATGAGAAGGCAAAGAAAGGAAGGGAAGGGATGTCTACTGAGAAGGGACTCTGTTTTGGACATCAAGCTAAATGTTTACATACATCATCTCATTTAATCCTCTCCAAAACCCCATTTTGCAGATGAGAAAACACACTCAGGTTGTGAAACTTGAAGGTTATTAAAGCAATGCAGTGCAAAGCTGAGTTTGAGTTGGGATGTGTTAGCCTTCCTCTGAAGCCTGGGCTTTTCCAGGCTACCATTCTGGCCTCCAGCCCTCAAACACCTCCCCAACCTGTTAACTTAGTGCCTAAAATTTCATCATTAAAAACTCATCCATGGGGATATATGTATAAATACAGCTGATTCACTTTGTTGTACAGCAAAATAAATAAATAAATACAAAAATAAATAAATACCCTTCAAAAAAAAAAAAGACAGCCACATGTATGTTAATATGTATAAAGCAGACAACTAATAAAAAAATAAAATAAAAATACTCATCCCTTGGCTTGTGTCTAAAACTCTCTTTTAGGAGTCAATGTATGATGGTTGAAATTGATACTTTGGAAAAAGAAACTCAACATCATAAAGGCAATCACTACAAGACCTGAAGAGAAATACATAAAAGAAAAAAAATACATAAACAAAAATTGGAATGTGGGAAGCAAAGGGAATGAGGGATTGTGAGTAAGGGAATTGATTTCTCATTGTTCATACTGAAGAGACAAGAGATACTATCTAAAATGGGCAAATCTATGCTGTCACACACAGGAATAACGGTGATCACAGGAGAACTAAAACCAGAAGCTGTTGGGGGATTGCTTCTAGGGAGTAGGAGTGGGGAGAAGAGAGACACTTTCATTTTTCCTTTGTCCTTCTGAGCTGTTCATTAAACAAAAGTTATAGTATTCTTCTGTTGTGTAACTTTTCTAAAAAGTTTTGAAATTTTTGTTACAAAAGACTGTATAAACAAACAAAAACATCCTTCCTGGGACTTCCCTGGTGGCTCAGTGATTAAGAATCCGCCTGCCAATGCAGGAGACACAGGTTCAGTCCCTGGTCCGGGAAGATCCCACATACCACGGAGCAACTAAGCCCATGTGCCACAACTGCTGAGCCTGTGCTCTAGAGCCCTCGAGCCACAACTACTGAGCCTGCATGCCACAACTACTGAAGCCTGTACGCCTAGAGCCTGTGCTCCACAACAGAAGAAGCCACTGCAATGAGAAGCCCTCATACTACAATGAAGAGTAGCCCCCACTCACCACACTAGAGAAAGCCCACGTGCAACAACGAAGACCCAACAGCCAAAAATTGAAACATAAATTCATTAAAAAAAAATCCTTCCTTTAGAATGCAAGTATGTCTCATTAAAAAAAATCCTTCCTTTAGAATGCAAGTATGTCTCATTAAAAAAAATCCTTCCTTTAGAATGCAAGTATGTCTAGAAGTAATAGTGCTTGACACCTGGGTAAATGCCAGGTCTGCAGGACACGTGAGTGTGCCAGGACGTGTGAGTCAGGGGAGGGTCATGTGATGATAAACATGGCTTCCTAAGCAGTTGCCTCTGGGGAATGGGCTTGGGAGACAAGCTCACCTTTGCAAACACACAGGGCCAGGGGAGTGCCTCTTCCTTCACGTTCCTAAAGGCAGCTCACACTCAGACAGAGAGGGTACTGACCTCACGAGGGCCAGGGATAACCACCCCTCTAATTATCCCTGATGTGACTCTGCCCTTAGCAGCACCACATGCTGAGCAGGAGCCCTTGCCAGCCAGGGACCCTACTCCTGCAGGGTCTGTGTGACCACAGCATCTGAGGGCCCAGGTGGATCCAGTCCCAGGAAAGTGGGATGCTGATCCCTCTCAGGTGAGTATGACTCGGGTCAGAGTCCTGCACCCTCAGGATCCAAGGGCCTCTTCCTCCTCCAGAGGCATAGCACCCTCTTGACCTTTGCTCGGTATATCACTAGGTCCCAGCAGCTGCAGAAAGGGAGGCCGGGACACGGCTCAGGAGTGCCACTCGCTGGCAGCGGGAGCCAGAAGACTGGCATTCCCAGCATCAGACAAAGGCCTGTTGATCTTTGACCCCCACCTCTGCAGGAGACTTGGCCCTCCCTCCCGCCTGCCTTCATTTCTTCTCTGCTGCCCTCGCCTTCGATTCTGTCTCCTCATTCCCTGGCTCTCTTGCTCTGACTAAAAGTTTTTCCCGGCTTCTTGCCCAAACCAATCCTTCCATGCTGTCTTCAAGCCCTACTTCCTGCACATCTCCCAACCCGGACAAGGAGAATCCAAGTAAGAAGGTCCAGTGGGCTTCTAGGAGGAGCAGGAGGACGTCATCCACAGACTCAGAGTCAAAGTCCCAGCCCGACCCCTCGAAAGTGTCCAGGTCCCGGAAACCCAGCCGGCTGACGGTGAAGTATGACCGGGGGCAGCTCCAGCGCTGGCTGGAGATGGAGCAGTGGGTGGACGCCCAGGTTCAGGAGCTCTTCCAGGTGGGTAGGACGTGGGGGGTCAGGGGGCTGGGAAGGAGCCTGCTCTGAGGCCTCAGGAGAAGCTGGAGGGCAAATGAAAGATGCTCCCATGGAAAGAAAGTTTTTCCCCACAAGTGAAGCATGGTTTTGCGGTCCTGAAATCTGCCTGCTTCCGGTCTGGGCTCTGCCTTCTCTCTTCATGATCTGGGGCAGGTCTTTTTACATCTCCAAGACTTAGTTTCCTAATCTATAAAATGGGGCTATCATTGCCTGTCATATCTCCTTTGTTGGACTTTTTGAGGCTCAGTTGAGATAGCAGAGGAGCTATTTTTCTTTATGTCTTTATTTACTTTCATACTCAACACAAGAACATGTCTAGAGCGACATTGTTCTTTCCTGCCTCTATCTGCCATGTGTAGCTATTCAGCTTTAAACTGATGGAAATTAAATAAAATTAAACGTTCAGTTCTTAGGTCACACTAGCCACATTTCAAGTGCCCCATACCTCCAGGTGGCTAGTGGCTATCAAGTTGCCAGCACAGATACAGAACATTTCCATCATCTCAAAACAGGGTGCTGGACTAGAATGTCAGAGTGACCAATAGTGAGCGCTAATCCCAGCACCTGGCCTAGCCTTGGCCGTGGCTCTGACTGACTCCCCTCAACCCCGCCCTGGGAGAGTAGCACTTTTTTTTTTTAATCTAGATACCTCAAAATTGGGATCCTAGTGTAGGAATACATGCTGTTCCAACAACAACATTTTGAGCACTTTATGCACTAAGCACAGTGCCCAGCACCTGGCATAATTATTTCATTCAGCTCTCCCCACAAGTCCATTAGGTAGGTACTGTTTTACCGTGGAGGAAATGGAGGCTTAGAAACGTTGAGTAACTAGCCCAAGGGACCCCCAGGACCAGGAGCTGGGACTCTGCCTGTAGCGTCTGAGCACTTATTCAAGCTGCTAGTGGTTCTCCACACCTGAAGTATTTCAGAAATAATCTGAAGCTGCACTTCAACTGAATTTCAGTCTACTAGGGTGGGGCCCAGGCACTGGTCTTTTTCGTAAGCTTCACTGCTGATTCTAACATGTGGCCAGCAAGAACCACTGTACCAAGCCAGACACCTGAGTCCTCCTTGTCCACATGCCATGGTCCTTGTTTCTTTCTTTCCTTACTCAGGTCCTGTCTTTTCTTTGGGGGGCAGCAAGGGCTTGTGATTCTCCCAGGTAAAGGCTGTGTCAGTGGTCCTGTGGTTGGAGGTGGGGAAGAGTGATGCATGTGGCCCAGGCTGTCTTGTGAGGCTCACTGTGTCATTTGTCGGTTTGGTCCAAGTGTTGACAGTGTCCCTGGTGGCATCCTGGACCACTTGAGGGGAGGGAGATGCCCTAGAGCTGGGAGAGGAGAGGCAAACTTTCTCAGCCTATGTCTACTCTGACCTTGCAGGATATCTCCACTGCCCTTTACTCCTGCCCACACCCTCCCTCTCTGGATCAGTTTCAATTTCAGATTGTTGTGCCTTTGCATAAAAAGTCTCATATTTCAGACACCTCAGGGCAAATCCTTCCAGGCCTCAGAGAGAGACACTAGCCAAAGAATCTTGTTTTGCAAGATCAAGGCAGGGGGAAAGCTGTAGAGTAATGAGCTCATAACATTGGAAATCAGGACATGTGGGAGGACCGCTCCCAGGCAATGACTGGAATAAAATACCTGGCCTAAAGTTGCCATGGCAATTGTCCAAAGGTGCCAGGTGTTAGTTCCTCTCCTAATCCCTGCTCTTTTCAGCAGGAAGCAGGCAAGTGGCTGGGGAAGCCCCAGGTGGCTGGTCATCTTGGGCAGAGATTGAGGCAACCCAGTCTCCAGGCTTACCCTGCCTCAGTTCTTCCTTCATGGAGCCCCTCTCCACTCACCGGGGCTTCCCACCACATGCCCACCTTGGATAGCACCACTGGGAATGGATCCAGGAGTAGGTTGTGTCACTATTTGTTTACTTTAGTTTAGTGTGACCCAACCTTTCTTTGTTGGAGGGCTCCACCTCTTCTTACTGGGTGTGCAGCCTGCTTTAGAGCCAAGTCTGGGTTCAACAATACAAACTGACCTGGGGGCCTGGAGCTCCTGTTCTCCAGAAATAGGAGTTTCTTCTATTTTAAGGAGACTCTTGTTTAGTAACATGCCCCTCTTTGGTTACCATCCCCTATTTCCTGTCTCCTTTACAAGGCTCCTTAAAGGATTTGTACCAACTCAGAGCCTTTACTTACTCTTTCCCTTCCTATTCAAACCACTGTAATCTGACTTCTGTTCCCACCACTCTATTGAGCCCTCTTGGCAAAGTCACCTATCGCTACCTTGGGGCTAAATCTAGCGTACACATCAGCAGGGGACACTGTTGACCACCCAGAGTTTTGAAACATTCCTTTCTTATAGCTTCTATGACACCATGCATTTTGATACAGCCCTTTTAAAGTGATGACATTTTAAGAAACAATCTATTAAACTTACAACTTTAAAAATGCATTGTCAGACAGGGATATGTGTATAAAAACAGATGATTGAACTTGGTGTACCCCCCAAAAAATAACAACAACAACAAATGCATTGTCGGGAATTCCCTGGTGGTCCAGTGGTTAGGACTGGACAGTGCTTTCACTGCCATGGGCCCAGGTATATGAAATATGAAACATTTGTATATATATGAAATGTGAAACAAACATGTGTTAGCTCCTCTCTGAACTTTACTCGATTGCTGGTTTCTGTGGCAGAGAGATCAGGAGTAAGGGAACAGTGAATGGAGTGGAGCTGAGAAAGGGGTCAAATCAGGCAGCATCCGGCAGGAAACCACCACATGTAATACCGAGTCACAAGTGGACCATACTTGTTCACTTCAGTCAGAGTTGTTTGATATATCTGCTCCTTTTCTGAGAATTAAAAATATGCTTGAGGGAAAGAAGATTTTGGATTATGATTTAAGCCCATGTTCTCAACACCAGACTGCAGTGGCAATCTGACTCTCAGTGATATACATTCCCTATGTTCAATATACATATAGTTAATGTCATAAATGATATAAAATGGTTTTGGGAGAAGGACAAATCCTTTTTTAGAGGTGGAGTAATAATCATGAGAATGTGTTTTTATTATTTGGCCCCAGTCTGCACATTCTGGGATTCCAATTACACATATGGCTTTTTGTTGTTGTTATTTATTTATTTATTTGTTTAGGCTGCTCCGGGTCTCAGTTGCAGCATGCAGGACCTTCATTGTGGCATGCAGGATCTTTAGTTGCTGCATGTGGGCTCTTAGTTGCATCATGCAAACTCTTAGTTGCGGCATGCATGCAGGATCTAGTTCCCTGACCAGGGATCGAACCCAGGCCCCCTGCATTGGGAGTGCAGAGTCTTACCCACTGGACCACCAGGGAATTCCCCTAATCATACATATGTTAGACCACTTGATATGGTCCCACAGGTCACCAAGGCTCTGTTCTCTTCTTTTCTACCAGTTTTTTTTCTCTCCATGCTTCATTTTGGCTAATTTCTTTTGCTATTTCTTCAAATTTAAATATTTTTTTCTGTAGTGTCAAATATGCTGTTAATTCCATCCAGTAACTTTTTCTTTAAAATATTATATTTTTCATCTCTAGATGCTTCATTTGGTTCTTTCTCATGTCTTCCATATCTCTCGTTACTATGTTCACATTTTCCTCATTTACTAATTCCATCATCTCTGTCATATCTGATCTGCTTCTATTTATTGATTTTTTTTTTTCTACTGCTTATAGGTCACATGTCCTGCTTCTTGGCATGACTAGTGATTTTTGATTGGATGCTGGACGTTGTGAATTTTATGTTGTTGGGTAACTGGATTTTTTTCTTCCTTTAGAGTGTTGGACTTTGTTCTAGAATGCAATTTAGCTACTTGTGGTTCAATTTGACCCTTCTGAAGCTTGTTTTTATGTTCTGTTGGGGTGATTCTAGAGTAGCCTTTAATCTAGGAAATAATTTACTCCCCAAGTAAAGCAGGGCCCTTCTGAGGTCTCCTGGATTTCTGTATGATCAGTGATAACTGTCCACTCTGACTGAGTGGAACTTGACTTGTCTGTCAGTCCTCCATGAGGTCTGGCAACTGTTCATCTCTGTGCCTACAGTGCCTCATAGTACCTGGCCTTGTGAAGTTTTACCCTGTGAATGTGTATCTTGTGTTCAGCAAAGACTCAGGAGAATCCATATGCAGATTTCTGGAGGTCTCTTTCTTCATAACTCCCTCCTTTCCAGAACTTTGGCAACTTCCAGCCACCTCAACCCTGAACTCTGATATCTGTCATATCAGTTTAGTATGACCACTGTGCTCTGCTTGGGATCGCCCTCTCTTCAGGAAGACATCCAGGACAATTATAGAGTTTACCTCTTTCGTCTCCCTTCTTTCCCAGGTAGTGCTGAGCAACCTGTTGTCTAAAGGCTGAAAACACAGTTCATATATTTTTGTCTAGTTATCTAGTTACTTATTTTGAAAGAATAAATCCAGTCCCTGTTACTCCATCATGAAGGATTAACATCTTGGTAACTCCTACTCAGCCTTCAGGTCTCGTATTAGAAGCCACTTCTTCCTGGAAGACTTCTTAAACCCCAGCCTTGGTGAGGTTCCCCTTCCATGTGCTCCCAAAGTGTCTCATCAGAGTGCTTATTGCCTTGTATTATAACTGCCATTTCACTTGTCTGTATCCCTCAGGAGACTATAAGCTTTTCAAGGGCAAGATCATGTCTGTCTGTCTTGCTGTTATGGCCCCAGGACTCATCACAATGCTTGATGCACAGCATGCTCTCAATAAATATGCATTTAGTGAATGAATGCTAAATCAGATGAGCTAGAAACCAAGGAAGCAAAGGGGAAAGTCTAGAGCTTAGGGTGAAAGAATTAACTTAGAGCCCTAGCACTCTTTATTTTTAAAAGTGTATAAAAGGACCAAAACTGTTAACAGTGGTTACCCATTGGTAGTGGAAGGAATGAGAGGGTAAGTGAGGCATCTTTTTTCTTTCTTTCTTTTCTAAATCACTTTTATTGAAGTATAATTGACAGACAATAAAATTTGCCTGTTTTTGAAGTGCACATTTGAATGCACTTTGCCATATATAACCACTACCCCATCAAGATACGGAACATTTCCCCAAATAGCACTTTTTTTTTTAAACAGAGAGGGAGGTTTTTTTTTTTTTAACAAGTTTATTTTATTATTTTTTTTTATTATTTACTTATTTATTTATTTGGCCACACCACATGACATGCAGAATCTTAGTTCCCCAGCCAGGGATCAAACCCATTCCCTCTTCAAGGGAAGCATGGTGTCTTAACCACTGGACTGCCAGGGAAGTCCCAGCACTTACCTTTTTTTTTTTAATTAATTAATTTATTGGCTGTCTTGGGTCTTCGATGCTGCATATGGGCCTTCTCTAGTCACAGCAAGTGGGGGCTACTCTTCATTGTGGTGCGTGGGCTCCTCATTGCAGTGGCTTCTCTTGTTTGTGGAGCACGGGCTCTAGATGTGCAGGCTTCAGTAACTGCAGCACATGGGCTCAATAGTTGTGGCTCACGGGCTCTAAAGCACAGGCTCAATAGTTGTGGCGCACAGGCTTAGTTGCTCCGTGGCGTGTGGGAACTTCCCGGCCCAGGGATCAGACCCATGTCCCCTGAGTTGGCAGGCAGATTCTTAACCACTGCACCACCAGGAAAGCCCTATTTTTAATTTTTTGAGGGACCTCCATACTGTTTTCCATGGTGCCTGCACTAATTTACATTCCTACCAACAGTGCACAAAGGTTCCCTTTTCTCACACCCTCACCAACACTTTTTTTTTGCTATTTTATTTTTAAAATGCATGCACATGATTAAAATGTTTAAATAATAAAATGGTACACAGAGATGTAAAATGAAAAGTATGTCTTTACCAACTAATAGCAATACTTGTTGTCCTTTTGATAATAGCTCTTCTAACAGGTGTGAGGTGATACCTCATTGTGGTTTTGGTTTGCATCTCCCTCATGATTAGTGATTTTGAACATCTTTTCGTGTACTTGTTGGCCACATGTGTGTCTTCTTTGAAAGATGTCTATTCAGATCCTCTGCCCATTTTTTAAAAATTAGATTTTTCTTTTGCTATTGAATTGTATGAGTTCTTTATGTATTTTAGATATTAACCCCTTATCATATACATGATTTGCAAATATTTTATCCTATTCAGTAGGTTGCCTTTTCATTTTGTCAATGGTTTCTTTTGCTGTGCATCTTTTTTAAAAAAATAAGACTTTATTTTTTAGAGCAGTTTTAGGTTCACAGCAAAATTAAGCAGAAGGTACAGAGAATTTCCATATTCTTCCTGTCCCCACACAAGCAGTCTCTCCCACTGTCAACATCCCTGACTAGAGTAGTCCATTTGTTGCAGTTGATGAATTTATATTGACACATCATAATCACCCAGAGTTCACAGTTTCTGTTAGGATTCGCTCTTGGTGTTATATATTCTATGGGTTTTCACAACTGTGTAATGACATGTACTCACACTTATAGTATCATATAGAGTAGTTTCATTGCCCTAAAAATCCTCTGCATTCCACCCATTTATCCCTCGTTCCACCCTAACCTCTGGCAACCACTGATTTTTTTATTGTCTCCATAGATTTGCTTTTTCCAGAATGTCATACAGTTGGAATTGTACAGTATGTAGACTATGTAGATTGGTTACTTTCACTTGGTAATATGCATTTAAGCTTCCTCCATGTCTTTTTATGGCTTGACAGCTCATTTTGTTTTAGCACTGAATAATATTCCATTGTTTGGATGTACCCCCATTTATTTATTCATTTACCTACTGAAGGACATCTTGGTTGCATGCAAGTTTTGGCAGTTATGAATAAAGCCACTATAAGCATTCATGTGCAGGTTTTCGTGTAGACATGTGTTCAACTCATCTGGATAAATACCAAGGAACACAAGTGCTGTTTTGTATAATAAAAGTATGTTTTATTTTGTAAGAAAGTACCAAACTGTCTTCCAAAGGGGTTAATGCCATTTTGCATTCCCACCAGCAATGAATGAGAGTACCTGTTGCTTCACAGCCTCATCACCATTTGGTGTTTTAGGTTTGTTTTTGGTTTTTGCCATTTTAATAGGTATGTAATGGTATCTCACTGTTATTTACATTTGCAATTCCCTAATGTCATATAGTGTTTAGCATCTTCTCATATGTTATTTGCCATCCGCATATCTTCTTTGGTGAGGCAGATATTCAGATCTTTTCTCCATTTTTAAATTGGACTGTTCATTTATTGTTGGTTTCAAGAGTTATTCGTATATTTTAGATAACAGTCCTTTATCAGATATAACTTTTGCAAATATTTTCTCCTACTCTGTGGTTTGGTCTCTCATTCTCTTTAGCTTCTTTCATTTTTAATTTTATAAACTCTGTATCGCTTAAATTTTTTCAATGACTATAATGTTTTAAAGATAGCTTTATTGAGATATGATTCACATACCATACAATTCCCACTTAAAGTATAAAATCTAATGGTTTTAAGTATCTTCACAAGGTTGTACAACCATCAACACAGTCTGATTTTGGAACATTTTATTACCCATAAAAGAGAACCCTGTACCAGTTAGCAGTCACACCCCATTCCCTACTACCACCACACCCAGCCTTAGACAACTACTAATCTACTTTGGTTCTCTATAGATTTACCTATTCTGGACATTTCATACAAATTGAATCATAGAACATGAAGCCTTTTGTAACTGGCTTCTTTCACTGTTTTCAAGGTTAATCCATGTTGTAGCATGAATTTATTCTTGCTTTCTTGCTTTTTTTTAATTGCTGAAAAATATTGTATGTCTACATCATATTTTATTTATCCGTTCACCAGTTGATGGACATATGAATATGAATAATGCTGCTATGAACATTCATATGCAATTTTTATGTGGACATATGTTTTCACTTCTTTTGGGAATAGACCTAGGAGTGGCATTGTTGGGTCAGATGATAACTCTTTATTTAACATTTAAAAAAATTTTTTATTTATTTGGCTATGTCTGGTCTTAGTTGCAGCATGCAGGATCTTTCGTTGGGGTGCACAGGCTCTTTGTCACGGCGCACAGGTTTCTCTCTAGCTGTGGTGCGCAGACTTTCTAGTTGTGGCATGCAGGCTCCAGAGCGCCTGAGCTCAGTAGATGTGGCACATGAACTTAGTTGCCCTGCAACATGTGGGATCTTAGTTCCCCTGACCAGGTATTCAACCCACATCCCCTGTACTGGAAGGCGGATTCTTAACCACTGGACCACCAGGGAAGTCCCCTATATTTAACACTTTAAGGAACTGCCAAATTGTTTTCCAAAGCAGCTGCACCATTTTACATCCCTACTAACAATGTCTATATCTCTTGAAATTAAACAGATACTCTTTTTTTTTTAATAGATTTATTTATTTTACTGGCTGTGTTGGGTCTTTTTTTTTTTTTTTTTTTTTTTTTTTTGCTGTGCATGGTCTTTCTTTTAGTTGCGGTGAGTGGGGGCTACTCTTCGTTGTGGTGCGCGGGCTCCTCATTGCCGTGGCTTCTCTTGTTGTGGAGCATGGGCTCTAGGCACGTGGGCTTCAGTAGTTGCAGCACATGGGCTCAATAGTTGTGGCTCACGGGCTCTAAAGCACAGGCTCAGTAGTTGTGGCTCATGGGCTTAGTTGCTCCGTGGCATGTGGGAATCTTCCTAGAGCAGGGATCGAACCCGTGTCCCCTGCATTGGCAGGCGGATTCTCAACCACTGAGCCACCTAGGAAGCCCCAAACAGATACTCTTTTTAAAGAACCCTAGACTGTTTCAGGTAGACCATAGTAGGTATTCAGTAACTGTTGAATGGAAGGATGAATGGGTGGTTTGAGTAAGCTGAGGAAAGGAACTGAACATGGCAAATAGAGTAGGAGATAGGTGAACCCCTGACAGTAACTTTTACTCCAGCACCAGCTGGCCAGGCTCCTCTGAGCCCCATGTGATTCCCAAACAGGATCAATCAACTCCTTCTGAGCCTGAGATCGACCTGGAGGCTCTCATGGAACTATCCACAGAGGAGCAGCACACTCAGTTGGAGGTAGAATGGGGGGGGGGGGTGCGGGGAGCTGGGCCCCAGGCCCAGGGGTTGGGGGATGGAAGCTGGGCTTGGACCAAGGGGAACCCAAGAACCCAGGTTCTGCCCTTGCATCCAGTGTGGGGAGAACCAGTTTAGAGGGGAGAATTGCTGGGAGACTGACTGAGGTCTCATGAAAAAGTGCTGTGGCTCCAGGACCAACTCTTTGCTTTCTTCCACTAGGCTATTCTCCAAAACTGCCCCCGCCCCACAGAGGTAAGGGATGCTCTGCTGGTCTGGAGGTAAGAGGAGACCCAGTGGGGCACAGCTAGTGAAGAGGAAAGCTGGGTGCTGGGTCCTTCTCCCCTTCCCTGACTCTGAGGCGATGGGGTCAGGTGGAGATTAGGGAGAGCAGTGTGTTGGGTGGGTGTGACCCCATACCTTGATCTCACCCCTGTTTCTTTCTCAGCCTTTTATCTCTGAGCTGCTCAGTCAACTCAAGAAATTTCGGAGACTCAGTCGGCCTCAGAAATAAGCCTTGTGAGACTACCTTCATCAGTTTCAGCACTGCCAGGTCTGCTCTGAACCCCTGGATCCTGGGCTGAGAGGGAAACAGCTCCTTGGGACACAGACAAGGAACATGGAGAATGAGGAGAGACATTTGGACACCCCTGTCTATGTGCAATCACAGCTAGTTCCTGTCAGCTGGGCTTTCTGGGAGCCAGTCATGGATGTTGCCCAGTGCTTTCCTTGGCAGCCAAGTGGATAAAACCTTCAGGAGCCCCAGCTGAATGGAGTGTGGAGCATATCTGTGTTGAGGGATGGGGGAGGGAGAGAGTGTTATACCATAGGCCAGCATCCTGAGTCACTAGGCTGTATCCACATACCTCACCCATCTGTCTGTCCATCCATCCATCTATCTGGGGCTTGAGAATTCAAAGATAAAGGTCACAGTTCTGCATCAGAGAAATCACCATCAAGCAAGGTCCAAGGCCAAGCAGAGGGCATCTGGCTAAGACACACAGCATCCTGGCATCACCAATAGGAGCCCAGGTGGCAAAGACCCATAGGTGAGGTAACAGGAAAAAAAACCTAGCTGGGTCTCAGGGCATCAGGGAAAGCTAAACCCTCCCCCCCCACTAAATGATTCAGGAGGCCTCAGGCTGAGGACTCTTTCTTAAGTCAGCTCCAAGTCAGAGGCAGAAAGAGAAAAAGCAAGGGCTAAGCACAGGGGTGTAAAGGATATAGGCTGAGAGGCCAGGAATCAGATCAGAAAGGAGTTGGTGGAAACAGACTTTGGGTCCGAATGGCAGGCAGGTTGGGACAGGAGCCCTGGAGGTGGCATCCCTTGGAAGTAAGGCAGGATGCTAGCAGGGTATGCATTCATCGTCTGCGCATGCAGTGTTTGAGTACTAGAGAGGCTGAGTAATCCAAGATGGTGGGGCCTGGAGGCTGAGCTGGGCTGCCAGAGCAGGAGGCACCGTTCAGTTCAATAGAATGAATATTCACGCCAACTGTATATGAGACCACCAGGATGGGTGTGACTGTTCCCGCCTGGAGAAGCTTGCGGGATGGCTCAACCTTTTTCCTCACCCCACAGGACTGGACTTAGAGCCTACTCTGCTCTTGCCACCTCTCCAAGGGCCCAGGCTCAGGACTCACAGAGTTCTATAGATAAAAGATGCTGGGTCCAATGAATCAACATACTTCATTAAATCTCCTAAGTGCCAGTGGAGGGCCCTGGGCCCTTAAGCAAGTTTCAAGGCTCCTCCTTAGATTCAGGCTGGTCTTCCCATCATGCCCCTCACTCCCAGTCCAGACGTCAATGCTGGAGACTCCTGACTTCTGCCTTCCCTCTGGCTCCTCCGGTCATGGTCTCCAATGGAGAATCCTTCCTCCTTCCAGAGACTGAGGCTCAGGAAAGGGCACATTCATAAGCAGTCTGCCCTGTTGTGCTCTCCCATCAGGTGCCCTGGAAGGCCCCCCAGCCTGTGAGATTGCCTATAGGATGGCCTTTCCGGGAGGACCAGGGTTCCCTCAATGCTCTTGGCCTTTATGCAGGGGGCAGTAGGCAGATGTCTGGTGCTCTTTAAGTTCAAAGGCATCATGGCCTTCCCTGTGGAGCACAGATATAGGTCAGGGATCACAGGCGGCCCTGGAACTCTCCCAGCCCCAAAGAACATTCCACCTGCACCCACCGGAAGCAGCGGACACAGTAGAGGTCTCCATCGCAGCCAGCACAGCGCAGGGTGGCATCCTCATTGCAGATGCAGCACCAGGGGAGCTCCTCTTCCTCAGCCTCAGGCCTGGCAGCCACAGCCTGGGCCTTTAAGGACCAGGGAGGAACGGGGGAATAAGGTACCCAATGGTGTCTGGGAGGGCAGCTGCAGGAACAGTCGGCCAGGCGGGGAGAGAGGCTGTGGTGGCAGCCCAGGGGTCTGTGTCTGGGTTTTTTCTCACCTTGGGCTCTGCTCTGCAGGATTGGGCTTGGGGTCTGAGAGTTGGCTCCGCAGGGATGTTAAAGCCACTTGCCTCATCCAGGGCAGCTTCTTCAGTGAGCTGTGGACAGGGCGAAGAGGTACAGCTCCCCGCCCCAGGCACCCCCTCAACACACAGTATTTCTGTACTCTGTGGCCTTAGCTCTCAACCCATCTTCCTTTATCTGTTGTCTATGGCTGCTGATACCCCATCTCAAGGGGCTGGAGGCAGGTCTGTGTCACAGGGGCAGGGGGGCCTCAGCCAGAATGGGGGCTGCAGAGTTACTGGCCATCGAGCCCCAGAGCGGAGGCAGAGTGAATGGGGCCAGGCTGGTGGTGGGGCAGTGTGGCAGGGACAGGACAGGGGTGGTCAGGTGGGTAAGGCAGGGCCAACCTGCCGAAGGACTCTCTGGATGGCTGTCTCCTCGTCCTCTTCGTCATCACTGTCAGGAAGACGGTAGTCCTGGAGGGTCACTTAAAGAGGGAGAGACGGGAGTAGAGGAAGAGGAGTGAGGTTAAGAGCTCACCTGAGTGGCTGGACTCCTGTCCCCAGGAGTGGTCTGCTTTCCAGTGGCACTTGTTCCAAAACTGTTCCAGAGCAGCCTCTGCAGCCACTCAGATCAGACCCTGCCCCACCCTGCCAGGCTGGAGAGCATGAACAGAGGGCTCTGCACCTGAAGGGACCCAGGGTCCCCTGCCCCCTAATGGCTGCTACTTGTTCCTCATCCACTGCTTTGCCCCAGCACCTTCCTTGCGGTTCTGGGCAGAACGCGACAGACCCCTGTTCACAGGGACCCCCCCGGCCCCTGACTCAGCCTGGCAGGGAGTACAGCCACTGTGCAGCGTTTGGCCTGGGGGTGATAGTGGGGGGCCTTCCCAGTGGACATGAGTGAGTGGCTGCTCCCCAGCCTCTACCTCTGTCGGGGTCCTGTCCCTGCAGCACAGCCAGGCGCTTGGCGAGGGCCAGGATCCGCTCCTGCCTCGTGTTCTCCTCCCGAAGCTCGACCTCTGCCTCAGCCAGCAGCTTCCCCTTCTCCTCCTCCAGGGACCAGGTGGCTTGCCCCTTGGAGCGGGTGCTCTGGGCCCCTGGGCCCCCCTGGTTGAGGTGGTTCTGGATAGAGGTGGCTGGAAAGAGTCGTGCATTCAGGGAGGCAGACATTTCATGATCTCTAATCAGAAACCACTGAGCCCATTTCTCAACAACCATAGATTATCAGCTTTTTGTTCAGCAATAGCTCCTCTGCTTTATTTTACAAATAAAATGAGTATTTCCTCCATTTTCCCAAATGTAAAATACTAGTAATCTTAGACCTCGTTTTTTCAATTATAATCCATCCCCACCCACCTAATATTTTAACATGCTGCCCTTAAGGTGGGTGCCCCATGGCATGAGAATCACTGCCCGAAAGGAGCAGGATATGGGGAGGCCGAGGTCCAGCCAGGCTCTCTGCCTTACAGGCTGGAATCAGCATTTCCAGGGAGCAGCACAGAGAGGACCTCAGGGAAGCTGAGATCTTGAATGTCACTAGGCAGGAAGAATTTTACCAGAATGGGTTTGGCTCTGACATGGTCCCCTTTAGCTCAGAGTTTTAGGGCAAGACGTTTGAAGTCAGACAGCTTTGGGTTCAAGTCCCAGCTTTTTTACTTAATAGCTGTGTGACCTTGGTCAAGTTCCTTAAGCTCACCAGGCCGGTTTCCTCATTTATAAAGTATGGATAATAACAGTAATCATAGGATTACTGAAGATATACAATGAGATGGTATCTCTAAAGCAGGGTTTCTAGTCTTGGGTCTGGTGACATTTTGGACAGGATACAGGCATACCTTGTTTTATTGAGCTTCACTTTATTGCACTTCGTGGATAGTGCGTTTTTTTTGTTGTTGTTGTTTTTTTTTTTTTACAAATTGAAGGTTTGTGGCAACCCTATGTTGTCAGATGATGGTTAGCAATTTTTAGCAATGAAATATTTTTAAATTAAGGTATGTACATTTTTTTTAAAATATGCTATTGTAGGGCTTCCTAGGTGGCACAGTGGCTAAGAATCCGCCTGCCAATGCAGGGGACACAGGTTCAAGCCCTGCTCCAGGAAGATCCCACATGCTGCGGAGCAACTAAGCCCGTGTGCCAAGAAAAAAAATAAATAAATAAATAAATAAAATATGCTATTGTACACTTAATAGACTACAGTATAGTGTACGTAATTTTTATATGCACCAGGAAACCAAAAAATTTGTGACTCACTTTACTGCAGTGGTCCTAGCTGAACCCGCAACATCTCTGAGGTATGCCTGTACTTCTTGGTTGTGAGGGCTGTTCTGTGTTTTATACGATGTTTAACAGCATCCTCAGCCTCTGCTCACTAGATGCCAGTGGTACCCTCTGAGTTGTGACACCCAAAAAGTCTCCAGTCATTGCCCAATGGGCCCTGGAGGGAAAATCATCCGTGGTTGAGAACTGCTGCTTTGAAGCTTTTGAACAGCAGTCTCCGAAAGAATTTTTTATGATGACGGGATCATTCCGTATCACGGTCTGTATTTATGCTGTCCAAGGTCATAGCTATGAGCCACGTGTGGCTACTGAGCACTTGAAATGTGGCTGGTACCACTGAGGGACTGAATCTTAAATTTTATTTAATTTCAATTAAATTTAAATAGCCTCTTCTTCCTCCTCCTCATTGCAGAGAACACTCACTGAGCAGCTGCTATGAGCCAGACAGGGTCCTAAGCACTACTGGATTAGCTCATTTACTCCTCATGACTTCCCCATGAGGTAGCTTTTACCACACAGCCCTCCATTTTACAGATGAGGAAAGTGAGACTTAGGTCCAGTAACGTGTCGAGGATCACACAGCTATTAATGGTAGAACAGGGAGTCACAGTCCACACACTTATCCACTAGGCGTACACTGGCTCCTACTGGAGTAAACACCCAATAAATGGTAGTTGATTATTCTCTGATTTATATTCATCTCCCAGGGTGTGGGCAGCAGAGCCTCTCCCACCTGGGGAAAGAGTAGGGGGCAGGTCCTGGGGGACCCAGGTAGAGAAGATACCTGGGCCTCCTCGTTCCCAGCTCGCATCAATAGCCACCTCCGCTGCTAGCTGTGTCAGCACATCCTGTGCCTGCTGCGCCTGCGTCCTGGTGTCTGATGGCTGACGTGCCTGCTCAGAGGAGGGAACCTCAGTGGGGAGCAGGGTGGGGGAAGCCACACCATGAGGCTCAGAATGGTTTAGGTCAGGGGTGGATGCTGGGGAGTTCCCAAAGCTCAGGGAAAGGGAACAATTCCAGAGCCCACGCAATCAAGTAGGTCTGGCAGTCCCCAACAGGACCAAGGGGCCACTCTTTCCTGCCCCACCCAATCCTGCTGCTTGTCCCTGGTTCCCTGGCCTGGCAGCAGGCCTCAGGAGCGGAAGGTACTCCTGCAAAGTATCTAAGCATACATGTAGCTGGGCTTTGGCTGGGTCCTCATCTCAGGACCTCCATCCCTCCAAAGCCACAGCACTCACCAGCTGGGGGGTGTGAGACGGTGGAACTCTGCCCTGCAGTGCAGCAAGCCGTGCCTCCATCTCCTGGGTGGAAGGGATGGAACCCCGGGGTGCATCCCTCAGTGCAGCTAGCCTGGCTTCTATCTCTGCCTGCGAGGGCACTGACTCTGCAATTGGCATAGAGAAGCCTTGTAAGAGCCAAAGGAATCCTAGTCCCAGGAGCCCCGGATAGTGTCCTTTCCACCCTGTCTGCCCCAACTCACTGGGCTTGTTCTCCTGGCGGAGCTGTGCTAGGCGCTCAGCAATGACTTGGTCTTGCTGGGTCAGCCCATGGCTCTGGGGAGTGCTGGGCTTCTGCTTGGCTTCCAAGGCTGCCACACGCCTGGCAGGACATGAGATAGAAGCTCTTGAAGAATGCAGAAGGGAGGGATTCAGGCACCCACTCACTGTTTCCCATTCAAATCATTTCTAGGCAGCTAGGGAGGCCTCCAACGGATAATTTTCTGTGGCCCTTGCTCATGTCACCTTGCAGCCCAACCCAGCCGAACGGCAGGAGGGTCCAGCTGAGAGGGCGAGGTCTACCAAGAACCTTTTGTGGGGAAAGGACTGATGCGCTGCTTTCTGAGTCCAAGAGGGCAGTCAGGAGCCTGAGAGGTGGATATTCTCCTGACCCTGTGCTCATTTGATCTAGAGGTGGGGAAGAGACTCCTACCCTATGGCTCCTTTGTCCTTTCCTCATCCCCATTAGTCTCTGTCCCTTCAGTGCTTACTTCTTATAGTTCTGAGGTGGTGACCACTTGGAAGCATTGGCAGGAGAAGATCCTCTGTAGAGAAGAAATCTAGTGTCAGAAGTCACCTGCCATCTGCCTATAAGCGCCTCCCCACCCCAAACACTTCCTGAGCTGACATCGAGACACAGAGCACAAGGCTGCAAGGCCTGGCCAGCTGCCTGCTGCCATGCTTGGCTGAATCCTCGCCCATGTTGGCTTCTCACCTGGTCAGGACCTCATGGCACTGCTTGCAGACTTTCTGGCGGGTGTTTCCAGCCCGGGGAACCGCTGCACTGAAGCTAAGGCAGCCGGAACAGAAGGCCCGGCCACAGTTCTTACAGCCGTACTACAAGAAACATGAAGCAAGGGGTCTACCTCTCACCTGCACCTGCAGGCTCCTCCCTAGGACTCTCTGAACACACACAGAGAGGCGACACTGAAGTTGTGACCAGCTGCTGGGAGGAGGATGAGGAGTAGGGCACCTAAGCACTGGGGAGACACCAGGGGTCGAGGGTAAAGTGATTCCTCAGTCTCCAGTCTTCTACTTAAATCTCGTAAAACTTCATGCAAAATTCCCATGCTTTCTACTCTGTCTTCACTACCCTGACACTGGAGTGTAAAAGACAAATAGGCAAAGCCCCATGCTTCAGGTCACTAACTTCAACAAAGGAGAAACAGAGTGCAGAGCCCATGCCTTTTCTGCTCTAGCAGAGATGGAAGGAGGCTTGACTCAGGATGGGATGGTAACAATAGCCTCCATTTATTAAGCCTCCATATACTGTGTGCCAGGCACAAAACTCAATACTTAACATTCATCACCTGATTTAACCCTTACAACTTATACATACTATCTTAATCCTGATGACCACCATTATTATTCTATTTTAAATGGGGTCAGAGAGGTTACATGACTTCCCCAAACCAAGGTCACCCCATGAATGGCAGCAGGGCTCAAATTTGAATCCTGACCACTTTGACTTCAAAAGCCAGGTTTCTGATCTGCTACCCTACCTGCTATTCATTCATCCTATCTGGTTCCTATTTCCTGGTCACAACTGAGGCCGAGGAAGCCTGCAGTTTACCAGGGGAACTTGGCAGGTCTGTGCTGAGAACAAGTGAAACTTTGCCATGGTGCCCTGAGGCAGGGGAAAGGGCGGTAATCTAACTGAAGAAACAGGGGAAGGGCAGGCTGCTTGATGGTGACGGTTTCAGAGCAGAAAGATTAACGGGCATAGTGTGACGGAGAGTGGTCACAAAGTATTAACTAAGACGGGGCTGCAGAGGAGCAGGGTGGAGGGAAGGAAACAGCCGGATCCTACACTTGGCGGATAAAAAAGCCTAGCTTTCCAAAAATGACAGGAGCCCGATTTACACTTTATAGGGAATGCTCGCCTCCAGCACCTCACTGGATCCTCACACCAACCCCGAAAGCGGAGTGTTAGACCCATTTTATAGAAATGGAAACTGATGCTCAGTCACTTCATCAAAACCACACAGCCGGAGAGGGGCCCCAAAACCAAGCCTACGGACTGCAAGTGCTGTGTATTTCCCTCCACTCCGCGTTCTCCCTGGCCCTCTAGCCCTAGGGGAGAGAACACTCGCCTCCTTCTTGAAGAGGGTGAACTTGCCAGCGCAGCCGTAGCACCTACTCTCCATGCTGGTTCCCGAAACGGCGCGGCGCGGCGTGGGTCTCCAGAGCAGAGCTCTCTTAGGTTAGGTCCAGGGCCCCTGGCACCTTCATCCAGCCCCGTCCCTACTCTCCACGCCCACTCGCGCGGGCCAGCCAAGCACTCTGACAGGAGAATCACGAAGGTCACCCCAGCCAGAGAGCCGCGGCGGCGGGCGCGAGGGCTGCTGGGAGTCGTAGTTCATTCGCCACAGCTCGCCCCTCTCAGAGGCAGTCAAACCTGGCTCGGATCACGACATTTCCCAGGGGGCTAAGCGCCATTCCGTTGGTTTGGGGCCGACAGTCCCCGGGAACCCCCACACGCTTAGACTCTTGGGAGTTGTAGTACTAATCCAGTCAGGATTGGAACCATGGCGGTGACCAAGGATCTCTTACAGATGGACCTGTACGCGCTACTAGGTATCGAGGAGAAGGCGGCGGACAAAGAGGTGAGAACGGCAGCGAGAAGGGCCGATCCCAAGCGACCTGGCGGCCCTTCTTGTCTTGGCGCCTCGCCCGAGATTGGCACTACTAGCTTTTCAGGTTCGACCAGGCCCTGAGTGGGGACCGAAGGGCGGTCCGACGGCCTCAGAAGGTGGGTTTCCAGACCTTTCCTGAATGGTCTGAGGGACTCACGAGAAAGAGGGGGCACGACAGGGAGGCTCCTAGTGCGGGGTACTGTACTGTGCTCTCCCGGTGGCCCTTGTCTAGGAGAGGCCGGGGTGAGCTTGAGAGGCAACCCTAGCCTACTTCCTGCGCCTGCGCAGTGTCAGCCTCCGATTTCGCTCCTGTCTAGAATGTGGTTGGAGGTGCTTCGTTCTCTCTCTCTTGCTGGCTGATTTAATTCTGCTTAGAGCCTAGGGCGTAAGAAAGACCAGGTCTCAAGGCTCCTCCATTCCTTTTTCATACCCTCCGTGGCATTGTGACCTATGACTCTGCCATCTCTGTTTTCTTTTACACCCCAGCCCTTTGACTCTTTTCAAGTAGCAGATGCTCAGGTGTTGCCCTATCAACATGTGCTAGTGGGCCAAGAGCAGGAGGATCAGAAGGGTAAGGTAGATGACCTGGAGTTTCACAGGAACGTGTTGATAAATGTGCCAGGGAGTGGAACACTGATCAAGCTGTAATTAACATTACTGTTACTTTCCCCTGGATTATGGTGGTATCTGTAGCAATGTAGGAAAGGGAGGCAGATAAGTCACCAGATGGACATTATTGCCTACAGATGCCCCTGTACCTCCAGACTGCTCTGCTTATTGGCTGAGTGAGCTTGTGAGAAGTGGAAGACCTGGGGCAGAAAAGCAGGGAGACCCATAGGGCCCTCGAGGAGGCATACTGTCAGCCTGTACAGAACTGTTCCCTGCAGCTGCAGCTGAAATCAGAAGTGGGCCATGGGGATGTATACAGAGCACCAAAAGCATCTGTTCCACCTATCTCATAGGTCTTACATTTTCACTCTTAGTAATGCCTAACATCTATATAATACTTACTATGTGCTGGACGCTGTTCTAAGTATTCCACATTTGTAAATAGTTCAATTAGTACTTCATTAGTGAGAAATGACTTTAGATGTTTCATACCAGATCTAGCCAGTGTGTTGGAACCTTGAAGTTGAGAAATCCTGAAGAAGGCAGTTATGAGCCATTCATATATATATTAATCGAGAAGTGACATAATCAGATTTTAAAGAAAATATTCAACATTAGTGTGCAGAAAGGATATGAGTAGTGGTCAGGTATAGGAGCTGCCACTAGGGGGTCGTGTGGGGCTGTTGTCTAGGCTAGAGGCCAAGGTCTAAACAGGGCAGTGAGGTTGGGATGCAGTTTTCACTCAGGCTAGGTAAGGGATAGGTGAGAAAACTCTTTATAAAGGATAACAAGTGCTGCTCCGGCCTTTTAGTAGGGGGTGCACAACTGTAATACAAGGAAGAATATGATAATTTCGTTAAGAGGGATACAGAGAAAGTGCTGTGAATGTTCACAGTAGGCTGAGGTTGCTTCTAGTTAGGTAGAGGGGGCAGGAGAAAGGCATTTGAAGCCTTGAAGAGCGGTCACAGTTTGGATGTGTGGAGGTGGAGGAAGGGTATTCTGAGAAAGGGGAGAGTGTGCATAGTCCAATTTGTCTGGAGCATAGGCCAAGAAGAAAGGGTAAAAGAAGATAAACCTTGAAAAGTAGGTTAGGGCCTTCGGATACACTGGTTGGCTTCATGATAATGCATACTTTTTTGTAGAAAGCAAAGGAGACCTAGAGTCTTGGGTCCTCTCTCCTTGGTTCGGTGCTTATCATAGTCTCTAGGGGCACAGATGTTTAAAATATATATCCTCCTAAACTTTGGTTGTCTGGTCACATAGCCTAGGAGTTTTTTTTTTTTTTTTTTTTTTAAGATTTTTTTGATGTGGACCATTTTGAGTCTTTATTGAATTTGTTACAGTATTGCTTCTGTTTTATGTTTTGGTTTTTTTGGCCACGACGCTTGTGGGATCCCAGCTTCCCAGCCAGGAATTGAACCCATACCCCCTGCACTGGAAGGTGAAGTCCCAACCACTGGAATGCCAAAGAAGTCCCAGCCTAGGAGTTCTTAATTTGGGGTCCAAAGAAAGGTGCCAAGAACTGAATAAATCCCTGAAATCGTGTATAGTATTTTTTGTGTATTTATTTTGGAGGAGAGGAGGTAATTCTTTTTTTTTAATTAATTAATTAAGTAATTAATTTGGCTGCGTTGGGTCTTAGTTTTGGCACACGGGATCTTTGTTGCAGCATGCAGGATCTTTTAGTTGTGGCATGTGGGCTCTTAGTTGCGGCATGCAGGATCTGGTTCCCTGACCAGGGATTGAACCTGGGCCTCCTGCTTTGGGAGCACAGAGTCTTTTGTTTGTTTGTTTTTTTCAGAACTTTTATTGAGATACAGTTGACATACAATAAACTGCATGTATTTAAAGTGTACAATTTGATTTTTTTTCTTATTAGTAGTGTATATATGGCAATCTTAATCTCCCAATTCATTCCCCCCAACCCTCCCCGCTTTCCCCACTTGGTGTCCATATGTTTGTTCTCTACATCTGTGTCTCTATTTCTGCCTTGCAAACCGGTTGATTTGTACCATTTTTCTATATTCTGCTTATATGTGTTAATATACGATATTTGTTTTTCTCTTTCTGACTCACTTCACTCTGTATGACAGTTTCTAGGTCCATCCAGGTCTCTACAAATGTCCCAATTTCGTTCCTTTTTACATTGAGTAATATTCCATTGTATATACGTACCACATCTTTTTTATCCATTCGTCTGTCGATGGACATTTAGGTTGCTTCCATGACCTGGCTATTGTAAATAGTGCTGCAGTGAACATTGGAGTGCATGTGTCTTTTTGAATGATGGTGTTCTCTGGGTATGCCCAGTAGTGGGATTGCTGGGTCATATGGTAACTCTATTTTTAGTTTTTGGCACCACAGAGTCTTAATCACTGGACCACCAGGGAAGTCCCAGAGAGGAGGTAATTCTTATTAAAAAAAAAAAGTTAGAGGAGGTTCTGTCTGGACCAGCCTTCTGTGTTAGTGATGGTGAAACTGAAGCTCAGAGAGGATGGTTAATGACAAAATGGGGACTTGAACCCAGATGCTCCCAGTTCAGCCCAGGTTGGTACTCCTTCCACGGTGTCATTCTCACTGTACAGCAACATACAGCTCAGTGGTAGTGGTGAGCACCAACACCAAATCCAGCCTTCATTCGGACTACTTCTCTGGATCCCAAACCTATATATCCATCTGCCTCTTTGATCTCTCCATTTGGATGCTTCACAGTGGTCTAAATCTTACTACATCTGAAATAAAGTTCTTTTTTTAAAAAAAAAATAATTTATTAATTTATTTATTGGCTGCTTTGGGTCTTCGTTGCTGTGTGCAGCTTTCTGTAGTTGCGGTGAGCGGGGGCTACTCTTCATGGTGGTGCGCAGGCTTCTCATTGCAGTGGCTTCTCTCGTTGCGGAATACAGGCTGTAGGTGCACAGGCTTCAGTAGTTGTGACACACAGGCTCAATAGTTGTGGCTTGCGGGCTCTAGAGCACAGACTCAGTAGTTGTGGCACACGGGCTTAGTTGTTCCACAGCATGTGGGATCTTCCTGGATGAGGGCTCGAACACATTTCCCCTGCATTGGCAGGCAGATTCTTAACCACTGCACCACCAGGGAAGTCCCCAAAATCAAATTCTTGAAATTCTCTCTCCAAACCTGCTCCTTCCTTGGACTGCTCCATCTCAGTAAATGGCACCACCATCCATCCACTTGAGCTAGGAACCAGGAGTCATTCTTGAAACCTCCCTATCCTTTCACTCTTGCATCTGTCCATCACCAGGTCCTAATGAATTAATTTCTCAAATAATCTCCAAACCTGTTCACTAATCTCCATCTCCACTACCACCGCTCCAGCCCAAGTGCTCATCAGCTTCCATCTGAACAATTAGAGTAGCCTGCCGACTCATTTCCCTGCTTCCAATCTATGCTATTCCATTCTGTCGCACTCCAATCTATTCTCCTCACAGAAAATGGAATAATCTTGGTGCACCTTTAAAACCCTATCACACTTTTAATAAAACACTCAATAGAATTTCTTACCCTTCATACATGCTTTTCCATCTGCTGAGAATGCTCTTCCTCCCCTTCTGTTAATCTGGGTTACTTTTACATTTCCTTCAGAACTCAGATTAAATGGCACTTCCTCAGAGAGGCCTTGTCTATTATTCTTTCATAGCAACCAGTTCTCCTTTTCAGTTTGCAAGTATGTATTCATTTGTGTGATTTTTTTTTTTTTTTTGGCTGTGTTGGGTCTTCATTGCTGCGTGCCAGCTTTCTCTAGTTGTGGCAAGGGGGGCTACTCTTCGTTGTGGTGCCAGGCTTCTCAGTGTGGTGGCTTCTCTTGTTGTGGAGCATGGGCTCTAGGTGCACGGGCTCAGTAGTTGTGGTGCACGGGCTTGGTTGCTTCACGGCATGTGGGATTTTCCTGGAGCAGAAATTGAACCTGTGTCCCCTGCATTGGCAGGTGGATTCTTAACCACTGCACCACCAGGGTAGTCCCATTTGTGTGATTATTTGTCTCATGCTTTACTCCCCTCTGTACTCTTAGCTCTGAGGAGCAGGTCTGGTCCATTCACTTCTGTAGCAGCTCCTTCCTGGTGACTGGCACAGAGTAGGCTCTCAATAAATATTTGTTGAATGAAGGAAGTAGCGGCTACAGCGCCCACTGGAAAAACTTGGCTTGAGAATCAGGAGACCTGGGGCCTCATTCAGAGCCTGACTTTCCTCAAAGGTAACATGAGGGAGTTGGGCAAACTATGACTTCAGGGGTCAAACGGCCCATGACCTGGTTTTTTAATGACCCATGAGCTAAGAATGGTTTTTCATGTTAAAGCGATTGTAAAAAAAACAACCACAATTCAACAACAAAAAAACAAAATAACTCAATTAAAAAATAGGCAAAGGACTTGAATAGGCATTTCTCCAAAGAAGATATATAAATGGCCAATAAGTACATGAAAAGATGCTCAGTACCATTGGTCATTAGGCAAATCAAAACCACAGTGAGGTACACTCTAAATATATGTAGTTTATTGTATGCTAACTGTATCTCAATAAAAGTTATTAAAAAAAACAAACAAACCACAGTGAGATACTACTTCACACCCATTAGGATGGCTATTAAAGAAAACCAAGACCAGAAAGTTACTAGTGTTGGTGAGAATGTGGAGAAATTAGAATCCTTAGAAATTAGAAATTCGAACTTGTGCCTTGCTTGTGGTACAGCTGCTGTGGAAAACAATATGACAATTCCTCAAAAAATTAAAAATAGAATTACCATATGATCCAGCAATTTCACTTCTGGGTGTATACCCAAAAGAAGTGAAAGTAGGGACTCAAATAGATATTTGTACACCCATGTTCATAGTGGTGTTATTCACAATAGCCAAAAGGTGGGAGCAGCTGAAGTGGCCATCAGTAGATGAATGAGTAAACAAAATGTGGTATATATACACAATGGAATATTATTCACCCTTGAAAAGGAAGGAAGTTCTGACACATGCTACAATATGGATGAAACTTGAGGATATGATGTTGAGTGAAATAAGCTAGTCACAAATGGGCAAATATGATGTGATTCCTCTTGTACAAGATTCCTGATAGTATTCAGATTCACAGAGACAAAGTAGAATGGTAGTCCGGGGCAGGAGGGTGGGTGTGGAATGTTTAAATGGTACAGATGTGTTTAAAAGGTTTCGGCTTTACAAGATGAAAAAAGTTCAGGAGACTTATGGCAGTGGTGATTGCACAATATGAATGTACTTAATGTCATAGAACTGTACACTTAAAAATGGTTAAAATGGTAACTTTTATGTTAATATGTATTTTGTGTTTTGTATATATATTATTATTATTATATATTTTACAATAAAAACAAACAACCAAAGCAAAACAAAATAAAAACAAAGAAGAACATGTGTCGTGGGAATTTAGAGAGTCAGCAAGTCCCAAAGGTAGATGTTTTTGTTCCTCATCCAGCCCTAGAGGAGACAGGTGGGGCAAGGTATCCTTTTCTTGTAGGAAAGCCTTGAGTTGAGGACCAGGTTTGGACCCAGGCTTGCCAGTAAGTCCCAGATTCTTATGTGCTAATGCACATGTGCCTGCGTGCACACACACACTCACAGGACAAGGCCAGGCCCTAGAGCCTGCCAAAATGAGGGGTAGGTCATGGATTAATGCCATTTGCAAACCATGAAGAGATTCTGAATTAACCTCAGGAATTACTTAGGTGACTGCAATGACCTTCTAATCCTTTTCCTAGTTCTATTCTTGACCCCTTGAGCCTCTTCACACAGCAGCCAGAGTGAGCCTTTAGATGGTAAATCAGATTGTATTACCTCCGCTCCCAGCTCCCCAGGGGCTTCTCATCAGTCTTAGAATGAAGCCTGAAGGCCCTCCCTGGCCCTTAGGACCCTTGCTCACTGTGCTCCAGCCACATCAGTCCTGTAATTTTTTTTTTTAATTCTTATTGGAGTATAGTTGATTTACAACATTGTGTTAGTTTCAGGTGTACAGCAAAGTGAATCAATTATACATATACGTATGTCCACTCTTTTTTAGATGCTTTTCCCATATAGACCATTACAGAATATTGAGTAGAGTCCCCTGTACTATACAGCAGGTTCTTATTAGTTATCTATCTTATATATAGTAGTGTGTATATGTCAATCCCAATCTCCCAATTTATCCCGCCCCCCTCAGTCCTGTGATTTTTTTAAATTGTGGTAAAATATACATAACATAACATTTTCCATTTAACTCCCCCTTTTTTAAAAAATAAATTTATTTATTTATTTACTTATTTATTTTTGGCTGCATTGGGTCTTTGTTGCTGCACGTGGGCTTTCTCTAGTTGTGGCAAGTGGGGGCTACTCTTTGTTGCTGTGCACGGGCCTCTGGTTGCAGTGGCTTCTCTTGTTGTGGAGCACGGGCTTTAGGCGCACAGGCTTCAGAAGTTGTGGCACGTGGGCTCAGTAGTTGTGGCTCATGGGCTCTAAAGTGCAGGCTTAGCTGCTCCGAGCATGTGGGATCTTCCTGGACCAGGGCTCGAACCCGTGTCCCCTGCATTGGAAGGCGGATTCTTAAACACTGCACCACCAGGGAAGTCCCTAAACCCTTTTTGAGTGTACAATTCAATGTCATTAAGTACATTTACATTGGTATGCAACTATCACCACTATCCATCTCCAGAACTTTTCTCTCATCCCAAACCGAAGTTCCATACTGTTAAACATCAACTCCCTATTCTCTTCTCCCCTCATCCCCTGTGAACTACTATTTTACTTTTTTCTCTCTGAACTTGACTATTTTATGTACATCGTATAAATGAACATACAAATATATATTTGACCTTTTGTGTCTGGCTTATTTCACTTAATGTAATGTTTTCAAGATTCATCCGTTTTGTTGAATGTATCAGAATTTCCTTCCTTTTTAAGGCTGAATAATATTCCATCATTTAAATATACACATTTTGTTTATCCACTCATCTTTTGATGGACATCTGGGTTGGTTCCACCTTTTAGCTGTTGTGAATGGTGCTGTGAGGAACATGAGTGTATGAATATCTATTTGAGTCCTGTTTTTAATTCTTTGGGTATATATCCTAAAGTGTAATTGCTGGATCATATGGTAATTCTATGTTTAATGTTTTGAGGAACTGCCATACTGCCTTCCACAGCAGCTGCACCATTGCACATTTCTACAGGAAATGCTCAAGGGTTCCAATTTCTCCACATTCTTCCCACCACTTATAATTTTCTGTGTTTTGGATAATAACCATCCTAATGGGTATGAAAGAGGCCTCCAATGATATTTTTTCAAACTCACCTAACATATTCCTGCTTCAGGGCCTTTGCATTTGCTAGTCCTGCTGTTTAAGACATCTTTTTCCTGGTAGTTGTATATCTCGCTCCCACACCTTATTCAGATTCCCATTCAAGTATCACCCCTACCCCCTCAGAGGTTTTCAGAAGTTGTACATCTAACTACTACACGTTGTATTACATGCCCATTTGCTTACCATTAGTCTCCCCCATTAGAATGTAAAAAATCCAGGAAGGAAGAGACTTCCTCTTTTTGTTGTTTACTGCTATGTTTCTAGCACCTAGAACAATGCCTGGCCCTTGATAGGTGTTCAGTCAATCCTTGTTGAGTGATTGAATATGCATTATTACTTTCTTAGGCAGTAATATTTTGTGACAGAGTGAAACTACTAGACTAATCAAATATATTTACCAAAAGTAAATGTATTTAAAAGCTTTTTCAAAATTGTCTTTTGGAAAAGTGGTGCTATCTTATACTCCCACTGGGTAGGCAGGAAATCGCCCATCTCTCAGCTGGCAGCTCCTGTCCTGGCTCTTGAAAATAGCACTCTATGTCCCCAGCGCCTTGCACCCTCACACTTCATTAAATCAGACTTTACAGTGTTCTTCCTGAGTCTTTTTGGTTTTCTTTCCCTTTCTCCATCTGTGTTTTATTTTATTTTTATTATTATTATTTTTTTGGCTGCACCGTGCGACATGCGGGATCTTAGTTCCATGACCAGGGATTGAACCCATGCTCCCTGCAGTGGAAGCATGGAGTCTTAACCACAGGACTGCCAAGGAAGTCCCTCCATCTGTGTTTTAGAGGAGTGTAGAAACATTTCCCACAAACACCATTTGATTCCACAAACTTTTTTTTTAATATAAATTTATTTATTTATTTATCGGATGCCTTGGGTCTTTGTTGCTGTGTGGGCTTTCTCTAGTTGCGGTGAACAGGAGGCTACCCTTCATTTTGGTGTGTGGGCTTCTCAGTGCAGTGGCTTCCCTTGTTGCGGAGCATGGGCTCTGGGTGGTCGGGCTTCAGTAGTTGCAGCACGTGGGCTCGATAGTTGTGGCTTGTGGGCTCTAGAGCACAGGCTTGTAGTTGTGGCACATGGGCTTAGTTGCTCTGCGGCATGTGGAATCTTTCTGGACCAGGGCTAGAACCCCTGTCCCCTGCAATGGCAGGCAGATTCTTTTTTTTTTCTTTTTTCAACATTTTCTACTTATAATTTTATTTGCCAATTTTTACTTAATAATTTACATATTTTTAATTTTTAAAATGTTTACTTCCTTTTGCATATTTTAATCTTTTTTGTGTGTGCAATTTGATATTTTTTTCTTATTAGTAATGTATATATGGCAATCCCAATCTCCCAATTCATCCCTCTGCCCCCATCCAGCTTTCCCCACTTGGTGTTTGTTCTCTACGTCTGTGTCTCTATTTCTGGACAGGCAGATTCTTAACCACTGCACCACCAGGGAAGTCCAGATTCCACAAACTTTTATTAAGTGCCTACCTACTGTACACCTATCTCAGAGCCTGATGCTAGGGATACAAATGGGAAGAGAGTGGTCCCTGGAGGGTCACCCCATCGTGTCTGTTTCCAGCTTCTCTGTCTTTTGCTTTTGTGGTCCATCATTTTGAAATGCAGAAGTTAAAGTTGATAATTCTAGAAGGTGATGCTTTCTAATCAGATGGTGATTTCCTAGACAGTGTAACTTGTATAGAAAATGAGAGCTTTTATAACTAATCTTAACAAATAAGGCCAAGAATTGTTGCTTGTTACGTCTACTGTGTGTTGGGAATAGATGGAAATCATAATACAGAACATTGAGCAATGCTGGGAATTGTAAATGTGCCTGTTTATTTATTTATTTATTTATTTATTTATTTATTTATTTATTTATTTTTTAGAACTTTTATTGAGATACAGTTAACACACAATAAACTGCATATGTTTAGAATATACAATTTGGTATCCTAATCTTATAGTTCATTCCCCCCCAACCCTCCCTGCTTTCCCCACTTGGTGTCCATATGTTTGTTCTCTCCATTTGTGTCTCTATTTCTGCCTTGCAAATGGGTTGATTTGTACCATTTTTCAACAGTCCGCATATATGTGTTAATATATGATATTTATTTTTCTCTTTCTGACTCACTTCACTCTGTATGACAGTCTCTAAGTCCATCCAGGTCTCTACAAATGTCCCAGTTTCATTGCTTTTTCCAGCTGGGTAATAGTCCATTGTACATATGTACCACATCTTTTTTATCCATTCATCTGTTGATGGAATAAATGTGCCTTTTTAATCATCTTTGTACGTATCTTCAGTGACAGTTAAGAAAGTGGACTTTGGAGTCAGACTGCCTGGATATTGGCTCCATGACTTACCTAATTTTTGACCTTGAGCAAATATTTAACCTCTGTATGCCTTGGCTTCCCGTCTGCGAAATGGGAATGATGGCAGTCCCTCCTCATCGGCGTTGTTGTGAGGTTCCATCCAGGCAAAACACTTAGCAAGGCACTTGGCACAGGCTCACTACAAGTTCGCTCATGCTGTTGTCATTGTTGCTTCGCCATCCTTACACTGGCAGCGCTAATGTCCAGTGCACATCTCTCAAGTGTTGGAGGAATCGGTAGAGGTAGGCAGGACACCAAGGCTTATAATGCAGGAAGCAATGTTTATTGTACCGGTACAGGCCCAGTAGATTCACATCCAAAGACTGAGCCCCGAACCAAAGGAGAGCTTCTCCTTTTATAGACCAGTTCCCTCGCTTTTGGGAGCCTATAGCTATATTTATCTATGTAGAAGCAATGTACAGAAGCCAGAGTGCATACATTAGTTCTTCCTTATCTTGTTGACCCAGATGTTTGCACTGCCCCTGGCAGAGTCTTGTGAGAGAGGCCATAAGTTATTTATTCCCTGGGGCTTGCATTTTCCTATGTTTGCCTTGTCCTTCCCTGTTTTTGTTATTAACCTGCCTCACAAGCTCATGTCCAAGCTTGCCCTCCACTCCTCTCCCCTTCTCCCTCATTCCTGTCCCGATAGACCAGACACTACACCAGTGATTCTTGACCGAGGCAGTGTTCGGTGTAGAAAGGAGGTGCGGCATCAGGTAGAACAAAACTGAGGATCCGCAGAGTGCACTGTTCAGTTCGAATCTACAAATAAATGGAGTATGTCACCACAGACAAGGTACTGTGTGAGCATGGTGGGACTTAAGAGCTGAAGAAGACATCACTTCCGCTTTCTGACAGCTCACACAATATAGTAAACAACGAATTCTGAGGCAGAGTGAAAGAGGTTGAAAAAACGTATATAAGGAAAATGCTGTTGGAATAAAGAGGAAGACATGATTCATTTGACTGGCAGGATCACGGAAGACTTCCCCTGAGGAGATGTTTTCATGCAAGACCTTGAGAGGAGAAAAGAATATATCACAGCAGGGTTGAAAGGAATCATCCTGGTCATTTACTGTCTTCATTTTGTAGACAGGAGGGTGGAGGTCCAGAGAGGTTATGGAACTTGCTGAGATCACTCAGTGAGTGAGTGTTGGGCCAAACTAGAGCCTCAGTTTAATATTCCTTCCACTGCCCTGCAGCTGACACATGAATTTCTCTCCTGTCTATAGCAGCCTTGCCTTTCATTTGAAGCCCTTTGAAGGGTATATAACCCACTGTATCTTGGCAGGTATTCCTTAGTGAAGTTAGGTGCTTAAAAATGCATTTGGATCAGCTCTTTGAAGACTCAAGTTTTAAATGTATTTACCAGGAAAACTACCATGGAAGCTTAACATTGACCTTTTCAGGTTATATTTTATTATTGCTTTAAGGAAAAGGCTATTTTACCTGTTTGCTAGCTAATACCTTTATTTAAATCGCTTATTTCTGTTAAACCCTAGAATGTGACACTCTGACATTGTTTCTTACAGATTTAAGAAAAGTAAGTTTTTGAGGACCGAGAGGGACTTGGAGGAGTGGCATGAAGGTGTAGAAGTTAAAGTTCCTGGCATAACAAGGAATGGGGCATTGCCTAGGGTTTGTTGAGGATGTGGCAGGAGATTAATCTAAAAAATGTGGTGTCTCTGGGTCTCTAGGCCCTAGGGTGGTTGGACTTGATTCTTTGGGCATCTGTGGGCCATTTCTGGATTTGAGGTATGCCTGACTCAGTCCACTGTCACCAATGGGAGCCTTTCCCAAAGTCTCTTACCTCCAGACTAGGCACTGAGGCCTCAAGGTTGGGCACTGCGCCTGGCTTCACTTGACAGCCGTTGTTCGTTCATTCACCAAGGGCCTGACCAGCAATGGGTGGGACCAGGAGCCAGGCCTCCAGGTCCTTTCGGTATCTCTCTGATGGTTAACTCATTCCTGGGCTTGGCTGTCTGGTTGAAGCTCTGAATTTGTGAAGTCACTTGGCTGCCTGTTAAGTCAAAAGGAACGATTCATTTGTGTTTGTAAGCTTATAAGCTATTCATTAGCATTCAAGAAAATACTTCACATTTATATGACACCAAAGTGTTTTCACATAAATTATCTCACTTTATGTGCTCTTCAAAACAAGCCTGTGAGCTATGCAAGGACTATTAGCTCCAATTTATAGATGAGAAGACTGAGACTGACAGAGTTTAATTGATTTGCCCAGCATAAGGTGGCTAGTAAATGCAGAGCGCCTGCCCAAACCCTGCGTTTTCTACTCCTCTTTCATAGCTGTTTTCCATGACCCACACCTCAGGAGCAATTAGGGCAACAAGAGATGGGTCTGCAGGCCCCAGAAAGCCTTGCGTTCCCATCTGTGACACAGATAGAGATTTGACTCTGTGAATAAAGCTGCACAACCTGGGTGAACTCGGAGGGTATTAAGCCCACCCGGACAACTTGAGCAAGTGTGTTAAAATTTGTGTTGAAACCACCAGAGTGGAGTGTTCATTTCAGCTAAGGTAGAATTCAAAATAGTCTCCATTTGCATAGTTGCTTTCCCTATTTTTGCTGTTCCTGAACTCTGTTATTTGGTTATTATTATTTTTTCTTAAATGGACTCACTTCTTTTTACTAATACAATTTTGTTTATAAAGGAACCAGTGTGTTAAGGGGGAAAAAGAATGAGATGTAGGAAGTACCAGGGCCCAGAAAGGAACAGTTCTGCGCCTGGGCAGAGAGAGCGGCTTTGGGGATAGGGACTCAGGTCTCCAGGGGCTGAGAGTGACAGCAGACTGTGGGGGAGGTGAGGGGCCTCCAGACCCAGGGTACCTGACAGATCTGAGGGGTGGGAATCTCCAACCTGAGAGAAGAAGACAGGCGAGGATTTTGGAGTCTGAGCATGATGTAAGCCTGCTTGGGGTAAGAGTGGGAGGGAGAGGCAGGGCTTGAGAGAGGAGGAGGAAGAAGAGGAGGAGGAAGAAGAGGAGGAGGAGGAGGAGGGCTGTAGACTGGGCTCCAAGTGGGTAGCTGGTTTGGGAAAATGGGCTGAGAAGGAGGGCAAGGCAAGGGTTGAGGCCCAGGAAGGGACACTGGGAGCACTAAAGGGCTCTCACCCAGAGGTGACAGCCCGAGGGGTGGGAGGACCAGAAGGGTGACCTCAGGGATGGTCTGGCCATCCAGATCTTTTAGGGCGCATAGGGGCAACATATGGGGAGAAACAGCCCAGACTCTGTGCATGGTTTCTGGTGGTTCAGGCTGCACAGGTCACTGTCCTGAGTCTGGACTGTGGGCTGTGGTTAGCAAGCTACAAGAGATGTTGATGTGAGGTCCAGGTGCCCCCAGAATCATCTTGGTACCACCAGCAGGCCCACATTTTGGGAATGTTGAAGGTGAGGATGCTGGTCTGGGGGGTGGCTGGCACCCTGCTTGCTCAGAGCCTTAGGAACAGTTCAGTTTCTTCAGGAATTTGGGGATTTCTCTGTAGTGCTGTCGCCGTATTGACCACAGGCTATGAGGGATGAAAATGGCCAACCTTTTAGGCAGAGGGGACTTCCAGGTAAGTGCTTAGAGCTCTGAGGTTAACTTCCTGCCTATGACATCAAGCAGTCACATAGCGTCTGGTGTTGTGGCTAGTGCAGGGTTGGGGAGCTGTCTACCTCCCCTAGGCTTGGGGAGAAATGACTGCCCAGGCCTAGATTACTGACTGTTCCCATTCCTGGAACTGGGTCTGTGATGGCTTCCTAGCTGATTCACCAGCATGGTTTGTTCATTCAGTACCTGTTGTTGCACAGAGTGGCCTCCCTGTGGGTCCTCTATATGTGAGTGTGACCTACGAGTCTGGCTTTTGAGAACTGTGCTTAATTACTTGTACTACTTATGTGGCTCCAAGTTTTATTATAAGAAAGGATAGCAACTTTTAAAAAAATAATAATCTCTTCTTTGTAGGGCACCTTTCTTTTAAGTTAATGATGGCTATTTTATATTTATTGGACCCCTTAGTGCCTGGCTTTTTTTGTGTGAGTCAGGAGTTTATTTCTTTTAAGAGGTGAAACTAGAGGCAGGTGGATTGTCAGAGGCCCTGCTGTGTTCCTGGTGCCAAGCCCAGTGGAGATGGCGGGAGACCCAGCTCCAACTTCCTTTCCCTGCTCTGGGCTCAGGTTGCTGTGAGTGGCCAAACCAGTTATGGAGCCCCTGGAAGGGCTGGGTGGATGGCTGCTAATTTATGACTCATTCTTCTCCTCTGTGATGTGGGCTCTGGGGGGAGAACATTTAGTTCCCACAGTGGTTCTCTTATCCGTCTGCTATAGTGATTTCTTCCCTTTTCCAGGCTTAGTTTCTCAAGAGGAAGTGTTAACAGGTAGAAGGGGAAATTATAAAATAGTGTGGGAAGATCTCCTAGGGTTGGGCAGCTCCCACTTCCTTTGCTCTTCAACAGGCCTGAAGTAATTGACATACTTGAGGCTTCCTAACTGTGTTTAGTTGAGAACAAATGAACCTTTTCCCCTTTCATTAAATAGATATTTCCAGTGTGCCTGTTGAGTTCCAGGTGCTGTCTAGTGCACTGTTCTGGGCCCTGGGGATAGGCAAAACTCCCTGCCCCCTAAAGCACATTCCCTTTATTTGAAGAACCCCTATAATTTCCTATACCTGTATGTTCTCATTTGAGGTAAAATCATAACCAGTTATCTGTTTTTCCAGACCATACCAGAAAAGAAACAGCAGATTATAAGCACTTCCAGAAAGATGCTGGTATCTGGCAGAGTCTAGTATAAGCTGACTAAGGAAGAGATAGAAAAACTACAAAAAGAATAGAATTTAAGATCGTCACCACCTAAGGAAGCATAGGGAAAGCCTGACTCTGCCCTCAGTAGCATCTGAACTTGTTGTATACTGTTCAGTAGTTTCTGTTCTGAATGATGATCCTGAGATATGGAAGATAGGTTAAACTCAAGTAGTGTCCTAGGATGGGGAAGGGGAGTAATATTTTAGAAAGACATGAGGAGAAAGACCACACTTCTGCAGATAGGAGTTTAAAGTCCTTGTGGAGCTTACATTCATCTGAGATCTCTGTCATTCTGGGGCTGGGCCTTGGAGACAGCCTGGTCCTCTGAAAAACTATAGTCTGGGCAGGAGGCATTAAGTGAGAAGCCCCTCAACTGTCACCTAGCTCCTTTCTGTGAAGTCTCAGGAAATACAAATGAATGTTTCCAAGTGCTAGGGAGACCTGGGGATTTAGGAGAAACCTATAGGTAAAGAAGGAAAACTGCAAATGTTAAGACAATTCAGTAGCCTTTGGCACCTTCCAGTGGCTGCTTCAACCCTGTCTAGGTGTCCCAGCACCTGCAGACTCGATTTCATAGAGGAGCTGCCAACCCCAATGCCTGGTATTAGATGGTCCTATCTTTCTCTCACATTATTACATGTAGGGTCCTTCTCTTTCTTTGTTCTGAAAGTTTCTCTTCCTTCCCAACTTACCATAGTTAAGAAACATACTGTTGCATCTTTTTGACCTGAATCCAGCCTCTTGAGCTGCTAATAAGGTAGAATATTTCATAATAAACAATATTGTCACAGAAGCTTTTCAAAGGCCTGCTATAGGAGAGTTATGTTTACATGATGAAAAATTCTTCAGGCACCAGTCACTCCAGGAGGGCTGGGCAAAGCTGGGAGTCCTGTTTGTAACACAAAATACCAAACTCCAGGCCAACTGGTTCAGAGTCAGAACTGGCCTTCCAGGCTAAAACCCAGCAATGGGCCTTGCCCAGGGCAGGCTTAGCAGCTAACAATAGTAATAACTAGTTAATCAGGACAGACACACTTGGGCAGTATTCTTAGGCCAGCTGGGTTTTGGTTCATGGCCACTCTGGAGGATCTCAGGCTACCTACTCGTGCCCCCTACGCTTTGAATGAGAATAGTTCAGAGCCCCTGGGGGCTAACCAAGGATAGGATTTTAGAACTGCCCCCAACAGACCTGAAACCAGCCTTGTACAGCTCAAGAATTCATTCTAGACTGACCTGGGCCCACTGTGGACCTGTGTTCATCCCAGGAGTTCCTGTCAGCTTGGCATCATCCTGGGCTGGTGGCCCAATTTACCTCCTTCCCAGGAGTGGATAAACAAGAGGTTTGGACCTTATATTGAGTGTCTGGTTTTTGTCAGGTACTTCACATGGATTATTTTCTTTAATCCTCACAATGGCCCTAGGGGATACTGCCCACACTTTATAGTTGAAGAACCTAAGGCTAAGGAAGGTTCATTAATTTGCCCAGGATTGTGCTAGTAGTATTCAGAAGATTCAAACTTTGAAAATACATGTTAGACTCTAGAACCTGCTTTCTTTCAGTGAAATTTGCTGCCTTCTAGCTTATTTTTTTTAATACATTTATTTACTTATTTGTTTATTTATTAGCTGTGCTGGGTCTTCGTTGCTGCGTGCGGGCTTTCTCGAGTTGCAGTGAGCAGGGGCTGCTTTTCATTGCAGTGCATGGGCTTAGTGCAGTGGCTTCTCTAGTTGCGGAGCATGGGCTCTAGACACATGGGCTTCAGTAGTTGTGGCACACAGGCTCAGTAGTTGTGGCACACAGGCTTAGTTGCTCCGAGGCATGTGGGATCTTCCTGGACCAGGGATTGAACCCGTGTCCCCTGCGTTGGTAGGTGGATTCTTAACCACTGAGCCACCAGGGAGGTCCCTGCCTTCTAGCTTAGAATAGTTGAAAGAAGCTAAACATCCCTGATTTTTTTGCTTTTTGGTTTTTTTAAATATAGTTGACACATAGCATTATATTAGTTTCTGGTATACAACATAATGATTCACAATATTCGATGTATATATTGTGAAATGATCACCACAATAAGTCTGATTAAATTACATCCATCACTGAGCGTAGTTACAAAATTTTTTTTCTTGTGATAACAACTTTTAAGATCTACTCTCTTAGTAGCTTTCAAATATGCAATACAGTATTAACTGTAGTTGCCATACTGTACATTATATCCCCATGGCTTATTTATTTTATAACTGGAAGTTTGTACCTTTTGACAGCCTTCACCCATTTTGCTCCCCCTTCTCCCAACTGCCCACCTCTAGCAACCACCAATCAGTTCTCTGTGTCTATGAGTTGTTTCTTGTTTGTTTATTCTTTAGATTCCACATGTAAATGAGATCATATGGTATTTGTCTTTCTGTGTCTGATTCATTTCACTCAGCATAATGCCCTCAAGGTCCATCCATTATTGTCACTAATGGCAAGATTTTCTTTTTTATGATAGAATGATATTCCATTGAGTATATCTATCCATCTGTGTGTGTGTGGGTGTGTGTGTGTAATCTGACATTATCTTTATCCATTTGTCCATCAGTAGACACTTAGGTAGCTTCCATGTGTTGGCTACTGTAAGTAATTAACATGGGAGTGCATTTTATTTTCAAGTTAGTGTTTTCATTTCTATTGGATAAATACCCAGAAGTGGAATTGCTGGATCATTTGGTAATTCTGTTTTAATATTTTAATATTTATTTATTTATTTATTTGGGCCACACTGTGTGACTTGTGGGATCTTGTTCCCTGACCAGGGATGGATCCCAGGCCCTTGGCAGTGAAAGCGTGGAGTTCTAACTACTGGACTGCCAGGGAATTGCCAGTAGTTCTACTTTTAAATTTTTTGAGGAGCCTCTATACAGTTTTTCATAGTGACTGCACCAATAGTGCACATGGGTTCCCTTTTCTCCACATCCTCACCAACACTTATTTCTTGTCTTTTTGATCATAGCTATTCTAACAGGTATAAGATAGTATCTTGTTGTGGTTTTGATTTGCATTTGCCTGAGGTTAGTGGTTTTGAACACCTTTTCATGGACCTGTTATCCATCTGTATATCTTCTTTGGAAAAATTTCTGTTCAGATCCTCTGCCCATTTATGAATCAGATTGGTTTTTTTGTTATTGTTTGTTTGTGGGTTGTTTTTTTGGTTTTGCTATTGAATTGTATGAGTTTGCTATGAATTGTATGAATTCTTTATATATGTTGGCTATTAACCCCTTATCAGATATATGATTTGCAAATATTTTCTCCCATTCCATAGTTAGCCTTTTCATTTTGTTGATGGTTTCCTTTGCTGTGCAGAAGCGTTTTAGTTTGATGTAATCCCACTTGTTTATTTTTTGCTTGTTGCTTTTGCTCTCCAATCATTACATTAAGCTTACTCCTTATGCTTTCTTCTTAGAGTTTTATGATTTCAGGTCTTACATTCAAGTCTTTAATCCATTTTGAGTTAATTTCTGTGTATGGTGTAAGACTGTGATCCAGTTTCCTTCTTTTGCATGTGGCTGTCCAGTTTCCCCAACACCATTTACTTTTTTATTTTTTTAAAAAAACATGAATGCAGAACATTTATTATAGCAAGATATAAAACAAATACAACTTTAACTGTTCATAACCACACTAGGCATTATCATGACTGATGGTGTTATCCAGCTTGCCCAAATTTGGGGGAATATATATATAATTCTTGAAATTCACTGACCATTTTCATAAAAACATTATGAAGTTTGAATTAGGAGTATGTAAATTTTCTCTTTCCTGTAGTTATTCACAATCTCTGCATTTACATACATCTTCAGTGAGTTACCCAAACTCAAGGCCTTTGATTACTAAGAGAACCAGCACAGTTCTATTTGCCAGTGGCAACATCCTTAAAAGTTAATGAATGATAACTGATAGATCACCAACAGGTTTTAACCTAGTTCCTTCTCCTTTAGAGCAAAATTAACTTTTACATGGGTGTAAATATCCTTCAAACAACTCCTTTAAAAGCATTCTACACAGCCATTTCCATTTTAATAGTTGGGTGAGGATTGTAGCCTTCAATCTGAAAGTCTTCAGCCTTGAAGTCATCCATCTTCTCAACTTTTTGAAGGATTTTGAGCTTGGGGAAAGGCCTTGGTTCTCGCTGAAGCTGAATTTTCAATGGCTCGATGTGATTCAGGTAAACGTGTGTATCTCCCAAAGTGTGTACAAAGTCACCTGGCTTCAGGCCTGTGATGTGTGCGATCACGTAGATGAGCAGGGTGTAGCTGGCGATGTTGAGGGCACACCCCCAGGCCCATGTCTCCCAACCTCTGGTACAGCTGGCAGGACAGCTCACTGTTCACCATGTAGAACCGGCAAAGGGCTTGGCATGGGGGAAGGGCCACGAGAGGGAGATCTTTTGGATTCCAAGCGCACGTGATGATTCTTCTGTCGTCAGGGTTGGTTTTGATTGTGTCGATCACTTTTTGCAGTTGATCTACTCCTTGACCTGGATAATCTGAATCCATATCTTTGTATTCAGCCCCAGAATGCCTCCACTGAAAGCCATAAACTGGGCCTAAATCCCCTTCTGCTCTGGTGGAAAATTCCAAGCTGTCCAAGATGTCTCGGGACCCATTGATATCCCACATTTTCACTCCCTTGGAAGACAGCTCCTTAGCATTTGTGGATCCCTTGATAAACCACAGCAACTCCTCCAAAACACCCTTCCAGAAAACTCGTTTTGTTGTCAGCAGAGGAAATTCATCCCTGAGGCTGCAGCGTGCCTGCATGCCGAACACCGACAGGGTGCCGGTGCCGGTGTGGTCATCCTTATGGAAGCCACAGGGGAGGATGTGCTTGACCTGTCCCAGGTACTACAGCTCCCCGTGCGGTGGTGGCAGCTGCAGCTTAGCGCCCGCTTCTGCGCGGCAGGGGGCTATTTTTTATATTTTAAAATTTTATTGGGGAAAATTTTTTATTGGAATATAGTTGATTTACAATGTTGTGTTAGTTTCAGCAAAGTGAGTCAGTTATATGTATACATATATTCATTCTTTTTCAGATTCTTTACCCATATAGGTTATTAGAGAATACTGAGTAGAGTTCCCTGTGCTATACAGTAAGTCCTTGTTGGTTATCTATTTTATATACAGTAATGTGTGTATGCTAATCCCAAGCTCCTAATTTATCCCTCCCCCCCCCAACACCATTTATTGAAGAGACTATTTCCCCATTGCATCATCTTGGCTCCTTTGTGCTTTCCCCTTGCATAGTCTTGGCTCCTTTGTTGTAAATTAATTGACCATATATGTGTGGGTTTATTTCTGGGCTCTCTATTCTGTTCCATTGATTGAGATGTCTGTTTTTATGCTGATACCATACAGTTTTGATTACTGTAGCTTTGTAATATAGTTTGAAGCCAGGATGTGTGATGCCTCTAGCTTTGTTCTTCTTTCTCAAGATAGCTTTGCCTATTTGGGGGTTTTTTTTGGTTCCATAAAAATTTTAGGATTTTTAAAATAATTTTCTGTGAAAATGCCATTGAAATTTTGATAGGGATTGCATTGTATCCATAGATTGCTTTGGGTAGTAAAGACATTTTAACAATATTAATTCTTCCAAACCACGAGCATGGAATATCTTTCCTCTTATTTGGTCTTCTTTAACTTCTTTAATCGACATCTTAGAGTTTTCAGTGTACAGGTCTTTCACCTCCTTGGCTAAATTTATTTCTAGATATTTTATTCTTTTTGATGAAATTGTAAATGGGATTGTTTTCTTAATTTCTCTTTTTGATAATTCATTATTAGTGCATAGAAATGCAACAACTTTTGTGTATTGGTGTTGTGTCCTGCAACTTTACTGAATTCTTTTATTCTAACAGGTTATTTTGTTTTGTTTTGTTTTGGTGGGCTTTTTAGGGTTTTCTGTATATAATATGTCATCTGCAAATAATGACAGTTTTACTTCTTCCTTTTTGATTTGGATTCCTTTTAATTCTTTTCTTTGCCTAATTGCTCTGGCTAGGACTTCCAATACTACGTTGAATAAAAGTGGAGAGAGTAGACATCCTTGCCTTGTTCCTGATTCTTAGAGGAAAAGCTTTCAGCTTTTTCAGTGAAGTATGATATTAGCCGTGGATGTGTCATATATGGCCTTTATTAAGTTGAAGTACATTCCCTCTATACCCACTTTGTTGAGAGTTTTTAATCATAAATGAATGTTGAATTTTGTCAAATGCCCTTTCTGCATATATGGAGATGATTATAAGATGTTTATCTTTCATTTTGTTAATATGGTGTATCACATTAATTGATTTGTGGATGTTGAACCATCCTTGCATCCCTAGAATAAATCCCACTTGATCATGGTGTATGATCCTTTAATGTACAGTAAGCTGCCTACAGATGAATGAGTTCAGTTCCAAGAGCAGATTCCTAAGTCCGATTTGTTCGTAAGTCCAACAAAGTTAGCCTAGGTACCCAACTAACACAATCAGCTATAAAGTACTGTCCTGTAATAGGTTTATAATACTTTTCACACAAATAATACATAAAAAACAAATGCAAAAAATAAAGAAAACATTTTTAATCTTTTTTTTAACTTTTTATTTTTTAATTTTTTACAATAAACTGCATATATTTAGAGTGTAAAATTTGTTATCCCAGTCTCCCAATTCGTTCCCCCCCCAACCCTCCCCGCTTTCCCCACTTGGTGTGCATATGTTTGTTCTCTACATCTGTGTCTCTATTTCTGCCTTGCAAACTGGTTAATTTGTACCATTTTTCTATAGTCCACATGTATGTGTTAATATAAAATATTTGTTTTTCTCTTTCTGACTCACTTCACTCTGTATGACAGTCTCTAGGTCCATCCATGTCTCTAAAAATGTCCCAGTTTCATTGCTTTTTACAGCTGAGTAATATTCCATTGTATGTATGTACCACATCTTCTTTATCCATTCATCTATTGATGAACATTTAGGTTGCTTCCATGTCCTAGCTATTGTAAATAGTGCTGCAGCAAACATTGGAGTGCATGTGTCTTTTTGAATTATGGTGTTCTCTGGGTATATGCCCAGTAGTGGGATTGCTGGGTCATATGGTAGTTCTATTTTTAGTTTTGCAAGGAACCTCCATACTGTTTTCCATAGTGGCTGTATCAATTTACATTCCCACCAGCAATGCAAGGGCGTTCCCTTTTCTCCACACCCTCTCCAGCATTTACTGTTTGTAGATTTTCTGATGATGCCCATTCTAAGCTGTGTGAGGTGATACTTCATTGTCATTTTGATTTGCATTTCTCTAATAATTAGTGATGTTGAGCAGCTTTTCATGTGCCTCTTGGCCATCCGTATGTCTTCTTTGGAGAAATACCTATTTAGGTCTTCTGCCCATTTTTTGATTGCGTTGTTTGTTTTTTTGATATTGAGCTAGATGAACTGTTTATATATTTTGGAGATTAATCCTTTGTCTGTTGATTCATTTGCAAATATTTTTTCCCACTCTGGGGGTTGTCTTTTCATCTTGCTTATAGTTTCCTTTGCTGTGCAGCAGCTTTGAAGTTTCATTAGGTCCCACTTATTTATTTTTGTTTTTATTTCCATTACTCTAGGGGGTGGATCAAAAAAGATCTTGCTGTTATTTACATCGAAGAGTGTTCTTCCTATGTTTTCCTCTAGGAGTTTTATAGTGTCTGGCCTTACATTTAAGTCTTTTATCCATTTTGAGTTTATTTTTGTGTATGGTGTTGGGAAGTGTTCTAATTTCATTCTTTTACATGTAGCTGTCCAGTTTTCCCAGCACCACTTATTGAAGGGGCTGCCTTTTCTCCATTGTATGTCCTTGCCTCCTTTGTCATAGATTAGTTGACTGTAGTTTATCTTTGGGCTTTCTATCCTGTTCCATTGATCTATATTTCTGTTTTTGTGCCAGTACCATACTGTCTTGATCACTGTAGCCTTGTAGTATAGCCTGAAGTCAGGAAGCCTGATTCCACCAACTCCATCTTTCCTTCTCAAGATTTCTTTGGCTATTCGGGGTCTTTTGTGTTTCCATACAAATTGTAAAATTTCTTGTTCTAGTTCTGTGAAAAATGCCATTGGTAATTTGATCGGGATTGCATTGAATCTGTAAATTGCTTTCGGTAATATAGCCATTTTCACAATGTTGATTCTTCCAATCCAAGAACATGGTATGTTCCGCCATCTGTTTGTGTATTCTTTGATTTCTTTCATTAGTATCTTATAGTTTTCTGAGTACAGGTCTTTTACCTCCTTGGTTAGGTTTATTCCTAGGTATTTTATTCTTTTTGTTGCAGTGGTGAATGGGATTGTTTCCTTAATTTCTCTTTCTGATCTTTCATTGTTGGTGTATAGAAATGCAAGAGATTTCTGTGTGTTAATTTTGTATCCTGCAACTTTACTAAATTCATTATTAGCTCGAGTAGTTTTCTGGTGGCATCTTTAGGATTTTCTGTGTATAGTATCATGTCATCTGCGAACAGTGACAGTTTTACTTCTTTTCCAATTTGGATTCCTTTTATTTCTTTTTCTTCTCTGATTGCTGTGGCAAGGACTTCCAAAACTATATTGAATAGTAGTGGCAAGAGTGGACATCCTTGTCTTGTTCCTGATCTTAGAGGGAATACTTTCAGTTTTTTCCCATTGAGAATGATGTTTGCTGTGGGTTTGTCATATATGGCCTTTATTATGTTGAGGTAGGTTCCCTCTATGCCCACCTTCTGGAGAGTTTTTATCATAAATGGATGTTGAATTTTGTCAAAAGCTTTTTCTGCATCTATTGAGATGATTATGTGGTTTTTATCCTTCAGTTTGTTAATATGGTGTATCACATTGATTGATTTGCATATATCGAAGAATCCTTGCATTCCAGGGATAAACCCCACTTGATCATGGTGTATGATCCTTTGAATGTGTTGTTGGATTCTTTTGGCTAGTATTTTGTTGAGGATTTTTGCATCTAAATTCATCAGTGATATTGGTCTGTAGTTTTCTTTTTTTGTAGTATCTTTGTCTGGTTTTGATATCAGGGTGATGGTGGCTTCATAAAATGAGTTTGGGAGTGTTCCTTCCTCTGCAATGTTTTGGAAGAGTTTGAGAAGGATGGGTGTTAGCTCTTCTCTAAATGTTTGATAAAATGTACCTGTGAATCCATCTGGTCCTGGACTTTTGTTTGTTGGGAGATTTTTAATCACAGTTTCAATTTCATTGCTTGTGATTGGTCTGTTCATATTTTCTCTGTCTTCCTGATTCAGTCTTGGAAGGTTATACTTTTCTAAGACTCTGTCCATTTCATCCAGGTTGTCCATTTTATTGGCATATAGTTGCTTGTAGTAATCTCTTATGGTGCTTTTTATTTCTTCAGTGTCCATTGTAACTTCTCCTGTTTCATTTCTAATTTTATTGATTTGAGTCCTCTCCCTCTTTTTCTTGATGAGTCTTGTTAGAGGTTTATCAATTTTATTTATCTTCTTCAAGAACCAGCTTTTAGTTTTATTGATTTTTGCTATTGTTTTCTTTGTCTCTATTTCATTTATTTCTGCTCTGATCTTTATGATTTCTCTCTGTCTACTCACTTTGGGTTTTGTTTGCTCTTCTTTCTCTAGTTTCTTTAGGTGTAAGGTGAGATTGTTTATTTGGGATGTTTCTTGTTTCTTGAGGTAGGATTGTATCGCTATAAACTTCCCTCTTAGAACTGCCTTTGCTGCATCCCATAGGTTTTAGATCGTTCTGTTTTCATTGTCATTTGTCTCTAGGTATTTTTTGATTTCCTCTTTGATTTCTTCAGTGATCTGTTGGTTATTTAGTAGCGTATTGTTAAGCCTCCATGTGTTTGTGTTTTTTACAGTTTTTTTCCTGTAATTGATTTCTAATCTCATAGCGTTGTGGTCGGAAAAGATGCTTGATACGATTTCAATTTTCTTGAATTTACCAAGGTTTGTTTTATGACCCAAAATGTGATCTATCCTGGAGAATGTTCCATGTGCACTTGAGAAGAATGTGTAATCTACTGTTTTTGGATGTAATGTCCTATAGATATCTGTTAAATGTAGCTGATTTATTGTGTCATTTAAAGCTTGTGTTTCTTTATTAATTTTCTGTGTGAATGATCTGTCCATTGGTGTAAGTGGGGTGTTAAAGTCCCCCACTATTATTGTGTTACTGTCTATTTCCTCTTTCATAGTTGTTATCATCTGCCTTATGTATTGAGGTGCTCCTATATCGGGTGCATATATATTTATAATTGTTATCTCTTCTTCTTGGATTGATCCCTCAATCTTTATGCAAAAAATAAAGAAAACATTTTTAATCTTTTTTAAAATAAATTAATTTATTTATTTAATGTATTTATTTGCTGTGTTGGGTCTTCATTGCTGCACACAGGCTTTCTCTAGTTGTGACATTTGCTGCATTGGGTCTTTGTTGCTGCACAGGGGCTTTCTCTAGTTGTGGTGAGTGGGAACTACTCTTCATTGTGGTCTGCATGCTCCTCATTGTGGTGACTTCTCTTGTGGAGCACGGGCTCTAGGTGCCTGGGCTTCAGTAGTTGTGGCTTGCGGGCTCTAGAGCACAGGCTCAATAGTTGTGGTGCACCAGCTTAGTTGCTCTGTGGCATGTGGGATCTTCCTGGAGCAGGGATCAAACCCATGTCCCTGCATTGGCAGGCGGATTCTTAACTACTGCGCCACCTAGGAAATTCCAAGAAAACATTTTTAATCTTATAATACAGTACCTTGAAAAGTACAGTAGTATAGTACAACAGCTGGCATCCAAGGGCTGGCATCAAGTGAACAGGCAAGAAGAGTTACTAACTGGAGGAGGGAGAGAAGGTGGTTGATGTTACTGTACTACTGTACTCTATACAGTATTGTACAGTAAAGTACACAAAAGCACAACCACTTGTAGAGGATGCATATACATGACAATGTATGCCAGACATGTGAACTAACTTACATGATTGGACATGTGAACACATATTCGCATCTCTGAAAGTTCGCAGCTTGAAGGTTCGTAGGTCAGGGACTTACTGATCTTAGTTTCATTGATCTTTTCTTTGTACCATTGGTTGTTTGATAGCATGTTGTTTAATCTCCACATATTTGAATTTTCCTGTTCCTTCTTATAATTGATTTCTAGTTTCACACCATTGTGGTCATGAAATGGTCAATATGATTTCAGTCTTCTTAAATTTATTGACTTGTTTTGTGGCCTAATATATGATCCGTCCTGCAGAATGTTCCATGTGTACTTGAGAAGAATGTGTATTCTGGTACTTTTGGATGGAGTGTTACATATATGTCTGTTAAGTCCATCTGCACTAATGTGTCATTTAAGGCTAATGTTTCCTTATTGATATGCTGTTTGGATGATCTATCCATTGATAAAAAGGGGGTATTAAAATCTTCTACTATTATTATATTGCTGTCTATATCTCCCTTTAGGTCTGTTAATATTTGCTTTATATATTTAGGTGCTACTATGTTGGGTGCATAAATATTTACAAATGTTATATCCTCTTGATAGATTGACTTCTTTATCATTATATAATAACCTTCTTTGTCTCTTATTACAGACTTTGTCCTTAGTCTATTTTGTCTAATATAAGTATAGCTACCCCAGCTGGTTGTTTTTTTGTTTGTTTTTGTTTTTGTTTTCCATTTGCATGAAATATCTTTTTCCATCTCTTCACTTTCACTCTCTGTGTGTCCTTACATCGGAAGTGAGTCTCTTGTAGGCAGCATATAGATGGGTCTTATTTTTGTTGTTGTTTTATTTTTTGTTTTTTGCTTTTAACCATTCAGCCACTCTGTCTTTTGATTGGAGAATTCAGTTATGTTTGTTTTTTTAACAATTTTTTTCTTGATGTAAAAAGTAATAAAAGCTCATTGTGAAAAGTTAATGTCAACTATAACCCTCTCTCTTTTTTAAAAAAAAACTTATTTACTTGTTTATTTATTTATTATTGGCTGTGTTGGGTCTTCGTTGCTGCATGGGCTTTGTCTAGTTGTGGTGAGCAGGGGCTACTCTTCATTGCGGTGCACAGGCTTCTTATTGCAGTGGCTTCTCTTGTTGCAGGGCATGGGCTCTAGGTGCATGGGCTTCACTAGTTGTGGCATGTGAGCTCAGTACTTGTGGCTTGCGGGTCCTAGAGCACAGGCTCAATGGTTATGGCACACGGGCTTAGTTGCTCTGCAGCATGTGGGATCTTAGTTGCTCTACAGCTTGTGGGATCGAACCCGTGTCCCCTGCATTGGCAGGTGGATTCGTAACCACTGTGCCACCAGGGAAGTCCCTACAACTCTCTCTTTCAGGGATATTTTTATATGTTCTTCTGGCGAGGGTGAACACCCTTCTTGGCCTTCTCTGACACCACTCTGGCAAAGGTTTGGGGTGCTTTGTTATAGCTGGTGTGGGTGGAAGTCTAGACCGCCAGTTCAGCCTTTGATGGCATGGGTGGGGTGCGAGCCACAGTTTTTTCGATGGTATATGGCTAGAGTAGAACAGTTGTCTGAAATAATGATTGCAACGTTTTTCACTGAATGGATTTTCAGTATCATAATGAACACCTCATTATGTCACTGTTTCCCCATTTGTAAAATGAGGATAATAATAATTTCTACCTCATAGGGATGTGTTAAGAGTTAAGTAATTTGCTATATGTAAAGCACTTCAAACATAGCTTGCTATGTGGTAAATGTTAGCTACCATTTTTGTTGTTTTGGAATGTGGATGATTTCTGACTTTCTTTTTTATAAATAGTGCTATAAATGAACAGCAGTGTTTATAAGTACTCTATAAATGTCTAAGTTTTTCTTAACAATAGGCTCTTAGAAGAGACCTTGCTGGACGAAAGGGTCTGCACTTTTCAAAGCTTCCTGATATATACTGCCAGATTACTTTTCAGAATCATTGTCAGGAATTTCCTGGCAGTGCAGTGGTAGGGGTCCTCACTTCCACTGCAGGGAGCACAGGTTCAATCCCTGGTCAGGGAACTAAGATCCCACAAGCCACGCAGTGAAGCCAAAAAAAAAAAAATCATTGTGTCAATTTACATATTTACCACAAAGCCACCAGCATTAAATACCATCCTTTTTTTCCCTTGAGAGGTGAAAAAGGCTTAATTTTTGTGTGTGAGGCTGAACATTTTTCATGTTATTAACCATTTATATTCTATGAATTGTCTCTTCATGTTCTGTTTTCTTATAGTTTATCGTTTTCTTGCTTGTTTTCTTTTTTTCTTTTTAAAGATTTATTTATTGAATGATTGATTGCTGTGTTGGGTCTTCTTTGCTGCTCACAGGCTTTCTGTAGTTACAGCAAGCGGGGGCTACTCTTCCTTGTGGTGCATGGGCTTTACATTGTGGTGACTTCTCTTGTTGCAGAGCATGGGCTCTAGGCACGTGGGCTTCAGTAGTTGTGGTACGTGGGCTCAATAGTTGTGGCTCTCAGTCTCTAGAGCGCAGGCTCAGGGTTGCAGCACACAGGCTTAGTAGCTCCAAGGCATGTGGGATCTTCCGGGACCAGGGCTCGAACCCATGTCCCCTGCATTGGCAGACGGATTCTTAACCACTGCACCACCAGGAAGGCCCTCTTGCTTGTTTTCTGCATGATTTCTTTGTATAGTAAAGACTGTGTTGTCTGTCATATTTCAAGCAGATACTTCTCTCATTAATCATTTCCCTCATCTTTTAATCTTGTCTATGATGTTTTACTTAGAGGAATCTAAAATTTTTCATTGTAAATCCGTTCATTTTATGTAAGTATGCATGTGTGTGTGTGTGTGCATGTGTGATTTCTTCCCTTGTTTTAATGCTTAGGAATTTCTTCCCCATCCTAAAAGCAGATTAATAGTCCCATCATTTTCTTTATTTAGGTTCTTTTAGTTTCATTTTTTTGTATTTAGTTTTTTTAATCTATCTGGAATTATTTTGGTATATGGTTTGGGATGAAGAGCTCACTGTTTTTTCACTCAGTGTATTGGATTTTAGTAATTTTTTTTTACTATACATTGGATTTTTATATTTATTACTATTTGTTTCTTGGCCATGCTTATATGTTCTATTAATCTTGACTTTGTGCTTTACAATAAACTTTCATTAGCTCACAGAGAACTTTGAGGTTCAAATTCTTTGGGCTTGGAGACCCCAAATGCCTCCTCAGTCATTCATCCTGGTTCATTGCTTTTGAACTCAAAAGGCTCTCCACATCTGGCCCTGCTCATACACGTTGTAGGACTTTCCCTTCTAATTGTTCTATTCTCTGTTTTATGAATTTATGAATCATACGTACCTTATGAGTCATGTTAACTTTCTTGTATTTTCTTTATCATACCTGAGTTAACTTTAATCTTTTTCTGTTCTTCTCGGCCCAGTTTGCATTTCTTTGCCTACATGTATGCTTTCATTCCCTAGCATTTCTTCATCCCAAGTTTGTGCATTAAAACTTGTTTTATGAATTTATTCTTTTCTGGGTTTTCTTCTATTCCTTTTCTTAGGTTGAAGTTTTTTTAATTAACCAAAATATCCTTTGACAAAAACATTATTTTTATTCCCATGTTTTATTGCAACCATGTCTCTCCTTTTTCATGTCCTTTTCTGTTCTCAGTACTTTTTCCTTATTGAAAGAAAACGTATTTCTTCCCTAAGCTGGTCTGGGGCTTGAAGAGAAGTCAGGCTCTTCCCACACCCTCTGTCTTGAATGCCCTTTCTGGCTCTGCTTGGAGAACTATTGCTCACCTTTCAGATCGAGCTCAGATATTGCCTCCTCTGTGAGGCCTTCAGGAGTAAAGTTAGCCACTCTTTTCTTTGTGTTTCTATTCTTAGGGACCTCTCTTACAAGCATCTTACAATCGCAGTGTAATTCATTGTTTTCACAGCCATCTTCCTTGCTAAGCAGTGTCCTTCCTCTTCAGTGTCAGGAAAATTTCTGATTTTTCTCTGTATCCCCAGCTCCAGCTCAGCACCTCCATTTCTAGATGCTCTGTGAGTGGACCTAGGAGGTGGAGTAGATTCAGTGCTATAATGAAGGGCTCTCAGAGAGCTCCCCTCCTACCCTTAGGCATCCCTCTCTAAGCATGAATACCAGCCTGACCTTGACTTTCTGGCCTCACCTCTCCCCCTACTTATCCAGCCAGTGCATGAGACTGGTAATCTTGAAACACAGAACGTTCAGCCCCTTACACCTTTAAAGGGCAATTTGGAAATTGAGGTCCAGGCCAGACCTTAAGGGAATAGGGGGCCAGGATACATCAAGTTGATTGGGGCAGTTGTGTTTGGTTGTAGATGTTGGGGGTGTGGGAGGCTGGAGGGGTGGGGGTAAAATGGGGTTCCATCCAGATGGGGAGTGAGGTGACCTAGATCTACTTATACTATTGCTTCAAATAAAATCTGACGAGACTATTAAAGACATTTGTCGAAGAGACACATTCTGGAAAGAGAATTGATAAGGAAGCAAATTAATATGTGTAGATTAATTTCCCATTATTATATAATTAGGTTTTTGAACAATTTTGTCTTCCTGTTTAAGTAAAAAAAAACACACACCAATTTTCTGATATAGAACATTGAAAATGAATTATAAAACACAAAATAATATTTAATATTCTTTTCAAATAAAAATCTATAAAGCATATACTACCAACTGTAAAATAGATAGCCAATGGGAAGTTGCTGTATAACAAAGGGAGTTCAACTCGAGGATAGATGATGCCTTAGAGGACTGGGATGGGGAGGGTGGGGGGCAGTCGAGGGAGGGAGGGAATACGGGAATATGTGTATAAATACAGATGATTGAACTTGGTGTACCTCAAAAAGAATAATAAATAAATAAATAAAAAAGAAAAAAATAAAAATTATACTAATATCAAAAAAAAATCTATAAAGCATTCTCTAAAAAAAGAAAAGAAAATGAAGAATGCTCTACTACCCAGCACCCCCGTGTTTCTTTTATTTTGCTTTCATACTATTCCCTCTTACCCCCTCTCTCCCTTTTACTGTCCCTCTTAGATTTACAAAAAGAACATGTAACACCTTAAAAGAGCCCCATGATACAACAGAAACCATCTTCCACAAAACCCTCCCACATCAGTAGTACAGGCTAATCCTGGTCCTGAGGAAGCTCATTCTGAGGGCGGTGTTGCAAATTGAGGCAGTAGGCACCCTGTTCTCCCTTGGTCTTCCTCTCTTCCTCTCAAACCAGTTCAGAGAAAGGGCCTGGGATTGGAGAGAGGGAGGTAGGGGTAGAGAGGCAGAAACAAGACCCCCAAAGACTTCTGTTTGTTGGAATGATCAAGGGGGAAGGTTTAGAAGGACACCCACCATCCAGTTAACATGAACTGTGAAGAGAGGGCTGGGGAAATGGAGAAAGAACATTACTGTTTTAGCTCTCTCTTTATATATTTTTTGTATTGTTTTACCTATTGAAAAAACAAATAAAGGACCCTTAAATATAAAGAGTATATAGTAAAGGCTTGGTTTAAAATGAAAAAGAAAGAAGGCTCTGGGCATAATGGAAAAGGGAAAAAAAAGAGTAAAACGGAGAAAAGATGAGTGATAAGGTGCCTAAAGTATAAAGATGACATTTCAAATGTAAGACTATATATAACTATCACCTCCCCCTCCCTTATTATTTTGTTATGGTTTTTTTTTAAGTATTTATAAATTTATTTATTTTATTTTTTTGGCAGCGTTGGGTCAAATTCCAGAGCATGGAAACTAGGTGCATGGGTTTCAGTAGTTGTGGCATGTGGGCTCAGTAGTTGTGGCACACAGGCTTAGTTGCTCCATGGCATATGGGATCTATCCAGTCCAGGGATTGAACCCGTGTTGAAGAGGAAAATTAGAAACTTGCACTCAGCTAAAAATAACTCCATGCTTGTTCTGCTTTTGTAAAATATAATTGCTGCACAGAAAAAGAAAAACAAAAACAGGATGACCTAGCAATCAAATGTAACCATAAGATGTTTTGCTAAATATGGAATGTTCTGCTGTCTGCTCTTGTAAGTTTCTGTTTGGAAACTTCCATGCTCTGTAAACCAAGTAACCAATCTACCAGTGCTAACTGTAACCATGTGCACTGACCCCTATAAGAAAAAAGCTCACCCTGAGCTCGGGGCCCAGAGCTTGGAGGGTTAGGTCGTCTGGGGCCACCGGCTTAATAAAGCTGAGTTCTCCAACCCCCCGAGTGTGGTGCTTGGTTTCTCAATGGACCGATTTCTGCAACAGTGTCCCCTACATTGCCAGGCAGATTCTCAACCACTGAGCCACCAGGGAAGCCCTGTTGTTGTTTCTTTTTAATGGTGAAGACCTGAGTTGGCGTGGGGAGGTAAACATAGGTGGGCAGTTGGGAAAGTTGGAGGGCAGGGAGGCACATTTACACCCTCTCTACTCCAAGCCTATTCTGGGAGTGGTTCCTGCTTCCTCAGGCTCAGCCAGGATAGCTAGATGGGCTTGGTTGCCCTAGGTGAAGGTGTGGTTCTATCCATGGCCCAACAGGTGGCAGCACAACCCAGCGGTGACTCCTAGCCCTGCTTAACTCTTCAGGTGGGAGTAGAGTTAGGCACCTGCCCACAGGCCCTCCCCTGAGGGTGCTGGCTGCTTGCCTCTGAAGGCCTTTATTTAGCACACTTTGGATAGAAGTGTTTATTGGTTCCCTCTGGGAAACCTGGAAAGCCGGTCTGATTAGCTACTGATAGAGATTCTGGTTTAGAGGCTCCTCCTCCCAGGAGGTCTGAGCAGTAGGTAAGGTGTACAGGCAGAAGTGAGGGCAAGGCCTCAAGAAAAAGAGGGTAGATTCTGGGATTCTGTGCTCTGCCTTCCCTTATGAGTAGGGAAATATATAAAAGAGAATCTTGGGGGACTTCCTTGGTGGCGCAGTGGTTAAGAATATGCCTGTCAATGCAGGGGACATGGCTTCTACCCCTGGTCTGGGAAGATCCCACGTGCCGTGGAGCAACTAAGTGCATGTGCCACAACTACGAAGTCTGTACTCTAGAGCCTGCGAGCCACAATTACTGAGCCCGTGTGCCACAGCTACTGAAACCCGTGCGCCTAGAACCTATGCTCCGCAACAAGAGAAACCACTGCAATGAGAAACCCACACACCACAACGAAGAGTAGCCCCCACTCGCCACAACTAGAGAAAGCCTGCACGCAGCAATGAAGACTCAACACAGCCAATAAATAAATAAATAAATTTATTAAAAAAAATAAAATAAAAGAGAATCTTGGTAGTTATGTTTGTTTTACTAATATAAGAAATAATGCTTGTCTTCTTTTTAATACAGAGAGGTGCAAAGATGAAAACTACAAAAGAACCATAGCCTCCCCACCAAGATAACCCGTTATCGATAAAAAAGATACTAAAGACTTGTTTAAGTTTTGAAAATTTGAACTACAGAAAAGTATAAAATGAGAAGTAAATATTTCCTTCCCCTCCATTTTCAGCTGCTTTCCAAAGGAAACCGCTATTAAGTTTCTTATGATTGCTTTGAGGAAAGAAGAGAAAAGAACTATGCACATGCCCAAGTGTCTCTAACTACTTACATTTCTTTTATTTTTTTGTTTATTTTCAACCCCAAAATGATCATTATACATACTGTTCTAAGCCTAGTTTTTTTCACACACTATGCCTTGAAGATATTTCTTTCTTCCTTTTTTTAAAAAAACTAATTAATTAATTATTGACTGCGTTGGGTCTTCATTGCTGTGCTGGGGCTTTCTGTAGTTGTGATGAGCGGAGGCTACTCTTCCATTACAGTGCGCAGGCTTCTCATTGCGGTGGCTTCTCTTGTTGCAGAGCATGGGCTCTAGGTGCACGGGCTTCAGCAGTTGTGGCGCTTAGGCTTAGTTGCTCCGCGGCATGTGGGATCTTCCCAGACCAGAGATCCAACCCATGTCCCCTGCATTGGCAGGCGGATTCTTAACCATTAGGCCACCAGGAAAGTCCCTTTCTTTTTTTGAAGTTGAGGTATAATTGACACACAACATTGTATTAGTTTCAGGTGTACAACATGATGGTTTGCTGTTTGTTACCATACATAGTTATGATTTTTTTTTCTCATGATGAGGACTTAAAGATCTTTCTAGACAGCACATATAGACTTCTGTCTATGATAATTTTTTTAATGGGTCTCCCTATTGGAGATTTTGATTGGCTTCACTTCAGGGCTAATAATATAAGCTATGTTTTAGTGGACATCCTTTTGTATTTATTTTGGCATGCTTCTACAAATCCATATTACAGAGTAAGTCAGAGGGAAATTTTGATGTCTAAATTTCCCTCCAGAAAAGTTGTCCTACTTTACATTACATTACACCAAGAGTGTGTGAGAGTGCCTGTTGCTGGGTGGCTGTAGGGACACCTGCCCCTGCCAGGAGCCCTCTGACATCCACAGTGGTGAGACTGGGTGCTCGGCAGGAAGCAGGCCCAGCCTGTCTGCTGCAAGGCAGCTGTCCGCTCCCTGCATGGCCTTTGTCTGCACTGCCAGTCTCCTCTGTGGCTGTGAGGTGGCCGTTTCAGTGTGGCAGCCTTTCTTTTAGCGATGGAGAGCACTCCCTAGATTTCCCTTATCACTTTAGCATTTTCCCGTCTGTCCTGGGATGAGAGAGTAAATAACCAAATCTTGACTCTTCCAGGTGAAGAAGGCATATAGGCAGAAGGCCCTCTCCTGCCACCCAGACAAAAATCCGGATAATCCCAGAGCAGGTGAGCCTCTCCTAGGCATGGGGAGAAGGAGGCCAACCCACCTGGGCATGGTGTGAGTGCCGTGGAGGCCAGTGCATGCAGCCTGTCTTTGGCTGCACTTCGCATATTGGGGCGTCTAGTCAGTTGCTGATGCGCTCACCCTTCCTTGCTGGTCCGTCATCTGCTGATGTCTGCTTTTCTAGCAGCCTGTGGGTTCTTTGAGGCGCTCTTTTGAGGGAGCACACCATCACCAAGTCTAACTTTACTTTTCTCCTCTCTCTTTTTTGATCCCTATGTTTAGCTGAACTCTTCCACCAGCTTTCTCAGGCCTTGGAGGTACTGACTGATGCTGCTGCCAGGGTAAGCGCATCCTCCTTTATCTGAACTGTCCCCCACATTTAGAGACCACTGTGTGCTTCATCCTCTATACTCAGCCATGTGGCACAGTTGCAGCCTGGAGACGCAGCCAGCAGACTGCCTCCCAATGGCTCTGGGACTAGTGGCAGGGCCGGGGAGGTGGCTGGCTCTGTGTGTGTTCCCTGGCTGTTCGCCGGCTCACTGCTCCTCCGTGTTCCTTTCCCTTGCCAGGCTGCATATGACAAGGTCAGGAAAGCCAAGAAGCAGGCAGCAGAGAGGACCCAGAAACTTGATGAGAAAAGGAAGAAAGTGAAGCTTGGTAGGTGACATCATGGTGCTGGTGGCCTACAGTTTCCCTGGGCCATTTTCATGCAGCTCCCCTGCCTTTCCTCCTGCAGCTTTAGTTCCAGCAACTCAGAGCTTTGTGGCCCCGCCTCTGGCCAGAACCCTGTTCTCAGGGGTGGCTTCTAAAGGACAGTCTTAGGAATAATAACAGTGACTAGATGTGCTGTTAGCTAAGGCTTGTGACAGATGTTTTCCTGCCTCCTTTAATTATCACAACTATCCAGGGAGCTGCGTGTTACAAAACCCATTTTTTATAGACAAAAGAAGCTAAGGCACCAAAAGGATAAGAACTTGCTAGAGCCAGGATTTGAAGCCACACGACATGAGTACCATCAGGGTCCTTGTCAGCCATGCTGTCCTGGATCTTTTTCATTCATCCCAGCTGATTTCTGCACAGAGCTTTCACTCTGTGACATCCCCTCAGAAGGATCCAAAGAGATCCAGGCATTTGTCTTTTAAAAAACAGCTTCATTGATGTATATTTTGTATATCATATCGTCCACCCATTTCAAGTGAACAATTCGGCGATTTTCAGTAAATTTATCAAGTGGTGCAACTGTGACTGTAAATCAATTTTAGAACATTTTCATCACCCCCCATAAGATTGGTCCAGGCATTCTTTACTCGATTTTTCTCCCCTTCTTGCTTGTTTCACATCCATATATTTAATATGTACATATACCATCCTGGTACATCCATCAGAAACAAACAACCCTGAAGAGTTTAGGTAAGTAAAGTGAACAGAAAAGAAAGCAGTGGGTCCCAAACCTGAGAGAAGTGTTTGCCGCAGCAGCTGGCCTGGGACAGGGCCACAAGCAGATTTCTCTTGGAAGGTGGGAAGGGCTCCAGGACCTGGGCAGAGATGCTTGCATGGAGGCTGCCGTTCCTGTAGGAGCCGCTGTAGCTGGTTCCACAGTGAGGCTTGGTAAATGTGAGTTGATGGGGAGGTAGAGGAGACAGTGGGTACTGGAGCTCAGTGATGGGAAGAGCATCAAAGCCATGCCAAGGTCGCAGGTTATGCTGTGGTGCCAAACCATAGGAACAGAGGCCAGCAGCTGCACCCACTGGCAGCCCTGACCCATGGCCCTGGGCTGCTGACATAAGCACCCACCCACACCTTGTTCACTGTGCGGAGAACTGGCTTAGTCAGCGTGAGTTGCTTTAACTCTTCCAGACCCCAGCCAGTCAGCTGGAGCCTATACTCTTCCTTGTTACGACTTTTCTCAATGGAAATTAATTTGGGAGCAGAGTTACTGTATGGGTTCAAGCTACATGAGGCTTTGCGGAAGCAGCCAGAGCCGGGTGGGCTGGGGCCATGTAGAAACTGCTTAGACGCTGGGTCATTCAACCCTTGTGCCTAGACCTGGAGGCCCGGGAGCGGCAGGCCCAGGCCCACGGCAGCGAGGAGGAGGAGGAGAGTCGGAGCGCCAGGACGCTAGAGCAAGAGGTGAGCATCCAGGCACTGTGGCCACCTGCACGAGGAAGAGGCTGGTGGAACCAGGGGCTTGCTGTGGTGGGCGAGGGCCTGCCCCTTCCACCTTCCTCTGTGGGAGCTGGGTCATCTGTCCCACCTGCAGGTTGCTGAGCCTAGCTTGCAGGTGGAATGTCCCAGAGACCTTTGCAAGGTGAGCCAACCTGGGATTGGATCTGCACAGAATTGTCATCCTCCCCAACCCCCACCCTGCAGATCGAACGCCTGCGAGAAGAGGGTTCCCGGCAGCTGGAGGAACAGCAGAGGCTCATCCAGGAGCAGATACGCCAGGAACGGGAACAGAGGTTGAGAGGTGAGAGTCTGTCCTCCACACCTGCCTCCTGCTCTGAGGCAGCTCCCATGCCCAGAGTGGCCACACTGGCTGCTTGGTGAAGTTGCTCTGGAAGTTTCCACTGGCTGGGCACCCCACTTGGACACATGCCACCTGTCCCTTTTTACCAGTTCTCTGGAGTCTGTTGGCCTTTCACTCTGCCTGAGATCTCCTGGCCCCATTTATCTTAGTCCCAAGCAGAGCTGGCTCTGTTTTGGAGCAGATCACCAGGGTGGGGCAGGGAAGGCTCAGGGCTACTTCGTTTCAGTAGCACTGTGTGTCTGTACCTCTACCTTCTCCCCCCAGCAGGTGTTCAAGCCCTTAGTTGGCAGAGTGCTGACCATGGCCTTCAGCAGGCAGCTGGGCAGCAGCCCCAAGGTGGCAGCTCCTCAGGGTGGGGGTGGGATTGCCTCTACCTGCCCTATCAGGCTCCACAACAGGGTGGGACAAATACTGCCCTTGGTCAGGAGTGATCTTTTCTAGGTCCTTGTGGCCCTGGGCTGTGTCTCCTTTGGGAGAACCTCTGACTCCATCATAATCTACTTTGCTAATTTTCCTGAATTTTCTAGGAATGGCAGAAAATCCTGAAAGCAAAGGAACTCCCAAGCTAAAGGTGAGCCCTGCAGGATCCACGGGCCACCTCACACCACCTCCTCTTAGCAAGAACAGGTGCTTCCAGGAGCACAGGGTCTTCTGGCGGGGACACTGGATCTCTGGGAGCCACACCACTACCCACGTCCCATCCTTCCATCTTCCCACTGCCTGGGCATCAGGATGGTCTCTCAGAGCTGGCCATGAAAAGCCCTCCCTGGGACCCTTGAAGGAGAGTCTTATAGGGCTGGAAATGTGGGTGCGGGTGAGCTGGCCACCTGCCTGTCTGTTTGCAAGTGGAATGCATTTTGGGGGGATGCTCCCTAGATTGCCAGGGCCTTGAAGACCAGGGGGGCTGTCTGCTCACATGGTAAAGCGCAGGTGTGGTGTCCGGTCCTGTTGAGAAGTAGCGTTTAATGGTGACACCCACTGCTGTCTTTTCAGCTCAAGTGGAAGAGCAAAAAGGAGGCCGAGTCACAAGGTGGCTATTCCAGAGACGTCCTCCTGCGGCTTTTTGAAAAGGTCTGCCCTGCTGACTTCCCCTTACCCATCATCTCATCTCCACCTCAGCCCAGATCCCAGGGTCTCCAGGCCTAACCTTCCTTCACATTTCTACCTGGCTTTTTTTTTCTGTGTCATAGACCATAAGACAGCCTAGAAACGTCTCCCCAGGCCACGGCCCTCCAGTCACTTGTGTTGCCATGTGCCCCCTGCAGCCCGGTCTAGCCCTTGCCATCCTTAGATGCAAAGGGCTTGGCTGGGTGTGTTGGGAGAGAGGAGGTGGGTGTCTGGCACCAAAGCCCCATCTTCTTCACCTCCTTCAGTCGCTGAGGCAGCTGTGCGTCTCTGCCAGTCTGAATCCCCACATCGGGACTTCCCTGGCGGTCCCATGGTTAAGACCCTGTGTTTCCAATGCAAGAGGTGCGGGTTCGATCCCTGGTTGGGGAACTAAGATCCCACATGCCATGCAGCATGGCCAAAAAATTTTTTTTAAATAAACATAAATCCCCATGTCTGCCCAGCTCTCCTGTGCTGTCCTCTGCATTCCTAGGGAAAAAAAAAAACCCAAACAACTTTCTTTCCTATCTCTGATCTCCCCTCTCTGGGAAGCTAGCAACAAGTTGTTATCCCCTAGCTGAAAATGGCCTGGTGGCCTCTGGGCGGCCCAGGCTTGTCTCTGGTGTGAGCTGGGCCATCCTGAAGGTTGAGCCATGCTTACCGGGACTCCCATATCCTCACAGTATGGAGAGGTGCTCAACCTGGTACTTTCCAGTAAGAAAGCAGGCACCGCCGTGGTGGAATTTGCAACCGTCAAGGCTGCGGTAAGTGCTGTGTGGGGCTTTGGGGGCCACCGGCAGCCCTGCCGCTCCGGGGGAGGAACCCAATTCTGTGGGCCCTCTGAGCCCAGGTGTCCACACTCCCAGGGAATCTCTGGGCCAGCTCAGAGCCAAGATTTCCCAGAGTCCCCCAGCTCCTAGGAGCAGAGACACAGCAAGTGAAGGGATGGACAGGAGAATGTTCTAGGGATGGCTTCATTTCCCACTGCCTGGCTCCACACCTTCCACCTTCCTCTGGAAGCCAGCGTGCCTCCAGGTTGGGGCCCTCACACTGCCTTCTCCCCTTCTCCCACTCCCCAGTCAGAAGGCTCGCGTGGCCCACGAGGAGGGTCAGAGCTTCAGCATACCATTGTGTGAAGGTTGCTCTGCTTTGCTTGGAGGATGAGAACGCTGGTTCTGGTTCTTTCTGTGGGGGTAGAGAGAGCCACTTTGTAGCTGATTGGAGTGATGGGACCAGGACCGGATGCTGTATTTGACAGGAGCTGGCTGTCCAGAATGAAGTGGGCCTGATCGATAACCCTCTGAAGATTTCCTGGTTGGAGGGACGGCCCCAGAACTTGATGGGCCCCAACCACCCAGGACTGTCCCAGGTAAGGAACCAGACCTCACCCAACTGGGCCTGTTCAGGCTTCGGGGCACCTCTTCCTGTTTGAGCTCTTCTCAGGGCCCTTTCCTCGCAAATCTCGGTCATCGGGAATACGGAGAGATTGGCAGGTCTGCCAGCCCAAGCAGGAGGACTGTGATTCCTTGCTGATCCCCTTTCCTCTCTGAGTGCCAGGGGGGCCCACCCTACGCAGAAGTCTTGGACCTCACTTTCCACGTTCTGGAGTGCTGTGGGGGCTGTCCTCACCACCCAAAGGCGTTGTCCTGGCCTGTGGGTGGCTTGGTTGCCGTGTGAAGCATTTGGTGCTGAGATGACCTGGTGCTTCAGGGAAGGGGCTGCTTCCTTCCCCAACTTCCCTTCAGGTGTGTCTGTGGCTGTCCCGGACGGGGACCTACTGTCAAGAGGCAATATCTCCTGTTTAGAAATAACAGTGGCTACGCTGCCAACACCGAGGTGCTGCCTGGTGCCCGACTCGTAGTGAAGCACAGACTTGAGCTGACACATGTCCAACACCAGCTCTTAGTCCTCGCAGCTCCACAGAGGCCTGTGTTCAGCCCACCCCATACCCACATACACACACACGGCCCTGGTCACACCTGCCCCCACTTTGGTGGGACAGGCGCTCTCTCCTTCTCTGAAGTGCCTGGGGGTCTGTGCGGGAGCCTCAGGCTGATGTGTTCCAGCCCCTCCGTGGGTGAGCAAGGGTTCTGCTCCCACTGCCTCAGGCACGCCTCCCCCCGCCACACACACACCCCTCGCCTGGCCACGAGGATGGGGAGCTCTCTGGAGTGTCCCGTCAGAGGAGGAAAATGAACTGGTCTGAGCCCAACTCGGGACCACTGTTAAGTCCCAACATTTAACAGCCCCAGATGACTCCACAGGCTGTGTTATAAAGAATTTTATTTATCATCTGCACACACAGGGGGGCTTTCAGCTCAGCACATCCGCACAAGAGGAGGGAAGGGGGCGGCCACAAGGTTTGAGTTGTGCAGACAGCGTGTGTCCAGGCTTCCCTTTTCCCGTCTGGCACGTCTGGAAAGGCCTGGGGTGTCAGAACCACATGCAGCCAACTGGGCTCTGGCTGCAAGTCTCCCGGCCAGGCGTTAGGGTGGGGCCACAGCCCCCATCGTCAGAGCTTTGGAGCAAAGCAAAGCTCCTTGGTCCTGGTGAGGATTCTGGAGACGAGCGGTGCCTCTTCACTGGAACCACCTGAGCTTTGAGTCCATCCCCTGATCCCGTCCTCCAATATTCTCATGGGTGCAGGAAGGAGGGAAACCTGCCACTGTTTTTTGTTGCATTTCCCAAGGGCTCCCAAAACTAGTAATTCTGGGAATTCCCCAAAGCCCGCCTTCACAAGCTGTGTCTGTGCCTGGCATTCCCTAGAGCCTCCTCCCTCGGGTACCAGGGAGTGCTCTGGCCAGCTGTGTTGGCACTTCGAGTCTCTCATGCCTCTTTTCTGCTAGTGATTTGTTTGGCCTTTTTCCTGAGTTACACTCTACCTGCCTCACTCTTCCTACTCTGCCAGCCCCTCCCTTCTCTTGCAGGCCCCATATGCTTCCCCCTTCCCCCAACCAGGCCCCAGGCCATGGTCTAGGCCTGCACTGCCCCATAGAACTTTCTCCAGTGATGTTAAGGTTCACTCTGCGCTGTCCAGTATGGTAGCTGTTAGTCATATGTGGCTGTTGAACACTTGAAATATGGCTAATGTGACTAAGGGCTGAATTTGTAATTGCATTTAATTTCAATTAGTTTAACTGTAAACAGCCGCGTGTAGCTAGTGGCTACCATATTGGACAAGGGCAAGCCTGTCTCATCCCTCTCCCCTTAGGTCTCCCACTTTCCTAACCAGCCTGGATTGGACCACTTTTGCCCAGACCTGTCCTGTAACCTGTCTGTTGACAGTGGCTTCAGAGGGAGCTGGTGCAGGGCACCCATTTGTTGTGCTGAGTCTGTGTGTCTCCTCTCCTGGACTCGCCCTTTATGCCACCCTTCCTCTTCGCTGGCCTCTGCCTGGTCCCTGTGGTTGCAGCCGTGGCCTCCCTTTTCCAGCCCAGCTAGCTGCCTTCAGGGTTCCTGCCAGCAGGTGCCCCCCTCACATTTCCACCTTACCTCTGTACCTCTCTCCCTCCACTCTGGGGTGACTCCGAGAACTGTTCAGGACCCAGAGGGCAGGCAGGGACCTGGATTCCTATTCCTACCTTAATCCATGACTGTCCTCTCCCTTTTCTCGGTCCCCAGGCTTCTGGCTCTTTCACCCACCTGTGCCCACCCTCTCCCCCATTCAGAAGCTGGGCTCACTGGGAAATTGCTCCCTCAACATCTGTAGAACTTCCTCAAGAAGTGAAATCCCCAGGTCCACTTTGAAGGAGAAGAAAGGATCGCTGAGGTCCGGAGCAGGTGTCCTCTGGAAGTGGGGCGTGTCCAAAAGGTCCTCCTCGGAGGATTGGTGTAGGGCCTCCGCCAGGGAGCGCGTGGAGGGCAGGGTGGCAGAGTAGGCAGCAGCATAGGCGGTCGGGGGCTCCAGGATGTTGGGGCAGCTGGAGCTTTCTCGGTAGAGGCGAGGGGGTTTGGGCGGGGCCAGCAGGGTGGCCCGGGGCTGCTCGTCCCCCCACAGTGGCAGGCGCCGGCCGTCCGACCTCCCTCGCAGCTCCCGGATGACCTCTCGGTTGCTGTACTCCTCGTGGTCCCCACCGGCTGTGCTGGCCTGGCTGAGCACGCTGCCCTGTCGTCGGAGTCTCCGTGGCCGCCCCAGGCTCAGCTGCTTGAAGAACGAGGCGCTGCGGAAGGAGCCTTTCCGCCAGGTCTCCATGGGGCCCCGGGGAGCCAGCAAACAAGCCTGGTACCTCAGAAGCCTGGTTCAAGGGCAGCTAGGGACCATCTGGTCCTGCTGGAGCAGTGAATGGCAAGAATCAGGGAGGCACGCCTCGCTAGCAGAAGCACAGGCCTCCGGGTTTCTGCTCAGCAGGGACCTTCTGCCAGCATCGTGGATGGTGAGATGAGGTCCCGGGAAGTGGGCGCACTTGTCCAGGAGAGCCAGGAGCTGGGAGTTCCCGCAGCAGGAGTTTCTCAGAGGGACAGGAGTGGCCTGGTTACTTGATAGGGCAGTGGAAAAACCCCAGGAGGAAGAAACAGCACTTACAGAGCTGAAGTGAGGGCAGCTCTAGCACGATCAGAGGTGGATTTTCTTCCCCAGTGCTGGGTTCCTGGTGGGCCAGGCTCGCCCTCTCTCTGGACGACGGGCACTGGCCTCTCTGCCGCCGCCCGTGGCTCCCGGACTGTGATTAGTGGCTTGGCTGTTTGTGCCAGTGTGTGACGGTGGAGGTGTGTTGTTGTCTTCCGCTGACTCAGTCAGGTGGGAATCTGGGTTTCACGCTGAGGTAATTGCAGCATCCACAGGCAGGGATTGGGGCAGCTCGGCCAACACCCTGGGGCACCCGGGAGCTTAAGGTTCCTCTGGGGACTGTCTGGGGGGCAGCCCTGCTTTGTGTGTCACCACGCTGCCTCCTCTTCCTCCACAGCCCCAGTGCCCGGGGCCCTGACGGGCAGGCCTGGCTCCCCAGCCCCCGTGTGTCTGGAGTGAGGAGCTCAGGGAGGTGGGAGTTCATTGAAAGGCAGGCGTGTGGAACGATTGTTGGGGAAGGAAGAGACCTGTTGCTGATGTGGGTGACTCAGCCCTGGGGCCTGGTGACAGGCCCTCATTAGCAGAGCCTGCAGGGATGGGGAGAAGGAAGGAGGCCGAGGGGGTGTTAACGGAGAGCAGCCCTGTGCCTGTAAAGGGCTGGCTCCTCCCAGGGCGGGCAAGGGGCGTGCCAAGGGTGACTTCAGGTTTTCTCAGCAGAGCAACCTTACCTTGGGGAGGAGAGGATTGCCCTCCCCTTGGCCTGACATCAAGTCTGACTACTCCACTTCCTCATCCTTCCTCGATTTACCCAGATGGCCTCAGGGCAGGAAAGGACAGTTGAGAGCCAGGGTCCTACCTTCCTGTCAGGCTGCCTGGGCCTCATTTGGGGTCCCTCCTCTGGGGAAGGGGCTGGGCCAAGCCTAGGAGGTGGGCGTGGCTGGGAGGGCAACTCTCCTTGGAGCTGCTGCTGCCCCAGAGAAGGGCTGAGGCGTGGGGCTGTCGGGAGGAGCAGGGGGATCTGGGCCAAGACTTCCTGGTTCTGTGCACCCCTGCCTCCAGACCAGTTGGCCAGGGCCTGGCATCTTAACTCCAGCCACTCCCTCCTAATTCCCCGGGTCACTGACCACCAAACTTTCTTCCTGGCTTGTTCCACGAGGGTGCACCAGCTTGGGGTACTGCAAAATAGGTCTCAGCAGCTCTCTGCTGTGCAGCCCCCCTGGCCTGGCTTGCTTCTGTGCCAACTCTGGTGGGCTTCACACAGCTTCAGCTGCATGGAGGGAGGAAGTGATTTAAGTCCCACTGCAGACCTTATCTGGGTGTGGGGTTGGTGGCTCGGCGCTCTCCTGCAGAGCTGCCTCTCCACGCTACAGCCTTGGCCCGCTGAGGTGGTGGTTTATTATTCTTTTGATTATTAAAATATTGCACTCTTTAATCCCCCACACTTTGCTGGCAAGATCATAAAAGAAAAAGCCACAGGCACTGCCCTCCAAGAGCCCTGGTGTGTATTTTTAGGAGGGGAGCTGGCCTCATGCTTGTTCCTCTTTCCTTCTAGGGTGGGGCTGAGTGAGGCTGTGTCTAGCATAGGGCTCTTTGTGTCCTCAGCAGGAGCCAGGCTACAAGCATGGGCAGCTGGGAGGGGGCAGTGCTTTCACCTCCACCCAGCAGAGCAGAGCGTACTTCTGCACCTCTGACAGCTCCCCTTCACTGGTAGCTTGTGAGGAGCAGAAACCATGGGGTGGAGGAAATGAAGGGAGATGAGGGCCTGGCTAGAGCGCGAGGAAGTGATTCATCTGAGCTGACTACACATGTGAAGGGCCGGGGGAAAGGGGAGGCAGGGTGTGGATGATAGCTGCTGGAGATGGGCTGAAGGAGGGCCAGCTGAGAAGCTAGCCTGGGGCCAAAGGCCTGCTTGCTCTGAAGGAACATGGGTGAGTTGGGATTGCAGGATGTTCCCTTCCTGGACATCCTCCCTCCGTGACTCTTGGCGGCGGCTCTGCCTAGGCCCTGTCCTCCAAGTCTGGAGTGTGTGGGGCTGTGCCCTGCCACCCTGACCCCTCCCTGTCCTCCCTCTGTCCCCCAGGGCTCAGTGCGGTCCGAGAGGGACTATGAGAGCCTTGTCATGATGCGCATGCGCCAGGCAGCTGAGCGGCAGCAGCTGATCGCCCAGATGCAGCAGGAGGACCAGGCGGGGCAGCCCACGTAGCCTTCTGCCTCCAGCCCACCCATCCCACAGCCCTTTTCTTAAACATCACCAATAAACGTTTCTTTTCCTTTTTTTAAAAGAGTCTACCTCTATTGCACACACAGATGTAGGGTGCAGGCCTGCCCAAGCGTGGCCCTGGTTTCTGGGCTCTGCCTCAGAGGGCTTCACCCAGGCCTGGCTCTCCCTCGCAGGGAGTGGGCAGACCCCAGGGAGGCGCTCCGCACGGTGAGAGTCAGTGGCCAGCACAGCAGAGGAGCAACCACTCATTACAGCCGTTTATTGGCTTGGACTGGCTACGCAGGACCCACCCGCCCAGTCCTGGAGCCATGCTCTGCGGGGGCACCCAGCTCCCTGCCAGGGAGCCTGCCCCTCAGCCTGCCACAGAACACAGCGTCCTCCAGGGCCCGCGCCAGGCCTGAAGCTGGAGGGGCAGCTGGGAGCACCAGGGCCAGGGGCCCTGTCCTCCCCCCACTGGCTGAGGCAGGTTTCAGAGAAAGCCATTCATTGCCCGGTGGTACTGGGTGGAGGAAAATGACGATTTGGGAAGAAAGGACAGGCCGGTGAGTGAGGCAGGATCTTGGGGTCAGGGCCCATGGCAACCGCTCCAAAGAAGGGGTGACTGCTGCTCCTTAGTGTGGGAGGGTCACTCCTTGTGCAGACACCACACCAGTGTCTGGCCCACCCCTGTCATGCTCAGCACACGGAAGCCCTTGCGCTCCAGCTTGTCCAGCACTATTCGAGGAGGGTCATTGACGTAGTACTCCCAACTGTGAAGAGAAGGAGCGTGGCGTGAGGGGGTACACAGAACAGCCCCACGTACAAAGCTAGTATCTGCTGCAGACCCGGCCTGGTCAGCAGTACTCCTAACAGGACTGACGTTTGCTGGGTGCCTTCCGGGTGCCAGGCTGAGCACGCATTCCCTGCCCCTCACCTACTAAGCACTTTGCATCATCTCACTTATTCCTCCCAACAGCCTAAGGAAGGCACTGTTACTCTTCCCATTTTATAAGTGAGAAAACCAAAAGGAGTAAAGCAGCTTTCCCCAGGTCATCAGGTAGTAAAACCCATACGAGTCTGACAACAGCCCCGTGTGTCCTGCGCCAGTGCCCATTCATCAGGAGCAGCCTGCTTTTCCCGGGATCCTCCCCCAGGCCTCTGTCCTCTTGCTGCCTGGCTGTCCTGCAGTCGTGGAGCAATGAGGGTGGCCCCTGAGAGCTCCTGGCTCTGGGTGCTGCTCCCCAGGATAGAGAATGCTTGGTTTCCCTTCTCTCAGGGTTAATTGATTCTAAAGGGCTATCACGTAGATAAAGGGCTCAAGCCTTAGGCTGGACATCTCAGACAAAAGCCTCGTGGCAAAGGGATGGGGTTGGCTTCATCCTTCCAACCCTGACCAAGAGGCTAGAGCCAGCCTGCCTCCTCTGCCTTCTTTTAACTGGGGTACACCCTAGTGACCCTTCTCAGGAGTTCGAGCCTGTATAGCCAGAGTTCTCCCTGCCTACAGGGTAGGAAGAGGTGAGGGGCAGAAAAGGAAGCAGCGATCACTGTTTAGACTCGGAGCTGGTGTGCAGAATGCCAAGAGAAGTGGCCAAGTCCCCTAGGCAGCAGCTGAACTGGAAGCAGGACCCAGGCTCCCTGCTCCCTGTTTCTAGGCTGAGCTTTGTTACTCAGCCAGCTCTTCAAGGCAGAAGCCTTTCTCTGTACCTGTCTTCGCCTTGATGGGATCCAGCTTAGAGATGAGAGGGCAGGGCAAGGAGCAGTCCACGTGCAGAGTCCTATACACAGGGAACCGACCAGACTCTGTCCTGGGACTTTGTCCAGGGGCACCCTTGTGAAGGGGGGGCCCGTGGGAAAGCTCTCAAAGCCTGGGGGGCTGTGGTGAAGCTGCAGATGGGACCCACCCTGCAGAGGACAGATCCCCAGGATGCAGGCAGAGGGGTCCTGAGACTGGCAGTGGCATTGTCCTGTTGTGTAAAGGGAACAGAGATAGGTCTAGGGGCTGGCGGGGAGAAGATCTTTAAGAATGCTACTACTTACAAGTTGTTTCCCAGGACGCTTCTTTTTGAGGCCCCCAGATGCCGCATCAGTTCTGGATCGGAGTGCTCATCACCCACCATGGTGGGGCCCACCTCCTGCAAGGTAAGTCACAGAGGCCGCTTGGCTGGCTGCCAGGTAGAGGTGAGTGGTCTCACCTCTCCTTCCTCCCCGCCTGTGGCTCTGAGTCCACTTCAGTTAAAGGCTGGAGGGAGAGGGAAGGATTCTTGGGGGCTAAACATAAGCTGGGAAGGGGTGGAGTCCATCAGTGATCAGGCTGAGCAATGTGGGGCCTCCCTCGACCCTCTAGGCTGGGCTGGGCAATGCCCAACTACTGGCACCTTCACACCAGGCACCACTGTCTGTATCTGTGTATCAGAATCACCTGGAGAACAAAGAAATGAGAACATACGTCCACACAAAAACTTGCACACGAATGTTCACAGTAGCATTATTCATAACAACCAAAAAGTGGAAACAATCTAAATGTTTGTCAACTGAGTGGATAAATGTGGTATAGCCATTCAATGGAATTTTATTTGGCAATAAAAAGGAATGAATACTGATGTGTACTACAATATGGATGAACCTTGAAAACATCACGTAAGTGAAAGAGGCCAAAGACCAACATATTACAACAAAAAGTAGACTAGTGGTTACCTAGGGCTGAGGGGCCCAGGGGAAATGAGGAATGACTGGTTAGGTACAAGGTATGGGTACAGGGTTTCTTTTTCAGGTGATGGAAGTGTTCTAAAATTTGCATATGGAGATGGTTGCACAGCTCTGAATAAGCTAAAAAAACAAAAGACAAATGCCACCACTGAAAAGTACAATTTAAACTGGTGAATTCTATGGTGATATGTGTTACACATCAATGAAACTTATTTTTTTAAATTGCCTGAGGAGCACTGAATTCCCAAACCCCAGGCTTACAGAGTGCTTGCGGAGGTCTGGGAGGGTTACAGGAGTATACATTTTTGCAACTGCACAGCTGACTGGTTCTTAAGCCACTGCCCTGTGGCACTGCCAAGACCTCTCCTGTCCCATGGTTGAGCCCATCTGCTATTCCTGCATCCCAACGGAGCTCTGTGTACCTTCTGATGGATCTCCCAAGCATTGGGGAGTGGGAAGGCGCAGAGAAGCATCCTGCTACCCAGATTGAGGACCCAGTCATATTATTCCGAAGCCAAAAGGGGACTCACGGAGCAGCCAGCATCTTCTTTTTCCAGAGGAAACTGCGCCCAGGGAAAGGGGCGTGGTTTCCGACTGTTGAATGGTGTTCTCCCACCTCTAACCCCAGCGGCTCTCAGGGTTCTTTCTTCTCTTCCTTGTCTAAGGCCTAGGGAGAGCTTTTCCTGGGAGTGCCTAAGGGTGCGGCTAGTGGCTGTGGGTGGGCCACTTGACACAGCGGTCTTGGCGTCTTTTCCAAATCTCTTTCTTTCAGGTTAGTCCACTTCTCCCACTCCCCACTTCCCGGCGGAGTGGCTCTGTGTAGGGCACTGGGTGCTGCACACGTGAGATCAGGACTTCCTGGGTCCCTCCCCGAGGCTCCGACCTCCCGCAGGCAGGTAGGGATGGAGCCGCAGACGCCCGGAGCTCGGTGGGTGGTGGGGACGCACGCACCTGGCCCCGCTTCGCGGCGCTGGAGGCGCCGGGCCGCCAGAGCTCGCCGAGCCCCTGGATACGAGCTGAGTCCGAGCCCCAGCCTCCCTCCCCGCCGCCCAGGGGGGCGTGTCCCGGGCGGCTTCCGGGTCCAGCCACCTGCCGGTGTCGGCCGGGAGGGAGGCGCCAAGGTGCGGTCTGCAGCGCCCCCTCCCCCCCGACCCGGGCCCAACGTCAACTCCCAGGGACGGGCAGCGGGTACTCACCATGCGGATCTGGGTGCTGATGAGCAGGTAGGGCATGGTGCGCGCGTCCGGGTCAGGCTCCCTCCCTGGACTTTGGGCCCGGCGCTGACGCCTGCCCTTCAGGCTCAGGGACTACGACCCACCGCCCGGAGTCCAGTTACTCCCGCTTTGGCCTCCGGCGGCGCCAATCCCGCAGCGCCTGGCCTGTTACCGCCTCGGCGGGCCAATCAGGAGCGGGCGTCCGTGACGCGCCCCGGAGCTCGGAGATTCGAGACCCGCCCCCAGCCCCGGGGCAGCTCACTGGGACCCTTGGTGCCACCCGCCGCTTCCGCGGGTTGTCTGGCGGCGAAGAGGGATCGGGGTGGGGGGGCGGGGGGTGCTCCCGGACTGGAGACGAGGGTGGCCCGCCGGGCTCGGCTGGCTGCGGCGGGCCATGGCGCCCTGCGCGCGTGTTGACCTTGCGCCGTGTTACTGCAACACCTCCAATAACAGGTACCAAAGTCCTCTTGGTCCCCGCCGCCGCCTCTCTGCTGTGAAACAGAGCAAGGAGCAAACGGCGACCCCACTGAGGCCTCCCAAGCTCCTGCCCATCCCACCCAGGGACGCCTCTAAAAGGTTTAACAGATCCCCACTTCCCGGCCCAAGACACGTTCTCCAGAGATTCCTTAAGCGCGCGGTACACGGGCAGGAGACGCTTCAGGTGCACCGAGCATTCCCGCCTCCCCGACTGTAATTCCTAGTACAGCGGCGGAAATTCGCATTTCCGTGGCCTTGTAGGTAAATCTGTAAAGGAACTGAGAGCTTGGCTGAAAGTCAAGTCTGGAGAGATTTAAACAAACGGAATCTGGCGGTCGGTTCAGAGAGCTTCTCAACAAGCTGGCGAGACGAGGCTCACGTGCAGGCGCTCACAAGGCAACACCTGGGGCTAAAGAAACTTCCCGGCACCAGCCACCAAAGAGAGAGCAGCGATTACCCTCACGCATCCACGCCTTCATTTGGGTGTATCAAAATCTGACAACTCAACATTCTTTATCTGCCTTGTTGTGATTGGTTCTTTAAAAAACAAAGCAAAACAAAGCCAGCCTGTAACCTTGCCTCCCAGGCTCTTGAAAAATCTGCCCTTCACTGAAGGGTACTTACAGGGCACGCTCTGTGCCTCCAGCACTTTGACTGATGTGGAGAAAAGTGTAAGGGAAATAGGAAGTTGTAACCCTGAAGAATCCTTACTGGTCTCATTTATTTTTCTGTACTCTCTATTCCTGCTCTCAACCTCCAGGGCTAACACTTCAGCTAGAGAGAGAAGACGTGTTCATGCTTAACAAAGGATTTCTTAAACTGACGATGATTAATGCCCAGGGCATGTAAAGAACTCTTATAAAGCAATAGAAGAAATGTGGGCAAATGACTCAAATAGGCACTTTTCCAAAGAGAGATTTCCATTATTGGAAATGGCCAATAAACATATAACATGATGATCAATATCATTAGAAATTCCAAAAATGCATATTAAATCACAGATACTGCTTTACACATTTGCAATAATAATAATGTGTAAGCATCATATATTGATGAAGATGTCTAACAACTGAAACATTACTGTTGGGATTGCAAAGTGTTATGACATACAATCACCTTGGAAAACAATTTGATATCATCTAGTAAAGCTTAAGATGTGCATCACTGTGACCCACCAAACCTCTCCTAGATAAACCTAGGAAAACTCACTGACCACATCAGGATACACATACAAGAATATTCAAAACAGCCCTGTTTTTAATTAGCAAAAAATTGGAAACAGGTTTTTTTTTTTAATATTTATTTATTTGACTGTCGGGTCTTAGTTGCAGCCCACAGGATCTTTGTTGCCACGTGCAGGATCTTTGTTGCAGTGTGTGGGATCTTTAGTTGCAGCATGCAAACTCTTAGTTGTGGCATGTGGGATCTAATTCCCTGACCAGGGATCCAACCTGGGCCTCCTACATTGGGAGTGTGGAGTCTTAGCCACTGGAACACTAGGGAAGTCCCTGGAAACAGTCTGTATGGCCATAAAAAGTAGAGAAGTTTTTAGTTGATTCATACAATGGAAACTATAGCAACAAAAATGCTGAATGAAAAAGCAAATCTTGGGAAAATACAGAATAATTCTATTTACCTAAAGCTCACAAAAATGCAAAATTAAACAATATGATTTAGAGATAAAGACATATGTAGTCAAATTATAAAGGAAAAGGAAACAATAAATGTAATATTCAGGGTAGTGGTTACCTCTGAGAAAAGGGAAAGGGATGGAGTGGAGACAGACATGCAGGGTTCTTAAAAGAAAAAAATGATGTTCTCTTACACTAGGATGTGAGTGCGAAGGGTTATAAATATACTCGATTTTTATACACGTAAGTATTATTTTGTAGCCATTAAATATAAGAGCAATTTTTTTAAAGTGTCAAGTGTCTTAGAGGTTAGAGACAAGAGGTAAGGCCACCATCCGAAGGTATATGTCACCTCTCTTGAAAGAGCCAGGTACATAAGCCTTTCATTTACTGGGCAGAGAGCAGGACAGGGCTTTGGGGTCTGCTCTACTCTCCTTTCTCAGGCTGGGCTGTGGAGGGGTGGGGTGCAGACAGGAAGGCAGTGCCTATCTCAGACCACCAGGGATTTATTAGCCTATCTCAGACCACCAGGGATTTATTACATTTGCAAAACTGGTCTGCAGATGCAGCATAAGATAGAGGGCTCCATCCAGAATCATCCACCCCGCTGCTGATTGCCCTGGCAGACGCATGCACACCAGATAACATCTTTAATATTGAGGGGGAAATGAATTCCCCTGCTTAGTCTTCCCATCTGGCCTCGCCTCTTGCCATGATCAGTTTATCTAGCAGATCTTCCTCCCCTGTAAAAAGAGGAGAAATTGTTCTTCTACAAGTCAGCTTTTCATTATGAAAATGAAAATGTGCCCACAGGGTTAACAGAGGCTTGTAACTAGCAGAAATTCTTCAGCCTGTTTTACAGAACAACAGATAAGGAACAGCTTGTTAAAAACCCCTCTGCTTTTAAACTGTCTTCACTGATTAAGCTAGGTTTAATTTGTTTTTCTTCCCCTTCTTAATTTCATACCCTCCAAGCATCACATACTCTGGGTAGTATGTCACAAGACCCCTTAACCACCTGTATAGATAATACCTCTGAAGTATGGGTTGCTATAGTAAGGGAGGCTTGTTTTATAGGAAATTGAAATCAGCTCTTGTTCAGTTCAAGCCGGCTAAGACTGGTTGGGACCACTGACCCTAAAACTGGGGACTCACAGGTGTCCAGTGAACAACCTTTTGACATAAGAGAGCCAAAACTCCACTCTCAGATCACACTAAGTGCCTCCATTTTTGAACAAGCATCCCATGAAGAAGCATATCCTCCAGATACGCCTGCACAGAACACCATTTACCTCACCTTTCCCTACTTCTAATCACCTTTCCCCATGCCTAAGACCACCCTGCTTCTTTATGCCATAAATATCTCAAGCCTTCAGAGGGGCAGATGTGAGATTTGTTCTCCCATCTCCTGGCTTGACTGCCTTGTGAATAAATTCTTTTTCTGCTGCAAATCTCTATGTCTCAGCATTTGGCTTGCAACACGTTGGGCAAACAAACCTGGCTTGGTAGCAAAAGCACTGTCCATGTGGCAGGGGCTGGATATCGGTCATTCCTTATTTTCTTCCTTCCTCCATTCAGCTTTTATGGATGGCTTTTGCATAGAGCTGTGCTAAACATAGTGGATGAATCAGGCATGAACTCTATCCTGGAAGAGTGAGCAGCCCAGTGTAGTAGACAGTCTAGAAAGCAAATGATCATGGAACCAAGTATAATAGAGATAACCAAACCTCAAGAGCAAAGAAAGATAAAAAGACTAATTCTACTAAGGTGGTGGTCTGGGAAGGTTCCCCAGAGGAAATAGGTTTTTATTCCCTCCAAAGGAAAGTTAAAATTTTTTCTTACCACAGAAGAAATACATGCTTATTTCAGAAAAATGAGGAAAAATATGAAAAAGATATTAAAAACATTCCTTTCTCACCAGCAAGACAGCATAGTTAACCTCTTAGTGTATCTCAAGAGGTAGCAATCAAACTGAATCCTTAAAAATGAGTAGGAGGGGGACTTCCCTGGTGGCACAGTTGTTAAGAATCTGCCTGCCAGTGCAGGGGACACGGGTTCGATCCCTGGTCCGGGAAGATCCCACATGCTGTGGAGCAACTAAGCCCGTGCACCACAACTACTGAGCCTGTGCTCTAGAACCTGTGAGCCACTACTGAGCCCACTTGCCACAACTACTGAAGCCTGTGAGCCTAGAGCCCATGCTCCGCAACAAGAGAAGCCACCACAACGAGAAGCCCACATGCCACAATGAAGAGTAGCCCCCGGCTCAAGGCAACTAGAGAAAGCCTGCACCCAACAAAGACCCAATGCAGCCTAAAAATAAATACATAAATTTATTTTAAAAAGTGAGTAGGAGGTATTGGTGAAATTCTATTCCTTAGGTTGTGGGATGGGTACCTCATTGCTTTTCAGTGATTCACTGCAATGTACCTATACAGCAAATGTACTCTTTTTTTTTTTAATAAATTTATTTATTTTATTGTCTGTGTTGGGTCTTTTTTGCTGTGCGCAGGCTTTTAGTTGTGGTGAGTGGGGGCTGCTCTTCATTGTGGTGTATGGGCTCCTCATTGCCATGGCTTCTCTTGTGAAGCGCATTGCTCACGGGCTCTAAAGCGCAGGCTCAATAGTTCTGGCGCATCAGCCCAGTTGCTCTGCGGTATGTGGGATCCTCCTGGAGCAGGGATTGAAACTGTGTCCCCTGCATTGGCAGGTGTTTTCTTACCCACTGCACCACCTAGGAAGCCCAGCAAGTGTACTCTTAAATGTGTAAAATATCTCACAATTAAAAAGTAAATAAATAATATCTAGTCAAGTATTTGGGGAGGACTGGTCTAGATATTTCAGCTCTCACTTAAAATTTAACTTTTAAGAAATGCTGACAATAAAATTGGAATCATGGTCCACAAAATCTTTTTAGTTTCTAAATTTACAAGTTGCATAAAATCACAGGAGTAAAATAGAATTATAAAAGAAACTATGGGCCACAGGTGGGTAGAAAACAGTGATTAACACAGATACAAGAAAAAACAGACAAAAAAACGTGAAACGGTATCTGAACCAATTTAAGCAATCAGAGATCTATCCAAATTTCAGCCTCGCCCAAACGTTAAACAAATGTTATCATTATAGGAATGAATTTCATTTACATTCTGGAAATAAAAAATAGTTTTTATAACCCTGTCCCTGATTAATGTTATAACGACAGTGTAAGTTTAAGAATTTTTTTTAAATGACGGGGTGTGTATCTACGATATAAGTTTTTAGGTGTCAACTGGCAAAAGCTGGCCCTGGGGACTATGGGTTATGTACCTCTTGTAGATAACCAACAATTTATCAGTTAATCTGTTTGATTAAGCTGAAACCAAACACAGTCAGTTATTACCAAGTGTTAAGGAAAGGTGGGAGGAGGGTCGCGTTTTCCAGGTAGAAAAAGTCATTCCCAGGCAGAAAGAGCAGTGGTCGAAAAGGTAGAAGGGGTGACTATGCGGAGCATATTACGGGAACACTAAGTAATGTGGTGTGACTGGAGGGAAATGGAACCTCAGCTGCCCAGACCGCAGGTGCTACTGCTCGAGCATCCGGCCCAAGCAGTCTCCCAGCTTTCCCCCTTTTCCCGGCTTCTAACCCGTCCTCGGTTTCCCTTTCCAGCTCTCTGCTGGCTCCTCCCCTCCGGCAGTGCCCGTGGCCCCGCCCCCTGGAAAAACCCTGGATCGGAGGCGGAGCCTCGGTGATCCTCTCACCCCGCCTTCCTATAGGGCTGATGGTTGGCACCGATTGATGACGTCACGCTCATTGACAGCGCGAATCGGCGGCCGCTGCCACACCGGTGAGCCGCGGGGTGAGTCTTTTGAGTTGAGCTCCTGACAGGCCAGGGCGCCTTCAAAGGGCGCGGCGGGGAGGCCAAGGAGTTTGCAGCCAGGGCGGTGGGTTTGTGGTCTGCCGTGTCGTTAGGCTAGGGGAGGAGCTTGGAGGCCCAGCAACTTGACTCCGGGGTTAGGGGGCGTGTTGGCGCGGAGGCTGCGTCCAGGTCGGGTGAGCGGCGCGGTGGTCGGGTCCGGGGGCCAGCAGAAACCTTAGGGGCGGGACTAGCGTGAGGGTGGGGGGTGCTCGGGGTCTGGGCAAGGAGATTATCAACAGGGATTCGACCTTGGGGATTGGTGGACCACGCTCACGAATCTCTCTCCCCCTCCCTCGCCCGCCTGCTCGCGGTGGCTCACGCGGGCTGCAGGTGCAGCATGTCTAGTCTGGGGGCCTTGGGTGGCGCCCGCGCCGGGCTAGGACTGTTGCTGGGCACCGCCGCGGGCCTTGGATTCCTGTGTGCCCTTTACAGCCAGCGATGGAGACGGACCCAGCCCCACGGCCAGAGCCAGAGCCAGCGCAGCTCCCTAGACTACATGCAGACTTCAGAGCCTGGACGCCAGGGTAGGAGCCAGTCCCCTGAGGCCTCAGTGACTGCTGAGGGGTGGGCCTGGGGTCAGGGCTGCCTTTAGCAGAACCTGTGAGACGGGACAACGGGGGAAGGAATAGAGGGGTGGGTGCGGGGAAGTTTATTGAAAAGGAAAAGCAGCCTTCCTCTTCTGTCGTCTTTCTCCTGTAATCCCAGGGAAGTATACTGTGAAAAGGCTTAGCTTTCACGTTTAGTTCTGCCCACAGGTGTGCTATGTATGCAGTAAAGGCACTTGTTTAGTGTGGGTGAGGTGTTTAATGAGTCCAAAGGAAGGCAAAAGTAAAAACTAGTAGGAATTAAAATTTTTTGAGGCTTGTGTATTTAAATTAGGTGTTAAAATTTGAAGGTACCTTGGGGACTGTCTAGCCCAATTTTTTTTAATCCTTCTTATGAATAAGTTGAGATTGGAAAATATTGTGTAACTTGCCTGGGGTTGTCACAGAGCAAGTGGCAGGATTGGGCCTGGTCACCTGGTCCTATGGACTTCCCACAGCATGGGGCTGGGAGTGCACTTATTACAATTGAAGCTGAATATGGCTGGGAGCCAGCCACAGCTGAAATGGGTGGTGCTTCCAGTTTTGCAAAACTTTCATGTGAACTCATTGGAACAAAGTATCTAGGGCTGGTTCAAACCACTCCTGTGTGTGCCATAGAGGAGCATTCAAATCTCGCCCTGTGCTAAATGGGAACACGTGTTTCCTCTGATTACCCAGTGGCGGATGGTTTGGAAAAGTTAGTTTCTGAAGAGTCTTCAAAGAGTTATCGCCTTACATTGCAATTGTTCGTCAGCATTTATAACCTGGTGGTAACCTAGTGTTGTAAGTGTGGTGTCCTTCCTTTCTTTTCGTTGTATTTTGTTTGTACTTTCTTAGCAGTGGCCTTTCTTCTGCTGAAGTTGGGAGAAAGTGGCTGCATTCCCAGGGATCTTTCTTGCTTTACATACTGGAAAGTTGTTGGGTGTGATTGTAATCCGACCTAGATTGTTACTAGATTTACTTTAATAGCTTTATGCTTGCTTGGACTGTGGGTCCTGCCTTCCTGGTTTCTTTCCTGTTTTTACATTTTCCGGTCCACTTGCCTTAGGTAGCTATCAGTTTTCTAGCATTTACTGTTAGCGTTTACCTAGAGCTCAGTTCAGGGCTTGGCAATGGTGTTTTTCCAATGGGGTTTGGGTGGGCTTTTCCCAGTGTACCTTTTTATCTCAGTAGCTGCCCCGTTTCTCCTTGCCCCTTTCTGCTGATACTAAATGAAGCTCTTGGAGGAGCTCAGAGTTTTCCTTGCTATTCTTTGTGAAGTGAAAGATCAGAATTTGAGTGAGCTCAGTTTTAGTTTTGCTGTGTGGTTAACGCTGACTGCCTGGGATTTGGGCACAGTATATAGTCAGGTAAAGGGTTTTTCTTTTACTCTAGCAGGACAGCTGTCCTGACTTCTAGATACTGCACCCTTGTGAGCCTTTCACATTGCCTGCTGTGGTGTGCAGTACTGCTGAAGGGCCCTACGGAAGATTTTTGCAACAGAGGGCTCTTGTTTAGAGGTTGGGACCTTGATTTTTTTCTGAATCGTTACCTGGGACTTGTGAACATATGCTCTCTGAGCCTCAAAGATCTTTGTAAATTGAACTCCAATGAGAAACAAGTGTTCTTGAATTCTGGGTGCAAGATCTTTTTCTCACTCTATCCCATGGCCATCAGTGTCTCCTCTCCTCCTTCCTCCAGTGAGGCCGATGCGGGCAGTCCCAGGTGAGTCTGGTGATGCTGCGGTGCCGCCGAGCCTTCCCCGAGAAGGGCAGGAGGAGGTGCTGGACCGCCTGGAGTTTGTGCTCACCAGCCTGGTGGCACTGCGGCGGGAGGTAGAGGAGCTGAGGAGCAGCCTGCAGGGGCTTGCTGGGCAGATTGTGGGGGAGGTCCGGTGAGTAATGCAGCCTCCCTTTCTGCCTTGTTCTCGCCCACCTCCCCCAACTTTTCCCTACCCTTACAGCTTTTTCAGCCTTTGCTGTCTGTCTCTAAGGATGAAGACAGTTCTACAGCTTCTCACCTAATTGGCAGGGAAGCCATGTGGTTGATTCCATGCCTTGCATAAGTTCTTGCTGCTTTTGGGCCCTCATGGTCTGTTGTAGCAGCTGAAATGCTTTGTTCTGACTAAGCAGGCTGGGCCCAACGAGCTGCCCTTCTTGCTCTCCTGAGGGTAGAGACCCAAGACTTTCTGCCCTTTTGGCCCTTTAATGAGCAGCAGTAGTAAGAGGCTCCCCCATGGTGAGGAGAAAGGTGGGCTGGATGGGGCCTAATGGCACCCTCTAGAATGGAGCCTGCTTTCCAGATCCCACATGGAAGAGAGCCAGAAAGTGGCTCGGCGGCGAAGGTTCCCGTTTGCCCGGGAGAGGAGTGACTCCACCGGCTCCAGCTCTGTCTACTTCACGGCCACCTCGGGAGCCGCATTCACAGATGCCGAGAGCGAAGGCGGGTGAGTTGTCTCTCCTGGAGACAGCTGTGGCTTCAGCCAGGTTACGTTTTGTAAAAGTAATGTTTATAATGGAAAATTCACACCAAGCTTCTGTAAATAATTTTTGGAACAAGGTAAGGGTATAAGTAAATGAAATACAGAACAGTTGAAATGAGAAAAACCATCCATCTTATGTCATCCAGACAAATGGAAATCTGAACAGTGGTTAGTGCTTGCATCTGTTATTTTCCTCTGCGTGGGTTTGTTTCTTTACCTAGTTATTATATCTTTGTTTTTGTTTTCCTGTAACATTGGTTGGGCATCCTGTGTTATCACAAGGACTTTGTAAGCTTTGTTTTATGACTGTATTTCCTTCACTGAGTGGCTGGGCCGGGTCCACAGAGCTCTCTAAGCACTAAGCATGCTCCCTCCCTCGGGAGGTTCTTTCCCAAAGGGCGGCCTGCTCGGCAACCTTGCCATCTTCACAGATGGGCGGTGACTCACCTGACTCATTGGTGGCCCATTAGGTCTGACCATAGGCTTTATGGTGAGATGGGGCCGCAGGCAGGAGTCTGGTGGACAACCCCCAAATTTGGTCAGGCTAAGGGCTTTTTGATTTTAAACTACTAGTGCCATTTCAAAACTTTGGTCCCAGGGATGGAGTCTGAATGAACATCTTCGTTGCGGTGCCCAGTGCTGTCAGTGGCAGCATCTGCCCTTCTCTGCTGTGAGGGCCAGTCATCCAGGTGGCCTGTGTGAGGTCTAGAGGCTGGTCTCTCCTTGGTGGCCTCTGATGACCTTTCTTCCTCCTCAAGGAAGAGACTGACGAAGTCAACAGTCAAGCCTTCTGTCAGGTCAGAATGACTGGTTTAGCTAAAAACACGCACATGGAAACTAGGAGCTACAACCAGCCTTTCAGGATGATCTTTGCAGCATGTCCCCCTTCAGCTGAAACACTTTATAATAGTAACTACCGTTTATTCTTCCTCTGTGACAGACACTGTGCGAAGCACTTCAGAGGTGTTTCCTCACTTAATCCTCACGCGGTTCCGGTGACGTTCTTTGCCCTGTTTCTCAGGTGGAGACTTGAGGCTTAGCGAGGTTGAGGCTTGCCCAGGTTGTGCAGCTCCTAAGCACAGGCTCAGCCAGCCTCATCTGCTTGGTCATCGGGGCACAGAAGGGCCTTCACAGGAAGACGTGTTGCCTGCCGTCCTGGGGCGCTCTTGCCATGGATGGCCTCGGCTCACTGCCCAGGGAAGACCTGCCCAGAGCAGCATGGTCTGTTCAGTACATCTTCCTCCGAAGTTTCAGTCTTGTTTCTTGTTTGAACCACTATCTTCTCCTGCCTCTCCTCATCTGGTTTCCTAAGGAAATTAAGAGTAGTATCACTGTCTTTCCCGGTCGCTGCCGTCGGGCATCTGGGCTGAGTTTGATTATCGCTCAGGGGCCTCTTGAAATAAGTGAAGTCTTGGTAAAGAGCTCTGGTCCTCCGTGCATGACTACTGTTGCCTAGGTCGTCTGAGCCCTATTAGCTGTATTCTCAAGGGCTCACAGAAGTAGCCCTTTTCTATTCAATTTACCTAGTACTTCTGGGCTGAGAACATGCTTCCAGAGGGCTGCGTTAGAGGGGGCAAAAATGTAATTAATATTTGACACGTCTGGATTGAAAAGAAAGGACACGTAGTTGATAGTGGGCCTGAGACTTAAGGAGCATCTCTTTGCAACCGAAGGAAGCCGATCACTTGACATTTGAACGTTGTAAGAGTGTAGAACAGAAGGAGAGGTCACAGCTCTGCCAGAGACCAGGATATAGAATTCAGACACCTTTGTGATGATTTTTTGAAATTGTATAAACTTCTAGGGGCAGTGAGAGCCAGAGAGATTAACCAGGGAAGCTTGTGGGCACGTCACAGCTTGGGATGCTCACTGGAGCTCCCAAGGCCCTAAAGGGCAGGACAGGGCTGCCAGCCACTTGTGGGGGCGTAAGAGGAAGGGGGACTTTCTTAATTGCAGCTCTAGCAGGCTCAGCTGCATGACCGGTCCCGTGGCTTGTGGAAGCCCATGGCTGTGCGTGGTTCAAGACTCTGGGTCAGCTGGCTTCTATCTGGAGCAGTGGCCATGGTGATTCATTCGTTTTGCCATGGTCATGGTCAAGAGAGAATTCTGGGAGGAGACCACAGAGTCTGTAATAACTTTAAGCATGTGGGCCCTGGGGAAGGAGAGCTTCTTTGAGGGATGAAAGGATAAGATGATTTGATGGGCTACTCTATTCCACTGAAAGCTGTGTTCCCTCCTTCTTCCAAATATAAAGTAGCAGCTTTGAGCTCCCAAGGGATCAACTGAATATGGTAGAGTCAGAATCACTGGGTGGGTTCTTGAGTTTGTTCCCAGGGCATTGTTCCAAACACAGCTTTAGTCCCTCCCTGTCAAAACCCAACTCGCCCTAATCCCAGCTCCTCCGACAACCTCATCACCACTCCTTCTTGGGCGTTTATCACCTCGTTCCGCTTGGTCTTATCTTCCTTGCCACTGGGAATCTCTCAGGGTCAGGGCCCAGGCCTGGTTGTCTTTGAATGCCTCAGCTCAGCACCTCTCATGGGCTTAGGAGTTGAAAGAAAGAAACGTAATTGCCAGGAGGGGGTGCGTGTGTAGCCAAGTCCTTGATCACCGACTTGGGGGCTCTCCTCAAGGAGTACAGTGGCCTCCTTGCTTTAAGGGAGCCTCGGGTCCTTGCCCCACTGTGGGAAGTGTCCTGCCTGAGTGCACAGACCTCTTCAAAGGTCTCTGCCGTCTCTAACTCATCTCAAAAGCTGCCAGGGGTGTTAAACAAAAGGGCCACTCCTTTTTCTCTGGTGGGTTTCTCCAGAGGCTGCGTTGGTGGTCCAGGAAATGTGAGAGAATATTGTGACTGTCGAGACAGCAGCCCTTGCAGCTCTGGCATGCAAAAAACCACTTCTGGAAGAGATGGGGCTGGAAGCCCATGGGGCTAGTGTCTGTACTCACTCAACATTGTTTGCCTGCCTGCTGCGTGTCAGGTAGCAGGGCTGCAGGTTAGTGAGGCAGAGCTCCTTGAAGTGGGACTGAGGTGCAGTAAAAGTGTCTCCTCACCATGCCAGTCTCACTAGAGCCTCCCTGCCTCACAGGGCTCTACCAGCTCTCACTCTGGGTGGCAGCGAGACCCCTCCTGACCTCTCCTTTTCCTAGTCCATGTGAGCTCTGTGGCCTTTAGGACCCCGGAGGGATTACAGCATTGGAGGACCTTCTCCCTGACTTAGCTCCCTGGAGAGACCGTGTGATGCCTGTGTTCCAGCAGGGATGAGAGCAGGGGTCCCTCCCTGGGAGATTCCTGGTTTGCTGAGGCAGCCTTCAGCTGAGCAGGGAATGGGATCTCTCCTTCTTTTTGCAGTGGGAGGTGATGAGACTTAAGCTCGCACACCCCCAAAAATCCATTTACTCCTTTTGCCTTTGGGCCTGGCTGGGCTGAGTAGGGGCACTTGTAGACGCTGATTTGACTTTCTCGTTTGGGGCAGGTTATCTGCCCCTGTGTGGTCTTGCTTCCTACCACCCAGGTTGCTTGTGAAATCTGATAACACTTTTCCTTGTCCTTTTAATTTCTAAAGTTTTTACTGTAAATTGCTAGAGGGGAGAGATACTTGGATAACCTCTTAAAAAGCGAGGTTAGGAAGGTTACCTGAGTTCCCGTAATAGATGTTTCTGGAGCCCCTTTGTTAAATGAGTCTGAAAGCTCCTCTATAAAGAAACAGCATGGGCGGATCGGGCACCAGGTCTGGTTGCTCACTTGCTGCCTTCTGGAGCCTGGCCCCTTGTCATCTCTGGCTTTCTGGATGAGGACAGCACTTTGGCCTACAGCATTCAGCCCCCGACCTCAGGCTGCCTTGTACTGGCTTTATTCACACCTTCAGGTCTGATTGCTCCAGCCATAGGGATCCTACCTCTTTCATTCCAGGATGGAGAAAGGCTTATCCTTAAGTGACTCGAAGATCTTCCCTGTGCCTTGGGACCTTGTGGCTCTGATGGAACCTGCTTTTCCTTCACTGTCTGGAGGGCTCTTTGGTGTCTGGTTGTGACCCCTGGAAGCCTTATCTTCTGCTCTGCTCAGTTTTTGTCTGATTCAGTTGGCAATTAGGGAAAACACGATAATTAGCTGCCAGTGGAGGCCAAGATCCAAGAGAAACTTGGCTTCCTTTTCAGGGGGTGCATCAGTGTTGGGGTCCCCAGGAGACACCTGGCTCATAGTGGCCCCACAGACACCTTCCCAAGGGATTGTTTGCATCTTCTTCCTTTCCTGCTTCCAGCTGCAAAACAGCCCCTCCCCACCCCCGGCAAGTTCCCAAGGTTTCCAAGGGCTACTCCTGTTGTGGTTTAGACTTGGTTGCTGACTTGGGACAGAGGTATGTATTGAATTGAGAAAGAAAATGTGGGTATCTGTGGCCGCCCATGGCCGCAGAGGCTGGCACCCAGCCATGTTGGTTCTGGCAGGTGCATTTGGCTGATAAAGGAAACATGATTGACAAACCCTTAGCCTGGTGAGCCATCTAGCTCAGGAGATCAGCTCCACCTACATCGTAAGGTTCTTATCTTAAACTTTTATTTATTTATATGAAGAATATATGCTCACGAAAGCAATCATATCTAATACTAAAATATAGGGGGAAAATTAATTCCTCTACCCTGGGAGATCTACTGACATTTTGGTACATATCTTTTTAGGCTTTCTCTTTTTCTTTGTTTTCTGGCAGACTTGGTGGTAGCTAAGCAGGGGATTCTCATATTGGCCTCTGACTGTCACAGGGCCCCCAGTTGGTCACTCTTCCCCTCCCGGATCATCTTCCCAGTCCATAGTTCCCATAGGAAGCTTTCTCTCAAGGACTAATTCCTGCCCCTAAGTGTGGGGTTGGCGGCGGGGAATGGTTCTTAGTTGGCGCTTTGGACAGCAGTGCCATGGAGAGTGCCTCTTTGTGGGTGGAGGCTAGACCCTAGGGGATCTGAGGCTAAGTAATCCCCTCCCTTGACCCTGTCACTTACATTTCTCTGCCACAGTTACACAACAGCCAACGCTGAGTCTGACTATGAGCGGGACTCTGAAAAGGAGAGTGACGATGATGGGGAAGATGAAGTAAGCTGTGAGACTGTGAAGATGGGGAGAAAGGATTCTCTGGACCTGGCGGTGGAGGTGGCTTCAGGCCCAGCGCCTGACGCCCTGGAGGCTGGAGGCTCTCCTGGACCAGAAGGTGTGCTGCCCCTCCTGCAGCAGGTGGACGAGCTGCACCAGGGCAGTGAGCAGGGCAAGCGGTCGGGCTTCCAGCTGCTGCTCAACAACAAGCTGGTGGTAAGGCTCCAACAGGGAGGCCTGTCTGCCCTCCCTCCCCTGCGAACCTCCAGCGAATGTGTCAGTGACCCTGCAAGGTGACACGGGAAGGGAAATGACAGTGAAATGGCTAGTTCTGCATCTACCCCCCAGGGTTGTACATCCTCTTCCAAGGAGGCAGAGCGCTGCCTCCAGGGGCCTGTGTGCTGCCTGCCCCGGAGCTTCCTCCTCCACCACCCCCAGGGCAGTCGGCTGCCTCCTGTAGAGCTACTGCAAAAGAGCTCCTCCTCTCACCACAGGGGGAAATGTGGAAAGAACTGGAATGTTTTTTCCCTTTTTTATTTCCCTTGAGGCAGAGCCACAGCGCTTGCCCCATTTGAAGTTTTTGTCGCAAGTGACAAGTGTGTAGGTCACTCAACCACAATTCCCTTCTCCTCAGGTTCACTGCCAGAATTTATGCTCACCTAGCTACAAATGCCCCCAAAGTTACAATTTCCTTTTTCTTGGGCATTTCCCAATTTTTTTCATTGTCAGCAAGACTTCTCTCTTGCTGTGCCTTGTTACCTGTTAGAGTTGACCTTTCTCCCTCACAGTATTAGGAGGCGATAATGCCCTCACTCTGTGGGTTGTGCAGTCTACTGACTAGAGATAATGGCATCAGCTAACTGCCTGTGAAAGGTCACGTGGGGTGGCCTGCTATCAATGTTTATAACACACTCAAATGTAGGGTGTGGGAAGAGCAGAGCCCGAATTCTCTGCAGCTGAGAGAAGGGGGCCTCATCCCTCTTTGGTTTGCAGCATGGAAGCCAGCAGGACTTTCTCTGGCGCCTGGCCCGGGCCTACAGTGACATGTGTGAGCTTGCCGAGGAGGAGAGCGAGAAGAGGTCCTATGCCCTAAGTGGTAGGTGCTGACAGGTTCCTGGTGGGAAGGCCACTGACTGATTCTGATGGTGGAACCAGTCCACTGGCTTGGGGCCCGGGGGAACCACCAAGATGCAGGCTGTTGGGGCAGTTGGGACTCAACTACTCACTAAGGACAAACTGGTTCCCAGAGACTCCTGCTTCCTCCTGGAGACAGAGAGCAGTCTCTGCTTCTCTGCACATCATGGTGCTTGAGTCACACTGGTGTACATGATTTTAAGAGTACAGTTGACCTTTGAACAACAACAGTTTAAGCAACGCTGGTCCACTTACATGCGGATTTTTTTAAATAGGAAATACTACAGTACTACACAGTCCATGGTTGGTTGGACCCAAGGATACAGAGGGCTGGCTATAAGCTACACGTGGACTTTCGATTGGGCAGAGGGCCGGCGCGCCTAACCCCTGCGTGGCTCAAGGGTCAGCTGTGGTTGTATCATATCAGCACAGTTCTTTGCTCTCATTCCTCCACTCCAAAGGGCAAAACCTTTCTTAATCAGAGGAGGTTTTTTGCTGTCACTTAGGAATCTGGCTTCAGTTATGGAGCCTGTGGGGCAGATGTTTAAGAATATAATGAGCGGAATGTTTGATGAGTGCCCAGAAAGAGCAGCTTGGGAGAATACTGCTAACTTAGAGGCCTGGGGTCTGCTTAGCAACTCTGTTGTCAAAATCTGTTCCCCGGAGGTGTAGGGTGCATCTGACTTGTGCCAGGTTCAAGGCCTGCCCTTCTCTGTCATGAGGTCATTGAGAATCCTGGGACTTGAAAAAGACTGGTTTTATGGGGAAGATGATGTGTCCTGCCTAACTCTACACCCTGAGTCGGGTACCATCAATGGACTTCCAGATCTTGTGGTTCAGTTAGCCAAAGTTAACTGAACTATCTAAAGTAGATTTGTTTGTTTTCCCACTTTTATAAGTACAGCCTTGCAAACACTGAATCTTTGATAATGTAGAGTCTGACAGTACCTCAAGGTCATTATTCTAAACAGTTGTAGAATTCTGCCAGTATAGTACAGGGTACTATATGGTAGAATACTAACAGCCAACATGAATCGTAAAGGTGGAGGTAGGGCAGTGGTTAGAGGAGCAGCTAAGCCAGCACTGGTCTGGTCTGGCTTCTGGAGCATAGCACCCTTGAACAGATCTGTTCCTGCTGGAGGTCAGATAACTATGGAGTGTCTTTGAAGGCTCTGCTCTGGGATTCTAGCTTTTTAGGACCATCCTTGCTGGACCTAAAGTCCTCCATTTTGTTCTGTCTCTAGAAGCTGGACGACCAGGAGGCAGCAGGAATGGGTTGCCTCATTCTTCACCATTATTTTCCTAGTGAGATAGTGCTCTGAAGGGGGCAGAGCGAAGTCCCCTAAGCAACAATGCCCTCAGTGGTGGAGCTGTATGGTTCTTCTGCTTGGACAGGGAATGTAGGGCTCGCATCTGCTCTCTTTAAATGTATTTGTTGCATATACATTATACCATGATTACTATCACTTAAACATTAGGAAGCATTTCAGATTAGCCAGCCTGTCACCTCAACCATTACTTCTGTTCCATTCTCTCTGTGTTCCCTTACAAGCCCTCTCCATTAAAAAAAACTTTAATTATTATTTTTAAAAGTATAATTGACTTACAATGTTTAAGATGTACAGCAAAGTGATTCAATTATACATATACTTTTTCAGATTCTTTTTCATTATAGGTTATTACAAGATATTGAATGTAGTTCCCTGTGCTACACAGTAGGTCCTTATTGTTTATTTAACATATAGTAGTCTGTATCTGTTAATCTCAAATTCCAAATTTATCCCAGGCCCTTCTCCTTTGGTAACCAGTTTGTTTTCTATGTCTGTTAGTCTGTTTCTATTTTGTAAATAAGTTCTTTGGATCATTTTTTTAGATTCTGCATGTAAGTGATATGTGGTATTTGTCTTTCTCTGACTTATTTCACTTAGTATGATCATCTCTAGGTCTATCCATATTGCTACAAATGGCATTATTTCATTCTTTTTTATGGAGGCCCTCTCCGTTCTAAGCAGATGTCCCATTTTGCAGTGTGTTCTCTTCTCCAGTGTGTGGGCATGATCGTCCTCATCTGGAGGGCTCCAGCTCCCTGACATTCTTGGGGACCCTTGTCAAGAGCCTGCATGTGTTTAGGCCTTGATTTCTGTTAGTTTTGGTGCCTGAAAAGCTTGGGCAAGAACTACATAAAAGTCATCTTTGGTCAAATTCCAGTCCATTTGGCTCTGATGAGGCATTCTGGCCTGGAGCCATGATTAATGTTCCTAGACCATGGATCCCCTTGAGAATTTGATCAAAGCTGTGGACCCTCTCCTCAATGAAATGCACATACACCTAAAATTATATACAACTTCAGTGGGATTCATGGACACCCTGAGGCCTATCCACAGAGATCCCAAATCAAAAACTCTCCAGAGTAATGGTCTATTAGGGACAGTTTCTGATTGCTTTTGAGTCCTTTTATATTTGAGATGCTTCGAGCACATCAGGTGGGTGTTATAAAAAATTTTTTAAAAAAATCATTCTGCTCAAGTGTGTAACTATTTACACGTCCTGCTTGGGTGGGGACTGGTGAGAGCTAGAGCATTCATTCTTCCCACAGCCTTTCCTGTGGAGGAGTGCCAGGGGGCCCTTGTCAACTCTGTGTCACCTCTGTCTTACAGGAAAAGAGGAAGCGGAGGCTGCTCTGAGGAAGGGGGATGAGAGTGCTGAGTGTCACCAGTGGTAATAACACCCTGCAGGGGCCCAGGAAGAGCCAGCATGGGTAGAGTGGAGGAAAACCCTTTCTTTTCTCTGCCCTGGCCACAAAGGCATTTGCCAGAGGCACCAGGAGAGGGAGCTCTGGCCTTTATTTCCATATGCCCCACCCTTCCCCAAGCTCAGGACCCAGGGGAGTTTTCTTTGGGAAGTGCCTTGGGGGTGAGGCAAGGGGGAGTAGTACAACTTTCTTTCTGTTGAGACTTGGAGAAATGAGCAGCTTTGTTAGTCATCTCTGGCTACAAAACTTTGTGGGTCCTTGGCTTCTCAGGGAGGCTGGGACATTGGCAGTTCCCCTCTGCCACACAAGCTTTTCATTCCCCTAGCTGTGATCCCTGGCTGGTGGTGGACTTTGGCTTCTTTGCTTGGCTCGTGTGAGGAAAATTAGATGTGTGCTCACCCCTAGGAAGTTAAGCACTCAATAATATTAGCCTACAAAACCATCAGCCCTGCCTGTGGTCTCATGTGAGGCAAAGTTCTGCCAACTTGCATGGGTCAGGGCCAACCTGTGTTCTGGAGGCCTGGTTCCAGCGCCTCAGACTTTTAGTAAAAATGTTCCTTTTCCACCTCCCTGCTTGCTTTCCATAACACTGCCCTCAGATTTTGAGCTGGGAGAGGCTGTGTTTCTCCCATCTGTTACTGAAACTTTCTCTCTGCAGTGGCTCTCCTTAGAGGCCAGGTCACTGCTTCATGGGTGTCACAGGTGCTGTTTCCCTGTGGGCTCCCTTAGGGCTCCTCGGCTCCCAAGGATGGAAATTTACTTCATACTTTCTTAGCTTTTCTTGGGGAACAACTGTTTGGACTAAAATGAGCCTCTGGAAGTATCTGATACAAATACCTTCAGGTATTTAGTTAATACATGAAAAAGCCTTTAGACACTCACTTGTCAACTGTGCTTCTAGAAATAATGCCTGGGGGATGGGGTAATAAGACCTGTGTTTTTGACGGCAGAAGATGGGAAGCTGGCTGGCTTTGTTCCCCTAGGAGGGAGGATGTGGAAGAGAGGGCTGAAATCGGAGGCCTTTTCTTCCTCTGCTTCTGTTGGTTCCCAAGCTAACATTAGAAATTCCTAGAGTACCCCATTCCCAAACAGCTTCCCAATGATATACCTGTATACTTCCAAGGCTAATGAGACCTTCTTTTTTAATGTCTGCTCAGGAGACAAAAAGCAGTATACTCAGGTCTCATACTTTGATGCTGATTTTTAGATACCTGCTTAAGTTTTCATGACAGCTATGGCTGTTCTCATTATGAGGGGAAATCTGGACTGAGACCTTGCCTAATACTAAGTATAACAGAGCTTCACTGTGGAAGACCCACCTTTTTTGTACCTAGTGTACTTTGGAGAACTGTGAGCCTAAAGAATATGAATTGGGACCACAGGTCTGTGAACAGAGGAATTAAGTACAGATGGAAATATTTTTATTTCTGGATGAGGGTGCAGGGGCAGTGCAATTGGCCATGGGTGGGAAGCCCAACCCTGGCAGGGATGGTACTCAGTCCTTGTCCCTGAGCTTGCTGCTGCTTCCCCCTAGGTATGCAGTGCTTTGTGGTCAGCTGGCTGAGCATGAGGGCATCCAGAGGCGCATCCAGAGTGGCTTTAGCTTCAAGGTGAGGAAAGGCTTCTCCTCTTTCCCTGGTGCTGGTCTAGTCCAGATTCCCTGCTCCATCCCAGCTCCGTGCAAAGGTGTTCCTACAGCTTTTGTGACTTGCTTGTTCCCTTAGTAACTCTGCTATCTGATATTAGCTTATATTTTCCCCTCAGGAGCATGTGGACAAAGCCATTGCTCTCAAGCCAGAAAACCCCATGGCTCACTTTCTCCTTGGCAGGTGGTGCTATCAGGTGAGCTAAATTTCAGGGCTTGACATAAGGGCCCTAACGGTCCTGAGAACTGATCACCTTGCAAGGAAGAGCAGGGTCCTCAGCCTGGTCCGCCTTACCTGTCATTTCCTCCAAATGGTCGTGTTAGTGGTGACTGGACCCAGTCCTGTTTGGCCCTGTTTGCTTTCAGTACAGAATAGTCGATACTTAAGTTTTTAGTCACACCTTGACCTTTTTGGAGGCAGGTCTCTCACCTGGGCTGGTTGGAAAAAAAAACTGTGACAGCCTTGTCTGAAAGCCCTCTCGGTGCCACTGTGCAGGACGCCCTCCAGAGCTTCTTAAAGGTATCGGGGAAGGGAGGGTGGACAGCAGCCAGAGAGGCCAGGGGGACCTTGTTTTCCCTAAGGATATTATTGGGGGGGGGGGGTCTGCTAGAGGGCAGTTTTTTCTATGGGAAAATCAGAACCACCAGAAGAATTTATGAAAAATATAGATTCCCAGATTCACTGAATCAGTCTCCATGTTGGGGACTGGAACTCTGTTTAATAAACTTAGCCTGACTTGGACTTTGGAACCCCTTACTGAAATGCATTCTCCCTTCTCCAGGCTGAAGAACTACAGCCAGGATTTTCCAAAGCAGGAAGGATATATATTTCCAAGGTACACCCACCTGCCTATTTCAACATAGATGAAAATATGTATTTTGATATTTCTGGAAACTTATGAAGGCATACATACTCACCCCTTTCTAGTCTGCTGGTGGTGTTTCTCCCAGGTTTTCACTGTTGTCTCTTCTCAGTGCTACAGAGAACTAGGGAAAAACCCTGAAGCTAAACAGTGGATGAAGTTGGCCCTGGAGCTGCCAAATGTCACTAAGGAGGTAATACTTTAAGAGCTTTTCTAACACTGGCATCCTTCACTGAGTCATTATGTGACCTTTTCAGGAAAAAGTGTCTTCCCTTGAGGCCTTATTTCCCTCCAAAAGAGAGTCTGCGCTTTTGCATGCAGGCTCTTTCATATACATGTTCCCCTAGGGGAGGAGACAGATTTCATAGGCTCTAGGCTCTCCTGGGAAAGTAGGAAGAAGACTGTGATAACAGCTCAGCAAGGAAGCAAATGGTTCTCTGTACCAGTGGTTTGGGAAATGTTGGCTTAGATTTTGAGTCCTAGTCTTATTCTCTTGTCTCCCTAGGATTCAGCTTTCCAGAAGGACCTGGAAGAATTGGAAGTAATTTTAGGAGAATAATCACATTTCAACGGCCTTCATGACTTGAGGGGGAAAAAATCAAGTCTTTTCCCCTTAGGTCCTGCTTAGATCAGGAAACTGAGCAAGACTGGTTATGGGAGTGTTCTGACTCCTAGGTCTGACTGCTACCTGCTCATTCCCCAATTTCCTCCTATTGTCTACTGGTTAATTTATTCTAATCCCTTACCTAATCTGAAATTGGGGAAGTACTTGAGGCCTGGGTTTCTGTTGTTCTCTCCATACAGTGAATTCTTAAAAAATCAAGACTATAGGTGGAGTGAGTAGAGCACTGAAGGCTGGCCTTCCAACTACTGGTGAGGTGGATGAACTCCAAAGAGCTATAGGAACAAAACACAGAACCTGTCTTCGCTAATCTTTTTCAGTGATTAATATTCAACACCAAAGTGTATAGTCCTAAGATCACACCCTAACCTACCAGGATAAAAGGAAAAGTCGAGGAGTCCATGGGTGTTGCCTCTCCTCACCTATCATGTGAATTGTAACTATATTCCTGGGCCGAGGGGCTGGACCACTTGACTTCCAGAATCCTGGCAGCTTTTGGAACGACAGCAGCGCACAAAGTTTATGAGGCTGTGAAAATGATGATGTGAGGAGTTGCCTGGAATATATTTTGGTACAAACTTGAAATAAACCAAATTTAACCAGAAGTGATTATAATCCCCTTTCTATGTTTATTTGTTATCAGCTCCTTATGCTTGCTTGACACTTCCACAGTTGTTTCCTACTATGAGGCCACTGCAGACAAATAGGAAAACAGTACCAAATAGTTTAGGATAAGCTCTTTGGTTAATACTACTTCCAGAGAAAATTTTAGTTACATGTGAAACACAGGTAGAGCTTATTTTTAGCCTAACAAGGCCTAGTTCAACTAAGCAGGTGTTCCCTGACCCTCTCAGGGCCAACAGCACAAAGCCTAATCCCACCTGAAAAGAAAATCCTACCTGCAAGAAAAATTGAGACAAGTTTTTATGTCAGAGTCACTTAAATACTTTATAGGACTAAAAGAATAAGATACTTTTATATAAGAACCTAGCTTTCATTCCAGAATCTGTCACTGTGGCCTTATTATATCATCTCAGGTCTGTTTTGTGATGTAGAAATGAAAAAGACCTACAAGGTACTCTGTTCTATAAAGTCAGGGAACAGAACTGTTTTTAAAACAAACTTGCATTAAATTGTGTCTTCCTATCTCCCTACATATAGTAAAATCAACACAGGCAACAGCAGAGATTTGCACTGCCTCTCCTCCCAATATTAGCCGAGAGGCCCTCTGAAATTAGAAGAGTTGGTTAGAACCCTGAGTAGAAGTTTGAAAAGGAAGGAGTATCTCAAATCCCTAAAGTAGAATAATCTGGGCAAGTACCAGACCTATACAAAACTTACAGAATAAAAACAAAGGCCACAGAAAAGCCATGGTGTATTCATCTTGTGATATTTTTCTATCAGGTTGAAGGAGAATAAGGTGAATCATCTGAATATGGGACTTCCCTTTAAAATTTTCAACTTTAAAGCAACAGAAACTGATCACTCCTACCCAGAGCCAAAACAATATTATAAAGGCCCTAGCCTGAAATATTGAGCTTGTACCAGAATAACTCCTATAAACAGCACTTTCCCTACAAATGAATCTATTTAAAAGAGCTTCTGAACTGTTTAAGATCCCAGAACTATCCTGAATTGCTCTTAGCATATAAAAAACGTGTCGATGGTGAAGGGCTGGTGGCCCAGCAGGCCTACTCTGTACCCCTTATCTAAAGTGAGCTAATTCAGACACACAAAAACCTGCTTCTGATTTAACAGTTTTACTGACAGAAAAAGAAACCTGTGAGGAGACCCACTCCCTCTGCCACATAGCTCAGGCTTTTTTTTTTTTCTCCAACATTATTCAGACAGTGAGAAGAGTCAGGTCTCCCCAGCTTTAGTTAGTTCTCTTGAAGACGTACGACTGGCCAATAGGCAGCAGTTAGTCCTGAGTCAACCCCAAGACACTATGATATCAAAGGCATTTCATAACTACCCTCCAAAACCAAAGAATTCACACAGAGATTAATACAGTCTAGAAGGAATAAACATTTCAGATCAGCTTGTGACTACTGACCTGTCTCATGTTTACACCATAAGAAAAGCCGATATAACAGCTGTTTTCCTGGAAGCCTTTTCTTGGCAGTCACAACAGGAAAAAGCCTGTGAAGAACCCCAGGGAGCAGTCCTCTCCATTAGGCTGCAGCACTTAAGGTTTATCACAGGAAAAAAACCCATGTTTCAGTCTTTGGCATCTCCCACTCCATCCGCATTGATGGCAAACATAGCTTCAGCTTCAGGAAGACAAGGAGAGTCATAGATTTTGCAGATTCTGGTTTCCCCTCTTCCTTTTCTCAGGTACAGTCTGAGGCAAAGACAGACCGAAGCACCAAAGTTATTATAATTAAAAAATTCTATTCCTATTTATGGTAGATTTAAAATTTTTTTAGACATATATACTTCCTAGAGGGACTTCGGAGATCTTTCCATATTCCTTAGGGCAGTTCCAATCCAGAGGAATCAATTTCTGCTCACCCCCTGCCCTCCCCAGTGGATTTTCCATATTGAAACTTTTTTTTTTAATAATAAGAGACATATCAGTTCTTCATATTTATTTTTCCACATTTGAGAGCTTTTAATTCCTTTATGATCTTTTCTTTTTTTTTTTTTTTGGCACACGGGTTAGTTGCCCCGCGGCATGTGGGATCTTCCTGGAGCTGGGATCGAACCCGTGATCTCTGCATTGGCAGGCGGACTCTCAACCACTGCGCCACCTAGGAAGCCCTCCTTTATGATCTAAAAGCAAATATCTCTTCTAACCAGAGCACGACAGTTACGGTTAGGAGCCCTTGCTTACCCTAACTACAGAACAGCAGATTTAACAAGGTTTAAATGGAAATGTTATCTTCATGTCTACTTCACAATTAATATGACATTCCACGATGAAGCCATTCATCCCATCACTTTACCTTGTTGTTGAGGCATGAGCAATGATATTTCCTCCAATAGGTTTTTTAGGATCTGCAGCAAACATTGCTGCTCCATCCACTTGGGCTACCACCTGGTTGGTGATTACCACTGCTACACCAAACTGACAGGGAAAGGATAAATGTCATTTTTTGGGGGCAGACATTCCAAGAACAGTACTGCTGCCACCCCTATCTCCCACAAAGCAAAGAATGACTAAAGTCTCTATATCGAACTGTTATCTTGATGATACCAGACCCTGGAACCCTGGCCTCCCAACAAGGCTACTGTAATTCATGGCCCCTGAAAGTAGGGGCCTGTCCCTATCCCACAACTCACCTCATCAGCAAGTCGAAGAAGCATCCGCAGAAACCTGGCCAAGTGCATCTGCCTGGCTGAAAGCTCACCTCGACCTGAATAGTCTGTTCTGTAGAGGGCGGTGGCACTGTCTACAATTAGCAGTGCATACCTACAGGGAACACGGATTCTCTGAAGCCTGTTTCTAGCCTGTCAGATTCTGCTCCCTTTCCCACCACCCTCACACATACATAATTTATTTATACAGCATCCATTTTTGAGTTACCCTATAACAAAGTAAAATCTCCAACAAGTTCAGGTGGATTATAGCTTTGTATTTTAACAGTGACTTGACCTAAGAACACAAAGCAAGTGTCAAAATAGGAACTAAAACTTAAATCTCCGTTTCTTTTGTTTTTAAATAAAGTGTTTATTTATTTACTTATTACCGTGCCAGGCAGCACGCAGGATTTTAGTTCCCTGAGCAGGGATCAAACCCGTATGCCCTGCATTGGGAGCATGGATTCTTAACTGCTGGACCACCGGGGAAGTGCCCCAAATCTCCCCATTTCTAACTCAAGCTACTATGAAATTGGCCACAGCCTGTACAAGATTCAGGGTAAGGGCTCTGGGAACATATTCAGTATCTTCTATTGACCACATACCTGGACTCTACCATCATGGCTGATGCTTGATAAAGGAGCTGGGTCTGGTGGTCTGTGTTGAATCCTCGAGCATACGCTACATTATCCAGGACATCACTGCCAGAGAGGCCATATCTAGAAGAAAGAACATTTTGAGGCTGCACACAACTCAGGCAGATGAGAAATTCATCTCTAACAACAAAATTACCTGGATGGGTAGGTAAGAAGTGATAGTAAAAGGCTAAAGACTATAATTCCTTTTCTATTAGGAAGCCCAGGCAAACTATAGAGAAAGAGATGACAGCAACTGCTTTAGAGTAGATCCACCTGGCAGGACTTCAGAATAAATCAAATCTATTCTTTGAGGACTCCTGAACTAGAATGAGAAATTTCCAAATATAAGGAAACAATGTTCTCCTGGAAAAGCCAAGGGCAGCAAGACAGAATTAGGACTGAAACAAAAACAATGAATCACTCAGAGATCAATTAAACAAATCCACATAAACTGTTGTTATATAGGAATGAAAGCAATCTAAGCAAGGATTCAAAACTGTAAGAGGTTTAAGAGAAGTATATTTCATCTACTGTCCCCTTTCTTCTTGCCAGTAACTGGTTACAGTTATAGAATATGTGACTTGTATCTAATATGGTTAAATAAGTGATACCTTAATTCGTCTTATACCTCAATAATGATTTTTTTCCCCTTCGCATTTAAAAATACCCCCTATTTTCTTAGAACAATCTATCTATCTATATATTTTTTTTAATTTTATTTATTTATTTTATTTATTTATTGGCTGTGCTGGGTCTTCGTTGCTGCACACGGGCTTTCTCTAGTTGCTGAGAGCAGGGGCTACTCTTTATTGTGGTGCGCAGGCTCCTCACTGTAGTGGCTTCTCTTGTTGTGGAGCACGGGCCCTAGGCACATGGGCTTCAATAGTTGCGGCACATGGGCTCAGAAGTTGTGGCTCACGGGCTCTAGAGCACAGGCTCAATAGTTGTGGTGCACGGGCTTAGTTGCTCTGTGGCATGTGGAATCTTCCCAGGGCAGGACTTGAACCCGTGTCCCCTGCATTGGCAGGCGGATTCTTTACCACTGCGCCACCTAGGAAGTCCAGAACAATCTATATTTTCTCACCTTTGTAACTGCTACCTAAGACATGAATACTCAAGGTGGTTCAAGTAAGACAACTTCTCATTAAATGTGTTGCAATGGGACTCCATTTCTTCAAAGGTAGTTTGATTTATCCATCTATCAAGACTCAACTAAATGCCTGTACTTTTATAAAAGCTTCTCTTCACCTCTCAAACAGACCTCTCAAGTAGATTCTCCCTCTTATGCTCTTCCAGAAAACTTGATTTAGGCCTTTTTATGGCACTTGTGAGGAGCTACCTGTCATTCTTTTACCAGACTACAGATTCCTTAAGGGAAAAGACTAGGCCTTTCCAACCAGCACATTTTTTTTTTATACCTAGTAAATTCTAAATAAATGTTGAATACAGCTTTTCTCCACAACCCAAACCAAAAGAGAATCATATATCATGACTTTAACTCAAGCAGTATTTTCATATTGTTACCTAAAATCATTATAGTCCAGAAGTATAATACTGACTCCTTTATGTAACAGTTCAAAAGGTAATCTGTTTAAACAAAATGTGCTAAATTCCTTGAGAACCAAAAGTTTCTATGCTTAAGATTTTATCAATCTTTTAAAAGAAGCAATCTATTCTATGCAGAGATTCTGATCATTACAAAAGCATAACACTGTGTCAAGCCCATTTTTCTGAGACTTAGCTTCCATAAATAGTTTTCCTACCCAAAAGAATAGAAAAACAAAAGAATGTTCTAGCACTTGAAATAACACTGCAATAAGCTGAACCTCGATATCAGGAGATCCCACTCCACCCATCATAAGATTTTCCACATCTTACGATGAGTTCATCATGTTAGGCACACTCAGTCTTTGTACTTTCCTGGACATCTCACCACCTATTCTTCGCCATTATCAACACAAATGGAAGTTTAGCTCTGGTGTTAAAGTGGACTGATGATGATAAGTCTGTTGAGTCTGGACGTGAAGATAGAGTTTTATCTTGGAATCCTAACCAAATGGCAATGAGGAGATAAAACTTTTTATATTTAAATCATGACTGTAAGATAGAAAAAAAAGACTGAAGAGCCCTAAGTACTATACTATATAATTCTTCTGGTCTTGCCTCGAGAAACATTGATATATTCTACTATCAGGAATGGAGATTATCTTTTACTATCAGAATATGGATGACGAGAAAAACAAAGCAATCCTGGCTTTTCTCTCAGCAGAGTTCACAAAGACAGCTGTGAGGATTTCTGTGCTTACATTCCTGAAGCAGCACAAAGAATTTTCAGTTCCCGCAACCTAGAAAAAGTTGGTTGGAAATAAGCAACTTCCTTAGTGTTTCCAGAATGTCCTTAAGGATAAGAATAATCTGTAAAAAAAATTAAATTCCTATGCCTAAACCACACTTAATGAATCACAACGTTCAGGGAAGAATCATGGTAATTTGCATACTTAAATACCTGGCACATGAAAAGATGCTCAATATCACTAATCACTAGGGAAATGCAAATCGAAACCACAATGAGAGATCACCCCACACCTGTCAGAATGGCTATTCTCAAAAAGAAAACAAGCTTTGGCAAGGATGTGGAGAAAAGGGAACCTGCATGCACAGCTGATGGGAATATGAATTGGTACAGCCACTTTGGAAAATACATGGAAGAACAGTATGGAGGTTCCTCAGAAAACTAAAAATAGAACTATCATATGATCCAGCAAGTCCACTCCTGGGTATACATCTGAAGAAAATGAAAAGACTAATTCGAAAAGATATATGCATCCCAATGTTCATAGCAGCATTATTTACAATAGCCAAGATATGGAAGCAACCTAAGTGCCAACGACAGATGAATGGATCGAGAGGATGTGATATACATATTCAACAGAATATTTCTCAGGCATAACAAAGAATGAAATCTTGCCCCTTGCAACAACATGGAGGGACCTGGAGGGTATTATACCTAGTGAAATAAGTCTGAAAAAGACAAGTAACTATATGTTATCACTTATATGTGGAATCTAAAAAATAAAACAAATATAAAAAAATAGAAACACACTAAAAGATATAGAGAATTAGCAGTTACCAATGGGGAGAAGAATGGGGGAGGGGGGGAAATAGGGGTAGAGGATTAAGAGGTACAAACTACTATATATAAAATAAATAAGCTACAAGGACATGGAAACAACCTAAATGTCCATCAACAGATGAATGGATAAAGAAGACATGGCACATAAATACAATGGAATATTAGCCATAAAAAGGAATGAAATTGAGTTATTTGTAATGAGGTGGACAGACCTAGAGACTGTCATACAGAGCCAAGTAAGCCAGAAAGAGAAAAACAAATACTGTATGCTAATGCATATATATGGAGTCTAAAAAAATGGTACTGATGAACCCAGTGACAGGGCAAGAATAAACATGCAGATGTAGAGAACGGACTTGAGGACACGGGGTTGGGAGGGGGCGAAGGGGAAGCTGAGACGAAGTGAGAGAGTAGCACTGACATATATACACTACCAAATGTAAAATACATAGCTAGTGGGAAGTTGCTGCATAACACAGGGAGATAAACTCGATGATGGGTGATGACTTAGAGGAGCAGGATAGGGAGGGTGGGAGGGAGTCGCCAGAGGGAGGGGATATGGGGATACATGTATAAATACAGATTTACTTTGATGTACCTCAAAAACTGGCACAAGAGTATAAAGCAATTATATTCAAAAAAAAAAAAGCTACAAGGATATATTGTACAGCACAGGTAATATAGCCAATATTTTATAATGACTAAACGGAGTACAATCTATAAAAATATTGAATTAGTATGCTGTACACCTGGAACTAATATACTGTAAATCAACTGTACATTAATAAAGTAACTATATACACACAAAAACTTATATAGTGCTGTATGTCAATTATATCTCAATAAAGCTGGAGGAAAAAATAAAATGGGAATTTTCATAGTTAAAAGAAAACAAAAACAAAAACCTCAGGTGATTCTTAACGTAGAAGTTTGAAAAATTCAGCTGTATTGCCTCAAGGGGGTTCTGTCATTCTCTCATAGTACTTAAAAGAATACTCAAAAAAGGTAGGGACACTGTAGCTAGCAATTGTGACCATGGTTCTCAAACTGCAGCAAGCACCCAATCACCCAGAGAGCTTGTTAAAACAGATTGCTGGGGACTTTCCTGGTGGTCCAGTGGTTAAGACTCTGTGCTTCCACTGAAGGGGGCACGGGTTCAATCCCTGATCGGGGAACTAAGATCCTGCATGCTGAGCAGCGCAGCCAGAAAGAAAAAAAAAGAAAAAAACAAACAAAAAAAACAGATTTCTGGAGGGCTTCCTACGTGTCGCAGTGGTTAAGAATCTGCTTGCCAATGCAGGGTACAGGGGTTTGAGCCCTACTCCAGGAAGATCCCACATGCCACAGAGCAACTAAGCCTGTGAGCCACAACTATTGAGCCTGTGCTTTACAGTCTGTGAGCCACAACTATTGAGCCCACGTAACGCAACTACTGGAGTCCATGTGCCTAGAGCCCGTGCTCCACAACAAGAGAAGCCATGGCAATGAGGAGCCCGTGCACCGCAAAGAAGAGTAGCCCCTGCTCACGGCAACCAGAGAAAGCCTGTATGCAGCAACGAAGACCCAACACAGCCAATAAATAAATACATAAATAAATAAATTAAAAAAAAAACAACAGACTGCTGGACACTATCCTCAGAGTCTCTTGATTGTTTCTAATTCAGTAGGTCTGGGGTGAAATCAGAGTATTTGCATTTCGAACAATTTCCCAGGTGATGCTAATGCAGCTATGTAGTCTTAGAATCCCCAAGCTAGTCACCTGAATGTGGGTTAATACTCTTCAACAGGGCATCGCAAATATTAATCAGTGAGGACTGTCTCCTTGTGAAAGGAAATTAGGTATTAATTATCTTGAGGAGGCCCTGTCCTGTAACTTTCTCAGAAAAATAAATTTAAATGCCATATATATAAACAGAAATTCAATTATAAAAATTTTTCCTGATAGGTAGAAGTGATTAAAATGAATTAATGAAATTTCTATTTAAACATTTTTCTTGGACAAAAACAGCCATAAACATGGCTCTAATTAATAAATATTAATTCATTAACAAATACTGAATACTCTGTTCTAGGGCTTGGGGATACAGTGAGTGATCAAAACAAAGTCCCAGTCCTCATAGCCAACATTCTACTATCTCATATATCCTATCTGAACACCCATTTATACTACTGGACAAAATCTTAATGACTTTATTCAAAAGAACTCTTCAACTAATAAAATAGCATACTTAAAAATTAGAAGTGTGATTTCTGTAGAACACCAAAAACAACTTTGGGAGGGAAGATACATTTTAGTATACTCATCTTCAGAAAACTAAGATCAAGTTGCAAGAAAGTAATTCTTCTTGACAGGGATTTTGTAAGCAGAAGCAAAGAGCTAAAATTATTGTTCCGACCTAATTTTATGCCTCAATGGCATACCTTTGATGGCTTGGATTCCTCAAATTGTAAACTGGGAACAGAATTTGGTTATAATTATAAAACTAGAAAAGAAAATTCTCCTCAACTTAGCCAGGCAGGTTACAACGTGAGTCTGACATCTCAACATGCAATTAAATTGCATTTAATTACTAGGTTTCAGTAAAATGTGTAGTAGGGATCAAATTATCACATTTGACCCTAGACAAGCGAAAATTAAGTAAAAAAATTTGAGAGTTTATTTGAAAGCTCTATTAGGGGATGTGCAAAAATGTACAAATTCTTTACCAGCTTTTCTGAGGTATAATTTATATCACATAAAATTGACCCATTTTATGTGTAAAATTCAGTGACTTTCATAATTCAATTTTAGAACATTTCCATCACTCAGAAAGATGACTTAAGTCTATCTGCAGTTACTTTCTGTCCCTATTCCCTGCCCCATGCAAGTAAGAATCTACTGTCTCTCCAGATTTATATTTTTTGGCCTTGCCTCATGGCATGCAGGATCTTAGTTCCTTGACCAGGGATTGAACCCATGCCCCCTACAGTGGAAGCATGGAGTCCTAACCACTGGACAACCAGGGGATTCCCTCTATCAATTTTCTTTCTGGAAATTTCATATAAATATAATCATATGTGGTCTTTTGTGTCTAAGTTCTATCATTTAGCATGTTTTTCATCCATTTTGTGATATGTCTTGGTACTTCATTCCTTTTAATTGTTGAATAGTATTTTACTGTATGGATAAACCACATTTTATTTATTCATTCATCAGTGGATGGACAACTGGGTTGTTTCTAGGTTTTGGCTACCATACTATAAACATCCACAAACAAGTCTCTGTGTAGTCATGTTTTCATAACTCTTGGGTACATAACCAGAGTGAAATATGCTCGGTCATAGAGCAAATTTAGGTTTAACTGCCACAGTGTTTTTTTCCAAAGTGACTCTGCACCATTTTATATTCTCGTCAGCAATGTGAATATTAGGGTTCCAGTTTCTTCACATCCTCCCCAACACTTGTTACTATCTTTTTCATTACAGCCATCCTAGTGGTAGTATCTCACTGTGGTTTTAATTTGTATTTCCTCTTTAATAATGTTGAATACCTCTTCATGTGCTTATTGGCCATTGTCTATATGCTTTAGAGAAATGTCTATACAAATCCTTTGCCCATTTCTTAATTGGGTTGTCTTCTTATTGCTGGGTTGTAAGAGTTATTTATACATTCTGGATACTAGAACCTTATCAGATATATGATTTGCAAATATTATCTCACATTCTTTGGGGTGTCTTTTTTTAATTAATTAATTAATTAATTAATTAATTAATTAAGGCTGCCCCGGGCCTTAGTTGTGGCATGCAGGATCTTCACTGCCGCATGTGGGATCTTTAGTTGGAGTATGTGGGCTGATCTTAGTTGTAGCATGCGGCATCTAGTTCCCTGACCAGGGATCAAACCCAGGCTCTCTGCATTGGGAGCACGGAGTCTTAACCACTGGACCACCAGGGAAGTCCCTGGGTTGTGTTTTTATTTTCTTGATAGTGCTCTTGAAGCACAGAAGTTTCAAATTCTGATTAAAAGAAAACTGACTCTATTATTGTTTTTTTCTTTCATAGACTGCTTTTTGGTGTTGTAGCGGAGAAATCTTTGCCCACTTCAAGGTCACAAAGATTTTCTGTTTTTTTCCTTAAAGTTTTGTAATTTTAGCTAAATATAGGACTATCATTCTTTTTTTTTTAATTTATTCATTTACTTATTATCATCATCATCATCATCATTATTATTATTATTATCATTTTGGCTGTGTTGGGTCTTCGCTGCTGCGTGCAGACTTTCTCTAGTTGTGGTGAGTGGGGGTTACTCTTTGTTGCGGTGTGAAGGCTTCTCATTGTGGTGGCTTCTCTTGTTGTGGAGCACAGGTGCTAGGTAGGCAGGCTTCAGTAGTTGCAGCACATGGCCCCTAGAGTGTGTGGGCTCCAAGAGCTGCAGCACACAGGCTCAGCAGCTGCAGTGCTTGGGCTCAGTAGCTATGGCTTGCAGGCTCTAAAGCACAGGCTCAGTAGTTGTGGTGCATGGGCTTAGCTGCTCTGCAACATGGGGGATCTTCTTGGCCCAGGGATTGAACCCACGTACCCTGCACTGGCAGGGGGATTCTTAACCACTGAGCCACCAGGGAAGTCCAGGACTATCATTGTTTTAAAATATATATATATAATAAATATACATAACATAAAATTTACCATTTTAATTTTTTTTAAAGTGTACAGTCCAATGGCAATAAGTACATTCCCATTGTTGTGCAACCATCACTACCACCTATCTCCAGAATTTTTTCACCATCCCAAACTGGAACTCTGTACCCATTAACAATAACCCCCCATTCTTCTCACCCCTGCCACTGGCAATCACCAACTCTACCTTCTATCTTTATGAATCTGACTACTCTAAGTACCTCATATAGGAGGCATCATACATTTGTCCTTTTGCAACTGGCTTATTTCACTTAGCATGTTTTCAAGGTTCATCCATGTTGTAGCATATTGCGAGAATTTCCTTTCATTTTGAGGAATAATATTCCATTGTATGTATATAGGACATTCAGTTTATCCATTCGACTGTTGATGGATATTTGGGTTGTTTCTATCTTTTGACTATTGTGAATAGTGCTGCCATGAACAGTGGTGTATAACTATCTGAGTCCCTGCTTTCAATTCTTTTGAGTATATAACTAGAAGTGGAATTCTGGATCATACTGTAATTCTATGTTTAATTTTCTGAGGAATCACCAGAATGGTATCCATTTTTTTTTTTTTTTTTGGCACATGGGCTTTGTTGCTCCACGGCATGTGGGATCTTCCTGGAGCAGGGCTCAAAACCCATGTCCTCTTCATTGGCAGGCGGATTCTTAACCACTGCGCCACCTAGGAAGCCCCTGGTATCCATTTTTAATTAACTTTTATGTATTAAAAGTTACGTATTAATTAACTTTTAAATAAGGTAAGGGTCTAAATTTATCTTTTTGCATATGGATATCTAACTACATTAGCACCATTTATTGAAAAGACTTATTTCCTCCACTAAACTTTCACCTTTGTCAAAAATCAGGTGACTATAAATGAAACAGTTTATTTTTGAACTCTCAATTCTGTTCCATTGATCCACGTCTATCCTTATGGCAGCACCACACTGTCTTGATTACTGTTGTTTACAGTAAGCTTTAAAATTGGGAAAACTGAGACCTCAAATTTTGTTCTTTTTTCCCCCCAAAAAATGTTGTGGCTATTCCGGGTCCTTGACATTTCCATATTAATTTTATAATCAGCTTGTCAATTTCTGCAAAAAAGCTTGGTGGAATCTGAATAGACGTTGTGTTAAATTTGTAGATCAATTTGAGGAAGAACTACCCTTTTCTCTGGTCACACCTTGTCTTGTGAGATCTCAGTTCCCCGATCAGGGATTGAACCTAGGCCACGGAAGTGAAAGCCTGGAATCCTGACCACTAGGCCACCAGGGAACTACCTTACCATTTTAATAATATTGTAGGGACTTCTCTGGCGATGCAGTGGTCAGGAATCCACCTGCCAGTGCAGGGGACACTGGTTCAATCTGTGGTCCGGGAAGATCCCACATGCCTCGGAGCAACTAAGCCCATGCACCACAACTACTGAGCCTGCACTCTAGAGCCCGCGAGCCACAATTACTGAAGCCCGTGCACCTAAAGTCCATGGTCCGTGACAAGAGAAGCCACCACATTGAGACGCCCATGCACCACAACAAAGAGTAATCCCCCACTCGTCACAACTAGAGAAAGCCTGCACACAGCAACAAAGACCCAACACAGCCAAAGTAATAAATAAACTGCATCTTCCAATTCATGAATGTGGAATGTTTCTCTATGTAGATCTTCTTTAATTTCTCCCAGCAATGTTAGTTTTCAGTGTACAAGTCTTGAACTTCTGTTAAGTTTATTACTAAGCATTTTATTCTTTTTGATGCTACTGTGAATGGAATTATTTTCTTAATTCTTGAATTAACTGCTAGTATATAGAAACACAATGGATTTTTGCATATTGAGATTGCATCCTGCAACCCTGAACTAATTTAGTTCTAGCAGTGTTTTGTGTGTGTAGCTTCCTAAGGATTTTCTACATACAGTATCATGTCACTGGTGAATAAAGATAGTTTACATCTTCCATTCCAATCTGGATGCCTTTTATTTCATTTTCTGACTGCAGTGGCTAGCACCTTTGGTACAACGTGGCATATAAGCAGTGAATGGAAATCCTTGTCTTATTTCCAATCTTAAGGAGAAAACACTCAGACTTTTACCATTAGAATGATGCTAGCTATAGGTTTTTTGTAGACGCTCATTTATCAGGGCATCTGATAAATGTTCTATCCATTACTGAGAGTGAAGTAGTCCCCAATGATTATGCTTGAATTGTCTGTTTCACCCTTCAATTATATCAATTTGTGTTTCACATATCTTGGGGTCCTATTAGGTGGGTATATGTTTACATTTGTTACATCTTCCCAACGAACTGACCTTTTAGTCTCTACTAATGTTTTTTGTCTTAAAGTCTATTTTGTCTGATATTAGTATAGCCATTCCAGCCCTCTTATGGTTACCGTTTGCATGCAGTATCTTTTTCCATCCTTTTAGTTTCAAACTACTTGTGTCTTTGAATCTAGAGTGGTTCTCTGGAAGGTAGCATATAGTTGGATCTTGTTTTTTATCCAGTCTGAGAGCAACTCATAGATTTCTGACTAAAGAAGCATGTTTCTCTCTAAGGAAGGTTATTCTTTTGAAACACGCATACAACTTTGGGATATGGAGCAATAAGAGAAGAGACACCCTTCAGCCAGACTAACCCTGGCAATCACTACAGTGACAGCTGGAGCCATATTTCTCTCATCTGATCCAGTAACCTACCTCTCAGCCACTGCTAGCAGCCGTTCTGGCCTAAACGTACCCTCGGTGTCAATGTACATGGCCTTTCCTTCACCTCCACCTCGGTCAATGGGAAGCTAGAGAGAAAAAGAACAGTGGAAATGACACTGTACTTCTGATATAACTGACCAACTTCCTCATGGTGGGTCTATAATTCCTCCCACCCCCAATAAAGCAAAAGGACACTTTAAAGTGACAATCAGAGGTAGGGAGGAGGCATCCACTTCTGATAGAAATACAGTTAGAAGTAGATATGAAGCTCATTGTGTCCCATAACATGTGAGGATATAGTCTAGCCAGAGTTGGAATGCTTGGAAATACAAAGTAGGTGACAAAATTCTTCCTTTTTTTTTAAAAAAATAAACTATTAATTTTTTTTTAATTCTATGACTGTATACCAACACAGACTAATCAATTCTCTCACAACAACAAATATTTGGAAGATCATTTACTTAGCTTTAATAAGTAAGGGATCCTGATCTAATACCCAATTAATTTTAGCATATCCAGAGCACACTTACACTTCACTTTACTGAGCAGAGTTCATTTCTTCGGGTTGCTAAAGGAGACTGACAATACCCCAGGGGCATCCTTAGCACATTTACAGTATGAGCAACAAAGAATAAAAAGGTGTTTGCTCCAACAGTACACACAGATGTTAAAAATGAACAAAAGTAGAAAAGGAAAAATAATACAAAGAGTTTTAAAAAAAGGAAAGAAAATGGAGGAATGCCATAAAAACTGTCTTATGAGCTCCTCAGAGAAATGTTTCAGGCTACCTATCCCATGCCAAACATCCTTGAGTCCTACAAATTTTAACTGAATGTTACTAAAGTGTACTTTCCACCCTTGACATCTACTTTGGAGCCTAATACACATTTAAATTCTGAGGAAAATTCCTCAGGACAGTTTACATTAAGTGCCTGGAAGCACCATAATTTTGTCTTTTCTTATTTCAGAGAAAATGTATTTTTTCAAAATTATAAAAGTACTACATGCTTGTATTAAAAATTCAAACAATATAGAAACAAGTAAAAAACTGAAAGTTCTTCTTTATCACCCCCATCTCCCGGGAGTCCTCTTCCAGATCACTTGCTATACATTTTCATACAAACACCATTTATATATGTGATTCTGCCACTTGCTATGTGACCCTGTGAATAATAACTGTCAGTTTCTACGTTTTCTGTAAAATGTAGATAAAACCTACCTATGGCACTGTTTTGAAGATTAGATAATTCATGCAAAGTGTTTAGCACAGTGCTGACATACAGATGTACTCGGAAGACTTATGACATCCTCCACCTCTAGGGCACTGACTAGCATATCCTCAATTACAGAAGGCTTTGCTAACGTGGAAAGGGGGAAATCATTATGTTATCATTTGGCAGGTTGGCAGATTAAATCTTTCAAAATCACAGGAATCCATGGAAGGAGCAAAGGATATGTATACAACAAGAGCGTCTTGACACAGGAAAGGTTTGAAACCACCAGTCAAGGACAGAAAGCAGAAGCTCCTCAGTTTGGGGGGGAGGAGAAAATCTTGATATTCAGGGGGCTAAGTCCCCAGGAATTAAGATGAATAAGGTTCTTCCTTCTCTTACTTTCTTGTATCTTTAGCGCTAGCATGAGAGGGAGTTCTTTTCCAGCTAAACAGACTTCCTTGGGCAGAAGGGAGGCCATGAGTGGCTGGACAGGGCACTGATAGGCAGACTGACAGCAGAGAAGTGGACGTGGTCCCAGTGTATCACTGGGCCAGTCGCAAGGGGATGGACGACGTGCGCCGCACCTCAGCACATTTTGTCTCCTCCACCTCACTCTCCTCCACCTCACTCTCCCTCAGTCTTGTGTTACCTGACTGGGACACCAACAAAGTAACTATTTTTAGTAACTGCTTAGTACCGAAATTTAACTCTTCTTCCTATTTTGTAGTGAAGCAAGTTGTTTCAAACTTTCACCATTTTATAATGCTATGGTATAAATTCTTTATACATTTATTCTTGACTATGTGAAAAGTTCTGTAAGACATTTTCTGTCAAGGGTATGTGCATTTAAAATTGGTACTTATGTTACACTATCTTCTTAGAATTTTAAAATTATTCTAGAACTCTGAACAAGCATGGGCTATTCATTTTTGTCATCTAAGCATGGCTCTCAATTTTATATAACTTCACTATTAGAGATCTAATACATAATGGGGTTTCACTTCATTAAGTTAAGAAAATCTGAACAAGGGGCGGGGGGTGAAGGGGAAACTGAGACGAAGCGAGAGAGTAGCACAGACATATATATACTACCAACTGTAAAATAGATAGTCAGTGGGAAGTTGTTGTATAACAAAGGGAGTCCAACTCAAGGATGGAAGATGCCTTAGAGGACTGGGGCGGGGAGAGTGGGGGGGACTCGAGGGGGGGGGAGTCAAGGAAGGTAGGGAATACGGGGATATGTGCATAAAAACAGATGATTGAACTTGGTGTACCCTCCAAAAAATAAAATAATAATAAAAAAAAAAAACCAAAAAAAAAAAAAAATCTGAACAAATGTGAGGTGATAATGTTTAGATTTAAATAGTAATCTAACATCCTCTCTGCACCTCTGGTTCCAGCTCTTAGGCTGGTGACATGTAATCCTTTCTATTATTAATGAATTAGAGTTATTTTTCTCTGCAAAAAATGTCAAAGATCCACAGTTATTCAGCCAATTGTGAATGTTCAGTTATTTTTATAGAGAGGATATGTTTATTTTAGAATTTTCCTTCAGTTTATTGTTAACAGGCATTATGTGACAACTTAATAAACATCCCCAATATAGGAGTCTGTTTGTACAACTTAAGAGCATCAGCATGATACGAGTTGCCATGGCACCTATAGAAATTGTGTAATGTACTCTAAATGTTTATTCCACATGAATCCCTGTCAAAACAACAAGGGGGAAACATTTTCATTTAAAAAGGTCATGTGATCTCCCTGGTGGTCCAGTGGTAAAGAATCCGCCTTCCAATGCAGGGGAGCAGGGTTCGATACCTGGTCAGGGGGCTAAGATCCCACATGTCATGGGCAACTAAGCCTGCGTGCCTCAACTGGAGAGCCCGCATGCCACAAACTACAGAGCCCACTGCCCTGGAGCCTATGCGCCACACCAGAGAAGAGAAAAACACACACACCACAACTAGAGAGAAGCCTGCACACCGCAACAAAGAGCCTGCATGCCGCAACTAAGACCCGACACAAACCTTCCCCCCAATCCCCTGCGAAGTCACGTATCATATCAAATGACCTATGTCTGGGTGATATTTTAAACAGTCCTATTTCCCTTTGGCTAACAATTTTCTAATGGTGCTTTGGACAATAAGCTATAGCTTCCACAGCTTACTATACCATTCTTTCTCTTCTCAATGCATCCCCTCTTATCCTAAAAGTTCTCCTATCCCCCTAACTCTTCTTCTCCTCAGAGTTATTTATAAGATGAGCCAACATGGCTTAGGTCTACTTGACACTGGAATCCTAATGTGGGTATCATATGGTGACATTTTGGTTGCAATGAAAAGATCAGTAGAGCAATTGATAAGAGAAACACAAAATGACAAGTGAGAAAGGAAAATGACAAGTGAGAAAAAGAGAAGACCTCTTGCTATTAGATAAACTTTTTTTCACGAAGAACAAAAATATTTTCCTATTTCAAGAAATAGCGGGACTTCCTTGTTGGTCCAGTGGGTAAGACTCCATGCTCCCAATGCAGGGGGCCCGGGTTTGATCCCTAGTTGGGGAACTAGATCCTGCATGCTTGCTGCAACTAAGAAGTTTGCATGCTGCAACTAAGACCCAGTGCAGCCAAAATAAATAAATAAACATGCAGGAAGGAAGGAAGGAAGGAAAGAAGGAGAAATGGCACTCACTACTTCAAGACAGAAGTATTGACTGATGGACATAACTATAATATGAAAAAATGAGACAGATTTTTTTGGGTGACTTTAGAAAATCAGTCTCATAATATTAGCTTCTAATATGCGACTGTATGTGCTTCACTAAATGTGAACCCTACCCAAGACATAGGATCCTAACAAAATCCATATTTTTTAATGGCACATACCATCTTTAACTATAGCACTGCATTACAATGATGTAATAAACATTTTTTATAAAGTGCTATTTAAATACAGAATAAATTATGAACAATAGTTCATAACTTGTTTTATAAGGGGAAAAAACACAAGAGAGAACAATTTATATTTGATGTTTAAATTTATAAATGAGCTCCAAGAATGACTATTATTTTGCTGAGAGGATAAGACCTCACACTGGATGGAAAGATACTGGGAAGCCCACCTTTGTCATACTGACACACTGAGGCAGAATTCCTTTCAGTTATTCTCCAACTCCATCGGTAAGTTGTGTCCATGGGAGAAGTGAATATAATCTATCTAGATTCAAATACAGGTAGTCCCTACTTAGCTATGGCTTGACTTACAATCTTTCAACTTTACCATGGTGTAAAAGTGATACAAAGTCAACAGAAATCGTACTTCAAAATCTGAATTTCAATCTTTTCCCAGGCTAGCACTATGCTGTGCAATACTTTCACGATGCTGGGCAGCAGCAATGTGCCGCAGCTCCCAGTCGGCCACCTGAGCTGGAGGGTAAACAGCTGGTACACTTACAACCATTCCGTTTTCCATTTGCAGTAGAGTATTCAACAAACTACATATGAGACATTCAACACTTTATTATAAAATAAGCTTTGTATTAGATGATTTTGCTCAACTGTAGGCTAATGTAAGTGTTCTGAGCATGTTTAAAGTAGTCTGGGCTAAGCTACGATGTTTGGTAGGTTAGGTGTATTAAATGCATTTTTGACCTATGATACTTTCAACTTACAATAGGTTTATCAGAGATGTTACCCTATCATATGTCAAGGAAGCTCCGTAATGCCATTTTGTTCAAAATACCTAAAACTATAATAAAACCTCAAAAGATTGGCCCATGGGAATGGGCCAGGTTCCAGGTTACTTTGTGGGCTAGCCACTCACTGGCTTTAAGGTATGCAGCACACCCTTAAAGCGAGGAAACATTAGGAACCCACACAAAGAGGAAAAAGTGCTCCCCCAAACACTGCTAGGAGGTGGAAAACAGTGAAAAGTTTGTTCACTTACTCTTCTGTTTCTCTCTCTCATAGATCTTTCATTTTCAGAGATTCCAACGTTACTTCTGTGTACTCAGTTCTACACCTCTAAATACTGTTAGAAATTTTCACTTGGTTGTCTCATCACTTCAAACCCACCATTTCTAATTTTGAACTCATCTTTCCATAAAACTGTCTCTCTCTCCCAAATCCTTTTTTAGAGTTTACCAAAGTAATACATTGTTAGGCTGACAGGTACTTTTTATTGTCAATCGTTAAGCGCTACCCTTTACATCTTCTGCCTATATCCCTTCAGTGTCATTATTTTATTTAGTCCTGATCAGCTAGTGCTTGTAACAATTATAGCTCAGTTATCCTTAGCTCTTGCCTCTCCTTTCAGTTCATTCAATAAATTGCTACCAGAATATTCTGAAAATTTGCTCATATTTCTCTTCAGTTGAAAAATACTGAATGATCCCCTCTCTCTATAGAATCAAGTCTAAACTTCTTACACTGCAAGTCAAGACCTTGTAAAATGGTTTTGATGTGTCCTTTTAAAGGTTTATCTCCTACAACCTGCCCAAATACAACCTCGGAGCTAGGTAAATGGGCTTATTTTATAGTCTTCTCATTATGTTATGCTTTCCTGCCCTCTGTTCTGTTCATACCATTTCCTATAGTTAAATGCTTTTTATTTACCTGATAAAACTAGCATTCCTCAGGAACCCGGTCCAATCTCTTTTTGTCATAAAGTATTCAATGATTAGGGTGAAGTAATCCTGTCTCTTCCTTAAACAGTTATGCTACTTCCTCTACACCTTTTATTTTATAATATATCAGGTATGCCTTAGGATATCTATTCGATCATCTCCATCCACTTAAGTATTTACTGAGCACTGACTTAGGCACTAGCAATACAGCAGAGAACAAGCCAGTTACTACTGGCCAGTTACTAACAAGCCAGGTTCTACTTTTATGAAAATGTTAAGAAGATGGGCTCTGAAATTGGGTTTGATTCCTGTATCTACTACTTAAATGCGATATGATCTTAGGCAATTGTTTACCTCACTGTGTCTCTTTCCAAATCTGTCCATGAACAGGAGCATAAGTAAAGGAAGAAGAAACAGAAGGGGTCCAGGAAAGGTTTTTCCGTAATGGAGGAGATACTAGGCATGTTTGTATAACAATGACGATAACTTAATAAAGATGTAGAGCAGAAAATAGAAGTTGTAGGGTCCTTGAGAAAGTGGCAAGACATGGTAACCAGATCACACTAGGATGGGCCTTTGAGAGGAAAAGAGACACTTTCTCTAAAGAGACACTATCTACACCCAAGATAAGAAAAGGTGGGTATAAAGGCAGGTGGATATACCTTGCACGAGTCAGAATGGTCATCATTAAAAAGTCTACAAATAAAAAATGCTGGAGAGCATATGGAGAAAAGGGAACCCTCCTATACTATTGGTAGGAATATAAATTGGTACAGCCACTATGGAAAAAAGTATGGAGGTTCCTCAAAAAAACTAAAAATAGAGTTGCTATATGATCCAGCAATTCCATTCCTGGGCATATATCCAGACAAAACTCTAATTCTAAAAGATACATGCACCCCTATGTTCACAGCAGCACTATTTACAATAGCCAACGCATGGAAACAACCTAATGTCCATCAACAGATGAATGGATAAAGAAGATGTGGTACATATATGCAATGGAGTACTACTCAGCCATAAAAAAAGAATGAAATAATGCCATTTGCAGAAACGTGGATGGATCTAGAGATTATCACACTAAGTGAAGTAAGTCAGAAAGAGAAAGACAAATACCATATGATATCACTTACACGCAGAATCTAAAATATGACACAAATGAACTTAGCCACAAAACAGAAACAAATTAACAGACATAGAGAACAGGGAAGGGGGTGTGGGGGAGGGATGGTTTGGGAGTTTGGGATTAGCAGATGCAAACTATTATACATAGAATGGATAAACAAGGTCCTACTGTATAGCACAGGGAACTACATTCAATATATTGTGATAAACCATAATGGAAAAGAACATGAAAAAGTGTATATAGTAGTATAACTGAACCACTTTGCTGTATAGCAGAAATTAACACAACATTATAAATCAACTATATTTCATAAAATAAGTTTTTAAAAACAGGTAGGTGGGTTTACAGTTTTGATGTGAAGAATAGGCTGGTCATTTGGCTGAGTGAGGGTTGAAAAGAAGCATGAAGGTTTGAGGATAAAGGACAAAGCATGAGATAGCGGTCTTACTGAATGGCAAAAAGGTTGCCTGAATAGAGAAATTCAACAGATCTGCCAAGCAGTATTGAATGTTAAAGTTTGCCATCTTGAATTTAAAGTGAGGCCAATCAACTTTATGTTAGGATTTTTCTCCAGCATGATCAGCTATTTGGGAATAAGCACTGAAAAGACAGGTAGGGTTCATCTAAGAATGGCATCTCTTCAGATGGGGGATATAAATCTGAGAGTATCTGTAAAGGAATGACTTTAATGAAGAATCATTTAATGATGAATCATAAAATCTAAACTAGTGAAGAGGGCAGGTGAAGCCAGGGGAGGCCTAGTGGATGGTAAGAAAGTATGTGAAATTAATAATCTGAAAGTTTCTATGCTGTGGAAGTTTTGCAGTAGCAGTCTATCTTCTAACTAGTTATAGCACTTTTTTTTTTGGCGGGGGGTGGGGGGTGGGGGGGCTGCTGAGCCACATGGCATGAGGTATGCAGCACACCTCATGTTCCCCAGCCAGGGATCTAACCCATGCCCCCTGCAGGGGAAGGGCAGAGTCTTAACCACTGAACCGCCAGGAAAGGCCCCTAGCTATAGCATTCTTGAAGACAGAGGAAGTGCCTTTTTTGTCCACGCTAACAGATGCTTGCTAATAGCAGGAATCAATTCATTCTTGCTGATCCGATTAGTGAGAGCCCCAGCAGCTGACCTGGCATGTTACAGCCAACGTATGACAGATCTGGGTCTTCCCAGTTCGGAATTCTCCAAACATCTCTGTGATGGATCCAGTCTCAATTCCTCCTAATAAAAGAGCAATAAGAAACACCTCTTAGCACAATACAAATGTTTAGAAACAATAACCAGAAATGTCCTAGGAGCTCATCAGAAAGATGTTTATATAATTTAGAAACCCAATTTTCAACAAGCAGTAATTTTAAAAACACTTTTTATTTTGAAATAATTCTAGATTCATAGAAAATTGCAAAGAAATGTACAGAGGTCCCATGAATTCTTTACCCAGCTTCCCCCAGTGTTAACGTTTTACATAACCACAGTACAGTATCAATATCAGAAAATTGACATTGATACAATCCAATGAGCTTATTCAGCTTTTTCCAGCTATATATGCACTTATTTGGTGTGTGTAGTTCTATGCAGTTTTATAATATCTGCAGCTTCATGTTGCTATCACCACAATCAATATACAGAACTATACCATCACAAGTTAATAAGCAGTCATTTAAAAAAATAAATTATAAATAATATCTAATGTTTACCAAATGTCTCTTGTATATCTGGCATTGTGCTATGTATTTATATATCTCAAGTCATTTAATTCCAATAATTGATAAGGTAGGAAGTCTTTTTGTCCTCATTATGACAATAAGAAAACTGAGGCATAGAACACAATAAGTAATTTGAACCATGTAATACAGCCACTAAATGCTGAGAGGGGGAACAGGACAGAAGGCAAATGCTCAAATTTGAGTGTAATTCCTGAACCCATGTTATTCTGTGCCCTAAAAAAAAGGAAACTTGAATGATCAAATATTTGGGGAAGCAACAAAACCAAATCTAACTTTGCAAAAATGTAGGACAGCAATGCTTTCAAAAGTTCAAAAATTTTACAGCTTTGTATAAAGTTCTGCAGATTACTATGCACTACAATGTACTGATACTACAATGCAGTATTTAAGCATGGAGTGTTTTAATGAGTCCAAGGTAGAAATCAAATTTTCTACCTTGTGCTAAATAAAAGGTTATAATTATTTCTTTAGGCAAAGGGAGCTCACTCTCAGAATGCAACATTAAATGGAGATTAAATTATTTAATTGGCAGATAATTTTAGTATTTTTTAAGTCAAGTTTCATCCTCCAGCTGTCTTACTTCTTCAACGTGAATACTTCTCTTTATTTCTTAATTTTATCTAGCGCATAAACCTGACCCAAATATTTTATTTAGTTATGTTCTATAACCTGGATGCTTTGCTAACTGCAGTTCACAACATAGGATAAGGGATTACTACACCTTGAAGTAGTTTGTCAAGCTCTTTGGAGCCAGTAGTAATCTGTATGATCTCAGATCGCCTTTGGTGGAATTCAGTTGCAGTGGTGAAACCCATTGGAACTAATTTAGCTGCCTCAGTCTGGGGAAAAATAAGAAATGTCAAATCAACAAAATATATTTAGTAAAACAAGAACCAGGCATACAGTGGGAAGAGATAGCATCTAACAAAATTTCCAGAATGATTTCTCTTTAAAAAGTTATCAGGGGACTTCCTAGGTGGCACAGTGGTTAAGAATCTGCCTGCCAACGCAGGGGACATGGGTTCGATCCCTGCTCCAGAAGGATCCCATATACTGTAAAGCAACTAAGCCTGTAAGCCATAACTATTGAGCCTGCGTGCCACAACTACTGAAGCCCATGCACCTAGAGCCTATGTCTGCAACAACAAGAGAAGCCACCTCAATGAGGAGCCCCCACTTGCCACAACTACAGAAAGCCTGTGTGCAGCAATGAAGACTGAACGCAGCCAGTAAATAAATAAATAAATAAATTTATTAAAAAAAAGTTATCGGGACTTCCCTGGTGATCCAGTGGTTAAGAGTCCACATTCTCAACGCAGGGGACCCAGGCTCTATCCCTGGTCAGGGAACTAGATCCCATATGCATGCCGCAACTAAAAGTCGCATGCTACAGCTAAAGATCCCACATTCCACAACAAGATCCTGCACGTGGCAACGAAGATCCCATATGCCACAACTAAGACCCAGCGCAGCCAAATAAGTAAATTAATTTAAAAAAAAGTTATCAAAATACTAGTAGTTCTAGGGACTTCCTACGTGGCGCAGTGGGTAGGAATCCGCCTGCCAATGAAGGCGACAGGGGTTCAATCCCTGCCCCAGGAAGATACCACATGCCACGGAGCAACTAAGCCCATGTGCCACAACTACTGAGCCTGCGCTCTAGAGCCCATGATCCACAACTATTGAGCCCATGTCCCGCAACTACTGAAGCTCATGCGCCTAAAGCCCGTGCTCTGCAATAAGAGAGGCCACTGGAATGAGAAGCCTGCACACCACAACGAAGAGTAGCCCCTGCTCACAACTAGAGAAAACCCGTGAGCAGCAATGAAGACCCAACACAGCCAATAAAATAAATTAATTAATTAAAAAAAAAACACACAGATTGAAAAAGAATAAATTAAAAAAAAATACTAGTAGTTCTAGTTCTAGGATTATTTTATGTCTGGCAAATAAAGGATAGCTAACTTAGAGACTCTGAGAAGATTAATTTTTAAATTTCCAAATCAAGTAATATATTCATGTAGTTAAAAATAAAAAACTAGGATAGACCAACACATATGTACTTTGCCTGACAATACAGTACAAAGTCCAACATATTTAAATCTCTGTTTCCCGTTCTACCAACCACAGAATGTATCTCTTAACTTTCTACTTTGTTAAATGAGGACATTTGTCCTTTGATCTTTGCTCTCTCCACGTCTACTTTTCCACTTGTCAGCTGTACATTTTCTTTTACCCTGTCAATGTTGAGAACATTTAATCCTACTTTGTAGTCACTAATAAATCATTACTGATCAGTCTACAGGTTGATTCCAAAATTTAAAAATAAATGCATTCACAAATACATGGCAATTAAACATTACATTCCTAAATAACCAGTAAAGCAAAGAAGAAACCACAAGGGAATTTAGAAAATTCATTGAGATGAATGAAAATAAAGACAAAACATACCAAAACTTACAGGGTACAGCAAAAGCAGTGCTTAAATGGAGATTTATAGCTATAAATGCCTGCATTAGAAAGATCTTAAATCAATAACCTAACCTTCCCACCTTAAGTTACTGAAAAAAGAGCAAACTAAACATAAAGCAAGCAGAAGGAAGAAGATAAAATTTGAGTGGAAACTAGTGAAATAGAGAATAGAAATAACAACAGAGAAGAACCATTGAAACCAGAAGTTGATTCTCTGAAAAAAAATCAACAAAATTAATTTAAAAAGACTCAAATCACTAAAATCAGAAATGAAAGAGGGGGTACTTCCCTGGTGGTCCAGTGGCTAAGACTACGCCCTCCCAAAGCAGGGGACCTGGGTTCAATCCCTGGTCAGGGAACTAGATCCCACATGTTGCAACTAAGAGTTTGCACGCCACAACTAAAAGACTCCACATGCTGCAACAGATCTCATATGCCGCAACTAAAGATTCCACATGTGGCAACGAAGATCTAGTGTGCCACAACTAAGACCCAATGCAGCCAAATAAATAAACAAACAAACAAATCAATAAATAAAAAGAGGGGACACTGCTACCAATGTTACAAAAATAAATCTATGCCAACAGATTAGATAACTTATAAGAAATACAGAAATCCCTAGAAAGACAAACTATCATAACTCACCTAAGTAGGAAAAGAATCCAAATCCAGGCCCTAAACAATTAGCTGAGCCTGAATCTAAATTCAGTAAAGTGTTTGAAAAGAAAGAAAGGAAGGAAGGGAGGGAGGAAGGAAGAGGGACTTCCCTGGTGGTCCACTGGGTAAAACTCCACAGTCCCAAGTTCCAGCATGCATGCCCCAACTAAGAAGTTTACGTGCTGCAACTAAGTAGCCTGTAACGCCGCAGTGAAGACCCGGTACAGCCAAAATTTAAGAAAAAAAAAGGAGAGAGAGAGAAGGGGGGGGGGAGGAAGGAAGGAAGTTAGTTACAAGAAAGGAGGAAGGAAGAGAAAGAGAGGGAGGGAGAGAAAAACAGAAAGAAAGGCAGCAGGCAGGCAGGAACGAAGGAGGCGGGAAGGGAGAAAGGGAGGGAAGGAAAAATCTGGATAAATCTATAGCAAGTAGAGATTGAACTTGTAATTTAAAAACTTTATACAAAGGGGAAAAAACCAATGAATAGTTGAATAGTAGGTTTGCATTATTCTGTAAACTTCTCTACATGCGTTAACACTTCACTTGGAAATTCCTTACACTATTTATATTATAGTTATTGCAGAAGCAAATGGTGTGCTAGAGATACAATTCTTTCACTAAGGTTCCAATGTTAACCGATGTCTCTTAAAGGTTTCTGTCAAATTCAAATGAATTTTTTATATGCCACTAGTTTCAACATCATGCTCCATTTTACCCTGCTTTTATATCTGAGTTAGGTCTTTCTCTAGTATTCTCTGACTTTATCATTTCTCAAATTTTCCAACCTCTCAATCTTACTACATACTCTGAAGATATCCTCTCCTTCTGCAAATGGGGCTGTCTGCTCTTCAGGATACCTACTGTCCTGAGCTTTCCCTCACTGACTTACTTGAGTTGGAGGCACTCCAACCTAGATCCTATGTTTTCTGCCCTCTTTTTTTTTAACTATTTTCTTTATTTTTGGCTGCATTGTATCTTCATTGCTGCACATGGGCTATCTCTAGTTGTGGCAAGCAGGGGCTCCTCTTCATAGCGGTGCGCAGGCTTCTCATTGCGATGGCTTCTCTTGTTGCGGAGCATAGGCTCTAGAAGCACAGGACTTCAATAGTTGCAGCACATGAGCTCAGTCACTGTGGCACGTGGGCTCAGTAGTTGTGGCTCCCAGGCTCTAGAGCACAGGCTAGGTAGTTGTGGTGCATGAGCTTAGTTGCTCTGCAGCACGTGGGATCTTCCTGGCCCAGGGATCAGAATCTGTGTCCTCTGCATTAGCAGGTGGATTCTTAACCACTGCACCACCAGGGAAGTCCCTCTACCCTCATTTTAGTAAAGTATATTCTTGAGTAACTTCCTAAGGAAGAAATGGATGAAAGAAAATGTTCTGAATCCTTGTATTTCTGAAAATGTTGTATTCTGCCCTAACACTGGGTGAATAATATTGCTACAAATAGAATTCTAGGTTTAAAATTGTTTACCCTCAGAATTTTGAAGGCATTGCTCTACTAGCTTCTCCTATCCAGATTTCTAATAAGAAATGTGCTATCTTTTTGATTTTTGTTCCTTTAGAGGTCACTTACTTTTTTCTCTCTGAAATCTTTCAGAATCTTCTCTTTATAACTGGTATACTGAAAATTTCACACTCAGGAGTCTACATGTGGGTCTTTGACATTCGGTGGGGCCTTACACTTCTGCTTCCCTTTAGCTCTGGGAAATCTTGTATCATTTCTTTGAGAATTTTCTTCCCTTCTTTTTTCTTATAACTTCTACTAATCTTCAGGATGAATAAAGACTAATGAAAATTAGAAAAGAACTATAAACCAATAATAAACTCTAGTTAATATATGCTAAAATATTTAGGGGGAAACGTACTGATGTCTACAACTTTCTTCAAAAAGCATTAAAAAAAACCCAAGATGGATTGATGGCTGGATAGAGAGATAAACAGATAGATGATAAAACAAGTATATTAAACTGTTAATGTAGTGTCTACATGGTGGGTGAATGAGTGTTCATTGTAAAATTCTTTCAACTTTACAGTAAGTTCAAAAATTTTAATCAAAAATATGAAGGAAAAAACCCAGACTCACAGGATATGTTTCCCCTTCTTGTCATTTTAACCCCAACATTTTCTAGTCTATGAGCTCTTAAAGGAACAGATTATAACCAAAGTGAAATTTCCAGTAAAAACCATGCCAACTGCCTAATCTGGCAGAACTTGACTTTTATTCTTTCATTTGTATAATAAGCTTGCTTTCATCTGTCTTAAATCTGTAGGAGTTTTCAAAGTCTGACACAGCATAAGCAAAGGTCAAGATTTGTTCAGTCACAAAAACCAATGCCCAGAAAGAAACAACAAATAGACTTTAGAGACACCTACTGGCTTAATATCACAATCTTTCAAAGAGGTATCTGGTATTCAGAATTCTCACTTATTCAATTGACACCACTTCAACAAATTTATTTCAGCAATCCAATAAACAACAACTTCTACTTCATTGGATGGCAACATCTTTAAGGGTTTAAATTAAGAATTACAGTCTTTGAGCCCTGACTGAATTAACACCATAAAAATAATAGCACTTAAAAAAAATCAAAACTTAGTATAATACCCAATAAAACAGAATTTATTGGGTTGTATATATATTATTGTATGAGATATTAAATAAATCTCAGATATTGTCCATCTGACTAAGCTACATGGCAGAACTACATGCACTGAAACTGTAGGATGCATTTTTAGCGCTCAAAGATTATTTTTCAGAGGAAATTTCTGTGAAACTGTAACAGTAATCAACATAAACTATAAAAATATAATTTTATAAATACTTGCTTTACATCGTAGAAAACTTCAAGAGTAAAGCTAATCAAACTCTGTTCACTACATACAAGCACACTTCATTTTATTGTACTTCACTTTATTGTGCTTCACAAATATTGCGTTTTTTATAAAATCAAAGGTTTGTGGCAACTCTGTGTTAGGCAAATCTATTCATGCCGTTTTTCCAACAGCACTTGCTCACTTCATGTCTCTGTCACATTTTGGTAATTCTCATAATATTTCAAACTTTTTCATTATTATTACATTTGTAATGGTGATCTGAGGTCAGTGGTCTTTGATGTTACTATAATTGTTTTGGGGTGCCACAAACTACACCTATATAAGACTGTGAACTTAACTGATAAATGTTGTGTGTGTTCTGACTGCTCCACCCACTGGCCATTCCCCCATGTTGCCCACTCTTCAGGCTTCCCTATTCCTTGAGACACAATATTGAAATTAGGCCAATTAATAAGCCTACAATGACCTCTAAGTGTTCAAGTGAAAGGAGTGAAATTGCACATCTCTCACTTTAAATCAAAAACTAGAAATGATTAAGCTTGGTGAGGAAGGCATGCCAAAAGTCGAAATGAGCCAAAAGGCCTCTTGTGCCAAACCGTTTATGACTCCAAAGGAAGTTCTTAAAGGAAATTAAAAGTGCTACTCCAGGAACACACGAATGGCAAGAAAGTGAAAAAGCCTTATTGCTGATATGGAGAAAATTTTAGTGGTTTGGGTAGAAAATCAGAGCAGCCACAACATTCCCTTTAGTCAAAGCCTAGTCTATAGCAAGGTCCTACTATCTTCAATTCAGTGAAGGCTGAGGGAGGTAAGGAAGCTGCAGAAGAAAAGTCTGAAGCTAGCGGAGGTTGGTTCATGAGGTTTAAGGAAAGAAGCCATCTCCATAACATTCAAGAGCAAGGTGTAAAAGCTGCAGCAAGTTATGCAGATCTAGCCAAGATAATGAATGAAGGCGGCCACACTAAACAACAGACTTTCAATGTAGACAAAACGGTCTTAGGTTGCAAGAAGATGCCATCAAGGACTTTCATAGCTATTATAGTCAATGCCTGGCTTCAAAGCTTCAAAGGACCAGTTGACTCTTTTTTACAGGCTAATGCCACTAGTGACTTTTAAGTTGAAGCCAATGTTCATTTACCATCCTGAAAATCCTAGGGCCTTTAAGAATTGTACTAAATTTATTCTGCTTCTGCGCTATAAATGCAAGGACAAAGTCCAGATGATGGCACATCTATTTACAACACGGCTTACGGAATATCTTAAACCCACTTTGAGACCCACTGCTTAGGAAAAAAAAAAGATTCCTTTCAAACTATTACTGCTCATTGATGACGTACCAGATCACCCAAGAGCTCTGATGGAGATGTACAATGAGATTTGATGTTGTTTTCATGCCTGCTAACACAACATCCATTATGTACCCTGTGGATCAAGGAGTAATTCTGCCTTTCAGGTCTTATTATTTAAGAGATACATCTTAATGGTACTGGCACAAAAACAGAAATATAGATCAATGGAACACAACAGAGAGCCCAGAAATAAACCCACGCACATATGGGCACCTTCTCTTTGATAAAGGAGGCAAGAATATGCAATGGAAAAGACAGCCTCTTTCATAAGTGGTACTGGGAAAATTGGACAGCTACATGTAAAAGAATGAAATTAGAACACTTCCTAACACCATACATAAAAATAAACTCAAAATGGATTAAAGACCTAACTGTGAGGCCAAACACTATAAAACTTTTAGAGGAAAACATAGGCAGAACATTCTATGACATAAACCAAAGCAAGATCCTTCCTGACCCACCTCCTAGAACAATGGAAATAAAATCAAAAATAAACAAATGGGACCTAATGAAACTTAAAAGCTTTTGCACAGCAAAAGAAACCATAAACAAGACGATAACCCTCAGAATGGGAGAAAATATTTGCCAACAAAGCAGCTGACAAAGGATTAATCTCCAAAATATACAAGCACCTCATGCAGCTTAATACTAAAAAAGCAAATAACCCAATCCACAAATGGGTGGAAGACCTAAATAGACATTTCTCCAATGAAGACATGCAGATGGCTAACAAACACATGAAAAGATGCTCAACATCACTAATCATTAGAGAAATGCAAGTCAAAGCCACAATGAGGTATCACCTCACACCAGTCAGAATGTCCATCATCCAAAAATCTAGAAACAATAAATGCTGGAGAGTGTGCAGAGAAAAGGGAACCCTCCTGCACTGTTGGTGGGAATGTTAAGTTGGTACAGCCACTATGGAAAACAGTTTGGAGGTTCCTTAAAAAACTAAAAATGTAACTACTATATGACCCAGTAATCCCACTACTGGGCATATACCCAGAGAAAACCATAATCCAAAAAGAAACATGTACCATAATACTCACTGCAGCACTATTTACAATAGCCAGGACATGGAAGCAACTTAAATGCCCATCAACAGATGAATGGATAAAGAAGATGTGGCACATATATACAATGGAATGTTACTCAGCCATAAAAAGGAATGAAACGGAGTTATTTGTAGTGAGGTGGATAGACCTAGAGTCTGTCATACAGAGCGAGGTAAGCCAGAAAGAGAAAAACAAACACCGTATGCTAACTCATATATATGGAATTTAAAAAAAATGGTACTGATGAACCTAGTGACAGGGTAAGAATAAAGATACAGATGTAGAGAATGGACTTGAGGACACGGGGTGGAGGGGGCAAGGGGGAAGATGGGATAAAGTGAGAGAGTAGCACTGACATATATATACTACCAAATGTAAAATATATACAAGTCATGGTTCATGGGAAAAGGTCAAAATATCATTAACAGGAGTCTGGAAGTTGATTCTCACCCTCACGGATGTCCCTAATGGGGTTCAAGACTTCAGTGGAGGAAGTAAATACAGATGTGGTGGAAATAACAAAAGCGAGACAGGCTGCGACCTGGGACCTGGGACCCTCTGCTGCAGTGCTGCAATGCTTGCACCTGGACACACCTCTCTTAAAGCAACAAAATACCAAGAAACTGTATGGGACTAAAAATAACTGTGCGCATGTGCAGTTTGAGTAAATTCTGGACAAAAGATACAAAGAGACCAAAAAACCCAACAGCCACTTTTGAAGAACTTGGAGCAAGAGCAGGGTATAGCCGCATGCCCCCTATACACAACACCACCTAAGGTGTGGGCAGAACAAGCTCCGCCCGCGTGACACCCTACCCTGCCCCCCCTCCACTGGGATCAAGCAAGCAATGGAAACTGTTGTTTGTTAACAGGCTCTTGTTCCCCCACTGCTGCAGCAGGGGCCCCTTGCCTGAATTTCTTGTCTGGCCTCTGATCAATTTCTACCGCTTAAGGAGGCCAAGAACCCTGGTGGGTAACAAAAGAACTATAAGTGGAGTCTGAAGGTGTGGCTGAAATGCTACAATGTCATGATCAAACTTTCACGGATGAGGAGTTTCTTCTTATGGATAAGCAAAGAGTGGTTTCTTGAGATAGAATATACTCCTGGTGAAGATGCTGTGAAGATTGGTGAAATGACAACAAAAGATTTAGAATATGATATAAACTTGGTTGATAAAGTAATGGCAGGGTTTGAGAGGATTGATGCCAATTTTGGAAAAATTTCTACTGTGGGTAAAATGCTATCAAACAGCACTGCATATTACAGAGAAATCATTCATGAAAGGAAGAGTCAATATGTGGCAAACTGCACTGTTGTCTTATTTTAAGAAACTGCTGCTGAAGAGGAAAGTTAGGAACTTACACTGAGCTAAAAACAACTCCATGATTGTTTTGCTTTTATGAAATATGCTTGCTGTGTGGAGAAAAACAGAAAAACAGGATGACCTAACAATTCAATGTAACTTTAAGATGTTTTGCTAAAAAATGGAATGTTCTGCACCTGCTCTTGTTAAGTTTCTGTTTGGAAACTTCCATGCTCTGTAAACATGTGCACTATAAAAGTAAAGTTCACCCTGAGTTCGGGGGCCAGAACTTTGGAGCGTTAGCTCCTCTGGGGCCCCCAGCTTAATAAACCTGAGTTCTCCAACCCTCTGAGTGTGGTGCCTGGTTTCTCGACGGACCGATTTCTGCAACACTGCAGCCACCCCAAGCTTCAGCAACCACCACCTCAGATCAGTCGGCAGCCATCAACATCAAAGCAAGACCCTCACCAGCAAAAAGACTATGAATTGCTGAAGGCTCAGATGATGATTAGCATTTTTTAGTAATGAAGTATTTTTAAATTAAAGTATGTACATTGTTTTTGCAGACATAATACTATTGTATACTTAACAGACTACAGACTACTGTAAACATAACTTGTATGCATTGGGAAACCAAAAAATTCATGGCGCTTTTCACAATATTTGCTTTATTGTGGTGGTCTGGAACCTAACCTGCAATTATCTTCAAGGTATAGCCTATAGATACCAAAGGATAAGTGCATAAAATAAAATGTAATCACAAAGTATTATGAGTGCTAAAGGAATATATGAAGCAAGGAAAATGAATAGCAGCTGTAAGCCTTTGGAGGTAAATGAGAAGGGATCACAGTATATGAGGTAGAAAATAATGGGATTCTAGTCTTAGTTCTGTGCTCAACTGCATAATTTTGGATAAATAATTGAATCACTGTGCCTAAGTTTCCTTATCCGTAAGACAGAGATAATATTGGCCCTATCTTTCCCAGTGTCATTATGAAGCCCAAGTGAGAAGACTGTGTATATGAAAGGGATGGGATTTCAAAGTTAAAGTGCTATACAAGAACTCTACTCAATATTCTGTAATAAACTATATGGGAAAAAAATCTCGGGGAAAAAACCCAAAAAACAAAAAACATGGATATACGTATACATATATGAATCACTTAGCTGTACACCTGAAACTAACACAACATTGTAAATCAACTACACTCAAATGTAAAATAAAAATTCAATTAAAAAAAAGTTAAAGTGCTATATAATATAAAGGATTATTAAGTTACTACCTCATCTAGGTTAAGCCAGTGAAATCACTTTTATGTCATTTATTAAGGTTAAGAAAAAATCAAGCATATGATTTGTAATCACATTTTTTTATATTATTAAAGAATCTTGCTTATGATGAGTTGACTAACAGATTATACACACTGAGAGCCTAACAGACTTTAATATTCAAGCAATAAAAACAGCTTTTCTATTTAAAGTAATACATGTTTATTATAGAAACTTCAAAAAATTGAGGTAAAAATAAAAACTGCTCACCATCCAGAAACAACGTTAATATTTTAGTGTATTTATCCCCAGTGTATGTGCTATACATATATAAATACACACATTAAAAAAAAAAAAAAAAAATATATATATATATATATATATATATATGCACACAAACACATGTTTTGTTAACCTGCATTCTTATACAGGAACATCTTCCTATGTCAATGAATATTCTTCGGAACTATTTTTAGTGGCTGCATACTAATGAGTATATTTCTAAGGCATGAAATCATAATATCTAGAACAATAAGGTACATACCACTCACTGCTGGTGGGAGTGCAAACTGGTAGTCAGTTTGGCAGTATTTATATCATACCCAATGATATTTCAATTCCCTGGGAAAAAATCCCAATTTATGCAAGGAGGCATTTATGAAGATAATTAACTGGTAATGCAGTCACTTCTGGAAAGGGGAAGAGGGTGACACAACAAGGGATGGAAGGAGGAAGACTGCAGGCTTCCATTGTGCACTCTTTTGTACCACTCCTACTACTGCCTCCCTCGGTCACATAAGCAGTACTTACCAGAATTTTATCAGCTTTGGCTTCACTAATCCCCTTAATATTTATTAGCTCCTTCTTTGGTGCATAGGCAACAGCCTCCACAGTATGGAATCCAGCTTCTTCCAATTTCTTCACATCATTAGCATTTATGCCACATTGCTGCAAGTGAACAAAACCATGGATAGATCTAAGCTTTGGTTCCTTCATCTGCCTAACATAGATATTTGCTCTACCTACTTCACAGAGCTGTTTTTTAACTGTGATATTATACGCAAAAGCTTTGAAAAATATGCCCTACATGTGAGGCATTTAATAACAAATCATCAAAGTATTCATTATCAAAACCAGTAATTTTAAACTAGCACTATGTATATTAAAACAGACTCTTGCCATGAATTGGATTAAACCTGTAAGTATAAACTTTTAATGACTGGGATTCTAAAGGGCCACTTTAAACCAGCCTTTCCCAATGTTTTCCACATCAAGCACACATAAAAAATGATATGTTTTACACTAAGCTGGGGTAAACAAATAAGACTGCCCAGAGCTAAGTTCTGCACACCTTAGCATAACCTTTATGTAGCACAATGACTGGAAAGCTCTGCTTTAACAACTGATATTAAGAATGGGGAAAACTATTTTTTGGTCAGGCATTTATACACCACTTCTCAAAAACAAACCATCCAAAGGCACTTCTTTCTCCCTATATACAAAGTCAGCTATGGTTTTGTTAGCCACCAAAACCATGACTTCTGGGAGAGCGTGAATTATTAGGGGGATGTGTACATATTTGGGGGTCAGGGAAGGTTTGGGAGAGGGAAGAGAATAATACCTGACCATAGAAACCGGGTCTGTTATTAATATTTAAGTAATAAGCAGTACACATGTGTGGGCATAAGGATGCTCACTGTGGGGACTTCCCTGGTGGTCCAGTGGTTAAGACTCAGAGCTTCCACTGCAGGAGGTGCTGGTTTGATCCCTGGTCAGGGAACTAAGATCCCCGCATGCTGCGCGGTATGGCCAAAAAAAAAAAAAAAAAAAAAAAGATGCTCACTGAAACCCAAAGTTATGACTCTAAACTCTCCAATGGTGTAAAGCAATTATATTCCAATAAAGAGCTTAAAACAAACAAACCAAAAAAACCCAAAAAAACATAACTCTCCAATGTTTATCTCAAACCTGTTTAAGAAACTTCCGGAGAGTTGAAGCTTAGGGGGGATGGGAGGAATATGCATAAAGAGACAGAAGAATGAAGGCTTTCTCAGCATTCTCTCCTGCTTTTTTTTTTTTTTTTTTGGCACACGGGCTTAGTTGCTCCATGGCATGTGGGATCTTCCTGGAGCAGGGATCGAACCCATGTCCTCTGCATTGGCAGGCGGATTCTTAACCACTGCGCCACCTAGGAAGCCCCTCTCCTGCTTCTTTCAGCCCAAGTCAACCGCACTCACCCTGGGGCCTCTGCACAATGTGCAGAAAAAGTGCAAGTCCCCAGCTCTGGTGCTTGATGTTCTTGTGCAGAGTTTTGAACTCCTAAAACTTAACCCCAAGCCCTTCTCCCTGCCTATGACAGCTGTCTTCCTAGTAACTTCAGCACACATCCAGGTCAGTGGAGAGATGTTGTTACTCTCTCCTTCCTGCATAGCTGGCTCAGGCCATTGTAATTCCCTGGACAGTAATCTCATACTTGGTACCAACAGCAGAGACTCTACCATGGGATCCTAGGGCTTCTTAGTTTTTCACATCCAGCTCAAAAAAAGAACAATGAAGTAGGAGAATTCTTGACAAAAAAAGAGATCTGGCCCTGACAATTCTCCTGAAAAAACTCAAATTTGGATTTTGACCTTAGGTAGTAAACCAATGGTTTATATAAAGGTTGTGATTTTTCCCAATAGGTAGAACAATCTCGTCCAGCATTATGATTCTAAAATTAGCAACCAAGCACATACCTCTAATCGAGAAATAGGTTGTGGGCCAAAGCTCTCTTCTTCCACTGAAGTATCTGCATTTGCTTCAAGCTGCATCTGCATAGCCATTACTTAGTGTTCAATACTGAAAAACACAGATGGCCATCAGGAAGAACACTAGGGAAAGTACAGAGCTGCAAACATAGTTTTACAGTAAATATCTTAAAGAATTACTTGCTAGGCTTTTGGTTTAATCACTGACCTACCCATGGCAGGAAAAAGAAAAAAATCTCTCACCAACCTTCCCTTCCACCTAGATACCTGTATCAGAAAGACTTTAGGAAGAGCCAGGGCTATGCTGCTTCTTAAAGATGAAGAGTTTAACTAGATCAGCTATGTCCCTCTATTCCCCTGCTGAGTATTCGTTATGGATAAGGGGCCAAGTCTTATTTATTTGTATACACCTCATAATACATTATAAATCTTAGGTGTTTGGTAAATATTTGGCAGGTGAATGCAGACTTTCCAGGACTCTGCTTAAAAAAAAAAAAAAAAAACTGATGAAAGGTTAAACTATTTCAGTTCCGTTGTTCTCTTCCAGCAAGCAGGGTTTTGGGATGATGGGATAGGAAATTAAATGAAGGTACAGAATAATTGCCATAAGCCTCCATTCCTGATAGAGAAACAATGGACTGAGATGAGAGAAGTTCTCCCCACCTTAGGCAAGGATCATGGCTTGCAGTCACACATTCTGCTTCTAATAGAAGTGTATGAAATTTAGAGATCACTTTTTTTTCCTGCCACTCAGCATGTGGGCTCTTAGTTCTCCCACCAGAAATCAAACCTGTGCCCCCTGCATTAAAAGCTCAGAGTCTTAACTACTGGACTGCCAGGGGAGTGCCATAAAGATCACCATTTTAATCAATTCCAGACCTCACTGAATGCACAAATGAATAAATAACATAGAGGTAACCTGCTCAGTTTGAAATCTTCCATGTAAGTATAAGGCCTATACCAAAAGTAAGGTTATTTTGATAGTTAAGATTGCTTAGGTTGAAAAGAATGAAGAATAAAAGTTTTTATTATAAGGTATTAGTAAAAGCAAACTAGTCTTGATGTCCACAAGAATAAATGTACTTAAATCACACCAAAACAACCTGGACAACTGAAAAAGCAAGATAAATTTAACTCAAAAGATAACAGATAAGAAATCTCCATTCTTAGAGACTTGACAGAAGGTAACAGTTTGTTCTTGATTGGTTCAAGTGTAGCAGCTCTCTTAGATGGCATGTTTAGCATAACGTGAATTTACAATAATTCCAAATATCAGAATCACCCGAATGCAACTTAAATTTAAGGCTTGAACTATATACATAAAGCAATAACCAAAGAGCAAAAGACTGAAAAACTAGACTATATCTAAATTTAGAACTTCTATCCACCAAAAGACACCACTGTGAGTACGAAGTCAAATAGTGAGGAGAGGAAATATTTACTACAAATATAACTAAGGGCTGATAATCAGAATATATAAAGAATTCCTTCAAATCAGCAAGCAAGACAGACAACCCAATATAAAAATAGGCAAAAGATCTGAACAAGCACTTCACAATAGAAGATACCCAGATAACTAATAAATGTATCAACAAATGCTCAACCTCATTAATAATCAGGAAAATTGAAACTAAACCCACAAGATAATAGCTAAAATTTAAAAAACTGACCATACTAAGTATTAGCAAACGTGTGGAACAACTAAACACTCATTTCACCTCTGGTTTCAGTGTAAACTGGACAACTTTAGAAAAATGGTATTAAATATGTAAGGTGAAGATAGACAAATGCTATGACCCAGGAATTTCACAACTCTGTATTATTAACCCACTGAAAAGCATACACATGTGCACCAAAACGTATGCAGGAATGTTCTCAGCAGCCTTTCTCATAAAAGTTAAAACTAGAAACAATCCAGATATCCACCATAGCTATAATGAATAAGAAATACAACACAGCAAAAAGAAAGAACTGCTAAATGGAAAGACATTTATAAACCTACAGACAAAATGTTGACCAAAGCCAGGCACAAAAATATATAGTCTTCCTTTATATAAAATTCAAAAACAGGCAAAATTAGTCAATGGTGTTAGTAGTCAACACAGTTACCTCTGGGGAGAAGGGAGAGTATTAGAGAAGGGGGCATAAGGGAGGCTTCTGGGGTGCTGACATTTTATTTCTTGATCTGAATGGTGATTACACAGGCATATTCATTTTGTAAACGTTCATGGAGCTGTATACACTTTTGATCTGTGCATTTTCTATTTGTATATTACACTTCACTTCAGAAGTTTAAAAACAACAAACCTCCCTACAGATCATTCCCTAGGCATCACGTAAACGGTCTTCCGCATTAAAAACGCAAATACCTTATTGGCAACTGGAGGTGGGTACTTTGTAAACAAAACTTTGTGTAATGGAAGGGGAACTGACCAGAAATCCAGAAACCCTGGCTCTGGCTTAAGAGCTGTGACTTTAAGTCACGGCACCTCTATGGATCTTGGCTTCCTCGCCCACGCCCATGAAGTGGATGCTGGACGTGAAAGCCTATAAGGTTCCTCCCAACTCTAGCATGCGCTTCTATTTTCGCCACAATGAGCTCCGAGGGTCGGACGAGCCCGGGCACAGCCCTGCTCTGCTCTGCTCTGCCCCGCCCCGCCCCGCCCCCTCCGAGTTTCTCACTTGGCACGGAGGGGCCCTTAAGCCCGCTGTGGCAGCCGGGGCCCAAGTCTGGGCCTGGGTACGGGTCCGGCTTACGCGGAGACTAACTCAGCGGTGGGAAGGGGCCGGGTCTGTGCCTCACACTCACCTCGGCCTGCAGCGCTCCTCGCTCGGGCGGCTGCGCGCTCCGACTGCCGTTCGCTGGACCCGCGCGCTCCCGACCCCCGACGGACTGCAGACCCCCCTCGCCTGCGCCCCACCTCTCTACTCCCTCGCTCCGGCCTCCTGCACGAAACGCAGGCGAGGTTCAGCTCCCCACTGCGCTCCTCAGCTCTCTTCAGGCCTCGGTCCCAGGCGGCAGCGCGCGCTCTGCCTGCAGCTTTCAGAAATCCCGCCAAATCCTATTGGGCAGGGTCACGCCGGCGTCAACGTAACGTCTCTCCGCCCTTCTTGGGTACGCCTTCTGGCCCTTTCGGGCACTCGTGAGACCGAGAGATGGGCCCAGGGAGCTTGACCTTACAGGATGTTATGGGTTCCCCTTTTCTTTTTCTGCCTTAGAACTAATTCAGAATTTAGAAGTTGCGTCATTCTTCCCTTTACCAGATCAAGGACTACAACTCCCAAGAGGTAGTGGGCCGCCCGAGACTACAATTTCCAGTATGCACCAAGGCGGGCGACGCAGCTTTAGCTCCTCACCTTCTCTGAGAAATAGGCTTTTTTTTTTTTTTTTTTTTTTTCTCCAAATTCCTGGTTTAATAAGGACTTGTTTATTTTGAGAAAAAAAGGTCCCAAACATCAAGCTGTTCACAAAAATAACCGACAGTTTCAACTTTAGAAAACAAATCTTAAGACTATTACACTAATTATTTTTCTAGAGGATGCATCTGACATGCCAACTCTCATTCACAAAAATACATTGTTACATTTGTGTTGAACAGCCCCACATAGCACTCATATGTGGGGTATAACACACATACCTCTAACTCAAAGCTGCTCTCAGGTGCTACTCAACTAATGAGATTGCCTTTGTAGTTAGGGAAGCAACTACTGAACTCATGTATGAATGGAAAGAACTGTACTCCCTGCATAACAAGAGATTATTTTGGAGACAGTTGATAAAAACCATACATCCTTTTTATTGTTAAGTCATAAAGAGGTATCAAAATTAAAAGCAAAAATTACAGGGTAAGACTTAACATAACTACTAGGAGCATCAAAGGAAGTGAAAATGGGACTAGGCGCAGGGCAATATGAATTAATGAACATGGGAAGGACAAGGATGGGAAGAACAGTGAGCATGTGCTGAAGATACTAGGGGAGAGGATCTGGTGAAAATTTTGATCTTAGACAAGCGCCTAGGTAAAGAAATAATGGGACAAGATTTCTAAACCCCACTATGTGCTTAAGAGTCATCCTCGCCATTGGTGCTGTCTCTGTCATCCTCTCCTTCCTCAGCCTCTTTTTCATCATCCTTGATCAACTCCAGCTGGTCATCCCCCCGGTCTTCATTATCATCATCATCCAGTAGGTCCCCCTCCTCAGCAGAGTCATCTGCACCCCCCTCAGACTCCATCTTCACATTAGTCTCATCCTTCTTCAGGGAGCTGCTGCTCTGCTCCTCTTCTGACTTATCATTCTTCATCTCTACTCCTTGTTTGCTCTGTTCCTTTTCAATTTTTTCCAGGCTTTCCAGTAGAGAATCCACTTTTTGTTTTATCTGGGTCAACTCCTTCTTAATGGTTTGAAGGTCATCTCCTTTCAACTTTCCAGACTTAGAAGATGATCCTCGCTGTCCACTCTTTGAATTGAAGCCACTTTTGCCCCTTCGTGAAGTGTTTCCTGATACACGCTGGCGTTTCGAGGGCACTACAGCCCGAGCAATAGGAGGAGGAGGAGGAACACGTGCTGGGTAACTGTACATCCTGTCATAATAATCCCGTTGAAAGTCATAGTCCAAGTCAAAAGAGGAGCTGAGTAGAGGGGACGGAGAAGGGTGTTCTGGTACTGACCCGTACATCTCCGCTGCAGATCGTTTCACACCTGCTTTTCCTCGGTTCACTTTTGGCTCTGCGGCCAGATTAATATCTAAAACCTGGCCAGCAATCATTCTGCCATCCTCTCCTGCCACAGCAGCCCGGGCATTTCTCTCATTAACATACTGAACGAAGGCAAAGCCCTTATGAACAGAGCAACCCACGATTTTGCCATATTTTGAGAAGATTGCCTCCACATCAGATTTCTTGACCACAAGAGTATTGAGGTTCCCAATGAATACACGAGAGTTCATGGAGCGAGGATCCGTCTTGTTGGTAACATTGCTGGCCATTGTCTTGGATGATAAGGTGCCTCACAAAGCTGAAAAACTCAAGCAAGTTCCACTAACTTATATATTTCAAGTGATTTGTAACCAGGAGGGGGGAGGGAGAAGAGATTCGATTCTGAACCTCCTACTCCCGAGTTCTACGTGGAGAAGCCGGCTGTTGCTCGAGGTCCGCAACGCAGCCGCAACCGCTCAGTCTTCCGAGAAATAGGCTTTTGAGAGCTCTTCTTGATTTGTTTCGTAAGTATGTAAACTGGGGCATTTGGCCCTTCAGGTTGCTCTGAACCGCCGACTCAGTCAAATTCCGGAAACAGGCGCTTTCTAAGCCCTTGTAGGTGGTGGAGCTGAGGACGCTCGAGTGGATGAGTGAAATTGCAACATAGAGCTAGTGGAGGAGAGGAAGAAAGGACTGAAAATATTAGTCAAGCTGTGATACTTTACTGGAGATTTGCAGAACTCCGGAGAAAGAAGACATTGATATTGAGAATGTAAATCTTACCGTGGTTTACTAGAAAGTTGATTGAGGTTTTAAAGGGTGAGTAGGGTTTCCTTGGCGAAGAGGAGGAGATGGAATATATTATAAGCGGATAGAGCAGTATGGGTATGGTAATTAACGATGTGGTCAAGGAATACTGTTGTCTGATGAGGGAGGAAGTGTCTCAACAGGTGCTGAGGCTGTTAAATTACGTTTATTTCAGGCTATGAAGAGGCTTAAGACCATTATAGAGCTTTGACCTTTATTCTTTAAGTAATGGGGAAACCATTGAAAGTTTTTAACCCATTGCTTAGACCTATTTTTTGTTCCCCACTACTTTATATTTGTGGTGTGCTTTAAAATTCGTGAAGTTTTTATTTAATCCTCACACCATTACCTTGTGGCGTTGAAGGAGAGATTTCAGGAGAGTGATAGTAAAGACAGCAAAAACTGTTAGGAAGCTCTTGCAATATATCAGGCAAGAGATGAAGGCCCGAGTTAGAGCAATGACAGAGAGAACAGATTCAGGAAGGATTCTGGAGGTAGAGTCAACCTAACTTAGTGATTGTAGATAGTACCTGGGGATAATAGTGAACTGCCTCCCATAGCAGAGATATGGTATCCTCCTATTCTTCACATAGTCCCTTCGTTAGAGCACCTGCAAACCCACAACCCCTCTTGGCTGAGTGAAGATACATGACTTTGACCTTTCATTAAAATGGAATTCTTGGGATTTCCCTTGGTGGTGCAGTGGCTAAAAATCCGCCTGCCAATGCAGGGGACACGGTTCTGATTCCTGGTCTGGGAAGATCCCACATGCTGCAGAGCAACTAAGCCCACAAGCCACAACTACTGAGCCTGCATGCTGCAACTACTGAAGCCCGAGTGCCTAGAGCCCATGCTCTACAACAAGAGAAGCCATCACATGAGAAGCCTGCACACCCCAACGGAGTAGCCCTCACTTGCGGCAAGTAGAGAAAGGCTGCGCACAGCAATGAAGACCCAACCCAGCCAAGAATAAGTAAATAAAAGATAGAAATTATTTTTTTTTAAATGGAATTCCTGTGGTTTGTGTGGATGTCAAACCAGAGAAACCCCATCTGCAGAAAGATTAAGAAATTGAGAGACTAGGAAAGTGGAAGAGAGTCATACAGAAAGAAATAGTTTTGAATTCTGACTTCTTTTCCACATTTTTCCAGTTTCTCAGGGGCCCAGCAGCACTTAATGCTCTTGAGATATGTGAGATACCCTTACGTTGCAATAATCTCCCCTTTTTTTCTACTTAAACAAATTTGAGTAGTTTTATGTTCTTTTCCTCTAAGACAACCCACTAAGAAGTTGGAAATGAGACAAAATAGATTTCTCGTTAACAGTTAAGTTAGCAATCCATGAGAATATTTATAAATCTGTAATTGAAAAGTTTTGAATATATCCAAAGTTACAATATAAGTGACCTATCTGAAATCTCAAGGAGGCAACTTCTAATAAGACCAAAACTTAATCAGCAGAAATCTGATCATTTGTGTCAAGAAAGAAAGTGGTCTCATCAGCATAGTCAGCCTGGAGTATAGAAAGGGAAATCCAGAAGGGGAAACCCCATGTCACATCCACGTGATATGTTTGAGTAGTGCAAGGATGATTCAATAATAGGAAGTCAGTTATAATTGGCTGTACTAATAGATTAAGGAGAAAAACCAAATGGTTAATTTCATCATTTTGGAAAAGCATCTGTCAGGGAGGAAGATATTTTCCTCTACCCTCCTATGTTCTTCTGGCTGATGGAAGAATTAAATTGACATAAGACAAATTAAAAGGAGAAAGTCAAACAAAAGTTTGATAACATGTATACCTGGAAGTGACCCAGGAAACCTGAGTAACTCCGCAAAACAGCAGAAATCCTCACCTTAAATACCATCTTTATTTAGCAAAAGGCAAAAGAGGTTGTTGGGGATAGTGGTTTAGGACTTCAAAGGAGAGGAAGGCAATTCACAAGCAGATGGAAAAGCAAACGTTTGACAAATAAATGTTGGGCCATGCAGAGACAATGGAACACAGAGTGGACTCATTTTAGGCAACTGGGGGAAGGTTAGAGTTACTTCCTGACCTTGATTGGGCCTTGATTGTTTTCAGTTCGAAATAACCCACAAACCAAAGACACATTTTGGCATGCCAAGTTTTGCTCCCCTACATATCCAAAAAAGTTCAACATAAATTCCTGATTTAGGGGGGAAAAGGTAAAAAGGAATTAGATATTTTCTTAACCTGATCAATAATACATAGATATAGATATCCCAGACAAGCTGCCATCATCTCTTCGCTAGGTGTTAGAAACAATAGCAAATGTTAGGAACACTTTCATTAAAATCAGGAACAAAATTATCTCTCGCTACTATTATTTACTGTTGTGTAGAAAGTACTACTGAATGTAATAAAAGAATTAAATAATAAAAGATAAAAAATAATAAAAGTTGGAAAAGATTTACAGATATGATTAAATACCTGGCTAGCTTAAGGGACAATAAGAGAGTCCATGAGTGTAACTAATTACAAAATATTAAAAAGATCAGAGCTTTATTAAGTGCTAACAAAAACTAACTAGATAATGTAATAGAAAAAAAAATCTCATAGTAGCAACAAAAACCGTAAATGTCTAGGAATGAACTTTAAGAAATGTTCAGGATCTGCATGGAGAAATCTCTAAAACTATGTTCCCAGAAGAGCTCAATATTATAAAGTTGAAAATTATCCAAAATCAGTGCATTCCCAATAGAAATCCCAGTGAGATTTGTGGCAATCACTGTCAGTTGCCTACCCAACTGTCATTGCCCTTCTTTATGGCTAAGAGAACCTAGTATGTAGAAGGATACTATCTAGTAAGATTTTGGAGACTTTGTCTTCATCTGTATGGCTTGAATTTTTTGTACAAATTTGTTTTAACTTTATGATGATAGTTTTAAATTGTAACAAAAATATAAAATGTCTCAGAATAAAGGTAACAGGAAAAGTATATGTTAAAGGAAACTTCAAGCAATTAAAGGACACAAAACAGAAAAGCATGTTATCTGCTTGTAATGGAAGACTCAACATCTTAAAAGATAGCAGTCCTCCATTAGTTGATCTTTAATACAATATGATCTCAGTAAAAAAATCCAACAAAGTTTTTATTTTGGAACTGAAGAAGCTAGTTCTCACCTTTATATGGTAAAATAAAAAGCAAGAGCCAGGAAAATTCTGAAATAAAAGGGCCTGAACCGACCTGCTGTTAAAACAAATTGTAGGGACTTCTCTGGTGGTGTAGTGGTTAAAAATCCACCTGCCAATGCAGGGGACATGGGTTCGATCCCCTGGTTCAGGAAGATTCCACATGCCACGGAGCAACTAAGTCCAAGTGCCACAACTACTGAGCCTGTGCTCTAGAGCCCCTGAGCCACAACTGCTGAGCCAACACATCCCAACTACAGAAGCCCATGTGCCTAGAGTCTGTGCTTCTCAACAAGAGAAGCCACTGCAATGAGAAACCTGCGCACCACAACGAAGAGTGGCCCCCGCTCACTGCAACTAGAGAAAGCCAACACACAGCAACGAAGACCCAATGCAGCCAATAAATAAATAAATGTAAAACAAATTATAAAACTACAATAATTAAAATGTGCTTGTACAAAAAAGATAGATCAATGGACTAGACTGGTCATCCCAGTCATAGTTTCCTATTGCTGGTGGTAACATATTACCACAAATTCGGTGGCTAAAAACAACAGATATATCATCTTACAATTCTGGAAGTCAGAAATCTTAAATTCTGGGTTTCATTGGGCTAAAATCAAAGTGTTGGCAGAATTGTGCTCCTTCTGGAGGTTCTAGGAGAGAGTCTATTTTCTTGCCTTTTCCAATTTTTAGAGGCATCTGCATTCTTTGGCTTGAGGCCCCTTCCTCCATCTTCAAAGCCAACAATCACTCTGACCCTGGCTTCCATCATCACATCTCCTTCTCTGACTCTGACATCCTGACTCCTTATTATAAGGACCCTTGTGATTACACTGGGCCCACCCAGCTAATCCGGGATAGTATCCCTATGTCAAGATCCTTCAAAACATCTGAAAAGTCCCTATTGTCATGTTAGGTAACATTCACAGGTTTTAGGAATTAGGATGTGGACATCTTTGGGGGCTGTTATTCTGCTTACCACACTCAGTTATAGATACGAATACATAGGGAAGTTTAGTGTATGGTAAAAGGGGAATTTTGAATCAGTGGGAAAAAATAGTTATTAAATGGTGCTGGGATGAACACATAGCCAACTGAAAAAATTATGATTGTTATCTCATATTTTATGTTAGGGTAAATTTTAAATGGGTCAAAGATATAACTGTAAAGTATTAAACCATAAAAGCTCTAAGAGAAACCATGGGCCTTACAGGAGGGGAAATCTAAGTATGACACAATTCCCAAAGGTTATAAAGGAGAATATCAATACATTTGACTATTGTGATGGAAAATTAATTAATATTCAATCTAAGAAAGAAATGGAAAATTTTATTTGAGCCAACCTGAAGATTGTAACCCAGGAGACAGTCTTTCGGAAAGCTCTGAGGACTATTCCAAAGAAGTAAAGGGGGAGGCCAGTATATATGTGATTTTTAACGAAGGGGTATGTGCAGTCAAGCACACATCTTGGTAGAAAGTTAGTGCTATTTGAAAGGAACAGATATCTTAGTTAATGGTGTTAGTGCTTTTCTAAGTATGGGAAGATGCAAGAAACTGGGTTCATAAAATTTTCTCTTGAAAATATCTAACTATCTGAAGGCCAGTTCTGCCAGTTTTCCCAGAGCACGAAATGCCTAATCCTGCTCTTCAAACTGAATTCCTTTCTAGGGTATACTGTAGGTCAGTGACTGCACTGCTAATGACTTGAATCTTATAGAACTGGACGGTGGCCAACATGCTTAATTTTACAAAACCCTCCCTTTGTGTCTTAATTTTGACCAAGGATGGGAAGCATTTCATGACCAATTTGTCTCAGAGCACTGGGAATACTCACTCCCAGGTCAGGAGAGGATTTCATTGATAGGCTACTCACTGTGCTATTACTGGACTCAGCTCTGTTAACAGTAGCCCAAAGCCTCTGGATGGCCTGTCTTACTAATCCAGGAAACGGCTTCTTCCTATATCAAGAGTTAAACTATTACAGTCATTGATCTTATGAAACTATATATTTGGTCAATCATTTCAAGTTCCCTAGTCATTATCATTATACTGGAGGCTCAGTCACACATTTGGTAGTGCAAAATACAATAATCTTGTAAAATAGGCAGAATACAAGTAATATAGCTGGTAACATTAATAAAGTCGTAAGTAAATATTTAAGCTAACTTGCATTAGTATCTCCCAGTATATTCCCAGTTTGTCTGGTCTAGTCTATTCTGGACCAATCTCTGTCTTTATACATTAAGTTCACCAAAGATGTCTACACATACAGTGTGGGTGGTGGTTCATCATGACCCCTTTCAGGATTGAGAAAGGAATGATTTTGTCTAAGGATTACATGGCTGGTGCCAGAAGAAGAAAAATTGATCTTTATGGTTGAGCGGGTATTTCTGCTGTTGGGGACGTCTTGTTAATGCATAACGCAGATGCACAATGCACACTAGAGGGGAGGGAGGAGGCCTGAAAGGGCAGAGAAAATTTTTATGTTTAAATTTTTCTTGTCTTGCCTTAAAATATGAATTTCATTTTATCACTATATATCTTTATATTTCTCAGTGGCAAAATCCATCATAAATAAAGTCAAATAAACCAACAAACTGGTGGGAAATTTGGCAATCTATCTCACAAAGAGTTCTTTCATATTTAAAGACATTCTACAAGTCGATGATAAAAACTCAGAAAAAGTGGGCAAAAATTATCAACAGTACACAGAAAAGGACATAAAAATTGCTCTAAACCGTATATAAAGAAGCTCAACCTCATACATAATGAGAGAAATATTAATTAAAACCATACTGAGATACCACCAAAAAGTTTGGAATGTACTTTATTAGCAAGTTTGTGGCACTCATTGCTAGTAGGATTGATTTGACCATTTTAAAGGACAATTTGGTGACATCTATTAAAGTTACAAATGCAACTAGCCTTTGATCCAACAGTTCCATTTCTAGGAAGCTATCCTGCAGATAAACTTATCCATGTACAAAGTTTCAGCATAGTAGGCAGTAGCAATAGGTGATAAACAACCTACATGTTTATCAATAGCGATATGGTACCTCCATCCAGTAGACTACAATTTAATAGAAAGGAAAAATGTGTGTCATAAGCTCTTTTTTTTTTAAATAAATTTATTTATTTTATTGGCTGTGTTGGGTCTTTTTTTCTGTGCCCGGGCTTTTAGTTGCAGTGCGTGGGGGCTACTCTTCGTTGTGGTGCGTGGGCTCCTCATTGCCGTGGCTTCTCGTTGCGGAGCATGGGCTCTAGGCATGTGGGCTTCAGTATGTGGGCTTCAGTAGTTGCAGCACATGGGCTCAATAGTTGTGACTCACGGGCTCTAAAGCGCAGGCTCAGTAGTTGTGGCACATAGGCTTAGTTGCTCTGTGGCATGTGGGATCTTCCTGGAGCAGGGATCGAACCTGTGTGCCCTGCATTGGCAGGCGGATTCTCAACCACTGCGCCACCTAGGAAGCCCTGTTGTAAGCTCTTTATGTGTTGATCTGAACCTATCAAGATATGTCAAGTGAAAAAGGCAAAGTAGTTAAGACTCTGCACTCCCCATGCCGGGGGCCCAGGTTCCATCCCTGGTCAGGGAACTAGATCCCACATGCTACAACTAAGATTTCGCATGCTGCAACTAAGAAGCCTGAGTGCTGCAACTAAGGAGTCGGTTAGCCACAACTAAAGAACCCTTGACCTGCAACTGAGCCCACCTGCTGCAACTAAGAGCTGGCACAACCAAATAAATAGATAAATATTAAAAAAGAAAAAAAGAAAAAAAAAAAGGAAAATGGCAAAGCAAAGGACAGTGTGTACTGATGTGCTATTTGTGTAAAAAAGGAGAGAAGAACTATATATTTACACATTCATACCTACTTGCATACATGTTTGCTTTTGTATTCAACATAGCTTTGGAATGATGGACAAGAAACTGGTAACATTGGTTGTCTCCAAGAAGGGAAACTGGGTGTCTGGGAGCAGACTAAAAGAGACATTTTACTTTCTTTTTGGTACTTTTTGAATTCTGGACCATGTGAAAGTATTACCACTCCAAAACTAAAAATAATACAGATTTAAGTCTGATTTTTAAAAAAGAACACTTAATAACATTTTTCATTTTGGAAAAATTTTAAAGTTTGGGGATACAGCACCAGCAAGAATTTGGCATAGTCTATGGAGGAAAGAAACAAAATTTGACATCAGAAACAGTTGCAGGAAGATATACTTCCTTATAGAACAAAAGTGATTCATCCAGCTTCCCTAAAGCCTGGATGAAATCTCTCTCAGAACTATACTACCTCTAGTTACTTGGCCACCAGGGAAATCTCTTTTTATTTCCAATTTTTCATTTTGAAAAAATTAAAGCCTGAGAATTCCCTGGCAGTCCAGAGGTTAAGACTCTGCGCTTCCACTGCAGGGGGCACGGGTTTGATCCTGGGTCAGGGAGCTAAGATCCCTCATGCTGCATGGTGTGGCAAAAAATGAAAAAAAAAAAGACTATAGAAATGTTGAAAGGACAGTGCATCGCACATGTTGCTGTATGTGTTTTCTCTCATTTTCTCTGTCTCTCTTACACACACTCATATATACACATACCAACATATATACTTTTTTGGTGGGGGCCACAACAGGTGGCATGTGAGATCTTAGTTCCCTGACCAGGGATCCAGCCCACACCCCCTGCAGTGAAAGCACAGAGTCCTAACTGCTGGACCGCCAGGGAAGTCCCTCCTACATATATATTTTTCAAAAAGTCATTTGAAAGTAAGTTGCAGGGCTTACCTGGTGGCGCAGTGGTTAAGAATCCTCCTGCCAATGTAGGGGACATGGGTTTGATCCCTGGTCTGGGAAGATACCACGTGCATGGAGCAACTAAGCCCATGTGCCACAGCTACTGAGCCCACACACTGCAACTACTGAAGCCCGAGCACCTAGAGCCCGTGATCCGCAACAAGAAAAGCCACCAAAATAACAAGCTTGCACACTGCAATGAAGAGTAGCCCCCACTTTCCTCAGCTACAGAAAGCCAGCATGCAGCAACAAAGACCCAACGCAGCCAATAAATAAATAAACAAATAAATAAAATTGTTTTTTTAAAAAGTTGCAGACATGTATTTCCTAATAAGGACATTCTCCTACATAATACTGTTACCACACTCAAGAAATTTAACATTGATAAAAGAATATTATCTATATATAGTTAATAATCAAATTTCCAAGTGTCCCCAGAATATGCTTTATGATTTTTTTTTTAAATACAGAATTCAATCAAGGATCAGGCATTGGTCTTAAAAAGACTCTTTAGTCTCCCGTAATCTAGGAGAGTTCCCGTCTTTTTTTTTTTAATATTTTTTTATTTATTTGGCTACTGGGTCTTAGTTGTGGCGCGCAGGATCTTCGTTGCAGCACGCAGGAGTTGTGGCATGCGGAATCTTTAGTTGCAGCATGCAGGGTCTTTTTAGTTGCGGCATGCAAACTCTTAGTTGAAGCATGTGGGATCTAGTTCCCTGACCAGGGATCAAACCTGGGCCCCCTGCATTGGGAGCGCAGAGTCTTAGCCACTGGACCACTAAGGAAGTCCTTCCCCTGACTTTTTGTTTTGTTTTGGTTTCATGACATTTTTAAAAAATTAATAAACCTCAGTTAAGTAGAGTCAGGAGACCAGAGTGGGGAGCTCTCATGCCCTGTGTTGATAGCAGAGCCCAGCAAAAAGAAGGAGAAAGATTCCTTTCCTGTCAAGGACTCAGCCATCAAAAAGCCATGAACTCTTTTTTTACTGTAGCCCTCCCAGCTTCCTTTTCCTCTCTATAAAAATGTTCTCTTTTCTTTGTAGTGTGGGGACTTGTATGTGACCCACCATGTTTGCAGATCTCAAACTGTAATTCTCTGATGATCCTGAATAAACCCATTTTTTTGCTGGAGAAATATCTGGAAGTCTGTTTTAGGTCAACAACATTGACACTTTTGAAGAGTTAAAGCCAGTTGTCCAGAGATTCTGGATTTGGTTATTTACTTCCTTATGATTGGATTCAGGTTAAGCATTTTTTAAAAATCAGAATACTATATAGGTGATGTATACCAAGCAATCTCATTTGCTCCTTACTAATTCAATTTCCTTAGTACTCCAACAAAATGGAAGGAGACCTTGGGCAGCAGACATGCATTGTAAATAAAAAACACCTTTCTAAAAGTATATTTCCCCAAGATTCAGCTGAGTACAGTTTTGTTGTGATTCCTTAAGAGTCAACGAAATGTGAATTTCAATCAATGTCACAGCCGGTAAACTCACAGGCATACAGTTTTCCCATGAAAGTAGCCAAACTGAACCTTGGTTAACATACCTATGTATTTAAAATATATATATCTGTTTATATGAGGTACTATTGTTACCAAAACAAACTAGGGTCCACTTGCCCGCTGTGCAGCAAAACCAGTTTACTGACACTGGGGTGTGGTGAAGGAAGGAACAGCGTTTATTGCAAGGCATCAGGCAAGGAGCAAGGGGAACATGCTTAAAAGGCCCGAACAGGGAAGTGAGGGGTTTTTTAGTTTTTTGTTTTCTTTTTTGGTAATGATGCTCAGCATGTGGGATTTTAGTTCCTCAAGCAGGGATCAAACCCACACTCTCTGCATTGGAAGTGTGCCGAGGAAGTCCCTCAGGGAAGTGTTTGTTTTTTTAAAAAATTAATTAATTAATTGGCCGCGCTGGGTCTTCATTGCTGCATGCACACTTTCTCTGGTTGCAGAGAGTAGGGGCTACTCTTCACTGTGGTGCTCAGCCTTCTCATTTTGGGCTTCTCTTGTTGCGGAGCACAGGCTCTAGGCACAGGCTTCAGTAGTTGTGGCACGTGGGCTCAATAGTTGTGGCTCACAGGCTCTAGAGTGTAGGCTCACTAGTTGTGGTGCACAGGCTTAGTTGCTCCATGGCATATAGGATCTTCCTGGACCAGGGATCAAACCTGTGTCCCCTGCATTGGCAGACAGATTCTTAACCATTGTGCCACCAGGGAAGTCCCCAGGGAAGTTTTGTTTTGTTTTGTTTTGTTTTGTTTTTCAGGGAAGTATTTTCTAAGGCAACACTTGGCGTGAGGGTTGCGGCATGCATTATCAGCTTATAGACTTTCTTCTGATTGGTTGGTGGTAAGGTAACAGGGTGGTGTTTCAAGAATCTCAGTCATCAGCCTGGTTCTAATCAGTCTGGGGTCTACATGCTTGTGGTCAGCACATAGTCACCATCTTCCACCTGGGCAGGGGGTCTTAGTTTCTGCATAACTCAAAGATATTCAACATAGTGTTATGTATATCCCTTGAGGAGGAACTAGGACTATGTTTTATCACTGAACTATTGTTTCTTGACTATTTTTCCTTTGTTTGTGCATTCCCTCACTCCCCTAATTAGTAACTGCTTGAGTCTGCTCTTTGGAATTCAGAGAAGGCGTAGTCTTTTTCTACAATAAGAAATGGGGGACTCAAGGGGCTTTTGTACCTATGAGGCCCTCACAGGGTCCTGCTCAGTTTTAATCCCTTTGCTTTGATACTCCTCAATCCTGAGGGTAACAGAGGCAGGACAAGAAAGGAAATAGTTTTAGATAGAGGGGTTAATCAAACTCAGGGGAACTCAGTTTTGGGGGGACTCAGTTCTAATCTCCGATCCTGTTTTAAAGTTCTCCAGATCTTTGAGGGAATGCGGCAATAACCACTCTGGCGACTTCCTACTAAAATGGGGTATAGTCCTGCCTCAGCTGGGGAATGGACACCTACTTAGAAATATTCCCAAGTTCCAGGTCTTGGACCCTACTCTCGCATGATTAAGATCTTAGTTCCTTGGTCCACCATTTTGGTGCAACAGTCTCAATTAGAAGGAGGAGGAGGAGTGACACCCTGAACTTAAATAAACCTGGAAAAATAGATCTTATTCTCTGAGGAATTCAGGAGAATAAGCCTGAAATACAGTCTGTACCTGGCACTTTTGGGGAGACTTGCTGTAGCCAACTGCCTAGTGTTATCTAAGGAGGTTTTTAACATATGTAGTATTAACATACACATAACAGGAGCTGTTGGCCACTACACATACATCTCCTTTTTCTGTTAAAATCTAATCTAAAGCAATTTTATTGACCATTACTACTCTGGCTAAAGAATCTAGTGCCTTCTGCTGGGAGGCTATGGCTTGAGTTATCTCATTTGTTACTATATCTAAAATAAAAAAAATGAATAGTTACAAGAGGAGACTACAAGAGACTTCCCTGGTGGCGCAGTGGGTAAGAATCTGCCTGCCAATGCAGGGGACACGGGTTCGATCCCTGCCCCAGGAAGATACCACATGCTGCGGAGCAACTAAGCCCGTGTGCCACAATGACTGAGCCTGTGCTCTAGAGCCCCTGAGCCACAACTACTGAGCCCATGTGCCACAACTATTGAAGCCTGTGCACCTAGAGCCTGTACTCCGCAACAACAGAAGCCACCACAACGAGAAGCCCAAGCACCACAATGAAGAGTAGCCCCTGTTCACCACAACTAGAGAAAGCCTGCATGCAGCAACAAAGACCCAACGCAGCCAAAAAGAAATATAAATAGATAAAATAAATAAATAAAATAATAAATAAATCTTAAAAAAAAAAAGAGGAGACTACAAGGTTGCAGCTGGCAACTGGCAGCAGACACTGACTTGAGAACTGGTGAGCATCCTTGACACAGTTCGGAAAATATAGCAATACAGGAATGTGTCTAAAAATCATATCCAAAAAAAAAATTAAATAAAAATGCACAACGTCCCTGGTAGTCCAGTGATTAAGACTCTACATCCCACTGCAGGAGGCACGGGTTCGCTCCCTGGTTGGGGAACTAAGATCCTGCATGCTGCTGGCAAGGCCAAAAAGAAAGAAAAAAAAGCATAAAAATCATATCCACAGTGGCCATCCAGCTCCACCTGGGATGATGCCTAAACTACAGCCACTCCATTTTGATTTTCAAATGCATTCCCCTCCTCAATGGCCAAAGCAGATATACAATACATGTTTGATAGGTCTCAAAACAGGCGACTCTGGTCAGCATAAAGTTCAAGTTAATTACGGGTTAGCCAGAATGACTTCCCCATACTTCAGTGTAAAGATTTCTTCTATCATTCTTCCTTTTGTTTGCAAATCTTTGTCTAGATCAAAACATTTGTCTCTCAGTGCCAGTGTGGTTGCTTCCTCACCTTAGGTCCATCATGTCCCTCAGTGATAGGCCTCCTTTTTGTTTATACAGATATTTGCCAAGTTATCCACTTTGGGGAAAACGTAATCAGACCATAGAGAAGAAGCTCAGAGGTGTGCTAATTGGGAAACATTTTATAGGCTATACATTTATCAATTATACCAAATTGTTACACAAAGATTGTACATGTGCTTTTAGCAGTAGACTTAAAGCAAGCAGTGATACATGTCATGAGTAGTGAGGATCTGTGACAACTTCACTAGAGAATTTTCTTTCCATCCTAAACACTGGAGGCACCAGTATGGCTAGAAATAAGACAATTAACTTTCAATATTAATAGGCAGTTACAAACATTTGTTAAACAGTTCAATTAAATTAGTAGGATGAGTCTTACTAGCCTGGTCCAGATTCTGCCTACCATTGCTGCTGTCTTCTCATCCTGTTGTGGATGTTGTTTGAAGTCAGTAGCTCTTTCTATAGACCAGTTCAGTGCAGAGGCCCTTCTTAAGTGGGAAATATAAATTCAAGAATCAATTCCCTGGGCTTCCTAGGTGGCGCAGTGGTTAAGAATCTGCCTGACAATGCAGAGGTCACGGGTTCGATCCCAGCTCCAGGAAGATCCCACATGCCGCGGAGCAACTAAGCCTGTGTGCCAAAAAAAAAAAAAAAAAAAAAAAAGAATCAATTCCCTTCAGTTTCACTGCACATGAGCTAGTTAAGGGTACCTGGTAAGGGTCCTTTTATCTAAATTGGAGACAGATGCCTAATTTCCTGGTTGCAGGTCATAGAGCATTTGATTTTCATCTAAAGATAGATTGCTGTGATAAGCTTTAGAAACAAACTTAGAGTGTACTTTTAAGAATTTAATTAAAGGTTACAATTGGGATCCCTCCTACACTTAGTGGGAATGTAAGCTGGTACAGCCACTGTGGAAAACAGTATGGAGGTTCCTCAGAAAACTAAAAATAGAACCACCATATGATCTAGCAATCCTACTCCTGGGCATATATCCAAACAAAATTATAATTCAAAAAGACACATGCACCCCTATGTTTATAGCAGCACTATGCACAATACCCAAGACATGGAAACAACTTAAATGTCCATCAACAGATGAATAGTTAAAGAAAATGTGAAAATACACACACATAATGGAATACTACTCAGCCATAAAAAGAATGAAATAATGCCATTTGCAGCAACATGGATGGACCTAGAGATTATCATACTAAGTGAAGTAAGTCAGAAAGAGAAAGACAAATACCATGTGGAATATCACTTACATGTGGAATCTAAAATGTGACACAAATGAACCTATCTACAAAACAGACTCACAGAGAACAGACTTGTGGTTGCCAAGGGGAAGAGGGTTGGGGAGGGATCGGGTGGGAGGGTTAGCAGATGTAAGCTATTATATATAGAATGGATAACCAACAAGGTCCTACTGTACAGCACAGAACACTATATTCAATATCCTATGGTAAACCATAAAGGAAAAGAATATAAAAAAAGAATATATATATGTGTAACTACAACATTGTAAATCAACTGTACTTCAAAAAAAAACCTTACAGTTATGTAACATAACAACAAGGATCTCTCTGGGAGATGAGTCTTAGACAGTAAATGTAGAACTCAACAAAACTAGAATTTAAATCTACTGAAATGTAATATTTTTCTCTCTAAAATTATCCTAATTTCTACCAAATATAGCCAAATTAAGACTAATTTGTTTGCTACATAAGTCTAATTTCAATAAACTTGGCCTGATAATTTACATGTCTAACTGATCATATAGGGTCAATTAGCTGTGCTGAAACTTTTCATAAGGAATCTCAGATTGAATCTTTAAAGCGCCTCGCAAGGCCAGAAAAGCCTCACAAGAGCTTGCCAGATTCCACCTATGATACCTACAGATTCGGATGAATTCCTCTTTTCTTTTTTAACTTATTTTATTGGCTATATTGGGTCTTCGTTGCTGCACACGGGCTTTCTCTAGTTGCGGCAAGCAGAGGCCACTTTTCATTGTGGTGTGTGGGCTCCTCATTGTGGTGGTTGCTCTTGGCTCTAGGCACGTGGGCGTCAGTAGTTGTGGCACACAGGTTCAATAGTTGTGGCTCACGGGCTCTAGAGCACAGGCTCAATAGTTGTGGCACACAGGCTTAGTTGCTCCATGGCACGTGGTGTCTTTCTGGGGCAGGGATCGAACCCGTGCTCCATGCATTGGCAGGCAAACTCTTAACCACTGTGCCACCTAAGAAGTCCCAAATTCCTCTCTTCTTGAAATCACAAAATACCTTGTGATTTCTGCACCTGTCAGGAGGTGATCTTCCTTGTTCACCTGATTAGGCTGCTGGCAACCTAAGAGTTTCCAGTTTCTGGAGAGATTAGGTAGAAAGAAAGGTGTTTCTTTCCTCCCTTCCTTCCTTCCTTCCTTCCTTCCTTCCTTCCTTCCTTCTTTCTTTTCCTTTCATTCATCTTTTATTTTCCTTTTAGCAAATATCAGATAACAGGAACAAAATATTATTGCTCACTATAGTTACACACATTCTTTTTTGCTTTATATAAAGTTATAAACATATTTAAGTGGATGAAATTCTTGGCTAAAGACATATTCCAGAACTCTGCCATATAGAGAAAAGTGCTTCAATTCTGCTTACATAGGTATAATTTACCAAGTTGCTGTAAATCATAATTAGCTTAAGGGGAAATGTTTCCTTATATCTGAAAAACACAGATTAAAAGCCAGTAATATTTCAGACAAAAACCATAAAAATTACAACCATAGTCACCAGTTCACTTAGGCCTACGTAACTCATCCTTGATTGCCTCAGGCTTAAGGGGATACTGCTTTGTTTGAGGATACTGGTCAACATTCCTTAAGGTGATCCTAATCAGCTGTGTTTTTAGTTCTTACTCGACCCTGAGCCCATACAGCTGGGTTCACCTTCGTTAAGATATGGGCAGGTATGTTCTCAGGCTTTCTTATACCCTCTCCCAGGGCTAGTAAAAGCCGTTTCCCCCCCGCCCCCCGCCCCCGACAGATATGCCTTTCCATTATGTCAACACTTAGAGAGGCTCTTAACTTCTTGAGAGCAGGTCCCATCCCAACAGAGGGATGAGACACTCGGGACATAAAGGAAGGAGTCCAGTAGCATGGAGCGTTCTAAAAAGAATCTATTAGAGTTGCCTGATACCCCTTTAATAGTACACTCTATTTGTTTGTTTGTTTTTTTGGCACACGGGCTTAGTTGCTCCGTGGCATGTGGGATCTTCCTGGAGCAGGGATCGAACCTGTGTCTCCTGCATTGGCAGGCAGATTCTTAACCACCGTGCCACCTAGGAAGCCCAGTACACTCTATTTGGACAGTCTTCCTTTCAGAGTGGTCCAGACTAAGTGACTCAGGTATCTATTAAAAATTCTAGTTTCTCCCCTTCCACTTCTAAGACAACCCGGTGTTCCTCTGGGGAGATTGGGATTATACATTATCGGGATTATAAGGCCCCATCAGTCTTCCTCTACCAGTGGTATCATGGGCTTTGGGACTTCTGTGGCCTTCCTTCTCTGAGGTTGGTCAGGACATTCCCTTTTCCAATGCCCTTCCTTCTTGCAGAAAGCATATTGATTGGGCTCCAACTTCACTGGTGGCCCCACTTTGGTCCCTCAGTGGGGGCCGGAGTTACTCACCCACATTGGTCCATCCGATGCCTGTGGGTTACCTGAGGTGAACTGGAGAGCAACAACCAGGAGGGTGCCTTAACTTTTCGGCTTCTTGTCCCACTTTTCTTCCTCAGCCATATCTCAGTTGTTGAACACTCCAAAAGCAATATCTACCAACTGGGAGTTTGGGGTATTTGGGCCCATAGCTACTTTCTGCAGTTTCCTTCATGTGTCGGGGGCCCTCTGAGATACAATGTATTGACCACTGGGTTACTCTTAGGGGCATCTAGATCAAGAGTTGTATACTGTCAAAGACATTTTCTAGTCATCTCTAGGAATGCTGACAGGTTTTCACTTGGCTCTTACTGAATATTTCTGACTTTTCCCCAACTCATGGGTCTCCCGCCAGCAGCCTTTATCCCCTTAAGTCGGAGACTGTGGTAATGCGCAAGCCAGGCCCTATCCACCCAATCACAGGATCCCACATAGGGTCAACAGCGGACACTGCTTCCGCTGCTGGTCTCCAGATCGGGTGGTTGGCTGAGTTAAGTGCTGCTTATCTGCCTCTTCCCTAGCCTTCAACAGGACACTCATCTTTTCCTCAGTTGTAAGGAGGTTGAGAGAGACTGAAGATCTGCCCAATTCGAGTTGAGTCATAAAAATTCCACTCATTAAATCTACGAACCTCTCTGGATCCTCTCTCAGGCTTCTAGTCTGTGCTGTCCAGTTATAGAGGTCTGAGGTAGAGAAGGGGACATAGAGGGTTGTAAGCCCCAGCTTCAGCATCAGGGACCTGCCTGAGGGGGCAAACAGGAACCTTAGGTTGATAATTAGCCCCACTTCAGGCGGTTCCCTGTGAAACAGAGGGCACAGGAGGAAGGGGCAGGCCAAAAGCTTGAGAGGGAACCGGCAATTCCTTCTTCACTTCTGCAGGAGGCAGTGCTGACAAGGAAGGCGGAGCAGGGTCAGGGGGTGGTACAGGGTCAGGGATTGGTACCTGGTAAGAGGTACCTGGTAAGGGGGTGGTGCAAGTGGTTGGGCCCTTCCCATGGGAAGTCCTGAGTCTAGAGTTTCCTCTGATAGGTCCTCTGTGATTGGCAGAACCATTTTCCTAATCCTTTGTGGCTTTTAGATTGCTGCAACTTTACATTTTTTATGCAACTCCTAATTTTGACAAAGGGCCATTAAGCACTTGTATATATGGAATCTCCATCCATCTTTCTAACCTTTTGCAGCAAAGAAGTAACTGTAGGATAATGTTGTAATTTGGAGATAAACTCTCTGGCCATTTCTTTTGGCTTCCTAATACTTTGGGGCCAGACAACATTACAGAAAATCACCATCTGTTTCTTTGTCACGTGTTGATACCCAAAAAATTCCCAATTATTTATAATACATCCCAACAGACTACAGTAGGGAACAGAAATGATTCCCATTCCGATGTACTACGGGGAAGAAGCCATTCTCAAGGGCTGACTGATACTAGCGAGCTACAGACACCAGAGTCTGTTCCTACTGAGCCTGAAAATGGTTTCCCACCTCTCATCCTCCTGATTGAAAAACCTAATGTGGTTGAGTATCTGGTCCAACAGATCTCAGGTGGGAACTCCTAAGTTGTGGCAAGTTTTCTGTTGATCCCCCCAAAACTGCGACAAGTCGCCTGGTCCAGTAAGTCTCTGGTGTCCCAGAAACTTGATTTCAGTAACCCTATCCAGGTCTGCATTCCCTGCACCCAGAGTTCACTTGTTTCTTATTAAAAAAATGAACTTAATCTCCCCAAGTCACAGAAAACATGACTTCTAAACCCAGAGGTCTCTAGTCTCCCACAGGAGGAATGAAATATCCCAGAGCAGTAGGAATGAAGTTCCCACTCACAGAGGTTTCTGATTCCTTCCCAGGAAGAACACAACCTCTCAGAGTTATAGAAACCCAAGATTTAATTTGTCCCACCTGAAATCCGTTTCGCGTTCCTGAAATTCTGCTTTAATCAAAAGTGAAATTATCCCAACATTAGTACTTATAGCACCAGTTCTGAACTCTACTCACCCTCTGAAGTTTGCTGGCACTGAACAAGTGTTGTTCAGGTGGGCACTTTGCCCACAGAGATCAGCCTGCGAGCAGTCTGAACTGAGAGATACCAAGAGACCTCTGACTGACCAAGAGACCCCAGGTGGCCCGATCAATATCGGAGGTGAGTAAGCCCTGGAGGAACTGCCCTCACCAACTGCTTCACCCCAGTGTGGCTGGCTACCCTAGTCCCTGATCAGGATCTGCCAGCGTCACCTGAAATTATTACCAGACTCAATGGGTCTGTGCTTTGGGGTGCATAGCCAATGAACACACCAAGTACTTTTGATCAAGGCAGAGGTGTTTATTACCTGCAACAATTAAGGAGACAGGGAGATAGCTCTCAAAGCACTGTCTCCCAGAACAGCAAGATCAGGGGAATGTTAAGCTAAGGGTGCATGCATATTCATGAAAGTGTGAGTGTGATCTTCCATGTAGAGGTGGAATTCCAGTTGAGAGCACAACATGTTCCCATACTTAATGTTAAAAAATGGTGGCAACCCCTACCCTTGTGGTGGATATTTTAGCATTAAAATGAGGCAAAGATCACTCTAGGTTGACAAAATCCAGGCACCTATTTGAGTGAAGTAAAAATGGTCAGCAAAGTTCAGCATCATCAATCCTCAAGCTCCAGTTGGTTTAGTGGTTGAGTGTTCAAGGGGGTTTAGATTCTGCAAAAACAGCTCAAGGATGTGCTTATGGCTGGTCTTTACCCTTGATTCAGAACTGGATGATTTTGTGATTGATTATTGTATCTGCTATAGTCACTTCTCTTGCCCAGTGATAGTTGTTCCTGCATTCTTTGATTTTTTTAAAAATAAATTTATTTATTTTATTGCCTTTGTTGGGTCTTTTTTGCTGTGCACTGGCTTTCTTTTAGTTGTGGTGAGTGGGGGCTGCTCTTCATTGTGGTGTGCGAGCTCCTCATTGCTGTGGCTTCTCTTGTGAAGCATGGGCTCTAGGCACGTGGGCTTCAGTAGTTGCAGCACATGGGCTCAATAGTTGTGGCTCATGGGCTCTAAAGTGCAGTCTCAATAGTTGTGGCACACTGGCTTAGTTGCTCTGTGGCATGTGGGATCTTCCTGGAGCAGGGCTCAAACCCATGTTCCCTGCATTGGTAGGCGATTCTTAACCACAGCGCCACCTAGGAAGCCCCTTTGATCTTTTAAAATCATTAATTACTGAGACCTATTCTTTGTTCCACATGAAGACCTAGGAGGCCATAGTTCTCCTTCCTCCCAATCATCAGTAAAGAGAACACAAAGAGGGTTCTAAAATTCACACTCTGGCTCTTAAGCTTGTCCAGCACATGTTACAATTAGTAAACTGGAAAACCGCAAAGCCAAATTTTGATTTTTTATTTTAAAATGCTAATAATCTCCTAGCTGGACTGATCAAGATAAAAAAAGAATAATTCCAAATAGCCAAAGTCAAGATTAATAAAAGGAACATATCTTCTTCACATTGTAGAACAAATAATAAGAGCATATAGTATTAACTATTTTACGCAAATAAATTTTAAAACCTAGATGAAATGGATGAATTCCTAGAATTCACCACACTAACAGATAAAAGTATAAATCACATGGTCATCACGATGAACAAAATAAACAGTGTGATTAAAACTTTAGGATTCATTCAAGTTAAAGGTTTTAGAAACTAAGAGTAAAGGGAACTTTTCTTAATTGGATAAAGGGTATATCAACAGCAATGGTGACAACATAAAAACCTTCAGTAAACATCACTCTTAATTGTGAAACTTTACTTTGAGATGAGAACAAGACAAACACGCCTGCCTATCACCGTCTCTAATCAACACTGTGCTGGAAGTTTAATCTTGTACATTAAGGCATGAAAAAGAAAGAAAAAGAATAATTATTGTAAAGGCAGAAATAAAACTGAATTTCACAGATGATATGATTATACATATGAAAAAAACTGAGAAGAAATTTCATAAACTATTAGGATTACTAAGTTTTAGAAAGGTGGCTTTATAAAAATCAACACATAAAAATTGTATTTTACATAATAGCAAAAATAATGACATTTGAAAAAGGTATCATGTATAACATCAAAAAGTAACAAGAAACAAGAATAAATCTCACAAAATATGTACACAATCTCTATTGGGAAACTTATCAAATTTATCCAAAGGCTTTGAGTTGAAGACTATATAAATGAAGAGACATTTATGGATTGGAGACTCAAAATTGTAAATATGCCAATTTCTTTCAAATTGGTCTATTGAGTCAATGTTATCACAATAAAAATCCCAACAAGTCTCCCTTTCTCCTTTGCATCTTTACAATCTGATTCTAAGTTTTATGTGGAAATGCAAAAGGCTAAGACTAGCCAAGGTGATACTGAAGAAAAATAAAATGACAGGATTTTCTTCTCCAGATATCAAAATTTATCTTAAAACCTTGGTAATTAAGACAGTGTTTTATTGGCTTGGCTATAGACAAAAAGATCAAAATAAGGAACCCAGAAACAGACCCATACACACATGGATTCTTCATTTATGATAGAGGTAACACAAGTCATTTCTCAGTAGGGAAAGAATAAATGATGCTCAGACAATTGGGTATGCACATAAGGGAAAAAAAAAAAAAAAGACCAAATAAGCTTCTACCTCACATAATACATAAAACCAACTTCAGGTTTATTAAAGATCTGAATGTGAATAGAAAAATTATAAAGTTTTAGAAGATAAAAGATTATCTTCATGATTAGGTTCGGGAAAGATTGATATACTTGTGAAAACAATTTGGCTTTATCTAGTAAAGCTTAAGATTCACATATCTTTTGACAGCAACTTCTCTTCAGAATGTGCCCTATACTCTAGAGCCTAGAGAAACATTTGCATCAGAAACAACTAGAATATCTATCACTGACGTTGTACACTTATGAATGGTTAAAATGATCAATGTTAAGTATTTTACCACAATAAAAATATTGCACACCAAAAAAGTTAATTGAGAAAAGTAATTCCATAGGATAGACTTTTTAAAAATGTGCTGAAGCAACTGGTTTGCAAGGCAGAAATAGAGATACCAATGTAGAGAACAAACATATGGACACTAAGTGGGGAAAGTGGTGCGGGGCGGGGGCGGGGTTGGGGTGGGATGAATTGAGAGATTGGGATTGCCATATATACATTACTAATAATGAAAAAAATATTAAACTGTACACTTTAAATATATGTAGTTTATTGTATGTCAATTGTATCTCAATAAAAGTTCTTAAAAAAAATGTGCTGAAGCAACTCTACAGGCAAGGCAAAAAATGAACCTCAGTCTAAACCTTTTACAAAAAATAATTCAAAATGGATAAAAGATTTAAATGTAAAGCAAAAGGTATAAAACTTTTAGAAGAACATGGAGGGGAAAATCTTCAGGAACTAGGACTAAGTGAAGAGTTCTTAGATATGCCACCAAAAATACAATCCATAAAAGAAAAATTAAGTTGGATTTCACCAAAATTTTAACTTGGTCTGCAAAAGAGGATGAAAAGACAAGCTCTAGACTGGGAAAAAAAAATTTGCAACCCACATCTCTGACAAAAGAGTTGTATTGTAATACATAAAGAACTTTCAAAACTCAGTAGTAAAGAAAAGACATTTCATCAAAGAAGACATACAGATGTCAAACACAAAAAGATGTTAGCCATTAGGAAAATGCAAATTTAAACCACAAGCATATTATTATACATCTGTTGGAATGGCAAATTTAAAAATTGTGCTAATAATATTAAATGCTGATGAGGATGTAGAGAAATTGGATCTCTCATGCACTGTTGGTGGGAATGTAAAATGGTACACCCACTCTGAAAATTAGTATGGTACTTTCTTATAAAATTAAATACATACTTGTCCTGTGACCCAGCAAGCTCTTGGGCATTTATCCCAAAGAAAAATGTATGATCATACAAAATATGTTCATGAATATTCATAGCAGCTTCATTTAGTATAGCCAGAAACTGGAAACAGCCCAGTATTTTTCAGTGGGGGAATGATCAAACAAACTATGATATATCCATACAGTGGGAATAATCCTCTGCAATAGAAAAGAACAGACTATTTATACACATGGCAACTTGGGTGAATCTCAACAGCACTATGCTGAGTGAAAAAAAAGCCAGTACCAAAGTTTACATACCTTATAATTCCATTTATATAACATTCTAAAATTGATAAGATTATAGAGATGGAAAACTGATAGTGGTTGCCAGGGGATAAGGATGTAGGTGTGGGTGTGAATATAAAGTGGAAGCATAAGGGAGTCATAACTCTGGTGATGAAGCAGTTCTGTATCTTGATTGTGGTGGTCATTACACAAACCTACACATGATAAAATTGCATAAAACTATACATAGCACTTCCCTTGTGGCACAGTGGTTAAGAATCTGTCTGCCAATGTAGGAGACACGGGTTTGATCCCTGGGCCGGGAAGATCCCACATGCCACGGAGCAACTAAGCCCATGCACAACTACTGAGCCCATGCTCTAGAGCCCGTGAGCCACAACTACTGAGTCCGTGTGCCCCAACTACTGAGCCCGCATGCTGCAACTACTGAAGCCCACAGGCCTAGAGCCCGTGCTCCGCAACAAGAGAAGACACTGCACTGAGAAGCCCTTGCACCCGCAACGAAGAGTAGCCCCTGCTTGCCGCAACTAGAGAGAAAAGCCCGCACACAGCAACGAAGACCCAATGCAGCCACAAAATAATAATAAAAAATAATAAATAATACTTAAAAAAAACTATACACACACAAATGAGTTGCATATAAAAACTAGTGGAACTGAATAAGGTCTGTATTTGCCTCATATAAGTGGAATCATACAATATTTGTCCTCTTGTGTCTAGCTGATTTCACTAAGCATAGTATTTTCAAGGTCCATTCTTATTGTATCAAAATTTTATTCCTTTTTATGGCTGAATAATATTCCATTGTATGTATATGTCACATTTTGTTTATCCATTCATCTGTCTTATACACCTGAATTGTTTCCTCCTTTATGCTAATATCAATTATGCTGCTATGAACATTTATGTACAAATATCTTTTCAAGTTCCTGCTTTCAGTTCCTTTTTTTAAGAACTTTTGAGATACAATTGACATACAATAAACTGCATATATTTAAAGTGTACAGTCTGATATTTTTTTCTTATTAGTAATGTATATATGGCAATCCCAATCTCCCAATTCATCCCACCCCAACCTCTCTCGCTTTCCCCACTTGGTATCCATATGTTTGTTCTCTATATCTGTGTCTCTATTTCTCCCTTGCAAACTGGTTGATTTGTACAATTTTTCTATATTCTGCACATATGTGTTCCTTTGGATATATATCTAGGATTGGAATTGCTCAGTCATTTGGTAGTTCTGTTTAAACCTTTTCAGAAACTGATAAATGGTTTTCCATAGTGCCTGCATCATTTTACATTCACACCAGCAATCATAATTTTCCAAATTCTCCACATGCTATCCAACACTTATTTCCCATTTTTAAAAACTTGTATTACCCATGCTAGTAAGTTTAAGGTGGTATCCTCATTGTGGTTTGAATTTGCATTTCTCTAATGACTAATGATGTCAAGCATCTTTTTCATGTACTTGTTTTGTTGGCCATTTGTATATCTTCCTTAGAGAAAAGTCTATTCAAGTCCTTTGTCCATTTAAAAAATTGTGTTGTCTATTTATTGTTAGGCTGTAATAATTCTTTACATATTCTGGATACTTGATCCTTCTCAGATATATGATTCACAATTATTTTCTCATTCTTTAAATTGTCTTTTCACTTTGATATGCTTTGATGCATAAAAGTTTATTTTGATGAAGTCTAATTTGTATGTATATTTTTGTTGCTTGTGTAATCTCTAAAATTCCATTACACTAATCACATATAAACAAAATGTGGTATATTCATGTAATGAAGTGTTATTTGGCCATAAAAAGGAATGAATGAACCTGATACATAACTTGATTGAACCTTCAACATTATGCTAAATGAAAGAAACCAGTCATAGAATATCACATATTGTATGCTTCCATTTATATGAAAGGTCTAGAATAAGCAAATTCATAGTAATAAAAAGTAGATTACCAGTTGCTTTAGGGGTAAGGTGGGTGGGGGTGATGTGCCGATATAGGGCAATACCTAAAGGCTATGGGTTTTGTTTGTTGTTTTGCACAGAGGAAACCAGCACTTATACACGTGGGGCTGGGGGGGTTCACTCACTCCAGTGGTGGCCAAAGCGTGGAGACCTGCACATATAGTACAGGCTCAGGGCTTCCTCAGCCCTGGCTCTGTGCGACTGGAAGAACACTGCCTCTTTTCACTGCACTTTTGGCAGCCATGGTGCTCAGTTCCTAGCAACATCGGATCCTGGGACACGTCAGTGATGTTCTGGGTCAGTTGCATGATTTTGCTGATGTAGATGACGCAGCATTTGTCCTCTTCTGGCTGGTAACCACGATTCTGGCATGAGTAGAGAAGAATGTGGTTCTCTTTGTCCTCCTTTGGTTAAACATGTCACATTCCTGGCAGAATGTAATAACCATGAAGCCTGGTTCCTAGGTCCTGTTTCCATAGCAACACCTATTTTTTTTTTTAAACTGTGGTAAAATACACAATATTTGACATCTCAGCCATTTTAAAGTGTACATTTCAGTAGTGTTAAGTATATCCACATTGTTGTGCAATCTCTAGAACTCTTTTTCATCTTACAAAAGTGAAAGTCTATACATATTAAACAAGAATTCCTCATTCCCCTCCTCCCATTTTCTCTATGAATTTGCCCACACTAAGTATCTCATATAAGTGGAAACACAGTATTTATATTTTTTGTGATGGGCTTGTTTAATTTCATATAATATCAAGAATCATATATGTTGTAGCATGTGTCAGAATTTTTTTTTCTTTAAGGCTGAATAATATTCCATTGTATGTATATAACATTTTGTTTATCCATTCATCCATTGTTAAGACACTGAAATTGCTTGTAACTTCTGGCCACTGTGACTATGCTATGAACACGGGTATACTCTGTTAGAGTTCCTGCTTTCACATCTTTTGGGTATGTACTCAGACGTAGAATTGCTACATCCTATGGTAATTCTACTTTTAATTTTTGAGTAACTACCATGCTGTTTTCCATAGCAGCTGCATTACTTTACATTCCTATCAATTCAACACTGCACGAGGGTTCCAATTTCTCTGCATCTTTGCCAACACTTGTTATCTTGTCTTTTTCCCTCTTTTCAGCTGAGCTGTGTGGCATGCAGGATCTTAGTTCCCTGACCAGGGATTGAACCCAGACCCCCTGTATTGGAATCGCTGAGTCTTAACCACTGGACCGCCAGGGAAGTTCCAATTCTTTTCGATTACAGTCATTGTAGTGGGTATGAATGGTATCTCATTTTGGTTTCAATTTGCATTTCTCTAATGCAAATAATGAGCATCTTTTCATGTGCTTGTTGGCCACTTGTGTATCATCCCTGGAGAAATGTCTATTAAAGTCCTTTGCCTATTTTTAAATCAGGTGGTCTGGTTTTTGTTGTTGTTATTGAAGGAGTTCTTTGTGTATTCTGGGTATAACAGATACATTATTTGCAAATATTTTCTCCCATTCTATACATTACCTTTCCACTGTATTGAATCTCTTGATGCACAAAAGTTTTAAATTTTGATAGTTCTATTTATTTTTACTTTTGTTGCCTGGGCTTTTGTGTTGTATCCAAGAAATCATTATCAAATCCAATGTCATGAATACTTTCCCGTTTTCTTCTATAGTTTTATAGTTTTAGCTCTTACATTTATATCCTTGATCCATTTTGAGTTACTTTTTCCATATGGCGTAAAAGTCCAACTTCATTCTTATGTATGTAGATATCCAATTTTCCCAGCACCATTTGTTGAAAAGTGTTTTTTTAAGGTGATGAAAATGTTCTAAAATTGTGATGGTTGCACCTATCTGTGAATATACTAAAAACCATTCATTTGTGCACTTTAAGTGATGAGTCACATGTGAATTACATTTCAATAAAGTTGTTTTGAAAAAAGGAAAGTAACAAAACCCAACAACTCGGATTGCCGGTCCCCTCCCCTAGCATTTCTTTCCTTTTTTAAAAAAAATCATTTATTTATTTATTAATTGGCTACGTTGGGTCTTCATTGCTGCACATGGGCTTTCTCTAGCTCCTGCGATCAGGGGCTACTCTTCATTGTGGTGCACAGGCTCCTCATTGTGGTGGCTTTTCTTGTTGTGGAGCATAGGCTCTAGGCATGTGGGCTTCAGTAGTTGTGGCACACAAGCTCAGTAGTTGTGGAGCATGGGCTCAGCTGCTCTGCAGCATGTGGGATCTTCCTGGCCCAGGGATCAAACCCGTGTTCCCTGCATTGGGAGGCAGATTCTTAACCACTGTGCCACCTAGGAAGCCCTCCCCTAGCGTTTCTAATACAGCAGTTTTGGGGTGAGGCTGATGCTACTAGTCTAGGGACAATACTTTGAGAACCACTCCATTAACTCATAAGAACTTATAGTTTCCTAAGGAACTTCAAAATAGTTTTCTTTTACTGTCCTTTAGAGCAGCAGTCCCCAACCTTTTTGGCACCAGGGACTGGTTTAGTGGGAGACAATTTTTCCACAGCCAGGGCAGAGAAGGGATGTGTGTAAAAGGCGGTAATGAGAGCAATGGCGAGCAGCAGATGAAGCTTCCCTTGCCTGCCTGCCGCTCACCTCCTGCTGTGCTGCCCGGTTCCCAACAGGCTGCGGACTGGTACTGGTCCACAGCCCGGGCATTGGGGACCTCTGCTTTAGAGATATAGGGATAACTACGGTTTGTACCTGGTTCTTTCATTAAAGTCCTGACATACTTTAATGTTATTTGAGTTTTCAAATAGGCGGGTGTTCCTAAATGGAGATTTCTTTGGCATATCTTCAAAGATGTACTGGATACATGGTAAAAAAAAAATTCATAAAGAGATACTGCTTTTAAAATATTTCATATAGTAAGCTTATTTTTTTCATTTTTAAATTTTTATGTATTTACTTCTTTTTAGGCCATGCCCTATGGCATGTGGGATCTTAGTTCCCTGACTAGGGATCAAACCAGTGTCCCCTGCATTGGGAGCATGGAGTCAACCAGTGGACTGCCAGGGAAGTCCCCTATAATAAACTTATTTTAATAGTGCAAAAAATAACCTGTTTCCAATCAGTAGAAGAAAAACTTTCAAAGAATTTTATAAAAATAGCCAATACTCTGAGCAAATAAAAAATCAAATAACTAGGTAAATATTACAATTATGTACTCTAAGCCCAAGAAAGCAGAGACCATCATTACAAGCTAAATCATTCTTGGAACTGGTCATTCCCAGTTACCAAAATACATAAAACAAAACTACTTTTTAGGTTCACAGAAAAGAAATAAAACAACTCTAGTCAAAAAACTAATTTAAGTTTCATGAGAATTAGACCATATTGGTGACTTTAAAATTTTTTCAAGGAGTTCACAGAAACAGGGAACATCTACATCTTGATTTTTATGGCAAATGAGTTTTATGTTAACTTTTGAAGCTTAAAAGACCATTGCTCTTTTAACTAGTAGCTCAGAAGTAAAAGCCAATCAAGAGGGCAGATAACATTCGTGGGACCATAGGTCTTTAACCTGACCCTAAAGCATAAAGCAATATATTAAGATGAATTAGTTTAAAAATGCAAATATATTTTAATTCAGACTTAAACATAAGAGAAACAAAAATTATCATGATTAGGATTTGACTAATGATTGGGTAGAGTTTTTTCATATTTGTCTATCTTACAGATAATACTGATCATTCAATATCAATGGATGTGCTTATTTTTGTGTATGAGAAGGGATGGCTTCAGAAACCAATACTTATATTAAGTTCATTACCATTGCTAAAACTTGACAAACCTGTGTTTTGGGTGTGATATTGTTTGAAGCTGGTTATTAAATAAAAGGAGACCGAGAATCTTGCTGTAAAGCATCCTTTAGAAAGATGGAAACTGCCCGGGCAGAAGGGTGTCCCTCTATACATCTTTATGGATTTCTATATACATCTCCTTACTACATCACAAACACAAAAACATTAATATATTTACATATATGTATTGGACCAAAAATGAATTAACTTTCCCTATAAAATTATATTTATTAGGAAAATACTAATAGACACTGTAAAAAAGAAGGCAAGGCCTTCAAGAAAAGATGGCAACCATTCCAACAGATGAGTGCTATTGCTTTCCCTTAATAACATCTCTGGAATGGAGCAAAAGGAGAAATGTGTGGTTTGTAGACATAACTACCCCAGAAATACCTGGTAGGCCAAAGCCAGCAACTAAAAATCATAGCCTGATATATGGAAAAATGGCTAATGTTTTTGTAGGTGGTGACACCTCCTCTTATACTTAAAAGCTACTCCTTAGGGCTTGTACTAAAGCAGAGAGCACAACTTTAGTTACAAGAAAATTTTCCCTAAGTGTTCTACTACTTAAACCTTTGGTAGAAAAATGAGTAAGTTGATAGCAGGCTATTTGAGGCCTTTCATCATTCCTGACTGTAGAAATTTAAAAACTAACCATACAAATTAACTATAATATCATCAGAAGAAATATTACTAGGCTTCTATGACCTAAAGATGAAGATTAAACAGCAACGGAGATCCTGACATAATATTAATATTAAGTGTACTGTGCTTGATTGTTATAACTTCAGTCCATGGGTCTAGCGGTAGATATAGCGGTCAGTGCTGAAGCAGATCTCGGTAAATTTGCTTGACTACATTCTTTAGGTAGTTGTCTTCCAGTGGTGCTTTAGATATAATGGCAGCAATTTCATCTTGGCTGGAAAGAACAAAAGGTTAATTAATTTTTCTGGAAACGTGTCTTCATTTCAGTGGAATTCATATTTTTGAGTACAGTTTTTGAGTCAGCTAGGAAACACAAATAGGCATTTCTGGAAATAATTAGACTGTCCAGTTTGAACTAAGGTTCCAAAAATAAAGCCTAAGAACCAACTCTGTATGTAATTGTTAGGTATCTTGACTTAGCTATTTTCTTTGGCTATTGAGACCTGTTGGTGTTTGCTGACGGATTTGAGATGGGCATACTCTAAACTCTATCATCTTATAATCTGTCAGCATGTGTCCAAAAAGTCACAAAATAAACAGCAGAAATGAAATATTTTTAGGTCTGTTTACACAGACTAATTGAGAAAAACATTATGACCACACAGCTTTTGAAGTGATTATTCTGTTTTTAAGGCCATAAAAGTTTTCCAAATATGATATGGGTTGAGCTTATGCAGGATTTTTTTTCCTTCTTGATTCCTGTTTTAGGCAGGGGTGTTCAAAAAGTGGAACAAGTATAAAAAAATAGACCAACTGTCTCCAGCATCCACTGGAGATAGCAATGAAGGTCACTGACTTTAAAATAACAAGTTCTTCAAAATGAAGTCAGAGAGAAGTCACATCTGGCTTTCACTATGGTCTATCCATTTTCTGAACACGTTAAGAGATCTTTCAAAGGATATAACAAAGCTAAAGAAGTAGTTGGAAGCCCTTTCCTGCTGGCCCTTTACTCACCCAATGTTTCCAAGGTGATTTTGAACAGAGAAAGGCAATGGGACAGATGGATAATGGGCTGAGAGAGACAAAGTTATCTCAAACTTTGCAAATGCTGCTGAGCTGGAGAATAAAAGCCTCAATCTGTAAAAGATGGGATTCTCAATTAAAAATACAAAACAAAAATAGAACAAAACACAAATATATTTTCCTTTTATAATGGCATGTGAAACTTTGGTATACATCATTTTTTGTCCTTACCAAACACACAGAGGGTAAAACAACTGGAACAAAGTATGATTATGGTTGTATTTTCATTAGTCATGAAACTCATTAATAAAATTATTTTAATAAGCTTTCAACTAATTACTTACTGTTATAGAGTTCTGTCCCCTAAAAATTCATGTGTTGAAGCCCTAACCCCTAGCACATCAGTTATGTAACCTAATTTATAGTCATCGCAGTTTTTAATTATTTATTTATTTATTTATTTATTTAGGCAGCACCACACAGCATGTGGGATCTTAGTTCCGTGACTAGGGATCAAACCCACGCTCACTGCATTGGAAGCACAGTGTCCTAACCACTGGACAGATTTAATTAGTTAATATGAAGTCCTCCTGGAGTAGGGTGGGCCCCTAGTCCAAAATGACTGGTGTCCGGGGCCTCCCTGGTGGTCCAGTGGCTACGACTTCGAGCTCCCAGTGCAGGGGGCCGGGGTTCCATCCCTGGTCAGGGAATTAGATCTCACATGCATGCTGCAACTGACAGTTTGCATGCTGCAACAAAGATCCTATACACAGCAACGAGAAGATTCTGTGTACTGCAACTAAGACCTGGCGCAGACAAAATAAATAAATAAATATTAAAAAAAAAAAAAAAAGACTGGTGTCCTAATAAAGAGGGAACATTTGGACATATACATGCACACAAAGAAGAAAATCATGTGAAAATGAAAGGAGCTGTTGGGATTACAACCAAGGAATGCCAAAAGACTGCCTGCAAATCACCAGAAATTAGGAAGAGGCATGGAATAGATTTTCTTTCATAGCCTTCAGAAGGAACTGACCCTACTGACACCTGAATCTCAGACTTTCCGCTTCCAGAATTGTGAGACAATAAATTTCTGTTGTTTAAGCCACCCAGTTTGTAGTACTTTGTTATGGCAGCCCTAGGGAACTAACATACTTACTCAGTATTATTCACATCCATGTTCATTAGGTTATAATTTGGTCCCCATCGCTTTAAAAACTCAATCTCCTCTCCAAGGAGTTTGCAATGGCTCACTACCAGTGAGATTTCTTGAAGCATCTGGGAAAAATAGGGAAGAAAAAAAAAAAAAAGATGAGAGTATGAAAACAGTTCAGTGTTTAGTGGCTCTTCTATAAAGAACCCCCAAAAGTTAAACAATTTAAGATATTTATCACTTCAGGATCCACTATATAAAATTTCAGTTCTGCTTTTTGAGACAGTTAACACAATCTTCCTTCAAATACTTCAATGGGAATTTACCTTGGGTACCTGATGTTGTGTTGTACATTTCTTCTTCCAGGATTCCTGTTGCTCAATGTACTGGAAAATAAGATTATGAACTAAAAGGGAGGAAGGCGGAGCTTTATCCTCTGAAGAAGAGGGGGAAAAAATCAAAAGCAGGGTATTACTTATTATTATATATAATAATATATATATACAAGCTAGAAATATTAACTAGAAATAGCTTCAAACTACTAGGTGTCTAAGTATCTTCTCCATTTTATTTTCAAACACATAAATCAACAGATATAGTGAACATAAGACAGTCTGATAGAAACTCAAGCCTTTATCACATACAGAATAGAACTCAGCTAAAAGTATAGACTTAAATGTAACATAACCCTGAGTTTAAATTCTGGTTTTCTTAACTATCTGAGTGATTCTAAGCACAATACTTACTTCTTTTGAGCTGTAGTTCCCTAATTGTAAAATGGGGAGTAGTGTTGATATAAGTAATACACATGCCTGATATAGAGTAAAGACTCATAATGGTAATCTGTAAATTATGGAAATAGCTTTTATTAAGCACTGTTCAAAATCTAGTAATAATTTTTTACAAAATTTCGTTTAAAACCCACCCAATATTTGGAATAATACTCAAGCAGTTTTAGGTCTAATACACATTTCTAAGAACAAATTATTATTATTGTGGTTTACATTTAATGTAGCATGTAAAAGAGTTCTCAGGGAGCAAGTTACACTCGTAAATTTCCAACAAAGTCTTATTGGATTAAATGTTTGGAACTTACCATCTAACAGAGATTGAAAATTCAGGTCAACAATCTTCCTGTAAGCCTTGTCCAGGAAAGGGAGACCAACTAGGAAAAACCAGCACAAGTATAGTATTACTTTTTATTATCTGACTTAAAGCCACAATACAACTTAGTACTTTAGAATCCTACTCCTTCTGGGTAGCAAGATTTTTTCATAGGCAGTTGAAGGTTTATCCTTGAATCCTATTATTCTCTGTGTATGTAGTTTCCCTTGAGAATGCTGAACTATATTAACTGGCAGGCCTTTAATGGAAATTTAAGGTGTGGAACGTTTTTGTAATTTATCAGGGGCTCCTCCTTTGACCCCTAACTTCTGTGCAAAGATAATATTATTTTCAGGAACCATATAAAGAAAATGACTACAACCTCCCCAGACCTACTATCTTTGTACCAATACAGTGAAAATGATTTATGCTTTTAGCATTATAGTAATGAATTTTAGGTAGCTAGGAGAGCTGATTGCTCTTCTAGACACCAAAGTTATCTCCTGTCTCTCAAATTCTGATTCTCTTCACTCTGGTAAATATTTTCTATGTATTAGGCATTGTGGATATGATAGTGAGACAAACAGATATGATCAATCTATGCTTTAAAGAAGCTTACAACTCAGGGGGACACAGGTAATTGCACTAATAAACACACCAAGAACTATAAATTGTAATAAGCGCAATTAAGAAAACTGCAGGAAGCAATGAGAACACATACCAGGAGGGCAAGTAGCAGAGAGAATGAGTAAAAGGAGAGTCAGGGAAAACTTTCCTGAGAAAGTGGTAAGTTAGCTGAGTTCTTAAGGACTATTAGTAGGCATTTCTTTAGTGAAGAGCAGGTGCTATGGTCTGAAATTGATAGGCTGAATCCTAATGCCCAGTATGATAGTATTAGGAGGTAGAACTTTTGGGAGGTCCCAAATTCACAGGCTGAAATCCTAATGCCCGATGTGATAGTATTAGGAGGTAGGACCTTTGGGAAGTGCTTAGATCATGAGGGTGGAGCCCTCATGAATGGGATTAGTACTCTTACAACAGAGACCCTGGAGAGCTACCTAGGCCTCAGTCATGTGAGGATATAATGAAAAGTCTGCAACTTGCAAGAGGGCCCTTGCCTGACCATGCTGGCACCCTTATCTTGGACTTCCAGCCTCCAGAACTGTAAGAAATAAATTTCTGTTGTTTATAAGCTACTCAGTTTATGGTAATTTTAAAACAACAGCTCAGAAGGACTAAGGGAAAGAGCTTCCAGGCATAAGAAACATCAGTATGTATGTGCTGAGGTAGAATGGAATATGACTGAACATGAAAGACCATGATCTTTTAAAGAAATGAAAGAAATCCATTGTGGCCAATGTGTAGAGAACAGTGTATGATGAGGAAGGAAAAGGAGGAAAAATTCAATTTATGCAGGGCCTTACAGGCTATATTAAGTATTTTGATCATTAGTCTAAGAGTAGGAGGTGCATGATAAAATTTTCAACAATCACTATTGCTACAGGAAGGAGAAAGAATTGGAGAGGAAAAGGAAAAGACCCAGAAAGACCAGCTATAGTGTTATTGTAGTCATTTACATTAGAGATGACTATTTATAGATGAGACACAAAAGAGTGGATGAATATCAAATTAAAATCAATAAGTATTATTCATGATTTAGATATGCCTAGTAAGGAAGAAAGAGGTAGAGTGATTCCTAAGTTTTAATTTTGGACCTAAACGGAAGTTGATGGTATTCATTTAGAAAAGGAACTTTTTTGGGGGGGAGGGGCACGCTACATGGCTTGTGTAATCTTAGTTCCTTGACCAGGGATTGAACCCAGGGCCAATGTAGTGAAAGCCCCGAGTTCTAACCACTAGATTACCAGGGAATTCCCAGGAACTTTTAAGGGGAATTGGGTTTGGAGGCTGGGAGATTATTATAAAGATCCTAAGTTTCCATTTGGCCATGATCACCCAGGGTTGGCTATGCTGAAGGTATCTGTTTCAAGAGAAAAGGCCTAAAGATACTGACAGGAGATTTTAACAAACTAGCTAGGACTCAAATTACCATATAGTAATGCCTACTTACTTTGATAAACCTACTAATACACACAGAATTTCCAATTAGCTTTTTAGGTTAACTTAAGTACAAAATAAACAACCGGTCAAGAATCATCAGGCATTTGGACTTTCCTGGTGGTGCAGTGGTTAAGAATCCACCTGCCAATGCAGGGAACATGGGTTTGATCCCTGGTCCAGGAAGATTCCACATGCCTCGGAGCAACTAAGCCCGTGTGCCACAACTACTGAAGCCTGCGAACCTAGAGCCTGTGCTCCACGACAAGAGAAGCCACTGCACTGAGAAGCCCACACCTCAGGGAAGAGTGGCCCCCACTCGCCGCAACTAGAGAAAGCCTGAGTACAGCAGTGAAGACCAAACACAGGCAAAAAAGAAAGAAAAAAATAATCATTAGAGTAAATCCTCTATCACGAAAGACAGATGGAAAAAAAGGAACTCAGAGTAAATAGATGTGAACAGCATGTTGATCCATTATTTTGGATAAAATTTCTACCATCTAATGTAATTTGACAAAGAGCAACTTTCACTAGCTGAATTTTTATTTTACTTTTTATTTAATAAAATAAAATTCTTTTATCACTAAACTGATTGCCTCTTAAGATTTTCAGCAGTGCTTTCATTATGTCAATAATTATTATTGTATTAAAATACAGAGATGAATCTTCAGTAAGTTTAGCCATACATTTACATGCAGAGGAATTATCTTACTCTTGCTACTTACCTACTGGCTCTCCAAAGGTGATGGTGAGTTCTACTGTGTCATAAAGAAAGGTGAATACAGCCTGATCATCACTCCACTCAATGACATCCCATTCAGACATGCTGAAGACAGATTAAACAAGACAAAAAAACATTTTTTGAGATAAAAGAAGAGAGTTAACTTCTTATATCACCTGAATAGTACCCTCAGCAGCTGCTGGAGTTTTCTACTGGCTTGGGAGACAATCATTATTTTAATTCCAATATTGCGAATGTGTAAACTTATGCTTTTGAAAGAAATAAGAACTGACTCAATCTTGAGTTGTATATCAGAGAAAAACCAAATCTAGGCAATATAAAATACTAAATATTTTTAAATTATAATTCCATAGCTCTCCTACCTTATATACCTTCAGCTTGGTGTTGAGTATATTAACTTTTTTTTTTTGAGAATGCATTGTATTATAGGTTAAAAACAGTGATACATATTACAAACACATGTCAACTGCACTAGTAGATTTAGACAACCACAAAGGTATAGGATAAAACACAAATTAATACCACCTACTTTTCCTTACCTCAACTGATCCAGTAGCTCTTCAGTTCTATTGGTTTGTTTTTGCACAAAGTCTATTTGAGCAAGGGCCTGCTCTTTCTGTACCTCCAGCTCTAAGAGATTTCTGCAAGTCAAACCAGGTATTCACAGAATGATAAGGCCACTATTAGAGAATTCAGGCTTCATTAAAATAAAAGTTTATAAGAAAAAGTCATGTGGTAAATGGCTCCCCAGTGAGGTGAATGACATCCATTTCTGCATTCTTTGTTTTTTGATAAGCATTAAGCTAGAAGTGTGGGTCTAATTAGGAAAGGCCTAAATCAATGGCTCTCATTGGGATCCACAAAGATATTCTTAGGGATTCACATGTTCTTTAAGATTATCATTAAAATTTACATTTTCATTTTGATGTTAAAAATGTAAGCATAATGTTGACTGTAAGAATGCCCACCTTAAAATTGAGACATAAAAACAGATGATTGAACTTGGTGTACCCCCCCAAAAATAATAAATAAACAAAATTAAAAAAAAAAACACAAAAAAAACCTTAAAAAAAAAAAAATTGAGACATGCCATAATTTCAGTGCCTGCATTTGGTTTTGTTCAGTTTATTAGAGCTAAACAGAATTTACACTTTGTTAGTCATTTTGCTAGCATCAATTTAATTTTAGCCAAATGTTATCACCTGTCAAATTTATGTTTTCAGTTAGAATTTTATTGGTTTTGTCACTATTTGTATTCGATTTCTTTTAGTCTTATAGTTAAATAAGATCTATTCCTCATTTTATATTTATTTATACTTAAGTTTCATATATAAGCAGTTTAATGCTAGATTTTTTTTAATAGGATCCTGATATTATACAAGATGGAGAACTATTGCCTTGGATTAATGGTCTGTAAACAATAAATGCTTAGAAAATACTATTGACTAAGATGGCCTCCAAGGTCAAGTTCAAAGTGGAGTAGAAGCCCTGACTTAGCCTTAGTCAATATTCATGTCCTCAATCTTGTCAGTTTCTGGAGGTAGGAAGTCCCTTAGCCATGTGAAATTTAGCATATTTTCTAACACTCAAACAAAGCTAACCTTTGAAGCTTTTCTTCCTCAGTTTTCAGCTGTTCCAGTTCTTTGAAAAGAAAAACAAAAACAAATCTATCAGAACATACACATTAAAATATTGGTACAAAAATCATCTGTTTTATTGAAAAGTCCACCTCACTAATCTCATCTAAATAAATAAAATCAGAACAGAGGAATTTCCCCCCATTTATCTCCTTAATTAATTCAGTTACCTTTCTCTGCAGCCTTCATCTCAGAATCCCATTCTTCCACAGGATCATCTTTCTGTTCATCCTCCAAATTCTTAGTTTCTAAAGTAGACAACATGCATTAGAATAACTCAGTCAAAAATAATTAAACAACCAATAATGAATGGTCCCCAAATGAAGTGTTAAGAATATTTCACAAACATTCATCTTTCCCCACCTTTCCTTACCAAAAAATACAGAGCTATAATAGTAATTTCATACAAAGACTTGCTTCTAGTGGCAGACAAGTGAACTTTGAGTCATATGGCAATGATCTCCAATAGCAGCTTCTCAGGGGACACTCTGAGATGGAAGTTGTTTATATATTATTTGTGTATATCAAAGTTATTGTTAGGCAACTCCATGGACTAAGCAGAAACAGATACTCGTATACAAATGCACACACATACATTTAAATTTTTAAATTTAATTTGTTTCTGAAACCTTGGAATTATCCTTAAAAGCCTTCTCTCTCCCCACATCCAAAGCAAGTTTAGATTTTTTTACCTCAAAAATATTTTCTGAAACTACTTTTTTCCTTCACCACCACCAGTTTCCCTTAATATAAGCTATTGTCCTTTCTAACCATACCAATCCAATAACTACTTAACTTCTTATATTCACTCTTGATCTATTCAAATCCAGTATCTATACTGCGGCCAGTGCTTAACACCCTCCAAATGGCTATTCACTGTTCTGAGAAAAAATCAAAACTCCTTAAGAGGCCCTCCTTGGCCTGGCTCCTAAAGCTGACATCTCCAGCTTCACCTCAGACTGTGTTCCCTTTTGCTCTCTCTACTCTAGCCACAATGACCTTATTTCAGGCCCTTGTACTTTTCTTTCTCATAGAAGGGTTTCTGCCTGTGTTATTCATATTGAATAGTCTGCTCTTCCCTCCCTTCTCACTCTAACTCCTACTTATTCTTCAGGTCTTAGCTTAAATGCCACTTCCTCAGAAGGAAGCCTCTCCTGACCTGACTAGGTCAGATTTCTGTTTCAGGAACTTATAGCACCATGAAACCACTCTTCCATAGCAGTTACCATAAAACTATTTAATTCTTATAATCTTTTCTCCATACTGTAACAGCAACTTGTCAAATCCAAGCATATTTGAATGTGATCTCCCATAATTTGAAATTGAAATAGTATCATGGTTCTGTATATTATGTTAAAAAATTAAAGTATGGGAACCTTTCTTCGTGTATGAATGTTTGAATTAAAAGAAAGTAATGGAAGTATTGATAAATGAAAAAAAGAATGCTCCACAAGGGCATAAAGTTGTTTTTAGTGGCCATAGTATTCTTAGCACCGAACACTATACAAGGCACATAATAGGTACTCAGGAATTTGCTTAAGAAATAATGAAGAAAGAAATAGGGAGCCATTCAGTGGTACCTAGAAAAAGAGTGTGGTTGTTGGTATTTTTAAAGATAAGAGAGAGGTGAATATATCCAATGGAGGAGGCAGAGAGGTTGAATATACAATATCAGTGCTATAAGAAGACAAAAGGGGCTGCATTTCAAAGTTTAGGTGGAAAGATTGGTCTTAAGGAAAAGAAAGGAAGGATGAAAGAATTGATATAGATAAAAGCAAGGTAATGAACAAAGGGGGGGACAGTCTAAGACGATGAAATTCATATACTTATTATCAACTCAATGCAGAAAACATGTGCTAGGCACTTATTCTGTGTAAAGCATAGTACTAAATAAGAACTTTGAAGGATATGGAGAAAAATAAAAGCTGATCTTTGCCTCCATGGAGCTTACAATTTAGTTAGGAAAATAAACTATACAAAAGTAACCATAATTACAAGTAGATATGATAGGTACTATAAGAAGTACTAACAAAATAGCCATGGTAGCTCAAGGGAGATAGAGAACATGTCCTTTGGTAAAAAAGAGAAGGAGAATTCATTAGGCAAAGACAAAGTAGCAGGACTGCATACAAATAACAAGATTTGGTTGGAATTTAGGATGTGTAAGGGAATAATAGTAAAATCATATAAGAAAGGAATATCTGAAAATGACTGTAGAGAATATTAAATGCCAAGCTCAGAAGTTTGGATTTTATTTTGTAATAAACAGAAAAGTAGAAAAGTTTTTCAGGGGAGTAACATAATGAAAACTGTCCTTCATAATTATTAATCTGGCAGCAATGTGCAAGTTAGACTGGAAAGAGACAGAATGAAATTAAGAGTGTATAAAGATTAGTTAGAAGACTTGAAATAGCAGGTGTCAGAATTAATGATAGCCTTAACGGGAATGAGAAATAATACAGGAGATATTGAAGAAGCAGATATGATAGGACTTGATAAGAGAGACTCAAAGACAATAAAATTTTGAGCCTTTTACAATTTATAAGAATGGTGATGCCGTTAACAGAGATGAGAAACACCATGGAGAGAACAAGTTTTCAGATTTTATTTTGGAAAGGGAAGACAGTAAATTCCATTTTTTCACATAATGTTTAAGGTACTTACAGACATTTTTGCCAAGAAGTTCAGCAAGAAGCTAGAAATGTTAAATCTGGAACTCAAGAGAAAGAGGCTAAAGATGCCCTCACCCAAAAATGATTATAAGCCACTTAAAAGCAAAAAACTGTGTGTATGTTAATAATATCTTTTTTCTAATGCTAAGTACAGTATCTGGTATGTAGTAGGTGCTCAACAAATGCTTGATGAATTTAACTGAATTTAGGAATTATTCATATAAACATAATTGTTAATTATGAAAGCATGAGGGGAGAGAATACAGAAATGAGTAGATGATAAAATCTAAATGCCGAATAGAGAACTCAGAAGTAAGCCCAAACACACATGGGCACCTTATCTTTGACAAAGGAGGCACAAGTATACAATGGAAAAAAGACAGCCTCTTCAATAAGTGGTGCTGGGAAAATTGGACAGCAACATGTAAAAGAATGAAATTAGAACACTTCCTAACACCATACACAAAAATAAACTCCAAATGGATTAAAGACCTACATGTAAGGCCAGACACTATAAAACTCCTAGAGGAAAATCTAAATGCCTACACAAGGGTTAGTTAGAGAAGGGGCAACAGAGGAGTTAAAAGGAACAGCCAGGAGAAAAGAATAGGGTCAGGGTAGTGCCATATTATAGAGTTCAGGGAGAAGAAAGTTTCGGGAAGAAAGGAATAATCAGCAGGGTCAAATGCTGAAGGAGATCTAGATGGCTAAGGACTGAGAGCTACCAAATTTGATGATTATGGGAAATTTTGTGATTTTTGAGAAAGCAGTTTCAAGACAATATTAACAAGTTGGGATCATGAGAGACAGAAATGAAAGGAGAGATAATTTTCAAATACAGATAAGTTCATTTATTAAAACAACAACAATACAACATGAAGGTTATAAAGAGCTTTCCAAAAAGACTTACTATCTTGGGCATTTCTTGTTGATTATGTTATGAATGACCACAGTAAAGGAACTTTAATTTGCTCTAATGTCTCAAGCTGCCAATACCAGGCTTCAGCATAGTGCTACCAGCAATGTGTACTGTAGGGAAGCATTTAGATACAATTACATTTTCTTTTGTAAAAGTATTCAAGATACTTTACCTATTTCCACCTCAGTGAGACAGTTATCAATCCTCTTAAATATGCTGTCCATCTCATCCATCCTTATCTGAAGTTTCTCCCTCTCATTCTAAAACACACAATATCATAGACTGTCAAGTTAAACCTCCAAACAAAACATTGTAGCATTATAAATGATTCAAACTGCTTAACATAACTGCTATGTCTAATTCATGAACAGGCAAATCTTAAAATGAAGATCAAATCTTCAAGTCTGGTCTTAAAAAATTTTTTTTGAAGCATACATAACAGATTAATATAAATTCATATTCTGTACTTTATTTTAGCATTTCCATGTACTATAAGATGTTAATATATATTACTTAAAAAGAGTTCATAAAAAATGCTCTATGGTCAAACAAATTTGGGAAATAATGGTCAAATAGAATTACAGCATTTTTTCCTTTCTAGACTACAAAAAAAAAAAAAAAAAAAAAGACTTCTGACCTTAGACTTTAATATGCTAGTTATTACATTTCTCCAAAAGGAGGACACTGCATGTAACATTCCCCAGACTTATTTGCCAATGGAAAGTTTTTTTATGCAAGACCTTTCTTTTTTTCTTTTAAAAAAATTGATTTTTATTTATTTATTTATTTATTGGCTGCGTTGGGTCTTCTTTGCTGCATGGAGGCTTTCTCTAGTTGTGGAGAGTGGGGGCTCCTCTTGTTGTGGAGGAGCGTGGGCTCTAGGAACGCCAGCTTCAGCAGTTGTGGCATGTGGGTTCAGTAGTTGTGGCTTGCAGGCTCTAGAGCACAGGCTCAGCAGTTGTGGTGCACAGGCTTAGTTGTTCTGTGGCATGTGGGATCATCCTGGACCAGGGATCAAACCCATGGCCCCTGCATTGGCAGGCAGATTCTTTTTTTTTTTTTCCCTTTCACATTAGCTGTTACTCTTTTTTTTTTTTTAGCATACAATAAACTGCATATATTTAGTGTGTACAATTTGATATCCCGATCTCCCAATTCATTCCCCCCCAACCCTCCCCACTTTCCCCACTTGGTGTCCATATGTTTGTTCTCTACATCTGTGCCTCTATTTCTGCCTTATGCAAGACCTTTCTTAAAGGATGATCATTTTGGGAAATGCTACTTTAAACACATGCACACACATACACAGCTGAGTATGGACTATGAGGAAGACAACACTTACAGTATAGTCCTTAGCAGTGGAAGATCAGAATTCTATATTGTTTTATTTCAATATGTATAATGGGGGCTTCCCTGGTGATGCAGTGGTTAAGAATCTGCCTGCCAATACAGGAGACATGGGTTCAATCCCTGGGCCAGGAAGATCCCACATGCCACGGAGCAACCAAGCCCGTGTACCACAACTACTGAGCCTGCGCTCTAGAGCTCATGAACCACAACTACTGAGACCATGTGCCGCAACTACTGAAGCCTAGAGCCCATGCTCTGCAACAAGAGAAGCCACTGCACTGAGAAGCCCTCATGCCACAACTAGAGAAAGCCTGCACACAAAAACAAAGACCCAATGCAGCAAATAAATACATTTATTTAAAAAAATGTATAATGGTTAACAAATTTGAGATGAGACATAGGCCTATGCTAGTAAATATATTCTAGAATCACTCAAGATGCCAGGATTTACTACTTTTGGTAAACTGAACCCTATCTCTTATGAAAAATCCTAAGGTTTTGCCCAATTCTCATTTACATGTCTCCTAAGGAACATCCTTCATATTCCACAACCAGTATAAAGTAATTTTAATAAATCTTTCTAAGCTTTTAACTGTCTTGAATTACCTGAGCTGACTGCACCAGCTTGCTGTATAGAGCTACTTTTCCTTGGTGAGTGAAGACTTTAGCCATCTTGGTAAAACGCGATTTTATTTTGTTCAGGTAAATTCCAAAGGCCTTCAGCTGTAAGGGAAAGTTAAAGATTACAATGCAGTAAAACAAATGAGTTAGAAAAGGCAAATGGTCTGGGAAGGCTAGTTCAGCTGCTGCCTGCTAAGTTTTGCCCATCCTAGACTCTGATTCCTAAGGCTTCTCAATTTGCAAATTTAATTCCATTTAATAGTTTAAGTCCAGAACCAAAGATTTCAATTTTGTTTCCTGTTTTTCATTCACTTATATTACAAATTAGAAAATGACAGGCTCTTAGTTAATAAAACTCTTTAATTAGAGCAAATGTAAAGTGAGCTGCTTATCATTTAACCAAAGTAAACCTCTTCCCCATCTAAATCTAAGTGAAAAGCAAACAAGGAGGGAACTCTAAATAAATTTCAAATATATTTCATATATTAAATTGATCACCTAAGGTTTGAAAAGATTATATATTAACAATTATTCATGTATAATAAAATCTTGATTACAAATTACATCTGACAAGTAAATTAAAGAACTTACCACTAATTATCAAGTAACAGTTACTGCTTTCACAATAAACATTACTCAAAATGTTTACACTGATTCCCATTCAGAAAATGAGACAAAAGTACCTCCTCATCAGAGTAGTGTCTCATTTTTTCCCACAGGTTCCTATTTACATCAGTCAACAGTTTATCTTGGTTCAGTGCAGAAAGCTTTAATCTAAAACATAGAGAAGTTCATTAGCATGGAGTTCAGAAGTCAGCTAGAATGAATCAACTCAGATCTACAGGAATACTTAATTTTTCCTAGTACTTTTCTACATAAAAAGGGGAGTTCACTCAGGAACAGTGGCCAGCCTGATTATTTCAACATTTGTAGAACAGTTCAAGAATGTTATGATTCAAAAAAACTTCCCTCCATAATGGAATTCTCATCTCAATGCAACAATTTGTTTCAAAACATGTTGCTTGTAAAGAATCCTTAAAGCTTGTGAATGCATAATTGTTGCGAAGTTGTAGCTATTATTTTAAGTAAAGGTTCCCAATTGAGTTGTCTTATCTCACCTTTATAGAACAGCATTAATAAAGCAGCAAAGTTATATATCAGTCTCTTGTTAATAAGTAGAGGAAATGAATTTTTATCAGAGTTAGAAGATATATACAGGCACATAAATGCAACATCAAACAGTAGACCACATCTAAACAAACTTTTCATTGTATACAAGATCTACCTAATTCATTCAAAACAAAAGTCTCAGACAAATCCTGAGACACCCAACTCTTTTAAATGACATGAAGATAAGAAACTTGTCTTGTTCAGTGATGAACCCCCAGACTTAGTGCAGTGCCTGGCACATAGTAGGTGCTCGATACCTACTTGTTGAATGAACGAGCCAGAATCAGGCAAATCTGCAGTACTATAATTTAACGGCATCTTGAATTTCTAGTTTTAAAACTACGTAATGCCCTTTAATTATTTTTATTTATTGTGGTAACAATGGTTTATAACGTTATATAAGTTTCATGTGTACATTATATTTTGACATCTATGTACACTATGAAAGTTTTAAAACTACATGATTCTTAAAAGATTATTTCTTTTCTGTTTGTTAGATTGGTTCAAATTCAGTTCGTCAGTTCTAGATAAGTATGATATAAACATTGTCTTGAGTTGCAAGTCTTGATTTACCTGCGAAAATCTAAATATACCTAATTTGCAACTTAGTCTGCAGCATCTATTTACACCAAATCACTGACCTATAGTCTGAGTAAAACCATGTTCTTTTATAAATGCAAATCAAGGGAAAATGTGATAACATTATAAATCCAAAGTCAATCTTGACTTTAGACACTATATATAAATCTCTAAAGGGTACTATCTTCTTTTAAAGATGTTCTTTTGCAATTTATGATATCATAATCTAATAATTATTGCTTATTAAGACTTACTCTTTGCAAAGAATGGCATGCAAACTTTTTATACACATTATTTCTACTGCTCATTTCTACCTACTAAATAGGTATTATTATCCTCAATTGATGGATGTGGAAGTGAAGGTTAAATGACTTACATAAGGTTACACAGCTAGTGCTGTCACCAGGATTGAACTTCCATCTGTCTGACTACAAAGCTGAAACTCCTTCCCATATACCATATCACGCTGCCAATTAATGACATCAACTTTTCCTAATGCCAGTGTTATTCTAATCAAAACCTTGCCACACAGATTATTTACCCATGCAACAAAACACACAAAAAATGAAAACTTTCATACTCTTCAATCTTCTGGCGAAGAGCTTCACAATCTTCTTTATAAATCTGTATCTTGGGTCGGTAAACATATTGACTTAACAACAGATCTTCTGGAGTAGCTGATGTGTTTATAGTAAACTGGAAAAAAAAAATCAGTCCCTCAAAACTGATATTTTGAGAAACAAACCATGTTCAAGAACAAGTTCTACAAAGAAAAACTTGAAAACTCTGTTAAATTCATATATACCTAGTAAGCTACTAGCTGGACTTTGAAATAAAGTCTCTGATATCGAAGTCCATTTCCCACAGATGTTTAGAGGAACTGTGGATGTTCCACTCAAAAGACTGAAAGTGATTTGAAAATAACTATGTATTATTTCTCAATTATAGCTCAATAAATTTGGGGTGGGGAAAGAAAATGGCTATGCATTATTTTAAAAACTATTAATACCTGAAAATTCAAACTTACCAAAAACCTTTTCCTCAAAAGAAAGAAACAAGATGCCAGTTTCCAAGATTATCCTTTTCTATTCTCATTCTCTAGTCCTGCTCCTTATTTCTATCCCAGGTTGAACTCAAACTTTTCTGGCATACGTAAAATAAAGCAGTAAAAATTTGGTTGTTTTAAAAATATCTTAAATGTTTTTTGGACATTTAAAAAATTTTTAAATTTATTTATTCATGGTTGCATTTGGCTTTTCTCTAGTTGTGGTGAGCAGGGGCTACTCTTCATTGCAGTGCGTAGGCTTCTCAGTGTGGTGGCTTCTCTTGCTGCAGAGCACAGGACTCTGGATCTTCCCAGACCAGGGATCGAATCCATGTCCCCTGCACTGGCAGGCAGATTCTTAACCACTGTGCCACCAGGGAAGTCCCCCCTCTCCTTTTTCTTAATTAAGCTCTTTAAGAGTTTTCTTATTTTATTACATTTTCAAAGTATCAGTTTTTAGATCTGTTCTCTTTTCTATTAATTTTTGTTTTTTATTTCATTAACTTTATTATTTACCTGCATTAAATCTGTCTTCCTGTCTTTATGGATGTTATTTTATTGTTCTTTTTCCAATTTCTTAAAGTGAGTATTAAGAAATCCTTTATTTTTAGATTCTCCTCTATAACAATGACATCTCAGGCTTTTATTTTGCTGCTAAGTATAATTTCTGCTGTATATCCCATAGATTTGGTATTAAATATTCTCCTTACTTTGCTTTCCAAATAGTTTTGATCTCCTCTTTAATATGAGTTATCTAGAAATGTGTTTCTTAATTTCCAAGAAGTTAAGATATTTGTCCTTTTATTATTGGATTAAGACCAGATGATGTCCATGAAATCTCTTTTCTTTCTCTTCAATATTTTCAATGTTTTCTTTGTGGCTAAGGGCATAACTAATTTTTGTAAATGTTCGACAGACTTAAGTGAAAAAAACATTATGTAATTTTGTATATAAGTGATATTAAGTCTATTAATCTTTTAAACTGAGTTTGTTGACTGTATTATTTAAGTATTCCATGATTATATATTTTTGATTTTAAAAAGTGTTTATTAAAAACTTCTGCTGTACTTGGGTTTTTATAATAATGGGAAAATGCATATGTTCACAAAAAAGTATAAAAAACAAAACAGATGGCAAGGAATGAGAATAAAAATTTTACCTTTTCAAAATTCATGATTATTTTTTAAAAAATCAATTTTTATGCTAACTCCAAATGTACCTTCTATAGGAAAACTTTCTGTAGGAAGATTTGCTTCCTTAGATTCTTTTTCTTTGTTTTTTAATAAATGCTTGCTTTGATGCAGTTTAGTAAACAAGTACAGTCTATTTTAACTGAGATAACTATTTTGCCAAGAAATTGAACTTACTTTGGCTGGGAGATTGCTCTGTCGGGGTTTCTGTATTAGAATGTGGACCTGAAGAAGTATAAAGAACTCCTTTATTGTTATTCTCCCATCTTTGAGTTTCTGAGGAAAGAAAAAAAGTTTGCATGACCATTCAAGGTGAGTCATTTTGACTATAACCGCCTCCCTTGTTTCTAAATAGCTTAAAATACTTTGCATATATTTGTGGAAACATTATCCAGATATTTGTAGGCTATACATGAGCAGATTTTATCTAATATTATTTCTTAAGTTTGTTCAGTAACAGTAAAATTGGGAAAAAAACAACAAAACATAGGTCTTCCAATTGTGATTCTACTCCACATAATTAATTGCCATGTCCGGTCCTTAACAACAACAAAAAAGACAACTAGTCTTCTGTATATTTGAAATATTTCATAATTAAAAAAAATTAAACAAGAGAAAATAAAACAAGGAAATTAGTTGCATTAGAAATGAGAAATATTTTAACATACCTCCTTTAAGTTCTCTTCACAAACAGTATCTCTGAGAAACTGTGATTCTATTTGACTACCGGGGTGTGCTAGAAGCAAAGCAAATTCAAGTGATGAACAATTCAAAATTAAAATGTAAACTTAATTTTAGTTATTGTTCAGGTTTATGTGTGGTTCATGCTATCGAAACTATCTGCTAGGATTTTTCTAGGAAGACAGCCTTCTGTAGGGCAAAGAATATTACAGTTTTAAGGCTCCATGTATATTTCTCTACTAATTATAAGCCTCTTAAAAAAATCACTTTTGTAATATAACACTTCTCAATTTATTGAAATAATTAAGAATTAAAAATAAACTAAATATTATTTTACTTATCAACTCCCAAAAAGCTTATACAAATTTCAAATATGTCCTGAACTGAAATACATTTATTATTAGTCAAGTAAGCAGATAATTTCTATTATTTAGCCTTCATGAAGGTCTTACTGCTGAAGTCCAGAGAGGTCCCATCAGCCTTGATGGAATCCAGAGAACTGCTGCAACTAGATGGGGTCCTGCTCAGGCTTTTTATCAACACACTGTTAACATTTTTATCTATATCTCCTTTAGCATGATGATCAAAAATCTGAAATGATCAATAAAGGAACATCATAAGAATAAAGCTATGCTGCTGTATACTTATAATGGCTAAATGTTGAATGTTAAGAGAAATACTTCTAACATAAAATTTATCTATAATCATATAAAATACCTTAGTAAAGAATTAGAATAAGTAACAGGTAACTTATTAGGCTTTTAGAGTTCAAAGTAATTTTATTTAAAAATATATAGAAATAACTTTGTGCATTATACTATATAAGCAAATTGTTTCTCTGAAGTATCTAGATTATAGCCAGATCCTATGCGCTACCAAATGTTGACCTTTCCAATTATTCAGCTATTAGTCACCAGGGTCAGGGCTACTACACTGTAGAAAACCAAAACAGAATATTGGCTGTAGGGCTCCCCTGATCCAGGAAGATCTCGCATGCTGTGGAGCAACTAAGCCCATGTGCCACAACCACTGAGCCTGTAGTCTAGAGCCCACGAGCCATAACTACTGAGCCCATACACTGCAACTACTGAAGCCTGTACGCCTGGAGCCTGTGCTCTGCAACAAGACAAGCCACTGCAATGAGAAGCCCATGCACCAAAATGAAGAATAGCCCCCGCTCCCCACAACTACAGAAAGCCCGTGCAGCAACAAAGACCAAATGCAGCAAATAAATAATTAAAAAAAAAAAAAAGAATATTGGCTGTACATGGTGGCCCTGTCTAGAGTACAGAGAAATTTATTTCCAGGCTTTAGTACTTCCTTCCCCAGGTGACCAACACTCCTTTGGCTGAAGTCAAATAAGTCATACGGTCCGGCTTTTACCATTTGAATCGTTTAACTTTACAGCCTTAAATGCCATTTTCATCTACCTACTTGCTTATGTTTTTAAGGGCAATATATTCCTTGTCTAAATGCTAGGATGTGGGCTCTATGAGAACAAGTTTTTGTCCATAAATTCCCACTTGAAGCATTCCCAGGACTTAAACAGTTCCTAGAACATAGCAGATACCCAATATTTATTAAACAAAATAATACTAATTTTCATAGAATCTATTCAGTTACACATTTTATATTAATGTTACAACTTTCGTAAAGCTTCACAGAAGAACAACTTCCTCAGAATCTCACCTTAAAGAACCACTGAAATCATCTTCTAAGCTTATTTACATACTTCTTAACAGAGTTTAAACATTGTTTCTATGAACCTATGATACTTTTTAACCTTTATTTCTCCACCTATAAAACTCAGTTTAAGTGACAAGTTATCCAAATCAGTGTTCCCTCAACTTTTAAAATCTATGACTTTTTTTTAAAGGTTTTTAAAATAAGATTTATTTCTTAAAAGTTAACATGTGCGTAATAGGAAACCAAAAAACACAAGAAGCAAAAACCAGTCATCAACAATCACAAGCAGTTCACCCTCTGATGTGTCTTTCTACGTCTCGTTTATGTATCTACATAACTAAGCATCCATTTTTATGTAATTAAGATCATACAGTTATATATCATGCTTTTACACACATCATAAATATTTACCATTTCAAAGTCCCAAAGCTGGGTATTTTGATAACCAAGAATACACTACACCAACTCAATCTGGAAGGAAAAAATGTAATTCTGCCTTTTTTGGTGACAAAAATTTCATAAAAGACAAAAATGGCAATAGGCCTCTAGATAAAGATATTGGCAGTTATGATTAAAATACTACATTCCCTTAATGTTGAATTAAAAATGTGACATAAAGTAACAGAAGTATAACGCTTCTAAGAAGATTTATTAACTGATCTAAACTAGTAAAGTATTAGCAAGGAGGTATGTTTCCACTGAATTACTGAATACTTAACCATGTATTCCCATAGCACAGCCAAGAGAGGTATATACATCAATGGTTATCATCAAAATATAAATATGAACACATCCTCATACATCCCTCCCTTTATACTTCCTTCTGCCCCTGTGCTGCCAACCAAATGAACATGTCCTGACATACATTTCTCAGGCGGTTTCCAATTTCATGTCCAAGATGTTGCCTTTTTATCAATTACAACAAAGATATTTACAAATTGGTTAATTCATTAGCTCTACCTTTTCTCATACATTGTCACCTCAGGACATCTAAAAAGCTCAGATGTTGCAAAATAAAAAAAGAACCTACTATGACTTCAAAATCTCACTTACTTCACTTTGAGGTACTTGACGATCTAGGCATTCTCTCATCCTCAAAAGAAATGGACTCTCAGCTTCTATATATTTTCTTTAGCCAAGAAAATTCAGTCCAGCTTTTCTTTATGAAGTTTGCATAATAAAAAGCTTTTTACCCTCCAAATATTTTAACACTGAAGATGACTTGTCAAATGACATATACCCTGCCTAGATTATCATATGCCAATTCACCATGACAATCACTAGAAAGTGACAGAATATTTAGAATTACACATTTCAATATTAATTTTTGTAACTACTTTCCATTTCATTTTTTGTGACCATCTGTCACTTCAAATTGCTAGTCAATTAATTTCCTAAGATTCTACACAGGAATATTTCTCCAGTCCTATAACTGGAAATAATCAATTTCTTCTTACACAAGACTAAAATTCAAGGACATAGAAAAATCAAGAACATTTCTTAATTCAAGACAGAACTCACCTCTTGATCTTGTGCAGTATCATTAAACCCAATTTCACTTTTTCTGATTTTTTTCTCATTCTGAATATCATCTTCTTCTTCTTGTACCCATGTTCTTTTTTGGCTATTGCAGGTTTCTTCCATTTTATTTTCAGATGGTGAAATCTCTTTTTGGTATGTCTCAGTCAAAGCCTTTTCCTCAGTATCTATAATAGAGTCTGAAGAATTAATCTCACCAGGATATAAAGGAAGGTTTTCCTCATTTATATATTGAGATGGACTTAAGTTCAGTTTAGCTGCAACAAATTCGATGCCTGAATCCTTACTGGAGACTGGCTGAGTTTCTAATTGATTTAAATTAGTTGTGTCTGCTGGAATCTGCTTCAGGTCATCAGTACCAGTGACACTACAATTTCTCTTGTTTGGTAATCTGGGCAAAAATATTCCCAAAGAACATTTCCTCACTTTATCTTTTACAGTTGTCATTAATGGTACAGAGTTGATTTCAGCTCCATTATGAGAAGTTTTATCTTCATCTCTATCATCTTTAACACTGTTGGACACTATGTTAACATTATGTATTTCTGTAGCTTGCACTCTACTCATATCACTGTGTGCCTTATTTACTAATTCCAGTAATTGTTCTGGAGAAGGTGGTATATGAACTGGTTGGAAATCTAAAAATTCTTCAGCTTTTCCATTCAAAGTATTCAGATTTTGTTTGATACTACTAACAGTTGCAGCATTAGATGCAATTACAGGATCAGATGCTTCTCTAGGATTGATATCAGTTTGAATCACTTGCTTAGTCAAGCCTGAGTTACTGTGGAAACCTATAGCTGTATTACATTCAAATGTTTGAATATTTTTCTTCAGTTCTTTTTTACAGGCCATAGTAAACTGTTTCTCGTTATTGAGAATTGTGGAATTGTTTTCACATGTGGGTACAGAGGAATTTCCTCTAACAATATTTAAATTCTTATTTCCTGCTTTAGACAATATTGTTTCATCTTTACTGACGATACTCTGTCCTTGTTGAGGTAATGGAGGTTGCTGGGTTGACAGATGATGCTGAGAAGCAACACAAACATCACCAACAAAGGTTTTCTTTAAACTATGTTCTGCAGTATCAACAACAGCCTCCATCTGATCCTTTGGAAGCTTAAAAGATACTTGCTTTGAGTTAAGCTTAGTCATCTCCCCCAAATCTTCACCATATACTAAAGTTTCATTAGCTAATAGATTTGGGGGCTCCTCTTTGAGCTCTGTTAGGACACAGTCCAACTGTCCTTGGGAACTGGTCTGAACAACTTTTTCCTTTTCTAACAAAGAACAAGGAGCAGAAAAAGGCAGTCCCTCAGATTGCAAATAATATTCACTGGCTAAATTGTTTGCGTAAGGAAGATCATTTTGCACTGGGCAATGACTGGCTTTTACATCTTCATCTTTATCACATAAGGACACGACATTCCCCTCCAAATTATCAAAAAAGGAAACATTAGGTAAACAGGAATAATTATCACTGTATCCACAAATAGCAGCTGCAGGACTGCACGTAAAATCCACATTTCTTCTATCTGTACTATTTAAGTGACAGCTTTCAATTTTGCCTTTTTCCAATACACAGGCTTGGCCTACAGCTTTCATGACCGCTTCATCCACAGCAGTACTATGGAATTTGATTTCTCTCTCACCTTGACCCCCAGACAATGTATTAGTAGGAACAAAGGGTATCACATGATGCTTTTGCTCAGTGTGAAGAACAATTTTGTTTTCTACAGCCAGTGCTTGTTTTTTAGTGATTTCTTGAACAGAGCTACCATCCTTAGGAAAAGAAACACCTAAGGTTTTTCCTTTCGCTATTCCAAATTTAGGGCACTCTTGAAGTATTTTCTCAGTGGCTGGACAATCAATGAAAACTGTGTGGGACTTAGTAACTTCCAGATCACTGTGATTATCTACAAACATAACAGTTTTGTCCACAGGCCTAGTGGTTCTTTTATCTGGTGAGAGAGGTTTATATTCTAAGGCAGTTGTGTGACTTCTGGTGATCTCCATGTCATCCTGCCCACATGTATACAAAACAGTATTAGAAGTTCCTTCCAAAGGCACCAAACAGGAGTCCTCTCTAACTTCCAGGACACCTTTGTTATTTATTTCCACTGTACAACTCTGGATGACATCCATATCATTTTTATCATTCTCTGAAAATGCAATGGTCTTGTCATTTTTGAATCTAAGGCTTTTCCTTCTCTGACTTTTGCCGGATAGAGGTTCATTCAGAAATCCAGGCTTTTGTACATCTTTGTCATTTTTCCAAACTGTTGACTTAGACACTTCCATGTTATCATCAGCTGTAAATGCTACAGCTTTCTCTAAAGGATCACTATTAGACCATTCCCCCTGTAATGTTAGGTGGCTGACTTTTGTTACTGAATGATGACTTTCACCATTGTCTAGAAAGAAAACATTCTCCTCAGCAGGAGTAGGTGTCACTTTTGATTTTTCTAGGCTTTTTCTTTTGGGTAGTTCAAAGTTAGGTCTGTCTGGATGCACAGTTTTCTCCTTTGCTTGGTAGTCAATGAAAACAGTATGGCACTTTGTCATCTCTAGTTCATCATGATTATCTACAAACATTACAGTTTTGTCCACAGGCCTAGTAGTTACTTTATCTGGTGAGGAAGTTTTACATTCTATGGCAGTTGTGTGACTTCTGGTGACCTCCATGTCATCCTGCCCACATGTATACAAAACAGTTTTAGAAGTTCTTGCCAAAGGCACCAAATGGGAATCATGTTCATCTAGTAAAGGTCTATGATTTATTTCCACTGTATAACTCTTGGTGATATCCATATCATTCTCATCACCCTCTGAAAATACAAGAGTCTTATCAATTTTTAGTCTGCCAAGACTTTTCCTTCCACAAATTTTGACGTCTTGCTTTTTATTCAGCATTCCAGTTTTCTGTACACTTTTGTCCTCTAACACATCTCTGATATCATTAGGAATAAATACTCCAGTTTTTTCTATAGGACTTTCATTACATTTTTCAACTTTCACAGCTTTCTGTCTGTTTACTGTTGTTAGTTGGTTGTTAGTGTTTTCTAAATTAGTCTTACCTAGTTCTAGTACTTCAGAAGGACCAAATCCAATGACAACAGTGTGACTCTTGGTTAGATCCATATTTTGCTCCTTCTCTAAACAAGTAATTATCTTGTCATGAGAACAGTCAGGCATGGGATTGCCTAAACTTTTCCTCAGTGGCTCAGGCAGTTTAGAATTCTGGTCTGGTACAGATTTCACTGTTTGACTGTTAACAGCAGTATTATGATTTCTCATGGCAGACTGTCCTCCAGATGAAAATAATGGCTTTGTAGTAGGAAACAAAGATTGCTCACAAGGAACTGTATTTCTATTATTTCCCAGTGGTACTTGTTTATCAAGATCTCCATGAGAGTATACTATACTATGGCTTGTTGCTATGTCCTGGTTAATATTAGATGACTGAAGAGAATCTTTACCAAGATAGGGTGAAATATTCAAAACTTGATCTTTTTCTTTGTCCCAGGTGTCAGCTGAGATGTTTTTAGATATTATGTTTGGTTGTCGGGACGGCTGAACACAACCTTTCATCATTTCTTCCCATTCATCTGAAGGGCTTTTGCTGTGAGAGTGAGATTTACTGGTATTCTCAGATGCTAGATTGTAAGATGCAAGAGGAGACTGACTTCCTAAATTAGCTATGTGACTTTTAGTCAAATCCATATCTTCATCTGTGAAGATTTCAGTCCTTTTGTCGGTCAATGAAATAAATGAAGGATTTTCCAGGCTCTGCTGTAATCTTTCCTTAGATACATGGGGAACTGAGCTATAACTTATATTCATTTTCCCATCCTCTGACACGATTATGTGATTTTGGATCATCATTTCTTTTTCAGATACCAGTGCAGCTGCTATCTGTACATTTGTCTGAACTTGTTTAAAAATTTGATTATCTATTGCAATTGTGTGACTCTTGGTAATGTCCATACTACCTTCTCCTGAATAAATAGTTTTCTCTCTGAGAAGAGAGATGGCATCTGTTTTGGGATACATTTTAGAATAATTACTGTCATGCTTCAGCAAACTTTTCTCCTCTCTCATACTTGAGAGACACTTGGTCAGTTCCATGGCATCATTACAACTAGAATAGAAAAATGTCTTATAATCTTGAATAGCTGGACTGGTAGATTCTGGGGTCATGGCCAATGTTCTGATATCCTGGTTGGAAGTCTGTGTGACTGTTTGACTTTCTGTCCCTGTAACATGACTTCTAGTAATATGTACGTCATCTTCAGGGTTTAAGGAAGGGTCTTGAAAAGCAGTGTTCAGTTTATCCTTAAAGACTGTCTTCTGTCCTAGTGCGTTAGTTTCACAATCTGTTGAAATATCCACCATGACATTCTGAGTCTGATTTTCTATTTCAGACAGATTATCTGCTGAAGGTAACTTCTGTATAGTGTGGTTAATTGTCAAGTCCATAAAGTCATTGCCATAAATTGTACTATCATCACCTTTAAATTCCCTTAAGCTGGCCTCACTGGATGTGGGAACCAAAGTCTGAATATTGGCTGTATGACACTGGGTAAAATTCATCCCATCATCTTGTTCTCTAAAGAGTCTAGTCATATTATTGCTATTTTCATCTACACTAAGAGATACATGCATTTGATGTAGAGAAGAGGCCCTATTTGATTTTTTGGAATGAACAGGCATCTCAGAATTTTCTTTATCAGGTCCTGTAAAAGGAGAAGCATTCGATTTTCCTGTTTTCAATCTTTTTATGAAGTCATTGAAATTTATTTTCTTTTCTGAAGAAGCATTTTGATCCATGGAAAAATTTAATTCTCTCTTCATTTCTGCATCCTCAGTGTGAAGTTTTAAGTTAGCCAGAAATGATGTAGTATCTATCTTGGTGGACTTTTCACTTTTGGTACAATCTAAAAGGCCTTTGGTAATCATCACAGTGTGACTTGCTGTCAGGTCCATCTGGTTTTCATCTGAAAAGATGACTGTCTGGTCATTCGCATGTTTCCTTTCACGGTTGTATTCTGTAACTGAAATCTACAACAAAAGCAAAATGTAACGTCAGATCAAATGCAAACTTCTAAAAAGGTATCTTATAACATGTACTATGTAGAAAGAGTACTGGGATTTCCCTGGTGGCCCAGTGGTAAAGAATCCGCCTTCCCATGCAGGGGATGAGAGTTCAATCGCTGGTCAGGGAACTAAGATACCACATGCCGCAGGGCAACTAAGCCTGCGCACCACAACTACTGAGTTTGCAGACCTCAATTAGAGAGCCTGTGTGCCGCAAACTACAGAGCCCACATGCTCTGGAACCTGCACGCCACAACTACAGAGCCCACATGCCCTGGAGCCTGTGTGCCACAACTAGAGAAAGAAAATCTGCATACCACAACTAAAGAGAAGCCCATGTGCCACAACTAAAGGGCCTGCAATGAAGAGCTTGCATGCCTCAATGAAGATCCCATGTGCCGAAACTAAGACCCAATGCAGCCAAAAATAAATAAATAAAATTTTTAAAAAGAAAGAGTTTTATATAAACAATTCTAAATGGTGGTTTCATGATATATGGGTTTGTTTGAATCAATCGTGTGGTGTGTAGCACATAATTTGTTATTAAAATTTTTTTCTAAAGTCTGAATACTTTTAGTGTTTCTGAACAAATTAAAAGTTAAGGTTAATTATACACCCACTAGACTGACCAAAAAATGAAAAGACTTACAATACCAAATGTAACTATAATGAAAATTCTAATTATTATATTAGATAGGTCATTCTCATTCTAAGTAAAAAAGACTTGGAAGGAATAAATGCATGATGGCTAGCTTATAGTACACTCTATACTCTTGGGGGTTGAGTTGTCTTTGAATGCAGTGGTTTTACTTGTAAAGACATGGTCTAACTCTTTACTACTCAAAGTATGGTCTGTGGACCAGTATATTAGTATCATCTAGGAGACTGTTAGAAGTACAGAATTTCAGGACCTACCCCAGATATGCTGGATAAGAATCTATATTTTAAAAAAATCCTGAGATGATTCATATGCCCATTAAAGTTGAGAAGTCCTGATATAATTAACGTATTTCCCTATTATTTAAACTGGCAGTGATATAACTATACTTAGTTAACTGCAAAGGTAGGTAGCTTTTCCAGTCTGTGTTGGTCCATTTTGGTAAGTAATCCCTAAATTATATCAACTAACATTATATTTTTTGTGTTTTAAAAATTTTAACTATCAAAGAAGATTAAAATATTAAGGCACTTGCATGAACTTATACCTCTCTCTGGGGCACCTGGGTCTGAATGGGAGCACAAAGCAATGTGTTCATCCCTATTGAATAAAAAGAAAAACCATAGTCAATGACAAACATATATATCACCAAGAGCCTGATTTTCCTTTTCTTAGGAGTTTCATCAGTTACAAACATTTATAAAGTTTTTTCAGTTACTAAGTCCTTCCTAAATTTCACTGAGACTATAAATTGTCCCATTTTAGAGACAGATCAGTGATTACTGTATTCTCTGAGTGACTGAAATATTTTTAGAATGTGGTAGAGATTTTTAAAGGTGGGATTCTAAAGGTGGAAAGTATGGACTACTTTTTTTCCTCCTTCACTTCTCCATTTTTATTTCCTGGATAGTAGAAGTTACATAGTAAAGAGTACCAACCGATAAGACCAAAATGTTAGGTAAGATTTTGAAGCATCTTTTATTCTATGTTAAGGAATCTAGACGTTCCCAGGATGAGATGTGTATTTTATAAAAATAATTCAAGAGACGTAGAAGAAAGTAGATTCAAAAGAAGAGGAACCAATGAGGAAGCCACTCGGATAGTTCAGATAAAACATGTTGAGAGTGTGTGTCAGGGCAAAAGACAATAAGAATGGAAATAAGAGATTAGACTCAAGACATCCTAGAACTGAAATAGAAAGGTTTAGGTAACAAACTGGTTGTTGGAAATAAGGAATGGATTGAAGATAAATAAATATAATAAAACAAAAAATACACTTAAAAATGCTTAAGTTTAAAGGCAAATTTTTAGAATATTTTAAAGAGTTTATGGCAACCCTGACTGAACATGATGAAGTAATTATGAGCTTTTTATTAAAGCCTCATTTACATATCAAGCTTCCATTCTTGTCATTTATTTAACAAATATTGGTTCAGAACCTATTATGTGCCCCAAAACTCAACTATATACTAAAGCACAAAGAACAAGGCAAAATTTCCGGACTCAAAGAGTTCCCAGTTTAAGAGAGCCAAAAGTAAACACTTGAAATACAGTATGATAAATTCTACAATAGACAGTAAAAGGAGTGTTGTGAGAGCACAAAACAGAGACTAACTCCTTGGTTTTGTCAGAGAAGGCTTAATTTAAGTCAGTATTACTTAATGTATGGTGCCAGACTGTAAACTGCTTATTATCAATTAATTCATTTTGAGATAAGGAGCTTGCAGCTGATGTAAAATTCCTTTCATCAGTAAAGCTTTGCTAAGAAAAAAATGTCAGTAACTAAACAGTAGCTTACTGCCATAGTTGATTTACATTCTAGTGCAAGTTCCTTTTCAGTCATGGACTGTAACAGTTTGTGGACTGGCTACTTTGAACAGCACTAAAGTTAAGCTCAGTGAAAAGCTAAGTTAAGTGAAAGATGAGAAGACTGTTAGGCAAACTGGAGTAGGAAGATCACTTTAGGTAGAGGAAATAGCATTTACCAATGGACAGAGGCAGGAGAAAAGTCCACATGGGAACATGCAAGCAGTTATTCATGCACTAGAGTACAGGATGCCTATAAAGTTGGAGAAAAAAACAAGCCAAATTATAAAACACTTTCTAAGTTTATGCTAATGAGTGTGGGTTGTATCCTGTAAGTAAAACAGTGTCACTGAACAATTTTTTAAGCTGGGAGGTAACATGATAAGATTTAGAAATATGTAGAATGGATTAGAAGGATAAGAAACTAAATACTATAGCCAAAGAAAGAACACTGAGGACTTAAATTCAAATACTGGCAAGAAGGAACAAAGAATAAGTAACAGATGGGTAAGATATTTTGACAGAATTGAAAGAGAATAGGGCCTGGGGAATTCCCTGGTTGTCCAGTGGTTAGGACTCTGTGCTTTCACTGCAGGGGGCCCAGGTTTGATCCCTGGTCTGGGAACTGGATCCCACAAGCTGCATGGCCAGGGGAAAAATAAGAAAGAGAAAAAGAAAAAGAAAGAGAATAGGGCCAAATAGATATAGGGAAAGGAGGAAAAGGTAAAAAATGACTCAATTCCTAACTTGAGTGAATGACTGAGTGGGAGTTGAAGATAGAGAACAAGAGGAACAGCAGGTTTCAGAGAAATATGTTTGTGAAATTTTAAATGAAAGATTTTGTGTAAGGATGAACACTTTCTCTACATTTTTTTCTTCATGGTTCTCTTACATATTACTTTTCAAGGAATCTAGATGGAGAGAAAATCGTATGATAAGAAAAGTATTATGATCATACTCACCAGTTATCTCACAGTAGTTATCTTCTGGATTCTTATTCCTAAAAATTAAACAATAATTTAAAAATCTATACTACAGACAATTATCAAGAATCACAACAGTTAAAAGAGTAGGTAGAGAAAAGGTTTTCATAGGGTGACTGGCAGAAAACTCCAAAGACATCTTTAAAAAACGACTCATCTAATACTTGCAGAAAAAATTACACAGCAATTAAAGGACCTTACCATTAAATTTTTTTTTTGCAGATATCTAAATTTCAAGAACATTATAAAAATATGCTTAATACATGCCACTTGCTTATATTTTTAGATTTTTATTTAAAAAAAATTTTATTTTGGCCATGCCGTGCATCTTGTGGGATCTTAGTTCTCCAACCAGGGATCCAATCTGGGCTCCCTGCTGTGGAAGCACAGAGTGCTAACCACTGGACAACCAGGGAATTCTCCATTTTTTTTTTTTTAAAGAATAACCTGTAAAGCAACTCATTTCCTAGAAATTTACCTTTAAAAGAAAAAAGGTAAAGGACTTCCCTGGTGGTCCAGTGGTTAAGACTCTGAACTCTCAGTGCAGGGAGCCCAGGTTTGATCCCTGGTCAGGGAACTAGATTCCACATGCCACAACTAAGACTTGACACAGCCGAATTAATTAATTTAAAAAAAAGGTAACAACCCAAAATGTCCATCAATAGGGAGGAGACATACAACAGATTATAATAGACAGGTAGATCTATATGTAACAACATGGAAAGTGCCACAAGACACTGAGTGATCCCATTTCTGTCTTGTTTAAAAAAAGAAAAGTTAAACATGCACTTGGATATACATATAACATTTCTGGAAGGATATTAGCAGCGGTTATCTGTGAGGAGCCTAACTAAGCAATATGGCCTAGAGATTTTTCTGTGTCAGTATATAAAGAGACTCTTTTTTTTCCCAGCTCAACACTAGTCAATTACATGGAAAAACTGTAATTTATTTAACCAGTCTCTTACTGATGGACCTTCGGGATCTTCTGCATCTTTTACTATTAAAATAAATGCTATAGTGAATAACTTTATTTATTCATCATTCCACACATTTACAAGTGTATTGGTAAGAAAAATCCCCCGACATGAAATCTCTGAGCCATAGAGCATGTGCATTTAAAATTTTGAATGATATTGCCAATTGCCTTCTACAATATATACCCACGAGCAATGAGAAACTTTACCTATAGTCTTGATTAGATGAAAAATTATATCTCAATATAGTCTGTATTTCTCTCATGATGAAGATAAGCATCTTTTCATTTGTTAAGCTCTACTACGTAATTTTTGTATTAATATTACAATAAGAGGACTTCCTAGGTGGCGCAGTGGTAAAGAATCTGCCTGCCAATGTAGGGCACACAGGTTCGAGCCCTGCCCTGGGAAGATTCCACATGCCATGGAGCAACTAAGCCCATGTGCCACAACTATTGAGCCTGTGCTCTAGAGCTCGTGAGCCACAACTATTGAGCCCATGTGCCGCAACTACTGAAGCCCACGTGCCTAGGGCCTGTGCTCCACAAGAGAAGCCACTATAATGAGGAGCCTGCGCACCACAATGAAGAGTAGCCCCCGCTTGCAGCAACTAGAGAAAGCCCGTGGGCAGCAATGAAGACCCAACGCAGCCAATAAATAAATAAAATAAATAATTAATTAAAAAAATATTATAAGAAAAACTAATTTAATGAAAAAAATCTGAAGACTTGGTATTTATTGTTTTGTACTAGCTGATGTATTTAAGGATTTATATATGAAAGTAGACTGTTTCATCCCTCTTAATATAAGCTGTACAATTCACATATTTATCAGCTATAGCAGTATATTACATTATGCAAAGAATTTGTTTTGTGAATTAATTCTAAGTATTCCACAAAAGGGAATAAAAATAAAAAACAGAAAGAATATTAACTTAAAAAACACTTCATTTAATAGGAATAAACAACTTTGAAGTTGTTTATAACAACTTCAATTGATGTATAATTTACATCACATTTTTTTTACTTACTGCATAACTAGGACATTTCCTCCTGCTTCTGTTTCTATAAATAGAGAAAAGATAAAAGTTTTTCAATAATACACTGATAAAACATTAGAAAAACTGCATAAGGACATTAACAACAATAAAAAAAATACTAATGACGCACCTCACATTCTGTCCCCCACTACTCAAGTTATACTTTTTAAGCAATAAGATGGATATTAAGTTATACCAATTATCTGGTTAGATAACCACAGCATAATTACATAGAAAACAGATTTAGCAGGGATTACAGTAACAAGTTTACCTGAAATTTCTGACTTTTCCACTATTTTCATATGAGACTCTGATTGGAATACTCTAGAAAAGAAAAATAAAGATTACCAAAAATCTGCAATTTTTTTGTGTGGCTGTGCTGTACGGCTTGTGGGATCTTAGTTCCCTAAACTCAGGCCATGGCAGTGAAAGCCCGAATCCTAACCACTAGGCCACGTGGGAACTCCCGAAAATCTGCAAGTTTTAATTAGAACACTATGACGTTAATTTATAGTCTGTTTTGAGACAGGTAAAGTAAAGCTTTCTGACTGATTTTATAGAAAAACCAAGTAAGAGTAGCATACAAGAAAATGTATAGGCCAATCTCACATATGAATATTAGTGCAGAAATCCCCAAATGTTAGCAACCTGCCTCTAACAATGTTTTTATTTATGTATATATATATATTCACTTATTTGGCTATGTTGGGTCTTTGTTGCTGCATGTGGGCTTTCTCTAGTTGCAGTCGGTGCTCGGGCCTCTCATTGCAGTGGCTTCTCTTGTTGTGGAACACGGGCTCTAGGGTGTGTGGGCTTCAGTAGCTGTGGTGCACGGGCTTAGTTGCTCCGCGGCATGTGGGATCTTCCCAGACCAGGGATTGAACCCATGTCTCCTGCATTGGCAGGCGGATTCTTAACCATGCGACACCAAGGAAGTCCCTCTAGCAATGTTTTTGTTTGGCTGTGCCTTGTGGCATGCAGGATCTTAGTGCCCTGACCAAGGACCGAACCCGTATCCCCTGCAGTAGAAGTGCAGAGTTCTAACTACTGGACCACCAGGGAATTCCCTAGCAATGTTTTAAAAGAATATTTTATGACTAAATTGGATTTATCCCAGGAATGATAGATAATTCAACATCCAAAAATTTATTTTATCATATTAAAAATTAAACTAGGAAAAACTCTATAGTTATTTTAATAGATGCTCTAAAAGCATTTATAAAATCCAATACCCATTCTTGTTTAAAAAACAAAACAAAAATCTGCAACAATAATTAGTTAAATTTACCCAACAATCCAGGGAGAATAGGTGTACTGATTTTAACAAATGTAAACTGGCTGAGCTACCCTATTAAAAAATGGCTATTGACTAAATTTTTTAAAATTTTAAACTCAATCTACAACCTATAAGGTAAAATTTAAAATTTTCACAGCTAAAAAATTATCTATAGACAAACAACAGAGAAGTAAAGATAATTATGAAGTTATCCAACACATTAAGTTTCATCACAAAAAAGTATTAGAACTAAACAAGGTTGCTATCATACAATAAGAGGAAAGTTATCAATGAAAACTAACAATGAATAACCCAAATTACATGTAAATAAAAAAAAGTCAGAGGAAAAATATGAAAGAAATATAAAGAAAAAAATGCAGAAATATATTTAGATGCCTCAAGATCCAAATTTTAGAACACCACATATTAGGTAGGCAAAGAGTAAGTTGTAAATGTATATAATTAATAAAGCACATTTAGCAAACATATAGAGACACCTAACCGAAAGGGCAAAATAATTTCTTCCTCCATATCTATGCTTCTGTATATTTATTTTAATTATGGTTGTTCCTTGCTCTCTCATTTTTTTCAACCTACATAGTATCTGTAATATAGGGAAAGCTTTCAAAGGTACAATCTGTCGCAAAAATTATTTATGAACCAAGAGAGACACATGCTTTAATAACACAAATTTAGAGGGTTCAACCACGCAAAAACTTTAAAATATTTTCTTCAATATTGTCTAGGTAGATGAGGAAATAAAAAATGAAACACTTCAAAATGAGAAGAAAAAAGCATAAGTGAACAAAATGTAGAAAAAAGAGTAATAACAAATAAAGTACAAATTAAAATAACCAAGATAACAGTAAAATCAATCAAATCAGCCAAAATTAAGTATTAAAATCTAATCTTTACAGTGTATTGGGAAAAACAATATATTACTAGAGGCACTAAAACCAGTAACAAAATGTAATAATGAAAGTAATCGCTTCTTCTTTTAAGCCTGGCAATTCTACTTTGGGGACTATAATCCCAAGGAAGTAACTCAAAAGAAAAAAGGTAATTTACACAAAAACATCTAACACAGCACAAGGAACAATCAAATGCTTAACAGGAAATTTAAAATAGTTATTTTTACATTAACATTAATATTCCTAAAGAAAACATGTGAGAGAATTCTCTGGCAGTCCAGTGGTTAGGACTCAGTGCTTTCGTTGCTGTAGCCTGGGTTCAATTCCTAGTCAGGGAACTAAGATCCTGCAAGCCAGTGGTGCAGCCAAAAAACCAAAACAAACAAAAACCAGCATGTGAAGGAAAAGTTAATCTGAAACAAAGGGGAGAAAATGAGTTATTAAATTAAACCTTGGTCATTCAAGGAGTATACAGTGAATATACAGACAGAAACATGCAGGTCTTGCAATAGGTGTGTATGTATCTACTGTGGAAATGGATTCATTAGCCTGGTGCCATTAAACATTCTGAATCATTCAAATAACTAATAGTTCAGATTCCATGATCAGCAAGCCATATTCCATGATAATTTACTTTCTTAGGTAGAATGCCTATAAGGAATGTAATGATCTACTCAAATAAGGGTTCTGACTCATTTGATTGGTTTCTCATGATATATTTAGTAGTAGCACTCTTATTTATACACAAATCTCTAGTGAATCTGGTTTGTAGAAGCTCATCTCTAAGAGACTGACCCATTTTTGGTATAGAAAAAAACAATACAGAGTCTGAAAAGCCAAGGGCAAGATCTAGGAACACAGTGGCAACTTCACCAAGGAATACACAACCTAGGGAAGTCTACTGGCAGGCAATAGCTAGCCTTCCCTGATAATACCAAATCTTATTACATCTTTCCTGCCCCCCAACCCCAGAATTCAATACATATGAAATACTGACAACTCATGTTTATCCAGAAAGACATTAATTGATTTATGGATAAAAGTTGGATAGAAAAGAGCTGTAAAACAATTAAAATTACTATCAATCAACAACAACAAATTTATATTTCAGAAGGCACCTACTGTTTGGAACTACTCAGTAAAAGAAAGATGTCACACACTATTTGATGCTAACTGGGAAACCCATTCTTCACCCCTTACCAACATCTACTTACTACTCCTCTAAGGAAAAGAAGAAAACATGTTCCCAATAGCCCCACAAATGAAATCCTGGGCAACTATAAACTTATCCTAATGCAAAATCATGTTTTAGATGGCAATTACAGAACTGAATTTCTTTAACCTGTCTGATCCTAAAGGTTTGTTAACATAAAGAACTTGGAGACTTCCCTGGTGGCGCAGTGGTTAAGAATATGCCTGCCAATGCAGGGGACACAGGTTCGATCCCTAGTCTGGGAAGATCCCACATGCCACAGAGCAACTAAGCCTGTGAGCCACAACTACTGAGTCTGTGCTCCAGAGCCCACGAGCGCAACTACTGAAGCCCATGCACCAACTACTGAAGCCTGTGCTCTGCAACAATGCTCTGCAACAAAGAGTAGCCCCTGCTTGCCTCAACTAAAAAAAGGCCATAGACCCAATGCAGCCAAAAAACAATAAATAGAGTAAATAAAGTTCTCTTAAAGAACTGGAGGAGAGAGACAAACAAATAAGGGATGGAAAACGATGTAGATCAAAGCCAGGACTTCCCTAGGAAGATTTCTGGACATGAAACAATCAAGCCTCATCCTAAAATGTTTAAATTCAAGGTTAAATTGATCTAGGAGCTCACCTCACAAAAGGCCAAGTTAAAGCAGTCTGAGTTAAATAAAATTTGAAAGAGGTGATATTATGTAGACAGTCTGTCTTTATGATAGCTAAAAAGAGGGCCTGTTTACAAAACGATAGCTTACCCTGGAATACCACCACATCTCCTCCCCCTTCACAGAAATGTCTTGAAAATAGCTGGTTCAGGAAAATCCAACCCATTCAGTGATGAGTAAAAAGCATACAATCCATAAAGATGCCATAAGATTAAAAGAAAGCAAAACATAACAAATTATTAACATAAGAAAAACACTCAGAAAAATGCTGTCCTAGAGAAAACGAAAATTGCACGCACACAGTTTGCTATGCATTTAAAAAGCATAACAAAGCAACCATCTCTATGAAAGACAGAAATGAAAGCAGAGGGACTTCCCTAGTGGTCCAGTGGATAAGCCTTCACACTCCCAATGCAGGGGGCCTGGGCTCAATTCCTGAATGGAAAACTAGATCCCAGATGCATGCAGCAATTAAAAGTTTGCATATGGACACCAAGTGGGGAAAGCGGGGAGGGTTGGGGGGGAATGAATTGGGAGATTGGGATACCAAATAGTACACTCTAAATATATGCAGTTTGTTGTCTGTTAACTGTATCTCAATAAAAGTTCTTTAAAAAAAAGAGTTTCATGCTGCAACGAGGATCTCACATGCTGCTGTTAAGACCCAGAACAGTCAAAATAATAAATAAATAATAAATAAATAATAAATAATAATGTTTTTAACAAGAGACAAAAGCAGAAATACAACTCAAAGAAGAGATAGTTAGAAATTAGGAAATGACACACAAATAGATTAAACTAATGAAAGAAGCAAAAAATAATAATAATAATCACAGAATGAAGGCAAAACTGGAAGAGACACAAGGGTGAATAAATATCTTGGAAAATACGGTAAAGGACATGAAAAAAATTTTAACTGAACAAAGTAAAAGAAAATAAAAAGAATTAAGAGAGAATATAATACAGAAGAAAAGCAAAGAATATAAACATAATTTGCATTTATAAATTAGTGCATCCCTAAAGAAATTTAAATAATGGAATAGAAAAAAATATTTAAAGGGTTAATTCAAGATTCAAGACCCAAAACATGGACTTCCTAGGTGGCGCAGTGGTTAAGAATCCGCCTGCCAATGCAGGGGACATGGGTTTGATCCCTGCCTCAGGAAGATACTACATGCCATGAAGCAGCTAAGCCCGTGTGCCACAACTATTGAGCCTGCATTCTAGAGCCCATGAGCCACAACTATTGAGCCCATGTGCCGCAACTACTGAAGCCCACACGCCTAGAGGCTGTGCTCTGCAATCAGAGAAGCCACCACAATGAGGAGCCCACACACCACAATGAAGAGTAGCCCCCTGCTTGCCACAGCTAGAGAAAGCCCGTGTGCAGCAACAAAGACCCAACACTGCCAATAAATAAATAAATAAATTTATATATAAAAAAAGACCCCAAACAGTCAAAATGAAGATGTATCCTAGTAAAGTCAATAAACTTCAAAGATAAAGAAAAAAAAAACCTGTTAAGTAGCCTATCAAAAAGATCCAGTCATAACAAAAAAAAAAAGATCCAGTCATTTGTGAGGGAGAAAAAATCATGCTTTCCTCAGATTTGTTCATAGAAACATTCAATGCCAGAAGACAACAGAACCATATTAACAAGTTCCTTAAAGAAAATGTGGCACTTCCTAGGTGGTGCAGTGGTTAAGAATCTGCCTGCCAGTGCAGGGGACACGGGTTCGATCCCTGCTCCAGGAAGATCCCACATGCCACAGAGCAACTAAGCCTGTGCGCCACAACTATTGAGCCTGCGCTTTAGAGCCCGTGAGCCACAAGCCCATGTGCTGCAACTGCCCACTTTAGAGCCCGAGCCACAACTATTGAGCCCATGTGCTGCAACTACTGAAGCCCACGTGCATAGAGCCCATGCTCCAAACAAGAGAAGCCACAGCAATGAGGAGCCCGTGCACCACAACAAAGAGTAGCCCCCACTCACTGCAACTAAAGAAAGCTCGCACACAGCAAAAAAGACCCAACACAGCCAATAAAATAAATAAATAAATTTATATATAAAAAAAGAAAATGTGAACTGAAGATTCATATCCAGCTAAATCTTCAAGTATAAAGGCTATAACTAACAGTTTTGAACATCCAAGAACTCAGGGAATATTGTTTCAATGAACACTTCTTGGGAAAACATAAGAGAAAAAAGCCTCAGTCAACCAAGAGATGATTAGGGCAACTATAGTAGTAAAACTGATGTGAATATTTAAATATATATAATAGAATTAAGAAACCAATGTAACAGATGCCCTAATGTCAAATACCCAGAGAGAGAGAGAGAGATGAGAGAGAGGGAGAAAGAGATGATACAACCTAAAAAAAAAAAAAAAAAATTGGAAAGGGAATTAGGAGGGAGAGAAAAAGAGAGAAAGAAGTAGGCCAATTACCTCATCCATTATAAACACCAAAGGATGTCACATAAAACAATGAAGTTTTAACCGAAGTTTAAGCATATTTAACAGTACAAAGGTATATTATTAAGTAAATTTGGGTTGGGAGAGAGAGGAAATAGACTAACTTTACCATTGCTCATACATGGTCAAAAAATACACAAAGGTATACCACAAAAATGAAAACAAAAATACAGCAGAGACAGAAATCTTATTAACATCAGTCTAGGTAGAATTTAGGTCAAAAAGCAATAAACAAAGCAAACATGAATATTTCATAATGCTAGAAAGTGCAATCCCGAATGAAGTTATAACAATGATGACCATACACCAATGAACAGAAAAACTACTGGATAAAGAGAGTTAGAGAGGGATGGTCTATCAATTAGAGACTAATTTACTTCTCTAATTTATGCAGATTAAAGTGACTAAAATTATATAAAATAACAGAAGACCCAAATAACACGTATAAAATGGATATAATTGATATATATCAAGCTATACATCCTAAAATACAAAATATATCTTCTTTTCAAGTACCTACAGCTCATTCACAAAAATTGATCATATACGAGATCACACAGAAAATTGTAATAAAAATTAAAATACAGATTAGCATTCTCTCACTTACAACGTAACTGAAAATTAATGACCACAAAATGCCTTTACCACCCAGAAAAGAATTTTAAAATTCTCAATTAAACAACTCTTCAAATAATGAGGAAATACAAATATACTGCTGAGCATCAAGAAAATAATCATAAAAACACTACATATAAGAATTACGTTAAGTTAATAACCTAGGGAGAAGTGACATCTTTATGATGTTCAATCTTTTTATTCAGGAACTTATTTTCATTTGTACGATTTTTTTTTTTGGCCGTGCCATGGGGCATGCAAGATCTTAGTTCCCCAACCAGGGTTCAGACCTGTGCCCCCTTGCAGTGGACGTCCGGAGTCCTAACCACTGGAATGCCAGGGAAATCCCTGTATAATTTATATGACTTTATTATTAAATTTACAGAAACAAAATATAATATAATGGAAAAAAAGGACATTTATCTTCTATCTGGTTATTATTTTTACATAGCAAATATACTAATTTCCAAATATTAATTTTGTATCCTGCCACCTACTGTCTATAGAGGTATTTCAATTGATATTCTTGGACTTTCCTAATATTCAATTATTTAATCCACAAAGGTGACAGATTTATCTCCATCTTTCCAATTTTTATAACTCCATTTTCTTTCTCTAGCTTATTTTTGTTGGTCAGCACCTCCAACACAATGTTAAATAACAGTGGTTAAGACATAGTTGTTTTGTTCTGGACTTCAGAGGGGATGCTTTCAATGTTTCTCTTTTAAGCATAACAGCCTTTTAAATAACAATGTTCTAACACTTATCTAATTGAAACACAAATTATCTGAATCAGTTAGTACCAACATAGTTGGTGTGGCACACAAAAAAGTATTACCTGTAACATTTTAATTATTTTTCTTTTCAACTTACTTTATAGTATCTGCAAAGCTGACTCGACGAGAGTTTTTCTTATTTCTCAAAGCATTTGATTCCTAAGGGCAGAGAATATATGATATGATTTTTAATGAAACCACTGTGAATTAGGTCCCCAAGATTACAACAGACAGAAATCAGGTCTTATTCTGAATTAATGTGATATTATTTTGATAATTAATTTGATTCTCCAAAAAATTCCAATACAGAAACACTTAACATGAATATGATTTTCAACGTGAATGATAATAAGCACAGTGACACAAACAACATATTTAAAGAAGGTGATTACTTACTATCCCTTACCTTATCTCTCTCCTTTAAATGAATGGTTATTTTGCTATCAAGTAGAAGAAAGACTGGGGACCCTTGTTATACTATTTTTAAGATTAAAAAATTTTTTTAATTATGGTAAAATACAATTAACATAAAATTTACCATTTTAACCACTTCTAAAAATTTTAATTTTAATTTTATTGTGGTAAGAATGAGATCCACCCTCTTAACAGACTTTTAAGTGTACAATACAGTTAACTATAGGCACAATGTTGTACAGTGGATCTCTAGAATTCACTCATCTTACATATCTGAAACTTTATACCCATTGATTAGCAACTCCCTATTTCCCCCTCCTCTCTGCCCCTTGCAACCACTGTTCTCTCTGCTTTCATGAGCTTGACTATTTTAGACACCTCATATGAGTGGAATCATGTAGTATTTGTCCTTATGTGACTATTTTACTTAGCACAACATACTCAAGCATCTTAACTGTTTTTAAGTGTACACTTCACTAGTGTTAAGTACCTCTATATGGCTGTGCAACCAATCTCCAGAAATCTTTTCATCTTGCAAAACTGAAACTTTATATCCATTAAACAAGTCCCCCCCTTTCCCCCCCAACCTCCCCACAACCACAATTTTACTTTCTGTCTCTATGAATCTGACTACTCTAGTTATTTTGTAAGTGCAATTCATAACATATTTATCTTCTTGTGACTGGTTTATTTCACTTAACATAATGTCTTCAAGGTTCATCCAGAATTTCCTTCTTTTTTAAGGCTGAATAATATTCCATTGACATCACATTTTGTTTATCCATTCATCTGTCAATGGACTCTGGGTTGCTTCTACCTTTTGGCTACTGCGAATAACACTGCTGTGAACAGTGGTACACATATCTTTAAGACCCTGCTTTCAATTCTTTTGGGTATATACCCAGAAGTAGACTTGCTGGATCATATGGTAATTCTATTTTAATTTTTGGAGGAATTGCTATTTTCTACAGCCAACTGTACCATGTTACATTCCCACCAACAGTGCACAAGGGTTCCAATATAACACCACATCCTAGCCAACACTTGCTATTTTTTTTTCTTTTTTCTTTTTAAATTAATTAATTAATTAATTAATTTTGTTGGCTGTGTTGGGTCTTTTTTGCTGTGCGCGGGCTTTCTTTTTTTTTAGTTGTGGGGAGTGGAGGCTACTCTTTGGTGTGGTGCGAGGGCTCCTCATTGCCGTGGCTTCTCTTGTTGCGGAGCATGGGTTCTAGGCACGTGGGCTTCAGTAGCTGCAGTACATGGGCTCAATAGTTGTGGTGCACTGGCTTAGTTGCTCCGCAGCATGTGGGATCTTCCTGGAGCAGGGATCGAACCCGTGTCCCCTGCATTGGCAGGCGGATTCTCAACCACTGCGCCACCTAGGAAGCCCTTCTTTTTCTTTTTTTAATAGTAGCCATCCTAATGGGCATCAGTTGATATCTTACAGTAGTTCTGATTTGCATTTCCCTAATGATTAGTGATGCTGAGCACCTTTTCATTTTAATATACTATTTTTATTTTCCCTCATCTTCCTTAACAAGGGCAAATATTTTTACTCACATAGATACCAAATACAAAAAGCAAAAGAGAGAAATAAACAAAATCCATACAGAATTTTACTGTGTTAATTCTGGATACTGGAGCATAAGTTTTGTCATAACAAAGAATCAGGAATGTTCATCCTCTCTGTTAAGATCCTTGGCAGACACTACAGGCAGCTTGGAGCTTAATAATGACAATAATATGGACATAGTAAGTACTACTATATTTCTTACTAAAAAAACCTGAAATTTGTGTCACATATTAGAAAGAGTACTGAGTTAGAAATTAGGAGATTAGAGCTCATTTGAAGTCTGCCACCAACTGTGTGGGCTTAGACAAAACATTTAACCTCTCTGGACCTCATATTTCTCATCTGTATAATGAAGGAATTAGATTCAAGATTACTATTGAAGCCCTGTTGGTTTTAAAGCTCTATGAGTCTATGAATCTGCCATTTACTCATTAAATTAAAAAAGAATAATAACACCACACACACCAAATCCTATGCTGAGTGATGGAAAAAGAATGGTAAAGGAAACAACAGTCCCTACTCTACTGGGGATTAATGGTGAAACATACATTAAAACAAAAAATACACACAAATACAAAATTCTAAGTATAATGAGTGGTATGAACAAAAACTATATATAAAAAAATAACATAGCCTGAGACTCCTGGAAGATTTCTTTGAGGTAGTACATTTAAGTTGAGACCAGAAGGAGTAGTTAGTAGTCAGATGAAGAGTTGAGCAGAGAGAAAGCATTCTAGGCAGAGCATGTGCAGAAGCCCTGAAGCAGGGAAAGTCTTGGTGTATTTGAGAAACAGAAAGATAAGAGAGGCTGAAGTAGAGAAAGCACTGAGAATTATAGTCTCCAAAACTATACGCATTTCATCAATCAACAAAATGTACTGAAAGTGAACTATACACCAGGCATAATACATTTTAAAAAAAAAACACATAACAAAGTCCTGACCTGAGTTCTCAATTTATAAAGGACAAATAGTAAAACAATTGCAATAGAAGATGTTAAGGGATGATTTTCCAAGAGAAGTGATGCCAAAACCGAGTCTTAAAGATCAAATAGGAATTATCAGGTAAAGAAGATGACAAATATATGACAAACCAAGTATGATAAAATATTAATTATAGAATCTAGGTAATGACTATATGAACATTCACCATAAAATTCTTTCTACCTGTCAGTGTGTTTGAAAAAAAAATTTTAATAAAGTATTGACAGATAAACAAAAACGAGGGACTAGCCATCTAGAAAGTAACATCACATGTAAATACCTGGAGGCTTGACAGTTCATGTCTGTTTGGGGGAATGGTAAGCAATTCTGAATGGTGAGATACATGTATGAGAGTGGCAAGAAAGAAGGCTGGAAAAGTAAATAGGGGTTAAAAATCAAGAGTGTCAGCTTGCTCAAGTGTTTGGATTTTAACCCAAAGGCCACTGGATGCTTACCTGTACGTATTCAATTGAGAATCATTTATGACGTTCTCCCTTCACATAGCTAATAAAGTTCCTAACTATTAAAAATATCACTGAAAATAGTCATCTATAAAGCATTTGTACCAGAGACTTACCTGAACGGTTTCATTCCCATTCCCACCTCTGAGATCCTGAAGAGGACTCCTTGGGGGTTTCAAAATCTAGAAGAGAATTGTTTAAGAAAATCTGCTGTGTCTATTAATAATCACTTTATTTCAAGTTATACCATAAGCAGAAAGATGGAGATGCTAAAATTCCTGTAAAAATCTCAAAATTCCTCAAATTCATATTGCTCAGCTGTATACTTTGTGGCTGGTTTAAATATTCGACATCTATCCCCTCCTCCTTGCCCACATTCCCCAATTATTTTGCCTACTCTCATCCCATGTGGTCTGGGTAAAGCCCTACTGAACTCTAGGGTTCAACAGTTAGCCCTGGCAGAGAACAATCTGCACATGGTATTCTTTCGTCAATAGTGACTTGTTTGGGAATGAGGACTTGACCCATATTGAGATAATCAAGCCAACATGATTTAATCCTGAGTATTCTGGGTTTTTTTGTTTGTTTGTTTCTTATCTTGAGAAAATAGACACTATTTCCATGTTGGACTTCAACCTGGAAGTTTGGAGAGCTAGATGTACTGTAGTAATCACAGAGAGAAAGCCATTCTGATAATGGCAATTACCTAGAGGAAATGATCAGAGTATAAAAAATGAAAGGAAATCCTAGTACTGGTGATCGTGTCCAGTACTAGCACCATAAGCATCTTTGCACACACATCTTTGCTATAGACATCTTTGCTGCAAACATTTTTGCTGCATAACTAACTGGCTGTAAGGCAATTTCGCTATAAAAGATAAATGAGGGACATTAAAAAGGACATAATGAAATATGAAAAATGAATAAAAAAGTTAAAGACTTTATTGCAAAATACAAAATACTTGAATAAATTTAAAATGTGTGCAGATTCATGGCAATACTGTGCAAATAACTGACAATTTTGTGGGTTGTACCTAATCACTTGCCTTCTGTCTTTTGCTCACAGTATTTTATACATTTTGTTTGTTTACTGATTTGTTCTCATCATTTGGCATTGCACCTTTTTTCACTAAAATTTCTTCCTTCATTAAGACAGGTTATCAGTTTCCAAATACTAGGATAAGTATTTGTAATTGAGCTTTGTAATGCATTATAAAACCCTTCCACACTGTTGTTTATTCTTGGCATAATGTCATATGTCTGCTGACAGATGTTCCAAAATTCTATGGGAAATATGGGTTCAACTCTGCCTTGGAGACCTTGACCTCTCTCAGATTTATGTAATATAAAAATGAGAGTAATGTATCAATGAAGAAATGAAATCAAACTATCAGTTACTTAAACTTTATAGTGAAATTGCACTGCGGCCAATTAGTTATGTGGCTTAAGTGCTTGTGGCAAAGATGCTTACAGTGAAAGTACCCTGGAACGACTGGTGCTATTGTCGGAACACCTGGTCAGTTAAGTTGTGCCTAACATCATCCCTATCATTGGATTTTTTTCAGTTTTGTAACTCGATAAATTTGGTGCTTAAATTGGGTTGAGTTAATTATTTTGTGTCTTGCTTCAGCTTTGTACACCAGTTTAAATACATTTTTAAACAGCTTTATTAAAGTATAATTTACATAGCACACAATCTACTAAATCACCATGAAATCCATAAAATAGGAATTTTAGTATATTTACAGAATTGTGTAATCAGGTTAAATATTTGAGTTTTATCTAGAAAGCAATAGAAGCCAGCAGGGTTGGAATGGTGATGCCATTCAAAATTACTGTGGTATATAGTCATCATTCAATAAAAGGTAACAATTATTAGCTCAAATAAGTGTTTCTTACTGAGGAATGTCGTCTTCTAACAGGTCTCTCTATATTGTCACTGAAAGAGGAAAAAAAATTTACATACGCAGTGGTAAAAGACTGAATTTCTAAAACCACCATTACAGAATCCCTTACATGCTTTTAAATTGGTCATCACTTAACATTTGGCATCACTTTCACTTAATTTATATTACAAGACAAATTCAGTATTTAGAAAGTCAGTGTTTTAAAATACATATGGTATACCATAAGACTATCCCTTGGAAAACAATCAGTAAAACAATTTTCCATGTTGATATAAGTACAACTACAAGATAAATGGACCAAAAATGAAAAAGAAAAAAAAAAGAAAGGGAATTCCCTGACCGTTCGGTGGTTAGGACTTGTGTGCTTTCACTGCTATAGCCAGGGTTCAATCCCTGGTCAGGGAACTAAGATCCTGCAAGCCACGCTTCGGCCCTGCCCCCCCCCCAAAAAAAGATAAATGGACCATACATCAAGAGACTCTAGTTCTGGTTTTACTACTCTGATTTTTAGACCAGGTTTTGAATATTCAACTGGCTATGGTGGCCAAACAGATAACACAGCAGATGCAAGAAAAATAGGTGGTATTGATATTATAAAGGTGAGTTCCTTCCTGCCTGGTTTGATTGTCACAGCTACTACATCCTCTGCTCAGGTTAGTTGCTGCCAAGCAAGAATATGAGCCCAGTGTTGCAACACTTGATTTTTCAGGAAAAGCTAGAAATCTAACTGTTGTATGAAATCTTGAAATGCTGGCAACTAATTGAAAAATTAAAAAACATCGTTTAGACAATGTTTTTCTTTGTCATATATGTGTATATGCCTATAGGCTGTAAACATCCACTAGTTTGTGATACCAACTTTAATCATTTCATTTCCTTGGGCCTCAATTTTCTCATCCTTAAATTGAAGAGATGGGAGGTGGTCTCTAAAGTCTCTCTCAGTTTTGACTCTAGATGACTTTATATAAGGATATGGCAAGGAGTGCTGTGACTTTGTAACATTTACTTCTTTTCCCTGGAAGGACTAGGAAAACATTTCAGAAATTATTAACATCTCACTAATTGGAAAAGTATCTTTCTCTGATAAAGAGTTCAACATTTTTAGCTGCATTTCACAAACTTACTTTTCTTCATTAGCCTCTGAAGACATCCCATCCATTTTCGAAGAAAAACTTTTTCTGTAACAAATACACAATATGAGAAAAGGTGAGAAAAAAGGAAGAGAAACTGTAATCTGTGAAGAGATTAAGAGCAGAACAGAGCTGTGATTTCAGGATTACTTTCTGTGGGAGGGGAAAAAAAAAGGAAAAACTTCACTATGGAGCTATGAAGCATGAGAATTTTCGAGGATTTTATTTTATTTTATGAATTTACTTATTTATTGGCTGTGCTGGGTCTCTGTTGCTGCACACAGGCTTTCTCTAGTTGCAGAGAGTGTGGACTACTCTTCGTTGTGGTGCGTGGGCTCCTCATTGAGGTGGCTTCTCTTATTGTGGAGCATGGGCTCTAGGCACGTGGACTTCAGTAGTTGCAGCACACTGGCTTAGCCGCTCTGTGGCATGTGGGATCTTCCTGGAGCAGGAATCCAACCTGTGTCCCCTGCATTGGCAGGTGGATTCTTAACCACTGCGCCATCTAGGAAGTCCAAGGATTTTAAGCTACTCTGTTATAATTACCAATCCTGGAAAATTCTCACATTCAAGATGAAATCTGTGACTAACTCTGATTGGAATGATATGGACTTTAATGGTTCAAATAAAAACTTGCCCTAGTTTACATGAGTTTATGGATTATATAACAATTCAATCTCAAAATGTAGTCTAATCATCTATCAAAATACTAATATTTGCATAAATGCATATTTGTCTTATGAAAATTTAACATTAAATACTCAGCAAAAAAATTTTAACACATAAAAATAATATTTTAAACAGTGTAGTTGATTATGCTTACAATCCCACTCAATGAGTATCTGTCTTGGAAAGAGCGTGCAATAAGAATCATAACCTGAAGTTTCTTTAATTGGTCTTAGCTCCTACCTACCCATAACTATATTTCCACTTTATGCATTTTAACCTTAGAACTTTACCCCTGGGTAAGAAAAAATTCCACTGCAGATTTCAAAAAGCAGAACAGCTAGAGATTCTGACTCAACAATATTAGCATTTCTACCACAATACTAAATTAATAACACATATGTAAACTGTCAGAATCAATGCTCTTACACTTTTAGCAATAAGTAAAAAACCAAAACAACAAAAAAACAGGTACTTAAAAGATATCTTATTTTACGTGTTTTCACCATATATAACAGAAGCCAAATTAAAGAACAATATTCCATAATGAACCTGAACCTGAAGTAAAAGTCTGCTTATTTTTCAGTATCAATTTATTTATTTACTGTTAATATAGATATTATGTGATGGGCATCTTCTAGGATTTGAACTCTGACCCTCTCCTTTTGTCCTCCATCGCTTTCTCTGTCTGCTTATCCATTCTTCTGGTTTCACTTACCCCCTGTTCACAGATAACACCCATATCTACTTAAAATAGTATTTTTTTTTTTTTTTTTTTTTTGGGCACACGAGCTTAGTTGCTCCGAGGCATGTGGGATCTTCCTGGAGCAGGGATCGAACCCGTGTCCCCTGCACTGGCAGGCGGATTCTCAACCACTGCGCCACCTAGGAAGCCCTAAAATAGTATTTTTAATTAAAAAATTTAAGCTATTACATACTCTCCTCTTTCCCAAAAGCAACCACCTTCACTACTTTATTATTTTGTATTTAAAGTTTTCTTACCCACAACCACTTCCATCTCACATACACACACAGAGACACCCTATACCCAGATAAATACAGTACAACAAAGGAAAGATTACATACTAATTTCACTACAATAAATATAAAAACCCTAAAAAAAAACCAGCAAAAACGAGCCAGCAATTTGTGAAAAGGACAATATATCATGGTCATGTTGGTTATATTCCAGAAATGCAGTACTGGTTTAATGTTAGAAAGTCAATTTTACATTTTACTATACTAGTAGGTTAAAAGGAAAAAATTGAAAGATTATCTCAACCAACAGATAAAAAAAAGTTTGCTGACTTTTAATACCCTTTCACATTAAAAAATTTTTTTAGCAAACTAGGAATACAAGGTAAATTCCTTACTCTAACAGACAGTTTATCTATTTAAAAAACTAACAGCAAATATCACCTTAATGGTGAAACTGAAAACTTTTCCTGAGATCAAACAAGTATGACAGCTATTTCTACTTCTATTCAATCTACTGACAAGTCTTAGTGGTTCCATTTCAAATATATATCCCAAATCATTCACTTCTATCTTCAGTGCCACCACCATAATTCAAGCTGCCATCATCTCTCAAGTAGAATATTGCCATTTCCACCTCGCTGGTCTCCCTACTTTCACTCTTATCCCCCTAAAGTCCTCTCTCCACATAGTAGGCAGTTATTTTCTTAAACATAAATCACATTTAAGACATTCTCTTATGTAAAACCCTTTAACAGCTTCCCACTGTACTGAGAATAAACTCTTTACCAGGAACTACAAAGCTCTGCAAGATTTGGGTCCTGCTTGCCTCTCAGACTTCATCTCATACCACTGTCTTCCTCACTCTCTACGCTAGCCACATTGGCATTTCTATTCCTGCACAAGACAGCTCTTTCCCAAGTCATTAAATTTATATCTGCTATTTTCTCTTGCCAAGAAAGCCAAGAAAAGTACTCTTTGTAGCACAGTCTGTCTCCTTTGAAGCATTACCACAACTGTAATTTGAAAGCCTGTTATGTAAATTAATTATTCCTTTTATCTTCCCAAATTACCTGATGGAAGAAATTTTCACATAGTGAAGTATGAGGAAGCCATTCTGCATTACACATGATTTGGCTTGAACTTTATTCTAATTAGAACAGCCAGTGTTGTGGCTTATCAAACATAGGTTGTACATCTGCTTTAACCATTAAAGAAAACGGTACACCGTCCAGAAGTAAAGAATGTCTGTTTTGAAGACAGAGATAAATGTCTCCCTTTCTGGGAGTGACAGTACTCCTTTAATGATAAGGCTCCCTACCCAGGCTCCAAAGCCATACTGACTCACTGTGCGCATACTAATCTGTCTTCTTTGGGGAAACTTTGAAGCAATGTACCCTTGTCATGTTTGATGTTCTTTGTTCTGACAAGATACAAAACTGTGCTGAAAATCATGCTTCTCCAGAACAGTACCTCAGAGCTATCTGAGAGGCTTGTCTCCCAGGCTACAGTCCTCAGTTTGGCTCAAATAAAACTTTTTTTTTAAGCTCTTTATTGGAATATAATTGCTTTACACTGTTGTGCCAGTTTTTGGGGTACAACAAAGTGAATCAGCTGTCTTTATACAGTTATCCTCATATCCCCTCCCTCCTGCGACTTCTTCCCACCCTCCCTACCCCAGCCCTCTAAGTCATCACTCATCATCGATAAAACTCTCTTCTATTCTTATTACAGATTGATTATTGATTATCTGCATCCACATACCCTTGCCCGAACAGTAAACTCCATGAGAATAGGGCTGGTGTCTCTTATGTTCACTGTTATATACTGAGAATCTAGCACTGTGCTTTGTAAGTAATATGAGCTATAAAGATTTGATGAATGACTAATTAAGAAAATTCTTTAAAGTTACCTTCATGATCAATGTCTTGCATATTTTTTCTCCTTTTGGAATATTTTCAAATTCAGTGACATATTTAAAATTCACAGATTAAAAATACTAAATACTGTCAAATCAGGATCACCTAAACATCTTCATTGTCGAAACATTCATTGTGCATCATTCCTGTCTAAGCAGCAGACCAGTTCGCACTTAATTAAGTAATAAGATTCAAAGCTTATTGATGTCCTATTTTAAAAATATTCTATTTATTACATATCTATAAGTTCCACCTCCAACAGAAATAGGAGACTCCAGATTCTCACATTAAGCTTCAAGTGTAAAATGCTGTTATGGTTGAACTTTTGATCACTACCACATTAATTGATTACTGATTGGTTGCAAAACTGCACCTGGCACTCAGGGAGGGCTACTACAGCATACTCACAAAGGTGTTCTGGAATAGTTTAAATTTTTGAGAGAAACAATTCTCAACGTCTATCCAGCACTGCTAGCTCAAAATAGTAACCATTCACATTACATTTAGTTTTGATAACATATTGCAAAGCTGGACTTTTGGCAGTTGCTGTGATATAAAGCAAGTACTTTTGATCAATGTGGTACAGGAAACAAGGGTGGCAGTATCTAATCTGATTCCAAGATCTGAAAGTTGTGCAGTGTCCAACAGACACACATATCCAATTAGTAAATAATTGTGATTATTTAAGAATAAAATAAAAATATTATCTTTTCCTTCAATTTATATATATTACTCTTTTAAATGGCTACTAAGTGGCTAGGACCACTTAACAACTTCTAAAACTGGTTGGACCTAAGCACTTAATAAATAGAACTGTTAGGTATTTCTCTTGTCCTAATGGCATCATGAGCCAAGAAAGTTTGGGAACTAGTCTAAATAATCCAGAGGTCCACAAACTGCGGCTGCTGGGCCAGTAGTTTTAACAGTTGTTTTTTACATTTTAAATGGGTTGTAGAGAACAAAACAAAAGGCAAAGAAAGAAGAAATGTGACAGAGATGATGCAGACCATGGAGCCTGCAAAGCCTGAAAATTTACTATCTAGCTATTTGTCCACTCCTTCATTTACTTTACCACTATCTAGAGTTTATATATTTCATAGTGTCCAATGATATAACTTCAGGCCTGTGCTGTGCAACACAGGTCTAGAGTCTATATCACTTAAATTTAAATTCATTAAAATTTAAATTCATTAAAATGAAATAAGGTTTAAAATATAGTTCTTGTTACAACAGCCACACTGCAGGTGCTCAACAGTCACATGTGACTAATGAGTACGGTGCTGAACAGTGCAGAAATAAAACATTACCATTAACACTGAAAGTTTTATCGGACAGCACTGTCCTACAACCAATATCTAGGATATCTTCTACCATCTCTTACTTAGCATCAAACACATCATTAATACTACCACTCCAAACATTTTTACTCATTTTACGCACATTTATCATCTTATAAACATTCCCAGCCATTCACATAGTCAAGAAGAATTATACTGCTTTGAATACAACTTTTAATTAGCAAAATCTTACAATACATAACTTATCTCTATACATCATTCTTCCCTTCAAATTCCACCTCAAATGCTTTCTCCAAGAAGCCTCCTTTAGCCTCCATTAACAAAAAGCATCAAATAAGCTTTTCTGTGCTCCCACTCTCCTTTAGAATGTCCTATAATTCTTTACACTGTTTGCTTTATAGTTATTTGTGTATATTAATCCTTTCCCTTTCTGGACTGTACTCTAGATGAGGGCCTGAATCATCCCCTCCCAGCCCTAGCACAAGACAACAAGGAACCCACTACAAATCTGAGGAATTCGACTGATCCAACTCAACTGAAAACTTCAACCTTAATACCTAGAGTAAGCTCTGCTTTGGTCTTCTCTGGCATATCTCCATAAATCTATCCTTAAAATTCCAATAGGCAATGTACTTTCTTTCAGAACTTTATTCTTAAACTCTAGTATTGATAATAAACAGCACGAAAAGATTCCTTAACTCTGGCCTAATAATGGACAGAGAAAGATTTTTTAAAAACTTATTTGTGGCGTACTAAAATACTGGTTATATTTGTTTATGTTATTACATCCTCAGGAAATCCAAAATCTGCTCAGTGCTGCTAGCACTCGGATCAGACACTGTAAATAAATCATAAGCCGAGAGTTTAAAATCACTTATTGCTGTCACTTCATTTATAGCTAAGAAAAGATGTAAGAAATGCAAACAGCTGTGAGTTCCCCGAGGAAGAGAAACCGGGGTGCGAGCAAGAGCTCGGGAGTGCTGACAGAAGATGGCGGGGCGGGGCGGGGCCGCGGAGAGAGCCGCAGGCCAGCGACCCGGGGCGGCCCGTGCGGCCCAGGTGTGGACGGAGACTACTAGGGAGGAGGGAGGGGGCACACGCACAGGCCGAGGTGAGGAAAAAAAGAGGCCGGCACCCGCGGAGAAGCGTGCGTACCTGAGCCCAGCGCGTTCCCAGGCAGCCTAGCGGTAGGAGCGTCCCCCACCTCCCACCGCGGGGTCTCCAGACCGCTCAGACAAAACTTAAAACCCCCCCGCGAAGCCCAGGGCGAAAGTTACCCGCCGCGGCCCAACTGCTTGACAAATTCTCCTCAGACTTGTTTGGGGTCGGCACTCTTCTCAGAGAGGCGGCTCACCGCCTCCCCTCGACTTCACGTCACAACGCCCCGACGGCCTCAGTGAGGCATTCAAATCTAACCGCCTAGTTGAAACGCATGCGCAAAGCCGCTCAACGCGTCAGCCCCGCCCCTTAGGCTCCCGAGCCTTTCTAAGACTGCTTTAATCAAACTTCCTTTCCAGCCTGTATGCCAGTTTTGTTTCTTTCAAGGTTATCTCATTTTCTGCCGAATTTTCCTTTGTCCCTTCCCTCTGCAGATTCCCCACAGCATGCGAGCGGCCATCTTCTTTTGATTTCTTGCTATAAAAAGGATCGGATATTTGCTTCCGTACAAAATGGCGGCTTCCATCACATTGCGTCACATCCCTGCAGTTTTACTCCCTATAGCTACCAGGAAGGAGTAGGTTTCTGGGACGAGGTGGCCGAGTGGTTAAGGCGATGGACTGCTAATCCATTGTGCTCTGCACGCGTGGGTTCGAATCCCATCCTCGTCGAAAGTGCTTTTTGCCTCTGAATTGAACAGCTGTAAGTAAATTTGCTTGCAGAATGGAAACAGTTGAATATTTGTACCAAGTGTGATTTACTGGTCAATTTATTCTACAACTTCCGATTTGAATCTTTGAAAGGCGGCTTTTGGAGCATTCTGACCTTACAGGTAAAGAAAAAGGAGGGTAAGAGACATTTTTAGGGAATCAGCGTTTAATTAAAAAATGATTTAATATCTTCGATGAAGCAAACAACAGTGCATAGAATTCCACGAGTATTGCTATTCTCATATGTTCTAATGGTCTGCTTTATATTACTTAACCCAACTCCTGAGGGACTTCGATTACTGTCGACTCTTACCCCAGGGTTTTTAATACCTGTCCTTACTATGAAATATCAGGTTTCACTTCAAAAGCTACCGCGAGACAGTGCTCAGAATTCTCTAACAGCCCCTAGCAGGTTGCAGGTGCTCGAGAAAAGTATTCAATGTTAAAAAGATGTTGACGACACGTGGAAACTTGGTAGTATATAGAAGCCAGAGGCTGAAGACACAGCTGCCTTCCCAGAGGAGAAGGTTGTAATTCCTCTCTTGGATTTAAGCAGAAAGGGAGAAACGGAGTAGAAAAAGAATAGAGAGATTCCCCCTCTTGAAAAGTCATCAGGACGATTCATTCGATTCACATTTAACAACCTTCATTTATCCAGTTTTTATCTACAGGCACCACAATGAATTCTTTAATTCTTTAAGCACTTTAATTCATCATAACCCTGTGATCATAATAGACTTTTTAAATTGAATTCATGTTTAAAAAATATGGAACGATTCACGAATTCGCATGTCATCCTTGCGCAGGAGCCATGTTAATCTTCTCTGTACATGACAGACATTTTTATTACTCCCTTTTGCAGTTGAGGACGCTGAAAGATAAACTCGTCCAAGGTTATATAGCTTCTGTAATTGCAGAAGAGGCGTTGTAACCCAAGTCTATTGAACTCTGGTGGCTCTTAACCACCATTCTCTATGGTGCTGGAAATTAGTAAACAGCGTTTATCAATCCCTTTGCCGTAGTGGTTTATACGTTCCCTCTGTACTGTACGGTACGTGGCACCGGGCAGGGCTTCAGCGGAGTTTGTGGCCTTGAGGGTGAAGGCAGTAGCCCCTGCTGGCAGGCTCTACTGGCTCCTCCTTTGTCAGTCCAAATCCCTTGGAAATGTTGCTGTCTCCCTGGGTTGAGGGCTGAGGGTTACCTCAGCACTTGCCTTCAGCCTTGATCTTCAATCCATTCGCTACCTTACTGCTAGGAAGGGTTTCTACCCGGGTTCTACACACTCCCAAGGGGTCCTTGGATAGAATTCAATGAGTTATTTGGTTGGTGAAAAAAAATTGCAGCTTTTTTTTTTCATTAATCTCTAACTGTAATCACTTCCTTCAATAAAGGTAAGCAACAAACTACAGTAATGTTAACCTTAGTAAGGTAATTAAGCTTACCTGTGATTTTTTTATCTTTTATTATTTGCTTATTTATTTATTTATTTTATTTTCTTACCTGTGATTTTTGACACCAATAGAAATAACAGATATTGTTATATCACATTACTGTTATTGCTTTATGCATATTACTGCTACTTCAAAATGATGGTATTTATTGGATCTGCCATTAGATCTCGTAATGTTATGCATTCATAAGGAAGTACATGCATTATATTCTTAGGTCACAGTAGCTTTTAAAAAGTTATTTTATTGAAGTATAGTTGATTTACAATGTTGTGTTAATTTCTGCTGTACAGCAGAATGATTCAGTTATGCATATATATATTCTTTTTCATATTCTTTTCCATTATGATTTATCACAGGATAGTTTTTATTTATTTATTTATTTATTTATTTATTTATTTATTTATTTATTTTGTTGGCTGTGTTGGGTCTTCGTTGCTGCACACAGGCTTTCTCTAGTTGTGGCGAGTGGGGGCTACTCTTCATTGTGGTGTGCAGGCTTCTCATTGTGGTGGCCTTTCTTGTTGCAGAGCATGGACACTAGGCACGTGGCCTTCAGTAGTTGCGGCACATGGGTTCAATAGTTGTGGCTCATGGGCTCTAGAGTGCATGCGGCGCAAGGGGTTAGTTGCTCCACGGCATGTGGTATCTTTCTGCGGCAGGGATCAAACCCCTGTCCCCTGCATTGGCACGCGGATTCTTACCCACTGTGCCGCCTAGGAAGTCCCTATCACAGGATATTGAGTATAGTTCCCTGTACTATACAGTAGGACTTTGTTGTTTATCCATTCTATATGTTGTATAATAGTTTGCCTCTGCTAATCCCAAACTCCCAATCCATCTCCCCATCCCCACCCCCCGCAACCACAAGTCGGTTCTCTCTGTCTGTGAGTCTGTTTCTGTTTTGTAGATAAATTCATTTGTTTATATTTAGATTCCACATATAAGTGATATCATATGGTATTTTTCTTTCTCTTTCTGACTTACTTCACTTGGTATTACATCACAAACATAATTATTTTGAAACTGTATTCCAACTTAATTGGTTGACTTACTATTCCTACAAACTTAATTTTATGCATTTAAAAACAATATTTTGAGAAAGGACCCATAGGCTTCACCAGACTGCCAAAGATCTATGTCACAAAAAAGGTTAAGAGCCCCTGAGGGACTTTTCTGAAGTGTCCTCAAGACACTGATCTTAACCTTCCCCTGAACTAGGCCTTGCTTTCTCTCCCCAAGACCTTTGCCAATGCTTTACCTACTTCTCTCCCTGGATCATACTCCTGCTGCCCCATGCCTCCTTCCATCAACCCCTGCCTGACTGCCTCCTGCTCCTCCTTCAGATCTCAGCTGAGATGTCATCGCCATTGAGAAGTCTCCCCTAGCCCTGCAACCTCCAGCTCCTTCTTAGATTTCTCTCACCTAGTCCCGTGATCTCCTGCTTCTGGGCCTTCATATGCTCCTGTGGCTCCCTGTGTTTCCCCCAGCACTTGCCAGATAGTATTTACATTGCCCACTGCTGCTGCAGCCCCTCTAAAGACAGGCAAGTCTGCATCATTTTTCTGTTTTACCTGCTTCTTGCTGAAGTGATCACTTCCTATGGAAAATTGATAAGGTCTAGCAATGTACTCAGTCTCTGTAAATAAAACGTGAGTGGGTTATTTTCTTAAAGGAAAATCTTCAGTTGTAGAAGTTCTGAAACTATAAAGCACTGAATGTGTCTAGAGAATAAAAAGAAGACATGAATGGAAGCTCACTTTTCTATTCCTCAGTTCTTTACCTGTTTTCATAATTAGTTCCTTTGTGGTTTCTTTCTTATGAAATTGCAGTAAGTGTTGCTATAACAGTTCCAATTTTTTGCATTTCTGTGTTCTCTTGATGTATAAGAACTGTGCTTATTTTATCTCTTTCTAAGAAAATCAAAAGGATTAAGGCTAACATAGAAGGGTAAAGTAAGTCTCCATAAAACCCAGAGAACAGATTGTAAAAATTCTGTCTGGAGTCACAGCTGGAGAAGAAGAAGAAAAAAAAAAAGGATTAACAACATGCCTGATTATTTAAAAGCCTGGGTGTTTGGGGGTGGGGGCTGGGATTAGTAATGGAAAAAGACATTTATAGTAAACCAAGGAAAGAAGGCAGTAAAAGAGTTAGAGGTGCCATCTGCTGGAGAAGCTGCAGTTGAAGACTTGGACTAGATAGTTCTTGATGGAATGGCTGCTTTGTGAGGAAAGATCCCCATAACGCCCCCTACTTTGTCAACAAACCACAGCTCAAGGAAACCATTCTCCGTCAACAGCAGGGTTCTTCACAAGTCCTGTCCTGAACTACTGCAGGACGCCTCAGCCTCTGGAAGATTGGGAGAAAAAGAACCATTGCACAGCCCAATGCATTACCAGCATATTCCAGCTCTCTTATTACTTCAGTGCCAAGCAATGGGTTTTCATTTTCTGAGTCCAGCTTCAAGAAGACCCATTTTCTCTGGAGAATGAGGTGCTCTGGGAAGAACTATACAGTGTTTAGTTGGTGATGGTCTGCTGCCTGAGGCAGGTCCTTATGTTGTCAGCAGCCCTCCTATGACAAAGCTCTGAAGGAAGAATTGAAATCCAGTGAATTTTTTTTTTTTGGTATGCCTCCAGTGTTTTTCTTAAACTCTTTCAAGAAAAACCCAGACCCAGGGCTGCAAGACTTGGAAAGACTAGTTTTGAGAGGCAGGCAATGACAAAAGTGAATTCATTTTGTACCATTAGGAAGTGTGGTCCCACTGAGAACCATCTCTGGGAAGACAGTTGTGACAAGACCTGTGAATTTCAAGAATGAATCTAGGCATTCTTCTCTGAGTCTGCAACACCAACTCAAAAATTTTTTTTTCCCTCAAATCATTCCTTCAGCTGCACGCTATAATATGAAAAGTCCACCTTGCTGTAATAACTTCTGGGAATGCCTACTAAGCTGAAAACTAAACAATATTTTCATACTGAACATCAATAGAGCAAAAATTGAAATCTAGTTTATAGTAAATTTGCTTAGGAAGACAAAGGGAATAAATACCAACAGACTAGGGGAAGTGGGAAAAAACGCTTGTATCTCATGCTTTGTATCTTCTGCAAAGATAGCTGTGGATAGATAGCAAGCAAGAACCAGTTACACCTTTCCTTCTCATCACAGTGAGAATGAGCAATGCCCCAGATTTCAGATTTCAAGATTTTCATTTGAAATCTCCTGAATGAAGTAAAACTGGGTCAAACCCAACTTCAGTAGGGTGAAATTAATGGATGAAGGCAAGACCTGAGGACATGACTGATGATTCCATGGAGTTAGAAACAGAAGCAATAATTCCTTTTTTGATTTTGGTACTATGAAGTAGTAAGTTTTTTGTATTTCTCTTTGGGCTAAGTAAAAGGTCAGGTTTTTTGTATTTCTCTTTGGCCTAAATAAAAGGTCAAAAGCGCTTTTTCCCCCTCTGGCTTTCTCAAAGATTCTGACTTTATTCAATATTTTTATCTAAATCTTTTGATTTACATTTATCAATTCTAGATCAAATGCCTTTAGTAAATGCTTAGAAATGTTATGATGGACAAATGAAGGCTACATTTGTTCTGAACTATGACAGCATACTGAGTAATAAAAAAAGGCCACTAACAATTCTAAGTCATCTCAGTGATCAACTTGCTGTTGATAGCTAATATAGCTATAGATTTTAAATTCTATTTTTAAAATTTTTGAATGATACAGAATTGACACCTGAAAAAAACTTTTGCTTTTAGAAAATTGAAATAGCTCCTTGACAGTATTCACTAAAAGGATCACTTTAAATCAACTCTCCTTGCAATGACTGTCAGTAATCATTTTTTGATTATAACCCAGCAAATAACAGAGGCAACCTTTATTTTAGCCCATGATGTAGGACTTAAATTTTTTTTTTCTTTTGGCTTAAACAACAGAAATTATCTCACACTTCTGAAGACCAGAAGTCTGAGATCAGGTTGTCAATAGGGTTGGTTCCCTCTGAGGGCTGTGAGGGTGAATCTGTTCCACATCTCTTTTCTAGCTTCTGGTGATTTGCTGGCAACCTTTAACATTCCTTTGCTTGCAAAATTCTTAATCCTCATAATTTGGCTCAATTCTGATTCTGGACGATTTAGCATTTAGGATGAAATATAAAGCTATTCTTTTAAAAATTTTAACGTACTTTAAACTCCAGCATTTCAAACGTTGGAAAGTTTACAAGAAAAAAGAAACAGAAAAATTGTATCATTTATTGTTTACTTGGATTACTGAAGTATTTTCAAGAATTTTGTGTCTAGATGTCACAAAAATAAAGTGTTAGAAAATTCAATGCACAGGTCTCTCTTTGTGTCTGAAAGCATGCCAAATCTAGAATACCAAAACTCTAAACTGCTTTTAGATCTCTCAGCTCTGTTGTGGTAATGAGGCATTGTTTGAATCTGCTAAGGCATAGTAAAGTGGTCAGTCACTTTTGCAAATTATTATATATTGCTTATCATTAGTCTCCAAAATTCCATACATATGGTGCTCTCTTTCCATCCCTGGTGAAAGTGACCCATGGCTGAAGCACTTGGGAGTGGTACCCACCAGCTGCATGGAGGTCAAATAGTCCTTGGGAGTTGTGCAGTGGGTGACCAGAAGAGGAGAATCACTATTTCAGAGATAACCAAAGGTTAAAAGAAGAGAGAGAGGGATATTTTAACACTTATATATATACATATATATACTACCAACTGTAAAATAGATAGTGGGAAGTTGTTGTATAACAAAGGGAGTCCAACTGGAGGATGGAAGATGCCTTAGAGGACTGGGGTGGGGAGGGTGGGGGGGACTCGAAGGGGGGGGAGTCAATGAAGGGAGGGAATACGGGGATATGTGTATAAAAACAGATGATTGAACTTGGTGTACCCCCCAAAAAAATAAATTAATTTAAAAAAAAAAGAAAAATTTTTTTATCTGGAAAGATATTATACATACAATGATATAATACATACATGTAATATATTATATATATACAGCTTAAAAGCATAAAACCAATACAATGTATATACAGTCCAACTAAAGAAATAGAATATTACCAGCACCTTTAAAGCTTTCTGTATGCCCCTTCCTGCTCGCATCTTCCTACCAAAGAGAAAGCTACTTCACTAAACTTTGTGTTAATCATCATTTTCCTTTTTTTTTTAACCTTTCCTTTTTTTTTTAACCAAATATACACACACACACACGCCATATATATATATATATATATATATATATATATATATATAAAACCAGGTTTGGGATGGATAAGTTTATTGCAGTCAGAGGTATCATCACCAAAGTACTCATTCTGCTTAGAACACTTGCTTTGCACATGGTAAACAGTACTGTCTATGACTATGACTATTGTTTTCCTCCTCTCCAAACCTTCTGTGTACTCTCTGCCTTTCATTTGAAGCTAATCCATGTTTTCAAAACTGCAACATTTTCATCAGCCATTAACCACATCAAAACAGTTAAAAATTGCCTAGTAAAGTTGAACATGCATGGTGACCAATGATTCCACTTCTAGCTGTCTACCTAGAGAAATACTTGTACATGTACCCCAGGAGACATGTATAAGAACATCCACAGCAGTGTTCTAATAATAGCAAAAAACTGGAGACAACTGAAGTATCTGTCCATAAGAGAATGGATAACTAATTGTATATTCAGACAATTGCATAATAAGCAGCAGTAAAAATGAATTATATAGATAAAAGTGTTGAGTGAAAGAAGTCACAGATGAATAATATTCCATTTATATAAAATTCAAAAACAGACAAGACAAATATATATATATATATCCTAAAAATGTTATACACACACACACATGATATATTAGGAAGAGAGTACACAGAGGGTTTGGAGGGGAGGAAAACAGTAGTCAGAATCATAGAGTATTATTTACCATGTGCAAAGCAAGTGTTCTAAGCAGAATGAGTGCCTTGGTGATGCTACCTCTGACTGCAATAAACTTATCCATCCCAAACCTGGTCACATTCATTAGGCTGCTCTGCTTCCATTTTTGGTTTTCAATAATTCTATGTTCTAGAAAATCCTCAGCCCTGAGGACCAGTGATCTGAAGCCTAAAGAGGCTCTGAAATGAGCCCATATTCTCTAAAGCCTTTGGGAGCAAGACTGACCCAAGCAAACCTAGGCCATCCATTGAGAGATGCAGACCTTCTGGGAAACCCGTGATTCCAACCCACAGCTGGAGCTAAAGCCAAACCTGAAAATGCAGCTGCCTAACCAGCTGTTTCAGTCACTACATTTAGCTGCCTCTGCCTCTCCCACTACTTACTGAGGGCAGTGTAAACTGGTATAATCCTTTTGGAGGGCAGGATGGTATCACCTATCAATCAGTATTTAAAGCTATCAACTCCACAACTACACTAAAAATTTGTTTTACAGAAGCACTGTGTATAAGAGTGAAAGGATATAAGGATGTTCACTATAGTTTATAAAAATGAAAAACTGCAAACACTTAAAATTTCAAGAAGCAGGGATGGATTAAAGTATACTGTAGTCATATGATGGAACACGAGGCAGCTATTATTTTCTTAAAGTCCGAGAGAGAAACACAAGTTGCAGAACAATTTGTAAGGCATGATTCCATTTTACTTTAAAAATATAGATTTATGTGTCTATGAAGAGTAAACAGTCCAAAAACACCCACCATTTAATTATTAATAGTGATTACCTCCAGAGTAAGGGTAAGGAGAGGGTATTTGAATTTGAATTTAAAAATTAAATTTATAAAAAGGGTATCATTTTACAAGGGGAAAAAACACATTCAAGCCCAGCCAACTGTTACCTATAGGAAAGATCAACTAGATTCAACCTGAGCTCCTTAAGGGCCATACCTTTTTCACAGATTCTGTGTAACTATCCTAGCACCTAGCACAGTAATTGACTGACACAGAGACCAGTTACTTGACTAGCATATGGAGGGTGGAAGAACACATGCAAGTGCATGTACACACACACAACCCCTGTTTCTTAAGTGTCTGCAGACTACTGGAATCACTGTAGTCAGGGATTCTTGTTTTCAATAGAGATTCTGAAGTAATGCTGTTCAGTAGAAATTTGTGTGATGATAGAAGTGTTCTACAAGTGCTGTGCGCTAGATCAAGTGAATTGGACATTGGAAATGTGGCTACTGCAACTGAATAATTGTGTATTTTATTCAATTTTAATACATTTGAATTTAAATTGCCACACATGGGTAGTATTAGACAATGTGGATTTGAAGGACTTGTTGAAATATAGACTCAGAAAAAAAATATACATACAGAAAATTTTGAATACAATTTCAAGAGCTCCAGGGACCCTCTCAAGCCCATCCACGTGTCCTTACTTCAAGAACCTCTGAAACTGACTAAAAGAATGAGAATAAGATAAACAGGACTAGAGAGGGAAAGAAAATGGGCAAAGGCGAATGCTCCCATTTAGAACCCTGGAAGACAACAACTAGGTATGGAGGTAGCCTCTGCCCTCTTCCTCCTCCCATTACACAGAACATTGACCTCCCTGCATGTTAACTGTTTACTGGTCTTCCCCACATTGTGCTGTACACTGCAGACTGTGTACTCCATAAGAGCAGGGACCACGTCTGTCTTATTCACCATTATATAGCCAGAGTCTGGTATAAACTTAGCACATAGTTGGTACTCAAATCTCTGCTGAATGGGAACTTCCCTAGTGATCCAATGGTTAAAACTGTACGCTCCCACTGCAGGGGGCATGGAGTTCCATCCCCAGTCAGGGTAAGATCCTGCATGCCACTCAGCACAGCCAAAAAATAAAAAAAAAAAATAAAGGATATTAAAAAATATTTTAAAAAATTTCTTTCTGGAAAACACAAAACTATAGCAATGGAGAACTGATTGCCAGGGGTTGAGGGCAGCAGGTGTTACCACAAATTGACAAAATGAAGGAATCTGTGGGGATGATGGAAATTTTCTGTATCTTGATTGTGTGGTAGCTACATGACTCTGCATTTGCCAGAATTCATAGAACTAAACACCAAAAGAGAGTCACTTATACTGCATATAAATTTAAAAAAATTTTTTAAACTGCAGTGAAAGATGTGTGATTTATATAATGAAGTGTGAATTAATAAGCTAAAAAAAAAAGTAGTCTGCTGAATGAATGAGCTTTACCAGGCATCTGATTTTTGCCAGTCCTAGAAAACTGGAGTTCCTGAGTTAACGCAGGTTGCAGTGAAAAGAGGAATTGGTGGGCTCATAAGAGATGGTGAGTTTTCACAAAGTTGGGCAGATTCTCAGATCCATGTGAATCTTGTCTTACCCAGACTGTTTCTATGCCTTGTAGTTCAGAGTGCCCTGTTGAAATACAAGCCATGGAAAGACTTCCGTAGTCAGTGACAGTGAGTCATACACTGAGACCAGAGGGCCAAATGTCCCCAAAGCCTTCTTCCTTGGGTGCTGCTTCCATCTTCTCTAACTCTGGAATATGCCTGCCTTCACTCACATTTCTCCTCTACCTGGAATCCTTCTAACCCATTGTTAAATGCCTCTTCCTTTGGGAAACCTGTGCTGGCACTTCGAGACAGAGTTATGCCGTATGTCCATTGGTTCCCTTTGTATTTTGCACATGTAATCATATGTGCCCTATCAGGGCAGGGCCCAGTCTTTCATTTCTGTATCCCAGCACTAAATAATGTCTGGCATATAGTAGGTGGTTAACAACCAGTATGGACCACTAAAAGGATATAAATAAACTAAATTGCATTTCTCCTTCCACAGTACTGTTCAGAATGTGCTGATCAAAGACTATAGATTAGTCTTTGTCTAATCTCATTTTTTTTTTTTTGGTCTGTCTCATTCCCCCTAAAAAGAGCCTTAGAACAAAATGCCAGAATTCTCTTTATGGGTACTTCAAAGAAATGGGAAACACATGACAGATGTGTAACAGAAAGCACAGAAAGGAGAACGCTTCCGCCTGAACAGAGAGAAGTCAAAGGGCTATCCAGGCAGAAATACAGGGCAAGAAACAAGCAGAAAGAACATCCTCAGTATAGTAAAGGGAATTTATGAAAAGCCCACAGCTAACATCTTTTACAATGGTGAAAGACTAAAAACTTTCTCCCTAAGTCAGGAACAAGACAAAGATGCCCACTTTCACTATGTGACTTCTATTCAACATTGTACTGGAACTATAATAATGTATCCAGAGCAACTAGACAGAAAGAGAAATAAAAGGTAGGGACTCCCCTGGTGGTGCAGTGGTTAAGACTCTGCACTCCCAGTGAAGGGGGCCTGAGTTTGATCCCTGGTCAGGGAACTAGATCCCACATGCATACTGCAACTAAGAGTTTGCATGCCACAACTAAGGAGCCTGCGAGATGCAACTAAGACTTGGTGCAACCAAATAAATAATTTTTTTTTAAAGAATGCAGCTGCATCTTTAAGGAAAAGAAATAAAAGGTATCCAAACAGGAAAGGAATAAGTTAAATTATCTCTATGAAAAAACAAATATTGTATATTAATACATATATGCGGAATATAGAAAAATGGAGCAAATCAAGTGGTTTGCAAGGTAGAAATAGAGACACAGATGTAGAGAACAAACATATGGACACCAAGTGGGGAAAGCGGGAAGGGTTGGGGGGAATGAATTAGGAGATTGGGATACCAAATTGTACACTCTAAATATATGCAGTTTATTGTATGTTAACTATATCTCAATAAAAGCTCTTAAAAAAACTAAGAACTGCAAAAAAAAATTATCTCTATGAATGTACACACACACACAAACTTTTAAGCTAATAAATTCCGCAAAGCTATAGAATACAAAATGAACACAAAAATCAGTTATTACTAATGTATATATATAATATACACTAGTAATGTACAATCCAAACATGAAATTAAGAAGACAATTCCATTTAAAATAGTATCAAAGAGAATAAAACAACTAGGAATAAATTTAACCAAGGAAGTACAAGATTTGTATACCGAAAATGACAAAACACTCCTGAAAGAAATTAAAGACCTAGAAGAATGGAAAGATTCCATTTTCATGAATTGGAAGACTGTTCAGATGGTAATACTATGTAAAAGCAATCTACAGACTCAATGCCATTCCTAACAAAATCCTACCAGCCTCACAAGCAACAAAAGAAAAAAAATGACAAATGAAACTACAGCAAACTTAAAAACTTTTGTGTTATTAAGAAACACAAGTGTTGGCGAGGATGTGGAGGAAAGGCAACTTGTGTACTATTGATGGGAATGTAAATTCCGCTGTAAAAGCCACTACGGAAAACACTATGGAGGTTCCTCAAAAAGTTAAAAATAGAACTACCATTCGATGCAGCAATTCCACTTCTGGGTATACTGTTTCTCCTTTTTTGGCTGCGTGGCTTGTGGGGTCTGAGTTCCCTCACCAGGGGTTGAACCCAGACCCTGGACAGTGAGAGGGCAGAGTCCTAACCAACGGACCACCAGGGAATTCCCTGGGTGTGCATTTGAAGGAAATGAAATCACTATCTTGGAAAGGTATCTGCACCTTCCTGTTCACTGCAGCATTATTTGTAAGAACCAGGACACCAGAACAACCTAAATTTCCACAGATGGATGAATGGATAAAGAAAATATGGTATACATGTATGCAATGGGAAAAAAAGAATGAAATCTTGCCATTTGTGACAACATGGATGGACCTTAAAGGCATTATGCTAAGTGAAATAAGTCAGACAGAGAAAGATAAATACCATATCTCTCTTATATGTGGAATCTTAAAAAATTTTACATATACTGTATATTAAAAAAAAAAACCCAACAAGCTTATAGATGCAGAGAACAGATTGCTGGTTACCAGAGTTGGAGGGTGGGAGGGTAGGAGAAAAGGGCAACATTTTTTTTTTTTAATAAATTTATTTATTTATTTAATTTATTTATTGGCTGCATTGGGTCTTTGTTGCTGCACACGGGCTTTCTCTAGTTGCTGCAAGCGGGGGCTACTCTTCATTGTGGTGCGTGGGCTTCTCATTGTAGTGACTTCTCTTGTTGTGGAGCGTGGGCCCTAGCCACATGAGCTTCAGTAGTTGCGGCACATGGGCTCAGTAGTTCTGGCTCACGGGCTCTAGAGCACAGGCTCAATAGTTGTGGTGCATGGGCTTATTTGCTCCGTGGCATGTGGAATCTTCCCAGGGCAGGGCTCGAACTCGTGTCCCCTGCATTGGCAAGCAGATTCTTTACCACTGCGCCACCTAGGAAGTCCAAAAGGGCAACATTTTTGTTTTTAGTTTGAATAAATTGAATTAAAAAAACACTTGTGCCATAGAAAATCCTATAAAGATGCCACCAGAAGACTACTTGAACTAATCAATGAATTTGGTAAAGTTGCAGGATACAAAATTAACAGAGAAATCTCTTGCATTTCTATACACCAACAATGAAAGATCAGAAAGAGAAATTAAGGAAACAATCCCATTCACCATTGCAACAAAAAGAATAAAATACCTAGGAATAAACCTAACTAAGGAGGTAAAAGACCTGTATGCAGAAAATGATAAGACACTAATGAAAGAAATCAAAGACGACACAAACAGATGGAGAGATATACCATGTTCTTAGATTGGAAGAATCAACATTATGAAAATGACTATACTACCCAAAGCAATCTACAGATTCAATGCAATCCCTATCAAATTACCAATGGCATTTTTCACAGAACTAGAACAAGAAATTTTACAATTTGTATGGAAACGCAAAAGACCCCGAACAGCCAAAGCAATCTTGAGAAGGAAAGACGGAGTTGGTGGAATCAGGCTTCCTGACTTCAAACTATACTACAAGGCTACAGTGATCAAGACAGTAAGGTACTGGCACAAAAACAGAAATATAGATCAATGGAACAGGATAGAAAGCCCAGAGATAAACTATGGTCAACTAATCTATATGACAAAGGAGGCAAGGATATACAATGGAGAAAAGGCAGCCTCTTCAATGAGTGGTGCTTGGAAAACTGGACAGCTACATGTAGAAGAATGAAATTAGAACACTCCCTAACACCATACACAAAAATAAACTCAAAATGGATTAAAGACCTAAAAGTAAGGCCAGACACTATAAAACTCCTAGAGGAAAACATAGGAAGAACACTCTTCAACATAAATCACAGCAAGATCTTTTTTGATTCACCCCCTAGAATAATGGAAATAAAAACAAAAATAAATAAGTGAGACCTAATGAAACTTCAAAGCTTCTGCACAGCAAAGGAAACTATAAGCAAGACGAAAAGACATCCCTCAGAATGGGAGAAAATATTTGCAAACAAATCAACAAAGGATTAATCTCCAAAATATATAAACAGCTCATGCAGCTCAATATCAAGAAAACAAAGAACCCAATCAAAAAATGGGCAGAAGACCTAAATAGACATTTCTCCAAAGAAGACATACGGATGGCCAAGAGACACTGGTTAGAATGGGCATCATCAGAAAATCTACAAACAGTAAATGCTGGAGAGGGTGTGGAGAAAAGGGAATGCCCTTGCACTGTTGGTGGGAATATAAATTGATACAACCACTATGGAGAACAGTATAGAGGTTCCTTCAAAAACTAAAAATAGTTACCAGATGACCCAGCAATCCACTGCTGGGGATATACCCAGAGAACACCATAATTCAAAAAGACACATGCACTCCAATGTTCACTGCAGCACTCTTTACAATAGCCAGGACATGGAAGCAACCTAAATGTCCATCGACAGACGAATGGATAAAAAAGATGTGGTGCATATATACAATGGAATATTACTCAGCTGTAAAAAGGAATGAAACTGGGACATTTGTAGAGACATGGATGGACCTAGAGACTGTCATACAGAGTGAAGTCAGTCAGAAAGAGAAAAAAAAATATCGTATATTAACACATATATGCAGAATATAGAAAAACGGTACAAATCAACCAGTTTGCAAGGCAGAAATAGAGACACAGATGTAGAGAACAAACATATGGACACCAAGTGGGAAAAGCAGGGAGGGTTGGGGGGAAATGAATTGGGAGATTGGGATTGCCATATATGCATTACTAATAAGAAAAAATATCAAATTGTACACTGTAAATATATGCGGTGTATTGTATGTCAACTGTATCTCAATAAAAGTTCTTAAAAAAAAAAGCAGCAAACCCAAAAGGGAAGGAAAAAAAAAAGCAAACCCAGAAAAAGCTCCCCTTTTTCCATCTAAAGATAAGATAAGAAAATCTCCCTTTACTGGAGACATACTCATCAGCTGAGGGGGTACCAGAGGAATCTGCAAATTTTACTCCATTAGTTTCCTCCCATACATATTTACCTTCCCACCGTTTACTGCCCTGGGAAGCCTAAAACTGCTTTCCTTTGTCCTTTCATTTCTCTACAAATTTACTTATTCTTTGTTGAAGATGCCATGTAAATTGGAATTGTAAGATACTACTTTGAGTTACTTTTGGTTAATCCCTTGTGATGTGCACTGCACACATTATTAAACTGTTTTTCTCTTGCTTATCTGCCTTTTTGTTAGAGTCCTGGCTGAAAACTGAAAATGGGTAAAGGTTTGCCTCCCTACACAGTAATTCCACTTCTGGGTATTTATCCAAACAACTGAAATGAGGATATTGAAGAAATACTTGCACTCCCGTGTTCACTGAAGTATTATTCACAATAATCAAGATATGAAAAGAACCTAAATGTCCACTGACTGGATAAAGAATATGTGGTATATACATCCAATGGAATTACCAGTCAGCTTTGAAAAAGAAGGAAATCCTGCCACATGCCACATGGATGAAACTTGAGGACATTACGCTAAGTGAAATAAGCCAACCACAGGTCAAATACTGCAGGATTCCATTTTTATAAGGTATGATGATATGTGATTTATAATAGAAATATATATTTGGTTTTTCTCCTTGTTCTAGGCACAGAGCTCCTAAACCCCTTGACATTTCCTAAGTGATAAAGTGTCTTTTGATATTCATAACAAGCCCCTTTCAACCAAGTCAGAGTTTAGGTTAATGCGGTGACTTTTGGAAAATGCCAGAGGAACCAACCCTGTGATGACAAGGTTGGAACTTCCAGCCCCACCACAGAACTCCAACCTCTGGAAGAAAAGAGCTAGAGATTGACCTAATAACCAATGGCCAATGATTTATTCAATCATGCCTAAATAATGAAACCACCATGAAACCCCCTAATGACTAGGTTCAGAGAGCTTCTGAACTAGTAAACAAGAAGGCATCCACATGCTGCAGAGCGGCACACCTGAACACTATGGGGTCAGAAGCTCCTGTGCTCAGAACCCTTTCAGACCTTGCCTTATGTATCCCTTCATTTTGCTGGTCTTTCCTATTCTTTAATACCCTTTGTAATAAAACTAATGATCGAGTAAGGAAACTGTTTTCTTGAGTTCTGTGAGCCATTCTAGTAAATGGTTGAACCCGAGGAGTGGGTTGTAGGAACCTTTGATTCACAGCTGGTCAGAAGCACAAGTAACGACATGGACTTGCCATTGGCATTTATAGTGGGGACAAGTCTTGTGGGACTGAGTCCTTAACTTGTGGGATCCGACTCTATCTCCAGGGAGATGGTGACTGAGATGAGTTAAATTATAGGACACCCAGCTTGTGTCACAGAATTGCTTGATATGAGGAAACCACCACATATTTGAAATACAGAGTATTCTGTGAGTAAAGGAAAATGAGTTTTTCTTTCCCATTATCTAAAATAAACACATGGAAGCAGAGAGTAGAATGGTGATGCCAGGGGTTGGGGGTAAGGGTAAATGGGGAATTGCTATTCAACAAATATAAAGTTTCAGTTATGCAAGATGATTAAGTTCCAGAGATGCTGTACAACACTGTGCCTGTAGTTAACAATATCATATTGTACACATTGAAATTTGTTAAGTGGCAGACCTCATGTTAAGTGTTCTTACCATAATACAAAATAAACTAACAAAACGTTTGTGAATCACAGGACACTACCAATAAAGTGAAAAGGCAACCTACAGAATGGGAGAAAATATTTGCAAATCATGTATCTCTTAAGGGTCTTGTATTCAGAATACATAAAGAACTCTTATAACTCAACAACAAGCCAATCCAAATTAAAAATGGGCAAAAGATTTGAAAAGACATTTCTCCAAAGGAGATACACCAATGTCCATCAAGCACATGAAAAGATGTTTAACATTACTAGCCACAAAGGACATTCAAATCAAAACCACGAGGGACTTCCCTGGTGGCCCAATGGTTGGGAGTCTGCCTGCCAGTTTAGGGGACATGGATTCCATCCCTGGTCCGGGAAGATCCCACATGCCAGAGAAACTAAGCCCATGAGCCACAACTACTGACCCCGTGTGCGACAACTACTGAAGCCCATGCGTTGAGAGCCTATGCTCGGCAACAAGAAAAGTCACTGCAGTGAGAAGCCTGCGCACCGCAATGAAGAGTAGCCCCCGCTCGCCACAACTAGAGAAAGCCCATGTGCAGCAAGAAAGACCACAGCAATGAAGACCTAATAAATAAATTAATTAATTAAAAATTAAAAAAAACCAAAAACCACAATAAGACCATACTTTAGTCCCACTAGGATGACTATAATCAAAACAATGGAAAATAACAAGAGTTGGTGAGGATGGAGAGAAACTGGAACCCTTGTGCATTGCCCATGGGATTGTAAAATGGTTTAGCTGCTGTGGAAAAGTTTGGTGAGTCCCCCCAATATTAAACACAGAATTACCATATGACCCAGCAATTCCACTCCTTGGTATATACTTGAAAGAACGAAAAACATGCATTCAAACAAAAATTTTTACACAAATGTTTACAGCAGCACTATTCACAATAGCCGAAAAGGGGGAAATAACCCAAATGTCCATCAGCTGATGAATGGATATACAAAATGTGGTATAACCATGCAATGGAATATTATTCAGCCATAAACAGGAATGAAGTACTGATGCATGCTATAATCTAGATGAACTCTGAAAACATTATGCTAAACAAAAGACGACAAACACAAAAGGTCACATATTATATGATTCTAATTGTACGAAATGTCCAGAAAAGGCAAATCCATAGAGACAGAAGGCTGACTAATGGAATCAGGAGCTAGGAGGAAGAAGAAATGGAAATTACCTGTTAATGAGTATGGGTTTCCTTTTGGATGATGAAAAGTGTTTTGGAACCAATTAAGCAGTGATGGCTGCATATCATTGTGAATGTATGAAATGCCACTAAACTGTGTATCTTAGAATGGTAAGTGTGTTATGTGAATTTTACCTCAATTAAAAAAACAAACAACTTGTAAGAAAACCAGATGCACAAAGTATTAGAAAAAGAGATCTATTTACAAACCAAAAAGTCCCCAAACTCTAGCTGGACGGAGAGGAAGGAGGAGGTAGCAAGTATGAGCAGGTCCTTTAAGAGCCCAACCTCCCCCTGAGAAACTCTGAGTACCAGCCCATGTGGTCAGCTTCTACTTCATGGCCCATCCCTGCTCCAAGCCAAGAAGTAATCCCTCTGTTGGCCACAGCCCTCAGTCCTCTTGCCAGTCATCTTGTGCCCAGGCAGGCACTGGTGAAAAGTACTCAAAGCCTGGCCCTTTATAGCGCAGGGCATGCAGAAACATCACAAGGTCCTGGGGCAAGGGGTCCTGTCGCACTAGCCGGCACTCTGCACAGAGCGGGTCTGTCTCTTGATTCACAACATCTGTTTCGGTTGCCTTCCCTGATGCCAAGGGCACTGTGTCCAGATCCTGAGGGGCTGCCTCAACTGCTCCATCCATCTTCTGGGCAGATGCAGCCAATTCTTCTAGGCAGTCCTTGCCCAGCTCTGAGAAGGGTGCTGTAGAGTCTGGCAGTCCTGGGGACAGGTCGCCCTCACAGAGATCTAACACATCCAGACTTTGTTTGGCCTGGTGCTCTGCCACAAGGTCCCGAAGTAGTTCCTCATCTGTCTTTGGAATGTGGCCACCTCGGCCTCGGGAGGGGCCCCAGGCAACTGAGTTGTAGATGGGGTCATTAAGGATGGGGTGGCCCAGGAACTGGAGGTGGACTCGGATCTGGTGGGTGCGGCCCGTGAGTGGCCGGCACCGTACCACACTGGAGTGGCCATTGTAGCTCAGTCTCTGGAACACTGTCTCACAGGGCTTGCCCCGAGGATCTACACGGCACACCCCCACCTTGTAAGACACCACCAAGATGGGTTCCTTGCAGGTTAGTTCCTCGGCAGGGAACTCTCCCTCCACCCGACACACATACTCCTTCTCCAGCTACACAGGAGGGAAGAGGGAGAAAGTCAGCACAAAGCCTGTTTAAACACATGACGCCCAAACCCTCTACAGTGATGACAATGCACCCGTGTCAGACAGAAGAGGATTCAAACCCCAGCTCTACCATTTGCCAGCTGTGCAATCCTAGGCACATTACTTAGCCTCTTTAAATCCCATTAATTTGTCTAGAAAATGTTTGATTAGAAAAGCATTTACCTCAACAAGGCTGTTATAAGGATTTTGTCAGCTGGGCTCTAACGTTCTTGGTACTGAGCCTGGTATACAGTAAACACCCAATAAATATATTACAATCAGATCTAGAATTACAAGTCTCAAGACCAGAATCACCACTATTTAACTCTTCTACCCAGGCCTCTTCCAACTCCTCCATCCAGAATCTTTCCACCAAGGAGACTCTCCCCACAGTCTTAAAAACCTTGCTCAGCCTGACAGCGCTTTAAATCTTCAAAAGAGCAAATTACCAAGAGAGGCAGTATATGTCATCTCTAAAGATCTTTGGAAACATAAGAGATAATAACCTGTCTCTGGCACTTTAGGTGTTGACTTTCCTGGAGATAGGAAGCTTGATAAACATGAAGGGTCACTTCAGATCTAGAACTCAGTGATAGATACCCTTTGCACACAGAACATTCGTGAGCTCAGGATGTGGCCTGCAGGAGACAAAAGCTTGGCTCACCTGCCGATCCCGAACCTGTTCATGAATTCTCTCTGAGACAGCTGCTGTCTTGGCAAACATCAGGACCCCAGAGGTAAGGCGGTCAAGCCGATGCAATGGGTGTAGCTCCTTGAGCTGGTGCTCCTTGCCCAGGATAAAGATGACTGTGTTGTGTCGGAAGCGGCCACAGGGGTGGACAGGAATGGAAGAAGGCTTGTCTACAACCACCACATCTTCGTTCTCTGCTAGCAGGCGGACAGGTTCTGCTGTAACTGGTGGCTCATGCCTGTGCACTGTGTTCCGTAAGAAGTCATTGTCCTGCCAATAACATAGGCAACTGGTCAGTCCAGGGTCCAGCCACCTGTAATCACCTTCACACACAAGCTTCCTCCCCTCTTCCTTACTGGCATGGAAGAATGGTCACAGTACATCCTTAAGCAGAAAAAAACAGTGTGCATAGTGTATTCTCATTTTGTACAAAGAGACACACAGGCAGACAGCAGGCATTGAAAAACTGCTAGAAGGATATACACAAAATGTTGATGATATCTCTGGGTGGGGTGATTATGGATTTTTTTTGGTAGTGTTGTTCTGTTTATTTGTATTTTCTCTACAGTAGCTATATTTAAAAAGTAAATTTTTCTAAAACAAAGGGGAAAACCTCCATAAATCATCACTTATCATGACTTTGAACAAACACCAAGCTGTAAGTCCAGAGATTTGGGCTCTAGACCTGGATTTGCCACAGGCTTACTGCACACTTTTGGGCAAGTCACTTAACTTCTCTAGGCCTCAGTTTCCTTCTCTGTTAAATGTGAGGGTCAGTCCAGACCTGTGCTTCTCAAAATTGGGATGGGAGAGGGGATTCAAATCGCTTACTCTCCAAATGCCCCCTCAGAACCATGATGAGGCAGTGTTAATGACACAGGTGTCTGGTACCTCTTAGCTGTGATGGAATTTTAAAGAAGGGTCAAAGCACTGGACTACACAATTCTAGTCTCAAACCTCTGCCATTTCACAATTCTATCTTATCAGGCTCTACGATAAATAATTTAAGTAGAAGTTATAAGAACACAGGCGCTGGAGGTGGCACTGTTGCCTTACCTCTGTGAGGTTTACCTTAGTTTCCTCAGCTCCCTCACAGGTAAAATGGGGTAGCAGTACCTACTCCACAAGGTTGTCATTAGAATTAAATGTTAAAGTACATAAAATGCTTAACTCTGTGCCCAGCATACAGTCAGGAGATATAAACGGTAAGTCTCGGTTACTACTATTTGCACAGAGATCTACAGTGCAAGGTAGAAAGTTATCAGTGCCAGTGCCACAAGACAGTGCATAAAAGAAGCTATGAGAATTCCAACTTCTGTCCCTTGGAAACACCGAAGCCGCCTTGATGGAGGGGATAAATGGGCTGAATTCTGAAGCCTACGGGCCGTCTACTTGCGGAGATGGGGCGCTAATTGAGTGTTCCAAGTGAAAACGAGAACACTTCAGAATTACCCCGATTTTAGTCAATACCTATGCCTTAGTAACTGTGGTAAAAAAAACAACAAAAACCCTGCCCCCTTTCGGGCAGGCCCCATCAGGACTCCACCTTGAGCACAATGCTGAGGTCCTGTACCGGCTCCTCGTTGAGGTGCAGGCGCCCCGCCCTGACCGCGGCCTCGTAGTAGGCCAGGGGCTGGGCTCGGAACTCGGTGCTGAAGACGTGCAGCAAGCTGTGGCCCACCCAGCGGCCTTTGCAATAAGTCCGGAAGTCAAAGTAATAGGGCCGCACTTTGCGCAGGCCGCCCTCAAAGTAGTAGCTGGTCTCGGCAAAGTGTTCATCGCCGAAGCTAACCCCTGCCCGTCGCTTCTTTGGGGGCGGCACAACGCGCTCCCCGGTTGCGCCTCGCCGCTTCTTCCGCTTGCCGGGGGCCGCGCCTGCAGCCAGGGCCTGCTTCCCGCTCCCTGAGGCCTGCTTCGCGTCCCCCGGGGCCGGCTCCACTCGCGGGTCCGCCGGCTCCGGGAGCCCTGAGGGCTGCTCGCCCCTCGCGTCGTCACCCACATCTCCGTTTTGCTGAACCAGAGCCTCCAACCCGCTCGCTGCTTCGGCCCCGGTCGACAGTGTTTCCGCCATGGGGCCCCTACAGCCACCCCAAGTCCTAGCAAAGGTAAGGCGCCGGAGACTGAAGCACACTTGCCCAAGAACCGGGAGCCACGAGCGGCCGCGCAGCCACATGACCGCGCGGCCGCGACTTCTGGGTCGCGATCTGAGGACGTCACTCGGCAGCAACCAATCAGTGAGGCCTAGTGCCGAGGCTGCGTGAGAATAGGCGTGAAGGAGGTAACTGAATGAGTTGAGTTGAGGAGCTGTGAGGATGACTCATTAAAAGTGCAGGTCCGTGTAGATATGCTCGAAGTCCCTTGAGAAACTCTTGAAAGGAGTTATTTCAAAACAAAACAAAACAAGACATGAGGATTGCTAAACTCTGAATATACTAAGAAGCACTGTGCTGTATACTTTAAAGGGTGAGTATTATATTTGTGATTTACAACTCAATAAAGCTGTTATATATGTAATTAAGCACATATACCCCAGAAGCAATGTTTTCACACTTGTCCTTCTCCCTAACAGCATGAGAAGGACTAGAGATCTCCCATTTGCCTCCCATATACTCCTGTCCTGAGATTAAAATTCCAAGTGGATCAAAAGATGTATTTGTCAGAGTTCTTAAATGCAATATACTGAAATCAACTCTAGTTAACTTAAGAGACCACGGAATTATTGAAAGGATATTAGTGCCTCATAGGATTCACAACAGAGCTGGAGAACAGGCTCAGAAATAGCCAAATCAAGAGAAGCCAAGACCTCTGAGAACCAGCCACATGACAAAAGGTGAATTGTATGGAGTGTGAATTATATTTCAATAAAAAATTTTTTAAAGTATTTTTTAAGAATGTGTTTGAAGCACAGACAAGGAGAGAGCTATAAGAGAGGTCTAGAAAGGGAGTCCTTGTGGGACTGTATAAAGCCGTGCTACTCAAAATGTGGTCTGTGGATTAGCAATGTGGGCAACAACTGGCAACTTGTTGGAACTGCAGAATCTTTTAACAAGGTCCTCATATGATTTGCCTGCATATTAAAGTTTGAAAAGCATCGATATAGCCCAAGCAAAGGAGACTTTTGTTGTATCCTTTGGACATCCAGCATCTTCTCAACACTCTTCTTTGTGTGGGAAATGCCCACATTAAGTACTGCCTCCAAGAAGTGGAATCCAGAAACTGGCCTTCCTAGCCTCCCTTGCAACTTGGGCATCCATCACCTGGGCTCCTCTATCAGGCAGAACATTTGGTTTAGAGGCATACAGCAGACACAGTGTGGAATCCATGTCTGACAAGATAGCATTGGCAGTATCTGATTTGGGGGACTAACAGTGGAGGAAATTCTTGTGTCCAGTGCCCAGCTGCAGTGTCTATGTTCAGTGGTATTGGGGTACTCCCTGAAAAGTCCTTCAGTGAGGTTTAAACACTGTTCCTGGCTATATAGACCCCAAGTCTGACTCTCTGGCTCATCTTGAGATTCTGTGAACTGTTTAATATCCTTTAATCCTGTGGTGTACAGTGGACTAGCCATTACCCACATATAGCTAAATTTAAATTAATTAAAATGAGAGGCAATTCAAAATTCAGTTCTTCAGTTACAAAACCTGTGTCTCAAGTGCTCAATAATCACATGAAGCTAGTGGATACCTTATTAGACAGCTCAGATAAAGAACATTTCTATCATCACAGAAATTTTATTGTACAGAGCCGCTTTAATTGATTCCTTTTACTGCTTAAACTGGCTAGAATGAGCTCTATTGTTTGAACTCCACCTAACTTACTATGATAAGGATTTAAGTCTTTAAGAGCAATGGGAAATTGTTAAAGAGTTTCTGGTGTGTGTGTGTGTGTGTGTGTGTGTGTGACATGGTCTAATTTCCATTCCAAAAAGATTACCCAGGTTGCAACTTGGAGAAGGGACTAAAGAGTGACTCACAAGGTCCAGCTCCAGTTCAGTGTGGTCTTTGACCATGAGGGTTCTAGTTTAAACATTCAGACACCAAACAAATTTTGAATATTTGCCAAGCATCACTTGGCTCTAGAGATACAGAGGTAAGAAAGACATGGTTCCTGACCTCAGTGAAGGCCTAGGCTGATTGAGGATACACATAAAATACATATTTGTACTAATCACATTGTGGTTAAAGCAGAGTCTAAGATAGAGGGATGCTGACTGCCCTCATGTGGCTTCCCAGTGTGAGCAGTCCTTAGGGAGGGAGAGATCACCAGGGCTTATGGTTTCAGCTTTGCAAGTCCAGGATCTGGTTTGGATTTATTCAGCACACACACTAACTAAACTCAAAGGACATGGATGAATCTGTAAGGGTGACCAGTTTTTAATTTACAACTGTAACTTTAAGTTAAAAGGTATATTCATTTTTATACCAGCTGCTATTTGTGCCTACTGTTAAAGGCACCCTCATCCTGGTATCAAGATATGTAAGAGGCCAAATTTGAAATCAAGAGTTTTGGTTTTTTGTTTCTTTGGTGAGCAGGAAATTAGAGAAAACTTTGTGAGTTGAAAGGCCATGGAGCAGCTCAATGAAGCACCCATAAATCTATGACAGTGATCCTTTTTATGAATCAGATGCTACCAGATTCCAGGTTGGGTGGCAGTTGGAGGACTCTGGGGATCCACCCATCCTCATATATTCCCTGTGAATAAGCACTGCCCAAATCCTGCCTATTATTTGCTCCTTTGTTTTCTAACTTTCTTGCTTTCCACTTCCTTCTGTTTGCCTATTCTAAGAATCGTTATAAATGTGAATAACAGAGTACCTTGTAGCTCCCTTTCACATGGTGGTAGTTATTACCACCATAGTCACATTGATTGGCTTTGGACACATCTAGAGACCAAGCTATTTCTACAGATGACTGGCTGATGTCTTTCCTCACACGTGTCTTTGAGAGAGAGTAACCAGCCTTGGAAATTGGGGATCAGGTTGCGAGGGTTGCATCTCAGCGAACTGATAACCCCTGAAGGATATCAAAGGTCTTCTCCTTAAAAAAAAAAAAAAAAATCCTTTCTGACACACGCCTCCCATTGACCACTCTTTCCTATATGTACTCTGGCCACACTTCCGTCATATCCTCTATAACTCTTTGCTGTTATTTGTAAACTTGTCTCCATGGCACTTCCTCCTAAACTTTAAAGCTGTGGCCCATACCAAGTCTTACTTGTCTTAAATTCTCATTTAACACAATGCTTCGAACACAGCAGGAGCTTGATGTCTGTTGACTAAGTAAATGTGGGAAAGCTTCATACCTTGGTGAATGGGACATGTATCTCGTTGGACATACTCTCTCCTTACACAATAGAATAAGGAAAGCAATCGCTTCCGTCCCCCATTCGAGGCGAAAAGTTCTCTGATTTGCTTATCGAAGGGCTGAAATTTTCGGGGACAAACACCAGCCCAGAAAACTGCCGAGGAGATTAGCTTGCTCAAGGAACCAAGAAAAGTCAAAGCCTTGGAAACTGTGCTTCCCTACCAGAGCAGGAAACACGTGGAAAGCTCTGTCCGTGCGGCGGGAACGCTCGGTTATTACTGGAATCAACCCGGCTCGCGCGAAGACTGCGGCCCAGGGCGTGTTAGCCACCGTTTCCAAGCAACCACAGTCCCGCCCATCGTTTCCAAGCATTCTGCTTCTCACTTCCTTACCCACTCGACCAATCGGCGCGCAGAACACCACCAGGTTGGGCGGAGGTTGGAGGACTCCCGGGATCCGTCACGTGGAGACTCCGCCTCCCTGTTTCTCCCCAGCTGCTAGCGACGGAACTGAGCCGAGCGTTTGCGGGCTGCTGGGCGGTCGGTTGCGGTAGGTGAAGAGGCGCGGGCGTGCCTAGAGTTTTGTATCGCCGACTCCGGCCGCATTCCGAGATACCAGAGAGGTGCCTCGGGGCCTGAGTCGTTCCGCCTGGCCAGTCCTTGAGGCCGGAGTGACTGAGGCCCGTGATCTGCACACCAGGGTTCTCCGCACTGGTGTGGACTTCCTAGGGGGTACCAGGACCCTGATGCTGGCAAAGTTTTGATGTGGGTGGGTTCAAACGACTTCGGGATGCGGGTGGAGCCTCATTGTGACCCTTGGCATCATATAGGGCCTCCGTCACATATCTGACCCTTTTACTTCCGGGCCCTTGCGCTGGCAGGGCTCCCTCCGGGAATTGTTCAGACCTTTTCCCAGGCAGCCTTCCTAATCTCAAAGGTCCCTCCTGAAAGAAGGTGTCAATTCATACTATTAGACTAGATAATTACGAAAGCCCCCAGGCTTTGTGGGTAGCCCTTCCCGCTTAGCTCTGCTTGGGCTACTTTCAGTATAATCCCAAATAGGCAGAGTGGTATTGGGTAAAAACATGGCTTTTGGAGCGGCTCAGGTCTGGTTTCCAGTCAAGGATTCACTCTATATCAGTAATGTGCCTTTGACATGTTACCCTCTGATCCTCAGTTTTTTCACCTGGAAAATGGTGAAAATGTCTATCTTTCCATTTTTCTATTAAAATAAGAACATGAAGCATATAGCCCAGCTTCTCCATGTAGTGAGCACATGGGCCTTGCATATGACAGTACTCTGACAGATTTCACCAAACAGCATTTTTATTATCCTGGTGTACTGGATATGGAACTGTGCAAGGCTTTTAGTCTGTGTCTTTTGAAGACAGAATTTAATTGGCTGAGGACAGAGTGGTTGCATTTTGGAGATCTTTGGAGAAAAGTGCAGGATAGTTGTCCTCACTGGAAGTGTCCTAGCAATTCCTCTGTGTGCGTGCGTGCATGTGTGTGTGTGCGCATTAAAACATGCATAACGTAAATTTTACCATCTTAACCATTTTTTGATGTACTGTTCAGTGGCATTCACATTATTGCACAACCATCACCACCATCCATATCTAGAACTTCCCAAGCTGAAACTCTATATCTGTTAAACAATAACACCCACACCACACCCCCAACTACCATTCTACTTTCTGTCTCTGTGAGTCTGACTTCACCGACCTCATATAAGTGGAATCATTCAATATTTGTCCTTTTGTGTCTGGCTTATAGAAATTCCATTGTAAAAGACAAACTTCATTATGAAAACACCCTGAGTGCAGAGCCAGAAGAGGAACCCAATTACCCTTTTGTCATCTTTTTACCTAAAACATAGGAATGTAATAATAGAAGACATATTAAATTCTGTTAAGAGAAACTTAAAACGCTGTTACCTTCCTTCCTGAGTCAGTCCTTATTCACTTGAGCTTGTGTTTTTCAGCTCAGATTCCAAATGAAAATGTTTGAGAGCATTGACTCTACAACCACAAGATCTGGCCCGGATCTTTGGGCTGAAATCTGTTCCTGTCTGCCACATCCTGACCAAGAGGATGGTGCCAGCAATGCCTTCTCAGACTCCTTTATGGATTCTTACCCTGCAGGCACAGGCCAGAGGGAGGCCCCAGACTTTGCTGTGCAGCCAGCTGTCAAGCCTTGGGCTCCCCTGCAGGATTCAGAAGTGTATTTAGCATCTCTAGGTAAGTTAGATGGTTTGTTTTTGGTTTTGTTTTTTTTAAATCAGAAGCTGGTGGTTTTAAGGAAGCATGTTGAAGTTCTGTTATATCAAACCTGGTTTTCTATTCCTCATTTTTTTTTTTTGTCCTTACCACATGTATCTGTCAGATGTAATTCTAGGGGGTGTTTTAGGTTAGTTGTTGAAAAGGAGCCCCCTTTTCCTAGAACATCCCTTTAAACAGTCTTTGTCATCTGCTGCCTCTGATGGTTTCATCTAAATTCTGCTTTATTTATTGGCACTCTGCAGAACACTCTTACCTACTCTTGGTGGCTCATGTATTCAGATAACCCCAAAATGTCAAAACTTATGCCTTCCTGAAAGAAAAAGGTCATGGCCCCAGAGCTACATGTGGATTTCTGATGCTACAGTTTGAGAAACTGTTACATTTAATAGATTGATTGTTGGGAATGGGAGTATATTGACATAAAATTCATTCTGCCTTTTGTGAGCCATTTTACTTTTTGAATATTTCCTGAACACACCTTCACTGTCTTGTCCTGTAGCCATAAGTATTTTGAGAGACTCCTAACACAGGAAAGAGATTCAGATTGTCCCATGCTAGGGGAAAGACAAATATCCATCTTGGGCAGTGATTGCCAGTCTTCAGAATTGTGTTATTCTTTATTATAAAACATCCATGAGACCCATCAACATGTCACAAAACCATACCTGGGAATAATTATTTGAAGAAGGAAAGGCAATTCAGGAAGAAGAAGCTTTTGAGGAAGGACAGAAAGAAGAGTCAGAATAGAGTTTACATGATTGCTAAGCAATTTCTTGGAAAAACCAAAAGGCATTTAGCTAATGATGTACTGGAGGAAAAAGATGAGCAAAACACAGGTGGAATGGTGGGTAATGAGAAAGATGAAGGTATAATGTGAGATTTGTTGGGAAGCCAGCAGAGAGAGCACAGTCATACTTGTAGCAGTGGCCAAGGCGGCTAACGGTTCTGTTGTGGTAGTCAGAACATCTGTGTAACAGTGCCAAGGAGAAGAAGCAGCAGTCTGAGGGAGCTGAGGAACCAGATCTGTACACTTGCTGGTGCTCTGTGCCCAGGGCATATAAGAAAGCTTCATGGAGTCCGCGATGTTTTTGATTGGTGAAGACTGATTCAGAAAGTTAAAACCCCACTGATCTTTCCTAAAATCAGTTAAGGTGACGATTGAAATGTCCTTTCCTGAAGAAAATAGGAGGCACTTCCGTTGCCTGTGGCAGACTCTGGGAGACAGCGGCAGGCAGCTTTGGGGGATGCAAGGGCACCTGTCTCTGCCTGATCACACCTGATCAGGGACTCAGCACACTCACAGAGAGGAAGACCTTTTCCAGCCCAAAAGACTACCTCCTACCTTGACAGTCAAGGCCTGACAATGTAAAGATTGTGGGGGTTTTGTTAAATATTTTTTTAAGATTGTGTTTATTGCCAAGTAAACTTCCTTTTGTGTGTGTGTGTGTGTATTTTAAATTTTTATTTTTTTCAGAATAGCATTTAATAGTTATTCCAGTGAAACTGATTTTTTTTCCCCAAAATCTTTTATTGAGATATAATTGACATACAACAAACTGCATATATTTAAAGTGTACAATTTGGTATTTTTTTTCTTATTAGTAATGTATATATGGCAATCCCAATCTCCCAGTTCATCCCACCCCAACCCACCCTCCTCCCTCCTGCTTTCCCCCCTTGGTGTCTGTATGTTTATTCTCTACATCTGTGTCTCTAATTCTGCCTTGCAAACCGGTTTTGCCAAGTAAACTTCTATCAGAGAATCCACTAAGAGCAACTATTAAAAACTTTTAGCCAGTTCAATGTGAGATATACATAATCCTTTTCACATCCTCCAGGGGAAAAAAAAAACAAAACTCAAATATTTAGCATTTATCAACTGTAGGTTTTTTTACATGAGGGAGCTTTTGGTGGTAACTTGTAGCAACAAAAGATGTTTGTTTTGATCAGTGGGTTCTGGCTGATGTGACTTGTTTAGAAATGAAAACAAGATTGCAAATCATAAAGTATCTATTTGTCCTGGGCTTGATGTCCACACCTCCCCTTCAAAAAGCCATCATTTATCCATTTATTATAGTTGGAGGCAAGTCTAAATTAAGGCAGAAGGCAAATGGTGATACCCTTTCTTTTATTCTTTAAAAGAGGCTGTCTATTCATCAGTTATACTTAAAATGCAAAGAAGAGTAGCTAAACATGTATCCTCAGGAAGCCATATGGACCACTTTCACAGGAATTACAAGATGTTTGTCTTTATTAGGCTCCAACATTCAGGCCACAAGTAGAACAACTTTCAAAAAAAATTGTTGAGAGATTCCTTTTCTTTAATCAAGAATTTAATGACACATAGAGATCTTAAAGTTCTCTTAATATTGAGTTCTCATTGAGTCAATTTTAGTGTCTAATGAACCATCAAATCTTTCTTCATTTTCTCTAATTCTTTCTCATGAGGTTTGGAAACCGCTTTATGACACTGTAACAAAGAGAAAAACCATTTACTCCTCAGAGAGACTATTTTCAGGAGTTGAAAAAAGACGATAGTATACACATGTCAAGCCAGGGAAAACAAGCACTCCTTAGAGAGATACCTGCTGGCTTCTGTGATTTCAAAGAAAACATGCCATCCATTTATTTATGAGAAGCTATGGTTTTCCCCTTTCTGGGGTTATATGTTTATTTGATACAATGCAGAGAGGAGACTTTGTGAAGGAAAAAGAAAAATGTACATTTCCCTTTGTCCTCTTTTAAAAAATGAGTTCTCTTTCAGGGAATGTGCTTGTACGCATCAGTGAGAGAATTTTTAAGTTGGCATTTTGCATTTTATTTTGTTTTGTTTTGTTTGGCCACACTCCGTGGCATGTGGGCTCCTGATTCCCCAACCAGGGATCAAATCCATGGCCCCTGCAGTGGAAGTGTGGAGTCTTAACCACTGGACCACCAGGGAAGTCTGGCATTTTGCATTTTCGATTAGTTTTATTTCATATTCACTTTCCTTGTTAAGCTCAACTTCCTTTCTCTTTAGAGAAGAAACTGAGAAGAATCAAAGGTTTAAATCAGGAAGTGACTTCCAAGGACATGCTTCGAACCCTGGCCCAAGCTAAGAAGGAATGCTGGGATCGGTTCCTCCAGGAGAAGTTAGCATCAGAGTTCTTCGTGGATGGACTTGATTCTGATGAGAGGTAATTGGTTCCCAGTCCAGCTCTAGGTGACAGTCTATTTCACTGAAGGCATTTCTCTTCCTTTAACGAAGTCAGGAAGAGTGACATCTGAGTCCAGATATAAGTTGATATCAACATCAGCTTTTCTGAACTAAAATCATCCTTTGTAAGGTTGTTTTATTTGCTCTTAGTCCAGCAGCAGATTTTTGAGAGTGGGTATTTTTGCCAAACAGCAAATTCCCCACCTACATCTTGATCACAGGTTAAACAGAGTTGAGAATAAACCATTGTCTTCATTTTTAAGTACACACTGCACTTGAGAAAGTAGTAATCAACAACTGGAACCAAGTCGTCTTACCTGTGAATCTCCACTGCCTTACAGAGTTTCTCTCATATTGTAGACACTCAAATTTGTATAGACCAAATGAATGAATTTCTTAAGCATCTACTGTGTGAAGGCACTGTGCTTGATGTCATAGCCGTGAAGAGCAGATGTAAGGACGTTTTAGACCCTTTTTTTGGTCCTCAGAACTAGTTGGGGATAGATGGCAAATATATTGGGTGGGCCCAAAAATTCATTTGGGTTTTCTGTAAGATGTTATGGGAAAACCTGAATGAACTTCTTTGGCCAACCCAATATATGAAGACATACCTAAGAAAACGAGGCAGCATAAGAAAAGAGCCAGATGCGCAGAAGTGACAATGTGCTTTAGGTGTTGAAAGACCATTGAGCTCCCTCTGGGCTCTGGTTTTGTACCAAAGGAGAACAGTATCTGTGAGTGGGCCAGATGCAGAAAAGAGGAGAGGGCATTCTGCCACAAAAAGCAGGATGGTCCTTGACACTGAGGATAGGAGCTTTGCCACTTACTGGTTGTATGTTCCTGGGTGAGTAACTTGTGTGTATCTCAGCTTCCTGCTCTGTAAAGCAGGAGTAGCAGCTCTTACCTCATAAAGTTGTTAGGAGCATTAAATGAGTTACGATGTATAAAGCACTCAGAGGGACTTCCCTGGTGGTGCAGTGGTTAAGAATCCACCTGCCAATGCAGGGGACACAGGTTCGATCCCTGGTCTGGGAAGATCCCACATGCTGCAGAGCAGCTAAGCCCGTGTGCCACAACTACTGAGCCCTGTGCTCTAGAGTCCATGAGCCACAACTACTGGAGCCCGTGTGCCTAGAGCCCATGTCCCATAACAAGAGAAGCCACTGCAACAAAGAGTAGCCCCCGCTCGCCACAACTGGAGAAGGCCTGTGTGCAGCAACAAGACCCAATGCAGTCATAAATACATAATAAATCTTAAAAAAAAAAAAAAAGCACTCAGAATAGTGCCTGGCACAGGGTCAGTAGTATGTAAGTGTTAGCTGTTCTTAATATTATTCTTCCTAACAGAGTTTTAAAATTCAATAAGAAATTTTATTCAAAAGGAAAATCAGCAAGGGAAATAAAAACCTGAATTTTAACCCAAGGATTAGGGGACTATGACTTAACCCAAGTTTACAACATATCATTAACATTGATTTTGAGAGACCCGTGATATCAGATAAAGATACTGCTGCTGAAATCATGGACAGTATGTGAATAGAACTTCATAGTTACATTTGATTTTTTAATTTGCAAAGTATTTTCACTTACATTATCTTAAATACTGCATCAGGGTGCCCTCAGATCCTTCAGAAATCAGTGTGGCATCTAAGGTCAGGCCAACTACCCTATGAGGGTTCAGAAAATAATGTAAGTTTTACTCTTTTCTTTTCCCAGTTGAGCCTTAAACTGCCCCAAACACAGAAGACAAAGATGCACAGATTCTTGAACCTCTAGTAATTTGATATTATATTCTCTCCCCTTGCATACTTCCCTCCTCTCCAGTCCTTTAGGTGTCTAAAATCTGCTGGCTATGGCCATATTCCTTCCTTCCTTCCTTCTTCTCTCTCTCTTTCTTTCTTTCCTTCCTTCTTTCTTTCCCCCTTTCTCCCTTTCTTCCTTCCTTCTTTCATATTTACTTATTTGGCTGAGCCAGGTCTTAGTTACAGCATGTGGGATCTAGTTCCCTGACCAGGGATCGAACCCAGGGCCCCTGCACTGGGAACATGAAGTCTTAGCCACTGGACCACCAGGGAAGTCCCTATGGCCATATTTCTTGGCTTATGACTTTTTTGCTATTGAAGAGCACAGAATGAGGTTTATGTTATTTCTAGTCATTTGATTTTACTGTGACTGTCTGATAGTTTTAGGGTGGAGGATCCTGGGCACTCAAGGAAGGTGGGAGGGGAACATTTCCTCCTCCCCACAGATGCAAACCAAAAAGAGCCCCCTGGCATAGTGGCCATTCCTTTTGGGGGGGGACATTGCTACTCAGATGTTTCCATCTCGGCATTTTGCTATAGAATGCACTAAACAAACAAAAACACACCAAAAATTGTGCTTAGTGCAACTAAGTGCTGTAAGTATAACTGAGCCTCAGGCTATCTCAGGTATAAGAGATTTCAAGATGCCCAGGTTTCTGCCTCACTGATAATTTGGTACTTATTTCAGTGTTTCCTCCCCTTGACAAATTCTCTTCTCCAGTTTTGAGGGAAAAAAAGACAGGACTGAGGCATAGGCTCTTCAGCTGTTCTCATCAAGCCTTCAGAGACTCTGCATTTGAAGGGGGCCTGGTGCTGCTTATCGCCCCAGTGCCCACTAGGGGGTAAATTATGCCATGGAGCTGCCAGGATGCACAGCTGTCAGAAGAGTATCTGTGCTCCCCATGTTAGCAGTGAGAAACAATTGTAGGAAGAAATTGGTGGTGGGCGGGAAGGCAGCCTTTGAGTAACTGAGATAATTGTTAAGTAATTAATCAGTGAGGTCTGATGCAGCCACCCTTTTCTCCTGCTCTTTCCTAGCACCTTGGAACATTTCAAGAGGTGGCTGCAGCCAGATAAAGTAGCCATCAGTACAGAGGAGGTCCAGTATCTGATTCCTCCAGAGTCACAGGTTGAGAAGCCAGCGCCTAGGGACGAGCCAGCAGCCGCGGAATAATAAATTACACACGCATGTGCCCAGCAGCTGTCTCGGGTCCGGAGGGAACAGCGGAGAGCTCGGTGACAGCAGCAAGGAGAAATCTAGGGAGGGAAGAAGGCCAGCCTTCCACTCCATCAAGCAAGCAGCTGCAGGCCCCTGAGGACTTGCCTGGGGCTGGCACGTGTGACTCTCTTGGGTAAAGTGACTGACCCAGTGTGTGCTAGATCAAAATACCACCTTCTTCTATGTCTCACAGCTTGTCTGAGCTCTGTTGCTGCAGGTGAGAAGGCTGCTAAGAACCTAGTAAAGGACCATGTGTGAAAGTATTTGGGGAAACTGATGCCCTTGTGCATAATGTACAAGTTAAGTGAACCGTGTTTTTTCTTGCCTCTTCCGGATGTTCCCGCCTGTGTTCCAAGCGTTCCCTTGGTAAATTGTCAGGGGTGCATCGGCCAAAGAGAGTGAAGGCTGCCTCCGTGAATCCAAGCCCTATCTGGGGCTTCTCTAACAAGTCCATAATAAATATAGGGACTTCAGGAAAAAAAGGCTGGGCTTTTCCTTCATCTGATTTGTCCCTTGTGGGGAAAATGAACAAAAGAAGTGTGAAAATGTAGGTGTTTCTGTGTACACATGTATATTTTTTATTTCATGCATGGTTTTTCCCCTAACTTCCTCTGGCACTTACAGAGAACCAGGTTCCAAATTAGACTTGTAAATATGGCGTGGGTATTTGAAAGCACTCCTGAATAATTCCATTGCCTGCTCCTTGTGGCAGCTTTCCTGGCTGAGCCTGTGCTTCCTTCCTTGTTTATGGTGTTCTTGTTCAGTTTGTATTGTCCATATAAAAACCCTTCTCATCAGACTAGCCATGTGTGTGGTGCTGTTAACCCAATTCCTCCCAGAGAGGTGCTCCCAGGCAATGAGGAGGTAAAGACAAGTGCATGTCGACGTAGGCGAGCTGGTAACCTTTGCCAGATTCCTGTTTTTAACATGCCCTCTGACAGGCCAGATCTCAGTGCTCTGAGGGTAGGATTCTGAGGTCATGGCTCCAATGGAGCTTCTTTCTGGGTAATAGCTTCCAAATCCCTAATGATGAGCAGGTGGCCCTAAAAATCTCCGTAGAGAACATTTGCTTATTTCTAAATCAAGTAGATTTAGAAATTTTGCCTTGTCCATAAGGATGGGAACCAACCAGGTGATTCCATATACTTGCTTAAGTACATGAATATTTTTGTTGTAATTTCCAGATGTGTTTCCCATTTTGTTTTGCCATTAACTACTGGTGTTAGCTTTATTCTTATTGCTTTTTATTAGTAGGATGCCTTTGACAGAGAGGGTGACCCTCTGTTCCCCAGACACTTTGAGAAGCCAGACACTAACAATCATTGGGCCCTGGACTAAGCTTGCTAGGGATTCTGCCTGGGGTTCAGGTACCAGACCTCACTCTTCCTATAGAGCCATCTGATGGCTTTCAAATGGATGGATAGGTTTAAAAAAACAAAACAAACAAAACCTAAGATTTTCCTTCTCCCTGCATGATAAACAAAATTATTCTTCCTCAGTAACAACAATTTAAGAAAAAAAGCAGTAAGGTCTGAAAATACTCTCCCAGAGAGCAGCTGATCATGGATGGTTAGGGAATCTTTCTGTACCAGAAAACAGTGTTTCTGTCATTCAGGCAGGATTCCAGCTTTGCCTTTTCCCTACCTCCTATTTTTGACCTAAGAAACAGAAATCTTAGTATGAAAAGGTGGGAAGTTAATTCAGAGGAACTGAAAAGGAACTGTAGAACTGAAAGGTGTTTAGCTCAGGGTGAAAACCCTGGGGTTGAGGGCTGGGGGTGGCGGGGGAAGGTCCTGGATGTCCACTGCCTTCTCACTTCACTCCTCTACAGGGAGTCCAGTGGGTTGTAACTATGGTTTCTTAAATTGGTTTAGAGGTGACAGCTTTAGTGATGGCTCTAAAAAAAGGTGAAACTCTATTTACCAAAAACAAATTTGATGTTAGTTCCCAAAGCTAACTTTTTAATATAAATTTAACTTCTGCGATTGTTGTAGTACTAAATTTGAAACCAAGAGTCTTGGCTGCTGTCTTTATCCGTGCTGTGGCTTACTGTGGGATCATAAATAAGTCAAACAACCTCTTTGTATTCCAGTTCCCTTTCAGAAATTGGACTAACCATAGGGAAAATTGGCCAAAAATGCTGATCTGTTTCCTTTGACCCTGGAAACTCCCAAGGAACTCCAGTTAGGACTTCCTCAAATCACTAATTTATGAGTTGAGAGAGCCTTTCTTATCGCCCCTTTCTTCCTTCCTCATGTCTTTAGTGAAACAGAAAGAGCACATGGAGCAATATTTACTGCTAAGCCTTAGAGCCAGAGAAGGGCAATTCCCAACAGGGCAAAACAGTGATGACTGGGTATATCCAGAGGAGGCTGGGTTGGAGCCAGGGAGATCAGGGAAGTAACTGCCGCTGTTCTCTCCTGGCACAGAGCTTGGCAAGATCAGTGCTGGAATGGCACAGGCTTGTGTCCAGTACCTGCTCCAGAAATAGGCTCTGGATGTAGGTACAGCAAGTAAACAAACGTCCTACCAGCTGTTGCCGAAGTGTGTCCCTCTCAGGCAGGCCTGCCCACCAGGACTGTTGCTGGAGGAGGGAAGATGCCCTGGAGCCGCTCCCTGGCCCTGGCTTGGAACAAGTCCCCCAAAGCTGGGAACAGCTCCAGCCACATAAAACAGCTGATATTTTCCTGAAAATTCCAAATTATCCCAGCCAGCTTTGGTCCTACCTCAGTTAAAAGATTGAAGACAGGACACTGCCATTGCAATCTTAGGCTTGTGGGAGGGCTGTTTTACTTGAACCCAGTGTGCTGTTTAAGGCACAGATTCATTCATCTAACCAATATTTGTTGAGCCCCTGCCATGCTTCAGGCACTGTGCATGGTGGCGAATAAAACAAAACCAGGTCTTCCCACGTGGGTTGATGGTGGGGGAGATACGGCCAAGTTAACTGGTGCTGTAGTCACTAATGCTGTAGAGCCTCGGCATAGGCACACAGTGCTTGGAGAGCATATGGGAAGGAGATATGAGAGCCCTAGGCCAGTTGGGTGGGAGGTAGAAGAGAGACTGAGTTAGGGAAGCTGAGTCTAGAAAAATGAGTAGCAGTTCGAGAGAATAGAGGGCTAAGAGCATGGGGGTAGAGAAAAGTACCAGAAGAGGAAAATGCAAAGGAAAAGAGCAAGTACAAAGGCCTGAAGGCAAAAGAAAGGTTGGATACTAGGAAATGGTTCAGTGTAGCTGGAGCATAAAGGACAAAGGAGGAAGCATTAGAAGGTGAGGTTGGAAATTAATAAACACGGCCAGGTGTGAAGGGCTTTATAAGCCATGTTAAGGAGTTTGGAATTTATTTGGGGAGCAACAGGGAGCTAAAGTGTCATTTTAAGAGGGGCAGTGACGGGACCAGAATTGCATCTAGAAAGATGGTTATGGCTGCCATGGGTTTAACATGTTTAAATTGATGAGGGGAGGACTTTCTAGGTGGCGCAGTGGTTGGGAGTCCTTCTGCCAGTGCAGGAGACACGGGTTCGAGCCCTGCTCTGGGAAGATTCCACATGCGGCGGAGCAACTAAGCCCGTATGCCACAACTATTGAGCCTGTGCTCTAGAGCCCGTGAGCCACAACTGTTGAGCCCGTGTGCCGCAGCCATTGAGGCCCACACGCCTGGAGCCCGTGCTCTGCAACAAGAGAAGCCACAGCAATGAAGGAGGAGGCCGCGCACCACAATGAAGGGTAGTCCCCGCTCTCAGCAACTAGAGAAAGCCCGTGTGAAGCAACAAAGACCCAACGCAGCCAATAAATAAATTTACTAAAAATAAATAAGTAAATAAATTGATGAGGGGAACACAAATTCACACTTGGCAATGATCTGTCCACATGAAATAATGCAATCAGGTGGCTTGTGGTTTTCCTTTGTTTTTATTTTCTAGCTTGATGTCTTTGAAGTTATTTTTTCACTCTTAGAGAACAAATAGGATCATGTATGGCAGATTGTATTTTCCAAAGATGGCCATATAAATATATCACATCCCACACTTTCAGCTTACAGTGTGGTGCGGACACTCTTCCACTGAGTTGCTGGGTCAATATTCCCTCCCCCGGAACCTGAGTAGACCTGTGTAACTGCCTTGCTAATCGAGTACAGCACAAATAATGTGACTTCTGAGGCTAAGTCATAAAAACTTTCCACCTGGGACCTCTCTCTTTCTCTCTCAATATGCTCCTTGGTAGTTCTGAGCCAACATGTAAGAAGTCTGGCTACCTCGAAGCCTCCATACTAGAGAGGCCCCACTGAGAGCTAGAGGGGCTCCCGCAGTTTAGTCGCCTGTTGTTTGAGTTTTCCCACCCCAGGCATCAGACATGATAGGTGATTCAAATGATTTCAGGCCCCAGCCTTCAAACCACCCCAGCGGACACCAAGGGGACACAGACAAGCTGTCCCTGCAAGCCCTGTAGATGCGTGAACAGGATAAATGTCTGGTTTAAGCCACTACATTTTGGGTTGGTTTGTTAGTCAGCAATAGATAACGGGTGCACCATAACCTAGGTTTCCGATTTTGTGTAGCTGATTTGAAGTATTTTGTTTGCGGTCCCTTCCAGTTTCTTTTTTCTTTCCTTTTTTTCTTTTTTCTTTTTTTGGCTGCGCAGCATGGCTTGCAGGATCTTAGTTCCCCGACCAGGAATTGAACCTGCGCCCTCAGCAGTGAAAGCTTGGAGTCCCAACCACTGAACTGCTGGGAATTCCCCCTTCTAGTTTCTGATGGTTACAGAATTTTAATACTTAGGCTGGATGCAGTATGGAGAGGAGCAAAATTGGGTGCAGGGACCAGCTGTGAGGTGGTTGCAGTTGACTAAGAAAGAGGTGACAGTGACTTGAGGACTTGTATTTCTACTGAGGATGTACAACACTGCAAAAAAGTTACTCCCACCTTAACAATGAGAAATAGCCAGATAATCTACAAAATCATAGCTTTTCTTGAGCCCTCAGCCAAGGTCACAAGGCAACCAAGTAAAGCCTCTTCAAGGAGAGAGAGACACACATGAACAGTTTCAACTTAAGAGCCCAGGAAACTGGTGGCTGTCATACAAGCAAGTAAGACAAAACTGACAAAAATTCTAACAAACATTTAAAGGCTACACATGGGCTAGCATGTCAGTTTAGAGAGGCTGGAGACCATTCCAGACACAGGGGAGTTTATACTCACAGGCAAGCTTTCTTCTACAGGCTCCCCTGAGGTTCATGAGAAAAAGTGGGCGCAGGGCAGGAAATGGGAGAGAGTGTTCCTCCTTGGTGGTGCAAGCAACTAGTTGATTAAGGCAGCTGCTGGGGAAGGCAAAAAGCTTCAGCTGCTTCCACAATCCTTTTCTCCAATCAGCAACAGCCTTAAGCCACTGAGGGAGGGGCCACAAAGTCGCTGCAGAGGGAGGAATAAAAGCAAAACTCAGCTGCTTCTGGGTGAGGGGTAAAAACCTTCTTGTCCTTCTTGAATACTTGAAAACCCATTGCTTCTCAGGGGAAAAAAGAAGCAAAAGCCCTCTACCCCAAGGGGAGAAGCAGGAAACTGTCTTGGGCTGAAAATTCAAGCAAAGGTCTGCTCTTTTGGGGGAGAAGGCAAGAAAGTTTGGTCACCCAAAATCAACCACAGATAGGAGGCAGAGTTTGGCTGTCATTGGGAGCAGGAGAAGAAATCTGAGAGAGCCCCACTCCTGAAACTCACAAAGGACCTGACTAGCTGAAGCTGAACCAGGATGTCAGAGACCCCGCCCCACCTCCACTTGCCCCTGCTAGCCCCAATAGCAAGCCAAGGCAGTCTTCTCTGGGTGGAGGGGCAGGCATGCTGGGATGGCTGAAAAGGGGAGGGTGGAGCAGGAACACAGAAAAACCCTCTGACACCCGGTCTCCACCCTAAGCAGCCCACTACTAGAGGAATTTAAGTCTGTGATGCACTGAGAGAATGACAGCAACAACAAAATCCAAACCCTACCTGACTCCTATCAATAGATTGATCCCCCGCCCCTGCCCCCGCAGACTAACAGGCTGACAAAAGATGCATGCCCATGTCCAGGCATCAGTACCATCTACCTGAGCCTCTGCTGTTCTACACATGATAGGCACTCAATAAAAATTTACAAAACATACGACAAGTCAAAGAAAAAAACCCAATCCATTGTCAAAAGATAAAGAAATCAATGGAACCAGATTCACAGATGACACAGATGTTGGAACCATCAGGCAGGGACTTTAAAATAAAAATGACTTAGAATCTGTTGGATGTGGGCAACTTGAACGAAGGGGGGATTTTGGCAGAAACATGGAAACTATATGAAAGCCAAATGGAAATGCTAGAAATAAAAAAACACGTAATGTCAAAGATGAATTCCTTCAACGGGCTTTTCAATAGGTAGGCACGGCTGAGAAAGAATCCAGGAACTTGAGAAAGGTTAACAGGAATTATCCAAACTGAAACACAAGGAGAAAAAGGAGTGGGGTGGGGAGAGAAAAAACAAAGCCAAGCTTCCAAGAGCTGTGAGACGATATCAAACAGTCCGATATACAGATACATTGAGTCCCAGGGGAAGAAGAAGAGAGAAAGGGGCAGAAGAAATATCTGAAGTGATGATGGTTACGTGACTGAGGATGTAGCAATGAGGCCAGAGAAGCGGGTGTGAGAAGCATTTAGGGGGGATGAACCACTGGAACTTGGTAACTGAGTGGAATGAAGTGTGAGAGAGTGGGAAGAGTGAAGCATGGCAGCCGCGTATGGCACAAGGTAGTGCTGGCTGATTAGCAAGTGATGGTTCCGGGATGGAGAGAACCAGGCCTCTCTCTCCAGAGCCTGTGCGCTCTGTTGCTGCACTGTACTGCCCCCAACAGGCCAGACTGGAGCAACCGTGGGCCTCTGCTCCTTGATTTCCCCACCCTCCAGCTCCAGGCTATACTAAAGTTGTCCCTGTGCTGCCCCCATGAGTCAAAGAGTGGCTAAGAGATATGCATCTGCTTCCATTCCCCCACCTCCATTTCCCAAGTGCTACATGTCACAGATTGTTCTGAAATAAAGGTTGCTTCTTCCCAAACTGACTGACTCTCTTCTCTCTTCATGTGGACCTAATTCACTTTTTAAAAAATTGGTTCTTTTGCAGACAAGCGAGGCAGGAGGAGACAAAGGCAGAGGTGCAGGAGGGATGGCCTCTCCCTGTGTGCGTGCAAGTGTGCACCATAAGGGAGATGGGTTACGGACAGTTTCTGAGCATTTTAAAGACACGGTCTGGTTTTGGTTTTTTAATTTTGTCTTTTCGGATGACATTATTGAGTGGTAGCTCAGCAGAATGCCGAGGTGCAGCATGGTCTTTGGCACGGCGCCTGATCAAGTAACGAGATCTTGGAGACAGGATGGAGGGTCAGGGCTGGATAAGAGCACAGTTGAGTAGATTCACGGTTGTTTGAATAACCATCTCAAAAGTACACGCGTTTGATAAACTGACATGATGTTTTTTTTTTTGTTTTATTCTTTTCTTTCTTTTTTTTTTTTTTTACTCTGCCTAGCTCAACATTTTTACCAATGATTTGGATGACTGCATAGAAGGCATCCTTATTGAAAGTGAGACAGATAAGTAATTGATTGAATCACAGAATCAGAACTCTAAAATTTTTTTATAGACTGGAATGATGAGACAAAGTATGAAACCTACTAGGAAGAAATGTGATGACCTTCATCTAGGATCGAAAAACTAACTACACAATTAGAGGACAATTAGTTTAGTTATATAGCTATTAGTTAGTTTGTTGTAGTGACAGAGCTAGACTCAATCTAAATTAAGCCTGAAGGGACACTGATTGGGAGGGACAGAAGTGGAGCTGGCCTCAAGGTCAGCTAGATCTAAGGACTCAAACAGTATCTTCAGTCTCCTCTTTCTTTCACTGTTAACTTTGATTTGTGTGTTAGTGTAGCACACAGAGTTCTGCACATCATCCCAGTTTAGCAAATCCAAAGGTAGAGCTCTCCCTTCCAGCTCCATATAAATCTCAGAGAAGGACTCTGATTGGCCTGGCTCATGCTCATCACTGAGACAATTACTGTGACCAGGGAAAGGATACTCTTTTATTGGCTGAGCCTAGGTCATGGGTTCTAAACCTATGGCAAGGGGTACAGGGCTTCGGGGTTGGCAATCCCACCAGACCCATTTGAGAATGGGAAATGGGGGAGAGTTACTGTTACCTGAAAAAAAAGCAAAAGGGATGCTGAGAAGCCAAAGGCACAGACATTCATTGTCTTCACAGTTCAGTTGAGGACTGACAATGTGTTCAGCATTGTGTACCTACCAAAAAAGTTATCATTCTAGAAATCAATAGTGGAAATGTACTTAGGGCCATAATAGTGAAAAATACATCCTGCCCTGGTCATATTACTGTGAAGCATCATCTGGGGACCACATGGAAAGGGTAACACTGACAAACCACAGTGCTCCCTGGAAGGGGGTCCAGGATGAGGAGGCTCAGGATATTGAGTCATTTGAAGGATGGTCAAGGCAATATTTTTTGGCCTAGAGAAGAGAAGATGTAGTAGACACAATTGGCCTTAGACTATTTGGAGCAGCCTTGGATAAAAAGATGAGACATTGAAGTACAAAGGACAGACTAGGTCCAGTGCAGGGAAGTCTCAAGGAGATCAATTACCATTTAGTATGAGGAGAACTTTCTAACAGCTGTCCAAGAATGGACAGGATTGTCTTGTAAAGGGTAGTGAGTTCCCTGTCACTAGAGGTGTTTAAGCAGGTGTCAGAGACATTGTAAAGGGGATTCCCAAATTGCATGGAAAGTTGGATCAGGTAACCCCTGAGGTCCTTTCCAGTTATGACAGTCTATGGCTGTCTGTTGGAGACCTATGTAGGCTTGCAGCTAATAAGTCAGCCCTGGCTTCCCCAACATCTGGGAGGTAGAGCTGGTGAGCTCTTTTCCTTCTCTAGATAATAATGACCCCTTCCAGCAAACACCTGATCACCTACCAACAAGCAGTCAGGGGCAGAGCCCTCCAACACTTCTTATCTTAGCTCGGTCCTATGGGACTGACTATGGCTCTGAAGGTCACAGAGAGATAGCCCTTATGCTATTTACGCTCTCTGAATACATAGGACTGAGACATGGGACTTGGACGTAGGTATTACTTTAGGGGCTGAACAGGAGTGAGGAAGCAATGAGACAGGGAAGTGTGCATCGGGGGATCCACTGAGGTTGTTATAGCTCAGTCCTCCTGCTGTCACTCTGAGGAGCCATAAAGATCGCAGATCAGGATTCCCCACTGAGTGATGAAGTAATTCCACCAGCACCATCCCTCATTGGTTGAGGTTTGCCCTTTGGGAGAGTTAAGCTCCCGTGACTTCCAGGCTGCCCTGCAGGGCCTGATAAGACTCTCTGGCAGAGAAGGAGAGGATGTGTCAGAACAGTCCACCGAAGCTGCAGCTGGACACAAAAGTGGGCTGAAGGGATTTGCATATTCCAGCCTCTGTGGTGCAGCATGCCCTCCAGGTTGGCTAATTCAGCACAGCCCTGTCTGAACGTCCACACACAGCTCTCTTGGGCTCAAGTCTCCCTTCTGGGCCCCATTCCCTCACTGGGCTCTCTCGGCTGAGGGCACACGGGGCTGGGCCTTCTAAGCTGGCACCTGTTCTTGGAATGTGGTGACATTAGGGACACTGGCTCCATTTTCCCTTTCACATTGCGCTCAAGGTCAGGACAGGTCAAAGGCTGGATGGGCTCCAGGTTTCCTCTGCTAATGATCTCATGATTTCTTAAAAAGAAAAGGCTTAGAACCACCAAGAACTCAAAGACCCCAAGAGACCTCACTCAAAGCCTTGGAGACACTTCAAAGATGGGAAATCATGGCACTAATGTTGAAGGCAGGGTTCCTGAGCAGACCTGGAGGACCAATCCACGTTGGCCCATCACTTCTGTAACTTCTCTGGCCTGCCTTGGTCAGAGCTCAGAACCTCTCTCTCTCTCCCCTCCGCGGTTCCTCTCACTCTCTTCCCCCGACACTCCCGTCTGGTACTCACTGTCTTTCCAGCCCATCTCTGCTCTCCTCTTTCATGTTAATTACCTCCCAGGGCTTCATCATCTCTGATGTTCACATTCATTACTCCCTCCTTTTCCTCACTTCTTATCATCCCTGCTCCGTTGTTCTGATGCCCATTTGACCACCTGGGAGAGAGGAGGCTGAGAGTAGGTATTTATGATGAATTTGGGGCAAGATGGAACCAAGGGACTCCCTAGGGCAAGGAGAGGTGTGTGTGTGTGTGTGTGTGTGTGTGTGTGTGTGTGTTGGGGTAGAGTGGAGTTCAAGTTTACCATTACTAGCTTAGGACAAGATCCTTCCTCTAAGGTGGCAAATGTTATCCAGCTAGAGGAAGAGCCTGGCCAGCAAATCATCTCAGACCCCACCTGAGACCTCAGAGAGGATGAGACAAAGAGAAATATTGGATCCAAGCCCTGTGCATAACAAGCTAATTTACTGGGATGGGAGCGAGGCAGTGGATGTGAAAGCTGACTTCTCTCACACCTCTGCCCTCTTCCTCTTCCCTCCCTCCCTGGGGCCTCTCCTTTATCCTTTTAGTCTGGGGTCCTCTCTCCTTAGGTCATCACGGTCCTCTGTGCCTCTCTTTGTCTCTTTTTCTTATTTCCATCTCTGACTCTGCTTCACTTTACTTATCCCTCTGTCCTGTGTTGCTGAGGTTCTGTCACCATCTTTCTTGCATCTACATAGTCTCTGGGTCCCTAAGTCTGCTTTGTTTCTCTTTGTCTCAGTCAGTGTGTGTGCCTCTGACTTGGTCTGATTTTCTGTGTCTCTGTCTGTCTCTCCGTATTCCCAGAAGCCCTATAACTCTGGAATGCCTGGCAGGAATGGCTTTTCTGAGAATGGAGCCTGGGACAGCCACCCAACGTGCTGAGTAGAGATGGCTAAGGACATTTCCAGCCCAGCAGTCGTCATGGTAACAGCCAGGGTGGGCCAGGCAGGGATGTGCTAAACCACGTGGGCTTGACCTTTCTGTGGGTGTTAGGTTTGAGCGGGAGCTGGGGAAAAACAGCAACAACTGCTTCCCTCTGGCCCAGCCCTTGGGCTTTCCGGGCTGGGCTGAAAGGAGAGAGGGAGAGACGGAGAATTGGGACAGCTGGCGACAGAGTGAGAGGAGGGACAGAAGGTTAGCCACAGCCATCTAGAGAAACCATGGGAGAGAGGCACCAGAGCACAGGCACGCACATGTTCCCGTGGCTGTCACCAAAGCTCCCAGTGTGACTTGACCTGTGGAGGGCACCAGACATCATTCCTGGAGGCTCAGCTCACACTTCGCAGCCTGTGCTCTGGGTGGGTGGTTACAAAAGGTCAGCTCCCCACACTCAGAGATCCCCTCCAGACTCCTTCAGATCAAATGTCACCTTTTCCATACTGCAAAGGCCTTTATTGATCTAAGGAAAATACGCTAACATAAAAAATGCCAAATGATTCCCTTCAAAAATAGAAAATTAAAAATGCAAAAGTCCAAAGAAAGACACTCAAAATAAAAGGCGTGTCTCTGTTTTCACGTCTGCCTTCCCACTGGAGGGCATGCGCTGGGTCCTATCGATCTGTGGATTTCCAGAGATCGCTTACTGAGTAATTGATATTGATGTTGGTCCTCACACAGAACAGACCCTTGGTCTGGGGTGTGAGCCGGAGAAGGTCCCAGACTCCCCAGAGACAATGGCACACCTGCACGGCAATGACTGGTGGGTGGTGTGTGTTATGCCTCTCCTTTCTTCCTGGACCTCAGCCCCATCCTGCTGCAGGTCCTGTAGTGCCAGGCGGGCTGCAAGACAGGGTAATCTCCACCTCTGACAAAACCACAGCTTGGCCCATGGGCTGGAGCAGCAACACCTGGCTGGCATCCGGGTGCTTTCCCCCCCAGCCCTGAGCAGCTGTCTCCTATAGTTGTTCCCTCATCCTTGGCTTTACGGACTCCTCTCGCTGCACTAAATAGAGCCCTGGAGAGCAGGCTCAGAGTGGGAAGAGAGGGCTGGGGGCCTCCTTCCTGTCTTCCTCCCTCTCCCTCCTCCTGGCTGGCTGCAGCTGTGCTGCCTGATGTGGAGCTGAGCACAGACTTAATTACTGCTCAGCCCTGCTCATTAGTGCCTCTGGAAGCCAGAGAACCCCCAAGTCAGGAAGCCTCCATCACAGTGCAGGCCCAGGCCCCAGATGTCCTGGGTGATCGGTAGACCCACTTCTCATGGATTGGGTCTGTCTGACTTGGGCTCCCTTTTGGGACCTCCAGTGGAAGATGCCCCTCCCTGGGATGGGGGAAGGGTTGGAGCTGGAGGGAGAGGAGGGAAGTCTAGGTCCCCTCGTGGGCTCTCACGCGTGTGTGCAGAGCATCGGGGGACAGCACATGGCGGAACATGTGAAACGCCACTGCAATCAGAGAAAGATGAACAAATGATTAAATAAACCAAATGTGCTCAAATCCAGCACACTAATGACTTTCCTGCCTTTGGAAGGACTTAAGAGAGGAGACTGGTGCATTGTTCAGCCATTCTTTTTTTTTTTTCTTTTGGCAGTGAAATGGAATAAAGAACTATGGAGTGCCTTAATATTGAACAAAAAAGGGAAGCTGAGGGAAGGAGGAGGGGAGGGGGTGGACCCTGGAAATTATAAACCCATAGACCTGGGAAAACTTTACAAATATTAACTTGTAAACACCCTAGAAGATCAAATGAGATAAGACACATGGAAGCATTTTTCTTTTTTTTTTTTAACAGTAAGGGGTCTTAGAAGTATAAGGTGTTATTATGAAATATTTCTGCTCAGTACAGACTGTAAACCAGATGCTACGGGGAGGCTGGAGATTTATGATAATGGTTCATCACCCACAAGGTGCTCACACAATTTAGGCTGTTTCATTCAATTAGTCGTTGCCTCTCATAGCAACTACCGCAGAAGGCTTTTAAGTGCCTTCCCCACCTCCACCTTCTTGCTTGTTCCATTCATCTTATATGCCACTGCTGGGGTAATTTTCCTGATGTGGAGCTCTGATCAAATACTTGCAATGTTTCCTCTTGCTGACTGCATAGAGCCCGGGGACCTTGGCTTAGCAGTCAAGATCCTCCATAATCTGGTTCCACCCAACTTTTCCAGCCTGATTTCCCCACTTCCACCCTGGTAGCTGCAGGCTCAGGTCATTCATCCAAGACCACACAGATACCAAGTGTCCCATCCCCAAATCAAGCCCTCAGACCCCAGACACCTGACGCCCAAACCAAAGCTCTTTCTAGCCCACCACTTTTTCACTCGGGTGAATAGAGCTGCAATGAAGATCTTTCTACACTGAGCTTTTTCTCTTCTTTGGAAAAATTTCCTCAGGAAAAATTCCCAGGAGTGGGATTACCAGATCAAAAGACATTAATATTTTTATGGCTGCCTGAATCGACATACGCTTTGTAAAAGGGCTCAGCTGATTTATATTTTAGCCAGTTATATCAATATATACAGATTTCACCAGACCCTCCTTTCCACTGGGGGTAACCTTTGAATAAATTGCTTATTGAATATGATATTTCTTTGTTTTAATTTGAATTTTGGGGGTATTTATTTATTTATTGGCTGTGTTGGGTCTTCGATGCTGCTCATGGGCTTTCTCTAGTTGTGGGGAGCAGGGGCTACTGCACTTCGTTGCAGTGCGCAGGCTTCTCATTGCGGTGGCTTCTCTTGTTGTGGGGCACGGGCTCTAGGCATGAGGGCTTCAGTAGTTGTGGCACGTGGGCTCAGTAGTTGTAGCTCAATGGCTCTAGAGCTCATGCTCAGTAGTTGCGGCGCACAGGCTTAGTAGCTCCGAGGCATGTGGGATCTTCCCTGACCAGGGCTCGCACCCATGTCCCCTGCATTGGCAGGCAGATTCTCAACCACTGCTCTACCAGGGAAGCCCCAGTTTGAATTTTTTTTGACTGTTGCAATGGAATATTTTCCATGCTTAGGTTTACTATTTGTATTTTATTTGTGTAAAGTATGGTTTCATATCTGTTGCTCATATAATTATTAAAATCGTCATGTTTCAGAAGCTGCAGTTTAAAAAAAGAAAAGAAAACACAATCTTGAAGAGCAGATATGGTGGACTCTGTGAAATCAGAGCAGAGGTCCCTATCTGATAAAGGCATGTAAATAAGCTGTATTTTGAGTAAATCTTTAAAACAAAATTGAGGTCAACTAGCTTAAAATATCAACACTAGTCTATATTTAGAGGGAGAGTTAGGAGAAGACATTTTCTGGATTCAGACAATACTTTCCCTGACCTTGTCAATGTGTCATTAACACTAACATTTATTATTTAATTTCTGAGTCATTTTGGTGACTATATAATTATCCTAAAACAGCAATGATTTCCTTTTTTTATGTTGTGTTTAAACCTATTTTTTATTTTTTGACTAAATAATGAATACACATGGTACTAAAGTCAAAAGATATAAAGGGATGTGGAGTAAAAACAATCTGTGCCACTTTCCCCTGTCTTCTAATCACCCTGTTTCCCTCCCTAGAGACACATGCTATTCACAACGCCTTGTGTATCCTTCCAGGGATATTCTATACATATATGAGCCTGTATATGTATATTTTTAATAGAAATGACAGCATAAAATATGCACCAGTCTGTACTTTACAGTTTGGGGAACATTCCATATCAGTATATAAAAAATTTAAATACTTTTAAAAAACTGTAATGTCAAATGCGTGTGCTGTACTCTAAGAAAGCTCAATAAACAAAAATCTGCATACATAAAGTACATTTCCAGGAAGTACTTACTTCACAAGCTATGCCTCTATTTGTATAGAAATTCTCTAATTATTAAGCCAACTTCATACATTTCAGTTATGATTCATTTCATCAAAATTATATTTATATATTTATACAGAAACATTCTGTGAAGAGCAAAGGTCATTTAATTTGGAAATTATCTGTTGAGCAAATCAATTGTTAAGGATTATACTTTGGTCGAAGTGACATATGCTGACCTGGTCAGAAAGTGTGATCATATGTTTGAGAAAGTAATTGCTGTATTTTTAAAAAAGCCACAAATGTAATAATTCCGTCTGTGTAGTTTGCAATTTGTTTAACAAACATCAACGGTGTGAAGTATAAAAGAAGGGACTTTCAGTGTTCATTGACATAGGAAATGCAGTCCAGGGCTCAACCTACCAAGATCCTATGTTCTAACACGGCACAAAACGACTTTTACTTGGTATCCCAGCAAAGGGTTGGAGCATACCCTGCAAATATCCCCAACTTCTTTCAATCACTGACCCCAGGGCAATATGGGTTTATTGAAAACTGTCCTGCGCTTTCAGCCTATACCATTTTTAGGGGGTAAGTCTCATGTGTTTACTGCCTGCTACAGAAAGCAGCTTTCTTTACTCCAAAATTGTTTTGAGGCAGCAAATTGGCACTATTTGTGGAATGAGTCATTGTTCACCCTATCTGTGTTTGGTATGATCTTTTAAACTTTGATGTTATCTCTCCTTGGAATTTATCTTTCCCAACTGAGTCTTAGACCCTCTAATGCCTCCTTTCTCATTGCATAGTTAGAATGTATCATAGGCAGAAGACCTAAATAGACATTTCTCCAAAGAAGACATACGGATGGCCAATGGGCACATGAAAAGCTGCTCAACATAACTAATTATTAGAGAAATGCAAATCAAAACTGCAATGAGGTATCACCTCACACCAGTTAGAATGGGCATCATCAGAAAATCTACAAACAATATATGTTGGAGAGGGTGTGAAGAAAAGGGAACCCTCCTGCACTGCTGGTGGGAATCTAAATTGATACAGCCACTATGGACAACAGTATGGAGGTTCCTTAAAAAACTAAAAATAGAATTACCATATGACCCAGAAATCCCACTACTGGGCATATACCCAAAGAAAATCATAATTTAAAGAGACACATACACCCTAATGTTCATTGCAATTTACAATAGCCAGGTCATGGAAGCAACCTAAATGTCCATCAACAGACAAATGGATAAAGAAGGTGTGGTACATATATACAATGGAATATTACTCAGCCATAAAAAGGAATGAAACTGGTTCATTTGTAGAGACATGGATGGACCTAGAGACTGTCATATAGAGTGAGGTAAGAAAGAAAGAGAAAAAAATAATTTTCATATATTAACGCATATATGTGGAATCTAGAAAAATGGTACAGATGAACGGGTTTGCAAGGCAGAAATAGAGACACAGATGTAGAAATTAAACCTATGGACACCAAGAGGGGAAAAGTGGGTGGGATGAATTGGGAGATTAGGATTGACATATATACACAAATATGTATAAAATAGATAGCTAAACAGAACCTGCTGTACAGCACAGGGAACTCTATTTCACTTCGTTGTACAGTAGAAACTAACACAACAGGGACTTCCCTGGGGATGCAGTGGTTAAGAATCTGCCTGCCAATGCAGAGGACACGGGTTCGAGCCCTGGTTTGGGAAGATCCCACATGCTGCACAGCAATGAAGCCCGTGCACCACAACTACTGAGGCTGTGCTCTAGAGCCCAAGAGCCACAACTATTGAGCTCACGTGCCAATAGTTGAAGCCTGTGTGCCTAGAACCCATGCTCTGCAGCAAGAGAAGCCACAGCATTGAGAAGCCCACGCATGGCACGGTAGAGTAGCCCCTAATCCCCGCAACTAGAGAAAGCCTGCCTGCAGCAATGAAGACCAACGCAGCCAATAAAAATAAATACATTTAAAAATATTTTTTTCGATTTTTATTGGAGTATAATTGCTTTACACTGTTGTGCCAGTTCCCACTGTACAACAAAGTGAATCAGCTGTATTTATACATATATTCCCATATCCCCCTCCTCTTGAGCCTCCCTCCCACCCTCCCTATCCCACCCTCTAGGTCATCAGCAATCATTGGGTTGATCTCCCTGTGTTAGGCAGTTGCTTCCTACTAGCTATCTGTTTTACACTTGATAGTGTGTAAAAGTCAATACTACTCTTTCACTTTAAAAAAAAATTAAAAACAAAAAAACAAAAAATAGAATCCACCTGCCAATGCAGGGGACACGGTTTTGATTCGTGGTTCAGGAAGATCTCACGTGCTGCAGAGCAACTAAGTCCATGCATAACAACTACTGAGCCTGCACAATAGATCCTGTGAACCACAACTACTGGGCCCACGTGCCCTAGGGCCTGTGGGCCATAACTACTGAGGCTTTGCGCTGCAACTACTGTAGCCCACATGCCTAGAGCCTCTGCTTGGCAACAGGATAAGCCACTGCACTGAGAAGCCCACACACCACAAGGAAGAGTAGCCGCTGCTCGCCACAACTAGAGAAAGCCCGTGCACAGCAACAAAGACCCAATGCAGCCAAAAAACAAAACCTAACACAACATAGTAAAACAATTATACCCCAATTAACAACAACAAAAAAAAGTATCATAAAAGTCATTTTATTTGTTCATTTGTTCATTCACATGGTATACATGAGTCACTCTTATCTTCTCAAGTCATTATTCAAATGTTACCTCTTCAGAACAGACTTGAGGACACGGGGTGGGGGCGAAGGGGAAGCTGGGATGAAGTGAGAGAGTAGCACTGGCATATATACACTACCAAATGTAAAATAGATAGCGAGTGGGAAGCTGCTGCATAACACAGGGAGATCAACTCGATGATGGGTGGTGACTTAAAGGTCTGGGATAGGGAAGGTGGGAGGGAGGCTCAAGAGCAAGGGGATATGGGGATATATGTATAAATACAGCTGATTCACTTTGTTGTGCAACAAAAACTGGCACAACAGTGTAAAGCAATTATATTCCAATAAAGAGATTAAACAAAACAAAACAAAAAACCCAAATGTTACCTCTTCAATGTGACCTACCCTGATTATTCTATTTAAAATTGAAACATCCCCTCATTCTTTATTCTCCTTACCCTGTTCTATTTTCCCATATGACTTGGCATCTTCTAACATAATACATACTTTTCTTACTTGTTATGTATATTCTTTATTGTACATCTGCCTCCCCTAGAAGTAAGCTCCACTGTGTATTGAATTGCTGATGTGTCCCAAGAATCTAGAACACTGCCTGGGGCATAGTAGGCCCTCCAGAAATACAGGATTTGTTGAGAGAATAAGTGATGTGAACTCCTGCTGGGCTAAGCCTGTTGAGGTGAGTCTGCTCCAAAGATGACTCTGCTGTGAGTCTATCCTCAAAGAGCCCATAGTCTAGCCATAGAGTTGAGACACGGAATTAATAACGATACAAGATATCAACTGCAGTACAGAAAAAGAGCTGTGAAGTTAGAGGAGGAGGAAAAGAAAGCTTTCAGTCATGAAAAAAACAGAGGGATGGAATGAACAGAGGCACAGGACGGGCTGAGGAGTCAGAAAGACTGGAATTGAATCCTGAATCTGCTGTAGTGGAATGAGGTTGACTTGTTATAAGCACCTCATCCACACAATGAGGGTAAAAAATATTTATCTTAGTAGAATCATGAGGGTCAAATAAGATAATGCACACACAAGGATGGATAAGCAACAAGGTCCTACTGTGTAGCACAGGGAACTATATTCAATATCCTAGGATAAACCTTAATGGGAAAAATATGAAAAAGAATATATATATGTATAACTGGGTCACTTTGCTGTACAGCAGAAATTAACACAACATTGTAAATCAATTACACATCAATAAAAAAAAAAAAAGATAACGCATAGCCTGTGGTAGATAGCACCTGGTACCAAATTCATGATGAACTAATATCAATCTTCTTCTTCCTCTTGAGTGTCCATCAACAGGAGAGCAGAAATTATGACATATAATGGAATATCATGTCATTAAAGTGATAGTTACAAGGAATGTGTACCAGCATGTAAAACAGCATAAGACTGACGGTCAGTAAAAAAAGACTGTAAAATTGTCCATGATTACAACTGGGTAAAAATAACTCAAAATTTACACAAAAAATTAAGTCTATTCTTGAGCTAGTTGGAATGAGAATTAATTTACCTAAATACACCCCTTTGATTTTTGTAATTCTACTTCTTTGTCACCATTTAATTTTGATACCATGTCAAACTTACAGAAAAGTTGCACAGTACAAGGAATTTACAAATACCTTTTATTCAGATTCACCAATTACGTGCATCTTTGCTTTGTCCATGCCACCCCACCCTCCATGTGTATATAGAGTTTCCTAAGAATAAAGAACATTCCCTTACATCACTCTAGGATGGATAACTTCCTACTATTTTTACAAACAAGAAAGTTGAAAGACTGTACCTTCCTGAGATCCTGGGCCGCAGTCTCACTAGGTTCAGGACACAAGGCTCTTCTCTGCGGTCCTCAGGCCTCTCCGATCTGAAAACACCAGCACACTATCAGGTCAGTCACGCCACCAGTGGGCAAGGCCCCCTTAACACACCCGGCAGAGGCAGAGGTACATTGTGCGTTCCCCTAGCTTGGGGGGTGGGGGGGAGGCTGCATTGGCACTGCCCCCGGGGAGGCTCCTATCTGGGGACAGAAGCTCTGCAGGTGTAGGGCCACAGAAGTTTCTGTGATCCTGGAAGCTTGTCCACTGGAGCTGAGCTTCCCTGTGGAAGGAATGGACTCTCAAGGGAAAAACACTTCGCTGCGTGCTAGTGCCCCACCCAGAGTCTGCTGAAAATGCTTCTTCAGAGCACTGAGCTCTGAGGACCAATCTACAAGTGCTGGAAACAGAAGTGGTTACACAAGAGTCTGTCCTTGGAATTCCTAGCTTAGAGCCACTGCTATACAAGGATTGTTTAAAAGGGTGCTTTTATTTGGAGGAACGAGGTCTATACAGAGGGTCTTGGGCAGTGACTGAGCAGCAGCCAGCTGGGAGGAGGGATGAGGTTTCCCACTAGCTTGTAGATGAGGCCTGCACACATATAATCAACTCCTATACACCTCTGCCATCACCAGGGTAACAGTCCTCTCCACTCCTGCCTCAGTCCTTGTGAGGTACAAGACATTCCTCTCTCCATATTTGCAACCTCTGCCTCCTGCCCAACCAGGACAAAAGCAGGCAGAACAGATCCCACACACTGTAGCCTGAGAAGGAATTTAGCATCATTCCCAGCCCCCAGCCCCACCCCACTGGTCTGGCCTTGAGCCCTAGGCCTGGTCCCACAAGCCCCAGCATTAATAATGGACTTGCCCTTGCTACTCTTCTCTTTAGCCTCAGATGCCCCTTCCTCCCTGGCTCTGTTACTTGTTAACTTTGTGATTTGGAGGCATCACCCTCTCCGGACCTGTTTCTTCATCTATAAATGAGATAATGACATTTACCTTAGAGGCTGGTGGGAAGGGAGAAAAGAATCCTCACTTGTGAAAGTGCACGCCTAACCCCAGCCAATGTTAGTCAAATCTGAAGCTCACCCATGGGAGCGGCCAGAGCTCGACCTCTCTTAATTTAGTCTAGAAGTGCCCTGTGCTGTAGGTCACAAACTGCTCAGTTAATATTGATGGTAGAGGTTGATTCCTATTGAAAAGGTTTTACCCATTTTCACCTCACAGATTGACAAAACTACTTACAGACCACAGGGAGCAAGGTCCTCTCATACACTAGTAGTAGGAGAATAAATGGGCATAATCTCGATATCTGGGAACAACAATTAGGAATATGCAGCACATTCTCTTTAATTAAGCAATTCCCCTCAGAAAACTCTATCAGAAATATTCAAAATGTGCACGAGATCATAGGATACAGGCACTCTTTGCAGCATTGTTTGTAATAGAAAAGTGTATGGAGACAATCTGAATGTCTAAACTTAGGGAAACTGTTAAAGAAACTGTGTCAAAAATAATGACAGATCTCAAAGCAATCTACAAACTCAATGCAATCTCTATCAAAATTCAAATGGCATTTTTCACAGAAATAGAAAAAAGCATCCCTAAACTTTGTATGGAACCACAAAAGACCCCAAATAGGCAAAGTAATCTTGAGAAAGAACAAAGCTAGAGACATCACGCTTCTAGATTTCACACTTTATTACAAAGCCATAGTTACCAAAACAGTATGGTATTGGCATAAAAACAGACATACAGATCAACAAAACAGAATAGAGAGCCCAGAGATAAACATGCATATATGGTCAATTAACTTACGACAAAAGAGCCAAGAATATAAAATGGGGGAAAAGATAGCCTCTTCAGTAAATGGTGGGGAGAATACTGGACAGCCACATGCAGAAGAATGAAACTGGGCCACTATCTTACACCATATACAAAATCAACTCAAAATGGACTGAAATTTGAACATAAGACCTGAAACCATAAAACTCCAGAAGAAAACATAGGTGGTAGATTCCTTGATATTGAAAGTGGGGATGTTTTTTGGATTTGACACCAAAGGCAAAGGCAACAAAAGCAAAAATAAACAAATGGGACTACATAAAGAAGCTTCTGCACAGAAAAGAAAACCATCCACAAAATGAAAATGCAACTTATGGAATAGGAGAAAATATTTGCAAATCATATGTCTAATAAGGGGTTAATACCCAAAATACGTAAAGAACTCATATAACTCAAAAGCAAAAAACCCAAACAATCCAATTAAAAATGGGCTGAAGAACAGAATACACATTTTGCCAAAGGAGATATACAGATAGCCAACAAGCACGTGAAAAGATGCTCAATATCAGTAATCATCAGGGAAATGCGAATCAAAACCACAATGAGATATCATTAACACCTGTCGGAATGGTTATCATCAAAAAGACAAGAAATAAGTGTTGGAGAGGGTGTGGAGAAAAGGAAACCCTTGTGCACTGGTTGGTGGGAATGTGAATTAGTGCAGCCACTATGGAAGACAGTATGGAGGTTCCTCAAAAAATTAAAAATAAAATTACCATATGATCCAGCAAATTCACTTCTGAGTATACATCTGAAGGAAATGAAGTTACTACCTCAAAAAGATATCTGTATCCCCATGTTCATTGCAGCATTATGTACAATAGCCAAGACATGGAAACAACCTAAGTGTCCTCGATGAATGAATGGAGAAAGAAAATATGGTGTGTATACATAATGGAATATTATTCAGCCACAAAAAAGAAGGAAATCCTGCCATTTGCAAAAACATTGATGAGCCTTGTGGGCATTATGCTAAGTGAAATAAGTCAGAGAAAGACAAATACTGTATCATTTCACTTACATTTTGAATCTAAATAAATCCAACTCACAGAAATAGGGAATATACTGGTGGTTGCCAGAGCCAGAAGGTAGGGGATGGGATCGAGGGAAAGGGGTGAAGATGATCAAAAGGTACAAACTTCCAGTTATATGTAAATCCTGGGGATGTTATATACAGCATGGTGATTATATTAACAGTACTGTATGGCATATTCGGAAGTTGCTAAGAGAGTAGATCTTAACGATTCTCATCACAAGAAAAAATTATTACAATTTGAGGTGATGGATGTTTACTAAACTTATAGCTAAACTTATTGTGATCATTTCACAATATATACATACATGCATAAAATCATTATGTTGTACACTTTAAACTAATATCATGTCAATTAAATCTCAACAAAACTGGAAAAAAATAAAATTCTAATGTTGCCCCTGCTTAAAACTCTGCAATTTCTCCCATGGCTCTTTACATGGCCTCCAATATCCCAGGCTCTCAAGGCCCACCTTACTTCTTCAGCCCTACCTTAGGCTCCACTTGCTGTCCTCCAACCCCAACAAACTCCCTCAATATCAGGTATCACAATGATGTAGATCATAAGTGGTTGTACGGATCTAACTGATCCACAGTCGAAAGCAAAACTGAAAAACACACTTTAACCCATTAGGGAGAAAGATCCTATGACTTAAGTCTATAACCCATGCTATTGCCTAATTCCCTAACCTTAGGGAATCTGCTCCTTGCATTCCACACAACGCTGGGGATAGACATTCCTACGGGTACCTCTATTAATTCCATATTTTCAGAACATAAAATACATTGAAGTAATAAGTGCACTAATGTTTTATAATTATGGAAAATAATGACAGATCATTATGTATTGACATGGAAAGATTTTACACTTTTGAGTAAAAACTGTAAGTTATAGAATTATTTTCAATGACTCATAAGTGCCTAGTACATAGTAGGTAATCAACAAATACTTGTTGAATTGAAAGAATATGATCCCAGCCTGTTTTTTAAAAAAATTACCACCCAACACACACTTATAAATAAGTCAGTGTATTTTCATGTGCCTAAAAAAAGTTCTGGAAGGACAGTGAGCACTGTCAACGGTGTTTACCCCTGGGGTATGAGCAGCTTTAACTTTTATGGGCTCTAGTTTACAGAACCCACATCGTGGGAGGTGAGGCTGCAGTGGAGCCCACGCATACACCAGGCAACTCAGAGGAGTCGTTGTTGGAGAGGTCTTTAGTCCTGCTCTCTCAATGGGAAAGAACAGTAAAATCCAACCGCTTCCAACCACTACTCAAGGTAACTTGCAGGGTCAGGGAGAAAGAAGCCAAGGACAGGATGTGCAATTATTCAGGACGCTGTTTTGTTTATACCTAAGGAGAGACACCAGGGTGTGAACCTCCAGGGCCTTGGCACTGGGTGGTGCCAGATGTTGTAGGTGGGTGACCTGGAGGTGACTGTAAGCAAGGCAAGATCCTGGCAGGGGACAGCCAGAGGGACCTCTCAGGCATTTAGGTCAGGATTGCGGGGACACTGGAAAAGCTGGAAGCCTGGGGGAATCTCTGACTTATAAGCCAAGACTTGTTTGCAAAGCCCATCAAAGCTGTACTTACATGTGTTATCAATTTGATCCTCACAACCATACTCAGGAGGCATTTATTAATTTATTGGTCAATAAGTCTTTTCACCAAGGAAAACCCATTTCTTTTTTTTAATTAACTAATTAATTAATTAATTTATTTCTTGGCTGCATTGGGTCTTTGTTGCTGCACGTGGGCTTTCTCTAGTTGCAGTGAGCAAGGGCTACTCTTCCTTGTGGTGAATGGGCTTCTCATCGTAATGGCTTCTCTTGTTGTGCAGCATGGGCTCTAGGTGCACGGGCTTCAGTAGTTGTGGCTCGTGGGCTCTAGAGCTCAGGCTCAGTAGTTGTGGCACACACGGGCTTAGTTGCTCTGCGGCATGTGGGATCTTCCCAGACCAGGGCTCAAACTCGTGTCCCCTGTATTGGCAGGCAGATTCTTAACCACTACACCACTAGGGAAGCCTAGAAAACCCATTTCTAACATTCATCCTGATAATTAGTGAAGCACCTAATACAGACAAGATAGAAAGATAGCTAGAGAACTTGCAATAGCTAACTCTGGAGTGTGGACTTTTTTTAAAAATTATTTTGCGTTTTATTTATATATATATTTAATTGAAATATAGTTGATTTACAATGCTGTGTTAATTTCAGGTGTACAGCAAAGTGATTCAGTTATAAATATATACATGTAAATATATATATATTTTATATTCTCTTCCATTATAGGTTACTACAAGATATTGAGTATAGTTCCCTGTGCTATACAGTAGGTCTTCGTTGGTTATCTGTTTTACATTGGACTTATTTTTAAATCAACTTCATTGAGGTATGATTTACATATAATAAAATTACCCATTTTAAGAATATTAATTTTTTATCACGAATGTATCCATTTTAAGTATATTAATTTTAACATACATCAAGTGCATTAAAAGCAGCTCAGTGAGTTTTTCCAAAGCTATAAACTCATATAACCATCCCTCCAATGAAGACAGAGCATTTCCATCACCTCAGAAAGTTTGCTTAAGCCTCTTTGCAGTCATTCCTCCCACCAGCATTGTGCCCAGGAAACCACTGATCTGCTGTTACTATAGCTTAGTTTCATCTGCTCTAGAATTTCATATGAATGAAATTATCCAGTTTGTATTCTTTTGTGTCTGGCTTCTTATACTCAGCATATTTTTAAGATTCATGCACGCTGTGTTTCAGTAATTTGTTCTTTTAAATTACTGACTTGTATTTTATTGTATTGGATATACCACAGTTTATCTATTCTCCTGTCAATGGATATTGGGTTGTTTCTGATTTGGGGTTATTGTAAATAAAACTGCTCTGACTGTTCATGTACAAATCCTTCTGTAGGTATGTATTTTCATTTCTCTTGAGTAAATACCACAGAGTAGAATTACTGTTATGTTATGGATGTTAACTTTACCAAAAATGGCTGATCTGTTTTCCAAAGTGGTTGTACCATTTGACACTCTCACCAGCAGTAAATGAGAGTCCCCCAATTGTTCTAGATCCTCACTAGTAAATGGCTTTGTTGGTCTTCTCAATTTTAGCCATTTCAGTAGGTATGTATATCAACATGGTCTTAATTTGCATGTTGGCTAACGATATTGAGCATATTTTCATTTATGGGCCATTTGTATATCTTCTTTAATGAAATGTCTGTTCAAATCTTTTGTCTATTGATATTTTTATGATTAGAAAAAATTTTTCACTTAGCAAATTTTTACTGAAGTGATTGAGGTAATCATGGTTGTTACCTTTTTTACAGGCAAGGAAGTTAAGTCCAGAGAAGACTCACCCAGACTTTCTTACAGTATGAAACCAGCCATTTGTGGCAGCAACTCCTAGTTATTCTGAGCAACTGTCTGTACTGCAAAGAAGAGACTGTTATCCTCAAGCTGTGCTGAATGACACCCACCTGCTTAGTAGGCTTTGTTCAAGATACCCAGATGTTGGAGAGTGAACCAGAACCATCTGATATTTTAGCTTCCTGTCTAGTAAAAATAAAATTAAAAAATCATACGTGCACCTAATTAATAGACATCATATGTTCATGGATCAGAAGACTTAATCTGGTTAAGACACCAATGCTCCTAAAACTGATCTACAGACTCAACGAAATCCACCTCAAAATCCTAGCTGGATTTTTTTGTAGAAATTCACAAGCTGATTCAAGATTCATGTGGAAATTCCAGGGACCCATAGCTGCCAAAACAACCTTGAAATAAGTGAAGCTGAAAGACTCACGGTTCCCAATGTCAATACTCAATACAAATTCATAGTAGGCAAGACAGTGTGGTGCTGGTATAAGGATAGGTATAGAGCAATAAGATATAATTGAGAGTCTAGAAATAAACCTTTAAATTTATGATCAACTGATTTTCAACAAGGGTGCCAAGACAATTCAATGGGGGAAAGAACAGTCTTCTCAACAAACAGCACTGGGACAACTGGATATCCCAGTTTGGCCTCCTACCTCAAAGCATAACACCATGTATTTCTTAGAAGAAATATAGGAAGAAAATAGAGGCATAAATCCTCATGACCTCAGGGGTGGGCAAAACACAAGTGACAGAAGGAAAAAATAGATAAACTGAACTTCACCAAAATTAAACACTTTTGTGCTTCAGAGGATAAACACCATCAGGAAAGTAAAACGACAGCCCACAGAATGAGATAAAATGTTTGCAAATCAGATAAAGTATTTGCAAAAATATTTGCAAATCAGATGTCTGATAAGGTAATTGTACCTAGCATATATAAAGAACTCTTAAAATAATAAAATGACAAGTAATCCAACTAAAAGGTGAGCAAAGGGCCGGAATAGAGATTTCTCCAAAGAAGATATGAAAATGGCCACTAGCCATCAGGGAAATGCAAATCAAAACCACAGTGAGATACCACTTCATATCTACCAGGATGGCTATGACCAATGAGACAGATACCACCATCGTTATCTAGGATGTGGAGGAACTGGAACCCAAACACATTGCTACTGGTAAACAGCCTGCTAGTTCCTCAAAAGTTAAACACAGGGTTACCAAGGTATAGGCCCAGGAGAAATGAAAACATATATCCATACAAAAACATGTACATGAATGTTCATAACAGCTTTATTCATAATAACCAAAGTGGAAACAACCCAAATATCCATTGGCTGATGGATGGATAAGTAAAATTCCATACAATGGAATATTATTTAGCAATAAAAAGGACTTAATTACTGATACATGCAACAACATACATGAACCTTGGAAACATTATGCCAAATCAGTCACAACAGACCATATATTGCCTGATCCCATTTGTATGAAATGTCCACAACAGGTAAATGTATAGAGACAGCAGATTAGTGCTTGTTTAGGGAGGGAATTCGGAGGAAATGGGGAATGACTACTAATGGATACAGATTTTCTTTTGAGGATGATAAAAATATCCTAAAATTGATAGTGGTGATGGTTGCAGAACTCTGTGAATATACTGATAAACATTAAAATTTACACTTTAAACAATTAGGTGAACTGTATTTAAAAAAGATTGTGCAAATGGCAACTTTTATAAATTATTAAACATTGTCTTAATTGGGAAATGATTTTATATAGTTACATTGTTGTTTTGTAGATAAAATACTTTTATGATAAGTTCAGAGAGCATAATGCAAAATGATATTATTATTCAATACATTTCATATTGGTTGTTAAGTTATTTGCTGAAATTATATCAGTATAGTACAATGATCCTGCTTCAGAGGCGGGTATAGAAAGGATTTCCAATATGATGAACAATGTGTGGACTGAGCAGAAGAAAATATGCTTGGAATTGGGTACTTAAGTAAATGTTGTTTGTCATTCTATCCACATTGTTCTGAAATAAAGAACTGGTTCTAAACATTAAAACACACACACACACACAAGGAAAAAGACACAATCAATCAGTAAAACATACAGAACATATTCTTAAAAACACATTTACACACATACACACACACACACACACACACACTCACTCACTCATTCTGGCAGCCACTGCCACGTCTAGAGACAACTAGACAAGTTCTAGTGCAGAAGGCTTCCCAGTTTCCCCAAGGAAAAGGAACATTTCCTCATTTGCCATCTCCACTCTGCACCATTTGCATCCCTAACGTAGATGCAGAGAGGGGAGGAGACGCCATGCACACCAGGTTGTCTTTCTTCTTTCGGGGGTGCCCCTGGGTTTTCAGGGTAAGAGGGGAGCCAAGGGCCATGAACATGCTCTGGGGTGCGGCAGGGTGCTCCACCCAAGGAGGGTGGCCTCAGCAAGCAGCACTGCCACCTTGTGGCTAGGGATGGTCCCACCTCTGGATAAGACCCCAGCAACCCTCAATGGGGCTCCTTTAGACTCCTCAAAGGAAGACATTCAGTTACTCAACAACATTCCTTCAAATTTCATTTTTATTGCTTTCTTAGTATAAAAGTCATCCACGTTCACTTTATAAATTTTAGAAAGTGGAAATAAGGAAAAAGAAAATAATAAAAAGTAATAAAAAATAATAAAAAATAAAAATTACCTGTAAATCCAACCCCCACAGTTAAGCAAGGTAAGTCCACTTCGGTATATATTTTTCAGGGTTTTCTAAGTTGCTTTCTTTTTTTTTTTTTTTAAGCAAAAATGGGATTATACATTACATACAGGTTTTTTTTCCATAAACTAAATATATTGTACAAATATCTTTCCACTTCCTTTTTTCTTTTCTGTTTTTGTAATTAAGGAAATTTCCAAAAATGTATGAAAGTAGAAAGCCTAGTATAATTGGTTCCTGTATACATATTACCCAGCCTCAACTATTGTGAACACATGGCTGACCCTACAGCACTTTTGATGGCTGCATTATATTCCTTTCTTTGGCTGACTGGGCCATAGTTTATTTAATCAACTTCTTATTGTTAAGCATTTAAATTACACCCAGTTTTACACTGACATATTGTTATACTGGGATGAACATCTTTACTACTGAATCTTTACAGAAATACCTGGTTATTTTCTTGGTTAAATTCCCAAATCAAAGGTGATATGAAGTTTGTAAAGTGTTTTTTTCTTTTTTTAATTTTATTTTAATGTTTATGCTTATTGCCTTTTCTTACTTGGAAACAGAGCCAGAACCAAATGAGCACTTACTATTCCCAACTAATTTAATAAGCAAGCAAAACAATCCATATATATATATATTTTTAATATTTATTTATTTATTTATGGCTGCATTGAGTCTTTGCTGTGCGTGGGCTTTCTCTAGTTGTGGTGAGCAGGGGCTACTCTTCGTTGGGGTGCACTGGCTTCTCATTGCGGTAGCTTCTCCTGTTGCAGAGCATGGGCTCTAGGCACGTGAGCTTCAGTAGTTGCATTGCGTGGGCTCAGTAGTTGTGGCACACGGGCTTAGCGTGCTTCGAGGTATGTGGGATCTTCCCAGACCAGGGATTGAACCCATGTCCCCTACACTGGCAGACAGATTCTTAACCACTGCGCCACCAGGGAAATCCCAATCCATATATATTTTTGTCTTGATATTATCTATGTATATTGTAAGGTGTTTCTTATATTAGTATATAAGTATAGCATATACTAATAAAGTAATAATACATAATAATAAATAATACATAATAAAGTATATTATGCAGATACTTTCCAGAAAGCCTGAATTAGGAGCCTTTTTAAATATAAAAAAATTGAGGACCCTCTCCTTATATGATAGTGAAGAGAAATTGATAGAGAAAACTTACAATGTTAAAAAAAAAAACGCTACTATAAGTTCAGCAACAATTAAAGGGGAGTTTTATTTTTATTAATCACAATCACACCTATATAGTTTTCCTTCAATTTTTTTATTTTCAAAATTCCAAAGCCACAGAAATTTGAAAAAATAGTACTATGAGCACCCCTACACTTTCTACCAAGCTTTAACAATTTACCAGGACTTCCCTGGTGGCTCAGTGGTTAAGAATTCGCCTGCCAATGCAGGGGACATGGGTTTGATCCCTGTTCTGGGAAGATCCCACATGCCGCAGAGCAACTAAGCCCATGTTCCACAACTACTGAGCCCTCGTGCCATAACTACTGAAGCCCATGCACCTAGGGCCCGTGTTCCACAGCAAGAGAAGCCACCTCAATGAGAAGCCCATGCACCACAACCAACCGAGTAGCCCCCACTAGCCATAACTAGAGAAAGCCCGCATGCAGCAACAAAGACCCAAAGCAGTCAATAAAAATTAATTAATTAATTAATTTAAAAAACAATTTACCATTTTGCTCTCTCTATATATATATGAATACATTTTTTTTGCTGAACCTTTTGAAAACAAATTGCAAACATCACACCACTTCACCCCTAAATTAGCATTATTTAGCATGCATCTCCTAAAATAATTGCATTTCCTTACATAACTACAAAATCACTATCACATCTGTTAACTAACAATAATTCCATAATATCATCTACTATAAATCCACATGAAAATTTCCCCAATTGTCCTCAATTATATCTTTTTAAAAACTCAGATTGAATCAAAGTTCACGAATTGTTGTATCATTTAATCTAGATTAGCCACTCCTTTCTTTTTCCATGACATTGTCCTTTTGAAGACTGCCGGTGAACTTTCTTATAGAATGCTCCACAGTCTGAATTTAGTGATTGTTTCCTCTAGGTGTTGTTCAACTTGTTCCTCTGCTCCCTATGTTTTCTGCAAGTTGGAAGTTGGGTCTACAGCCCTCTACGAAAGAGGTGGACTAAACTTGACTGAATTATTTATTGGTTCTGATTGTATTCCATCCTTTCCTCTGAGGTGCCTGGCATACATCGTACTCAAATATTTGTTAGATAAATGAATGATTTGCTTGCACCCTTGTGCAGTGATTTTCAAGAGCCAGTGTATGGATCACTGATGATCCTGAAGATATTTTGACTAGACAAGAGAAAATGAGGAAAATAAGGACTCTGGAGTGAGTTTTCCAAAAAGCCAACTATATTTCATTTAAAAGACTTGTTAATTCACCTTACAAATTACCCATTGCAAAGGGAAAAACAGAAATATAACAGTGGAGAAACATAGTCGCCACCATGCTAACCATGTGATTAAAGTTAACATCTCTCAAAATAGGACAAACCAATGTCATGTGCTTCTTGCTGTGATATACTGAGAAAGGACACATCATTCCTGTGGTATTCTTGGCAAAAATGCATTATCTGAATATAATTATGAGGAAACAGCAGACAAATTTCAACTGAGGGATATTCTCATAATAACTGGCCTGTACTTAAAAAAAAAAAAAACAATGTCATGAAAGACAAAGAAAGGCTGAAGAGCTGTTCCAGACTATAGGAGACTGAAGAGAAAAGACAACAAAGTGCAACATGTGATTCTGGGCTGGACCCTGGACCAGAGAAAACAACAGCTCTTAGAAGAATAAGGAGGAGGAAGAGGAGGAGAGGGAGGAAGAAAGGAAGGATGAGAATGAAGGAGGGGGGAGGAGGGAGGGAGGAGGAGGAGGGAGTTGCAGCAGCAGAGGGGAGAGGGGAAGAGACATATTGGGACAACCAGCAAAATTTGATGAAGGTATATAGATTAGATAATAGCATTGTACCAAAGATGTTAAATTTCCTAATTTTGATAATAGTATTGTGGTATTTCAGGGTTAAGAGATGCCATATCTACAATTTACTCTCAAGCAGTTTAGATAAGTAATTTATGTATCTACACTATTTTCTCTCTGGGTGTGTGCATGTGTGTTTAGAAAATGACAAACCAAATAGGGCACAATATTTAGTAACTGGCAACTCTGAGTGAAGAGTTCATTGTACTATTCTTGCAACTTTTCTGTAAGTTTGAAATCATTTCAAAACAAAAAGTAAAAGAAGCAAAATCTATTAGTAATCCTTCAATTATATCATTCCCATATTTTTAGAATTTAAAGAAGTTTGTGAATGAAATGATGGTGATGGTAGATGGTAATTATTATCAACAAACTTCTTGGAAAAGTAAAAAGTTAGCCACTTCTTGTTGGCCCCTTCTCCAATGTTTTTTCTGGTACAAAAACAAACAAAAAAACAAAATCAGAAAACAAAATCAAAACCAAAAAACCTAAAATGTAAGAAGCACTTATTTTAGCTTGTATCCCTGAAAGAACGAACTCCTGCCTTCATCCAGAGGCAGGACACGCTGTGTCCTCAGTCATGAGCCAAGAAGAGCTTTGTGGAGGCCTCTGGGGCATGAGAGACCTGCACACACACATCTTCTTGGGCACTTATTCACAGCACACATCCTGAGTATCACTGGAAAGGGAAGTCTAGACTCTCTTGGCATGTCACTGGCTTTCCAGCCTAAGGTGTGATGGGATGCTCCAGAACTGACCAAAGGGACAGAGTTAACATCACCGGCTCTTTTTGGAGATAGCAAGGACAGAGTGAGAAAATCATGGCAAGTTATAAAGGCAGGCTCTTAATTAAGCCCTGAGCCACATGGAGCTTGGGCCCTGATGGAAGGGGTAAGATTTAGCTAAGCCAGTGGGGAGGGTGATGATCTTCCCTTAATACACTCAGTAGGTGCTCAGAAAGTGGCTATGTTGCCATCATCAACTTCAGGAAATAGGGGCAGTTGAGACTCTGGATCAAACCAGCCCTTGCTTCCTTTACGAATTCTTGGTGGGAATGTTTCGCTGACCAAAAAGCATCCCTGGGTGTGCTGGGAGGGTGGGCAAGCTCGCCTCCACTTCCGTCATCCCAGGAGGTCTTTGGAGGAGGCAGAACACTTAATGGCAGGTGAGATTAAGAAACGGGGCTCCAAATTGTCATTATATGTAGATGACACGATACTATATTTAGAAAACCTAGAGACTCCACACAAAAACTGGAACTGATAAACAAATTCAGCAAGGTAGCAGGATACAAGATTAATGTACAGAAATTGGTTGCATTTCTTTACATTAACAATGAAATATCAGAAAGGGAATTTAAACAATCCCTTTTAAAATCGCAGCAAAATAAAATAAAATAAAATACTTAGGAATAAACTTCACCAAGGAGGTGAAAGACATATGCTGAGAACAACAAAACATTAATAAAGGAAACTGAAGGTGATTCAATGAAATGGAAAGATATCCCATGCTCTTGGGTTTGAAGAATTAATGTTGTTAAAATGGCCATACTACCCAAAGCAAGTTAATGCAATCCCTATCAAATTGCCCATGATATTTTTCACAGAACTAGAACAAACATTTCTAAGATGTATATGGACCAATAAAAGACCCAGAATTGCCAAAGCAATCTTTCGGAAAAAGAACAAAGCAGGAGGCAAAACCCTCCCAGACTTCAGACAATACTATAAAGCTACAGTAATCAAAACAGCATGGTATTGGCACAAAAACAGACATATGGCTCAATGGAACAGAATAGAGGGACCAGAAATAAACCCACATGTATAACGAATCCTGACAAAGAGGCAAGAACATACAATGGGGAAAAGAAAGTCTCTTCAAAAAGTGATGTTGGAAAAATTGGACAGACACATGTAAATCAATGAAGTTAGAACACATCCTCATATCATACATAAAAATAAACTCAAAATGGCTTAAAGACTTAAATATAAGACATGACACCATAAAACTCCTAGAAAAGAACACAGGCAGAACATTCTCTGGCATAAATTGTACCAATGTTTTCTTAGGTCAGTCTCCCAAGGCAATAGAAATAAAAACAAAAATAAACAAATGGAACCTAATCAAAGTTACAAGCTCTGTACAGCAAAGGAAACCATAAACAAAACGAAAAGACAACCTATGGACTGGGAGAAAATATTTGCCCTGAAACTGACAAGGGCTTAACTTCCAAAATATACAAACAGCTCATACAATTCAATAACAAAAAAAACAACCCAACAGAGAAATGGGCAGAAGACCTAAATAGACATTTCTCCAAAGAAGACATACAGGTGGCCAATAGGTACATAAAAAGATGCTCATCATCGTTAATTATTAGAGAAATGCAAATCAAAGCTACAGTAAGGTACCAACTCACACCAGTCAGGATGGCCATTATTAAAAAGTCTACAAATAATAAATGTTGGAGAGGGTGTGGAGAAAAAAGAACGCTCTTACACTGTTGGTGGGAGTGTAAATTGGTGTAGCCATTATGGAAAACAGTATGGAGTTTCCTCAAAAAACTAAAAATAGAGTTGCCATACAATCCAGCAATCGCACTCCTGGACATATATCCAGACAAAACTATAATTTGAAAAGATACATGCACCCCTATGTTCATAGCAGCACTATTTACAATAGCCAAGATACGGAAACAACCTAAATGTCTATCAACAGATGAATGGATAAAGATGTGGGGTGTGTGTGTGTGTGTGTGTGTGTGTGTGTGTGTATAAAATGGAATGTTACTCAGCCATAAAAAAAATGAAATACCGCCATTTGCAGGAACATGGATGGACCTAGAGATTGTCATACTAAGCAAAGTAAGTCAGAAATAGAAAGACAAATACCATACGACATCACTTATATGTGGAATCTAAAACATGGCACAAATGAACCTACGTACAAAACAGAAACAAACTCATAGACTTAGAGAACAGACTTGTGGTTGTCAAGGCGGAAGGGGGATGGGGGAGGGAAGGACTGGGAGTTTGGGATTAGCAGATGCAAACTATTAAATATAGATGGATAAACACAAGGTCCTACTGTATAGCACAGGGAACTATTGATATAGTCAATATCCTGTGATAAACCATAATGGAAAAGAATATGTATATGTATAACTGAGTTACTTTGCTGTACAGCAGAAATTAACAACGTTGTAAATCAACCATACTTCAATAGAAGTAAAAAAGGAAAAGAAACAGGACTTCAGACCTTTGAACAGAAAAAGGAGGTGCCTGAGTCTGCTCTGTCGACCCCAAGGGGTCTGCTGGAGAAGAAGAGAGGATCCTGCCAGGCCGCTGGACTCTACTGATAGCTCTGTGAGCACAAGTGAGGGTACGGCTGGGAGTGGGGCCCAAGCTAGGACAAGAACTGGAGTCTCACATGGGGACACCAGTGGGTGACACAAATTCCATCAGGCCAGGTCAGAAGTTCCTGTGCTGGACTGGCACAGTGATTCCAGATTCAAAGGAGGTGTGGCCGAGGCCTGAGTCAGGGACCATTATGACAGCTTGGGGGGGGGGGCATTGTTTGGGGCACATGTCAAGAATGGAAATTAGTGAGGTGGGGGAATAGGGAGCCAGAAATAGTCACAGAGTTGTGAAGACTGGGAAACAGGGATGAGAACGGGGATGGGAGTCGACTACCAACTAGGGTTATTGCTGAAGCTGCTGAGTCAGCTTGAGCTGTGATGAGAGTCACAAGGGTGGGGCTGAGGAAGGATCTGGGGGAGACTGGGTCACTGGGGAAGACAAAGTGATGGGGGGAGGAGGAGGGCAGGGCAGCAGGGCAAAGGCCAAGAGGGCAACCCTAGGTCCCCACATATGGACACTCAGCTGATGAGGGTGTCAGGACCAGGAGGGTTCAGGCTTAGCCCCAAAACAGAGCTCTGGGGAGCAGAGGGGCAGGGCAGAGGCGGATGGGGTGTGGTCATGGGGAGTGGTCAAGAACTCCTGACCTCCTAGGTTGGTTGCAGGGCTGCTTTCCTGGGACTTGCCCGCAAGAAGGCTTGGCTCTCATCACCAGCTGAGCTCACTGAGGCTGTTGACCCTGTTTAACATACAATCCAAGCAACATCCGGAGCGTTGACTTAAAACTCCGGTCTAAAACATTCTATTCCGACCTGGCAGTGCTCAGGCCGCTGGGGCGGCCCCGGCCGGCCACCCAGCCGGCGGCCCCGCCCCTCCCGGCCGCGGGGTCCACGCGGGCGCCCAGTCTCCGCCCAGTTGGCCGCGACCGAACAGGCAGCGCGAGATCCGCGCTGGAGCTGCCGGCACGTTACCGCCGGCTCAGCGCCAGAAGGCGGCGCTGCGAGCGGACAGAGCCGAGACCTTGACTCCGGCCCGGCCTCGGGGGAGAGCGCGCGGAGCCAGGGAACGTGTGCCGGCGCACTCTCTGGCTCGCGTGGCGGGGAGTCCGGGCGGCTGGCGGGCGTGAGGTCAGAGTCGCAGGCAAGGGGCCGAAGCGCGGAAAGTTCGCGGAGTGCACAGGGTCCGGTCCGCCGCCCGGATTATGGGCCACGGTGGCCAGATCCCGGAGGGGGACCTGGAGCTGCGCGGTGCGGGCGAGAACGCACGCGAGTCACACCAGGCCGCGGTGGGGAGCGACCGCTGGGAGACTGCTCGGTGCTCCCTGCCCAGCGTCTCCCACCAGCCTGAAGCTAAATGCGAGAGAGTAATTTGCACCCCAAAGGGGGGTTTTACTGGTTCACTGGCAAGGCAAACCGGTGCCCGCTCTACCCACATCCTCACCGCCTGCGCGCCCACCCGAAGGTGCAACGACACCTTTATTGTTACGGAAACATTTGTGCTGGAGCACTAACCCGAGTCCACCGCGTCGAAGGAGGCAGGTTCTTCCGCCAGACATGTACACACGCGTAACACGGCGTAAAATGTGTGTCGTTTTTTAAGCGGGTAACCAGGACTGCGCAAGGCACATGGGTAACCCACATTTGTGTGTTTGCAGACTATCTTTCCTCCCTGTGCCACCCTCGAAGCAGGACTTAGCAATTCCTCTCATATCTCTCAAAAAAAAAAAAAATCCACTTACACAAGAGTGGATAAATCTTGTAGGGTTTTTTGTTTGTTTTGTTTGGTTTGGTTTTGATGGCTTATAGGGGACACCAAGGAAAGCGAGGATTTTATACACACAGCACAGGGTGCGGCGTTTCATTCCGTTTGACATCTCTTCCCTTATTTGCCTTTTTGGCTGTTCCTCATCCACCCTTCCTCTGAGAGGCCTCTGAGTCTTGCCCTGCCCCAGGTATTCCCTCCAAGATCTTCCTCTGGGCTTCTGCATTTCTCCCCCTTCCTCAGGCAGAGAACAGCTGGGTCATGCCTTCCCTAAACTGCTCATGGGAACACATACTCTCACACCAGACAGCCTGCTCAACAAAGACCCTCTCATCACCAGCATTCACCCTCTGCAGAGATCAGAAATAGGTTTTATTTCTGAAACACATGGCTTCTCTTATCCAAAAGTCTACATGGGGTTGGTATTGTTCCCATTTTACAGATAGGAAACTGAGGCTTAGGAAGATTAAGTAACTTCCTCAATATCACATGTAATAAAAGCTGAACCAGCATTCAAACCTAGGCAGCCAAGCTCTTTCTCCTTAGAGAAAATAAGCCACATCTGATGTGACGTCTTTTGGTGCATCTGTGAGCATGTGTCATGTGTAGTGTCCAAGTCACAAGAATGTGTAATGTTGCTGGCATCATTCTGTGGTTCTTTGATATGTGGACTTGAAGCAGTGTTTCTCAGATATAGAAATTATGTCAGAAAGTAAAATTGGATGACAACTATCCACATTTATATTATTATTAATCAAATACAAATGTAGCTGAGACACATGGCCATTTAATCCTCACAACTCCCTACAAGGTTGGGACAGTGGTAAAGTGATTCCACCTTCTCCAGTGTGAACTCCTTTATAGAAAATTCTGTTGCCTCCAACTTTAGCAATCTCTTCTGGTGCTAAGGATGAATACCTGAACAAACATGATGTTCTGTACAGTAGCCATTATCCACATTTGGCTGTCTAGTCCTTGAAACGTGGCTAGTGGGACTGAGGAACTGCATTTTAAATTTCATTTTATTATATTTAATTTACAGTTAAAAACTGATACCCAATACAAATCTTGGAAAACTTTGAAGTATCTTTGGAGCAACTTAGATATGTGAATCTACTTTTTTAAACTGTACATTTTATAAAATCTAAATACAGAGCAAGTATTTATGATGAAAATTTAGCATCCATATTGAGATAATGTAATGGCAAAATATTCACAGATTTTGAAGACTTATGAAAAAAGGATATAAATAGCTCATTAATAAGTTCTAATTGATTACATATTGAAATGAAAATGTTTTGGATATATTGGGTTAAGTAAAATATATTAGTAAATTAAAAAAATAGTGCTTTAAAATCTTTCCCACAATGCCACAGATATCAGATTAATTATAAATACTATATAAATACTACATGTACATACTACTATAAATGCTATATAAATACTTATATGGTAATATCTATATGCCAGGCATTTGCTCTAAACACTTTATATATTCACTCATTTAATAATTACAACAACCCTGTAAGGTTGTTTTTTTTTTTTCAAAGATATTTTTAAATTGAAGTTTACATAAAATAGTACATACAAAATTTAAAGTACAAGTGTATGATTTTTGACTAATGTTTATACTCATGTAACCTTCACCTCAATCAAGATATAGAACATTTCCATCACTCCAGAAAGTTCCTTTTGCCCTTCTCAGTCTTTGCCATCCAAAGAAACCACTGTTCTGATTTCTTACACCATAGATCCACTTTGCTTTTTCTAGAAACTTCCTGTAAATGGAATCATAGAGTCTGGCTTATTTAATATAATTCTTTTGAGATTCTGTCATGCTGAAGCATGTAGTTGTTCCTTTATTGCTGAGTAGTATTCTATTGCATGAATACATTACAGTGTGTTTTCAGTTTACTTGTTGATGGACATTCGAGTTGTTTCTAGGCTTTGCCTATTGTGAATTAAGCTGCTACCAACATTTGTAAACAAGTGTTTCAGTGAACACCGATTTTAGTTTCTCTTGGGTAAATACTTAGGAGTTGAATAGAGTAAGTGTATATTTAACTTTATAGAAAACTACCAAATAGTTTTCTCAAGGTCGTAAAGTTTGATATTACTATAAAAAAGAGGAAACTGAGGCCCCGCCAGATTAATTGACCCCAAAAGCTTGCCCAAGCATATGTGTTCTAGAGTTTCTCTAGTGGGGAATGAATTAGAAAAAGGGAACGCTGGCACTGGGAAAAGAAAAGGCTGTGAAGTGGGAGGGAAGAGGGTGCTAAACCCTAGGGATCCAGCCCTGAGTGCCCTCTCTCTGGCCTGGGGGAGGGGCCGTGTGCAGTCAGGGGACAGGGTTGTCCAGGCTGGGCCCTGGGGATCCAGCCTGGGGGGGTGGCAGATGACACCCTCCTCACCATGCTTCTCAGCCGCCCCCCGGCCCGCCACAGCTCGCCCAGCCCCCCCACCCCACCAGGAAGCAGCGAGCGGGCGGGGCTGTAAGCTGCCCTTTACACCCAGGCTCCCGAGAAGCTTGAGGCTAGAACGCTTTGCCTAGGACAATTCTCTGCGGATCCTGAAGGCGGGGGCGGAGGCAGGGCCCACCCCCTCCAAAAGGTGGAGGGGGTAGGTTTCCACTTCTTGGAGGGGATCTGGGAGCCCCCTCCGCCCGTGGAGGGAGTCTTTCAGACTTGGCTTCCCGTGCCGCCGCCGCCTCCAGCCCCACCGGTCAGGACAGCACGTGCTGGACTCTTCTCGTCTTTTTCTTTTTGCTCCACTAAGTGATTTTTTCAGGAAGCAGCTTACGTGGAGAAGTGAGATCACATTTATATCGTAAACTCAAACATCACAGCTGAATTATCTTTTGGCTGGAAAGACACCAACTTGCAGATTCTAACAATGAGTTGACTGAAATAGGAGTGGAGGAAATAGATTTTTAAATGCTGGTATTTGATATAGACAGCCATTTGAACCAGAAAATACCATCCAACACGCAATAGGTAACTGACCAAATAGAAAGCAAACAGATTTTTCAATGAGATGAGGACTGCCCTTTTTTTTAACCTGAAGATATACTCTCAGGAGGCCCAATTTATCTGGCAACCTTATACCTCACTTAACCTTTCACTCTAATATTTTGATTTACTTGAAAGGAAGAAGTGGAAACACATAACAAGTGCTCATGTTGAAAAGAGATGAAAGTTAGAGGCCTAATCAACAAACAAGTTGTCCGGGCTTCCTAGGTGGCGCAGTGGTTGAGAATCCGCCTGCCAATGCAGGGGACACGGGTTTGATCCCTGCTCCAGGAAGATCCCACATGATGCGGAGCAGCTAAGCCCGTGCGCCACAACGATTGAGCCTGAGCTTTAGAGCCCGTGAGCCACAACTACTGAGCCCATGTGCTGCAACTACTGAAACCCACACGCCTAGAGCCCATACTCCGCAACAAGAGAAGCCACGGCAATGAGGAGCCCACGCACCACAACGAAGAGTAGCCCCACTCACTGCAACTAAAGAAAGCCCGCACACAGCAAAGAGACCCAACACAACCAATAAAATTAATTAATTAATTAAAAATAATAAACAAGTCGTCCTCGGACCCTGAACGTGTGCCTAGGTTTGACACTGCAGAGGCTCTAGAAGAGATGAGGTCCTCCTGTTTCACTGAGGATACAAGAATACAGCAGAAGAAGCAATCAGTGAGTCATATAAGACCGTCTGTACCAAACGCTTATGTCACTAGTCATGAAAATTCACATTTTCTTAGACCATCATCATCCCACCAAAGCTGAATTAAAAGTTAACTGAGATCTTGTTACTTTTAAAAATTTAACTTACTGAATACACAATACATTAACAAGGCTAAAACTTCAGGAGATATTTGAAGCATTTTCAAAAAAGTCTCCCTTCTATGGCATCTCTTAGCCACCGGTTCCCATCCACTCTCCTCCATTGTTATTAGTCTGAATTTCTTTATGTGTCAATAAGCACATAGGAATAATCTCTCTTTTACACAGTATAGCATACTGTTTATGCTGGTCTGCATCTTGCTTTTTCCCCTTAACATATATAGCTCGAAGATCTTCATGTTTTTTTTAAAGATTTACGATTTATTTTTTTTGGCTGTGTTGGGTCTTTGTTGCTGTGCAGGCTTTCTCTAGTTGTGGCAAGCGGGGGCTACTCTTCACTTCAGTGCGTGGGCTTCTCATTGCAGTGGCTTCTCTTGTTGCTGAGCACGGGCTCTAGGTGCTCGGGCTTCAGTAGTTGTGGCTCATGGGCTTAGGTGCTCCGCAACATGTGGGATCTTACCGGACCAGGGATTGAACTTGTGTCCCCTGCATTGGCAGGCGGATTCTTAACCACTGCACCACCAGGAAAGTCCTTGAATATCTTTCTATATCAGCTCACAGAGAGCTTCCTCATTAAAAAAATTTTTTTTTCAGTGTTTCACTGTATGAATGAATCATAAATTAATTATCCAGTCCTCTTATCTATGGACATTTAGGTTGTTTCCAACATTCTTGCCATTACAAACAATAATGCAGTGAATAACCTAATATACGTCACTATGCACATTGTATCTTTTTTTTTAAGCTCTTTATTGAAATATAATTGCTTTACACTCTTGTACCAGCTTATGAGGTACACCAAAGTCAATCAGCTGTGTTTATACACATATCCCCATATCCCCTCCCTCCCGTGACTCCCCCCCACCCTCCCCGTCCTGGCCCTCTGAGGCATCACCCATCATCGAGTTGATCTCCCTTTGTAATACAGCAACTTCCCACTGGCTATTTTACAGTTGGTAGTATATATATGTCTATGCTACTTTCTCACTTCGTCCCAGCTTCCCCTTCGCCCCCTGCCCCCCCAACCCCGTGTCCTCCAGTCCATTGCATATGTTATTTTTTTTTTAATATTTATTTATTTGGCTGCACTAGGTCTTAGCTATGGCATGTGGGATCTAGTTCTCTAACCAGGGATGGAACCTGGGCCCCCTGCATTAGGAGCATGGAGTCTTAACCACTGGACCACCAGGGAAGTCCCACATAAGTTACATCTTTAAGGTAAATTCCTAGAAGTAGAATTGCTGGGTGGAAAGGTAAATGAACTTTCAGTTTTGAGAGATATTGTCAGATTGCTCTCTGCAGAGGTTGTCCCACATTATCCTCCTAATTTTCTCCAGATCCTCACCTACAGAGTGTGTTATCATAAGTTTAAAAGTCTTATCAAGACAGTATGGTACTGGCACAAAAACAGAAATATAGATCAATGGAATAGAAAGCCCAGACATAAACTACGGTCAACTAATCTATGACAAAGGAGCCAAGGATATACAATGGAGAAAAGGCAGCCTCTTCAATAAGTGGTGCTGGGAAAACTGGACAGCTACATGTAAAAGAATGAGATTAGAACACTCCCTAACACCATACACAAAAATAAACTCAAAATGGATTAAAGACCCAACTGTAAAGTCAGACACTATAAAACTCTTAAGAGGAAAACATAAACTCCAAATGGATTAAAGACCTAAATGTAAGGCCAGACACTATAAAACTCCTAGAGGACAACATAGGAAGAACACTCTTCAACGTAAATAACAGCAAGAACTTTTTTGATCCACCCCCTAGAGTAATGGAAATAAAAACAAAAATAAATAAGTGGGACCTAATGAAACTTCAAAGCTGCTGCACAGCAAAGGAAACTATAAGCAAGACGAAAAGACAACCCTCAGAATGGGAGAAAATATTTGCAAACGAATCAACAGACAAAGGACTAATCTCCAAAATATATAAACAGTTCATCCAGCTCACTAACAAAAAAACAAGCAACCCAATCAAAAAATGGGCAGAAGACCTACATAGGCATTTCTCCAAAGAAGACATACGGATGGCCAACAGGCACATGAAAAGCTGCTCAACATCACTAATTATTAGAGAAATGCAAATCAAAACTACAAAGAGGTATCACCTCACACCGGTCAGAATGGGCATCATCAGAAAATCTACAAACAGTAAATGCTGCAGAGGGTGTGGAGAAAAGCGAACGCTCTTGCACTATTGGTGGGAATGTAAATTGATACAGCCACTATGGAGAACAGTATGGAGGTTCCTTGCAAAACTAAAAATAGAGTTGCCATATGACCCAGCAATCGCACTGCTGGGCATATACCCAGAGAACACCATAATTCAGGAAGACACATGCACTCCAATGTTCATTGCAGCGCTATTTACAGTAGCCAGAACATGGAAGCAACCTAAATGTCCATCAACAGATGAATGGATAAAAAAGATGTGGTGCATATATAAATGGAATATAACTCAGCTGTAAAAAGCGATGAAACTGGGACATTTTTAGAGACATGGATGGACTTGGAGACTGTCATACAGAGTGAAGTGAGTCAGAAAGAGAAAAACAAATACTGTATATTAACACATATATGTGGACTATAGAAAAATGGTACAAATCAACCGGTTTGCAAGGCAGAAATAGAGACACAGATGTAGAGAACAAACATATGGACACCAAGTGGGGAAAGCAGGGAGGGTTGGGGGGGAATGAATTGGGAGATTGGGATACCAAATTGTACGCTCTAAATATATGCAGTTTATTGTATGTTAACTGTATCTCAATAAAAGTTCTAAAAAAAAAAGTCTTAGTGAAATATGCTTTCAGTGGTTTTAAATTATACTTATTTTGTGAATGAGGTTGAACATCTTTTCATACATTTAAGGCCCATTGTATTTCTTTTCTCTGTGTCGTCTAGTGTATTCTTTGCTCATTTTTCTATTGGGTTATTAGTAAGTTTAGGTTTTTTGTTTTATTTCTGAATTCTTTATACAATAGAGAAATTAGCTTTTAATTATACAAGTTGCAAATATTTCCCCAATTTTTACATTGTCTTTGACTTTGTTTATAGTATTTTTGCCATGTGGGACTATTTTTTTTTTAAAGGGAATATTTTCTTTTTAATGTGGTTAAATATATCAGTCTTTTTGGTGTGTATGGCTGCTGGAATTTAGTCATAGATAAAAATATTTTCCCATTTAAGAGAGGAGCTTATTAAAACAGCTCAACATTTTATATTTTCATAAGATTATTTACAACAAGGCATTTATTGCATAAAATTGATCCCCTCCCCTGTCCCACATTAGTACGTTAGATAAATAAGCATGATATGATCAAAAGTGACTATGATTTTCAATAGAAAAATGTCCATATTCGGATATTTTTAGCCATTTTTATTATATTCTAGTCATATATGGAACACATGGGTGGGCTCAGCACAGTGCCCACCCTTGGCAAGTGCTCCCTGGAAGTTCATGGTTATCACCTTGACAACAAGCCCAGTGCTCCTCCCACCTTCCCACACTGCTTCCTGGGAGCCTCATCTTCCATTCACCCAGGGTTCATTCTCCATGTGTGACTTACTGGGAACCAGGGAACTGGATGTTGGTTCTAACTCCAAGACCAGCCTCATCCCAACACATCACAGCTGCTTTGGGGTTTTTTGTTGTTTTTGTTTTTTTTTTTTTGGTCAAATATATTGTTGTCATCTTCCAACAGCACAGGGTGTGATGACTTGACAAACCACAAAGTAAACCCGGAAGCCAGACACACAGTCTCATTCTGAGACTCCAAAGAGCCCCCTTATGACTGTGGGGATTGTAGGAATATCTGTCACTTGGTTCTGGGACTGTCCCACCCCTTCTTCATGCCCTTTGCAATCTGCACAGCTGAAGGGAGGAGGTAGAATGTCCCCGGGCAGGAGCTGGGGCATTCTTGCAGCCTCCTCCCTGCCTGGCACCAGTATCCCCACTTATCTACAGTGTCGTAACATGACCCCTTCCCTCAGAGCCAGGTTTAACTGCCCGCAAGCCAGTAACAGAGTGTTTTATACCACCCTGAACGAAATACTTTAATAAAATATGGGGTTGGAGGATCAAACCCACAAGTAATAATTTTACACACATGCGTTGCGCGCTGGTCAGTGACGGACCCCAAAGTGTTTTCTTTGCCATCATAGAGAAATGGTTTTATTGAAGACAGGCTCTCAAGATATTGGCACATAATGAAGTGAATCATAGTTCATTCACTCGTTCAACAGATATTTACTGAGCCCCTACCACGGACCAGGTGTTGTGCAGGGTGCTGGGGACGCAATGGTGGGCAAAGAGGACAGAATTGCTGCCTTCAGCGACCTTATCTTCTAGAGGGGGATGTAGATAGAAATCAAATATAGAATTACAAACTGGAGTTTGCTCCCTCCTCCTTCTACGGAGGAGAGGGAGCAAACCGCAGAGAGATCTGATCTGGTCTGCAGGTCAGAGGAGGCTGCCCTGAGAAAGTGAGGACTGAGCTGAGGAGGCTTAGACTGTGTGAGGGCCTGAGGGGACAGGGGAGGTGTCTTGGCAGAGGGGACAGTGTAGCAAGGATCACGCTGGGGTCATCTAGGGTCTAGAATAACAGAGCTGGCTATCAAGAACCTCTTTTATACAAAGGCCCACTGTGTGTCCTGTGGAAACGGCAGAAGGATTTTGGGATTCAAGGTTGGGCTCTGGAGGTTCCAAAATCAACTCTTCGAGGGAATTCCCTAGCAGTTCCGTGGTTAGGACCCCACACTTCCATTGCAGGGGGCCCAGGTTTGAATCCTAGTCGCGGAACTAAGATCCTGCAAGCCGTGTGGCACGGCCAAACAAAACAAAACAACACAAAACCAACTTCCCTAAACAAGAAAGAGAAAAATGCTGCCCCAAACTTCTGAGAGAAGCAAGCTGGGTATAGGCTACTTGAACACCACCCTGGGGCACTAGCTGGTGTCCCACTCACAGGCCAGACCATTCGGGGTTTGCCCAGACTTGAGAAAGCTGAGCTTGGTGACAATGCAGGAACCATCCCCCCACCCCCGCATTGATGGCAGCAGCAGTCGATGTCATGAGGGCCAGGGTGGTGGCCCTGGTTTCTTTGGGTCGATGGGTGGCTGGAGCAATAAGCAAATGGCAGCTACAGAATGCAGTGGGGGTGGGAGGGGCAAGAACAGCGAGGGCAGCTCCAGCTGAGCTTGAGTGAGTGGAGAGGGTGGATCAGAGGTCCTGGGGTCTCACCCAGTGACATCAGTGTACTGGGGGCTTGTCACTAGAGATCACTGCATTTTTTTTTTTTTACTGGCTGTGTTGGGTCTTTTTTTGCTGTGCGTGGGCTTTCTTTAGTTGCGGTGAGTGGGGGGCTCCCATTCCTTGTGGTGCGCAGGCTCCTCATTGCCATGGCTTCTCTTGTTGCAGGGCACGGGCTCCAGGTGCGTGGGATTCAGTAGTTGCAGCACATGGGCTCAATAGCTGCGGCTCACGGGCTCTAGAGCGCGGGCTCAATAGTTGTGGCGCACAGGCTTAGTTGCTCTGAGGCATGTGGGATCTTCCTGGAGCAGGGATGGAACCCATGTCCCCTGCATTGGCAGGCGGATTCTTAACCACTGCACCACCTAGGAAGCCCAAGATCACTGCATTTTTGATGCCCATGACTGACCTCCAGGTTGTCAGGTTGTGAGAACATAATGATAAAGCTCAAAAAATGTCCAGACTTGGGAGGTGTGTCCCTTTTCTCCCCCCTTCTCTCTTCTTCTTCTCCTTTTCCCTTCCCTTCTTCTTCCTTCTCTTTTCTTCCTCTTCCTCCTTTTTCTTGGGGAAAAACCATGAGTTTTGGACCCGTTGAGTTGGAAGTACCTTTGAAACATCCAAGTGGTGATGTTAATTAGCAGCTGGACATGTGACTCTGTAACTCAGGTGGGGAGACCTGGGCTAGAGATCTGGGTGTGAGCTCACTGACATACGTGGCACTTGAAACACTGGGCATGACTGCATGGCTGGGGGAGAAAGCAAGAGAAAAAGTGGCCCAGGAAAGCCCTTGAAGAACCTCTACATTCAATGACTGAATGGAAAGGAATCCACAAGGCAGCCAGAGCAGTAGGGTCAGAGAGCGAGGCGGGACACCAGTAGAGGGGGTTGTCCAGAAATCTAAAGGAGGAGGTTGTTTCAGGAAAGAAGCCGTGGTCCACAGGCTGAATGCTCCTAGGAGGTCAAGACGGGAGCCTGAAGGTGCCCCCTGGATCTAGTGAGTCAGAGGTCATTGGTGATCCTGGGGAAGGATGTTTCTGTGGAGTGACTGGGGCTGGAGTTTGGGAATAAATAGGAAGTTTGGAAATGGAGACTACAGGTATAAACAACTCTTTCTAGAAGCTTGATTATTCTGTTAGAGCATGCAATTGTGACACTGAAACCTGTGCACTAGGATTCACTGAAGCAAGTACCATATTTCAGTGGAAAGAGAGCCATCGTTTGTCAATGGGGAAATCCAACTACTAACAGAATTGTTACCCCCTTGATGAATCTGTGGAGCATTGATTCTGGTGGGATTGCTACATATATCATGGCAGCAACAAGACAAATGTTCTTCCTTTTGAGTATGCACCTGTTAACCTAAACAGCATGATCTGTACATACAGATGGTTTTGTAAACAATTACTGATAGAGGGGCATTTTTAGCCCGTTGATCTACTAGGAACAGGAAGTGACAGGAAAAGAGACTAATCACGGTGATGGATGTGTGCATCAGCATTCCTGACTCACAGCATGCACCAGCACCCAGGTCTCACCACCCTTGCCTGTGACACTTCAAACAGCATTGAGGCCACCTTAAAGCCAAAGGGGAGGGTCTGCTGGGTCTGCTATGGAAACACAAGCATGTGGCATTCATTCAACTCTGACAAACATGAATTACAAGTGTTAAGACTGTAGGACCAGATGTTTGGAGACTGAAACATTTACTAATACCCACAGCTTTGATGCCCAAAGTCAAAAGCAGAGGATGATTTCAGTCATTTTGGATCCCGATACTTCAGACACCTCGACCCATTTGAAGCCACTGACAAAACTCACTTCGTTCTGAGTAGGAATCAGCATGTTCTTCTTGATCTGTGTGCATATGCCTCAAAACTCCTAACTCTAATTTCTGACACCCAAAAGCTCTGTTTTAGAGGTGGATACTCCTCCTTCTATTTTATCCTTTTTACCTGGAAAGAAGTGGATCCTGAAAAGTTGAAATACATGTCAGGAGAAGAGAGAATGTTTGAAACTTTCAAATCGGTGTTCATTAAGGCAAGTATCTTGACAGCACATCACATTGACAGCAGAGACACCATACCCTGAGAGCGCCGATACTCACTTAAAAGTGGCTTTGGGCACACTTGAAACGTATTTATTCATAGACCCTGCATAAATTAAAGGGAAGGGCTTTCAGAAACAGTTATCTGACAGTGACAGTTATCTATGTTCAGACATCTGGTCCTTGTCTCTCATGCCTGAGCTCCTCACTGGGTTTTAGAAAGATGCCAAAGCTGCCAAAATATCTCTTTCGTGCCACAATTCACTTTAATAAATACTGATGTCTCCAGGTCTTTGGAGGAGGAGAACGAGACAGGTGGGCTGAGGCAGGACACCAGGGTCTGCTTATTACCGGGGAGAGAAGGCGACCTCCTGCCTGGGGTGATTTTAGAGTGCCTGGAAAGGACCCTCAGGGGGGAAGGTGGGAAAAATGACGAATTACAACCACACAACTCCCCCACCGTGTAAGTCAGGAATCCCTCTAGGGAGCTAGAGATGAAATGTAAATGCTTATGGCTCTGCAAGAGATAATTCAGTGATTTTAATTCACCCGCAGGTGTCAATGATGCTTCCAGAAAACTGGTTGGGCCTGAAGGAAGGAGTGTGGGAGAAAGACCCAGGCAGTAGGGCAAGGGCTGCCTTGAGGGCCAAGGTATCCTCGGGAAGCAGGCAGACGGGATCCACATTTTGGCTTTGGTTCAGGGCTGGGTAGGACCGGGAGGGAGGCAGAGAGAGAAACTGTGAGAGACGGGAGTGGGTTCTTTGCACTCTCGGAAGCAAGGTGGTGGGTTTGTTGGAGAGTGGGCACGTCAGAAAGATATCACCCTTTGGCTGCCTTCTCTGCAAGCCTCAGATACTTCTTTCACAAGGATGCCACCAACATCTTTTCATCAGTCTTGACAACTGCCATGTTGACACAGTACCTTAAATTTTTTTGCAAGACACCATTTTCGGATATGCTCAGAACAATCAATCCCGTCCATTACCTTTACTTTCTGAGAGAATCAAAGTGACAGTTGGTGGGGACCAAACCAGATTTAGGGGAAACTGAACTCTTCTATCCCTAGTTTAATATTATGGTTTTAGCATTTGCACATATCTTCTTAAATAACATTTAGGATCTTAAGAGTTTGTATGTGTCTGTGTATACACAGACTCACCATTATTAGCTTATAACTTTTATTTCTTTAACAAAACACCTTTTTATGAGAGACAATATAACCTAGTGTTTAAGGGAGTAGGTCCTGGAGCCAGATGGCCAGAGTTTAAATTCCAGCTCATATATTTGCTAGCTGTGTGACCTTGAGCAAGTTACTAAACCTCTCTGTGCCTCACTTTCCCTATCTGTAAATTAGGTATGATAATTTTACCTCGCTTCCTGGGGTTGTTATGAAGATGACGTGATATCATACATGCCAGTCCAATATCTGGCATGTAGTAGCACCTAATAAATGTCAGCCACTTTTGTTGGTGGTTTAGGGTTTTGCTTCTCATATCCTTCCAGCTCCCTAAGCCACAGTTCAAGATGCTCCTCTGTCTTCTATATTTCTTGCATATTGGCAGCTGGTTATCTCAGGTTTGGTGATGTTAGTGGCTGTTGATGCGGAGTGCCTAGATCCATTAATTCATTGGGGATTTCAAAGTGGTGATATTCTGTCACTTATTTTTTATTTATTAATTGTGGTACTTCATTTAAAAAAATGCTTCCCTTCCTCTACTACTTGGTTACCCAGTGGTAAAATTCAATAGAAAGGCAAAATAAATGCTTGATTCTTTCTTTTTATTTACCAATTCTGAAGATAGTGACTATCATTCTCTGAAGATGACTTTTAAAATAGCAATATGGACTCAAATTTGAACATAGATAATGGTTTCAATTAGTTACAATTATTATCCTTTTCGAAGTTAAAATTGTCCCATCTTTGGCTGGTGGTAGCCTTTTTAGGCTGCCTCCTGAGTCTTTTGACATAGCTGAAGTAGTCTTTGATTACTTCCTTGCTATCCAATAAAACAATATGTCCAGGCTTATCTTGTAAATCTCCTACCCCAGACCTGGAATCAACCATTTCTCCAAGAAACTCTGGTTTCAAGATTACAATCTAGGTACTATAGATACTCATTTCTCCTGGGTTGGTCATTGTTTCTCTTCAGCTGACGGAGCTTGGATGGATAGATCAATTGATATATCAATCAATATATAAATATAAACTATCTCATGAGTTCCTACTGATATTTCCAATTCAAATTCAGGACTAAAGGGTCTTTTGTTTTGTTTTTTTAATCTTAGGGAGTTTTATTAGTCATGTATACTTTAGTAAGAACTGGCTAGACCCTTTCCAAACAGACAGATGAGAACAAGTTCTCAAGCAAGCTTAAGCAGAAAAGGGAAATTTTGTATAATGATACACAGAGCTCAAGGACAGAAATGCAGCCAGACCTCAGGAAAAGGGTGGAACCAGGCACCAGAAAGCTATCAGGGATCAAGGTAGCCCTTCTGTACGGGAATCTTCTTGCTTTTCTCTCATCAGATCTACTTTCTTCACTTCATCATCCACATGGTTTGTAAAAGGTGTCCAAACACTTCCAGGCCACGGGCATTTTCATGTGTTACAAACATAGCTATTGCGGGTGGAGACTGGGGAGGAAAAAGGAAGGGCAGTTCCTAGGCAAGAGGAAATCTCGATCGCCTGGAGTCCATGTCATGGGGGGTGTGAGAGCATAAACGCTGTGGGCACAAGGGAAGGCAGCCATGCTAGTGAAAAGAATGCAGGACTACGGGGTTTTCACTTAACCTTTTCTGTATCACATCCGTACCTCTTTTCTTCCACTCCAAGAAGCCTGGTTCTCAAGGACACAGGGCATGATAAAATTAGAATATCACATAATTAATAATCTACTTTATCCCACTTCACACACACAATAGTCTCAGAGTAACATTACTACTACCACTATCAATGTAATTACTGAGAACAGTGAAAACTAGGTTTTCACATATGTTTTCCCCATTATCCCATTTTTACAGTTGTCTGAGGCCACATTACATGAGCATATGGCCTTTGTACCCTATATTTTCTGTTTTAACCCTCATTCAGTTTTATGAGTAACCCTATATTTAATACTCACACCCGTCCTTAGGCTGATGTTTTTCTAGTCATTTTTATTATCTTAATTGTGAAATTTTAAGAATATCCATCAAAACTCTATTAGTAGGGTTCTCCAAAGAAACAGAACCAATAGGATATGTGTGTGTGTGTGTGTGTGTGTGTGTGTGTGTGTGTATTTATTGTAAAGAATTGGCTCGGGCAATTATGAAAACTGAGAAGACCTAAGACCTGCAGTTGGCAAGCTGGAGACGTAGGGGAGATGACGGTGTAAGTTCCAGTTGAAAGACAGCAGGCTCAAGTCTCAAGAAAAGCCAATGTTGGAGGCTTCCCTGGTGGTCCAGTGGCTACGACTTCGTGTTCCCAATGCAGGGGGCCCAGGTTCCACCCCTGGTCAGGGAATTAGATCCCACATGCTGCAACAAAGATCCTGCACGCAGCAACGAAGGTCTCAAGTACCACAACTAAGACCTGGCACAGCCAAATAAATAAATAAATATTTAAAAAAAGAAAAGTCGATGTTTTCGTTTGAGTCCAATTGCAGGAAAGACCAATGTCCCAGCTTAACGTAGTCAGGCTGGAAGAGCTCCCTCTGACTCTCAAGAAGGTTGGCCATTTTTTCATTCAAACCTTCAATTGATTGGATGCAGCCCACCTGCGTTAGGGAAAGCAATCTGCTTTAGTCAGCCTACTAACTTAAGTGTTAATCTCATCCCCAAACACTCAGAATAATGTTTGACAAAATACCTGGGCACAACGTGGCCCAGACACTTGACACACAAAATTACCTATCACAAAAGTAGAAGGCAGGAAGACTTTTTGCTGCCCCTAAAATCAACAAGAAGCCTTTCATTCTGCCTGCTAGCTCACAAGGCCAGACCTAGTAATGGTGCTGGTATTATATGAAAGGCTGCAATTTATAGAGCATTACATGTGTTATCCCATCTAAATCTCCAAACAAACCACAGTCAACACATCCAGAAACTGAGGCTTTGAGAAGTAAAGCAATTTACCCAATGTCATACACATAAGTAATGAAGTGGGGATTTGAATACAGATCTTCTTGATTTCCAGCCCCATGCCCTTAACCACTACGCTAGATATCCTGGAAAGAACACAGGCTCATAAAGACAGGAGGCGAAGTTTTCTACTCTGTGGCGCACAGTTCAACTGAGTGGCTTGTGGGATCTTAGGCCCCCAACTAGGCATTGAACCTGGGCCCTTGGCAGTGAAAGCACCAAGTCCTAACCACTGGACTGCCAGGGAATTCCCAGGAACAATTTTTAGGTTTACTTACTATAATTTAAAACTTCAGGAAGCTCATTTCTCCCTTTCTAGAGTCCACATAGAATACCAAATAGTGGTATGTGGATTATAAATGCTATGATACTTAGAATTAAAGCAAGAGAAAAATAATTTTTGACAAAATATACATACAAAAGAGCAAACATTAAAATATATGTACATTTCAAAGAGTAATAAAATAAACACCCATGGACCCATCTTTCTACCTGAATTATATCTACTAATTTCTACCGCTTCTGGAAATTAGAAGTAGATGGAAACATTTAGTACATGTGTTTATCTATAGGAGAGAGTCAAAATTGCAAAGTTGACTTAAGAGCTGGTCTCAACCTCCTAGACACTTGTCTTTCCTGAAGTGGATTCAGAGGAACCCAAGACCTGTGAAAAAAGGGATTCTACAGTCAAATAAGTTTGGAAGAACAGTGCATATTTCACTGTCTCCACCTTCCACTCAGATCTACAAGGGATACATTAACATATCGGGAAAAAAATTCCTGCAGTAATCTTTTAAATTCTGTGTAACTCTGGATGTCCCCAACGTATCTGACCACCAAAACTCTTCACAAGGCCTGTTACCACCTGAATGCAACTTGTGTTCCCCTGGGGAAATGCCAGCACAGGTGCTCACTGATGACCGGGGCATAAATGGAAACTTTCCTGCCCAGTGATGCTGACAAGAACACAGTCTGAATGGTCACATACCTCTAGACTCCTGAGAAACGTAAAGGTTCAGGAGGGTGGGGGGAAAGGGGACAGTTACAGCCACTCTAGTCAAAGAGATGGGCAGAGACGGGAGCCAACACAAAATGGGCAAATTTGCTTTGCTGGTCCAAGGCGACATCACCTTCAAGTCTACGGTTTAGCTGGTGGTTTCTCGGAGGAAACTATGGAAAATAAAGCATAAGATCCTGTTATTGGACACGCGTTTTAACTAGAAAGAGCCTCTGTCTTAGTCAGTTCAGGCTACTGTAATGGAAAACTATTGACTGGAGGCTTAAACAACAAATTTCATTTCTCACAGTTCTGGAGGCTGGGAAGTCCAAGTGCTGGCAGATTTGGTGTCTGCTGAGGGCCCTTTTCCTGGTTTGCAGATGGCCACGGTCTCACTGTGTGCTCATGTGGCAGAGAGAGAGAGAGCTCTGGTCTCCTCCTCTTCTTCTTCTTTTTTTTTTTAAATAAATTTATTTATTTATTTATTGGCTTTGTTGGGTCTTTGTTGCTGCACATGGGCTTTCTCTAGTTGCAGAGAACGGGGGCTACTTTTCATTGTGATGCGCGGGCTCCTTATTTTGGCAGTTTCTCTTGTTGCAGAGCACGGGCTCTAGGCAAGTGGGCTTCAGTAGTTGCAGCACATGGGCTCAATAGTTGTGGCGCACAGGCTTAGTTGTTCCGTGGCATGTGGGATCTTCCTGGGGCAGGGATCGAACCCGTGTCCCTGCATTGGCAGGTAGATTCTTAACCACTGCGCCACCTAGGAAGTCCTCCCCTCCTCTTCTTATAAGGACATTAGTCCCATCATGGGGGCTCCACCCTCATGACCTCATCTAAACCTCTGACAGACCCCATTTCCTAATACTATTACATTGAGGATTAGGGCTTCAACACATGGATTTTGAGGGGGGCACAAACATTAAGTCCATAGCAGTCTCATTAACAATGAATGAATTAGCAATTATTGTACAAAACTTTGTTGTCCCATTATGCAACAAAGGCAAAAGCCAAAATAGACAAATGGGACTACAGCAAACTTAAAAACTTCTGTGCAGGGACTTCCTAGGTGGCACAGTGGGTAAGAATCTGCCTGCCAATGCAGGGGACACGGGTTCGATCCCTGCCCTAGGAAGATACCACATACCACGGAGCAACTAAGCCCGTGTACCACAACTATTGAGCCTGCGCTCTAGAGCCCGTGAGCCACAACTATTGAGCTCATGTGCCACAGCTACTGAAGCCCATGCACCTAGATCCCGTGCTCTGCAACAAGAGAGGCCACCGCAATGGGAAGGCTGCGCACCACAATGAAGAGTAGCCCCCACTTGCTGCAACTAGAGAAAGCCTGTGTGCAGCAACAAAGACCCAACACAGCCAATAAAATAAATAAATAAATAAATAAATAAATAAATAAATAAATAAATAAATAAAACAGCAACAACAACAACAAACTTCTGTGCAGCAAAGGAAATAATCAGTAGAGTAAAAAGGCAACTTACAGAATGTGAGAAAACATTTACCAAACATGTATCTGATAAAGGGTTAATATCCAGAATATATAAAGAACTCATACAACTCAACAACAACAACCAAAACCAAAACAAAAAACCCCCCAAATGACCCAATTTTAAAATGGGGAAAGGACTTGAACAGATGTTTCTCCAAAGAAGATACACAAACAGCCAACAAGCACATGAAAAGACGCTCAGCATCACTAATCATTAGAGAAAGCAAATCAAAACCGCAGTGAGATATCATCTCACATCCATTAGGATGGCCACTATCAAAAAGGAAAGTCAAACAAGCAAACGGAAAATAACAAGTGTTGGCAAGGTTGTGGAGATATTGGAACACTTGCACACTGTTGATGGGATTGTAAAATGGTGCAGCTGCACTAGGAAACAGTATGGAGTTTCCTCAAAAGAATAAAAATAGAACTACCACATGGGATTATATATATATATATATCCAAAATAATTTAAAACAGGATCTTGAAGAGCTATTTGCACACCATGTCCCTTGCAGTATTATTCACAATAACCAAAATGTGGAAGCAAGCTAAATGTCCATCAACAGATGAGTGGATAAACAAAATGTGGTACATATATACATTGGAATATTTGTCCACCTTAAAAAAGAAGGAAATCCTGGCATATGCTACAACACAGATGAACCTTGAGGATATTATGTTATGTAAATAAGCCAACCACAAAACACAAATGTTGCATGATTCCACTTATATGAGGTATCTAAAGTAGTCAAATTCATAGAAACAGAAAGTAGAATGGTGGTTACCAGGGCTTGGGGTGGGGGAGGGAAACAGGGAGTAGTTTAATAAGCATAGTTTCAGTTATGAAAGATGAAAAAAGCTGTAGAGAGCTATTGTACAACAATGTGTATTTAGTTGACAATATTGTATTGTACACCTAAAAATTAAGATGGTAAGTTTGTTATGTGTTTTTTACCCCATACAAACAAAAAGAACGCTTTGTCTAGGAACCTCCTCAGATGCTTCTCTGAGTAATGTTCCTCAAGCAGTACCCTCCAGCCAGGCCCCGGGAGACTGATTTTTCCAAGTTTCTTCTAGAAAAGGAATGTAAAACTGAGTTTTGTGGGTACTTCAAGAGCCAGAACGATGGCAGAGAAACTATCCTGACCTCAAGGAGTCAGACAGGGCAGTGCAGGGAGCTGTATTTGCAAGTAAGGACACGACAGCCCAGAGTACACACTGGTGGGATGGGGAGGAGGTGGTACCAAGAGGAAGCTGCCCTGAGGAGGGGCAGAGCTGGGGCCAAGAGCCACTCTACAGGCCGGTGTGCAGTCTGGAAACAGAGGAAGTTCACTTGGACAACTGGAAAAGCCCCCACAGCAGTGGAAGGGCAATGTGAACAGCTGGGACTCTTAGAAAGGGAGCCTTTTGATTCTGGGAACGACATTGCTAGAATGAATGGGACTCAGAGTCCAACAAGGGCTACAAACCATTTTCAAACACCAGCACTGGTAAATTGCTTGATATTTCATCCTCAAGAGGGTCAAAGTTAATTACCATTTTTGATTCCTTTGAGACAGACTTTAAAGTTGAACCCTTTGACACTTTGTAGGTTTTCAAATTTTCAGGCTCTACTACAGAAAAAAAATGTATATATACATTTTTTCTGTAGCATATATATAATTATATATATATATAATTTTTAAACTATGGAACCATAGAAAACATGACTTAAATGCCTTCCAAAGTAGATTAGGAAAGGAAGAATATTTTATGTACACCATCTGCTCAGCCCAGCCTGTCCCCTTGAGCTATGACAGTAGGGCATACCACCACCCCCAAGATTAGTGCTTAAATCACAAGGAAGCCATATCTTGGGAAAGTCAGGAAGTCCAAAGCGCTCCCTGGAATAAAACCACCCATATACTTCTGTCCTCACAATGTGGGAAATTGACTTTGGATAAATTAAGGAATCATACACTTGACATTTCCAGAAATTACTAGGTAATTTGCTGCTTAATCCTATATCTGGGAAGCCTTTGAAATCGAGTCACTCTAATGCTTGAGACCCTAACTCAGTGATTGCTCAAAAGAAAAAGGGGTAACTAGAGAGGGAGATATGAAGAGCCACCAGTAAGTGCCGGAGACCAGCATTTCCCACCCTTGAGGAACGTACACCCCCTTAAAGGAGGAGAAAAATTGCCCAGCTCTCTGGCGTCCACTTGTTACTCAAGGGAGTACAAAACCTGAAGCTAAGAAGATTTGTGCTAATACTTATTATACTACTGTAAAAAAACAAAACAAATTTACAAGTCCAAACAAAATCACAACTAAAAATCATTCACATTAAAATGATTAATTTTATGTGATAAATGATATTGTATTGCTGCCCTGAATTCTGCCTGCCTGACTATGGGACAGACCACAAGGATGCAGGCTCTTTGAGTTTAGCTTACTTCCTTCTACCAACTTTCACACCATTTTTCCCTTTTTCCTTTTTTTTTTTTTTTTGTACTATCATCAGGGAACAGATCTGGTAGAGCTCTTGCACCACCTCTATTATAAATGCAAACTTGGAAGCTGAAATGACAGAACAATACTGTATTATATGATAGTGGTTCAAACCATCAGGAATATTACACAATAATTTGTTTAGGTTATCATCAAAGCTGAACATTCAAGATTAGAAGACTCCCCAGAATATGTTCTTGGGTCTTAGTTTGACAAAAACTTCCAAAGCCTAAACCTGAGGTAGCTTTTTGTACCACAGCTCCCTTTGGAGGTCTGGTGAAGCCTCAGAATAATATTTTGCATAAAACATGATAGGATTGGGACTTCCCTGGTGGCACAGTGGTTAAAAATCCACCTGCCAATGCAGAGGACATGGGTTCGATCCCTGGTCCGTGAAGATCCCACATGCTGGGGAGCAACCAAAACCATGTGCCATAACTACTGAGCTTGAGCTCTACAGCCCACAAGCCACAACTACTGAGCCTGCGTGCCCTAGAGCCTGGGCTCCGCAACAAGAGAAGCCACCGCACTGAGAAGCCCGTGCACCACAATGAAGAGTAGCCCCTGCTTGCTGCAACTAGAGAAAGCCTGTGTGCAGCAACAAAGACCCAACGTAGACAAAAAGAAAACCCCCAAACAAACAAACAAACAAAATGATAGGATTGCAAAGGAAACCAATTATATTGAAATTTAGTTATCAACATATTAAAAAACAAAAATGTGGTATTGATATATGCTTCTTTACGAATATATTATTCATAGGATCTAGTGGCAGATCTGGTAATTCATCATTTCTAAGTAGTGATAAGTATAATTGATAGCTTGTGATATCTTCAACAACTGTGAAGTGATATTAAAAATATCTGTGATTTCTATATACGACAGTCACCAATTTTACTAATATTTCATAAAACTATGAATTTTTAATATTTTATATATTTCAGAAATTAGAGAAAATAAAGATGTAACTTTCCCCCAAGTTTGCTAACCTCTTGAATTCTATCCACAGACCTCTAAGGGGTCCCAAGAACCCCAGACAAGGACCCTTTGTCTAAATCTAACCCAAATAAAATGGTTAAAATTATACACACGTATTCAAGCTTAACTGAAGGCTTGGATGATTTGGGAGCTGCCCAGGCACATGGATTATCCATCTCTCTCCCTTTGCAGAGCAACTGGCCAGGACCCAAACCCAGCAGATCTCTGAACCTCTGTGGACCATACCATGAAGAGCTGGACTGTCCTGGCATGATGAGGTTCTTACCTGAATCTTCCCCTTTAAGCTTCTTCTCTTCAAAGATTCACTGTAGGGTGAGGTGTGTACCCTCCCCTTAGCTCCTCCCTGGGAGGAGTCCCACATTCTAGAGCGCACTTGTGTGACTCTCAAGTCAGGAGGAAAAGCCCTAAAAAGACTCTGCTCGTCTCCTATGGGGAAAGGGGTAACTACACAGAGCACAAGGACCTCATTGGTTGTTAGGCAACTGGTCAAGAGCAAGTGGGGCCAGGAGACCTCCAGGAGCAAGAGATACCCAGCCAGTCACATGGTTGCCCTCTCTACCCACCCTCTGGCTGGGAAGGCTGAAATGCCCTAGGATTGCTAGGCAACAGGATAGAATTCACTGATGATGGTACCCAGAAGACTGTTACACCCTTGGTAGTCTGTGGCATGTGGTGTGTGTGTGTCTGTGATGTGATCCATCACTTCCCGTGGAGGTCTGGAAGGGGGCAGAAGAAGTCAGATTTCTAAAACAGCTTAAAGGAGCTTTGGGGGGTTCCAGCCAGGCTGACTAGGAAGGCTAGGGCTCACTGCAGTATGTTGAAGGCACCCCTCCCCTGGGGTGTCCCTCTTCTTCCCACGCTATTTTGACTTCCTATCAAAATCTGCTCCCCATTTACGGTCAAGGTGCTAAAAGGGATTGGTAAACAAATCCATCATAAGAACCCAAGTGATAAGACTTCCCAGCTGCTCCCCACAGTGTGGAGAATGGGCACAGACTGAGAACCAAGTTCTCTTCGTCAACCCCAGGTCAGCCTCTCAGTAGCTGTGTGACAGCCCTCTCTGAGCCTCAGCCTCCATTTCCGTAAAATGCAGCAGTAAAACCCATCAGAGTCACTAGGAGCATCAAGCATGCAGGCCAACCTAAACCTAACCAGGAGGAGACGATCCAAAAATCCAAACGGAGGGACATTCTACAAGCAACCATTTCGAATGCTTCAAAATGTCAATGGCATGAAAGACCAAAAAGGGGGAGAAAAGGTGGGAGACTGTTTTAGACGAAAGCAGACTAAGAAGTCGTGACAACTAAATACAGGGCATGATCCTTGATTTGATTTAAAAAATAAAAAGTCAAAAGACATTAACCAGACAATTGGGAAAATCTGAATATGGATTTAATACTGTTGTATTAATGTAAAATGGCTTAGGTTTGATTGTGGTATTGGGTTACATAGCAGAATGCCCTTTCCTTAGGAGATGCATGCGGAAATATTTTGAGAGTGAAGCGTTACCGTGTCTGTAGTCTATCCTGAAGTGGTTCAGCAAAGCATACATACACAGAGAGATAAAACAAATGTGGCAAAATGTGAACTGATGAATCTAGGTCTCTGGGTGTTAACTGTACTACTTTTACAACTTTTATGTAGGTTTGAACAGTTTCAAAATAAAAAATAGGAGAGAAGGTATACAGACATCTCTTCACACAGGGCCTGGCACAAGGAAGTAGCTAATAAACTATGATTATTTGACCTTTGCATCTACACAGGGATGATTTCATAAACCAAAAGAATGACTATAGAAAATGGAATGGCAGGCTCTGGCACGGGATGGTGGCAGGATTCCGGGTGCTGGGGCCTCCCCGTTGTGCCTGCCCCTCAAGGGGTGGTGACAGTGTCCCTGACACAGAGCAAGAGCTCCTCCTCTCACCTCTGGGAGGAGGACATCTGGGCTGGCCCAGCCCAGGCCATCAGCTGTGTTCACAGCCTGGCCTTGAGACTTCTCTGTGGAAGGTAAGAGATTGGAGCTGGAAAGGACACTTTTAACCCCAGGCTTGATGGCTGCAGCCCCCCAGGTGTGGAACTTGGAGAGCAGATGGTACCTTTGTGAGAATGAGAAAGAGGTGCTCCTTCCTTTGGGAGACCCAGCCGGTGTCTAGGCACCGGCCATCCAATCGCACACAGCAGCCCTGATTAATCCCTTCTATGTAATATTAGCTTCCATTTATTGAATGCCAGGCATGTTATGTGACTTCTTTTGAAACCTCTCAACAACTCTTCAGGACAGATGTTATTTTGCTCATTTCACTTGTGGGGGAAAAGGCTCAGAGGCTTGTTTGATTGGCCCAGCTAGTGTCTGAGCAACAGATCAAACATCTGGATCCAGGACTCCTGAGCTCTCATCCCACTGCTGCTCTCCAGCTTTCTGTTTGTGCAGAGTTTTATGCTATGTCAAACTCCTTTCCTCGTGTGGTCTGCAAGTCCCCATAACTCCACAAAGCAGAGAATGTAACAAGTGAGGAAACTGAGCCTTAGAGAAGGGACTTGCTCCAGATCACCAGAGGTGTGTGGCGGAGTCTGGAACGTAGGAATCGGGTCACTCTGTGTCCTTAATACCCCAAGGGATTCCCTCTCTAATAACCATTGGAGGCTGTGACCCACCTCCTCCGGAAGCCTGAATGGGTTAGGAACAAATGAACATGGCCCCCTTTCACCTCTGTTTTAGGGAAGCCATTTAACTGTTGAAAGTTCCTCCCTTTGGGGAATTCACATGGTCATGCTTCAACTCTCAGGCTCTCCCTCGGTTTTACTTTTCATGACACCTTTCTCTCACCTATGTTCCTGCCAGTCCCAGTGGCACACCTTCCCTCCTGTATCTCAGCAAGCCCAGGATCTAGCCCTGCCCGAGCTGCTTCCCCCACCTCCCAAACCTCTGCTATTGCTTCCTTAGTGGAACATCTCTCCTTCTTTCCAGTCTTCTCCTTTAATGCTAACCACCAGATAGATGTTCATTGTGATTCTTGAATTTCTCTTCCTACAGAAGTTCCTCTTCCTCTGTTTCCCTTGCTGCCATTTATCCATCCATCCATCCATCCATCCATCCACTTATCCATCCATCCATCCACTTATCCATTTAGCCATTCATCCTCCCATTCATACACGTACACACACACACACACACACTTACACATCCATCCATCCATGTATTCATCCATCTAATCATCTGAGCTTCCACTTATTCAACCTTTATTGAGCACCTACTATGTGCTACAAATATAATGAAAAACCAAGTCTAATTCTTGCCTTTGGGAAACTCCCAGCCTATAGGGCAGGGACAGACATGTAATACCATGGGTTGAAAGCTCTCCTAGAAGTATGTACTAGGGACCATGGGATTTCAGAGGAGGAAGGGGCTAACTGGTCAGGAGCTGAGAAAAGCCTCAGGAAGGGCCAGGCATCTGAGCTTCAACCCTGAGCCCTTTTCCTTGTTCTGTTCCTCCTCTGTGCCCATTGTTCCCCCAGTCCTCTATCTATTCATTTTGCTGTCTGTATGTGCTTGGGCTGAGGGCAGTCTCAGTGGACAAAAATCAAAGACTCCTCCCACAAAGTTCACAGGGGCTGGCTTTTCCCTCCTGGTTTTCCTGCTTTAGTTAGGCCAGCCTTCTCTTTCATCTATCAGAACAGCTCTCTTTTTATCACTGGACACTTGCACCCAGGCAGCAGGAGACTCCCCCCTTCCAGGGGACTGGCCTGCCACTGAATCCAGCAGCTTCTGTGGATGAGGCTCATTATAGCTTCTCACAAGGAGGTGGGGAGGGGAGGGAGGCATGCCTGGGTTTCCAGGGGTCAGCTGAATTTGGCTTAGGTCCTCAACCAGAAAACCTTGCCCCATTCCCCCCACTCCTGCCTAGCCCCCCCCCCCCCCCCCCCCCACTGTTCTTGGGCCTGCCTGACTCTGGTTCCCATGGACTCCTCTGCTCTGATGGTCCCTCTGGCCACAGTTCTTGGGCACTTGGGACTCTCCTGGGGCTCTGGTGGGGGTCTCAGGGGCAGCTCAACTATCCAGGGCTGAGGATAGAGAAATGGTTCAGTGGATGCTTGATGACTTCCTGCCCCCTGGGCTGCTGTGAGATCAAATGTCTGGCTCCCTCCACCTGCAAACAGTCACTGAGGTGGTGGCCCAGAAGGTCTGGGGGCACTACAGGGCCAGCGGCAGGAGTAACACAACAGGCTCCTCCTTCCTGAGCTCCTCAAGCGCCTCAGGGATTTTTGTCCCCCAAACCCCACCCAAAGGCTGAGGCTGGCACAACCTGGAGGAGGGTTGAGGAGCAGAGGAAGATCTGGCCTGACTTTTGTCCTCCTCTTCTATTCACAATGGCACAATCAGGACTAATGCTGTGATTCTCTGTGTTTTTGTGGGGACTCCTCTGCAGACAGGTCCAGAACCAGGCAGTATGAAGAGCTCAGTAGGGGGATGTTACAGAACACCTGGGACTCCTGGGCATGTGGGTCCCTAGAAGTTCCCTTTAAGGGAATTTTGCTTCCCTCTCAGGCTGTCCCTGGCATTTGAGTCCAGCTGGATGATCACATTGGGAGGGAGCCTAGACTGTATCTGCTGGGACGTCCGGGGCTCCAGCATCCAGACTCAGTCTCTGGGTGAATCTGGGTGAAAGGACGTGAGCCTACAAGGGACGGAAGCTAAGAAAGGTGATCACCAATATGCACCCAATGAATGACACTGATGCAAATCAAAGATAATCAAAACCTGCCGTGAGTTGGGTAACCTGCAGAGAAAACATCCTGAAAATTACAGCATGGGCATTTGGGAACAGTGATGGCACATGTCTTCCAATGCCCAAATGAAGAGCAGGAGCAGTAGTCCTGCTATAAAGCCAAGGAACTGCCATAGGGAAGAGTTTATTCAAGATCTCCCAGACATCTAGAGGCTCTTGCTAGGCCAACAGCTGTTTTCTGTTTGTTGGAAAGGTCGTTATGTCAACAGAACCTACAGGGACCTGTGCCCATAAGCTGGAGTAGCCAAGTTTGGGTCCGTGAGGCAGCTGTGGCAGTGCCTAGCTCACATCTTCCAAAAGAACCTGCTGTGAGAAGTGTAATTGGCTGATAGCCCCCTAGGCTGCATCCTTCATCGGCTTCAGTGTTCATGTCCCCCGGTTTCTGCCCACTGGAGGGCTCCTCCAATAAGCAATCTTTGGGATTCTCCACTAGCCCTGCTGAGAGTTTCTTAGAGCTGCACTGTAATCTGAGACTCTTCCCACCCAATTCTTCCTTCCCGCTCTCCTTTCACAAGTGTCAGGAGACACTTCCTGCCTATTCCTGCTCCCTTCCCCTTTATCCTTAACAGCTGCTTTCTCCTATAAATCTCTTGCATGTCTAATTCTGCCTTGGCATCTGCTTCTCAGAAGACCCAAACTGCAAGTCTGCTATATTCATGGTCTGCATCTACTGGAAAGTAGATTCTCAGGGTGGGTACATCTGGAGAATTTTATAATAGCTGGAGAGGCCTGTGGACAGGATCACTTGTGGAGTGTTGGGAAAGAGGATTGGAGAAGGACTCAAAAATTAGAGAAAATGAGCACAATGTTTATTAGCAAATGCAACGAGCTGAATAATGTGTGATGCATGTTCACTTACAGAGGCGCAAACGTTAGAAAGAACTGGGGTTTCATCTCAACCCCACCATCTCTTTGGGCAAGTCATTTAGGCTTACTTTCTTCATCTATAAAATGGGAATACTTTTACTTACCTTGCTGGGTTGTTGTAAGAAGGAAGAGGATGACGCGTGTAAAGTACTTCACAGAGCAGCTTGCACAGGTGCTCTCAAATCAGAGTAGCTATCGTTAATTCTCATTTCCCTTTAGGAAGAGAAAGAATGTCTTTCCTCTTGTTTGAAGTCAGGCAGGGAATGGTTCCATAAATAAAAACACTGGATCCACCCTGGGAGGGGGCCCACAGGCTTGGTCCCCACCTTGGCCCCCGGAAAAGTCCTCGAGGGCTCTCTATTCTCCAGGGGGAGGGTCAGCGGCTCCTCTTGGACCTTGTTGCTTCCTGCAGAGGGTCTGTGTGGTGGGTGGGACAAAGGTGGGAGGGGGAAGGGGAGGAGAAAAGACCTTAGAATTTAAGGTGAGGTGGTTTCTGGGCAGTAGCTTCAGACAGGATGAAAAATGGACCAGAATCGGAGCCTGGAGGTGGTCAGGCCCCAGACCTGGAAGGCCAGGCCCCTTTGGGCTCCTCCCCTCCTTGCTCACCACTCTCAGCTGAAAGAAGTTAAGCTGCTAGCCCCCCCCCAGGAGGACTCAGCTGTAGGGGGTGCAGTGAGTTCTAAAGGGGGCTTTGTCTTCGGAGGCACCAGGCAGAGGCGTAGGGTTTGGCTCCATGTGGGGATGAGGGCAGACCCAGTTTGAAAGGGAGAATCCTGAGAAGAAACAGCCCAGATGCCTAGTCCTGAGAATGCTCTTGCCCCACCCCTGGCAACCCAGAGCTTGCCACACAACCTCCGCTCTGGCCTGGGTGCCCAGTATAAGGCAAGCCCCCCCAGGGCTAGCTGGACCCACAGCTCTCTACCACCTCCGTGGCATCGTCTTTTAAGAAGTCCATTTCCCTGAAACAAAAGGTAGAGGACGAATTAAGTTCCTCGCGGCTGATTCTAGGGAGAAAAACGACGGTAGGTGGCAGTTCATCTCAGCAGGGCCTCTTCCTCTTACCTCAAACCCTCCTCCCCATACCACAGGTGTCTGGTTCTGGCTGTCAGGATGCTCTGTGGCCTGGCACCCTTTTCTGCCTGGCAGAGAGTAGCCAATAAGCTAACCACATCAAGGACTTCATCTGTCTCCCACTCCTCCAAGGGCAGGGACTGGTAAATGTCAGCTGGGCTGAACTGGGTTCTCCTGCAAATGAAGGAATGAAAGAACTGCAGAGGGAGAATGTGCAAACGCCCCTAAATCCACCCCTATTCACCCTTCATCTTCCTTAACCTTCCCACCCCCTCTTCTCTCTCCCCTTACCTTCCATAATCTCTCTCTCCGCACCCCCGCCCCCACAATTTGGGAGGCACAGGGACCTGGGATGCACCTGCCCCATCATTGGGAGGCACACAGACCTGGGTGGGACTTCAGGCAGGATACTTAACTCTCTCTGTGCCAGTTTCCGCGTCTGTAAAACAGGGTAACACCTGTGGTACTGGGTGTGAAGCTGAAAGGAGATGAGGCACACAGCAGCTGGGCTCCACGCTGCAGGGCCTTGGGAGGGGGACTGAGTAGCTGCTATAGGTCGGGAGTGACAGTTCCCAGCCGAGGAGGAAGAAGCTGGGGGTGGGGGGGCTCCTGAGGAGCCGGAAGCTCAGAGAAGATCTGACTGGCTGGCAGAGGAAGTGCACCCACGGGTCAAAGGGGCCCTGCCCAGAGGCAACTCTGGTCTCCAGCGCTGGGTGGACACAGTGTCCTGGCTTCTCCCTTGTCCCCACAGGCCTCTAAGGAATCAGGTGTTCAACTAGCATGTCAGAGAACACCTATTGAGCCAGGTGCTGGCACGGGCCCTTTAAGTCATTTTGTCTTCATTAAACCTCACAGAAGACAGATTACTATTCCCACATGCAGAGGAGCACAGGGAGGCTCAGAGAGATAGTCAGGCTGCTGGTGAGGAGTGGAGGTGGGACTTGGTCAGTCTAGGTGACTCCAAGCACAGTGCTGCCTGTCCTGCAACAAGATGTACACCTTGGCTCTGGCGGACCATCTACCTCCTGCCAGCCCCTTGGGCTAGGTTCTGGGAATGTCATGTGAACAGGACAGACACGCTTTCAACTTCACACAATTCACGTTCTCGGTGGGAGACACTAACAAGTAACTGGGCAGATACATCAGAGCACAGTAGGTGCTATCTGAGGTGAAACCCCCAGGGTCAAGGTGAAACCCCCAGGACGTGAGGATCAGGTCCCATTCAGGGGATCAATTAAGGCCTCCGGGTGAGTCATGGCAGAGAAATGCGACTGCCCATAGAAGCCCCTTCCCCCAAATTTGGGGAATGTGGTTAGTTTACTCCTCCAAAGTCAGGCCAATAGCAAGGCTAGGTGGAAGTGACATCAGCAAGGGGGCCCTTCCCACCTCCCTCCCTCCCTCCCTTGGACACCACCTCTCACCACAGCCCTAGGTCCCTGAAGTACAGCAGTTCCCACCGGGGAGGTATGAAATAGGACTAACGGAGAAAAGCCAGCTCTGACCTTGAATCTCTCCCATAGGCATGGCAGGCCCAGCCTCCTATTCTCCTGGTGGATCTGAGACCTCGGGAGAGCAGTGGGGAATGAGGCTTGTTCTCTACTACCCTGACCATATTCCTCTCGCGCTGCCCACAACTCCCTCTGAATCTAAGTCAGCAAAAGCCTGCCCCTCACTCAACCTCCTCGCCTTCCTTATCACTCTCAATGCCAGGAGTAACCTCCCCTTGCTCACACAACGATCCCCCTTTCTGTCTGAGGGCCTCCTCAAGAAGTATTCCTGCCTAAGAGGAATATCTCTTACCTACCTTTAGGGAATAATCCTATAGATGTGCTCTAGACCTGGGGCCATTCCTAATGGGGCTTGTCCTTTGGTGGCATCACAGAAGCTGAGTCAGTGATCCCTTATGGCTTATAGGAAGCTCCCAAAGGCTCCATGGTATGACGATGGCCCACTGCTCTGGCCCTAGCAAGTTACAACTTGTCTTACTTTCTCTACCTGCAAGCTCCCTCTCCTGACCTGGGGAGAGAGACACCAGGGGGACTTGGTGGACACACAGGAGCTCACAGGGAGAATCAGAGATGCTGACTTTGTATACAAAATGGCTTTATTAAAAATTCAGGTATTAGGAAAACAAAGCCTTCTCAAAGGTTCTATCAAAAAGTACAAATTTTAAATAAATGCATCAGAAAAGTGGCAGCCAGATACACCAGCCACAGTCACAACCCTGGGTGGGGGGAGAAAGTGCCCAGAGTCCAAAGAAGAGGCTGGACGCAGGGGTCTTTGGATGCTGCAGGGACAGGTCCTGGAGCTACCAGGCAGGGGCCCTTTCAGTTTTCCTTTCCTTGGAAAAAATGGAAAGAACCTGGCAAGTGTAGGAAATTCTAGGTCTGAAGCAGAAAGATACAAAAGTCATTTATAAGGCACGACTGCTGACTCCAGCCCTGAGGCACATGGATTGGATGAACGGGTGATCAGAGCCACAGGGCCCCCAGCCCTGCTCATGTTCCTGATTGGTGCCACCTCTGGCTTTGGTGACAGGTTAAATTAAGGTGGATCAAGTGGACTGCACAATCCATGCAGGCAGGACCGTGGAGCCAGTCTTGAGAAGTGATGTGTTGCTTCAGTAGCAAACTGGTATCTAGCCCTGCCAGGGCAAGAAAGGTCACACCAGCTCCCAAGAAATCCCCCTATGGAGGGCACCCAGCCTCGACAAGGAACTTCCAAGGGCAGTCCCTTCCATCTAGGCATCTGGAGAAGCCTCAGGCCACAGAGCCAGGGTTTCTCTGTATGGCAACACAGAAGCTGGCATTGCCGAAACCAGTCTCCCACAACTGCTGGCCCACATCCATGGTCACTGGTGACAGGCCTCCCTGGTGACATTAGGCAGTGGGTAGGCAAAGAGGGAGAAGTCCAGGATATACTTAGGCAGCACATCCTGCAGCAGGGCCCGTGGGGCACTGCACAGGTGGTAGTGCAGGCTTTCAGGGCTGGCTGGCCGGTACCAGGCTTGGCGAGCTGGGAATCGGACATGGGGCGGTGCCCGCACCCACTCCAGCACCTGGTTGGCATCTGCCTCCAGCCTCTCATAGGAGCCCACAAAGTCGTAGTGCACAGCACAAGGCTGGCACAGGTGGTACACGGGCATCCAGTGCTCGTTCATGCGCTCCGGGTCCTCGTCGACCAGGTATCTCAGGAACTCTGGGAAGGTGACATCGTCCCCCGCCGGGCTGGGCCCCGCTCCAGCCCTGTACCGCCTCACGATCTCAGCCCCGTAGCGCTGCTGGTACTCTCGGATCTCGCCAAACTTGTTGCGGTAAGCAGAAAGAAGGCGTTCCAAAGGGTCCCGCACAAACAGGAACTTGAAATAGTGCTGCAGGCGGTAGCGAATCTCGTCAGGCCGCAGGTCTGCCAAGAACACCAAGTCGCTGCGGTGGTCCATCTTGAGGCGGACGTCCACGTTGTCCAGGACACCCGCCAGCACCTTCAGCACCCGCTTCCAGTTCGAGCAGGCCACCTTGGGCACGTAGCAGTAGAGGAATCGGTAGCGGTCACTCACGAGGACGTGGCGCAGCAGGGTGCGCCGCTGCCCCACGGGCAAGTCCCAGGGGTCCCGGGGCATGCCCGGTTGTCCGCACACTGCCCGCAAGGTCCGGTTCCGGACGTCCTGCCTCACCTGCAAGTCCGCGTCCCCCGCATCCAGGGACAGCCTCCCAGGCCTGGGGACCGTCCCGCGCCAGACCGCGTCCTCGCGGTTGGGAGGGTGCAGGGGAAGCGGCTTCATCTCGGCCAGGATGCCCCGCTCAATCATGAGCAGCAGCCCGCTGGAGGCCACGATCACCGCGAACATTAGCATGGACGGCAGCAGCAGGGGCGGCCCGCCCAGCCCGGCCCGGCCCCTGCCCAGGGGGGCCCGCCTCAGCGCCCGTCCCAGGGGCTCGGCGCCATGTGGGGCCGCCAGCGGGGTCAGCGGGCGGGGGAACATCGTGCTGCCGGGTCGGGGGCCTGCGCGGGCCCGGCCGATCCGAGGGCTGCCCGGGAGGCGGGCTCGGGATGGGGGCGGGCCCGAGGGCTTGGGCCCGCCGAGCCGGGAGGGGGTGGGGGAGGAGAGCGCTGGCGGGAGGCCCCAGCGCGCGCGGGGGCGGCCGACTCCCGGGCTGCGGCGCCGGAGCGGGCGGCGGGCGGCGGGCGGCGGGCGGCGGGCGGGCGCGGCGAGGGACCCGGGCCGGATGTCCCGCCCGGCCGATCTCCGCCCCCGGCCCCGCCGTGACACAGGCGCAGGGGGCGGGCCCAGGCCGGGGGCGGGGAGAGGGGCGGGCACCCCTGCAGCAAGCGGGCTGGGAGGGCGCGCGCGGACCCCCACCCTGCAGCGGGCGCCTGAGCCAGGGCCGCCCCGGTGCTCCGGGCTTCGGGTACAGCAGCCGCCGAGGCCCCGAAGGCAGAAAAGACCCAGGCCGCTGTTCCCTCTGCAGCGCAGCGCGTCCCCTCAGGGAGCTGGACCGAGAGGACCTGCACACAGCGCCCTGCCGCACACTCTGGCCCGGCTGAGCCCTGCGCCAACAGCGGGTCGGGAGGCTGGTGGCCTCTGTGGTGCTCTCCACCGAGTCCCACATCTGAATCCCAAATTTCTGGAGGTCTTAACTGCTGGAAGCAGAGTCCCCAGTGTGCTCCCCCTTTCCGCCGTGTCCTGGCCACTCAAGAGGAACTAGGCTGTCAGGCAGTGACAATGGCTCAGCTCTGTGGTGAGCCTTAGACTTAAAACAGTACCTAGTGATTACAGTTTTACCCACTGGGTAATGCTGAAATGTCTGGAAATTGAATCTTCTCCTCTCCTCTGTCTTCCCTCCTCCAGGTCTGAAGAGGTGGGACACTCTGGTGAGAGGCCAGTGACAAGTTAGTACCTCATGACCACTGGTGTGGTCAGCACACATTTCGAAGGGTGAGGAGCTGGGGGCACAGAGCAAGCAGCCTGTGCCTGGAGTCAAACGTGCTCAGTGGCACTGGGCTGGCCACGTGGACGAGAGGCAGACATGGGGAATGGCTTGGACGTCAAGTAGCCAGCCTTCACACATCTGAACTGGGCACCTAGCTAAGTATCTAGACTTAACCCTGTTACACGTGGGGAGCCGGTGAGGCTCTGAAACATAGTGTCTACATTTATTGAGGCAGGTGTCATCTGTGTTTTGTATTCAGTATCTTCTCTAGTTGTCACAGCCGCCCTAGGCGGTAGCTACTACGGGCATTCCCACTGCACAGCTGAAGAAGAGAGAGGCTCAGAGAAGCTGAGACTCTATGGGTTGGTCTGATTCTAAATCGTAAATTCCTTATCACAACCCTTCAGAGATGAATGGAGCACAAACGTGGAGGGAGAAAGCAGCTGACCCCAGAACACGCTGTACTGAGGGGGTGATGGAACAGGAGAAGATGCCAGAGGCTTTGAGTTCAGTGGGAATGGAATTACCACTGATGAGAGGAATTCAGAGGGTGAGGAGGCTGAGGGATGGGATGAAGCTAGGGGACTCACGAATGGCCCCCAAATCCTAGCAATGTGAGCACAGCAGATAAACAAGGGGAAGGAATGGGAAACCTGGGGGCCTTCCAGCTCCTCAGAATAGGCTCCCTACTCCCACTGTCTGAATGCTGGGGTGCATTTCAGGATGCACCATTCACTGATTTAGCAGTTTGCATCAGAGTTCAGCCCTCATCCAACTGGCTCCTTCCTTCCAATAGCACCGAAGGTAGATTTCTGGTCGTGGGATTATTTCTACTGAAATCTTTTTTTTTTCTCCTTCTTTTAAACGGCTAAGTACACCTTCTACACTAGGAGAGGAAAAAAACAACTTTGGGAGAGTTTTTGATAACTGGGTCACGTGCTCATTTCTCTGAGCAGTTTTCTGTGTTAGCAGTCACAGTGAGGCAGTCTGAATACAGGAATAGCCACTTACTCTGGGGGAGTCCTTAGACAAAGTACTTGTCTCCACACCAGCTTCCTGTCTGTAAAATAATAGGATACCGCCCGCCCATCTCATGGGACTCTTGTGGGCAGCACACTGATGGCAGTGTTACCATCAGTGCTACCACGGTGGTGTCCCTGCCACTAATAACTGCCATGGAAATGTACCTGCCTAGATGTCCTTACAAAATGCAGGAGAGGGCTGGGCAGCTTATCTGCCTCCTAGGAACCTCCACAGCCTTAGAGCTGTCCCACCTAGAACACGGTCAACACTGAGGCTTTGAGGCTAGGGCTAGGTTGACTGAACCAAAGGTCCAGGCAGTCTGAGCCCTTGGCCTCATGACGTGGCCTTCATTTCCTCCGCAAGGAGTGCCAGTTGCAAGATTCCAAGGCCCCTGAACAGTTTCTGCTGGCCAATTTTCCAGGGGCATGACCCAAGGTAATGAGGGGGTATCTTCACCATGCAACCTCTTGGAGACCAGTTCCCAGGTCACTGGCCAGGTGAAGACTGGTGACCCAAGGATTTCACTCAGCCCAGGCAGGTGGCTCCGGCCACCACGATGCAAAGAACTCCAAGTTCCCATTCCGTCTCCTCTCCTCCCACTGCTTTCCCCCCACTTTCCTGTGCTCTTTGCTTATTGGCCTTAGTGAGCCCCTGCATTGCAATGGTTGAGGGAGCCCCCACATAAAGGTCAGGGAGCCCCTCTGCACCCACACACAAAAAGATGACAGGACACACAGGAAACGGTCCTTTTCTAAATCAATACAATTTCTCAAATTTATTTTTTTTCTTAAAGAAGTACTTCTAATCTCTGTCAAAAGGGAGGTGAGGAAAGGTCCTCCCTCCCTTGTAAACACTGAAATACAGATCTGAGAAACCAGGGTCGACACACACAAAAAGTGCATTTTACAAAATATCAACTAAAATATATTTTACATGAATTATGCTTCCATTGAAATTCTACCAGCTGCATTTTCAGGTTCGAAAAAATATTTCCACATCTAAGAGATTTCAAAAGCATTTAAATTCTGGGCAGTGGACCCTGCCTCCTGGGAGGAGGGGCCTCATCTCCTGCTGGGTGAGGCTGGGCTCCTTGGCAGCAAGGGTCCAGCACCCTGGGAAAGAGCAGGCCCCAAGGCTGGCTCTCCAAAGCCCCCAGGGACCCACAGCCACTCTGCCAACCTCTCTTCCTGCCCCCGCTCTCCTGGACTGATGCCTTCCTCCAAACAGCTTATTCAATACATGGGAACCCAAGTTCCTTCCCTTCAGGTTTGGGGTGGGGCTTCCCATGTGTAAATTCACCTCTGAATGGTCCAGGCCTCACCCCAGCCCCATGACCAATCAGGAGCGGCCGTCTGCTCAGGAACAGTGCGGCCCTGGGGGATTGCTGGGAGTGCCCTCAGGATTTGCTTCCACCTCCCTTTCCAGCTCCTGCCCAACTGGCCACACCCAGTGCCACCTCCTCAGCCTGCAGGGTCTGTGTCTGCCCCTCCCTAGGGGAGGGGGACCCAGTGCTGCCCCCCTTGGCTCCTGTCCCCAGGGTTGTGCCCTGTGGAATCTCTCGCCAGCATGTGCCCAGCGCCAGGCCCAAGCCACACTCCCTCTCCCTACCAGGCTCCTCTTTGGTACGAATAGGAAAGAACCAGGCTGCTCCAGCCCCCACATGGAGTGCCTCAGAGCCAGGGCCCAGTCCTGGCAAGGACAGCAGGGGGCTGAGCCTCCTAATCTACTCTGGGGGGCAGCATGAGGTGCGAACTGGGCCCCGGGGCAACACGAACAAACTGAAAATGCAGGCCCTTAGCTCCCAGAGGGAGCCGCTGCAGCTCAGCAGGTCTGTGAACTGATACAGTGTTGATTCTGGCTGGGATGTAAATTAGTGCAATCTACAAAAGACTAGGGTAAGGGGTGGCAGGGCTAGGGGAGCCACAGCACTCCTTTGGTTTGATTTCAGGTGGGTGTGGCTTGAAGAGTCCTGTGTGAAGTTCTGCAAGAGGTTTCCTAGAACCTCCAAGTGTAAGGCAAGAGGAAGAGTCTTCCAAAGATCAGGCAGCAATTTTCTTGCCCTCTGCCCCCACCCCTCCCAGCTCCCTTCTGCTCTCCCAGACACGACAGACCCTGCATTGATCAGCTAACTTCTGGGAAGCCAGACCTGCTGGGTGGCCTTCACCAAGAGGTGGACAGGAGGCTGACTCCCACAAGGGGGCCACACCCATGACTGTGAGGGCTGGTAACCTGTCCCAGCACCAGGGGCTACTGCAAGGGGCTAAGGAGGAATGCCAGAGAGAGGCCCCAAGTCCAGGAAGCGAAAGTCAACGCTCTGAGAGCCAGCCTCTGGCTCTCTAGGCCTGAAAGGAATGAGCTCGGAGCTGTGCTAGAATCTGGGAGAGCCTGGTCCCAGGCTAATGGGGAAGCAGCGGGTCACAGTGGGTGGGTGAGGTAAAAGCCGGCTCCCACTGCCCCTTGAAGGGCCCAGGGGAGGATAAAGAAGGACCTTTTGGGCCTGGTTCCTGAAGGACCTTCCCCCATTCCCCCCAGGGCCCATGCCCCTCAGGCTTGGCCCAGCCTCAGGGAAGACTGCTTCTTCAGGAGCCTCTGCCCAGGGGACCACAGAGGCACCCTGGGCCAAGCTGAGGGCTCTGATGCTTTTCTTACACCCTGGCCTCCCCTTCCCTCCCACGGGGCCCAAACACATAGGGGCCCCTGCCCTCCCCCCCAAAGAGAGCCACAGGCCAGCCACCTCAGGCTCCTGTGGCCCCTTAGCCAAGTGCTGTGCTTCAAGCGGTGCCCCCTACCCTGAGCCCCACGTGCCCGTGGGCAGCCCCAGTGTGGGTGTGAAGAGGCTACTGGGGGTTCTTGAGGATGCGGCCATGGCGGAAGTCATAGACATGGCGGCAAAGAAACACCAGCTCAGGGTCCGTGTCCTCGGGCACTGTGCGGTGTGGCGGGGTTGAGTAGTCCGCAGAGGGGGGCACCAGTGCTGTCTTTCGGCTGGGGAGACCCTCGCCTCGGCGCTTGGCCATGGCACAGAATCTGCAGTGACATACCATTCGCTGTCTTTACCACAACTATCTCAGCAGGAAGACTGATTCCTTCCCCACCCTGCCCAGAGAGCTGGGACATCCCCTCCCACCTCCACAAGGGCAGGGGCTGCCTCCATCCCTGCCCTGTCCTGTGGCCTGTGTCCTCTCTGCCAACCTCCACTCCATCTCCTCTGTCACTGGGGAACCACACCTACTGGGGCCTCCCTCCCAATCACCTGCCAATTCTCTTTGATTTTTTCTGAGAGCAGTACTGTAACCATCCCCGTCCCTGCAACTCTGCTCCAATCACTCTGCCTCAGAGGGGGGGCAATTTCTCTTTCTTTCTTTCTCTCTTTCCTTTTTTTTGTATAAAAATCAGATGATGGAAGCACTCTGTGAAAGAAAGTTCTAGGAGGTCAGGCCTGCTAAGTCAGATCCCCTTGGGGATCGCAGGAAGCCCCCCAAATAACCCTGGGGAGTCTGAGGGGAGAGACTAGCCACAGGTCAGAGGTACAGGGCACAACCCACCTGCAGTACTCTGCAAAGGTCAAAACGTAGCACTTCTCTTCGATGCAGGCCACACTGTTCTGGTCCTGATGTCTCGATGCAAAGACTTCATTCTGCAAAGGCTCAAGGGGAGAGAGGAGGGGTTGGCTACCAGGGTGGGAAACACCTAACTCCAGAAGCAAGGCAGACATTAACCCCTCCTGCTGGGACTCCTGACCTGAGATAGGTAACTCCAGCTAGTGCCCAGAAAGCCAGGGAGCTTCCCTGGAATTTCAGCCTAACGGCTCCTCATCAAGCAGCCCAAGGCATTCCTCTAGGTCCTATCCTGCTCAGGAGCAGCGATGTGCCTGCTCTAGCCTCTGACTGACACCGGCCTCCCGACCCCGACCCCAGCTCAGGGGAGGAGAGGGCAACTGGTGTGCATCCTCTGATTCAGGTGAAAAGTCCCAGGAAGGGAAAAAAAGAGTACACGGGAGCCCAGCCTGGGGGTGGAGTAACCACACCCAGGTGGTACGACCTCTCCTAGAACACAGCTTGCCAGATGCCTAGGGGTGTCAGGAGAGTCTTTTCGCCCCTCCCTCTCATGCTACAGACAGTAAAGGTGTGCAGTGCTGCCTCCCCTTTCCTGTCACCAGGAGGACACACAACTACGTGCCCCCATTCTGGCACCCCTTGCTCTTGGGGGTTCCTTTTCTGCCCCGTCTTTCAAGACAAAGGTTACTGTTCCCTTTGAAATATGAATTGGGGCAGTGCTGGGAAAAGAGGCTGCAACTCAGGCCCTTTCCCAGGTTCTCTGGTGTCCAAGGTGATGCGTCCGGAGGCTTGACTGCCCAGGCTGCCACCCCATACCGTGTTCTCAGTGCCCCAGCCTCTCCCCCACCAGGCAGCTCACCTCGTGCATGCTGGGACTGCGGCCTCCCTGTAAGTGCTCTGGTCTGTAATACCACAAGAGGCTCATCATCAGCTCTCCTAGGACGGAAAGAGATGCAATCAGGGCTTGAGCTAGCAACTCCAGAGTTCCTCAGATAGGCAGGCGGGCTGGCCACCTGCTCTGGAGGCGCCTCCAACTTCAAAGCCTGGGCCAATCCTGCAGACTCCAGCCACCCCATCCCCTGCCTTGGTCCAAGTCTGGCAATTCAGTGGCCTAGAGTGCTGTTAGGCATAGAGGAAGGAGGAGGAAAAGGCGCTGACAGGTGAGGCAGGGTGACAGGGGCCCAGGGCCCGACGGCTGGAAAGGTTAATGAGCTGATCCAATCCAAGCACAAGGCCAACGGCAGCCCTGAGCAGCAGACAGACGCTGGCTTAGTGGAAGGCAGACTCCGCCAAGAATGTGGGACACTAGTGCCAGGTAGAACTCTAAGCAAGTGGTACCTGATTCGGGGTTCTCCCAGAGGGCAGAGATCTTGGCCACATAAGGTGTGGATGTCTTTCGAGGGCCTGACTTGAGCAGGACAGTGTCCCGGACTCGGATCGTCTCTCCATGCCGCTCCACCGCCTGGTAGCTCTTTCGGATGGCTGGTTCCGGTTCATCCTGAGCAACAAACCAATGACACAAACAAGCTTGTGGGGCTGCTCTCAGCATGGGGAGGGAGTGACATCCTCTCTGTGCTTTCCTCAGGACAGTCAAACTGCTGAGGATGGAAGACTGCAAAGGCGGTTTGCACTCTGGCCCCTCGTCCCTGAGCCTGGCTTTCAGGGGCAGGATGGGGAATCCTCACCATTGCAGAAAGGAAGAGAAATGGGAACAGAGCTAAGAAAGTGGCTCAAAACTTCTGGGGCTGCACTCTGACCACCACACCCCCAATAGCCAGCTCTCTCACTCCAAGCCCCCAGCACCAGGTAAGTCCTAATGGACAGTCTGGGTCTGACTCTTAAACCACCACGGTAAGTGGCAAAGCCTTACCATGGGCAAATTACTTAATCTGCTACTGAGCCTGTTTCCTCATCTGTGAAATAAGGGTAGTTATAGGACCATGGGGTGTGTGTACCTCACAGGGCACTGGTGAGGATGAAAGCAGGTAACACACGCAAACCGCTTAGCTCCGTCCTGGCCCATGAGAAGTGCTCAACACATTTCAGTCGACATTCTTTTCATCACCCCAGACATTCCTGTATCACTAATTTTCTCTGCCTATCCCAATTCCCCCTATACATACTTATTCCAAAAAGCCTCCAGGAAAGTTCTCCACTTTATAATCCAGGAAGAGAGGCGAAGACATTTCAGGAGGCTTCCCTGAGAGGTGGTGACAGAGATGGCAGCCACCAATTGTGACTGACTGTCCATTCCTTCACTCCCCAAGGTGCAGGGCACAGGATCAGTGGGGGCTGGGGGAGAAGGCTGGGCCAGTGTGATCTGTTCCTGGGGTACAACTGAGCTAGAACCCCTTGTCACCTCTCAGAGTGGCCAGAGCCAGGGGTCCCTGGGATGCACCTCGCTGCAAGTCCTGTGTCCCTACCACCACTCTCCCTTCTCCCCACTGGCTGAGAGCTGGCACTCACCAAGACGTAGACGGCCTTCTCACAGGCAGCCCCAACTGGCACCCAGCCATTCGTACGGCGGCGGCGACGGCGGCGGGGACGTGGGCGCTGGACACGAGGCTGCTTGGGGTGGCTGGGCCTGCGGGCAGCCTTGCTCCGCGCAGTGTGCCTACAGCTGGAGCCCGTGCGCAGACCTGACTTGGAGCCGCTAGGAGGCTTGGCGCTCTGAGGGCACGCGCGGGCTACGGTCTGGGGCTCCGACGTGGGTGTCTGAAGATGGGGGACAGGCTCTGCTGCAGGTGGCACGCTGGGCACAGGGCATCCCAGGAGGGGGTGAGCAGGTGAGGCAGGGTGGCCAGCTTCCGGGAGAGGAAACTCCAGCTGGCCCAGGGACCGGCAGCCTTCTGGGAAAAGGAGAGAGAGGGTCAGGGCAGGTAAGAATAAGCAGTGAACCCCCGGCCTCTCTGCTTTCAGAGCCTGCTTCCGTCTTTTAATTCTAAACATGAACCCAAAGGCCACGGAGGTGGCAGGTGGGGTCAGAGGCTGTTAAGGTAGATTATCAGTGACTGGACAAGGGTTTTTCTTGATCTTGGAGACTGGCCCACAGACATCTCCATCTCCTCTTCTAGCCTCGAAGAAGGGGAAGTAATGGGAACGGCGTCTCTAGCTCTGACTTAATCTTCCCTCTCTAAGGCTTCCACAGTACGCAGGAGCAGGGGATCTGCAGTCAGACCAGGAGATGAGTCCCAGATCTGCCACTTACCAGCTGTTGACCTCAGGGAACTCACTTTACCTTTCCATGCCTTGCGATAGAAACAGCAGTTGCGAGTATCATGGTGTGTCCTAGGTGGTTTTTCTATCAATGTATGAACTCTTCTCATCCTTACAACCACCCTATTACCCCCATTTTACAATTAAGGAACCTGAGACACAGAGCGGTTACTGGTTTGTCCCATGGTCATGTGGCTGAGGAAGTGGGGAGAACATTTCAGTCTGGCTCCAGAGTCTGTGCTCAATTAACATGCTGTATGGCCTCCCACATATAAAGCACGAACAACAAGCGCCTGGCACATCGTGCTTACTGGTGTCTCAGGGCAGGGGGCTAAGGGTCTTGGGTCCCACAGGTTAAGTGACTAGACTTAGAGAGTGGTATGGAAGAGAAAGAAAAGCCTAAGCAGAAGCCTGTTCTCATTTCTTAGAGCTCCAACTCACGCCAGAACCTGAAACAACCAGTTTGGCCAGAGTCAACCGGCCTATAAAGTTGTTTTATAGACCCCTTCAAGAAGGGCTGTGGAGGGGAGGGGAGAGCCCTGAGGAGGCCTAGCCCCTCACGTCACCAGCAGCAGGGCAGACCTGCTGGCCAGCACGGCTCCGGTCACCTCACTTCCATCCAGGAACCAGGAAGGAAGCCTGGAGCGGAGTATGAGGACACTCCTGCTAGTCTGGAAGAAGAGAGATCACTTATGGCTGTCTCATCAGCTACGGCACGAGACTCGCAGGCGTCTGGATCTTGCCAAGAAGGTAGACACCAAAGCCTAGGCCCTGATAGCAGCCTGTCTGTTCTCAGAGTGTGCCTATCCAGTGTGTACCTAGCAAGGTGATTCTAAGTCTGGGCATTACTTCTCTTTCAAGGCCTGTATGGCCAGGACGAAGCTGTCCTACTGCAGCTGGCACCACCTACCAGGCCTGGTACATACCAGGCCTGGTACCCACCACCCCTCCTGTGAACGCTGAACTTGGTTGGCATGCAGATGGTCTGGGTTCTTGGGAAGTAAGGAATTCTAGTTCTCCTCAAGGAGGGCAAAAGGGACATGGGAACAACTTGATGAATGTACTACTTTCAACTTCCAACTTGTTACTCAGAGTCTAAGAATGGGAATCCCAGTGGGGAGGGAGGAGAGACCCTCCCTGCCCACGCCACCACCACAATGCTACCTAACTGCCATGCCAAGAAACCTCCACAGACAGCGGGGATGGAGCAGGGCTGCTAAGAGCTAAACATGGACTTCTTTCCTGGGGAGCTCCTAAGCTGGGGGCACAAAACTAGAGGAATCCTCCCTTCTCAAAATCCCCCACCCTCCCACACAGTAGCTAGACGCCAAGGTACCCCACCCCAATCCACGGCCCACCCTCCTGGGACACCATGTCTCAGAGACTCCCTGGTACACCCCACCTCCAGGAAGGCATACCTGCTGCAAAAGGCATTTTGTAGGGGCAGCCGCCACAGGTAGTGCCGATGTGGGTAAGAGACGGGGGCAACATTTCACAGATGCTGTAGCCATTCACTCCAGTTTCCTCACTGGAGCAGTAGCGAGAACCCCATGGAGGGTGCTGGAAAGGGGTGCCCGCAGGCACGGAGCTCGGGGCCAAAAGAAGCCCCTCGTTAGGTGCGGCCACTGAGGACAGCTTGCCCTCGGGGAGCATGGGGCAGGAAGAGTAGCCCCCACACTGCAGCCCGTCTCGGCTGCAATACAGGTAGAAGTTGCCTAGCGCAGTGAGCTCAGGCCGACCACACAGGCCACTGTAGTCGGCGGGGTTGCCAGGCATTGGGAGCGGGGAGAGCTGGGGTGCGGGGAAAGAGGGCTGGTGCAGTTCCTGCTTGGGGGCAGGTGACTCCTCGCCTGGGCGCCCGGGCTCCGGCTTTAGGGCGGCCTGCCCACCCATCAGCAGGGGCAGGTGGGGGCGCAGCCCCAAGGGGCTCTCCAGAGCCTTGCTCAGGGGCTGGTAAGGTGGCTGGCTGGCTGGCCCACGAGGGGTGGCCGAGGACCATGGCTCCTCAGGGCGCCCTTGCCAGCCGAGTGGGCCTGCAGCCTCCCCAGAGCCAGCCCCCTGCCGGGCCTTGGGATAGTTCTTGCCATTGACCTTGGCCCACTTTGGCCTCGGGGCCTTCAGTGCTGCTGGCTCAGTGGAGTGCCCATCTGCTTCTGGGTGGGCACGAGGTGGCCGCAAGGGTAGCTCCCGCTCCTGGCTCAGCTTTAGGAAGGCAGCGGCATTCAGGCTGGCCAGTCTCTTGGGAGCTGGATCACCGTCTCGGCGGGCCCCCTCATCCGGTGCCGGCTCTGGGGACAGCTCCCGACTTCCTCCTCCAAGGTCCCCCAGCCGGGGACGCTTCTTGGAGGAAGCCCAGCCTCCAGTGGCCCGGTCCCGGTCCCGGCTGCGGTGGGGGTCTCCCCCTCGGCTGCGGCGGGTGCCCACCAGGCTACTGGCCTCTTCCCGCTCCAGCAGCAGGTTATTGAGGGCCTCGGCATTGAGGGAGGCCAGGCGCCGCTTGCGGGGCTGGGGGAGGCCGGTGTCCTCACTGGATGGAGCCGGGCTAGGGGGCTTGGGCAGGTCGGGGGGCAGCTCATCGGCCTCATCCGCGCTCCGTGGACCGGCCACATTCTCCAGGCGGGTCAGCAGCACTTTGCAGGCCTTGGGCTTCTCAGGAACTAATGGGCGCTTCCGCAGTGGGTAGTTCTTGCGGCGCCCCATGAGGTGCCCTGGGCTCTCAGGAGGACCTGGCTCCACACCCTCTGCCCCCTGCTCCACACTGCTGCCTTCCATCTGCAGGGGCTCCCGGTGGCCCGTGGGGCCCGAACTCAGCATGGGAAGAGACTTCCTCCGCGTGTGTGTCATGGAGTACCTCCAATCTGCAGGACAGAAGGCAGGCAATGAGAGAAGCCCGCCCTGGCCCGCCTGACCTGCTTTCTCCCCCACTGCTGCCCATCCAGCATCCCCTGCAGTAATTCTGGCCTACCCTCACCCCATCTCCAGCCTGGATTTTCCTGGGACCCCACTTCCAGAGGGCAAAGGTGGGCTCAGGCTACCAGCAGCTGTGCAAGCACTAGCTGCCCCACTCTCCTCTGAACCAAGCCCCTGGGGAGCCTATGGGGCAATGCAAACCCCAGAGTCAGAAGACAGAAGAAGCTGCATGCAAAGGTCTCAGTTGTCTCTACCTGTTCTTCTCCCACTAGATACTCATCGCAGGACAGGAGGAGACTCTGAGGACACGGAGTCAGGACAGGGGCTTGGGTGGCGGGAGCCTATCAATTCCTTCAAAGACAGTATCCACCCCCTCCCCCTTCTTGGGGCTTCTGAGATTGGCCACAGGAGGATAAGGAGACGGACAGTGAGGAGCTGAGATGAGGAACCTGCCTGCTGGGCCATGGAGGAGGCCAAGTCCAGCCTGTGAGGACACCTGCCTGGCACCTACAGCAGGACAGCCATACCCTGGATATCGCTGGAAAGACCCCTGAAGGGTGAAGGTCTGGCTCTGAGGAGCCTGATGGGGGAGGTCTCAGCCAGCCCCTGGAGCCAGCCCTACCTTAGTCCAGATTCCAAACAGCCCAAACGGGGGGGGATGCCAGTAAGGCTGGGGCCAGCATTTCCCCAGGGCAGGAAACCCAGGGACCGTACTCTAGACCTGTGGTACAGCTTTAAAGGCCTACCAGCCACTAAGAACTGGGAAAAGAAAGTACCAAAGGACAAACCCAGGCAGCCGTGTTAGTCCTGCCCTATTCCTCACGACTCCCTCCTGGTAGGCAAGATGCCTGGCAGGGGGCAGGAGAGGGGAGAGTCACAGGAAACCCAGAGCCCCAGAAAGAAAATGTCCATGATCAGGAATCATCCCCTAACGTTGTGTAGCAGACACTCCCTCCATCCCCAACATACCTGGGGCCCCCGGGGCCCCCTCCTAATAGAAAAAGGCCAGAGCAGGCTGCGTGCAGGAAGCTGGCAGGGCTCAGGCGATGAAGAACTGAGAGACGGGGCGGGGTGGAGCGGGGGGCACGGACACCGTCGGTTCGGTGGTCAGTCACTACTATGCTGTTCACTACCTATACCCCAACAAAGCAAGGTGCTGCCAAGTGAGGTGTCAGGCTGGGCTCGGCCCTCCCAGGCACTCTGCAACCCCTCCTGCAAGCTTCTCAGCTTAATTTCTCTCTTGCTATTGTTAGTCACACTCACTCCACCAGAGGAGCTGGGAGCAGTCCCTGCAGGGCCAGGATTTAACCCTGAAAGTCCCAAGTCTGAGGGCTCCCAGGGAATCCAGAGCTCTTCCAGGAGCTCCTGTGGCCATGGGCCAGTGGCTGGGGTCACCGGGTACCTTCTCTCCAGGGACATGCCACACTCGTTGAGGAATAGTGCTCTGAAAACTAGGCTGAGGGCAGTGTGGGTGTTCCTCACCCCTGAGAAAGAACCTGGAAAACTGGAAAAGGGAGGCGGGGAGCCAGGCACTGCTCTGGCCACGTGCGGGGACCTGCATACCCAGACACCAGGCCCCAGGCGGGACAGAGTCACAGAAGGCAAATCCATTCATTTCTGAAGCACAGACTAGGGCGCTCCTGAAAAATCCCAGGCATATGCTAGGCTCCCTACGACTCTTTCTTGCTTCTAATCAGGATGACCACCCATCCTTGATCACTCGGCACGCTTATTAGCAATGCCTCTTTTCACCCTCAAAAGCATTCCAGTTCTTACAACCTCAGGCCTTCCCTCAAGTGCAGGGCACCCCTGTGCTGGAGGTGAAGGAGCAGGAACAAGGAGAAGCACGTCTGTATTTCCTGGGGAAGCCTGCGCCCAGCCCTCCCCCACCCCCAAAGGGCCTGGAGAAGGAGGGCAGTGAACAGACCACACAGCTGAGCAAGGGCCAAAGCCCCTCAACAGGTCCCAAGTTACCAGAGGAGTCAGGCCAGGGAGTGGCCAAGGCTGAGGTCACCTGGGTTTATGGCCTTTAAGGACATGGACACCAGTGCAGAGTAAGGAGGGGTAGATGGGAAAGAGAAAGCGAACACAGGGAGGTGTTTTCAAGTCTGATCAATGAAGAGTTCTTCTCAGGGTCCCTGGTCTGCCCTCTCTTCCCCCCACCCTCAATTTGCTGGTAGACTGGCCACATGGATGGATGGCCCGGAGATTCTGGGACACGCGGTCCCACTCAGTCTCCCCCTCTCAATATGAAAAAGATTAGGAGGGGAGCCTTCCACTTTCAGGAGCCTGTCCCCAGAACCTGGGAATTTGTTCCCGGTGGAGTCTCTCTCTCTGTCACCTCCCTCTTAGCTCTCCAGTCCCTCAGGGACACCCACTGTCCCCAAGGCTGATGATCCCGGGAAGCCTCTGAATCACAGGGTGCAAGTCACATTTCCAAATCAAACGTAAGGGCCTCCTGCTAGCCTCCCCTGAACCCGCAGAACAACGCTTGGCTTTCATGCGGTGCCCAGGGCAGCAGCGTCAGTCACCCTCGTGAGGAGAGGCTGGGGTCTCCGCTGCCTCCCGCTCTGCCCTCCAGGCTGACGCGAGTGAGTGAGTCACGCTCTGAAGCCAGGTGGATGTGTGAGAACTTCGGCAGCAGCTTCTCCCTGGGGTGGGGCTGGGTGGAGGGGGCGCCCAGCCTGCTAGGGCCCCTCCAACCGGCAGGGGTGGCCCAGCGAAATGGGGCAAGAAGATCCTAGGAGAGCAGCAGGCTTGGTTCCCATTCCAGCTCTGCCAATCCTCCTGCTGTCCTGTTCCCTCCCACTTACACACGAGCTCAACCAGGAACTTTCTACCACTGCCAACAGACAAGGGTGCCCCAGCTCTCTCAGACTACCCTCTCTTCCCTGGGAAGCCCTGTCCTTCCAGGGACAGGTAGTCCAGGCACCCTCGGGAGAAGGTTCCTAGGAGGGACTCCCTGGGGCATATTACCGCTCGCCTAGACCATATCGCGCAAGCTCTCACGGAAGAAAACCAGTCTGACAGCTGCCATGAAGCACAGTGGCTGGCCGGTGGTCCTCTGAGCCAAAGACTCAGTGAAGCACAAGTTGAATCCAAAATCACAAGCCTGACCAGGGCTGGGAGACGTCATCTCCACAGAAACAGAAAAGGAGGGAGGCCTTGTCTTTTGCCCTCGCACTGCAGCAGCACCATATACCCAGCCCCCACTGCCCACCAGGGCAGGTGGAGGACACCCAAGGTACTGTGTGCAAGGGCAGGTCAAAGGCCTGGAGGAGATGGGCTGCGGGCACCAGAGGGGAAACAAGGGCGAGGGTGGGGGCCTGAATGAGCAGGTCAAGCCCAGATCACTCCCTGGGGCAGAAAGCAGAGGCCGCCCTGGGGCAGAAAGAGGCCCTCAGCCTTGGCCGTGGCTCTCCCTAACTTACCCAGCTCTAGGCCACACCCCCATCCCCTTCCTCAGGTGTTCAGGACCCTGGGCTCTGCCCCACTGCGCCTCCTGAAACCTCTTACCCACAGCACTTTAAGTTTTGCTTTTCAGGCTTTTTGGTTTACTCGTGATGGGAGGGAGTACTCAGAAGGAGGGGACAGGTCTTAGGTAACAGCAGACCAGGTGGTCCCCTGGGTGAGGGTCAGGAAGGACCCTGACCCGAGACACTTCCCTCCTATTTCACCTAAAGCCACGCAGTTGGCACCGAGTTAAGCACTGTCCACCTCTGCAATCTCTCTTGGAATAATCCCCACCCCTCAAAGGAATAATACTTTTCCACAAACATTGAGTTTCTTGACTCTTCTATCAGAGAAGAAAAGCAGCAAGAGCACAAAGGCAAGGCCCTGCTCTTTTACACTTAGTTGATGTTACTTCATGGAAAAACAGAGAGGTGAAGCTGCTGAAATTCTCGTGATAAAGCCAGATAAAGATGGCGGCTGCTGTCTCTCGAATCCTCCAGAGCTGGTAAAATGGGAAGAACCAAAGCTTTAAGTCAGGCAGACCTGGACTGAAATGCCAGCTCTGCCCCTCGTGAGCAACTTACTCAACGTCACTGGACTTCAGATTCCTCATCTCAAAGAGACACATCAGAAAGAACTTTAGTTAAGGGTGGGGGCAAGAACGACACTAGTGACCATGCAGGAGCCTAGCAGAGTAGGAACCAGGCAGGCCAACATCCTGGGGATCCCCCTCTTTCAGACCCACAGACAGAGGAGGGAAGCCCGCCCCTGGCCCTCGAATCCCCAAATTAGGAGTCCAGAGCCACCAGGGGTGGTGAGAAATCTGAAAATGCAGGCTGCACCTGAATCCTGCTCTGCTACTGTTCCACTGAAAACACCCGGGTGTCCACCCCAGGAAACATGGCAGTGCAACCCCTTTTCCACTGGGACCCAGTATGGGGTGAACTGGGGGGGGGGGCGCCTCGGTTTACAGAGCAGCGAAGAGGACAGGGGCAGAAACTGTATCTCACAGACCCTGAATAACAGCTCCACGCCTCCAAGAAGTAAGAAAGGCAAGATCTTCAGATGCTAAAGGCCCAGGGGATGGGGTCAGAGGGCACTCGCTCTGCCTGCTGCTGCCATCTGACTGCAGCTTCAGTGCAGGCACCCAGAGAGAGCAGAAGCCTTGGCTCCAGCAGCTCAGGGCTCAAGCCCCAGGGTACTGCCCCTGAAGAGAGGGTCTCCTTGGTGCTCATTCAGCCTCACTTGCTGCGGGTACTCAATTCACTCTGCAGTCAGGCCGGGATCCTACAAACACCTGGGCAGGAAGCACGGTACCTGAGCAAAAGGAACTGGCCTGACCCTTCTGGAGGCGGGTCATTTTATAGACTGCCTTCAGGTGTGGTGGCCATCTGAGGCGCTGGGCCGTCTGCTCCGAAGGCACCAAGCCTATCTCTGGCCTGTCAGACCACCTGCTCCTCACACTTCACACTGGGGGCTCCCAGGAGCCCAGAGAGGTGGGAGCAGCAGCGCAGGGAAGGTCCCCCCCCACCCCACATAGGGTCCAGAGCGGTGCACAGCCCAGCCTCACAGCCAGGCCCCACCTCTGGCTACTCCTGTCCACGCTGACCATCCCAGCAGGAGGGCCCAGACACCCAGAGCTACACCCGGGCGTCCAGAACCTCCATGTACTTCTGGCTCTGGACACAAAGCCAGATATCAAACCTCTTGTTAACTGTAAAAGAACATGAATCTCTGTGGGGAGGGAGGGGAGTGTTACCTCAGACGGTAAAGCGGTCCCCTCCATTTTACATGAGAATTGCATTAAGTACAGGAATACAGTAACAGCAGAGCTGGTGGAATCTCCTTCTCCTTCTCACTGGAAACAGCCAGTCCCTAGTCACAGTAAGGAAGAAACTCAAACCTGACGAATTAGAACGTAATCACATGCAACACAAAACTAATCTTCAGAGGCTTTCTTTAAAGGCACACGTCCCTACTGAAGGCAAGCTGCCTCCCCCGAGCTTCTTCCCAGCGCCCAGCTCCCGTGTGCGAGGCAGACCTCTACGTGCAGGTGCTGGTCCAGCTAAGCCAGCATGCTCGCCGCTTCCTCCCGGGCACGTGCACCTCGTGCGACCTTTGCTCACCCAGCCAACATGTGCTGGGCCCTCGCCACAGCTCAGCTCAGCGAGACTCACATGGGGCTGGAAGCCACTTCGTGCCACTGCCAATCCGAGGTGGGCTTGGTCAATGGCTGACATTCTCTGAGCCTTGGTTTCCTCATCTACACAGCAGGGTTGTTATGAGGATCAAGTTAAGCAAGAATGTGTGTCAAGGGCCTAGCAGAGTGCCTGGTATACAGCAGGCGCGCGACACAAGCTCATTCTCTCCCCCTACATGTCAAGGATCAGGCTAAGTGCTGAAGAAAAATGCAAAACAGACTGAGGAATGGGAGCTTGGGCTGGCAGGAAGACAGAGGACAAAAGTGTGCGACAGGGCGGTGACTGAGTGCTCGGAGCTCAGTGGAGAGAGCCTGGCTCCAAGGCAGCCTCCCAGAGGGCATACGTGAGCCAGGTCTTTCAGACTCTTACTGAGGGTCTCCTTCATGCCAGGTGTACTAAGCTCAGGGGGAAATGGACAGCACTCTGAGAAATCTGCTTCGTAAACATGTGGAAAGGGCAGGAGACAAATGCAACTTTCCCCAGACTCACCACCACTGGCTCCATACAGGATTACTCCAGGGTGGGGGACAGGGAGCTCTGGCTGAGGCCCCCTCAGACCCTCCCACCCAGACTCCACAGTGCGCAGGCCAGGCCAGAAGCAAATCTCCTCCTGGCAGTTAAAGTGTGGAAGAGATAAAGCAAGAACAGGGACAGGGAACCTCAAGGCTCAGCAACAGGCCAACCAGGAGGAAGCTTTGTGTACTGAAGCACCGCTCTCCAAAAAACACAACAGCTCACCAGCCTGCTCCAGGCACCTGCCCGGGAGTGGCAAAGGTATGTGTTGGTTCAACCACCAGGACACTCCAGGAACCAGTAACTTAGATTTCTAAGATGGCTTGCCGAGACTGGAGGTGCAATCTCTTGTCCTGAGAAGAAACTGGCCAGCCAGGCCAACATGGGAGCTCTGCCCTCAGCCTCCCCAGCAAAGTGCTGACCTCCTGAATGAAACAGCCATGAGGAACAAGACCCAAGACCAGGCCTTCTCAACACTCCGCCAGCATGAACAGAACCACAGGCAGCCCCTACTAGAGTTACAGGCACCCAACCCGAATATCTCACGCCTAACCAATTAACTAAGTGTTTAGTGCCACCCCCATCATGCAAGCTCTACGGGGACAGGCGGACTCTGCCTCCCTTACCAGTAAATCTCACCCACAGGGCTTATTAAGAGCTCGCTGAACCAACGAAGATCTGGGTGCCCACCTGCTCCACCCCATATAACATTTCCACCCTAGACTGATGGCACCACTTGGAGCCCAGGACAAGAAACTCTGACCTCCAAACTCTCCCTCCTCCCCAGGAGTCCACCATGCTCCTTCAATGTAACCCACAGTTCAATAGGCTACTTTAGGAATTCTCTCATGTCACACAGCACAACCCTCTTCCACTAACATCCTCTTTCTTCTCTCTCCCCACTTGCCCAGCCACCTCAGGAGACTATTCCTCTCATTCCACGTCTTACTTCTTACAGTCACCATCACTCATTCATCCTTGCCACGCCCCCTCCCCCCAGGTGGCTGTTACCTTCTCACCCTAACGAGGAGAGAATAGAAGCACAGAAAAGTAGAACTTGCCCACACTCCCGCGCCATCGAGAGGAGAGCTGAGGCGGCTGTTGTCAGTCCCCAAGCCCACGCCCTGAACCGCAACACAGGACAGCTGCTGAGTCACAGACTAACATTTGAGATCAACTTGCATGTGCAATTTTGCTTTTCTGTGCTATTTTAATTATTGGCATTAACACATTATTAGTTTTTCCACCACAAAGGAATTGAAGATGTACTATGTTTAAATGGCATCTGTGTACTGGCCGGGGAACATAAACCTAATTTTACAAACTGTTTCTACAGAAAAGTCTGTTCAAAGTTCCCAATACGCTCTTAGATGCACTTCTGAAACAAACACATTTTATATCCTCGAAAGGGCTAAGGGCTGCAAAGACACGTTTTCTTGTTTTCACAGTAAATCCAGGAAAGGAGTCTATAGATTGCCCACACACATCTAACCACATCTCTTGAATCAGATGAAATCTCCAGCACGGACTGCAATAAACACTGAAATTTGGTTATCACACTCCAAACAGCCATCTTAATATTCGAAGACATAGTACCTGACCTCTTGGCTACCTCTTTGGGCTGAATAAATCCAAGTCCTTCCAATTTCCTCTGATGATCATCTCTTACTGTCATTTCATCTATTTTACAATTCTTTTCTACACTGTCCAAACTGTGTGAACCCCTCCAGGCACAGAGCAGGGGACACCCCCTCACTACTGAGGAGGGCCTGCGGACCCTGACTGCAGTGGAAATGTGACTCCATCTTCCACTCTGGCATATGTGTCAGGATTTCCTGGCACCAAGCAACACCTTAATACCTTTGCCATGATATCTATAAAGATCCTCTAAAAACTAATAATTCACCTCTAGGGAATTCCCCTTGTAGTCCAGTGGTTAGGACTTGGCCCTTTCACTGCTGGGGCCCAAGTTCAATTCCTGGTTGGGGACCTAAGACCCCGCAAGCCATGTAGCACAGCCATAATAATAATAATAATAATAATAATAATAATAATAATAATAATAATAATAGTAATAATAATAATAATAATAATTCACCTCTAAGTCACCTGGCCAGATAAGAATGTGATTAACAAACTGAATTTTCCCCATTCTAGACTGGTAGCTGCAGTTGGAGAAGGACCACCCCTCTCCTCTGAAAGGCCACCCCTTTCAATTTTCTCCAGGCAGGAAACTCAAGGAACTGCATCTAAGGAGGGTGGAGGCCCAAACAGGCACTGAAGATGGAAAGGAAGCAGGGGCGGTCAGCACCTCTCCAGGTGAGACCCTGGCATCACGAGAGGCAGAGACACACCAGCACCCTCCCCCAACCCTACTGGAAAGAAACTGACATAAGAAAAAAGATACAGACTTCAAGTTTCTGCCTGGCATTAATCCTGTTAACTAAGACAACTCACTTGTCATTTTTTCGTTCAGGTAACTTGGTTATGGTGCCTGGGAAATCAGTTCCTATTTCAAACCTCAGACAGGCTGAGAGACAAACCCATTCTTTTATTCCTGGTACCTGCAGAGGATCTCAAGGGCAATGCTGTTGTTATTATTATTATTATTTTGGTGGGACCCTGAGACAGGTTAATAGCCAACCATCTCTGCAGGTGTTTCCCACTGGGAAAAATGGAATCTGGATGAAAATCCTTCCCAGGACGTGACACAAAGTCCTGGATGTGATTTTGCCCCGAGGCCTGCTCACCAAACCCCAAATCGTCAGATCCCCAGCTTCTAGATCAAGTCACCTAGGGCAGGACACCAGTCTCTCCACTGGAACCTCAGGACCAGGCTAGGACTCAGCCGCTCTGCAAAGCCAGCTCAGTGGAGCCAAGGGCACTTGTCTGGCCCTGAGCAGGCTGCCTGCAGCCTCACGGCCGCTGCTGCTCTTCCTCCTCCTCCCTATTAGCAGGTTTACTGCTCATTAGTGGCAGTACCAGGAGGTGGGCAGGGGAAACATAAAGGAGCTGAAATTCAAACCAGTCCGCTTTACTTCCAGTTAGGTGCCTCCCATAAAACCAGGCAGGATTTCATCATCCAGGACCTCCCTGTCCCCTGTTTCGGGGAGGTCGAAGCAGCCTGAAGGGTGAGGCGCTGCAGAATCTCGGGACCCCAGGTGCCAGGAGCCTATGCCTCTAATCCTCACAGACTCTTGACCACATGCTGAACTGTCCATCCTTTCAGGGTCAGCAGGCACTTCCAGCCAGGAGCTGGCCCATCATGTCAAGGCTGGGGACCGGCAGAGCAGGAGTGCTGAGCCTGCCCTCCATGTCGAAGCACACTCTTCTTGTCCCTCCAAAGTCCCCCAGCACAATGGCAAGTTCACAAAGGAAGGGAGTCCTGTCAGACTATGTGAGCAAATTCCCATAAATACTTGGGCCCGTAGTACTGCTTATGTAAAATGCTTCCCCATTGAGAGATGCTGCTTTATTTACATTCTTCACAACCCATTCATAAAAAGGAGGCCCTTTAATGTTGGGGCTGTTCGTATAATGCCCCATAAACCTGGCAGCTTCAACTGACAGCCTTAGTTCAACAACAGGCTACTTCTCAACTCCAGAGACATTTTCCCCTTAAGATTTTTTTTCCTCTTTAATGACTCACCTTGCGACAGGGTGCTGAGGCCAGATGTTGCCGGAGCAAGGCCAAGAGGAGTAAGAACAGATAAAATGAAAACACACAAGTCCTCCTGAATGCTGGGACAGAGAGGTGGGGAGGAATGAAAATAAATAAATTGAAAATCCCCACAGAACTCCAATGCGAACTGTGTATGTTGCGAGGTTGAATCCCTTCCAGGTTTACTGAAACTTCCTTTATGGATGTCAAAACGCTCCCCAACTTATACCTCTACATACCAGAGACGGTACGGAGGGGATTTTTTTTAACCTCAAAGGAAAAGATAGAAGGCTCTTTCTGGTTTTTAATTTGCACTGCCGATGAATAAAAAAGCAGAAATTTTCTCTGCTTCTTTGTAAAAGTGTTCTAGGGGCTGCTAGATCCTAGAGGGGCATGATTTGCTCACAGTGAAGAAACTCAGACTAATCACAGAAAGAGAGGCAGGGCTGTGTTCTAAGACACACAGCAAAAACAGACCAAGCAGCTGAGAAGAGAGGCCAGGAGATGCATTCTGAGGTAGCCTCTCTCCTGCGACTGTAGAAGCAAGAGCAGAGTAGTACGGAATTTTTTTTTTTTTTAATTGACGGGGGAGCGGTCTGCATTGCCATGGCAACTGTGAGGGGTGGCTTTCCCGCTTGGAAGGGAAATGCTGGTCCATTAATCATCAAACTGGGGCACAAAAGGGAGGTTTGGGGGAAAGGGGATGGATGCAGAATTTATTTTTTCACTGTCTAGACTCAAACCAGTCACCAGTCCTCTCCCCCATTTTCCCATCGGTCCAAGGTCGGTGGTAAACAAAAACGGAAGTTCCAAGAGAGCTGTGATCGTAAGCCGTCCTCCCTGATGGGTCCGATGTGGGGCTGATCGTGCCGCCCGTGTCTGTGATGCCCGTATAAACTCCTCTAACATCAGTCCCCAAAGCCCTGTCCACAGGCCAGACCCAGGAATCTCTCTTTCCTATTCTCAGAACCATGCTTTCCCCCATTTACACCCAGGATTGAGAAGAGATAAAACATATGGATTCATTTAGCATGGACAACAAGGAAAATTGCATAAGAGCAGCAAAGCTGGGTGGGGAGAATGGCCTGGTGAGGTAGGAGGAAAACAGGATTACAGCCCTGTTCCAATTCATGTCTATAAGGTGTCATGTGAGCAATCTACAGGACAGACCCTTCACCAGCTGGAATATCAGAAGCAAGCATTTGCTCCCCACGCTAAAGTACCCCAAACATGCCCTATGTATATGCCTTAGACAGAAAAGGTTGGAAACCACCAAGGACTCCATAGTAGCATTTCCAGGGAAACAGAAGGGAAGGTTTCCCCTTTGCTCCCACTCAACTAAGCAGTCAACTGCATTTATTCATTCAGTAAAAACGATGTGCACAGCACTATACCAGAAATCCTGGAATACTCTCACACACACACAGGTTTAATACTCATACAGTCCTTGTCCTTAAGAAACTTGCAACTGACAAAAGCACTCAAGAAGACACTGTTATATTGTAAAATCCAGAGTCACAACCTCAGAGGCAAACAACATGGCCTGGAGGGGTCTGAGATGAAGGATGAGTGGGGTTCAGGCAAGGAGAAGAAGGCAAGGGCCTCCTAACTGAAGACAACCTGGGGAAATCAGCAGGAGCAAAGATACAGGGAGATAAATATGCAGGGTACAGCATGGCTAGGGGAGAGCCTTAAGGGACACTGTCTAGGATGAGACTGCAAGAAAAGGGGAGTCACTGCAAGTCTGTGAGTAGGGGAATGACATGGGGGAAGGAGTGCTTTACAAAGAATGATCTAGCAGCTGTGTACAGAATGGATCAGAAGGGCCAGAGGAAGCAGGAGGGAAAGGGAGGCCATGACAACAACACAGGCCTGACATGGGAACAGCAGGGTAACAGAAAGGAAGAAACGGAGGAAGATATAAAAAAGAGAGAAACTCTTCACTGGCTAAACTCTCCAGAGCAAACCCTCTTAAACACTTGATCTGACTGACATGAGTGTCCTGCGAGGTAAGAGCTTGTCAAAGAGGGAATCATTGTTTTGGCCATTCTCATTTATGTTCTGGTGGCCAGACCAGGTCACCCCTTCTGACTGCCATCAAAAGAAATCACATACATACTGGGTAGCCCCACAGAAGACACAAAGACCTTGAGATGCTTCATCATCCTCTGTATTTTAGACATACAATTAAATTCTCTCAGAAAAAACTTTAGTCTCCTGCATGAGGTAATACCTCCCTTTCCCACAAGCCTCAGCTCCGCCCAGGCTGGGGTCTAGACCCTCTTGGGGAGGGGGATGGAGGATGGCAATGAATTAATTCTATGCTCAGACTAAGCAAGGGTGACAGACGGTTTTCCCAAGGAGGGATTATAGTCAACCACAGCTGGGTGCAGCTCATAATCAAAACCTTCCTGGGGTGGGACCCAGATTTTTAGCAAAAGTCTACATTCTAAGTCCCCTGAATCTCCCTGTTTTTGTGGTTCCAATTCTTCTATTAAGTATGGGATCATAGGAGAGGGCACAGGAGCTCTGAGTGGGTTTTTACATATAGAAAAAACAGCATCCAGCTTAGAGCTGGTCACTGGTGGGGTTAGAGGCACTCATGGCTTAAGCCTCTGGTTCCCAAATGTCCTGCAGTTGGCCAAGGACAGTGGTGTTCCTTCAGGACATGTGGGGGCCCTTTTCTCCCTTTTTCAGAAGGCAGGGGGGTGGAAAGGGTGGGAGGAAAGTCTCTCTGGTGATAGAAAGAAAATCGTTTTTATTTCATTATTAAATTCCTGCCTGGGTTTTTAAACTCAGCTTCTCATTTCTCTGTGTGAGTACCTCCTTTCGCTAAAGAAAAGTGCTGAAGGCAGCTGTCCATGGATTGCTGGAGTACTTCTGGGAGGTATCTCCTAGTCCCCAATCCAACTGGTCTTCTGTCCTCTTAACACTAGTGACAATGGGGGACTGGGAGATGTCCCAGGTGGGATTAACCCTCCGCCTGCCTGTGGGCAGACCTTCTACTGAAACCTTTCATTCCTGGCAGGCTCCGGAGCTGCTCACCGGACTGTCTCCTGGGTGAGTCCAGCAACAACCCGGCTGCCACCGGCCAGGCCCACCGTGCGCACACCCCCACCTCTGCCCCCCTGCCCCACTGGGTCGACCCCACTCCTCCCAGAACAGCAAGGCGATCCGAGGCTGGAGCGGTGAGCCAGTGCCGCAGCTCCGCCCGGCGGTCGCCCCGGCCCCCGCAATCCTCGGGGCAGAGTCCGGCCCGGTCGCCCGCCCCTCGGGGTGGGTGGCTCGGATCAGCTCCCCTCCCCGACGCCACCACCTGCGCCCGCTCCGGCGCCGCCTTTGTCCGGCGCTTCGCCGCCAAGCGGGCCCCTCGGGCCCGACCTGACCCGGCCCCCGGCCCCGGAGAAGAGGCGGCGAGGCGGGCAGGGCAGGGCCAGGCCCGGCAGCGAGCACTGGGTCCCGCTGTCACTTGGAGGCGGTCTGACAACTTCGATCCCCCCGCCCCACCTCGGACTCGGCCGCCGCTCCGCACGGTCCCCGCCGGGCCTCCCGCGGCCCACACTCGTTTCTCGAACCTGCTCCCTTCCTTCTTTGGCGCCTCCCTTCCTCTCAGTCGGATCGGGTCGGGTCTACACTACCCCCCGCCCCGGCGTGGCCCCCATCCCCTGCCCCCCATCCAGCAATAACCGGCCAGCTCCCAGCGCGGGAGGGCGCCCCCCACCCAGTGCGGGCGATCCCGCGGCGCCGCCCCCGGCCGCGGCCCCTTGCCTCGGGGACCGCGATGGGGGGAGGGGGCACAGGGGGGGGGCGGGGGCCTCGCCGCCCGCGCACTCGGAGGCGAGCCGGCTCTGCCTCGCCGAAGAAACGACCGGCGTCCTCCCGCCCTTCGCGGCCCGGGACGCCCGCGCCGCCGCCACCCGGCCAAGCTGCCACCCTGCGGCCGCCACCCACCCCGCCCCCGGCCTGCGAAGCAGGCGGCCCCCGGGGGCTGTCACCTCGAGGCGCTCCGCACTCCCCGATGGCGGGACCGTGCCGCCGGACCCGGGGGAGAGAGGCGGCGCGAGCGAGCGGGCGGCCGCACCTGCTTCGCGTCGTCCGTCCGTCCGTCCCTTCCCGGGCTGGCGGGGGCGGCGGCGCGGCGCGCTCGGTGGGGCGCGCTGACGGGCGACCGGTCCTCTCCCCTTCACTCGTCTGCCTCCCTCGCTCGCTCCCTCCCGCCCGCCCGCTCGCCCCTTCCCCCCCCCCTCGACCGCGGCCCCCAGCTCACCGGGACGGCGGCGCGGACGGCGCGGCTCTGGGCGCCCGCAGGCCCTGGCCGGGCTGGAATCCGGCGGCTGGAACCCCCCGGGGGCGCTCAATTCCCGGGCTCCACGCTGCTGCGTCAGCGCCTCCTCCTGGGGGCCGGGGCCGGGCGGGCGGAGCGGGGGCCGCGGCCGGGCGGGGCCGTCGGGGGGGGCGGGCGCGCCTGGCCGGGGCGGGCGGACGGCGGGGGCCGGACGGGCGGGGCAGGCAGCCGGACGGGCGGGCGGCGGGGGCCGGGCTCCGGGATCCGCTACGCCGCTCGCGGTTCCCCCACAAACTCCCCGAGAGCGGAGCCTCCGCCGCCCTCCTTCCTGCTTCCTCGTCCCCAGCCAATCAGCAGCGCGCCCCTCGGCCAGCTCCGCCAATCAGCCGCCCCGCCCTGCGCTGGCCCCGCCAGCCAATCCGGCCCTCGGCTCCCCCTCCCGGTCTCCGACCAATCAGAACCGTGGGTCGGTCGTCCCAACGCAGGGGGCAGCACGAGGCGGCCGGGGGAGGCGGTGCGGGGAGTGGTGGGGCCTGGGGGGAGGGGTACGGTGCCAAGGGTGGTGGAGGGGGTTGGTTTTCTTTGCCGGCTTCTTGGATTTTTCTCGTCTCCATCGTCTCCAGAACATTAGCCCGTATCCTATGGTGACCCGACCCTGGAGCCCCAATCCCCTAGCTGCTACCCCACCCCACCCCCCCGAGAAATCTAATCTCGCCCCCTCCCTGGCCGTCACCTCTCTACATCCCTCGTCCCCCTTCTCTCCAGCACCCGCTGAAGAAAACTGCGGGCCGAGGGACACCCCCACGCCCGCCAGCGGCTGCTGCCCCCAGGGCAAACCTTCGGGAAGACCAGCCGAAAATCAGGCGAGGACAACCCCCCTTTCCTGCAGAAAGGGCCCCAGACTCCAACGAAAGGGCCCCGACTGCTGAGAAGCCCCTCCCGCCCTTGCCTCATCTTTCCGACTTCCCTGCCTGCCACGTCTCCTTTCCTTTCAAGCAAGGTCGGTCCTGGCTCGGTAACCCCTCACCCGCATCTCTTTTTCCTCTTTCTCCCCTTCACCTACCGCCCCCCCCCCCCCCACTCCAGTTCCTAATTCACCCTTCTCAGAAGCAGAGTGTGGAACCATCATCCATTTCCAGCCGATAGCAGAGCCTGGTCTGTGAGTCCTTGACACCCACACACCCTCTTCCACCACCGCGGGGAACATCAGAGCCCTCCGGGGGAGGGAGGAGGGGGCGGGCAGCCTGACAGCCCAGGCTGGACTCCCTCCCTCGCGTCCCCAAGCCAGGATGGGACCAAGTGTGGACACTTACCTGGCTTCCCCCTCGTCACCGAATGCTGTGGCTCCGTCTCACACCCACAGACGTGCCTCTCCAAGCCCAAGCACGCTCGCGGGGTCAGCGGGGTGGGTGGGCACAGCAGGCTGAGGTCACACGGAGGTGTGGGAGGTCCCTGTGAGGTGCGGGAAGGGGCTGTGTCTTGGGCTCCTTGTATTGCCAGAGCCGGCAAAAGGCTTCACTTCAGCAAGCACTGGATGTGCACATAGTAGGTTCTTGAGAAATGCTGAGTCCACCCTGGAACAAAGCCCCATTCCCAATTCAGCCGGGGGAGGGGAGCTTTGGGAGGTAAAAGGAGGAGCAGCAAAAAGAGTAGTGTCAAGTCACCAGAGCCTGGGAGCAGCCCAGGGAGGGGCTGGGTGGAGGAACACCTCTAGCAGAGAGAAGCACCCCCACTGCTGGGGCTGCCTAGGCAAGAGGAGAAACCCAGCCTTGGAGTGTGGCTGAGGGGCTCCTCCTGCACCACACATAATGTCTAGCCTTTCCTAGACCTTGAGATTCAGCACTTTAAGAAATCAGGGCTGCCAGCCCCTATGGCTGGGAAATAGAAGCCTAAGAGACAGTTCACCATTTGCCTCTAGAGCTGTCAGTGGGGCCCAGACAGTCAGCTGTATTGGGGGACATGTTTAAGGTGGGGGGCACCCAGCAGGGTGTGAATGGAAGCTGAAAGCTAAGACTGTGACATGGCAACTTCTCGAAGGGCCAGGTTCTGCTAAAACAACTGCCACTACTTCTCCCACCTCCCACCCTTAGGGAAAGCAAAATCCCCAAACCTGTAAAAATAGAACACTAAAGGATGTCTCCCCTCCCAGAGCCTCCCAGGAGGAAGATTCTGAGCAGTACCCCCACCACCATCAGGCCAGCCCTACCCCTACCTCACAAAGTACCCGCTCCCCCTGTCTCAGTCTGTCCCATGGGCTGATGTCCCCCACCCCTCATCAGAGATTGGTGGTAGAGGGTCACAGCAGAAGTGGCCGCTGGAGCCGAGCCATGCCATTGTGGCAGCCTAGAGCCAAGGCAGAAGAGGGGAAGGGGCCCCTGTCAGCAGCCCAGCCTATGGTGGCCTTGGCTTCATGCCCACTCATGGGCAGGGACTGAGGCCAAGAGGGTCAGAAAAGAAATGTACCTAGTCACAGGGAAGGAGACCCAAGTGTCAGGGAGCCTATGCTCGGCCTAGGAAGCGGTTGCAGGGCGAGGTTGGAGGACTGGACGTTTTCCCCTGCATCCAGGAATGATGGTCCTGGGCTGGGGGAGTGGGGAACGTTGTCTTTATTTGGGGCCCTGGTGGGAGGGAAAAAAGGGAAAACTGATTGGAGAGGAGGCAGAGGGGTCATGAGAGCCCATGCTAGCCTGCCCAGCCTGCCCAGCAGCTGGAGGAATTCTACTCTCAGAGCCTCCCCCATGTGGGTGGCTGTCTCCTTTGCCCCAGGAGGCGCTCACTGAGTGGGCTGTGGTTTGGAGACAGAGGCTGGCTAAGGGCACTTGATGTTCCTCCGCTGCCAGCCCACTGATCTACCTCTGTTCCCCATGCCCCTTGTCAGTGCGGGCCAACTAGCCAGCCAAGAGATCAGGGGCTGCACACCCTGCCTGTTCCCCAAGGGACCTTTTGGTCTCTCTTCTCCTTGGCCCCACTTCCGGGGACCTCTTCACCTGGGCTTCCTTCCTTTCCAGCCCAGAGCCTGTTGCAGGTGTGGAAGGACTGCACCTCTTCCTCCAAACCTTTCCTGAATGAATGCTGCCCCCACCCCACTCCACCTAGGCAGCGGTGCCAGCGCCCGAGGCCCCTCACCTTTCCTCACCCTGGCACGCCCAGTAGCCCAGAGGTCCCCCACTGAAAAGGATTTACTGCTTCATCTGGAGAGAGGAATGGATTCATCAGGTCTCCAGAGCCACCCCTTCCCCGCCTCCAGGCAGGGGGGTGTCTCTAGCCAGTCGCCTCCAGACCCATCAGGAAGGGTTAACTGCCTCAGAACCGGAGAGCAGAGAGAGATGCGGAGAGAAAAAACATCCAGGGCTGAGAGAAAACACGCTGCACACCCCTCCCCCACCACGTACGACCAGACTGACAGCCGGGACAGACGGGCTGCTCCGTCATCTCCAGTCCAGCCGCCAGGCACCTCCCCCACTGCCCGCCGCAGTCCCTGCAGACCGCCTGCCCTCGGTTCCAGCCACCTGGCACCGGGCAGGGCACCACAGCGGGCAGCACAGTCCTTGCAGTGGTGGCGGTAACCACTTTCCCCTTCCTCCATTCCATGCCCCGGTCCCATCTTTCCTGGGAGTGGGGCAGCCGCTCCCTTGCCCCCCCACCCCCACCAGGAGTGCCTGAACTCTAGGTGTCAGGATCACTGACTGAGCTACCTGGTCCCTCAGCCCCACTGGACAAACTGGAGGTCACGGTACCTTGGGGCAGGGATACCAGGGCACCAATTAAATGCGGCTGCAGCACTTGTCCCCCTCCCCCATCATAGGAAGGGGGGGTTGTTAGGGAATGAAGAAAGCTGGACTTTTATAGTCCTTTTATCTGACCCACTCCCTCTTAAAGGGATCGAAACCCCCTCCTTAAAGGGATCTCCAGAAATTATTTGCCCCCAGGCAAATCCAAGTGCAGCCGTCTGTTTGGTCTTTACCTGCTGGGGCCCCTTTCCCTAGGGATGGGGGAGGCAGACGTGCTCTCCCTGTGACTTTGAGCTGGAGGGGAAAAGCCCCCTCCTGCCGCCGAGGAGCCAGCTGTTGAGTGCCCAGCAAGGAACAGGACCTCTCTCTCCTCTTAATGGCACCCACTGCCACAGGATGAGGGGGAGGTCAAGGTGAGACAGGGGCCCATGTGGGCCCAGTCTCTGCATAAGAAGGAACAAGGGGGGTCTACATACACTCAGACCTTGGGGAACACATGTCCATGGCGCGGTGTCCACAACCCCCATCTGTCCAGGGCTAGCCTCCAGACTGCTGGCCAAGGGAAGTCTTTGCAGGCTGCCTCCCCCCACCCCACCCCCCAAAAAGCTGTTTCTGCGTTCTCCTTCCTTCTCACAACTCCCGACTCCCACCCTCTTTAGGGCCCCAGGCCTTCCCCTTGGGGTGCCCTCTCTGTCTCTTATCCAAGTTGCCTCCACCAAAGCCCCAACAACTGCAAACTAAGCACCATTTCAGGCTCTTTCCCGTCCTTGTCGGCGAGTCCCGGGGGTTCATCTCACCCCCGTGCGCCTCCAACCCCCCCTCCCAGCCGAGGGGGTGGGGGATGGGCACACGCCTCCCGGGAGCCCAGCAGAGCTGCATCCTCTCTCTGCTGCTTACTCGGCACCTAGTCCCACCCGGCCCTTGGGGCTGCAGGGTTCCAGGAGGGTAGATGTGAAGGGGGGGAGGGGGTTCCGAAGGCACTCCAGACCGAGAGGGAGAGTCGGAAGCAGGCTCCCAACGAAGCCACCCCTTCTGCCCCTCCTCCCTTCGCCCGCGGAGGGTCGAGGCTGCCGCCGGAGGGCTTCCCAGGCACTTGGGAACCCGCCAAGGCCCCCACCCCTGCCACTCCCTGGAGGAGAGGCTCCCCCAAGGACCGAGCTGTGAGCCCTCCCCCCGCACCTCCCGCAGCTGCTGCAGCCTCCGGCTGAGGTCAGGCTCCACCTCCTTTCTCCGGAGGGAGAGCGCGAGGGTTGTTTGTTGTTGGGGTGTGAGAGGGAGAAGGTTCGAGATCACCTGGCCCAGTGGGCACCGGCCTCGCGAGCGGGAGCGGGGCCGGGTGGGCTGAGTTCGGCGGGAGCGGACCGCAGAGGGTCAAGGACTCACCTCACCCACCCCCACCCCTGCAGGTTCTGCAAAAGAGGCCCCAGCCGCCGCGGTGGTTCTTCCATCCAGCCGCCCACTCGCCCTTGCCCCCGCCCAGCTGTCCATCCCTTGAGGGCCTGGAGGGGCCGGAATGCCCCCGGCCAAAGGGCCAGCCCTTGGGTTACCACGAGGAACCAGACTGTTTGTTTTGTTTTGTTTTAATTTTTTTTTTTTTTTTTTTTGCTCTCAAGAAGCTTCCAGTCGGGAGCTGGGATGTGTTCGGGGTAGAAGGACAAGTAGACAGAAAACAGCTTGACAAACATAACTTCTTGACAGGAACACGCAATGGCTGCTGAGGAAACCAAAGGAGTGGTGCCAAGGTCTGCCCCTGACGTGGAGTTGGGGTGAAGTGCGTGAACGTTCGAGGAAGGGCTAAGCCGTGAGCAAAGTCTTTACGAAGGAGCGGGCATTCTCCACGCAGACCTGCCATCGGTGGGGGCAAAGTTAAGGACGCCCCGGGCAGGGGTCCTGGCTTGAGCAAAGGCGCGGAGCTGTGAAGTAGGGGGTGAGTCGGCAGTTGAGGCTGGAGAGGCAGCTGGAGCCACCCGAGTTTGGAAGCCCTGCCAGGGGGTTCATCCCAAGGCATCGCGCACCGGAGGCTTTTAAGAGAAGGAAGGTACTAGCCAGATCTGGGTGTGACAGAGATCTGGGGAGGCGAGTTGGGGGAGCAAAGGGGTGTGGCTCGTGCAGGGGGGATGTTGCCCCTCGGTTTCCACCCAGCGCTGGCTTCTCAGAGGGACGTTTTACTTCGGGTCTCCACCCGCCTCGCCCCCCCTCCCCTTCAGGTGTCTTGGGCAGAAAGGATCAATCCTTGGGGAGAAGTTCTCTCTCAGTGTGGCTCCCACCGCCACGCATGGGTTCTACCTTCTCTCTCCCCGGGGAAGGGATGGAGAAGGTCCGATGCCTCCATCTCCTCCCTTGCCCCTTCTAAGCAGTCCTGCCATTTCCTGGAGCAGCGACAAGAAAGAGGTCGGCAAGCAGGGGGACCAGCTTTGCCCTCCAGGTGCCCTTTCTCCACCTTACTTGGGACTGGAATTCTCAGGCAGTGAACATCAATGATGAAAACCATAGAGCTGGTTTCATTCTCATCCCAATTCCGGGAGGCAGGCACGGTTACTGCCGCCATTTCACAGATTAGGAAACTGAGGCTTAGAGCAGTTAATGCCTGTCCCAAGTCACACAGCTGAGACTTATACCCCAGCTTGTCTAACTTTCAGGTCAGGGTTGGATACCCTGGTCCCAGACCACAGCACTGCTTTCTATGAGCCTGGACAGCCATGCCCCACTCTCTGCCTCTTTGGACCACAACCACTGTTGGTATTACCAGGTAGAGTAGGACAGGATGGGAGGGTATCAGTGAAGCCTCATACTGTAGCCCTGCCCTTTCTAGCGAGTCTTTTCCCATGACATCTGGAAGCAAACTTTCTGGGGCTTTTCTTTGGGGTCTCCAGCATAGGTCATACCCGTTCATGTTTGTTCCTAGAGCTCCCTGTGCTCTCTGCCTCCAGAATCCTCATCCTCAGAGTCTCAAGCCTGACTCCCTGGGAAGGTCTTCTGAAGCTCAGGTGAAGTTCTCCCAGAGCTTAGGTCCACCATGCTCCCTGATGTCCTGGACTTCCAAGGGCCCCACACTGCCTCCTGCTATGCTTTCCTGACCATCTGCTGCTTTGCCTGGGTCTCTGTGGTGAGACTGTAAACCCCTGGAAGGCAGAACTGTGGCTTCATCTTCATGTTTATGGTTTCCTGTGTGTCTCACATGTCCTTGGATCCAAGGAAGGATGGCATTCTAGGTCCCTCAGAACCTAGCTGTGGGACAGCCCTTTACCTCTCCCCTTGAACAACTCCACTCAGAGGTTCCAATTTGGCAAGCTTTGAGCAGAATTTAGCAAGCAGAGAAGTTTTATTTGACAAGCTTTTTTTTCTGACAGGGCTTTCCAAAAAGATTAAAATTAGGAGTCAATTCTGAAATGTTTGGAGATTTAACGTAAAAATCCAGATTTACAGTTTCTCTTGAAAAATCAGAAGATCTGGCTACCTTTGGCCCATCTTTCCACTTGCAGCAATGGGCTGGTGCCTCACAGCAAATGCCACCTTTACAGGGCAGGCGTGCTCCAGTGTGCCATGGTTCCACCTTGCCCTCTTCCAGTATTTATGTGTGCCTGACCCCTGAAAGTCTTCAGGTTTGTGATCCTTGCGTTGTGGCGACAGAGACACAGAGGGTGTCATGGTCCAGGCCTTTGGAGTGCCTGCCTCCCTGAGCCTCTTTCTCAGAACACCTTTATTATTGTTTGCTGAGCACACTCCAAGATCCACAGACCCAGGCTGCAGGTGAAAAGGGAAGTTAAATGTGGTTCAGAGTGTGTGGGCTCCTCTGGGTGGCTACTCCTGAGAACATGGTGTAATGCTTGGCAAATAGTAGGTGCCTAATAGTGTTTGATGAGCTGAATAGTAAATGGTAAATGGCAACTGAATAAATAAATTAATGGAGTGGGGAGGATGGGATCCAGGAAACAAGAAATGTCTGTGATGATCTGGGTGTGAGTCGCTTGGGACCTCAGCTTCCTTGGGGTCACTGTTACCAGGACATTTGTCTGCTCAGATATCAGATGGGAGTATGTTAAGGGGACCCCTTCTTTGAGGAACCCGGGAGTCTATGGATTGAAAATCCAGGAGTGTACCCGCTGTGGTTCCTTGAACCCAGACCTGCAGACTCCTGGGACCATGAGGAAACCCAGATCTGGAGTGGACAGTGTCTTCCAAAGCCAGGAGTCCTACAGAAGGCCTGGGCAGGCACTCAACATGCATTTCTTTCTTTAATCTTCAACAACCCTTTTAGGTTAATATTATTCTCAAATTTACAAATGAATAAGGACACTGAGACCTGAAGAGTCTAAGTAACTGCTCAAGATCACACAGGCTTGGAGTGGTTCCACACCTTTGCTTTTTAAAATGTGGCACTTAGCATAAAGGGTTAATAGAAGCCTCACCTTTTGTAGGTCCAAAGCCTTTGCTCTTTTCACATTTCACATAGTGTAGTGGTTAAAGAATACAAACTCTTTAGCCAGACTCCCTGAGTTGGAGTCCTGGCTCTATAGCTTCTTACAACGTGCAGAGTACTTAGAACAGTGCCTGACCCATGGCAAATGCCCTCAAAGCATTAGCAATTATGAGTTTACTTCATCATGCCCCCAACCTGCCATGTCTGCAGTCTCTCCCTGTATTGGTATTGGAATCCAGTCCTGCAACCCCTGCTTGCATCCCTTTCGCACACTGGGAGCCCCTGCTATGAGACGCACATGGCTGTATTCTGTCCACTCAGCTGCAGTGTGTTCCACTCTGGCCTCAGTCAGGCTAGATGCCTTTCTTTGCTGCATCTGAGAGAGGAACCAGCCTCTCTCCTCGTGGCTTCCCTACTTCACCCTCCTAACACCAGGGCAGTCTCCATGACCTCAAGCTGTCTTCCTCTGCATTTGGAAAGATTTTCAGTGGCATAGCTGATCACATTCCCCAAGCCTCCATCTCCTACAGACTTCTAGCCATAGCCACTGACCTCCCCATTCTTCTGAAACCAAGAGCAGAGGCAGAGAGTCACTGGTAGCTCTTTTGCCATCTTCCTTCAACCGCAGTGAACTCGCAGGAGCCCAAGATCAGCTCTTCCCAGCAGTGGCACCCCCTGGAGAGGTCCCCAAACTAAAGTCTGGGCCACGAGTGCTATGCTAACCCACCACAGCACCCCTGACACTCGGCACTGTTCAGGCACCAGTGGACTTGGAAGGTGAAGCTGATTACACTCCTTCCGACTTGGACAGCCTCCCCTCCACCCAGCAGAGGAGAGCCCCTCTGAAACTGAAGAACCCAGCCAAGAGTATATGACCCAAGCAAGACTGAGTCACACAATAAATAGCTGGGCAGGTGACACCAAGACTCAGGTGTGAGGTCTGATGAACATTTCCCCTGATTTGGGAATGTCATCCTAATTTTTAAAAATCTTACAAGGGGATTTGCAAAAATCATGATTGGTTATATGGGCAACTCTTCTTTATTGAAGTGCATATGGGGAAATCAGCAATTTTCTTTTTCATTTGTTTCTCTCTGTTGGAGTGTGTTTTGTAGTGATAGGTAACATTCCTGGAAAGGATCAGTGAGCTTGGCACTATGTTAAGTTCTTTATACACTCTCTTCCGATCTTCAGCCAGTCTTATGAAATAGGTAGTTATTATTCCCATTTTATGGATAAAGAAACTGAGGCACAGAGAGGTTCTATAGCTGGCCCAGAGTCACACAGCTAATAAGCAGCAGAGCCAGGGTTCAGATCCCAGCCTTGTCACTTTTAATTGTTCCTTCATCTCTTGTTCCTAAATGAACTTCCCCAAACAACTCTCTATTCTTGTGTGTTCCGAATGTCTGTTAGCAGCTACTTTGGATTTTACACATGAAGCTGCTGTGAGCAACATTCATCTCACTATTAGATTGGGAGGCAAAATGCTGTGAGTGTATGGTCATATTTCTTTATAAAAAGAATATTCCTCTTGTAAAGCCTCATCAAAAGTGCCCTTTCCTTGTCCTCTGCACTCATTTTGACACTGAAATAATGTGGTCTTTCACGGACATCAGATATACTTCAACCCACTTCCAACTACAGACAAACCCAGAACTCTCCCAGTGTGTTGATTTGGGGGTAAAGGCACCACCCCTCACCGACTTTCCAAAACCAGGAACCTGCGAGTCATCCTTGGCACCTCCCTCTCCCTCCTCAGCCACCACCCATACCTAATCCATCACCACAGCCTGTCATTTACCTCCACTCCTTGCACCTCCTCCCCACCCCAGTGACAGCAGCCTTGGCCCCTATATCCGCTCTGCCCCACCCCATCGCCCCCACCCCGACGCCACAACCTGTTCTCCATGCAGCAGCCAGAGGGGAATCTTTCCAAAACCCATCATATCGCATCCTTCTCCTACTTAAACCCTTTTATGGCTCCTGCTGGCTGTCAGGATAAAAATCCAAATCTGAAACTGACAAGTGACCCTGCCGCAGCTGGGAGGCTCCCTGATCCCTACCCACCATCCCCCTTCCAATCGCACTTCTGAACCGGCAACGCTCCCTCCCTCCCAAGCCCGGCCGGGCCAGCAAGGGTAAGGCCTGTCTCCCCGAGGCTGGGGTGAAGAACATGCTTGTGCTCGGTCCTACGGTTTCCCCACAGCTTGGCAGGGTACCTGCACATGGTAGTTCTCAGTAGCAGTTACTGAGTGATGAATGAATAAATGAATGGCTGGCAGAAAAAGCAAGCTTTTGCCTGTGCTGCAGTGGCTCTGCGGTCTGCCTGCTTTGCCAGGTGGTCACAGCACTGGGCTTTCAGATCAGCTTAGAAAACTAACTCCTATAGCCACACTGCGTGCCAGGCCCTGCCTGCTGCCCTTAGCCTCACTCCTCCCAGCCCAGTTTCCTGTTTTCAGGAGTAATTGTGATGTTATTTTGGCCTCTGAGTCTCCAATGTACGTGAGATGTGTGATTTGTGTATATTTTTAATATAAAATTTTCTGACTTGATTAATTCAGTGACTGGATTACAATAGTTGTGGGTTCGACAGGGCAGACTCTTTGACATCTGAAGACAAAGTTACGGTGCTGGCCTTGGCAGTCCAGATGGCTTCTTCAAGAAGCTAGAGTCTGTGGCCCCAGAACCCTGCTCTTTTAGCTGCTAGTAAAAAGATTGGAGCGTGTAGTTCGAGGTGAAGCCTTGGGGTTTCCCCTGTCCTCTTCTACCCCTCCCTCTGCGAGTCTGCCTTGGATGTTTTAGTTAAAACTGATTTCATTTAAATAAGCTTGGTGAAGGGTGACAGGAAGGCAGGTGGTCCCCTCCTGCAGCCCCCCAGGGAAGGCATTCATTATGCAAGTATTTAATGGTCGGTACCTTCGTTAAGCCAGGCTTAGTGCCGAGGATTCAGCAGCAAATCAGACAGGTAATGTTTGGATGAGTGGGGCTCATGCTGGGTCTTAAAAAATGGATAACATTAGAACTGATTGGAGTGATTAAATATCTATCAGTATTTCACATCTATCGCCCCAACTAGAATGTAAGCTCCTTTGGCCCCATAACTGTTCCTTGCCTTTGAATCCTGGCACCCCAAGTGCCAGTTGTTCTTCATCAAGTTGGGGGTTGGGGGCGATGGAGAGGCGGGTCACTTAAGTGGGCTGAGCCTGGGGTGCCCCAGCTGAGGGACAGGAGGCTGGATAAGCAGGCCCATCCATTGACTGGTGGTGGGACTGGGTGGTGGACCCCAGGAAACCCTTGCAGACTCTCTGAGATGCAGAGTGATGAAGTTTCCATGAGGCTACGGGGAAATGAGTTGGGTGGCTTTTTCCTGGTGAGTGGGGCAGGCTGGGGTGGCAGGGAGTGGAGAGAAGGGGACAGATCAGGAAACCTCGTGGAGAAGAAAGATGTCTGAGCCCACAGGAGTGGCTCCCATCTTCGGGGCAGAGGGGAAATGCCTAAGTTTAAGGAATGCAGAGTATGGGATAGGGAAGTAGGGAAGGGTATCCACTAGTGAGGGAGATGCCTCAGAGCTAACACTGGGGAGTCCGTGTTTGTCCCTTCTTTGGGGAGGGATCACAGCCTTGCTTACAGATTGTCCTGTTGCCTGTTGACAGCAGGCTCCACGTACTCTGAGGCACCTCCGGGGCCTCTCCAGGACTCAGGAGTCCAGGACATGAGTCTGTAGCCCACTTGGAAGTTTGGATGATTAGGTGGGGAGAGCAGAAAAACTGCAGCATGAAACTTCGAAAGGCCCCTAGGGGTCAGTGAATGCGGCCTGAGGGGTGTGTGTGGCAGGGTTCCAAGCACCCGGGCATCCGGCACAGAAGACAAGGCAGGGCCCCACTTGCTTTCTAGTGAGGGGTTCACCTTCCTTCACTCGAGCCAGGCAGCCTCCAGGAAAGGCGGGTACCCGGGGCCGATGGAGATCCCAAAGGTCCACCTGCTTCCCACTGCCCTCTTCTCAGCCTTGCAGGACTTACCACGAGGTGTACACTGCCCAGAGGCACCTGGGAGGTGGGGGCAGGGAGATAGCAGGAGGTGCCAGCACCTTCTGGGTCTGCATATCTGGGTGGTGATTCTTTAGCTTGAACTGTTGCCAGCTCTGGGCCTTGGAAGTAGAGTCAGCACTGGAGAGCAGATCCCCGCTCTCCCCGGCAGCTGCAGTCATACAAAATCCCATCCCTCCAGTCTTAATAAACAACGTTGCAATGGCCCCGACCCCACCCTTCCACTCTAGGCCAACAGTAAGGAGTCTGGAAAGCAAGGAAGGGCTGAGTAGGCTGCAGGCCAGTTATGAAGGACATCAGGTCTCACCTCCTGAGCCTCTTCTCATCTCAGATTCCTCCTCCCCTGATTTTAGATCTTAATTCGTCTTATAATAAGTGTAAGTAAATAATTTTACTTCAGCAAGTAAAGGAACCTACTGTTTACCCAACCTTGCCCAACCTGGCAGCATCAGGTAAGGTGCTCAGGTGTGCATTGAGACTCTGCTACTCTGTTCCCATAAATGAAACAAGCATTTGGGGTGGGTCCTGCATTGCCCTGAAAACACTCAGCTTTGCAGAGGCTTCCTCTTAGAGCCCAGGTGGATGCACCGGTGGGGTAGTGGGGGGCTCTCAAGGCAGGCCAGGCAGGTGGCCCCCCGTGCTGGGCTTATCTCCTTCGGGCAGCTGCGAGCTCACGCTCCTCGCCTCTGCTCCTGTGGCACGTCTAACAGCCTGTCTCTTGGTGCACGCAGCCGTGTACGTGTCTGTAAGTGTGTGCCCGTGGGCACAGGGCACAGGTGTGTTTGGATGGAGATGTTCCTGTCTCTGTGGTTCCCTGCACAGCCCGAGGTTTCTCTTCTTTCTGCCCTCTGTACTTCTTCCACGGATCCCCTGTCCTCTGCGGAGGGAAGATACTGCCTATGCTGAGATATCCCTGGGCCTGGAATATCATTCCTCTCTCCAAGAAAACTCCCACTTACCTGTCTAGCCCGTACTCTTCCATGTCTTCCAGGGCAAAGCTGTGTCAGGCTGCCTGGCAGAGTAAGAGGAAACAAAACTGTCGCTCTCCGAGGCTGGTCTGTGCTAACTCAGTGCTGGCCCAGGGCATGTTCTCAGCTTGTCCGTAAAGATTTGTTGACTGTGGTTTATAGGCCTGGGCAGGGGAGCAGTGATACACACTCTTTTGTTATCTGATTTTTCCCCCTTGCTGAAAAGAAGCTCATGGTGTTGGCCCTGGGGCTGGGGTGCCACCTTTGCCCTGGGTCACCTCTTGTGGCATCATTCTAAAAAAATATAGGCACACAGCAACTTTGGAAAACCGTTTGCAATTACCTAGTAAAGTTGATCATGTATACCCTACAACACAGAAATCCCATTCCTGGGAATGTACCTGGAGACTTGCACACATAAACCAGGAGACACGTACGAAATGTTTTAGGGTAGCCCCAAACTGGAACCAACCCAAATGCCCATCAACACAAGAATGGATAATTAAACTGTAGTATTTTCACACAATGGAATACTATACAAGAAAAAAAGTAACCAAATTAAAGCTCCACTCATTAACGTGAATGAATCTTTAAAACTATGCAATTATGAGCCAGAGAAGCAAGACACAGAAAAATATATTTAGTATGAATTCCATTGCACAAAGCTTAAACAGACGATCGAAATAATATCGTTTAGGGAGACACACACAGGTGAGAAACCATACAGAAAAGCAGGGAAAGGGTTATCACTAAATTCACGACCATGGTTCCTCTGGGGGGGAATGTGTCAGGGAGGGGCACACAGGCTTCTAAGGTACTTGGAATGTTCTTTTCATTCGCTTGGGTGCTGGCTACACAGGAGTTTATTTTCTTGTTTTTCACACTGCATATGTGCATGTTATATACTTTTCTGTGTACAGTGTATGTTTTATACAAGGAGAAGAAGGATGGTGTGTGCCCTAACTCTGCCCTCTTTTTGTATCTAATCCCTGAGCTTGTCCTCAGCTGGCAGAGAGGGGCCAGGGTCCCTCATCACAACTCCTTTCTGTTTCTGAGGGGGTCAGAGGACTAAGGGAGGCGAGGGCCTCGCGTCTGGGGCTGGGCCCTGCTCTTCCAGAGTGGGAAGGCCTGGCGGAAGCAGGGCCAGGCGAGGCCGGCTGGCTCTGCTGTCTCTGCCAACTCTGGGGATTAGGCCAGGGCTCTGGCCCACCTGTTGTTTCACTCATTCAGCATGAACGTAGGCACTGAGCGTTTACTGTGAGCACTGGGTCTGCTGGGAGTGTTCAGATAAGTGAGAAATGGCCTTTGACCTCAAAGATCTGTACCACATACAGAGGTAATCACATATACAAATAACTATGGTACTAGCAAAATGTGAGCTAAGTATAACATGACCTCCCATTTGCACGTTCAATTTGTTGAACATCTATTATGTGCCAGAAACTGTGCTGGATGGTAAGCATATAAAGGCAGTTCAATCACAATCCTGACCCTTAAGCTCCTAGCCTGGTGCATGGGAAACAGATACAGATGAGATAAATACAACCGGGGGGTAAGCCCACTGATGCAGATATGCCCACTCAGGATGGGTGAGATGGGGACAGAGGAGTGGGAAAAGTTGGAGAAGGGAGGCCTTTCTGAAGGAGGCAGCCGCTGAACTGAGGCTTTAGGGATGAGGAAGCAAGAACAAGGTGAAGGGCTAGGACATCCTCCGCAGAGGGATCAGCTGGAGCAAAAGCACAAGGTAAGAAACAGAGTCACGAGGACTGTTTGCAACCAGAACACAAGTACTCAGCGGGGATGGGGAGAGGAGCCGCCGGAGGGGAAGGCCAAGCAGATCAGGGTCTCATTTGCTTTGCAAAACCTTAGATCTTATAGGTGTTGGGAGACACTGAAGGATTTAGGGGGGCTTGATAGTTCAGTCTGGCTCAATACAGAGGAAGGGTTGAGGTGCATGAATAGGAAGAAGGCAGGCAAGTTGTCGGTTTGTTGTGGATCCAAGAACTATTTTGACAGGCTAGCTGTGTCTGAGAGTGGGAGGGTGGGTGGTGGGTGTTGGAGAGGCCAGCTTCACGAACAGCTCCTTGTCGGAGTGACCGGGCGCATCACACAGGGCTTCCGCCTGGAACTAGTGTGGCTCTGGGCTCTGGGTATGAGGAGTGTGGGCAGAGGCAGGACAGCCAAGAATGTGGTTAGGGCTCTGAACCATCTGATCCCAGGGCCCCCAGATGCTGGCCTGTGGAAACGAGGCATGTAGTGAAATTCTGATAAATCAAATGTGTGCCCTTTATAGATCTATATGCAATTAAATCAGTAAGGCATTGTATCAATTAAAGGCATAAAGTGAATTACCAAACGAAATCTCTTAAAGATTCAAAAGGAGTTTCATCCTGAAACTGGGTGGAGTGGAGGGTTTGCAGTTTTTTTGTTTGTTTGTTTTTAATAAGGCTTTAATCTATCATAGTTTAAAACCCATGCATATAAAACAAACAACCCCCTGCCCACCAAGAAAAATTGCCCTTTGCTCTGAATTTGTCCTTTCTACTTTTTAAATTGCCAGAAGTGGCCTTTCTTGCATGAAACTATGCAAGACAGAGAATAGCCGGCTTTTTTTCCTCTTAATGTCGTCATTTGGCAGAACAAAACGTCGTTGAGCCCTGTGCATCCTGAAATGGGAGACTGGGAGCCGCCAGTCCAGAGCACCCTGCCATTGCGGCGGCCGGCCGGCAGGGGTCAGGCGAGCTCCACGCAGGGCCCGCGGAGCCGCGCCCGGGCCCGAGCCCGCGAGCCTGAGCAGCGCTCCGCCACGCGCGCGTGCGCGCGGTGCCTCCGGGGTGAGGAACAGAGGGAAGACCCTGGACCCTGGACCTGCCCTAGCTGGGGATCGCGGGTAACCGTCTTGGGTCTCGGCTCCGCCGGGCGGGGCGTGGACCGGGTGTCCGCCCCCAAATCAAAAAGAGGCGCCTCTTCTCAGCCCCCACGCCTAGCTGACGGCACCGCTGGCTCCACGTCTGGGCGTGGCCGCTTCACACACCGTTTTTTTGGGTTCTGTGGGCAACCCACCGGTCTTCTGCGAGCGGGCCATGAGCAACCTTGTCTCCTGCACCCGGTGGTCGGGATCAAAGAGCTATTATGTCAACATGAGACTTAAGAGGTCTACGTAGGTGAGGGTTTGTCATTACCAGGTTATATGAGTTTAGAATTAGGACTCAGGCTTCTGGGGGGCGTGTCCTCTAGGCCCTACATCAGCTGTTTTAAAAGGTCGGTAGTGTCTCTTAATTTCCCCTGGAGATGTGATTAGGTCTGGGTCCCATCCAGGAATCTGGGGTTTTTTCAGGTTGCCAAATTCTGATAAAGGATGTGCCCAGACCACACTTGGAAAACCATTCCCTTAGCTTCTGTTGCCATCGGATGCAGTAGGAAAACAAAGAACAGGATGGCAGTGAACAGGGGAGCTGGGCTGATAGTGACCTGCCTAAAACTGGAGTGGAATGAGGCAGCCCCAGGAAGGAGGGGTGCTGGCAGCTGGTGCTGCAGAGTTGCACGATGCGCGTAAACAACCCAAAACTCCAAGAACTGGGTGCCCCCTGCTCTCCCATCATTCATGACTCAGGCTACACTTTTTTTGGCTTTATTTTTTAAAATTTCTATTTCACATATAGCATCAGGAGAATAATCATTCTCCCCAAGTTGGTGGCAGAACTCCATTACCCACACTGACTGGATGAAACATCCCATTCTGAACGTCTTTGGGCTGTTGTTCCAGCTACACTTTAAACCCAGCAAGACCACCATTTTAGCCACCTTCATCTCCAGCATAGTAGGGAACAGGGTGGGGAAGTAAAGGGACTGGGCCACAAGCCCCTCAGGATAGGACTGGGCTGGGTTTGGTAAGGAGCTAACTCCACCTGCCACAGGCATCAGGCTGGGAACAGCTCTTGGCTACAGGCCAGGACCAGAAGTCAGAACAGGCGCTGCTGGGCTGAGGGCCAAGAAAACCACTTCTCTTTTAGGGAATTAGATGGAGTGGGACAACCCAAAACCTGTCCGACTCTGTGCTCCATGCAGGCGGCCATGCAGGGGGGCCCCAGGCTGGCATTCTCAGAACCCCTATTCGCGCTGGTCTGGATTCTAGCTCCAGTTCTGACCTTGGGAAAATCAACTTGTCTTGATCTTTTAAAAAACATGGAGATGGCTTCCAGAAATTTATAAGCTTCCTTCTAGCTTCAAGACTCTTACCACTCTGGGTTCCCTCCTTTCTTTAAAAAATCATTGGGAAATCTGGGAAAGGGAGGTTAAGAACCCCTCTACCCTGAGGGCTGATTCCATCCCTGTGTCCCCCATCACCAATGAGCAGGCTGGAGGGCCAGAAGCAGGACCTGGACCGACCACTCTCCAAGGACATAAGGCGGGAGCCACACAGAAGGCAGTAGCAAGTAGGCTGCTTCTCCCCAAAAACACCAGTTTAGAAGCAGATGGGTTTTCTTCATGATACGTTTAATACAAAATGGCAGCAGCCGCTGTGCAGTTGTAACAAAATTAGCCATAGGGTGTCCAGAGAAATGTACGCAGGCAGCCTTGGCTGGAGTGGAGCCAGCCAACACAGCCTGCTGCCCAGTCAGCTGTGGGCTGTCACATGGCCAGGACTGGACGGTGGCAGCAGCAGCGCTGTGCTGGAGGCACTAAGCCCGTCCTTCACGGGCACGCTGACCTCTGCCCCACCGTGGACTGTGGGTGGCACAGGTGTTCTGAGATGCCTATTCCCAGAGCTCCACCCCAGCGGCAGGATTTCGGCTGTAGAGAATGAGGGATGGAGGGGCTGCTGCAGAGAGGGTGCCCACTCGCAAGCTGCTGGGAGCTGATGCCTCGAGACATTTGCAGAAACAAAGGCTAGGTTTTGGGGGTATTTTTCCCCAGAAAGAAAAGAGGCTACCAAGTTCAAATGAAGGAGAGGGGCAATGCTTCTGGTGTACTTGAGCAGAGGGTTCCTTGGCAGAGGCTCACCAGAACATAAGGTGCCCACCCTGGGAGGAGGGAAGGCATCAGGCTCGAAGTTAGAGAGCAAGGGCACAGAGTCACCAAAGTCCTCCCATCAAGCCCCAGAAAGCCCGCATGCTTCCTGAGGGTTCCATGTTAAGCTGCTGCACACCTCCTGGGCCGGTGGGCAGGGCCTGCCTGGAGGAGAGCTGCCACGTCTCTCCTTCCAGAGAAAGGCCTCTAGGTGCTGGGAAAGGAGGCGAAGGGTCTTGGGGTTAGTGGAAGTCTGCATTGAAGGCTCTGCCGATGACCAGCCGCCTCACCTCACTGGTCCCAGCCCCGATCTCATACAGCTTGGCATCTCTCAGAAAGCGGCCCATGGGAAAGTCGTTGATGTAGCCATTGCCACCTGCAGCCACGATTTGGGCAGAGAAGAAAGGACGACAGGAAAAGTGACGGGCCGTGGGCAAGGCACGGAATGCAAACAGAAGATCAAGTATATAGAAATGGGCACAGGAGGGACTGACTGAAGAGAAGCAGCAAGAGGTGGTGAGAGGGAGGGGGTGGGGACTGCCTAGCTGTGGGGAGAGTGGACAGGGGGCCGGAAGGCCGCTCCAAGTGCTGAGGATGCCAGGCTAGGGTGCGGGAGAACCACTGGCAGACATGGAGAAGGGGGACCACAGACGACTGCATACCACTCACTGGGTGCCAGGCCCAGAGAAGTGAAGTAATTTGCACAAGTCACAAAGCCGGTCAGTGGTAGAGCCAGGATTCGAACCTAGGCTGTCTGGCTCAAGCTTGTGCTCTTACCCACTATGTGGCATTGAAGTGAGGCTGTTCCACCTCTGAGGCGCCTCCTTTTCCCCATTTCCCAGTGTCCATAGGACCAGGCTGGCGGGGGGGCCGCCTGCTGAGGACAGTAGCAACGTGTGGCCTCTGGCAGTTTTCCCATTTGCTTTTCCATGTCCTCCCAGTACCTGCGGCAGGAGGAGCCTAAGGGTGCAGCTCAGCTGAAGCACAGGGGGAGGAGTGCAGAGGAGCCTCTTCCTGGAGGCAGCCACAGGCTCTAGGAGTAGGTAGTGGGGACCACTCACCCAAACACTGGATGCCGTCCAGGGCGACCTGTGTGGCGCACTCGGCCGAGTAAAGAATCACGCCGGCGCAGTCCTGCGGGAGGAGGCTCTGGGTCAGCGGGGCCCCGCTGGGGCCGCACGGAGGGGAGGGGGCCCAGCACCCACCCCCGCCCCGGCACACACTCCTCTGGGCCCAGCCCGTACCTTGGCGGTGCAGTGGCCCCCGTCACAGGCCTTGGCAACATTGTAGACGTACTGCCGGCAGGCCGTGAGGCGGGTGTACATGTCTGCCATCTTCCCCTGCATCAGCTTCACACAAAGGGAGGCCACAGGTCAGTGTGCTGGAGACAGGCTCCTCTCAGCATCATTCCCTAGTTCGCTGGGAACGGGGACCCAGAGCACAGAGAGGAGGTGGGACTTGCTTAGGATGACAGACGTGGCGGTGGGTCTGGAGTTAAGGCCCGCGAGCTGCTGCTGCAGCGTGGGCCTGGACCTCTGCTCCCGCGACCCTCTTCACCGTCCTGCAGCCCAGAAAGCATGACTTGAAATGCTCCTCCCTCCCCACAACCTGCTCGCTTCACCCTCCAACCCTACAGGGCCTTGTTCATTCATCTCAAATGGGACGGGAGGCGACATGAGACGAACTACCTGACAGCTTCCAAAGCCCGGCAGCGTGCTGAGGAAGCCCGTGTCCCAAGCATTCAGACTCATTTTTTGTTTCTGTTTATTTTGGCCGCGCCACGTGGCGTGCAGGATCTTAGCTCCCCGACCAGGGATCGAACCTGGGCTCCCTGCAGTGGAAGCGCGGAGTCCCAACCACTGGACCGCCAGGGAAGTCCCTCAAACTCATTTTTTGGACCAAGGAGAGTAAATGACCACAGCACGTGCCCCATTTGCTCGTTTGTTAAAGAAAACTTGAACCCGATGAAAAAGTACATCTTAACAAAACCATTGCACTCACCTGGAAGTGGCCGATCTTCTGGCCGAAGGCTTCCCTCACGTGCAGGTAGGGAATAGTGTGGTCGAGGACGGCCTGCATGATCCTGGGGGAAGGAGAAAAACACCGGTGAGGGGCCTCGCTGTCGCCGCGGTGCTGGTTGGGGCAGTGGGGGCAGATGCTAGTGTGGAAAGGTCTGGGGGCAGCCCAGAGAGACAAGGAGCTGGAGGAGAAGAGGAGTGTGAGGACTCTGGTCACCCCTGCTCAGTCCCTGCACTGACGGCCCAGCACTTGTGCCCCCTCCCCGGAGACCAGGTGGAGTGGCGGGACCTGGTGTAGGTGGTTAGCGCTCAGGCACCCTGCTTCGCGTTCTGAGTAACTACGCAGGATGGCTCCTCAGGCCTTTTGTCCGTCACCCAATGATACTTGCTTTCAGTGCAAAGAAAGGAAATATGAGAGGGAAGGTAATTTTTTGTCTCCAGCAGAGAAGGTACAGAAGCCGGGAGGCGGCTCCCATCGGCCCCCGAGGCGAGGGCTGCAGCGGCACCACCTGCCGAGGACACGGCAAGAGCCCAGCTCCCGCGAGCCACGCACTCACCCGAGGGGCCCGCCGGCCAGCACCAGCCGCTCCAGGTCCAGCCCACTCATCAGCACGTAGACACCCTTACTTAGATGGCCCAGGATGTTGGCAGCTGCAGGGAAAAGTGCTGGTCAGGGCGAAGAGGGCTGTCCACAGCCTCCTCACTTTTAGAAAAGCTGCTGGGTTTAGTAACATGACTCTCTCACAAGGCATTAACATATGCCAGCGGAGCTTCAACTAGGGTTCCGGGTGAGGAAAAGGATCGTTTACCACTTCCAGTCAGAAGTGGAGTTTGCTAGAGGGGACACGCTCCCCCTACCCCATGCCCCACCCCCAACACACACAGCATCCACAAGTCCAGACACAAAGGCCCAATCCTTAGATCCTCCCCTCCTCTTCTTGAGCTGCCTTGGATGGGAAAGAAGAAAAGCTAGTTTGCTCTAGAAGTCATCCAAGCCCTCCCATTTATTTTTTATTTTTTATTTTTTTACACACTTGTGCCCATAAAGGAACCAGAGAATGACTCTTTCCCCCCAGGTTGAGTCTGCTCTGGTCAATACTATCTTCCACCCTCTCCAGGGTGGTCCATGCAGGAGTCTGTCCAGGAGATGGGCCATTCGATGCTGGTGGCAGGAGCTGCTGAACACCTCCCCACCCTGGAAGCAAGGACAGTGGATGGCCTGGGGAGGTGTGGGCAGAAAGCTGAGGGCAAAGAGTTGACACCAGTGATCTGCTTTCATGCTAGTGGGATTTTTTCTTGCCAACAAAGAAGGCTCTGTACTGATCATCCCTCCTTAGATGCTCCTTATAACCCAAGCACACTTTTCTCAGGTGGTGGATTGTGGGGGAGAGGGATGGTTTGTGGCTGAGGCACAGAGCCAGCCAAGATGATCAAATCTGTGCCCTTGGGCTTCCTTGGTGGCGCAGTGGTTAAGAACCTGTCTGCCAATGCAGGGGACAAGGGTTCGATCCCTGGTCCGGGAAGATCCCACATGCCACAGGGCAACTAAGCCTGTGCGCCACAACTACTGAGCCTGTGTGCCACAACTGCTGAAGCCTGCACGCCTAGAGCCTATGCTCTGCAACAAGAGAAGCCACCACAATGAGAAACCCACCCACCACAATGAAGAGTAGCCCTGGCTCGCCACAACTAGAGAAAGCCCATGCGAGCAATGAAGACCCCATGCAGCCAAAAATAAAAATAAATAAAACAATAAAAAATAGTATTTAAAAAAAATCTGTGCCCAGTCTCATCAGTGCATGACGGGGGTGCTGGCTCTCTCATGATGTGGTACACTTTCACTTACACTTCAGGGGAGAAATACTCATAAACGGAAATGCCTTCGCTGCACCGAGTCCAGCTTCCATCAGTTTATTTAGATGCGTCGTTATTTATTTTTAGCATCGTTAATGAATTCCTTACACAGGCTGTACAGGCAAATGGACATATGAGGAAGTCTGAAGGACGTGAGTGGGTGAGGGCAGATACTACTCCAGATACTGGAATACCAGCCCCAGGCACGGTGTGTCGTCCACATAGGAAACACCACCCTTCCTTGCAGCCACAGTCGGGCACACAGCTGCAGGAGCTCTGGCCGGGAAGCACAGCTGTCCAGACTGAGACCCACCCCTATGGGCCGGCAGGCAAGGGCGCAGTGGAAGACCCACCGTCTGGCCCCACGCCATTGGTAAGCTAACAACGGTGAGGCTCTCCAGTCCAGAGATGGGCTTTCTCAGCATCTGATGGGGTCAGGACAGGGGCTCCCTCATTCTCAGAGACTCACCAGGAACCTTGCAGTCTTCAAAGATTAGCTCGCAGGTGTTCGAGCCCCTCATCCCCAGTTTGTCCAGCTTCTTGGAGGTGCTGAAACCTGGCATATCCTTTACGGGAATAAAAGGGGGTCCTGATTACAGAGCCGCCCCCATGGGGGCCGAGAAAAGGGAAGACCGCTGGGAAGTGCCCATCTTCCCATCAAGTCCCCGTACCTGCTTGATACACCAGCCTTCTACTCACCGGGCCCCATTCTGTATGCCCCTAACACCCCACTGCAGCGTCCCCTGCTGCTGGCGACATTGTCCCCAGTTCTCTGAGACCTGTTCTTTCCCAGTGGAATGCCAGATCCCTGGGGCCTTCTGACCCTTCCTGGCTTTGGTTCCTTTCCTCGGGGGAAATCACTTCTAAGACACTCTCCCCAGCCCACTCAGTTCCTTTGCCCCCTTGTTCCTCTGCCACCTGTACCTAACCGAGTCCCATCCGGGTTTCAACGCAGCCACCTGTGTGCTTTGGCTTGGACTAATCAGATGCAGAACGCGTTGGCAGGTGCCCCGCAGAGCGCTGCCAGGTGTTGCTTCCCTCTCCTCCAGGAGACAGGAGCAGCGCAACTCAACCTGGAGACTTCCCGTCTTAGCCACGCCCTTTGGGCTACTTGTTTTTCTTGTCCTCCAGTCCCAGCCAGATACTCTCCCTCCTCCCTATGGAAGGTACTGCAAACCTTTACAACACTCATTCATGAAACTCTCTACCCACTTCCCTGCCCCCATGGGCCCCCTGCCCTCCCAGGGGCCCTGGTCTCCTACTTCATGGCCATTAGGCGGATGGTTCCTCCACCATCACCCGTCCCCAACCCTTGCCTCTTCTCCCTCAACTCACCATCGTGCTTTGCTCACTCGCTCTCACATATCTCATTTTCTCTGTTTTCTATTTTCTCTACCAAAAAATTTGCTCAGTTCTCTCCCACTCCTAAAAGCAAACTGAAGCGCCCAACTTTTCATTCTAACCCCTGCTGTCTCCCTTGTGCTTTTACTGACATGACTTGGAAAGTGCAGTCTCCAACCTCCCTGCCTCCTCCCTCACTGACACCTTGGGCTTCCACGGCTGTTCTCTCCAAGTCCAAGTCCACCAGTGACACCCTGAGCGTCAAAGCTGGTGGCCTCCCTTCAGCCCTCATCTTCTTGGACCTCCGGATGGCTCTATGGATGGCTCCACCATCCTCAGACTTGACCCCTCCTCCCCAGACTCTACTTTTTGGCCACCCTCCTTTCAGTCTCCTCTCCTGCCTCAGCCCCATCCCAGGAGGGAGCCTCGGCAGGGCACACAACACTGATGATCTCTGTGATCACTCGTAGGAGGTCATCTCTGGTGCCACTTTCAGGAGACAAAAGCCTCCCGCCATATACTCGCCTACACTCACCTTCTCCACAATGAAGGCTGTGATGCCCCGAGAAGCTGGCACAGCAGCCAGATCTGTCTTGGCATAGACAATAAGGACGTCAGCATCGGGGCCATTGGTGATCCAGAATTTGTTGCCATTCAGGATGTAGTGATCTCCTAAGGACAGGAAGTTGGCTACTTGTACAAGCTGTATGGGCCTGTCTTAGCCCGTCAATCCACCAGACCTTCTGTTGAGCAAAAAGCTGTCCAGCGGACAAATGTGTCTGGAAACCCAGCAGAGGCCACCTCCGATCACTGCCCCCTCACCCCAAAGGTCTGTCACTCTGCCCGTTTCAGCTCCCAAGTCAAGAGGAGCCTCACCTTTTTTTTCTGCTTTCAGCTTCATGGAGACAACATCGGAGCCAGCATTGGGCTCACTCATGGCCAGGGCACCAATGTATTCACCGCTGATCAGCTGCAAGGAAAACCCCAAAGGACCTTGTCATGACTTCAGAAGTACCCTATAGGGGCTCACCGATCCCGCTTCTTGCCTGGTCACGTGACACCCCTGCAACTTCTCTCAGATCCTGGTATAGGTAAAGCCCTAGAAGAGAAGCCTCATATCCACAAGGCTGACGCTCTCTCTCCTTTTCCCATTCCCTTTGCAAGGGAAGCTAGTCCTAAGCTTCTGTTTCTTAAAATGCTCAGTAAATGTTATCCAGTGACTGACTCGGGTGTTCTGGCCCTATTTTTAATTTTTTTTGACTGAAATATTTTAAAGCAAATCTCTGACCCCTTCCTAGCCCTCTCAGATTCAGGGCAGCATGCTACCGAAAGCACGTCTGACCGGCCCTCCCCAGTGGAAGAGGAGCCTCATGGCTGATGGGTGCACCATGCGATCAGCGTGTTCCTCCATCCCCATCTCCTCACCTTGGGGAGGTACTTCTCCTTCTGGGCCTCGCTTCCGTTGCGCACAAGCTGGTTGAGGCAGAGGTTGGAGTGGGCACCGTAACTGAGACCCACTGCTCCGGAGGCTCGGGATATCTCCTCCATCACCAGCACGTGTTCCAGGTAGCCCAGGCCCGAGCCGCCATACTGAACTGGGGGGTGCAGATGGGGGGCGCAGGGGAGTGGAAAAGGCAGCCCAAGTTACATGAGGACCCTGAGCGGAATCCTGCATTTATTCGCCGTAGAGGAACACTGTCACAGCATCAAGTTCCCTCGAGCAAGGTCAACAGGCTGATGCTGTGGACCCTGCTTGCAGAGCTCACAGAACTGGTTTTGCCTGCTGCCTCTGGTCAGCTGAGGTGTGGCTCAGAAAAGTCACTGCAACTCCTGCTTTATCCCAAACATTATTTAAAAAATATTTTAGTTATTTCTTTATTTGGCCGCACCACGCAGCTTCCAGGATCTTAGTTCCTCTACCAGGGGTCGAACCCAGACCCTCGGCAGTGAAAGCACAGAGTCCTAACCACTGAACCATCAGGGAATTCACTTTCCCAGACAGATCTCTTAATGGAGACAAGAAGACCTGAGCACCCACTATTCAGAAAGCTACAGAAGTGCTGATGCTGTTGAGTAAATGAAGGAAGAGGACCTGGGGTTTTATCAGAGAAACACAAAGAGGGAAGGTGAAAGCCCTAAGATGAGATACAAAGCAGAGGATGTGCATGCAGAAGGCCTGAGGAAGGTGAGCGCTTCATCGTGTAGGTTTGCACCTAAAAGCTACAGCCCGAGAGAAAGTCTGGAGAGAGCAGAAGAGATGCTGGGAGGGAATTTCAGAACGCCTCATAAAAAAATGTGTTTTTTTTTTTCCCTTGGCAGCAGATCTAAAATCAAAGAGGCCGGGCCATCTGGCACCAGCCTCCCCTCCCTCTGCCCTGCTGTTTGGGTAAACCCTCGTAAGGCCCTCTGTATATGTTCACTCTGCCCAAGAAGTTAGACTTATCCTTGGCTCTAGGGAAGGATTAGCGCAACTCCCCCAGCTCTAGGAAGGAAAGCCCATGGGCAGGTGACATTAGAAATAGCTACCAGGACACCATGTGGAAACCAGAGCTCATATCTGGCTTTCTTTTCAAGGCTCCCCCTGGATAGTGTTTTCCTCTGATTCGTAACTGCCTCTTTCTTCATTAACTAGCATCTGATTCAGAAGCATATTCTCTATGGGGGCTCATAAACCCCCAAGACACAGCGGGAGAAAGAGTCTTGCTTGAGTTCCCAGCAACCTTCCCCCTACTCTTGTATGTTAAGATAGTCTAAATTAATTTTTAAGTGGTTACATCATTCCTCATGATGTAACTTTCTACGATCAGCTTAAATCCCAGGAACTGTCTGCAAGCGGTGAGGGGAAGATGTAAGGAGAAGAAGACTGTGATCCACCTCTACTCTAATGTCCAGTGAACATAAGCCAAAGCAGGGTGGGCTGTCCAGGCTTTGGCTGGCGAGGCCACAGGCTCATCTCTTTACTAAGCAGTGCAAGCCAGGCCTGGCCTCTTCTTCAGAGGCCAACATCTGAACTGCTCCCTGCCCTCTCCCCCTGGAAACAAGCAGTAAGACCCATAGGGGACTCTAGACAGGACCAGGGATAGCTTATTAAACACATCATCTGGCCATCTCATATGGAGGCTCAGAGGGGCATCCCTCTTCCCCACACCCCCATCTGCTTCCAAAAGAGCTCTAGGGCCAAGCTGTGGGCAGAGCACACAGGCATTCCCCATAGGTGAACATTGCCCTGAGTGGTCCTGCCTTGATGCTTATTGGTAGGGCAGAGCTTAGGGATTAGGGGAGGCAGTAAGACTGAGGTACTAAGATCACTGCTTGATCTAGAGTTTTCTAAACTCCTCAGATCACCTGGGGGAACTTGTGAAGCATGCAGAGTTCAAGGGTCTGGGCGACCCAAGGGAACCACACTGACCTAAATCCATTACCTTCTTAACAACACTGCCTAAAGAAACAGAAGAGCTTGTTTTTCTCTGGGCTGACAGTGGGCACTTTCTCAGGCCCAAGAGGGAAGAGACTCTAGGTTTCTATGAGTGTGATCTTTCCTCTCCTTTCCTGCTTCTTTTGGGAATGGTATTAAAGGACATGCAAGAAAAGTTCTCTATAGGAAAAGAAACTACACTCACCAGGGGCTGTGATGCCCAAGACTCCCAGGTTCCCCAGCTGCTTCCAAAACTCCTGCCAACAGAACAGAGTGAGTGCAGTGGGTTGTGAGAAGGCAGCCAGTCACAGGGGCCTGGCACATCGGGAACAATGAGACCCAAGGGCTTCACAGAAGGGGGCTGCATTCTTAGGGAGCTTTCATTTACCAGGAGACTGTGTGGGCCCTGTCAGGCAGCAGGGCAATTCCCAGACCATCCCAGCCCAGCTCCCAGACTGCCCTCCTGCCCCCCTCAGTGTGGGCCTCATGACTCACTCGCAGGTTCTTGAACTCATTGCTCCGATCAATCTCCTGGGCCTGGGGGGCTAGATGTTCCTGAAGGAACTTAGCCATGATCTGACGAAGCTAGAGGGAGAGAGGTGGACAGATGCTGCTGAAACAGTACATAATTGCCCCTGAGGCCAGCATCTCTACTACTGAGGACACCTTCAGGGAAACGGGACACAAGTAACCTCACAAACGGCATCAGACTGAAACTTAGAGGCCCCACCAGTTTATGCTTCCTCAAAGGTGATCTTCACCTCTTTCTGAAGATTATTTCTTAAATGTCACTCCCCTACATGTATCATTTAATGGCTTTCCATTGCTCTTAAAAGACAAACCCCTTACATATGTATATGTATAACTGAATCACTTTTTTGTACATCTGAAACTAACACAACATTGTAAATTAACTATATTTCCTTCTTCCTCTTTTTTTTGTTTTGGCTGCATTACGTCTTCACTGCTGCGCATGGGCTTTCTCTAGTTGCGGTGACCGGGGGCTACTCTTTGTTGTGATGCCTGGATTCCTCATTTAGGTGGCTTCTCTTGTTGCAGAGCACGGGCTCTAGGTGTGTGAGCTTCAGTAGTTGTAGCATACGGGCTCTGGGGTGCACGGGCTTAAGTAGTTGTGGCTCGCAGGCTCTAGAGCGCAGGCTCAGTAGTTGTGGCACACAGGCTTAGTGGCTCTGCAGCAAGTGGGATCTTCCCAGACCAGGGATGGAACCCATGTTCCCTGCATTGGCAGGCGGACTCTTAACCACTGCACCACCACGCAAGTCCTATACTTCAATTTTTTAAAAATGGTTAAAAAAAAAAAAAAGACAAACTCCTTACCCAGGACTGGAAGACCCTTGTGTGCGGTGACCCCTGAAGCCCTTCCAGCCTTCCCCAGTACCTTTCTCATCCCCTACTCACTGTGCTCCAGCCACGCCCCCTTCAGTTCTTGGCTCGTGTCAGGCTCTTTTTTTGCCCCTGAGCCATTGGCTAAAAGAATTATTCCAAAGAGATTGAGAACAAGGATTGAACAGTTCCTGCCTCAGGTGATTCAAAACTCTTGTCTGCAGACTGTAAATGCAAGTGGACATTGGAGTTTTGGGGAAGCTCAAGCACTTGCTTAGAAAAGGAGACTCACATTCCCGGGAACTCCAAACCAGGGTCCAAGTGGTTTGGACCCTGGTTTGGCTCTGGTCAAGGAATGGCTCTGGTTCAGCTCCATTAGTGACAACATCCTTCAAGTTTCTTTTCCAGCTTTGCGCTTTGACCCGATAGGTTGACGGGTATACACGGCCTTTTAATTCCATCCCCAACCCCAAGGTGTGTATTTGAAAAAGATTGCATGGTGATGATTAACCAAGTTTGAGAACCACGGCCTTACACAGTATGAAGGTGTAAGAGGACTTCAGACAGATCAAGGGCCCTTTTGCCACACGCGGGTAGTCCTGCCAATTCTCCACCGAAACACCTCCCTCCCCCCGCCGGGACCGTTCCTGTCCTCAACTCCTCGTCTAACTCCGGCAGCTGGGCCTTGCTGCCGCCACAGAAGGGAGGCTGGGGCCCGCGGCCGCCCCCGCGCTGGCGCTCCCGCAGCCCCCGGATCACACACCGCGGTTGGGTGCGCGCAGGGCAGAAGAGCGCCGGGGCGACCACCGAGCACGGAGAAGGGGCCGGGAAGGGGGTCAGGCTCCCTACCTGCTTCTGCTCCTCGCTTAGCCCATTGATTGCATCGTCCACTGGCAACAGCGAGTTGGCCCGCTGGGTAATCAAGCCGGCGAGGGGCTGCAGTGGCGGCCGCAGCCTCCAGCTCGCCACACGCCGACCCAGCAGCCAAGCTGCAGTCGCCATCTCTGCCTTGTGGGCGGAGCTGGAGCCCCAGCAGCTGTGAACAAGCCCTGAGCGCTCCACCAATCCCCGGCTTCGCTGCAGCCAATCGGCGAGGGGGTGGGTCTCCAGCGGCCAATCCATTTCCGCTGCCCGCTGAAGGCCGCGCTTCCGCGGCCCCTGGCACTAGCCAATCAGCGGTGACCTCCCGGGGCAAACTCCCCGCGAGGCGGGAGGGCTTGCTGGGGGAGCAGGACCTGCTGGCGTCCTGTCCTGGTTAGGTCTTTTTTAAAGTGAACCAGCAGGAGGAGTGTCTTCTTCTTTTTTAAAAAAAATAAATTTATTTATTTATTGGCTGAGTTGGGTCTCCATTGCTGCATGCAGACTTTCCCTAATTGCGGAGAGCCGGGGCTGCTCTTCCTTATGGTGCTTGGGCTTCTCATTGCAGTGGCTTCAGTAGTTGCCACATGTGGACTCAGTAGTTGTGGCTCAGGGCTCTAGAGCGCAGGCTCAGTAGTTGTGGCGCGGGCTTAGCGGCTCCACGGCATGTGGGATCTTCCCAGACCAGGGATCCAACCGGTGTCCCCTGCATTGGCAGGCAGATTCTTTACTGCGCCACCAGGGAAGCCCAGTGTCTTCTTTTTTGGGTGGAGGATAAGAATCCCGCCTGCGCTGAAAATAGCAGTCCCTAACTGCAGACATTGTGGGAAAGCAAGTGTTAAAACAGCAAAAGCTCCAAATGCTTCACGCTTGACGATACATTGTTAAAGCAAATCTGGGAAAAGAGCGCTTGCTCTAGGGTGCACTCTGGTTATAACTCAGTAAAATTTGCTTTATTATGTAACAGGGTTGTTGACTTTGATTGAATTTTATGGGAAAGGGGTTGTTAAGGGGTTTCTGTCTTCCAAATTATTCCATGTACCTAAGAATAGGAGTCAGGACCTACGTTTAACAGGGGTGGGGTGGTGGTGGACCGAACTCAGGTTCAGTTGCTCCCCGCTGGAAAGACAAGTGTTGTTTGGAAAGGAAGGGTTGCATAATTCAGAAGGCAACCTGGGGAGAAGGCAGACTGGTGTCCAAGAACCAACTCCGAAGAGTCTGCTCCACTATGAAGATTTTTAAAGGAGAAAGGGGGGAAGTTAATTGCAGTTAATCATTTGGGAAGAGGGGGTCAGGGTCTTCTTTATCTTCCACTACGAGCAGACTTTCTTCTGACTGGTTGGTGGTGAGGTAACAAGGTGGTGTTCCAGGAATCTGGTGCTCAGCCTGAAGTTCCACCTGAGTGGGGACCTTAGTTCAAGCAAAAGAACTCAAAGATATTGTTAGGTGTATATTCCCTGAGGAGGAATCAGGACCCTGCTTTATTGTTGTACTACAGTTTCTTGACTGCACCTCCTTTGTTTCTGCATTCTCTCATTTTTCTGTTTAGCAACTGTTTGGATGTGCCCTTTGGCACTCAGGGAAGGTCTATGAAGCTGAAGCCTCTTTCCTACAAACAAGAAATGGGGACACAAAAGGACTGGTACCCTGGAGGGCCTCACAGAGTCCTGCTCCATTTCAGGGAGACAGGAAAGGAAGAATGTATATGAAGGGAAAGAGGAGGGCTGATAGAATTCAGCTTCTATCCCTTTCCTCACTTTGCTAATTTCCTCCTCTGTGGGGCAGTCAATACCCTTGCACAATTCATCTCAGTTAGTTTAGCGCCCTTAGTCCAGGGACAGCATTGCAGTCCTGCTATTTAGATGTGGAACTTTGGGCAACTTTGGATCTTTTCAGACTCTATTTCATCATCTTTTTTTTTTCCCCTTGTCCACACCTCCAGGGATTGAACCGATGCCCTCAGCAGAGACAACACAGTCCTAACCACTGCACCTCCAGGGAATTGCCTTTCATCATCTTTCAATGAAAACAATACCACCCATTGCAAGGAGGGATAAAGGAGATTACATATTTAATGAGAACACTTTTTGTTCCTTCTTACAGCGCCCCATTAGTCCAAGATCTGAAACACAGCTAAGACAAAAGCCAGGCTCTGTCAACTTGTCCAGACCAAAATGCTTTCTTCTTCAGCTCACTGCCTTTCATATCAAGGGTACACCCGCGCAGGAACCACCCCCACCCCCGCCCCCGGCCAACCCCCGGCCCCAGGTGAAGAAGATTTTTGGAACAACCTGATATAGATTGTGGGCAAGTTCTCTACATTTCTGACGATCTGCAGTCTCACGTTTGCAGAAATCTTCCATAGGCACCTTCCAATTTGTCTCTTGGAGCCATTCCTTTACTTTCAGGGACTAGTAAATGTATAAGCTGGGGCAAGTTTGAATATCTAGGCTCATAAGTTCTTACTATAAGATGAAATTGTTTAGTAAAGTCCAAGGGATCCTGTGAATGATCTGGAAATTCCTTAGTTAAGGCCTTAATTTCTGTCCTAGTCCAAGGGTGTATAGGTAAGAGTAGGCTCCCCTCTACCTGTAGATTTCTCTGTAAAGGGGTGGCTATTACCTTAGGGTCGCCTTTATCCTTTCCCTTAGACTCGACAAGTTCTTCCTTTGAGATTAGAGATGGAAGAGCAGAGAGGTCAGGCTAGGGGAGCTCAGAAAGAAGAGGTTACGAAGGAGCCAAAGAAAGAGGAGAGAAAGGAAGAGAAGCAGTGATGACTTCTAAGGTCTTTTCTAATCTAGTTACCAGTTCTGATAATTTCTGATTTGTCTCTTGCAATGAAGCCATTCTATCACTCCCTTGTTCTGAGGCTTCCAGATACCAATTAAAATGTTTCCATTCCAGCTGTTTGATCTTAAGCCGGCTTTTTCTAGTTTAGTGTGCCAATAAACCAACTGAAGTAAATCGAAAGTGCCCCATTTGAGCCATCTCAGGGACAAATGATTTTTGGTCAGAACTTCCCATTAAGTTAAATGCTTGCGAGTGTCAGTTTCATAGTGTTATACATAAATCCAGCTGGGGTTCCCATAGGTGGCTGTTCATCCAGGAGCTGATTGGCCCTTGAGGCACAATGTCCCATTATTAATTTGCAGTCTGCTTCAGGCATGAGATATGATCTGAACAATTTTCTGAGGACAGTGTGGTGGACTGGTGTGCTGCTTCTGAATCTAGCTCCCCGAGGAGTGACCCTTGAGTCGATCTGACTCTATTCTGTGTCTCAGCTTCTCCCTGTGACAGTCTAAAACTCTCCTGGGTGCTGGGAGTGCTAAGTTCTCAGCCTCTGTTGCACCCTCCAGATGAGCAGTATTTACTTAATGGTCATAGTGGGGCTCCCTTGTAGGACTGCTGCACACAGTGAGGATTGATCCTCAGACACTTCTGTGAGGTCCTCAGTCACCTGAGGATGCCTTGTGGCCGGAAGGAGCAAGTCCCTTTATTCTTCAGAGCCAAATAACTCAGTCTCTCATTTCACTAACAAAAAGTTTTGTTCCAACCATATATAAATTTACCCCTTTTTTCCCCTTAATTTAAGCCAAACTTAACAAAAACCAGCCACCCGTTTTCCCTGGACTTCCTCTCCAAGATCCCCCTAGAACCTTGCCTAGGAAATGCATGGATGCCTCTTAAGACAAGTAAAAACCAGCTGAAATAAAATTTTCAAGATCATCACCAAAACAATGAGATCTGGATATCATGAGAGCTCACCAGAACACCTGAGAGATGCCCAGAAGCCAGTGAGGCTCAAAGCACCCATGTTGGTACCGAGTGCCTGTGTGAGGCATCTTCCAGGTGTCCTCTGGTGGGTGTCTCCAGTATCCTGATGACTACGCCAAGCATATGTTAACAAAAAATTAATCAATAGTCAATCTATGAAGCAAATGGAAAATTTTATTTGAGCCAAATTTGAGGACTCAAGTTTGGGTTCCAATAACTATTCTGCCTGTTAGAAGTTAAAACATAGTTACATAAGTTTTTTGAGACAGAGGGCTTTACATTAGAAGACGTATTACTGACAGTTTACACAATCCAAATTGGCAAGTACAAACTGATGGGTCATTGTGATCCCCTTACAAGATCAAGAAGGAATGTTATCTTTTAAGGAGATACATTCTGCTAGGAGAAATTTCAGGAGATACCAACATTCTGCTAGGAGAATGTTGGTGTTTATGGTTGAGCAGGTATTTCTGCCAATGGGGAACGTTTTGTTGATGCAAAATGCAGATATACAATGCATAGTAGAGGGGAGAGAGGAGGCTAAAGTGCAGAGGAAATTTTTTTATATTTAAATTTTTCTTGTCTTGCCATAAAATGTGAATTTTATTTCACACCCTTATCAAAAACTGTCTTGGTAGTGTAATGAGACAGGAAGCTGGATTATCCACAGATGAAAGAAGAAATCACAATGGAAATGAGAACATATTTTAAACAGAAAGACAAATAATGAAAATTGGACCTAGCAAAACCTGGGGTACAGCTACCCATCCCTTAGAGGGAAATTTATAATTGTCAGTGCATATACTGGAAAAGATAAAAATTGAAATGAAATTATCTAATCTTCTATTTTAAGAACCTAGAAAAAGAACAGTAAATTAATGGGAATTCCCTGGTGGTCCAGTGGTTAGGACTTTGCACGTCCAGTGCTGGGGGCCCAGGTTTGATCCCTGGTCGGGGAACTAAGATCCTGCATGCCACATAGCACGCCCAAAAAAATAAAATAAACTTGTGATAATCATTTCATGATGTATGTAAGTCAAATCATTATGCTGTAAACCTTAAACTTATACAGTGCTGTATGTTAATTATATCTCAATAAAACTGAAAGAAAGAAAAGGTGCTATGGTAATGCCCCATGACCTCCTGCATGCCCAAGGAGTGGCTCAGGAACTAAGATCCCACAAGCCATCCATCTTTCACACAATCCTAGATTCATTTTTCTAAAACATTCATTATGGTGATTATCTGCTCAAAAGCTGTCGGTGATTCCTTATTGTCTAGAATCATGGTCCCCAGGCTGTGAGCCAAGGCACCCCTGGACAGCAGGCTCACTGGGATGCCATGGGATAAACTTTTGCGGGAATCACAATGATACATGACATGTTAGACAACATGTGAACTTCTAGCTCAAAGTAGGTCTGTTTCAACGTTAGATCACACTATGTTCCTCTCAGTATCAAACAGGGAAGGAAGGTGGTAGTGTCCAATTTGATTCCAAGGCTTCAGAAGTTAAGCTGTGCCCAAGATCCCGTTAGTAAATAATTGTACTTATTTAAAAATAAAAATATTTTCTTTACATTTATGTGTATTATGTTTTCAAATACCTACTAAGTTGTTAGGATTATTGTTTGGATCTAACTACTTAAAAATAGAACTTGTAGGTATTTCTTTTGGTGTGTCATAAAATATTGAGACACTAGCAGCATCATGAACTGAGACAGTTTGTAAACCTCTGGCCTCGATGATAAAAATCCACAGCTCCTAGCTTGCACTTAAAGTTTTTCAAAACTTCTAGTAACACCACGTACTTTCTTTTTTTTTAAATTTATTTATTTTTTTGGTTGTGTTGGGTCTTCGTTGCTGCGAGCGGGCTTTCTCTAATTGTGGTGAGTGGGGGCTACTCTTCACTGCAATGCATGGTCTTCGCATGTGGTGGGTCCTCCTGTTGTGGAGCACGGGCTCTAGGTGTGCGGGCTTCAGTAGTCATGGCACACAGGCTTAGTTGCTCCGCAACATGTGGGGATCTTCCCAGACCAGGGATCGAACCCATGTCTCCTGCATTGGCAGGTGGATTCTTAACCCCTGCGCCACCAGGGAAGCCCCAACACCATGTACTTTCCACTCCCATTATTCCCTGGCTCATATCTTTCTCCAATACTTGTTTTTTGACCCTGGGCAAATCAACTTCATTTCGTTAACTAATTTCATTAATTAATTATATGAATTAATCTCATGTAGTTTTTCTGAGCCCCTTTCTCTAGCTATAAAAAGGGGTAATAGTGCTTACCTTGCACGACTGTAACAAGCATTATATGGGGATGAACAGAAGGAGGAACACACAGACACCACATATGGAGTATGACAAGTGCTCGGTTAAGTGTCAGACATAATCCCGTCATCTTATTTTTTTATAGTTTGGCTTTGCCATGCAGCATGTGAGATCTTAGTTTCCTGACCAGGGATTAAACCCATGTCCCGCGTAGTGGAAGCTCAGAGTCCTAACCACTGGACTGCCAGGGAATTCTTCCCCTCTTCATCTTGAACCTTCTAAACAAGCCCAATCAGCGTTCTTATTCAGTTCCTCGAGACTCATCTGGATATCCCCTCAATTTTTTTTTTTTTCCTTCAGTCTCTCATAATTTTATTTTCTCCTTGGAAGTTCCAATGATCCCCTCCTGGGGTTTGACTGATTTGCTAGAATGGCTCACAGACTTAGAGAAATACTTCATTTGCTAGATCAGGTTTATTATAAAAGGAAATAACTCAGGAACAGCTAGATGGAAGAGATGCATGGGGCAAGGCATGGGGAAAGGGCATGAAGCCTCCATGCTCTGCGTGCGCTACTGTCCTCAAATCTCCACGTGTTCACCAACCTGGAAAGTTCTCCACCCTCTAACTAGCCTCTCTAAATATTACTCTTATTTCAACCCCTAGTCTACCTCCTCCATCAAGCCTTCCCCAACCAAACTAGCTCAGAGTTAACTGCTATAGCACACAACCATACCACACAAAGGCAATAGTTTACTGTTTAGTATTACTATTTAGTTTACTGTTTATTCAACTTGTATATCACCTGTGCAATGTTTCGCCACATATACTGTAAGCATCTTTGAGGTTAAGAATGTCATGCTAGCACTTCCTAGGTGGCGCAGTAGTAAAGAATCCGCCTGCCAATGCAGGGGACACAGGTTGGAGCCCTGCCCTGGGAAGATTCCACATGCCATGGAGCAACTGAGCCTGTGAGCCACAACTATGGAGCCTGTGCTCTAGAGCTCGTGAGCCACAACTACTCAGCCCATGTGCTGCAGCTATTGAAGCCCACATGCCTAGGGCCCGTGCTCCACAACAAGAGAAGCCACTACAATGAGGAGCCTGAGCACCACAATGAAGAGTAGCCCCCGCTCGCAGCAACTAGAGAAAGCCCGTGTGCAGCAACGAAGACCCAACACAGCCAATAAATAAATAAAATAAATAAATAAATAAATAAATAAATAAAATGAGTCCAAAAAAAAGAATGTCATGCTACATCAGTTTCCTACAGCATCTAGCAAAGTGGAGGGTGTAGATCACATTGAGTTCATGTAATGCATGAATTTATTCAGATTCCAGATCAGAATAAGCACCACAACACCTCCACACGTACAAAAGGAAGATGGAGCAGTAGAGGTCAGAGGGAACATGAGAAAAGGAAAGAGTGCACAAATGCTGGCTGGTGGTACAAAGCAGAGTCATGAGGTAAAGGCCCCTTGTGAGGCCAGACCTCGAGCAAACAGGGTCTCTACATTGGGTAAGACGAGTAATAGAGGAATTGAGATAGTTCTTTTTAGGGGTTAACTAGGGAGGCATGGCAAGGAGGTGAGGATCTCACAGCTGAGTTTCTCACCCTCTCCCTCCAAGAAGGAAGTAGAACTTTTGGGGGGACCACAAATGCCAACCACAAATTCACTTGGGTAAAGAGTCTTTTAAACTATAAACATCCTGAAAATGGATACAAGAAAATATTCAGCCCTTTTCACTGGTGAGAATTATTTAACTGGGTTTCCCCCTCAAAATATTTGGGACATAACCAACTGTGTGAATGTTTTATGTGCATGAAGGCAAAGAATTCTAGCCCTGTAAGTTAGGGTGGGACGTTACTTGACTTCATTGGGTGGCTCTGAGCAGCCCTAACAATGCTTGAAGAGTAGGCGGAGCTGAAGAAACTGGGAGAGGTGCAGAAAAAAATGGGAGACGGCCAAAGCCAAAGTCTCCCTAGTTTGACTAAGAAATGAAGTATGGCTGTGCCTTTGGTGAACTTGGCAGGCGGTCGGGGTGGGGGCAGCCCGCTGTGGGCTTCAGTTGACTAAGGATCCAGGGGCCCAGGTCCAGGATGGGCCGTGCAAAGCAATAGCAGAGATATGAGCATACCTGGGAATGCAGGCCGCTAGTGACACAAACCCGGCGGACAGAGTCCCGCACCCACTGCTACAAACAGGAAACACCCACAGAAGACTAGCTAATGCTCCTGGAAGACGGAGGGATGGGGGGTGAGGGGGCGCTAGCCACGGAGCACTTAATGAGTGCAAGAAAAATACTCTGGGTTAAACGGAAGAAAAATATTCTGGTTGGGATTGGAGTCTTGAACTTGTTAACTAGATTAGTTCAATAGTATTCAGTGGACATATTTAGATTAAAAGGCTATTTTCATTTGTCAATGTTTCAGTCTGAATAGTTACAGAAATATTTATTTTATTTAAGTAACACTTTATAAAAAAAACAAACAGAAGTGATTTAGACTAAAAGCTCCAAGGTGTATTGTTTCATAGGTGTTATTGCAATCTATGCCTTCACCCCATTTAGTAAGCCATTTCAGGTAACTTCCAGTTCATAAATTAACAGTGAGGTTACAGAGCCAACCAGGATGGGACAGAATGTATTCCAAGTTAGGAGGGGACCACACGGCTCCTCAGGGATGTCTCCCATGGAGCACCTGTGCTCCACTGTTTCTTCCTGCACGTCTGAATGTCACCTTCTGGCTTCTCTGGCTGTGGCTGGTTAAGTCTCCTGATTCTAATGCTGTGCTGCTTTGTCGCCTAGGAGGTTGATCCAAGCTTTCAGGCTCCCTCTCTTGTAGACCTTAATTACATACTGTGAGGTTCAGGAGAGCCGGCCAATCTGAAGGCTGGGAACGCTTGTTTAAAGGAGGAATCACCATTCCAGCATAAACTGTCCTTAATCCTATTGCAGAAACTGTTTTCATTCCGGGGATGGTGAGTCCTAGAAGATCATGGCCAAGAAGCAGATGTCCTAAGTGGCTTCCTCTGAGAGTTTATCCCCAGGAAGGAGCCATGTGGCACCTGCTTTTGATCACATTTCTAATAGCTGCTCTACTTCCTCAAGGGCTGTTGTAAAATCATTTACTTGACTGTTACATAAGGTCTGTTGTTCTAGGAACTGGGCCCTCTCTTCTTCTTTCACCTTCAACTTTACCTTTAAGGCCTGCATGGAAAGGCATTAAAAAAGACAAAAAACAAAAAAAACCACAAAACTTTCACTTTCAGGAAAGACAAAACCATAACCACAAGATTACACTTCTGTTTCATTGAGGACCACCACTGGAATACCGACATTGTCTTTTCTATCTTAGATTTGTTTATCTGTGTTGGTTTTGGGAATTGTCTCTCTACTACAGAATCTGTTATCTCAACTGGAACAAGAGAATCCTCTAGGATTCCATGTAGTATCCCATGGTTCATCCAAGCAATCCAAAACAGTCCAGACCAAAGAATCTGGGTTTCCTATTACAGGTTTCCTTGAAATATCAAGTTTCCACAGCATGGATTTCACACAGGTGTCAACTTTCAACCTGGAGCAACCTAGCATGTTGCACACTGCCTCATGCCCTGCAGATGTGAACATTTTTAAGAGTCTTTAGAACAGAAAATTAGTTGAAAAAAGTGGAGAAATCAAAGTCTTGGAATTTAGTTAATAGTAATGTATCAATACTGGTTTCTTAGTCTTGACATATATAGCATGATAATGTGAGATGTTAATATTAGGAGAGTTGAATTCTCTATTATCTTTGCAATTTTTCTGCAATCTACAATTATTACAAAATAGTTTATTAAAAATGAATGCACAGATAAATAAGAGCGCCCTCTACAGATCCACCTGTTGTGGTAGGAAATGGTAATTTTGCTTTGGGGAGATGTCTGCCTCTCACCTGTAACTCCTCCATCTGCTTTTTGGCTGTTTCGTTAAAAAGCTTCAGTTCATCTTGCAAAGTTTCTAACAGCAACTAAGAGAAAAGCACAGTGTTGTAACAAATCTTTATTGAAATGTGAAAACCTTCTTCATATAAACTAACCTCTTCATCGGAGCTGAATCAGATGATCGCTAATACCCCTTCTACCCAGTCATTTATGAAGTGTCCACACACATGCCAGGCTTTCTCATGGGCGCCTGGGAGGAACTAAGTCCACAGGAGAGACAGAGGACCCCACCTCCACGTGCTCTGTGCCACACAGGTAATATGAAGGAAAGGCAGTAGCCACTGAAGGGGTGACTAAATCACCTGGAGGAGCTGAGGATGGCTTCCATACCTAGTATTCTAGGATTCTAAGATGACAACTGATCTTCCTGGGGAAGAGATCATAGAAGCTCAAAAGGCTTTACTCTCAAACAGCTGCCTTCCTACTTCAGGGAAGGAACCAAAGAGAAGGCACATTTAATTCAGGCTGGACCTTTGTAAGACACAATGCTCAGGAAAGGAATAAGGGGAGAAATTTGGTAAAGCGTAAAATTAGAGACACCAGAAAGCCGTCTCTACTGGTCCACCCTACTATGGGTTTTAAAGTAGTACATTTTCAACTTAGACTCCTATTTGTAAGCACAAAGTTATCTTTCAAGTAAAACATGCTACTGTGAGTACACACCCACCACCCTATTCCGCTCTCCTGCGTAACCAAAAGCTGCTTTGTGGGCTTGGCCAAGCATATGGCAGGGCCCTGCTTAGAGCCGCAGGGCCCCACACCCACTGGGCCGTCTCCCATTCACACCCACACCCTCACCATCGAGTCCACGGGATCCGTGGCAGAGTCTTGCTGTGACGCCAGGGTCTCACTGCCTAAAACCAGCGGAAACAACAAAGTCAGCCTTGTCTGCGGAACTGCAACTTGAAAGAAAATTAAAACCCCTCCACAGGAGTATTCGTGAGGGAAACGTCTCTAGGCTTCTGGTCCCGGACTCTTTCCCCTGAGTTTTCCCCTTGGCAGAGTCCCCCACGCCTGCCTCCAGAGCTGGATTTCATCCCTCCTTCCTCTCTAGGTACGGATATGACCAAAACTTCATTCTGCTTTGTCCTCAGCTCAGCGAAAAATTTGTCCAAAAGAAATGTATAGGTTGTGTTTTTTTGGTTTTGTTTACAATACATAAAACTATTTTTAAAAGCTTTTCAGGCCTTAAAAATAATTATTTTGGTAAAAACAGTACATAAACATCGGAAATTAAAATCATCCAAAAACATGTATGGTGGCTATAAAGAATACACCCTAAAATGCACAGGTTAGTGGCAGCATTCGACGTCAACTCCTTAACTCAAAGAAGCCTGGGCCCCTTCCCTGGGCATCCTCAGGCTCTCTTAAAATCTTTGGGTAATCCTTCTTCCGCTTCCTCTCTGTTACAGACTCTGACCTCTAGCAACAGGGTCAGAACAGAAATCACATTTTAACCACCATGATTCTGGTGATTAGCCAGCTTTAGGAGCCCTTTCAACAGTATCATCTCTCTCTCTCCACCTGTGAAGGTTACCTGTATGCTATATCCCTTGAAAGAAAGAAAATATTTCTGATCTATTTGCAAGATCATACCTGTCAGCACCGAACGCATGGCATAAAGCGTTCAGATAAGAAAGAGATAATCCTCTCTCCACAACAATCTGAAACTCTGTTGGGCAAAGTCGACATCGCAAGAAAACAGAGAGGAGCTTCCCCAGATCTTTGCTAGGCAACCCCTGCACTGACTGGGTCAGCTGACGCCATGCCAGACTCCTGACGTGCAGTCCAGAATCACCCAGGAAGGGACACATGCACTGACTCCTCTGAAGGCAGCTGGGTGCCATCTCTTACCTGGGTTGAGGCCCTTGCTCTCCAAAATTGCCAAACAGTTGTCCTGAAACTTCTCTAGCAGCTCCACTTTTTGCGTCAGGTCCTTCAGCTCTCCCTGTGGGGGTGCCAGGCAGATAGGTGAGGCCTGTCCCATTCCTCAGGGGGCAGCCACAGCACAAGCCTGGCACCTTCTCCTTCTGCCCTCAGGCACCTGGCGTGCTCCCTCAGGATTCCACACGCATCACCCAGTGCAGCTGATGGCAGGTCTGGTGGGTCGCTTACCTGAGTTTCAATCAATTTCTGGTGCAACTGCTTGTTGACAGCCTCTAAGAGCTGGTTCTTATCCTTGAGTTCTTCCTCTGATTTCTGTTTACTCAATGGCTTGTAGCTGTAATGATAATTGTACTTAGATGAAGAGGTGGAGGCGTTAAGAGTATGGGCTATGGAGTTGGGTTGGTTCGAATCCTGGCATCACCACATGGTGGTAAATGACCTTCAGGGAGTTGTGTAACCTCTCTGAGGCTGCTTCCTCATTTCTAGAATTAACACACACATCTCGTAATATTATTATCATGAGGGATGAGAGAATACATGTACAATTCTTAGTACAGCTACTGACACATAGTAAACTTTTAATAAGGGATAGCCATTATCATCATCAATATTAAGTCTTTTCAAAGTTCTGAGTCCTTCTTGATAGAATTTTGTCTTCAGAACTTTTAAGTCATGCCCAAATAATAGATGTGGAATTAAAACCTATTTCTACAAACTTTCTGGCTTATATTATTTCTGTCTTCAGGACTGCAAAACGTTCGAGCAAGCCTCAAATGGAGAGAGATGGATCCTCCTCCAGGATTTCATCACCACCACTACCACCTGAGACAGCGGCAGCAGCAAAACACTCATCTCCAAATCACTAACCACATGCAGCCCCTCCCATCCTGAGGGCTTCCCGCGTCTGTTGATGGGCCACAGCTTGGTCTGAGCGGTGGTCCTGGCATGGAGCACCCAAACTCTTGCCTGGTACTCAAGATGGTAGCATGACTGATTCCTGCCCTGACAGTGGTTCTCAAACCTGGCTGTGCCTTACCCCTGAAAATTCCATTTAGATTTCTGGGGCAGCACCAGACTCCAACACAGTAAAACAAGTCCTGTGAGTGATTCCAACATACAATCAGGATGGAGCTCCACTACCCTAAAACGGTGGCCAGGTTTCATCTATCCTGACACTCACCTCTTCCTGATGTTCCTCCTGGTGGCAGTGTCTGTAGCTTTCACCTGCCTAGAAAAGCAAAAACAAATCAGGATGTTAACTAGACTCAGTGTGGTGATCATTTTGCAATATATACAAATATCAAATCATTATGTTGTACACCTGAAACTAATACAATGTTGTATGTCAGCTATACCTCAGTTAAAACAATAATAACAAAGAAATCAGAGAATCACATTACTGTTGTCACATCATTTTATTGTTGTTGTTTCTGTGTATTTTTTTTTGGCCATGCCACGCCATGTGGGATCCAGTTCCCAACCGGGCATCGAACCCCGTGCCCCGTCAAGAGGAAGCACGGAGTCTGAGCCCCTGGACCGCCAGGGAAGTCCCAGACAGCACAGGCCTGGGGAGCTCTGAGGGCCCACGCACTTCTACGTCAGGCCAGACTACTGAAAAAGGCTTATGAACGGGGAGCAGGCTCCCCTCCTGACCGCCTCGACAATCTGACACACCTGCTTCTGCTCAAAATAGCGTGGCTACCTGACGTCACCCTCACTCACGTGGGAGCTGAGCGCCGGGCGTGCGGACACGCACGCACACTGCGCGGGGCTGGGCCGTGCTCAGGCCAGCAACCCAGGCTGACAACGCGCCCCCACCCGCCAGGACTCCCACTTACGGCTGGTGTTTGACTGCAGTGCTGTTATTTGCACACCCACAGCAAATGCTGCAAGAGGAAAGACTCTCTCTTATCATAACCCCGGCTGTGCCTCTTCTGGGCTGATCAACACAGAAGGTTCTGACAAACAGCTCAGTACCGCTGTACTGCTCCGGGCCACTGACCACAGGCCAATCCTTCAGGTACCTTGTCCTCTCAAAAGTCCCAATTCTTGGTACTGCGCAATTCCTAGCAAGACGTTCTGAGTGGACACCAAGGCTCTAACTCTTACCCGTTCTCGCGTCTCGGTTTGATGACTCTGGTAACATCATTCTCGGAACCTCCCGAATGAGGTCTGAAAACATCAACTTCTTTGGACTTCACAGGTAATAGGCTCTTAGAAGTGGCTCGAGTTTGCGGGTCTGCAAAGGAAAACAAGAGGGTAAAACCTCATGCATCATGACGCAACAGAGCAACGCTACAAATTCAGGAGAATAAGACCTCTAGACCAATTGGGAATAGAAACCAAAATTCTTTAAATGTGACAGTGCAGTGTGTTTGAGGGTAGCTAAAAGCTTGATGATACAGCAAACTGAATGTCCAAAGGGTATAGATGTGAAAGTGGAGATTCATACAAGCAAAGAGGATGAGAGGCAGTGTGGCCGTCAGCAAGGCAAAACACGGCTGAGCCCTTCCTCACACCGCAGTGGAAGGGAGCCACCTTGTTCACCTCCTAAGCACTCGCCTGCTCTCCTGAGACTACACGCAAGCTGCTTCGCGTTTCAGCTGTTGCTTAGTTGCTTTGACCAGAGTGGCTCCCTAACTAGGACTCTAAGAGACGCCTCTGTGCCTCAGCATCTAGGAGAGTATCTGGCATATTATCAGAGGTTCAAAACCTGCTTATTGAATAAATGGAACACATCACAGTGTCATGGGTTGTTTCCCAGACCATCTCTAAACTAGCTTCTTCCGCTCTTCCATGCTGAGTGCCTTTACCACCAGCCCTTATCATTTGTTTATCCACTGTTAGGTTTAGAGGTTCATTAGGTTCCCTGTTTGGCATTCTGTTCTGATCCTGCTAGGCTATTGCCAGATAACCAGAGAAATGGCCCTGACATGACACTCTTCTTCCCCACAGGAGAGCATTTCCCCCTAGCCCTTATGCTAGCCCTCCACTACACACGTCTACCACTTACATTCCATAGCAAATTCAGGTAACTGGTTCTGGAGTTAAGCATGCATCCCTAACACATGCACAGGATTCTTCTAGTTTATACTAACTTCACTTTGTTCATTGTAAAGTGGCTCCTTTTAGCTTGACCTAAATTAAGAGCCGTGACAATTAATTCAAGTTGAAGAAATGAGGTACAAAGCACTGGATCACAGGGATTAAGAAACTTTGTGTTTGATAGAGATTTATTTTGATGACTCTAGCTGCACAACAGTTTGGAATACATATGATTTCTCAGGCTAACAAATTATTTCATTTATAGTATACCAAATGGGCATTTACATCCTATTTTTCACTCCTACCCACAAAACAAGTATTAAAAGGGTTCTTTCTGAGGTCTCTGTTGGAAGTAAAAGGTAACCTTGAGTGAATGAGTTTACCTTCTCCTCTCTCAAGTATTAATAAGTTATACACAATAAGAAGTCTATTTCATGTAAAAACATGTCAATACCAAATTGATCAAAATTAACGCTCTTCATTGACTGGAATTGGTTTCAATAACTCATAGTGTTAGATCCTAAGGATTGCATCATCGGAAATATTTAGCAGGATTTAACAAAGACTGTCTCCTTAAAATGAGAGATGCTAAGGAGGGAACTGGATGGCTGGTGTCAAGGAAGGGAAGACTTGTTTCTCACTGTATATCGTTTCCCCACTTTGGATATTTTTTATATGTATGTTACCTATTCAGAAAACTAAAAAACAACCAACCCATGCCTAAAATCTAAAAACCTGAGAGGCAGCCTAAAAATGTTCAACCTTTGAGGTTACATATGATCATAAAGCTGCGACAGGAAAAGAAGCAAGGAGATGAAAACTTCCAACTTGGCTGGGAAATGCCAGTCACTTCCCACTGAACAAGAGACGCTGCTAAGGGAAAGGCAGCATAAGACCAGTTCTAGTTCTTTCATCAACTCCTAGGCCCTGCTGATGCCAGGATTGCCATTCAGGTGTTCTGAAGCAACATAAGACAAACAGAACGCTTTAAAGCCTTTGGAGAAAAGCCTATTTACTTCATAGATCAATCCTGCTACTGCTCATCAACCAACACATGGAGTCACCTGGGAAGGGATCTTAACTAGCTGCTTCAAAATTTCCCACCACAGGTTCTGATGTTTGAAGCCTATTCTGTGCTATAATCTCTAGATTAGGCAGCTTGACAACTGCAGACTTTAGGAGATGACTTTCAACCACAAGCTGAGTAACACAAAGTAATATGGCAAAGCAATCAAATATTGCTTGCTTATTTATTTATTTATTTATTTACTTGCTTACTTATTTAATTTTTTAGTTTTTGGCCAGGCAGGGCGGCTTATGGGATCTTAATTCCCTGACTAGGGATCGAACCCAGGCCCTCAGCAGTTGAAAGTGTGGACACCTAACCAATGAACTGCCAGGGAAATCCCAAATATTGCTTTTAATCATGTCTCTTCTCCCAAGCTTCTAGAATATTAGTTAGGCCTGACCCTTCTCTCTCACTTCACTCAACTAATGTTTACTGAGAATGTACTATATACGAGACACTGTGCAGTTACAAGCGTGAACCAGACACACTAGGTGCTTCTCCCTAAGTATCTCGCTTTTCAAATAAATCTCTTCTCTCCCCGCTGACAACAAACCTACATCCTCCAGATAGCTCAAACCTGGAAATAAAACAGGTAAATGTTTAAAAAGGGATTCCTAGATTAATGGGAATAATATTGTAGAATAATCAGCAACTTAAATCTAATTGGTGAATGCAGCAGAGTTCGGGCAGGGAGAGCAGGGGTGCGGGGCAAGTCAATTCCCACCATATGGCCCTTCCCCTAACTCCCATCAAAAGCCTAGACAGCCCGCCTACAGGGGAGTCAGCCGGCTCTCAGAGCCGATAGAATGCCCTCCTTTGCCGGCGCCCCGCCCCCCCGACTCCCAGCCACCGATTTGATCCCCCATACTCCTGGCCTGATCAACCCCGGGCCAGTAAGCAGTGCCCGGGGACAGGGGCGGCATGGACACCCACCTGCGGGCACGCCGCTGCTCAGCACAGAGGGGGGCTGCAGGGTGTACACTGTCTTAACCACGCTGGTCATCGTAACGAGGCGGCACGGCTGAGGCCTGGAAAGTACAAGGTGAATGTTAGTTACCCAGGCTGGGCCAGGGGGCCCGAACATGCGGAGGGCCCCAGGAGAGCGCGACTTGGGAGAGAGAAAATCCTCCGCTCCCAGCCCAGCCCATCGGCCTCCCACATCCAGCCCAGTCTCCCGGCCCCGGGAGAGCCGAACCCAGGCGCCTGCTGCTCCTGCCCGCAGGCCTCCTCGCTCTGGTTCAAAAGATGCTCGGCAATAACTGCCGTACCGCAGACCAGCTCCGCCGCCTGGGTTTCAAATGGAAACTTCCGGTCGCCGGGCGGGAGAGGGGGCGGTGCGCTCTCCGTAGGCGGCCATGTTGTACGGCAGGCGCTGCCGTGGGCGACGCCTTCGGGGGCTGCCATGCTGTACGGAAGATCCGAGCGGAAGCGTGAGCTTCCTGGCGATGGGTGTGGCAGCCCCCAAGTCTGGGCGGCGGAGGGGGGTGGTGCACTTTGCCGGCCTAAATGAAGCTGTGAGCTATCCGCGTCTTATTCCGGCCCTGGGACGCAAACGCGGTCACGTTTAGAGTCCATGTCACAATCCTTCTCTTTATTTGGTCTGTGATTCTTAGGGATGATGCATGATGCCCGATAGCCAGGCCCACAGAGAGGGATGGGCTGAAAACTACACGTTACAGGGTGGAGAGTGGCAGGCGAGGTTTGTGAGCTGAAATATCTGAGACACCTACCATCAGTCCTAACTTTAATAACACTTATCCAGAATTTAAGCCGAGATTCAAAGCTACTCCTAGCGAACAGGGCAGAGTTCTCAAACACTAGTGCATTAATTCATTTCACTCAACAAATATTTATTGAGCACCTGCTATGTGCCAGACCACAATTCTAAGTGGGCGGATGGGATGAGGGTAGCAACTATCAACACTAGGCTCTGCCCTCCTGGATTGTAAAATCCAGGAAACAACAAACAAATAATCACATAAACTTGTCAATTATATCTCAATTAAGCTGGAAGAAACCAAATAGATCTGTATTTATCAACTATAGTGAAACTATGAGGGAAAAGTACAAAGTGCTGTGAGAGAAAAGCAGGGAAACCTAGTTTAAATTGCAAAGTCAGAAAAGACATCTTAAGTGATGTTTGACTAACAAAGGATGAGTAGGAGTTAATCAGAAGAACAATGGGGAAGAGGGGAGAAATGCAAAATCCCAAGGTAGGAATGGGCTTTTCCTAGGGGGACTAAAAGATGGGAGGAGAATGGTGCTGATAAAGCTGGAGAGATAAGTCAAATGGCAGTCTTTGTAGGCCAAAGGTAAAGAGCTTTGTAGTCCAAGCGTAAAGAGATTTTTTTTTCTTAAGAGTAATTAGAAGCCATTGAAGTATTAGAGCAGGAGAGTATCATATATATATGCCATGCTGCGTGCGGCTTGTGGAATATTATTAGTTCCCCAACCAGGGATCAAACCCAAGACACTGACAGGGGGAAATGCCAAGTCCTAACCACTGGGCCACCAGGGAATTCCTCAATTTATATTTTAAAAACTTCACTCTGACTACTCCATGGAGAATGGATGGAAAGGGAGCAAGAGCAGAATTAGAGAGACAGTTGGGAGGCTACTCTAATCATTCAAGTGAGAGATGATGGGGGCTTGGCCAGGATGGGGTGGCAGTACTGGAGATGGAGAGAGGCAGACACATTTCAGACAGCTTTCGGAGGCAGAATCTCAGGCCTCAGTGCTATATTGGATGTGGGGGAAGGAGGGTAAGAGCGAGGGAGATCTCAAGGATGACTCCCAGGCTTAAATAATTGTGTGGATAGAGTCATTATTTTGTTTTGGGAGAGACTGAGAGTTCAGTTTTGAACATGGCACACCTGAAATGCCTTTGAGACATTCAAGTGGAGCTGTCAAGTAGGTAGTTGGAAATACAAACTTTGAGCCCAGAGGAGTGTCTGGGCTGGAGACATACTCTTGGGAGTCATGTATTTAAAGCTGTGATATTAGATGAGATCACCAAGGGAAGAAGTGTACAGAGAGCCTTAGGACCAAGGACAAGGATGGCAATACTTAGAAGTTGCAATGATAAGAAGGTGCCAGCCAAGAAATCTGATAAAGAGGTGCCAGAGAGGTGAGAAGAAAACAAAGAAAGGGTGGTGTCCTGGAAGCTAGGGAGGAGGAAGCGATAAACTGCTAAAGAAGGGAGTGATAAACTATTGAAAATAACTGAGGGGCTTCCCTGGTGGCACAGTTCTTAACAATCCTCCTGCCAATGCAGGGGACATGGGTTCAAGCCCTAGTCTGGGAAGATCCCACATGCCTTGGAGCAGCTAAGCCCGTGCACCACAAGTACTGAGCCTGCACTCTAGAGCCCTCGAGCCACAACTATTGAGCCCACATGCCGCAACTACTGAAGCCCATGAGCCTAGAGCCCGTGCTCTGCAACAAGGGAAGCCACAGCAATGAGAAGCCTGAGTACCCAAAGAAGAGTCGACCCTGCTCTCAACAACTAGAGAAAGCCCATAAGCAGCAACAGAGACCCAACACAGCCAATAAACAAACAAATAAATAAATAAATTTATTTTTTAAAAAAGAAAATAACTGAAAGGGCAAGCAAGATGAGAATTTAAAAGGATCCTTTTAATTTAGCAACAAAGAAGTCATTGGTGTGTACAAAATCCTGCAATGAATAAACTCATGCATGTGTTTTCTCACACACACACACACACACACACACACGTCATTGCCGAGTATAGGAAGAGGAATTCTGGTGGAGAGGCTGGAGTGGAAGCCACATTGAAACACTGAAAAGTACATGAGAGAAAAGGAAGCAGAGATGGCAGTTGCAGAAGAGTTTGTCTGTGAATGGAGTAGAGCAATTGGGCAGTAACTGGAGGTGTGTTGTGGGGGTCAAGGAAGGGTTTTCTTGCAGATGTAGATAATAGTGGATACTTGTGCTTATGGGAATGAGCCACCTGAGAGGAAGAAAAGGATGCTTCAGAAGGGAGATGGGGGACTTCCTTGGTGGCCCAGTGGTTAAGAATCCACTTGCCAATGCAGGCCCTGGTCCAGGAAGATCCCACATGCTGTGGAGCAACTAAGCCCATGTGCCACAACTGCTGAGCCTGTGCTCTAGAGCCCTCACGCCACAACTACTGAGCTCACATGCCGCAGCTGCTGAAGCCTGCGCGCCTAGAGCCCATGCTCTGCAACAAGAGAAGCCACGGAAATGAGAAGCCCTCGCACCACAACAAAGAGTAGCCCTGCTCCGCTCGCCACAACTAGAGAAAGTCCACATACAGCAATGAAGACCCATTGCAACCAAAAAATTAAAAAAAAAAAAAAAAAAGCAGGGGCAGGGGGAGGGGGAGATGGGATGATTGAAGAAGCAAAGTCATAGAGAAAGGGGCAAGGGAGATGGTACCCAGAGTAGCATCTTCAAACTCCTTTGTTTGTGTACCCTCACAAAATATACATTTAAAATGTACCCTCTTCATTTTTAGTTGATGCCTAAATCATTTCATGATTTTAAATAGTTATAAAGGACATATTTTCTGCCTGTGATATATTATGTATGCTCTTTACTCATTTCTAAACTTCCTTTTTTCTCTTGGTGTTTCATTTTGGATAATTTCTATTGCTGTGTCTTCAAGTCCACTAATCCTTTTTTCAAAAACGTCTAAACTGTTGATTCCAACCAGGGATTTTTTTTTTTTTCTTCAGACATTTTAGTTTTCATCTGTACAAGTTCAATTTGGGTATTTAAAATATATATATATGTATTTGTTTCCCCAAGTCTCTTCTTAGCTATGTGAACATATGGAATACAGTATAATAATGTTTGGATGTTCTTGGCTTTTCTCTCTCCAGGACTACCTCAAGCAGAGCATTCTCAAGTAGTTTATTTATTTATGTTTTTCATACTGCAGAGAACGGTGCCAGAGTGGGAGTCAGAATGAAGGAAGGATCAACTGGGAAAAGGGAGGTTGGGGAGGAGAAGTTGCTGACCTAAGGCTCCTTCTTAGGCTTATCAATATGAGAGGAGCTTATGAAGAAGGAAGCTCTTGAAATTGATTCCCTTAAAGCTATCTGTGTCCATCTACCCTCTAGAAAGCGTTCATGTCTCTGTGAGAATGCAAGCCTTAGCTGAAGGCCTCTGATGCAAAGTGTGTGAAGCCATTGATGGGGCCATTACTGCTTCCTTCTTGGTAATAGAAGGGACGGGTTGAGAAGCCAGCAGAAGCGAGTCGGTAAGTAGGGGACTTGGTGCCTTGAAGGTGAGCAAATTTCTATCTGATGCCTCCAGGTTTCTTTATGAATAGTGAGTTTTTTGTCTACTGAAAGTGGGGGTGCAGGGAAGTGAAGGGCATCTGATGTTTGAAGCAGGTAAAGAAAGGATGACATGATCATCATTGCAAAGAACGGAAACTAGTAACTGGAATGGAAGCTAGCCAGGCAGGGCTGAGGCTGCAGGTGAGGCCGGTGGTCATGAATTCCAATCTACATCAGTCTGCCCAGCTGAGCAATTTTCTTTAGCAATCTTGAAGCTCCTGACTGATGTTTGTGAATTTGGTAAAATGTTGATCTTTTCCCTACGTTGAGGTATAGCATGAATAACCACACAGAGCCCTCATGATAATCATAAGTTTATCAAGGTCCTTCCAGGGCTCCTCAGCACAAGGTGGCTGGGGACAGCCAGCCGTTTACATGGCACACAGTAGCTTTCTTTCGTTTCACATCTCCCCAGTGAACGGAGTTACAACTTCTCTTAAGCATAAACATCTCTACACCTTGAGTTACTGTCATCCCTGTGAACAAGGGTGAGGGTAGAAAGGGTAAGGAATGGCTTTTTCCCACCCCCAAGCAAATCTTGATGCGTGGCATGGGTGCCAGAGAGCTTGTCATTGCCCATGTGTATTATCAAAGGCCTGAGATAAGGCCACCACGGAAGAAAAGATCAGAAACTCTCCAGTATGTCTTCTTTCCTGATACCCCTCACCTGCCTCCCTGTCTTGTCATGCACTGGGAAAAGAGGGAATGAGTTGGAGGGGGCTGAGGGCTTTTGGCTTATAAATCTCTTGTGAGATGTCTCTTTCAGAATCAGGCTTATGCTGAGATATTGCCTAAATATCATGGAATGGGATAGGCCATGTGCCCGTAAAACCGAAGATTCTGCCAGTCAAATCAATCTCTAACATTGTCACCAAGTGCCACAGCCATGGAAGGATGGGTGTTCCCATAGTAACAAACTATACCAAGTTATATTTTTAAAACATACAGTACACATACTCATGCTCTGGGTGTGAGTTCAAGGGTCTGTGGCACAAATAGGAGAAATGACCTCAAGTCCCAAATGAGTGTTAATGCAGGGTCTCAGTGTTAAGAAACCATTTCTTGAATTTTCCAGAGCAATCATGGATGCTTTGACTGGTTTTCCCCAGCCTCACAGCATGCTTCTAAGCCTCTCCCCACGTGTATCCAGGGCCATACACTCACTGTAACCACCCGTAACGATAATAACTGATCTGCTGAAAGTCAAAGGAAATGGAAAATGCTTCAGATCTCCAAAGCTGGGGCTAGAGAGGTGGGTGCGATTACCCAGTGCTGTGAGATGCCTGCTGTTGGTGGCGGCCACTCCAGGTGTGAGGCGCTGTTTCGGATAACCATTGGATTCTTCCAGCCCTTTGGCCCGCTGGTGTAAAGAAAATCCAGTCAGTGCCTCAGCTGCTCTGACTCATCTGCCTTCCTGAAGGGTTGTGTGGCCACAGCCTGCAAGAAGGGGACCCAGAAGTCCCTGAGGAGGGCCCTCAGTTGTGCCCAGATCCCCGATGCCCACCCCACCCACCCCTTCATACTCTGTTGAACATTTCAGGGGCTGTGTTCAGGCCAAGTTTCTGAAGCTCCAGTCCCAGACATCAATGTCTCCCCCTGCAAGACACAAAAGAGGGTGTGGGGGAGCAGGTTCTTTTGGTCCAGGGCCCTGCTGCCCTCCCACAACATGGGGCAGAAGAGCCGGGGTGAGTCATTGAGAGACCACTAAGATGCTGGACTCTCTTTTGAGTCAAGGCCAGACTTCCGCTTATGCTCAGGAAGAAGGGTTCACCTTGTCCTCCCTCTGGCTGATGGTCCCAGATGAGATCAGAGCTCTCTCAGCCTGGCTGTGTGATAGGAGAAGGATATAGTCCATGGTGCAGAGAAGCCAGGCCAGAGAGGCTGAATTCCACTTGGAAACGAAGAGAGAGGTCCTAGCAGACCTCTAGGGAGATGGTCCAAGTTAGTCCTAGTCACTGTCTCTCCTTCCTGGTGCCAGGAGTCAAATGGGTATCATTATCTTGCAAAGGAGCCGATAGAACTGGTCATTCCTGCCCACGGTCTTCTGTCTCTTCCACAACTCCCATACCTCACTGGGGCTCCTGCCCCACTTCTTATGGGTTACTTGGAGTGGGAGGTAGGTGTCAACAATGTAGGAAAAAAAAACCCAGACACCCCCTGATTTGCCTCCTGCTCTGCCACAGATGGTCCCTTTGGCCCTAGAAAAATCCTTCCCCTCTGTGACACTCATCCATAACGTGGCCTGGATCAGTGGTTTTTGCACCACATTCTTCAGAGCCACCAGGAGCTTGAGGAGTTCCCCAGGGTCCCCTGAGAGGTGCAGTAGAAAGGGAGGCTGACCTGGCTCTGTACTCCCCCACCCCCAGCACCCACCAGAGTAGCTGCTTTTAATCTGCTTTATATACTGCTTCCACAGAAGGATTCTTTGAAGAGAGAGTCCTGAGGCTTCAAAGTTTGAAAACTGCTGGAATAAATGATTGTAAAAGTCCCTTCCAGTCTGAGATACTTGGACTTCTAAAGCCCAGCTCAAGTCGTTCCTCCTCCAGGAAGCTTTCCTAGTTACCATTCCTGTACTTGAGGAATAGTACTTGAGCTCCAGCAATAGTCATGGTAACGGGCATATGGCCCTCAGCACGTGCTCATGGTACTATCAGTGACCCATCGATGCCTGCATGTGTGTGCAAGCTCTTTCCCTAGCTACACGGTGAGCTCCTTGAGGTCAGATGTCCAGTTTTCCCTCCATGCCTCTGTCCCCTTGTGGTGCCACAGGGAGAGTTGGTGTTCAGTAAACTTGCTGATGCTCCAGTTGTCACGAGCTCTCATGTGGGATAAAACCTTCCAGAGTGACCCTTTGCTTTGGGGAGTGGGGAGTCAGCCTTTGGTCTGCTGAGTGCCCCTAGAAAGACTTGTCCTTAGGAAGCTGGGACCTTGACCTGTGAAACAGCTTCAGACTTACACATTCCCAAAGAGAGCAGGCTTGAGGTCCTGCCTTAATTGAACTCTGCTCAGCCTCTACTGCCCTCAGTGCCTCTCCTGGCAGGGGTTCTCCACACACTGTGCCCATGGAAGAGGCCTCCTCCTGACCCTGAACCTGGGAATCAGATCAGCGGAGATGCCTTACGGATGATAGGCTTCTCAGCTGGAGCTGGAGGGAAGCACGAGGGAGGTGGGGAGGAACTCCAGGCTTGCTCAGAGCGTAGCTCTTTCCGGAGATGGAAGCCTAAAGTGGGGAAGGAGGGGAGTTTACTGAGAGGCACCTGCGAAGGAAGGTTGTTAGAGGGTGTCAGAGGCCAAAGATCAAGACAGCCACAGGCCAAAATCTCTGGGGCAGGTAGATAAGAGGAGAGTGGGAGTTGAGGTGGAATGAGTCAAGAAACCTGTTCTGCCATGTACTAGCTATGTGACTTTGTGTAGGTCACTTAACCTTACCTGGTCTCAATGTCTTTACCTGTAAACTGGGGGCAAAAGGACCTGACCAACTGCAGGCTACCTCGTATGGAAGTGGTGAGCCTCCCAGGACACGATGGGTGTGGAAGTGTCCTGCAAACTAAAAGATGCAGGATGTAAAGGATTCTTACTGTTGTGAACAGGGGAGAGGACTCTTCCATGCCGGAGCAGCTTCCCATGAGGGACCATCAGCAATTTAGGGGTGCTCTGCGGCTGACCATTCTTCCTCCTCCTGCTTCCCTCCCAGCAGCCATCTCTGCCTGGCCTTGACAAATTCCTGGTCAGACCGGGGAGTGTGAGGGGCACAGGCAGTTCAGGACAGAGGCCCCAGCCCAATTCGGGCTCACAGAGGCTCCGCAAAGAGAAGGAAGTGTTCTGATAAAAAGCCCCTGGACGCCGTGAGGCCCGGGAGGCTGCTGAGGTTTCCCAGGGCTCTTTTGGTTGGTGAAGTGTCCCAGCAGGGTCCCAAGGACTGGGTCCCTTCGTCCCACTGAACTTCTTGTCACTTGGCATGGGGGCCAGGTCAGTATCCCCTGATACATGGAGCTACACACGTGGCCTTCCCCCTTCCAGAGGGTGGGTCCTGGTTGGCACTGTGGGGGCAGATGAGCCCTTAGCAGGTCACAAGGAGAATTTGGTGTTTCACTCCAAAGACCACCCCCCCACACCACTGGGTCCTCCAGACGTGGGGAGTAAGCAGCAACCCTGACCAAGACGGGATCATCTGGCAGGGTTTAAAATCCACAGCTGGAGAGTGAGACCTCTCCGTGCTGATATGGGGAAAACACCTGCAGGCTCTGACCTGGTGCTGCCCCTGCCTTGTCATCCCCGACAGGCTCTGGGCCCCGGCCCGGTCTCCCTGGCCCTCCCTCAGCTACTATAGCCTGAAGTGTGGGTACTGGGCCTGCGCAGCCAGACGTCTGGCAGATCTGGCTGGCTGTTGGGCAGCACCACAGGGCTGCCGTCCCCTGGCCCCCCGCGGCCCTTCCAGGATGAGCTGCTCTGGTGGGAGGCGGGCAGTGATGGATCGTACACAGTCTCCCTCAGCGCCAGCCACAGCGTGTCCCGCTTCCCGTTCAGCTGGCCCCGCTCAGGTACTGTTTGCTCAGTTTCGTCCAGGTCCTCTGGGGAGGCACCCATGGAATCCGGCACACGGGCACTGGGCTCGGAGGTGCTTAGGCAGGTCTCATCGGAGACGCTGAGTCCCTCCAGGGTGCTGGCTGAGGAGCAGAGGCAATCAGGAGGCTCCGCAACCTGGGGCTGGGGCTTGGGGGAGTGGGCTGGGGCTGCTGGTGACACCTGCACGGGCTCAGCCTTCTGCCCTGGGGAGTCCTGCCTGGCCCGGGTTTTGGGGCCGGGGCCCGCCTGCTTATAGGGGGAGGAGGTCTGCAGGGCTGGGCACTGGCTGAAGACGGCCTGGTGGTCCAGGAACAGCTCCCTTGGGGAGGTAGGGGCCGGCGGGGGCCGGGAGCAGCAGGGACCATCATGCAGCTGTAGATCCTCAGAGAGCACTGAGGGCCGGTGGGACAGCTTGCTGGTGGCTGTACTGGTGTCAAAGCTGGGACTCCGGCGTCGTGCCAGGGGCTGTAACTCGTACTGCTCTGAGCAGGGCCCGGGCGCCCCTCCCACTGGCCCTGGTCGTGGGCGGCCTGCCTTCTCCCCAGCAGGCTCCCCAGTTCTGGCGTCCCACGGCAGGTGGGCACAAGGCCAGAGGATCTGCCCACAGTTCTTCTCTGGTCCAAAGAAACAGCAGAGAGACTGGAAGAAGAAGCTGGCGAAGCCGCAGCTGACGCACTTCACCATCATGAGGACGATGCCCAGCTTGCGGTAGAGCAGCACCGTGGCAGGCAGCATGAGCACGCCCGCCGCAAACAGGGCTGCGGCCCCCACTGCCGTGGCGCAGCTGGTCTGGCGCAGCGAGAAGGCCACGCGGCTCAGGCGGTCAGGGTGTGGGCACAGGTGATAGGAGATGCAGTAGTTGACGGTGAAGTCTACCGAGAGGCCCACAGAGGCGGAGAGAAAGAGGGCCTCGGCAGTGTTGAGCTGCCACTCGAGTAGAACCAGGAGCCCCACCGTGAGCAGCACAGTGCCAGCCACGGCTGCCACAGAGAACAGGCTAAGTGGAACGTTCCAGGTGCCCAGCAGCAGTGTGGCAAAGGCCAGCGCCAGAGCCAGGCCCAGCACCACAGCAGGCTCGGTGCTCAGGCTGTGCTGCAGGCTGTACAGCGCCAGACGGCTGGTGAACCAGCCCCGGCGCAGGCCGGGAGGTGCCCTGCCCAGCTCCGCTGCCAGCCAGTGGCTGACCTCAGTGTAGAAGTGGTGGGCCTGGCTGTAGTCTGGACTGTACTGGAAGTTGGTCTGGAACTGCAGGACCAGGGCGGCCAGGCGGCCCTGGGTATTGAAGCGGGGGCCCAGGTCCCGGCTGCTCTCGGGGCCTTGCTCCAGAGCCATCATCTTGAGGCAGTGCAGGAAAAGCTGGGGGGCCCAGGGGAAGCCCGAGTGGCCACAGCAGAGGCCAGGCCCCAGGCGGGCGCAGCCCGGGCTCTCCATCCAGCGCTGGAGGGCCTCCACGAAGCACAGTGTGGGCCAGCCCTCTGGCTGGGCCCCAAAGAAGCTCTGATTCCGAGCTCCCTGACAGAGTGCCAGCAGCCAGCGCTGGGCCTCGGGACCGCTGACCGAGAAGGCAGGGTCGCTCACCAGCGAGCTGTTGCTGCGAGGGTCCAGGGGGTCGCCCGTGTCCACCGGCAGGATGCCCCACACCAGAATCACGGGCATGGGGCCGCCCTCGCCCTGAGGCAGCCGCTCGAACAGAAACTGCTGGCGGTACTCGGCGTCGAAGCGCTCGAAGGGGTGGCTGGGCCGGAAGACCTGGCCGCGGGGCGGCGGCAGGGTGGGCAGCCGCAGGCGGGGGCTGACGCCGGCGATGTAGGCGCCCCCCGCCGCCAGCGCGGCGAACCAGCAGATCCAGATGTAGCGGAACTTGATGACGCCGCAGGGCAGGAGGCGCTGGAAGAGCAGGCGCGACGTGCTGGCGGCCGCCCTCCGAAGGCCGCGGAGCCGCCGGTGCAGCGCCAGCGCCAGTCGCCGGGGCGCGCTGCCGGCCCACGGGCCGCGCGCCCGGGACGCACAGCCGCGCGCCAGGTAGCGCTCGTGGAGCACCGCGGAGGAGGGCAGCCAGGCCAGCGTGAGCGCCAGGTGCGCCAGCACAGCCGTGCCCATGTAGAGCGCGAAGCAGCGGACGGCGGGGAGGCGGCTCAGGTAGCTGGCGTAGAAAGCCGCGCCCGTGGTGAGGCCCGAGACCAGCAGCAGGTACCCGAAGTGGTGCATGGTGCGGCCCACGCGCTGCGCCAGCCCCCCGGAGGGCAGCTGGCTCTTGCTGAGGCGCCAGAGGTCGAAGAAGATGAGGGTGTGGTTGGCGCAGACGCTGCTCAGCAGGACTAGGGCCGCCAGGTTGACAAAGGGGAAGTAGGCCATCCGGAAGGCCACGCGGTAAAGAAAAAAGGCAACCAGCAGGGAGCCCAGCACCCCCAGCAGCACCATGAGCGTGAGGAAGAGGGAGCGCAGGTAGAGAGCCATGCTGAGGAAGACGGCCGCCAGGGCCAGCAAGGGGTAGACCGTGTCCTGGGCCAGGTAGTGCCTCAGCAGCTCCTGCTTGAGGCCCAGGTCCATGCCCGTGATGGAGGTGTCGTTGTCAGAGAGTGCCCAGGGTACGGCGAGGCGGTCCAGGTAGATGCCCATCATGGAGGCACCCTTCGGGGTGGGCAGGAAGAGCAGGCTGTACTTGAGGGAGGGTACCTGGTAGTCAGCAGTCTGGGGGCTCAGAAAGTCCCGGTCCAGCAGGAAGTGCAGGAGTTGGTAGACAGCAGTGCTCCGGGAGCACTTCCTGGGAACCTGGGCACAGCGTGGGGGCTTGTTCTTCCCGGGCCCCAGACAAGAGGGCACCAGGGCACCGCGGTGGTAGTAGAGGGCACAGGCCCGCAGCAGGGCCAGTGTGCGGGCTGCGTCAGCTTGAGTAGTGTCCAGGCAGGAGGAACGATTGGAGAGCACAGCCACGTAGTTGCCCAGGGACCAACTGGGGCAGCACTCGTTGGCTGCTGTACGCTGGCACAGAGTCCCAAAGCTGGTATGGGAGCGGATCTGTAGGGCACACACAGCAGGAGAGAGCTCAGGGGCAGTGCAGGGGCCCAGGTTTCCCCGCGCCATCCGGGGCCCTCTCACCTCCTTTCAGGTTGCAGGGCAGAGGCAGAGAGATATCTTGACTGCCCAGCCAAACCTGACTGGTCAGGCCCAGGTTTCAGCAGCTACATCTTGACTCCGTCAAAGAGGAGACTAACAGGAATGCTGCTGGAGGCCTCAGCCTGAGAGGTCCTGCCCTAAGGGCCCCAGTAGGTCACACACCCCAACTCTGCACTGCCTGAGACAGGAGCAGGAGTGGAATTGGCAGCCAAGTGTCCAGGCAACTGGGCAGATAGGAGAAGTGCAGGCCCAAACATTCCAGAATCAGGGTCGATGCCAAACCCTAGCCCCCCTACCTCTGTCTACTGGTCCGCTTAAACCTTCTGGGGGACAGGGCTGTTTCTTTTTCAGACCTCATGCCTGTTTTTCTCTCCTACGCTGATGCTGACATCACAACAGAGAATGCCAGCCTGGGAATCAGAGGCCTTGTACTGTCATCAACTGGATGCATGATATTGGGCCTGAGATCATGGGGACAATAGTAACATTTACTGGGAGGTCACTGTTGTCAGTCATTATGCTATATTTTTATAAATTCTATCTTGTTTCATTGTCACAACACTCCTATGAGGAAAGTACTGTTATTATCCCCATTTTATATATACAAAGACTGAGGCACTGAGAGGTTAAGAAACGTGCCTGAGGTCACACAGCCAAGGAATATTAGAGCTGGCCTTGAATTCAGGGATCTGACTCCAGAGCACATGTTCTTTTGGTGCTTCAGTACCCTTGAGTGGAGTGGGTGGCTTGGGCTACCCAGTAGTGTTCACACTGTTTTTAGTAGCAAAGCTTTCTTCAGATGTTACAGCATGTGGTTCTCCAGTTAGCATGATTGGATCAGCACTGCTTGGGTTATGGGGGCTGAGGGCCTTGGGCCGGGGCCTCTTCAACAGCTCTTGAGGCTCCTTTTCAGGACCTTTCGAAAATCCCCAGGCTCTGCAGGGTCTGTCTTCTAGCACCTGTGTCTTGGCTTTTCTGGAAACAGCTGGCTCTTCTCTTCCCACCTCAACCCGGAGCCTCGCAGCAGGGTTGCAGTAATTTTCTGAGCAGGGAATGCTCTTTCCTAGTCCTGCTTGGCAGTCCTGGCTCAGCTGTATTTCCTTATGATCAGGTCCCTGGTGTCCCTGGTCCCCCACCCCCCCAGCCCGTGGCACCTCCCTAGCCAGCTCACCTGGTCCTGTTCCATGCGACACATGGAGTGGATGGCGTGCAGGTTCCACAGGCTGCCTGCTGAGGTGGACATGAACACCAGCTGTGCGTAGCTCTTCTCTGCAACACACCGTTCAGAGCTTAGCCCTTTGGCCCCAGCTCCCGGGCCCACCAGAGGGAAGATGCTTACCCAGGGCTATATGAGGTTCAGATTCTCAGGAGCCTGAAACCTGTGCCTGGCCACCTGATCCTGGGCCTGCGTCCCTCCCCAGTGCCACACCCCTATCCAGCTTGCCCCAAGCTGGCTGAAGCACCTGAGACCTGCCTTGTCCTCCCAGCTGTAACCCAACTTCCTTGGTTTGAATGTGACTGGCCAGTCTCCTTCCCCTTCTGTCTGCCCAGATTTGTTCTCCTGGGCCCTCTTGTTCTAATAGGTGGCGGGGGGCGGGGTGGGGGGGGGGGACCACCATTAAAGCCGGGAACTGGCCAGGCTGCAGCTTACCAGGGGGCCCACAGAAGAAGCTCTCCTGCCCTCTGTCCTCCAGGGGCTCCACCATCCTCCGAGGCCAGACCATGCCCTCCTGGGCACTGCTCCAGGGTGTGGGACTCAGAGTGGTGTGGGGGTTTGAGCTGATGTAGAGAGAAAATCTATACCAGGCACCATCAAGAGGTGGGGGGCTCAGAGGAGGCTAGACACGACTGCCCGGGGGACCCCAGCAAGGCCTTCTGACCTGCCTTTGGCTCCTCTCTGGAGACCTCGTTCTTTCCCCGGCTCCCCCCAATAGTAGAAAGATGGGAACCCATTACCTGTTCAGCTCAAGGTCTGGGGAAAGGGAAAGCAGCTTCTTGGGGCCTGTGAGGGCTTGCAGCGCTCTCCAGACCGACAGCTTGCGCCCAATGTCCGTGTCCCGAGGCTCGAAGCCCTGCAGAGAGGAGGGCAGAGAAGATCAGGCTGGCAGGAGGGGGAGTTCTCCTTCTCCCTTCTTGGCTCTGACCTTTTGGGTCCCTGGAGCAGGGAAGGCTGGCCTGCCTGCCTGGACTGTTGGACACGAGGATCACCTCTATATAATCTCCCAACTCTCTCTGGAGAGCCCACTGCTGTCACCCCTCTCCCAGCTGGAGCGCTCCAACTTTCCACCCCAGATTGAGCTGAGATGGCCAGGCCTGGGGGCCCCATCTCTCCCTTGGTCCCTCACCAGTAAGGGCTTGGAGAAATCGGGTAGGTGGCCCCCCAGCAGTCCAGCCAGGGTGCAGAGGAGGACGACAGCCAGACACAGCAGCAGCACGGCCACTGGCCACTCAGCAATCAGCTGGGAATAGCTGGGAAAGAGGAAGAGATTCCACATGAATTACTATTGAGTGTGTTAGCAGGGAATGGGTGAGCCTTAGAAGCCACCAAGAAGGGATTGTGGGGCTAAACTGGGCACCGGCCTGGTCACCCCTAGGGGTCCAGAGAAGGCCCAGGCCTACCTCTTTGGCATCCGGAAGGCCCGTTCCTGCCTATGAAGAGAAGAAAAGACACTTGCTTGATAGAGTCTTCTTGTAGGATGCGAGGTTGGGGTAGGGATGGAAGATAGAGGAAGATGGCATCAACCCTTTTAGGCCTTCCCACTCCCAAGCTTCCTTTCTCTTCCATCCAGGCTGCCTCCTCCATCAGAGGCAGGGGACATCTTGGGCTGCCTCCTAGTGAAGGAGTCTAGAGCCTGGAGGGGTCAGACTCGCTTTTAAGCCCTGGCCCACCTTCCAGGGCAGCTGGCAGGCTGCTGGACCCCTCCTTACCTGACGCTGACCACGTGGTGCTGCACAGACACTGGCTTCCAGGCCCCATCGCGCTGTGAGGGAGCTGGGGAAGGGCTGAGGCTGGAGCCATGGGAGCACAGAGCTGCCCGGTCCCCAAGCCCTGGCAGGGAGCTGCCCCCCCGGTATTCCTGCGGTGCCCGGGGATAGGTAAAGTGGGCAGGGGCCAAGGGGCTGGATGGGCCCACAGGCTGGAGGGTGGAAGTTGCTGGTGGGGGTCCCGAAGAACTGGAAGGGTCTTCAGGGGGGCAGCTGTGGAGGGAGCAGCTTCTCTCTGGGTTTGCCTCAGGGGCCACGGCCTTGTTCTGGGACCTGGGGAGAGAGGAGGCAGAGAAAATGGGGTGGGAGACCGTGGTGGTCCACACTCTGCCCCAGCATTGCTTAGTGAGCTGAGATGGACGAGGCTCTGGTTGTTCTGTTACTAGTCCTGGAGAGAGGCGAAGAGGGTGTGGGCTCTGGTTCTACACCCCCAGCCTATTCTTGGGGTTCATTATCTCATTCAGTCATCTGTCCATGCACCCCAAAACACATGTGATCTTATTTACTCCTTTAAAAACCATAGGGGGGGACTTCCCTGGTGGCGCAGTGGTTAAGAATCCTCCTGCCAATGCGGGGGACACAGGTTCAATCCCTGGTCCGGGAAGATCCCACATGCCATGGAACAACAAAGCCCATGTGCCACAACTACTAAGCCTGTTCTCTAGGGCCCGTGAGCCACAACTACTGAGCCTGTGTGCCGCGACTACTGAAGCCCGTGCACCTAGAGCCCGTGCTCCGCAACAAGAGAAGCCACTTCAATGAGCAAACCCGTGCACCGCAGGGAAGAGTAGCCCCCACTCGCCATGACTAGAGAAAGCCCATGCACAGCAACGAAGACCCAACGCAGCCAAAATGAAAAAATGAATAAATAAATGAATAAAAAAACAAATAAAAATAGAAGATTGCTTAAAAAAAAAACCATACAGGAGAAGTATTTTCCTTCTTTTATAGATTTGAAAACTGAGGTTCAGTGAGCCCTGAAGAGCTGGGCCTTGAACCCAGTTCTGACTCGCAGCCCTGCGCTCTCTCTGCTGTAGTTATCTCTTCATCCTCTTGTCAGACACTTACTGAGAACCTGCTGCACTTTTGTTCCCACCGTAGAGCCTTTGAACTTTCTTTGCCTTCTGCTTGGGATGTTTTTCCCCAGATAATTGCACAGCTCACAGCATTACCTCCTTAAACAGCCCTCCCTGACTACCCTCTCTAAATAACCACCTACCAGCTGCTATGCCCCATCTGCTTTATATTTCTTCCTAGCATTTGCCAGAGCCAGACATTGTATTATATATTGTCGTGTTTACTGCCTGTCTCTCCTATAGAATGTGAGCTCCAGGAGAGCCGGGCCTGGTACATTTGTTCATCTGTGTGTCCCCAGTGCCTTGAGCAGAGCCTTACACACAGAAGGTGCCCCAGGGATGTTTGCTGAGTGAATGCTGAGTGCTGGGTAGGCTGCTAATAGTGGCGTCAGGATGAATACAGCCCGGTCCTTGTCCTCCAGGCACTCATGGTAGGTGTGCGATGGGGATGGGCCACTATGTGGAGTGCTGTGGGAGAGGAAGTCACAGAGGTCGGAAGGGGCCCAGAGGAGGGCCCAACTTTGATAGGGGTGGGGGAGTCAGGGAAAGTTTGACAGAGACAACTACTGCCTTTTCACCAACCCTGGGCCTTGGGTTGCAAGGGTATGCACAGGCAAGGGTATGCAGTCTTGGGAGAGGGAGTTGGGACCCCCAAGGAACTTGCCAGGGAGGAGTCAGCAATAGATTCTTCTTTCCAAATTACTCATGAGGGCAGCACTCTGTGCATAGACACAGCCCCACTCCATGGGTGCGGGGGAAAGTGGAGTCCCACCCCAGTGGCAGGATTGCCAGACCTAGGACAGGAGAAGACGGCCACAGAACAGAGTGCCTGAGGGCAGTGGGGGGTTCCCAGGGGGTTCTGGGCCCCCCCCAGCGAGTCTCCTTCCCTCCATCTGCCTGGCTTACCTGGCCTGCTAGAACTTGCATAGCTCCCATGGGAGAGCCAGGTCTATGCTCAGCCAACCCTGGCTTCCAGTCTTGCCCGCTGCACTGCTGAAGGGGCCATGGGCCAGTGTCCTGGCTGTGGTGGCAAGTGGACATTGCCCACAGAGGCTGGGTTCTGTCCAGAGACCAAGTAGAGGAACTGGAAAGAACAGGCAAGCTCCTCCTCTTCCTCCCAGAAGGCTGACTAAAATGGAGGTGCAGTGGAGGTGGGATCCTGGCTCCATCATCCTTTAGCTCTGCGTCTTGGGAAAGGCACACAAGCATTGACATCCTTGTCCGCTGAGTGAGGGAATGATGATAACGGCCCCCTCTCAGGTTCAGTATGGGCATTAACTGATGTAACATATGTGAGGTGCCTGGCATGGAGCCTGGCATGTGGAAGACATTTGCTTTCCTGCTTCTTCCCACACTCAGTGCTGCAGGGAGTGTATAGTTTAAGAACTATATTTATATTTACAATTTGACCTCTTTAGGCACCTCAGGTAAGATATCTCCATTTGAGAATGTCTCACACCTTGAGAATCTCACTACATATATAATTATAAGTACTTTTCTTTATGTTATCCAAAAGCTGCATCAGAATTTGTCTCATGATTTAAACCACTGATTTTTTTTTTTTAACTAACTCCACATTTAGAAAAATAGGAATTTGACTAAAGTTGTCCTCAAGACCTCAGATGACCCCATAAAAGTTAATGACACAGCAACCAGTGTCCTGGCAGACAAAATACTTTATGGGCCCATCCCCATGGGCGAAAGGGAAGCTGGAAAAATGACCTGGGTTTATGTGTGTAAGTGTGGACATCTGATACTTTAAGATTTTTATTCTGCAGGTCTTTTCTGAGCACCTGCCATATGCTGGGCTCTATGCTTGGTCTGGGTTGGATCCTGAAGGCATGAAGGTGACCCCCTAGTCTGGGTCTCCCTCTTTAGAGTAGGGCCTGTTTTACAGAGACAGGAGGGTTGGGCGGCCAGGGTGCCTATTTCAGCTGCCCATGGTCTTAGAGCACTCTCTGAGCTTTGGGCTTGTCCTAGGAGCCAGGCCCCCACTTAGAGTTTCGGTTTCTTTTTCATTAAGGGAAGCCAGCACTCCAGGGGGTGCTGGCAGAGACTAGGAACTCCAGTTCTCCTTAACAAGTCTACCAAATCTCATAAGCCACCTCCTTCCTTAGTAGGCTCCTATTCAAGGGGGATTCCAGCCTCCACCATTGGTTTGCTTCTACTGGGTCTCCCTGGCCCCAGCCCCTTCCTCTCAATCCTTTCTGTCCCTCTCCAGAGACCTAGGATCAGCTGCTCCCAAATCTCACCCTTCTTGACCATGCCTACCATTGTGAACGTGGCGGAATTTGAAACTTTCCACATTCTGACTGCTGTAGAACCAGGAGTTTGTCTCAACCCTCCCAAGGAGAAGAGCCAAACTGTCATCAGAATAAAAGCTTTCTCCTGCCAGTCCCTGCTGTCCTCTGTTCTCAGGAGACTTGATAATAGTATGAATTAAGCACCCCAGGCCTTGCCTCCCCAGGGGGCTTTCATTCTTACCCTCTCAGTTCCATGGGTCTGACTGGGATGAGCAATTTCCTGGGCTTCCTGCCTGGGCCCACTGGCCTGTAAGCCAAGTGACTGGGGCAGACAGGTAGGTTAATGGAAAGTGATGACACAGGCCTCACTCATGGGCAAAGTCACAGCAGTCAGGGTCTGCCCCAGACACCTCACTTGGGAGCTCCGTTAGGGGAAAATGTACATGTGTATTAACCATGCCCCCAAGCTCACAGACACATAGCCATATGGACATCCATGTGATCCTGCAGAGTGGCCAGGACAGATGAGGGAGCAATTCACACCACTAGGAAAATAAAAAGGTAATTTTAAACACAAAGAATGAACTATTTCAAGTTACCCTGCTGTCAATGCATTAGTAAAGGGGTGTGTGTGCATGCGCACTGTCTTATTCACTCCCCAGAGTGCTGCTTAGTTTAGCAGGAATGTATTTTTGTTTCTTGGATTGAAATGAGTCCCTTTGCTTGATTTGTCCAGGGTCTCTGGGGAAGTGCAGAGAGGGGCTGGAGGTCTCAGGGAGTTGCTAGGAGAGAGCAAGTTGTTCCTGTGCCCAAGTCTGACCCCCATGTGCAGGGGAGGTGAGCAGACCAGAGAGGGCTGATCCTTGGCAAAATATCCAAGGCAGCAAATGACTCTCCAGCCTCTTCTAGGGATGCTCCTGGCCCCTGCTTGCCCCGTCACTGTCTCTGCCTTGTCCATCCTTGGCTCTTCGGTCGGACTGTAGTCTCAGGCAGCCCCCTGGTCCAGGGAACACATTAATCCTGTGTACCATCCCGTTGAGCAAATTCTGTGCCTTTCAGACTGAAAGGTGGCTAAATCTACCCAGGCTGATGTTTTAACAACAGAGGGGAGAAAACATTTCTCTCCACTTGTGGGGCTTCCTCTTCACTCTGAGGTACAGAATGCATATTTTAACTGGGGCAGTCTGGAGACAATGTGTCCACCTCTGATTTTGCCCCCAAAGAATGCTTCCTATTTCAGTCCAGGCAGGAGAGAGAGGCGGTGTCATGTCAGGTGAGGGATTCTGGGGGCAGCAGACCAGGCAGGGCACAGAAATCGTGCCATATTGCTACCTGGCTGGGTTGTTCTCTCACACATATGGTGGAGGAAGGGAGAGGAGAGGCACCAGGATCTGCGCCCTCAGCGGGAAGGAGTTCCTTCTGTTCTGCCAGTCTGGTGCTCCTTCAGGGACAGTACTGACCGCAGCCTGAGCCTCAGAGCCTGCCCACCCAGCGCCTCCAAAGAGTGCAGGTGGCTGCCACACGTGGGGACTTGAGCCCACACGTGCGCAGCTGGCCATGCAGGGCAGACTGGAGACTGACGGTGATGGACAAAGACAGACCTTACCTTGGAGGCCGAGTGTCTGCCCTCCCCCCAGGACACACACCTTGGCGAGTCTCTCGCCTATAATACACGCGCACCCTCGAGCACACAGACTGACACGCTGGAACCCGGACTGAGGCTGCTGCAGGCTTGGGGCTTACAGAGGAGACGCGGGGGCAGGGCCTAGAGGGAGGGGCTCTGGAGGCGGAGGGGCGGGGGAAACCGGGGCCTTAGTGGTATGGTAGGAACAGTGGGTGGGGCAGGTTCCCGGGGGCAGTGAGGGCGAAGAGGGCTGACAATACGGGTTATGGGGAGAGAGAAAATTTACCCGGCAGAATGAGGGCGTGACCAGGGAGCCGAGAGTCTGGAGGCTCCAGAAGGGGCTCTGGGAGGGGTTGGGAATGAATGGGGCGACATATGGCGGCTACTGGGGATACCTGGGGCGAGGGTTCTGGGAAGTCTGCGAGCTGGGTCTGCGGAGCAGTCCGCCCCTACCTGTCCGGGGAGCTGCCGTCTGGGGCCAAAGGCTCCCCCTCGGGCCGCTGCTCCCCTTCCGGACCCGGGCGGGGAGCCGGATCGCTGCTGCTGCCGCTACCGCCGTCCATGCCCGTGGGCGGCGCCGCTGTCCGGGCACTGGTGCTGAAGCGGCGGCGGCGGCGGCGGCGGCGGGCTCCTGCGCATGCGTCGACGCCAAGCGGGCCGCTCGCTGGGCGGGGCCGACGAGGAGCCCAGCCAATGGGCACGGCACCGGGAGGCGGGGCAGAGGCTTCCCGCCGCGCCGCTGCCCGGAGCTAGAGGCTCACTGTCTTTAGGACCCCCGGGTTGGTGTCGCGGGCCCCTGTACTCTGGCCAGGTCTGAGAGCTGCTGTTAGGAGTCTGGCTGTCTGACTGTAGTTCGCACACCGGCCTTTCCGGGGTGGGGGCATCCGTCTTCCCGTGAGGGACCAGAGACGCGACCCCAGGCACCGTGTGGAGAGCCTCATAACTTGTAGCTCAGACTTTTCCAGCCCAAAAGAGAGAGCGCTTCATGCCGGCACGTCACTGCTCCCGGACGCTGAGGGGTCGAGAGGTTGGGCTGCTTTTAACCCCGCATTTCTCTCGGCTCCACTCAGCGTCCCCACTTTCCTTCCCAGTGAGACGAGACACCTACTCAAGTTGGGTCTTTCTTCACGTTGGTCTGGACCTGGGTCTGTGCCCCTCAGATGTGGAGCCCCGACTCTATTATTCAAGTGCAGAGTATGGCTGGGGGTAGGGAGAAGGGAGACACCCAGAGAAACCGCAGCTCCTTTTCTTGTGCGCACCCCTCGTCAGCCTGGAAGGTACCAATAGCCACTCATTCCAGGGTGCTTGCTGCTTCCCCATCAGGGAATGGCCGTGAGAGAGGATGGGCGGTGGAGAGGCCTGGCTAGAGGGCTGTGGGGCTAGAAGGGCTAGTGTGGTAGCACTAGAACAGATATGGGCCCTATGAGAAGCCTGGGATTTGGGGAGTGGAGAGATTCCCAGATGTAGAATTTGGATGGGCAGAAGGGGCTTTACAGCAAGCATGCTGTCTGTATGTATGGTAGGTGCCTTGGCTGAAGAATGGGGCTGGGGAGTCAGAACCCAGGAGTGTTTGGACTATGGGTGTGTCTAAACTGTGCGCAAACGCCACTCTATGCAAGGCATAGACCGGAAGGGGGTGAGGGTGGGAGAGTCTAGAGGTGTAGAAGTGGTGGCCCTGCCCTGAGTAGCTTAGTTTGGTTAGAGAGATAAAAAGCCAGCCCATTAATTGATGCCAACTGGGTAGGGTGTGGTTGGGCCCATGTGATGGTTGATATGAGCTGCAGAGAAGGGGGCAGTGTGCAAAGACAGAGAGGACCTCGCTCATCCTAACGAAGGCTTCCTGTTGATGGTGGAGCTTCAGCTGGCTGGGAAGGAAGGCATTCCTGATCCGGGGGTGAGGTGGAGGTGATGGTGGTGGGGAACCTGTGCGAAGTTACGGGGGTTGGAAATTTCTATGTATTGTCAGGGGATAATGAGAAATAATATCTGGAGAGTTAGGGATCCATTGAAGGCTTCTGATCTGTAGGGTGAGGCATGCAAGATGGAACCTTGGCAGGCCCACCAGGTCTGGGTATATATGATGGGGTAGATGTGATGGGACCATACTTGAGACCCTTTGATGGGGGGTGGGGCAGAAGTGAAAACAAAAGGAGGGGTGACCTTATTCAACCATATGCTATGGACACTACTGAGCCAAACTAATGAGAATGCCTGACTGGGTGCTGATTTTCACAACTAAGGAACTTAGAGACCACTGGGTCCCCTGAGTGCCAGGCTGGTTATGAAGGAAGACTGGCTCTTTTAAGAGTAGAAAATGGCCTCCAGGAGGCTGTTTATTAGGAACAGAAGATTCTGGTTCACATCCCATGCCAGGTCAGCCTCCCCATTCTTGTGTCCTGTTTCTTCTGCTTCCTCAGTGATGTGGACCAGGAGGGTGCCCACAAGGCCCTGGGGGGGGGCCCCCCCCAGGACAGTGCCCTGGTCCAGGCTGGGGACCTGGAGGATGGTTTCCATGGCCAGGGGGGTGCCTGCCACCATGGCAGTGCCCAGGACCAGGGGGGTGCCCCCCTCCATGGCAGTGCCCAGGACCAGGGGGGTGCCCGCCACCATGGCAGTGCCCAGGGCCAGGGGGGTGCCCCCCTCCATGGCAGTGCCCAGGACCAGGGGGGTGCCCACCACCATGGCAGTGTCCAGGGCCAGGGGGGTGCCCGCCACCGTGGCAGTGCCCCTGTGGAAAGCCAGATGAACAACATTAGAGTCAGAGGTCAGTCCAGTCTTACCTGTGATCAACTCTCCCTCTCCCTTCCCCCTCTCCAGGCCCTACTCTAGAGGACTCAGGATTCCTGGGCACTAGCAGGGGCTCATGATGGACGTCTGGGAGACAGGGACAGCAAGGGACTGCTCCTAGCCCTGGCCTTTTGCCTCGATGAAGCCAGAGCACAGAGCACACACAAGGGAGGAACCTAGATTCATTGGGTTCCATTCCTTGAGCTGAGATTCCCACTCCCTGGACCTTGCTTTATTTTATCTGTAACTAAGAAGCAGAATTATCTCATCTTCTCTCTCGCCTCACCCAGGAACCCTTGCAGAGTGATTAGAGGTTTTGCCACGCTGACTACTTAGAAGTGAAGGTGGGGCTGGGGGAGGCTACTGAGAAACTCAGTGAGGGCCGGGGCAAGGAGGAGATAGGAGGCAGGGTGAGGGGGGACGGGGGAGCCGAGGAGAAGGAGGAGGCAGCTGGAGGCTGGGAGGAGACAAAGGTAGGGGGTGGCAAGCTAAGGATGTGCTTGTTCTCTATGTAGGTAGTGCGTGCAGGTACAAGGACTGTGCTGCACTTACGTACGGATAGCTGTGTCAGTATACATGTGCATGGGTGGGTGCCTATACATGCATGCTGTGTACAGAGATACATGTGTGTGGGTGCATGGAGCCGGATGTGTGTATGTGACAAGGGGAGAACATGTGAGCTCATGCCTGTCACTGAGCAGGTGCCAGACTCAAGAAATAAGGAAGAATAGAAAGTAAAATCAAGGCTTTATTGCCTGAGACAGAAGAGTCCTGGAAAGAGTGGTTTGACCTTCTGTCTTGGCTGGAACCACTCCTGAGGCACCAAGGCCAGAGGAGTTTCCTTGCCTCTTGCCACAGGCCCAGGGAAGAGGAAAGACACCACCTTGCTTCTGGTGCTGGGCACCGGGGGCCTGGGGCCCGGAGGGAGCAGGGGTGGAGCTATGGCCCTACTCTGGAGGTTGGATAACTCCCCAGTCTGCTCCTGCCTCCTAGGGCCTGAAAAGGGCTTATAACCAGTGGGGAAGAGGCAGGATCCAGGGTTAGGGGACTTTCCTGTGACCATGTGAGGAGAGCCACTGCCCCACCCAGGCTCAGTGAGGTCTGGGAACTGCCACTTCACACCCGCTTGTCTCTTCTAGGACTCTTTCTATGGTGGGGTCCGTTCCAGGCCTGGGAGCTGGGTCAGCTGGTGGTAGCCAGTGAGGGGACGGGGGAAGGGGAAGCAGGGAGGAGGACAGGCAGCCTCCCTTCTCTGGCAGAGACAGGTCACTGGGGCCCTGCGGTGTGGTTGGGGTTTGGGAGCAAGCCAGCTATCCGGGGAGGCTGTGGGTAGCCAGGAAAGCAGAGGAGCGTGAAACAGGAGGGGAAGCAGCAGGAGAGAGGACGGGCTGCTGGGGCAGGGAGGGGATGTGAAGAAAGGAGAGAGACAGATGGGAAAACCGGGGAGGAGCGGAGGAGAAGGCTTGGGCCGCCGGCAGGGGTGGACTTGCCCTGTGATGCCCCACCCCGCCCAGCCCTTGGGGCTGAGGCCTCCTTACTCTGCATTTGGGGGACATCATGGCTGCTCCCTAGGGTCTAGGAAGGGGGCTGGAGGTCTGGAGGACGTGCCAGCGGGGAGGAAAAAGGGGAGGTGGCTGGGGAACTTTCTTACCTTTGGACCTGTGGGAGAGGAAGGGAAGAAAAGAAACAGCTTTGGTTATTTGGTTCTGCAGTGAGAATCCTGTCTTCTTCCTCCTGGTGCTGATTTTGTGCCCACCTTCCACCCCTCCCCCAACAAGGCTCAAGAGCCAGCTGAGTTCTCCTGGGTGGAGTGGGGCTAGTTAGGAAGTGTGGGTTCTTGTCCCCACTCTGCCAGCTGTCTGCCCTCCCAACCTCAGCCAAACTAAGGGAGGCACCCTGCAGTGGAAAACTCTGGTTCTCCTACTTCCACCTTTAGGCGGACCTCACTCAGCCTCCCTCTCTGCCTCCCATCCCACTTTTCTCAGCCCAGTCTCTGCTCAGATCCTCAGCGGTTTCTTGGCTCCTACTTATGACCTTTTGGTCCCAGCTCTTAGCCTTTGCTCATGTCTCCTGCCACTTGGAAATCTCTCTTGCTCGACTCTGTGTTGCGTTCCTGCAGGAAGTCCGCTTAAGTTGGGCCATCCTGCCTGCCCTGCCTGCCCAGCTGTGGGTCTAGCGAGCTCATTCTTGCAGTAATCAAGCTGAGTGTTCCTGGGTGTTCTGAAGTGCTCCGTTAGTGGGAATCACCCACTTGATGAGATCTATATTTCTTGAGGGCCAGCACGGTCTTTTGTTCCTTTTGAGGAGAGCCAATGGCACAGTTGCCAAGAGCTGAGTTCTGGGCTCTAGACCCAGCCGCACCTCCAGGGCTTCACCCTGAGCATGACCCCTAACTTCCCTGGAGCTCATGTGTACCATGGAAGGAGCCCCTGCCTGTTTCACTCCTGAGGTTGAAGATCTACTAAGATGAAGGATGTGTGGGCATGTTTCTTAAACTGCAGAGTGTATTACAAAACATAAGGGCTTGTTTTCATTTTGGGACCCTACCACCACCTACACACACTCTCTCTCTCTCTCTCTCTCCTTGCAGTAGATGTGACCGACTGATCGCCCTGGCCTTCACCACCCTCCCTTCCTTCTCTCTTCCTTCCTCCACCCTACAGCCTCCTGCCGCAGTACTTACCTGGCTCCATCTTTATGGTGCAAGCACAGGGAGTGATAAAAAAGAACACCTGTGAGTCAACAGGTAAAGTTTAGTTTATTGTAATCTAAATCTCAGTCTCTCCTTCTTCCTCCCAGGGATGTACACACAGAGTCCCTTCAAGGGATGAAGGGGATAAAACTGCTCCCTCTGGCTTAGCTTGGGACTCTGTATGGAGCTGGGCACTGAGTAGGCACCAGGCATGGGGGCTGAGTGGATGCCGTGGATTCATCCATACGGTGGGCAGAGACATGAGAGCATTATGCATCCTTGAGCCCTACACCCTCACATGTGACCCCCCAGATCCACCCCAGACTCACAATCATGTATTAATTCATTTCTACTTGAGTCAATTTCAATCATGTTAATTATTCATATAGCATGCCTGCCATGTGTTAGGTCATATTCAGTCTCTACAGATAGAGACTCTTGTCCCTATGTAGACGCCTGGCATAAAGGTGGGGAGGGAGCCTTGGAGACATCAGCGCACCCAGAACAGGGAGGATGGTGTTCGTGGGGAGGGGCCTCTGGGGGATCCAGGGGACCCTAAGTAAGACCTTTCCCCCTGCGGCAAAAGTGAATGGAAAACCTTCCCTGATCCCAGCTGCTTGTTCCTGTCTCCTCCTACCAAGATTGGAAGGGGGTTTGGGGTCTGAGCCAATTTTTCATTTGCCAACAGGTGTGCTCTCATAAGATGGAGCTTCTGAGGTGCCCTGGTGCCAAGGCTGGCCTTGTCTTGTTTGGGGCTGACGCATACGTCATGATGGACAACTCCAGAATATAATATGTGACAAACAGACCAACTACTTGACATCAGGGCGCTCTGGTACTCATATGGTTGCTGAACATAGAAGCACAAATGTACATACACACACACACACACACACACACACGCTCCTGTACTACAACAGCCCCAGCCCCTTGCAGGACAGATCCCTGGCACCTTTTGAGCCACCCATTTTTGTCGGCTTTTACTCGTGCCACAGATGTTCAGCTGAGGTCAGCCTCTGAGCTATGCCATGGTCCTTCCTGCCCCTCCTTCTTCCCCTTAGTGCGTGATGAGTCTGGAAGAGATCCATGGGACTAGGCTGGGGGAAGGGAGTGGTAAAGAAAACCTTAGGGCCAGCCAGGATCTGGCTTGGAAGAAAGAGACAGGCCTTGGAAAAAAACAGTCCCATTAAAAAAATGGGCAGAGAACCTGACGTTTTTCCAAAGAAGACATACAGATGGCCAGAGGGTACACGAAAATGTGCTCACCATCAGTAATCATCAGGGAAATGAAAACCAAAACCACAGTGAGGTATTACCTCACACCTGTTAGAATGGCTATCATCCAAAAGACAAGAAATAAGTGTTGGCGAGGCTGTGGAGAAAAGGGAATGTAAACTGGTGCAGCCACTATGAAAAACAGTATGGAGGTTCCTCAAAAAAGTAAAAATAGAACTGCCATATGATCCAGTAATCCCACTTCTGGGTATTTATCCAAAGGAAACAAAAACACTAATTTGAAAAGATATATGCACCCCCATGTTCATTGCAGCATTATTTACAATAGCCAGGACATGAAAACAGCCTAAGTGTCCATCAACAGATGACTGGATAAATACAATGTATATTATACACAATGAATAGTATTCAGCCATAAGAGAGAATGAAATCTTGCCATTTGTGACAACATGGATGGACCTTGAGGGCATTATGCTGAGTGAAATAAGCCAAAGACAAATACCATATAATCTTACTTACATGTGGAACCTAAAAAAATTTCCCCCCAAAAAATGTTGAGCTTATAGATACAGAGAACAAATCGGTAGTTGCCAGAGGCAGGGGGTGGGGCTTGGGTGAGATGGGTGAACAGGGTCAAAAGGTACAAGCTGTTGTACACCTGAAACTAATTTAACATTATTGTTAATTATACCTCAATTGAAAAAAAAGACAGGCCTTGGACTTTCTCTCCCCAGTTCAAGCCAAAGTGCTTGACGGATAGGAGCTGGTGGCTCTGGAAGGGGACTAACACAGTCCCCTCAACCCTCAGCTAAACCCCTGTGCCTGGTGTGTCACAGGCTGTAAATTCAATTCTAACTCAAGCAGAGAGTGCAGACCCAGCAGTGGGGGCAGGGCCGGGCAGGGGGCAGGTACCTAAACACGTAGCACTGAGACCCGCACTCCAATTATGAGACACAGACCAACACACACACGCGCGCGTGCACGCCACCCACCCAGAGACACAGATACCAATTCAGTACAGGTACACACATACCCAGGGAGACCACGACCACAGACACACAACACAGTCTCGCAGAGCCCTCCCGTCCCCTGCCCACAGCCAGCAGAGCCAGACCCTCACCTCTGAGTGCAGAGCAGTGGACAGGAGGCAGTCTGAGGCTCTGTCGGTCCTCAGGTGTGTTTATAAAGGATAGGGAAGGGCTGGGGTGGGCCAGGTACACTGGGAGGATCGTGGGTAGAGGGTGTGGAGGGTGTGGAGGAATGAGGTGGGTGAGCTAATCTCTAACTGGGCAAAGAGCAGCTGGAAGGGTGTGTGTGTGTGTGTGTGTGTGTGTAAGGGGGGAGCAGGTGGGAGGGAGCAGGGAAGAACCCATCACCCCATCAGTCTGGTAACAAGATGCCACAGAACCAAGGCAGGGGGTCCAAACCCTGGCAAGGCTATTTAACACTCAGGGGCCATTTCTGGACACGTATGGAGCTCCTACTGAATGCCAGGCCTTGAGGTGCTTTGCACACTTTAGTTAACCCGCTGACTCATGCAAAACAATGAGATTATCACCTGCTTCCATGGGTGGAGGAGGAAACAGTGAGCCTAGCAAAGGGGACTGTGGAATCTTCGCCCTGGGCACCAAGCCCCAGGCCTGAGTTCTCACCTGTGCTGCCCCAGCTCAGGTAGGTCGCCTGGGAGTGGAAACTGAAGGAGTCAGAAAAAAAACAAACTTGTGGTTACCAAAGGAGGGAGGGACAAATTAGGGGTGCGGGATTAACATATAAAAACTGCTGTATATAAAATAGATCAGGAACAAGGCTATACTGCATAGCACAGGGGATTATTACCCTGTAATAACCTGTAATGGAATATAGTCTGCAAAAATACTGAATGACTATACTGTACACCTGAAACTAATACAATATTATCAATCAACTATATTTCAATTAAACATTTTTTTAAATAGAACTGGGGATAAGATTAATAAATGTCCAGGACACTGAAAAAAGAAAAAGAGGAAAAGAAGAACAGGGGACGCTGGGGATGGGACGTCCACAGGCAGGAAGCGAGCTCAGGGTTTTGCAGTGCAGGCCGCCAGCTCGCTCTGTGCTCTGCGAGCCCCTGTGGCCTGGCCCCGCTGAGCCCTCTGGCCTCTGCTGCGAGCCACACCCCTCGGCTTCCCTGAGGCCCCTGCAGACAGACCAGGTGGCCCTGTTACAAGCTCCCCCTCTCCCTGCATCCTTTCTTCTCCTGTCTCCTGCGCCACAGGACTGTCTGCTCACCTTTGTATCCCCAGGGACGGCCCCCTAGCAGATCTCCTGGCCCTCAGCAGATGCCCGATAAAAATCTGGTGAATGAATGCAAGGTTGGAATGTAGTTACTGTTGGGTAGTAACTGGTCTCCATTTCTGTGGTTTATATTTTGTGTTTATTTTTCTCTCTTTTTTACATTTAAAAAAATATATTTTTTTACATATTAAAAAAATGTATATATATATATTTTTTTTTTTTTCTGGAAAAAGGAGAAGGAGGAGGATCTCCCCCATGCAGGCGCCCCTTGGCTGTCCTGAGCTCATGCCACCCAGCCCTGGGCTCACCGTGCTGGGTGAAATGGAGGCCAGCTGACACTCCCACTCCCAACCAGGTGAAGGGGCCCTGTTTCAGTCAGGGAGAACAAGGACCGTGTGAAATTGAGAATGTACAGGAGGAAGCAGAGAGGTTAAAGCAGCTGCTGTCTCTAGGTTCTCCTGTAAAAAGCCTGGCTGAACTGGATGCACCTGAAATGCATTAAATTCATTTTTTAAAACGTGACCTACCTGAGAGAAGGGAAAACCTGGGCCTCACTAAGGTTTACACAGGAATGTAGTAACTTTGTTTGGAACAGCTGAACAATGGGGACCTTCTCAAACGTCAGTCAATATGCGAATGAGCGTGCGGATCCCCTGCGTGCTCTCCACGGGACTCCACAGTGAAAAGGGGTGAACTACCTACGGATGCACACGAAAACATAACTGAACCTCAAAATAACTGCTGGTGAAGGAAGCAAGACATAAAGAATCCTTACTAAATAAATGTCTATAAAATTCTAGAATGGAATAAAAGTCTAGAAAATGGGAACTAATTGATAATAGCAGATCCGTGGTTCCCCGGGGAACGCGTGGCGGGAAGGCGGAGGGGCTGGAGGGAGACGCTCCCACGGGAGGTGAAAGTTTTGGGTTTCACGGGTGTGCTCATTACCTACATTGCGGTGATGGTTTCCTGGAGTAAATGCATGGCAAAACTTATCACACTGTACAATTTGTGCCATTCTGGTGTATCATTTCGACCTCAACCAGAGCTGTAAAAACAGAAGCAACATAACCACATCAGAAAACAGTTTGGAAAATGGGGAGGAGGAAAATAGTGATTCTCCTTTATTTCCATGGTGGGCAGGAAAGGAAAGTGTTTGTGTGTGAGGTTCTCTTCAAATACCAAATATCTCACATAAGCTCTTGGGGATAGGTGTTGTGAATTATCTTCCTTTCTTTTATAGATTGGAAAAAGCCAGGATTCAGAGAAGTTAAGGCACTTGCCTGCGGTCACTCAGCCAGTGTGTAGTTTAGTTCCAATCGGGGACCATCTGTCTAATGCCTGTACCCCTTTCCCACATTACATGGTCTGTCTTTTCAGGAATGCTCTTCTAAAATATTCCAGCCCGCTTTGGTAACCCTGTCAGCAAAGGAGTTTGGTTTATGACTGGGTGGGGAGTTATTGAGCCATCACGTACATAGTTGCTGTGAGTCCTCGGGGAGCCAGGGCACAGAAGGCAGGCAGAGGTTTACAAAGGCACGGTGCCTGCAGTGCTCACACCCTCCAGCCCAGGCTGCCTGAATGGCACTACCTGCGGCCACCAAGCCCTGCCCTCCCCAGCCCTCCCAGCTTCCCTCTTCCAGGAATCCTTCTTTTCCCCTTCAGGGACCCTGATGACATGACCTTTTCACCCCCAGCCCCAGCCTTTGGCAGGAAGCTAAAAGGAGAAGCCTGTGGCTTCACGGACCCCCCAGGGGGAGACGTGGCTGCAGGGCCGAGGAGGCGGTGGGGGCTCCTGCTCTGGGCTCGAGGTTCTTTACCCTGGTTCTCTGCATCTCTGCAGTTAGGGTCTGGGCTCAGGGTCCTGGTCATGGCAGGCAGGCAGCAGTAGGTACGGAGGCCTTGGGCTGAGGAGGTAGACCCATCCTCATGGGGTGGACAGAGAAGTGAGGACAGTCTGAGTGGTCTGGGTGGGGCGCATGCCTTTGGGAAATGAGGAAGATGCCCACAGCAGTGGTGGGCACACTGGAGTCATTTATAGCAGAGCCTCGACCTCTGCCCTCTGGCACTGTGCCTCACAGAGAGTAAGTGCTAACCAAGTGCTTGGGTTTATTGCCTGGCAGAGAGAGGTGGCCCTTCCCTGCCAGAAAGGCACCCAGTGGAGAAGAAAGGCACTCTGGGAACAAGAAGAGGCATTTCTGGACTCAGGGAGAGGAGAGGCTGAGAGCCTCTCCAGAAGTGGTAGAGGCCACAGGTGGGGGGTCTCAGGGAGCGTGTGGACTGACGGTAAAGGCCAAAAGGCAGGATGCTGGCTCTCTCTGTGACCCCTTCTCCCTGTCAGCAGAGCCAGCAAGGCCCCTGCTCCTGGGCTGTATTGTGGGGTGGGGAGGGAGGGGGGACAGCCAGGCACCTTTGCCAGGCTTAGGGGACAGGTTTCCTGTGGCAGGAAGGCAAAGGTGGCCGGCCCTGGCCGGGGCTGGAGAGAGTGCTGCGGGGATGAGGCAGGAAGGCAAAGGTGGCCGGCCCTGGCCAGGGCTGGAGGGAGTGCTGCGGGGATGAGGCAGGAAGGCGAAGGTGGCCGGCCCTGGCCGGGGCTGGGGAGAGTGCTGCGGGGATGAGGCAGGAAGGCGAAGGTGGCCGGCCCTGGCCGGGGCTGGGGAGAGTGCTGCGGGGATGAGGCAGGAAGGCAAAGGTGGCCGGCCCTGGCCGGGGCTGGGGAGAGTGCTGCGGGGGTGAGGCAGCTTTGGTAGGAGCCTCCCTCCAGCCCCATTCCACGCAGGTCACTGACCCTGATCTCCGAAGAGACGCGAATAACACCAGCCCTGGCTAACGGACAGATTGCAAAGCTTGATGAGATCAAATGCTGTCACGTGTGTGAGGCGTTGGTGGTGTTCGATATAAATGCAAGGTGCTATTATGATTCTCAGTATTAGCCCTGATGACCTATTTGTCTCCCTGGCCTCACCGTTCCTCCTCTTGCTCACATTGGGATCTCCCTGCAGTACACATCCCCACCTTTGGCCTCTGGCATCACTCAGAGCATTTCACTCACAGGCTCCTGAGAGGTTCCCGCCTTTCCCATAAAGTGACTAAACATCCAGGTTTGCCTAGGACTGAGGGGAGTATAGGACTTTCAGCCCTGAGATGGGCTCCGGGCCAGGCAGGCCTGGACAACTGGTCACCCTACTTCCCTCCCACCCCCGGGCTGCTTCCTCTTCCCCGTGGTGACCGTGGTGTCCCGGGCATTTCAGTTTGCTCTCTCACCCTGGTTGCCTTCTTCTGCCTTGAAGCCTCTCAGTTGGGGGACGCTATCCATAGAGGGCGCATGCCACCCCCTGCCATTCCAAAGGCCCTTCCCTCTTCTCAGTGGGACCAGCCAGCTCTCAGTAATCCCTCCAATCCCTCAGCCTGCTGCTGGGTTTCTGTCCTTCTCTCCACCCCTCAAAACTGCCAGACCTTTTCCCTATTCCTGGAGGGTATGACCCCACCCACACCGCACCCCCATGAAAGGCCCCTGTGATGATCTTCAAGGGGGGCAGCCTGTCTGTCCCAAACCAGCCTTCCAGCCTCTCTGCCTGCCCAGGGGAAGGAGCACCCTGGGCACATGCAGGCAAGCCTGGCCTGCTCCCCATATCCACGAGGGCCCAGGCCTGAGTCCTTGGTGCTGTCTTGGCGTCCCTGCCCCCGCTCCTCCCCCCACTCTACCCCCGCCCCACCCGCACACCACACCTTTCCCCCAACCCAGGCCCCGTGCTGATGCTCGGAGGCCTTCTGAGGCTCTCCTGCTCACTCTTGCCTGGAAACTCCCCTGCCCTGTCTGGTGCAGACCCCTCCCTCCAGGATCTGGACTCAGCCTCCTCCCTGGCTTCCTAAAGCACGGCATGGCCGCCTCAGCCCCTGCTGTAAAACCTTCAGGGAGCTCCTCCAGACTCCTCTGCCCTCTCAGTCTGCCCTTCAGTGAGCTCCCCGGTCTGGTCTGCACTGTCCTAACCTAATGTTCTCTTACTGGTGAGAAGCCACTACGGCGTCTCAGGCTGCATTCAGGCAGCACTCTCACTGCCGTCCCCTTGTGGAGTCCCGCTCACGCCCTGGAAGCTTGTCTCCTGGAAAATGCCTCCGCTGATCCGAGTCCTATGTCACTCTGGCCTCAGGCTAATGTGGCTAGGTGTTGCCAGGTGCCTCTGAGGCGGAGCCCGGGTCTTCTTCACTTGTTGTTCCCTCTTTGACTGTTGACTGGACCGGGTGAAGTCGCTCAGGAGTTCAGGTCCACATCACGGCTCTCCTCCCACGGCCAGCCTGGAGCGGGAAAGCTCAGGATGCCCCAGCCCAGGGTGTGCCCTGGGGAACAGAATGGAGAGGGGGTTGGGGGTGTATGTGTGGCGGGGGTGGTTCCCAGACCATCCTTCTGCTACCTGATGCTTCAAAGGACTTCGGCCCCGCCCTGCTCTGGCACGCATGTTCTTGGGAGTGATAGGGCCCAGACCATCCCTGGGCTGGAGCCTGCCAAGAGCTCATCCCTCTGGCTCTACCTCCCTCACTCTGAGTCCTGCCCACCCAGGGCCAGGCCTGGCCTGACCCAAGAGGCCTGCACTACGCCTCTAGTCAGTACGCGTCATGACAGCAGTTTCATGGTCCAGGGAGGCGCTGGGGGTAGGGTGGCGGTGCTACGGGCCCAGCTTGCAGGCTGCCTGAGAGGGTGGGGGACCAGCCAGGGAAGAGACATGACCCGGAGCTGAGGCCGAGGTACGGGGACAGCCGGCCCATGCCTGGCCAGAGAGAGGGCGGGCACGGAATGAAGTATCAGCAGAAGAGTGTTGCTGGGGCAGCCAGGAAAAGAGTGCTGGCAGGAGACAGGTGCCCGGCTGCTGGGTTCATCTGAGCCACAAACAGGCTGAGCAGAGGGTGCTACCTCTCTGGTCTCACCACCAATAAAACGAGACTTCTACAGCCCGAGTGGCTTCTCCAGTCTGGTGGAGTTGGGAGGTGGGGGTTTCGGAGACTTGTGGGAGAGGAGCTGGGAGCGGAAGGAAGAGGGAAGAGGCCCCAGCCAGTCTCTTGTGACCCTGCTGCCCCCTAGTGGTGACACAGAGTAACAGCTGGTCTCCCTCGGGAACACCAGGCTGGCCAGGCCCTGCCCTTCCTAGACAGGGAAAGGAAATTCAGCTCTAGGGACTTTACCGGCCGCCGCCTCCCTCAGGGCTGCATGTGTTCCGGGTGGAAGGAAAGGCAGCCCCAAGCGATGCACAGGTACCCACGGCCACACACAGAGCAGCATGGGTTACTCACTGAAGTGTTCATTCTGCAAGAGCCGAGGGATGCTCTGTAGTTTGCAGGGCACTGTGCCAGGCCCTGGGGATTTCGAGGCCCTTGGCACACCATTCCTGCCCTCGGAGAGCCTCTGCCCAGCGGGGAGCAGACAGGCACACCATAGACTCTGGAGAAAATAGGAGAATGCGGGGGCTGCTCTGAGGCGTGACGTGCTGTGTGAGTAACACTTTGGAAGCATGTGGCCGGCAACCACGGGGCTGTCTGACTATTGGTTTTTCCTGGTCACATGGGCCTCCAGCCTGCTGGGTCCAGAGGTCTCTGCCACTAGGCTAGGGGAGGCTTTTCCTGCAGGCCCTCCCAGAGACCTGGGGTGCTCTCCCTGCAGGATGGTTGGATTTCTATCCGTGCCTGTGTCCTGCCCCCACCCTGGCTAGGGACAGGAGCGAGGGGGACGGCAGACCTTGCCTCGCCCCTGCAGCCTCCTCTATCTACACCCGCCTTCCCCAAACCTGGTCTGGGGAGCTGGGTTCCAAAGATGACAGAGAACGTTAGGTCTCAGCTGCATCTCCTCCTCCCAGCCTGGTGCTCTGCAGGCCTTCCAGCTCCAACCACACGGCATGGGGCAGGTGACAGGAGGCCAACTGCCATCCCACCAGGGCCCTGCCCTGGCCTTCAGAGACTACGCTGGAACTCAGTAGGCAGCATGTGGAGATGGTGGGAGAAGAAGTGTGTGTGTGTAGCCTGGGTGCGTCCCTATTGCTGGGAATGTAGACGAGTCTGACTCAGTGGGAACATCCGGCATGAAAGGAAAAGAGAACACAGTGGCATTTCCAAGCAGGATGGAACTCTGGGGTGGCGGAGATCGGCTGTGGGGTCAGGGGTGCTGCTCCAAGGCCTGTGCTGGAAAGATGCTAAGTGCGTGGGGAGGGAAGGGCAGACAGGAAGAGGTAGTTCAAGGGGAGCAGAGGTTGGACCTCTGGCTGCCTGCGCTGGTCTGAGTAGGAGAGAGCAGGCAGAGAGGCCTTCTGCTCTGGAGACAGAAGGGGACAAGTCGTGCATGGGATTAGGGAAACAGGCCTGGCTGATCAGGGATGAGGAGGAATGCAGGGACCTCTGACCTGCCCCTCAGGGCCTGGAGGTCGGGGACCTGTTACGACTGAACCAGACCCCAGGTGTTCCTGGTACAGAGACCACCCCTCCTCCCAGGACCCCCAAGCCCCAGGTCCCAGAGGCCTTCAGGGTGGGACTGCCAGGCAAGCTGCTCCCCTGGGCAGTGACAGCAGCCTCGGATGTACCAGGAAGCTTTGGGGAGAGACTCTCCCAAGAAAGGTTGCTTCCTTTCCCAGGATCAGAGAGGCTAAAAGGGCCAGCGCTGGAGAGCAAGGCCAGGAAGGGCCCAGAGTTGGGAACCGAGGGCCGGCCCTGAGCTGTGGTGGCAGGGCCCTGAGGGAGGCTCCCCACACCAAGGGGTGACCTGGACAGCTGAGCGTCCCAGGAGCGACTGTACTTGAAAATACAGGGAAGGCGATGTTGAACCTACAGGAATGAATGACTAACGGTGTTATTTTAGGTATGCGGTAGTGCTTGGTGGCCTAGGGGAGGTGAGCTGCTTGATCCCTACTTAGACCAGAGCTGACGAGGAGAGTGAGGGGACAGGGGACGCTCATTTGAGTTGGGCCCCTCGGACCAGGGAGCGCAATGGGCTGGGCTTAGGCCTTTTTCAAGTAATGGGAGGGACATTTCTCTACTCGACTGCTCATCCATCTGCAGGCAGGCCCAGGCTGGGGTCCTACCGGAGCATAGGGCCCCCTGTGTGGACGCACCCTCCAGGGAGAAGTCCCTGCCAGTCTGTCTGGGGACACTGCCGCCGCCAGGGCAGGGCAGGGAGAGGTGCCGGGCAGGGCCAGCTGGCTGCCGCTGCCCTGATCCTCGCCCTCTGAGAGCGCATGGTGGGGGCGGTGGCCGCAGCGTTCCTGGCTGGGAGCCCAGAGGAGTCTTTTGTAATCACAACATGATCTCGTGTGCTGAGCAGCGAAGCCGGCAGGGAGAGGCCGGCAGAGGCCCGGCTCCAGTGGCTCCCGCTTCCCTCCTGCTCTGGCTCCCCCGGGGCTGCTCTGGAATTCTCTCCGGTGCCCGCTGTTGCCATGCACTCGGCTGTGAGTGGCACCTTGCCTTTGGCGGGGGGCTTCTTGGGGCTGGGACACCAGGCAGCCATCCTCTGGGGACAGCTGGGGACAGCTGGGCCTGGGAGGAAGAGGGCCGTGCGTAGGCAGGCAGGGGGCTGGGCAGGGACATGGCCGCAACGGAGTCCCCGCAGCCAGAGAAGGAGGGACTCGGGGATCTCTGTGGTGCTGAGGCACAGCGATCCCGGGGTGGCTCCCCGGCTGGGCCTGCACACAGAGTGGCCTCTTTCCTGCCCCGACTGACTGCCGGCAGCTCAGGGCCTGGAGAGGCTGGGCCTGTGGGAGCAGCGCCTTCCCGCAGGCTGGGCACAGGCCTAGGGAGTGGGGTCCAGGGACTGGGAGCCCAGGACAACGCGGGGGCCTCTCTTTTAGCTGTGGTTCTCCGCCTGGGAGCCAAACAGCTCCCTCCTCGACCTCCTGAATCCCCTGGCAACTTCCCAGTCACGGCAGGTTCCACTGCCAGAGCCATTTATAACTCCCATTCCAGGCTCTGCCAGGCGGTGGAGCTCCCTGGAGAGCTGGGGGAGGGGCAGCCACTGCCGGGAGCTGCGGGCCAGGGGATGAGGCCCCCACCTGCGCTCCGGGGGAGGCAGGGAGATGGGCAGATGGGCCTAGCGGGGTGGGGGCTTGGGGCCTTCCAAGGCCCCCCTCCGCATGCGACCCTAGCTCTGGGTCTGGGGTCTGCTCCTTGGGTGGTAAGACTATGGTAGGGTGGGCGAGTGTGAAAGTTGAGGAGCGGGTAAGGGATGGGCTAGCAGTCAGGAGCTCGGGCCCCCTGCCCTCTGCAGGGGCCTCATGGGGCTGAGTCCCCAGGGAGCAGGCAGGAGGACAAGGATGCAGAGCTGGACCGGAGGATAGTTGCCCTTCGCAAGAAGAACCAGGCCTTGCTGCGCAGGTACCAGGTGAGTGAGCTGTGGCGGGCTGGGAGGACTGACTGGGTCGGCGCGCCCTGTCTGATCTGCAGCCGCTGAATGGTGGTCTCTCCCTGCAGGCTCTGAGCCTGGCACCGGGGTCAGGATGGGTGTGTTCCATCTCAGAGGCTCTGTGAGGGTCTTGGGGATGCCGTGAGGTGATGCCTCTGCCCCTTGGTGTCCCACTGGTGTCTCTCTGTGTAGGCCTGTCGACATCTGTGTCTCTGTGCGTCTGGGGGGCCGTGGCCTGTGCTGACCCCGGGCCCTCCCACAGGAGATCCAGGAAGACCGGCGGCAGGCAGAGCAGGGGGGCATGGCTGTGACCATGCCGGAGCTCCTCCATCCTGACGGCCTCACCATCACCATCAGCCAGGTTCCTGGAGTAACACCCACCTGGGAGGCAGGGTGGGGTGGTGAGGAAGTGGAGGCCCAGCCCGTGCCAGGGGAGCACAGCCGCCTCCGCTCCTCTGCTTCTCCCACTTACATTCTGGGGCATACCTACCAGTTCCCAAACTCATGCAGCCCAAGCCACTGCAGGCCTCCATCCCCAAAGAGCCGCAGCTGAAAGGTGACCAAGTAGAAGCCTCCTCATGCCCTTTTCCAGCCCCAGAGCTCTGCACCTATGCCCCCAAGCACAGGCCACTCCTGAACCCCAAACTCTAGGGGCACAGAGACATTGGGGCTGAATGCCAGGAACAGTGTCTGAGGGACAGAGCCTCATTGTCTGAGTGCTTTGGATTTCCCAGCTCAGAGATGATGGGCCACTGTGGCATCTTGGGCCCCTGGGTGGCCCCAGGCCTGGATAACCTAATGCCACTGGTATGTGAAGGCCTCGCGGAGTCAGCTCCTCTGTGGGCATTCCAGGGAGGGCCAGGGCTGGATCCCAGCCTGGGGAACCACCCAAAGGACCCAGCCCCCTGCTTCTGCCCAGGGCTACCCGTGTGGCCTGACAGCACGGCACCTCGTTCTGCAGGGGAAGCGGATAGTCAGCCGGAACTGGGCAAGGAGCACCCTTGGACCTGGAGCAGCCGATGAGATGCTTGGGGATGAAGAAGTAGAGGTCCACACTGGTGCCTTCTGCTTGGGAGAGCGGGTGGAGCTGGCCGTGACCATGGAAAACAAAGCCGAGGTGAGCAGTGTGGGTGGGGGACGCCCAGGCACCAGGAAGGCAGCCTCTTCTTCCCTGGCTCTGCCACACTGACCATCCTCACCTCCCCCAGGCCAAGCGGATCGTAAGTGAGAAGCCCACCAGAGCAAGAAGCCAGGGGGCAGAAGGGTCACCTGGAGGGGGCTTGGGCCGAAGCCCCTCTATGCCGACGGCCATCAGCTCAGATTCTGCACGGAAGGTACCTCGTCAAGAGGGGATGGGGACATGAATGTGGCGGTCCCCATTTGGGGGAGGCATAGAAGCTGAGTCACACATGTCCCCATCCGCGGGGACATGGCCCAGGCTGGACCTTCTGGAATTCCCACTCCTTCTTCCTTTCTCTGGCCAGTCTCCACGTTGGGTGGGTTTTGCATTGAGCGACAGGGTAAGCCAGAAATGTGACCTCGCGCCTTACGATACCTGGACGTCTGGTGGGGGTCTGGAGGCCAGTCAGGAGGGTGTAAGAGACTGGCCGTGTGCCAGGTGTGACCTCTAGGTGGCAGCAGCCCCTCATCTGGCTCTTGCTCACAGCCGCTGGCTGCCTCTCCACCCTGTGCGTGACCACACACCCAGCAACAACCCCGTGGATAGATGCTCTTATTATCCCCATTTTACAGATGAGGAAATGACACACAGAGAGGTTTAGTAACTTGCCCACTGCTAACGCGTGGATGGAAACGTCCCTGTGGCAAACAGCACGTTAGAGATGGAACAGATCTAATTTTTGGGTGGGGACATCAAAACCTTGACAGAGGCAGGGGTTTGTAGACTCTCTGGATCCCCGTTCCACGCTCAGGGCTCTTTCTGCTTCGACCCCATGGTGCTTAGTGTCTTCTACCTGCAGGGTGTCCGGGAGCCCCGGAGTCCAGGCCTGCTCCCAGGCCCAGCTCCCCGCTGGCCTGTGGGGGGCCCCCCAGAGGCGGGCTGGGACTACGCCCAGTGGAAGCAGGAGCGAGAGCAGATCGACCTGGCCCGCCTGGCGCGGCACAGAGATGCACAGGGTGACTGGCGCCGCCCGTGGGACCTGGACAAGGCCAAGCCCACGTGGGTGGCAGGGCTGGGCATCTTGCCGGGTTGACGTGCTTGTGGGGCTGAGTTGGGCTAAGTGTGGGTGCCTCTTGGAGGGCTGCTGGGACCCCCCCCCAGGGCAGTGAGGATCTGCCTGGCCCTCTGGTTGGGCCCTGGGCTCTGGGCTCCGTGCGGGCACTGGGTTCCCCATCTTTCTTGGGCCCACCCTCCCCCTGCTGTCCTCAGTTCTGGGGCTGGGGTTGGGGCAGGCAGTGTCAGCCTACCAGCTGCCCTGCAGCCTCTGTCCTCCCTGCCACCAGCCAGCCTGACTCCCTGTCTCTGCAACGCAGGCTACAGGACTCCAGCAAGCCTCGGGACGAGTGTCCGGCCAGGGTGGGCAGCACGCGGGGTGAGCCGGCACACCTCCCGCCCGCCCCTCCTGGCGTTTTTCACCCCTCGCCCCCCTCCCTCTCTGCTCTCTGTCTCTTGGTTTACCACTTATTTTCAGAGCTGGAAGGAAGCATGGAAGAACATCTTCCTTCCTCTCCCTCCCTATCAGAGGAGGGCACCCTGACCTCCCTTCCTCTAAACCCACAGCCCCTGTCCTAGATTCTGACCCCAGGAGATCTGGGGAAAAGGCTCACTAGGAAGTCAGCGCTGGGGTCTTTTTGAAGTGTTTGTCCCTCATGGGTGGCAGCTGCCCCTGGCTTGTTATTGGAACAGAATTCTGCATTGCTGGTCCCTCAGTTTACACACAAGGGAGCTGAGGCTGGAGAGGCTCTGCCGGTCACCTAGCCAGGAGTGACAAAGTGAGCACAGGGACCCAGCTCCCCTGACCCCTAGGCCAGGGCTCTTTTTGGGAGCCAGAACACTGACAACTGGACCAAGAGAGGATTGACAGCTTCCTGGTCCTGAAAGAACCGATGTTCCTGTTTTGGATCTTTCGTGACCCCACCCTTTCCCTATTTCCTTTTCCCACTTAGGTCCCAGGAGCCACCGAAAGCTACAGCCCCCACCACTGCCCCCTGATGGCAAAGGTGAGTTGGGAGAGGAGGAGGAGCAGGTCCTAGGAGCTGGTAAAGGAGCTGGGCTGCTATGGGCCTCTTCTCTCTTGACTGGTGGACCATCTCTTTCAGGCGGTACTACTTGGGGTGGGCAACCCAGCAGACCCTTGCTGGCGCCGGCCACACGCAGCAAAGCTCGAGGGACAGAGAGGCTGACTGGCAGGGCCCGCAGGTAACGTGTGGTACGGTGCAAAATCGAGGGAGGCATCTGGGGTCCCTGGTTTCCTGGCCCTCCCTTGCCCCTGGGAGGTCAGGCCTGGCACTGGCCCAGGTGCCTGTTCCAGCCCCCGGGGCCCCTGCCTCTTGGCTGACTGCTGCCTTGTGGCAGGTTAATGACTTATGGGAAAGACCATCAAGAAAGGCAGCAGCAGCAAGAGCCTGGTGCCCAGGGAGCCCGGTGGTAATTACAGAAGTTACCTTCCCCGGGGGGAAGTCAGGCGCGCCTTTCTCAGGCACTGCAGGCTGGGACGCGCCCGGAGTCCCCACAGAACTCAAGGTGCTGCAGGCTTGGCCATAAACAGCAGCTGGGGACCTGTGACAGGGCTACGGTGGCGGCGTTCAGAGGAAACGGCTGAGTTTGGGGAGGAAGGTTGGGCTGGAAGGGAAGCATCCTGGGGCCTTATTCTGGCTCTGAGTTTCCTCTGAGAACCTGGGCTCTCGCTTCTCCCTGGGGACATGGGCTGCAGCTACGGAGCAGGTGACGTGAAGTAGGCTGGGTAGGAGGGGACCTGCCACGTTCCATGTTTCTGCAGGTGGGAAACGAAGGAAGCCAAGGAGGAGCTGGAGAACCAGGAGGTGGGTACTTGGGCATAGGATGGGCGGGCTAGGGACATGAGCCCTGAATTCACCAACCAGCAGAGCCAACCTCTTGTTTTCAGGGAAGCCAAAGCACCAGAAAGACTCCGAATGAGAAGGAACACGTGCAGACTCAGAGCAAGATGGAGCCGGGCAGACCCACGAGCGCCCCGGCCACCAGCCCAGCCCCACCCACGAGCGCCCCGGCCACCAGCCCAGCCCCACCCACGAGCGCCCCGGCCACCAGCCCAGCCCCAGCATCAGCATCGCCACAGGGGCCAAAAGGGGAGTCAGGAGCTTGGACAGCCAGTCCAGAGCCTGGCTCTCCACAAAACACGGACTTGGTTCCCCTCGACCTCTCTCTAGGAGGCACCAGTAGCCCTGGGCCTGGGGAGAGCACACGCGTACTCAGTCCAAGACCTGGGGCTCAGGAGAGCCCTGTGTCCTGGCCGGAGGGTCACGAGCAGCCCCTGGGGTGGACGGAGCCCCAGGCTGAGCCGGAAGCCCCTCCTTGTTCTGGGCCCCCAAAAGAGGCAGGGCCCCTGGAACCCAGAGAAAACAGGCCTGGCAAGGCTGGGGCCCAGCAGGGCCTGGCGCCTCGAAGCAGGCCCCCCCGAGGAGGCAGCCAAAGGTTGAGGGGCACAGGAGGAATGAGGAGCAGGACAGGGGGTCCTGGCCCTGCAGGAAGATGCTGAGCAAAGCTCCTGGGAGCAGGTGGCCCGGCTGGGGAGAGGAGGAGGGAGAATGCCGTCCACAGTCTTGCCATGGGCATGTGGTGGCTGGTGGCTGTGGCAGCCTGGCTGAGCAATTTGGCAAACTCTCCAGTGGAGTGACACCGTGAAGGCAAGGAGCCAAGCCCTGCCCCTCACAGGAACCCCCCCCCACCATGCACATGTGTGTTCTCACCTGCAGGTAGAGCCACACCTGGTCTATGAGGCTGGTGAGCCCTGTCCCGAGCCCACTGCCGCCCAGGCCACAAGCTCCCCGACCACACGAGAGGACAAGGCTTGGAAGCACTCAGCACCTGGCCCACCTGGCTTCTGTCCCCCTCAGGGCCAGGCCTCCCTCTCCAACTGCCAGCTCCTGGCTCCTCACGGACAGGCAGCCTCAGCAGCTGGCGTGGCCAGCCCAGGCCCAGGCCCTTTCCTATACTCCTGCCCTGCACCCAGGTGAATCACAGTCCCCGACTCACAAGACGGCCAACCTGGCGATCTCACAATCAGCTGGCAGCCTCCTGTCCTTCAGGAAGAGGAGGCTGAGGCCCAGAGAAAGCCACAGCCGGCAGGGATGGAGCTGGGGACAGAAGAAAGCAGGGGTCTCTGGAAAGTCTCTGAAACGGCGGGGAGGGCAGTGAGGAGGGGATAGCTTCCTCTCCCTACAGCAGGTGGGGCAGCTCACTGTCAGGGTCCTCCTCCCCACCCCAGGGTCAGACATCGAGTGCACCCTGGATGGGGGCAGGGGGAGCCTGCCATCTCCAACTTCCTCTTCCTGCCGCCTCCCTGCACTGTGTCATGCCAAAGCAAGGTCTCAGCTGGGGACTCAAGAGGCAGAGAAACAGCGACTCCAGCAAAGTACAACATCAGGACTTGTCTTTCCTACTTCGTCTCCGTTCCTGCCCCTCTCCTGAGGCCTACGTCTGGTGAATTATCCAGACTCCGCGCAAGCTGTGGCTTCCTCTCAATTCAACAAACATTTCCTGAGCACCCACTACCAGCAATGCAGCCAGTGGGCGATGGTGACTTTGCCAGCAAGAGGGAGGGAAGAAACTCTGTCATCCGGCAGATCCAGGCTGCACGGCAGGAGCTGTTCTTGGCTGTAGGTGCCCGACAGGGGCTGGGGATGGTGGTAGGAGCCCAGAGGGAACCATCTCACCGCTGCTCTGCTCGCAAAGGCAGGCGCACCTTCCTTTCCCATCGTGTGTACTCTTTGCCCCCAAGCCCCTGCTTGAATCTCCCCACGTGACCCTGCCATGGTTGTTCCTCTCTGCGGCAGTCCCTGGCCTCACCAGCCTCTCTGTGTTCTCTAGGGAGTGTCCAGACCATTCCCAGCGTTTCTCCATGGTCAGTGAGGCCTAAACTGTGGCTCAACTGTGTGAGGGCCGGGCCTCCTCCCTGGCTTTTGCTCTGCTCTCCACCCCCTCTACTGAGGAGGCATGAGGAGGGGGTGTCTTTGGTAGATTAGATTGTTTAGAGCAGTGCTTCTCACACAGTGAAGTGCAGGGTAGTGTAGATTCTAACTTGGGAGGTCTGGGCTGGGCCTGGGAATTTGAATTTCTAACAGGCTCCTGGTGCTGCTTCTGCTGCTGGTTCCTGGACCACACTTTGAGAGTAAAGGTTTGCACTAGACTATATGGAGGGCTAGGGGCAAAGACAGATTCTCCACTCTAAGGGCTGGCTGCTGGCTCTGTAGGAGGTAGGGGTAGGAGGTAGGAGGTAGCCCCTGCCCGGTGGGAGCTTCCTGGCCTCAGAATTGGGTGGGAAGCTGAGGCACTGGGTAGATGCTTGGGAGCGGGTGGTGCCAACTTCCTGTAGTGGGGAGTGAGAAAGCTGGTTGGGAACGGGATGAGGTGAAGGGGGTTGGAAGAGGTGGGGCTTGACCAGAGGAATTTTGGAAAGGCTTGGGAACATTCTGTGCATATGGGAAGAAGACCCCTCTGAGATATGAAAAGGCAAGGGTGAAAGATTCCAAGCTCAAGTTTTCCTCTTGCCTTCCAGCCACACGTAGGTGGCTTCAGAGCATGGCACTGGCTCTGGAACCCATGAGTCCCAAAGGATGGAGCTGGGGTACAGTAGGTTCAGGTAGAGCCCTCAAATTCAGATGTCTCCCAAATAATTGTGATCCAGAATTTGAATTCTAAGATTCACAAACTTCCTCCAACCAACAGTGCTGCCAACTGCACAGAAGTGCCTTCATTAAAGTGTATGTGCCAAGGCATGTCTGATTATGGGATGGGGATGTAGAGTTTGGGCAGAGCTCTTGTTGAGGCCTCACAACGAGACCTGAGCAGGAGAGGAAGATGGGCAAAAGGGCTGTGGAGAAATATAGGGCTTCTCTCCCTTCTGGATGTTAGGAGAGACGGATGGCATGGGAGTGAGTCACTAGGGCTTGGAGAGAATGGAGTCTGGCACAGGACATCTTCGTTATGGGAAGATTGTAGTGTGAGGCAAGTATCACTAAGCTTTTCTCAAAAAAGGGGAGCCTTTCTTCAGGAGCAATGAACCAGCAGCTCTGGTGGCCACCCCTCTTGCTCTAGGATAGAAACAGCTAAGAAACAGGAGGGAAGGGTAGACATCCCTCCACAAAGCTGGGGGCCATGGAAGGCTGGTCTGTTTCTTCCTGGCTCCTTTGGTTAAAGGCGGGGCTGGGAGCCTTCTTGGATTCCCTTCTCCTCGCCAACCAATGGACTAGACTGAGCCTCAAAGATGGGAAGTTCTTCACGGCACATGGCTTCAGGAGCCCAGGCACAGAGCTGGAGGAACTGACAAGGGAGAGCACAGAGGGTAGTAGGGAGCCAGCAGGGACATGACAGCTTTACCTAAGGTCTCAAAACAAGGAGGGCAGAAGAGGTGGAAGGCATCTCTGTCCTGGTCCATATCACCTTACAGAGGGGAGCAGCAGACCACACTGCAAGGGAGGTATTGTGGGGATGACAGGCAGCATGGTAGAGGGGAACAAACATGGGCCTTGGGACCCGAGAGACGGAATCTGAACCCTAGGCCTGCCACGTGCTAGCTGGATGACTCTGGTTAATTTTAACCTCTAAAAGTCTCAGTTTTCTTGTCTGCAAAATGGAGCTAGTAATACCTATGTTGAAGGGTTGCTAAGAAAATTAAAGGTGAGAATATGCAAAATATACCTGGCACACAGTAGGCACTCTATTAACAGTAGCCTGGCACACAGGAGGCACTCAGTAAATATTTGTCGAATAAATAAAGTAGCTATTTGTTGTGATCTCCGTTTACCCTTTTTTCCATCTTTTCCATTGTCTTCTCTCCTAGACTCTTCGTCACTGGAGTCGATACACTCTCAGGGAAACAGGGATGGTCTGTAAATGTTACCCAGCCTTCTAGGACAGTGAGCTGCTTTTAATCCCCTGGGGTAGTCTGACTGAGTTAAAAACATTATGAAGTGACTCTGCTCTCACAGGGGATGTTCTGTGCCCTCATCCACCCACTGGACCACAAGGAGGTCCTAAGAACTTCCCCCTAACTTTGCACACTGGCTCTTGCAGCTCAGAGTATTTCCTCTTTTCTTCTGTTTACATCACAGCAATCTCACGAACTCACTCCCCAGTAACAAACTCCTTTGTGGAGCTTGCTCCATGCTTCCTAAAGTTTTATCACCCAAAGGAGCAGCATGCCTGTATTTTCTTATAATCAAGAGACGGGTAATTGGGGATCCCTGGAAGCAGGGGATCCTCAGCTATCTAACAAGGCCCGAGTTTGGCAAGTTTGACCACCAGTTAGCTCCAGCCCCAAACCCTAGTCTCGGGGACAAGAATAACAGGAAAAGATAGCACTGGACCCTGAAAACAACAAAGGAAATGGCAAAAATCCCAATTTGGCCATATCTTCTTATCTGGGGGACTAAATCAGGGAGGTCAAGGGAATGGGAGAAATTAAAGGCACTGCTTCACTTCTGCCTCTTGAGTCATTTGTCAGTGTCCACAGACCACGCAAGCGTCTCCTTCTGAGCGAGGGATATCAGGGCAAGGAAGAGCTGACACGGGGTGACCACAGCCCCACCGAGGGGGAGAAGGCGAGGATGGGGAAGACAAAGAGAGACGCTGCATAGAGCACAGACCGAGGCTGCTTTCTCTCAACAAGTCTGCCGGCCTGCGTCACCGCCTCTCATTAAGCATCCACTTGACGCCGGGGAAGTGAAATAGCACAGACCTGGCACCAGAAAGAACAAATGTGGCACCCACTGCTCCTTTTAAGGACTGGCTCGAGGAGCAGCAGGCCCCAAGGCGGGAGGTGAGGCAAACACAACAGTACCTTTGTGGGAGGGGGAGGGAGGACTCTTTCAGGCCGGCCTCCTTCTCAACAAGCTCTCCAGGGCGAGCTCTCCTGCAACCTTCAAAAATAACCAACAATGAAGGCTTTTTCCCTTTTAAAACTCTAGGGACACAGTGTTTCCTCTTCCCTCAGCAGGGCAGCTGGCCCCAACCAAGAAAGAGGGTCAAAAGTCACCTTCAGTAACCATCTGTCCAAACAGTAATACCCTAAGCCCAAGTTACTGAATCAGAGGGAAAGGCTGGGCCAGTGCTTCTCACATGCTAGTGTGTGTCTGAATCACCTGGAAGGCTGGTTAACACAGTGCCGAGCTCCATCTCCTGAAGTTCTCATTCAGTCGGTATGGGATGGGGCCTAAGCCATGGCACTTCTAACAAGTTCCCAGGTAATGCTGATGCTGATGGTCTGGGCACTGGTGTAATGTACTCCCTGCTCCTTCACATTTCTTTCCATGCAGCATTTTTGCCCAAAGGGACAGATACTGCCTTGAAAATATATTAATTACCTTATGTGAATATACTGTACTTTTATTCGCAAGATCTCCAAGCTCTGTCACATCTATTAGCGCCATCTGCTCTCATGAATTCCCATTTGGTTAGGAGGAAAGAGAGGGGTCAAGGCGATCACCAATGCCATTGCTGAGTCTGCAGACTGCCTATCTGCCAGTTCAGGGGTCTCTCCCAAGAGCACACTGCCTCCCCAGCCCAGGTCCTTGTGATATTGTGAGCTGCCTGCAGCTCAGAGACTGGCTGCGGTGACTCAACACTGCCCAGGCTACTAGCAGGGAGCTGAAGGGACGGGTGGCCTCCAGAACGAGGTGGGAGGAGACCTCAGCTATCCTCTGACCCCTGAGGTAGCAGAGAGGTATAGTTAAAAGGAAATCCTTGGTAACCAACAACTGCTTTTTTTGGACAAGTTGGTTTTGGGACTTTTGAGGCTCACTTGGCACACTATAGGTAATAAAAAGTTCTTGAAATAATGGTAGTGGTTTATGGAAAATGTTCTAAGGTAAGTTACAATCTTATTGCTGATTAGCTGATAAGCTATTGTAAAAACAGATTACAGAAGTTAAGAAAAGAGGGAAGTAACAAGGGTAGATTCTTATTGGCATGACTGTAAATTCCTTGAGGGCAAGAACTGTATGGTAATTTTCTGGTCCCATAGGATTAACGAATGTTTATAGAATGGAATGGCGCACAGGGAATCTGGTTTGGCTCTGGCGCTCCGTGCCGACCAGGTGGCTCACGTGCATGGTGTGCCACTGGAAACCATGGCTGTTTCTGCATTTAGGATAGAGAGCCTGCTAAAGTCTGGGTGTGTGGTTAAAAAAAAAGATTTTGTCTCTGTAATTTTAAATTAGCTACTGGAGGGAACAAAGAGCACAACACAGGTTTTCTGGCAACAGAAACCCACATGCTATGTCAGCATGTAAAACAGATGTGACCAAAAAACTGTTGACGGAGCAGATATTTTTATAGCTCAAGATTAGGCCATAGGACCAGGACAAAGGAGACAATGAATGGATCACATATTACATGTTGCCTCCGTTAAGCGCCGCATGGAATCCAGCTGTGGACTTCTGGCGCCTGGCAAGAACAGGCAGGCCGAGCCCAAGCCCCTCAACTTGGCGGTGAAGAAACTGGCCAGAACAGCCAGTGCCGCTGTGATCTAGCAATTCACTCCCCTGAACCAACATTATCAGCCGTGGATCTGGGTACACCCGTGGATCGTGACAGTGACGCCACAATGACTCTAGGCCCAATTCAATCCAATGATCAACCAGCTGATCAACAAACCTGACTGCCTGCTCCTGTGTGCCAGGCACTGAGCTGAGTGCTGGTCCTGTGCAACGAGCAAGGCCACTGTGGTCCCTCCCTCCACCAAGGATGAACAACAAACAATACAGCTGTGGCCCTTTTGCTACTGCCTTACGATCCCAGACATACGTCCACGCTCCACAGGCAGGAAGGGGAGGACCATTATGACCCCTTTTAAATAGCTGTGGTGGCCCTAAAGCTCGGGACCTGACCTTTCAGTTCCCCTTAAGGAAACATGTAGAAACAAGTAGATGCTCTCCACTCAGCATTTCAAAACAGGATATAAATACTCAACGAAAGAACACACTATCTTAGGATTCCCTAGTGAAAACCGAAAAACGAGGTAGACAGAAAAGATTCCAAAGCTGTGGTCTCATATGTGTAGAAATCTAGAGCTGTTAGGAAGAAAAATATTTCTCATGCCGGAAACTTCAGAGAAACACTTCCTCAGGACAATGGGGGAAAGAAATGATACCCACACAGGCCCAGTCTAAATGGCTTAGCAAACTCCTCACCCCTCACCCTTCAAAATTACACTTTCAAAAGAGGATTATTTCATCAAATGCAGGCTGTCGGGAAATAAACACACACAGTCACTTCTAATATAAGCAAACACCTAGAAATGATCCGGGGAGTCTGGTGCAAAGCAGCTAAAGGAAAGTAATTCCCCTTTGCCCAGACCTCTCCTTCCCGGCTCAAAACCCGACAGACAATTTTGCAGCTCATTTCTAACCCCTGAAAATAAAGCTATTCCGACCGCTGCTCCTCGCTACCAGGCCCTGTTCCGGTGCAACAGTGCCCTTCGCACTGGCCAGCAGCCTCCTGCTGCACACACGGCTGTATGTGCCCAACGTGTGAAGCCATGTGCAACTGCAGAAGCCACGTGTCCCCGTCTACAGAAAGGAGGGGCTGGCTAGAAGAACCCTGGAAACTCTTTCACTCCCCTTCTGCTCTGCCTTACCAAGCCCTCTCACAGAAAGCCATTGTGTAGGCTCAAGAGGGAAATAAAAGAAGGGCGGACTTTTTCCATGCTCCCCTGCGGAATACAAGGTGATGTAAAAGCACAGCAGCCACCCTCCAACAGCTCTGGAAAAGTGCAGGCCTCAGGGGGCCCCACCGACACTGGCTTCTCACTCTGGTTCGCACTGGGCAGCATTGTCTAATAATGAGCTGAGCTCAATTGCTTGCCGTGTATTTTGCAGCACAACTAATCCCTTATATTTGTGCTTTTCACCCACATGTCTTTTGTTGTTTGCTCTAGGGGAGAAAAAGCCTCACCTTTGAAGCAACCTACACCTTCTCTCTGCCCTGTGGCTCTCTCGCCTCCTCCACTGTAGACAGAGCTCTGACCAACGACTGCAGACTCATCCATTTGTCTCTCCCAGTATTAGCGCTTCTTGAGCTTTCTAGAGGCCAGTGGTTTAAAGGTGAGAACAGTGATGCTATCAGGCAGCTGATTCTCACCTCAGCTCAGCGCTCAGCCAGCTCAATGTTTATAATAATTCTTAACATGCGTGCTGACTGGTGCCTTAGCTTCCTCAGCTAGGCATCTGCTCAGAGTCCTTTAAAAGCAGAACTTTTCTCCAACCATTTTAAGGTTGGCAAAAGGTAGCTGAGCTAGATATCACCGATCTTCCGACCCCGTGATTACTTCCCGACTAAGATGGATTCCTGCCACCCTTTACTAATCAATTTGGTCAAACCCTCAGGCACAGAGAACATTAGAGCAATTGCTTTTTCCTCCTACACCTATTCATTACCACCCATCCACCACACCTTAGACCACTGCCTCTTCCAATCTCTACTCCTTCCCCAAGAAGCATGAAAAGAGAAATGATCAACTTACACAGGCTGACGTAGAGTTCTTAGAATGTATTTTTGTTCACCTGAAAAATAAAACTTTAAAAAATATACAGGACTTTTTGAGTACAGGTATATCTTAAATGGCTGAATTATAAATAATGTCTCTGGTTACGCTCACAGCTAGAGCTGGAGCTAATGTCCCAATTCCAGTGAAGGCGTTGGAGAGTCAGGAGGCCAGCAGCTGGACCCACGAGTGGTCTCTCTAGACTCTGATCCATCCCAAAGTGGATTAAACAGTCCAGAATGCAGGGGTCAGGATGGGGACAGGGGACTGGACTCCCAGATGTTCTCCTGCAAGTTCAAAGGATTCTTGGAATAAGAGAGTGATTTACAAATTATTAAAATATAGGACTAAAAATTCACACAATAAATATAAATTACAGGCTATTATTGAAGTTATAAAGTGGCATTTTATGTTTCTTCCCCCAGGCCCTCACCAAAAATTTAAAAAGGCCTCAAAGGCTTCCTAATGACCAAAGTCAAGTGCTCAGAAATCTTCAGCCAAGACACCTTGGGGGTGCTCCCAGCCTGCCCGTAGGCTACAACAGCTCAGCTGCTATTATCTTGCCCACAACAGGACATGGCTTAAAGCAAGGCTGTTGTCCTGTAAACTTGGATCAGAGCTAACTGGAGTGTAAGCCAGAAAACTGGAGAGGCAAATTGTTTCAGGACTCAGGTGGCTAAGTTGTTGTTGCCATTGTTTTAAAGTGCCTCATTTCCCAAAAAGGAAACACGAAGGGGTCTGATATCTTGTCACCACCCACACTCAATTGCCTAAAAGCAAGTGGCGGAAGGAAATGGAATCCAAATTGAGGATGTATAATTCTCGCTGCCCCAGAGCTAGCTGTACATATGTCATTTCACTAGATGTTTCTCATCTCAATAAAAGTACAGGCTGCATATAAGCAGGGCTTATCAGGAGAGATAAAGACAAGCCCATTTAACCTTCCCATGGGTGGTCTATTAACTGGCTATCAAAACACAAAGTCTAAAGCCCACCTTTCAGCCTTTCGGTTTCCACAATACAATTCAAAACCAGAGGATGTGCTCAAAGCTCTGGTTTCACAACGGATTTCGACCTAATCACAGGGCTACACTGTCACTACAGGCTCAGGGACGAGGGAAGGTGAAGGTGATTACTGGAACAACAGCAAGGGAAACACTTGTGAGCCACTCTACTTACAAAAGCTTGCTCTTCTTAAAAGAACTCTGTGAGAAGGCCAAAGGTTGAAGCACAGAGGCATTGCTCTTTTCCTTCCTTCTTCCCTGGCCCTCATCCAGATACTTAGGGCTGCAACAGAAAGCCTCTTAGGTGGGGGCACTAAGGTGGGAAGAGGAGGGGATCAGTACATTCCCCACCCTCCCTAAACTGATTCTGCTTCTCCAAAGGCTTTCCATTGTCCTTTCAACAAGTTTAAGAATGATTATACTCTTTTGTGTCATAAACCTATCTTTCTGAAATAGGAGGGGGAAAAGGGGAAAGAGTGGATAATGAAAACAAGTGTTTGTGCCTTTCTGGCTAGCTGCACTTTGGGGGCCAGCAGATAGCCCTTGCTTAACTCCATCAGTAAGTAGCTACCCAGGGTGTGGGAGGATACATGTACTCCTATGTAATTATAGCTTCTAGTGCATATGTCAACAACTATATACAGGGATCTATAAATTAAATGCATCTGTGGCCACTGCAACTAGGTTGACGTACCTGAGCTCCACTACTTTTGGTGCCCTCCTCCTTTCCAGAGCTTCGGCTTATCAAAGAAGAGGCCCTACAGCTCCCTCCTTCCCCTGAGTCTTGGGGGAAAGCCCGAGTCACCCCTCCACGTAGGATACAGAAGAGCTAGCGGCGCAGAAGGGTTTGGTGCTGGGATCTCCCCACCCCTCCCCCCATTCCCCCTATGGCTCAGGGCCCTGGCGCAGTACGGTCCTGGGGAGACCAAACCCCGAGCCGTGTCCCTTGGCTGAAGATCGGGCTGCAGGACCCTCGCCCCTCGGGCGAGCCGGCGGTCATCGAGAGAAGGGAGCCGTTCACTCCCGTGGGGGTCACACCCGCGGGCTCCCCGCCCAGTCCTGCTGCAAAGCTTGCGGAGGATGGTTTCCGGCCGCCCCTGGCACGGAGGGGTTCAACGACTCCCGGGCGCCGCCGCCGCTTCCTCCTCTTCCTCCTCGGCCCCCCGCGGCTGCTCCAGCGGCCCGGCCAGGGGGCTGTCGGCAGAGGGCTCCGGAGACGCGGGCCGCGCCGCCTGCAGCGGGGGCGCGTCGCGTGGCGCCTCGCGGCGGGACGACCCCGTGCTGTTGGGCCCCGCCGCAGCCGCCGCCCCCGAAGTCCCGGACGGGCCGGTGGCGTTGGAGCCGCCGAGGGGCGGGCCGGCGGCTCCCCCCGAGGTCCCGGCGCCCACCGGCTGCCAGATGAGGCTGTAATAGACGGCGAGCACGATGGCGGCCAGCGACACGGAGAGCACGTAGGCGAACACGGTGGCGAGCCGGACCCACTTCTTGTTGGTCTTGGCCGCCATCTTCGCCTTCTTGTCCCCGGTGTAGGTGGCCGGCTTGCCCCGCTCGGCCGGGGCCGCGTCGCGCTCCTTCATGGGGGGGCCCCGGCCTTTGCCCCGGTGCTCCACGGCCCCGGCTGGAGGGGGCCTGGCGGCCTGCGAGGACTGGGCAAGGGGCGGCCCGGCGCCCTCGGTTCCCGGCCGCTCGGCTCTCTGCCGCCGCTCCTCACGCCGCCAGCCCGCAGCCCGCCACCGCGTCGCTGCAGCCGCCGCCGGGGCCTGGACCAGTCACCGCCGCCAGCGCCGCCGCCGCCGCCGGCCCGTCAGCTGCTTCCCCGCCGCCGCCACAGCCACAGCCGCCACAGTGGCCCGGCTCCGAGTCCCCATCCGCTGCCGCCTCCCGGCCGCCGGCCGCCCGGTCTCCAGTGGCCGCGCGGACAGCGCTCTCGGCTCCAGCCGGGCTCCCCCGCCTAGCGCGCCGGCAGCAAGGGGCGGGGGAGAGCGCTGCTGGGGGCTGCCTCTTAAAAGGGCGACGGCGGGGTCCGGAAGTGCCGCGCGGGAAGGAGGCGGGCTGCAGGCGGGCTCCGCGAGCCTCGCTAGGACGCCCCGTTAAGAGAGAGTTACTGGAGGCTGGCTCTTAAAAGGGCAACGTCGCTGCAAACCCCCCCCCTCCCCCCTCCCCGCACTGGCTGGCCCGGCGAGGGTGGGAACCCCCGGCGCTTCTTTAAAAGGGGAACGGCGTCGTTTGGGGCGGAGTGATGAACTGGAATGGGGTTGGGGAGGGGCGATCCAGGCGCGGAGCTGTCAACTCTGGCGCCTCCCCTCTGTGTCCTTACTGTCCGAAGTGACAGGTGGTAGAGCAGCAGCGGCTTCCGCTCCCAGGCCTCAGTTTACCCCCAGAAGTGGGGGGGATTTCACGTTGGTGCTCTCAACTCGCGCCGCGTTCCACGTACCCTCCCGGCGGGTCTTTCAGACCCCTTTACACGTCATCTGGCGTAGGCAACCAAGGATTCTGGAGTGTGCATTGTGGTTACAGCTGGTCTCGCCCTTTCCCCGCTCTCACCTTCCACCCCCCCCACCCCCCCCCCCCCCCCCCCCCCCGCCGCCCGCCGCCAGATCCCGCCTGGGCTTGAAGGCTCTCCCGATTCTCTGTCCTCGGAGATCCCCGAGTAGGCTGCCCAGAACTTCCGGAGCTTTCGGGACAGTACACGTGCTGAACTGGTTCTCCAAACTCTCCTCCCACCTTAGTCCTGAAGTTTGCAACAAGTCCCAGGTCCTGCTTCGGTGGGGGATTCCGACTCCCGGGTTTGGGCTTGATTCATGGACTCAAGAGGCTGCACTGAACCAGTGGAGCGGCTTACAGGGTTTTCCCTTCTCTGATCCTCTCCGGGTCTCAGAGTCTGGGCGGCTGTTCCCCTGCCACCCTTCCCATGTGAGGCTCGTCACCCCTCGTTTATGTGCTGACGACCCCTCTCCAAGCTCGGACTCTCAGTAGCCGCTTACCCTGTGCATTTCCCCTCCTTCAGCCCTCCTCTCTTTTACCTTCTCTCCTCCCCATTCCCTGTCTGTGAGGTTTTCTAGAATTTCGGATTCTCTCCTCCTTGAGTTCTACTTCCTGTGTTCCTAGAGCTAGATGTGTGGACCGCCTGGGCATCTCAATGGGTGTGGGAGACTGCCTTCTAGCGATGGTGGTGGGCGGCGGGGCGGGAAAAGGAGTGCGATCGGTCCTAATGGGGTTCTGTGGGTGAACCACCCCTACTGACTTCTGACTTCAGGCTCTGTGGGGCTGGACCGTCTCTGTCTTTTCCGTTTCCCCTACTCTTCCACAGGAATCCTTAGCTTCCAGACACCATGCCTCCTTATGAAGAGGCCCCACCCCAACACTGCTTCCCCGCCTCCTCTGTCGCACAGAAGTCAAGGGGCTACCAGAGCTGAGTGTGCTGATCATAGGCTGGAACTGCAGGCACATAGCCCAGCCCCTGACTCCTGAAGCTCAGGTGCTAGTCTGCCACTAGCAATGGCGAACTGGATGCTTATTTCCAAGAACAGCCTGGCTTTTTACTCTCTGAGAGATTTTGAGGACATTGAAAGTTTGGAGTGCTTATTGCCTTCTGCAGGTTGGTGGGGAAGAGACAACCACTGCTTCCCCATCCTGCTCCCAGGGTGGCCAGAGCCCGTCTAGCAGGGTGACCTGTTAATTCAAAATCCCTGAATTTTCTCTGGATATTGAACTCTCTCTCATACTCTCAGGACTTCCTGGCAGGACTGATCATATCAGCTATATACCAAGGTGAATTATTCTTAAAGAGTCCAGCTGAAGCCAACCCAAAGCCTCCTTCCATCCACTTTCTTGAATGCACTCTGAATTTCTTCTGTTGCAAATTAAACTTCTTTCTTCTTGCTTGGCTCCCAGTGGAGTAGGAAAACAGCCTGTCACTTTTTTCCATAATGAAGAATAAATATACTTGAAGCCCCTATTCAATTCCTCTCACCCTATTCTTCTCCAAACTAAACAGTGCCAGATTCTTTAACCTGTCATCAGTAAACCCTATTTATTATCTGGATTTACATAGTGTCTTTTACCCTAGGAACTCAAAATGCTTTCAGATATAATTGAGCCTCATCTCCCTGGTGCCTGAGCCATTAAGAAACCATTAGTGTATTCCTGTTGCAGGCAACTAAATGGCCCCCTAGTGGCCTGAAAGTGAATATGCTTCTCTAAGTGCCTCTCCTGGAGGAAGGGTAGGCAGAGTCAGAGCAGAGGATCAAGGCAGCTTGGGGACAGAATGGGCCCCAAAGGTCCTCTTTTGTAAATACCTTCAGGGACCCTAGAACCTCCCCCACAGCATCCCTATGGAGCACTCTCCAGCTCAGCTAAAAGACCCTCCATGTTGGTGTACCTTATTGTCTGCTCCTGAAGGCAGCCTTTGCAGGCTTTGGAAAGTTCTGACCAATTATAACAGCAGCGACATCCACACCTTTATTATGTGCTAGGCACCACGCTAAGCATTACATTACATTCTTTGTCTCATTTGTCTCACAACAATCTATCAGGTAGTTATTATTTATCTTCATTTTAGAGATGAAAAAATTGCCTCAAAAAAGTTCAGTAACTTGCCCGAGGTCACATAGCTAGATAGAATTCAAACCTGAGTTTTTCTGACTCTAGAGCATTAGATAGTGATCCCTTTTCTACACTGCCTCACAAGCAGAGCTGAACTTTGTCTCTGCAGTGGTTATTGGGAGTACCACCCACATCATCCTCAGGATGGAGGCGATCATTCCTCCAGCTGCTAGGCCTGTTGACCACTGATGGCTCACAGCTGCCACTGTCCCTGGGAATTGCCCTCAGGCGCTAAAGGAAGCTGCATCTCTCTCTTGGCCTACAAGACCAATAAATAGGGCCAAATTGCAACAAAACCCAGCCAGAGAGGTGCAGGGCTCCTGCTAGCGAAGGAGAAGGGTTCTATCCCCAAGGAGCTATAGAAGTAGCCACTATGTACTGACAGGAGCCAGGAGAGGATGTATGGGCTGCACTGAGGGGAAGCTGAATACTAAGTTGAATGAGGGGGAGTTTATTGATACGGGAGCCCTCTCCTGTGAAACAAGATTAATATCCTGACAAGGATTCTGGGAGACACACTCACCAAGTGAAATGCAAAGGCCAGAAGTACCATGGCAGAAGGTGGAAGAAAGGTTCAAAACGCTCAGAAAAGTAGGCATGCTCTAGTGGGTATTCTACTAAGTCCAGAAATCTACTTATGCTCCGCAGGAGGGCCCAGAGGATACTCCGGTTATCAAAGCAAAGAGGAGTGCACTGGTGAGAAGCTGATCTCTGCAGGCCAGGGTTGACAGCAAAAGGCCAAAACAGAACTGGCTTGGACTTCCCTGGTGGCGCAGTGGTGAAGAATCCCCCTGCCAATGCAGGGGACACGGGTTTGAGCCCTGCCCTGGGAAGATTCCACATGCCTCGGAGCAACTAAGCCCATGCTCCACAACTATTGAGTCTGTGCTGTAGAGCCCGTGAGCTACAACTATTGAGCCCATGTGTTGCAATTATTGAAGCCCACGCACCTAGGGCCCGTGCTCCACAACAAGAGAAGCCACTACAACGAGGAGCCTGCGCACCACAAGGAAGAGTAGCCCCCGCTCACAGCAACTAGAGAAAGCCCGTGTGCAGCAAAGACCCAATGCAGCCAATAAATTAAATTAATTAATTAAAACAAACAAACAAACAAACAAAAAACCAAAACAGAACTGGCTCCCTAATGGCAATGGGGATGATAGGACCTCAAAATGATAAAAGCCAGAGATTGGCACACTGTTGTAATGAGCAGCAAGTTGGAGTGGCAGTGGGGGGTCCTGAGAGTATAGCTATGCAGATGGTTAAGAGGATGTAGCATCCCTGGGGTGAATTAGTGCAAAGAGTGTCTTTTTCACATTTTTGCAAGTCTCTTAAATGTGGCTTTATAGATAAAAGCTGGATTCTCATATCTGCTTTGGTTGGCAATATACTGTTTTGGTTAAAATATGGGAAGAAAATCTGGCCCCACAAATATATGTATTTATAGTTGGAAAAGAGAGGAGCCTTTTCAGCTAATTGTGGGTATTTTTCTTTGATACTGCACCAAAACTCAACAAGTAGTATTTCCTTAAATGGTAGTTGTAATGTAGAATATGAGACTACCTAAGTGAGCTTTTTGTACTCACTCACATTAAAGTCTGTTGACCCACCTCGCACTCTTTACAGCTCATCTACGTACACATGATTTTGCAACGTCCTTTGGTCATTTGGAAAATATTAGTTCATTGAATTATACAGATCTTTCAAATATTGATACAATTCATTATACAATATTAAAAATCATATTTGTTAGTATCATCAGAAAAAGTTTTAAGAATTGGGAATCTGTCAAGTTCATGGTAGTGCATACTAGTTTCCTAAAATTCTAATTTTCATTTGAAAGTTCAAATCGTATTATCGGCAACAAATACTATCTGTTGTTTTCCTCAAAGTTACAGGCTTGCTTGGTTTGAACTTGGGAAAATATCTGCCAAATAACCAGGTCTGAATCACCATAGTTTACCTATCAGTTATTTTTTCAAGTGAAAATGGTGTTCCATGAGAAAAATTGCTAGTTTAGCTCATATTTAATTGCACAAGTGTTTTCTCTTGAGAGAACCATTATATTTCTGTGTGCAGTATAATACTTTCTATTTCATTACAGAGAATATTAAAAAGACATGTATTTAAGGGTCATGATTTAATAAAATTTAACAAATTTCATTGCTTCATTAAGGACATTCTTAAGTGAAACTCTTTTCCTTCCTTCCTTCCCCTCCCTCCCTTCCCATTTCCTCCCTCCCTCTGTCCCTTCTTTCTTTTTTTCTTTTTCCTTCTTTCTTTCATTTTTTTTTTTTTTACAATGAACTACCAAAACAGTTTAGTGCCACTGACTTGGTTTGATTAGGTGCCAGAGATTTTATCCAACATTGGTTTTGCACCATAAGGCAAATGTCAACACAGTTAAAAAGGTAAATAATGTCAGTATTATTATGCAAATATTTCAACCGTGTGAAATACCTGAAATAGTCTCAGGGACCCCCAGGGATCTGCAGACCACACACAGAATTGCTGAGCTGTACAATGAAAAGAAAGCAAGAGTGAAAGATCAGGAGGTTGGTGACAGTTGCTCCAATAAAAAGTCACAATACCTTGTCTGGTTTCCAGACCTGACTCAATTTTCAGACCCAGAACCCTTTGACTGAAGGAGAGGTTGGGCCCCCAGGAGGAAGGCTTCTGTAGTATTTTGGCAATACAGTAACGATTTTTCTACTCTTTCCCCAAAGGGACCTATGGCCATTTACTTGGGTAACTGTACAATGGGGAAAGTGGAATAGCCAAACATTTTAAGTTCATGCAATGTCTGAGTTGACACTGATATCTGGAGATCTGAATCATCATCATGGCTGCCTGGTAGAGTACCCCCCTATAAAAATATGTACAGACTCATGGGCTGTAGCAAATGGCTTGATGAGTTGGTTAGAGGCCTAGAGAAAGAAACAATGGAAAACTGGGATCAAGAAGAGGCACGTGGGTGTAGCTATGGGAGTGGACCTAAAGTGTGAAGATCTATACATTTCATGTTAATGCCCACCCAAGAACATCCACCATGGAGGAGAGCCTAAATAGCCAAGCAGATAGAATGACTTGGCTAGTTGACATTAGCCAGTGTCTGTCATTGACCACTTGTGCTGGCCCAATGGGCACATGGATAAAGTGGTCTTATTGGCATAGATGGAGGTTGCATATAGGCATATAGTGTATGGCGGCAAGCGTGCGCCCAGCAGAATGGGCTCCCACTCACTAAGGCTGACCTTCTTATTGTTGCTGCCAAATCTCCAACCTGACAACATCTGATGGCCAACCAACTACTTGGTAATGAGTTGACTACTTCTGCACTTGTTCTAATCTGGAAGGGCTGGTAATTCACCTTGACTTGAATCATCATGTATTCTGATGGCTTTTTCTTTCCTGCTAAAGGCCTCAAATAGCACCACTTTCTGAGAGCTTAAAGAATGTTTGACTCACAGACATGGGATCTCACATAACATTACATCAAACCATGAGTCCCACTTTACAGCAAAAGAATAGGCACACAGTCGTAGAATCTTCTGGGCCTATCACATACTCTGCTACCCAGTGGTGAATAGAGCTGATAGAGTGAAAGACCAGCCTTTCAAAGGTGAAGCTGAAGTACCATTTTAGAGATGATGGGACATTGTGCTCCAGGATGAAGTACGCACCTGATTCAGTAACTGTAATACGGTGCTATGGCCCAACAGGTAGGTTAAAGAGGCCTAATAATCAGGGGGTTGAAGTAGAAATAGCCCCAGTCACCACCACTCCCAGTGATCCTTTGGGGGCAATTTGTGGTTCCTATTCCTACAGTTCTAGGATCTCTGGGTTTAGAGAGTCTAGTTCCCAGAGATGGAACACCTCCACAAGGGCACAGAAAAAGAATCCCATTGGGACTTCCCTGGTGGTTAAGAATTCACCTGCCAATGCAGGGGACACAGGTTCAATCCCTGGTCCGGGAAGATCCCACATGTTGGGGAGCAACTAAGCCTGTGCGCCACAACTGCTTAGCCTATGCTCTAGAGCCCGTGAGCCACAGCTGTTGAGCCCATGTGCCACAACTACTGAAGCCCGCCCACCCAGAGCCGGTGCTCCGCAACAAGAGAAGCCACTGCAATGAGCAGCCTGTGCACCGCAACGAAGAGTAGCCCCTGCTCGCTGCAACCAGAGAAAGCCTGAAAGCAGCAACAAAGACCCAATGCAGCCAATAAATAAATTAATTAATTAAATTAAAAAAAAAAGAATCCCATCAACTTTGTGTGGCTGCTTCCTGCCTTTTAAATTCCTTGCACCAAGAGACCAGCAGGCAATAAAAAAAAAAGGAGTCACTTCCTGCCAGGGGTACTTGACCCTGATCCTTGGGAAGAGATAGGGCTGCTTCTATATAATGGGGTCAGGGAAAAATATGTTTGGTACCTAGGTGATCCTCTAGGGTGTCTCAGTACTTGCTTGCCCCATTTTGACAGTAAGTGGACAAATTCAGCAGCATGGTTTGAAAAGGGCATGGTGGTTAGGAGGTCAGACTCCTTGGGGAATGAGGATCTGCGTCACCCCACCAGGTAAGCCACTTAGACCAGGAAAGGCACAAGCCAAAGATAAAGAGAATGTAGGATGGACAATGGAGGGATGCTGAATATTAGCGTGACACCAAGACAAGCTTCAGTAGGGAGGGCTATAGTTCAACCTACTTACCTTCCTGTAAGTTTCACAGGGAAACAATCACCAGAATTCTTGAAGGGCTATTCCCAGGCAGAGGGTGCTTAGCACATGATGCAAATAGTCCCATGCTGTGCAAAGGGGGTATTGTCGTGGTTGCTATGGTGCACCACCCAGATCCTGCCTCTGGGACCACGAGGCTTATCCCCAAGTTGCTAGAAGTGTTTGCTGCTGATGGCTCACAGCTGAGTCTTTCTCTGGTCATTTCCTTCAGCTGCCAAAGGGAGCGGCCTTGCCTGACTTCATGAGGGAGCATCTGCCTGGTCAATGTTGAGGGGGGTTCAGCTTCAGCTGGGGCAGCTCTGAAGGGTCATCCCAACCCCCGAGCTCCCTGTGGAAGCCTCCTTTGTTTTGACTGCCTCCTTGGTCAGTGTCTCCTTCTTCTGCTCAATCTTGATTCCTTTACTCCCTCAGATGTGCTGTTTCTGAGAGCACTTCCCAATAAACTTCCTATAAGCAAATCCCTGTTTCATAATGTTTCATGAGAAACATCACCTTAGACAGTCACCTTAGTCACCGCAGATTCCAACCTTTGGGACCCAGGTGAACAAGACTCATCCATTTGAAGGTGGACCGCCTGGCCACCTTTATCATCTATGCTGTGGTTCCCTCTACCAGCCCGCACAGAGTGTCAGGTGCATCCTATATCCTGGCCACCTTCCACTAAAAGTCTTCCAGCTTGCATGTTTCCCCATGATAAAGCCACCGAGACTGAAGTCCCTGAGTGCATTAGATGTGGTCTGACACGCCAAGAATGAGAATGGGACTGAGTCTTCCTTGGTCCTGGCTGCACACTGGAAACAAAGCTAAAGCCCTTTGGTAATCCAAATTCCTCACTTCCTTCCCCTCTTCCTACCCACCCATTCCAGGTCCTGATTCAGAGGGTCTGGGCGCAGCAAGGAATATGCAGTGTTCCCAGAGCTTCCCAGGCGATTCTGATTGTTATTAAGATGGAGAGTCGCTGGGCTAAGTACCCCACTTTAATTTAGCAGCCTAAGAGTCTGTCCGCTTTTTGGCAGGCTTTTCATTTGACTCACATGGAGTTGGCTGTCAGCGAAAACCTCAGTTTTATTCACACATGCTTCTGCTAAGCTGCTACTTCCCCACTCTGTCCTTGTACAGTCGGTGCCTTGGAGCCAAGCCCAGATCTCTCAGTTAAGTCCTTTTCATTTTACCTTGTGAGATTCAGGCTGTTGCTTCAGCGGGTTAGGATGTTTTGGGATCCTGAGTCTGTCTCTCAACACCTCCCCTATCCTCACTGGCTTCCTGCTGTTCACAAAGTTGAGGGGCTGGTTCACTGTGGCTTTGCCCAGGTTCTGATAAAAAGATGGACCAGGACAGGAGTAAGGATGGAAGCGATCAGTCAATTCTGAGGGCATTCCTTATGTGCAATGCACCATGCCCACCTGGAAGAAGATGTTGTCTAACTTATTTCCATCACACTTATGAAAATGGGTCCATTTCACAGACAGATGAATGGAGACACAGAAGATGAGTAAGGTGATCAAGTACACCCCATGGGGGGAAGAGTCAGTCCTTTTCCTGCCACCTTTAGCTCTCATCTCTAGGTTTGTCATCTCTCAGACTAAAGTGATAACGTTGGCCCTTCTGATTAGAAAGAGATATTTTAGAGCTTGATGGAATCTTGGAAATGATCAAAAACTTAACAGACCAGAGAGCTCAAGTAACTTGCCAAGATCTCACAGCTAACCTTTGCTCCAGTTGAGATTAGAATCTAGGTTTCCTGAGGATGGATCCAGTGTTTTCCTAGCTACATCTCCAGGTAAGGTTGATCCAAAATGACACTTTGATCCAAAAGGGAAACACACATGGGACTGATTCTTTTCCACTTCTAAGTCCCAGCTGGTTCCTTCTATGATTCTAGGAGGGGTTGGCATGGGAGGACAGGCAACGTCTGCCTCCTGGGTTTCTGCAGAGAACTTGTGATTGCCTGTCCTTCTTCCCTAAGGGATTAGAACCTCAGCACCTGCTACCCAGCCTTGTCCCTGCCTCCATTCACACACAGCTCTGAGCGTGCAGAGGGTGGCTGGATCTGGGGCCACAGCTGGACATACAGCCGGACAGAGGGACAGCTCCTGGTCTTCACTCTCACGCCTGCTTCATCAGCTGTGGGGCTATGATGGTGTGAAGGTTGTGGGAGATTGGTGCTTGTCCATGATGCGACTTCACGAGTTCAGGCTGCTTGGGGGACAGCCTATTTCAGGTCTACAACCAAGAGTACCCATAACTCAGCCTGAGCTGGGCAGGTGGGTCCATCCCCTGTTCCACACAAACTGCTGAAAAAAAAAATCTAGAGTAAGTGAAGAAACTTGTGAAAAGAATAGCAATATACACTGAGGAGGAAGTAATAAGAAACTGTTTTTCTGCTGTCAGCGTCTGCTAACAAGTAATAATAATAATAATACTGTTGAACAATGTGCAGGCAGTGCATTAAGTACTTCACATTCATTATATTATTTAATTGTTATAGAGCCCTGTGAGGCATAATTATCTCCATTTTACAGGTGAGAAAGTTGAGGCACAGGATAGTTACGTATCACAAGATAAACCAGCTGGTAAGTGCCAGGGTTCATCGAGAAGTGAGCCCAGCCTGGCTCCCTGTTTCCAACTACGAAACAGACCTTTGAGGATATAACATCTGAGCCCTCTTCATTCCAAAAGTAAGCTAGCCATTGGCCCAAGACTCACAACAGGTCTCTAGGCTCCTGAACCCCACTGTTTCATCAGGTAAGTCATGGTATCAAGTAAGAAACCCACCTAATCTGACTCTCCTGTTTGTCTGGCAACTGGGCCACCCAAAGATTTAAGTTCAACTTCCACCGCTAAACTTCTCTGAAGAACAGGTTGAGAAACCAAAAAGTAAGAGGTCCCCACACAAAGCTGCCAAGTGAGCGAGTGACTTCAGGCCCTGCCTCCAGGGCTCCAGGCCACCAGTATCTCCCTGGGAGACAGCACGACCTTCTGTGGCCCAACGCTCTCGGACTTGCCGAACTCTCCAGCATACCCATCCTCACAACTGACACAGACCCACCAGCGACTTACCTGAGGGTCTGCCTTCCCCCTTTCGCAGCCTTTCCCCAGGAGGTATGTGCTTTCCAGTGTGCCCAGCAGGGGGCATCATCGCCCTTCCACCTTCTGCCCCAGGGGGTGAGATTGGCAGACTGTCTGAGGCGCCCTCTACTCAGCTCAGCCCGGGAGCTCGTTTCCCAAACTGGGTATTGTGTGAACTCTCTGATCTTCTCTACATCCACGCTGCCATTATTTACACAATATTTTTGTCAATTCACATTTAAAGAAACCTAAATGTATCTTTAAAGGAAAAAAAGGCCTCTTGGATGCAGGTTTTCCCGACTCCCTGCGCTGTGTGGATTTCCTGCAGTCTGAGGGCTGCTTTGCAGCAGGTGGGTGAGCGAGGACAGATGACGCTACAGCTGGAGGTCTCGAGAACTGGGGCCAGGCAGTGTTATCACTGGGTAAAGATGGGTGAGGCTTTCTCCTGTGGATTCAGAGCCTCAACCTTCAGAGCCGGAGATGGAAAGGGTGGCACCCCAATCCTGTGAAATGAGAGCGCCGGCACCTTGCCTGTCCCCGTGCCAAGGAGAGGGAGGGGATTGTCTTTCCAGGCCCGAAGTAGAAAGAAGGACAAGAGGGAGGGACCTGGGTGCAGGAGCAGGGGCAGCTGCGGGTGACAGGTGCAGGGGCTTTGGGAAGGCACAGGGATTTCCCTTGCAAAAGGCATTCAGACAGAGAGGGAACCTGATCCCAGGGAGGGAATCAGAACAGCAGGAGACAAGAGGGGCCCCCAGAGCGGCCCAAGGCTAGAGGGAAGGGGGAGGAGAGATGAGAGACAGCAGGGCTTGGAGGGAGGGGAGGGAGGCTGAGTCCTGAGGGCAGAGGGCATGGCAGCGCGGAGCGCTCCCAAGCTGCTTCCACAGGCTCCACTCCAGTGCTCTTAGAATTATCTTTCTGGGGGTTATTTTTGTGCTAGGAACCCCCTCAGCTCCGACCCCCAGAAGCCCCCATCCTCCTGCCCTGGGCCGGACTGGCCATCAGAGGCTGTTCTAGGGCCTGGCCGAGGGTCCCGTGGTTGCCAGGGGACGGCGTAAATGTCCGTGGTGGGACCTGGAGCAGAAAGCCGGGCCCTGAGAGGGGAAGGAAGTCCTGGGCAGAGCTCCCGTCTCCCCCAGATGGGTTACCGAGGGTGATAAGAGCACGTTAGGCAAGAGGAAGTGGGCTGGGCTGGGCTGGGCTGCGACGGAGCCTGAGTCCTGGGCCGGAGCAGAGCTGGGGTCATGAGCCCCGAGCAGCCACCCCAAGCTGCGGCCTCTCTGAGCAGCCCTCCTGCCCGCAGTGTTCTCCCCCATGGGCCCCAGCAGAGGAGGGAGCCTGGCAGGCGTGCATGGCGGAGGCTGACGGCTGAGGGGTGCTCGGAGCAGCTGTGTGTGGAGGGGAGGCTGGTCGGTGAGGTTCCAGACCTCGGCCAGGTCCAGAGGGCCAAGAGGAGGGTGACAGGTGATGGGTGAGGGGTGCGATTGCCTCACCTGCACCTCATTTTCATGGAGAGGAAGCACTGAGAAAGCGGAGCTGGGTGTTCAGCAAACTTTGCTTATTCAAAGCGCTCCCTCCCAGCTGGACCCTGCTGCACCCTCAGCTGCCACCTCCAGGATGGTCCCAGCCCCCCTCAGCCTCTGAGAGAGACCCCTGTGCCCTGGGCCCCACCTCTACGGGGGTCCCTTCCCCTGGTGAGCTCCTTGCTCCGGCTCCTCAGTGTCCACCTGGGCAACCGTATCCCCGGCTGGGCCCCTGCCATGTCTGACCAGGGATCACCCCTGGGACCGAGAGGCCTCTGCTCCAAGGCGACCAGGCCTCATGACCTGCCTCTCAGCCCCGAGCAGCACAGAGAAGGAAGCCCTGAGCAGGAAGTGCTGAGGCACAGGGTGAGGGCGGGGGCTTTGAGGAGGGGAGCCCTGCCTCTCTGGGCAGGAGCAGTGACCACAGCCCCCCACTGTAGGCGGGCGGGCGGGAGGAGGCTGATTTAAAAGGCAGATGGGCCTCCGGCCAAAGCACTCAGCTCTGCACCCAGCTACTGCCCCCATGGGCTGTTGGAGCACCCAGACTTCCGGACGAGCTGGGGCGGGTGCCATGTGAGCCCAGCTAGGCTCCCCTCCTGCCCGCCCTGCTTCCTCCCCTCCTCCTGCGCGGAGCCTACCCAGCCTCTCCAAAGAGGGACAACTGGCACCATGTCTCTGCTCAGCCCTGTCCTGCTGCCCCCCACGGTGAAGGCCTACCTGAGCCAAGGGGAGCGCTTCATCAAATGGGATGACGTGAGTGAGGCCGGGCCGAGGGCTGCTGGGGTGGCAGGCGGGCTGCCGCAGGGCTTTGCCAGGGGGGCTGGGCTGGTTTATGTCTGCCAGGATTCCGCCACCTGTACAGCTCGGCCGGGCTGCTGACACCACTGCCCGAATGAACAAACCTGGGGTAAGGGTGTGTGCCCCGAGCCTGTGTCCCTGGGCTGCCTGCCGGGGCTGAGGCTCGAGGTCTGGATGTGGGAAGAGGATGGCTGCCTGGGTGGTCATGGGAGGAGATTTCTCTGCGTCTGGGTGAGTCTTTCCCCAAAGACCCCGAGAAGAGCAGGGCTTGTTGCTCCTGTTCTCAGCGACAGTGGGCGGAAAGGTGCCAGAGCTGAGGCAGGGCCAGAAGCAGAGGGGAGCCAGGCCCCTGCTCCCAGCACAGACAGCCCCTTCCAGCCCCAGCGGGATGCCCTGCCTGGAACCCTCACCCCTCCCCACCTGGCCCCGCCCTTGTTTCTGGGATGCCCCACGGTCCCCAAGCTGCTGTGGGTGGCCACGAAAGGCCCCCCCGCACTCCAAGTGAGAACGGAAGGCTCTGCTCCTAGGGGCCTGGGAGGGAACCCAGAGACTTCTGCTTTCGCTGGCTGCTCTCAGCCTGGCTCCCTGACGCCAGCCCGTCTGCAGGGAAGGGGAAACCACGTTTGCCCTGCACCTCTGTCTCCACTGTGTCTGCTCCTTCCCAAACTGGGCCTGCTTCCCAACCTCTTGTCCTCCAGGAGCCTGAAAACGTGTGTGTTGCCGCAGGTCAGGGATTCTCCTGGGTGGGTGAGGGAGACAATTTGGGGTCCCTCCTTCAGGGAAGGGAGACTGCTGGGCTGACCCAGTGCGAGGGTCAGAGCCAGCTGGTCCCAGGAAGGGCACCTGAAGGCTTGGGGTGTGGGGGAGGAAGGACCCTTAGGCTGGTTCATCCTCTTTATAGGTGGGATGAGGGGGCTCTGCGTCTGTGAGTTAAGGCTCTCAGGACTTTGGGGCTGGGCTAGGCTGAGTAATCTGGTTGCCATGGCAATGGGGCGTAGGCCGTGGTGAGAGGCTTTCTGCTTCCCCAGGAGTGGTGTGGTCCCTGTGGCACGGTGGAGCCATGACCCAGGAACCTGTGGAACGAGGGAAGTGGCTCAGAATGAAAAGTGAAGTGGCCTCTCTCGGTTCCTCTGGGAAGTGTGTGTAACCTGACTGAGCAGAGGGTTCATTAGGGATGGGAATGTACCACGCGGCCTTCTCTGCAAGCCAGTATCCGCGTACCTGGTGGGCCTGCTGCCCTCCCTGAGGCAGAGCGCTGCAGGGGCTGGGCCCTGCCTCCCACAAGCAGGAATCTCCCCATCAGGGGTACACGTGCACCTGCCAGGTGAGGCTCTGCTCCCAGACTGCCCTCGGCCCAGTTGGCAGATGACCTGGCTGTTGGATGAGCACCGTGCACAGGATGCGATCAGCTCCCAACTTACGTATGTGTCCCGCAGCCCTTTACAACGTGTTCTGTGGGAGAAGCTCCCCTGTGACCCATGGAAGAAAACTCAGTCAGTCATGAGACGTTCCATCTGCTCCTGGGGAATAGACAAGCCTGTGGACACGTTTCCTCACAAAGCCCCGTCTTATTTCAGAAACTAGTTATAGCTCAAAACTCCAGTCTTCATTTAGAATAACATCTTCTGCCCACCTCCAGGAATGGTTTCAGGTGGGCTGCAGGCCCTCTGGAAAGGCCTGTGGGAGGATTCCCTGCTCCTCTTCTAGGCCCACTAGGGGTGGGGTGCAGGGAGGAAGGAGGGAAAGCGGTGCCAAAGTTCTCAATCGTAGGGTGGGCCTGGCAGCAGGGTAGGGCTTCTTCTTTCTCTCACGCACATTTTTGAGGGTTCTTAGGAGACCCTCCCCCTGAGTTGGGGATCCCTTATTTAGGGTCCTCTTGCCCTCTCGATTCCAGGAGGTCACTTGAAATTACCTCTTTATTTTATTTTATTTTTTTAACGTTCTGCACACTTCATTTTAACATTTTATTTATTATTTATGTATTTATTTTTGGCTGCCTTGGGTCTTCCTTGCTGCGCACGGGCTTTCTCCAGTTGTGGCGAGCAGGGGCTATGCGTCGTTGTGGTGCTGAGGCTTCTCAGTGCGGTGGCTTCTCCTGTGGTGGAGCACGGGCTCTAGGCCCACGGGCTTCAGTCGTTGTGGCACGCAGGCTCAGTAGTTGTGGGTCACGGGCTCTAGAGCGCAGGCTCAGCAGTTGTGGCGCACGGGCGTAGTTGCTCTGCGGCATGTGGGATCTTCCCAGACCAGGGGTTGAACCCATGTCCCCTGCATTGGCAGGTGGATTCTCATCCACCGCACCACGAAGGAAGTCTGAAATTACTTCTTTAGCCCCGCAGAATCCAGTTACCACCTTCCGCTTCTTACAGCTTTGGCTTTGCCCCTTTCTCCCACAGGCCCACTCTGGACGCAGAAGATACTCACGGGTTCATTGCCCTACAGGCCCTGGGGGTTCAGGCTCACCTAGCACGCCAGCATCTCTTTCTCTCCAACAGTCAGCCCATCTGTCACCAGCTGGGTTTCCTGGGCAGGAGTCAGACCCCACTCTGTTATGTACCACAACTGCAGGGATGACAAAAGCTCTCCAAGTGAGAGCTTAAGGCACCCCAACCCTCCCTTGGGGAGGGAAGGGAACGGATCTTCAACACAGCTTTCTCCAAAATTAGCCTCCTCACACAGCATTCTCTACCCCCCCATAACCCCCCACGTCCCCCCTGTATTCTAACCACCCCTGATCCGAGAACCATTTTTGGACCATTTCCTTTGTAAATTCTGTACTTGGTCTGATCTGGTGTGCAGCAACTACCGTGCCTTGTTGGAAAGTTCAATTTTAGTACTGTGTTATTTGTGCATCCTAAGACCATTAAAATAAAAGGTAGCCTGTGGGTTCTGTGAGTGGAGCAGGAATTCACAAGTGAGTTCATTCTTCATTCACTCGCTCCTTCAGTGAACATGGCACATGGAGCTCACGGTCTATTACAGGCTTGTTTCCTGGGAGTCCGTGAACCCTGGGGATTTCCCGCATTGGCTTCTAGGTTTGAGAACGGGCCCCCCACCCTGTTGTTGCAGGATGTTTCAGGAAAGGCTTTTCAGAAGCTAGTCTTTGATGGTATTTTAGGCAAGAGGGGTTGGGTGCTTAGGCTGGGAGGTGGGGAGGCACTTGGGACAGCTGCGGGGGCGTGGCTGGGGTTCATGCAGGGGGAACTGGACAAGCTAGGCTGCCTTGCGGGAGTTGGGTTCTCGACTCTCACTGTGTTCAGCTCTCCTGGGCACACCATGGAGTCTTGGGGAGGGACATTCCACCCCTTTGGTTGAGCTGTGGGCCTTGAAAACAGGGTGAGGTAGGGGCCAAGACCCTGCTTGGGGTCTAGAGAGAGAACTTCCATTTGGGATTTAGAGGGGAAACCCTCTCCTCTTCCAGAAATGTCATCTCTAATCCTCTACCTCTGGTTCAGAGCTTTTAAGGCTTATACGCAGCCCTCAGCTCTGGAGAACAAAGAGAAATACCTCCAGATTCCTGGGACAGCCACCTCCTGGGCAGATGGTAGGCTCTGAAATCCCTGGCCTGGGTCAGGAGAGCTCAGCCTGAAGTCTCAGAGTAGAGAGCTGACTCCTTCTCTCTGCAGGAAACAACAATAGCTTCCCCGGTTATCCTCCGTGTGGATCCCAAGGGCTACTACTTGTACTGGACATATCAGAGTAAGGTGAGGCGGCCCCTATCTACCACGGCCCTGAGCTCCTGCTTATCTACTGAGTCCAAGCAGCTTCTTGATGATGCAGGGGTGGAGGTGTGGATGCCAGGAGTATAGAATGACCTGGAAGGGTGGCTCTGGGGGATCTCCTGTGGGCAGGGGCTATTTGCTTTGGGAGGGAGGATGCAGTCACTCCAACCATGGCTGCCTTGGGCCCAGATGCTCCAGTCTTAGCATCCCTTGGAGAGAGAGAGAGAGTGGAATTAGAGCTGCTTCTGAAGGCTGATTCCCTGCCTGTGGTTCTGGGTAAACTTGAGGGCTCAGAGAGATCAGAGAAGGTCCTCGGCACTTGGGCAGAAGGAAGGGAGGGGGAACCTGAGGAGAGTCCAGGATGGTGGAGGGGAGACTGGAGGTCACAGCTCTGAAGTAACTCAAGTGGCCAAGGGAGAAGTGGCCACAGAGGAAGGGAAGAGGGTCATCATGGGGAAGGAGAGCCCTATCGCTGAGAAGGGAAGGTTGGGGTCTGGGAGGCCCCACAGTCTTGCCATCTAGAAAAGGCATTTGGCCAAGATGCGAAAGGATGTGAAGCTCCTTCCTCCCTGCCCTTCATTCTTTTTTTTTTCTTCTGAAATCATACATTTGTGAGGATACTTTTTATTCCTTGTTTACCTGCCCTTCATTCTTGACCTGACATTTTTGTCCACATCCCGTCTTTGTTCCTACCAGGAGATGGAGTTTCTGGATATCACCAGCATCCGGGACACCCGCTTTGGGAAGTTTGCCAAGATGCCCAAGGTAAGTGGGCCCAGCAGCAGCCCAGGCTCAGCAAGGCCACCAGTTCCACGGGGCTATGGCAGGAGTCCCTGTGGAGAGCCTGATCTCTGGAGCGAGGGTGAGTGTCCCTGGGCTGAGCAGAGGGTCTCTCCCTGAGCCGAGGAAGGGACATGGCTGCTCCCTGGCTTGCTGGGGCTTTGGCAACAGGGCACAGTGAGTGGAGATGTGTGGCCAGCTCCTGCCCCTAGAGCACCCCAGGCTGTCTGGGGGGTGCTGCTTGCATCCCCACCCCCCGCCACCAACGGCTTTGCCAACATTTGCCTAATGCGGGTAGGAAAATTGGAGGAAAGGATTGGCAGGAAGCAGGATTCCCTGAGATTGGAGACTAACACTCTGTATTCAAATGAAAAATGGCAAACTAAATACACAGAACTCCCAGCTTTGGTTAACCTCTTTCTGTGGTCCTCTGCCTCCCCACCCTGGCTCCTGGAGCCAGGTAGGAAGATGCTGAGACCTGTGGCTCCTAAGATGGGCATGGATGGGATGCTACCCCTGTGGGCCAGATTTCAAGTGGCTGAGAGGGAGAGACAGGGAGAGCCACAGTGGACAGGGATGGGGCATACCTCTGATCCTAACCATGTCACTACGTGCTGCAGAGCCAGAAGCTCCGGGAGGTCTTCAACATGGACTTTCCTGACAACAACTTCCTGCTGAAGACGCTCACCGTGGTGTCCGGCCCCGACATGGTGGACCTCACCTTCCATAACTTTGTCTCCTACAAAGAGAATGTGGGCAAGGTGCGCCAGGGGCACCTGGCCTGGGGCTGGGCGCCTGGGACGGGCTGGACTTCCTGCGAGACAGGCCTGGGCCACAGGGTGGGGTGGCACCTTTGTGGTGGGGGGCCTGACTGCTGTGCTCTGCGGTCCTGCAGGACTGGGCTGAAGATGTCCTGGCTCTGGCCAAGCACCCGCTGACGGCCAACGCCTCCCGTAGCACCTTCCTAGACAAGATGTAAGTGCCTGCTCGCCTGCCTGGCCTTAGCGCACAGGGCTCAGGGTGTTGGCCTGGGCCTTGACAGGCTGCTTTCTGCCCCCCAGCCTGGTGAAGCTCAAGATGCAGCTCAACCCTGAAGGGAAGATTCCCGTGAAGAAGTGAGTCTCCCCTACTTCCTCTCCACATGTCCTCTGAGCTCCCCGAAGTCTTCCCTCTCTAGGCCTGACCCCTCTCTTTGCCTGGTGCCTTTCTCTGCTTCTTCAGTTTTTTCCAGATTTTTCCTGCTGACCGCAAGCGCGTGGAAGCTGCCCTCAGCACCTGCCACCTCCCAAAAGGCAAGGTGAGTGTTTCCCCCGTCCCCAGCCCGCCCCCAGCATTCTCCTTCTCACTTGAGTTGCCTCTAACTAGAGGGCAATTTGGGCAGGCCTGGTGGGGGTGGGGAGGGCAGGAATGACAGCACAGTCCCAGCCAACAGCCCAAAAAGCCAGTTAACTCTAGAGCCCCCGGTTCCTGATACCAGGCATAGCGACGGAACCAGGGCAGGGGGCTGCCGTGCCCGGGTTCAGAGCAGGTTGGCCTACACCCCTTCAAGTCAAATAGGAAAACGTTTTTCCTTTCTTTTTACTGAAGTAATTTTAAATTACAAGTGGTAAGCAGGGTCACCCCTTGAGGTGCCCTATATGACTTACACAAAGAAGCCCTCTGGGCAGATGCAGCCCTGAGCCAGCGTTCCTGCCTGGTGGGGGTAGATCTCAGGCCCCTGTCCTCCCCTGGCCAATGCCTTTGTATAGGGCACCACCTGGATCCCATGGAGTCTTTTCTCCAGGTAAGAACTGGGAACATTATAGATGAATAAAACTAAGGCCTCATAGATCACCTGTCCACAGGAATCCCAGGAGGAAAAACTTCCCTCACAGTCAGCTCTTTGGAGCTGGTGACCCCTCGGTGCAATGAGTCACAGGGGATGCAAGCTTGGGGTCGGGGAGAGGGTGGGAATGGGCTCCTGCTTAGGGCACCACTTGCTGCCGTCACATCCACCCTCCTTTTCTCCTGCCTCCTGAGTTCCCACCTTGGCTAAGTCCTCCTTATTTATCAGCTCTCCTGCACCCCAGTAGGAGCCACTGAGCCATCTTCGCTTGAAGCAGATGTGTCCAAGATTTGGTCTAGCTCTCCTGCTCAGAGCCTCTGCTCCAAACTAAGACCAGTGCTGGCTTTCCAGAGTGATCCTGGAAAACATTTGATGGGTTTTTCTGGAACGGAATGCAAAGGCACAGAATCCCCGAATGCCACCAAATCTACTCTCTGTTTCTGTTTCTATAGATTTGTCTATTCTGGACATTTCTTGTAAATGGAATCACACAACATGTGATCTTTGATGTCAGGCTGCATTCATTTAGCACCATGTTTTCAAGCTTCATCCATGCTGTAGCCTGTATCAGTGCTTCATTCCTCTTTACTGTGGAATAATGTTCCATTGTGTGGATCTACCATATTTTGCTCATCCGTTCAACAGTTGAAGGACATTTGGGTTGTTTCCACTTTCCGGCTATTATGAGTAATGCAGCTATGAACGATTTTGCCTGGACATATGTTTTCAAGTCACTGGGTTACATACCTAGGGGTGGAATTCTTGGGTCGTACAGTAACTCTATACTTAACATTTGGAGGAAATGCCACACTGTTTTCCAAAATGACTATACCATTTTACAATCCCACCAGCACTGTATGAGAGTTTCCATTTCTCCACATCTTCATCAACACTTGATATGGTCTTTTTTTTTTTTTTTTTTAACTTTAGTCATCCTGTGAGTGTGACATGTTATCTCATTGTGGTTTTATGTTATTTATTTATTTTCTTTGGCTGCACCATGCAGCTTGCGGGATTTTAGTTCCCCAACCAGGGACCGAATCTGTGTCCCCTGTAGTGGAAGCACAGAGTCCTAACCACTGAACCGCTGGGGAGTTCCCACTGTTGTGGTTTGGATTTGCATCTCCCTGATGACTAATGATGCTGAGCACCTCTTCATGTGCTTATTGGTCATTTGCATATCTTCTTTGGAGAAATATCTATTCAAATTCATTCCCCATCTTTTTTATTGTAAAGTTGTCTATTATTGGATATCTGATTTGCAAATATTTTCTCTCATTCTGTGGGTTGTCTTTTTACTTTATTGATGGTGTCCTTTGGAATACCAAAATTTTTAATTTGGATGAAGTCTAATCTGTCTATTTTTTGTTATTGTTCCTTGTGCTTTTTGGTGTCTCCAACTATTCTTGAATTGTCTATTTCTCCCTTCAGTTCTGTCAGTTTTGCTTCCTGCATCTTGAGGTTCTGTTGTTAGGTGCACTGGTTGTATGCAGATTGCTTCTTTTTGAAAATTTTTCCTCCACTTAAAAAGAAAAAAGATAGGCCACAGCTCTGGCAAACAGCGCCCACTTGCTTCTGAGCTCTTTTCTTCCCCGTCTGACCATTCTTAGTTTGAATCCTGTCCCAGCCAAGAGATTAGCCGGTGTCAATTCAGGGGCAAAGCAAACCAGCTAAGATGCTCTCTGCTCAGCAACCAGGGCCTTGAAAAGTGGGGGCTCAGGGTGCCTTTGATGCTCTTCTGTCTGCCCTGAGCCCTCCCTCTCCCCAGGCCCCCTTGCTCAGGACCGGGCCTAGCCTGTGGTTCTACGTGCTGGGAGGTGGGGGCAGGAGTCATCCGGTGACTCTCTATCCCCTCAGAATGATGCCATCAATCCCGAGGACTTCCCAGAACCTGTCTACAGGAGTTTCCTCATGAGCCTCTGTCCTCGGCCAGAAATAGACGAGATCTTCACTTCCTAGTGAGCGTCTTGGCCTGGGCTGGGCTTGGGGAAGGGATGGCGGCTAAAATCCCCACCTGCCACGCTGACAATTAGGTGGCATTGCTGGAGAGGGGGTGGCCCAAACCCTCCCCCCCCCCCCCCCCCCACTGCACCCAGCCCAGGGGATACAGAGGGGACCTGTGCTCCTCTCTCTGGCCTGCAGCCACTCCAAGGCCAAACCCTACATGACTAAGGAGCACCTGGCCAAATTCATCAACCAGAAGCAGCGCGACTCCAGGCTCAACTCCCTGCTGTTCCCGCCAGCGCGGCCTGACCAGGTGCAGGGCCTCATTGACAAGTACGAGCCCAGCGGCATCAACGTGCAGAGGGGTGAGGACCAAGGGAAACTCTGCCCCGCACGGCCCTCTTCCGTCCCGGCAGCTGGGCTGCGGCCCTGACGCCCACCCCCTGTCCCCCAGGCCAGCTTTCCCCTGAGGGCATGGTGTGGTTTCTCTGTGGGCCGGAGAACAGCGTGCTGGCCCAGGACAAGCTGCTGCTGCACCACGACATGACTCAGCCGCTCAACCACTACTTCATCAACTCCTCCCACAATACCTACCTGACCGGTGGGCCCTGGTGACCTCACCGCCCACCTCGCCTTTCACGGGGGCTTTTCCTGTTCCCTGAATCCCCTGCAGGGGTTGCCCAGGGGCTGCCCACGAGGGAGTGGGGCGGGCAGAGCTGGACTGCCCTTGAGTGAAGCCCCTGCCTCCCGCCCCTCTTCTGGCTCAGCTGGCCAGTTCGCAGGCCTTTCCTCTGCTGAGATGTACCGCCAGGTGCTGCTGGCGGGCTGCCGCTGCGTGGAGTTGGACTGCTGGAAGGGGAAGCCCCCCGACGAGGAGCCCATCATCACCCACGGCTTCACCATGACCACAGACATCTATTTCAAGGTGAGACTTGGCGTGTGGGGGCTGGTGGCAGTGGCACGAGGGCAGGGTCCTGGGCCCTGAGCTTTTTGGGGTTGGGGGAGTGAAGTCAGAGAGGAAGGATGCCTGGGAGGCCTTGGACCAGTGTGGGGACTAGAGGGGACCAGAAGAGACACAGGGTCAAGAGTGGTCCTCCAATTCTGTGTGTGCGTTAAAACTGGGGAATGGGGAAGGGTGCCATTGGGGGAGGGGAAGCCTGGAGCACAGCACTGACCTCCTCTCCATGGGGTCCTCTTCTCCTCCAGGAAGCAATTGAAGCTATTGCAGAAAGTGCCTTTAAGACCTCCCCTTATCCAGTCATCCTGTCATTTGAAAACCATGTGGACTCGTGCGTATCCAGGCCATCCAGCCTCATTCCTTACCCTGTCCCCATCTCCCATCTGCAGCTGCCCTCCTCACAACTGTCCCTAGCCTGTAGCCATGCCTTCTGGCTCTCTCCCAGGTCTCAACACAATCTCCTTGGGACCCCAGGCTCTCCTGCTTGTGTCCCTGACTCCCCAACTTCCTGAGCCCCTGATCTGGGTCATCAGGGGTCACAAAAAGATGGACCAGAGGGTGGAGCAGAGCTGCTGAACCCCACCCACTTCTGCTCCCCACAGACCCCGCCAACAGGCTAAGATGGCCGAGTACTGCCGGACGATGTTTGGGGATATGCTGCTCACAGAGCCCCTGGAAAAGTTCCCAGTGAGTGGACTTCATTGTGGGGCATCTGGGCCTGAGGGCTGGGGACCCAGGGCAGGGTGCCAGGGTAAGGAGGCAGGTATCCCCAGAGGATGCTAGGGTTCATTTAGGAGGATTGTGGGGCTGGGGTCCTACTGTGCTGGGCTTGGGGGGTATGTCAGTGGCAAAGGGGCAGTCCCAGCCCTCAGATCACTTACTCTCTAGTCGGGAGGCAGACAAGTAACCAGGCCATGACAACCAGTGGCTGCTATGGGAGTACTTGGGGTTCCAGATCTGGTCTTGGCGATCAGGGAAGACTTCCTGGAGGAGGTGATGGCTAAGCGGAAACCTGAGGGAGATCATGGATTTATCTTGGTGACAGTGGGGAAGGGTGTTCTAGGTGGACAGAGTAGGTGAGAAAAGATCACTAAGGAGCCAAGTTGGGTCAGGCAGGGGTTTAGTGCACGAGGTGGGAGAGATGAGAGGTGAGCTGGAGAGGTAGGCAGGGGGCAGGTGGAGTGTAGCTTGGCATGAAGGAGCTTAGGCTACACCCTGAAGGTGAGGAGATGGTGCTGAGGACCCTCTCTTCTCTCCCATAGCTGAAACCAGGCATCCCCCTGCCCAGCCCTGAGGACCTCCGAGGCAGGATCCTCATCAAGAACAAGAAGAACCAGTTTTCTGGCCCCGAAGCCCCCAGCAAGGAGTCAGATGGGGATGCTGAGGGTAGCAGCCAAGCCAATGCTTCTGTGGGTGAAGACACAGGTGAGTCGGCCTGGGAGGAGTGGGCGTGGGTGTGGGGGAGCATCTGGAATGGGAGAGAGGGGCTGGGCCTGGAGGGGAGAGCCAGCCTGGTGCGGGGTGTCCCCTGCCCCCAGTACTGACGGAGCTGTATGTGGCAGTGTGGGCTGGTGAGGAAGGGGCTGAGCTGGAGGAAGAGGAGGTAGAAGAGGAAGAGGAGGAGTCGGGAAACCTGGATGAAGAAGAGATAAAGAAGATGCAGTCAGATGAGGTGTGTGGGGAGCCTCGAGGGCCTTCTACCAGCTCCACTGCGGAGCTCTCCAGGCGGGGGCGCGGGGCTGGATCCCTGGGCTCTGCACTGGCCTCTTCCTCGCCCTCCCCGCTTCTCCCTAGGGCACAGCGGGCCTGGAAGTGACGGCTTACAAGGAGATGTCCAGCCTAGTCAATTACATCCAGCCCACCAAGTTCATCTCCTTCGAGTTGTCTGCCCGTGAGTTAGCACGAGGTGGTGGTAAGCTGGAAGTTAGGTAAGATGCAGGAGAAGGCCCTTAGGAAGTGTGTCCTGACGCCAGATCAGCCTAATGGGTGGAGGTGAGAGCAAAGCAGGTCCTCCCCTTCCTTGGACTGGGGGCCCTGTCTATAAATAACTCATCAGAAGAGCCAGGCAAAGGGCATGTTTAAGTGGCAGTGCCTCCCAGTGTCCCGTCCCTGTACTGAGAACTTGGCAGCAAGCAGAATGCTCTGGAGTGTGTCGGTGACAGGGAGGTCATTTACCACAGGCTACCTCAGCCGGGTGGCCTGGGGCTCCTGCAGTCTCTTCTGTGGCTGCTGGGGCACAAGAACTCCTGGGAGGGGGAGGAAGGCAAAGAAACCGGCCAGCGCACATCTGCCCCTTGGCGCCTTTCCTTTCTGAGCTCACCCATGCTGTTTGCGCACAGGGAGTTGCTCGCACCCTCTGTGCACAGCCCCAACATGAACACCTCTTTCTGTATACAGTCTGCGGCATTGGCTCCTCACTCCTGAATCCCCAGCCTGCACCCCCTCCAGGGCACCCCCCTTGCTGTGTGCCTCTCACCCCTGCGCCCTTCTCCCTGTGCATCGCAGTATGTTCCTGACCCCCGGGCTCATCCCTGCATGTTCCCCACCCCCTCTGTGTCCCCCCCCGCCGGGCATGCACCCGCCCTCCAGGACTCTGGCACGCACACCCCGTCCCTGTGCCTATCCACTGTGCATACTCTTTACCCCCGGAACGCACTGCCACCCACCAAGATCTGCATGGGCCCCACCCTGGGGTTGGCCCCTGAACCCTCAGGCCTTGGTGGCAACGCTAGTTTGGAGGCATCTCTGTGCTGGAGGGAGCTGCGCCAAAGGGGAGGGCAGGCCTGTGGGAGGGAACAGCCTGACGCGGACTCTCCTTCCTCTTTCTCCTCTACACAGAGAAGAACCGAAGTTATGTCATCTCCTCCTTCACCGAGCTCAAGGCTTATGACCTGCTCTCCAAGTCCTCAGTGCAGTTTGTGGAGTATCCTTGAGACCTCAGTAGCCAGGGTCCCTGGTGGGGTGGAGGGAAGCGGGAGGCCTGGGACAGGGCTCGCAGGGGATCTGCGGGTCTTCCCGGTGCAGGCGGCCTCGCGGCTCCTATACTCTGTGGCAGCTACAACAAGCGTCAGATGAGCCGCATCTATCCCAAGGGCACCCGCATGGACTCCTCCAACTACATGCCCCAGATGTTCTGGAATGCTGGTTGCCAGATGGTTGCCCTCAACTTCCAGACGATGGGTGAGGGCTTGCTCAGGCCCTTAAGAACCTCCCCCTGCCCCTCCCACACTTACCCTCTCCCTTGGGGGGGGGTCTTTGGAACAGACTCGGGGGGCCTGATGTTCATTTATGCACTGGGTGTATGTGCAGGCGTGTGAGTGTTTAGTGCCTCAGCTCACGCCTACGTGACAGATATGAGTATGTGTGCGATGCCACCAGGGTGCTGGCACGGGTTCTGGCTGCTCAGCCCGAGGAGGTCTGTGGGAAAACCTGTTCCACTGGCCTCGACGGCCACTGTGAGCTTGAGGTCCGGTCGTGGCTTTGCTCCTGCAGACTCCAGGTTGTGGGCCCTTCCTGAGAGATGAGACCCTAAGGAACCAGGCTGGGACATGAGAAACCCTCATCCTCATGGTCTGCCCAACCTGCCCATCCACAAGACGGGAAAGGTGGGGAAATGTGGACAGAGAGGCTGTGTGCAGACCCGGAGCCGGGCTGCCCTCCCTGAGTGCCCTTGTCCCCCTAGACCTGCCCATGCAGCAGAACATGGCGCTCTTTGAGTTCAACGGGCAGAGTGGCTACCTCCTCAAGCATGAGTTCATGCGTCGGTTGGACAAGCAGTTCAACCCCTTCTCGGTGGACCGCATCGACGTGGTGGTAGCCACCACCCTTTCCATTACGGCAAGGCCCTGAGGTGGACAAGTGGCCGGGAGGGCTGGGGTCTTGAGGAGAAAGACACAGGAGCCCCACTCCTCCACTCCCTCCCCCTCCCCCGATATCCTGAAAACTTCAGCCCCAGCCAGTTCCATGCAGTAGCAAGTTGCCTTGGAAACTGCCTCCTGCTCAGCACTGGAGGCTGCCTCTTGGTCCCCATGGAAACCAAGGGGAAGGGCTGAGGCTGGGGTGGGGGAGGGGAGAAGAGTGGGCAGCGTGGGGCAGCAGGAGCCCCAGGCCCTGTTCTTTCCTTGCTGGGGAGGGAGGTGGGGAGGCCCACACCTTTTCCCTGAATGCTGGAAGCACCCTGGGTGCCAGAACTTAGCTGTAAACCTTCAGCAACACAGCCTCGATTCTGTCCCAGAGTTGAACAGGGCTCTTCACCGTACCCAAGAATGGATGTTTCAGCTAGCGGGGCTGGAGGCCCTCGGTTCTGGGGAATGGCCTGGGTCGGGGAGCTGATGCTGGTCTCCCATGGGCCCCCACCTCCAGGTGATCTCTGGGCAGTTCCTGTCAGAACGCAGTGTGCGCACCTATGTGGAAGTGGAGCTGTTTGGCCTTCCTGGGGACCCCAAGAGGCGCTATCGCACCAAGCTGTCACCCAGTACCAACTCCATCAATCCTGTCTGGAAGGAGGATCCCTTTGTCTTTGAGAAGGTGGGGTGGCTAGAACAGGGCAGCGGCTGGGATCTGGTCTCTACTTGTAGAAGAGAAAACACAGAAAGGGATTTCCTTGACCCTCCTCTCCCCTTTTGTGTGTGTGTACACGTGTGTATGTGCATGCTTGTTCATGTTACAATTAGAGTCAGCTGTGTGAACTCCCAGACCAGGGTGCAGAGACCCAAGGAATCGCGGGAGTCTTCTGCCCTCACTAGATACTTGTTGACAAAGCTGCCAAGGGCAGCACCAGGCCCCCTGGAGCCCTGGGCTGCATTTCCAGCTCTCTGCCCTGTGTGGACCAGCCATGACGTGAGCTGTTAGGATGTCTATGTGTGTGGCTTAAAGTGGGCCCTCTGTCCTCATCAAATCCAGTAAAACCTGCCATGTTCTCACACTGATCCTAGACTTCTGGAATCAGGGAGGGTGGGCAGCTTGGCTCCCCTTTCTTCTCTCCAGCTTGTCCTGTCCCGAACTCTCCCCAGATCTTGATGCCTGAGCTGGCCTCCCTCAGGGTGGCTGTGATGGAGGAAGGGAACAAGTTTCTTGGACACCGCATCATCCCCATCAATGCCCTGAATTCTGGTAAGGAGAGGGGTGCTTCTTTGCTGTTCCCAGTGGGTCTGAGACCAAGACCAGCAACAGGATTCCATTCAGAGGGTGAGGCAGCTGCAGGGAGGCGGCTCTGTCACGTTATCAGCCAGAGAAAGTGCGGCAGCAATAGTACCTCTCCAGGAAACTGACAGAGGTGGGGACACTGCCCACCCAAACAGAATGTCTCTAATTTTCTGAAACTACTGGGGCAGCTTCCCAAGTAGTTGACGTTACTGGGCACTTAAAATGCCTTAAGGGCTTATAACACATTCTCCCTTAATCCTAACAATAACTGCATGAGGGGGACACTATTATCCCCATTTCACAGATGTGGAAAGTCTCAGAGATGTAAAATAACCTGCTCAAGATCACACAGCCGGGAACCAGACTAAAGCCAGAAGTGTGGCGTACTGGGCTGCGGGTGCGCAGTGCCGGCCAGCTGCTGGCTCCGGCTCACTGGCCACCCGCCCGCATTCCACAGGGTACCACCACCTGTGCCTGCACAGCGAGAGCAACATGCCGCTCACCATGCCCGCGCTCTTTGTCTTCCTGGAGATGAAGGACTATGTACCTGACACCTGGGCAGGTAGGAGGCCCACAGCCCCAGGCTGCCCATCCCCCCTCCCCTCTCCTCAAGCCGGCCTCCGGAGGGGGACAGGACAGGGTATCCTGGGGTAGGTGAGGATGGGGGAGGCTCCCAGGTACCTCTCCTTAGCAGGCCCACCATGTCCCTGTGCACCCAGATCTCACCGTGGCCCTCGCCAATCCCATTAAGTTCTTCAGTGCCCATGATAAGAAGTCTGTGAAGCTCAAGGAAGCCATGGGAGGCCCGCCTGAGGTCTGTGTTGTCTGGTCCGCTGCCAGGGGCGCCCACCAGCTGCGCCCGCTCTGTGGGAAGATGCGGGAGAGGGCAGAGTTCGGGGCTGAGGGAGAGAGGCACCTTCCTAACCTGCTCTCCCCTCCACAGAATCCCTTCCCTCTTGGGAGTCCAGCTGCCCACCAGTTCAATGGGGCGTCGGCTCCAATGAGCAACGGGTCAGCAGGTATGCACTGCGGGGTCCTCTCACCTACCGGAAGGGTCTCGACTTGGCCGCTGTACCGGCAGGCACATCCGCGCTCTTTATAGAAAACAAACCAAAACCAAACAAACAAACAAAACCCGAGGACTTTCACCTGGGGAGGGAATGGCTGCGTGCGAAGCCTGGGGCTGGGGCCGTGCGCAGCAGGGAGCCCACATTGCCTCCCCTGGGGGGCGGGGAGCGGCCGAGCCGAGCCGAGGTCACCCGAGAGCCCGTCCTTTGGCTCTTGCAGCAGCCGGGGCCAAGGCCGGGGAGGAGGCCACGAAAGAAGCTGCGGGTAAGGCCTGATGAGGCCGGGTGACGCTGGGGTCCAGCCCGGGGAGGGTGCGGGACTCGGGGCGGGGCGGCGCGCCTCACCCCGGCCCCCCGCAGAGCCGCGGACCGCCAGCCTGGAGGAGCTGCGGGAGCTCAAGGGCGTCGTGAAGCTGCAGCGGCGGCACGAGAAGGAGCTGCGGGAGCTGGAGCGGCGCGGCGCGCGGCGCTGGGAGGAGCTGCTGCAGAGGGGCGCGGCGCAGCGGGCCGAGCTGGGGCCGCCGGGCGCGGGGGGCGGCGGCGGGGGCCGGGCCCGCAAGCTCGGCCCCGGCAAGGGCTCCCGCAAAAAGAGGTAAGCGCGGCGACGGCGGCGGCGCCACCCTGCCTCCCGCCGCGCGGGCGCGGGCAGCCCGGGGCTCAGGGCCTGTCCCCGCGTGGCCGCCGCCGTAGGACCCTGCCGGGCGAGGACACCGCCGGGGCGGCGCCGGCCGAGGGCCCCGAGGGCGCGGACGCGCGCCTGCGAGAGCTGAGGGACAGGCTGGAGCTGGAGCTGCTGCAGCAGGGCGAGGAGCAGTGCGAGTGCATCCTGAAGCGCAAGGAGCAGCACGTGGCCGAGGTGCCCGCGTGGGGGAGGGGAGGGAGCGACGGCCAAGAGCTTCTCTTCTCGCTGAGCTTAGCCGGTCCTTCCTCTCCCGCAGCAAATGACCAAGATGATGGAGCTGGCCAGAGAGAAGCAGGCTGCAGAGCTGAAGACCCTCAAGGAGACCTTGGAGACGTATGCCTGCCTCCCTTCTACTCCTGACTCTTACCTCCCAGGAGGGCCTAAGCCACAGGAAACATCTTCCTGATGCCTGTTTCTCTGCAGTGACACCAGAGAGATGAAGAAGAAGCTGGAGGCCAAGAGGCTGGAGCGGATCCAGGCCATGATGAAGGTCACCACGGACAAGATGGCTCAGGAGAGGTGAGCCCTGGAGAGAAGGCACAGGACTTAAGCTCCAGGCCCAGTGCTCCGGGTGGGCAGGGGCCTCCCTACAAGTGGATCCTGACTTGCTTCCCAGAGATGTGCCTGTCTCCTGGTTCTTGAAAGTTAATTCTACATCTGTCAACTCTGATCAGAGAATGTCCTCCTTAGGCAAAACACAGATGCCACCGCTATTTGAGGAGAGAGGAGAACTTAAGGGAAAATCAAGTGTGCAAAGAGGGAGGTGAAACTGGAGGAGCTGATTCCCACCTGCACTTTCCCAAGCATACCTTGAAGAACAGTGCATTTTAGTGAGGAAGCGCTTTCCTCAAAGGGCCCTCAGGGCTCCCAATAGCTCCTTAGATCCTCCTTGGGTGCCCACGCTTACCCCTCTGGCTGGTTCCCAGAGCAGACTTAGATGCAGGCCAGCCACAGATGGTTCTACGATGGAGTTCTCATTTTGCCTACACCCTGTGGAGACTTTGTCTCACCCAGCTCTTCCCAGGGGCCTCCTGCCCTCTCTGAAACTCTGATTACCCCAACAGGTTGAAGAGAGAGATTAACAGCTCCCACATCCAGGAGGTGGTGCAGGTCATCAAGCAGGTGTGTACGAAGAGCTGTGTCCTTCCCAACACACACCCACTCTCTCTCCCTGAGGCAAGGGGTGGCTCCAGCCCTTTCCTTCGCCCTTGGGAGATGCACTGTCTAGAATGGCCCGTGAAGCCAGGGATGGAGGGAGGACGCAGTGCAGGGGAGGGGCTGCCCCTAGGCCATCCTGGGTTCTGGCCTTTGTGCAGAGGTTGGGATACCAGCCTAAAGGGGTCTGTCTCTGGGCAGCTGCCCTCGCTGGAAATGATATGGGCCAGCTGGCCAAGGGGAGGTGGATTGGGGTGGGTGAGTAAGAGGAAGCAAGGGGACTTCCAGAGTCAGGCTTCCAGGGAGTCAGAAGAGGAAGGAAAGCCCTGCTGAGAATGGCCCTAAAGCTCCCTGGGGATTATTAACAACAGTAACAGAGCTCCCAGCTCCTGAGTCCTTGTGCAGGCACTAAGCCAGATGCTTCACATGAACTGTCTCATATAATCCTTCACAATCCAGCAAGACAGGTACTGTTATCCTCATTTTACAAGTTAAAAACAACAACAACAAAAAACAGCTGTTCAGAGGTTAAGGAATTTGTCCAAAGTCTCACAGCTGGTTACCTGGGATTGTAGCTGGATTCCACCCCAGGTTGCCTGCCTATGCTGTCCTGATTCCCTGCCTCTCACTCCTGCCCAGATGACGGAGAACCTGAAGAGGCACCAGGAGAAGCTGGAGGAGAAGCAGGCAGCCTGCCTGGAACAGATCCGGGAGATGGAAAAGCAGGTGACAGGGGGAACCACTACCCTGGCCCACAGCAGAGCTGGCCTGGCTCCAGGGTGTAAAGGGGCCCGGCTCCAGGGAGCTGCCAGTCAGGAGGTGGGGGGAGTAGGACTCGCCCTCTCTGGGGCGTCAGGGCTCTGGTTCCCAGGGGATCATGGGGCATCTCTGCAGATTTCTTTGCTTGGTTGGCATGTCCTCTCCCCAGAGACCCCCCACGATCCACTACCCCTACGTCCCACCCTGATCTCCTGGGAGGTCTGAACAAATCAGGCATCTCCTGATTCCACTGTCCAGGGGAGGGAGAGTGGGCAGGTGGCCCATCCTGAGCCGGGGTGGTCCTTGCTGTCCCCACAGTCCCACCAGGAGGCGCTGGCAGAGTTCGAGGCCAGGATGAAGGGCCTGGAGGTGGAAGTGAAGGAGTCTGTGAGGACCTGCCTCAGGGCCTGCTTCCCCTCTGAGGAGGAGGACAAGCCTGAGAGGCCCGGCGAGGTCTCCAGGGAGCTGTGTGAACAGGACACACTCACAGAGAAGAGAGACGCCCAGGAGAGCCACCGCTGATGCCCCCATGCCCCTGGGACATTCTGCGGGGACATTCACCCTTCTCTGGGACTTGGCTCCATCCCCCCTCGAGGAAGGGGCCCCAGCACTCTGAGGCTGTGGGAAGCTGGGGTTCCCTTGGACACTAGAGCCGCTTCCTCAACAGCCAGGCCAAGGAGGAGGCAGGAACCAGGTACCATCTGGGGCCTACAGGTCATCTCCAAGCCAACATCCTGTTCCTCCTTCTTCCCCTCCTTTTCTGAATAAGTGTCACATGTTTGTTGAGGGCAAAAAATATGGACTGGGAGGCAGGAAATGGGGTCCTGGCCCCACTCTGCCTTTCCTAGTGTTCCACTCTGGAGTCAGTGTCCTTACCTGGAGAGTTAGGCCAGGTGACCTGGAACCTCCACTCTGTCACCTGTAGTTCAAGCAGGTCCAAACTCCAAACCCTCTTGCCATAAGGCCGGTGGCTTACCCTGGCTTCTAGGCCCCGTCTTGGGCTTGCCCTAAGTTGGCCTCATTGTCAGTCCCCTGATACAGAGTCTGGCACGTCCTTCCAGCTCCCTGGGGACAGCTGCTCCCAGGATCCCAGGCTGAGGTTCCTTCCCTGCCTCTGCCCGCTGGGCCGGGTGGGGGATGGGAGGCTGATGTGGAAAAGCTGCCTGAGCTGTGTGGCCCTCAGGCCACTGAGACAACTGGGGATGGGGCTGAGGGGAGAAGGACGGCCATTTGTGCACTCTCCCACCCAGAGTGCGGCCACTCCTCTTTCCAGGCCTGGGAGGTACTTCCCAGCATGTGCCCCACTCAGGCTGTCTGACAAGGTCAGCACCATTTTCTCTCCGGACTTTATGAGGTTTATTTATTTTTCTCTTTCTTAATCCTACTAAAGAATCCTGTCCCAAGATGTCCTGCCTAAGCTTGGCCTCTGTTCTACAGCTAAGAAGTGGGGGGGAAGTGGAGTAGAGTGCCCTCCAAATGAAGTGGGCTGGGGAAAAATCCTTGAGAGCTGACCTAGGCATGAGGTCCCTTCTGGAGCCCAGTGGAATGGCCCTGCCTCTGGGCTTGAAGAGGATTCACTTCCCCTTCTGCCAGCCCTGATGCCACAACCACTGGAAAATGATGTCACCCTTCTGTTCCATTCCCCACCCAGATGTGGCCCTTCCTCGTTTCCATCCTCAGAGCTGGAGCAGAAGAGCCTCCTGCAAGGGTGCCCCCCACCCTCTTGGGGAGTCACAAACCTTCAGGCCACCTGGGCCCCTTTAGGCAGACTTAGAGCGGTCAGATTCTCAGGCTCCTGTGGCAGTTATGGTTGACCCCAACACAGGCTGTAGAGAGGCTTCTGGGCAGCTATTCACCACACCTATTAACAAGGTCCCAAATCCCAAATGAAGACAGGCACTGGCTTGGGAGAGGCAGGGTGGGGGTTGATTCTGGGAAAACGTTTTCTTATCAGAGAGTTATCACAAATATCATTAGCTGTGAGCACCTGTGCCTTTGGAAAATAAACAGGAGCCCCCTCCCCCCATTCCTCTGGGATGCTAGCAGTCCCTGGCTGCAGGGTGAGGCTAGGGGGCCTGCCCATTCACAGGAGTAAGGCCTGTCACTGATCAGCCTGCATACACACTGGAGACAGCTGAGGGCAGGACACCTACACCCCAGGGCAGTTCCCTGTCTTTAGCCCTCCAGCTGAGCACTCAGCTGCCCCATCTCCTCCCCAACCCACGGGTAGGACCTGGCAGCAGTGAGGATCCAGGCCTGGAGGAACTCACTGACCTGCGCATGGGGCATAAGCCAGGGCCAGCGCCAAATAGGGCCCCCTGGGCAGTCCCCAGCTTTGGCCAGTGACCGCTCAGGGGAAGAAGACTGCCTTCTCTTTGCCCCTCAGTCAGGCTGGGCAGAGTCTCTAGGCCTCCAGTCTGGGGCTGAGAAGCCCAGGAATGGGGAAGGGGATGCATTCCTGCCTCCTGGAGAGACCTCTGCACAGCAGGCCGGGGGCTTCTCAGGAGGACAGGGCAAATACCCGCCTCCCTGCTTTCTGTCTCTGGAAAAAGGGCAGGCTGCCCCTGGGAAAAGGCCATAGTCTTTGGGCCCTGGAGGTGAATTAATCTCTGGCCTCAGGGGATGTGCAAAGGAAGAATTGATGCTCTCCCTCAGGGCTCTGGGGCAAGGGAAGAACACCTGGGTTCCACTCCTGCTGCAGATCTGTGGGGCTGGGGCCAGGTTCCCTATCCCACTAGGTGTGCCTCCGTTTCCCCTTTTGCAAAAACAGAAGGGTCCCTACCCCCTTCCCAATCCCACTGCTGACTCAGATGCCAGAGTCCCCTGCTGACTCAGCCCGCCCCCTGCACCCCCCCGCCCCAGCTCTCTGGATCTCCCAGCCACGTGCCGCCCGGCCCAACCCTGCTGAGCTGGTGCAACGTGACAGGGTGAGGGGGCTGGGGACACCTGAGGAAGAAAGAAGGGGGCCTGGGAAGGGGGGCAGCTGCAGACAGAGTGACAGACTGCAGGCCTGAGCCGCCTCTGGGAGGAAGCCCTTTTGCTAGCCTGGGGCCTGGTGCTGGTGGTGGTGGGGCCCTCAGCAGGTAGGAGGGGAGGGGAATGCAGCCTGCCTGCCTGCCTGCCTGCCCTCGGCCTGCCTCAGCTCCATCGCCTGTCAGCCTTCAGTTCCCTAAGCGACAGCTTCTAATTCCGGCTGTTGTGCCTCTGTGCTCCGCAGCAAAGTCTCGGCTTTTTTTCATCGTTGCTATTTCTTTTCTGCTCAGAACATGCTGAGCCCACAGGGAAGTCAGAGCAAAGGCTTTAGGGCATGAGACCTGGCAGTCCCCCACCCCCTCCATCCCACCGCAGGCCTGGCCAGGATGGTAGTGCCAGCCGCTCCTTCCAATGAGTACCCACCACAGCACTCTCTAACAGGCCAGGGTGAGGCCCTGACTCAGATCCTCTTCTTCCCTGGAACTGTCTGCATCCACCACAGAGAAAAAGGACATAAAACAAGGCTGAGCTGGCTCAGGCAGGAGGGGCATGGCTCTTTGGGACCAGTACTCCTTCTGTGTTCCTGCTGCTTCTCTCCTCCACCTGGGGGGGTCACTGCCTGGCTTGTCAGGCTGGGCTGTCACACAGATTCCTGGGATACCTCCTCCCCTAACCCTGGAAACAGAGAAAGAAGAGAAGAAAACATTTTCCTTCATGCTGCAGAAAAGGGAAATTGAGTCAGGAAGAGAAGAAAACCTTTTGTCTGCTACCTGAGTAAACAGGGAGAGCGCTCCTGTGTCCTTACTAGGGTTGGAGAGTCTATTCTTACCCCAGGTGATACCCCAGGAGGAGCCCCTGGGCCTGGGGGTGGGATTGGGCTTTCTGCACTCTGAATAATTGTGCAGCTCTTTGCCTGGCGCTCTCTAGCTTGCTGTTGCTTGCAGCAGGCAGGATGGTGTTATTGGCTTCCTTTTGCAGATGCGAGTATGCAGGCCTGGAGCCACACTGCTAGTAAATGCCTTCAAGCTGGGACTTAACTCTGCTGTCAAATACTGTGCCCTTTCTGTGACACTATGAGAGAAAATTGGCAGATTCCAGAGTAGGGGGATTAAAAAATGCAAAAAGTAAAAAAGGAGGGGGAGCTTCACGGTGTGCACAGGCACACATAACATGCTCCCCGCAGGAAAGAGGGGAGTGGGAGCGCCTGCTCCATGGCTGGCCCTGATGCCATGTGGGCATCCCTGAAGCCTTGGAGCTGGAAAGAGGTGAGCAGCTCAGGGTGCAGGGCCAGGTGCCCACTTTGCCACTCCCCATCTGGGTGCACTGGCTTTTCCCAGAGGCAGGTGCTCTCCTTGCCCATACCCTTCCTCAGGCAGATCCTGCTGCAAAGCTTCTGGTCACTGCTTTGCCCAGGCCGAGGACACTTTTATTCTTCCCTTAATTTCCTGTCTTTCATGTAAAGGGACCCGGTAAAGCAGCCCTCAACACTGTCCCCTAAAGGTGTTTTTCCTGCTTCCCTGCCCTTGCTTCTTAGCAGCCAGATCCCACACATCCTTGAAGACCATCTCAGAAGCCCTATCTTCAGAAGATCTTAGAGCCCACCCTTCCCCACAACTCTGTTTTCTCCTCCCGGGACTGTCTCTGTTTTGTATTTAACAGACGTATTCAGCCCCCAGGCGATAAACTCGACTTTTTATGTCTATGTCTTGTCTTCCCGCTTGAGAGGGGAGGTCTCTTCCATCCAGAACCGAATTTCCGCCTCTGTATTTCCCACGGCTGGGAACACACAATACCTGGCTCACGAGAAGTCTCAGTGAATTCTGTAGTTGATACCTGACTCAGTTCTTACTTCACAAATATCCATTCCAACCCTACACACCCTCCTAACCCTCTGCAGCTCTTAGGCGCGCTGACTCCCCTCCACCGAAGCCTGCGCACCGCCTCCCCCGCTTCCTAGGGCGGAGCAGCCGGCCAGAGGGAGAGGGGATAAGGTGGTTTTCCCACACTCTGTTGACTCGTGCTTTCTTCTTCCTCTCGGAAGGGGTCAGCTAGTGGTCAAGGTCAGAGCCCTGTGGTCTGGGGGGTGGTTTTGCGCTCAAGAGGGGGACGGGGACCCTGGGGGAGGCTTGCATGTCCGATGCTCTTTCCGGGGTGGCCATGGGTCCTGAAGCAGCGGGGAGGCGGCGCCGAGGAGCTGCTAATGCGGCTGCAGCACTCTCGGATCTCAAGGCGCCCGCTCCGGTCGCCGCGTCTCTGCTCCGCCAGCTTCTCAGCCGCCTGGAGCTGGCAGGCGGGCGCGTTGTCGGGGTTGGAGACTTCTGAGATTGGAGAGCGCACTCCCCCACCCCCACCCCCGCGCCGAATGAGCTTGTGCGGGAGGAACAATTGTGTGTGCATGCGTGATTCGCTACACTTCGCGTGGCAGTTCCCAGCCAGACTGAGCGCCCCCAGCCCCGCGCAGCGCAGGTACCCCCTCCCCCGATTTGGGGAGTGATTTACCCCTCGTCCGCCTTTCGCCGCCACCCCCAGCTCGCTTATGGTCCAGTTTTGTCCTCATGGGGCCATTTCCTTCCACCCGCACCACTGGGGGCAGCCCTCGTCTTCCCCGACGGGCTCGGGGTCCCGCCAGTTTCTAAGGACCCCAGGGCACCGACTCCGGTGGGGGCGGAGGGTGGGGAGAGAAGACCGTGACTTTGGGATTGGCCCGGTCGGGTGCATGTGGCCCCTTGAGAACAGCCCCCGCCCCGCCCCCGCTGCCGCAGCCCCAGAGAAGCGCGGAGGAGGAGCTGCTCCCCGACGTCGTGGCCCACGAAAGGGTGGGTGGAGGTCAGGGGCGGTCTCCCCCGCCCCATCAGTTTCGGCCCTGACGGCTCAGCCAGCTTCCAGGGTAGCCATTGCCATGGAGACCCCCGAGGCTATAAAACCAGGTATCCAGGCGGGCGGCGGCTCCCGCGCAGCTGAGCCCCCCAAGTAAGGAGCAAGCGCCCTGGCGTGGCCCGGCCCCCGCGAGAGGGGAGGAGGCGGAGGAGCGGCGCCAGCAGATTGAGGAGCGGCGCGCCCCGCCAGGGCTGGAGGCAGGCGCGCACGGCGGGCGCCACCGTCTCTGCAGGGGAGCGGGGCTGCCCCTGGTGCGGGTGAGTGGCGCGGCTGCCAGCCACGAGGGACTGAGGGGCGCCGGACACCGGGAAAGCCGCGGGAGTCAGGAGGGGCCCGAGCTGCGGCTCGCGTCGTCTTGTGGCGGGCCAGGCGCGGAGCCCGGAGTAGCGAGCAACCTACACTACACCTTCGGGCGGGAAGCCCAGCGAGGGAGCAGCGAGACGCCAGGCGTGCGGCCCAGGAACGCGGGGCAGCTGGAGGACAGAGTGGGCACCTCTGGACCCTCGGCCGCAGCCTCCCACGCGCGGAGGGAGCCATACCCGAGCGCCGGCGGGGGCCGGGGCCCGGCGGGGCGCGGGAACAGGGGCGCCCCCGTGCGGAGCTGCCGGGCCGCCTGCGCGCCGCCGGCCGAGGCCATGCTCAAGCCCAAGGACCTGTGCCCCCGAGCGGGTACGCGCACCTTCCTGGAGGCCATGCAAGCGGGCAAAGTGCACCTGGCCCGCTTCGTGCTGGATGCGCTGGACCGCAGCATCATCGACTGCCGCGCTGAGCAGGGCCGCACGCCGCTCATGGTGGCCGTGGGCTTGCCAGACCCCGCGCTGCGCGCGCGCTTTGTGCGACTGCTGCTGGAACAGGGTGCGGCAGTGAACCTGCGGGACGAGCGCGGCCGCACGGCGCTCAGCCTGGCGTGCGAGCGCGGCCACCTGGACGCCGTGCAACTGCTGGTGCAGTTCAGCGGCGACCCCGAGGCGGCCGACTCGGCGGGCAATAGCCCGGTGATGTGGGCGGCAGCGTGCGGCCACGGGGCGGTGCTCGAGTTCCTGGTGCGCTCTTTCCGCCGCCTGGGCCTGCGCCTCGACCGCACCAACCGGGCGGGCCTCACGGCGCTGCAACTCGCCGCCGCCCGCGGCCACGGGACCTGTGTGCAGGCCCTTACCGGGCCCTGGGGCCGCGCAGCCGCCGCCGCCGCGGCCCGGGGCTCCAACTCCGACAGCCCCCCTGGCCGCCCGGCTCCCGCGCCCAGCCCGGAGCGCCGACGACCCAGCCCCCGCCGCCTACCTCGGCCTCTCCTGGCGCGCTTTGCGCGAGCGGCCGGCGGCCATGGTCACGGCGGCGAGGCTGGCTCAGGGGGTAAGGTCTTCGGTCGGCACCGGGCGCAGGGCAGCGAGCGGCCGGAGCTGGGCCGGAGCATGAGCCTGGCGTTGGGTGCCGTAACCGAGGAGGAGGCGGCTCGACTGCGGGCGGGAGCCTTGATGGCCCTACCCCACTCGCCCCAGTCTTCGGGGGCTGGGCGGTGGCGTTCTCAGGAGGTGCTGGAAGGAGCGCCCCCAACCTTAGTGCAAGCCCCCATAGGCCTTAGCCCCCACCCCGAGGGCGGCCCTGGCTCCGGCCGCTTGGGTTTGCGCCGACGCTCCACAGCTCCAGACATCCCCAGCCTTGTCGGGGAGGCCCCTGGGCCCGAGAGCGGCCCGGTATTAGAGCCCAATGCTCTGCCCCATTCGGTGCCTGGACCTCAGCCTTGGCAGGCGGGCACGGAAGCCGTGGTGCTGCAGGCTCAGCGGTAAACAGCCTCGAGGCCAAGCCCTGCTCCCGACACCTTTCCCTCTCTGCTCCACGGGGATTTTTTTTTCCCCCAGGTCCCTCACTTTCCTGGCAGTTTCCCATCCCCAGATCCTAGAACCTGCCCCTACTGCAAAGGTGAGACCTCCCTCAGCCCTCTCTCTGAAAGGGACCCCTACCTTATTTCTTTTTTGTGCTTATTGGTATTCCTTGCCTAAGTCTCTCACCTTCTCTGAAGGCCTGCTGTTCCTGTCGTGAAAATGAGTAGAAGACTGGATCCATAGGCTACAGCCTTCCAGCCAGATCCCTATCCCTCAGCGTCCTTTGGGCTCCTGCTGGGTTTTCTTCCCCTTACTGGGTTTTCCCACACCCTAGTCAGCCAGGCAGGGAGGCAGGAGAGTTGACCTGTAGAACAAAGGCCTACCTAGTCTCCCCACCCACCCCTCACCCCGGCCCCTCTACCCCAGTGATGCTGACAGTAATGCCCCGCAGGACCTAAGTCTTCTTTCCCCTTAAGTGTTGGCGTGTTGGAGAAGGGGAACCAGGAGATGGGCCTCAGAGTCTTTCTGGACCGGAGGGAAGTAATCTGGAAGTTAAATTTTCTGGGGAGAAACTCCTGCCTCAAGACATGGAAAGCATATTTTGGGGGTGGCAGGAACACTGGTTGTCCCTTGAACCAGTTTCTGGGTAATTCCAGCTCCTTCTGCCTCAGCCCGAGGCAGACCCAAGATTCAACTTCATTGACAATGTGGGGTCATCCCTCCCCCCCGCCCCCCTTACCCAGCCCAGCTCTAGGCTCTTGAGCCCATTTCCTCTCACTCTCAGAGGCCTGAAATGGAAAGGACCTAGCACTTCCCCCGCCCCCACCTCCTCGCAGCTCCTCCGTCCCGCACGTGGGTGCTCCCGCAGGGTGGAAGGGTTGCGAAGGCTCTGCTTAATTGTATTTCTTCCAATCCTCAAAGAACTCGTGTTTTGAGTCTTTGTATGTGAAGCAGAAAGCAGCGGGTTTGATCCGAGGCTTAAGAACCTGACAATGTCTCTTTAAATAGAAGCTCCGCGAGGGGGATAATTGACTGAAGTGTTTGCCACGTTAAACGGCGGCGGCGCGCGGGAGTCTGAAGCCCACACGAGCCGCAGGTCCGGGTTTAAATTACATCAAACTCCGGCGAGAGCTGGAAGGGGGCTGTTAAACGGTTCCTGCTTCTCGCTGGGCCAATAATGGAGAGCAGGGCGGAGGATGGATGCTGGAGGTCGAGACCAAGGACCCCTGCCTCTGCCCCAAAGCGTGGGACGCAGGCCCGGCCCAGCTTCAGAACTGGGCAGATCAGTGAGTCAGAGGCAACCGCGGAGAGGTGGTTAAAGGCCCTTCCCCGGCCTGACGCTTCGTCCCCTGCCTCCCCGCCCCCGCCTTCTTTGCCCAGCGAGAGGGGTCTGGAGGGTCTGGCGAGTCGCGTGCCCCAGGACCCTGCGGAAGCGCCAGCACACGAAGCTGTGGGCCCAGCCTGTGGGGGGGGCAGCGCGTGGGGAGTTTTTTGTGAACACCGAAGTTTGAGCGTGCAGCCCCTCACCTGCCGGCCGTGGGGTCTTTTCAAGACGTCGATCTATTCATCTTTGCAGAGCGGAAGGTTTCTCACCAATAACTCTAAGGGAACTGCCCCGAGCGAGAATGACCTGTGATGAGAAATTGGGCCTGGGGTGCGGGGGGAGTGGTCAGTGGCCGGCCTCGTGTAGGTGTCAGTCACCTCCTCAATGCTTCCACTTCTCCAGGGGCCGCGAGGCCGCGAGGGCCCAGACACTGGACGTGATCTCTGGTGCCCCCTGGTGGCAACGCTGCGCTCTCGCTGCGCCCTGGCTCGGAGTTCAGACTTCTGGTTTTATTTGGAATCACCGCTGTGTGCTTCTCCCTCCCTGTGCACTTACCCGTGGAATCCTCTTCCTCTTGTAGTATATTAAATCCGGATACTTGAAGTCATTTCTCAGCAGTGAAGTGAGGGACAATGAACAAAAACTTCGCATGTGGAATAGCAGAAGCCCAGATCCTTCACTTAGGACCCCAAGATCTTCCAAGTTAAGGCTCCATGTGGAGATCTCCTGCTGTCTTCTGAAAAACTGGAGCTTCCAACCTGTCCCCTGTGATTCATGAATCTGGGACCTGCTGATCATGCCTTGGTTTCTTCTGATGAGATTTGCTTTCATTTCTGGGGTGTTTTGCCCTTTCCTCTCTTTTCTCTCCCCAAATATCTGCCTCTCCTCATTCCCACTGCCTGGGTGGTAGGTGAACTGAAAAGGTCTGAAAAAGCACCTGAGAAGCCAGATGGAGAGGCTCTGGGGTGGGGTGGGTGGTAGTTGGATGCCCCGAGTGCAGACTCCTTTTTTTCTGATCCCTGCTCGCTCACTTATCCTTTTCCAACTGTGTTTAATTTTTATGAAGCTTTCAATGGTGTAAGAATACAAGTATTTTGGTTTCTTCAAAATACCACATTGAAGACATGGGTCTGGATTGCACGTTGTGTTGAAGGTGCTGTCAAGTTTCAAGTGTCGCTGACACGGGGCTTTCCTATTGAATGTCACCTTGAGCTGTCTTTATTGGGTAAACAACTGCGAGGGCTCCTCTGTGGAGTTGCCAAGGGTTTGGTGGTTGAAAGTGATGTTTCTAGAAAACCACAGCAGATCTTTCCTGTCTGAACTGAGTTGTGTGTTTGACTGCCTTGCTGTTCTTGCAGATTTCATACCAGGCCCAGCTCTGTGCAGAACTTCGACATTTCACCACATTTTGCTCCCCTGAACTTCCTCTCACTGTCAGCCCCAGGGCATTGAGCTCAGTCTGGTTTAGAAGAGACTTTTCTAAACATTTTGGTTTTCCAATTCTTGTTGCTTTTGTCGTTGTGAAGTCACCCGTGCCGCTGGAGCTGGTACTCTTGGGTCAAGCTCAGAACTGGTCTGTGTGTGAGGCTAAATGACATACGCACACGCTTTTGGAATGACACTGTGCAGTGCAAGGACTCAAAGAATGCAAAAGAATGGTTAATAAATCCAGTGTTTTTCAGTTGCAAGAAACTGGCCTCTTTTTGCCTTGCTAACCATTCCTGACCGTGGGCTCCAGTTGGGAGGTGGAAGGTTCCACCTTCCCTCAGCCTCCATTCCTGTCGGGCCCACTGCAGCTGCCTCCTGGAGATAAGACTCAGGTGCCGCTTCTGGCTGAACTGGTGGGACTGGGGCCCTTAGACCAGGGCAGCTATCTAGGTGGGGACCCTGTGGGGAGAAGTTTTGCAGGACTCCTTGCTCCTGGTAAAAGGTTTCAGTGACCCTGACAGGCGGTAGCATGAGACCTCAGGAAGGAAGTGCTGAATCAGTGTCAGAGCTAGAAGTTTAGAGACCCAGGTTTCTTGATTTCCAGTTGTTATCTTTGACAGCTCCTCACAGTCTCCCTCTGTTATGAGAAAGGAAACAGAGACTGCTTTCTCACCGGAAGCAGTTCCAGGCCACTTACTATGGACAGCTTGAGGAGAGCAGCCTTTGACTTTGCGGGTGCAGGAGCAAATGGGGGAAGAGAGATGCTGCCACGGAAAGTGGTCATCAGCCCCAGTGGCTTCCCCAGAGCCCCTGTGGCGCCAGAAAGCATGGCCCTGGCTTTCAGGGTTGGGTTCTTTTCCCCTGGGAAGGAGCCCTATTTCTCAGCTCTTTCAGTCCCAAGAGGCTTTCACTTCCTGTTTCTCTCCCTCTCTGCCCTCATTTCAGGCCCACATGCCACCAGGGAGTTGGATTTTCTGTGGATCAGAATGACCATTGGGGAGCTCACATCAGGGAGGAGGGAGGGCCACCCCAGACACCCACTGCAGTGTGTCCAGCTTGAAGACAGCTGGCTTCACTCCCAGAGACAACAGGAAGGCCAGAGGTTTTGAACACTCAGTTTAATTTAAAACAGGCACAAGTGCAAACAATTCACAAAAGGGAAGATGCTTTTGTTTTTAAAACTCTGACCCTTAAAAAAGTCCTCGTTTTTTGTTTTTTTTGTTTTTTTTGCCCCAAAGCAGGCCACTAGGAACAGAGGAATCTAAAAATATTATCTAGATAGGGTCCAGACACCTGGAGTTCTTCCCTGGGATTCCCTGTCTCACATCAGCCCTGAAGGTGGGGAGGGGAGGAGGACAGAGAGACAGGTGTCTGAGGAGGCTGCTAGGGGCAGGTGGTTTGCACAAATGGGGTACCCATTCCAGGGACATGATGGAACCCCAGAGCTGGTTCACCTCCCCCAGACCAGGATTTTCAAAAGAATGGGTACCCCAAGCACACAAAAGAAGAGCTGGGTCCCTGATGACCTGGTTGTTGAGATGAAACTCGCAGGTAAAACAACTTTGTTCCCTCACCATTCTGATCCATGGCTCTCAGACTCCACAGTACCGGAGAAACTGCCAAGCCCCCAGGATGTGTTCAACTCAACACACACCTCTTCACTGGTCAGGTAGAAACCCAGGACTTGAGAGGTGGGAAGCCAGGCCAAGAAAGCAGGTCACCTTCAGAGCAGAACTCAGTGGGAGAGAAGATGGAGAAGCCTAACCGAAGACAGTCATAGGTGACCTTCCTACACACACACACGTGCACGCACACGCATCCTGTAAAGTGAGAACACCTTTACCACCAGCTGCCTTCGTCCTCTTTCACCCAGAAAACTACCCCCCTCACCATGGCCTCTGAGCAGACTGTTCACAGTCAGGCGTGGGCTGTGCAGGGAGAGTGTTGTCAGCACAAGTGGGTCGGGAAGCAGGTACAGGTGGGACTGTGCCTTTAGGGAGTAAGACACAAGGGAGGAAGACAGATTCAGGCAATAAATACCTTCCCTGTGGCCCTCTCAGACCCCAGGGTTTGGAATTGGAGCTGAGAACAGCAAGCATCCTGATGAAGACCAGGAGTCTGCCTCTTGGGTGACCTGGGATGCTTGTGTACAGCTACTTAAAAAAACAAACGCAGCAGCCCTTTCTGCTGTGTTGGCCACAGTGGCCAGAAGCGCTGGTCTCCATGTTTCATACAAATATCCCTGTGCAAATAACAAAGCGTCATCCTGCAGAAGGGGTCTCCATCATCCCAAACGCAACTGGGGACTCTTGGGAGGGAAAATGACCGAGGGGCAGGTCCGGCCTGGCCCAGTGGGCTGAGGGGCAGGAGGGCAGGGTTGGGGCTTCACATTCAATCTTTGGAGAGAATACTGAGAGAATGAGGCAGGCAGGCAGGCAGGCCCTGTTGGCAAGCTGGTGGCCTAGTGTCCCCTGCCTGTGGGCACAGGTGGCAGGTGCACTCTGGGGTCGGGCTCAGCAGGTGGAGGTCTGCTTGCGGTAGAGCTGGATCAGGGGCACCAGGCACTCGGGCAGCCCCGTCTGCAGCAGGAAGGGGTGGTCCAGGAGCTCCTGGGCCGTGGCTCTCTCCTGGGGGTCCCGCACCAGCATCCGATCCAAGAAGTCTCGCAGCACTGGGGAGACCTGTGCAGGCAGGACCGTGAGAGGAAGCCACAGTGTGCAGCCACTTTGGGGTGACCCAATCTGCCTGGCCCCACTGTCATTTAAAAGTCTTAAAGGCTCTTGTTTCTTACTTCTGGGTTTCTCCCCGTGTTTGTGTGGGGGGGGACTCAGTACTTCCTGGGTTATCAGGTAGTTAAAGAAAGTCAGCATCAGTCCAGGAAAAGTGGCCAGTTCACCTATGGGCGCTCCTGAGCAATGGAATTAATTAGGATACCTGGAGAGCTGGGGAGCTGGGCTCCAAATACAGCCCATCTACCATGCTGTTTCTCAGTTTTCTCATCTGTAAAATGGGCTAATGATAAAATGTGCTTTCTCTGTCTGCCACAGAGGGCTTTAGTGAAGATAAAAAAAAGAGGTCAGGGAGGAAGAAGTGTTTTGAAAAATAGAAAAGAACAAAGTGGGACCTGAAAAGGAAGATTCCTTTATTGCTCTAAGTCTTAGAGTCTAAGTCAAGGGCTTATCTTGGTGCATTCTGAGTCAACATCTTGAGATAAGGCTGAGTCTTAGGCTGTTACAGAAGGTTGCATCCTCTGGGGAATTAGCCAATTAGAAATATCTGCTAGTCGAGAGGTCAGTAGTGTGGGCTCCAAGGACCAGTTGTCTTAGCAAGTGTTTCCTGCCTGTCCTCCCATCCAGCTGGCCTACAGAACTATTTTGCATTTAGGGACTGAGCTTTAACCCTCTGGGACATTTCTCACTCTGGCCACCAGATGGCAGTGCCATTTTGCAGCCCTGTGCTGAGCTGGCCATCAGCAGGGGGTGCCCAGAGGTAAGGACTGTGGATTTGGGTGGATTTGGCAGAAAAGTGTTACACACACACACACACACACACACACACACACACGCACACACACTGGTTTTAAGGGAAAAGCTGGCTCAGGTGTGGTTGTACATTGATGGAGGGCAAGCCAGTTCTCTGTGGTGGACTGGGAACACTGTGCCTTGGTATGCCTCCCCTGACAGATGGGGTGGAGGGGTTCCTGCTCAGTTAGCGTCTCTAGATTCTTTCCCAGGACATCAGGGATTCCTGCCAGCCTTGCTTTCCCTTCAGGCTCCTGTCAGTTGCCTGCAGGTGGAAACTTGCTGGAGTGACCATGGGAGTTTGTGACTAGGTTCTACACCAAGGTGCGGGATCTATGTGGAGAAAGAGGAGCCTTTTCTGGGAGCCTGGGTTCTCTGGTTTCTGTGGAAGGGAGAGGCTGGGCCTGAAAGTCCAGACTCTGATCCTTGAAGCCTCAGGAAGAATGGAGCCTGCAGGGTCATACCTTGTGTACTGACTGACCTTGTGAGAGTTCCTCAGCTTGGGTGGGGGACTGTCCCGGAGCCTCTTCATGGCTTGCACTGGGGAGTCACTGAAGTAGGGTGGCTCTCCATCCACCATCTCAATCACCATGATGCCCAGAGACCAGATATCCACCTGCAGGAGGAGAATGTCCCTGACTCTACTGGCCAGAGTCTGGCCCCTTGGTAAGCAACGTGCTGCAGGGGGAGGTGAGCAGCAGGTCCCATGTTTCTGCGGGGAGCTGGTCTCCTTGGCCACATTCCCTATGGTCAGTTAATTCCTGCATGAGTGACCACTGACTGCAAAGACACAGCTGTCAGACACTCTCTTAGAAATGCCATCACACATGGGGAAGCCTGGCCATACCCCAGCCTGCCCTTGAGCTTGGGGAGAGCACTTTGGGGACCACTTTGTGACAGCAAAGTCACAGGCCAGAGAGGACCCAACCAAGAGGGGGCAGGGGGCAATGCATAGTGGGGTAGGGTATTGACTAAGTGGGAACATGACAACCGGGGCTATTTTTGGTGGGGGGCTCTGGAGGGGACCACAAGTAGAAGAGCTATGTGTTCCTAAGCCTCCTCCGGGAGGACTGGGGGATGCAGGGAGCGGTTACCTCGGTCGCATACAGACACCTGGAGATCACTTCAGGAGCCATCCAGTAGGGGGTTCCCACCAGGGACTTCCTCTTAGGGACATCTTTGCTGATCTGTGCACAGAATCCGAAGTCTGAGAGTTTCACCTGGGGTCGGGGTGAGAGGGAGAAAGGGGAGTGAGTGATGAACTAGGAGGTGGAGCCGTGACGTGGGGTCGTGGGTGTGCCCCGGCCCTACCCTGCCATCCAGGGTCAGCAGGATGGAGTCGCTCTTGATGTCCCGGTGGATGACACCCTGGGCATGCAGGTAAGCCAGGGCCTGCAGCACGGCCTCGCACACAGTGGCGATCTGCTCCTCATTCAGCCTGGACAGGAAAGGCAGGGCCAACAGCAGGACAGCATGTTAGCTTTGGCAGGGCTGCAGGGCAGATGGGCTGGGCAGAGCAGGTGCCCCTGGTACCGGGCCCCACAGCTCCTAGGCAGTGTGTGCGGGAGCCCCGTCAGGCCAGAGCCCTGGTGGAAATGGGCCTGGGCCGAGGCTGGAGGCCTAGTGTCTGCCCCACTCCCCTGAGACCCCTTGGTCTGTTAACCCAGACAGATGGGAGTGGGGTGGGCGGCTCAGGACAGTGCAGCAGGCACCCCAATCATCTGGGCCTGAGGCCGCCCAATACCCCTGCCAGGGCAGCGGTGGGGGCAGTCAGCGCTGGGACCCAGGCCTCCCGGCGGCCCACCTGACTTGGGAGACGATGTCCGTGAGGGCCCCACCCTGCAGGAACTCCATGAGCACCCACAGCTCCTCGCCCACCAGGTAGCTCTTGTACATCTCCACCACGTTGAGGTGCTGGTAGTCCCGCATGATCACCACCTGGGGGCAGGAGGGGACGCCTGAGTACCGGGTACCCTCCCCACCGCCCCTGCTTGCAGACATCCAGTCGGCTTCCACCGCCGATGCCCGTCCCAAATGCCCCACCACGCCCTCTCCTCCCACCTCATTAAAGAGCAGCTCCCTGCGCTGCTGCTTCCTGAGGTCCATCATCTTGACGGCCACCTGGCGGCCTGAGTGCTTCTCCCGGGCCAGACAGACGATGCCCGTGGAGCCCTCGCCAATCTTCACGTAGCTGTCCAGCAGTAGCCGGGGGTCACCCTGGTCCACCACCATCCTGAGTGCAGCCTTGAACTGCTCGTGCGTCACAACGCCCGTGTCCTCGCCAGCCAGGGCACCCTTGGCCACTGCGGGGTCCTGGGGCAGGTACAAGTTGCTGGTGCTGATCTGGGCATGCCGGGTGCGGGGGGAGCCCGCTGGGGAAGAGCGGCCTGGAGGAGGGCCGGCAGCTAGGGCTGTGCGGAGGGACGTCTGGGGGCTGCTGGTATCCGAGGCGGTCAGAGGGCTGAAGGTCGCCGCGGGCTGGTCTGAGGGCAAGGACTGGGCCTTGGCCACCAGGCTTGGGGAGCAGTCTCTCTGCAGCAGTCTGAAAGACGAGCTGGGCTGCAGGGAGAAAGGAAGAGACAGAAAGGGGTTTGGCTGTGGGAGCATTTAGAGTACCCTTCCCAGAGGCACGGGGTGGCTGCCGTGACCTCTGGACATGGGCAGGGTCAGGCAGGGGATCCGATGAATGTGGGAGGTGCCGCAAGCAAAGATTTTCAGATAGAACTGAAGCCAAACCACGGTCCTGCTTGAGAAGCCATCCCCTAGTGTTCCCAGGTGAGCAGACAAAACACCAGCTCTTCATATCCACACAGTCCCAACTGCGAAGACAAAGCTGCGTCCCTGGGGTGTCCCGGGCTGGGTAATTCCTCCTCGGGTGATTGATGGCCAGACCCCAGGGAGGCCACAGGAGGCAATCTTGCCTCTGTGCTGCGGGGCCGCACAGGGGATCTGGGTCAGAGGCATTCGCAACCACGGCTCCCCCACCCAAGGGCCCATGTGGGCAGAAGAGGCCCTGGGCACGGGGTGAGGGGCAGCGAGGCAGCTGTGACTGACTCCGGGGCAGGGAGGCGAATCCACGGCCGCCGTCTGATCGTCCGGCTTGTTCCTGACAACGGGGAGTCTGCGTGCCTGTGCGACGAGATGACACCCCCAACAGAGGACCACAGAGCCATGTTACCATCGGGGGGCGGTCCCCAGGTGTCCCCGGGGCTGGGGATCTGGTGCTAGAGAGATCTGGAGTCAGGAGGGGAGCCAAACCCAAGCCTTGGGGCCGGGGCGAGGGGCTTCCCTAAGGGCTCCCCAGAGCAGCCCCTCCATTTGCTACCTGGAACTCCTAGCTGATGACCCCCAACAAGGAAGAGAAGGCAGGGCACCTGTCTTTCCGGTCTCTGGCGGGGAGGGAGGGAGCAAGGGAAGGTGGAACTGAGTGGCAGGCTGGGCCCCCAGTGAGCCTTGCTCAGGCCCAGCCCTGGAAGCTCCTTGCCTTTCCGGGCCCAGCCCTCCTGGCAGCCCCAGCAAGAAAGGGTCCCCTCCTTGGGTTTTCCCCAAGGAGCTGGGGAAGTGCAACAGAACTCCTCCGAGGCTTTGTGTGATTAAAAGGGGCACGTGGGGAGGGCCCACACGTGACCTAACGGGGGACACCGGAGGAGCTGCCGAGAGGCCTTCCCGCAGGCGGTTGTCTGGCTGCCCAGAGGGTGCTGGTCCTCAGCCTTGAAACTGAACCAGCTTCCAGGGAATTTACTCAAGCGCTCAGCTTGGGCTGGGCTGCTTGAATCTGGGCCTTGGGCCCTACCAGGCTCACCCAGAGCCTTTTCAATCTCTTCAGCACCCCCTCCGCCTCGACTTCAGGGCCCTCACCCCAGTCCCCGGCCTTGCCTAGCATCAAGCGTACGCGTGGTGCCTCTGCCGGGCGGAGAGCCGCGCCGCGGCGGGCTCTGCCACCTCCAGTCCCGTGGGCCAGCTGAGCGCGCTCCAGCCTCTGATGGCCGTGCTGGAGCTCAGCCTTCCTGGTGAAGGAGCCAGGAAAAGCTCCCAGGGCTGCTGTGACGACTCCATCCCCACCAGCACCCGACCCTCACCCCTCCTTCCCTACCCCACTGTGGTAGAGCAGTGGGACCTACAGTCGGGGGGTCAGGACCTGGGATCCAGGCCTGCTCTGCTCTGACTTGAGATGAATCTTAGGCCATCCCCCCTCTCTGAGCCCCAGAGAGGCCCTTCTTTTCTATGACGGCACAGTGATCTGGGGAGCTGGATAAAATGCAGATTCCCAGGCCTTGGAGATGGCTTCAGTAGGTCCCTAGGGCAGGGACTCTGCATTTTAATAAGGCTCCTGGGTTTTGGTGTGAAAGGAACCTTGGACCACAATTTGAGAAGCTCTGTGATTCCATGGCCTTGGGGAACCTGGCCCCCCACCAAGGCTGTGAGGCTACAACCAGGAGCAGAAGGACCATGAGATGTCAGCTGGTAACAGCCCCCAAGGCTCTGTAAAAAGGCTGCCTGCTGGCCTGTGAGGCATAGACCTAACACAGAAAACGTGCTCTCTGAGCATCTGTGTGGGGCTGGGCAGAGCTTGGGGATCCAAAAAGCTCCTAAACCTGCCCTCGAGGTTACTCTCACGGCCCCTGACCTCCCTTCACCCTGGATTTCTAAGGAAGGCAGTAAAACAATTTCCCTCTCCCTCTGGCCTCCCGGCCTCCTGCACGAGCTCTCTGCTCTGCGAATGAGTGGATGTGGGGAGGGTGGGGACAAGCCATGTGGAGCTGCTGAGGAGGGGGGTTCTCTCTCCCTCTGCTGTCGGCGCCCCTGTGGAGACCCTGCTGCAGGTGCTGGCTGAACTCAGGGGCTGAGGCTGCAGCGGGTGGATGGTAGCAGCAGATGGACCCAGTGGAGAGGCCAGCACCGACGTGGCCTGGGACAGGGGACACAGGACACGGGGTGGTAGGGCCAGGCTCGGTCTTCACCTCAGCAGGCTCTGGTCCCAAGTGTCCCTTTGCAGGCCTTTCTGCCTGTCTCCACAAGGAGGGAACTTTTACTTAACGTGCCCACAAGAAAAGACCAGATGAAACGTGTTAAAGCACTCCAAGAAAGGGCAAGGAGGACAAAAGGTGGAATTAATTATAAGGGCTCTGGATTAATTCTGGAGTTACTTGTGTGACTGAGGCCTCTTCTTGCGCAAGAAGCCACTAGAAAGAAGAGCTGTACGTGGAGTTAAAATGATGCCTCATGTTCCTTCCTGGGCTATGGTGGCAGGGCCAGGCTCTCCAGCTGTGGGCTCAGGAGGCTGTTCTGGTCGTGCCCACAGGCAGAGGACATTTCATAATATTTAAGAAATAATATGAGGGAGGGTGGGGGGGAGTTGAGGGAGGGAGGGAATATGGGGATATGTGTATAAAAACAGATGATTGAACTTGGTGTACCCCCCAAAAAATAATAAATAAATACAACAGAAAAAAAAAGATAATAAAGCTATTCTACTGAGGGCTTACCACTCTGACAAGGGCCTTAGATGCATTATCTTGTTTAATTCTCATAGCCCTGTGGATTGTTTTATTAGCCCAAGGGTAATATTATTATCCACATTTGCAGATGAGGAAACAGGCTCAGGGAAGTTAAGTGCACTTGCCTAGAGTCACTAAGCAGTAAGGGACAAGGCCAGACTTCAGCCCTGGTCAGCCTAACCTCTGGCCCCTACGCAGTGGTCCTATTGGGGATCCTTGGCATATAACGGAGTACGTGGTACACAGTAGGTGCTTAGCCAAGGTTTGCTGATTGTTGAGGGCTTTCTGATATGGCCTTTCTGCTGCTAAGTGGGACCACTTCTAAATCCCCCAAGCTCCTGTCTTACTTCTTTGGCCTCTCTGTCCCCACTTGAGGTCTCCTTTTGCTCTTTAGCCAAAGCGAGTGACTGCAGGCCAAGCTGCCTGGGGCTGAGTATAAGAGTTCTAGGGTCACAGACCCTCCTGCAGCCATGCCTGGTATGCTGTGGCCATTGGTGGCCTGCCCTCCCAGGGCACTTGCGCATGAACTGCTGCTTTAGTGTCCAGAGCCAACCTCTGGGATGTACTGAGTGCAGAGGGCTGGCTGCTGGCTTGGTCTGGGGGTTTCCCGGGCCCAGAGCCCTGGGGGAGGAGGGGGAAACTGAATGCTTCCCAAGCATACGGTAATTTGTTGAGAGCATTGGTTCTCAACTGGGGGTGAATTTTTTCCCTCAAGGAATATTTGGCAATGTCTGGAGGGATTTGGGGTGGTCCCATCTGAGGGGTGCTACTAGCATCTGGTGGATAGAGGCCAGAGATGCTTCTAAATATCCTTCAACACACAGAAGAGCCCCTACAACAAAGGATTATCTGGTCCAAACATCAATAGTTTGGACCATCAGGGTTGAGGAGCCCTGGCCCAGAGGGGATCGGGGGAGTCTCAGCCCTGTCTTTTAGAGGCCTGGTTGAGAACATCTATCTAGAAAGGTGTGCCCAGAGGGCCGAGAAGGAACCCACTCCCCTGGGTTTGGAACTGTGGTGTTTCTGAGCCCTGGATGAGCACCACCTGCCTCCGTGGGTGCAGGGGAGAACCCCGCACACCCTGCAGCAGCGACCCATGGTAGATGCTCGGGGAAGCGTGTAGGGATAGGGTATGGTCTGCCCTCCTGCCACGGGGTGCTGGCAGAAGCCCAGGACCATGCATGCCAGTATGGACACCCCCTTTCTCCAAATCCCTGAAACCGTCCCCCACCCGGGCAGTGCACGTCCTGCTCCCACCTTAGTTTTCTGGGGAATGTCTCCCCAGGGGCACAGGCTTCCAGAGACCCTTCAGCTCACAGGCACTCATGTTTTCTCATGGACATATCAAGTCACATCTCATCTGTTCCTCCCTTGAACCCCCAACCCATGAGGGATCCCAGCCTACCCTCCTTTGTCCCAGTGCGGGCTGGAGGGCGCAAAGCCCAGCACCTTCTCTGGGTTTCTCGGGCTGGCAGTGACTTAGATGGGGTGGAGGGTCCGGGCCACCCCTCAACCCCCCACCCCCCTCCAGGATCCGGCTGGACACACTGGCGCAATCCTGGCAGGCAGGACTCCATCACTCATTGTCAGTGGTTGTTTCTTAGGCGTGACTTACAACCCTTGGGCTGCAGCCTAAACTTATTTCTGCCTGACCCTCAGGAAGGAGCTAAAAGATGTCTTCTGAAAGAGCCTCCCCTGCCCACCCCTTCGGCTGACTCATTCACGACACCTGGGGGTCGTTTTGCGCTCTCAGAGTCAGTCGTCTCATCTGCCAAATGGGAAAGGGTGTTACTGTCACCAAGGACGGGATGTCATAGGGCATGTAAGGAGCAAAAATATTCTCTTCTGCCTGCCAAGAAAGGTCACCATTAGGGCTCCCTTCACTGTTTCCTTTTTTACAAGAAAAATATATACATTTGAGGCTGTCACACATGCCAAAAGTCAGCTCTCCTTCTGCTCCCAGACCCAGGCAAATTCAGTCCTCTAGCTTTTCATATGGTACACAGTATGAGAACAAACAATTACAGGAATGTTAAAGCAAGAACCACTAGAAAAAGGGAGGGAGAGAAGGAAGGAAGGGAGGGAGGAAGGAAGGAAAGAACCCTCACCAGAGAAGGGGTAACATGAGCCTATGGGAGAGGCAGAGCAGGGAGGCTGTCCATGACCTCGGGGGAGCCCTGGGACGAGTGGGGAATCCAGACAGAAAAACAATCAGAAAAGGGAGTCAGAGAGACCCTGCCCGCCAGTGCTGGGGTGCCTACCTCTGCGGAGGCCTGGCTGGGGGTTGCTGGGCGCTGAGGGCGGGGGAGGGTCTGAGCGTGTCGTGAAAGGCCCTGCTTCTTCGGGGGCGCCTCCCCATGTGGTCTGCCTGGACACACGCCAGAGGGCAGGCGTGTCAGCCGGGGCTCACCGTGGCCCCTCAGAGGCCCCCGGAAAATGACCTGGCTTGCAGCATCTGACTCACACACGCTAAGCCTCGGGAGGACGAGGGCTTCGGGTGGGTCATCAGCGGGGTCCGGGCAGACCCTCGGCGGAGGCCCGGTTTCCCTCCCGCTCTCCCCCACCTGACAGTGGCGGAAGTGTGCAGGCCGGCAGGGCAGGGCGGGTGTTGCCGGGCCAGGCTCCCTGCCCTGTTGAGAGTGGCCCCAGAGGGGACCCCGGCCCGACCTACCTTGCTCTGTGGTGGAGGGCCAGGCTTGCCACCGCTCGGAGGGGCGGCGGGAGCAGACAGGAACATGCTTCGGAACAGCCGGCGCTTCAGGCTGCTCTCCTGGGTCTTAGGGCTGGGGCTGCCCTCCCCGCCCGGCCTGCCTGCCGCCGAGCCCAGCAGGCAGGACCGTGGCCGGGCCTCCTCGGAGCCGTGCCCGGCAGTCTTGGTCCCACGCCTGCCCGTGGCCGTCGGGGGTGAGGTGCCGGTTGGGGAGCTCTGCAGGCAGGCGCCCAGCTGCAGGCAGCGCTGCGTGGCACCCTGGAACTCAGTGGGGCCCAGGGAGTGTGCCTTGGCGGCCAGCCCATTGGGCAGGACCCGCGGGCTCTGCAGCTCGGGCCACGGCACCTGCCTGCGTCCTGCCGGGGCGCCCCCGTTGCAGCGGAGGTAGAGGCCGTGGGGGTCGCTGCGCTCAGACTGGGGGCTCTGCAGGTACGTGTCCGGGTCAGCGGCCCACCGCTCGTCCCCCAGCAGCCCCAGGGACTGTGCCCGCCGCCGACGGGTGGGGCTGCGGCCGCGCAGGGTGTTGGAGCTGATGACCGACAACTTCTGGATATCATTGAGCAGCCCGGAGATGTAGCCGTCTGTGGGCACCGCACTGCCCCGCACCACTGTCTGCAGGAGAGGGGGGAGAGCGCGGTGAGCCTCCGACTCATGCAGGGAGGGGGTGCTGGGTGGGGGCCAGGTCAGGGAGCCTCCAAAGTGGGCCTTGGGAGGGAACACCCACAGACCTCGCTTGCTGCATCTATTCTTACGTTTCCAGTCCCTTAGCAGGGCCCACAGCAGGCGAGGCCTGTGCCTGGGTAGGGACACAGGGAGAAGACTTATTTTCGTGGGCTTGCCGTCTAGCAGGGCAGGCAGGTGAGTAACTATGGCGTTCAATCCAGCGTGACTAATCGTGTGGGCAGCTGAGCTTGGGGAGCTGGGGGGACTCCAAACCCTGACAGGGCCCTGAGCCCAACCCCTGTCAGGCTCTTGGATCAACCCCTCCAGACCCACACAACTCAATCCCCCTGGTCTGCGAGAGTCCCCAGCCCCACAGTGGCTGCAGGCCCAAATTTTGCGTGGGACATATTTAAAGATCATTCATTATCTGAAACTCAAATTTTATTGGGCATCCTGTATTTTTATTTGCTAAATCTGGCAACCCTACCACCCTGTGGAGAGGGACTCCCCAGGTTCCTCCTCCCCGGGTCACCCAGGGAGAGAAAGAGAGGCTGACGAGCAGGGAATGAAAACAGCGTGGCTAATTGATAGCTGGTGACCGGGTGGTTCTTCAGGTGCCTGTGTGGTCTTGCCGGCAGCCCTCTGCAGAGGGGATGTCCTGAACCCTACCCCTCCGCTCTTCCTGGCTCTGCCTCCCGCCTCACCTTCATGGGCTGGAGCTGCACCCGGGTGATGCGTGAAGGGTCCACCACGGGCTTGGGTCGCCGCAGTGTGTCCAGGATGTTCTGCCACTGTGGGGGGAGGCCCACGAACTTGCCTTCTTTGGGGTCGAAGGAGGTGTGGACGCGGTGCTGGAAGTTCTGTGGGGCTGAGATCTCAGGGCGTTTCTTTTTTTTCTTGCGGAACATGGTGCCTGTGTGGGAAGGGTCAGGCTGAGTTCCAGCGGGGGCTTCACAGGCACCTGGCCCCGGGAAGCACAGGCGGCTGCAGCGGGTGCTGGGTCCCCAAGCTCCCTCCCCTGGCTGAACCCCCTGCCCCGGCCCAGGGCTTCCCCCACCTCTCAGGCCTGCTTCCTCAGGGAAATGGCTAGCTCCCCGCGGAGCGATCCCAGAGGCAGCAAAAGCCCCATAAATAAACCAACACAGACTACAAACAAGGAAAGAGGTGTCTCTCTTCTTGTCTGCGCCAAGTCCCCTGCTGAGCAGGCAGACTCTGGGGGTGTGTTTTTATAAGATCCAAAGCCCATGACAAATATCATTCCACCATCGAAGAATTATGGGGTGGGGGGGGGGAGAGGGAGGAAAGTCGGCAAATGCATTTTATGAAGTGAGTACGATCTTGATTCTTAAACCAGATAAGAATAGTACAAGGAAAGGGAAAACTGAACCAATTTCACTTATGAACATAAATGAAAATCCTAAACAAAATTAGCAAATTGAATCCAACTGTATTTTAAAGGGTTTTTTTCTTTTATATCACAGTCAACTCTGGTTTGTTCCAGGATGGTTCAAAAACAAAAACTGTTAACATGACACAATTTCATCAAAAGCCAAGCTGTTGATTCACAGACATACAGCCCAGTCAAGGACCAAACTAAAAGGCCCCTCACGGTCCCCAGGTGCTTGGCCCTAATTCTGGAAAAGGCCCTGAGCCAAAAGCACGGCTCGGGGGCTTCCTAGGTGGCGGGTGGCACCGTGGTTAGGAATCCGCCTGCCAATGCAGAGGTCACGGGTTCGATCCCAGCTCCAGGAAGATCCCACATGCCGCGGAGCAACTAAGCCCGTGTGCCAAAAAGAAAACAAAACAAAAGCACGGCTCGGGTGGTGAGGGCAGCTATCTTAGGGGAAAAGCTCTCCAGGAAGAGAGCCCACCTCTGGGCCCCTTTGTTTCTGAGTTCAGAACTCTGACTGGACAAAACATCACATGCAGTCAAACCTCCATCCCTCACCTTACTGGTTTTGAGTTTGCCTTAGGCCCTGTTCAGTTCCACCAACAGCTCCGAGCCACATGGCCGTGCAGATCTGACGGACGGAGACGGGAGGCCCAGGAGGCGAAGTGACTCTTCCAAAGTGCTTCCCTGGCCTTGCCTTCAGGGAGCCCTGGGCTGGAACCACACGGAAGAGCGGGCCGGGGGTGCCCACTAGGATGTTTCTGTACCTGAAGTGGCTCAAAGTAGTTCCATGTGTCTGTGTGGGGTGTGTGCAAAGGACACTCCGGGGCTTCCTGTGTCAGCTGGAAAGGTCCCTTTTAGGTTTGTTTCAACAAGACATGTTTGTTTCCTGAATGCTTGGATAATTCACCACTCCACAGATCTGTGCCATGGATTCTCTTTTTGCTCCTGCTCTGGAGAGAGAATTTTCGTGGTCACTTTTGCAGGTTCTGGAACAGGTCACAGATCTGGGAGGCAGCTGGTGCCCACTCGGGAAGGCAGGGGGCTCAAACAGCCACAGCCTCTCCACGAGGCATACACCAAGCATGAATCAAGCTGAATCCACGTCATACCTCTTGGAATGGCAGCCACTTTTTGGGACCTTGAGGTTCAGGAAGCTACCAAACATTCCTACCAGGTGAAGCCACACGTGCAGGAGCCCCAGGGACCAAGGACTTTGGAAAGAAATATAACTGAGTTACAGGTGAGTTGCAGGGAGTCTTCCACTAATTAGGCGAGACTGAGCGAGTTACCTAAATGATTTGAGCCTCAGCGTTCTTCATCTATAAAATGGGGTTAATAAAAGCTAACACACAGGGTTTAGGGAGTGTTAAGTGAGCAAATTCCCAGGAAAAGGGGGCTGTTTCTCTTGCTGTGTTACCTCTCCATGCATCCTGTCTCTCAGCTCAGGGCCCTGCAGACATTAGAACGTGAGCAGATACAAGTCTGGGAGTGATGCCCAATTCCTGTCCTCTCGGAGTCACCTGGCAGGGGTCATGCCTGATTTCTGGTTCTGGGGCCCTCTCCACGACAGAGACTCTTCATGGTTTGGTAAAACTTGACCTCCTTCCTGTCGTCTTTGGCTACAGAAGAGTCTCAGTTCTGCAATTCTGTCCTCATAGCCTCTCAGACCCTCTATCTCTGGATTAGCTCAGCTGATAGTTTCACTCTCCTCCCCATTCTGTGAACTCTTCTGGAGGTATAGGGACACAGCCTAGAGTTGCAAAAGAGCTGGCTAATACTGCCTCCCCCACCCCCAAATATCCCTGGCCCCAGCTCCCCGGCTCCACCCAAGGCCCAGTGCTTGCTGCAGGAATGCACGTGAAAAGCATCTTTAGCAAACGGTCTACATAACTCTGGGATCCCTCTCCTGAGTCCACCCTAACAGCGATTGCAGAATAAGTTCTTCCCACAGGCAGCAGAAAGGGCCTAAGGAGAAAGAAGGACAGTGCAGAGTCCTAGGATCTGGGGTTTGGAGCGGGAGGTGGGGAGCTGATGGAAACAATGAACTGAGCCCAGGCTTCGGGGGAAGGGGAGTAGAGATCTAGAAATCACAGCCAGTCACTTAGCTAGCGGGAAATCCATACCTAAAGGGAGGCTGCCAGGACTTGTCCAAAACAATGGCGAGGCCAGCACTGCCTGGGACAATATGATTGTGTACACAGAAAAATCTACATAAAACTTTTGGGATTAAATGTGAATTTTAAAAGTCCTCAATTCAAGGTCACTATAAAAAAATCAATTGTATTTTTGCATACCAGCAACAAACAAATAGAAAAGGAAATTTAAAAAAAGATGCTGTGGCACAATGGGAAACAGATGTTTGGTCTTTGCCCCGCTCCCCCGCACGGCCCCCATTCCTGACACTGAGCTCTTAAAACTCCTGGAATCCCCAGAGTGACAAGAATGTTGGAACTTTCAGCCTCCCCACTCCCACCTCTGGGGAGGGAAGAGGAACTGAAGATTGAGTTAATCATCAATAACCAATGATTTAATCAATTGTGCCTACTTAGTGAAACCTCCACAGAAACCCCTCAGGGATAGGATTCAGGGCTGGTGAACACATCAAGGTCCTGAGAGGGTGACGTGTCTTCGTGGGGAAGGCACGGAAGCTCTGTGCCCTTGCCCCATACCCTGCCCTATGCCTTATGCATCTCTTCCATTTGGCTGTTCCTGAGTTGCATCTTTTTTTTTTTAATTAATTAATTAATTAATTAATTTATTGGCTGTGTTGGGTCTTTGTTGCTGCGCGTGGGCTTTCTTTAGTTGCAGTGAGAAGGGGGGCTACTCTTCGTTGTGCGCAGGCTCCTCATTGCCGTGGCTTCTCTTGTTGCATATCACGGGCTCTAGGCGCATGGGCTTCAATAGTTGCGGCACACAGGCTCAATAGTTGTGGCTCACAGGCTTAGTTGCTATGCGGCATGTGGGACCTTCCTGGAGCAGGGATCGAACTCGTGTCCCCTGCGTTGGCAGGCAGATTCTCAACCACTGCGCCACCTAGGAAGCCCCCTGAGTTGCATCTTAATGAACTGGTAACAGTAAAGTGCCTTCCTAACTTCCACCAGCCATCCTAGCAAATTATCAGATGTGAGAAGGGGGTTGTGGGAACCTCAATTTATAGCCAGCTGGTCGGAAGTACGGGGGCCTGGGCCTTGGAATCCGAGTCCAAAGTGGGGGGCCGTTTGTGGGGCTGAGCCTGAGGGGTCTGTGCTAATTCAGGTAGTTAGTGTCAGAATCAAATTGAATTGCTAAACACCCAGTTGGTGTCAGAGAATTGGAGAAATTATCTCAGGGGAAAAAAACTCTCTCATTTGATGTCAGAAGTGTTATCAGGGAAAAATCCCTCAGATACCCTTTCCCATTTCCCATTAAAAATCTCAGATACCTAGGAATAAACCTAATCACAGATGCGCAAGGTCTCTACATTGAAAAATATCAAACATTAAAGATAATAAAGAATGTTCACAGATTGGAAGCCTCAATATTATAAAGATGAATTATTCCCGAATTAACCTACAGAGGTATTGCAGTCTCAGTCAAAATCCCAGCGTACTTCTTTTAGTAGAAATTGACAAACTGATTCTAAAATGTACAGAGAAACATAAAGAATCAGGAATAGTCAAGAGAATCTTGAAGAACAAAGTTGGAAGGTTACACCACTAGATATCAAGATGTATTATAAAGCTACCATAATTAAATTATTACAGTGTGAAACTGGCACAAAGATTGATGAGTAGGCCAATGGAACAGAAGAGAGAATCCAGAAATAGACCCACTCACATAAGGTCACTTAATTTATGACAAAGGTGACACTGCAATCACTGCAATATGGAAGGGAACAGATGATCTTTCCCATAAATGTAGCTGAAGCAATTAGATATCCATATGAAAAAAAAAAAAGAATCCGGAAAGATGAATTCATATCATATCCCTAAGCTAACTAGATCTAAATGTGAAAGGTAAAAATAATAAAGCTGGTGGGAGTGACGGTGGGCAGCAAGAGAGGGGTCAGCCCGTAGTCTGGCCATCCCCGGCCCCAGGTCTGGTGTGACTGTGGGGAGCCCATGACCCGCTGGGGCCCAAACCTATCCATACCCATGCATCGCAAGGACAAATTAAACTATCAAGGTTTTCTTTGTCCAAAGCAGGCCTAGGTTAGGAATAGGAAATTCTAAAGATTTCACCTAGACTAATTTGTAAATGCAGTACAAATCCAATGACTATTTGAAGGAAATACAGCAAAATATTCACTGTTGCTGTGTTTGGTGGGGCTCCAGGTGATTTCCTCCTACCTCATCTTTCTACTCTTCTGAATTTTCCTTAAAGACTATGGGCTACCTTTCTAAAGAAAACAAAATATTTTTAAATAAAGAAAAGAGTGATCCATGAGCATGGAGTTTCCTAAGAGATATGCACCCACTTAGGTATCCAACGCTGCCAGGTCACTGGGAGTCAATCACCTGAGACCCGTGTCCTGGGCACACACACGAATGCCCAGACAGGGGCCTTCACTCGCCATTCCTAGGTCTCCTTCTTCCACCCAGTTTCCCACCTTCTGACAAGCCCTAGGGCCACGGGGCTGAGGGAGAGCTGGTGCTGAGTCAGCCATGAGGTTAAATCGAATTGGGCCACGGCCGCCTTTAAAACTGCCATCCGAGAAGCTCCATCTCTTTGCATCCACACTCCGTTCACCTAGTGGGAGGGCTTTCCCTAAAGAAGATGCTTTGGAGGAGGGAGAAGGAAGGAGGAAGGAGGAAGGAGGAAGGAGGATGCTGTTCCCTCAGAGAGCCAGTCCCTGCCTTTCCTTCTGCCTAACCTGACAGAAATGATGTGGGCCTCAGCCACTGAAGTAGAGATGGGCAGAGGCAGGGTGTCAGTTCTGGCTCAGGGTGACCTCCACTGCCCCAGCCCCTCCTGTCTGGTCTGACACCTCTCCCCAAGGGAGGCAGATGCTGGGGAGTCTTTCTCAGGCTGGGATGCATCTTTACAACTGAGGAGTACTTTGAACATTCCTATTCTGAATGGCCGAGGACAACACCTTCCAGCAGACAGGCTGGCCCATGAATGCCCAGAGAAGGATGCCCATCGCTGGGGAGGGGAGAGCCCTGCCCCAACCAGTTTGAAAAGGAAGATCCCCTGGCACAGTTCCTGCTGAGGCTGCTTCCTCCAGGCAGAGCCTGACAGGTGGGGAGCAGGTCAGTTCCTGGCAGAGGCTCCTGGGGGAAACGCTGCCACACCCAGTGAAACTGAGGATGGAGCTAGTGGGAGAGTTCAGGGAGCCACAGGCCCGGGGTCACTGAGGGGTGGGACTATCACGTCAGAGGAGCAGGAGACTCCAGAGAGAAAGGGAAGTAACTTTTCTTGAGCACCTACTACACGCCAAGCCCTATCCAAGCACCAACTAATTTAACCCTCATGACGACACTGGGAGGTAGGAGTTATTATCCACAAATTTAGATGAGGCTCAGGGCGGCTGAATCATTTGCCCAGGTCACAGAAGCAGGAAATCACTGAGTTGGGGTTTGAACCCAGATCTGCTTCCAAAGCTCTGCTCCGTCCACCATGCCCACTCAGAGGGATCAGGCTGTTATCAATCTCCTTCCCAGGGGTCTCTGTGAATAGGAAGGGGGCCGGGCAGTCCGTGCAGGAGTGGGTGGGCCAGGGCCAGCTCCCTCAACCAAGATTGCTAGGTTCTTTCCTGGGCTGATCTGTGAGTCAGAGGCCAGGGGAGACGGGCGCTGCTCTGACTTGCAGGCTCTCCCTTACTTTGTTTGGAACTAGGGATTGTTTGTTTGGGTTTTTCGCCCTGCAGTGGTGGTGGGGGGTGGGGGGGGAGTGTTTTAAAGCGCTTGCGTTGGCAGCTGTGACATCAGGGCCAGGCATACGTGGAAAGAGCTGCAGAAACAGCAGGAGAGTATCTTGCCCAGCACAGGTCCACGTCCCCTCAGCAGGGTCTCAGCTTGCAGTCAGGCTGCTGGCAGGCCTGGCTTGGGGAGTGGCAGGCAGAGCTTTGTGGCTAATGCCAGTGCGCCACAGCAGGGTGGCGTGTGGGTGGCGAGGGCTCCCGAACCAGGCACTGGGGCTCGGCTGGTCCAGGGTCCACAACAGGGACAGCAGGCAGCTGCGCTGGGTGGGTCACCTCTTCAAACTGCGCTTCGTCTGGGAGAGGAGACATCTGTCTGCCAGGGCCTGGGGCGCCAGGCCCTCCAAGCTGTTGGGGCCCCACCCACCCAAGGCCATGGGGAAATGAATCTGTGCAGATTTCCAGTAAACGCTGCCATCTGAGGCAGACCCTTGGGAGTGAAACTGCCTGTCCCAGACATGCTCCAGGACTTCCAGAAGTCCTCTTGGGAATGAACTTTGGGGCCCGGCTTGGGCCAGCATCAACTGTTTTCCTAACCTGTGGCCTCTGCTTTTCACCAGAAGAGCTGGTGTCCGATGTGGTTTCCTTGCCACCGAGGCCCAGTTTCCAGTGAGTTTTGGCTGTTCCCAGATATCGAATTCCTTTCAAGGAAAGAACACTCAGCCCACTGAAGGGATTCACAAGAAGGCACTACAGGCTGGGAGGGTGGTTTCCAGAAAGCAAGTCTGAAGGAGTTTGCCGCCACTCTGAGGGGAGCAGGACTTGGTTGGCTGTGTAAGTTCCTGGATATTGTAAACTGCCTGTTAGGATGAGACTGGTGGGATTCCCCTCCAATTCCAGATGACTTGGAAGAGAGGGCAGCTGTACCCAGGGCCCTGCTCCCTCCGAGGGCCAGGGAGTGAGAGTGGGGTGTACCCCTAAGCTCCCCATGAGGGAGGTGTGGCTGGCTTGTCGGGGCAGAGCACTGGCTCAGTGTGGACCCAGGGCCCAGGGTTTCTAAGTTTCGCTTGTGATCCTGGCCCACTCTTCCTTTCTAGGCCTCAGCATTTCCAGGGGCGACAGGGGAATGGACTCATTCACCTCTGCCAACTTCTCCAGGTACAGTGAGGAGAGAAACAGCATCTCTCCTAGTTGGACGGGCCATTTGGGTATTTTTAGTAATTGTCACTCAGGGAGTGCCTGGTGTAAGCCCCAGGCTCTGGGCTGAGCATTTCACACACACAATCCTCGCCGCAAGCCTGTGAGGTAGGCCTATTATTGTAGTTATTTGCCCAAGTGGAGCAGCAAAGAAGGGGAAGACCCCTGTCTAACTGACCCAGATGTGAACAAGGTTGCAGTCAGCTGTCACCTCCCACCACCCCACCTTGTGTGAACCTCAGACCCACGTGAGATGCTCCGTGACACCGAGGTAGAGGTAAGCCCCTGAGTCCTAGAGCACTTACAAAGGTACCCCCACTCCTGCCACCATCCAGTCACAGAGGGGCCAGCGGCGGGCCCTGTCACCTCCCAAGCTGGGCGCTTTCACCCAGAGGTCTGCTGCCCGACCTCTTCATAACGCCCTTTGGGAACTGGCATCCTGCACCCTTCCATGGAGAGGAATGTGCCTTGCAGGCCCCTGGTTGAGAATATCCTGGACAGAAGCCAGTCTTTCACTGGAGTATTCTCATCAGCCAGGAAGATTTTTTTCTCAATTTTTACTTTCTGGAGTTTGTTTAAATATGAAATTATATTATTCACTCATTTATTCAATTTGTTGTGCATCTGCTCTGCTCCGGGCTCTGGGGACCACAGTGAACAAAATGAAATCCTTGCTCTCATGCAGTTTAACTGGCTTTTCCAAATAGATGTTGCTAGACCCCACTCTGACCTCTGACCTGCACTGCCCACTGTGGGACTTGCTGATGGGGTGTGGGCTCCCCTTCACCCCTGCCCAGTTTTCAATGCATCGGTGGTCTTCGCGACAGGAGCTCGTCCATGCCCTGCTCCAATGCATTCAGTGGTGGGGGGCTGCTTCCCCTTTTGGAGACCTCTGCCCTCTGTCCCTCTGTCCCCTCACAGCTCATCCTTGGTGTGGGGCTGAGCTCTGTCCTCCCTCAGCATCCACCAGGGGTCCAGGCCTGCCATCTGCCCTCTTCACGTGACATAAGAGCTGGCACCCCAGCACCCTTCCTGTCCCCTAGAAATACACCAGGGGAAGGGCCTCAAGAGAATTTCATTTGCTCTTCTGCCCGGTTGCCCCCTGCAGGGTGGTAGGTCCTAGACCCAGGCCACAGGCTCCGTAAGATCTGCCCAGGGCCGCTGTGCTGAAGTGCGGGGCACCCCAGCATGCAGAGCAGTACCCTGAGGTTCTTCTGCCCACTGGAGAAGCCCAGAGAGAAGCCGAGGGTGCAGGGGAGAGGGCACTGTGCACAGAACATGCCAAAAGGTCTGGGTTCCCCACCTTTGTCATCATTCCCACACTACAGGTCCCAGTGAATCCCCGGGGGAAAGATAATGGGGCTGTTGTTGAAAAGGATATGATAATAAGTCTCATTCAATCACTTGTGTCAACACTCCAGCTGAATAAGAGGCCGAAGAGCCAGGCTGGCCAGCCAGGGAAGGTCAATATTGACTCAGGCCCGCTTCTTGGGCCCAGCTCCAGCCTGCAAGTGCTGTGCTGCTGTCCAGCAGTGACTCAAGCCAGAACAGCCCTCTGACCTCTGTTCATTGTACTTGGAATCCTAACCACTTCCCCAGTCCGCAGCACTGGGATTTCCTGGGCGTGGGATTATCTCCAAGGGAAGAGTGAAGAATGGGAGGGCTGCAGGCCAGGCACCTCTTCACTATCCCAGATTTTCAACAGCCTCCACATATAGAGGCACAAGTCTTCTTCATAGAGTCCTCAGCGCCTAGCCAGAAAGAACCTCTAGAGTCCCAAGTCACAGGATTAAGTCCCCTCGTCACAAAAAGATTATGTTTTTACAGCCCTTAACTTTCTATATCTCTGTATTGTTCCCCTCCTCACTCCAAGTTTACAATACTGCAGTGACATGGGCCAAACCTGTTTTACTGGGCGCGTTTTAAGGATGGCAAGTGACTGGGCAGAGGAAGGAGGAGCTAAGAAAGGGAGCCTATACATACACGTGCATAAAGTGCCTAGCACGTGTCAGACACTGTGCTAGGTGCTTCTCTTTAGTGCATTTAATGGTCACAACTCTACAAGGCAGATTTCATGAACTTAATTTTACAGGTGAAGAAATTGAGGCTCAGAGAGAAGTAATTGTCTGAGATGGTGAGTGTGTAGCTGGGATTCAACCCCAAGCTCCAAGCTCTTCCACCATGCCTGGTGCACCCAGAGAAGTCAAATGACCTGCCCCAGATCACACAACTACCTTGGGCAGAGATAGGACTGGAAGCCTCAAGCCAGAGTCTCTCTCTGCCCCAGCCTGTGCCAGTGATAAGTGTGTCCAGGGTCACCTAGGAACAGGTGAAGCCGTGTGATAAGTACAGAGCACGCTGCTGTTTCTGCCTCCAAACCTGGATTCCCTTCCAGAATTGGCCCCTTCCCTGGGCCACCTCACTACCCACCCTCCACAGACACTCTGCCTTTACTTTATTCCCATTGCTTTGCTCTAACATCCTCCACTATCTCTTGCCACATAGCCAGACCATTCTCAAAGTTCTCCAAGATAGGAGGGCTCAGGTAGCTTAACCTTTTCCAAAACTGGAGGCTAGGCAGGTAGCCTCCTGTTGGGGCTGTTCTCTTTTATCAGTTATCACTGTGACTTCTCACAACTGCCCTATGAGGAAGGTATAATCACCCCCATGTTAGAGATAAGGACATTAAAGTTGGGAGAGAAGTAAAGCAACTTGCTTAAGGAATCAAATGCAGAATTTGAACCCACCTTTTTTGGGTTCCACATGTTGTCCTATTATGGCCTGAGGAGAATTCACAGCAGAACTCACACCAGCATGGGGCAAGATACAGAAAACCAGCCTACACCCTGGGAACTCTTCACGTCTTAGCCTTTAGTGTTCCTAGCAGCATCTCCCTCCCAGGTTGGATGCCACTCAGTGGGTGTGGGCAAAGCTGGAGAGATTTTAGCAGGTTGGAGGGCTGGGGAATGAGCTGGCAGGCTGGGATGTGCCAAGCTGGGGCTGCCTCCTGGCCGGCTCAGCACAGACACTGGGCCTGCTTCCACCCTTCCTGTTTGGGAGCCTCTTTCCCAAACAAGAATTTAGTGCACTGGCCTTGGTGACATTGCCTCACCCCAGACAGACATCAGACTTGAGGACAAGCAGAGGCTGGGCCAGGAGCCAGGGCGGGGCATTTGAAGCCCTGCGAGCCTCCTTGCCAGCTGAGGCGGTTAAAGTAACAACGCTCATCCACTAAGGATGGAAAAAGGCACCCAGAAGGGACCACTGCCTAACAGTACCGTGATCGGACCAGCCCAGGAGGGCCACCCCGTTCACTGTCCCAGCCCGTCCCTCACGGAGGTTCCAAGAAGGCCCCTGGACACCCTCGCAGGGCTCACTCACCTTCGGGCTGCTTTCCCCGCCTCCTCTCTCTCCGGACTCCTCACTCTTCAGTGGGCAGAGCTCTCGGGCACCGAGGAGAGGGAAGACTGGGGACCTTCCCAGGCCAGTCCTCTGAGGCCTGGGTGGAAACAGATCAGACATTCATTGTAGAAAGTCACGTAGAAAGTGTCCGGGCGGGTTTTGCGACTGGCCGGAATCCAGAGCATTCGGAACCGCCCCCCTAGCTCCCCCGTCCCCCGCCGCCCGCCTCCGACTGAGCCACCTTCTCAGGTGCGAGCGGAGGCGGCCGGCCCCCCGCAGGGCGCACGGGGGTGAGGGGACAGTGGGCTCAGCGCTTCCGGCCGCCTCGCTCCGACCCAGCGCGGCCAGCGGCCCCGCCCCGCCCGAGGGAGGCGCCCCCTGGGCCGAAGCCCCCCGCCAGCCGGGGCGCGAGCGCCGGGCGCACACGCGGAGGGCGGTCCGCCCCCGGCGCCGCCGCCGCGTCCCCTCCGCCCGCGCCGGCGGCCGGGCACTTCGGAGAATGAAAACCCGGGGACCGGGGCCCGCGCGTGCGGGGCTGGGGGCGCTGTCGCCCGCCCCGGCCCCGCCCCGGGCAGGGCTCGCGGCCGCCCGGTGGTCGGGGCACCCACCTGCCGAGTGGAAAGCCCCCCGCGCTCTCGGAGAGGCCGCGGGAGCCCGGTCCGCCCTCCGCCGGGAGGCGCCGGGAACGGCGAGGAGAGGCCGCGCTTACATGCCGGTGCGGCGCCGGCTTCACCTGCCGCGAGTTTGATTTCGGGGTGTGGCCTCAGGTAGGACACGGCGGACGCAGAGCCCGGGAAAAGTCGCCGAGGGGCGCAGGGGCCGCGGCCAGGAGCCTCTCTGCTCGAGGGGCGCCCCCCTTTCTCGCCCCCTTTCCTCTAACCGCTCGGCTCCAGCTCCCGCCGGCCCTTTGCCTTCCGGTGCGGGTCCCGGCCGCCCGCTGTGACCTACACGTGGCCCCTCGGACCCGGGGCTGCGGCGTGGAGGCCTGACCTGGTGGGTCCGCCCAGCGCCTCTGTGTAATTAACTCCTTAATTTGCATTGCAAACGCACACTCGGGCGGCGCGTGCCCGCCCGCCCTGGAGAGCCCAGCTGGAATCCTGAAACCTGCCACCTTGGCCTGTCCCCTCCCATCGGGACCAGGCCCTGAGACGGTCTTGGGGTAGCCTCCCTTGTACAGGCAGGAAAGCGGGATTTAAAGAGAGTCCTGTTCCCTTGTCAGACCCTGCTCAGTTCCGAGAACCCTCTGGCCTCATGATGGTAGGGCACCTTTGGGGAAAGAAAGCTTCCAGGAGCCTTGCACCCCCAAACAGAGGCTGAGGCATGGTTCCAGAGCCAGCATCTCCTAGCTGTCCCCAGCAGTGCCCTGGCCTCGGATGAGGATGGCTATCGCAGGTGGCTCGCTGTGGGCTGCCCTTTGCCCTGCTGCTTCTGGATTGGAGGGTGGTTTCTCCTGTGTCTGTGTATTGTGGGGGAGGGGCAGGGGCCCTCTGTCTCTTCCCCAAACAAGGAAGTGAGAAGACTCCTGCTGTCCTTGTGTCCCCAGAGAGGGCTGTCCAGCTGAGTGCTGCGGGGATTCTGGCACAGAAATTCAGTATATCTAGACCCCAAATGGCTGCCCCAGAGGAGGCAGTGGAGGAAGTTTTGTCACTGTTGGGCACCTCAGACTTTAGTTACCGAGGTCACTATTGCCATGTATCGTTTTTGTTCACTGATTCTTTAGACACATCAGTGGAAAGAATTTGCATTATAGGCTCCATTGCTTATGCACGGTTTACTCCAGGCTCCCACCAAACAGAGCTGAGGTGGCCAGTGGGACTTCACTACCCCAAGCAGGCCTGCGCCCTGTCTGGCTGCATCACAAAGCCCTGATGTCCTCAGCCTCCTTGGGGAAGGCGTGGTGGTGCCAGGTGGAGATGCTGGTTATGGGAAGCGGGTTGTGCTGAGTTCGGGGGTGGGTACGGGAATTGGTTGCTGAGAATTTGAAATGAACCAGGAACCAAAGCTAGAATGAAATGCATTACGTTATTGAACCTAGAATCAACACCCTAAATTATTTTTTACTGACACACACGAATTATTTTTGTTTGATACAGATACCTTATATACCAAAACCATAGCTCCAAGCAGTACTTTTGAACTGTTAAACTACAATAAAGTGTGAACATTAGAATATTATCAGAAATTCGGTTTGAATTCAGGCTTAGGTATTCCAGAAAGGCTACACACCAAGTCTCCTCCTTATCCCAAAGGGAGAGAGTCTAGAGAACCTTGGGGAGTCTCTCACCTTTGAGAGCTGCAGTGGGGTTTGGGGCCTTAAGAGAGACAGAACTCCCAAATAAGACTGACTGAGGAGGTAATGACTCCCCTGTCACTGAATGTATTCAAGAAGCAGATAACTGTCAGTTAGATATGCTAGAGAAAAGGTTCCCATAGTGGATAGCAGACTAGACTAGAGGGGCTCTTGGGTCCATCACAACCCCACATTTCTGCACTTCCAGGTGGGTCTACAGTGGGTTGGCTGCAGTGAGTTGGGTGACCCTCTGCATATTGGAATGGCTGAGATGTGTAGCATGGGTCCTGAGTGATTAATTTCTGTGTGTGACCCTCCCCCCTTCTCCATCTTCCTCTGATCCACACCCAGCTCAGCCTTGCCCAGGAAGAGGGGGCAGAACAACAGTGTAGGAGGTGGCAGGGGCAGTCTAGGGACAGCTGCGCCTCTAGCATCCACATGCCTCCTTCTGGTCTATGCCCAGGTTGCCATGCCAAGCACAGCGAGAGGGACCAGGCACACCCTCTTTTGAAGAGCCTTGGCAACTGGCATAGGCATTCTGGTTGAGGGAGTTGTCCATGCACTGCCATTACACAAACTGGGCAGGAGTGTGGGACAGGCGCACTGAGAAGTGGCATTTCACCGTGGCTCTGGCTCAGCAATGGCTCTCGGAGCTCTACCAGCTCTGGTGCATTGGTCAACAGGCCTGGTCTGGGAGGGTGTCAGGGAGGGGACTGGGGCAGGGCAGGCACTTCCTGGCTCTCGGTCTGTGGCTGTTCAGGCCTGTTGTAATATCTGAGTACCTACAGCCAGGGCTGAGAGCCCAGGTTAGGGCCAAAGAGGAAGGATACAGATTGACTTGTGGTTTAGAAACACAAACACATTATCCTTTCCCCGCACCTTTCTGCTCTGTAACTTGATAAGCTTCCTCAGGGTCCTTTCTCTGGATGACTGCCCTTCTCTAATAATAGTAATAATAATGCATGCTGATTATTGAGTGCTTCCAATGGGCAGGCCCCATGGTAAGCCATTTACACATGTCATCACTCAAGTCTTCGCAACAACCCTGGGACAGAAGTACTATACTGTTGTTATTCTCATTTTACAGATGAGGAAGCAGATGAGGCTCAGGCTGGTTAAGGAATCAGCTCAGGGTCTTGTAGCTATTGAGTGGTAGAGCCAGAATTTCAACCCAAGTGTATCTGTCCCCAGTCAGTTCTCTTAACTGTGCTCTGCTCAGAGGTCCCTGGTTCCAGGGACTGTCTGATATGATTTGACTGTGTGGGGTCAGGTCTCTGGGAGCCGTTGGTAGGGGAGGCGCTGGTAATTTGCCTCTTTGTGACAACTCTGACTGCCACCCAGGAAGGGTAAGTCATGTGACACAGGCAGGTGGGGGATAATCTCTCCTCCATTTCTGACAAGGGCATGAGGACCCTCACACAGCACTGGGTATGAGGGGCAGAGGGGGTCTCAGTTTCCATCACTCTCTCACTGAGTCACAAGCCAGCACCCTACCTGAAGTCCCTGCATCAAGCTGTCTGTTCTTCACAGACCCAGAGTGTGCCAGGCAGCATCAGGCCCACATGCAGGCACTGCTGGGGAGGTGGGGCCTCACACCTGCCTGCTACCTGGCTGGAGGAACCCCTTGGGGCCTGGGCTCCACGGAGGGAGCTGTCTGCTCACCTTGAGCCCCCAGCCCTAGAAGAGAGGCACTCTTTGGAGAACATCCCTTCCTCCCCGCCTCTTCCAGGCGGTCCCACACTGTCCCTTCCTGCTCTTGCGGTGGCCTGGGCTGGTTCCCCTCACCCTGATGGGACTATCCATCTGTCTGCTGATGAGGCTGGGAGGCCGGTGCGAACATCTGAGGGTCTGGAAGCACGAGTTGCAGAAGCTGAGGTTGCCAAGCCCTTGGGCAGGAGGGAGGTAGAATCCAGCTGCAGAGACCATGGGTTCCTGCACGATTGGAGCCCTTCTGCCTTTCTAGGCTTCCAGCATGGCTCAGCCTTAGTTTCTTGATGTGTATAACAGGAGAGAGGGTGCCCCTCTCCCTTGGGAAGGTGGTAGAATGATGAGGTTTAGAGCACTGGGGTACAGGGGCCCCAAGGAGCAGCACCCCCAAACAGGGTGAGGTTCTTGGCCCCCAGCCCTCACAGCTGCTGAAGGGACCAAAGAGGAAACTCCCCTCCCCTACGCCATGCATGCACACAGCTGCCACAGGGAGCAGTGGAGTCCGGTTTAGTGTGCCATGGGGGCAGAATCCCAGGATCCTTCCAGTAGAACTTGCTACTAAATCAACTCAATAGGTATATCCATTCCAGATCCTGGAGCGAGAACCCCAGCCCCAGCTGGCAGCACTGTCTGGGCCCAACTAGGTGTTTGGGAAAAGTCCACTGGACTCCCCTGCTTGGCTGCTGGACAGATGTGTCCTTCTGCCACCCTGAACTTCAGCAGAAGGAAAAGACCACACCCAGAAGCCTCCAGGCTCTTTCTGCCTTTTTCTCAAGCGTATATATGTACTAGGCTTCCTATGCCAACGATAATACACAGGCCTGTCTTCTCTAAATAAAAACTGACACTGGGGGCTGAACTTGCCTGATAGTCCCAAAGGGACCTGGTGACCTGGATGAGCCACCCAGATGCAGGGGCCACTGTCTGCCCACCTCAAGGGGCTGAAGCAGGGTCAGGGCAGGCTGTGGCACCCTTCCCGGGAGCATGGAGGCATGAGCTGCACTGGGGAGGGTGGCAACAGAGCCACCTCTGTGCTAAGGACACTCATTTTAGAGACATGATGAATTCCTTTAATATCTTCTCACTGTGATCACTTCGCAGCCCCTGCTCTTAATGGGCTGCAAAATTCCATCCAAATGTCTGTTGCTGGCAGTTTAGCTCTCTGGCTGACATTTTTGCTGGTAGAAATAACAGCTGGAAGCTTCCTGAATGGAAACCCTTCATTGTCCTTTCCTCTCTGCTCTGAGCCTCCAGCAGCTGCCCCCAGTCTAAGGCCGGGGCAGGCTTGTGACTGGAACCCACGTCCTGGAGCTCAGGGCCTGACTTTCAGAAAGGACAGGTGAGTTGGGGAAGTGGAAGGCTTATGCCAGACCAGGTAGGAGCTCCAGCCAGAGCCCAACGAAGGAAAGAGTCTGAGGAAGCATGGTGTTGACTGACCAACCCCAGCCACAGCCCTCTGGGAGGAATACTTGAGCTCTAAATGCACAAAGTTCACAGGGCTCTGGGCCATGTGGCCTCTTGGGAGCATTGAATCTTGCTGTAGAGCTTGTGGAACTCCACCTTCTGCATCTGCCTCGGGTCAGGGTCAGAAGGCATGACCTAACTGCCACTTGGCTGGGCTGGGCTGTGCTTAGAGGGTCCCAGGGTAGGGGTGGGGCAGGCAGCTACCACCATCCCTTCTCAGATCTTTCCTTCTTTAGTCTCTGGACCACACCTTGACTGCCCTGAGGTGGGCCTTGGGACCTCCCTGTGAACGCTGACACGCAGGGTCCTGGTGTGTGCTGCCGCGCCCGCCCCAGTGGCTGGTGCTGGGGTGATGGACCATCTGAGGCAGCCCCTCGTCCTGTCTGACCATCCTCTCCTCTACAGGAGCCCTGCATGCTTGCTAACCCTGGCCTTGCATTCTTTCTCCACCTTTCCTGATCCCTGACACACCATCTTCCAGCAAAACCCACTATAGTGGAATATAAAATCCTTCTTGTCCAGCTTGGGCATGGTGATAGGGAGACCGATGACAGACGACAAGCTGCCTGCTTCTGGGATCTGCCCTCTGATGGTGGGCGTTTAAATTCCTGCCTAGGGTCATGGTATATGACCCCGGTAAAAAGACCACCTGAAGTAAAGGGTCTCCTGTGTGCCTCCCACTCACAGAGTCTGCCCCAGAACCTCTTTCATTCCTAGATACTATCATCATTACGCCCTCCTGTGGCTTAAGACATGAACAGGCGTATGTTTAAAATGTAAAATACTTCCTGGGACAGGTAGAACTTGAGTCTATCCATTTACAAATTAGCTGGATCCGTTTATCGGAGAGTGGCCTGGTCCCAGGAGTGGACCGAGCCTCTCCTTGGGGGCTCTGGTGAGTAAGCATGGGCTGAGGTGGGGCTCCAGGCCAAGTGAGATGCAGGGGGTAGGGGAGGGCAGGGCCCAGCCCTGTCAGGGCAGGAGGCACAGAGGAGCAAGGGGACCTGTCTGTCCTCCTGCTGTGTCAGGCCAGTCTGCCTCTCTGAAGCCACCTTGTTACCTGGCAGCTCTCACATGCCCCTGCTTAGGGGCCTTTGCTGTTGCTGCCGATGGAAAGGCAACCTGGACTGGGAGGCGGGGACCCCCAGGCCTGAAACTGACTCTGCCACCAGTTAGCTCTGTGATCTCAGGACCCACTTTCCTTCTCTGGGTTCCGCTTCCCTCTATGAAATTATGAGGGCTGCATTAAACATTCTTGGGGCCTCACTCTGGCTTGAGTGTACTACAGCAATGCGAGGTGGCCGGCTCCTTTCGGGGGCAGCCTTTCCCTCCTCTGCCCTCCTCCCCACCGACCCGAGGCTGCACTCTGGATGCACGACTGGTCCGGGGCCCCCTGCACCCTCTGTGTCTCCTCGCACAATTCCATACGGAGACTCACCCGAAGCCGAAAGAAAGAAAATAGAGGTTGGAGGCTCCAGGCCAGGACTGAACCAGAGAACCAGTCCTCCTGGTTTTAACCCCAGCCACTGCTGCAGCACTCAGGATCCGGGGCAGGCAGGCAGCAGGGGCCTTGAGCAAGGTGACTGATTCATTGCTATTTGCCCTGGGGTGAGAGGGTTGGGTTCCCGCTGCAAGGTGGGGTCAGAGACCAGAACGAGGAACCAGCTGACCTGAGCTTCCTGGGCCTGCTTCTCTGAGCGTGCAGGGGCCCCCCCTTCCAGGTGCTGGGCAGCCTGAGTGTGCAAGAGAATGCAGCCCTGCCTCCACCCCGTTAGCCAGAGGCCCCGGGGTCTGAGTGCTTGGCAAACTCGGGCGAACCAGAACCAAGCAGAAAGGCGCCAGCACTGGCTGGCCGAGGCCGCACTTCGAGGGGGAAAGGTTACCACAGAGAAACCACAGGTGTACAAAAACGGTCGTCAGCGTCCCTCTGGAAAGTCTCCACACTGCCTGTTGGGTCATGGCGAGGCTTTATTGAAAATGCCGGCCCGCGTGAGTGTCCCTTTGCTGGGGCTGATGTGGCCCCATGCGGTCGAGGGAACCCATCCCCATCTCCACGCTCATTCCCCACAGAGCCTGAGAGTCTGTTCTGCTCAGCTTTCCTTTCCACTGCTCTGTCGAGGGCTGTAAGCTCCCCCAGGGCAAGGGCTCTGTCTCTGTTCACCCATCAGCACTCCCACCCACCCCTGCCCCCATCCTGCCACCAGTGTTTGTATTCAGTAGTCTGGCCAGTGCTCTTCCCTGCCTGCAAGCGAGTGACCCCAAACAAGGTGCCAATGGCCATCACCTAGTCTGCCTAGAGCCCACACCTTGCCCAGAAAAGACAAGTCCCCCTTTATCCCACACCTCACACCTCTCACCTTAGCCCCCAGTGGGCCCTTGGGCTGAGCTCAGAAGGGGCAGCTTCCCAGGACCAGTCGGCCTGTTCACCCTGGGCAGAGGGCCAGCCCCGCTTCAGGAAGCTGAGAGTTCTTCCCCCTTCCGAAGCTTCCATTCTCCATGCTCTATTCCAACCCATTGGCTAGTCCACTTCTTTTAGGGACAGGCTGCCGAAGGACCGTTACTGAGGTTTGCTAGCACCCTTCCTACTTCCCGAGTCTCCTTCCCACTCAGGTGTAGAGGGCATTCTACAGGAAGGACTCTGCTTCCAGCCTCTGGTCAACTTCCCATGAGTCCTTTCTGCCCTCTGCACACAGGACACGGTGCGCGGATGTGCCTCTGGGTGAGGAATGTGGTCTCTCAGGGTCTCCGCCTCCTCCCTGCCTGGCCCTCCCACTGGGGCTGTAGGTATAAGAAAGCCAGCATCCCTGAGCCCTCCCTGAGCCATTTCCTCTCCTCCTGGCTATGCCCTGGTCTCTGCCCTCTGCTGCCTCCTGGCCCAGCCAGCTGCCGCCCTGCTGGCCTGCTGTTTGTCTGGTGCTCTCCAGCCTCTGCCCCTCTGCCCCAGCTGGGCACCAGCTGCTGCTCGGCCCTGCATACACGCGGTGCTGCCAGGTTCGGAGTGGCCTTGTTCCAGGAGGCAGGAATATCCCCACAGCTGGTCATCGCACAGCTAGTAAATACCCCCACTTTCCTCTTCCTGGAGCCAGGGATGGGGATTAATTGAGTGGGAGACACTGGGGCTCCTCCTGACTCAGGTCCCATGGGCTCTTCCAGGACAGGATGCGTTCCTGGTCGTTCCTGGGAATCGCACAGAGTGGGTTTGCCGTGACTGGGGGCCCCAGACCTGCCTGCACCTTTCCTGGTGCCTGGCACATCCCAGGGGGCTCAGCTCACTAAGAATGTCTGTCCTTGGGGGGACTGAAAAGTCGATGCAGTCGCCATACACCCCCCTTGTGGCCACTCTCAGGTGCACAGAGCTTTCCACCCGAATCGGGGCTCCTGGAAGGCTTGCTCCTGGTGCCGACCCCTCTTGACTAGGCACCTTGGTCACCAGGGCTACCAGGTCTGTCACTCCTGAGCTGCCGAGAGGACAACTTGCTTGGCCCACAGGCCTTATTCTCATCTAGATAAGCTTCTGTGAGGCCGAGTCCCGGGTCCAACGGCCCTGAGGGCCAATGCAGCCCAGAGCTCAACCTCTATTTCAGGAACCCGGTTCCCACCAAACCACTTAGGGAAAGACCCCAAGCAGGACGCTCCGACCTTGGTGTGTGATGCCAGAGAAAGAGCAAACTACACTGAGTGAGCCTTGCTTCTTGGTGGGGCCCCAGCACTTTATAAACCCGAACTCACTGGGCCTGAAGTCCCCGGAGTCTACCAGGTCATTAACCCTGCAGGGGGTCTGAGGCCTGTAAGGAGACATGGTGCTCTCAGCCAGGCAGCCCCCTGAAGCCTGCCTGATGCCAAGTTTCAGAGTCAGAATCTGTGCCAAGTTAAGCTCAGCGTAAGGGCGTGACTTGGATCCTGGGACCCAGCGGATGCTCCACAAATATTTGTGGGATGAACACATGAGGGGAGTGTCCCAGAGGTGGTGGGGCCTCCTGGAGGGGCCTCCTGGTAGCACTGGCACGGCCCAGCAGGAAGGGGAGGTAAAGGCAGGAGTAGCAGAAATAAGCATTTCTCTCTCTGGCCAGGGAGCCAGACGCCGGCTTGGATGGGGTGGCTTCAAAATCCATCCGGGAAGGGAGTGGCAGGTCAGGTGGGGCGTGGGGCTCCTTAGCCCAGGAACCCACAGCTGCTGCCCTGTCCCAGATGGTGGGCAACCTGGACACCTCGGCACCCCCACGCCCCTGGGAGGCCCACGCCGAGCGGCAGCAGGGACCTTACCTTGGCCGTCTTCTGGACCCTCAGCTCCCCACTGCAGGCTGGTGCTTGTCTCTAGCCCAGGAAGTGGCACTCCCTTCAGGCAAAAAAGAAAAAAAAGGAAAAGAAAAAGAAAACCTTAGTGCTTTTCTCGCCCAGCCGCTTCTCCTGGAAGCTCCTGGTTGGTGTCGTCCTGCCTCTGCGGGCACACAGCCTCCTCCCTCTGGCAGCTTACTCACCGGTGCGCTGTGAGGCTGCCAGCTGTGTGGGGGAGGCGGGGGACCCACACCGCTCGGCCTGACACACACCGGAGCATGCCCTGTGGGGTCCGGGGCCCGAGGGGCCGGCCAGAGAGCCAGGCTGATCAGAGGCCCCGCTGGGTCCTGGGTATGGGGGGAGCGGAGGCCTGGGCAGCATCCTTCCCAGGGAGGCACCCGTGAGAGCTCGGCGGAGGACACACGTAGGTATTGACTGGCACTGCATAGAGACGGACAGAATTCCTGGGAGGAAGCTGATTCCTTAGTGCCTTAGCGCTGAGGGCTGTCAGAAGAGGGGGCAGCCCAAGCACTGCCCGGGCCCCCGTCGTGTTGGCGTCCATCCTTGGACCGCTCCCTACCCTGGCAGCCCGCCGTGTCTCTGTCCTGTGGACTCAGGGGGGTCTGGGTCTGTCTGAGCTGGAGCTGCTTCTCACCTGCTCAGGCCAGGTGCCTGGTGTCCTTTTCCACAGCACCCATCTTGGGGTGTGGGCGGGCCCAGCATTAGCCAGGATGAGCTGCTGCCAAATCCCCCATCCCCAGCTCTCTGCTGGCCCCACGGCGGTCTGCTCTCTCACACACACTTGCTCCTCTCACACACACACGTGGGGCCACACCCAGCACAGAGCCACCTACCTGCCCAGGCCAGCCAAAGCCAATCCAGCCTCGTTCTCCAAATGCCACTCTGACTCTAGGAGCCACTCATTTACAGAAATATCCCATTGGTGATGAGTTCAAAGCCAGCCCGGGAGGACTCCAGTCAGCATGGGCCAGACTCCCCTTCTCTCCCAACACCTCCAGAGGACAGGCAGCCTCATCACCATATCTGCTATTGCACTTTGCCGGCTGACGTCTCTCCCCGGGCACCTCGGGCACCCACAGCTCCTTCCATATCCTTAGCGGGTGACTGCAGACTCGTGGCAGGTCCCATCTTCTTTGGAGCCCCAGGTAGGGAGGGGAGAGCTAAAAAGGGCGGGACTCAGGTGCGGCTCCAAGTTTCCAGCTCCCAAAATAATCAGATGCGAAAGGGAAGGAAGAAACCTCCAGGCCAGTGGGTGACTCAGTGCCCGTGGGCCGGCTTAGTCACCTGAATGGCTGATCGTAGCTCCTGGCACATCAGGCAGGGGACGATGCCCTCCCCCCTGCTGCCGGCAGCAGGCTGTCAAAGGGAGCACGGCCAAGGAGCCCCAGCTGGCCCAGGGCTCCTGGCAGGCGGTACCTGTTGGCTCCGGCCTCCTCCCCAGCAGCGCACCCCTCCTCCACCGAGTACCCTGGCTCACTTTGGGATTTCTCCATTGAATCCTCAGGCAGCGACCTGCTCATTTGGGGCACTGAGCTGCTCCAACGTTGCTTGGCAATTTTGATATCGTCGGAGGTTGCCATGGGGAGGAGGGTGATGTCATTGACACAAAAAACCCACTGAATTTACAAATCAGCTGGGGCTGGAGCTATTTATAAAGACACGTTTTTTTCCTGCCTTCCTTTACTGAGGGGGAGGTGGGGGGAAGTGCTGCCTGCCCAGCTCAGTGCAAGCCTCTCTCAGCCCGTGGGAAGCCAGACCTCCCAGGCTCCCCACCCCCAGAGCGGCGGATTAGGGATTCAGGATTCAGATTCGGACCTGGCTGCCTGGCCACAGCTGGCTGAGCTCCCCTTTTGGGGTCTTGTCTGGTTTTGCTGTGAAGGGTGAGAGAGCGGCTTCCGGGGTTGGCAGGGACCCTTTGTTTCCCAGCCCCTGATCAGAAACAGAGGCCTCTGCAGGTGGAAGCTTGAGCTTCCCAGGCACCAGGCGGAGCTTGACCTTCCACAATGCCCTCTGGGTCCCTGAACCCACCTGTCCCCTCGCTGGCTCCTTTTCTTCTCCCAGTGCCCAAGCCTAGTCTCGGTCCCCTGCTCCTCTCTCCCGCACTCACCCACACTCTCATTGGAACACCATCCTCTCTGTGACTTTGACCATCAACCTGGAAATGGTCACTCCAGAGCCCAAGTCACAGCTACCCCAGTGTAGGCATCACCCTGACCAGCCAGTTCCCGCCCCAGTGCCCACTGCTGCTGACAGCCAGATGGAAACCTGCCGTTCCCCTTGACGCTTCCCACCCCCAGCCCCTTATGTCCAAGGTGGCACTAAGCTGCTCACGTTATTTTTGAAAACTCCTTCATGAATTTTCTTCCATAGGGAAACAATGTGGTGTTTGGTGAAAAGCCCAGGTTCTGAGTTTTCTGTCCTGAGTTCACATCCCAGCATTACCATTCATCAACTGAGTGACCGTTAGCATGGTATTTAAACACCTGGACCTCAGTTTCCTCATCCATAAAATGGAGATGATTTCACCTGCTTAGAGGTTGTGGGAAATAAATGAACAAAGCTCTTGGCACAGGAACTGCTCATCCTGAGAGCTCAGAAAACATGAATGTTCTCAGCTTTCAGCTTCATGACTGTTCTGTTTGTGGCTCATTCTTATCCACACACCAAATGGCGGCAGGTTAATCTTCCAAACCATGACCCCAGTCACCTCCCGTGTAACAGTCTCAGGCTGCACACATAGACATTTTGTTTCAGCTGCACAGTATTGGACCATGAGGCATTAATCATAAAAACGAAATTAGGTTTTCTAATGACCAGCCATCTTGAGCAGGAAAGGGATTTTTTTGACAGCCATCAGATAGCTAACTCCCAGCACTGATGAGAAGTCTGGAGAATCAAGTCAGGGACAGAAGCTGGGCAGCCCTGAGGTCTCTAGACATCGGACCTAACTCCGCAGACTCCATGCTTCCCCCACCTGCATGGAAGGCGCTCCCACCAGGTGCTCCGCCTGGTGCACCTCTGCACCTGGTCCAAGAGCAGGGGCAGTCTGGCTGGAGGTTCAGGTCACGTGTCCACCTCTGGCCTGGTAGAGGGGAGGGTAGCATGGTCAAGTGGTCCTACGAGATGGGGAAGAAGATTAGGGTGCTGCTGCTAATGGAAAGGGTGCTGGAGGCCAAAAACCAGCCAAGGGTCACCGTGGGTCTTGGCTACTTTTTCCCATCCTTTAAAATTCCTGAGTGTGGTAATCAGTCACTTCAATTCTGTTAGTGCTGTCTTCAGGGGCTTTCTGAAAGCTGATGCCTGCATAGACCGGAACTTGTTCCTCTACCGTCATATTGCGTGGCTTCTTGATTTTGTGAGAATACCTGCCAACTTAGATCCCTTTCCTCACAGGCTGTAGAAAAGGGGGGATCTGCCAGCCATTGGAAGAAATCCTGCAAAGGCTTGGCTGCTCGGTGTAGGGGCAGTCGGCCAGATGCCTGTGTTCTTGGGCCAGTGGTGTGCCCTGTGCCTTTCCTTGTCCCAGCGGAGTCACCTCTGCTAATCCCAGCAGGCTGAGCTCTCGAGGGCAGGAAACCCAGCAGGGTGTCCGGTTACACAGTAGATGCTCGTGCGGACGTTGCTGAACGAAGGAATGCGTGAAGCGGTGCTGTGCTCTTGGAATATGGTGAATCACATTGGAAAGGGACTCTAGAACCATCAGCCCTGCCCTGCCTTCTGCAGGTGAGAAAACTGCAGCCCCCAGAGACTAAGTGACTCGGCAAAGCCACAGAGGAAATCAGAGGCAGAGTCGGGACTGGAACTCAGCTTTCCTCCTCACAGGCCCCTGTTGTTCCCTTTGCTGCTCACGCAGCTGGTTCTAGCTTAAGTCCCGAGTGACGTATCTGTAATTTAGCCCAAGGCAGCAACGGGGCAGTCACCGTGGGCATTTCTGCCTTTTACTCTTGTCTCCCAGGAAGTGGCAGCATGTGAATCAGTCAAGATGGTGTCCTTACAATTACTTAATAAAGTCTTTCCCTCTACTCTCCATTTTGCTGTTGAGAATGGAGATATCACTGAAACCTCAAAACCAACTTGCCTCATCTGTACCATTTTGGTGAGTCAGGTTCCACTGGATTGACTGCTTACACCAAAATGTCCCACTGCATGGCTGTAAACAAATCTTCTGGGGACAGGTTTGGAAAGGCCCTGCGGCAGCGAAGTCCTCAGCTTCCCCGGCTTTCCTTAAGAATAATACGTTTCAGGAACAAAGTCTAGGGTTCCAGTGTGTGGGAAAAATGCCCTTTTACAGCCAGCTTTTTTAGATCTTTAGATCCTTCCCCACACTTCCCGCCCCCCTTGCGCTGTGTGTAGAGAGGGTGCTTCACGCGGGCCTTCCTGACGGCTGTGTGGGCCTGTCTCCACCTGCCTACACGCGTCAGCACCTCTCGCCGCAGGGCCAGGAAGGGAGGAACGGATCTGCCTGCCTTCAGCCCCTACCATCCCAAGCCAGGGCAGGCTCCGGGAAGGAAGGGCTGGGATTCATGAGCAGGTGTTGTCACGGGAGGCCCGTGGCCCGCACTCCAGGGCTGGTATTACCTCAGAGGTGCCCCTCAGCCCTGGGCCTCCAGGTCAGAGGCAGGGGCTCCGCCTTCAAGAGATTTTCCTAAACAGCTTCCCGCAGGGCAGGCAGGGTTCCCAGGGAGCAGATGCCTCCAGGGCACCCACCCACGCTCCGAGGTGTTTGTAGCAGAAGGGAGAATGACCAGTCAAGTCCTGGGGGTCCTCAGTGGGAAGGACGCCTAAGGGTCTTGCCAGATAGGTATGCTTGGGTCCCTCCTGAGCCTCTCCTCCCGCCCTGTTTCTTTTCCCTCCTGCGGGGGTGGAGTGGGGTGGAAAGCCCAGGGTAATGGGGCGGTAGCAGGGCAAAGCGTGTGGCAGACACCTGGCAGGGGCCGAGAGTGGGACTGACGCGATTCTCTCCACCGTGCTCCATGGAGTAGGACTGCTTTCCGGGCTGCAGAGTAGGGAATTTCTCCAGGAGCTCTTCTTCAACAAAAGCAAACTGGAAAAGCCCAGGAGGAGTTCCTATTGCTGCTGGCCAGCGCTCTTGCTGCCCAGCCACTGCCCCTCTGGCCTTGCTCAGAAGGCCCAACGCTAGCTCTCCGCCCAGAAGCGAAGAGGGAACGACGATGAGGCCTTCCAGTAGCCCGGGCTGGGCTGCAGAACCTGCCTGCACACAGGTGGGCAGGGGAGGTATGGAGAAGGCCAAGGCGCCACGGCGCATACTGAGGGGAGACAGGAATTATTCCGAGAAGCTGGTTTAGCATCCCCCGTGCCTACCCCGCTACAGCGCCCCTGCTGCTGGGACAACTGGGGGAAGCAAGAAGAAAGGGTGACAGGCTCGTGGCCGGTGGGCAGACAGACCCAGAAAGGCGGCAGTGTTAGCAGATGACCTGGGAAAGCAGAAGGTGGGCACCACTTTGTACTGGGGACATGAGGGAGGGAAACACAGACCTGAATCTCATCAGGATTTGGAGCAACCCTGGCTAGGGTGTCTGCTGTTGACCTCCAGAAGTTTCCTCTCTGGAGAAACAGGATCTTTCAAGTAAGTGAATAGAGAATGGAATTCTTTTTCCAGAATCAGGGCTGTGGAACTATGAACATTCCTGGTTTCATGAGATGGAGGTGTCCGTAGAAAAAACATTTTAGTCAAGTATTTACCACATTCCAGGCATGGGACGGCTAGGCTCTTCCCATTCGTTAGTTCCTCAAAACACTAAGGGGGAGATATTATTATCTCAGTTCGTACAGATGAGGAGTGTGAGGCGCAGTGGGTTTAAACAACTTTCCCCTAATCAGCTAGGAAGTGGCAAAGCCAGGATCTGAGTGCAAAGCCCTGGCTCTCACTCTAACGCCCTGCGCCGGGCCAGGAACTCCCTGGGGAGCTTTGGTGTGACTGTTTCCAGGAGACGCTGCACAGATGGCTGAAGGGAGCCGCTCAGTTGGGGTCTGGCCACAACCTGCTCTGACCGGGCTGAGTACTGCCTCTGGCTGGCTTTCATTGCTGTGCCACAAGGACAAGGCCTCTGGACTTCAGGAGGGAGTCAGCCCTCAACGCCCAGTTCTGCAGCTGGCAGCAGGCCCAGCAGCAGCATTTCCCATGGATAAGCCTTCCTGGGAGCTGCCTCAAGGGGAGGGGCTGGCCCCCCTCTATCAGAGCAGGGAAAAGGAGGGACTAGCAGAAATTGGCTGGGACAGTTCAAACTTCATTTGAGACACAGCAAAAAAGAAAAGCCTTCAGTCAGTGAAATGGGTGCCCCCTCTTCACTCTGGCACATGTGGCTTTAGAAGTGAGTTAGGCTGGTCTCAGAGGGGCTTCAGGGGATTGACCCTGAGGGGTTAATGGTAACAGGAGGGCTGACTCAGAAACTGGTCAGAGCAGAGTTACAAACTGCAGAGTACCAAGTACACAGGCCTTCGCCAGCCCAGGCCCAGTCCCCCAGGAGCAGAGCCTTCCTGACACAGCTGAGCTTCGGCTGCCATGCGCAAGGGCTAGTGATAAATCTGGCAGCACCAGTGATGCAAAGCAGCAAAAGGACATGTGGAGGGTTTCCCTTGTGTCAATGACTGGCTAAAAACTCTTTTTCTTGAGCACATATTATAGGCCAAGCACTGTGCTAAGCCTTTGCCACACAGTAACTCATTAAATCCTCACAACAATCCAACTAGTGAATCCCTTCACTAAATATCTATTGAGTACTTGCTGGGTATGAAGCTCTGTGCTAGGTGCTGGGGATAACTTCGTGGAAAAGACAAGTCTGTCACTTCATCCCAGCTTCCCCTTAGATAGCCAGTGGGAAGTTGCTGTATAACAAAAGGGAGTTCAGCTCGATAATAGATGATGCCTTGGAGGACTGGGACTGGGATGGTGGGGGGGAGAGTCGAGGGAGGGAGGGGATATGGGGATATGTGTATAAATACAGATGACTGACCTTGGTGTACCTCAAAAACTGGTACAAGAGTGTAAAGCAGTTATATTCCAATAAAAAAAAAAAGACAAGTCTCTGTCCTCATGAAATTTACAATCTATGTGCAAACAATTATCATCTCATTTCAGAGGTGAAGAAACTAAGGCCTCCTGAAGTTGACTTACCTGCTCAGGTCACTGACAGGGCAAGGGTTTGAACCCAGGCAATCTGTTTCAGGGTCCAGGATGCTATTTTCCTATCAAATTCTGCCTTTTTCCTTCCCAACGCCACCCATGCAGCGGACACTACTGGCTGCCTCTCTAAATCCATCTCATTTCCCTTCTTACTCACTGGAAAAAATCCAATTTATTTGGAGTATACTATTCTCCTCCTGTGTGCTCAGGGAAGGACCACTCTCCAGCACCAGCCCTAGGAGTGAATCTTGGTTAGTTTGAACTGATCTTGGTAATACCCTTCCTTTTGCCAGGGATTGGTTTAGGCCCTAGGCATGTGCCAACATAGACAGAGTGCAAGTTTGCTGGAAGAGTTTTTGGGAAAATTTTCCTTGTGCTGCTCCAAGTCGTTGAGCTTGCTGTGGTAGCCAACTGGGTTCTGGAAGGGGACCAGCCTGAGGACAAAAGCCAACATGCTGAGGATGGCAGAATAGGTGGAAACGACATGGGTCTTCCATGAACTTCTGGGCTTCAGGCTGTTATGTGACATAACAGATATTCTTACTCTTTACGCTAGTTTAGATTTCTGATTTTTGCAGCTGAAAACTACCTGATACAGACCAGCTCCAATCCCTGCCATGCCCTGCTGGCCCCCGGGACACCCGAACCCGTGCTGACTCTCACTTCTTCAAAGTGTCCTAACACATCTGCTGCACTCCTTGGGCTCTAGGTCATGCCTTACCTTGAGATGTCCTTTGACTTATTTCTCTTTATATCCTCTTGCCTTCTAACCTGTAATATCCTGTTCCGCTAACTAAATTATAAACTCCCTGAAGGGAGACAGCATGCCTTACATTTCTCTTTATCCTTCATGGTGTCTGTCATTAAATGTGGAGCCCCAATGGAGTTTAAAAACATTTATTGGCTCATCACCTTTGCCACATTCCAAGAGATTATTTGCTGTCCTGAAGGGGGGTCAAATGAGCATGTTTCAACAAAGAGGAAAACAGGAGTCAACAGGTTGCAGCTGGAGGCCTGAGTGAATAAGAACGTCAGGCATCTCCATTGTGGCCTAGATTCCACGACGGATTACACCAGCTCCGCTGCCTCCTGTGCTCAGCTCTGGGCAGACAGAGATGAAACTGCTGCTTGCCAGGAGCCATGGAATTTTCATGTTTAGCAACCATACTGTGCTATTAATTCTCACAACCCTTTGGGGTAGAAGCCTCAGCACTAATTTATAGATGGCAGATTGACCTGTCCTGAGCAAGCAGCCGGTATGGAGCAGACCTGGGCTTGGAGCCCATGTTTCCCAGTTCATGAATCGAATTTATAGGGCTTCTTATATTCTGTCTTTCCTTTTTCCTATTAAGCAAGTGGTCACTTTTAATCCATTGGCTCAGGAGAGAGATGTAGCAGAAGGTAATATAGAAATAGTTCTGAAAACCTAAGCTTTTTTTAGTCTCAGGAAGAGACCAAATATCTTGACCTTAAATGGAGGTGAGAAGACCCTGCTCCCTAAGCCAGAAAGTGTTGCCCCTGGTGGGTGAGAGCAAAAGAGGGCAGAGGAGGAGTGAGATGCATCCGGTAGGTGGCTAGAGGGACGGGATCTGCACCCTGCTTCCCACCAAGACTTTGCCTGATACATACTCTCAGAGCAAACAGGACCAGGGGCAGCATTTCAGATTCCTGTGAACACGGCACAAAAGCAGCAGAGAGCCGCGAGCCAGAGACCACCTTCGGACTGAAACAGCCTTGTGGGCTGAAGATGGGACTAGATGGACCTTCCTGACAACTTGGTACCTGGCTGATCTTGAGACTGTCTTAAGTACAAATATTTGGTTCCCTGAAGGTGACTCCCAATAGAAACAACTCATTTCCCCTTTAGATTACAGAACACCATGTTTGATTATATTACAGATTTAGCTGTACTCTCTATTGTAAATTAATTCAAAAGACAGTAAGGCTCCAATCTAGCTGGGATTCTAATCTACTAGAGGTTTCCAGAGAACTTTAGACAACATTAGAACCAAATCAATACAAACATCTACAAGCATCTATACTAAAAGGTTTATTTAGTTCTCAAAACTTTGTGAAGTTGGCACTCAGGTTATCCTCATTTTACAGAGGACAATACTGGCTCAGAGAGGTAAGTAACTTGTTCACTGCCACATTGCCAGGATTCAAACTCAGGCATTCTGGCCGTAGAGGCAGTATCTCTAACCATGCTAGCGTTTGGTTTGGCACCATAGGCAGGGGGCCACCTCAATACTGAGGAGGTTCTAGCAGGCCCTGGGCCTATGAAATTGACTCCCTATAATGTGAGCACCACATGAAAGTTGTAACTAGAGTATGAAAAGACACAGTTCTTGTCCCAAGAGCTCAACTGAATTAGAGAGGTAAGGCATGTATATGTACCTGTCCAAGGCAATTGATGACACAATGTGGCAGGCGCTATGGGGCTGCCCCAGTGGCCTACACCACTGGCCCAGTAGGTAGGTAGAATACTACATATGCCCGCTTGGGTGAGCCCTGAGCAAGTAGCTTCCTTATCTGTTCAGTGACAGGATAGTTGATCTGGAAGGTCTCTCCTAGCAATGCTAGTTAACTTCTGTCTGCTCTCCCTAGCTCATATTTCTGCCTGCTTGATCCCCTTGATTCGCTGGGACTCCTTGACTTGCTGTACCTCACACTCACTTACCCTTAGCTGTCTCATTTCCTGGAATGAGCCAGTCTCATTGAAGCTTCATGTGTCATCCTTTTCAATATTTTTATCATTGTATTCTAGTGTTACCAGATTTTTCAATTTTGTTTTAAAATGCAAAAACAAATATATATTCACCTTTTTGTTCACAGATTTTAATGGGTATCTGTTTTTATGAAATGCCATCCTCACTCTGCTAATTGCAGGACTGAAGCAATTAAATAAAATGCATCACATGACCAGGCCAGTAAGATTAAACTACTTTGCAATTGCAGCATACACTGATTCACATAACTATTTTGAATGAATGTGAGGCTGAATTATACACACATGGAAAATAAAGTACACATTTTGATGGAATAAACATACCTGTGAAAATAACATTGAATTTTGAAAAGTAAACAGGACAATGAAGTGTATCATGATGTAAGGTCAGCAGGGGACTATAAGAGAAGGTTAAAGAAACATATACAAAGTGACACCCTAGAAATGAAAGTGAGATTATGATTCTAGGCACATTTGCAACCTAGGATAGATTCTTCCCCCCTCACCAAGATTCCAATATAACCAGCTTTTGAACTGTGGCTGCTATTTTCCAATGTTTTAATTCACTAATTGTTTTAACTATGTTTTTAATTCACTACTAATTTCTAGAACTATATAAAAATTAATAGGCACACAGTTCTTTGCTCACAAGGGGTTTGAGAACTAGCAGCGTGATTGGGCAAACCCTGCTTCCCATGAAGGAGGCAATCTGAATTTAGGGGACAACACTGCTAGGCAGCTGAAAGTCTGCCGCAGGAGCCTCTAAAGAACAAGACTATTGGAAGCAGTATGCTTTGATGGAAAAAAAAAAGTATGTTTATAGACACTGAGCCTGAGTTTATCACTGTTTGTTCCTTTCTTAATCACTTGACGTCAGGTTGTGGAAACTCAAGTTTTTATATGAAAGCTATAAAATGTATTTTGTTTTGAAAAAGGTCAAGTTTTATATAATTCAATCCCTTGTTCACAGACATAGGAAGCTGTAACACTAGGAAGATAATTTTAGAAAGTGTACCTTGAATAGAAACACTATAAAACCTTTGAACATGTATGAATTTTTAGCATACTAAAAATAGAAGTTTAGATACATTATCTTCAATAATTTAAAATTGTTTTCATGCTCTCATTTTAATTCCAAATTAATCTTGCTTTTATATTTGGATGATAAAGTCTCCCAAACTTCCCACTAAAAAAAACCTAACACTTATTAGGCTTTTTGTTTTTTTAATGTAGACAAGGGAAAAGATGACGAAGTCACAGCCCATAATTTCTTAGCCTAGATTATCCCAGAGACATAAAAAAAGTGATCAGAATGTTCAAAAGGCTCAGAAATGCAGGAATTGAAAAGTAAAAGCCTTTATTCATTCCTCTCTCCACCCGACTCTCCTCAAAGGCAACCCCTTTTCCCCCTCAGCTTTTTTTTTTTTTTTTTTTAAACATAAGCTGAAATGTCTGGAATTCAACTTTCAGAGCCTCACTCGGGTTCTGCCATCTCTACAGGCTCATGTCAAATTGGAAGATTGGTCTTCAGCACCAATGCCAAGGCACCCCTGCCATCTACAGAAATGGCCTGACTTCACCTCTGCATTAGTTCCAGGACTCCTCTTTTCCCAGGGTCTATCACATTGATTATCCCTTTGGGACCAATGAGCCTTGGAAGCAGGGAGGACAACAATCACAAACAGTGCTTTATCTTTGAGCATCTGTGCCAATGCCTCTGTAAGATAAATTCTTAGGAAAAATTTTCTTAGCTGAAGGGAATGAATATTTAAATTAAATAAACTTTGCCAAATCACCTCCTAATAGTGTACCAATTTGCACTCCCACTAATAACATGAGTGCTTATCTCCCCTCACAATTTTCAACTATTTGCTATGTGAATGATGAAAATTTCAGGTTTATTTTGCATTTTATTTAGTTAGGAATGAGAATGAACGACTCACATATTGGCCACCAAAATGTTTAGTGGCTTGTTCATGCCTTTTGTCTATTGGTTTTCAATTTTTTATTTTTATTTTTTTTTATTTTTTCAAGCTCATTGGAAAATAATTGCTTTACACTCTTGTACCAGCTTTTGACGTACACCAAAGCGAATCAGCTGTATTTATACATATATCCCCATATCCCCTCCCTCCCGCGACTCCCTCCCACCCTCCCTGTCCTGGCCCTCTAAGGCATCACCCATCATCGAGTTGATCTCCCTTTGTTATACAGCAACTTCCTACTGGCTATCTATTTTACAGTTGGTAGTGTATATAGGTCTATGCTACTCTCTCACTTTGTCCCAGCTTCCCCTTCGCCCCCCGTCCCCCCAAACCCCGTGTCCTCCAGTACATTCTCTGCATCTGCATCCTTATTCTTGCCCTGTCACTGGGTTCATCAGTACCATTTTTTTTTTTAGATTCCGTATATATGAGTTAGCATACAGTATTTGTTTTTCTCTTTCTGGCTTACTTCACTCTGCATGACAGACTCTAGGTCTATCCACACATTGGCCACCAAAATGTTATTTTAGTGGATTGTTCATGCCCTTTGTCTATCGGTTTTCAATTTTTTAAAAGAGTTCTTTGTACATTAGGTAAAATAGTGCTTTGACAGTGCTCTAGGCACTGGGATTAAAACAAGAAATAAAGCAAATCCTTGCCCTTAAGGACTTAAATTCTAGTATTAGGATACAGAGGAAAAGAACAAAATATATTTACATATACCCTATGGAAAAAATAGGTGATAGGTGCTATGGAAAAAACAAAGCAGGGTAAAGAGGGATAGAATAACAGCAGAACAGCAGTGTGTGTGTATGGGAAGCTATTGTCCAGAATGGCCAGGGAAGGCCTCTGATAAGGTGGAGATCTGAGGAGACACCTGAAGGGGAGTAGGTGAGTAATCCATGTGAAGTTATGAGAAAGAACATTCCAGGCAGAAGGAATAGAAAGCAGAAAGTTCATAAAGAGGGAAACTAGTTGGCATGTTTAAGAATCAGAAAGGAGGTAGGTAGGCAGGCTACAGTGGAGCGAGCAAGGAAAAAAGGAGTCAGGGAAGAGGTCAGGGAACAGCGGGGTTAGACCTGGTAGGGTCTTGCAGGCTGTGAGAAGTCTTTCAATTTTGTGCTGTGTGAGATGGGAAACCATTGGAGGGTTCTGATTTGACTGGAGGTGGGTAGGGGGAGCAGAGATACTAGTTGTGAGACCTTGAGATAATGCAAGTGAAAAATGATGCAAACATGTGGCAAGTCATTTTTCGTAGTTTGAGTTTAGAGTTTTTTTGGGGGGGGGTAGGGAGGGGAGAGAGATGTGACTATGTTAGGTTTTATTTTTTATCTGTTATGGTAATAAATAGCAATCTTCTCGGTTAAATCTTGGTTTTATGTCAGATAAAAAATTACAAAATCATCCAGTATTTTACATTTTCAGTTTTTCACATTAACATTTTTGATCTACCTAAAAATTTTTTTGCAGGTAAGCTATGAAATGGGCGAGACCACTGCATATGGCTGTGCAATTTATTCACTGCACAAGGGTACCAGATTGAGAGGGTAAATGGGGACTGAAATCCAGTCAAGCTATTGCACACCAGAGAGGTACTGAAGCCACTACAGGAAGGGCCCTTTTCCTAATTTGCACAAAGGTGCTGTAGGAACTAGTGGTGGCACTGGTGATAAGAGTTCAAACTCTAATCCGTTGTTTCAAAACCAGTTATCTGAACTGCCACCTTTATCCTATTAATATTCATAGCTTCTTATGTCTTTGGTGGAAACAAGAACCTCATTAAGGTCGAACTTTGCCATATTAAAGTTATTTTTTTTAAAATGCATCTTCCTCACTAGGGAAGTCCTAATTTCACGAGCCAGACTGGAAGCAAATTTGGCATAAGAGTTGGTGCAGTTGGAGGAAGAATTCTTCTTTTTCCAGTGCAACAGAAAAGCAGCATTTCTTTGCTGTCTTTGCTTAAAGACTTTAGCCTAAACACAAGAGTCATTTTAAAGAGCCTTGTGCTAACCCTCTGAAAGGCTTTCTTATCTAACAGTCTAAAGTCCTAATGCTATAGGAAATTTTATTTCCAGATTCATGTTTGGCATCAGTTAAGAGCACTCTGACTTGGGTAGAAGGTTTCTTGTACAACTGTCACAGGGGGATGAAGGCTCTAACAGTAGTAGAAGATTAGTGGATGTACACTTTGTGAATGGTGAGGCACTACATATTCCATGGTCTCTTTTCAAACAAAAGGGAAAATCCTGTCTTTTTAGCTATGTTCTTTTTCTCAGGTCCATCATTATGCTATTTCTGCCTTAGTGAGATAAGAAATAACCATTTGAAGCTTCAGCCAACAAATATAGGCTTCCTTCTCCTAAGACAAACATAAAATATAAAGAAAATGGAAACGTGCCTGCTTTATGGTTTTATGCTCAGGCAAAGAGAAAATGAAGACATCATAGGTCCTAATTGGTCAGGTACTATTTTCTCCCCTCTACAAAGAAAGGTCAGGATTGGAGGGGATGGAGAATGGAAGAGGTAGCAAAACAGTTGTAAGTTCCTCAGATTTCCTCAGATAAATTACCTTCCTCAGATTTTCCTCTCTCTCCTCAGAGTGGACTTTCAGAAACTGCTTTATCCATAAAGCAGTGGTTTGTCAGTCTTGCTGTCAAGGTTGCTAAAAAATTCACTAGATGGTAGCTAAGCCTATGCTAAGAAAGAATCTAAATTTACTACCCAGCCTCAGAGTAATGACTTTATGCGTCAAAGCAGTGTATTGAGAAACGAGGAGAGGAGAGCAGAGGGGTAGATGGGTTTGATTACAGAAAAGATAGATATATAATCTGATATCCTTAGTTGTACAAGAAGCAAACATGAAAATGTTTGAAAAGTCTTATTTTGGTTAAGAGCAAAAATTTCTAATTTGATTATCCTTCAAATCCAAGTCATGTTTCAGTGCCTCAACTATATATGCTTAATATTTTTAGTTGAGATATACTTACAATCTTCTGCTTTCCAGCAATCTTAGAGCAGTAACAGTGACAACTAGAGTAAAAAAACAAAATCAGGCACCAGCAAAGAGGCATGTTTGCTAATTTTGATATTTAGATATGAAATAGTTAATTTTCCTTGCCCTTTTCTACCAATTTTCTTCCTAAGACCTCGTATAATTCATGCTTCTTTTTAGCGGTCCAATACTTCATTTAGACCTATTCTCTCCCAAATGATTCCGTGCTTCAAAGTCATCTTTTTATTCTAAAATTCTGCCTCTTCAAATCTTCCAAACAACAAAATCTCCTTCTATTCCTTCATTAACCTTGCCCCCACCAAGTCATTTTGCATGTAACAGAATGGTAATTATTCCATTTCTGAAAGGTTGCTAAAGCCCATTCAAAACCTTTTCTAACTTACACAGACCTAATCAAGAGACCCAGTAGCAGCAGCACCACTAGATTATATAAGTAGACCAAGGGGCTTGGTGGACAAAAAATGAAAACATTAAAATATAATAAAAACAATTTTGTCACTTGAAATTTAAAGAAATTTGGCCTTGTGTAAACCATTTTATCTACTTTTCAATCTAGACCATTTAGTGGAGGGTCAGGAACACCTAAAGGAATGGTTGGCTATTCTGTCTTGTTAGGATCCTATCATAACAGTCCCAAGTCTAGAACATATAAATTTCCATGGCAAAATCAGGCCATTTATCATCTTAGTTGGCAAAAAGTAGATGAGATGTTAGAAGCACAAATTTAACAAATACTATTTTATTATTTACAAAATACATAGTGCTCATGAGGGTACATGTCACAAATTACAATGGGAAGAGTACAGGGAAAAGTTGAGACAAATGCATTAAATGACAACAAGGTACCCATCAATATGATATCCATTTAGAATAAAACAGTTCTTTGTTAAGGTAGGACAAGGTCAAGAGTAGGTACATTGTTGAGTAGAAAATGCCAGTTACCTAGAAATATACTTCTACCAAAAAGTAGAAAATTGTTAGTAGTGTACCTAAATTAAATCATAGCATATACAGGTCCAGTGTTGCACAGCACAGCCATTGGTTTTAGGCAGGAATCTGTGAGAGACTTGACTGCCTGTCCTGCTGGAAGAGGAAAGCCCCAGGACTGATTAACTTCCCTACCTTCCATAAAGCTTTGTTCAGGTGACTCTGGAATGTGGTGTCAAACACCCCATTCATTTCTGCTGCAAGTTCCCTCAGAACAGACACTGTGGACTCATCACTGGCATTCAGAATCCGCACAAAGAATTTATTCCACAATTCACCATCTTTTAGCCTAAAAATATATAAAACCATTTTCATCAAGATCAGGCATATAGAATTCTTTCCGTGTTTAACTCAGTGGTACATTTATGCACCAACATGATTTAAGGTAATACCTAACTCTAGGGTTAGAGATCATTCAAGTAGTGTCCTTTGAAAGCCCAAGGTGAAACTACAAAAAAAAAAAAAAAAAAGACAAAAAAACTACTGTAGTGGGAGAAGCCATAACACAATGCACATAAAGGGAAAGAAAATCTTTCATCTAAATGTATAAATTTCCTCCAGGTACTAAGATGCAGCACTTCTCTTCTACAAATAGAAGAAAAGCGAATTTTGTCCCCTCTCCTCTAACTTTCCTAAAGTCTAGGTCATTAGAAAGACTACACGCCCCCCCACCCCCCTGGTTTACTATCGTCACAATCTTCTCAGAATCCTAAGCCCAACTAAGTAACTACTGCTTAAGGCTATGATGTTTGTACTTTTTTTTTTTTTTTTAATCAGAGAAGCTTCTATTATTGTATAAGGCAAGGCTGTTAGGAAACCCCACCTACTTCTGTTTGTGTAAAACCTACCCAGGACCATAACCAACTGGAGATACCTCAATCTATCCTATATGCCTTACATTATATTTCAAACCTATTTTGAAAGTACATGTTAGAGACAAATAAGACTGCCAAAATTCTGAATTAAATAAAGAAAAAAATACAATTCAGTTGTTGAGAGGGAAAAATGGAGGTGAAGGGGTGTTAAATTTTCAACACTGATTTTTCTTTTTACCAAAGAATGTATCAATAATTTACCAATAGATTGGTAACCTTATTGTGGGAAGTTAATAGCTATGATAAGGTAAGGTGGAACATGGGATATTTAGTAAGTATTATGAGCATGCTTGAGGGAGTAGTAAGGTTCTGAGACCAAGCAGCTCTTATTAAGAGAGCATTTACTTCCTCACCAAGGAGATTCAGTTCTCTGCTTTGGCTTCACCCATTCATTAAATAAATAATAGCCTAAAATTAGTATGTAATCTAGAAATTTAACTCTCTTCAAGAGATGCTTATTAACTTTTGATAAAAGCTATTAAAAATGGGTATAAGACTAATACCAATTGGTTAGAAAATTATTCTCACAAAATGTTTCCATTAAGACTTCTAAATTGAGAGGCTTCCATACTCAAGTCACAGTCTATATGTCTACCATACATCTAGGTCCAGAATGATGTCCTGAAGTCTGAATAATCTGATTCCCATTTTTAATTAACAATTCCTTTGTCCTGCACAAGGTGCTCCACTGATACTCTAATGAAATCTGGTTAAAATTAATGAAATCATGGACTTTAGAAACCAAGGCTGTCAAAACAGAGAGAGCAGCCAAGATAAAGAGAAAATTATTTGGACAGGCAAAGACCCTGAAATCACCAATACTTACTCAGAAATATTCTGGCTAAGTTTCCAGAGGGACCCATCCCAGAAGACCTGTAGGTGTTCCTTGAACAATAGTAAATGTGCTAAATCTGCTATACCAAACAGATCTACCTGAAATCACAAAAAGCACCATCAGCTAAAATCATTCTCTGCTACTATCAAGGCAATTTATTTATGTAGGAAGTTGACAGGTATTATAGTGCTTAGCTAAGTTTATTTTATACGTTTTAGTAGACTGTTCCTTGTCCTTAACAGTAAAGAGAGAAACTCCCCAAAGAAGTGATCAGTAAAGCCAACTCTAGGAATTATCCTTAAGAACAAAAGATGACAAAAATATCTGGACTGTCAAATTCAAATTTGTGCACCTACTAAATTTGCATGGACTCCAGCTGTGATCTAAATGTGTTCCACGTGACTAGTTCAGGGTTATGCTACATATTCAATCAGCAAATGCCATATACCCAGAGCTGAGTCAGAAGGGATTTTGCATATAACGCCACCATATAAAACACTTTACATTTGTCCTAATGTTCTTTTAATATACATTTCATTTAATCCTCACAAGAATTCTGATGTACACAGAGCAAATTATTGTCTCTATTTTACAGAGAAGATCTCAGAAAATGATTTACGAAAGACCACACAGATAAGTGGTAGAAATGGCCCTGACACTTAGGTTACTGAGTGAGTCATGTGTCTGCACGTGTATGTGTATATTCTTCAATGTTGTGACAGAAAAATGGTACATTTTGCTTGACTTGGTGATATTTGAAAACTAGGTCATCTGTTCCAGGAGAGACAATATCAGTAAACACTAGCTTTCATGGCTTATCTAGGTAAGAAAGAGATTAAGAAACCCTCTCCATATTTGCTCAAGCTTGTTTTACACTTACCTGGTAGGGAGAAGAACAGTTAGCCAGGATCTTTTGTCCTTCCAGGATCTGCACAGTCCGAAAGCCACTGAGGTTAAAAACGTCTAGCTGTGCCCTAAGGTCAACACTGTAGGAAAAGTCCACTATCTTCAAAGCTTGATTGTTCTTATTATAATCATAGGGATCGTGGATTCTAAGCCCAGATTTAAGAGAAGGAGATAATAAAAATAGGCCATGAAAGAAGCTGCATAGCTGGTCTTAAAAAAAAAAGAAAAGAAAGAAAAAAAAGGAGGTACTGCAGGTATGCCTTAGCTATGCCAATAGCTCCCTCCAGTGGTTAGTTACGAAAATGAACCTATAAGAGCAGTGGCATTATCCACCCAACTGGGGAATGTTAAGGTTAGTTTAGTGACACAAGCTATATTTAAGCCATAGTGCATGGCCACCGCAGAACACTTATCAAGTTTCCATATTATATAAACTAAGTACTGGAAGTAGAATGCAGGTCTCTGTCTTGCACTGTACACATTAACATATACAATAGCAATGTATATGCTGACAAGAATTACGATGAAAGAAATTAAGCTTTTATAAGCATCATAGCCTTTCTTGTTTACTATTATAGATTAGGCTTTCCGAGTGTCATTCAGATTCCTCTTTCCCAGAGTTTAATCGAAAACAACATAAGACTGTTTTTTGGTAAAGAGACACCTTTACAAAACACTGTAAACTATCCTGTTTATTTTAAACTAACACCATAGTCTATCTTACTCTTTATCTATAATTTCAACCCTTATTTCCTTTAAAAAAAAAAAGAACTTTATAGAACTTTATAGTACTAATTCACTATTGATTTTCCTTGGATTATCTATTCCACGTAATAAAACTATTCTGCAAAGAGATATAGGAACTATTTACATGAGAAAAAAATGGATTATTTTTATGTATTCCTTCTGTTTCTCTGCTTTCTCAGTTAGTTCTTTCAAATCCTTGATTGAAATCAGTGGCAGATCCTATATTCCTAAATACAGGCTTTGATTAATCCTATCACATACACCCCCATATCACAGAATGATCTATTGTACCTTAAAATTAATAATTGCTCCCATTTTTCCTTACTACAACTTTTTTTTGGCTATCATAAAACTATAATTCCCAAATATTTTCAAAACTTGAGAGAGCTAGGAAGAATGTCTCTTAGAACAATAAAAAGCACGAAGGTCTCCTAGCTCTCGAATCATCTACTCACTGTTACCTTGGGCAAGACATTCCACTTTTTTGGATCTCATTTTACACATACACACACACATACAATGTAGAAACTGCATTAAATGATTTCAAAAGGCTCTTTCAATTCCTTGTGAATCTATATGAAATTTCCTATCAAATTTGAAAACTTGTGACAAAGGAAAAGGCAATGTCCCTTTAACAGTATGTGGTTTCCTGGAGTCCTCTGGTGACTGAGAGAAGGGTATCTGAATACCTAGCATATAAATCCTAAAAACACTTAGAAAAATCTCTTTGCTTACAATTTCCATGAAAAGCCCTGAGAACTCTGACACTATCCTCTGAAATTTCAGTGCTGTGAAACAGAATGAAAATAAAAACTATACCGGGGTTCTCATATTTGGAAATATATGGGGAGATTTTTGGTGATCACAACGGCTGGGGGAATGTAACTTATATTTGATTGGGTGGGAGGTAGTTACGGGGAAATAGATACAAAACATCCTGAAATGCCTGGACCAGACCTGCACAAAGAGTTATCTCATCCAAAGTACCTATGGTGCCCTGGATGAGAAATGCTGCTGCATTATGTCTGAGGAAGCCTTTAGGACTCTGCATCTCAGGAAAGAAGGTAGGATGCTTTAGTTCTTTTGGTTATAATTGCATAAATACGTTGAGGGTTCTTTTAATTTCCATGCCAACTATGATTTAGAGTCTAATTCAGTGTCTTCTTACAGAATAAGTAGTCAGGAGAAATGTAAAGAACAATTCCAGCTTTTAGTGTACACCAATGAACTCAGAGAGAAAGTTAACTCCTTACCCAAGTCACAGGCTTGCGGCAGACAAAGCATTTTTAAACCAGACTGCTTCACTCAAATACCACAAGATCAATGACCGTTAGAAGGGTGTTCTGGTCCTCTAGTCCTCTCCATAAAACAAAAGTTGTTGACCGTCTTTGCCGTGTTTATGCCTCAATATTTTCTATATTTTCTCAGTTCTTAGTATCTGGGCTTCATTTCTTATTTCCTGCTCTGTGCTCACTCCTTGAACCTGATGGCTAAACTGGATTTAATTTGAACACTAACCCCCTTTTCTTGGTCTGGTTTGCATTTGCACTCTGTTTTTACCTACTTCTCTTGGCAATTACCTCAATTTGGTGTGACCTAAGCTTTGGTCTTTGAAACTGAGCAGTGCTTCAGTTTTGCTAGCGTCCTCACTAGTTCCACACTGGCCCCACACAAAGAAAGACTAGACAATCTACTTCACATTTCCCCAAATATTATATTTTACATCTCTTCTTGACAGGAACCATCACAATAGAGTTGTTAATTCTTTTTTTCTGAATTATTTCCTCAATGTGTTTTTTTCTTTGAATTCTTTTAAACTACTGACTCTGACTTTTAGGTAGCAAATATTCTCTTAATATACTGTGCTCATTAATATAGCATTTATCAAAAGGCAAAAGAAAACAGCAACTATCCATGTTTTAAGACAAAGCTGATAGAATTGTAAGAGAATGAAAAGGACCAACCTGTTTCTAAGAATCAGACTTCTTGGACTCAAGTCACCATGGACTATTTCTGCTTTGTGTAGTTTTTCCACCATTGTCAAAATGTTATAAATAATCAACACTGTCATTTCATGGGTGATAAATTCACTATGTTGAAGAAGATCCTGGAAATTGAAGGATAGAAAACTATTTAAATTGGGCTGACTTACACTCAGTGCCTGGCTTACGGCTGCTTTGTACTCTTCCTTGTTGTTTTCTATTAGAATGTGGGCTCCTTTGTAGGTTGGGTTTTTGTCCCATTTTAACAATGCTGCTCCTCAATGAGATTGTTTATAAGGATTTAATGAAATAATGGATGAAGAGCATCAAGGGTGAGCCTGGCCCATAAAAGGTGCTCTATAAATGGTAGTTTTAAAATACCATCATTGCAACCATTTTGGAGAATTCGTATTACCATCAAAATTGCAACAAAACCATCACTATGTACACCTGAAACTAATATAACATTGTCTATCAACTACACTTTAATTTAAAATGAGAGATGAGAAATAAAAACCTCGGAAACACTTAACTAAAAAAAAGACAGTAAAACCTTCCTAAGAACATTCCAAAGAATAAAATTATATATTGTGGGGAGTTCCCTGGTTGCCTAGTGGTTAGGATTCTGGGCTTACACAGCCAAGGGCCCGGGTTCAGTCCCTGGTTGGGGAACTGAGATCCTGCAAGCCACATGGCATGGCCAAAAAAAGATATATTGTGTTTGGGTTCTAAAAATGATCCAGGGGGATAGCACAGATAAAACAAGGGTGGCAAAAATAGACCTCTGGTTTCCATTCCTCATGTAAGGAGCCTGGAAGTTGCCACTACGTCCTAACATGTAAAAAGCTGAGCACACTGAAAAACCAACAACTCTCCTAGGACCTGTAAGTATAGGGGGAACCCCCACATTTTTGTGAGTTTTGCCTCCACCAGCCAGACCAGGTTCTCACAGTAAATACAGTAGAAAAATTCCCCTAGTGCTTCCAGCAGGGGGAGGGGAAAAAGAATCATTTGAAATAGACCAGAGCACTCTGTTCTTTTTAACAAGGCCTGTCTTCAGGGGAAACTAGTTAATCAGAGCCTAACCTGCAGGGGTATTATCAGAGCCTACCTGACCTGGGGAAGGGAAATACCCAGTTCCAGCCCACTCCAGCCATCCTGTCCCACCTAAGCCAGGGGGTGGGGGGTATGGGGGTAGGAAACTAAGAAACTTGTGAAGTTTACAGTCCAAAGGCATAGGCTCACTAGAAAAGATGATAACTCATAGCACTGCACCACACCTTCCCTCCCCTCACATCTTATCGTCATACTACTAAAGGCCTATTTACAGTAGTTCCTTTTACCCAGTACATCATGTCTGGCTATCAAGAAAAAATTACAAGGGAATACTAAAGGCAAAAAATGTAATTTGAACAAGCATCAAAACCAGACATGGCAGGGATGTTGGAATTAGACAAGGAATTTAAAACAAAAGTGGCCATGAGCTGGTGATGATCATAGTTAGATGACCAGGTTATTACACAATTGTGTCTACTTGTATATGGTTGAAAATTGACATAATAAAAAGTTAAAAGAGTTTCTTGGTCAAAGTAACTTGGGAAAAGAAAATAATGCTTTTAACTCATAATTTAATTGGTCTATTTCTAGAAGATTAACAGGAATTCTGTATTAAATTCCTTTGCTAAATGGAGCACAAATCTCTCCACTTGAGGACTTTAATTGATATGTTTTAATATTATTGCAAACCTGAAGGGTGAAGCAGTTTATATACTGGTGCCAAACAATGTAGCCATCTTGGTATTGATAACAGCTACATAAATTATCACACTCCTCATTTAAACGTTCTTTTAACTTGAAGTTGATGTAAAAGTCCCATGGGACAGGTTGAGACGATACCTGGAAGAAAATATGTTTTAAAAATAAGAGCCACAAAAGTGTAAAACAATTATATTCCAATAAAGAGCTTAAAAAAATAATAAGAGCCATTAGAATCTATGGTTATGGTTGGCAGAATGAAAACATTCCCTCCAGCCTGTCCAGTATCCCAACAGAAATAGCAGTAAAAGGATATTTTAAAAGGCATAAATCTATAGTTAAAGACAGAGCAGCAGGAAATTCTGAAAGCCTGAAGGAGAATAGTAAGAGGTAACAATTCACTTAACATACTTAAGAAAGCTGATTCTAGCAGTGGAGAAAGCTGACAGCAACCAAATTTATACTACAAGCCCATCTCCTTATAATGTAAAACCTGTTGGCACTAATTACCTATAGAAGTAAGGCTGAAGGTGGAGCTAAAACAGGAGTGGTTGAACTCTGTTAAAGAGAAAGTTAGTCCTGCTCCTGTAGCCCAGCCTAGCAACTGCCTCTCTCTCATTCTTGAAGACCAGAAGTTTATTCCTAGAGAATATAAAACAGAAGGGCTCTGGACTAGGGGACGCCATGCACTGTTGAGGCTGGGAATACCATGTGGAAAAGAGGAAAAAGTTTATTATATGTCAAATGTTAAGATTTACATTCCTGCCCTTCTACTCACCAGACTAATTTCCCCATGTAGCTTTCAGGAGACTAGCAGCCAGGATTACATGCTTTAGGTGGGAAACCAGAAGTTTTCTCTGAGGAATCTGATAAGCTCAAAGGAAAAGATCCAGGGGTTTCCCTGGTAGTGCAGTAGTTAAAAATCCGCCTGCCAATGCAGGGGATATGGGTTCAAGCCCTGGTCTGGGAAGATCCCACATGCTGTGGAGCAACTAAGCCCATGCGCCACAACTACTGTAGAACGCAGGTTCTACAGCCTGCGTGTTGCAACTACTGAGCCCATGCACCATAACTTCTGAAGCTCTCATGTCTAGAGCCTGTGCTCCGCAATAAGAGAAGCCACTGCAATAAGAAGCCCGCGCACTACAATGAAGAGTAGCCCCACTCTCCACAACTACAGAAAGCCCATGCACAGCAATGAAGACCCAACACTAAATAAATTATTAAAAAAAAAGAGAGAGAGAAAAGACCCAAAGATTGGGGATTTTCCAACAAAATGGCCAAGTGAGATTATTGTACAGTGACATCTACAGCTGTCAAGGTCCCTCCATATACACAGAGCTTTCAACTGGCTTTCTAGAGTCTCAAACCTAAAAATGAAGAGAAAGTCAGACTCGAAGAAAGCCTCTAATATGAAAGACAGAGATCAAAACAGACAAAAGGCAACAGATGATGCAGGAAGAAAAAAAATTAAAGCATCATTAATATACTTAGAGAGGTAAGGAATACTTCATCTTTGAAATGAACAGAATGCTACAAAGAAGAAAATTCTGAGAATAAAAAAGAGCTCTTACAAATTAAACACAAGATGAAAGAAATACCCAGTTAAAAGACTGAAAATAAAGTTGACGAAATATTCCAGAAAGTAAAGCAAAAAGACAAAGAGAAAATAAGAGAAAAAAAGATAAGATTTTTAAAGAATCTGTCTAGGAGACCCCAAATCCTAATAAAAGGAATTCTGGAATAAAAAAACAGAAAAGACTGGGGGGGGAGAAATAATTTTTTCTTTGAAGATAATTTCTCAGAACTGAAGTCTCCAGATTGAAATGGCCATCAAGTGCCTAGCATATGGGTGAAAACAGACTTTTACCAAAGCATGTAATTGTGAAATTTTATAATACGGGGGACAAACATAAGATCCTACAAGGATCCAAAGAGGTGGGGGAAAGAAAATCACACAGAGAATGGCGAAAGATTTTAAAAGCAAGGTTAGAAGGCAAAAGCTAATGGAGCTCATCTTCAAAATTCTAAGGAAAAAAAGTTTTGAATCTAGAATTCTAATATCCAGCCAAGCTACCAATCAAGTAAAGATGTGGAATAAGAAATTTTCTGACATGTAAGGTTTCAAAAAATTTACATCCTATGCATCCTTTCTTAGGAAGCTACTAAAATATGTGGACTTAAACCAAGAAGGAAGAAAAAAAATGGGATCCAATGTAACTAGGCATTCAGTATAAAAAAGAGGTAATGTGAATCCCTGGGATGATGGTGAATGGAAATTTCAAGGTAATACAGTGTGTGAATGTGTGTATGTGTCAAGCCTAGAATGTAACTGGTCCAGATTGGAGCAAGCCAGATATCCTCAAAAAGATAAAATTGATAGAACACCTAACATGTTTGGACACATTGAGAGATTTACACAATACCCTCTCATTTTTGATATCTGATTTTGGCATATAATGGTGAGTGATTTCTTACCCGTCACTGACTTTCCTATAAGGAAGCTTATAGATCTTTAAAAGGATTTGATGGTACCATGGGGCCACAGTTACTGCTTCAACCAACATTATTTACAAAGTAATTGAAAAAGAATAAGTCCCACCTTTATTATGGTTAACTCTGCAGAGTTTCTTGGCATCACCCAGAATAATTTGTAATCTTCACATACCAGGTATTCTTGTCTAATGCAATAATCCTCATTATCTGTTGAGAAGGTTTGATTCCATTTAAAAATCACTGTGAATATGGATAGGCCCCTAGCTTTTACTTCCTGGCTTACGGGCTAAAGGCACTTTATATCTGCCAGTTGGTAGCATTTAGACTACTTTTCAAAATCATTTGTTAAAAACTGAAAGAGGGGGAAAAAAAATTGAAAGAGGGGAAGACAGAATTCCTATCGTTACTGGGACATGAACTTATCAATGTGTCAATTTCTATAATGCTATTTCTTACATTCTAGAATTATTGATTGTGCTTAAGCATCAAATTCAAGTACAAATAATCACTTATTTGTATCCTGTCATAAACAAAGGGACATGCATTCAATGACACTTACCTAATTCAATTTCCTTTTCTATTTCCAAATTAGGCATTGGTCTATCTTCTACAAAAAACTCTGCAGATGCACTCAGCTCTGGTAGGGATTTCAGTAGTTGTCTACGATACTGTGAACACCAGGGTGACTGAGTAGGGCTGTCTGGGAAAAAAAAGTTGAAAAACAAAATTATCCAAAAATTTAAAATGGGCATTATAACAGAGGAGGGGAAAAAAAACCAAGATTGCATGGTCAACACTTCTAACCTACCAATACTCATCTACCTTAGGTCTTTATGATACTGAATTCAGTTAGTACTCATTTATTCTGAAGATTTCACAATTTATGGCAACTCTTCTAGAGAAGAAATACATATACCTTGGTTCGCTCTGATAAATATGTGTTCACTGAACACGGATGTAGATATTTGTTCACAAGTGGTATATATGAACTTACCTGCAGTCTCACTAGTGAGCTCCAGTTTCTCAGGAATTTGAAGGCATTTGATGGAGGAGGTGCTTGTAACTGAGGCAGAAGATCCAGAGAACCCAGAGGAGTGTGTGGCTTCACGGCTGTCTTCGATAATTGGGCTAAAAGAATCAGAAATGAGTCAATCCTCAAAGGGATAATTTACATCAACTTGTCTTTATTATCATTTTATTTGCTATTCAACAGTCTCACTTTTAAAGCCCATTATTTTCCTGGAAAAAAAACAAAGATTCACAATCAGAATCTAGGTAACTATCTACCCTGGTTGACAAGCAATGCCAAGCATTAAGTTTATGCTTATTAGCCTAGTCTGTAGCAAAGGCCTTTCTACCTCTATTCTAAACTGACCAAGAAGAACCAAGACACTAACTTTCTTCCTCTTTATCCCTTCTTTGGATGTTTTAACTCTTCGGTAAGCAAAGGTCAAGAAAGAAAAAGGGAAATTATTCAAGGTGAATACATGCTAGAAAAAGTGAGAAAAGTTTGTCAGGGGAAAAGGTTGAAAATACAGTTTTAAAAGCACAAACTGTCAAATTACAGAATATTCTTAAAACTGGAATTAGTTTAAATCAAGTGACTATTATTTTTATTTACTATTATTTTTGTAATTCTTTTTTAAAAAATGAATTTATTTATTTATTGGCTGCGTTGGGTCTTTGTTGTTGCACACTGGCATTCTCTAGTTGCGGTGAGCAGGGGCTACTTTTCACTGTGGTGCACAGGCTTCTCATTGCAGTGGCTTCTCTCATTGTGGAGCACAGGCTCTAGGCATGTGGGCTTCAGCAGTTGTGGCACATGGGCTCAATAGTTGTGGCTCTCAGCCTCTAGAGCACAGGCTCAATAGTTGTGGCGCACAGGCTTAGTTGCTCTGTGGCATATGGGATCTTCCCTGCCCAGGGATCGAACCCACGGCCTCTGCATTGACAGGCAGATTCTTAAACCACTGTGACATCAGGGAAGCCCAAATCAGGTGACTTTTAAATATGGACAGATCACAGGGCTTAGTCCCCGGCTCTCTATGCCATCCCCCCTATTTTTTATTCATTTCCACCTCTCTATAAAAAGATACTTTAAAAAAATATGTCTCTAATTGCCTGTTTGAAATTAGCATCAAGCTACTGTACCATTATTTTAAGCTCAATATTAAAGGAAAAATAAATGCCTCTTCTCTACCAATCAGGTACACTTTGCTGAGTTTCCTCAGATACCATAACCAGCAAAATTTATTTCTTTTAACCCTCATATTCAAATAAATTTCTATATTCCATTAACACTTTATCTGGAGGAACCCAACTGTCATGTAAAGCACTTAGCACAGTACCCAGCAGGTAGTAAAAGCTTCATAATTGATTGCTATAAGTGACAAGAAGACACAGAAAAAGAGAGCCCTCAAACAATCTGGTTTGTATAACCTGTAATCTCTATTCACCTCAGCTTCTTGATGCTCAGAGTTGGATTGTAGATAGTGCCACAAGCAGTTTGCTGGTCCTCAGAAGTCTTCACATCTAGGTCCTCTTCCTGCAACAATCTCTCAGGATCAGAAGGGAGATCCTTCAAGGATACTATCTCATGAAAAGGAGTGGATGCAAAATGAGCTGCTCTAGCGAAGTCACAAGTGTCTTCTGGGTTGGGACAAATAGTTACATTCCTGAAACCTGTGATAATAGCATCCTCACTCAAGGGCTCAATTCCTGTAAATTCCTCCTGAAATAAAAACCACATAAAATTTAGCTAAAACATTTCGATGAGCATATGAATAGCCTATCTTTTTTACTGAAAGAGACACATTACTTAAGTGATTTTTAACACAGGATACAAAAGTATCATGTCAGAATCTCTAGAGAAAACACAAATTTAAAAGACATTACATTTGAGGAAAAAGGTTTCGTATTATGAAAACAGCAAATTATATTTCATCAAAAAATACACTGTGAGGATTCTCCACACAAAGGAAAAATACTGGACAATGTTTTTTTCCCAACCAATTTCACCTAGGAACTAGAGAACTAATACTATTTTTCTTCTGGCTTTGACCTATAATATGTTCTGATAATCTGCAATCCTCCTAGCTTTTAATTTTAGGCCTTCTTCTATGACAAATATTTAATTTCTATTTTATTTCTTAAAGGTAGTTCATGATCATGGTAGAAAATATGGGGAAAAAAGTATAAAATAATGAAAAACATTTAAAATATGTTTTTGCCTTTAAAAGTAATATAAGTATATAGCTTAAAAGACTAGTTTAAAAGGATATATAGTAAAAAAGTCTCCCTCCCACACCTGATCCCCCCCCATGTCTCTGCTCCAGTTACTACTCCCCAGAGGCAACTGCTACCTCTGGTAGGATACACGCACAAGCATATTCTACTCATTTGAAAAGAGGTTTTAAAGCAAATGAAATTATAGCATATATGCCAGTCTATATTATTCCTTCTCATTTTTCAGTATATTTTCTGTGCTATTAAAAATTCTTTAAAAACATCATGGTAACATTGTGGGTCTATCAGAATTTGACCGTTTTAGGTTACTCCCTGTTTTTCACTATCATAAAACTATTTTAAATATTCTTGTAGATTTAAATCTTTAGGAATATATTAATTTTCTTAGGAATACTTTGTAAAAGTAGAACTATCAGGTCAAAAAGGCAATGGAACACTAAGGGTCTTTATACATATTACCTAACTGCCCTCAGAGAGATTGTACCACTTTATACATTTACCTGAAGTACACAAGAGTGCCTATTTTGTTTCACCCTTATAGATACTAGATATTAATTTTCTGGATCATTATCAATATGACATATACTCTGCATTTCAGACTCAACGTTATTAAGTAGAGGTGAGAGACAGAACTAGAAAAAAAATGAAACTAAAAAATTGTAAACTTAGAGTAAAATAGATGTTTGTAGTCTAAGAATACACTTTATGCAAATACTACTTATGGCCCTATTAGTTTAGACATTTTAAAAATGTTTTTTTTTAGAGGAAAAAATCCTTGTAGGTACCTATTAACAAAATTCAAGTAAAAGGTTTAAGACAAAAAGACTAGATTAAGATTTACCCTTTTAATAAATCAGTCCCCTTTATTAATTCAGTCCATCCTTGAAGAGCTGAATCTAGAACCACTGCCTCCAAATCCAGCCTATCCATCCATTCTCTGGTAGTATTCTCCAGAACACAGTATATAAAAATTACTCTTTTACATCATTATCTTTTCATAGCAGTCAGTGGATTACCTATATTAGAATTACCTGGGAAAGTATTTAAAACAAACAAAAATACATGTTTGGGTTTTATCCCTGGAAATTCCAATTCAGTATGATTGGAATGGGTCCTGAGCACCTTTAATCATAAATGACACCTGAGGTTCTTCTGGGTTGCTGGAAATTTTCTGTATCTTGATATGGGTGAAGACTGCATGGGTATTCACATATATAAAAATTCACCTAACTGTGTGATTAATATTTGTGCAGTTTATGGATATAAAATATACCTCAATAAATAAGTAAACAAAAAGAAAAACATGTTTGATTCATTCCCTAGGATGTGGAGAACACACTGTTTTAAATCACTATAGCTACTGATCATGTCTCCCCATATAAGTCACCAGATTAAACATATTCAGTTCTCTTCAATTTCAAGACAAAGTTTCCAGATGCTGGTTTAAAACTTCAATGAAATGTCAATGATAAAGTTTTATTTATTTTGTCTTGAATGACTACGCAGGGTCTCTTTATCCTAAGTATTATCATGTCTCTAGTTCACAGTAGTTAAAACAGAATATTACCAAAAAAATAAAAATAAAAAAAATAAAAAAGTTGGTTCATATAACTGTTTCATTGCCACAAAAAACATTCTATATAAAAAGAACAAAAGATCCTTGGCTTTTAAGGCAGTGATTTTTCCCCACTTTAAAAATTTGAGGTATAATTAACATACCAAAAAATTTACCCTTTTCAAGTGTGTATTCAGTGGTTTCTAGTATATTCATAAGGTTTTGCAATCATCACCACTATCTAACTCCAGAACATTTTCACCACCTCAAAAAGAAACACCATATCCATTTGTAGCCACTTTCTAATCCACTCTCTCTCTAATCCCCTGGAAATCCCTAATTTACTTTTTGTCTTTATGGATTTGCCTATTCTGGACATTTCACATAAACGGAATCATACAATATGTGTTCTTTTGTGTGAGGCTTCATTTTAGTAAAGTGTTTTCAAGGTTTATCCATGTTGTAAGATGAATCAGTACTTCATTCCTTCTTACAGCTGAATAATATTCCTTTGTACAGATATACAACATTCTGTTTATCTATGCATCAGTTGATGAACGTTGGATTGCTTCCACTTTTTGGCTATTATGAACAATGCTGCTGTGAACATTCATGTAAAGTTTTTTGTGTGAAGATGTTTTAAATTCTTTTGGATATATACCTACGAGGGAACTGCTGGATCACATGGTAACTCCATGTTCAACATTTGAGGAAGTGCCAAACTGTTTTCCAAAGAGTGTGAATCATTTCACATTCTCTCCAGCAATGTATGAGGGTTCTAGTGACTTCACATCCTCACTTAACCAACACTTGTTATTTTGTCTTTTTGATTTTAGCCATCCTAATGCATATGTGTAGTATTTCACTGTGGTTTTGATTTGCATTCTCTGATAACAGATGGTGTTGAGCGTCTTCACGTGCTTATTTCAAGCCAGTGACTTTCATTTTAACCCTAAACTTCTGTGAGAATTGAATGAAACTATCCACTAGTCCATTTATATAAACTTAGGGATATTGCTCCTTACACAAACATCTGGAGATACATCCTCATTTGAGGTGATGCTTTCTGAAGTTTTGAGAATCGCAAGGGGTCTTCGTTGCACTAAAACCTGTGGGGGATCTGCAGGACTGGAAGAAGACATATTTCATTTAGCAATTTTTCTCTTAACATAGATAACAGTAACCCCCTATTTCATCCTCATTTATAATATTAGAAAACTTTTAATTGTCAAAACAAAACAAAACTAAAAACCCCCTCAAACCTGGTAGTCTTTTTTTCTGAAAGAAGAAACTCATCAAAAATGGAGAAAGGTACACTGGAACCTATAGAAAGAGAGACTAAATTTACACTGTTAAGAGTAAATGCCCTACTCTTCAAGACAACTAGGTCAATTAACATTTTTAGTGTTTGAAAGCAGAAAGACAATTTTGTTTGTCTTTTATACGTAATTTCAAATACACAAAAGTAGAGATCATGTAATAACAATTACCTAAACATGGATGATCTTGTTTCATCTTTATTCCCCACAACTACTCCCCCAAACCTAACTCAACTCTGGATTATTTTGAAGCAAACACAAAACACCATATCACTGCATATGTAAATATTTTAGTACATATTTCTTAAAGAGATAGCCTCTTTTTAAAAAGCATAATCTCAAAAGATGATCATACCTACAGAATTAACAATTTCTGTATTCAAATAACCAGTCAGAAGTTTCACATTTTACCAAAACTTTTTAGAAAGTTGAATTAGGAATGCAAAGTAAATTCATACACTGTGACTAGTTGAAATGCCTCTTAAATTGTTTTTACTTTACAGGGTTTTTGTTTCTGCTATTAATTTTTTGTTTTAGAAACTGGGTTGCCAGGCATATAATGCTGGATTTTTTGCTAATTATATTCTCTTGCTTCACATATTCTTCTATGCTTTGCATTTCCTATAAATTGATGGTTAGAATTAGAGGTTTAATCAAATTCTACTGAATTTTTTAAACTACTTATAGGTGGATATTCATCTCTCTACCACTTTTAACATGTTTCTGAAAAGACAACAAATTTAAATATAAAATAGCTTTAGTTTTAAGCTTTTCCCTTTCTTTTTTCCAAAAAACCACTTTCCAGTCTTGGCTGCTGGGTGCTACTGATATGCTTAGCTAGAGTACACTGAAGTGGAAGATTATTTTGTAGTTAGTATAAATTACATTTAAACCAAATATTTTAAAGCAATGAGTTATTTTAAAAAAATATCCTTTCAAATATCTAACCTATTTTGAATCATGTTGAATTCCATGACTGAAAGATAACAATACCTAGTCCCTCTGTTTGCTTTCTTTCAACTCCTTTTATCACAATCAAGAAAAGAATTTATACTTGCTACATAATGCATTTGTTATCAGTAAGTTCTTCATGAGACTGTCAAATAAAACTCACTTTTAGAATGAGGTTGTTCTTGCCAAATGTTTTCTGCAAGTGAAGTTTCCCTGTAAAGAAACTTGTTTTAAAACATGTGCTTAGTACCCACAGAAAGAATTACTTAATTCTTAAAAGTCCAAGAGGCTTTTTTATTCAATATAATCTCCATTCTAAGATAAAGAAAATATTCTAGTACCATCAAACCAAATTCTTTAAGATAGAACCTTCAGTCATTAAAATTGTTACAGAACTATATTTGATAGCAGAAGTTGTTATATTAACTGTATAAACAGATGACAGAATGGTAAACTTTCATTTTTATAAAACAAAACCAAAACAAATAAGTATACCAATGTTAATACTAGTCATCTGTTGGTGGTAGAATCATTTAAAAAATTTTTTGATTGTTTTATAAGAAACGTATTTTTTTTAACGGAAAAAAGTCAGTACCCAGACCTCCCTCATCAGCATAAAAGCTTATGCTGTGACAAAGACTTGAAAAAATTCATGTCTTGATACTAAAAAAAAGTTAAGGAGACTTCAAGTCACTAAAGAGTCAAAGGCTGGTTCTAAATGCCCTCCTGTAAGCATCATCCCTTCCACCAATGTGGTCCTACCTGGCACAAGAGTTTACTGGGCAAACAGAATTGGAAAGAGCCATTCCTGGTACTTCCTGAAACTTTGATGCAATTCGCAGTTCAGCTGTCTCCTTTGTAGACATCTTCTCTTCTTGCTATTTTCATTAAATAAACAAAATTAATGAGTCCTGCGCATCTAGAAACTGCTACCTATTTTCAAGTTTTAGTGCCAAAATTAGCTTTACTATACTCTTCCCCTAGACATCTATTAACCATATAAAATGTCTGTACCACAAAAGTTCTTCCCAATAATTTATGTTCCCAGTATAAACTGGTACTGTTATACTCAACGGAGTAGTGGCAAGCCAATACACACTAAATTTCTTTAGCTAATCTCATTTTAACGGAACATGACTAGAATAAAAATCTAAAGTCAGAAGTATCAGAATAGTGATTTAGAGTACACTAAGAAGTCAATAAATTACATCACTTATATGCCACAGATTCCATTTGAAGTCACCTATTAAATTACTTTCCTGCTCAACTTTACTGACACTAATAGTGAAGAAACTATCAGAAACTCTGAGTGGGCCCTGGCAAGACTTTTACCTTCTATATTTTTATATTGTTTAAATTTGTATCAATAAGCATTAGTTGTATGTATTGAAAAACAGAATAACCTGATCACTCGCTCTTTCTTGCTGAGTAGTTTGGATTTCTTTTAGCTTCTTCTCCATCTCTTCAATCTGTTTCTGCATTTCTGCTCTCTTCTCTGCGCTGGTCAGTAGCTCAGCTAGAAACAGTAAGGTCGGCTGAGGCATTACGCCTCATAGCAATTTATCCTGTCAAAAACTGTCTTTGGGACTCATGTCCTCAACATATATGTTAACATTACAGATGAGAATGATACAAATGGAGCAAAGTCCTAAACTTGACATCTAGGTCTTTAATATTTATTCAGTCAATAAAACACATAATATCTATTATGTGCCAAGCAGAACTCTTAGAATTTAGGTTTTAGTGGCACATAATACAAAGTCCTTGGTCATGTGATGCTAACATTCAATTTGGAAGAAACACACACAGAAATTAACAAGAAAAATCAGTGTTAAAAATAAAATAAAATAGGTGATGTGAGAATGTGTCGCTGGGTAGGGGGATAGAGATCAGGGGCTACTTAAGACCAGAGATCAGGGAAGATCACCTAAGAAAGTTTCATTATAAAGCTGTAACCTGGATGAAAAGGGACCAGTCATATGAAGATCTAGGGAAAGATTTTAGGCCAAGGGACTAGTTGGCACAAAGGCCCTAATGCAGGAACAAGATTATTATGTTCAAGGATCCAAAAGAAGGCCAACATGGTTGTAGCACAGAAAGAGAGAGCATAGTAAAAGATGAGGTTGGAGAGGTTGGCAACGGTCAAATCATATAGGCGTAAAGACCTTGTACTGCATTCTAAGACAATGAAAAAACACTGGAGAATTTTAAATAAAGGAGTGACATGATCTGACTTTTTAAAAAAGATAATTTGCTGTGAACAAAATGGACTGTGGTAAGGCCAGAATGAGGGCAGAAAGTCTAACTGCAGTAGTCCAGCTAAAAAGACGTTTTGGATTGAGGTAATAATGGGAATGGTGATAAATGAAAGATCTATGAAATTTTTTGGTGGTAAAGTTGATAGGCTTATTCATTAGATGTGGGGGAATGGTAAGGAAAGCAGGAGCAAAGTTAACTTCTGGACTTTTTTTTGGCTTGAACCAGCTGGGTGCATGGTGATGCCTTTTCTTGAGATAGGGAAGCCTGTGATACATTTGCATACTGGGGTGTGGTTTGTGACAGAAATCAGTAACTGGTTTTTTTTTGTTGTTGTTTTAAATATTTATTTATTTGGCTGTGCCAGGTCTTAGTTGCAGCATGCAGGAATCTTTTAGTTGAGGCATGCGGGGTCTTTAGTGGTAGCATAGGGGATCAAACCTGGGCCCCCTGCATTGGGAGTGCGGAGTCTTAGCCACTGGACCACCAGGGAAGTCCCAGTAACTGTTTTCAGTTATGTCGAGTTTAAAATGTCTATTAGGATAGCCAATAGACGCAGGCAACAAAATATGAGTCTGGGGTTCAGGTGAAATGTCAGGGATGGGGATATGAATTTGAGAGTCCATGGCTTGTAAATAGTATTTAATCCCTTACCTAAAGATAGCTGTTGAAAGAGAAGATAGTTGGAATATTTCAGAATTTTCCCCTGGGCCTCAGGAAGAGATCCTGAACGGGAAGAACAGTAGTAAAGGACACTGAGCAGGAATACACATCAAGGAAGAAGCCAAGAGAAGCATTTCATAAAGTAGTATTTCATCAGCTGTGACAAATAAAGCCAAGAAGTCAAGATTAGGACTGAGAAACAGCCATTGGATTTGGCAAAAAGGATGTTTCTGGTCACTGTGATCACTGGAATAGAAGGGATACTTAAAGAAATAACAGGCAGTAAAGAAGATTACAATTCCCCCAAAATTTTGTTGTGAAAGGAAGTATAAAAATGGGGTAGTAGCTGGAGAAGAATATGAGGGTAACGGAGATTTTTTTTTAAAGAATGGAGACATTAGAGTATATATGTATAAATTAGTGAGAATGGTTTAGTAAAATAGGAAAATACTGGAAGGGGAAGAAAAAAGGACCACTCCTTTGATGAAGAGGAACATTAATTTTAACCGAAAGAATGAGTATATAGGTACAGATTGCAGATATGACAGATTTGGTGGAAGAAAACAGAGTTACCATTACATTCCTTCTATTTTCTCAATGAAGTTAGAAAATGGGATTATAGGTGAGGAGGGACAGGGATGTAGACTTGAAAATATGAAAGAAAATTAAATTAGTTGTTTAGCAGAAAGAAGAAATTCACCTACCAGGAAACTAATAAGACAGGCACTGATAAATGCTCATTTTGAGCTGTGTGGTCAAGAATTTAAAATGAGATCAATACATATAGTTGCATTTTCCTCCAGCTACATTTAAACTATCAATACTTGGATGCAGGTACAGTGTGTGAGCAGACAGCTAGATTTAATCAGGGTTGAGGTTCTACCAGGTAAATACAATATAGTGAATGATGTAGGGGTAGAAAGTAAGATATGAGCCAGATGCTTAGTCAGTTCATGAGTGACAGAGAGTGACTAAAAAGTCTGAGGTGAGAACACTATGGAGGCTTAAGTGGTAGAAAAAAAAATTGGGAGACATGAATCCGAAAGAAGGTTTTTGAAGGAGGAGGGGGAAAATGGTTTGGAAGTAGCAATGGGAAGAAAGGATAACAGCCTTGCCTTTAGGCCCACCCTGTGGTTTCCTCATTTCTCATATCTCTACCTGAGAGTGAAAGTTAGCAACAATCTTTGAAGCTAGTTTTCAATATAAGAAACCACTTTCTTATAGGCATGAGGATTTATAAGAGTACAAACTAGATTCAGAGACAAGGTTAGGAAACGAGTATTAAAATATCCTCAGAGGTCAATACTTCTTAACTAGGCTCCTCAGACAGTGGGATTCCAGGGTCTAGAACATTCAGTGCGCCTCTGCCAAACAGCAGATGGTGCAGAGATGGTCCAGTCGCTTTTGCTGCAGGGCGCTCTGCTTCAAATCCCAACTAACCCTAGCTCAGGTCCTTCTTTGGTTAGTTGAGAATAAAATGTACTATTTTACTTTTATAAATTTGGTTATAGCTAGAGCCATCCCTTTAGGAAACAGTTTTAATCTAAGTACCTATACCTAGTTCCTTTCCCAGCTTATATTTGGCTATTCTGCTAGCCTACTTCTTTGTTGTGGTGGTTCCCACTTTTAAAAAGCTTTACACAACTAGCTCTTTGCTTTTTAACCATTCTCTGTCTCCTACCTAGACACATAGATTCCATTTTTCAATAATTATTTGAGCCCAGAGCACTTCTGTCAACCTTGGAAGGCACTAGTTGATGTAACAAATAAGGCAATTCCAAACTTACAGTCTGCTTTACAGACATCTGCTTCTAACTTGTCATCTGGAACTCTGAAATGATTTTTTTTCCTAAACAAATTGTAAATGATGGTTAAGCTTCCCAGCTAGCCCTATGAATGGCACATCTCCTTAAGTGAGCTGAGCTGCATTAGTAGGTTACTATGGATGCTTGTGTTAAAAAAAAAAAATTTCTCTTTCTTGGTATAGATCCTAGTCAAAATGTCTAAAGGGATGAAATTTATTTTTGGACCCTTGCCTACCTCCTCTTCTGTACTCTCCCTCATCTTCTAATGCCTTAAGCTCCAAATGCTATGCTTTCCTACTTTTAGCCTATTCTGGACACCTCCTGCTCCCAAATACTTCTAGGCTTCAAAATCAGAACCACTTCCCACTTTCCCCAAATTCCCAGTTTTTCAATTTACAGTGAGCTTCCCTTAACTTAGAAAGAACATAATGTCTTTAATAAACAGTACATACAACTATCATCTAAATGACTGAGTATGTTAACCTAAATAAGCCCTAGGAGAAATTTCAGGCAAAGTATTAAAAGTAAAGTGAAATATTTAGGAAATATTAGGAAAAGCACTTTTCTGTCTGCCTATTGCAGGGAAATATGAATTGGTCATGCAGTTCCTTTATTTTGAAGATAAATTTAGTTGCTTAATATTTTTCCCCAGGGGTTTCATGGAAAGCAACAATGGAAGTTCAGCTTAAATGGAGAAGCATAGAAACCACAGAAGCATCACATAAAGGTACACACAATGAGGAAATTTTCTTCAGACTTAACATATCAACTCAATCTTCCTACAACTAAGTTATTTTTACAAACTTGAACTAGATCAATACACATACCTTCTCTTCGCTCTTTTAATTTTTTCCGGAAAACCTCAGCCCGGATCTCTTCAAAGGAAAACTCCCCCACTCCTGCATAAATCTTCTCCTTACAATACATCATCTTCTCTTTCTTCTCCTCAGACTCTTGCTGAAGGCTTTGAACTCTTTGCAGGAGATCTCCTTCCTTTCCAGGCTTTCTTGTGCTTAGAATGTGGTTTATACTGGGTTCAATTTTACATGGTGTCCTAAAAGAAGCAAGATAATTATTATTCACCATACAGATCAAATGAGTTATTTCTTATGTTTTGACAGAACACAGGGACAATGTCAGTAGTGAGGCTATACGTGATTGATTCCAAAAAAAACAAAAACAAAAAAAGATTGAGAAAAGAGGCTAAAAATAATTTACATGGTCCACCAACAATTATGTTCTGAGTACTACTATGAGGAAGGAAATGAGGTGTAAGTTAAGGTCATCGGATGGCTTATATTACTTATAGGTAAAAATAAACCTGAATACCATATCTTTTTTTTAAGGAGGTTAATATTTTTATTTTTATTTTATTTTTTATTGAAGTATAGTTGATTTATAATGTGTTTGTTTCAGATGTACAGCAGTGATTCAGCTATACATACATATATATGTATATATATACATATAGATTCTTTTTCAGATTCTTTTCCCTTATGGGTTATTACAAAATATTGAATATAGTTCCCTGTGCTACACAGTAGGTCCTTGTTGGTTATCTATTTTATATATAGTAGTGTGTATATGTTAATCCCAACCTCCTAATTTATCTCTCCCTCCTACCTTTCCCCTTTGGTAACCATAAGTTTTCTATGTCTATGGAAACATCTAAATCAAACCCAGTGTATGAAATGAAGTTAACTTATGCAATATAGCCCATTTCCCACTGTTCAGACCCCAAAGAATTAGAGTTAGGAATATAGCATTTAGGGAACTGATGATATGAAATTCCATGTTCTCAGCTGAGGGGGAAGAATAAGAGTGGTAATATAGGTTTGAAAAGAATGAAGCATAAAGTATCTCACTCAGGATGGGGCAGATGTTCTCAATCTGGACAATGGATCAGAATCACTTATAGGACTTCCCTGGTGGCGCAGTGGTTAAGAATCTGCCTGCCAATGCAGGGGACATGGGTTCAAGCCCTGCTCCAGGAAGATCCCACATGCCTCAGAGCAACTAAGCGCGTGAACCACAACTACTGAGCCCACATACCACAGTTACTGAAGCCTGCACACCTAGAGCCCACGCTCCACAACAATAGAAGCCATCACAATGAGAAGCCTGCCCACTGCAACCAAGAGTAACCCTGCTTGCCACAACTAGAGAAAGCCTACGTGAAGCAACAGAAGACCCAATTCAGCCAATAAATAAATAAATAAATTTATAAAAAAAAAAAGAAAAGAATCACTTATATATCTTTTATTTTCTTATGTACCTTTTTACATACAGGATCAGAATCTTTAATGGTCCAAGTACCTACATGCTTAAAAGCCTTCCTTGACTTGCTCAACTGATAAAAGACTCTACGAAAATCCCACACAAACATCATACCTAGCATATGCATGGGGTTATAGATTAGTTATGAGCAAATTCTTGCAACGGGAAACAAAATAGGACTTAATATTAGAACTCCACAATGTTACATACTAGACTGAATCTTAGACTGCCTGATTATCTAATCATCACCTATCATATTTTTTCTTGTAAACAGAAATGCCAAGAGTTAGGAAGAAAAAGACATCCAGAAAGAAAAAGCAGGTTACGAGGAAAAAATGGCATAATTTCTCATTACTGTCAATAACAAAGGTAGAACATCTCACTTAAATCACAGTGACTATCTTTAACTACAGCAATGTAAATATAAACCTACTGAGTTTATTCCTTAATAACAATATTAACAAATGATCTTTTAGCCCTAACATACTCAAAAAAATAAATAAATAAATATAGGAAATAAAACTTTAGCTTACTTTCATCCCCACAAAGAAGAAAATGCCTTTAGGAACTAGGATAGGTGGCCCTGCCCACTCTTAATAATTCCCACCTCAGAATATCTGGAAACCAAACTCACATAACTGGCTGTTGTGCAGTCTCTTCCACATATGGAGTAAAGCTGGGAAGCACAGAGGGTACAGCTGTCATAGAAGCTGTATTGCCACGAGGCTGCTGATGAAGAATAAAACTAAAATTACCATGGTTTCACATTCTGACACAACACATGCAGACCCCACCTAGTTATTCAAGAGGAATTCAAAGAGATGCTAAAAATACTCCTCTACTCTAACTCTGAAGTCTTTGTCATGTCAGCAAATAAACGATCTAAGAGTCCTTACCCTGTATTCTAAAGGCCTGCCTGTGTTCCAAGGGCCAGCTTGCAGCTCATTCTCTTTGGCCCTGGACACAGGAGGTGCTATCCATGGCTGGACTGCAGGCTTAGATGATTCCGCGCTAGAAGCTTCATCAGCATTTTCATCAAAAACAGTAATTCTAGAATTACTTTGCATCTGTTGAGGAACTGGATTTTGGAGTCCTCTGTTCTGGTTCGGAACTAAGAGAAAAATATTAAAACTTCATGTAAAATCTTTATCAATTTAGATGTCCAATAAGGTATACGTAATTCTTTCCCAAATCAAGGAGATAACTTCTACTACCATAGAATCAAAGAGATTTTTTTTAAAAATAATAATTTTAAAAAACATTAATGGATCAAATTAATAATTTTAAGTCTATTCTGTATGTTACTTATACCCTACCTTTTTCCTCACCTGTAATCTTTTATGCATGATATCCAAAAAAGAAATTCTACATCTTCCTCCAGTCATCATTCTAACACTGTCTAATTTTATCAGAGACTAACCTAATCTTAATCTTCATTTTTCAGTTTAAAACTTTCTCTCAATGGAAATCCGCTGAAATGTACTGAATCGAGAAAAAACAAACTAGCCCACTTATTAGTGATATTCTCTTTAGTGGGGCTGCTTATTAGAATCAAGCTTCATCATGATTTGGATGAAATATTCTTTAGGACTATATTCCCTATACCTTAATTCTTAGATCTCCAAGGAACATTCTGAGTATTAAAAGTTGATATCAGGAAAGGGATATGAGATCTTTTAAAAATCTGGTCTACATCTCTAACTGCTATAAATTTGGTTAATAAAAGCTTATTATTCTCTGTACCTTCTGCTCAATTTTGCTGTAAACCTAAATTTCCCTAAAAAATAGTGAATTAGAAAAAAGTTGGGCTTCCTAGGTGGCGCAGTGGTTAAGAATCCACCTGCCAATGCAGGGGACATGGGTTTGATCTCTGCTCCAGGAAGATCCCACATGCCGCGGAGCAACTAAGCCTGTGCACCACAACTATTGAGCCTGCGCTTTAGAGCCCATGAGCCACAACTATTGAGCCCATGTGCTGCAACTACTGAAGCCCACGCGCCTAGAGCCCACGTTCCACAAGAGAAGCCACGGCAATGAGGAGCCCGCGCACCACAATGAAGAGCAGCCCCCACTCACCGCAACTAAAGAAAGCCCGCGCACAGCAAAAAAGACCCAACACAGCCAATAAATAAATAAACAAATAAATTAATCAAAAAAAAGTTATTATTGATCATCTTTAGGTATACAAAGAGAGCCCAATTTCTTGACCCCCCAAAAGCTGAAGACCAAGTTAATACAATCTTTGAGGATCTGGTACATATAAGCTTTACTTTGATAATACTTGATGTAATATTGTATATCTTCTTTCAACTAACAACTGAAACTCAGAAACTCTAGATACTTTCTACATATTAGATTAGGTCTTTCTTTCTTCCTTCCTTTCTTCTTTCCTCCCTCCCTTTCTTTCTTTCTTTGCATTATAAGGGCCTCAGAATAAGTTTTTTTTAATTAAGACACAAAATGCTGGCATGTTTTAGTGTTACTGCACACTGTGATCTCAGTTCTCCTTAGACTTCTTTCTTTTTTGCTACCTAGTACTCAGAACAGTAGGACAATGTCCACATATATATTTATACATGATCTCCTTACATAATTTGCCTACCACCTGAGACTAAGAGCTTCCCATAATAACATTTAACAAACTTACCCTTGAGAGCACCTCCTACACGCCTGATTGGAGCTCTTGCTGTCTTTTTCCCTTTGCTTTTTAGTTCAGCCAATGTGCTTCGTTGGGGTATAGAAGATCCAAAAACTTCCTCCTCCTCTTCTTTCTCAAGTGCCAACAGAGTTTGCCGAGACACTCGAGCTTGGAATTGCCTAAAGGAAGAGAATGGACAATTGACACCTGGTGAGATGGACACTACTCACCAATTCAAATTTCCTAATTTGTTAAACAAGGGCGAAGAGTGGGATGGGGAAGAAATATATAGAAATAGCCAAAAGAAAGCGTTTATTCTCTCAGGAATAAAGAAAGCCACCTTGAAATCAGAGAAAGTTTTGGCTAGAATGATTTAGCTCTCCCTCTGTATGTCCAAATTTGGCCAGTTAAAAATACTCTGAAGATCACCAGTAGGTTGATCTCAGGATCAGATCAGGGTGTCTAAGATTAAGATCATAGAATTTACTAAGATCAGTTTCCCATCAACTTTTTATGATAAAACTTTTTAAACTCACAAAATAGTTGAAAGAGTAAATAGTACCCATATATCCTTTACCTAGATTCACTAATTGTTAACATCTTGCCATATCTATTTTATTACTGCATGTCTCGCTTTCTCTCTCTACACAGAATCCCTACCCCACCCCCTACCCCATCATTTTTCCTGAATCAGATGAAATGAAGTTGCATCCAACATGACATTTTACTTTAGTAAAGCTGGCAGAGTTTGAAGACTAAACTTCCTGTGCAGCTGCTAAAGTTTTAAGTATTATCAAAAGGGTAAAAAAACTGAATAAACTGCAAATGCTGGCCAAAAGGGAATAAGCCCGACAGCTTCTCTCTCTCTCTCTCTCTCTCACTGATTAGAATTAAAAACTCTAGACAAGATACAAAGAAGCAACTGAGGTCTCTGAAAAGTAAACAAAAGCAAGTGGACTGTGGAGAGGAGTCAACTTGAAGAAACAACCCATGCAGGGCTGTTTCCTGTTGTGTTTTTTTTTTCCTTGTCTTCTCCTCACGGTTTTGAATTGTTATGTTGGTGGTGTGGGCAGCTAAAACTCCTAGAGAAACTTCATCTTTCTGGCCAGAGGACTGGGAAAAGGGGACTCTGAAGGCCAATGAGTATGGGAGAAATACTGGAGAGGATGAACTGAAGAAGTGGATCTCCTAATTCTGTACATGAACTGGCACAAGCCCTGGAACTCACCCCTGCACTATGCATACACAGGGCAGACCCAAAGCAGCACAGAAAAGGTTTTGAGAATTGAACTATGGTATAAACCACTGCCCAAGTCCTAGACTAACCCCAGTCTAACACATGGGTTAGACCCAAAGGTCTTTGAAAATTGAACTGACACTGGAACCACTACCCACATAAGATGAAACAGAAATTATGATATCTGAAGGTTAGTTACCTAATAAGACAAAAACATCAACATTCTCCAGAGATCGTCAACCAACAGGACCCAGAGTCTAATAATATCAGGATAAATGTCCAGGATATAATCCAAAATTACCTAACACACAAAGAACAAGGAAAATGTGACCAATTCTCAAAGGAAAAAAAACAAAAAACAAAAAAAAACAGATACAAATATCAAATGACCCAGGTGTTAGAGTTTTCAGACAGAGATTTTAAAGCACCTAGTATAATGATGCTCCATAAGATAATGGTAAAAAACATTTGAAATGAATGGAAGGATAGAAGTTCTCAGCAGAAAGTATGAAAAAGAATCAAATGGAAATTTTAGACCTGAAAAACACAGTATCTGAAGTAAAAAACTTACTGGGTATACTCATTATCAAAATGGAGAAGACTGAGAAAAGAGTAAATGAACCTGAAGACAACTCAGTAAAAACTGGCCACCCTAAAGAACAGAAAGAATAAAGGTTAAAAAAATTCTTTAAATGAACATAGCTTCAGGGACCTGTGGGACAATATCGGAAAGTCTAACATATGTTTAATGGAAGTCCCAGAAGAAAAGGTATATATGTATATTTTTAAAATAATGGCTGAAAACTTTTCACATTTTGTAAAAGGCATGCATTTACAAATTCAAAAAGTGCAATAAATCCCAAATGGATTAAACATAAAGGTAATCACACCTACACACATCATGATCAAACTGCTGAAAAGCAATGCTAAAGAAAAAAAATCTTAAACTTACCCAGAGAAAATCAACACATTACAAAAAATGGGGAAGAACCATTTCAAATGACTACAGATTTCCCATCAGAAATCATGGAGTCCAGAAGACAGAAACGTGTTAAAAGAAAAGAACTGTTACCCAAAATTCTACATCCAGTGAAAATATCCTTCAGGAATGAAGATGAATACAGACATTCTCAGATAAAAAAAAATCTAAGATAATTTATTAGCAAAAGACTCACTATAAATGAATGGCTAAAAAAAAAAAATCTCTTTGGGCTGAAGGAAATGATGCCAGAGGAGAACTTGGAACTTCAGGAATAAAGAACAAAAATGGTAAATATAAAAGACTATTTTTCTCTTAAGTTCTTTAAAATATGTATGGCTGTTGAAAGCAAAAATTATAACAGTCTGATGAAGTTTTCAATATGTGTAAATGTCATACATATGACCAGTATATCAAAAAAGTAGGGAAGATAAAGAACCTATATGGTTATAAAGCTTCTATATTTTACTTGAAGTGGTGAAATATTAACTCTAAGTAGACTGTGAATGGTTAGGTATATATATATATATTATATCTCTAGAGCAACCACTAAAAAAATAACAGACAAAAAAAGCCAATAAAATAAATTAAAATAATAAAAATTCAAATAATTCAAAAGAAGACAAGAAAGGGGCAACAGAGGAACAAAAGACAGAGAATAAACTGAAAACAAATAATAACAGATCCAAATCCCACAAAATTGATAATTCCATTAAAATGTTCTAAATATACTACATAAAAGATACTGCGAGAGTTGAGAAAAACACAACACCCAACTCTTTGCTTTAAATATAAAGACACTGACAGTTTAAAAGTGAAAGGAGCAACCTGACTGAAAAATGGGCAGAAGATGTTAACAGACTTTTTTCCAAAGAGGAAATGCTGATGACCAAAAGGCATGTGAAAAGATGCTTAACATCACTAATCATCAGGGAAATGAAAATCAAAACCACAGTGAGGTATCACCTCACATCTATCAGAATGGCTATCATCAAAAAGAACACAAATCACAAATGTTGGCAAGGATATGGAGAAAAGGGAAACCTTGTACACTGTTGTGGGAATGTAAATTGCTGCAGCCACTGTGGAAAAGAGTGTGGCAGTTTCTCAAAAAACTAAAAACAGAACTATCATGTGACCCAGTGATTCCACTCCTGGGTATATACCCAAAAAAACTAAAAACACTAATTTGAAAAGATACATGCACCCTAGTATTCATAACAGGATTTTTTACCATTGTCAAGATATGGACGCAACCTAAGTGTCCACCAACAGATGAATGGATAAACAAGATGTGGTACACATATATAGTGGGATACTACTCAGTCATAAAAAAAAGAATGAAATCGTGTCTTTGCAACAACTAGGATGAACTTGGAGGGGATTATGCTAAGTGAAATAAATCAGAGAAAGACAAATACTGTATGATATCACATACATGTGGAATCTAAAAAACACAACAAACTAGTGAATAAAATAAAAAAGAAACAGATTCACAGATACAGAGAACAAACTAGTGGTTACCAGTGAGCAGAGGGAAGGGGAAGGGCAACACAGGGGTAGGGGACAGGAAGGCACAAACTATTAGGTATAAAACAACCTACAAGGACATATTGTACAACACAGGGAATATAGCCTGTATTTTATAATAACTATATAAATGGAGTATAACCTTTAAAAATTCTGGATCACTCTACTGTACACCTGTAACTTTTATAATACTGTACATCAACTATACTTCAAAAAAGAACCCCCTGTTGAAAAAAGTAAAAAAGATCCACACAAAAACCTATAATGTGAATGTTTGTAGCAGCATTATTTCATAATTGCCAAAAAATAAAAACAACCTAAATGCCCAATAACTGATGAATGGATAAACAAAATGTGGTATATCCAAAGAATGACATTATTCAACAATAAAAAGGAATGAAATATTGATATATGCCACAACCATGTTCATCTATGATGAACCTTGAAAACATGCTAAGTGAAAGAAGCCAGTCACAAAAGACCACATAAAGTAGGATTCCATTTATGTGCAATGTCCAGAATGGGAAAACCGAGAGAGAAAGCAGATTAGTGGTTGCCTGGAACTGGGGTAAGTGGGAATGGGGAGTGACTGCTAATAAGTATGGAATTCATTTTGGGGTGTTAAAAATGTAAAATTAGATTAGGTGGCAATGGCTGCACACCTCTAAAACTGTTTAAAAAAAAAGTAAAGAAAGGAAAAAGATGTATCATGCAAACTAAAGAAAGTTGGACTGGCTATATCACTATCAGATTAAGCTGACTTCAGAACGAGTATAACCAGGGATAAAGATGAACATTATATAATGATAAGGGATCAATTCTAAATGTGTGTACACCTAACAACAGAACTTCAAAACATATGTAGCAAGATTGATATGAACTCAAAGAAGAAACAGATACATTCACAATAAAAGAGGGAATTCCTCTGGCAGTCCAGTGGTTAAGACTCTATGCTCTCATTGGCGAGGGCCCAGGTTCAATCCCTGGTTGGGGAACTGAGATCCCACAAGCCACGTGGCAAAAAAACAAAAAAAACACAATAAAAGAGACTTCAAAATTCCTCTCTCAGTAATTGATAGAACAAGCAGACAGCAAATCAGTGAGGATACAGAAAACCAGAACAGATTACCAATCAACTTGACCTAAGTGACATTTATAGACCATTTTATTCTAAAACAGCAGAAAACACATATTTTTCAGGTGTACACAAAACATTCACCATGATAGACCATATTCTGGGCCACAAAATGAACCTTAATAAGTTCAAAAGAATTGAAACCATACAAATTATGTTCTCTGATCATAATGGAATTAAACTAGAAATCAGTAACAGAGATAGCTGAAGAATCTCCAAACACTTCCTAATTAAATAATACACTTCTATATAACCCATGGATCAAAAGAAAGACATAAAGAAAATTAAAAAATATTTTGAACTGAATAAAAATGAAAATATAGTATTATATTAAAATTTGTGGGATATGGCTAAAGCCGTGCTTAGACAGAAATTTTTTATATTAGAAAAGCAAGTTCTAGAAATCAGTGCTCCAAGTGTCACCTTAAATTAGAAAAAGTAGGTAAAACCCAAAGCAAGCACGAAGAAGGAAATAATGAGCATAAATTAATAAAATTAAGAGAATATCAATTAAGAGAAAAATCAATGGAACCAAAAGCTGATTCCCTAAAAAGATCAAGAGAAATCGATAAACTTCTACCCGGATTGACAGAAGAAAAAGAGAAGACCAATAACAGGATTACCAATATGAAAAATGAAAGAAGGGAGGCCACTACATAACCTACAGACATTAAAAGGATAATAAAGGAATACTGTGAACAATTCTATGTTCATAAACTCATCACTTAGATGAAATGGACCAATTAATTCCTTGAAAGACAAAAACTACCAAAGCCCACTAAAAGAAATCAAAGATCTAAATAAATGGAGAAATATACCTTGTTCATGAACAATATTAATTAAAATCCCAGAAAGCTGATTCTAGAATTTACACACAAAGTCAAAGGAACTAGAAGAGTTAAAAAGAATAACAGAGGACTCATATTACCTGATTTCCAGACTTACTATACAATTCCAGCAGTCTAGATAGTGTGATATATACCAATGATAGACACATAGATCAACTGAACAAAAGAGAGTAACAAAAATAAACATACACAAATATGATCACCTGATTTTTGACAAAGATGCAAAGGTAATTCAATGGAGGAAATCTTTTCAACAAGTGGCACAGGAATAAATGGAGGCTCCTATGCAAAAAAACAAAACAAACAAACCAACCAACCCCAGAACAAAACAAAACAAAACAAAAAAGAGCCTAGATACCTTCTACAAAAATTAACTCAAAATGGATCACAGATTTAAATGTAGAGTAAAACTATAAAACTTTAGGATAAGAACATAGCAGAAAATCTTTGTGACCTTCAGCTAGATGGAATTCTCAGAAATATCAAAAGCATAATGCATACAAGAAATAATTGATAAGTTAAACTTCTTCAAAATTAAAAACTTTCATTCTATAAAAGACACTCCCAGACTTAAGCTGGGGGAAAAGATTTACAAACCATTCATCTGACAAAAGGCTTGTATTCAGCATATATAAAGAACTCTTAAAACTCAAGTGCATTATGCTAAATGAAAGCAGCCAGAATCAAAAAACTATATACTATATGATTCCATTTATATGACATTATGGAAAAGGCAAAACTATAGGGCTAGAGAATACATCAGTGGTTGCTAAAGGTTGGGATTGTGAGTAGGTGTTGACAACAAATAGATTACGAGGGAATTTATGGAGTGATGAAATTATTCTATATCTTGATTATGGTAATGGTTACGTGTCTCTACTCACTTGTGAAAATGTATAGAACTATAAAGAATAGATTTTACTGTATGCTAAATGGAAAATATTTAAACGTGTCTTTTAAAAAGCTGAATAGTAATGAAGTTAACTTGCCAATCCACAGGGAGCGCTTTATTCAGATGCAAAACAACTGTTTATTAGTTTTAACAAGTTAAGACAAGCTCCAGAGAAGCAGTTTACCGGTGTTGGGACTGCAGTCTTTCCAGTGGTTCAGCCTTCTGTTGAATCCCTTCCTGAAATATCAGATCTGCTTTCTTAAAGTTTTCTCTAGCTTCATATTCTTCAGCCCACGAGATATAGAACTGAGCAAGTGAAATGCCAATTCCTTGGTTATGTAAATAACTGTACATATCCAAAGGCTCATTGCATAAATGCCCCTGTAACAAATGAAAAGCATTAGCAGTTAACCAATTTCTCTTCACTTACTGAGTGTTTATTAGCCAAACAATCATTGGAGATACTCTATGTAGTTTCTGCATTGAAAAAAATTTATCTAATTCCATGTCATAAAGAATATATTGGGAGGAAAGTAAGAGATTAATTTGTAAGAAAAAGAGGTGGGGAGGAAAGACTTCAAAATATGTCATTTGAGTGTAGCCCTTAAGGAGGAATAGATTTACATAAGGTAGAGAATGGAAAACGAGGGGCATTCTAGGAAGAGAAAATAGCATAAGCAAAGACACTGAAGACTAGAAGTTTGTAGGGGTGTAGGCAACATAGGAATTTGGAAAAAAGGTCTGACCAGTCTTGAAAATCAAGCTAGTCAATTTTAAATATACCTGATAGTCAATGTTGTATCTGTTGGGGTAGGAGAACTGTAAGCAAAGAAATTGGTCAAATCTATATTTTAGAAGGGACCTTCCAAGACCAGATACAATGTAGGTAATTCTAGTAGCAAGAAGGGGAAGGGAGAGGGATCACTAAAAATCCCACACCACTAACAGTTTGATGTATTTTCTTCAGTCTTTGTTTTTCCCTTAAGGAAAAAAAGGAACATAAATCAGTTTACCCAGGATAAAAAGATTTTTTCATTTTAGAGTTTTAATCATAATTAAATGTTTTTAATCCATTTACCAGTGCATCATTCAATTTTCCATGCTGCTAGTTACTCATTGTTATTTTAAAATGGGTGAACAATGTTCCATCTAGTAGATCTTCCATCATTTAACTATTCCCCTATTTTTTGGATAAACCACTTCTAATTTTGCCCAATATAAATAACTGTATAATAAATATCTTTAAGCATATTGTCTTTCACACTTTACATTATTCCCTTAACATAAATTCGTATAAGTAGAACTATGTTAAAAAGTAAATTGCTTCCTAAGATGGTTGTACAAAGTTAAAACGTTAGCAGTTATTCCCAAATATAATTTCACAGATAATACTTGAAAGGCAGAAAACATTGCTATCTACTATATTCTAGTCCCCACCCAGGGTCTGGTAGAAAAAGGCTGAAAAAATGAAACGCTCCATTTATATCTTTGACAAAAACAATTAGTATTTTATAGTTTAATTTTGCAGTAATTCAGTAAATGCAGTTTTTCTGCTTATTCAAATTAGAGATGTTTTCCCATATGTGACAGAGTTTCAAGCAAAGTTAAAATTCTCAGTGTGTTATCAGTATAAGATCCAGTCCTTGATATCTATTACTACATAAATAAAGTTTAAAATCGATTGCACTTTGTTAATGGCTTCTTGAATAGCTGTGGTGCACCATGGGATAGCCAATGTAGATTGGGTTATTCCAGAGTGCTGAATGAGATCATTTAAAAAAATAACAGGACTTCCTGGGTGGCACAGTGGTAAAGAATCCGCCTGCCAAGGCAGGAGACATGGGTTCGAGCCCTGCTCTGGGAAGATTCCACATGCCACGGAGCAACTAAGCCCATGCGCCATAAAAAAAAAAAAAAAATAACAAATATCAATAAAAGGATAAGATGGTTAGATTAATAGATTAAAAAGAAAAGTTACCAGAAAAATGATGATGTCCTTAGATGCTGTGCCATTGTTAAACTGTTAAAATTTCTAAATGCTTACTCTCAATTTTTATACTTATCTTGAACAGCCTACAGACCATTCTTTCAGAAGCACTGGTTTAGACTATGCCTTTTACTCTATGATAATCACTGCTCTTCAGTACAAGCACCGGGTTAACACAAGTGAACAGAGAAATTATTCCAATTAATTGTTACTTTTAATAGCTCCAACTAAATATAATCATAGAAACCTGAGATTAAAAGTCACTTTAGAGCTTTATTTAGTTCAATCTTCTAATAAATCACATAAGAGACTATTATACAGAATAGAATGAAGAACAAAATCCATTAGTATACCACCAGGAACCACTGTCTCCATACTAACAAATCTGTTTGGCATTCTTTGTGTGCCATCCTTTGTTATAAATTCCCGTACCTACTATCCCTAAGGTAATTTCACCAACTCATATAAGGATGCCAACATATGTCAAACGTCCTACAGAAATCATGATAATTTTGTCTTCAGGATTCACCTAACTTCCTATATTAGTAACTATCTGAAGTTTAAATTAAGTCCTCCTTAAGAGATATATTTTAGCTGGAAATCTTATTAATTTCCAATGTTGATATTTTATCATATTACAATGGCTGTTGTAAATATTCTATTATTTAGAATTACCCAAATACTTATTTTAATAAATTTTTTATTTTTAGAAATTTATTTTTAATTTTTAACATATTTTATTAAAATTTTTTATCCATATCTAATTCCATCATCTAATATTCTATTCCAAATATTTATCACTTGCTTTTATTCTAATCTCTTTTAGGATAAAAGCAATGAAATGAATATCTAAGAAACCCTGGCCATCATTTTTATGAAGATGTTTTCATAAAAAAAATCGAGTGTTTTTTTTAAAGAATTTTTATTGAGATAGAATTGATATACAATAAACTGCATATATTTAAAGTGTATAATTTGAATTTTTTTTCTTATTAGTAATGTATATATGGCAATCCCAATCTCCCAATTCATCCCACCCCAGCCCCCCACCCCGTTTCCCCCCTTGGTGTCCATGTTTGTTTTCTGTATCCGTGTCTCTATTTCTGCCTTGCCAACTGGTTGATCTGCACCATTTTTCTAGAATCCACATACATGCGTTACTATACAATATCTGTTTTTCTCTTTCTGACTTACTTCACTCTGTATGACAGTCTCTAGGTCCATCCGTGTCTCTACAAATGTCCCGATTTTGTTCCTTTTTACAGCTGAGTAATATTCCATTGTATATATGTACCACATCTTCTTTATCCATTCATCTGCTGATGGATATTTAGGTCACTTCCATGACCTGGCTATTGTAAATAGTGCTGCAATGAACACTGGGGTGCATGTGTGTTTTTGAATTATGGTATTCTCTGGGTATATTCCCAGTAGTGGGGTTGCTGGGTCATATGGTAATCTCAAGAGTATTCTTAAAAGAACTACATGCCGGGGATATGTGTATAAAAACAGATGATTGAACTTGGTGTACCCCCAAAAAAATAATAAAAAAAATAAAATAAAATAAAAAAGAACTACATGTCAAGTAAGATAGTCCAAAGTGGTCAGGTCAACATTTTTAATTGTAACAACATACTAGGTGAAAGAGACCCAAAGACAGATGAAAAATAAACATCACTTTTTTTTTATGGTGATGATTTGAAAAATGGGAGAAAGGGATACAGGAATCACCTACAAAAGCTTTTCCCCAAACAATTGTACAACTGCCATGTGTTGGCTCCTATACATCCTCCCCAGTACAGTTGCATGGCCCAATGATGTTTAAAATCAATAAATAACCCACTCCTACAAAGAGATATATAGGCCTTATGATCATTTTTAAAGGGATAAAAAAACTTATAATAAAATCCACCTCTAAAGTAGAAACAATTTAACAAATATTGAATATTTATTAAATGTTTAGTTCTACTGAATGGCTCAGTTTTTTGATGTACAAGATACCTCTAAAGAAAATCTCTTGGTTTAATATTTTAAACTCAGATGGCACTTGAGAAAGACTTACCAGCTTAAGCCAGAGACTAAGAAATCGCGGATCATTATAATATCGTTTTTCTCCTTGTAGTGCTTCTACAGCTCTTTCTAATAATGTTGACATATTACTCTCCTTTCCACCCTGAGGATAGTTCTGCTCTGTCCAGCTAATATACCTGAATGGGAAGAGAGGAAAAGAATATTTTTCAAGTTTAACATGTCTTGCTCCAAGACCCATTCTGGACTTTTTAAAGAGAAATATCTAATATTATTGAAAATACATTTATTTATAGGTCCTCAATGACATGCCCTAAGCCTGTATCTGTCAAACTTTTCCAAATATTGCTAACATGTACCTGTGGGAAATAATAGGGATGATGATAGATGGGTATAGCTCACAGTCACACCTCAGGAAGACACACTATGATTTATTCTGCTTATCTATGGCCCCAAAACACTACTCTCTAACATACTGTTGTACACACCCCAGTTAGATGCATGGCCATAAGGACTCATCTATTATGTTTCTATTGACTCACCTATCCCAAACATCCAGAGGGTCATTTCCAGCATAAAATCGAATTTCAGATTCAAATGCCCTGAAATTTAAACAGAAAATATTAGCATAAGCTATAGTGATAAGAGTCAAATGAACAAGTATCACCTTCATTTTTATTCATTATTGTTTACCATCAATCTAGATAATTGCACTGGAGTTTGATGGTTTGTTAAACAGAAAGAATAGAAATAATCAGGATTCTGCCTAATAACATAACAGAAGAGATAAAAAAATGTAGAAATTAGAGAAATTCTAAGATAATATATAGAAAAGCAGTATTACACAGCAGTTTAGAGCTCTGGGACAAGACTCTCTAGGTTCCAATGCAGCTCCACTAAACACTAGCTGAGTGACATTAGAAAAGTTATTTAAATTCTGTTTTCAGTTTCCTCATCTATAAAATGGGGATAATAATCCTATCTATCTTATTAGGTTGACTAGTGTAAAGTGTTTACATAGTAAGTACTCAATAAATAACAGCTATTATTTTATATGTATATGATAATACTGAAGAAATAAACACACACACACAAATAGAAATAGAAATAAGAATTTGAGAGTTAAAAATTTCATGGTAACATTAGTCAGAGAAGAATTAGACCATACATATATTGGAAGAATGCTTCAGAGAAAGTGTGAAATATGACTTTGTAAAGAGCTGGGAAAGCAGAGGGCTAAGACTAAGTTAAGACTGACCAGTTAGAATAGTGGGGAAGTAATGGGTAATACACCATAATTTAGATAAATGATTACTCAATAAAAAGGGGTTATGTTTGACGTAAAGAATAAGAATAGTCCCTGACACAAAGGAATTTATGCTGTAATAAGAAAGACAGTACACAAATTAAAAATTAAGTAATAATACAGAGCAGTATAATATATTACAATTGCCAAGAATGGATAGTAGAGCCTTTATGAAGTCAAAAGGAGGTATCATAGAAGCAATCTTAGAAAGTGGGACTCTGAAGGAACCATAAGATTTGAAAGAAAAAGGGAATTTTCCAAGAGAGAGGGACGTCAGTATTGAAGAAAGTTGTCAAAGTGGGAGAGTTTATCCAGAGGAAATTAAGCTATAACATAAAGTCAGTATTGGGAATAAGTGGAGATATCTGGAGAGGCAAGAATGAAATGATTTAAATGTAAATTTAAAGAGTTTGGTTTCCACTTATTCAAGCCAGTAGTGGTTCTTCAATTGGAGAGTATCTTGAATATGATAAGTAAAGATTTCAAAAAAGACTAGTCAGGTGAGACAGGCTGGCACCTGGGACCCTTTGCTGCAATGCTTGCACATGGACAAATGTCTCCTTGAGCAATCGAATACAAAGAAACTATAAGGGACTAAAAATAACTACATACCTGTGCAGTTGAGGCAAGTTATGAACAAGAAGATACAAAAAGACCAAAAATCCAACCGCCACCTCTGAAGTGTTGGGAGCAAAAGCGGAGTACTGCACATGATCCCTGCACACAGCACCACCAAGGGGGTAGGCAGATCACCCAATCCACCCCTCCGGCCTGACCCTTGGACCTACACCTACCCTCACCCCATTTAAGAAACCAACTCGTCCCAGTTCAGGGCCGAGTTACCTGTTACTTGTTTTCACTCCCTGCAGCATGAGTCCCAGTAAAGCCTTGCCTGAATTTCTGGTCTGGTCTCTTATCAATTTCTATTGATTAAAGAGTCCAAGAACCCTGGTTGGTAATAACACTATAAGAATAGGAGAAATTAGAAAAGGGGACACAATTATGTAGCTAATATGGTGATTTAAGTATGAGATAATGAGGGGATTATCTGTGGAAATGATGAAAAAAAAATCCAAGACACTACTGATAAAAATCAGCAATCCTCCAAATTTATCTATGGATGCAATGCAATCCAACTCAAATCCCAGTAGTCTCTTTTCTAGCAACTGACAAGATGATTTTAAAATTTGGAAAAGCAAATGACCAAGAATAGCCAAAACAATTTTGAGAAAGAACAAGAGTTGCAGAACTCACTCTACCTGACTTCAAGTCTTACTATATAAAGCTAATCAAGATAATATATAACTGGAGAAAAGACAGACAATTAGATCAATGGAACAGAATAGAGTCCAGCAATGATCCATACATACACAATCAAATGATTTTGACAAGAGCCCCAAAGCAATTCAATGGGGAAAGAAAAAAAAAAATCTCTTCAACAAATAGAGGCAGAACAACAAGATATTCATATACGGGTGGGGATGGATACAGAAGACCTTTTATCCCAATCTCACACCATACTCAAGGATAAATTTAAGATGAATCATAGACCTAAACATAAAAGCTAAAACAATAAAGCTAGAAGAAATCACAGGAGAATATCTTTCCACCTTTGGGGAAGGCAAAGATTTCCTAGAGAAGACACAAAAAGCACTAAAAGAAAAACACTAATTAAACCTCAACAAAATCAAAAACTTCTGCTTGCCAAAAAATACTACCAAGAAAACAGATAGCCATGGACTGGGAGAAAATATTGTAACACATATATTTGATACAGGATTTGTATACAGACTATATAAAGAACTCCTGCAATCCAATTTTAAAACTAGGCAAAATATCTAAACAAATGTACCACAAAAGAAGATATATAAAAGGCCAATAAGCAAGTGAAAAAGTGCTTACCATCATTAGTCACCAGGCAGAGGAAAAGCAAAATCATAATGAGATACTATTGCATACCCACCAGAATGGCTAAAATGGGAAAAAAAAAAAAAGACCACTCAAATACGGGAGTGGATTTGGAGCAAAAAGATTCTCATACATGGCTGATAGGACTGTAAAATCTTACAACCTCTTTGGAAAACCAGCAGTTTCTTTAAAAATTAAACATACATTTATTCTATGACCTAGCAATTCTATTCTGAGAGAAATGAAAATCTATAGCTACAGAAAGCCATATGCATGAATGTCCATAGCAGCTTTATTCATAAAGCACATAATTGGAAAAAATCTACTTGTCCATCAATTGATGAATGGATAAACAAAAGGAATACTACTCGGTAATAAAAAGGAAAAATCTACTGATATATGCAACATGAAAAAGGCTAAAAAAATACTGAAAGAATTGTATGATTCCATTTATCATACAGTTAGTATGGTTATATTAACTGTAACCTATTGTGATATAAATCTGATTGCTGGTTGCTTCATGAGGGAGGGGAAGAAGAGTGATTGGGAAGGGGCATGAGAGAACTTTTTCAGGTAATAAAAATGTTCTATGTCTTGAAATGTCTTAAAACTGAAAATCTGAGCATTTCACTGCATGTAAATTATACTTTAAAAATAAAAATCAGGGAATTCCCTGGCAGTCCAGCGGTTAGGATTCTGGGCTCTCACTGCCAAGGGCCCGGGTTCGATCCCTGGTCAGGGAACTCAGATCCCACATGCTGAGTGGTACAGCCAAAAAATAAAAAAATAATAAAATAAAATAAAAATAAAAATCACAGGCCAGAATGAATTTCAGGTTCATGACATCTGGAAAACTCAGTACCAAACTGATATCTGGTATTGAAGATGGCTTAAGCTTGTTGGTTTGATTAATACAGACATGTTTTAGAGTCATCAACATTAAGTATAATTTTTATATAAATTTTTATTGTGCCTAGGTGTAATATAAGCTAAATAAAGTCTTGTTATATCTGTTACAAATTTGTCAGCAAGGAAAGTAACTTGATGTGAAGAAACTTCTAAGGAAAGAAAATGTAAATGAGATAAGAGCTTTTAGATAAACTCTGTCAAGAAGAATTATTTAGGAATATCTACCTAAAATAGTCTCTCCAGATCCTGGTAACTTGAAATTTTGGAGTTGCTCTAAATTAAGTGATGAAAGCTTATTGACTAGCTGGATCATTCCCAAATAAAATAAGATACTGAAACATAAAAATAAATAAATAAATAAATAAAAATTTTTTTAAAAATCACAAATCCTTAGTAATCAACCAAATAAAATTAGAGTGAGAGGGACTTCCCTGGTGGCACACTGGTTAAGAATCCGCCTGCCAATGCAGGGGACATGGGTTCAAGCCCTGGTCTGGGAAGATCCTACATGCCGCGGAGCAACTAAGCCCATGTACGACAACTACTGACCCTGCACTTTAGAGCCCGTGAGCCACAACTATTGAGCCCATGTGCCACAACTACTCAAGCTCTCGCACCTACAGCCTGTGCTCCAAACAAGAGAAGCCACCACAATGAGAAGCCCACACACTGTAACAAAGAGTAGCTCCCCACTCACCACAACTAGAGAAAGCCCTCACACATAGCAACAAAGACCCAATGCAGCCAATAAATAAATAAATTTATAAAAAAAAAATTAGAGCGAGAGAGCGTGAGGTAAGATCATTCAGATGAGTTTTGGTACCATTAATCAAAGTAGAGTAGGAAAAGGAAGGTCATTTATAAGAGAAGAGATTCAGTATTTAATACATTAGTGAGACATGTATCTAATTATATGTTACAGGTAGATAAAAAGACATTTAGAAGGCAAGTAAGAGATGTAAATAATAGTTAAACAATCCTGGAAAATTTGAATATGGAACGAGAAGAGGACAAAGAACAGAGACTTAAGTAAAATGCAGCAGGAAGCCAACAAGAAAAAAGGAAGAGTAGTTAGTGAAGTGGAAAAACTAGTATAATGTCACAGAACCAAGAAGATTTAAGAATAGAACACCATCTGTGAAACAAAACCATAAAATTCAATGCTTTTAAAGATCCAAAGAGATGAAAGGATATTCATTACATTATATCAAAATTATGATAATTTGGGGACTTCCTTGGTGGTCCAGTGGTTAAGACTCTGTGCTTCCATTGCAGGTGGTGTGGGTCTGATCCCTGGTCAGGGAACTAAGATCCTGCATGCTGCTCAGCATGGCCAAAAAAATAAAAAATTAAAGTACATATTAAAAAAATTATGATAATTTGCCTATAATACCAGAATTTTTTTGGTCACAATACAAGGTAGAAACTGATACTTCAGTTTACTTTTTTGAAAAAAGTATATTTATTGAACATCTGTCAAAGGAGAGCAAATTCCATAGGTCCATTTGAATAACGTAGTGGCATTTTTCAGCTTTTCATTATCCCGAGTTTGTTAAATTCAGTTTCTCTGAGGTTTACATTTTCTTTGGAGACCACTATTTCTTTTCGTCACATTCTCAAAAATACTTTCCTAAAAAAGTTAATAACTGAGTACACATAAAAGATAGTAGATTCAGGGACTTCCCTGGTGGCACAGTGGTTGAGAATCTGCTTGCCAACACAGGGGACATGGGTTCGAGCCCTGGTCCAGGAGGATCCCACATGCCACAGAGCCTGTGTGCCTCAACTACTGAGCCTGCACTCTAGAGCCCATAAGCCACAACTACTGAGCCCGTGTACCACAACTACTGAAGCCCACACACCTAGAGCCTGTGCTCCGCAACAAGAGAAGCCACTGCAAAGAGAAGGCCACACACCACAACAGAGTAGCCCCCACTCATTGCAACTAGAGAAAGCCCACGCAGCAATGAAGATCCAACACAGCTAATAAGTAAATAATTAAAAACAAAACAAAACAAAACAAAAAAACGGGTTCAAGACAACAGAGTAGAAGGATGTGCACTTACTCTCTCTTGCAAGAGCATCATAATTACAACTAACTGCTGAACAATCATTGACAGGAAGACACTGGAACTCACCAAAAAAACACTCCACATCCAGAGACAAAGGAGAAGCTGCAATGAGATGGTAGGAGGGGTGCAATCGTGATAAAATCAAATCCTATCACTCCTGGGTGGGCGACTCACAAACTGGAGAACAGTTATACCACAGAAGTCCACCCACTGGAGTGAGGGTTCTGAGTCCCACGTCAGGCTTCCCAACCTAGGGGTCTGGCAACGGGAGGAGGAATCCTCAGAGAATCAGACTTTGAAGGCCAGCAGGATTTGATTGCAGGACGTCCACAGAACTGGGGGAAACAGAGACTCCACTTTTGGAGGACACACAAAAAGTACTGTGCGTACCCAGAGGGAAGGAGTAGTGACCCCATAGGAGACTGAACCAGACCTACCTGCTGGTGTTGGAGGGTTGCCTGCAGAGGTGGGGGTGGGGGTGGGGGGCTGCGGCTGCGGCTCACCGCAGGGACAGGGACACTGGCAGCAGGGGTTTTGGGAAGCACTCATTGGCGTGAGCCCTCCCAGTGTCTGCCATTAGCCCTGCGAAAGAGCTTGTAAGCTCCAGTGCTGGGTCACCTCAAGCCAAACAACCAACAGGGTGGGAACACAGACCACCCACAGGCAGACAAGTGGATTAAAGTTTTACTGAGCTTCGCCCACCAAAGCAACACCAAGCCCTTCCCATCAGGAAGCACGCACAAGCCTCTTAGACAGCTTCCTCCACAAGAGGGCAGACAGCAGTTATTAAGCAGTATCAGCAGTATTTCATTCTGTGGAACTGAAAACCACAGCTACAGAAAGAGAAAAAACGAAAAGGCCGAGGACTTTGTACCAGATGAAGGAACAAGATAAAACCCCAGAAAAACAACTAAATGAAGTGGAGATAGGAAACCTTCCAGAAAAAGAATTCAGAATAATGATAGTGAAGATGATCCAGGACTTTGAAAATAGACTGTATGTAAAGATTGAAAAGATGCAAGAAAATTTTAACAAAGGCCCAGAAGGATTAAAGAACAAACAAACAGAGATAAGCAATACAATAACTGAAATGAAAAATACACTAGAAGGAACCAACAGCAGATTAACAGAGGCAGAAGGGCGAATAAGTAAGCTGGAAGACAGAATGGTGAAAATCACTGATGTGGAAGAGAATAAAGAAAAAAGAATGAAAAGAGATGAAGACAGCCTAAGAGACCTCTGGGACAACGTTAAACATACCAACATTTGCATTATAGTGGTCCCAGAAGGAGAACAGAGAGAGAAAGGACCTGAGAAAATATTGAAAGAGATTATAGTTGAAAACTTCCCTAACATGGGAAAGGAAACAGCCACCCAAGTGCAGGAAGCACAGAGAGTCCCAGGCAGGATAAACCCAAGGAGAAACACGCAAAGACACATAGTAGTCAAATGGACAAAAATTAAAGACAAAGAAAAATTATTAAATGCAACAAGGGCAAAATGACAAATAACATACAAGGGAACTCCCATAAGGTTAAGAGTTTCAGCAGAAACTCTGCAAGCCAGAAGAGAGTGGCACAATATATTTCAAGTGATGAAAGGGAAGAACCTACAATCAAGAATACTCTATCCAGCAATGATCTCATTCAGATTTGAGGGAGAAATCTAAAGCTTTACAGACGAGCAACAGCTAAGAGAATTCAGCACCACCAAACCAGCCCTACAACAAATGCTTAAGGAACTTCTCTCAGTGGGAAACACAAGAGAAGAAAAGGAACTACAAAAACAAAAACAAAACAATTAAGAAAATGGTAATAGGAACATACATATCGATAATTACCTTGAATGTAAATGGACTAAATGCTCCAACCAAAAGACACAGACTGGTTGAATGGATACAAAAACAAGACCCTTATATATGCTGTCTCCAAGAGACCCACTTCAGACCTAGGGACACATACAGACTGAAAGTGAGGGGATGGAAAAAGGTATACCATGCAAATGGAAATCAAAAAAAAAGCTGGAGTAGCGATACTCATATTGGATAAAATAGACTTTAAAATTAAGAATGTTGCAAGAGACAAGAAAGGACACTACATAATGATCAAGGGATCAATCCACAAAGAATATATAACAATTATAAATATATATGCACCCAATACAGGACCACCTAAATACATAAGGCAAATGCTAACAACTATAAAAGAGGAAATCGACAGTAACACAATAAGAGTGGGGACTTGAACACCCCACTTACACCAATGGACAGATCAGCCACACAAAAAATTAATAAGGAAACGCAAGCTTTAAATGACACAATAAACCAGCTAGATTTAATAGATACCTATAGAACATTCCATCCAAAAACAGCAGATTGCACTTTTTTTTCAAGTGCACACGGAACATTCTCCAGGATAGATCACATTTTGGTCACAAATCAAGCCTTGGTAAATTTAAGAAAATTGATATCATATCAAACATCTTTTCTGACCACAATGCCATGAGATTAGAAATCAATTCCAGGAAAAAAACCTAAAAAACACAAACACATCGAGGCTAAACAATACACTACTAAATAACAAAGAGATCACTGAAGAAATCAAAGAGGAAATCAAAAAATACCTACAGACAAATGACAACAAAAACACAACGATCCAAAACCTATGAGATGCAGCAAAAGCAGTTCTAAGAGGTAAATTTATAGCAATTCAACCCTACCTCAAGAAACAAGAAAAATCCCAAATAAACAATCTAACCTTACACTTAAAGAAACTAGAGAAAGAAGAGCAAACAAAACTCAAAGTTAGTAGGAGAGAAATCATAAAGATCAGAGCAGAAATAAAAGAAATAGAAACAAAGAAAACAATAGCAAAAATCAATAAAACTAAAAGCTGGTTCTTTGAGAAGATAAACAAAATTGATAAATCTTTAGCCAGATTCATCAACAAAAAGAGGGAGAGGACTCAAATCAATAAAATTAGAAAGGAAACAGGATAAGTTACAATAGACACCACAGAAATAAAAAGCACCATAAGAGACTACTATAAGCAACTATATGCCAATAAAATGGACCACCTGGAAGAAATGGACAGATTCTCAGAAAGGTATAACATTCCAAGACTGAATCAGGAAGAAATAGAAAATATGAACAGACTAATCACAAGTAATGAAATTGTGATTTAAAATCTTACAACAAACAAAAGTCCAGGACCAGATGGCTTCACAGGTGAATTCTATCAAACATTTAGAGAAGAGCTAACACCCATCCTTCTCAAAGTCTTCCAAAAAATTGCAGAGGAAGGAACACTCCCAAACTCATTTTATGAGGCCACCATCACCCTGATACCAAAACCAGACAAAGATACTACAAAAAAAGAAAATTACAGACCAATATCACTGATGATTTTAGATGCAAAAATCCTAAACAAAATACTAGCAAAAAGAATCCAACAACACATTAAAAAGATTATACACCATGGTCAAATGGGGTTTATCCCAGGGATGCAAGCATTCTTCAATATACACAAATCAATCAATGTGATACACCATATTAACAAATTGAAGGATAAAAACCACATGATCATCTCAATTGATGCAGAAAAAGCTTTTGACAAAATTCAACACCCATTTATGATAAAAACTCTCCAGAAGATGGGCATAGAGGGAACCTACCTCAACATAATAAAGGCCATATATGACAAACCCACAGCAAACATCATTCTCAATGGTGAAAAACTGAAAGCACTCCCTCTAAGATCAAGAACAAGATAAGGATGTCCACTCTCGCCACTACTATTCAACATAGTTTTGGAAGTCCCTACCACAGCAATCAGAGAAGTAAAAGAAACAAAAGGAATCCAAATTGGAAAAGAAGAAGTAAGACTGTCACTGTCACAGTCATCAACTGTCACCATAGTTTATCTCTGGGCTTTCTATCCCTGTTCCATTGATCTATATTTCTGTTTTTGTGCCAGTATCACATTGTCCTGATTACTGTGGCTTTGCAGTATAGTGTATCATGATGACATGATACTATACATAGAAAATCCTAAAGATGCCACCATAAAACTACTTGAACTAATCAATGAATTTGGTAAAGTTGCAGGATACAAACTTAACACAGAGAAATCTCTTCCATTCCTATACACTAACAATGAAAGATCAGAAAGAGAAATTAAAGAAACAATCCCATTCACCATTGCAACAAAATGCATAAAATACCTAGGAATAAAGCTAACTAAGGAGGTAAAAGACCTGTACTCAGAAAACTATAAGACACTGATGAAAGAAATCAAAGATGACACAAACAGATGGAGAAATATACCATGTTCTTGGGTTGGAAGAATCAATGTTGTGAAAATGACTGTTCTACCCAAATCAACCTACACACTCAATGCAATCCCTATCAAATTACCAATGGCATTTTTTACAGAACTAGAACAAAAAATCCTAAAATTTGTATGGAGACACAAAAGACCCTGAATAGCCAAAGCAATCTTGAGGGAAAAAAGTGGAGCTGGAGGAATCAGACTCCCTGACTTCAGACTATACTGCAAAGCTACAGTAATCAAGACAATATGGTACTGGCACAAAAACAGAAATATAGATCAACGAAACAGGATAGAAAGCCCAGAGATAAACTATGGTCAACTACCCTACGACAAAGGAGGCAAGGATATACAATGAAGAAAAGACAGCCTCTATACCATGCCCACAAGGTACTCCAGGGACATTCTTTTCTTCTTCTTCTTTTTTTTTTTGTTAAGAACTTTTATTGAGATATAGTTAATATACAATAAACTGCATATATTTAGAGTGTAAAAAAAAACAAAAAACAAAACAAACAAACAAAAAGACAACCTCTTCAATAAGTGGTGCTGGGAAAACTGGACAGCTACATGTAAAAGAATGAAATTAGCACTCCCTAACATCATACACAAAAATAACCTCAAAATGGATTACAGTCCTAAATGTAAGGCCAGACACTATAAAACTCTTAGAGGAAAACATAGGAAGAACACTCTTCGACATAAATCACAACAAGATCTTTTTTGACCCACTTCCTAGAGTCATTGAACTAAAAACAAAAATAAATAAGTGGGACCTAATGAAACTTAGAAGCTTCTGCACAGCAAAGGAAACCATAAACAAGACAAAAAGACAACCCTCAGAATGGGAGTAAATATTTGCAAATGAGTCAACAGACAAAGGATTAATCTCCAAAATATATAAACAGCTCATGTACCTCAATATCAAAAAAACAAACAACCCAATCAAAAAATGGGCAGAAGACCTAAATAGGCATTTCTCCAAAGAAGACATACAGATGGCCAAGAGGCACATAAAAGCTGCTCAACATCACCAATTATTAGAGAAATGCAAATCAAAACTACAGTGAGTTATCTCACACTGGTTAGAATGGGCATCAGAAAATCTACAAACAGTAAATGCTGGAGAGGGTGTGGAGAAAAGGGAACCCTCTTGCACTGTTGGTGGGAATGTAAATTGATACAGCCACTATGGAGAACAATATGGAGGTTCCTTGCAAAACTAAAAATAGAATTATCATATGACTCAGCAATCCCACTACTGGGCATATACCCAGAGAAAACCACAATTCAAAAAGACACACGCACTCCAATGTTCATTGCAGCACTATTTACAATAGCCAGGACATGGAAGCAACCTAAATGTCCATCAACAGATGAATGGATAAAGAAGATGTGGTACATATATACAATGGAATATTACTCGGCCATAAAAAGGAACGAAATTGGGACATTTGTAGAGACACGGATGGACCTAGAGACTGTCATACAGAGTGAAGTGAGTCAGAAAGAGAAAAACAAATATCATATAGTAATGCATATATGTGGAATCTAGAAAAATGGTACAAATCAACCAGTTTGCAAGTCAGAAACAGAGACACAGATGTAGAGAACAAACAAATGGATGAGTGGGGAAAGCGGGGGTGGGGTGGGATGAATTGGGAGATTGGGATTGCCATATATACATTACTAATAAGAAAAAAAATCAAATTGTACATTTAAATATATGCAGTTTATTGTATGTCAATTGTATCTCAATAGAAGTTCCTAAAAAAAAAAAAAGATAGCAGATTCACTGTCCCTTAGTACTCAGAATCCAAAGAAGCAATTTCATTAACTGATTACTCTCAAAGATTTAGTTCTGTTTAGGGATCTAGAACAACATAATACTTTTGGGAAATACTGTAATAATGATACTTGCTTTATCAGTTCCCGCTGTATGAGAAGTATTTCTATTGATACAAGAGTTTGGCTGCTCCATAATCAAATGAAATCCTATACCTCTTGTTCTTATGTGCACTTGAGGAGATCTTTAAATAGCTGTTGTGTGATGAGAGAGGAGGAGGAGTGAAAAGATTCTCACACTACCAACTCTTCAAGAGTAGTTTAGTACTCCTCATATCATCCTGCATGGGTCTACACCCACATTACCTACCACAGTTGGGAATGAATGATGACAGGTTGAGCCCCAACCATTCTACACACCGTTTCTGCTGCTGAAGAGTAGTGTTACAGGCAGATTCTTGCTGTGCCAGTGCTCCCTGAAGTGTGGACATGATCCTCCCCTGTCTTAAAGGTTGGACATTTTCTTTACTCAGCTCCCATTCATCTCCCTCCAAGGACATGACTTCACTGTGAAGAGGGAAAGAAAAATAAATCTCATACCAACACTGAGTTATTATAACACTAGATTATTGTAAATGTTTCCAGAAAAGTGATCATTCATGATCTCTGGGTTGAATATAGTGGGCTGGCACATTAGTAGTGTTATTACACTCCTAAGCTTCTGAGCCCTTCTGTGACCTGATTTCCAAGTTTACGGCTATAGTATTGCCTAATGGAAGGCAGAATGTGGCTAGGGTATTGTGAACAACATTATAACAAGAAAGTTTACAGCAGGAAGAAGAAAAGGGAAAAAAGTATAAATTTGACGAAGTAGAGAAAAAGCAGTTCGATGCCTACCACTGAATGCATCATCTAGTTTAATTTAAAATTAGCAAAGTGTTTATCAGACTAACACTCCATGTTTCAACCGATGACTTAAAACTGAAGTTTATATATACAGGTAGCCAAGAGCAGAAGCAGACAAAAATACAGTTTACAAATGCCTCCCCCCCAATTCTATCAATTCTAAGGGGGGAATGCCCAAAAGTTTTTTGGAGGTAATCACCATAAAGGGTATGTACTCTGAACTTCAGAGCTCTGTAACAGTCAAAGAAAAGCTTACTTCTGGCTGAGAGACACTATTTCTCGGTTTAAAACAGAGAGACGGATAGGCACTATTCTTTAAAACAAAGTGAAAGTTATGTGTGACCTCAGTCTAGACGAGAGCTGAAAACTTCAAGAAAGTAAACTGTAAGTGATTAATAATTTAGGTTGTAACTACTCATATTTTAACTATTTTGTGTGAATCCTGTAAATGTAGGGCCATGTCATTTATTTTTGTATTCTCATGATCTAATACAGAATCTAACATTAGTAAGCACTGAATATATATTGAGTTCATCTGAATTTCTTCTCTTGCTCTTAAAATAGCAATTAAATATCTCTGCTAAATAGTATCCAAAACTGAGCTGAGATTGCTTCCTCCCTCCCTCCTCCTCCTTCTCTTGCTTCCTCAAAGACCTGCTCCTTCCCTCATTTCAAAAACATGGCAATTTCACTTTTCCAGTTGCTCAAGTCAAAAATCTTAATGCCAACCTTGACACCCCCTCACACACCCCCAGTCACTCAGCAAGTCCTGTTGGCCCTACCTTCAAAACATACCTAGAAACCAACCTCTTCTCACCATTTCCACTGTTTCCAGCCTGGCTCAAGCCACCATCTTTTCTTGCCTGGAATATTTCAATAACCTTCAAACAGGTTTCCCTGCTTCCATCCTTTTCTACCTTTAGTCTTTTCAACACTGCAGGCAAGGTGATCCCATTTAAACTCATGTCAGATCATGTCTTTCCTTAGCTCAAAACCTTCCAAAAACTTTCAACTACAGAGTAAAAGCCAAGTCCTTACAATGCCTGCATCCTCACCTTCTTTACTTCATTTCCTTTTACTCTATGGTTCATTCTGCGCCAGCTACTGGCCCACTGCACCTCCCTCCCCCAACTCTCACCCTCCAGCCTTTGTACCTTCCCCCGGCCCCAGATCTATGCATGACTAGCTTTTAAGTTTCCTTCAAGTCTTGACCCAAATGACACCTTCTCCGTGACGCGCGCTCTTAAAAACTATTGAAAATTGCACCACCACCCCCTCCTCCCCACTGTTTCATTTACTTTTTTTTTAGTTACCGACAACCATCTTTTCGTTTGTTTATCTTGTTTATTGTCTATTGCCCCCTACGCTCATCCCACCCCGGAACTTAAGCTTCAGGCGGGTAGGAATAAGAGCTTATATATGTATAAATAAGGAAGAGCAGCTAGCATGCAGACAGGGGTTTTTTAGATTTCTAACTATGCTGCTAGCTTAATGATAGCACCTACTATGTGCTGTGCACTTATGTGGAGGCAGTTACTCTGCAAATACTCTGAATTCTCCCAAAACCCGGCATGGTAGCGTTAATAGCAGCATTTTCCATATTAAGACTGTCCAAGGTCAAAGAGCTAACAAATGGTTGGGCTGAGATACAAACAGACCACACGACAAACTCCAAGCTCTTTGGACCCCTGGCGTCCCACAGCCTCCTTGGCCTTGAAGCTGGATGCAGCAGGATTCTCACGCGCCCTCACCCCACTGAGGTCGGTGCTAACCCTGAGCTGCGCCTTCACCTCCATCCCTTGCGTCCGACTCCAGCAGGGAGGACGATCCGGCTGGGCCTGCTCTCCTCCTGACCGTGCCGGTCCTCTCCTGGACTGCTCTGAGCGGAGTCTCTGTCACCTGCCAGGCACCCTCGGGGCTCGCAGGCCCAGCTCCCGGCCGCCCTTCTCCGATACCTACCTTGGAGCACCCCTTTCCTTCTGCATCGCCGCCATGCTGCATTCCTGGCTCAGGGCCTCGTCCTGCCGCGGGTCTTTCTTCAGGGCCGCAGACCGCCTGGGCCTCCCTCTGCACCCTGCCTTTCGAGGTACTGAAGCGACTGGAGGGTGCTCCGGGAAAAAAGCACGCAGCTGACCCGCTCACAAACCAGCCACCTCAAGCCCTCCCGCCCAGCCGCCAAGTTTCAAATTTAACGGTCCCGCGCGGACAACGTGCTACGCCCCCTCCGCTCCTCTGCGCTCGCGCCTCTCTCCCAAGGAATTCTGGGGCTTGTAGTTCATTCCGGGTTTAGTCCACGCTGTCGCGGTGCGTAGTGGGAGTGGTAGTTTCCGGGGACTGTGGCGGTCCAGCTGCGACAGGTTTAGGCGGTGTAAATTCTCTCCAGGTGCTCTCTGCGTCCAGGCTCTAGCGCTAATCTTTGAGCCAAGCGAGGAACAGTCTTTGTTCTCATGAGCATAGTAAGATATCTTTGAGTGCTTGCGCTTGGCCTGACTCTTTTCTGGCGTGGCTGGCTAGGCTATGACCACCCCCTGCTGCCTACCCCAAGTCTCACACATGTCCAGAGTTCTTTGGCGGCTCTAACCCAGCTGTTTCCTGCCCCACGCTTGAATTGAGAAAAGCTGGATTCTAGTTCTGTAAAAATCGTACCAAATGTGCCATGTTAGGCAAGCCACATAACCTCTCTGACCTTCAATTTTCCTCATCTATAATGTGGTGATGATACTGCGTTGCTTTCTCTACTACACAGTCCCAGGCAGAAAATGCAGCCATGCCACAGTTCCCGAGGTTTTACCTCTTTTCCCCTTCAGCAGACCAGCCTCCACTGACACTCTTAGTCCCAGGTCCGATTTCCTGAGGAAGAAATCATGGTAGGCTCAGATGGGGCTGGGGAGCAGGGTCTTTGAACAAGCTCAGCTACACAGAAGTCCTGAAAGGCTCCCTAGAGCCCTTAATAGCTAAAGCACACCATGAATCTCTGAGGGAGGAGGTGTACTCTGTCTTCTAATGCTACTCTAACAAACTACCATAAACTTAGCAGCTTAAAACATCACAAATTTATTACTTTACAATTTGGTAAGTCAGAAATTTGACTCGAGTTTCACACTAAACAAGGTGTTGGCAGGACTGTGTTTCTGGAGGCCCTCCAGGAGAATTTGTTTCCTTTTTTCCAGTTTTTAGAGACATTCACGGGTATTCCTTAGCTTGTGGCCCCCTTCCTACATCTTCAAAGCCAACAGCATAGCATCTCTCTGACCCAGCACCTGTCACCACATCTCTTTCCCTGACCACAGTCAGGAAAATCTCTCTGCTTTGAAGGGCTTGTGTAATTATATTGGGCCCATCCATATAATCTGTCTCAAGGTCCTGAACCTTAATCATATCTGCTCAGTTTCTTTTGCCACATAAGGTGACATGTTCACAGGTTCTGTGGATTAGAATAGGCACAACTTTGGGGGCCATTATTCTGCCTACCACAGAGGGTGCTAAAATATTTGGGCATCTCTAAGCTTATTTGACCATAAACCTTTTCACACATCTTTCAGAACAGATTTTGGGCTCTTTGTATTTTGCAGTAGGTTACAGGAGAAGAAAACTCATAATGGAATAAATCCTAATGGTGGAATTTTGAGTATAGTGGGAACTGGTAGTAGTCAGGGACTAGCAAGCCTCTCATTTTCACCCATTTACATGCAAAGCCATACCTATCTACATCAGTGGCTGTTAGAGGGATTTAGTTGTCAGAAAATCTATGATCTCTTGCTTGGTCTTGTGGAGATGCGTGTGTTCTTGATTGTCACAGGCTGATTTCCCCCAACTTTGCCTTCCTGGGTTATACAAAGTCCTACTTTAGCAGGCTAAACACTACAAAGATGAAAACCTCTAGGTCTCCAGGGAACCCTTGGACGAACTGCTTGTTTACTGTGCAACCACAGGAGGAGGGAGGGACTATCTGCGGGTGGGAGGAAGGTCGAGAGAGACTGAATGGGGGGGTGTATGTTCAGGGCCTGAAGGAGACCACATCTGGCAAAGCAGCATCACCAAGCTGGCCTTTACCCCAGCAACAGATCAGCCAATCAGAGCAGCAGCTGCATCTTTTATTTACCAGTGATGAGGTGTCTTGAGGTAGAAGAACCAATGAGAAGGAGGCATAATAATCCAAACCATCTTGTGTTGCCAGGAGGAAGGGAGGTGAAGGGTGAAAAGATGCATTAGCCCCAGGGCTGAGGGCTAGTGGCTGCTGCCTAGTTGCATCTCACAGTAGCTATTGTTACAGGGTATTAGGGAACTCTCCTAGGAGCTGGGTTTCTGTCCAATTCCATGGAAACTTCTTTCTGCTTCTGCTTTTCTGCAGAACTACCCTACTTTTCTTGGGTCTTCTCAAATCATTGGAAATTGCCTGACCCAGAATTTCCATACTGATATATGCAAAAAATATACATACTGAACAAGAAGATACCAGTTACCGACTTTTCTGCATCTGGCAGAAAAGAACCAAAGGGTCAGAATGGACCACAAGCTGAGGACAGAAGCAGTCATATGGCAGGGCTGTTAAGATACAAAGTAAGACGTAGAGCTAATTAAGTTATGTCTCTAATAAGAAGTGCAAAATTAGGCTGTTTTGCCCTGGAGTTAGCCTGACCAGAGTTTTATGCTCCAGGAAGGGCTTGGAGAATCTAGAGAGTTCCCAAATATTCATTATTGTGCTCAGTTTACACATGAGGTGATTCAACCTCAAGGAAGTAAAGTGGGGATGAGAGTCACCTATTAAGGAAGAACAGAGTAGAATCTGAATGCTGCCAGGTTCTTACTTAAAGCCTAGTGCTCTGGGTGCCAAAACCTAAGCTCTAAATTAAGGGATTCAACCTTAATTTATGTTTAATTCTTTCAACCCAAGTTTATGGTTAATAAACTTCAGCTTCTTGGTGCCAAATTATGGGGGAGGAAACCAGCATCATATGGAGTGGGAACCTCCACTTACTCTAACATGTTCGATATTTCCAAAAAACTGATGGGTGGAGCCCCTGGCAGGCAATTTTGTTTGCTTTTCAGGAAGAAGAATGGTGGAACCGTGGACTTAGGGAGAACTGGAATGGGGAGGGCCACTTGATATCTGTCTTGGGCAGTGACCCTTCCGTGGCCTGGTCCCAAGGACCCCTAGCCTTGCAGAGAGAGGGCTGGTAGCCAGTGGCTGTAGAAGTTGGTACTGTGTGATGCTGGCCTTCACCAGCACTGTCTTCATGGCCAGGTGGAAGGGCACAGCCCAGCTCCAGCAACTCCAGTTCTGGCCATTCTGAGAGCACTGGGAGGCCACTCCTGGACCTGGACATCAGCACCCTCACAGCAGGATCCAGCAGAGAGGAGATATCCTCCAGTGGCCTCAGAAGTAGAGGCCATCAACCAGGGAGCTAGAGCAGTAAAGGAAGAGCATGGCAGATACTGGGTGGTGACAATGGGGAATGGACTGGTTTGTGAGCGCCAGCACTCTGGAAAACATCCTGATGACCTGGGGGAGGCTTTGAAAGGGAGGCTGATTCAGGGCTGCATGTATAGTTGTTTAAATTATGCCATGCCCAAGAGTGCCTGGCCAGAGGCACAAGTGGAAACACTTTTTCCTGCTTCATTCACTCAGAGGAGGCACTTTAAAAAATTCATCTGCCCAGAGGGGCCTCCTTTTTCTAATTCACACAAAGTACTCTGTGTGCTAACCATGACCCTGGGCCTGGAGATCCTATGGAAGAGCCAGTGGAATTTTCACTTCTCATGTTCCTGTGGTTCCATAGCGTTGAGGCCTGAGCAACGAGTTACTGCTGGTCTGTCCTTATTCGAGGAGGCAGTAATGCCACGATAGGTGGCCAACAACTGGGTTGGCTCTTGGCAGAGCCAACCATTGTGGGAAACTGACAGGAGGATGGAATGTGTAGGCGTGGGTACCCCACCTCCCATTGCTTGTCCGCCTGGCAGGCGTCCTTGCTTCCTCTCTCAGACGTTGCTTCCTGGGGCCTGGTGCAGACCGTGGAAAGTTTGCCTCTGACATTCTGAGGGGCCCAGCTGTGGGAGACACTCTGCGTATATGGGCTATGTTGCTTTTCCAAGAAACGGCCAGAGGTCACAGGCCCCCGGGCTGGGACAGGATGAGATGAGTGGAAACAACTTAGTTTGGCTGAATGTGGGAGCCAAGCATGGAAATGTTTGGATTGCACAGTGAGAAGCCGGCCATGGCTAGATGTGAGATGACTCAGAGAACTAAGTGAGCTGACAAGCTATTTGGCCTCTGCTCTCACCTCCACATTCTCCCCTGAAGGCTGTCCTTTTTGGTCCTTGCTTGGAGGTGCGGGTTCTCTCAGGACTTGTCAACATTCTTCCTTTTTTAAAACAATTTTGAGACAAAGGGCCAGTGGGCAACCTGAATTCGGGCCACTTCTAGAGCCACGTTAGAGGAACGCTTCACATTTCAGAATCCCAGGCTCACTCCTGGGCTTGACCGTGCCCGTGACGAGAACCCCGGGCTCTTGAGCTAGATCAGAACCACACAAGCGTCTCTTCTCCGTGGAGGTCTTCAGGACATGTTGCCTCTGGGAAGTTTCAATGTCTTTCTCGCAAACTGAAGGAGGGAGAAGAGAATCCAGAGACAGGTAGAGTTTGAAAAACATTATCTCCTAACAGCTAAAGACAAAAAGTGGATCAGTCTGACCCTGTTTCTGATTTTCTATCCAGCCCCTTCGTAAGGAGTTAGAGAAGGCAGTGGGCACGCCAAGAAAAGTGGTGGGGGCGTTTGCCAGCTGTGGTCCTTGTGATTTCACCACCACCAGCTGTGGTATTTGAGAGGCTCATTTCTGCCAATTGGGAGACCTGTGTCTGGAACAGACAGACCCTGGACATATATTACCTATGGCGGCTGTCATGGGGAAGACCCCCCCCTCCCCCCCCCCCCCACCGCCTCACAGACAGGTATGAGACAGGGCTCAACGCTCCTATCTGGAGGTGGCACTTTCTTCCTCAACTGCAAACAAAGAAATTGGACCTGCTGGCTCCCCCGAGCACCCAAAGCCTCTGCGTTCCACGGTGTGTCCCTCACTGGAGTGTAAGAGCCATGAGGCTGGGTGTGGCAGTTCTGGCTCTTCATCCAGTTCCCAGGACCCAGCCCAAGGCAGGTGCTCAATCAACACTGGTTAACTGACTGACTGATAGAAGCGAACATAAGAAAAGAGCTTGCATGTGACCTTGGTAGACCAAGCACTCCACGATGTCCTTCATTCACTCAACAAACGCTTTATAAATATTTCATGTCAGGTTATGTACCTGACAGGTATGAACCCATTTTCATAGAAACATGAAAAACAGCACTAGTCCTGTGCTTAAAAAACAATCTACAACATGGCAGCTTATGAGCTAAAACCCAGCGTGTGTCTGGAGTTAGGGGAACTCGAAAGAGGATGCAGCTCCTTCCTCTGCTTGGCGGATGGGAGGAGGGGAGGTCAGATAGAACTCCCTGAGAGGGGTCTTGGAAAATGAGTAGGAGATACTGGAAGGGGAAGCAGAAGGGACAGCACACCTCACGTGCCTCCCTAGGTAAGAGAGAGTGTGCTGGGTGTCTGAGGGGGTCGCATGCAGTCATAATGGCAGGAGCTTAGGGGAGGTGTGGGGGCCTGGCTGAGGATGCCCCCACTCCCTGCACACGGCAAACGGCAAGTTTGGAGGGGAAACTCAGCCCTTTCTGCTCCAGTCTAGGGCAGGCATCCAGCCGCAGTCTGGAGGCTGGATCTCCTCCACGGAGCTCTCGGGCTTCCCAGCTGCTGAGCCACCTATTCCTCCTGGCTCTGGGAAGGGCCTGAAGATCCCTCTCCCCCATCCCGGGTGAGAAGGGGGCAGGGCAGGGCACAGAATGGGCACCTCGCCTACCTGGATCAATTCCCTTCCTCACCTCAGAGAGGGCTCTTGGATGCCAAGCTGTTGTCATTTATTTGCTTTATCCCGACTAGGCGACTGAGGCTGCCAGGACCAGGGGGGACTGCCCCAGCTGGTTTGACTGGTTGGGCTGCACTTGCAGCTCTGTCTCTCTGGGAGGGCTCCTGTGTCTCCCCTGCTCCCCTCTTCTTGCCCCCCACCCCCCACCTCTGACATGTTCCCCTTGGCTGGGGTGGCTCCTCCAGGTGCAGTGCTCATCAGCTGGTACGCGCCACCCCTTGGGGATGTGGTGAAGAGCACTGTGATATTTTAACGTCTGCATCTTTCCTTGCCTCCTGGACCCACCTGTAGACTGAGGTAGCCCGCTGTCAGGCAAACTGTCTAGAGTGCAAGAAACCCTCCTCTCCAGGGGTTTAGACCCCGAGGTGGTCTGCTCCCCAGAGGGCATCTGGAGGGTGAGGGTAGCTCTGATTGCCTTGAAGACCAAGGAGCACTGTATGGGCATTTAATGTGTATGGGGCAGGGAAGTCCTGCAAAGCAGGGGACAACCCAACAGAACAACGGATTGTGCCCCGCAACTGTCTTCCCAAAAGTTTCCCTTGTTGGGAAACACTGCATCTGGGCCCACACTATTCACAAGGTGCAGTTTGTGTTATCTCTGCGGCAGGGCTCCTCACACCTCATTGTTCATGGATCACCTGGGGATCTTGTCAACATGCAGGTCCTGACTCAGTAGGCCTGGGGCAGGGCCTGAGAATCTGTATTTCTAATGAGCCCCAGCTGTTGTTCACGATGCTGGTTCAAGACCACACTCTTTAAAGCAAGGCTTTACAGCACATATGCACGTGTCTGTGCTTTTAGGGAGGGACATTTTATCTGAAGAATTTGTTGAACTGGATATTGCCAGATATTTGCTTGGATTGGTGGTTTTCAATGGGATGTGATTTGTGCCTCCTCCCTGAGGGGACACTTTTGACTGTCACAGCTGGGGGGTGGGGGGTGCACAGGTGCTTCTGGCACCGAGTGGGTGGAGGCCAGGTATACGGCTGAACATCCAACAGTGGGCAGGACAGTCCTTCTCAGCAAGGAATGATCCAGCCCAAAATGGCAGTATTGCCAAGGCTGAGAAACCCTGGCTTAGAGAAAAAATTTTACACAGTGGGAAATATATTTGTGGGCCATCTGACTTCATCACAAGTTGGTGACTTCAGGCACGATGCTGTGAACACGTCATCCACTGAGACTGGGGCCTCTCTAAGCACGAGCACATCCAGTCAGTTAGAAATCAGAAGTTCTGGGTTGTGGTCCTGGTGAGTTCACTCTGGTAGTAGGTGTGATACTTCATCAGGCTTGGAGAGCAAATTTTTAAAAAATCTATGGAGTGTAGTGGGTGGTGGGGAGAGGGATAGGATGAAGGAGAAGCACATAGGTAGAGGTGGCTCTGGTCCATATTTTAGTTCTAGCACTGGATATTCATGGGTGTTTCTTATATTATTTTGAAATAAGCAATTAATTAAACATAAATAAACACAAAGGTTGGCCCTGCCTGGATCAGTGAATAAAGAGGACTATAGACCAAGGATTGTGATTAATCCAATGTACCTGGGGTTAAAAAAAAAAGGTGAATTATGCAGGGTGAGTGACTAATAATAAAGTGATACCATTATATTCATGGCAAAAATATCTGCAAAGGGGAGAGAACGTGACAGGCTATGCAAAAAGACAAAAGTAGGCACCCTAGGAAGATGCCACTTGCCACTTGTCTGACTCTTTCCTTCGATGTGCAGGAAAAGACAGGCTCTTCCCTCTTCTGCTCGGATTTAGCCATGCAAGGACCGTCCCATGGGGTATCACAGTGGAGAGTCAACAGCTCCTGGCCACATCCTGACAACCTGTTGCCCAGAAGTGCCTGCCATCAGGTCCCCTGTCCTGCCCTCCCGGAGCAAGGAGTCAGCCCCTGCCCCACCCCCGCCCCACAGCCCCTCTGAGATCTACATCCTGGCTGATTCACAGCCTGACTCATCGTGCTCAGCTATTCTGCTAGACAGACATGGGCAGTGGATGGTGTTTTCTCTGGCAACTTTCTGTGCCCCCACAATCCCCCACTGTCCTTATGTCCCCTGTGTTCCAGCTACCCAGGCTCCTTGCCTCTTTTCTATTTCTTGCAGAATCTCAATTAGTCCCAGAATACACAATTCATCTTGCTTTAGATTTTCTTTCCTATCCACGTCAACACTGACCTCTCCTCTGCCCCCTCCCTCCAGACAGCTCTCTCTGAGACCAGCTAATTATAGACACCAAATTATAGTTCCTCAGTAGTGTTGATGGATTTCTTTTATTATGATAACCTCCCCATGTGGTGTATGTGCATTTTAACAGGAGATATCTGAATAGCTAAGGTCTCAATCCAAAGAAATAACTCCACAGGCGGGAGTTCTTTGCACTGTTGGTGGGAGTTAAAAATCCCCAAATGTCAGAATGAGAACAGGTCTTGGAGATCTTCTAGTACAGCTCTCTCAACTGACAGACGAGGAACCAAGGTTCAGAGAAATTACTTGCTAGAAGGTCACACAGTATAATGGGGGCAACACTGAAAGCACAACCCAACTCCCATTCCCTCATTCAGTCACAAACTTAGTCTCTCTGTCAGCAAATCCTTATTGAGCAGTTGCTACTACAGGCCAGGCACTAAGTGTGAGATGGGTTCACAAATAAGATGAGAACCTTGTCCCAAGACAGCCCCAGCCAAGCAGGTGAAGACAGCCTAGTGGGAGAGAAAATTGCAATACAGCGGGGTCAGTGATTCAGCAGAAGTATCATATGCAGCTTGGACACATGGAGGAGGGAGAGAGTAGCTCTGAGGAAGACTTGGCAGAGCAATTTTCTGACTGTGTCTAGGATTTCTCTCCATAACTCTCACCAAAGCGGGGACCTGGACACCGGACGGAAACTCGGAGCTACTCCAGGGTAACCACAGAAATGATTGTCTACAATAATAGTAGTGATGGGTAGTGAAAGGGGGCACTTTTAATAATTATGCTTGGGTAGCAGTTATATATTATGTGTTGAGATTGTCCTAGGCAAACCTGGACACATGTCCTTCCTAACTCTGGGGTGGTACCCATTGCACCCCAGTCCAGCTGGCCCTCCATCACGCTGGAGGTTGCAGTCTAGGATAACTTCTACTGTTCTCAGGAGCTAAATGGTTCTGCTTCTTGAGATTGAATCAGGAGCAGAATGCTGCCTACTGACCTCTAAGGATGGCCCGAAAGCTGATACACCAATCCTTCTCACCCCCCACCCTCCACCCCAGGCAGAGGGTTTGCCTCTCTTCTCTTTGTCCCTCATGTCTTGTAGAGAGGGTACAGGGGTGATTCTACGAGGACTGTGGAGCTGTCCTTGTTCTGGATCTCAGCTCCAAGGAAAGGGAATCACTGTGGGCTCTTCCAGAGGATACTGGGCCTAGGTTAGAGTTTGGTGTTTTCTTACCTTAAAGGGAAGTTGTTGGTCCCAAAGAAGGAACTTCCACATCTAAAATCCCACGGTTCTACCATGGTTCCTGCCCTACGCACATACTAAGTGACAAGCCGGACAGCTTTCAGTCTTAGCCTTACATCATCAGGGTGTGAATTAGATTTAAGATTGTACCAAAATGTACACCCCTCAGAGTAGGCCTGATTTGAAAAAAGCAAGCAGGGCTCCATGCTTAGGAATGGCAAGAATTCAAGACTAACCCATAGTGAGTTATACTCTCGCTGGCCTCTGGGTCTTCTCTGCTTGCATCTCTCTTTATAAGAAAGGCCCACACCTGGGTCCTCGTGCACCACTCTCTGGTGCCCTTCTTCTAGCTCATTTCTTCTAAGGCCAATCCTTGGCCCTCTTTGCCTATGGGAAAACCTCTACACTGGCCATGACACAATGGTGATTTCTTCTTCTCCATCAATTTCCATCAGAATGGAGAGAGGAAAAGGGAGGACCCCAGCAGCATATTCCTCTGGATCATACGGATGTTGGTTTCATTCATATTTCTCCAAGTTTTTGTGTCTCTCAGCTCTCTCTCGTCAAATGCCCTTAGGCATTAAATCTGTCTAGTGGCTCGAGGTTTGATATCTTGCACTTTTTGATTGAAACCAATGAAATTGTCTCTCTTCTGCTGTGCCTTCTCACTCTGCCTCTCATGCTCTATAGTCTGGATTTTAAACAAAGTGAAGGCAGGAACTTTATCTTTTTTATCTTAGGAGCTTCTTAAAGTCTTGCTAGTCAAAGTGTGGTCTGCATTGTAATTAGATTTCCAGGTGATTCAGTAAGGTTTGAGCACACTGTCCTAGGCACTCAGCATAGCACTCCTTAAATGTTGACTTGAGCCAGGAAGTGGGTGTACAGTATGAATGGTTAGAGGCAAAGCACTTTTGAAATGACACGCTTTGTGGACTCTGTTTTATTGTCTCTGTTAAACCATAAACTCTTCAGGGTAGGGGTTGTGTAGATTTCACACATTCCTCCCCAGCTCACACTCAGTTGCCACTGCCCAGAGAGGACAGAGCCCAGCATGTTGCCTTGGGAACCTGTTTGGTTCCAGTCACCTTGTCTTCTGCCTCTGATGAGTAGATGCCAGCAGAGGAGGAGACAGATCAGGTGATATGGAGGGTTACCAGCCACCAGTGGTAGGGGACCTCAGCACAGAAAGAGTGTTTATGATAATAATTTATGGTGACGGTAGCTCCTTCTCCTCCCCTTCCTAGCTCCTGTCCATCAGCTGCCTTCTGCTCTTTTACCATTCAGCCCTCCTGGCTGCATGGTCAAGGCCTCAGGGACACCTGAGCCCCTTATTACACATTTGACATCAGCTGTGACTTTTTAGTAATAAAAAGGGCCGTGTTAAGGCATCTGGTGCCTGGTTTTGTTGCTGCTCAGGACAAGCTACAGTGTTTGGGCAATGCCCTTTCAGAGGTCTCGGGCCTCAGGCTCAAGCCAGGGAAGAGTGAGCATATCCCAGATCTGGCTCTCCAAGGACAGCCAACTCCCCTGGGGCCACAGAAAGAAAAATTGGGAGTTGCTCTGGAGAGGACCTACAAAATAAAATAAGACAGTCAGGGAAGGTCCCCTTAAGAAGGTGACATTTGAGTAAAGTTATAAAAGTTGTGAAGAAATAAGCCATGTGGATAGCTGAGGGAAAATTATTCTGGGACAGGAACAGCAAGTACAAAGGTTCTGAAGTAGGAGCATGTCCAGATATTAGAGGCCCAGCATATAGTTTCTCTTGACAAGTACTCCATGTGTACTTGAATAGAATATGCTTTCTACAGTCATTGGTGTAGTGATCAATAGAAATCAATTAGATTAGGTTGGTTGATAATTTTTATATATCCTTTTCAGTATCCTTACTGAGTTTTTGTCTACTGGTTCTACCAATTAGTGAGAAAGGAGTGATAAAATCTCCAAGTACAATTATTGATTTATTTCTCCCTTTAGTTCTGTCAACTTTTGCTTTATGTATTTTGAAGCTTTGTTATTAGGTAATACACATTTAGGATAGTTATTTCTTTTGAAGAATTTATCCTTTCATCTTTACAACATATTCCTCTCACCTTTGGCAACGCTCTGTGTCCTGAAGTCTACTTTGTTTGACATTAATACAGTCATATTTGCTTACTCATGATTAGTGTTTGTGCGATATATCTTTTTCCATTCTTTAACATTCTTTTCTTTGACTTACTATTTAAAGTACATCTCTTGTGATTATCATACTAAGTCAGACAGACACATATCATATGATAGTACTTACATGTGGAATCTAAAACATGATACACATGAACTTATTTACAAAACAGAAACAGAGTCATAGACATAGAAAACAAACTTATGGTTACCAAAGGGGAAAAGGGGGAGGGATAAATTAGGAGTTTGGGATTAGGAGATACAAACAATTATATAAAAAGTAGATAAACAACAAGGTCCTACTGTATAGCACAGGGAACTATATTCAATATCTTCTAGTAAACTAATGGAAAATAATCTGAAATATATATATATATATATATATATATATATCACTTTGCTGTACACCAGAATCTAATACAACATAGTAAATCAACTATACATCAATAAAAAAATAAAGTACATCTCTTGTAAACAGTCATTGTTAGATTTTACTTTCTAAACTAGTTTGACAAGTTCTGCCTTTTCTTTGGCATGTTTAGTCTATTTACATTTAATTTAATTATTGATATAGTTTGGGTTCAAGAATCCTAATTTGCTACTAATTTCTATTGGTTCCATATGTTCGTCGTTTCTTTGTTCCTCCTTCCTTCTGGATTGATTGTTTTTTTAATATCCCATATTGTTGCCTCTATCTCTTTTTAGGTCTGTTTTGCTTTTAGTGATTGCTCTAGGGATTACGGTACGCATCTGTAACATGCTGTAGTCTATTTTGAACCTATATCATACCACCTTGCAAAGAATGTAAGACAGAATATTATGCTTCCATTTACTCTTTCCCACCTTTTGGCTATTACTATCATCTATTTTACTTCTGTATATGTAAAAAAATTCCATAATACATAGTTATTATTTATGTTTAAATGCTCAATTGTCTTTTAAAATAAAGAAAATAATTTTTATATTTACCCCTATATTTACCATTTCCAATGCTCTTCATTCCTTTTGGTAGATCTAAGTTTCCCACTGATATCATTTCTTTTCAGCCTGAAGAACTTCCTTTAGTATTTCTTGGAGTACAGGTCTGCTGGCCATGATTTTTCTCAGCTGCTGTGTATCTGAAAATGTCTTTATTTCTTTTTCATTTTTAGAAGCCATTTTTCTTGGATATAGAATTCTAGATTTTTTTCCCCTTATATGTCATTCCATTGTCTCTTGGTTTGCATTATTTCTAAAGAGAAGTTACTCCTCATTCTTATTATAATATCTCTTTTTTTTCTTTAGCTGCTTTTCATTTTTGGTTTTCAACAATTTGACTGTGATGTTCCTATGTGAAGAGTATTTCTTCAGAAATATTGTTGACACTTTGTCCTCCTCTCTTTTTTGGGATACCAATTACACATGTTAGACTACTAGATATCATCCTACAGGTCATTGATACTCTGTTCACTAACTTTTTTCTCCCTTTGTTTCAATTTAGATTAATTTTGATAATTTCATCTTCAGGTTTGTTGATATTTTCTTCTCTAGTGTCCAATATGCTATTAAGCCAATCCAATGAATTTCTGATATCACTTATCGTATTTTTCAGTTTTAGAACTTCCATTTGGTTTTTTGGTTTTTGTTTTAGAGTATACATTTCTCTCTTGAAATAAACCTTTATCCACCCATTATAGTCATCTTTTCCTGTGAGCACTTTCTCATATTTATAACAATTGTTTTAAAGCTCTTTTCTGCTAACTCCAATAACTGGATCACCTGTGGATCGGCTTCTCTTGGTTATGGGTCACAAGTTTCTGCTTCTTTAATCACCTCGTTTAAAAAAAAATAGTATTCCAGAAGTTGTGTATAAAAGAAAACTAGAGGCCAAATATATATCTAGTTTGTGTATTTCTCAGAAAGTGCAATACTTTTCTTCTCCCTGTTGTTTGGGTTGAGAAGCTGATCACTCAGATTCCTCCTTGGTTAGAACTAAGCTAGGGCTGAACTGCTTCTTTAATTAGATTGGATTCTAATTGGTTCTGAGTAGACCAGCCCCCAAACTTCTGCCTCATTTTTGTGTGTTAGTATTTGAGCTGAGAGGGGATAGGCTACAGCTTCAGATAGTTTTGAATTATCTTTGGACTCAACTCTGGCAGAACCCTGGAATCTAAGCGCTGTGAAAATGTGCAGGGCTATGCTATTCTCTCTGCTTTCCAGTGCCTCACCTGCTGCCACTTTTGTGGCAAAATGCAGGAGTGGGGTTTGATTTTTTTGTGGCAAAATGCAAGAGTGGGGTTTGAGTGTGTATAGAACTGCTAGGCCAAATGATCTGTTTTTACATCGGGGCTCTTCCAGATTCCATTATGTCATGCCAGCCCACGCTACAGCTCAGCTGATTTCTTCTCAACTTTACAAAGTCTCTGTCTATGGCTTGGTCCTCCATGTGATTGTAGCCAAACTGGGTACACCCCCAGGTACATAAGCTACTGTGACTTTCTGCACATCTGTGAGGGACTCGTTTCTTCCTGGAATTCAATTCATCAAGGCTTCCAGGCATCCACTGCTCTTTACTTGCTCAATAGAAAAGTATGATTTTAATTTCATCTGTTTTTTCTTGTTGGGACCATGGTAGCAAAAGCTTTCCATGTCTTTCCACATCCTAGCCGGAAGTGGACTCTCCTAGATGTTAGAGGAGCAGCAAGGAAATCGACATGACTGGAGCAGAATGAATTAGAGGCGAAGGAGAAGAAGTCTGAGAGGCAACCAAGAGTCAGTTCGTGCTCAACCCTGTAGGCCATTGGAAAGACTTTGGCTTTTACTCGGAGTGAGATGGGAAGCAATTGGATGGTTCTGAGCAAGCGTGACACAATCTGGTATGAGTTTTCATAAGATCCACTCTGAATGCTGGGATGAGAATAGACTATAAGGTTCAAGAGAAACACTAGGAAGGCTAGTTATTGCAACAGTCCATGCAAAAGATAATGGTGGCTTGCAGTAGTGGTGAGGTGGTAAGAAGAGTCAGAATCTGAATACATTTTGAAGGCAGAGCCAAAAGGATTTACTGACAGATTACACTTCAAGTATAAGCAAAAGAGGAGTTGAGGATGATTCCAAAGTTTTCGCCTGAGTGACCAGAAGATGAAGTTGCTGGTTGCCATTGGAAAGAGTGAAGAGGAGCAGCTTTGTGGGAAGTACCCTTTGGCCATCTAAGTAGAAATGTTGAGCTGGCCCTTGATCTGCAGTTCAGGGAAGAGAAAAGGGCTGGGTTTATACACTTTTTTTTTTTTTAATAAGTGAGTGAAGTGAGTGAATGTGATAAATCCTCTCAGTCTGGTTTAATATAATAGTAGCTAACATTTACTAAGTGCTTACTCTGCCAGGCATTGTACTATGTTCTTACAAATCTTGACTCATTCAATCCTCACAACAACCCTAGGAGTTAGGTGCTATTATTATTATCCACAAAAGGGAGGTATGTTAGTTTGCTAGGGCTGCCATAACAAAATGCCAGAGACTGGCTTAAACAACGAAAATTTATTTTCTCACAGTGTTGAAGGCTGTAAGTCCAAGATTAAGGTACCAGTCAGGCAGTTTGGTTTCTCCTGAGGCCTCTCTCCTTGGTTTGCAGATGGCTTTTCCTCCATAGGTATGCTTCCCCAGTGCCTTCTCTATGTCCTACTCTCCTCTTTTTATAAGGATACCAGTTATACTAGATTAGGGTCCACCCATATGACCTCATTTTAACTCCAGTTTCCATTCTGAGGTGCTGGGAGTTACAGCTTTAACATATGAATTCTGGGGTGGAAACCATTCAATCCATAACAGGAGGTATAGAGAGACCAGGCAAAGTTCACAAGGTCACACAGCTAGTAAACGGTAAAATTAGGACTTGAATTCAGCAGGTCTCAGTCACAGCCTACTTTCTTAACATAGTCTGTATAGTCTCCTGAGTAATGCTACTCACACCTTGGTATAGTTTCTTCTCCACCTGTAATAGCTTTCTATACGTATTTACAATCCTTTATCTGAACCCTGGGGGCCAGATAATACTGTACCATGTGTTTTGTTACCACCTCTAGCAGGGTCTGGGCCACCTCTGCATTAGTAAATACTTTCCTAATTTGGCAGAAAAAATGTGGTATTAATCACCCTAAACTCGATAGGAGTTATGAATAGTTTCACACCATTTTAATAGGCTTTGATGCCAAATGGTTCTTTGTTTGTCTGTTTAAGATTTTGGAGCATTGGGGCTTTCAGAATTTCAGATGAGGGATTGTGGACATGCACCTGTCATTCTCCTCGTTGTGGCTGTAACTATCCACCTTAGTACGTTTTATACCCCACTTGCTGATTCTGCTTAATCACTTGTGAGGGACAGTGCGCTAAAGCAGTTTGTCCCATGTTGGCCAACAGAACACGTGTGATGTGAAGCCCCTGTGGGAGAGGGGAGTGGAGGGAAGTAAAAAGGGAGGTTTTGGTTCATGGCTTTGGAAAAAACCCTTGGTTCTCGGGAGAAGGTTGTGGCTGAATTTTACCCCAGAGAAGCTGGAGCACCTCCTATAGGGGAGACCATGGCTCCTTTCTCCAAGGCTTTCTTCTAGCAACTGCTGCATCTTAACAGGACCTTCTGGATGCTCCAAAAGAAGGGTTCCAATTGTGGGATCTGCGGGCCTTGGAGTAGGCTGTGGGAAGCCAGAGTTTTGGGGACACTTCTCACATCATTCCACCACTGCCATCTTGGCCTAAGTGTGGGCAATCCTGTGAAGAGAGATGGTAACTTCAGCACTGCCATGTGGGTGGCTCTGGCCTAAGGGTCATGCAGGATCTAGAGATCTTACTCACGGTTGGGCTCTGCCCTCAGGAGACCAGGTAACTCAATGGCTTAAGGGCACAGAGCTCCTTGAGAATGGAATTTGAGGCCAGAGGTCAGACCTCCTCCAAACCCTGGGAGGCTCAGGCCCCTCTGTGGGTGCTGCCATACATAGCTGCCCCTCCCACTTGCTCCAGGCACTGCCAGACTTCTAGGGCAGAGTTCTGAGTGACAGCTCATAAGATGCAGAGAGCCGGTGGAAGTCCAGACTTCACAACAATCTGTCTGGCGTTGTCTGGAGCCAGGCTGGTCAGCAATGGCCAGAGAACAAAGGGCTCTGAAGAAGAAAACAGCATGAAACTTAAATGGTGTACTTTAAAGGCAGGTGTAATGGATCAGGGCCAAAACCCTTCCCCCCTCCCCTCCCCCCACTCCCCCCCCAGGTCTGCTCCTCTGCCTGCCTTCCTGGAGATTTCCTTACAAGGCTCCGTGCTGCTGGCATTCTCCTAACCTGTCTGTCCCACTGTAGGTGCTGTGCATATTCTCTTGGGGGTGTGGGCATTGCCAAAGGGATGTGTGCCTGGCAGGTCCCCTTTGCCCAGACTGGGGAGCTCCCTGCAGCCTGAGGATCCAATGGGGCTCAGGCCTGCTTCAACTCAGTGCTTTCAGGAAGGAGTCACTGAGCCACAGCCTCCCCTGGATCTGGAGGGAGAAGAGGGGAGGGCAGATGGATCTGGATCTGGAGGGGGAAGAAGAGGGACGTTAAGATGGCAGATAGGTCAAGGGAGAACACTAGGTGTCTGTGGCACTGGGCTTCTGGCCTCACTTCAGGGAGCGCCCAGAGCAGTAGCTGTTTCTTGGCTGCAGCACTGTCCTGCCCTGCCCTGTGGTTATGCCACCTGCTTCACAGGCCAGCTTGTAATATTAGGGTTGATTGCAATCACCACTGGGCACCCAAATTAATTCAATGTGCACGTTTGCTTGAAAGTGTTTGCAAATGCATGTAAATAAGCATGACATCTGTGGCTATCCCAAGAGGCTTGGGGTTATTTTTGTTCAGGTTCCCTGGCTGGGAATGTGGGGTTCATGTAGGGTTCCTGTGGGTTGGGGCACTTAAAGGACAGGACCATTTCCTTTTTAAAACAGCCCGTTTTTCCTCTACTTCCTTTTCTTCTTTCTTTTAGAAATTCAGCCCTAGACTCTGTGAAAGAATAGAGAAATGTGAACCCAAATGCAAAATTGAAAGCCTAGACAAAAGCCCCAAGTCCTCATGGGAATGGGTACAGCCTGTAAGGCACTGTCTCCCCTGCGAAGAAATAGGGTCACAAGATTGTCATTAGTATTTACAATAATCATTTGGGAATTAAAATAAAATTTACGTTCGGCTGTTTGAGTTTCTAGATTATGTACTGAGAATGTAGATTGTAACTGAAAGTGGATTAAACCACAAGTTTGCTTCAGCCTTGGCTGGAGAATTACCAGAGAGGTATTTAACATGTAAATTTTACCCTGTTTTTAATGAGCAATAGCTCTGAAAGACACAGACACTGAGTTGCAGAGTGACTGGTGGTTCTGGGAGGTCACAGAGGAGATTCAGGCAGCTGACCTCTCATACCCCTGCCGCTCCTTCCCTTTTCTGGGAAAGGGAAGGGAAACTAACATTTCCTGAGCATCTATGTAAATGGCACCAGGCTAAGGACATGCACGTGTGTCATCTCATCTTTAATCCCCAGTTTTAAAAAACAGATGAAGAAACTAGGATGTAAAAAAGTTAAGTAACTTATAAGGGGCACAGCAGGATTTCTTCGTGTCTGAGATTCCAAACTCCACCCTTCTTTCACTACTAGCTGCTTCCCTAAAATGGCCTGTAGCAGAGGAAGCTTCTGCTTTACTGGCAAGCCTTACCGAGGAGACTGGTGGCTATTCTCCATAATTGCAGGCAAGGCTAAGGACAAAAATCTGCTGCTTCCAGAGGCCATATCTTGCACAACCACTTATATAGTATGAATCCTGGGCTCTAGGTTACCCTGGCTTCCATTTCACTTCCATATTCGGCTGAGCTCCACACCAGACTCTCTTTCTGTCTAAGAAGTAGTCTTGGACTTTGAAGGCACCAAAGATACACCAGGTCAGGCCGTGGGTGGCCAGTGTACATGCAGTGAACAGGCTGCATCTTGGGAAACCTGGATGAGGCTCCTGTGGTGCACGATTGGGGCTGATGAGGGATCTTTCTTGTTTCATGAATAAGTTAAGGATGTGGGTGACATGAGATCCTCTGTGTTCAAGACAGATGTCTCCTAGTCCTCCGGAGGGAATTTAACACGAGTGATTAAAAATGAACCTCAGGCTTGAGCTTTCAGTGTCTGTTCCCCGGGCTGGCAGTCCACCTAAGGAGAGGGGGCAGAGGCACTGTGCCACACACGCCCCAGCTCAACCTCAGGTGAGGGAAGAGGCTCTGTTTTCTTTTGTTTTTCTCTTCTTGTAGGGCAGATTTGGAAAGAGGGGGCATAAGATGGAATAATGGGTATTTTAGGGCCTCTTCCACAACCTGCATTAGTAAATTTATTAATTTTAAAGGTGTGAATCTTTGTCTCTCCTCCTTTTTAATGCAAGGCTCTATCTGAAGATATAGTCCTAAACTCCAGAAGTACATTTAAATAACCTGGGGAGCTTTACAAAATTCTAAGGCCTGGATCCCATCCCTAGAGATTCTAATTGGTCTGAGGGGAGCATGGGCATCAGGATTGTTTTTAAACTCCACAGGTAATTCTAACGTTGAAAACCACTGCATCCAAATCACCTGGAGGGTTTATTAAAACACAGACTGCTGGGCCCCACCCTCTGAGTTTCTGAGTCAGTACGTCTGGGAAGGAGACCAAGAATTATTAGCATTTCTAACAAGCTGCAGGTGGTGCTGACGCTGTGGCCCAGAGACCACACTTTGAAAACCACTGTTCTAGAGAGACTCTTAAGGTGAAAGCAACTGTTGACAATAATAACTACTACCGCTTATTGAGTACTTACTATATGTCACTTAACACTTTGGTGTTAGGCATTTTACATATTATAGCCTCATTTATTCTTATAGTAGTCATGTTTTATATAATGATTTTATGTACCTTATATGCTGTTTTCTATAGTGCTACAGTTATTTTGTACGTGCTAGGTTTGACTCCCTAACTGGAACATGCACCTTCTGAAAATAAGGTCAATGGTTTTCTCATTCTTCTTCTGGATTTTCTTTCCCTAGCCTATGGTTGTCACACAGTGCTGAACACACAGTAATAGCTATGATTTGTTGAGCATCTATTATGCACCAAAGCACTCTGCTAGGTGTTTTGTATAATTTATTACAATTTCTATTTCCCAACAACCACCTGAGGAGGGTGCTATAATTATCTCCATCTGAGAGGCAATGTAACTAAGTTCAGAGAGGTTAATTTACTCCTCCCAAATCACCAGTAGGTGCCTTTGCTGGAATTTGAATCCCCATTTGTCTGACTCCAAAGCCTTCTTACCCTGTTTTTTTGGCTTCTTAATTGAGTCACAGCATTATCTCTGGCCACCTAATTAAATCCCCAAGAAGCCCTAGCTCCCTTTTCAGTGGTCCCTGGGCATGACTGGAGTAGAGAAGGGGTGGGGTGGGAGTCTTGATGACTTCAGGGATGCTGGCTGGAATGGCAGGGAGGGCACTAACCAAAAGCTCCTCAGCCTCTGCAGCTTTTATCTTCCCAAACCACGATACCTGGCACATAGTTGGTACACAATGAATATATATTTACTAGAATAGCACTGATGCTTTCTACCTTATATTTTAGTACTTGGTTACATAACTGTTTTGTGTTAATGTCCCCTGTTCCTTCTTCAGTGTAAACTGTATCTTCTCAAAAGACTGTAACAGCAAAAGACTAGCAAACTGATATTAGCAACACATAGCAATGATTATATATGAAGTGGAATTTGTAAGGTTGCAAGTTTGGCTTAATATATAAAATCAATGAATGTAGTACTCAATAGCAATAAAACAAAGGACAAAATCACATGAACATCTCAATAGAAACAAAAAAAGCATTTGACATAAATCGAACAAATTTTCATGATAAAGACAATAAACTAGGAATAAAAGGGAACTTCCTCTACCTGATAAAGGGCATCTACAAAAACCCCATAGCTAACATCATACTTAATAGTGAAAGATTAAGCACTTTTGCCCTAAGATCAGGAACAAGACAAGGACATTCATTCTCGTCACCTCTAATCAACATTTTATTGGAGGTTTTAGCCAAGGAAGTTAGGCAAGACAAATAAATAAAAGACATACAGATTGGAAGGGAAAAAGTAGGACTATCTCTGTTCACATATGACCTGATCTTGTACTTGAGAAAAGCCCAAAGGTGTCCTCAAGAAAGAAAAAAAAAAAAAGAAAGAAAGAAAACCTATTGGACTAATAAATAAATTCAGTAAGATTGTAGAATACAAGATCAATATACAAAAACTAATTGTATTTCAATGCACTAGCAACGGACAATGTGAAAATAAAATTAAGAAAATAATTTTACTCATAGCAGCACAAGAAAAGTAAAATATTATACTTGGGAATAAATTTTTTAATGTGCAAAATGTGCAAAACTGAAAACTATAAGACATTGTTGAAAGAAATTAAAAAAGATCTAAATGAATGGAAAGATATCCCATGTTCATGAATTGGAAGACTTGATATTGTTAAAATGGCAATACTTCCTAATTAATTTACAGATCAGTGCAATCCCCAACCAAAATCCCAGATGGCTCTTTTGTAGAAATTGACAAGCATATCCTGAAATTCACATGGGGATACAAGGGATCAAGAATATTCAAATGATCTTAAAAAACAGGAACAAAGTTGGAGGACTCACACTTCCCAATTTCGAAAGTTACTATACAGCAACAGTCATCAAGATAGTGTGGCACTGGAGTAAAGGACAGACATATAGATGAAAGGAATAGAATTGATAGTCCAGAAATAAACCCTGGACATTGATTTTCAACATGGCTGCCAAGACCATTCAATGGGGGGAAGAAGAGTCTTTTTAATAAATGGTGTTGGAACCACTGGATATCCACACATTAAAAAAATGAACTTAACCCCCCTTTTTAATACTATATACAAAAATTAGCTAAAATGGAGCATAGATGTAAATGTAAGAGCTAAAACTATAAAACTCTCAGAAGAAAACATATGAGTAAATCATTGTAACCTTGGGTTAGGTAATGATTTCTTAGATATGACACCAAAAGCATAAGCAACATAAGAAAGAACAAATTGAACTACATCAAAATTTAAAATGTTCATGCTGTAAATGACATCATCAAGACAAGAATTAAAAAGATAACTAATAGAACAGGAGAAAACATATGCAAATCATGTATCTGGTAAGGGACTTGTATCCAAAATATATAAAGAGTTCTAACAACTCAACAATAAAAAAGACACATAACCCAATTTAAAAATGGGCAACAGCTTTGAATAAATATTACTTTAAGAAAGATATATAAATGGCCAATAAGCCCATGAAAACATACTTGACAGCATTAGTCATTACTAAAATGCAAATCAAATGCACAATGATTCTTCAAAAGGTTAAACATAAAGTTACCACTCAACCCAGCAATTGTACTCCAGATATACAACCAAAAGAATGGGAAACAGGTATTCAAACAAAAACTTGTACATGAATGTTCATAATATCAAAAGGTGGAAACAACTCAAATGTCCATTAACTGATGAACAGATAAAATGTGATATATCTATGTAATGGAATATTATTCAACCATTAAAAGGAACGAAGTACTGATATATGCTACAACATGGATGAATCTTGAAAAGATTATGTTAAGTGAAAGAAGCCAGTTACAAAAGACAACACAGTAAATGATTCCATTTACATGAAATGTCCAGAATAGGCAAATCTATAGAGACAGAAAGTAGATTAGTGATTACTTGGTTGTTTGGGCTGGGGAGTGATTGCTAATGAGTATGGGATTTCTTTTGGGGGTGATGAAATGTTCGAAAATAGCGAATATTTTGAAAACCATTAGATTGTACACTTTAAATGGATGAATTTTAGGGTAGGTGGATTATAACTCAATTACATCTCAATAAAGATTATAAGGGCAGGCAATGAGAAGGCAGGCAGGAAATGTGTCTTATACCTCATGGCCTCTCTAACACTCCTCAGATAGTTTGAGGCACATAGTACATGCTCAATAAATACTCAGTGTAAAGGAGGTAGTTTGCAGAGAAGTAATAATGATTTCAGTTAGATCTGTTGGGGATATGTAGACATAGAAAGAGACCCCTCCCCCACTGCCAAATAATCAGAACAAAAGAGAGTAAATAAAACAAGTCCCCAAAACATGATTAATTTTTTTTTAAATTACATTTCAAAGATAATGACACAAACTTTGTTTCAAGTACAAAGAAACAGAATACAGAAGAAGTTCTCTGCCTACAGGGAATATTTGAACAATAAACATTTAAGCAAAAACTTCCTTCCTGCAGACAAGGAAACTGGTAAGCTCCAGGAATGCTTTCGGAGGGACTACATCCTAAACCCAAGATTGTTTTGTTCTCCCCTCTGAGAGCTTACCTAGTCCAAAGGCACAGTGAAGGTCATTGTCTGTGACCCTGTCTTAAAGCTGAATTAAGCTGGGAAAAACATTTCTCCCTAAGGTCAATAACAATTTATGCCAGGGGCTTTATGCAGAGGTTAGTTTATATTTTATACCCTCATTGTGAGAGGCATCAGGATTGAAAAAATGATTCTACTCTGAAGCATCTGGGAATTTTTGATATTTTTCTCCAGTTGTGAAAACCGGGATTGATCCCAGTACTTAGTTTCTTCATCACAAGTTTCCATAGCCTCAGATGGTGCTTAGGAGTTTATGAAACCTGGAACAGGCTCCATAACCTGGTCTGATCTGGGGGAAGAGTTGAGAGTCCTTGGGTTCCCCCTTCATTCCTTAGAGGTTATCACATCTATTTATTGAGACTGAGCCCTTAGGAGAGAGCCCCAAATGGCCCTATCATTACCCAATTTCACATTGCAGTTTGACATTTCTTTAAACAAAGTAAACCAGTATTGGTAATTTAAGGCTGGGCTGGTCCTAAAAGAACAACTTGATATTTATTCAAATCACTGATTTTGGTGTCCTAACCCCTGCCAAGGAGTAAGTCAGGTTTGTGGTACAAGGAGCATCTAAGTGCTGGGAGAGACCCATATGGGGTCACTGGTTTAGCACAGCTATCTCACTGGGCAAACAGACAGTAATAACCCCACCTGTAGAGCCATTTAAAGTGTCTCTCAGACTCAGGCAAACCACTTTCAAATGGGGATGACAATGTTAAAAGAAGCAGCCTCTCGCTTTTTCCATTCCTTCTCTGAGAGGAAACAGCATCTTCAAACTTGGAGACATCTCAGGGGTCTACATGAGGACTTTGGACAGATGCAGCTTAAATATATGAAGAGTATCTGGAAGTGAATAAACAGATTCATTTTCGTTAATTTGTATTTCCACATTGCTGTATTTTCTGCTTCTTTGCCTTTAATGACCGGTTATGAACATAAATAAATAATACGTGACTAAAAGTAAAATATAAAGTAACATAAAAGTAAATTTTTAGAAAGCAGCATACATCCTCCACCCAGGATGACTTCCACTAAGATGCTGAGCATTTTATGAGCCCATGAAGGACTGACTGCTGTTGCTGTGGCCCAAGGTGAGGCCAGAGAGAGGTGACGAATGCAGAGAGCTGACAAATGCACAGAGAGGTGACAAATGTAGGAAGAGAGATTAAGGAGATAGAATGCTGCATGGGGAAGAAAGACAAGGAAGTTGGCAGAGAGGGAACGGAAGTCCAGGATGGGCAGAAGAGGAACTGCAGGGGCAAGGATCTATCCTCAGTTCCAGAAGATTCCATGACAATGCAGGGAGGGCAGCAAAGCCCAGTGCAGTGTGTCTGCCTGTCTAATGGGCCTGAGACAGCACACCAGAGACATCTTGGCTGTGTTGGCAGGCTCTTCAGCCCCTTCCTCTCACTGGACCGCCTGACAGCCCACGTGGCCCAGACGTAGGCACTCATCCTTGAAAGGCAGATGCAAGGTAATGGTGGCTCCTCGGACTTGTCTCCTGCATCCAAGAGGACTTTTTCTTTGAGCCCACGGGATCTCCGATTGGCCCTTGGCTGGGAAAGCCCCTTCAGCCTGCCCTCCCCTCCCCCATCCAGAGGCATTCAGTAAAAGGATGAGGGGCCCCTGTTGGTCCCGTACAAATCCAATCCAAGCAACAAACCACAGTCCCTTGTCCAGACATGCACGTTAGCCCGAACCCACAGGGCCAGCGCAGGAGCAGAAGATAAGGTAACGTGCTCAATGTAAGCAAGGATAGAAGCAGGAACTGAAAATGTGCCCCAGAGCCGAGGCCGGGCTGCTGGACCGCTTCCTGCGGGTGATGCAATCGCTTCTGCCGCAGGTGGTGGCGGTGGTGGGAGTGTTTGCAACTGAGAGAGGCTGGAATTTACCTCGCAAGGCTGCCTCAGGCTTGGCCTTCCTGTTCTGGGGCACTGGGGACAGTGTGTTATTGAGGGGGAAGGGGAGTGAATCCTGCCTGTGGGGAGGGCCTGGGCGTGTCCTTAAGGCCCTAGACGTAGGGGATGTGAGCACTGGCTTTCAGGCCAGACAGAAGTGACCTTAAATCAGGGTTCTGTTGCCTGTCTTTGGAGAAGTGACCTTAGCTTCCTCGAATGTAAAAGGGCACTGATGGTGACAGATCTCTCTTGGGGTTGTTTAGGATTAAGTGAACTGTCTTTTACAGTGTGTCTGGCATTCAGTAGATGTCCAACAGGTGAGAGTTGTTTTGATTATAGCCCAGGGACCTCAAGCAGGATTGAGATAAGAGGCTGGTGTTGCCCCTCCTGAGCCAGCCTGTTTACCCAAGTTTTGCCACCTCTGAATCTGTAGGGGCAAGGACGTACATGTGAGTGTTGCAAGGTCACTTGTTGATGGCAGAGCTGGGAACTGAACATCTAGTCTAGAGCTCTTTCTACTCGACCTGATGATGGGTGGACTTTGGGGACAAGGAAGTGGGGGCATCAGGCATTTCCAGGATGCTCTCTGTAAGGAAGGCAAGACCACTTCCAGGGATGCTCAGCCTCCCCGGGGAAGGTGGGTTTCCCTTAGCTTATGCCATTGCAGCTCTTCCTGCCGTACCCTCCTCCTGCCCCCAGTTTCTCTTTGAGCATGTGTGTAGGTATGCTGATGAAGGTTCTTGTATAGGAAAAAAGGGTGCAGATAGGCTCAAGAATCCCCCCAGGGATTGCATCTGCACCTCTAGCCCTTGGCATGGAGCCTAGCACATGGCAGGTGCTTGGTGAATGTTTGGTGAACTCACACCTGGGTGAGTGAGTCCCTGGCTTATTATCAGATGGTGGCCCTCTCCCACTCCAGGACAGCAGGGGCTGAGGGGTTGGCTGGGAAACAGCTGATCCAACTCACTTCTCGGCCCAGAGCCTCTTGAACACCAGATTCAAAACCTGCGAGGCTCTAAGCCCGGAAAGGATGGGTCCCAGCTCTTTCGGTGGCAGGTTTCCTTGATAGCAATCCATCACTCTCTGGCCTCAGCTGGAAATTTCTGAGATGCCAGTCCCAAGGAGAAAGAAGTATGTACCAATGTCCTGATGTAACTTTGACCAGGAAAGAGGCTGCATCCTAGGGGAAGTAGAGTAAAAGGAAGAGTACTTTGATTGGATTTCTTCATTCCTTGGCAGGATACAGCTGACATCTTTTCCATGGGCTGGGCGGCGGAGTCCTGCCCTGGGCAAGAGGTGAGGACACTTCTTGAGGGCCATGCTTGCAGTTTTTCTGTAAATTTGCCTCCACAGTCCTAGTAAATTCCATCACGTGCCAAACCTGGAGGAGGGCAGTCAGAGGGTATCAGGATGTGGATGGCATCACCTTTGTTTCTTGGGAGGAGGCTCTGCTGGTGAGAAGAAACTCAGGTAAGGCCAGCCATGCCAAGACAGGATAGGACACTTACGAAAAATCTTCCACTGCAGCTTTTCCGTTACTCCCCAAACACAGAATTATTTATATTTCTAAATGTGGAAATGCACATTCATTCACTCATTCAGCAAATATTTTTTGAGTGTTCCCCAAAACAAAAGGATGTGCTGAATGTCATGATGTATGTGATCCTGGACTTCACCTCATCTGTAGGTTACACTGGGCTTTCACACTGTAGCCTCAGTCTCTGCATGTCCCTTTACATCCAGCTCTCCGAATTCCCAAATATGTTCTCTTTAGCACCTGCTTTTTTGATTTGAATCCCACTCTCCAGTGATTGGTAAGGAGTGAGTTCACTGACTAGGAAATCAAGTCTCTCCACTTGCTTACTCAATTAGCAGAAGCCAATCTGTCTGTTCTAGTAGATTCCCTCTACCCACCCTGTAAACACACACACACACACACACACACACACACACACACACACCCCCTCTGCAACCCAGAAGACAGGGACTTTTCCTTTGCAAATAGATGGAATGATGCACAGAGAGATAAATTCACTCTGTTAGAGCAAGTCCAGAGAGGGAAGGACACCAAGCCTTCCAGCTTCCTGGCCTTTCTTACACACATGCTTCCTCCTGGAGGGAGTTAGGAGGCAAGAGGGTCGAGCACTATGGGCTCCCCCACCAAGACCCCCACCTTACCCATAAATCAGTTTCCAATCTAACCCGTCCCTAGGGGTTGAGTTACAAACTTCAGTAACCCCAGGGCAGCCTGCCTGGTAATTCCTATTATTCAGCTGTCAGCTGGTTTTTTAAAAACCTCCCTTCCCAGTGATCCAGTTACCAGAGTTTTAGAGCCCATTCCTTGTCTCAGAGAGAAACCCTATAGCCAGGTGAAACAATGAAGAGGGCTCCTGCCTGCTTTCTGCAGGGAGCTGGGTTTTCTCTTCTGCTGAAAGCAGCCTCCTCTCTTAACTCTTTACGTCCCCTCCCCAGTTGTCGGGGGAGGTGTGCCTTCCTCTCAGGCCTCTAGCCAATGCCTTTCAGAGTAACTTTGCTTTTCTCTGGGCAAAGTTTTGCCTGCTAGAGACAGCATCAGTTAGCAGAGAAAAACAAACTGGGGCAAGGAGTGGGAAGAGAGAGAGAGAAAAGCGATTCTTCAAAATAACGGTTGCTGCGGCTGCGAGGTACATTTGATTAGCCCAGTCACAAGTCCGGGGTTCTTCTGTTCCTAGGGTGCTGCTATTGGGAGGGGGCTCCGAGCCCAGCTCTCCAGCCCAGCAGGTCCTGACATTGCAGTGGGCACCGTGCTGCAAAGGGAGAAAGGGCACATAGGGAGGGGTCTGCTTTGACAGTGATGAGAAATGGGGAGGGAAGCTTCTGACCTCCCTGACCCCTTTATCCCTGACAGTCTTTTCTGGTCCCTCCAGCACAGAAGGCTGGGCCCCTGCTGCTTGACCTTTGAGGCAGAGAGCACAGGAGGCCAAGCCATGGGGTGTCCTTCAGAAGGAGCCCAAGGGAGCAGGCTGGGAAGACCCGGGAGACAGGCCAGAGAAAAAATGTCACTTGAGGATGTGACCCTTCTTCTATCTTGCAACCTGCCCAGACCCACTAAGATGATCCCCTCTGCTCCCAGCCTTATTCCCCTACCGTGGTGGATTTAAACCTTTTATAGGGTCACAGACCCCTCTGGAAACTTTCATAAGCTACAGAGCCACCACCCCCACACAAAAATGTGTGAACCCACAAACACAATTTCACCAGTTTCAGGGGTTCACAGACCTGATGAATCTGGCAAATACATGGATCCCAGGTTAAAACCTTTCTCTCTCAGTTTCCTTGCCTCGTGAACCCAGTTCCACCTTGCAGGGCTATGGTGAAGCTGACAGAGCTTTTGCAGCTCAGGTAGGTCAGGACAATCAGGATGACCCATGCCCCCTGGGGCCTCTGCTGCCCCAGAGGACAGACTCAGAGCTGGCTTGTTCTTCCGTTCTACTCTTCTTTTTTCTTTTTTTTAGTTCTACTCGACCCTAAGTAATGCCCATAGGCCCAGCTGGCCCAGCTGGCCTACCTGAGATACTGGCCCAGGAGGAGAGCCAGTAAGAAAAGAAGGATGGAAGGAAAGTGTGTGTGGTAAATATGCTGAGGGCTCCTCAGTGCCCTGCATGGAGGCTGAGCTTGGTCCTCCCACATAGGGCAGGAGTGCTAGGTCACCCTGACCAGCTCTGACACTCCTTCTTGGCCAAGCCCCCTGGTAAAAATAACATACCTCCTTTTGGCTCCAGCACTTCTTTCTGGACATCTGTCAACTTCTGTGGGGACTGGGCTGATGGCCAAGCTTGACTTTGCCCCCTTTCTCTCTTCCCTCTTCTCCATCCTTTGCGGACAGTTTTTCCTACTCTAACACTGACAGTCCTCATTGTGCTTTGTTTGCTCTCTTTCAGGTACCCTTTGAGGGAGCTAGAGAAAGAATGGGTAGGAAAAAGGCTCCACTGGGCTAAGGGTCCCAGCTCCGCTTAGCTTAAATCTGTCTGAGTTTACAACCCAGAGAGAGCATCTTGGTGGTCAGAGCACTGCCAGTCCCCACTGTCCCCTGGGTCAGGTCCCATCATTGATCACCTAATCTGTTGCAGGGACTGGCTCCCTCTCACTGATTTCTGGCATCTTCATTTATCTTTCCTAAGGTCCAGGCTTGGTCAAGTCAGTCCTCTTCTATAAAATCTTTGCTGGCTCCCCTTTGCCTCTGGAATAAAGTGCAGACTCCCCAGCCTGCCATTCCAGGGACACCTCTGTAATCTGATCTGAACCTTCCTGCCCATGTCCACCTTTCCTCAATCCTGTCCTCCAGCCTGCCCTTGCTCCCTGAACAAGTTCTTCAGTTTAGTGGCTTATCCTGCTAAAGCTAGGTCTTGGCTATTTTATCTGGCTTTCCTGATTGAAAAATTGCCCCATCCTTCAAGGTCCAACTCAAAAACCACCTCCCTGAAGTCTTCCCTAGTCTTTGCATCCTGAATTTTTCTGCATTCCCAGCAGTCATCACCCCTGGCATTAATATATTTCATGCTGCTTTCCATTATTTCCCGGTCTACTTCTCCAGCAGGTTGTAAGCTCCCTGAGGGCAGGCCCCAGGTTTCTGGCACCTAGCCCAGTACCTAGTACAATGTAGGTGCTCAATAAATGTTTGTCAAATAGCCCATAGACTCCCTTGCTGGTAGTGTGCAGGTCTGCAGGACATGTTGCTTTCCTCGCAAACCCAGCACCATTTCTGGACGCGTGTCAACCGCACAAGCAGCCCTTGCACTCATCATTTCTTCTCTCCTCAGCTGGATGTTAATTTTGTTTATTTTGACTGTCCACGCCCAGCAAGAAGGGGACGCGAGGGTCCCTTTGGATGTGTTTGGTCTGAATGTTACTGGATAACAGTGTCAGGCACACGTGTTCTCAAGCCTCCTACAGCTTTAGGGCTGGAGTTTTTTTCTGACCTGCCCAGTGGCCGGGAGGATGCTTTGCCACTCGCCGCTTCCTCCTCTTCCTCTCCCTTTCTGGATGCGCCAAAATTATTCGGCCCATGCCCTTGAAAGAGAAGACAAAAGTCATTTTGGCGCCCCCTATCTCCCTCTTAATGGGCAGGACTCAAGGGCTCTCGAGTGCTTCCCAAGCCCGCGTCAGGAACCGAATCTGCGTGGGCGACGGTGCTCCAATTGCGTTTCTGGCGGAGGTCGGAATTTGGCTCGGCCCCTTGCAAGGTTTCCAAGGGAAGGTTCGTACAATCGTGACCATCCCTGGCAGCCGCCCAGCCCGGGACTTGGGGCTCCACTCGCCATTGGCCAGCCGTCGGTGTGACGCGCCGGAGGCGGGGCCTCATCAGCTGTTTGCGGGATGCCCCGAGCGGGCGTATTTTGGAAACAATACCGCGCGGTGCAGAGTGGCCTCCACCCGCGCCCGCCCGCCCGCCGCCGCCGCCGCCGCCGCCGCCGCCGCCCCTGCCCGCGCCTCCCGCCTCCTGCCTCCCGCCGCAGCCCGGTGAGCGCCCGGACGGCCGGGGGCCGGGCGGAGTTGGATCGCACCTCCTTGGGGAAGTGGGGAGAGGATCACGCTGCGCGTGGGGGCCCGGGAAGGGTTGGGCTGTGGGCGTCTGGAGTGACCGTGGATTGGGGCGCTGGTGTGGGAACGGGGTGCAAAACATCTAAGTGCGCTGCTCCACGAAGGAGCGTGGGGGTAGTAGCATTTGAGACTCCAAGGAGTTGGGTCCAGGTGGGCAGGGGAACCTGCAGTGTACTGTTGAGCAGACCTGGGCGCCCGAGAACGGCCCAGCCTGGGGATCTGATTTTGGGGTAGGGCAGGGAGTTGTGGGACGTCCTGCATCCCTGCAGAGTCTGAAGGCTCCTCTCCTGAACAGCTGGGCTTTTTCCCTCCTTCCCAATTGAGCTTGGGCGCCAAGCCCCCGAGTGCTCGTCACGCTGGACCCTGGCGCGGAGCCCTGGCACCACGACTCGGAGGCCGAGATTCTCTCCTGGAATCACCCAGGTCTGCTGTGTGTTGTATGAGTGCGTGAGTGTGTGTGTGTATGTGTGCGTTCCCAGATTTTAGCCCTCGTCGGGGTTCAGAATGTCCAGCTACTGCTTCTTCTAGGAGGAGGAGCCTGAGTTCAGCATCCCTGTTAGAATCCTTAACGGCTGGGATGGCTCCAGCAAGCTTTAGGTCCGTTTGCTAGGAGTAAAGCCTTCCCTTTTAGTGCACTTAAGAAATGCCCTCTACCTGCCAGTTTGGACACCACCTCTTCAACTCAGGGGAAGGGGAGAAGAACGTCTCTTTACTGTATCCCAATTTACACTTGACCTTGCCCGGCACCCATTTAGAGGCTCCCACCTGCAGAAGAGCCACCTGCAGTTCCTGTGGAGAGTGGGAAGGGTCCCCCCAGGCTTTCAGAGCCACACCCGCGGGCTGCACCTCCCCCACTGTCCAGTCCGGGCAAGGGTTGAACTTTGGGGCTTTGCTGGGAGGGGGTGGGGGAGGTGATAGGCTTCAAAGGAAAACCCAAGACAATGACTCCTGCTTGTGATTGGCTTCTGAGGGCCCCATCTTAGGTTGGGATTGCCAGCTTGCTGAGAGGAGGTGGAAGGGCTGGAGGGGAGCCCCTGCCAGGTGACTGGCAGGACAGCACTTCGTCCTTTCAGAGGGAACCCTTGTTTCCTGGCACTGGTAAGCTGTAGTTCTCTCACTCCCCTTTGGGAAACACTATCCAAAGAACACCATGTGTCTGTTTTGCCATCCAAGCGGGCATCTCCTCGCTGTTCAGGGAAGGGGGCAGGATAGGGATCGTCCAGAGCTCAAGGACAGGCTGGGATGGAGGGACGCAAGCGCCTCAGGGAGAGCTTGCCTTTGAGAAAGCTAAGATTTATGAATTTAACTGAGCTTCCTTTAAGTACTTTACCAACCCACAGACCATTTGGCTTGTTCTTCAAAGGCAAGACACTGGGAGACAGAATTCCCAGGGGACCTATAATTGACCCTGGCAGTGACAAACACTGTCTCTCTGTATCCTTAACCATTCAGGTGATTGCTTTTCTGGCTGCCCCAGGGACCATATGTATAGGGGGTTGGCTTGGGAGCTCAAGATGCTGGGTGGCTGCAAGCTCGGGATTCCAAGAACCGTCAGGCGGAGCAAGTGGAACTTCTTTATCCCCAGGAAACTCCTATCAACAATCTGAGGAGTTTAGGTGGCGGGTGAGGTCACAGAGAGAGGGCTGAATTTCACTTCCTTCTGTGAGGCAGGTTGTACCAATCTCAGGTTCAGCACTGGCAGGAATGGCAGGCTGTGGGGAAAGATTTGAAGTCATGGAGATGAGCGAGTAGACTGAGCTGGGGAAGTCTGGCTACTCTGCTGGATGCTGGACCTCGCCTGTAGGCTAAGCTGTGGTGGGCAGACAGCTCTCCTCTGCTGAGAGGGCAGCTGCAATGACTAACGTGGGTTTTTCTCCCCTCTCTCTCCCAGGACACACTCTTACCACATCGTTGAGCCTGTTTGTTGCGTTGAGCAAGCCCAGGGTGGAGCCTAGAGTCTCGGGCGGGGCTTAGCAGGTTTGGAGGGAACCTGGCCGGCCTAGGATAGCTGGCTTTTGTTTTTGCTGCCAAGCCTGGAGCTCAGCTCAGACTGAGATGGGAGCTTGGTGGTTACTCCTCAGGCCAGTGAGTGAGTGAGTGCGTGTGTGTGTGTGTGTGTGTGTGTGTTGTGAGCCTTGTGTGTACAGCCAGTCACAGAGCCCTCTGCCCTCCCACAGCCACTCACAGAGACTAGTCTTGTTGACATTCCGCCAGGTACCCTGTGCACTTGTAGCAGCTGAGCACACCCCGGCTGTGGCTCAGAGTCAGTAGCAGTCAAACTGCGTGATGGGGACCAGCCTGGGTTAGAAGAAGAGGCCGAGGGGAAGGTGGCGCTGAGTGGGCCCAGGGGAGAAGCATGGAGAGTCTCAGGACTGCAAGGCAGCCCACATATGGGGGCGGGTGTCAGTCTTGGCAGTGCTTTATCTCTAGGGTTGTCTGTCATCAGTGCCTGACCCCACTTCTCCATGTAAGAAGGGGGAGCAGGAAAGAAGGAAGGGGAAGAGAGTCCTTCCCGGTGGGGGCAGCCTCGCGGATGCCTGCATTGCACCCTAACAGGGGAGATGGAGCCATCCCAGTGTGTGGAGGAGCTGGAGGATGATGTGTTCCAGCCAGAGGATGGGGAGCCGGGGACCCAGCCCGGGAGCTTGCTCTCTGCTGACCTGTTTGCCCAGAACCAGCTGGACTGCCCCCTCAGCCGTCTGCAGCTCTTCCCTCTCACGCACTGCTGTGGCCCTGGGCTTCGATCCACCAGCCAGGAAGACAAGGCTACCCAGACTCTCAGTCCAGCCTCCCCGAGTCAGGGTGTCATGCTGCCTTGTGGGGTGACTGAGGAGCCCCAGCGACTCTTTTATGGTGAGTGCGCTTAGCGTCAGGACTCCTCCCTTAGAGACTGGGGGAAAAGAGGGGACTTTCCCTCCCCAAACCTGCTCTTTGCTGTTTCCTTCCCCAAATTGAGCAGCGGGGGCTGTTGAGGCCTCAGCTCTCACCTGCCACCTCTCTACTTGTTACTGCTCCTCACCTGCGCTCTTCAGGCCGCAAGCAGGGCAGGTTGCCTTGCCGTTCTTTCTGCTCTCTTGTCCCTTCCTGGAGGGATCTTTGGGTCCATGGTGTCTCCTTGGGTTGGAAGAAGGATGCCTGGGTCTCAGCTTTTACATCCTGTGGCCTGTTGTGTGGCCCAGCCTTTTGTGTCGTGATAGAGGTGCACCTTCCGGAAAGTGACTAGTGTTGCCCTGGAGAAGGCTGGGGGTTCTGTGACTTGCTGTTGACACTGAAGGGAAAAACCCAGCCTGTTCTGGGAGAGAAGGTTCCTGACGGCAGAAGGTGGCTCCCGGTTGCCACTTGGGACTTTCTGTGCTTGGAAGGGGAACTGGAGAAAGAGGTTGGGCCTGCCTGGGCTCATTGCCAGAAAAGGGGTTGTTTCCAAGGCTCAATCAGACAAGACCCCTTCATTTGTGGGCTTCAGTGGTTGTTTTTATGAGCAATATGCCCTCCTCTGGCAAAAGGACAGGGTTAGACAGTCTGTTTTCTTCATTTAGCACGAAGCTTATGGAGAGACGGGAAGGTTCAGAGGCTATCTTGCTGTGTCTGACGGAGCAGATTGAGACACTGCAGTTATTCCCAGAGGGAGCTGCCCCATAGGACAGTTCTGGCCAAGCAGTCCTGGCAGGAGACTGAGAAGATGAATGAGGCTGGCAGGCGGGGAAGAGGGAAAGAAAGGAGCAGGCGGGTGGGCGCCCCTAGCGGCGGCTCGGTGGCCAGCGCTTGGTAAGTGAGGAGCGCAGGTCTGGAGGTCTGGCCTGGGGCAGCCTCCAGAGAGGAACTTGGCTGATCTGTGAGGAATCTATTCCCCCCTATTTTTTTGTGCCACTGCCCAGAGCTGCAGGGCCTGAGAGCGGCCTTTCTCTGCTGCGCTAAAAAGTGAAGACACTTTCTGGCTTTTTCTTTCTCTGTCACTTGCTTTGCTCAACCCAGGAACTCTGGAGAGCTCCCTCCCGTGCTTTTCCAGAGAGGAGCTTCAGCCTGCCACTGCTGTGTGAATAAAATAATAAATTGTGGTCACGCGTAGCTGGGTAAATGAGGCCAGAAGGTTGGCAAGTTCACCCGCACTTATTACCTTGGCCACGGCACTGCTAGTGAGTGGAGGACCGAAGGCAAGGCTGGGGCCGTTCCCTTCTCCTCTCCCAGCAGCAGCTTTCATACTCTTGGGCCGCAGGCAGGTCAGGCTGTCCACAGTTGGCAAAGTGCTCTGCTCAAGGCAGGCAGAGTTCCTCTCCTTTCCCATACTAGGGTCTACCCTCAGCCCCAGGTCTCGACCAGGAGTGGCAGGCGTGGGGAGGATGGGGCCGTTGTGGAGCGTGCTGAGATGTGGGCCCTCTGTCTTTGCAGGCAATGCTGGCTACCGTCTCCCCCTCCCTGCCGGTTTCCCTGCAGTCTTGCCCCTCGGTGAGCAGCCCCCTGAGGGGCAGTGGCAACATCGAGCAGAGGTACAGATTGCCCGAAAACTTCAGTGCATTGCAGACCAGTTCCATCGGCTTCATATGCAGCAAGTAGGCATGGGGGGCTCGGGGAGGGGGGTGTGTCTGCTGGGGCTGGGGGGCTGCGGCCTGCCTCAGCAACTCTGTCTCTGCCAGGCCCCAGGGGTAAGGTCCCAGAGTTTTGGCCTCTGGCTATGGTGATTCTCGTGGACTGGATGGGCCCGACTGGGTGATCGCTCTTGCCCTCACCTCTGAGATCCAAGTTGTTTATCTGCCAGCTCTCAGCTCAGGCTGGAGGGAGATGCTGCGATGCCTCCTGGGGAATGGGACAGCTTTGTGCAGGCTTGATTGACAGACTGTCTCTTCTTGAGGCCAGGGGTGGGAGATGGTCCCTTAGAGACATAAGGGGAAGATTTTCAGGGTGCTGAGGAAAACTAGACTGCCGGGGGTGTCTGGCTGAGGTGCAGTGGGACATGGGTAATCAAGGCCAGGGATGGGCCCGAGTTGGGGAACGTGGTGGAACCGGTTGTAACCTGACACTCTCCAGCTGGGGAGGCCCCTCCTCATTGTCTCTGTCTGGGAACCCGGGCCTGGGATGCTGGAGTGCGTACCCCGGAGAGTCTCTCCAGACCAGCAGCCAGGCGCTCGGCCGGGTGCTTGGCCGGCAGCCTGGCACCAGCCCCGCCAGGGCGGAGCATCGCGTGTCAGTGGAGCACGCGGCACGGCCCATCAACAAAGGCGGCGGCTGGCGGCTCGTGCTGGAGGAGCCCTCCGTGCCACGGGCGGGAGGCTGCCCTGCTCTGCAGCCGCTGTCTGGCCCGGCCCCCCGGGCGCTTAACCCTTCCTCTCTGGGCTGACTTTCTGGATGGCTGCCAAGGTGGGGAGAGGAGCCTAAGGCTGGATCCCTGCTAGTACAAACCACCGCTGAAGCAAAGGCACGCCACCTGGAAATGAACAGATTCTCTTCTTCTGGGACAGGGTCCCTGGCCCAGTCAGGCGTGTGTGTGTGTGTGTGTGTGTGTGTATCTGACTGTATGTCAGGAACTCAAGAGAATAAATAATGCACCATGACTGAGCAGACCCTGAGGTCACGTAGGGAACTTCAGGTGACCAGTGGAGAGCAATTGGTAATGGAAGGTTTGACTTGAGGGCCAAACCATGGCCAGCACTAGAGGGAAGAGAAATTGACTTTGCGTTTCCTGAGAACAGGCCTTCGGGGGTTAGATATGCTGAGTGCCTCTGCCAAGGGGTTCTGAGGGCAACTTGGGGGTTGACCTGGTCCTGGTGGCTCTCCTAGTCCCTCAGGAAAGGAGGGTGGCCCTGTGCTTAGATAGTAAGGCAGCCTGGCCACCTCCTCTGCCTCTGAGCTCTAGCCCCTATTCCCTCCTGTGATTTTTCTGTGGAAACTTGGCTTAGCGTTTCCCCTTCAGTCCATGAGTGGACGTACTCTGATTCTTGATTTCTGCCTCTTGGCCTTCTTGCTGCCCATTCACTCTGCTCTCGTTGTATAGGCCTGTGGTTGGCCTGAGCTCACAGCTTCCGGTCCCAGTGCTGCAGCTGATGGAGGACACGGTGGCTGTGGGTCTCCTAGGCTTGTCTGGAGAACTATCTGGAAGGCAGTTTTCTGCATTCCCAATAGACCTGATCTCTCTTAACAGTTGTTTCCCAGAATGTTCCGCCATCCACTGGTGAGCCCCTGTAGGCTCGGGAGCAGGCTGGGGGGCCCTCGCTCGCCCAGCTGAGCCCTGGCACAGGACTAGAACTCAGCCCAGGGCCTTTTCTTCCTGACTCAGTGCTGCACAGGAGAAACAGGCCCCGATCCCAAGGTCTGACCCTGCTTTTGGTTGCTTGGCCTCATTGACCCCAGTCCAGGGCTCTCCCATTGAGGGCCTGGTGTAACTCCACACAGGGTGCTGCCCTCTCAGCCAGAGCCTCCCTGCCGGGGAGGAACAGGGGCAGAGCTGGAGGAAAGCTGAAGGAGAGTCTCCCCCACTCTGCACCCACCCACTCCTGGCTCCTGACTTCCCTGTACCCCCCACCATCCTGCCAGCTACCCACTTCTACCGTGCAGTGGCAAGAGGCTGGCCAACGAGGCCTTTCTAGCCTAGAGCTGGTTTCCCCAAGTTTTCTCTTGCGAAGAGCCAGGCTTTTCGCCCACGGGAGTCTTCCTGCTTTTATCCCCCTCCTGCCTGCTCAGCCTCCTCTCTTCCCTAGGAGCTTGTCCTGTGGGAGGGGCTGGGATGATGGCTATGGGCAGGTGAAGCGCTGGCACGCGTAGGACCTTTTAGCAGCTAGTTTTAAGAAGTGAGTCACTTCTGAACTTGAATAAGGTATAAACGAATGTCTAAATATTTCATATCCACACAGTATGGTTGTCACTCTTACACTCTTACATTCTTATCCTTCATCTTCTTTCCCGGTTCCTTCCCCTCATCTTTGCAGGCAGGGACACTGAGGCACTGGGATGGAGGTAATTTAGGGTGAAGTCTCTAGGCTGCAGGTACAAAGTCAGAAGGCCCAGGTTTGAGTGCCAGCTCTGGCACCTACTAGCCACCGGGAAGTCACTGGACCTGGCAGAGCCTGTTTCCCCTTCTGTAAATTAGACCTGATGCCACAGAATCTGATCATGAAGATTCAGTGAGAAAATACATATGAGAGTTCCAGGCACACAGTAGGTATTCTTTAATGCTAGTTTCCTTATGTCTGCCCCTCACATTTGTTCTTGTCAGTTCACAGTGCGTTTCCCACCCCACCTGTCCAGCTTGTCCCTGAGCAGAGCTGCCTCCTGTGAGCTCCCTTCTACCTGCCCTGTCCAGAGAAATTGGTGTGTGAGCTGTTCACCTGTGGGCCTTGGCCTTGTACATTTCTCCTAGGGGAATGGTGGTCAGTCTCCATCACTGTGGGCTGAGTGTAGATGACCAAGAAAGACAACCCAAGAGGCAGTAAAAAAAGGTTGAAGGGGCCTGGCCATTTCCTCTCTCTTCAGGTCTGGAATAGTGTCCCAGGGTCAGACAGTAGACGTGGGTCCCCAGGTCCTGTAGGGAATATGAGCTCCTGCCTTTTGCCCCTGATTAGGGACCTCAGTTATTCTTTTTCTGTGTGAGGGGAAGCCTTCTCCCTGGGAGATGTGGCGCCCAGGGAAGGGTGTGATGCTCGTAGTGCACAGTAGGATGGCTTTATGGCAAAGTGAGTGCATCAGCGTGACCCTAGATGCAAGATGCTCCAAATCCCCCCGGTGCTGGTTTTTGTGGGCCATAAGCCCTCCCAGTATGTTTCTCAAGGAGGTTGCTAGATGGAGGCCTAGCCTGGTTACCCAAGTGATCCGTTCAGGGTGGCTTCTCTGGGCAAGGAATTGGAGGCAGAAGATCAGTGTCAGTGACGTGCTTGCTGTCAGCGCTTTGGGTCTCCAAAGCAGCAAGAGAGTTGCAGGCAGAGGGATTGGAGGTAAAAGCCTTTCCAAACCTGGTCATACACCCCTAACTTCCTCTGGCTGGGTCAGGAGTGAAAGATTCTCCTCTTTGCTCTTCTGTGAGCTACCCAGTTGCAACAAGTGATCTCTGGTGGTCTGCTGAATGTGGCCTACCTTGACCTTGGCTCTGTGAGGGTGCCCTGGTATTTCTTGTCCGCCCAGCTTCTACAGGGAAGATAGCAGTATAGGCTGGCTTCCTCCCTGAGCTCAAGGGCTGCTCAGGCCAGAAGGTGAGTCCCAGCTTCTTTCCATTCCACCTGCCATGGTTTCCTCCAGCATGAGCCAAATAATGGACAGAAGCTGGTGTCCCCTCCCATTAGAGGAGTCTCCTGTTCCAATGGCACCATCTTGAAATCTGTGGGGTACTTCTGGGCAATGTTAAGAAGCCAAGAATCCTCAAGAATCCTGGGGGGGGGGGTGGTTAGGGGCGGTAAGGTGGCCACTGTAGACTGTCGAATGAGTAAAGCTATAGGAGGATTGGACTTCTTCGTGTTGGAAACGGCTTTCTCACTTGGGCTAGGAGTGGCTCCATTCAGAACAGTCAGATTTGGAAATTCCCTGAATAGTAATTAGACTTTCTGGAAAATGACTTCTGAGAAAAATTTCAGCCAACCAGTTGAAACCTTCTTTAGTTGCAAGATCACAGACGGGATCCTGGGCTTAGAGGCAAATTCGAGTTCAAATCCCCACTCTGACACTTGTGAGTTCTGTGTTCACAGGCAAAGCATTTGACTTCTCCAAGCCTCGATTTCTCATACTCACCTTGTAGAGCTGATGTGAAAGCCCTTTAGAAGTTGTAATATGTATACCTATTAAGGCGTGGACAGTTTAACACTTTCGGAAATGGGTTAAAAGATGATTTTAGGATTTTGTTCTTGGGGAGCTCTTTTGGAAGTTATACCCAAGGTGGTGTTTGCATGGTTTATTAGCTAGTGGCTTCTCTGCTAGCAGCCTGGATGCTTTGTTCAGGGAGCCCCTAACTCCTTCCTGACCCTTTGGGATGCTCCCCTTGTTGGTGAGTGGTTTTATGGAGCTCAGACTATGGCTAATACAGTTGTTCAGGCTCTAGATGGGACAGCCCTGGGAAGGAGCCCCGGAGATTCTCCCTAGAGTGGGAAGGGTCCCCACAGAGCCAGCCTCTGTCCCAGGAGTGGGAGGTCCCCCTCGGACAGTGCCTGGGGAGGAATCAGGCCGGGGGAGGGGCTGCGGAGCGCGCTGTGCGTGAGAGCCAGGGCCGGGGCCTGGGGGCCCTGTGTTTGCTCTGTGGCTGGCTCTGTTTATATCGCTCGCTATATTTAGCTTCTGAGTCATCAGCGTGGCTGACTACAGCCGAGTTCCCCACACAACTCTGCACCTGACTACTCTCTCTTCCAGGAGAAGGGCCTTGTAGTTCCGGACAATTCATTCCCTCCCCACCAAGGCAAGCCATGGGGATGGGGTTGGCTTTGTTGTTGTTGTGTTTTTTTTTCCGGGGGTGGGTGATGGGAGGGAGGGTGTTTGGGGGAGGCACTAGAAAAGAAGGATAAAGAAAAACAGCTGGTTTGCCTTTTGATCTGTGTCTGGCAACCAAGAGGGCATGTTCCATGACCAGTTCAAGAACAGCCAGTGTGCGGGGTGAGGAGGAGGGTCCAGCCTGCCATGCTCAGCTTGCTTGTCTTGTCCAGGGACTGGCCCCGGGCGGGGCAAGAACAGCCAGCTGCAACGGCCCCAGGTTGGGAGTTAGAGCCTTTGGCGCAGGGGTTGGGGGGGGGGGGGGAAGGGGGGGCTTCTCCACTGCCTTGTAAAGACCTTCAACAGATATGTGCCTTCCCCAGTCCCCTCTCTCCCTCACTTTTTTTTTTTTTTTTCAGTTGGGCACTGACTCTGTCTCCCTCACTTTTGACCAGAGCACACACACCCCGCTTCCTCTCTGAGTTCTTAAGAAGTTGCCCAATAGTTTGATGGAGCTGTTCTCAGACTGGGGGAGACAGAGCCATCCCTGGGAGAAGCTGGGTAAGGGCCTCCGTCCTTCCTACCTCCAGGCGCCGGAGGTGCAGCACACGGCTCTGGGGATGTGGGTGGCAAGCACAGCCCTATCCCCCACCCCCAGTGGCTGAGGCCAGTGGCCTCCACTTATAGAGGAAGCCCTCCTGTCTTCAACAGAGCCAGCCCCAGGCTGCCCTTTCTTCCTGGGAGAAGTGATTGGTGTTGCCATGGTGGTGGCTGGTGGCTTCAACGGAGCTGAACTCCTCAACAGGAGTGAGCGCTGCTGGCTGGGCGGAGGAAGCTCTTGGCAAGGAGGATTTTTTTCCTTTTCCGTTTGGCCACGTTGCTCAGTCCTCAGGTGTCTAGGTCAAAAGCAATCTGGGACAGTGGGCCCAAGGGGCTGCCCCATGGGTCTCCGAATCCTTTGCCCAGCTTGGCAGCCTGGAATACTGAGCCCAGCTGCCTCTGGCTGCCACGGCCCATCTCAGAGTGAAAAGTCAGGGATTGCCCCAGGACTTCGTGAGTCTGCCTAGAAGATAGTGCTCCTGGGGGGCAGAGGGCCGGGGGTGGGGTGGGGGGCAGTGCCCTGAGCTGAGGGTATAGAGGGAATTGCTCAGCAGACTGGAGTTGGGCCCAGGTTGCCTTTGTCCGTACCAGGGATGCGGGAGATGCTCAGGGCAGCCACCGGCTCAATGCTTTATGTATACTTTTCTCATTTAATCACCACAGCAACCTTGTACTACGAGACCCCATTATCCCCATTTGATCGGAAGCCGCGGCTTGGGGAAGTGGGATAACATGCCCATGTTACACTGTAAGTAGCTGAGCTGGGAGCCATGCAGGTCTGATGGATCCTAAAACCATGGTCTTCCCATCACCCCCTCCTGCTCCTCAGCAAGCACAGCCCAGAAGGTGAGAATCTGATGGAGCTCCCACGTACTGCCCCACCCCAGCTCTGCCTCCTGTAAAACTGAGTTCTGTGTTCTTGCTTTTCTCCCCTTCAGGTTGTAAAAGAATTGAGGACAAGGCTTACAGCTTGCTCATCTTTGTGTGCTTCATAACTCTTAGCTCAGTTGGGTACCTGATAAAAGTTTGCTGAATCAAACAAACATTTTCCAAACTTCTTTTATGTGGAATTTTCCTGAAGTCTTCCATAGCTCTGTATTCCTGTTCTCAACAGCAAGGCTTTGTCCTTCAGCCTCACCGTGGCAGGTTTAGAGTTGATGGGGGAAAGGGAAGAGGTGAGACAGGAAAACTGTACTTTGTAGAGAGTATCTCCCTGTAAAGCAGGGTAGATACAACTCTGCACTTTAAAGAAACTGAGCATGGTTTCGGAAAATGATCTGAAGCTATCATTTCAGACCAGTTTTGGCTTTATTTCTGTTTGATCTTCAGTTAGCTCTGCCTCTGAAAGGTTTATTTTTTTCTGGTCCACAGCATCCTTACTAAATAGTTAATAACCTGGAAACAGTTTCTTTAAACATACTAGGGGAGCACTTAGATAGCAATTCTCAGTTAATATCATTTTCATAATGTGAACATGCACACTGTAATATTTTAGTGAAAGAACATAGCTCTGGAGTCAGAAGTCCGGGGTCTGGATCACCCCCTTCCAACTAACTTGCTTGGGGTAACTTTTCTGAGGCTTTGCTTCCCCATCTATAAAATGGGATTGAAAATAATACCTGCCCTTCCTATGTCCCAGATCTTTGTGAGGAGCAAAAGAGATAACAGCATAGTGTTCTAAGTATGAGACGTTATAAATTGCTATCTGTTTGGTACATTTGCATTTTGTGTGCTAGGTTCTTTTAAATCAGGGCTACAGTGTAGCTTTGCTCCTTCCTCGAATTCTTTGGGGTGAATTAGCTGTTGCTGGAGCATCTGGTACACTGGTGACACACAAAGTCCCCAGAGGGTGTGAATTGGATCCGAAGAGGGAGAGACAGAGGGAGATTCTTATCTGGGGAGGGCAGGGAACACTCTTTGTGCTTAAGGCAGAGGCCATGTGGGATGAAAGAGAGTTTGATTTGTGTAACCCAACCTTGTCAGACACCACAGCCAGCTCTTTAAAAAAAAAAAAAAAAAAGCCTTTTACTAGTTGGGCCTCTTTCTAGGCAAGAGGCTGATCCTATCACATCAAGTACATCTTTAGACCTGGCCAGACATCAGTTGTTCCTGGCTTCAGACAAGTGGGTTATCTTGCAGGGCTGACTTTTCTCTAGTCAGTGCAGCATGCTTGTTGAATACCTACTCTGTGCCCTGCACGTTCCCTGTTATCCAGGACGAATGACCGGGTGTTCAGTTGCACTGCCTTGCACACAGTGGGGGTGACTCACACCGTCGTCAACTGACTGCCTTCATCCCCTGACCACAGAAAGAAAGCGGGACTGGAGGAATAACCCTCAGTCTCTCATGCCTGGTTGTGCTCTCTTAACTGAAGAGAATATTTTTTATCTACAATGTGAGGACCCCTTCCCTTGAGGTGTTCACCTCTGTTTATTCCTTGCATGTCTTGGTCCTACCCTCTCCACTCTGAATTTGAGAGCTCTGGTGTAAGCTTGAATTCCCATCAGCTTCCCATCTCCTACCCCTGAGGGTACCCTGGCTGTGCATTCCGGGAACCCCCATTATTTGCAGGCTCCCAAACTTTGAGAGGTCCCAAGCCAGCCTGTGGGAGCTGAGCCTTGTGCCAGGGGTTGGCACTCACTGATCTCAGACTGTGCACCACTGGGTGCTGTGCCAGGTGCCTGAGAGTCAGAGGCCAATCGTCCTCTTTCCTGGTTCCCCCTTCCTTCTCCCCCACACCCTCTCCTGGAAGGATCCACGTGCTCTGGTGTTTTGGTGTCTTTGTGTACCTCATCCTGTTCGGTGAATGTTGATTTCCTTCCTTTTTACTGCTTCTCTCCCTGGCCTCCCTTCAAGTCCTTATTCTTTCCCTTCTAGTCAGGCCCTTTTGTTTAATTTTTCAAAAAATATTTTATTTATTGTTGTTCCTCAAAAATCAAGGCGTTCTTTGATTCTCTTATGTGGCAACTCGGTTTCCTTTCAAAAAAGGGCTTTCTGGGGGGGCTTCCTAGGTGGCGCAGTGGTTAAGAATCCGCCTGCCAATGCAGAGGTCACTGGTTCGATCCCAGCTCCAGGAAGATCCCACATGCCGCGGAGCAACTAAGCAAGCCCGTGTGCCAAAAAAAAAAAAAAAAAAAAAGGCTTTCTGGGGGCTGCCCTGTGGCAGGAGAAGGCTGAGTGGGGTACGTGTGGCATTGCTCATGCCCACATAAAGGGTCGCTGGGGCAGTAGATCGGTTCCCAGGCCCTGTTCTTGCTGGTCTCACGGCTGCCCAGGCAGCCAGCTTGACCCTGTACTAGGCATCCTGCTCTCCAGGCCCACCTGGACCCTCTGCCAGGCTAACTGGATTCATCGGTTGGAGCTCTGAGTTATAATCCTGAAGGTAATTGTGGATGACAAACTCTGAATCACCAAACCTTAGGGTCGGAAAACACCTCAGTGGTTTCCAAATGCCTGTCTCCTGGCTGCCTTAGAAGCACCTGGGCAGGATTTACCTCCGGCTTGGCCAAGTCATTACTCTGGTGGGAAGAGATTGAAAGAGACTAAAGAAAATACCAAATCATGAAACATTTTCTTCCAGGCTATAGGATCATGAGTGATGTTATTTTCTCCTCTCTAATTTCTTGTATTTTTCAATTTTTCTACAGCTAGCATGTACTTTTATGACTAAAATAGACAATAAATGTTACTTCTGATTTAAAAAATGTCACTCAGAGAGCATGTTCAATATACAAATTCATGGGCCCCTTCCCTGAAGAGTCTGCCCCAGCTGGTCTGGGTGGGACCCAGGGACTCTGAATGTACAATACAGAGATTCTGTGATACAGCTGGCTGTGGGAACCACTGATCTAATAGCACACTGCACTTCACCTGTAAGGAGAGTGAGGCCTCAGACAGGCTGGTGGGAGACCCCAGCCTACCAGGTCCTCAAATCCCTGGCCCGGGGAGCCATCCACTGCCCAGAGTGCCTTCCTTACTCATTCAGGAGCCCTGAGGCCTGTCCCAGGCAGAGGCACAGAACCTAGGTCCTTCCTGAGGCTGGGCCCGTGTGCACCTAGGCCTATCTGTGTCTCCCAGGAAGACCTCAGCCTTCCAGTCTGACAGCACTGTCTCACCCACAGCTGTTTCTGGGTTCCCCAACACCCCCAGTGACTGGAGTGAGGACACTTCCTCACCTCATCCCCAGAGACCTCAGGGCCCAGGAAGTTACCCAGATAGCAGGCGGCCTCCATGCGGGGAATGTGGGGAGAAACGGAAGTGTGCAGAGATGAGATTGGTCCAGGCCCCAAATCGTAGAGTTGTGATCTTCCTTCCTTGGCCCTTGAGCTGTTTTGAGATGATTTAGAGAAGAGGAGGACAGAGGGTCTGCTTTGGTATAAAGAGAGGTATGTGGTGGCACTCAGAGCATAGTGGTGATGCGTAAGGACGTTGCTCTAGGGCCAGGGGCTCTGGGTTTAGCCCAGTCCCTGCCATAGCTTGGCCAAGTTACCTAACTCTTTGAATGGTCTCATCTGTAAAATGAGCATGAGAATATATCCTGTGTCATAGGGTTGTTGAGAGGACCAGGGGAGTTTAATGTGTGTAGACCCGTCCTTCGCATACTCTAATATGTCTAGTGGATCTCGTTAAAAATGTGCATTCTGCTTCAGTAGGTCTGCGTTTCTAAGAAGCTCCCAGCTGATGCTGACGCTTCTGGTCCGTGGACCGCACTTTGAGAAGCAAGGATGTAAAACACAGAACCCGACACGCTCAACTTACAGTTACCGTTAGGATCATGGTTGTTATTGTTTCTCGGCCTTTTTAAACAGGCACCGGAGGAGCCTCAGAATTCCAGCAGACTGGCCTCCCCAGAGACCAGTCTTTCCCTGGATTTTCCTCCTATTCCACCCCGTGACCTTTGCACCTGTCCTGGGTAGCAGCTGGGGAGGGGAAGCAGGAGGAGAGGGTGCTCTGCCCAGCTGCTGCAGGCAGGCCTGAGTCTTCAGGTTTGCAGCTGAGTCCATTTTCACGCTGCTTTACTCTAACCAGATTTTGTTAAGCTGGGTGTGTTTCCTCTTTTTACTTGTCTTTGTTTACAAAACACGAGGAAGCCATCAGTCTCCCCAGTCGCAGTCTGCCAGGCCTCCTGTGTGGCACACCCTGATTTCCCTTCTCCTCCCGGCAGGAACTGTGTCTCCAACTTTCTGGCTTGTTTTCCAGTCTCCCCTTCTGCAGGGAAAAGACAAATGCTATTGCTACAGGTGTATGGGGGGAGGGGCAATACATGACAAGGCCCTGAGGTCAGCCTCAGTTGACGTCTCACCGCTCTTCTCTTCGTGGCCTCAGGCAGGGTGACAGGGAAACCAACGGCCTGCACAGTTGCCGGGGACAGGTCGGAGAGGCCAGGGCCAGACGTCCTGTGAAGCTCTGGGAATCCAGGAGCCCCGGGCTCACTTTCCAGCTCTGCCACTGACTTACTCTAGCCTCTTCTCCTCTGGCTGGGAGTTGCCTGGAGGGGCCTGGGGCTGCAGTTAAAGACAGCAGGGGCTGCAGCTCCCCTACACACACACACACACACAGACACGCACCCACACACACACTTCACATAAACGTGCTTGCTGCCTGGGCCACTGCGACGATCCAAGTCCAGCCTCTCTGCTGACTCCGTTTTTGCACACTAGGTTTTTATTCCCCTGTCCACTGAGAACCCTGTGGAGAGGGTCCCAGCCTCGTCCTCCTGCCCTGGCAGATAAAGAGAGAACAAAGACCGCCTCTTGCAGCACCCCTTGGTCTCCTCCGGACCTCTGCTGGCCCCTGGGAAATGGTACCTGTGTAGGCGGGGCACCAGCCACAATCCCGTGAGCCACTGACCCCTGACCTTTGCCCCCAGCTTCCCTGCCTGACAGTAGGACCTGGGATAACCTCCAGAGAGCAGTGTGCATTCTTTGTTTTTGTTTTGTTTTCAAGTATGTTCTTGCTTAACGTTTAATTGGCTGCAGTCAGTAGGAAAGCGCTCCAAGAGGGGTTATTTATGGCTTACTGTCAAGAGCAGCTATAAAAAGGGCAGCGCGGAGCTGGAGATGCTGGGAAGAGAGAGAGGGCGGGTGCACAAGTGTGTGTGTGCGTGCGTGTGTCTGTGTGTGTGCGTGTTTGCACTGGATGAAATCAGATTTTTGCTGCCTCAGCAGTGTGGTTTAAATGGAAGATTAACCCTTTGACCTTCACAGTGTCAAATCACTTGCAGATGGAGGCTCCCCCCCTTTTCCCCCTTGTTCTCTGTGTTACTCTGGAGTTGGGGGAGAGAGGGGGGCACTTCTCTTTCTTTCTGAAGAAAGTTTGTTGTTCATGCAGCTGAGGTTTGAGGGGCTCAGGAGCCAATCTGATTAAAAGCAGCACTTGGCTAAACTCTGGAAAATCCTGCAAGCAGGGGAAAAAGTTTAATCCTCTTGTGCACAGTGCATAAAGAGGCTGGTCTTTTCTTTTTAACGTTCGCACCGCACTGCACTTGTATTTGGAGAACTCAACTATCTCCCCCTCATCACCACGTCTCTCATCCCTCCCCCATCTCCCCGCAGTTTGCTGCCCTGATGGGATTAAAGTGCCGCCCTGAGACGTGCGTATCTGAACTTTGACTGGGAATGATAAGGAGTCGTGTAAGGCTGCATTTAGGAGTTATGTTGTTGTTTTGTTTTGTTTTTCCCTTTTAGCATCAGCAGAATCGAAATCGAGTGTGGTGGCAGATCCTCCTCTTTCTACACAACCTCGCTTTGAATGGAGATGAGAACAGGAATGGGGCAGGTCCCAGGTGAGGCTGGGCTGCCCTCTTCACACGGGGCACCACGGAAGGACATCGGCGAGGACTGACACTGTGTCTTGTGAAGTTGTTGTTTTGTGTTTTTATTTTAAAAATTTCTCTCTGTGTACATAAGACATACCCAAGCGGGACCTCTTTCCCCGTTCAGGGCCTCGACGAGGAATGGGGGCCTTTGTCAAACACTGTCGAAGTAGAGGCTGGTGTGTCTGTGATGTGGGACCTCCCAAAGGCTTGGACGGGTAGATCCTTCAGTCATCAGTGGTTGAAGACGACCGTGTAGTGTGATGTGCTCCGGCGAGTGGACTCTGGTTTTCCCACAGGGACTTGTTTAAGAAATAGGAGACTGGATTCGAGCTCCTGGTTCCACCAAACCTGTCAGCCTTCCACCGTGGATGGGACCCAGATCCTATGGGTCACACTGCTTTAACCCCCCAGGGCCTCAGCCAGGGGCTTTCCAGCTGCGCGTGGCAACTTCACGAGGCCAGTCAGCCAGCTCCATGTCTGGGTTCTCCTTGCGCCCAGCCGTTGTCTGCCCCAAGGGCTCAGGGATTCTTGCCCAGCCCCTGTCATCTCCAGCAGACCTCAGGGAGGGTTGGGCTTCTCCACGGACCCCTCAAATGTGCCGCAAAAATGAACCAAACGTCTGGGTAGGCCTCATGTCTGACCGGGTCCTGCTTGGGAGGCCCAGGGTTGGTCCTGAGGTGCAGAACCACTGCCCCCTCTGGCTCCCTGGGACTGGCTGGGTGTCAACCAGGGGTGAGCCAGCTAGCTCGTCGCCGTGCTGCAGCCAACAGCTCTTCTTTCGACAGCAGACTGTGTCCCACTCACGGTAGCAGCACGCTAGGGCCAGAAGGGCCAAGAAGGCGGTGGCTTGGCGAAAGGAGACGGCCGTCCCACCTACAAGAGCCAGCCTAGAGGAACCCAGACCTCTTGGTTTCCTTGGAAACCGCATACCTCCTCCCTTTTATCCCCATTCCTCTCCCACACCTAGTGGGATACAGGAAGAAGCCAGCACAGTGGCTTTGTCAGCTGAAATGTGTCTTTTAGAGTAACAGACAGTGATTCGAGTGCGGAATCGTCAAAGCTGGGTACACGTTTCCTGTCTTCCTTCAGCTTCCAGCCAGGCCACACAGGTGTGCCCTGAAACTCGGCAGGATCCCAGCTGCCGCTGAACTCCTTCCCTCTCCCTGCTGTGGCACTAGTGGAGAGAATTTAAAGCAGCCTGTCTGGCAGCTCTGAGAGCAGACATGGGGGATCTGAAAAGACACAGGGAATCTGTTAACCAGACACCTAGAAATTAAATTATCGTTTTTGCATATGTGAGAAAAGTTAACCTTGGTGCTAACGGTGAAGCAAGGCCCAAAGAAAAGATGGCTTCCTTGGGCAGAGCAGACCCCAGGGCTACCCAAGGAAATTGGAGGAGTCCACAGTAGACTCTCAGATCTGAACAAGCCCAGGCTTCTCTGATTCTACAGAGAGGAGGTCTTCGTTGCTGTTGAAGGACACATTGATCTTCTGGATGTACGGTCAGGCAGGTTATTCACTGCCCAAGGGCACCTGCAGAGGAAAGTGATGGAAGTTATAATCTAGCCCGTGCTCTGCTCACTAAGCTGTATGCCTTAGTGTAGGGCTGTGTCTGCTTACAGGAAGAGGTGCCTTTCCTAATTTGCACAAAGGTGCCCTATGGGCTCACAGTGGCTCAGAGAGGGACTTCAAACTGCGCGCAAGGCTTGGTTTTGTTCTGCTTGGATGTTCTTGGAGGTATTACCTATGCTTGGCCAGAATTATATTCTCAGGGTGTGTACCATGGTTTGTCTGCTAAGAAGATAGGTTCCTGCTTACAAGAAGGAACCCAGGGAACAGGCATGAAGACCGGTGCTGAGACAAGCTGACCATTGTGAAATCCAGCCTTCCCTGTGTGTCTCCACACCATTTTTTGATGTGCATAGGACAGGTGTTGTTTTTCCCTCTCTGGCACCAAGGCTGTGACGGGCGAGCTGCTGGTATATGCTTGAGTGGCACACACAAGAAAACCAGGATTATTTCTACCAGCCACTTTTACCTCCTCTTAGCAGACTTTCCACGTGAGCCGAGTGAGAGCAAATAAATGGTCCAGGCCTTGGTGCCGAGGCAAAGCCATCATCTTTAGAGACCTTGATGGGCCTGGGCAAGATGTCCTGTGGCCTATCCTAAGAACTGAGCCCAGTGTTTGAGACACTCAGCTGAACATCGTGCCTGGGGCTGGGTGGAGGGTCGTCTGACTGCACTGTCTCCATCGTCTGTGAAGCCAGGAACTAACTCACTATCCTGAGCAAACCAGGGCAAAATGTAAAACGCTCCTCCTTCTTCTCCCCACCTCCCGGGGCCCGGCCCCCCCGCCCCCAACCCAGGAGGTAGAATAGCCCCAGGAGGGAGAGAGGTTCCTCCTGGCTGGCTGTTTTTAATTGGCTTAGTGATCTAGACTGGCCCCTTCCCCCTCTGCCGGGTGAGTGGGTCTGAACATTCCTCAAGTCCAACCTCAGGAGACACGTCCCTCCCCCCTGGGCTCCCTCTTCCCATCCCCCACCCCCAGGAGCTTGGCTGTCTCTCGTTAGGGGGTGGAGAATCAGATTTAGAGGGAGGGAGAGTCTGACCTGGCTCCTGACCTGTAACCAACAGAGGACTTGTGGAGCTTTTGTGGTTTTGCTGAGGGTGGGGGGGCGTGGGGGGTGGGAGAGGAACTGGAAAGCTCCCTCCCTGGTAGGAATGCCCTGGAGGAAGGGAAGCCTGATATTCAGGGTCAAAACAGCCCTTCTAATTCAGGACCCCAGAGTAGGGGTTTCTGGAAGCCGGTAGACAGAACTGGGGACGGAACCCCCTCAGGCCAGCTGTCTGACTCCCCCAGAGAGTTGGAGGACTCAGCCGGGCCTCGCTGCCTCTGCCTGCTTCAAAGTCTGGGCTGCTGGAGAGCTGCCCCCGTGGCCTTTTCTTGCTCAGTCCAAGGCAGGAAAAGATCACCTCCCAGTGCCCTCCACGAGCCCCTGGGGGAGGGGGTCTGTGTCGGGAGTGTATGTGGCAGGCACGTTCTGAGCGCTCAGAGAGGCCTGGCTGACTTGTCTCTCTGTCCCCAAGGATGGGGCATGGCAGGGGGAGGGGGTGGTTTGGGATGGTCCAGCCATTCTGAACACTGGGGGCTGGGGAGCCACCGTGACTGTGCTGGTCAGCAAGGAGCACGTGGAGAGCTTGCGAGCTTGTCTCGTTGGAGGGACCTGATGCAGTGGGCTAGGGCCCGTGAAGGACAGCAGAAGCAGGCACTTCAGCTCGGTGGGGCTTCTGCAGATCAGTGCTGTAGCTCAGGCTGGATGAAGCTGTGGAGTCCCTCTGTGCGTAGGTGGAGACACCTTGGTGAGAGACCACCCTGGCCGGACGTCTTAACCCATCCGCCTGTGAAGCCTCCTGGGGACCCTGTGGGCCGTGGGTGCCTCAGGGCTGGTGGGGACGTTGAGCCTCGAGGGAACAGCGGAGAAAGCCGCTCTCTTTCATAGCCGTGCCGGCCTCTTGGGCTGAAGGTGCTCGGAGCCCTGCAGGCTTCCGGTGCGCACTGCCCCTCTCTCTGCACAGGAGACCGGCACCTCTCCCTGCTCTGTGAGCACTGTGCAGCGGGCTGCCCCATGCCTGGGTCCACAGGGCCTGTCGGGGGAGACCCAGTGAGCATGTAGCAGTTTGTCCATCCCGGCTTAGCTGTCCTCGGTTCTAGGCACTCCGCCTCTGGGAGAGAAATAAGAAGAGAGAGGGAGGGGATGGGGACTCATTGTTTTTAAACGTGTACAGAATATTTGGTTTTGTGTTCTTCACATGCATGTATGTGTGTGTATCTTTTCCCCCATCAACTGGTACCGTTTTTAATAAAACCATTTAAGGCAAAGCTGGTCTTTTTCAAGGTGTAGTAAAAGGGCAAGGAGATCCGTTAGTGGATTAGACTCTCAACTTGCTTCTCAGTTGCCCTCCTGAGTTACCTCCCAGGACCCCTGGCTTCTGTCAGGACGTCCTTTCCCCTCTTGAGGAGGTGAAGAACCATTCTGACCACACAGTAAGCAGCACAGTAGAGGCCCCATGAGATGGAGAAACATGGGCTTTGGATCCAGACCTGGATTTGGATCTGGTTCTGATCACCACCAGCTGAATGACCATAGGCAAGTTGTGTAACCTCTCTGAGCCTTCAGTTCTTCCATGTGTAAATTACAGCTGTGCCTGCCTTAGAGGATGAAGGAGAGTGTGTACAGAGGATCTGCCTGGGGCCGGCCCTCAGCAACCGTAGCCTCAGTGACCAAAAGTGCCCTGGTGGCCCCTCCGCACAACCCCCCCACCCCTGTCAAGCTGGGCTTCTCTTTCCTTTTATCAAAGCAGCATCTCACGGGAGCGTCGGGGGCGGGGGTTGGGGGCGGGTAGGCTAGTTGTCGGGGGACTTCCTGGCTTATCTTTCTTTGCGGATGAACAATGTGTCTGACTCAAAGGGGTAAAGTGCTTGACAGAGCTCTAAAAATCCTTGGGAAAAACCACTTCTTGTCCTATCAGCAGTAGGATGTGAACTGAAGGGCCAACCAACTGTGCCTGTGCTGGGCCCCCAAGACTTAGGAAGCTGTCAGCTCTCTGAGGATCAGCCTTGGACTCTGGTTCCTAGCCTTGTAGAGAATGGGAGCTTGAGGAGATGTCAGTTGTCTTGTCTAACCTCTTCATTTTATGGATGAAAAAACGGAGGCATGGAAAAGGGATACCATTTTCTCCTTGGGCTTTTTAAATAGCTGAGTCAGTCAGAGGGGGGTTTACCCCATCCATCTTGGTTTCCATTTGGAAATTGCAGTGCTCTTGCCCAGGTCTGCAGGGAAGCCAAAACTTGTCTATTTTTAATGCCAAATGACTGCCTCTTCTCCTGTAAAACATGGCACTTCTAACCACTCTATATTTGGACAGAGAGGTTTATTTTTACTGGAGTGTGGTAGAAGTGGGGCTTGGTGCCGTGTCCGGATGTTATTCTACATTTCATGTGCGGGGTTGTAGTTGAGCCCGTAAAGCAGCTCCTCTGAGGTTTGCAGGGAATTAGGTGATTGTGACAGTAACGACTTTCTTTCAAGTCCTCTGCGCCTACTTTGGGTGAGGCTGCACTCAGTTGCCCAGCTAGAAACCTGAGAGCTCATCCTTGTCCCCACTGGACCCTCCCTTCTCTCTCTGATCCCTCCAGAGGAAGTCCAGTGAGAAGTTAAAGGCACAACTGCCCAAGTTTGAACCCAGGCCCTGCTGTTTGCCAGCTGAGCGACATTGGGCAGGTCACAGAGTCTCTCTGTGACTCAGTTTCCTCATATGTAAAATGAGATGATAATAGTACCCACCTTATATGGCTGTTGTAAGCGTTAAATGTGTGAATATGTGTAAGGAGCTTAGAATAGTGTTTGTTACATGTTAATTTTCAAATAAATGTTAGCTGTTAATATTGCTAATAATATTACTTTTATTATTATTATTTGTAAGCAGCTGATCAGTAAGCTGTGACCATTCTTATCTGGAAATAGCCCTTGTACCTATCTTCTATCTCTGCTACATTGTTTCAATGTAACTCTTTTTCCCTGGACAACTGCAGAGCCCCTAACCTGGTCTTTGCCAGCCTTGTCCCACCCACAGGGCCTTCTCTGCTGCCAGAGGACCTTTCTAAAAGACAGACTCCATCCCATCCCTCCCCACTGGAAAACTTGCCCTACTGGATCCAGTCCACATTCCTTAGCCTGCCTCTCCAGCTGCCCCCTTGTATGAGTATTCTGTATGTGCTTTTTTTAAAAAAAAATTAATTAATTTATTTATTGGCTGTGTTGGATCTTTGTTGCTGCAGGCTTTCTCTAGTTGAAAGAGAAAGCAGGCTTTCTCTAGTTGCGCCTAGCAGGGGCTACTCTTCATTGTGGTGCGCGGGCTTCTCATTGCCATGGCTTCTCTTACTGCAGAGCATGGGCTCCAGGCACATGGGCTTCAGTAGTTGTGGCACACGGGCTCAAGAGTTGTGGCTCACGGGCTCTAGAGCGCAGGCTCAATACTTGTGGCGCACGAGCTTAGTTGCTCCTCAGCATGTGGGATCGTCCTGGAGCCGGGATCGAACCCGTATCCCCTGCATTGGCAGGTGGATTCTTAACCGCTGCACCACCTAGGAAGTCCCTGTATGTGTATTCTTATATTTGTATTCTGCATAACAAATCATCCCCAAATGTAGCAGCTTAAAACCACCAACATTTATTATCTCACCATTTCTGTGGGTCAGGAATTCAGAAGTGGCAGCCCAAGGTGGCAGCAGGTTGAGAGGCTAGTATTAAGGTGGAGATTCCTGGAGTGCCCGTTCAATGCACACTCAGCTCAACGAGAAGGGGTGTGGGGTGAGGATGCAGCGGCGGGGGGAGGAGTGAGAGAGAGAGACGTGCATATAGTGCTGTAGTGCGGCAGACAGGTCTCCGGCTCTGCGCTCAGTGAACATGTGGTGCCTGGAGTGAGGGTGACACGGCAACATGCACGACAGCTCTTTCCTGGCCTCTTATCACGCCAGCATCTCATCCCTCAAAGATATGTTTTTCTAGGCCAGCGTGGCCTTAAATGTCAGTGGTTTCCTTGGCCGTTCAACTGAGGCAAGAGAACTCTCTTCCAACCTAAAGGAAAGCTGGCTGTCTGGGGTTTCCTGAGACGTGACCTTGTTGTACTTCATGGGTGTCTGACAGGATTTTCAAGGGCAGTTTTCACTGCCTGTGATTTTGGCCTTACAGAAAGTCCTAGAACGAGTTTTTGTGGAAAATGAGACTCCCCGGGACCCTGAAACCAGCCCTTCTGCCCTTAATCCTGTGCTTCCCCTGGAGAAGTTTTTGCCCTCCTAAGTGTGAAGGCTCTGAGTGGAATTAGAATTGGAATTGCCCCGAAGGGAGGGTGAGAGTAAGTGGTGTAAGTGGTATCCTGTCTGGCTGCGGCTTTGCTGCCATTCAAAGGGGCCCTGGCTCCATGCTACCTGCAGGCAGATCTGTCACTAGCGTGTGAACTGATGCCGAGCCCTACCTGTGAAACAAACAAGGTCCATTGAACCAGTTGACGGCCCTAGAGGAGCCCCTTACCAGGAGCCCGTCACCATGATGCCACTGTAAGTCCACGCACAGATTTGAAAGAAACACGTGATCCCTGCGCTCAATATTAGGTCCTAAAAGAAAGCCAGTTGCTATGAAGCAGTGGGAAGCCCACCTGACTGGGTTTTTAAGCTGACTCTGTCCCTAACTGGCTGAATGACTTAGGGTACGGAAGTGGCTTCACCTCTCTGGTCCTTGGTGTCCTCATCTGTACATTGGGGTGAGGCCAGACGGCACATCTGTGACCTGCCCAGCGTTTTCTTCTGCCGTTTCTTTGCTGGGTCTTGAACTCTTTTAAAAGAGATTCTGCTGAAACTGTATACAGATCCTCTCCTCAGGGGAAGGCACAGAATATACAGACTCAAGAATTTTTGTATAAGCTTTCAGGCAGTTTATTGGGTCTCTTTACCTTGTCACTTGGTCACAGGTTTAGAGAGACTAAGGAAAACAAGCAAAAGAACGAGTACTGCAAAAACTCAGAAACCAAAGCAAGTTCTTTCCTCATTCTGTTCCTGCCTTTGCTTATCCCACGAGAAGTGACCCTCCCTCGCAGACACCTCACCTTTGTGTCCACCGTGAAGGAGGGTGTTGTAGTCTCTGGAGGCACTGTATTTATTCTACTGCATTCTTGATTTCAGAGACTCCCACTTCTCCATCAGCACACAGGGGGATTGAAGCCGTGACAGCAGTCTGGTCCTTTCAGAGGCCCTAGCCTGGGCAGGGGTTGTCTTTGTGGCCCTTCTACCTCATCTAGCTTGAAGGGGCTTCAGTGAGCCTGGGTGCCTTCTCGTAAACCCAGGGAGGAAAGGGGCTTCTGATGAAGGTGTCTCTGAGAATTGTGCTGAAGGAGCTGGCGGGAGGCAATTGGATGCTGAAGGCGAAGGAGAGCATGGCCTGTGGCCATGGGAGACCCAGGAGCCATCAAGGTCAAAGGCCTGGGAACTCTGGGAACCCCTGATAAAAGGTTCTTGCCTTTCACCTGAGCGAATCCAGGGTTCTGCCCAGTGATTCTGTCTTTGAAGTGGAGAGGGTTCAGTGCCTCGTTTCTAACACATCATTACATTTGCCCAATGCCCTTGAGCACCAGGTACAAATTTTACAGGGACTGCACACATACACACACTCGAGTGGGCTGAGTACTGTTTTAAACAGCGACCACGGTCTGGTAGATCAAACCTGGGGTCAGTGAGCCTTGTGCTGGAGCACTAAGGCTCAGTACTGCCTCAACATGCTGCTGCTGTGGCCATATTCCTAAATTCGGTGATCCCCTCCTAAAATGCAGAGAAGAGCTGGTGACATTTCATTGACTGGGGAAACTGAATTTCACCTGTACGCATGGATGTCATACCCTCAGGACCACCTCTCGCCACCAGCAGCCACCATTTACCTAGTACGATGATTAGCTTTTTCTTAATTAGCATGTGAATGGCTCTGTGCCTGTCTGGACAGACTCCTGGTGGCAGAAACTGGTCTGTCTCATTCACCCCTACATCCCCACTATCCAGCCAAGAACCTGACACTTGCATGACGCTCAGAAATCTCTGTGGAGGGAGGGAGTGACGAGTAACAGTGGGAGGAATGGAACAAGTACTGATGTGATGCTCATGGAGCTACGCTGCCCTCTGCCATATTTATTTCTGAACGCCTCCTGGGTCCCCTGGGTCCAGGTTTTAAGTGGCAAAATGAATCTTATTTCCTTTTCCTCCCCTGCCAAAGTCTGGAAGTCAGATTTTTGCAGACTTTCAGGAAACTCGACTTGCTCACTTCAGTAAGATTGAATGCAGCAATTTCTGGGCAGAGGTGGGGTCGGGGAAAGGGCAGGCTGGCCCTGGGGCAGGCGGGCTATGAGCAGCGTAGGATGCTGGGCGAGGCTCAGTGTTGGCCTTGAGCAGAGCCCAAGCTTACCAAGTGTCCGTGGGTCCCTGGCATCTCGGTGAATGCTGCTGCCATGGGCTGCTGGTGCCTGAGGGTGCAGCCAGGGTGGGCTGAGTCAGCAGCCTGCCAGCCTTCCTCTGGCAGTGACAACCCTCCTCATCTCGAGGCGGGACATTGAGGGGGAGATGTGGTCCAGGCTGCTCTTTTGTCTCTGGTCCGTCCCAGGCATCCAGGACGAGAAAGGGGAGAGTTTGGGGGGAGCACTGGCACACGAACAACCTGCAGTGCTTAGATGTTAGGACTCCAAGGAAGTTCTATGGAATAATCTATCCAAAACTCTCCCCTTGGACATTGCTCTTGCTTCCAGTTGCTTTAGGCTGCTTCTTCCCCACCCTGGCTGCAGGCGTACTTGTGTCCCTTTGCAAGCCAAGGAAGCTCTACTTCTTTTCTTGAAGTTCTTTGCCCTGCCATGAGCCACAAACAGAAGCTCTCCCCACGGAAGCCTGGAAGCCTGACACAAAGAGTTAACCTCCCTCCAGTGGCATCCTGTCAGACCCTTGAAACTGGTGTCAGGCCTCTCTTTCCCGCTCCCCCTGTGTTTAGCCTCGGGACTGCCAATCGCTTGCTCCTTGCACACAAAGGCTTCTCTGTTTCTGGCCAGGCTGGAGTCACATGCTTTCACTCTTCACCCCAGAGCTTTAAAACTAAACACCCACCCTCTCTGGCCCCGGATGACCCTGTTTACGTCTGCTGAGCCAATTCCAAACAGTAACAGTAGTGAAACTTCTGTCGGGAGAGACTTCTCGACTATTGGTGTAAGAGAACAAATCTTCACTTTGTATAATGTGAGGACTTTAAGAAGTTTTGGAAAACGACTTAGAGGAGAAAAAAAAAAAACAAAAACACCCAACAACGAAACACAAGGAAGCCAGCAGCCTGCCCCAACTTCTCTATTTTCTAAAGTATCTCTTACCAGAGACCCCAGGGCTCTCGATAAAGCGTGCAAGAAACAAAAAATGGTAAGCAGAGTTTTAATATCCGAAAGGAAGGACATTCTGGATTTTCTTATTGTGATCCTACTTTTTTAAACTCTTAAGGAAAGGGATATTATCTTTTTTTAATTTATAATTTTTTTTATGAAAGATGTTTGCTCCATGTCACTGATGATAGGAAAGGAAGATTCTCTTCCTTGGTCTAGGGGAGGGAATTGTGAAACTTTAGAGGCTTCTGGAGAGGAGGTCTGGACTGCTCCATTTCAAAGTTCTGGGTCAGAAGGACTTGCATTTCTGTTTTTTCCCTAAAGATTTCTTTTCTTTCAGTCTTTGTGTTAGCCCATGTTAGCTGTGAAGGAAGTCAAGTTTCCTTTGATTGTTCTTACCCTGATCAAAGTGGTAGAAGTTGAAGGGAAAATACCAGAGCCCAAAATCACTGGTAACGTTGGAGGCCCCAGCTCAGGTATTTGTAAACAGTATAGATAACAGAAATGATCAAGTGTCTGCCGGTCTCATGTCCACCCCAAAGAAAGTAGCGGAAGTGGAGCCAAGGAAACCAGTGTCCTAGGGGTCAGTGAAATTCCAGAGACAGGGAATGGCAAATAAGTTTCATCTCTAGTGATGATACTGAGAAACTGGCCAGCCACCTGTGTTGAGAAGGATTCTGATGCTACCTCTAGACGTAGCAGAAAAGAGTGCCACGATCAATAAGCACTGTCTGCTGGGCATGGGAGGAGGAAATGACAGCACATGTTTGCTGTCCTTGACCTAGTACAATCTCAGTATATACGTAAAGTCCCAGAGAGGAAATGGCAGACGGGATGGGAGAAGACATAGTAATTATGGCAAAGACACTGGTGCTCACTAAACACTATATTTAGTCCTGCATATTAGGGGTGCCATGTGACAATTTCTGAGCAGTGAAATAGAAGTAGAAATGCTGTGTCACCTCCAGGCAGAAAATAGGCGTGAGCCATCTTTTACTCTTTCCTTGTTCCAGTGATTGAGGAGGACTCTTGTTCCAGGTAGTGCAGCTACGACGTGGTATAACCTTTGTCATCCTGGGTCCCTGAGGACTATGTGGAGCAGAGCCCCTGGCCAACCTGGAATGAACACATAGCATAAGAAAGAAAGAAACCTTTTTTGTATTCATTGTGTTCAGAGTTACTTTATTATTACAGCATACCCTAGCCTATCCTGACTAACATAGTTACCAAGGGGGAACAATTTTTTCTTTTTCTTTTTCTTTTTTTTTTCATTTTCTGCCCACATTTGAGATTACTATTTCAAAAAAATAAAATAAAGAGAAATGATAGAAATTTGAAAATCAACTCTGGTATATATGAGTGGTGTATATGAGTCAGTCTGGAAGATACTGTTTGAAGTAGGGATTACAGTTCTGCAATAGTGAAACTATATGTAAAAATAATTTGAAAGTATAAGCAATATACAAATATAGTATGTTTTAGACATAACTTGCAGTAATAGTACTTACTCTACCAATATTCTCACTGCCTGGGGACGGAGAGGATGGTGAGAAAGATCACTTTTGAAAAGGAGATGAAAAGGCTTCAGATTCATGAAAAGAGTGATGTTGGGGTTCTTGGGCTGGAGAAATCTAGATACAAAAGGTAAAAGAGAACTTGGGAAGTTAATCATATGTCAAAGGATTTCTTACAAAAAAATGCTCACTACCCCCGATCACAATTAACAGAGTATTTCCATGCCAGGAGCTGTTCACCAGCCTCTTTCAAAATGTTTGCACAGATGGTTCACTCTGCAAACTTGTTAACCACCAACCTTGTTGATCAGTTTTCTTATTTTCTTCTCAACTGCTATTCTTTCTTATTCCCATCACAACTATTAGTATTTGTACTACACTACAATTGCCCAATCTGTTTTTTTCTCCTCGGCTGCCCACTTCTCGTTCCCACATTTCAGAGCCCAGGGCAGTGTTCACTGAGATGATAACCATCTAAGGTTTTGCTCATTCTTCTTAAGCTCTCTAAATCTTTGCGTCTCTGATGATTTCTATAAGTGCAACATCTGGGTCAGAGGTATCCGGAACGCTAACCACTGTATTATATAGCATCCCCCCACCCTGCCCTGGCCAGATCTCAAAGGCTTAACACAAAAACGTTTACTTCTCACTCACACAGCTGTCTAATGTGGGTGTTTGATGGGTGATGCAGGGATCCAGGCTCCTTCTAGCTTGTCACTCAGCCAACTTCAGCATGTACCTTCAAAAGCCACTACAGACGCGGAACGAGAGGGTGAGGAAGACAATCGGCTTCTTAACCACATCGGCCTGGAAATGACACACACCAGCTCCATTCATTTTCCACAGTGAGCACTAGTCACGTGGTACCACACTTACGCAAGGGGAGCTAGGGGATAGGGTCCCCAGCGGGGTGGGAGCTTCTCAGCATCACCCGCGTGCTATGGAAGGCACATAATTCGTGCGCAGCTAACCATTGCTGGCCACAAAGGGTATTTCAAGTCCATTTGCATTAATTAGGGAACGTCCCCAGCACTGCTGGGTCAAAAGATTGACTAAGGGGGCTAAAACTTCACCCTGTACTCCATTCCTCTCCTCTTCTCACTAGGCTCAAAGTGAATCCCTTTGGTTTCAATGGTGTGACTTTCCTGCCCTGTGTACCTCTTTCCCCTTCCACTTTTACCCGGCAGCTTGACAGTCTTGCTCAGAGGAAATTTCCACCCTTACTCGTCTTCCCTTTTGGGAGGTGAGAAGTAGCCTTTGCTGAGTGCCCTCACTTGCTCCTCTGTCCTTCTCCTGCCCCATGGTGTCTTCCCCCTTTTTCCAGAGCCCCAATAGATATTCCTCTGCCGTTTGAGTCTTCTCCACAAGGCTTATCCTTTGACGTCTCTCTGGAAACCAGTTCCCTCGACCCTTTCGGGATTTAGATTTTCAGAGAGTGTTCCCACTGACGCTGGGCCTATTGTTCACCTTGTCTCCTGGCCTGCTCACAGTCCTACTTATTTAGTCCTGTCCCCAGCTCCGGGGACAGTACACAGTTTGTGTCTGGCTGGCTTCAGTGCCCATCTGGAAGGCTAGACTCGGAGCCCTGGGCTTATCCTTGGGCCCGTCAGGCTCTCCTGCTGTGAGTGGTTGTGGCTGATATGGGAACAGAAGGCAAGGCATTTCTACTCCCAGAGCTTGTTGACCCATCTTAATAGTTAGAGGAGGGAAAAGGGAAAGCAGGGATGGAGGTGTGGTGTTCGTCGTGCAAGCACACGTTCCTGAGCAATATACTAGGTCTTCTGGAGGAGTTACATTGGCCAAGTTCAGTGCCGAGCAACACGTATGCCTTGGGAGAACCGGGAAGCTCCCGATCGGGGGCTGGGAGTGCCCGCCACACATTCTGGGCTCGGAGGCCCCTTCCAAGACCCTTGAGATCCAAGGTTCTTCCCAGTGAATAGCTTCCCTGCAAAGCTTCGCCCGCAGGAAGGCAGCAGGTGGGGCAAACTCGCATTTGTCACTGGCCCCTAGGAAGTGTGTCCAGGAGAAGCAAGTTATGAAAAATCTATCACCTTCTTTCAGAACGGGTGCCGCAGATGCTCTAATGAGAGGTGCTAATGTTCTTCTAGCCCCAGGAGTTCATTCTTTCCCTCCTTCCTCTCCAACCCTCCTGCTCTAACTCCATAGGAGAGCGTTGACAAAGAGACCCCCAAGCCAGGGTGTTGGCTGACCTCTGACCTGCCTTGTGCTTCAGGTTCTCCCCTCCCTCCCTCCACATACCTGCTTTCAGGATAACCCTTAGGAGTGAACCTTGTGGGGGGAGGGACGGAGTGGGAAAGGCACCAATTTCCTCGAGAGAGATGGGGTGGGGAGCCGCCAGAGAAAGCTGCCCTGTCTGGAAAGGAAGCCAGAAAGGAAGACAGAGTCTCTTTGAACTTCTCCCCCCAAGCTGACAGGAAAACGGCAAAAACACCAACAGACTGGGTCAGGATGCAAAGGCAGCAACCAGGAAGGCATGGCTCCTTTGAAGGTGGCCTGCTCTGCGTGAGGCATGCTTCTGGAGGGGAACCCCAGCTGGTGTGGCGAGCAAGCCCGGTTTCTCAAACCGACGCCAGGCTGGAAACAGGCTCACGATGCTGTCGGGTTCCTGGCATCGCCAGAGCCAGTGGAGAGGGGGATGAAAGAGGTAGATGCTGATGCGCTGGCCGGGGACCGTGGAGGATCTGGGCGGAACGCGGGGGCCGGCACAGAGAAAGGAGAGTTAAGTGAGGGCAAGGCCGTCGGGGTCCCGGAGAGATGGTGCGCTGATGATGCCCAGCAGCGAGGGACCCGGACCCGCGGGTCAGCGTTGGCCTCAGGCAGGGGGACTGGTAGGAGGTGAGCAGAACCTGCTGTGGAATTTGTGGGACTCAGTGCAAAGTGAACGTGCGGGCCCCTTGTTTACAACATGATGAAACATTTTTAAATGGCGACCGCAGACTATTTAACCAAGTGCAGGGCCCTTCGAAGCACGTATGGGGCCCTGTGTGGCTGCTTGGGTCACACACCCGTGAAGCCGGCCCCGGGTGTGAGGTTATCCAGCGTGAAAGGTCTGCAAGCTCCTGTATAAACAGACGCCAAAAGGATGAGTCCTGGCTGGAGAGGTGAAGGGCAGGGTGAAAAAAAAAATCAAACTCCCTGCGGAGTCTTTTGGTTTTAAAAAATATTGGCAAAAAATACAGACTCTCCATTAACAACACGTTTTTAACTTTTTAACAGGCCTTCTCATTTCTAAAACCATATAACAAAGGTGACAATTTTATGAGCCAAGCTATGCATAGCACGTTTTATGTTCCTAAACGACCTAAGTGATTTTTGTAGGTCCTCAAAGGACTCTAAAAGAGTAAGCGTAGTGGGGAAAAAAGAATTGTATGTATTTCTATTTCTCCATCAAATGTCCATATTTCTTTTATAGAAAAGTCACGTCTCCCACCATTCCTCCCTTTGTCCAAAACGTCTGGACAGTTCTCACCCGCAGTCCAGACCAGTCTGTTTCTTACCCATCACTGCCTCTGTCTTTCACAGCTCCCATGTGGAGAACCGGAGGCTGCACGTCCCTAGTTTTGTGAGAGCTGTCATTCGGAGGGTCACACGTCCTCTTCCCATTCCCCGTCTCCCACCCTCAGCTAGTCAGTCATCACCTATCAGATTCCCCCTGAGGACAACTCACAGAGAAGTAGAGGATCTGGTCCCAGAGCTTGAGGAGGGAAGTGAGGGAAACAGAGGGTTAGAGAGAGAACTTGATGAGGCATGAGAGCTCACTGCTCTTCCTCTACACTCGGAGGTCTGTTTCAAATGCCTCTCTCACTCCCTGTTTCATCCTCCCTCTCTGGGTAACAGGTGGGGCAGGATTATCACTGCCTCCCGAGCTGGGATGCCCCTGGTGCACCTGCAGCTCTGAGGCTGTGGGACCATCAGGCTGTCGCAGGACCTGACCTCCTTGCTCTCCACCCGGGGCCTCAGGGAGCAGGGACTGTCACTCTGGGTACGTAGCCAGGTGTTTTCTCTCCTCTGGGTTTTTCTCTGGATCTCTCAGGGGAGAGACGGACCGACCATCCCCTAAAATTTGGAGACTCTGCCCAGCAGAATGATCTCCCTGAAGTAGGGCCAAATCAGCAAGACTGTGAGACCGTGGGTCTCCTCGGAACAGGCTCGGGAGCTGACTGGAGAGGGAGACACGTGCGGGGATGAAGGGTTATACTGTACTTCACTGTCCAGGGGAGAGCATCCAAGGGGAGTCTGGGAGCGAGAACTCAGCTTAAAAAAGCAAGGAATTTCCCTTCCACCCAGCCAAGCCCGCTTGTAGATTGCAGCGGGAACAGCTTTGTAGCAACAAGCCTTGAGAGAGCGCCCTCAGGTTGGCTCCCCTGCCACCTCCTCCTACTGCCTCTTCAGGGTGGGGTTGCTGAGGTGGAGCAGAGCCAAGTGGCCCCGCAGGGTTTTCGAGGGACAGGAAAAGCAAGCCTCAATCTGGAGCGTAGAGGGGAGGGCCGCTTCACCTGCTCTTCCTGCTGACAGACACCAGCCACGCTCAGCAACCTCCTGCCGTCCTCACCCTCGCCCATCCTGCCCCGTCCCCTACCCCCGACGCCACCCCCACCCCCCCCCCCACCAGTCGGAGGGACCACAGAGCAGCCTCCGCGGCTGCCTGGGACAGGAAGAGGCTGTATCAGGGACAGCCCCCTGGGGAGGACCAAAGGTCAGGACGGAGGGTCTGGAGGCTCAGCAGGCAGCCCTTCGCCACTGGCAGTGACGCAGCTGGCTGGAGCCCGGCCGGCGGGTGGCAGCGGCCCCCGGGGCAGGCCTCATGCCCTCGTGGCCAGGGTGACTGAATCTGCCAGCTGTGGGGCCCGCCCATGCCAAGTCTGCTCTGGCTCCGTCTGGTCGTAATCGATGCTGGCGCCAGGCCAGGCCCCCTGCCAGCTCCGGTCACACTCGGCGAACGCCAGAGGCCCAGCCCATTAACTCCTCGCCAAGGCCCATTGTCTGGGTCCCTGCCCGGTGGTTTATTTACTCCGGGGCTGGACGGCGGGGGCTGGGAGGAGGTGGCCTGGGCGGGCGGGCGGGCAGGTGGGAGGGGGAGAGTGGGGCTCGGCGGCTGGCCCCTCGCGGGAGGGGCTGAGGGCTGGCTGAGCCCAGTGGGCCGAGTGGACAGGACGGCGGCGTCCAGAGCCCCAGGGCAGGGCGCGCTAGGGAGGGGTTTGGTTTGTTTTTAAAGTTTCCTTTTTTTTCTTTCTTTTTTTTTGGCCACATCAAAGATTCCCTGTAAAGGCAGAGCAGGACCGATGCACTTCCAGAGGCTGATCGGTACCTTAGGGGTGGGAGCGGGCACTGCAGACACAGGATCCTTAACTCCCTGACAGTGGTCTTCAGATCCTCTAAAGGGATTTTTTACATCACGTACCCTCGTGTATTTTTTAAGTTGGCAAGTGAAATTTTTCATCGTGGCCTTTCTCACCATCTGAGATGGCTCACACTTTGTGGAGTGTGTTTCTTTCTAAATAAATCCACTTCTTACATATCAAAAAAAAAATTTTTTTTCATCGCAAGTTTCAATAGTTCCCAAGGATATCCTTTCTAGCATTTTATGAACGTTGATTTTTTTTTCACTTTCCGTGTGCCTTTATTTGATTACGTATTATAGTCACAAAAATTCAAGGAAAAATGGATATTGACATTTCAAAATCTTTGAATCTCTTTAAATGTCCAGCAGTTTAATATCCTCATATTAAATCTGATCATAGCAATTTGATATTCTCCATTATTCATTTAAAAAATAGGGAAACAGACTCTGATTTTTCAACAGCTGGAAATTTACATTGTTCCTTTCCCTCCATGAGCTTTTTTTTTTCCATTCTACTCCTGGTATAGACTTTATCCTAATATGATGTATTTTTATGATTGAAAATCTTCTATTGAGTAATATATCAATAAAAAATTTTAAGTTAAACCTTCCTTAGCTAACAATTTCTGTTATAGTTTTAGTTGTCACAATGATTAATACTTGATTGATCATAGCCGTGTAAATAATTATAAAATTTGATAAACAACTATTAAACATAAAAAGTAAATTTTTATTAGAAATATCTTTTAACGAGGTGGCAGGGGCAAGTTTTCTTCCCAATTGTGCATCTATATGTAAATGACTATGACACTGCTAGACTGAATGTTCAGCATCTATTTCATTCCCATGTTTTATTTTTGTTGATTTAAACATTGAGAAACATTGTTCACATATGTAAGCAAATAAATAAATGGAAACCAATGAGTTTTGTTACAAGAATGTCATTTAATTCTTTGGACTTCTTCCAAGTTATATGCCTAATATTATTATCATATTCTTTTTAATGATCTGCTGACAATTTGATTAGCATCTCCAATTTTGTTGGAAGCAAAGAATTGTAAACCATCTGACTTACAAAAGGACTTGTTACCGCATCCTGAGAGTTCTCATACCTACTCCACAATGCAGTGGGCACAGTGGGGGTCGGGATGGGTGAGAGGTGCAGCTGTCTCTCATAAAGCCCTCTTTATGAGAAAGAGGATGGCTTGTCTTAGGTGCCTTTTTAGGAAGATTGCTTTTAGGAAAGAGAGGATCAGAGAATGGATTCTCTTACACTTGATTCACAACTCCTTTTGAGTACTCCTGGGGTGTGATGCCCCAATTTCATGACTAAGACTGAAAATTTACTTGAGGGTCAGAATGTAAATTTTGACTCCTCTGCTAGGAGTGAGCTCAAAAATAGATGTGATTTAAACACACAGATGCTTGCGGCCAATGCTTCAGTTCTTGTTACCGAGTCCAAGCTCCTGCTGCTTGCCTCACAACAGGCCAGTCAACTGAGAGACGAGGCGTTGGGGCAAGGAACAGCCACTTTATTTGCAAAGCCAGCAGACTGAGAAGATGGCAGACTACTGTCCTAAAGAACCATCCTCCCCGAGTTAGAATTCAGGCTACTTTTATACTAAAAGGGGAGGAGATAAAGTCTAGGTTCCCCAGACACCACAGGGGATGTGTTAATTTCTTCCTTCCTGCAGCCATTCACAGGTGGGCCTGGTCTGGATGTTTCCTGTGAGCTAAACAAAGGTATGTTAGCTTAACACTCATTACCTGGGAGGCAGGGTTCCCAGAGGTCCCAGGGTTCCCAGATTTGCCTATAAGCTTATAGGCAAATCCTTTCAGTGATTAACTCACAATAGAATACCAAAGTTCTTCCCTGTTGCAGTCACAGCTCTCAGACTGCCCTTAGCAGAGCTAAGCTCCCTTTAGTCCAGCCTTCCTCAGGCTCTCACCTGCAACCTGCTATTTATTATCACTATTTACTGAGGGTCCCCTGAACTTAGGGAAGAAAGTAGCTGGAGGCTGAGAGAGACTCTATTCATCAGTTAGAAACATCAGTCTATCTCAGGGTCCTAGAGAAGCGGTTTCCAGCCAGTCAGCAAAAAGTCGAGGGGCAGCACCCCCAGATACTCATGTATTTATAAATTATATACATGTACTGCTGTCAGTCCCTACATTATGTGGCTTAAATTTTATTTTATAAATTAAAAACATAAAGGTTATTTTATTTCCTACCTCCAATGGATTGTTGAATTCTTTGTAACTCAGGGCTTTCACTGCAGGGTATCCTCAAAGCCCCAGGGAATGTGTGGGGTGGGGTAGGAGGTGGCACTGGAATCTTTGCTCCGGCTTCTCAAAAGCATGGCCCTCTTCAGTCCTTCAGCCAATGTTTACTAAGAGTATGTGCCAGGTGCTGTGCTGGGGTCTGAGAACACAAAGTGACACACTCTTTTGTTGTACAACAGTGTGAATATAGTTAACACTAGCGCACTGTACACTTAAAAAATGGTTAAGCTGGAAAATTTTATGTTACGTGGTTTTTTCCATACCCAAAAAAGACAGTATCTACTCTTAACGAGATTATAGAGCAGTGAGGGAAACAGAGAATTCGCTCATTTGTTTCTCTGGCAACTTTTCATTAAGGGAGTGCCAATCATGTTCCAGGCGCTGAGTGGGTGCTGGGGAGAAGCCTGTAAGTAAAACCAGGCACAGTTTGTCTCTTATGGAGCTGATGGTCCATGCCCAGGCAGGAATGTACACCTGCACGGCCCGATACAGTAACTACCAGCCACACATGGCTGTTTAAATTAATTAAAATTAAATAAAATGTAAAATGCAGACTCTGGTCTCACTAGCCACATTTTAAGTGCTTGATAGCCACAGGTGACTGTTGCTACCATATTGGAAGCACAGAGAGAGAATTTTCCCATGGCTGCAGACAGCTCTAAAGCACAGGGTGTGGGCACCGCAATGAATGGGATGCACCAGATCATCAGGCAGGGTCCTTGGCAGCCTATCCAGTGCCTCAGGGGCAATTTGTAAAAGATTTTCTGTGTAGGCAGGTGCAGCTCCATGCCAGGGATAAGGCTTGTGGAGCAGAATGTGGTTCTGGGCCTAAGAGAAGTCCAGGTCTCAAGAACAAGAACTGTAAATCACCATGCGGTCGGTAATCAGGTTCCTACCTGGGAACTCTGAGCTATGGCCAAATCTCATCTCACACTATACTCTCCCTTCAACGAGCCTTGCTTGTGCTGTTTTGTCAGCCTAGGTCCTCTCCCCGCATCTCTGCACCAACTAAATGCCCTTCAAGGCCAAGGTGAAACACCACCTTCTTTCACCCCACAGCCTTTCCTGAGCCCTGTGTGAGGCTAATTAACATTTATAGAGCACATATTGTATGTGTTATAGGTGGGCGTGGTCGGTGGAGTGTGGTCCTGTGGCCACAAGATGAAGCAGGAGCCCGCAGACTTTCAGTGTGAGTGGTTGAAGGTCCCTGAACCACATGGCCGACCATGGGTGGCTTCACCGTCATCAGCGCACGTTCATCAGCCAACGGAAGCTGTAGGACCCTGCACATCTCCCCGTATGGTCAGGCCACTCAAGATGGCTGATCTCTTGGGACTTCCTGGTGATGCAGCGGTTAAGAATCCATCTGCCAATGCAGGGGACACAGGTTCAATCCCTGGTCCGGGAAGACCCCATGTTCCGTGGGAGCAACTAAGCCTGTGCACGACAACTACTGAGCCCACACACCACAACTACTGAAGCCCGTGCACCTAGAACCTGTGTTCCGCAACAAGAGAAGCTACCGCGATAAGCCTGCGCACCGCAGCAAAGAGAAGCCCCCACTCACTACAACTAGAGAAAGCCATGCACAGCGATGAAGACCCAACACAGCCAAAAAAACAAAACAAAACAAAGAAAAAGAAAAAAAAGAAAAACAGGTGGCTGATCTCTTGCTCTCTGTACATCCCCTGCCTGACCAGTCTCTGCTTCACTCAGGTGGCTATACAATCCTCTAAATTACAGGGCTTAATTAGTCCCTGGTAACCGATGAGCCCACCTGATGTCAATCCCCCCTATAAATGGTAGCCTCCTTCTCCCCCAGGAGCAAAGCCTACTGCCATGGCCTGCCCGCTGTCTGCTGCACACCGTGGGGTGTCGCTGCAAGAACCTTTGCGTAAGGTCCCCCTATCCAATAATCCATTTACATCTCTTTCACGGTCTCTGGACTCTCTCTTTGGTATCAAAGCTGGGTAACTAGCAACTACAAGGCTTGCAGGCCTGTGGGGTGCAGCCCAGTAATCCTCCACCCCCTCCTAACCTGCAGCTTCTGGAGAGCAGTAGCTAGCTGCCTGACACATCTTGTCTCCACCTCAGGTTACACACAAAAGACAGCAGAAAAGGACTCGTTGAAGGAGTGTGCCCTTCCGTGCCTCAGTTATCCAACCTGAGAAATGGTGAGGTTAACCTTTACCAGCTGACAATGACTTCAAGGTCTCCAGAGATTCTCCAGAGACGCTGGGGTGTAAATAGCCACTTACCAGCCAGAGTTCTCAAAGAAGGCCGAGACGTGGGCCTCTCTTCCTATGCATCAGAAAATCTACCTCCTCCAGGTGAGTTTCACGAGGGGCAGGTATTGCTGCCTGCGTTCTGGGAGGATGAGGGTGTATCACAGCAAAACACTTCCTGCCAGCGTCTGGCTAGCTCCCTTCTCAACCCTGCAGAGCCTGCCTAGGTGAGGCTGCAGGTTCTTCATTTTCACAGCTAAGGCCTTGGGCAGGGCAGCCTGAAGCCCCCCTCCCCCTCCCCCACTCCGTGCCGATACTGGGGCCGCTGTGTGGCCCAGTGAGAAGAGGGTGGGTTCTGGAGTCGGGCTTGGGCTCCAATCCTGGTTTTGCCACCCGTGAGCCCAGTGGCCCTGGACAAATAACTGCTCTGAGCTCATTTCCATATTTGTAAAATGGACAATGATACCTGTTTCACAGGTTGTTGAGGGAAATAACCTGTGTGGTTTAGAGGTTAAGACACTCACTCTGTCCCTTATTGGTGGTGGGACTTCAGGCAAGGTACTTAGAGGCTCTGAGTCTCTGTCACCTCATCCCTGAAAGGCGAGTCCTGGTAGAGGCCAATTTAGAGGGTTGCTGTGAGGAGAGCTTAATGCCTGATGCGTGGCGAGTGGTTTGTGCATGCTGGCACTGATGGTCTGACCTTTCCCGCAGGTGAGGTGAGCGAGGCGGCCATCACTCCCCCTGCCCAGAGGATCGGGGAGGACCCCCCTGGCTGTTGGGAAAGACTGGGGGAGAATGTGGCTGCTCCACACCCTCGTCTAGGGCTTCACACCAAGCCCCCGGCCACAGCCTTGTTCTGGCTGGTTCCCTGGGCCGGGCCCCAGGCTCCCAGGGTTGCTGGATAGTAAACAGCCCATCCCGGAGCCAGGGCTGCTGGCTTCTTTCCCTTCCAGAGGGCCTGCGGAACCCCTCCGTGTCAGTCTGTGGCTTTGTCACTTGTCCCTGCTAGAGTCTTCCCCTTGGCCTGTGGGAAGTTCTCCCTCCTCGCTCGTGTTTGTGGTTCACTTCAACGCCCAAGGGAGGGCATGCCTACCTCCTTGGTTGCTCAGGATCGGAGTGGCATGGGACAGTGCAAGGAGCATTTTGGAGCCAGGGAAGAGGAAGAGAGCTTGGCTCTGCCTCCCAGCTCTCCTGACCGTGGGAGTGTGGTTAATACAAAGCAAGGGTCCCATGAGAGTAAAGCCTGGGCTAAGTGGTGGGGAGGCTGAGGAGACAGGAGGTCAGGGAGGGGAGAAGAGAGAGAGACCAAGAGCTACAGAGCTGGGAGGCATCTCCTCTCCTCTCCATTTTATAGGTAAGGAAAAAGATGCCCCTTTTGCCCAAAGGTACGTAACTGCTTATAAGAAAGTTTGGGACAGACAATATTCTAGCCTCTTGAACGCCCACTCAATTTTCCTTCTGGTACCCAATGCTGCCCTCATTTTCCACTCTGAGCAGTTGGTGTCTGGCAAGACTTCCCCTCCCCCAACCCCAACAGCGCTGCCTCAGTGCCACCTACCACCCAAGGACCCAGGCTGGAGGAGGAGCCTGGGATGAGACCTCTTACCCACCTTCCTTGAAAGACCATCGGGATAATCCCATCATGCCTTGCACCATTGTGTCCCCAGTCACCACCTGAAGTCTGAGGATCTTCGTCATCCTCATCCCTTAGACTTTTACTCCCATAAAGCTCCCCTAATTACTCCTGTAATTCCCCTAATCTGATCAATCCCCCAAATCCTTTCACTATGCTCTCTGGAAGTCATGGTTTTTCATCAGCAAAATCTCCCCATATACTCAACCTTCTCTTTGAATATTCCCTCACTTTCCTGCTCTTAATGGACACCTCCCTGATCCCCAAAACCTAACTTCCTTGTAGACACCTGCTGTGGTTGCTATTTCTTCTACATCCCTCATACCAAGGAATTTGGAGGTGAGGAATTGTCCTCCTTACTCCTGATGGTAATTTCTAGGATTTTCTTCCTTCTTCCTCACTCTAAAATTTCATCTCCTTTGAAGGCATCAGAAAAATCTATCTCATCTAGGTGAGTTTCAGGAGGGTTAGATATTGCCATTAGACCCAATCAGCCACCACCCTTCCGAGTTGTAGAAATTTACCATACTCTAGGCCATTCCACTAAATGCCAGAATATTCTAGTGCCTGGTTTTCATGACCTTCTTCTCCATCGCCACTCCTTCATTATTTTTTGAGAACTTAACAATCATTCTTTCATTCAACAAATATTTTTGAGCGTTTATTATGTGCCAGGTACTATTCTTAGAATTGACGGTATAGAAGTAAACCAGAGAGAAAATGTCCCAGCCCGCAAGGTTCTTACATTCCCATGGGAGCAAGGGTAATTAACAAATAAGTACTGCATAAAATATTAGGCAGAGATGCTATGAAAGTGAAAAAAAGCAGGTGAAGGATTGAGGAGGCAGGGGATGGGGAGCTATCTTAGACACAGTGGGCAGGGAAATATATCTCCATAGATGATCTACCCAACACCTGCCACTGGTGGTCTTTGACCTCCTCTCTGTACCAGTCCTCTTCCCACCTCTGCCACCCACTCCCATGGCCATAGCCTGAGCTCAACACTTTTGAACCCCTCACTCTCTGATCACCACTTCCTGTGCTTTTAGCTCTTTTACTCTATCACCTCTGTTCTATTCTTTGTCCCTTTTGGAACCTCCATTCCACTGAACTCACCCTCTTTCACTGTCCAGCAGTCCCTTGACCTCCCATTAGCCTCCTTTTCCAGCTTGAGTCTGTGGTCTGTGACAATAATCGCCCTTTTGCACAAGGCCTCCACTCTCTGGTCCTTTCCCTTTGGTTGGACACTCCTGACACACCTCAACCCTGCTTAACCCCAGTGCCCTATCTACTCTGCGCCTGTGCTGAGTAGCTGAACATCGCGGGGGGAGAATTCACAGCCACACTGACTAGCCATACTCTACATTTCTGACCACAAACCTCAAGTGGGCACTCAGTTTGCCCAGTAATCCCATTGTGTTTTTCTAAGAGATTCACTGCCCCACTTTCCAGATGAGCGTTTCACGTATCCTCTCTTCTCCAGCTCTCAACACTTCCTCTTTCTTCCTCGCTGTTAGCGAATGACCTCGCTCCTTATTTTTCTAAGGAAAAATGCAATCATGTGAAAAGTACTTGTCTTCTCACCATCAGCTCTCCCAAGGTGCTTGCACCTGTACCCTAGTTGCTGCCTTCCTTTCTTACAATGGATGGCCTCCTCTCAAATTGCTGGCCAGCCCCTCTACTTGTGCACCAGATTCCAACCCCTTCACTCACTCCAGGACTTGGCCGCACACCATATCTTTCCTTCCTGCACTATTCAACTGCCCTTCTCCACCGGATCCTTCCCTTCAGCAGATAAATGTGCTGTCATCCCTCTCATCCTAAAAGCAAACTCTCCCTTGACCCTATGCCCTCTCCAACTGCTGCCCCTTTCCTCCCATCCCACATCCTTACCCCCAAACCCTTGTAGGCCACTCCAGCCAAGCATTTGTCTCTGCCACTCCGTTGTAACTGCGCTTGTCCAAGTCACCAATGACCTCTTTGTTGGCACATCCAAAGGTCAGTTTCCTGTCATCTTATCCTGTCTCTCAACATCATTTGCATAGTAGAGAAATTGCTGTGGTTTCCTCCTACCTCAGTGGCAGCTCTTTCCTGAGCTCCTTCGCTGGCTCCTCCTCTTCTTGTCCTCTAGGTGTTAGCATGGTGTGGGGAATTCTTTCCTATTTGCAGTCTCTCTCTGCTTAGATCCCATCTTGGCCTGTGAATTTCAGTGGCGTCTAGAGGTTGGAATCTTTGAGAGACAATGGGGAACAGAGTAGAGGATGAAACAGCAGCTCCGGCTCAGGACCGCCTGCCTGGATGTGAATCCCTGCTCCACCCTGATGAGCTGTGTGACCTTAATCCTCTGCACCTTAGTAGATAGTATGTCAGTTGGGATCTCCCCAATGCAGGGTCTGAGACAGAGGCTAAATGTGAGTAGTTTATTTGGGAATATGACCCAGGGAGCAGGATGGAGGGAGAGGAAGAGTGAAACATGGATAGAGGCTTGCTGATTTAGGTGTGTGAACTGGTCGGCTGCCTCTATGGGTGACTGCTGCTCCATCCTGCAGGACCTTCTGAGGAGCTTTATAAAATGTACTTTAGAACCTCCCAGAAGAAAGGGGGCGGGCACTTGTACGTTAGCTCCTATGGAGTTACCCCATGGATGTTAACTCCCTGCACTCCTGGGTGGCTCATGTATCCACGCCAGGTGGGTTCCGTGGGTGTCCCCCCACATCAGGGTGTCAGGAGGCTTTAAGAGGCACGCAGAGAGACACTGTCGGCTACATGTGTGTGACGCTGGTTGAGGCCTGTGCAAAACTGGTTACCACAGCGGGGCACCAAACTAGAGGGGAAGCCGAGGGAATCTCAAGGGACATGACAGGACTCTAGACAGGGGAGATGTCAGGATCAGAGTCACTACCATGCTGATGGCCACACGCTAAGGGCCGGCAGTCCTATGAAGAGAGCTCTACAGTTACTCCGTCTGTACTGGGCACGTCATGGGTATCCCTTGTGAGATATAATTCACATACCATATAATTCACCCATTTAAAGTATACAATGCGATGGTTTTCTAGTATATTCACAGGATTGTGTGCCCATTACAGCAATCAATGTTAGAACATTTTAGTCACTCCCCCCCTCCCCGCCCTCCAAATCCCCCTGTCGTATCCATCAGCAGTTACTGGCCCATTTCCTCCTAACTCTCCCAGCCCTGGGCAAATCTACTTTAGAGACTAATCTACTTTTTCTCTCTATGGATTTGCCTATTTTAGACATTTCACATAAAGAGAATCATGCAACATGTGTCTCTGTGATTAGTTTCGGTTTTCTGTTATTAAAATAAGACCCAGACGTCTTGCCGTGGTCCAGCGCCCACCGGAGGCTCCCCAGCTTGCTGCCTGCCTCTCTGGCCACTGCCTCCAGCCTCACCCTCTGCCTCTGTGCTGTGAGCAGTCTCCTTCCTTCACCCTCAGGGCCTGAACCTTTGCTCGTGCCTTCCTCCATCCTGGACTCTCTTTTTCAGTGAATGGGCCACTTCTCTTGATTCATGTGTCTGTCCGAATGTCACCTCCTCAGAAAGGATTTCCCTCTTTTCCATCCCACCCCCAATCTCTACGCCTTCCCCTTACTATCTGAAATGTTTATTTATTTATTTACATACTTGTCTACTGGCTCTCAGCCTCTTTAGACCTCCATAGAGTGGAGAGTTTTGCCCTGTTCACGTTTGTATCCTCAGCACCTCGGGCAGTGCTGGGTGTGAAGCTGGGGTTTGACATTTGCTGCACGAATGATTGGGTGATGCTTCTGGAAGTCACACTGAGGAGTTTCCACAATTCCTTCCACCCCCTACAACAGGTGGCTCACCTTCAAAGTTACAAGTTCTTCCCTAGATCTAATGAAAACCCATCATGTTATAGTTTGCATTTATTTTCTTTTTCTGCTGGGTATGGTGATCCTCACTCGTATACCACCCATTCATTAGCTGAGCTCTCTTCCCTCAGGCTCTCCTCATAGGGTCTCTTCCTGGAGTCCCTTGCTCCCCTAGGGAAGAGTACCCTGGTTATCAGCCGTGATGGTTATGTCTTGAACACAAACAAAACACCATGGCCTGGACCACATAGCCCTCAGCTATCCATGCACCCTCATTGGCCAAGCTAAATGCTCTGAACTTCCGTTCCGGACTTGGCCTTCTCCATCCCTCACTTCTTTGGAGCCCTGACATTGCCTCCTTCCCTTCTCTTTAAAAATCTCAACCTGGTGGGAAAACAGGCTTTTTCATGCACAGCTGGTGGGGATGAATATGGCCAGACCTCTACGGAAGACAGTTTGCAGAACCTCTCTAAATTACAGATGTCCCAACCCTCGGGCCCTGCGCACATCTGGAAGGACAGGTCCCACACTGTCTGACAGCAAAAGATTAGAGACTGACCACCTAGTGCTGTCAACAGAGGACTAGTTTAGAACAAGGAATGCTTTGCAGCTGTAAGAGAAAGTGGAGAATTTTCTATATGTGGACATGGAACAATCCCTAGCATATAGTGTCAAGAAAAACCATGATTATAGTAAACTCTCTATAGAATAATAATGTGGAAAACCAAGAAAATGTATTTATGTAAAGAAATACTGGAAGGATATAAATTTTTTTTTTTATAATAGGGGATGAGAACTGTTAGGAAAAGATTAGAAGGAAGGCTTCTTACTGAGATTTTTATGTCATTTGGTATTTGAACTGTGTGACTATAATTATATATTTAAAAATAAAATAATAGGGCTTCCCTGGTGGTGCAGTGGTTAAGAATCCACCTGCCAATGCAGGGGACACGGGTTCAATCCCTGGGCTGGGAAGATCCCACATGCCGTGGAGCAACTAAGCCCGTGCGCCACAACTACTGAGCTTGTGCTCTAGAGCCCACAAGCCACAACTATTGAGCCCACCTGCCACAACTACTGAAGCCCATGCGCTAGAGCCTACGCTCTGCAACAAGAGAAGCCACCGAAATGAGAAGCCCGCGCACCACAACAAAGAGTAGGCCCTGCTTGGTGCAACTAGAGAAAGCCTGCACGCAGCAACAAAGACCCAACGTAGCCAATAAATAAAGTTGGAGAAAAAAATAAAATAACAAAATATATTGAAAGATCACAGTCCTATTTGGGGGGGTTCTTGTCTTCTAAGGACCCTAAGATCTTTCTTTGAAGAAATTGAAAGTGTTCAGTAGCCATGGTTGGGGGCAGATAGTAACCCCCTGTGATGCCGGCTGTGACGTCTGGGGTGTAGCCCACCAGCTCGCCAAGGACGGGCCTTGTTTGACTCACCGGCGTGTTCCCAACACCAACACAATGGATCACACAGAGCAGGCGCTCACTAAATATTCGTGGACCGAAACACAGATAAATGCACGAATGGGAAGTCTCCTAACTCAATAATGGAGCATTTCAGTCTTGGCGAAGGGTCCATACGGATACTGTCAAAATGGGTGAATCTGAGCCAGGAGGAAAAGGGCAATGCTGCTGAAGGCGGAAATCAGAAGGTGGCACGCCAGACACGGGCCGTAGCTCTCCCAGCCACAGATGTACTGGAACTTTCTTGACAGGTGGGGTCTGGATGACCACAACAAGTAAATGCCCGCGGTAGTGTAAGAAGAGCCACAAAGCGAAAATACCCAAGTCCGTCTCCCCGTGTAGGCAGGATCACCTCCCACAGGCCTCCTCATCGAGGCCCCTCTTCCCAGGAGCTCAGCGTTCTTTCGTGGGGCTTTGCCTCTGTACACTTGAGGGCAAACCGGAGTCAGCAGTGACGCCCAGCCAGAGCTCCGTGCTTGTGGCCACGTGGCACCGCAGAAAACCGGCCAAGCACAAGTCTGGAGTGCACAGCCGACTCTTGGCACTGGCCAGGGTGGTTGGCATTGGCCCTACCCCCTTAGGGGTGTCAGGTTGCCCAGGAGCCAAGATCGAAGCTTGCCCGGTGCCCGCCCAGCACGCACCCTCACCTCCTCCAGGCCTGGCTGCCACCCTGCAGCTGTCCTCGTCCTGAGGCAGAGGCGTGAGCACCGACTCTGTGGCTTTCGCTGGGCCCGCTCTCTCCCTCCTCCCCACATCTGACGCAGGGGTTTCTGCAGATGGGTAGCTCTGTTTCCTTTCAAGCCTCCTTTGCCAAATCGCCCTCCCTCTTCTTATCCCGGGTGGGGGAGTTGTCTCTGAGGGGGAGCTGGGCTGCTTCTGCAGACTGGAGGCCACTGAAGCCCTGAGTCCGAGGCCATAAGCCCTCACAGGGAAAGTGTTGAATTGAAGCAATTTGCCTGGAGCCGCACGTGAGATGAGCCGGAGCCCTGGGCCCTGTCCCCGCCTGCGCCCGTCAGACCCCGACCTTCCCATCCCTCCATCTCGCGAGGCTCTGGACCCACGTGTACATCCCTCGGCTGGGACCTGGGTGGAGCACCTCGTGGGGCACCAGCCAGACGTCCTCCTGGGGTTTGGGTGCGAGCCCAGCGGCTGCGGGCAGGGCGGTGGGTCTGTTAGCAGCGGGCTGAGCCTCTGGACCCTGCTCTCTCATCCTGGGGAAACGTCTCGGCAGCAAACCTCCCACAGTTTTTGCTCCATTGCCTCAGAGTGAGCGGTGTTCCAAGGTGTCCCTTGAGCACATTCGTCTGGGTATCCACCCAGGCTCTGTGGCAACCTGCCCTCTTCTAGGTGAGACGGAGAACACAGCTTGCCAGAGTCTAGCGTTGCGGGTTCAAGGCCGCCTTGACCAGCGGAGGCCCGGCCCTGCCAAATCTCACTTCCTCCTCTTCCTTCCTGTCCATCCCACTCACCTCTCACACTCAACCCACCCTCTGCGTCAGGAGCTCCCCTCCCTCCCCTCCCGTGGGGGGATGCAGAGCCCGCACTAAAGAGGCCACCAGCTTCTTCCAGGAGTCAGTGGAGGAGAGCCAGGGAAGGGCTGAGAGGCCCCACGGAGAGCATCTGTGGTTACCTCCAAAACAGGAGCCTCTGCCTTTGGCTTCAGGGGGAAGCCCAGCAGGCCTCTCCCAGGTTTGGTCACTCAGCCAGAGCGCTCCCTGTGGCAGGTCCAGGTCCAAGGGCTGCAAGACCCTCCTCTGCTACCCCCAGCAGCTGGACCGGGGCTGAGGCACCCCTCCCAGGGGCCCCAGGCCCGGGGCCTCTCAGGTTCCCTGGGAGGGAGGGAGGGGGCTGCCGCAGAGCCAGCTGCAGCTGTGGGAAACCACACACCGCAGCCTGCAGGTGCAAGGGGCCTGGGGGAAGGGGAGAGGATGAGTTAACCATTTCTTGGAAGCAGGCCTTCTCCATGCCTTCCATTCCCAAACTGGGGCTTCCCTAAGATGCCGGGTATCATGCTCAGTGGTGTAGGGTGGGTCCAGGGCCAAAGAAAAATCAAAGGACTTGTGATCCAAGGATGCAAGAGACAAGCCCCTACCTGAGAGGCCCTGAAGCTTGCAGAGAGAGGCCAAGGGACCGTCCCTGACTCTTCTGCTGGCTTTGGAGGCCACTGAGAAACCGTGGGTGTCATGTCCCTTTTCATGTCCGGTTCCCAGTTCCCTGGAGAAATCCCGTGTCATGGGATGCTGCTTGGGCGAGGGAGGTGGACAGCAGCCTCATCCTCAGGGATGGCACTCCCCCCCGCCCAGCCTGCCCACGGCGGACCCCTCAGAGGGCTGCCTCGGGGAGCAACAGCCCTGACCTTGGAGGAAGGACTGATGGCCCAGCAGCTCTGCTCCCACTCAGCCCGGGGCCTCGGAGTGATAACCATCAGACTAGACTGTGGCTTGGACACTGCCCTGGGGTTTCCAGGGGCTGGAAGCCATTCCAGGGGAAAGCTTTCACACAGTCCCCGGAAAGGGCTCCTTTCCGCGGGGCCTGCCCCTGGAGCTTAGTGTGCTGCTTGCGGCCGCCCATCTGCCCACCGGCCTGCCCAGACTGGTCTGACTTCTCATCCTGCCTGTCCTCCCGCCTGCCGTGGAGCACCCACCAAGGGCAGGAGGCCCAGGAGGTACAGGACCCTGTGGGACAGGGCAGCCTTGCCCTCGTTTTAGCCCCCCTTCTCATTCTTTTCGGTATAAGTCGTAAGTCATCCCCTTACTCTCTTGATCTTTCCTAAATGTGAGAAGGGTGACACTTTCTAGGAGGAACTGAGTTCATTCAGAACACGTCTGAGCACCCACTGCTCGGCAGGCTGTGCTAAAGCTTGGAATATAGAGACATGTTCTTGCCCTGGAGGAGCTCACAGTCTGGTGGAGTAGATGTTCACACTCTATTCAGAGAGACAGGACTCTTCAAGGGAAGGCATCGCGCTCCTTAGGGACAGAGGAGGCGATGATGATCATGGGTGTCTGCAGAGAGCTCACAGATGTTATACAAAATGTTCCACACAGTGCTGGTTGTTTCCGATGAAGCAGCAAGGGGTAAGGCAAGGAGCTTAGGACCAAACTGCGGAGGAGGAGTATGAGTCACAACACAGGGCAGTAGGGAATGGACTGACCCAAAGGGCTTTTGGAATTCAGAGCAGGATAGCGTCTCATGGGGGTAATCAGGGAAGGCTTCCAGAAGGAAGTGGTATTTGAACTAGGAGGAGTGTAAACAGGTAGACCTGGATCGTGGGGGCCTTGGTGCCAATGCAGAGACTGGGGGATGCCTTCTCCTTCTGGATGAAACACCTGGGGGAGAATTGAACAACAAACAGGCTGAAAGACTCTACCAATATACCAAAGCGAGGGAGTTGTCTCTACTACCTCTCCTCTGCTTCCACTTCCTTGGGAGGAAAGGGGTGATTGCCCACCAGTTTCTGACCTTATGAATTCCCCCCTCCTAGCTTTCCATCCCCAGCTCCCTCCTCTTTGACCTGCAGGGAACTTCCATGACAACTGTGGGTGGTATAATACAAAAGTATATTTGGTCTTGGTTCACCTTGCCTGGTACAGAGCTTTAAAAATGCATGTTATTTCCTGAGTAATAGGAGTGTCTTTTGTTATCCATAACCAGCCCATTCCACCACAGCTGCGTTTATGCTAATGAGGTGACCAGTGATGGGTCCTTAGGTAGTTTGGGGGGGGGGGGCGGGGACTGGCCCTGCTAGAAAGAAGGTGGGACGTTTCATCCCCTCTCAACTCCTAACCTCTGGGGAGGGGTGGGTGCCTGGAGATGGGGTTCAATCACATGGTCAATGGTTTAATCAGCCGTGCCTATTGCGTGAAACCCCGCATGAAAACTCTGGACACTGAAACTCAGAGGAACTTCTGTCTTGGTGAACACACTGATGTTCACCAGGTGAGGTGACACACCTGATCCGTGGGGAGAGGGCATGGAAGCTCTGCACTCTGCCCCCAGACCTCCCCTATTACGGCTCTTCCCTTTGGGTATTCTAGAAATATATTTTATAATAAAACTCTAACTGTAAGTGTAGTACATTTAGTGAGTTCTATGAGTTATTCTAGCAAATTATTGAACCTGAAGAGGGTAGTGGGAACTATTGTATGAATTTGTAGCCAATCAGACAGAAGTATGGGTAGCCTGGGGACCCCATTTGCACTTGTTATCTGAAGTAAGGGCAGTGTTCTTGGGGACTCTGTCCTTCCACTTGTGGGATCTGAAGCTAAGCCAGTAGGTAGTGTCAGAACTGACTCTGAATTGAATAGCAGGACTCCCGGTTGGTGTCAGAGATGTGTCAGAACGTGCAACCAAAGAGGCCTGCTTTTAACCTTCCCTACAAATCACATGTATTCCTAACCTGTCCTCCTGCCTGAAATGTCTCTTTCGCCCCACGCATTTGCTAGTCCACTAGTCTCAGCTTTTCCAAATCCTTCCTGTCCTTCAAAGCCTACCTCCTTCACTACTTCGTACTAGAGGTGCTGTCCTAAAGCCCTTCCTCGGTATGTAGAAATCTGGCCCTCCTGCCAGGTAGCATGTTTGGGGGAGAGGGATGGATCTGGTGCTGGGAGGGTGGTGCCCCAGGCAGAGGAGCTGTTCATTAAATGCTCCCGGACAAATAGAAGGAGAGGGCTGCTTTGGAGTGAGGAGGGCTGCTGGCTTGACTGATCTCTCCTTGAAGATACAGCCTCTGCTGCAGGCCTGTCCACCTCTCCCCTTCCTCTGTTCCTGTGAGAAGCAATGTCTTGGGGTAGGCAGGGGTGGCTTCTGGCTCTGCATCTCCCAGCACCACTGGCCCTAATGGTAAACACAGAGTTTTGGCATCTTCTCTATAGTGATGGACAGCGCTCACCCAGGCCAACAAACACACACCTTCTCGTGCATGTACACCCATGTGTGTGCATACACACACACACACACACACACAGAGGCAGGAGCATGCCAAGCCCATGCCTGCATTGCTCTGGGCTGCAGTTAGGAAGCACCACACATCAACTTGGTCTGGCCCTGTTCCTCCTCTCTCCCTTTGCTGGCCCTCTTCCTCCTCTCTCCCTTTGCTTTTTGCCAACATTGGTCTTGGCAGCACGCGGCCCTGCAGACTAAAGGCTAACAGAGACCAGCGTGTTCCCCTCTCCCACACCCTCTAGCCTCCCTTCCACCCCACACACTCCACCCCGTGCTGAAGCTGCCTCCAAGAGCCTAGGGTTGTGGCTCCTTTTTAAACAGCGCAGACAGCATCTAAGCCACGTGGGTGATCTGGTGGGAGGCCAGAGAGCAGTGTCACCCGCACCCCCCGCACCGAACGATGAGCAGATAGTAGATGGATGAGAGCTACACTGCACTCTTCTCTCAGGGGCTGCTGAGGCCTGGGAGGCAAATGTGGAGGGTTGCAGAAAGTGACCCAGAAGGCATTTAGGAAGCCCAAGGCCTTCTGCCACATCACTGCCCACAGGGAACTGATCTGAGCTACCAGGCCTAGATCTGGCTTCAGAAAAAGCATGGCTCCTGGGATATCCGGACTGCCCCCTTCTCTCCATTTTCTAGTCCCCACACCTCTGAAAGCCTCTCCCACTATACCCTAGGGTCCTAGAAAGTCAGAATCTTAGCCATTTACGTCTAGCGTAGCTGTGGCCTGAAAGACTTGGTCCGCAGGTGAAGGAATTTGAAGGGGTAGCTTATATGGGGAAGAGCACTGGGGAGGCTGGGCTCTTTCCTTCCTTGCATTACAGCAGCCCTCTCTGCTTTCAGGTGTGTCCCTTCCCCCAGCTCATTGCACATTGGGGGTGGGCCGCTGTGACTGAGGGATAACCTCAAACTATCTGGAGGGCTCTAGCTCTTCACCAAGTGCTGGGGAATCTTCTATAAAATTAGCTCCTCTTGAGGTCTTCTAAGTCCAACAGACTCACTTCTCTTTATCATGGGGATCTGGGGAGACAAAACCCTGCCATCTCAGGCCCTAAATTGAATCCCATTCCATTTTGTCTAGCCCTCAATCAGACTCTCATCCTAATTTCTCTCCCAGCTACCCGAGCCCAGTTACCACAGCAACCCCAAAGCTGCCTCGGAGCATTAGACTCTCACATTTTAAACTGGAAGCCCCCCCCCAGAGCTCATCAGTCCCAATTCCCCATGTTACAAGGAAGGAGACTGAAATCTGCCTATGGAAAGTGACTTGTCCAAGGTTACACAGTTTTTAGTGGCAGAATTCAGATTAAAACTCCATGCTTTAAAACTCCAGTGTTCTTTCTGCAAAGCCACACCACTTAGCATCCTCACTGAGTCTGGAGTTTGGGACCTGGAGTTTAGTTCCTATTTTTAGAGACATCACTGGAAATTCTAGGATGAGATCTTTATGAACAGTCAGGGCCTGCTTCTGCCCAAAGCTCTTGTTTTGTGTTTCATGGCCTCAGGCAAGGTGGGGGTGAGGGGGTTGCTGGGCCATGGTGCGCCTCTGCTGGGCCCCCAGCTTGTCCAAACTGACCTGGGGAGCAGGTGTGGGCCCTCTGTCCCCAGAGCTTCTCGAAGAACAGTTTGTTCTGTAGGGGCTGCAGCCGGGGTGGAAGGAGGGTGACAGACGCCAGCACAGCCCTGGAACCTGCCGCAGCTGCTTCCTGTTGTCAGACGGCTCCCTGGCTGAGGGGCTGAGCTGCCTGGCAACCCCCTGCCCCTGCCTAGCTCTCCACGTGGCCACCTGTCTGCCTAGGCCGGCGACATCCCGTACATACAGAGGAAGACCAAATTCGAGGAGGGAGAGCTCAGAGGAAGGAAGCGGCCCTGGGCCAGGCACACTTCCAGCCTCATTCTGTGCAAACAGGATCCTGTCCCCTGAATGTGCATGTTCACTCCCGCCTCATCTCACTTTCCTTGCCGGGAAGACCTTTCTCACCATCTCCACAGAGCCAAATTCTCCCCGTTCTCTGGGTCTCCTTGGCCTTGTCCACAATGACTCCCCTGCCCCCTCACTGGCCATCCTGGACCATCCAGTATGAGCATGTGGGCCCCAACCTCACACTGCCTTGTTTTGTGGTTTGACATTTCACCTGGGTTTGTTTCGTCTCCTCTTTAAGACTTAAAGACAGGAGAATCTGGGTCCCTAACTGTGGCCTCCTACTTCAGATATGATCCCTTACAGAACCGATCTCAGACCTGACCCTATTGTAGGGACACAATAAATCTTCCTTGAATGTCCCACCGTCTCTGTCCTGGTTCCTGTGTGAACTGCAGTCACCCCATACTGGGGCATGTAGGGAGGAGAAGAAGGATGCCTTGGGCTTCGCTGCCTGGAATTTTCTGCCTAGTAGTCACGACGCCTCATTACAGGAAGCTGCCCAAGGCCTCGCTGCTCTCCGAGATTTCTTCCAGATCCCCCTCTGACTAATAATGATAGTGTTATGACGCTGGCCTGAGTGGACTACCTCCCATCTACACAGGATTCCCCAGTGTGAATGCTTGCAGGTGGATGGCCAGGGAAAGGGGAGAATGGGGGGCACCTGCAAGGCAGCCGCTGCCCACCCCAGGGTGCCACTCACAAGACTCCCAGCATGGCTCTCCAGCCTCCATCTCCCTACTTCACCCCCAGCCTCTGGTAAGGGTCTGGCTCATTGTCCCCAGGGGGGTCTGAGGGGGGCTGGGGTAGAGGTGGAGAGAGCATTAACCCCGGACTCTCAGCCCAGCGCTCTTCCCCCCATTGTGAAATGGCCTTGGATGACAGCCAAGAAGGAAGCCGCCTCCTATAGCCTCTAACCCGATGCCTGGTGCCTGGGGTGTGAGGATGGGTCCCAGGTTCTTCCTTTCCCAAGGGAGGGCTTAGCTTGACACAGAGCCTGCCTGCTAGGAGATAGCCTGAGCTGCCCTAGGCTAATCAAGAGGGCCCTACGCCTCCCCGCCAGCTGCATGGAACATTCAGAGGGGTGTGAAGGGCAGTGGGAAGTGCATGCGCCTGGGGCTCAGGGTTTCCAGCCTCTACTCGGCCTTTAGGAGTTTTGTGACCTTGGGCAAGTCACTCTCCCTCTCTGGGCCTCACTCAGTTTTCTTACGTGCGAAGAGCTAGAAGGGAAAGTGTCGAACTAGAGAGGTCTTGTAGGCCTCCTGTAGATTGATATTGTGACTCACTGAAGTCAGTGATTCGTTGATATTATGGCAAGGACTTGGCTCTGATCTGGTGGGGAGTGTGTTCACTGTGTCTGTCTAGGTTTCCCCATACAAATCTGCACTGCTGGTCTCTCAGAATGACGGGGTGGGCTTCCCTGCACCATCGAGGGTGACTGATGACAGAGGCCAGGAGATGAAGGGCATCTGTCCCTTTGGGGAGTTAGGACACCTGGGCAATTTGTCCAGAAACTCTGGCTGCATAATTTCCTGTCCTTCACTTCCAGGCAGGAAAATTAAAACTTTGGGATCGCTGATCATTTTGAATAAAGGGGCCCCTGTTCCCACTCGCTAAACTCTTAAAAGTAGGGGGAGGAGGAAGGTAAGAAGAGGACAGGGCTCTTCACACCCCAGACCTCCAGCCTGCCTGGGACGGCTTGAGCAATAACCCTGCCTGCTTTCCTTGGTCTCAGTTTCCCCTCGTACAACAAGGAGTGTGGTGGCCCTCCCCTTTCTGAGGTTCAGCAAGGAAGGAAACCATCAATGAGAAGGGGAGACCCTATTAAAGCTCCCACGTCTTTCATGAGTGCCACCACCCGATTCTGTACCTGGCTGACCTTCCAGGCACGTGGGGCCAAGGGGCCCATGGGGTGTAGTCTGTGGGATACTGGAAATCTCCCCAAAGCCACAGCACCTGAAATCCCACCGTCAGAGTCTTTTCTTTGTTTAACATTGCCTAAGTTGCCTCCACAAATGGAGTGTGTGTGACGTATCTGACCATCTGTCATGAACGTGTTAGCATGATTTAGCTACCAGGTGGGTGGCCTCTGCACAGCTAGCTGAGGTTAGTGAGAGACGGGGGTTTTGGTGGGGGTGGAGGGGAAGGTGTTTTGGAGGCCTGAGTGCTTATACTCAGGGCACTGCCTGAGTAAGATGGGAAAATAACAATGAAACCCAGCCTTTCTGCCGTGCTTTCTCACGTACCACTCCACCAAAGCAGTGTGAGCAGAATATTCCCATTTTACAGTTGAGAAAATGGAGGCTCATAGAGTTTAAAGAAGTGACTTTTCTTCAGAAACACAGCCAGAAAGTGCTGAGTTGGGCCTACAGTCCAAGAATTGAGAACCCAGGAGGCAGGATTTTGCCTGTGTGGCGGGGGTGGGGTGGGGTGGGATGAGAGACAGGGGCTTGGGAGGGAGACAGGGAAAGATGAGAGGTGGAGATCAGAGTCCCAGGTTATTCTACTGCACCCAGAGCTGGCCTCTTTTCTGACTTCCCTCCTTCCTCACCGTCTCCTATCCCTTTCTCACCACCTTTCTGGACATCTGAAAGCCCTGTCTCCAGTCTGGGCTGCCCTCAGGCTGCACCATTTGCCTCTTTTTCGCACCATCAGGGACAGTGCAGCATGGTGGTTAGCTCTGAAGTCAGCGGGCCCAGGTTCGAATCTCCACTCCACCTCTTACTAGCGGTGTGAGGAAGGCACATCTCTCCACCTCCTGGTGCATCAGTGTCTTCAGCCAGAAAATGGACGTCAAACAACACTCACCTCACAAGACTATCGTGAGCGTTCCAGAGGAATATATTTACAGCAACCAGAAATGAGCCTGCACTAGTCATTTCTCAATAAATATAAGCCAGGTATTGTCTGAGATAAAAGGAGTCTCTAACACAGAACTCAGTCCACTTCCCTTGACCCCAGCATCTGGAACGATGCCTGGCATCAGTGGGTGCTTGTTTAGTCCATGTTCGGTGATTGAATGAATGATAATATTTGTTACAGAGAAACTTCTAGCTTCACCAGAGGTGATTTTGAAAAATAATGGTAACAATCTTGGATATTTTTATGGTCTAAGGTCATGGGACAAGATCTGGGAAGGCTCGGGCTGCCCGTGGCCGCACTTGACTGGCGAGGTCAGGGTGTCCCCTGCCGGCCCCAAGGAGCGCTGCAGGCAGGGCCCGGCGGCAGCACGCCCATCCCTGAGATGCCCGCCTTGGAGGGAGGGCCTGGTGGCACTGCCTACTTCCCCTACCTCACCACAAGCAAGGGGAAGGCCAGAGCTAACCACGGGCGCTCATGGGCGCTGGAAACTTCCCTAGGGCTCTCAGGCGGGGCTAGCGGGGAGAGAAGCAATAGCTCATAAATTTGAAAGTGGACGTGACTTCAGCAATCTAGTCTAAGTCCTTAACATAATGATGAAAAAAAAAATTTAAATACATTAGCCCTGTGCATGGATTGTCTCACTGAAACCTGAAAGCAACACTTCGAGGCGGGAACTACCCACAGGAAACTACAGATAAGCACCTCACTCAAGGTCCCGCACAAAGTAGAGACCCAGCAGCAAACCCAGGTCCCCCGACTCCAGCACGGTGCTCTCATGCTGCCTCTTCAGGACACTAAGTCCAGGATGACATCCTGGGGGCACAGGCAGGGGCGGACGTCCCTGGAGCCTTGAATCTCCCAAGAAGACACACAGTGAACATTTGTTGACTGAATGACTGACAGAGAGGATAAAGGAACTGGTAGCTCCAAGTGTCTGGTTGGATTCAGTCCAGGGGGTGTGCTGCCATGGTGATCAGGAGGTTATTCTCTCACTCTGGGGACCCAGACTTCTAGAACATTTCTAGTATCTGTGTGGCCATCTCCCTCTGGCCACCCCTTTGCCTTCTCTCAGATGCCTCCACCAGACCTAACCACCTCCCGCAGACTCAGGAGGGCTCCCGGCCTTAGGTCCTTACTCCTGTCACTCAGAACCCAAACCCATCCAACACCATTTCCTGCTGCATTTTGCTGATACCCTCCCGCCCTCCTTCATCCTGAGCTGATCTTAAAGTCAGCACACTGGGGCTACAGTGAGGCAGGTCAGAACCAGAGGTGTGGTCCCCCTCAGAAACTAGAAACAGTCAAACTAGCACAATATCTGGCAAGATGGGCACTAATCCATGCTTGTTGTCATGATCTGCTTCTATAGAATAAATCTATTATACCTGATAAACAGGAAAGGGGAACAGCCAACTCCAGTCCAAGTGACTAGGATGTAACAACGCACACCTTAGCTCACGTCCTCCTCCCCACAACACAGTGAAGGAGGCACTAGAATTACATCTTCATTTTATCGATGAGGAAACTGAGGCACAGAAGGATTTAAATAAATTTGGAATAGGCAAAAAACATTAGTGGGTGTTTCCAATGGGAAACTTGGTGGTGTTTAGACTAGCACATCCTCTGGGCTATCTGATTAGAGACTTTCATTGCCTTTGAGCTTGTCTGCAACTCTCAGTTGTAGAGAACTGATGGCAATGCAATGATTCCTGTCTGTAGATATTCAAATTCTGTTTATTTGAGGGACAAAATTCTCCTCTTGTGGAAAAGTCAATTTGCTTCTGTTTACACGTTGATTGCAATAATCCTCTTGTATGTATGTATTTGTTCTTTGGAGTCTCCTTTGAACGAATTGTAGCAACTACCTGGTTTCCTCAAAAATGATAAGGTAAACAGATCTTGAATATGTATATGAGAGTCATGATTTCACCTTTTAATTTTTAAAATTATCTTTTAACAGGGGTATCAGGTCATTTGCCTCTGGTAACTTAGACAGAGAGAGGTAGACCTGGGGTTCAAACCCAGGGACTAGGATGCAGCGTCCATGTTTACAACCATCACCCTATGTTCTAGATACTGCGTAGCTTGATTGCATTAGAGTGGCTGCAGTTGTAAATTAATCAACCCTAGCCTAAATAAGACCCTTGATCCTAATTCAAACGCTAGCTCTTATTAAAAGCTAATAAACTAAATGGGGGACAGGTGTGACCTCAGCTTTTGGGAGCGATGCCTTTAGGTGGTATAAGCAGGACATTACTCCAGGCTTTGGGCCGCTATGGCCATGGAGCACCAGGTGTTTTTTCTCCCAGGCTTTCTGGTAGCGGTGCTGCACTTGGCCCCAAGTAGGTGCCAGTGTTCCAGGCTGAGGGGCTCTGTGTTGCCCTTGGTGCTGCGCAGGCCTTTCCTGAAGGCCCAGACGAGGGAGAAGATTTAGGAGCCATCTTCCATTCCCCAGTCTCCTGGGATGAGGGAGAAGGAGCCGGAAGCTGTCTGGGCTGCATGGCTGGGAGACAGTGACCCAGCTTCCTGCTGCACATACTCTGCTGCAGGGGCTAAAAGCCACCAACCTGATCGCAAGGTAGGATTTCAGGTGCTCGACAACATTAGAATTTAACCACATCTTATTGACAGAGACTTTCAATATCTTTGTTCACTGAGCTACCTTTACTCCTGACTGATCATTAAAAAAATTCCATTTTTTTTTTCTCATTGGGGAATTTAGTTTCAGATACATATTTTTATAAATTGATTCACTTCCTTGTTGCTTTTATTCACTGTTTTTAATTTTTAAATTAAAATTTTTAAATTTAGCCACAGTATTTTGTTTCATAATACTTCTTTTTGTTATCCTTTTATTTATGGCAAAAATATTGGTTTTCTGTTTATGATAACGATAGTAAATAAACTTGTTTAAGTATAAAATGAGTCACCTTAAAATTGTTAACTAATAGTGCAGGTGGTGTTTGGATAATGGCAGAGATCAAGAGGTGGTATCCAAATGATGGAAGGTGGCTGGTCTATAAATAACGGCACTGCTTATTACTCTTTACTGAGAATTCATTACATGCCAGCCTCAATGCCATCCGCAGTAGTGCTGTCCAATAGAATCTGTGCTAATGGAAATGCTCTTTACCTGTACTATCCAAGCCACATGGGGCTACTGAGTCCTTGAAATGTGGCGAGACTAAGGAATTGAATTTTTCTTTAATTTTAATTAATTTAACTATCCCTATTTACCACATTGGAGCAAGCGTAAGGGTCTTAAATATAGTATTTTATAAACTCCTTATAACATCTATTAAGTATTATTATCACTATTTTGCTGACGAAGGGATTTAGACCTTCAGAGGTTGCCTGAGGTCACGTAATTAATAAGTAGCAGAGGTGCCATCTGAACCCAGACTCACTGAACTACAGAACAGGTGCTCTTAATCACTTCCCACGGAAAAAGCCCAAAGAACATTCTGTTGGTAGTTGAATTGTACCGGGCCATGTGTGATGCTAAAATTGGCAGACTTGAGTATTTCTTTTACTAGAGTGGCTTTTTCTCTCATGGGATGGCCTTGAGGTGTCACCCAGGGTGGCTTGCATGACTGTTGATTCTTGAGTGTGACTGAGGTATGACTGAGCCCATGGGAAACAAAGAGATGTGTCCACATTGAGGGCTAATCCTGACAAGGCCCCAGATAAATCACGGCCTCTAGGCTCTGTGCTCCTCGAGCACAGGGCCATTTCCTTTACCTTGGTGTTGCCAGCACCAAGCCTGTGGCTCTAAAGAGCATTGCTCAGTGTTCAATGAATGATAGAGGCTGAGAGCATAACAGTCATCATTTAGGTCAACCTAACTCTGTAACTGGTTCCACTTAAATTCATGACCATGAATATCAAGTGAGGCCTCACATTCCCTGGTAATCTGACAACACATCTCAAACTTGTTCACTCCCTGATGATTTCAGCTTTCTTCCAAATGTCCAGCACCCTGATGATCTTGCGTAGCAGACCTATGCTGGCTTTTGGTTCTCCAGGATCTGAACCTGTTTGTAATCCTCCATTATGTGGGTCTTGAAGAAAGGCAATGAAAATAGAAGGGTCACAGGGTTACCCCCTCACCCACCCAAGGACTTGGGCTCAAGCATATGACCTAGGATTGGCCAAGTTGGGGCTCAGAACCAGGACTCTGACTTCTGAGCTAGTGATACCAAGGCCCAGGGCCCTTTAGAGATTATTCATAGTGGTGGTCATTGCAGAGTGGTCTTGTGCTGGCAGCCCTATAGGAGGAGTTTTCACCAGAATGTTCCAGTCTGTGTTAGTCCCATGGGAATATGAAGATGACTCCCTAATTTTTATTTACTTCTCCACTGACTTCCAAACTTGTATATGCAGCTGCTACTTCATGAATATGTAATAGGTATCTCAGATATTACAAGACCAAAAAAACCCATTTTCATCTTCTTATAAAACTATTTACTTCTCATGTCTTTCCTATCTTAGTAAATGGCACCACCATCCACCCAGTTGCTCAAATTCAAAAACCTATGAGTCATCCCCAATTTCTCTTTTCCTCTTAATGGCCACAGCCAATTGAGTAAGAGTCTTGTTGACTCTACCTTCAACGTATACACTAATCTGATTGCAGATGTTGCTAGCACCTGGACTTTCACAATAACCTCTGTGGAAGCCCCATCCCTTCCCCAAGATATCTATGTCCCAATACCTGGAACCTGTGAATATGTTACCTTACATGTTTAAATGACTTTGTGATTAAATTAAGGATCTTGAGATGGGGAGATCATCCTGGATTATCCAGGAAGGTCCAATATAACCACAAGATCCTTATAAACGGGAAGCAGGAGGATCCAAGTCAGGAGTAGGAGATGTGACAATGGAAGCAAGAGGTGGTAATGATGTGAGGAAGGGGCCATGAGCCAAGGAATGCAGGTGGCTTCTGGAAGGGCAAGGAAACAGATTTTCCCCCTGAAGCTTCCAGATGGAATGCAGCCCTGCAGACACATTGATTTTAGACTTCTGACCTAAAGACCTGTAAAAGAATAAATTCATGTTGTTTTAAGCCACTGTTTGTGCAGATTTGTTACAGCAGCAATAGGAAGCTGATACAACCCTCCAATTGGTCTCCCCAGTTCCTGCCTTGCTTCTACAGTGCCTTATCTACACCACAGACTGAGGATCTTTAAAAAATGTCAATTGGATTACCACTGTTCTGTTTAAAACTTCCTTACCAAGAAGCTTTTCTTTGTATTTGGAACAAAGTCCAAATTTACCATGGCCATAGGCCCTAAATGAGCTAGTCAGCAGCTACCTCTCTGAGCTCTCCATACTCCTTCACCCCTCCTTCCACATGCTGGCTCCACCCCCACCCTCCAAGTCTTGTGGACAGGGGGCAAGTTGTTTCCCCTTCCAGGCACTTGTTCTAGCCATCCCTGTGCAGTGCTGCAAGGACAAAGAACAAGATAAACTCAAAGGGCCAATATTGCCAGAACAAAGAGCTACAGGACTCCTAACACTCTGTACAGTGCAACAATTGCAATGTCCCAAAACCTTTCCAAGCAGCATGCCATGTTCCTTGCCCATCCCATATAAGGAAAGATATTTGCCCCATGTTTCTGCCGCTCAGCACACTAAAAGTATACATGCGCTGCCCAGTCAGCAGATAACCACAGGTTCCCTGGCTATAAAAACAGGCCAGCAACCCATGCTCAGGGTCGACTTTCCCTGGCTACCAGGAAGTCAGACCGCTTGTTCTTGCAGCGACCCTTCTCTCTAATAAACTCTATCTTCCCTGCATTCTGCCTTGAATCTGGAAATTTGTTTCCAACACACACTCGGACCACAACAATTCCCTGTGTCTGAAACACTCTGTCCCCAGATTTTTGAATGGCTGTTCCCTTTAGCTTTCAGCTCAAAGTTCTCCTCTTTAGAAGGATATCCCTGACCCCCAACCTAAAGTAGCCCCCTTGTCACTCTCAGTGATATCACCCTGTTCAGCTGTCTCCACAGCACTCTTTATCTGAAGTTGTACTTCCTTGTTTACTGTTTATTTCCTCACTACTCCTTTAACGCAAGTTTCAGGAAACCAGGAACTTGTCTTGCACCCTGCTGTAGCCCCAACTCCTACAACAGTGCCTGGCACAGGCTAAGAGACCCGCAGTGAAGCATGATTTCATGCTTGACTTTTCCAAGGCCTAAGGTTCAAGCTGGCTACTGGTAGATCAGGGCCTAGACCGCAGGTCTCCTGACTGAACCCAGAGGTGAAACTCAGACCTGACTCCAGGCCCTCTTGCTAGAGCCGGGGCCACCCAGCTTGGTCCGAGAAGAGGGATAGTGCGGATGACCACCTAGGGAATTATAATGTAATGAAAACAACAGCCACCGTTCTTGCGCACCCTCCCTGTGCCAGGCACTCTTGTAGATGTTTAATACACGCTCATTTACTCTTCACAACCACACAGTGGGTACTATTATACGTTGAGGAAATTGAAGCACCGAACAACGGTACAGCTGAATATACACAACTATAGGCTTAGATCAAATCCCTTTGCGCTCTCACTCGCTCCCTCTGCTTGGGTGAGAGGATTGCGTGTCTGTGAAGGCCCGCACAGCCTAAGAACCCTCAGGGTCGTTGGAGCTGGGGGGGAGGGGGGCGACTCAGAGCGCAGGTGCGGGCGGGGCGGGGCGGGGCGGGGCGGGGCGGGGCGGGGCGGGCGGGTAGAGGGCGGAAGCAGGGATTGGGTGGAAGAGAGCTGAAACCTAACGGCGGAAGTCCCGCCCAGCCCCGGTGAAACTTCCGGTTCCGACTTGTTGGGGGTTATGCTGACGAAGCGGAGCCGGCAGCGCCAGGATGGTGCTGCTGGAGAGTGAGCAGGTATAGCCAGAGCGGGCCGGCTGAGGGACCGATACTGTTGGTGGGTTAGCTCGGGACCTCTGTCTCCTTCTGCGGGAGGGACTGGGACTTGACGAGGCGGGAAGGGGGTTTAGAGTTGCCTAACGGGGCCGGGCTTGTTGTGTTCCAGTTCCTGACGGAGCTGACCAGGCTCTTCCAGAAGTGCCGGTTGTCGGGCAGCGTGTTCATCACCCTGAAGAAGTGTAAGCAGCTGTGGACGCAGCAAGGCCGGAAGGGAGCTGGGAGGCCGAGCGGTGCCGCGCCCCGGGGGCCCAGAGTCTGCCGCGCATCCCCGCCTACCCCTACCTTCCTCAACCTTTTCCTGGCTCGAGGGGACCCCAGCACCTAAACACCTAAATCGGTTCCGGTTCCAGTTGGCCCCAAGCATGTCAGGGCTCTTCTTTTTGTCAAGGATCCTAAACTGCGCCGTGATAGTGAGGTTTTAATCTGCTTTGAAATGACAAGTGTTCTCATCCTGGAAGTGGCAAGTAGATTCCCTAGGTGTGGCCAGGCCGTCTGTGATAACAGATAATGTGGTTAACAGACCTAGATCAGTGGAGGTGGATTAGGTATTCTCTTTGTATCCCTTCCCCTACTTAATAGCTTTTTGTCTGTCTGTCATCCGCATCTGATTGTGTTCACCAGGATGTATTTGTCATGCAGATGATGGTCGAACTAAACCCATTCCAAGGAAAGGTCCTGTGGAGGGCTTTGAGCCCTCAGACAACAAGTGTCTGTTAAGAGCTACTGATGGGAAGAAGAAGATCAGCACTGTGGTGAGTTGGATTCCTAATACTCCTAATTTTGGAGCTTTAATACTTGAACTTAACTGAGGTTGGGGTATATCTGAACCAGGTTTTGTTTTTAGGTTTTAGTTCTTAAATGAAGCCTAGTGTGTAGCTCCCCTAGGTTTTGGGATCAGGGTCTTCTTTTATTTCCTTAGTAATAGAAAACCCAAGAGCAAAATTAACATGAAGAAGGTAGGAGTCAAACACTTCTTAGAAATAAAATTAACATATTGGTCCTTACTCAAGAGTAGCACTGTAAGAAGCAGTTGGCATGTTTGATTCCTTATTCCCTTACTGTGCTGGGCCTTCAGTGAAGTTTCTTGGTATCAGATGCTTTTACTTCTTCTTCTTTTTTTTTTTTAGATGCTTTTACTTCTAAGCTGATTATTCTTTTATCTTTGTGGTTCATGTACCAAACACCTATTACATTAGGCTTTGTATTTGAGAGTGTATAATTTAGTCAAGGGTCCTAGTGTTCCCTTTCAAAGTGGAGGGTGAATGCCACAAAGCAAGAGACTCCTTGGATTCCAAACGAAAACTTCTTTATTCTGCTGGGGCAGAACCAGACTGCCCTCTAATCACATCAGCATAGGATATTCATGAGAATGTAGGCCATAATTAGTTGATAAGTCTCTCATTACCAGTTATCTTAAGAAGACTTTTATTACAGTAAAGCAAATTTACGTGGCTTTTAAAAATAAAGTTGGGTGTCATGAAATACAGAAAACTAAGGAATCTTCAGAGGTAAAATTTCTCGTTGTGTAGCTTGCATTTTGCTTAAATGGGCCTGAATTAATGGTAGGTTTAAATAAGATGAGGTGGGAGTAATTTAAATGTATCTTGCATAAAAGCTAATACTAAGTCCTTTGACATCTCTCAGAACCCTTAGAAAAAGTCAGTGCCATGTGTAAGAGATTTCAACAGAGGCGAGAAGCATAGCTTGTTACGGAGCCCACTTCTGCTTCTTTCCTGTTTTGGTACAATTCTCAAAGTGCAGAGCTACTGTGCTTGTCCCTCAGGCAGAGGAAAGTGGAGTAGAAAAATAGCTTTTAGTGTATTATGATCCCTGCAATTGGGAAGAAATATTTTTAAAGACTAGGATTTGTTTTCATGAGGCTTTTGAGTTATTGGGTGAGGCCCATGATTCCTGTGTGGATAATGGGTGACCTTTTCCCCCTTCTTTTCCAGGTGAGCTCCAAGGAAGTGAATAAGTTTCAAATGGTGAGTTTCTGGTGTTCTCTGTCCCATTTCTCACGGCAAGAGTCATAATATTTAACATGGGGTTAAGATTGCTATTTAGGTTCACTGCTCTCTTGTGATGTTTTACCAGTAGTTTACAAGTAAAAGCTGCCAGGCTATGAATTTTACTTTCAACATTGTCTTTTTTAGCCAGCTTTTGTTGTCTTAGGCTTCAGATATGCTCTACATGTAGTATAGCTGAGAAGTTGCCTGTAGTTTTCCACTTTTGCTTAAAGTTAAAAATGTTCAACTCACTAGTGGGTGTTGCAGAAGCTGCTGTAATGTGAGGGTATTTTCCTTACACCATTTTCCTTAGGATACATGGTATTATATGCTTTATCAGATAGGCTTTCTGATTTTGGCTACCCTGAATCCGTTATGGAAGTAGGGCAGGTGCTCCACCAGTTTGCAAGTCTTCCCACTAAGGTCACGCTCTGTGTCTTTTAGGCTTATTCAAACCTACTGAGAGCTAACATGGATGGCCTGAAGAAGAGGGACAAAAAGAGCAAGAGTAAGAAGAGCAAAGCAGCGCAGTGAAGGGCACCAGATTTCTCGCTTTCACCAACTAACCACTGAATTGCTATTTTTCCTTTGGTTTTTACTTTTGGCCACAAGGCTGGGTTTCTGATTTCCCTACAATAACTGTTTTCATGTGAGATTAGGGTCATTTTTGGATGGAAGAAGGGCTGCAGTGTTTACAGGGTAGTTATAAGACGCCAGTTTGTTTTAGATCTGGCTAAGCGGTCTGTGTTGTATGGTTGTATATTCCTGGATAATAGTTTATAGTCTCTGTAGCCATCTGTGAAGAGCACTGTATCATTAAACCTGTATTTATCAGCACTGACCATCTTTTATTCCTTTTCCTACCCCGTAAAAAGTTTCTGGCAATAGCTCCTCATTCTGGAATGATAGGCTTTCGGCCCTGTCTTACAGGTTACTAGAATTGAAACCTGACAATTTTATAAAAAGTTATTTCATGGGTATTTTTCCCAACTGGCTGTATAATTTTATCATCATAGTTCCTTTAGCAAATTTGAACGAGTTCTTGTAGCCAAATGAGAGTTTGCTTAACCAAACTGAGGATAAGATCATTACAAAATCAAGAATAAAGATTCCAAGTTAATGATGATATTTGATTTCTTTATCTAAATCCTTTACCTTGGACATTTTCATGTGCTTAGTATGTAGGGCTAAGAACAAGGTGTTTTTTTGTCTTCTAGCACCACAAAACCTTTAGTGCTAATAGATTTGCAATTAAAAAGCAACAGATGTATGAAAACATTTATTATATTCAAAAGATAAATTGATAATATATTACACAAGAAAAACCTACAAAGCTCAACTTTGTAGGATGGCTTCTTAGACTGTAAAGCTAATTTAAAATTACAATGAATGTACAACATTTTATAGTATAAGCTCCTGTCTGAACAATGCAATGATCGTTCTTAGGATTAAAATAAGATTCTGTAGTAGTCATCTCTGTAGCTATACAGGAATAGCACAGACACCCTGCAAAAGAAGGGAGAAGACAGGATAAACCAAAGTATTTGCACTTGTTTTCATTCATTTAAATGTTTCTAGGAGCTACATGGATGATTAACAATTGTAATTGGGATAGCTGCTGCTGGGACCACTGTGTTTTGTTATCATCGACAAGATCATGACTATGATTCACAGTCCTGAGGAATGTTTACTGGTTACCAATTGCAGTTCTAACATAGCAACTTATTAGCCATCTAACCTCAACAAGACAACAAAATATTTGTCACTTTAAAACCCCTCTTTGGGAACAAAATTATTTGTAGTGAGGTGGATGGACCTAGAGTCTGTCATACAGAGTGAAGTAAGTCAGAAAGAGAAAAATACACTGTGCTAATGCATATATATAGAATCTAAAAAAACGGTACTGATGAACCTAGTGGCAGGGCAGGAATAAAGATGCAGACATAAAGCATGGACTTGAGGACATGGTGGGGAGGGGAAGCTGGGAGGAAGTGAGAGAGTAGCATTGACATACATACACTACCAAATGTAAAATAGATAGCTAGTGGGAAGCTGCTGCATAACACAGGGAGATCAACTCGATGATGGGTGATGACCTAGAGGGGTGGGATAGGAAGGGTGGGAGGGAGGCTCAAGAGGGAGGGCATATGGGGATATATGTATAAATACAGCTGATTCACTTTGTTATACAGTGGAAACTGGCACAACAGTGTAAAGCAATTATATTCCAATAAAGATCTGAAGGGAAAAAAAAAACCCTCTTTAGGACCCCTCCACCCCCACAAAACAAACAAAAAAACCCCTCGAGTTTTAACCCATGTTGAAACCTGCAGAGCCTTAGTGATAACTTACTTTTTTTCTACTTTGATGTTATAAATTTCATCACAGACTAATTTGAGGTATCTTTGCTTTGGCAGGCGTGACAGCAGCTGCTTCACAGTTGTGTTAAATGCCTGTTCATCAGCATCCCACTAGGAAAAAATAGATAAGACTTACTAACAGATACTAGGGTTTATTAAAACTGCCTTTTTCTGGGTCACTGATGAAATGTCAGTGCCACTCCCCCCTTTAAGTATACTGAAGAGATCAGTTACAGGGAGAGAGAACTAATGGGGAGACTGCTAGGGTTCTTCCTTAGAAGCATCGAGTTTCTTTACAAGACCAGCTTACTAGATCCTGACTGACAGTGCTTCATCTAACTTAATCTGTGACTAAACATTGGATAGACAAAAGTATTCTTTGGTATGATGCAACAATCACCTCTAGTTATTCTTATAGTTAAACATGCCTATAGCAAAGGTAAGTATTAAAATTTTTTAAAGTTCAGTTAGGCTATTCTATAATAAGGGTATGTACCTGTTTTAAAAAAAAAAAGCATATAAAAAAGGACCTAAATTTAATTTTTACAAAAAGATCTTCCATATAGTTCTAGTTCTGCAAATAAGCTTCCCTAGTTGGAATGAAGGTTTGTTGAAGCAGCATAGTATAGTGGGTAAGAACACAGACTCCACTAGTCTGCCTAGGTTCAAATCCTGGCTCTGCAACTTTCTAGTTGGGTGACTTTGAGTAAGATATTTAAACTCTCTGTTTCTGTTCTCCATAAAATATAAAATGATTCCATTTATCTGTAAAATGGGGATCTGTAAAAAGGTAACAGTATGTATCCCTTGGGGTTGTTATGATTAAATGAGTTAATATTGGCAAAGTGCTCAGAACAAGGCCTGCGAGAGCCCAACACACAGTAAAAGCACTAGGTGTTCGTTAAAATCATCTCTGAAATTTAAAAGAAAGTCACTAGAAAAGTGTGATTCTCTCAAAATTTGATTTAGTAATACATACGTCACATAAAAGGAACAATGTTACCAAATTCCTGGGACTGCCAGAAAATACCTAATATCACTAAGAAAATAATGCCATTTTCAACTTTCTTTTGGCAAGTCAATAGCAAAGCTTTGGGATTTTAAAAGCCATAATGCGGAAGAGTTCATCTTGCTTACCTCTAATGACAAAAACTGTAAGATTGTTTCTTTGGGTAGATCCACCTGTTGGTACACAAAAATGCACATCATGTCAGGGAACCTAGGTAGCACATACTGACTTGTGACTATGGTGTCACTTTGGATGGAGCAACACGAATGGGATGCTACCGTGCTGCTTACTGAACTGGGCAGTGATGCGATCTCAGCACTGGTGAACTAATACGCCCAGGCCCCACACACCGCACCCCAAAGGTTTGATACTCTTACCTGCAAAGGCCTGAAACATTTAGGAAAATGATGATTTTCATTTTCAGTCTCCCTCCCCGCAATCTTTCAGAGGAAGAAACGAGGAGAAACGGGCCTGCATCCCAATGCTACTAACACTGAGCAAAAAAGCCCTGACCTCTGAGGAAACTACTTTGACAGTATGGACAAAAGCCACCCTCAAAGAGTTAAAGAAAGTGACTTACAGCCAAAATTTCAATTTCACTGCTTTTCTGATGGAAGTTAGCAAGGGAGGTCTGAAGTCGGGTTTGTACCTAACAAGAAGAAAGCATGTTAGAATTCAGAACCTGTCAAACCAAGCCATCTTTCTTGCCATTTCACTTCTTATTCTAGGAAATAATCAAAGATGACAAACCAAAGCCTACAAGGGATCCCAGATATTATGTAAGGGCTTACTCTTAATCCACCTTGTTAAGATGAGTATCTAGCCTATTATGATCTCAGGGGAAATGAAATTTTATAGCCTATCTTGATTATTTGTTTACTAATCCACCTAGTTGCTCATTTCTTTATAACTTTGAAATGACACCTAATAAAATCTCAGTAGAGTAAAACAGTGCATGTAGAAGCAGGGAGATTTTAGAATTAAGCTAAATTTAAAAAAGGGGATGGTGACAGCAATGAAAACATGGAACTGAACTATGGTAGAAAGATACGAAAAATGAGTTTCTACCCAACATCCTGAGAAACAGCCAGGAAAGCTAATAAAATGAGGTAACTAGGTCTTTTGCATTTCAATCTAATTACATTCCTAAATAATGACTGCTCTCTTATAACCTCTTCCCAAATGAGGCCAGTGTCCCGACTGTGCTCATAGCCTTGTCTGTACCTCCCTTCCTACTGTCTCTCCCATTTGCAACACCCTCATCTTCCCTCGCTGCCTGTTTAAATCCTTCAGGGATCACCTCCTGGAAGCCTTTCTTGGTCATCCATGCAAACACTGATTTTTGTCTCCCCCCTGTCTGTAGTGCACTCTAACACTCATTCAGTATACTTAATTCAGCATCCTATTACTGATTTCCTCTCTTCTCCAACTATATAATGCATATGCTTCTAAGGTTATAAACTCTTCAAGGACTGGGGCCATGTCACATGTTTTTCCTGGCACTAGCACAGAATCAGGCAAATAGCAGATACCAAAAACATGTATGCATTGAGAAACCTGCCCCACGTCTTGTGGTAGATCTCTTCTGCTTTGTTATTTACAACCAAACCAAACAAACCCCATCTGCTATTAGAGCTGGGTCAGAAAGTTCTTGTTTGGATCCAGTCATCCTGACAACAGCTGCTTCTGGGTGCCCACAGTATACACGGACGCCTCTTTGGAGGACAAATGCGGCAGAATCCTGGCACCAGAGAGGCTTTGTGTTGATGAAATTTTCAGAAGTCACCATGTTCAGGAAGTGGGAAGGAAAACATTTCCAGGAAACTTTCTTCTTTTCCTTTCCTATTTTCTTCCTCCTCTGTAGCTCAGATTAGAAAGCCGAGGATACTCTGACCATATACCTGAGTTTCATACCGCCTCCTAGTGCTGGCTGACAGCTTCTCTGGGGCTACCACACTCACAATGGGAACAACCGTTGCTCCATGGATTTCAAACAAACCTGAAACAGAGAGTTTGAGCAGTTATGGCCTTATCTGGTCCCACTTTCTGTAACACACCACAGAGATGGCAGAGATGATTAGAATCCACGTTGGGCGAGGGGACTCTATGGACTGGATTATGTCTGAGCCTTGTGTTCTGTCTCTGCAACTGCCTGCACTCGACCAGAAGGAGCCCAGAACCCCACACCCCCAGCAGTTTTGACGCGTCTGTCAAGATCACCAGATTTCTCAGGTGGGAGGTGACAAAGGCACAGGGAGGCAGTATGCATCAAAAACCTCGTGAACCTAAGGAAAAAAAAAAGCAGTATTTCCCAAGCTCTAATACTTCTTTAAATTCCTCGAAGTATTTGAAATCTGATGGTGGCACAAAATCTGCTAACAGAAATGAACCCAGAAGACCCAATTCTGTTAAAAGCCAAGTATGTCTTCTTGTGGACTTCACTGGGACATTGCATGTCGGGTTGACAGACGTGGTGAAGCTAAAGGTGTAACTATCACCACTGTTCCCTCTTGGCTTTCATTAAAACAAATGTATATAGTGTCTTTTCTCCAAGGCATTTCAAAATACTTTTCTTCAGTCTTCTATATGGGGAAAATTTATCCACATTTTATCTATATAATAAACTGAACTGAAGGAAGATTAAGCCACATGTAAAAACAGGACGGTAAGACAGAGATATATTAGGACCAAAAGAGTCCACCAAACTCCCCGTGATTTTATCATTTTCTAGAATGTGGGTTTCAAAGAGGTAAATTCCATTTGGTGTAACTAATTGTATATATGTTACTTTAAGAGTATATTTCTGATGCAGTGAGTTAGCCACAGTCATAAATTTAGAGCAGACACATAACACACACACAAGCATTATTATGTTTAGATTACAATTAGTAATTATACCTGAAGCATTAGAAAATGACCCCTTCAGATTTTGTACTGCAAGATTATCGGAAGCTTCTCTAAAAACAAGCAAACAAAAACAATTAGAATAAACAGTCAATAAGACAAAAGCAACACAGATAATTTACAGTGAGCTATACTTGGAGGCTTTTTTTCTATTAAATATACAAATATTTAATAATATTGGTTATTAGTGGAGGAAAAACAAAAACAGAAAAATCTGCACTTGATTTATGCTTTTGGTTAAGAGCAAATAAAAATTATAAAGGATGTCACTTCAAATTAACATTCTAGAGACAACGTTCTGATTTATTCAGCTGGGTTTGAAATACGGCTCAACATAAGAAGCTAATTTCAATGAAATATAATAGGCGTTCTTTCTGCTCCCCTCACAATACAAGGAAACATTAGCAATGCCCCACCTTCATTATGGCAGCAACCTTGGTGATCACCCACAGGAGAACATTTAGTAAATGAGATTCTTTCAAAAGCTGTGAATGGATGTTCTTGCAAAGACTGAATTAATTTATAGCCTTTGAGACATAATAGCACTCTGTCTTGGGAAAACAGGGAAATAACCATTCACATGGAGGAGAGATTTTAAACCTTTCTCTGCTAAAACTAAATCCTGTCTGGTCTGTTCAGTGTCTTAATAATGTTTGCCTGTATTATTATTAATAGTCACTATTAATTAGTTGACTGTTTTTTGTTTTTTCTTCTAAACCTCTGCCTTTGATTTGGATTCTTAATCCTAATACCTTGTGACTTCGAGAACACTATATTCCCTTAGAAAAAGCCTAGTGGTGAATGTATTCAGGCTAGGTGCCGATAAGCAGGGCCGGGGGCCGGGGAGGAGAAACAAGCAAGAACATTTATCTCATATAAGCCGGGATTTCTCAGTCCTGGCACTATTGACATCTTGGGCCAGATGATTCTTTGCTGGGGTGGGGGGAGCAGTCCTCTGCGCTACAGGATGTTTAACGGCATCCCTGGTCTGTACTAGCTACCAGTAGCGCCTCTCGTTTTAACAACCCAAAATATCTGCAGACCTTGCCAAATGTCCCCTGGAGGGCAAAACTGCTGCTGGTTGAGAATCACTGATACGAGCCAAAAAAAGTAGAGTACTGTATTTTCTGATTATGAGCATAAATACAAGAGTTACAAATAGATACAAAAGCTTAAGGGAAATTAAGAGCCCTTGATCCTACTAACCAGAAATAACTATAATTAAAATTTTGGTCCATCATTCCAGACATTTTTCTATGTATGGGCTATATATTTTGGTTGAAACAAAAATGGGATCATACCATACACCTTATTTGTGGACATCCTTCTTTGTAATAAACTCAGCTTTACTAGAATAATAATTTTTAAAGGCTGCACAATATTGCCCTGTATTTACTGTAATTTGAACAATCTTCTATCAATGAATACTGTGATATCATAAGTGAGATTCTCAAAGTGTGGTCCAGAGACCCCTGGCGGTCCCTGAGATCCTTTCACAGGGTATCTGCAACGTCAAAACTATTTTCACAATAATCCTAAAATGTTAAGTATCCTTTTTATTCTTATCCTCTCATTAATGTGTAATGGAATCTTCCAGAGACTACATGACATTTGAGATCACAACAGACTGAATGCAGAAACAGATAAGATATAGTTTCTTCTACTAAAGCATCAGAGATTACAAAAATGTAAAACAGTGCATTAACAATATCTGCAAAAAGGTGGAACAATGCCACTCTTTCTTACTAAATTTATTGTGTTTTGGAAAATAATTATTTTCCATTAAAAAATGTTATTTAGGTTTGCATGTAATGAGTTTATTATTGTTTTTTTAAAATAAGTATTTTTAAGATGTTTACATTTTAATTTCTAACATAGAAATTATTGATATAATCCACATAAACAAAGCTCTGTGGGGTCCTCAAATAATTTTTAAGGGTATAAAGGGGTTCTGAGACCAAAAAGTTTAAGAACTGCTATTATAAACAGTGCCTTGATAAGACATCTTTGTACATAGCCCTATGGAATAATTTCACTATAAATTCCTAAAGTGGAATTGCTGCGTCAATTTTTTTTTTTTAATTTTAGTTTTAAGGCTTTTAACTTTGTTAAATTCCTACCCAGAGAGTTGAACCAACTTTCATTCCTATGATGAGTATGTGAGATCTTTTCCCAGAACATTATTATGTCCCAGAATATTAGATCTTTCAAAACACTACTGAAATTCACTGATTAACAGACCAGATAAGATAATGGCAGATAGATTTTTGTTCTTTAGGCTTTTCAAAATGATACAATTTTCTTTGACATGTTATGAAGGACAAATGAAAGTAAGTTATGACTAGTTTTACATGGGGGTCATATACTTAAACTGCTGAGTTACTCAGAAGTAACAGAACAGTTCAATAAAAGTTATCCTGACCTATCTTTATTTCTCAAAAGGATCAAACTGAATTTTAAAATAAATGTATGGAAATTCTATACAGGCAGTTGCAGCTGGTTTTCTGGGCTTTTGTTTACTAAGTTACCTGATAGTCCTCTCATCACTGACTTTAGTCCTCAGTTTCTGCACAACATGGTCCACGAGATCAGACTCCAGCACACGTTTCTCTGTTTGCCTTTCCTTCTCAAAAGACTTCACCTTAAAAAAAAAAAACAATGAAACAGATCCATCATTTCTGAAGCCAACAGGCTGAAGAGCACCACAGTAAGACTACTAAGTCAACAAGTTTAGGCTGGCGGCTTTTCACCAGGGGTGATTTTCCTCCCCTCAGGACATCTGGCAATGATTACAGACATTTGTGGTGGTGACAACTGGGGTGGGGGTGGGGGTGGGGGTGCTACTGGCATCTACTGGGTAGATGCTAGGGATGCTGCTAAACAGCCTACAATGCACAGAACAGCAGCCCCACAAAGAAGTATCTAGCCTCAAATGTCAAAATGTGGCTGCTGAGAAACCCTGGTCTAGATCAGAATAGCTTATTATAGAGGACAGAATTAAAAAAAAGAAAAGGCCAAGATGAACCAGCTCCTATTTCATTTGATTCTTTCACATGCTTTTCCCCTTAAACATTCTTGGGTCAGTCACCAAGGTTTCTACAGCTCCTCCCCCTCCTTTCCAAACTCTAGTCCTGTCATCCCACTTTATGGTACCTGTCTTTTCATCTTCACTTCCATGGCTAGCACCCTGCCTTGGCTTGGGATAGCCTGACATTCTGCCCTTGGCTACCCCATCTTTAATTTTCTCTCACTTCATTCCATGCTACATATCCCTGTAGATTCATTTTTCTCATATATACTCTGATGTCCCCTTCTGTCCAAAAACATACACTGGCTCCTCACTAATTGCTAAATCAAGTCCGAGTTCCTTGGTTGGGCATTTTGGCTCTCCATGATCTAGCTAGAACCATTCTCTCCTGCTGAAGTGCCCTTCTTCACAATCCTGCTTCACCCCAAGTGGACTATTCAGGGTAATACCAGAATAGTTCTCTGCTGGCCTGCCTCTATCTTTGGGACAATCTACTGAAAGAACTACCAATACTGTTGCTATTGCTTTGCTTTTTAGCATGTACCGATGTCCTCCCCATCCACGAGGGTCCAGCATTAACCCCACCTCCACTCTGAAGACTTCCCTGCTACCTCTGTAGTAATCTCAGGCTGATGAATCCTCAGAGACTGTTCTTGTAGGACTCTCATGGCACTGAGCATTTTCTAGCTCCTAATCATGCATGAATGTCTTCTGTTCCCTGCCAGATTATAGGAGCCTTGAGAGCAGGACATGTGGCTTAAATGCCCCTGCATCCGTTGTGGCCCTAAATTCAATCCCTCTTACACTGTGAATGCTTAATATGCACTCGCTAAGTGGGTGAATGAAGTGATGTCTTGCTTTTTAAATACGAAGGTGATGCTATTAACCCACCACTAACAGCGGCAGAAGAGTCAAAAGAGCTGGATGGGCTGAAATGATGTACTAAAATGAACAAGATCACATTTAACAGAGATAAATATGAAGTCCCGTCATTAAGCCCTCATTGTAAAAGGCCAGTCAGACATGGTGATGACTATGAAAAGGCCAGTGGTTTTTAGTTGATGATAAATTCAGAACGAGCCAAAAGAACCACATGGTTGCTAAAGTTAGTTCACTTGTAGACTGCATTAGGAGAAATATATTATCTGGATTGAAGGTCACAGACCCTTCTCATTTAGTTAGAACACTCTAGAACACTGTAGAATTCCACTATCACGTTTAAGGACAGACATTGACAAAGTGTGTCTAGAAGAGGTTAAGTAGGAGGGTCAAGGATTTGGAAATCACATATTATGAGGAATGGCTTAAGTAACTGGAATGTTTAAACCAGAAAAGAGGACACAAAGTGATGCGCATGGCAGTGGTCTCCTAAAATTTATGTAATGGTAGTGAAGAGAAGGAGAAAGAATTAGACTTGTTATTTTGACCATTCTAGAGGGCAGAACTAGGACCAGTGAATGTAAATCTGGGAAAGCAGATTCTGATTCAAGTTTTTAAAATTTGCTAATCATTATAGCAGTGGGTTGCAATGCTGGAATTATCCAGCAGAGGCTAGAAGATCATCTCTTGGTAATAATACAGGAGCAATCACTGCTCTGCAAGGGGCTTGATCGGTAGGACTTAGGGTCATTTATGATTTTGTGACTAACAAGCAGACTAGTAGTGGGGACTTAAAAATCTTCCCATGAAGAATTAACTACGATAAGAACTGCCTTTCTGTCTTAAACAACTTGAAAACCAGACGAAGTATATACATGATGTTTTTCAGACACTGGACAACAAGGGAAACAAACAAAGTGAGCCTACAAGTACCCCAGATTACCGTGTCAAGGAAGTCTGCAGATGGCAGGGCAGGGAGGGGGAACCTTAACAGAGGCCAGGAGGCTTGCCCAGCTGGGGAGACTGACTGAAGTTTAGGAAGGCCAAGATGGCTAGAAACTGTGGGGCACAGGACTGAAGAGGAGAGACTACACACAGAGAAAGAAAGATTTCTGAAGCTCTACAGAAAAGTCCACTCACATCTTTGAGAAGTGATCTGTGCATGGGTGAGAGGGAACTATCTAAGGCTGGGGAAACAACCAGCAGAAGTGAGTAGGCATAATAATTTCTGAAATCCACATGGCTGGGAATAGTTCTCGTTCTTACCAGAGTAGAGAGACTTCATAATGCATGGGGCCGCAGGCAGAATCCTCCACAGGGCAATGCCTTAGGAGTGGGGCTAAATTAGACCTAGACTAAATAAAGGCTGCCCTGGACCTGCCCTAACAAAACTTAAAATCAAGCCTAGAAAGGATCAAACAGAATCCAAGGATCTTTAATTACATCCCAGGACAGAGTCCAACAGGATTTATAGAAACATAAGAAAACGCAGCACCAAAAACTGGAAAATTCATAATGTCCAACAAACAACCAAAAATTACTGGGCATACAAATTAGAAGGAAAATATAACTCATAACCAGGAGAAACATCAGTAGACATAAACAGACCAGAAATGTCAAGATGTTGGAATTAAAAATGACTATTATAAATCTTATAAAGAATATAGAGGAAACAACCATGGTGACAAGAGAAATGGAAGACAAAAAAAAAAAAAAGACACAAATGTGACTTGTACAGATGAAAAAACTACAATATCTGAACTAAGAAATGCACTGGATGGGATTAATAGCAGCTAAGATATTGCAGAAAACATAAGTGAATGATCCAGAATAAAGCATAGTGAGCAAGAAAAAACAAACAAAATCCACCAAAAACAGAGCCTCAATGAGGTGTGGGGCAATATCAAATGATTAACATACTGTAATCAGAAGGAAAAGGGACAGAACAATATTTGAAGAGATAATGTATGAAAAATTTCCAAATTTTATGAAAACTATAAATCTACAGTTCAAAGATGCTCCATGAATACCAAGTATTAAATATAAAGAATATCACACCGAGGTACATCATATTCAAGTTGCAGAAGACCAGTGACAAAAGAAAATCTTAAAAAGGTGCCAGAAAATAAAAAGAAACATTATATACAGAAGATCAAAGCAGACTTTTAAACAGAAACTATCAGGTCAGAAAACAATAAAACCCATGTTTAAAGTGAAAAAAAAATGTAAATAGTGAATTCTATACCTAGCAAAAATGTCTCTCAAAAAATGAAGGCAAAATGAAGACTTTCTCAGACCAATAACAGTTGAGAGAATTCATTACCAACAGACCTGCACTAATTAGAAATATTAGGAAATTCTTCAGGCAGAAGGAAAATGAAATCATAATGATATCTGACCATGTTCTTGGATTGGAAGAATCAACATTGTGAAAATGACTATACTACCTAAAGTAATCTACAGATTCAATGCAATCCCTCTCAAATTACCAATGGCATTTTTCACAGAACTAGAACAAGAAATTTTACAATTTGTATGGAAACACAAAAGACCCCAAATAGCCAAAGCACTCTTGAGAAAGAAAAATGGAGCTGGAGGAATCAGGCTCCCTGACTTCAGACTATACTACAAAGCTACAGTAATCAATACAGTATGGTACTGGCACAAAAATAGAAACATAGATCAATGGAACAGGGTAGAAAGCCCAGAGATAAACCCATGAACATATGGTCACCTTAACTTTGACAAAGGAGGCAAGAATATACAATGGAGAAGAGATAGCCTCTTCAATAAGTGGTGCTGGGAAAACTGGACAGCTACATGTAAAAGAATGAAATTAGAACACTTCCTAACACCATACACAAAAATACACTGACAATGGATTAAAGACCTAAATGTAAGGCCAGACACTATAAAACTCTTTGAGGAAAACATAGGCAGAACACTCTATGACATAAATTACAGCAAGATCCTTTTTTGACCCATCTCCTAGAATCATGGAAATAAAAACAAAAATAAACAAATGGGCCCTAATGAAACTTAAAAGCTTTTGTGTAGCAAAGGAAACCATAAATGAGACAAAAAGACAACCCCCAGAATGGGAGAAAATATTTGCAAATGAAGCCATGGACAAAGGATTACTCTCCAAAGTATACAAGCAGCTCATGCAGCTCAATATAAAAAAAAAACCAAACAATACAATTCAAAAATGGGCGGAAGACCTAAATAGACATTTCTCCAAAGAAGACATACAGATTGCCAACAAACATATGAAAAGATGCTCAACATCACTAATTATTAGAGAAATGCAAATCAAAACCATCATGAGGTATCACCTCACACTCGTAAGAATGGCCATCATCAGAAAATCTACAAACAATAAATGCTGGAGAGGATGTGGAGAAAAGGTAACCCTCTTGCACTGTTGGTGGGAATGTAAATTGATACAGCCACTATGGAGAACAGTATGAAGGTTCCTTAAAAAACTAAAAATAGAACTACCACATGACCCAGCAATCCCACTACTGGGCATATACCCTGAGAAAACCATAATTCAAAAAGATACATGTACCACAGTGTTCATTTCAGCACTATTTACAATAGCCAGGACATGGAAGCAACCAAGATGTCCATCGACAGATGAATGGATAAAGAAGACATGGCACATATATATACAATAGAATATTACTCAGCCATAAAAAGGAACAAAACTGAGTTATTTGTAGTGAGGTGGATGGACTTAGAGTCTATCATACAGAGTGAAGTCACAAAAGAGAAAAATACCGTATGCTAACACATATATATGGAATCTAAAAAAACAGCACTGATAAACCTAGTGGCAGGGTAAGAATAAAAATGCAGATGGAGAGAATGGATGTGAGGACACATGGTAGGAGGGAGAAGCTGGGACGAAGTGAGAGAGTAGCAATGACATATACACACTACCAAATGTAAAATGGATGGCTAGTGGGAAGCTGCTACATAGCACGGGGAGATCAATTCGATGCTTGGTGATGACCTTGCGGGGTGGGATAGGGAGGGTGGGAGAGAGTCTCAAGAGGGAGGTGATATGGGGATATATGTATACATATAGCTGATTCACTTTCTTGTACAGCAGAAACTAACACAACATTGTAAAGCAATTATACTCTAATAAAGATCTGGAAAAAAAATGATATCTGGCTGAACACAAAGGAATAGGCAGTTCTAGAAATGGTAAACATAAAGGACATTTCTCCCTTATTTTAAAAACCTCTTTAAATGATAACTGACTAGGGACTTCCTAGGTTGCACAGTGGTTAAGAATCTGCCTGCCAATGCAGGCGACATGGATTTGATCCCTGCCCCAGGAAGATATCACACGCTGCAAAGCAACTAAGCCCATGTGCCACAACTATTGAGCCTGTGCTCTAGAGCCTGTGAGCCACAACTATTGAGCCCATGTGCTGCAACAAGAGAAGCCACTGCAATAAGGAGCCCACGCACCACAATGAAGAGTCGCCACAAGTAGAGAAAGCCTGTGTGCAGCAATGAAGAGCCAACGTAGCCGATTAAAAAAAAAAGATAACTGAGTAATTAAAACCAAAATACTTACAATGTACTATGAAGTTAATAACATGTAGAAAAAAATTGGCAACAGTAACACAAAGGATGAGAGAGGGGAAATGGAAATATTCAGTTTTAAGGTTCTTACAACTATATATGAAGGCATATAATATTTTTGAAGGCAGAATGTGATACGTTAAAGACATACTATAAACCCTGGAGAAGTCTCTAAAAAAAAATCCCACCAAAAATAAGTTATAATTAGTAAACCAAAAGTAGAGATAAAATGGAAAAAAAACTATTCAATCTAAAAAGAAGGCATGAAAAGAGAAAAAAACGGAAAAAAAGGAACAGTTGGAACAAACAGAAAACAAATAGTGAAATGGCAGATTTAAACCCAATTGTTTCAATAATTGCACAACATATTAATGGTCTAACCATTTCAATAAAAAGGCAGGGATGGTCAGAGTGGCTACAAAGCAAACCTCAATTAGTGACCGTCTCTAAATCCAAATTTAGCAGAATGAAGAAAAAAAAAGAATGGAAATTAATAAAATACAAAACGAATGAACAAAAAATAGAGAAAAATCAATGACATCAAAAGCTAGTTTTCTGAAAAGACAAAACTGATAAACCTCTAACCAGGGTGATGAGGGGAGAAAAAGGGAAGACATAAATTACCAGTATTAGGAATGAAATAGGGGCTATCGCTATAGGTCCTACAGATAGTGGAAGGGAATATTTGAAAACTTGGGTAAAATGGAAACATTCTGAGAAAGATACAAACTACCAAAACTCATTTAAGGAGAAAGAGGCAACCTGATAGCTCTTTATCTAGGTCCCCATGGTTTTACCAAATAATTGAGGAATTCTACCAAATATTTGAGGATGAAATAATACCAGTTCTACACACATAAAGTTATCCAGAGAACAGAAGATTCTACTAATTTATGAAGCCAACATCCCTCTGCTCTTAAAACCAGACAAAGACATTACAAGAGAAAAGCAAGAGGAAAATATGTTGATTTTTTTCCCTTTAAAAATAGAAATAAAGGTTATGAGGTGATATATTTATGAGCATTTTAGTTAAATGCAACGTAGTAGAATCGGTTAGGAAGTAGCCAGAGGATATGCCAACCAGCAGGTATCAGCTATAGTTAATATTATTATTTTCTTAGATGGACAAAGAGAACAAGGGGAAAAAAGTAGGGAAAAAACTTAGCTATAGTTTTTTAAGTTTTACTTTTTTTAACCTCAAAGAAAAGTGTTTAAATTCAGATTCTCTCTTCCTTATTTTACACACTTTCTCCAAAAACAGGCCTAGCAATTCAAAAGGAGAATGAAATAATGGCTTTCCACCCACACCCAAGGCCAGGACCTCAGTGGGAAGGTTGGGTGCTCCATGGTTAACACAGTTTGGGAAATCTGACTGTAGAATTGTGAAAGATTTCCTCTGGTCTTTACCTTGACGTGGCTTCCTTCTTTATCTGAGACAAGGGCCACATAGGTGATTTCATGATGTCTGCAATACTCCTGTAATTCCTCTTGGGACTGAAACAAATAAACACAGAGCAGCTAGAACAGCTTCAAGTAATTAAGGAGAATGAAAACACTGTGTTCAGTGGATTCTCAAAGTGAGTAACTAAACATGCTGATTTCAGGGTTTATAAAAATATTAAATATATAAATATTAAGCAAGGAGAGTACAGAATTCAAAGGAGGAACGAGACTTCTTTTGCTTTCTTTGCTTTCACTGTTGGTCTAAGAGGCCAGGTCATTCAAAGTGGTCAGGACATAGTAACAGGTTTTCAAAAGCTTCACATCTTGATAGAAGGTGCCAAGAATACACATCATACACACACAGAGGGTTAAAAGGCCTTTGGGGAAAGCAAAGGCAACAAAAGAAATAGTAGAAGGTGAAAAGCAGAACTGAAGCATAAAGCGAAAGAGCATCAGAGCAGAGAAGTCTGCAGGAGATGCCCCGGGGCAGGGCTGAAGTCACTGTTACTGAGCTTATAATTTTACTTTAGGACAGAACACTTCTCTAACAATTTATGAAACAAGTAAACAAATGGCATAGGATACTGCTCTGTCAAATGATGATAATTTATTGCTCAGCATACTTCTGACATGAATTTTTACATAACACACACAAAAACGGACAGCAGCGGCTCTTGGCAGGTAATGTGGAAGAAGCAGGTGGGAGGGTAGGGTTCTGTTTCCCTGGGCATCTCTTCACTCTTTGGGGCACCACGAGTGTGAGTGAACATGTGTACAACTTGGAGGACCACCTGGGAGTGCAGCCCCTTCTGCGATCTGCTTGTACAGAGGTTAGTTATCTAAAGGCGCCCCTTTCTACAGGGTAGGCAGGTGCTCAGTGGTGCCATCTTCCTCACCTCCACACTCAGAGCAAGTGTTAGGCCTGCTGTGGGAAGTCTGAGGATATAAAGCTACAAACACACTAAACACAGGATGCCTTTGACAAGTGTGCTGGGCTGGATAATGGCCCCACAAAGATGTCCACATCCTAATCCCTGGGAGCCTGTGACTATGTTGCCTTATATGGTAAAAGGGACTTTGCAGATTGATTAAGTTAAAGATCTTGAGATGAGATTATCCTGGGTTATTTGGATAGGCCCAGTATAATCACAGGGGTCCTGAAAAAAGGGAGACGGGATGGTCAGTTAGAGATGGAAGCACAGAAGCAAACGGCAGAGAGGAAAGAAGATGCTACCCTGCTGAGTTGGAAGATGGAGGAAGGGGCCATAAGCAGGAATGGAGGAGGTTTCTAGGAGCTGGAAAAGGCAAGGAAGTGGATTCTCCTCCACTTCAGCATTCAGAAGGAATCACCCTTATCAGACACCTTGATTTTAGCACAGTGAAACTGATTTCAGGCTTCTGAATTCCAGAAATGTAAGACAACAAATAAGTGTTATTTTAGACCACTAAGTTTATGGTAATTTGTTACTGCAACAATTAGAAACCCATACAGGAAGCAACTGAAACCACAGAGATAAAGAGTTTGGCAAAAACTAAAGCCATAGAGGATGATTTCCTATTGAAGCCATGACTATGTGCATTCTACTCACAGGCGCTTTTTGTCTCATTACCTGTGACCAGTCATACATGATTTCTGCTGTGATTCCCGCTGACCAGAGTTTCTGGGTTATGTTGATGGCCCTGGACATGGACATCTGGCCAACACTTACAACCAGGAGGTCACAAGAGCTTACTGTAACCTGGATCAGAAACAGAGTGATGACATTTAGAGGGAGATTGTGGGCATATATGTGAGACCAAGGAGGCAGCGCAAATGTGAAAATAGGCATCTTAAAATCGTGTACAGCAACATAAATGCAGAAGTCTTTGCCTCAAGACAACATGGTAAAAAAAAAAAAAAAATGACACAGTCAAAAAACTTTTATATTAGTCTTTTAAGATAGGGTAGTTGCAATTATTTTTAAGTCATCAGGAAGATATTCTTTTTCTCTGGGAAAACTAATCTTGCCTGAAACATAGGGAAAAAATCATTTCCAGCTTTGTAAAATACAGCAGTATTTATGAACAAAGGGCTTTGTATGAGTCTGCTAACAAGTGTAATATCTCACATTTACATCCCGTATTGCAGACGAGGAGAGTAACGCTAGTGGACTAAGATCGCCCAGCTAGAAAGCAGAGACTAAGTACTGACACCAAGATTTAGGCTTGTCTCTCACGGCAAAGGTAATCTCCCAAAACCTCTGTCTATAGCTACCACGTCTGGGGCTCCTTGTGAATGACTATAAAATGAAAGACATCTCAAAGCATGCTGGAAAGAAAAGCTGGAACTTACGGGTTCTTCCACGTTGAGGACAGCAGCAGTTATCTTGTCTATGGCTATGCTGACCCCAATGGCAGTAGGAACTGGCCCCAAAGCCTGTGGTCCTCTAAACTGGGGAATCTGTGGAGAGAGACATATAGCTCTGCTTATGAAATGGAGAAGAAAGTGTGATTATAGGAAAAGAAATGATTTGGGGGCATGTACTGTAACTTATCAAAGGGTTCAACAAATTCAAGTGTGTGGGGTGTGTATGTGGAGGTGTGTGTGTAGCAAGAGAGAGAAGCAAGCACATATGCAAATTCAGGGAATGTTAACGAATGTTGCATCTAGCTTTGCGCTGCTCAGCTTGGCAGCCACCAGCCGCATGGGGCTTGAGCATTTGAAATGTCTAATCCGAATTGACGTGCTGTAAATGTAAAACACACTGGTTGCAAAGACTCAGATGGAAAAGAATGTAAAATAGCTCCTTAATAATTTTTAGATGTTTGATCACATGTTGAAATATAATAGTATTTTGGGTATATCAGGTTAAAGAGATGCTAACTGTAAAGAGTTAGAAGAAAGTATAAAATAGCTCCTTAATAATTTAAAACATTTGATTACAGGCTTACATACTATTTTGGATAGACTGGGTTAAATAAAATATACTAAAATTAATTCCACCTGTTTCTTTTTACTTACTTTATGTTACTACACAATTTAAAGTTGCACACATAGGTTCTGGACCAAGATGGGTAGGTACGTCTCTCCCTATTCCTCCTGATAAGTACAGCTAAAAGCCCTGGATGTTACATGAAAAACACACAAAAGACGACTCTCAAAGTGGAGAGAAGATGGCGGGCTGACCAGGGGCCATGGGATCTGAGGAACAACATGTGGTGAGTTCCCTGGGTTTGGTTTTTGACCCATATACCCTGGATTGGGTGCTGGAGAAACCGTCAACCCAGAAATGCCAAGGAGAACAAACAAAAAAGCCCCAAGGAAAGTCTGCCCTCTCTGGCTAAAAAACCAAGAAAGGGGCAACCCAGCAAGACAGAAAGCTTTTAGACAATACCTGCCCTGCTCCAGCCAAACATCAGTGGGGGCTAACACATTCACCCTTACCCAGATGGAAGGAGGCCCCTCAAGTCCCAGCAGCGTGGCGTCTGAGAAAACTGAATTGGGAGCCAGGACTTTCGTATCTGTCTGGGAGTGATGCTTCCCCCAGCAGTGTCCGTGGAGACCAGGATCCCCAGGATCCCAGACTTGCACCTCCACCCAAGCAGTGACAAGGGCTCCTGCCCCGCTGCGGTGGTGCCGCAGGAGGCTGAGTGGGAAGCTGGATCTTCACCCCCAACCGACAGCAGCAAGGTGGCACCCCCACGCCCACCCCCCGCCCTCCCTCCAGCAGTGCAGTATCAGAGGAGGCCTCCTAAAGCAGAAGATCTAAGTTCCAGAGTCTCATAATGTAAGACTCAAAATGTCCAGGATACAACTGAAAACCGCATACCATAACAAGAACCAGGATCACAAAGTGAATGAGAAAAGGCAAATCAACAGACACCAGTGAGATGACATAGATGTTGGAATTATCTGGCAAAGATTTTAAGGCAACCAGCATAAAAATGCTACAAGCATTATAAACAGGCTTGAAACAATTTTTAAAAAGGCAAGTCTAAGCAAAGAAGTAGAAGACAAAAAACTCACTGGATGGGTCCAACAGCATAAATGAAGATAACAGTGGAAATAGAGAAATCGAAGATAAAAATCAATCTCAACAACAGAGAAACTGAACTGTAAAGCAGAATGTCCCAGAACCACAGGAGCCTAACAAAAGGTCTAACATTTGTGTCATGAGAGTCCTAGATGGAGAGAAAAAAGAAGGTAAAGCCGAAAAAACTGTAGAAGAAATAACGCCTGAAACATTCCTCCACTGATACTATGCTGGATAGCAGTGGAAGTTCCAGCTTCCCACGCAGCCTCCTCCAGCACCACCCCAGAGGGGAGGGGGCCCTTGCTACTGCTTGGGTGGCGGTGGAAGTCAGGGATCCTGGCCTCCACTGACTCTGCTGGTGGGGGCGGGGAGCGGCACTACCCCCCAGGCAGGCATGGAAGTCCTGGCTCCCCATTTAGCCTTCTCTGATGCCTGCTGGGGCTTGGTGGGGGACCCACATCAGCAAAAGACAAACCTATAGATTCAAGGAGCTGAGAAAATCCAAAACAAGACGAATCCAAAAAAAGTCATGCCAAGATACATCATAACTAAATGTCAAACTAAAGAAAAAAAAAAAATCTTAAAAGCACTGAGTGAGAATCACCTTTCCTATGGGGAAAAATAACTGAAATAACAGCAAGTTTTTCATCAGAACCCAGAAATTTTGGGTACATACTGTCTTTTTTCTTGAGCTTCTCATTGGAAGCAAAAAGCACAATACTGTCTTATGCGGACCTCAATATATGTTGAAGAAATATTTAATACAATTATAAATGGGGGATGGGGTAGGGGACATAAAGGGGATTAAGGTTCTGTATTCCATCTGCAGTGTATCTCAAGTGTGGTTGTGGTTATGGGAATCTACAAGTGTGAAAAAATGGCACAGAATAAGACACATACAGTGTATGGATTCCACTTTCTGGGTCTGATATTTTATTATAGTTATGCCAGCTTTAACCATTGGAAGAAACTGGGTAAAAAGTACGCAAGACCTCTCTGTACTATCTTTGCAACATCCTGTAAACCTACAGTTACTTAAACAGAAGTTAAAAACATCACAAATGTAATGCACAAGACATTTCTAGTCCCAGATGAAATACATACAGGTGTTCAATTATACCAGTGGTTCAATTTCTTTGTAGTTTTGAAAAATTTCAAAATGACAAGTTGAGGAAGAAATAAAATTAAATCTGAACAAGTCAACAAATACAGGGTAAGCCCTCACCAGCAGGTCATATCTGCCACCAGCTGCAAGGATTTCAGATAGAGCCCTTTGCCTCCGTCTGATGAATGCCACAAACTGGAAGATGATTCCGCTGTGCTGCTGCACCTTGTAAACCAAGCCCAAATTGATCAAGACCTGTCAAGGGAAATGCCGCACAAATTGTCAAGGGCTCGAGATTTAGAATGTGCAATGCTGAAGACACCATTTTCCATCATTAGTATCAGAACACTCTATTTAGTATAAACAAAACATTCAGTAAGATCTGGCACATGGTCTGTTTAACTATAGCCTGCCAAGTAAGAGAAGCTCTGTTCTCTTCAAGAATAACCACTTCTCTGAGGCTGACGTAATAAAAATTGCTGCACAATAGGAATTGTGATGCTTGCAAAGAAATTCTGATTTAAACCAAAATTATTGCTAGATATTAAATGTTCCAAAATGTAGAAAGCAGTGTTCTTGTGGAAAAATAAAACACTTACTAGCAATTATAAAATAAAACCCATTTCCTCCTTGTGCTATTATAAGTGCTACAAATCTGCACTGCCAGGATCAAACAGTTGCCAAACCTGTAACTTTATGCCAAGTTTCTTCAACAGTCCAACAACCTCCTCTAGATCTTTTAAGCCATACTTCACCAACTGGGCAACACCTGTTTTCTGTTTTATTAATGAATTTATTGTTGGTGTTAGATCTTGCAGCTCTCCCTTCTGCTCAATAAATTTGTAGAGTCGACACAGCTGGAAAGCAGAGAGGCACAGTTAGCTTCCAAAATCCATGACAAGAAAGACTCACTTTGCAGTGTGTTTCTTACACACAGGGGGTGGAGGGGGTGGGTGGGTGGGGAAGGTGGGGTGGGGGTGGGGGGCGTGGCAGAGCTTTTGCACCCCCGAAAGGGTGGATTTTGTGGTCATGGGTAATTTTAGTCTTTCCCACAATCCCAAGGATTATCCTTTTCCAACAACTCTAAAGCACCTCAAGTGCTTTAGGTACCTACTCACAGTTAATTTTTAGTTGCACACACTTACAGCAAATGCTGACCCCAGCAGAGCAGACCCTGGTACTAGCAAAGCCTCCATCATATACATTCAGGCCAGTATTGTTCCTCTTTGACTTCCTCATACTCATGAATTCCCATTACCACAGGCACATCAGTGGGCGACAGGAAGGCAAAGTCTGACTCGTTCTAATACTACACTGAATTAGTAAGGAATTCCCTGTCTTCCCTTTGAATAATTCCTATTTGTAGCCTTGAGATGCAGTTTGGATACCATCTCCTACAGGCAGCCCCCTGATCCTTCCTTCATCTGGCTCAGACCTCATCTCAGATCCTAGCTCTCACCAGCTTGTACTCATCACCTTCCCCAGGACGGGGCAGTGGCTAACAGTGACCTATCTGTGGGCCAGGCACAGTCCCTGGCACACAGCAGGTGGAAGAGGAAATAACTATGATCATAAAACCAGAAAAAAAGATTCCCAGGAGCTAAGGTGAAAACTAAGAAACAAAATTGTGGCTACTCTGAGACTACAGGCAGGCAAAACCTGGTACATGGAAACTAAGAGCTGAATGAACATTTAGCTTAATATAGTTTAATAATCATAAATCACTTATATTTTTTAAAAAATCCAGTTGTTAAAATCTATAATTTCTTTACTATATTAAAGATAAATTTCTTAAATTTTAAAATTGTCTTTCATTAAAAAAATTTTTTTCTTCTTAATAAAAATTTTTTCTCCTCAATAAATTTTAACATTATATCACCCCATTAATAAACCACCAGAAGCTCTAGAATTAACACCCTCAGATTCTGGTCCTCACCCTATCTTCAACTAAACTCCATGAGACTTGGGATAACTCACACATCTCTTTGAACCTTAGGTACCTCATCTGTAAAATACAAAGACTGGACCAGATATTTGAAACTCTCCTGCAATATTTCCACTCTCTTTACTCGTATTCTTAGAGTTCCCTTTTAAGATAATGAGAGTACCATATGCCTATATTAGATATTAATTTTTCATTTTGAACTAATCAAACACACAACTTCGAATTAATGCTTAATATCAAATGACTTGTGGGTAGAGATTTAGCAAAAAGCAAAGCAGCTGACATTTTAGCAACCAATGCAGCTATCATGTGCAAGTGTGAAATATTTTGAAATGCGACATTAGTTTAAAGAACCTCTTGGGTAGGGAGTCACTGAACTGGGCAGCTTCTTGGGCAGATCCTTCGTGTCATTTATACACAGGACTTCTGCACATGGGTGTGTGCTGTGTACACATGTAGGGTATTATGTACATACTGTTCTCCATATTACAACATTATGCCATTGGGGTCACTTTGTAATTATTAACGTCTCCTCTAATATTTAACATTTAAGAGGTAATCTGGTTTAATTTCTAGAGTTCCTAGTGTTATGTATCTGGTTTACTTTCCCAACCTGCAAACTATCTGAGTGATTTCTTTAAACCATGGTGCCCTGTGAAAGTTGTTTTAAAGAGTTGAGGGTTGGGGCTTCCTAGGTGGCGCAGTGGTTGAGTATCCGCCTGCCAATGCAGGGGACACGGGTTCGATCCCTGCTCCAGGAAGATCCCACATGCTGTGGAGCAACTAAGCCCGTGCACCACAATTATTGAGCCTGCACTTTAGAGCCCGTGAGCCACAACTACTGAGCCCATGTACTGCGACTACTGAAGCCCACATGCCTAGGGCCCGTGCTCTGCAACAAGAGAAGCCATAGCAATGAGGAGCCCGCACACCACAACGAAGAGTAGCCCCCACTCACCGCAACTAAAAAGAAAGCCCGCACACAGCAAAAGAGATCCAACGCAGCCAACAAAATAAATAAATAAATTTATAAAAAAAAAAAAGAGTTGAGGGTTGATACATGCTGTACGGGGCCCTCATGGTTTTTAAAGGCCAATATGAATGAAGAAGTTGAAAGCAGTCTGTGGACTCTTCAACCAACTCCTCTTTATATACGTAGCACTGTGCCTGACACACTGTAGGTGTCCAAACATCTGAATGACTCTGCCTGGCCTGCGGAAAATCATATTCTAATCTACCCCATGAGTGAATTTTGCTCACCACCACAGGATTATGTAATTGAGTGTCAGACCAAGGTCTAGAAGGGTTCTGGCAAAGTTAAAAAAAAAAATCTTCTCTTATATAAATATTCAGGAAAATGTAAGAAATCCCTGTTGTCTTCTGCTTTTCAGGGACTCAAGCGTGGGTGACTGTGCCAAAGATCTGGGCCCAATCTACCTACAGAAAGAACTGACAAACCTATTTACCCCATGAGATTTTTCTCACTGCCAATGCGAGCAAATGTAAGATTTTAGGAGCAGGAAATGCCCCCAGAAAAGCAAGAGCTCTAATGCAGCTCTGGGGTGTTAGAAGACCAGGGGGCAGGGGGAAGCATGGGAGGCGGACACCCAAATGAGTTTGCAGAGCTCTTTGCCTCAAACTAGTCCTGAAGAATCTATTTCCAAAGAGGCCAAGCAGTGTGAGGTCTGCTTAGCAGGCCGCTCCACAAGCACAGACAGCCTTTATGAGGGGTGTGAAAGAGAAGGATCTGGCGGTCAGGGAGGAACAGGGTTATTACAGCACATAAAGCGGCAGCATTCTTTGATCACGGCACTGGTTCCTCTTCCCCTAATCCCAGAGGTTGCCATGGCACCTACCAACACTCAAGGGGAAAATTGTCTGAGGCGGCAGGAAGCGCTGCTGCCTTACTGCAGCAAGAATTTGGTGGCATTTTCTGGTACCACAAAATTACAGAGAGAGCTGTGATCACATCGTTAGAAGGTACTTACACTATTCGATGACAAAGACAGATTACAAAATTTAGCTTCCACTTCTCTCCTTGTCAGCTTTTCAGTCTAATGAAGAAGAAAAAGGTAACAACGAGAGTTACCAAATTTGGCTATGAACAAGATGCAACTTCCAGGCTAGTTCTGACAGGTATATCCTTCATTTTGGACAAACTGCTCCTCATCATGAAGGATGGATTAACCCTGATTAAAAAACTTTTTTCCCTCCACAGTTCACACAAAACTGTAACTAACATGTTTTTAAAATGTGAATATCCCTGCCCATCAACAAATGAATGGATAAAGAAGATGTGGCATATATATACAATGGAATATTACTCAGCTATAAAAAGGGATGAGATGGAGCTATATGTAATGAGGTGGATAGACCCAGAGTCTGTCATACAGAGTGAAGTAAGTCAGAAAGAGAAAGACAAATATTGTATGCTAACTCATATATACGGAATCTAAGAAAAAAAAATTGGTACTGATGAACCCAGTGACAAGACAAAAATAAGGATGCAGATGCAGAGAATGGACTGTAGGACACGAGGTGGGGGGGGGGGGCGGGGGGTGAAGGGGAAGCTGGGACGAAGTGAGAGAGTAGCATAGACACATATATACTACCAACCGTAAAATAGATAGCCAGTGGGAAGTTGCTGTATAACAAAGGGAGATCAACTCGATGATGGATGATGCCTTAGAGGGCCAGGACGGGGTGGGGGGAGGTGGGAGTCGAGGGAGGGAGGGAATATGGGGATATGTGTATAAATATTTGGTGTACCTCAAAAACTGGTACAAGTGTGTAAAGCAATTATATTCCAATAAAAAAAAGTGTGAATATCCCTGACATAAAAGAATTAATAAGGGGAGAGCTGCACTTGATGAATGGTGAGGTGACCCAGAGGTGGAAAGGCTTAACCAGGATGCTTATGTTGGGCTGGGAGGGAGTCAACTGATCCACGTCCCCTAATAAAAGCCATGTGCAGACAGGCTTTGAGCACCACCCCATGCTCAGGATATGAACAAGAGAGATGGGAAGCCCTCTGTACCATCCCCGGGGTTTCTGCCAGTATCCCACTGACACTACATTGTATCTGTCCCTGACAAACAGCAGTAGCACTTTGGGAGGAGGAAAGAACCACGAAGAAGCAAACAGTAAAGTTAGGGCCCTTGATCTGTCCTTGGCAGACACAAGAAAAAGCTAGTGGAGCTTTATAGTGTGCAAAAAACAGTAAGCTGTTATGGACTTCCCTTGTTTGTCCTGCCTTAAGCATAGGCTGTCTGGCACTGTTAGTTACTGAATCTCCTTATTTATTATAAAAATAATATTTAACATGAAAAGAAAATAGACAAGGTAAGGAAGGATTCAATTCCATCCCAGCACAGTTATATATGATACTATTTAAGATGCTCACTGTTTCCTCTCCAGGCTTTGCACACATAGTAGAGGATAATGAAGCCTGGGATGTAGCTAAATTAGGAAGAGTAACGGGAGGTGCCCCTGCCCTAGTCCTATAGGAAGGAGGTGATAAATGAGGCCCCAAGAGAGGTCTGGACCAGTCTCCCCCAGTTCAACCAATCCAAGCCTATAAATGACTTTACTGATAAGCTCAGACAGGTTGGAAGAATTAAGGGCAGGGCATGAGTCTTTTACTTTCAAAACTAACACTTCCCTTTCTTGGCCTCTCTAAAGGACAACAGTGCTCGTGAGATTAGAGTGAGTGAATCCATGTAAAGAGCTTAGAACAACGCTTGGCATGTACATACTGTGCACGGTACATGCTCAGTAAAGGTTAACTATTTTTTAAATTATTCCTGACAAGTGTCAGGACCAATTACTTAGTGACTTTTTTGCTTCAAGAAGTAGGTTAGTGAAGAACTTTATTATATTATAAATTAAATAAGATAATCCAATCTTCAGAAGTTACCCTGAAAAAAACACCCTAGAGGTCCCTAAGTAGCACAAGGCTTAGTACAGAATAAAAGCTCAACCAACACTTGTTAGCTGCTGATAGAATCAAAGCCAATTGGTCCTTTTACCTGAGAGCGATGAGGGAAGGAGATAAAATTCCCAATTCAGTTTTATGGTTACATCACTAAGAAAATACTCATGAACTATTATTATTATCTTTTGATATTAACTCAAAGTAATTAAATGCTCACCACGGCATCATACAGAATAACATAGACTTGACTGAGTTTATCTTCTGGGATCCCACAGTGTAAGAGTATTGCTTTCAGTAACATGGTATGGTTCAAGTAAATACTGTAGTTTCTTTCCTAGGATAGAGAAGTTATTATTATTTTCATTATAAAAGCAATACAGGCACGTGACCAAATCCACAATCTTATCACCAATCTACCAACCTGACCCAATGGAAGGACTGAATTTTAGCATACTGCCTTCAGGTTTACTTTTTCGTATACATTCTTCTTACACTGTTGTAGTCAGAGTATAATATAATTTAATACTTTATTATACACATCAGAAATACTTTGGTCTCCAGATACGTTCGAAAGGCTGAGCGAGCTGACACAGATTTCAGAGAGGGAGAGGACCTGATTCAGTAGTGACTGACCTATAAGCAGGGCTGGTGGAATATAATACACAAGTCAGCCAATGAGTAGTCGCAGGGCGGTGAGCCGTGTGCTGACCCAGGTGCAGGGGGGTGTACAGAAAGTGTGCCCTGAAAGAGCACACTACTTGCAGGAAACAACTGACAACTCAAGGTGGCACAGGGCTCTCATCTCACGTGCTGTGAGAGCTGAGAAGAAAAGGCGGCTGGCCAACGAGCGAGGGTGCAGGCAAGCTTCCTGGCAGGAAGGGCCCCAACTGCAGAGGGGAGAGAGGTCCATCTGGACAGGGGCACACGGTGACTGACAGGTTTTCGCCGTGGTGGGCGTGAACGGGCGCGTGTGCGTGGGGGGCGGGGGTGGGGATGGAAGGCTGAGGCGAGCAACCACTGCGCTCACTGCAGCGTCCACGGGCTGGGGAGTCCGCAGAGATGAGGCAAAGGGAAGCTGGCTGTTAACAGCCTGGGTGTAGGAGGGAGCTGACGGTTCTCAACATGCTGAAAGCACCCTGCGAATCGTAGCCTGATGCCTCGAATTTTGGAAAAATGGATAGAGAAACAACACCTACCCTACAACCAAAGGGACAAAACCAAAACCCGTTCCTGTGAAGGCAGAGGTAAGAGCCTGAGACGAGTCTCGAAAGCCACATCAGACCCTCCCAGGGACCTGAGTAACAACGTGATTCACCGCCAGCGCCACCTGAGGAGCAGCCCTGCGGTCGTGCCTTTCCCGAGGCGCTCACTAACGGACTCTATCTAGTGGGATAACCGTGGGACGTTAGGAGAGGGAAGGAACCTGAAGTGCTGGAAACTCCTGGATGATTTCATAGATGGTGTAGATGATTTCAGCAGTGGGCAGAGAGCTGTTGGTGGTAGAGGTGATGATATCAAACGCACATTCCAGAAGTTCCTTGGGATGAAATCGGTCTAATTTGCGAGGTCTGAACACGCGTTCTATGCAGTATCTGAGGAGAGAAACCCGCATTTCTAAGGTCATTGCTTGCTGGAATGAAATATGTATAAGAGATTGTTGAAAAAGATAAAATAAATAAATATGAAAAAAACGAAACAGTAGTATGATTAAGAGAACGTAAAGACAGATTTGCCCAGAATAGTCTTTCCTTGCGATCTAGGTTCCAATTCCCAGTGTTGCCACTAATAAACTACAGGGATTAATTTTTTTTTAATGTCTGAAATAGAGATGAAATTACAAACAAAAGTAATTTTATCTTAAGTGCTTGCTTTCTACACAGTGATACCCACACCTTACGACTATGATTACTAATTGTTCACATGGAACTGAGAATAAAAGCATGTAAAGAGCTTTGACTTTGTTTAGGAAAGGAACTGCAAAGTCGGGGGTCTTGTTGACAACAATATTGCTTCGATTTATGAAGCTCTCAGTGTTTGACTCCTGTGGTATTTGAATGTACACAAAACCTTTCCCCAGTGGTAAGTGCCTGGCGGTCCTTGGTGTTCAGCATTCCTGCTGGGTTTACTCCATTTCTCCACAAGCAGCTTTTATTCAGTTACCTGTGTTGACAGTTTTCACACAGAGACCATTGGCCACTAGTCCCTTCAATTAAATTTTAAAAGGGGCCATCTGTGATCAAGAACAGCCAGTCCAAGCAACCATTTGTGAAAATAATTAGTCATGTGGCTTGGGGGCATTTAGAAGGCACAGAATAGACCGGGAGCTTCAGGTACCTACCCAAATGCTACATTCCTTCAAAGGGGAGGCTGCCAGTCCTGACCACAGAAAGGGGTACTGGGCTTTTTAACCATTTTCCAAGCTCAGTACTTTAAAGTCCAAATTCTTTACTGTGTAAGGATCACAGAAGATGAAACATTCTTCCTTGGTTTCTTTCCCACATCCACCAAATGAACCCCTATTGTTTCTTACCGTTTTAAATTCAATATATTATTTCTGGCCACGTATCTTGCAAAAGGAACCTGAAAGATAAAGTTTCAAAGGTCAGCGTCAAGATGTGCCAAGCACCACTCCTTTCGCTTCTTTAATGACAGCTTTGAGTTGTAACTCACATAGCATAGAGCTCTCCCTTTTAAAGTTTACAATTCAGTTGTTGGTGGAATATTCACAAAGTTGTGCACCACTCACCACTCACACCCCTTGCAATGTTCCTGAGTTGGTCAGTCAGCAGCCGACCCCACTGCTGGATGTAACCACCAGCCTTATTCACTGTGGCATTTCCTAGGTTTTTAAGTTGGAGAAAAATTCACTTTTAGTTAAACATACTCTGCTAAAAAAATAAAAAGATTTGTGCAGTGTATGGAGAAGGTGCTGTGACTGATCAAACGTATAAAAAGAGGTTTGAGAAGTTTTGTGCTGGCGATTTCTCGCTGGAGGATGCTCCATGGACGGGTAGACCAGTTGAAGCTGATAGTGATCACATCGAGACATTAACTGAGAACAACTGACGTTATACCATGCAGGAGATAGTCAACATACTCAAAATATCCAGATCAAGCGTGGAAAATCATTTGCACCAGCCTGGTTAGGTGAATCGCTTTGGGTTCCACCTAAGTTAAGTGAAAAGAACCTTCTTGACCATATTGCCACATGCAATTCTCTACTGAAATGTAATGAAAATGTTCCGTTTTAAAAACACATTGTAAAGGGCGGTGAAAACTGGATTCTGTACAACAAAGTGGAGCAGAAGCGATCGTGTGGCAAGCGAAATGAACCACCACCAAACCACATCAAAGGCCGGTCTTCATCCAAAGAAGGTGATGTTGTGTATGTGGTGAGATTGGAAGGGAGTCCTCTATTATGAGCTTCTTCCAGAAAACCAAACGATTAATTCCAACAAGTACTGCTCCCAATTAGACCAACTGAAGGCAGCACTTGACGAAAAGTGTCCAGAATTAGTCAACAGAGAACGCATAATCTTCCATCAGGATAACGCAAGACCGCATGTTTCTTTCATGACCGGGCAAAAACTGCTACAGCTTGGCTGGGAAGTCCTGATTCATCCACCCTATTCACCAGACATTGCACCTTTGGATTTCCATTTATTTTGGTCTTTACAAAATTCTCTTAATGGAAAAAATTTCAATTCCCTGGAAGACTCTAAAAGGCACCTGGAACAATTCTTTGCTCAAAAAGATAAAAAGTTTTTGGAAAGATGGAATTATGAAGTTGCCTGAAAAATGGCAGAAGGTAGTGGAACAAAAGGGTGAATAAAGTTCTTGGTGAAAATGAAAAATGTGTCTTTTATTTTTACTTAAAAAAACCAAAGGCATTTTTTGGCCAACCCAATAAATGTTCACCCCGCTATCCTTTCTTCAACAGAGCCCAAGTATCTGATATGCTACCTACTCACCTCTCACTCAAAATAATCTCAAACCATTTGACTTACTGTAAAAGAAAAACTAAATTTGAGGGTATGGAAGAATTTCTTCTTAAACCATAAAAGCAAAACACAGATATGAAAAAAAGACAATGAATGCCCTGATTCCATATCTCCCTCCAGAAAAATACAGTCAAAAGTTCGAGTCTATGACACTTCCCTCTGGTGACACAAACAAGCTGGTATGTGTCATTATTCACACACGTGTGGAAGCATGTATTTCCCTCACACGTACTGGGTACATGCAAACACACAGTGCACCTTATGCACACACTCAGTTGTGTTTTTTTAAACTTTTTCTTTCTCTATATAATAAAAATGGTATCATGTTAGAGTTCCTTTGAAACATACTTCTTTTCATCTAACAATATACCACGGACATTTCTACAGATCACATATAGATCTGGATCTATCTAAATATATAGGGCTTCCTAGGTGGTGCAGTGGTTAAGAATCCACCTGCCAATGCAGGGGACACAGGTTCGATCCCTGCTCCAGGAAGATCCCACATGCCACGGAGCAACTAAGCCCGTGTGCCCAAAAAAAAAAAAAAAAAAAAAAAAAAAATATATATATATATATATATGTATTTTGATCTTTTACCTCCTTAGTATTTCATAATAAATTATTCAACCGTCTTCCTATTGATGAACATGCAGTTTTCAGTTTTTGACCACCATGATAAATTGGCAATGGACGTCCTTTTAATATTTGTATACCAATGTGTTATTTCTTTAAATAAGTCCCTCAAAATGGGATTGCTAGCTCAAAGGGTGTAGTATGCGCATTTATGTTATTAAATACTTTCAGATTACTTTTCTAAAAGTTTAGCAACTTACATTCCCATCAGCAACATATTACAGTACCTATTTTACTAAACCGTTGTCATCTGTGGATATTAAATACTTTGGTCAGTCTGATGGGTGAAGTTAAGATACCTTTGCTTTGCATTTCCTTACTAGGGAGGCAGAACATCTTTCAGAAGTTTATCAGCCCTGTGCATCTTCTCTTCGGAGAACTGCTTGGTTATAGCCTTTCCTCACCTCTACTTGTGCTTTCTGTACATGAGGAATAGTAACCTTTTGTCTGTTACAAGCATGTACAGTGCAGATGGGCTTGTTAGCAGCCAATACCACGTGAGTAAGCAACTGGTAAGAGTGCTGCTGTCAAAGGGAACCCTGGGGATAAGAAAGCAAGCAGGAGCAAAATTCAGCACACATAATTAGCAGAGATGCTTGCTGTTACAAGAATTTAGTTGTTCTAGACATTAACATGTTACAAAGTTACTGAAGACCTAGCCCAGAAATACAGAAAAAAACTCCATTTATGTGTCTGAGTTGGCCAGGTTAGCCTACTATGGTCACCTGGCGAAGCTCAACACTGACACGCAGATGTGGCACCTGCAATGCAGGGCTCAGGCTTCTAGGGTCAAAAGCACTAAGGTGGATGTACACAGGGTCAAGTGTGGACCAAATTCCCACAATGCTCTCACCCTGATAACTCCCTTAAGACTATGCTTCCTAAAGGTGATGTTAAGAATATAAGCCTAGGGGGGAAGAATGATTGGTGGAGGTCATCCTTTAATACAGGTGCTACCCCGGGAACAGGCATGGCATCTGCACTGTCAGCAGAGTGTTCCCAGCCTCACCCGCAGGTCGAAAGGAAGCATCACCAGCATCCCACTGTGGTCCATGAATAAGGCAGCTTCGTTGTGCTCGTATATTTGCCTATTTCGGGGAAGCAGCAGTGGGGTACACAATTGGACAGCTCCTACATCAAATGAGAAAAAATAACTAATCATCAGGTTCTCATTCTTTCCAGATGCAAAATAAAATGAATGCAAACCTGACAGTTAAGCAATCTGCTACTGGGACTACTGAAATCAGTTTATCTTCAATTCTCTAAATTTACTAATGGAAAGCTCACTTAAGGTTAAGGTTGTTAATTCAATCCTATTTTTCACTCCACAAACCAACTGTATTTTAGTAGCAAATTTGTTTCTCCTCAGCAAGCTAAATTATGGAAATAAGCTTAAATTTCACAGGTGTCAACAACTTATAACTGAATTTAAAAGTAAAATATGGTTGCGCCCGAATCCATTAATAGTACTTTCTGATGAGGAAACAAAACATATTTTGAAAAGGCATATAATTTTTTAAACAGGACATACCATGTCTTTTGAAGATGCGGATGATGGTTTCACACACATGTTGCTGTATCTTGGCTGTACGAATGGAGAAGCTGCCCTAAAATATGGCCAATTAAAATATTATCAAAGCCTAATCAAAGGGATCCCCTATAATATTTTTCTGTGGCTTGCAGTGGCATTACATTGTTTAATCCCAAGATCACAAAAGAGACCTCAACAAGTCATTCCCCTTTTGAACATTCAGAAGAGAAGAAACCACATGTCCTACTTTAGGAGGGCCACCTAGGTTCAAAGTCCAAGCTCTTATATTCAGAGAGAGCTACTCATATAGTACTACGCAATTCTTCCTGAGGACTTTCAGGGATACTGTGGTAGTCACACACCTAATAGCATCAAACTCCCTCCCATATGCTAAGGTAATTCATAGTGGGCCTCTTGAAACTTTCTTTTTCACTTGTTTTTTATTATAAAAGTAGTACTATTTCACTACAGAAAATTTAGAAATAATAGATAAGCAAAAAACCCCAAAATTAAAAAGTCATGCATAATCCTGCAAATATTTAATACTGCCAGCAAAGAAAAACTGTTTTACCCCTGAAATCTATACTGATCTTCCACAAACCTTACCACTGCTTTCTCTACTACTCTTTTAAATTCTATTTTAAGCATATAGAAACATATAGAGAATACAACAAATATGTTATTCACTCACCCAATTTTATCAAATTTTAACATTTTGCTATACTGTTTCAGACTCTGATTTTAAAAAAGAAAATGTTGAAGGCTCCCAAACCTGCCTGTGCTTCAGAAACTACCTGGGAGCTTTTAAACTGAGATCCTTGAAGCACCTCACACTTAGATTCCAAGTCACTAGATTGGACATAGGGCCTGAGCCTCTGTATTGTCAAAGGGCCTCACAGGTGACTTTGACATGTAGCCAGCATTGGGAGCTACTGGCTACTTGATCTGGATCTCAGCTGTTTGGGTATTTTCAACACTGGGCAGCTGGGCTGGGGCTCGGTGTCTGAAAGCACTGCTTCTTAATCTCTTTAGTAGGTAGTGGGTCAGGAATTCCTTCAAGTGATTAAAAAAAGTGTGGCTCTTCTGGAATAATGCATTTGCACACACTTTGCATATATGGACCTCAGATTAACAGCTTATGTTGGACAAGGACCTACTGTATAGCACAGGGAACTATATTCAATACCTTGTAACACCCTCTAATGGAAAAGAACCTGAAAAACTATATACACAAATATACATATCTGAATTATTTTGTGGTACACCTGAAACTAACACAACATTGTAAATCAACTATATTTCAATTTTTTAAAAAAGAACATATGTTAGAGGCATTAAAGGAACCCATGAAAATTAAGGAACCGACTCGATCCTTCTGTGGACCAGGTGAAGCTCTTTCGAGGCATGGCTTAAGCCCACCTTCAGTATGTCGCTGTCGTAGGTATAATCGATGGCAGGCGCTACGCGCTGGGAGAAGATCTGGGCCATCATGGTGCGGTAGGCCTTCCCGTCCACGTTGGCCAGGGTGTGGTGCAGCACCTCGTGCAGCTCTGACTCCTCCATCTGGGGTGGGGGCAGCAGTTCGCTCTTGAGCAGTTCTGTGGCCGTGGGCCGCTTCGCTGGATCATGGTTCAACAGCCAGGAGATGACAGATTTCTAAAATGAAACACCGGGGATGGGATGTAATGGACGGTGCTCAGGAATTCTCCTGACAAGCTGGTGGTTGGTTCAGGTCCAAAACAGACACACTTCTTCCACTTGGTGCATTTTAATTGGTATTTCTGGAATCTCTGAATGTATCATTTCCCCCGTACTTCATTATGGTCACAGAATTGTGCAACAACAAAATATGAGTCTTTCTTAAAAGGTAGAGGCTCTTCACTGCCACAAAGGACCAAAAAGACCCTCAACAGCTATAAAGAACTTAGGCCTTCTGAACACTATATCTAAAATACTGTATCAAAAAAGATAGAAGAACATAAAACAAGTATTTTTAGGTGCCTACTTTTAGTAGAAATTATAATGTGTAAGAGCTGCTGGAATCCCTAAAGTTGTGTAAAACATCTTGTTTTTATTTTACCTTCTTCATTTATGTTATCTGTATTGACACCATTCCCTTGAATTCTTTTATGTTACTCATTTATTATACCTTCACAGCTATTACCTGATTAAGCAGGGAACCATTTAAAGGCAATATAAACCTTTGAAAGGCTCCATAATGATTCTGTAATTCTATTGTTTATAATAAAGATTTATAAGGAGTTAGAGGAATACTTGAGATCAGAAAAATCTCAATTTCTAGATGAACCTCATTAAGTACTTCCTAATTACACATCTTTAAAATATCCTTCCCCCCACAATCCCTACCCCTGGTTTTAGGCTAAAATAAAAACAAAGGTGATTATTTTTCACATAAAGAAAGGAACTGACATGATACAACTTTATGAAAATTTATGTTAAATTAAACTGGTAAAAATAATATCCTATTCAGCAAAATAGATCATATTACTGCTTAATTTCTGTAACTGTGTTATACTCAGTCTATAAGCATTTTCTATGCTGCCTCCTTACAGATAAAAAGCAATAATGTGATGTGGGAGGTGACAGTGGCTGTGGTGCTAAGTTTATACAGCCCAAATGCAAATGCTCAAGGGTGCCCGGTAAGTCCCTGAGACAGGAGGACAATCACTGTTGTGAGAAATGGTCTATATAATTGCACTTGTGTTTGTGGTTTAAGTTCCTACACCACCGCAGCTGCCAACATGTGGAAATACTGAATAAGACTGACCTTGTTACAGGGAAAGGCTGTGATATGAATATTTACTTATGACACCCTAAAACACAGGGAATAACTCAGTTCGAATGATAACAGCTAACAAAAGAAGTAGAAACACGACTCAATGCATTTTCGAATGGTTCTTCCCTAATTCAATAGTTGAGGCAGATGGGTCCCTTGAGCCATAAACAGATGTCATATTAAACGTTACTGAACTGTAGGATGTTCATGCTAATATAAATAAAGGGTACTTGATACCTCTGTTTTACAGAGGAGGAAAATTAAAGTCTAGAAAAGTTAAGTGACTTGTCCATCCAGATACATAACCAATAATCAAGAAATAGCAAATTAATGCAATGTTCCAGCTAGGTTTCTGTTCTCAACATTAACAATTTAAATAAGGGATTTTGCCTTGATTATAATTGTTAAGAAGTCAGTTTAAGCAATAAACCTCTACAGGACAAAAGTATTAACCATGGAAGGCTCCACTAAGACACACAGCCAGCACTACAAAGAAAGCCACACCAGAAGCACTATAATAATTATTCTTTCATATTAGCCAGATGCCAATATTTACGTGTTGCACACGCGTGCACATATTTATAGTACGGAGGAGAGCTGTTTTGTTTTCAATTACTGTAACATCTGACTGTCTAGTCTTCCCTTTTATAATCTGAGCTACTTTACCATAAGACAGAACAAAATTGTAGTTTTAAAATATATTTTTCTTTTCTTAAAGTTCCAACCTTTATCTAAAACAATGAGCTGTAAAAGCATCCTCTTTTTTTCAATAGTTAAGCCAAGCATCCAAACAGTACTTCAAAAGCATGATGGATCACAAAAAGGAAACCTGTAGTATACTAGTTTTCTATGCCAGCCCTTGGCATTTTTATGGTGAATTTCAAGTCTATATACATTTTAAGTACTCCATCTTTTGATATTTTTTTCCCCACATTGTTCCCATGACACAAGAGAATGAGTGGCAGAAGACTATAATTAAAGAAGAAGAAAAACAGTAATTAAAACCCTAGAATGAGAACACAGTAATTAAAGCATCATAAAATTACCTGCTTTGTATGCTCTCCATCATCGAAGTCTTCTGGAAACTTAGGTGATGTGGGCTAAAAAAATATTATATTCAGATCAGCAAGTGCTTGGCAGACTGCCACAGTGAAAGCATTTTATTCATCAGAGGTAAGAAAATCAAATATAGAAATGAAAATTTGCTAACAAGGGAAGACAGACGTGAAACTCATCTTGAAACCTGATGCCCATCTTTCCAAGGAAATATATTATCTTCATACTAACTTCATCCCAATGACAGCCTACGTGACAGAACACCTCATCTGAGGACAAAGTATTTTAAAACCTCATGGCTTCAGAGAAAGACAAAGTAGCTTTATTAAACGCACATATTAAAAAAGGTAAAAATACCAAACCATCAACACGGAGTAAAAGAAAAACAACACAAAAACTTCTACCCTCCCCAAATTTCTCATCTTTCTGGTAAATAAGACCTCAATCATAACCTTAACTTGGCAGTTGGGATATTCTTGAAATGAGGGAACAAACATGAGTTTTAGACTAAGGAAAGGCATTTCAACAAGGAGATAATCCTCGAAGAACATTCCAAGTCAAGGCAAGGACATAGTAATCATTTCATTTCCTCTGATACATTATGAACACAGCTGCCCATGCTGTCCTGGCAGTTAAAGCATTAAACCTTTTTTCCAAGATACCTAGTGGAGTATTCTTAGTTACACTGTATGTGATATACACTAACAGACATGCCTGCTTGGCTCTGCTCATGAATATATGAATCTAAATCACCCTCACTCAAACCTTATTCTCCACTGTCATCTTAATGCCATTGCCAATGGGTATCTTTGACCTTGCACACTGTAACATTAGTCCCTTTTACTTTGGGCAATGACAGAGGCAAGGATCAATCCTAAGAACAAAAATGGAAATCTCACTGGGAAAAAAATTCAAGTGGCTGATATTTTCCCCAGACCCCATTTACATTCTGGTCTTGATGGTATTCTTTAGGCATTACTACACCAGGCCCATTCAACTGGAACCTTTAATTTCTAGATCTAAGTATCCGTTATCTTCATAACCTCTTCCCACTGCTGTAACTATATTGATATTATGTAATGTAAAAGTTTTGTATCCCTCCTTTGTTTTAAAATCAAGAGTAAGTCTCAAAATATTTTTTAAAATGATAACCTAGCAATATCTCCAAGTATGATACCATAAATAAATAAAACTGGGGTAAGTTTCTTATCGCTCTAAGTGCATGAGCAGAGGTGGATTTCCGTTTACTAGAAATATAGAAAATTATAGTAGGACCACCTCTTTCTATGTTTTAAATACCCAAAAAATACCCTGCATCTAATTCTAATGTTCATGTTAAGATACAGGTTACTGGAAACTAAGGCACTAAAACATCTGATACATACATCTCTGAGCTGGTTGAGAACAAAGATCCTTTCTGAGGCTGTGACCATGGGGTGATAGGACATCTCAAAGAAGATAATTCCCAGGCTGAAGAGATCCACTTTCTGAGGAGGAAAAAGTATTATATTTAGAGCCTAGATGTGAAAGCATAATCTACTATGGAATTACAGGATGAGCACTGTTAGTTGGGATAATGTTTGCATAAGTGAAAAATAAGCCATACTAGAAAAAATTCACTTTATTCTAAAAAAAAATTATAGGTATAAAATATAGATGAGAGAGATTTTATATTTGGCATGACCAACATTTTTCTTAAAAATTAATTGTAACTGGTTTAGCTATACACAAAGGCACAGATAACCACTGGCCACACACTGAGAATAATCAATACAGAGCAAGGACAACCGAGATCTGTTGAAAGAATTTGCTTTGCATTTTTACTAATCACCTCAAAAGGGAAAGAAACACAGACCACAGTCTGCAGCTGATAGCAATGGTCCGCTACTGATTGCAAAGCTGTACCAACGAGGACAGAAACATAGCACAACAGAAAGACTGTGCGGCGAATCCTAACAAAATATGGAAGTACAAGTAAAGAAGGTAAAAGGGCAAGTCAGGGCAGAGTTTCAGGTGGGGAGCTGCCAAGGGGAAGAGGGTGATCAGAAGGCCGTATGCCTGAGGTAGCCAAGAGCAAGCTGGCTGAAGGGGAGGCTGCGCGTGGTGAACTGCACACAGGCACAGAAGCCACTTTCAAGGAAAACCTGAATGAATTTGGACTCAAGGATGAGTTGGAGAGCCTCTCCAACCAGTGACCTCCAAAGTCTTAAAAAAAGATTCATGTGTTATTTCCTACACAAGTTTACTGTAGAAAAACGTGGAACATACAGAAAAGCATCAAGAATAGCAACCACCCATAATCCTACTGCTTAAGGATATTTACTATTGATGGCCAAGATATGCCAGTTTTGTGGCGTTTTTAAAATGTCTACACACACACACACACACACACACATAGGAGTATAAAACTAGAACCACACTGTCATTTGTAACTTTATTCCCCTCATATAGCAAGAATTTTTTTTGAAACCATATATTTAATATTTTTATTAAATTGTGTCAATACAATTTCAAGCAAATGCCAACTGGAAGACCAGGCCCAAAAACTCATAGAGCAAACAATCTTCCAAACAACAAGGAATGCCAGCGTGCTGTGCTCTTCCAATCCAGCTGCTCCATTAGTGGCCGTGATGGTTCCAGTCAGCCAGTGTTATCCGGATTACCGAGTGTTTACCACATCATCAGTTTTCAGAATGCTCCGGACAGTTTCAGTTGCTAGAGTCAGTGCACTGACTAAAACCAACAAAGGCTGGACAAGCAGTTCCTTCAGTATGTTGGAAATACCACTCTTCTGGACATTAATGCCTATAGTTTTTTCTCCTTGGGCATGTCGGTTTCTTAGTTCTGTTACTGTAGAAATGGGATTCAGGCCAGCGTTTTCAGCTAGTGTAGATGGAATGACTTCCATAGCATCTGCAAAAGCACAAACGCAGTAGGATTCTATACCACTCAATGTTCGCGAGTATTCCGTTAACCGTAGGGCCAACTCTATTTCTGGAGCACCACCTCCTGCAATAAGAGCTCTCTTCTTCACTAAACAGTGAATAACACATAGGGCATCATGAATGGAAACAGCGAATAATACATAGGGCATCATGGATGGAACACTCAGCTTCTTGTTGGAACCACTAACAACAATTGCAACTGTTTTTCCAGGGCTTGCACAGCCTGTAATCTTGATCAGTTTGCCAGAACCATTTAAGTTGACCTCCTCAGCTAACTCAGCAGATCTCAGCATGTCAGCAGTGAACTGGTCAACATGAGCAACTGGTTTGGTTCCAATAGTCTTGCAAATGAATTCAGTGTCTTCTCTTTCAATATCTTTAACCACCATAATCTTCATTTTGTTCAGGAAATGTAATGCAAGATCACTCAGAGCATCTCAGAATAGACTTCTGTATGAAAAAAGAACATTACATCCTGTTTTTTTTTTTTTGAATTTGCTTCACTAAATTTAGACTATAGGTTCTCTCCTCTCATAGTACTCAGTCCATCTGGACATAGTCAGAAACTACTATTTGATTGTCCATATCTGTTTTGGGTGCAGATAAGCAGACCTGAATAAGCCCAATCTTAGCCTTTTCAACTCTGGTTATGCCAGAATTTGCCACCTTTTGAGTAAGAACCAGACCTTTCACCAACTCACAGTCATCAGTTGTCCCACCAAGTTTCTTAACTATTTTAATATCTCTAAGATCTACACTAGTAGCTGTGGCTGGGTCAATCACTTTCATCACTGCATTTACACTCACTGGAGAAAGAAAACTTGAATATTGAGAGACAACCCTTGAGTTCAATGAAGTGGCTGCACTATTTAACAAAGTTTTTCTGTCACTCAGTTCCATAGGTCCAGACATGTCAGTCAAGATTTCAATATCCTTTTCCAAAGCCTTCTGGATTGACTCGAAAATGATGGTGGGATGAGTATCTTTCTGAAGAAGCCTGGCACAGGAATCTGAGAGAGAGCCAGCAATAACGACCACCGATGTGGTGCCATCTCCCGCTTCTATATCCTGAGCCTCAGACAGCTCCACCAGCGTTCTGGCTGCTGGATGTAACACCTGCATTTGTTTCAGAATGGCGGCACCATCATTTGTAATGGTCACATCACCTTTTCCATCTTGAATCTTTTTATCCATTCCTTTTGGTCCAAGGCTTGTTCTAATAGCATCAGCAACAGCTTTGGCCTCGGAGATGTTGCTGAAGCGGATCTGGGCCGGCTTATCCCAGTCCTGATAGGTGCTCTTCCTGCGGCCGCTGGCAGCCCAGGCGGGCAACCCGCTCCGGGGGGCTATGTTCTCCGGCATGGCAAACTTGGATGATCTCTGGAAGGACGAATGGAGGCGGATTCTGGCTGGATCCGGACTAACGGTAAGCGCCCATCGCCTTCACGAAGCTTCCAGAAAGTGGCGCCCGCAAGAATATTTTAATACTATAATGTCATTTTTCTAAATAAGACCTCTAAAACATGATTTTAATGACATATTCAAGTACATGGACATCCCATAATTTATTTACCAGCTCCCTATTTTTAAGCACTTCTTGTTCTGTATTGTTACAGACAATGCTATAACAAATCCCTTTTACACCAATCTTTTTGGGTGTCCCTGGTTGTTTCCTTAGGATGCATTTCAAAAGGTGGAAGTGCTGGGTCAAAGGGTAGGGCCCTTTAAAGGACTTCATTACACTTGTGGCAAACCGAACTCAGAAAGATGACACTAAAGGTGTGCCCCCTCCCTTGGGGCGGGCACATCTATCTCCACACCCCCTCACCCTCGCTGTGTATCTGGAGGTCTGCTTCAACTCTGCCACTGCCCAGTGCTCCCTGTCAGAACCAAAACCCAGGCTTGAGTTGCCACTGCAAGTCTGAAAATATACTTTGATGTGAATTGCCTGCCTCGTGTATTTTAAAAATTTAGACTACAGTCTTGCCCTGAGTGATCTCACCCAGTCTCATGGCTTTAAATCCCATCTCATGTGCTGATGACTCTCAAATTTATCCTTCTGACTTTGACCTTTTTTCTGAATCAAGTCTTAAGTCTCTAACAGCTGACGGGACCTCTAATCCAATTTATCATCAAACATTTCAAACTTAACATGCCCCAGACGGAATTTTCCTGCCGTCTTCTCCTCCATCTCCCAGGTCTTTCCTCAGCGTTCCTCAGCTCAGTCAACTACCCTTCCCCCAGACACTCCAAGCAGAAACCTGAGCCCTGTCCTGTTTTCCTTCCTTCTCCTCACCCAACACCCACACCATTCGGAAAACCTATCAGTTCCCCTCCAACATGTATCTCACATCTGCATACTTCTCCCCGTCTCTATTGCCACCACTCTGTTCCAGCGCAGCCGCCCCACCTGGACTTAGGCAAAGCCTCCGGGAGCAGCTAGAGTGAACTCTCGCTCAAGATCCTTCAGGGGCTGCCTGTGCACATTCCTTGTCACAGCCACACACGGGCCCCGCATCCCCTGACCCTGGCTTTCCCTCCAACTTGGCTCCGTGCCTCTCGCCCCCACAGCTCACCACGCTGTAGCCACACCGACCTTCTTTCTGACTGTCCTAGGTGCGCCACGCTAGCGCTCACCCAGTCTTCTCTCTGTGCGTGCTACTTCCTCTGCTTACCCTCCTCCTCTCCCAGTCAAGCTCCCAACTGTGCATGGCTTCTCCCTCTCTTCCTCCTTTATCCTGAAAGCCACCCTCTTGGGGAGGAGTTCTGTAGTCCGTCGACCACACGATGATGTCTCTTTTTGTTCTCTGATCATTGGACTCCATCTCTTTTCTTCTTAGCTCTTACATAGTTTGATTTAAAAATTTTTTACTTGTTTATTGCCTGTTTCATCCACTAATGGACAAGTTCCCCGAGGGCTGGAAGAAGATGTCTTATTAGTTGACAGCCTCGTTCCCTGTGTTCCCGGGGCCTGGCGCAGGACCAGTTAGTTCACATCTTCTTTAGATGGATGAAGGGACTGTAAGCTCCTTGGCAATAACAGTGCCAGCTTCAGTCACTGTCCTTGGGCATCATGTGTCCTATTTAGAGCAGTCACTAAGTAGACATGTGGGTAAATGTTGAGTAAATGTATGTTCCTGACTATTTCAGCTGGTAACTAAACCCCAAATGCTGTGATCTTGATATTCTTACTATTATCTCTCTCTTGAGATCTTTCCTTTCCCCCAAAATGCCTCCTCTTTACCTGGTTGTATGCAGATTTGGTGCTTCCTTGGACCTCTGGGCTTACATATAAAGCGGTGCCAACCATCCCAGTCAAGTGACCTGTATGGAAGAAGGCAGAGGGAAGGCTTGCCAATAACAGGACTTAGACATACTTAGACAAATTTTTATCAAAAAAAAAGAGAAAGTTTCCTAAGAGTGAGACGTGATCTGTTAATTAGTCACACTATTCACAGAAAGAAGCAGCATTCATTTCACCAAGCTATGAACCCTAAATTGTGGATGGCCACACACTCTGCTCCACACAGGATGGCTTTGCTGTTGTAAGGGGCAGTACCGGGCAGGAAGACCACAGATGGCTTAGGTCATGAGGTAACCTCCCATTACCACCTGACGTCAAAGTATAACCACCTACCCACAGAAGTGAATTATTCTAACTGAAGCTCTAATTTCTTAGAGTCTTGAAGAACAATCAACATAGTGAAAAGGGAAAAAAGATTAGAGCATTTTCATAATTTTGTTAATTTAATGAATAATTACAATTTGCTCTAGAATAAAATTTTTACAAATGAAAAACAGATTTCATATTGAGAAATTTTATACTGTATTGTATACATAATGTTTTCCTTAGAGGGCAGCTCTTATGCTAAGTGTTCTTATTACTAAATTAATAATGACAGTCACAGTAAATAAGAGGGCAGGAGGGAACTCGGAGGCGATGGATACGTTTACGGCACAGGCTGTGGTGACGCCTTTCTTAGGTGTGTATGTACCTCTCAGCTCCTCAGGTTGCATACATTACATACATAAAGCTTTTTGCATGTTAAAAAAAGATAAGAAGAAAAAAAAAGAAATTTTGTGGACTGCTTTTTAACACACTAATTAAGTATACAGTCTTCTGGATTTACCTGAAGGATCTGATTTAATCAAATGATCTCCTGATGTGTCATCTTGTTTGCCATCAGCCTAAAAATACACGTAAGCCAAATAGCAAATTGAAATGTTACATTATTCCACAGGAATGGGTTACCATTTCTAAATGAAGACTGAAAAATATTACACAGAAAGCAGAATAACCATAATAATGCTTTTTTGAGCTTTAAATTTTTTTAGTTAGCCCACTAATGCAGAGCTTGCTGGAAACCCAAAGAGATCAAGAAGGGCAATTCACCATAGAACTCTTTCATGGCAGAAGCCCCCCAAAACTTACCAAAACGAATTCATTTTCATATTTCAAAGCAGAAATCTATTTACTGGGAAGATTAAAGGTATATTAATAACTAACTTTCCCACTGCTATTATTTTTATCTGGGTCAATTCTTACTCTTCTTTCTCAGAGGTCGAAGAGTAAAATCTATTCCACTGTGACTGCTAACACCTCTTAGGTAGCCTCACTTCCTCCACTACATCTGTGACAGCACTCTCTTACGCATTATCCTAAATCACTATTTTCTGACATCACTCCACAGATTTCTGCTATAAGCACTGCCTTTAATAACAACAGCTGTAACATTCTTAGAGCCAGGCACTTTGCAGGGCTTTATCTATATTCTTATTTTATCCTGGTGACAACTCTGAAGCTGGTACCCGTATTAGGCACATTTTATAGAAAAGATACTAAGAAGTTAACTAACTTGCCCAAGGATTCTAGCCCAGGTTAGTGGACCTCCAGAGCCTGTGCTCTTATCTACCTCCCCGTACACCACAGCCTACAGATATCAAGTTATTTTTGTTAGTCTGGGGATCAAGCTCTCCATCATCTGGCCCTTCCCTGGTCTTGGCATTATTCAAATTCCCCGAAGTCAAATTTCCCTGGTCAGGACCACGTCCTTACTGTCTCCCTTCCATTTCCTCCCTCTCTGTTCCTTCTTACCTCACCTCCTAATTTAGCCCCTATGGTTTTTCTCACCATTAATCCAAGTCCTAACTTCTTTCTCTGACCATCCTTAGAATTAACTGCATTTACCACAGATTTTGGTGCCTAATCTCTGGCTTATGAGGTTAAGTAAAACTCTTCCCCTGGTACTCAAGGCCTGCCACCTCCAAGAACCCCCAACCTTTCAGGCATCTTCTCTCACTGTTCCCCTACATGCACAGTTTCAACCAAACAGACAACAAGGTGGCCTTCAAAAATCATGTCTGCTTACCCCGGCGCCATTGCTTATGCTGTTTTTCTCTCGGGAGACCCCTTTCCTGATGTCACCATGCCCTCCCCTCAATCTCGGCCTACTGGCCTCCCACCTATCCTTTAAGGCCCATCTGAAATGCTGTTTTCTTTATACAGCCTTTCTTGATCCTCATAACCATATGTAAAATTTCTCCTACATTTTACTCTTATATGACTATTTCTCTCACCTCACATTAGTTTAGCTCTGCATGTTAAACAACTACTTACAGTGTTGTGAAGACATTAATACTTTCTAATTTATGTTGTCTAGAACTCATTCTCCGGATGTCTTATGGTTTTTGAGCCTTATTTCCTTAAGCTAACTAAAAGCCCCTCGAGTGTAAAGCACCTAGCCCAGTGCCTGGCATGGTGGACCAAAATACCAAATTGTTTCATAAAGTATTATATGCCTTTGACCTGAATATCACCCACGAACTAATAATTTTATGTCTCTCAAGTGGGATGCACTCACTAAAATGTATTCACAGTTTCAAAGCCTATAAGATCATTTGCAGCTGCCCCTTCAGACTTGTATATTTTCCTGAGGATTACACAGCAGAGTTCAGGGAACTCACAGTCATGAGAATGTTAGAAGACAGGATAATCAAGGCACGTGGGTCCATTTTCAGGCACAGGTGAATAAAAAAAATACTCACAGCAAAGGCTAGATGATCTGTCGCCAAGCCAAAATCACCTATTTTTACATGGTCATCAGAATCCAAAAAAATATTGACAGGCTTCAAATCTCGGTGAATCATTCCCTGATGGAAGAGAGCAAGGAAACCAACAATTGTTTCCCAAGTATAGCTTATATCATACCTGTTTCCTCATTTGAAAGGCTGACCTGGTGCTGAAAATCGGATGAGGTCTTCTGCAGACCACGCTAGTCCAGTCCATCTGGCCTCCGCAATGGCTCCTGGCCGTCCTGCCTATGCCCTTGCTACCCTCTCCCAGTCTACCTGCTGGTGGTCCTGATCAGGTCCAATCCAAATGGTTCCTCTTGCTACCCAAGACCCCTGCCTATCAGGCTCACAATGATCTTTCTCTCTACTGCATCACAAAACCCTTGCTCTGGTGGGAGACACACCATTTTCATTACTTCCTCTATTCCTTTCTTCATGCTATTTGCCCTTCCCAGGCTTTTCTCCACTCACTGGAATTGTATCAACAGTTACAAGAGCCAACTCACGCATGAAGACTTCCACAGCAATTCTAATAATTCAGCTTTGCACTCCCAGCATACCAGGTAAGTGCTCAGTGGTTATCTGTTAGGTGAACATTACTCCCTCCCCTTCCTGACAGCATCCTCATCATGCTTCCTGTTTCCAGCACTGGAATACAGGAAATAATTAAATGTAATAAAAATACTTTACCGTGTGAGCTCTCTCACTGTTACATGAAGGTAAATTTTGGCTCCCTCAAAGAAATCAGAAGTCCCTCTCAGGTATGGGGTTTGTCATACACTTGTGCTTTTCTCTATTTCTAGGTGTGGTTAGATACTCAGCAAGTGGTTGGCAGGTACTGAGCAGACTAGATGGCAAGGAAGACAGTGCACGGAGCACGGTTCTAGGACCCCAGGATGCTAGCACAGTAACAGAGTTCTAATGACCTTCATCAGCGCTCATTTTTATGTCCAACCTTGCAAATTCCGCTTCCACCAAATCAGTTATAAACTAGACATCTATAAATTATAGCCTTGGCTTTTTAGTATAAATATGATAGAGTATAAACACTTTAAGGTTAAAGAAAATTGAGGCAAAGGAAAAAACATTTACACTGACTAACACATTAGACAATCCCATTTTTAAAATGTAAGCAGCGTTTCATCCTGAAGCTAGCTCCATTTGCATTTACATCATGATGACAGTTTCTAGCTTTAAAGTGACATTTTATATACATGGCAAGCTATGCTACTCAGTCTCACCTCCACCCTCGCTAGATGACTTTATGGTTTTCCCATGTTCCTAGGAAGGACAGCACTGAGTCAGGATCACATAACTTGGCATCTATTAATCACACTCTCACTTTATTTAAACCACTCAAGAAATCATCCTCATATTCCAGACATATTCAATCATTTCCACCTAAGCCGGAGGCTGGCAAACTTTTTCTGTAAAGGGCCAGATAATAAATCTTTTAGGCTTTACGGGCTACACAGCCTCTGTCACAACTACTCAACTCCACAGTGGTAGCACAAGAACAGCCATAGGCAACACATAAACTGGTATGGCCCTGTTCCAATACGACGTTATTTATGGACACACATTTGAATTTCACAGAATTTTCAGGTGTCATGAAATATTACCCTTCTTTCAAATTTTCACAACCATTTAAAAATGTAAAGGCCACTGTTAGCTTACAGGCTGAACAGAAGCAGGTAGGGTGTTGGATTTGACCCATGGCCCATAGTTTGCTGACCCCTCTCCTATCCTTCAATGTTTCCTTTGATGCTTTATACTATTTTCTTTCTTTTGATATGTTCTATTTCCTATAAAAATAGATTATTTCAACATACCCATAATTTTCCCTCTGTTTTAGTTTTTCTCAAATCTTGCAATGTTTGATTTTGTCATAAATTTTAGGTAAACATAAGTTTTCATATATAAAATGTTACAAAGTTTACTTTCTCATGGATATAAGCCAATCCATCCAGAATCTCTCGGAAAAGCCTCCAGAGCCTGACGGTGTCTTGATACAGTCCACGGTCAATGGTGTCGCGCAAAGTGCTCTTTTCACAGTACTCCATCTACGGACAAGAACAAACCAGGCAGGATTTGATGATACAGAGTTTCAATTAAGGAGGACGATGGCAATTAATGTAATCCTTCATTTTAAAACATGTACCATGGATTTTAAATACTTATGGGAAAGGCTTTTTTTTTTTTTTAATTATTATTAAAAACAGAAACCAACAGGGACTTCTCTGGCAGTAGACTCTGTGCTCCCAACGCATGGGTCCTCGGTTGGATCCCTGGTCAGGGAACTAGATTCCATGTGCATTACACAACTAAAGATCCTGCATGCCATAATGAAGATCTCACATGTAGCAATGAACATCCTGCATGCTGCAACTAAGACCTGGCACAGCCAAATAAATAAATTAATAAATACTAAAAGAAAAAAAGAAACCAACAGTATTAAAAAAACTGGGGGGAAATATGCATAATCTTAGCATGCCAATAAAACCATTTTTATTTTCCATATTATTGCTCATAAAAAAATAAGTGGTGCTGGGAAAACTGGACAGCTACATGTAAAAGAATGAAATTAAAACACTACCCAACACCATACACAAAAATAAATTCAAAATGAATTAAAGACCTAAATGTAAGACTGGACACTATAAAACTCTTAGAGGAAAACAGAGGAAAAACACTCTTTGACATAAACCACAGCAAGATCTTTTTTGACCCGCCTCCTAGAGGAATGAAAATAAAAACAAAAATAAACAAATGGAACCTAACTAAAAGCTTGTGCACAGCAAAGGAAGCCATAAACAAGATGAAAAGACAATCCTCAGGATGGGAGAAAATATTTGCAAATAAAGCAACAGACACAGGATTAATCTCTAAAATATACAAACAGCTCATGGAGCTCAATATCAAAAAAACAACCCAATCAAAAAATGGGCAGAAGACCTAAAAAGACATCTCTCCAAGAAGGACATACAGATGGCCAAGGGGCACATGAGAGGATGCTCAACATCACTAATTATTAGAGAAATGCAAATCAAAACTACAATGAGGTATCACCTCACACTAGCCAATGGCCATCATCAAAAAATCTACAAGCAATAATTGCTGGAGAGGGTGTGGAGAAAAGGGAACCCTCTTGCACCGTTGGTGGGAATGTAAATTGATATAGTCACTGTGGAGGACAGTATGGAAGTTCCTTAAAAAACTGAAAATAGAACTACCATATGACCCAGCAATCCCACTACTGGGCATATACCCAGAGAAACGCATAATTCAAAAGGACACATGTACCCCAAAGTGCATTCCACCACTATTTATGATAGCCAGGACATGCAAACAACCTAAATGTCCAATGACAGATGAATGGATAAAGAAGATGTGGAACACATATACAACGGATTACTCAGCCATAAAAAGGAAAGAAATTGGGTCATTTGTAGAGATGTGGATGGGCCTAGAGTCTGTCATAGAGAGTGAAGTAAGCCAGAAAGAGAAAAACAAATACCATATATTAATGCATATATGTGGAATCTAGAAAATTGGTACAGATGAACCTATTTGCAGGGCAGGAACAGAGATGCAGACATAGAGAACGGACACGTGGACACAGGTGGGGAAGGAGAGGGTGGGACAGATTGGGATATTAGGAGTGACATACACTATCATGTGTAAAACAGATAGCTAGTGGGAACATGCTATAAAGCACAGGAAGCTCAGCTCCGTGTTCTGTGACAACCTAGATGGGTGGGGGGGGTGTGGTGGGAGGGAGGTCCAAGAGGGAGGGGATATATGTATACACATAGCTGACTCACTTCATTGTACTGCAGAAACTAACACAACATTGTAAAGCAACTATACTCCAATAAAAAAAATTTTTTTAATAAGACTTTAAAATCCGTGTCATATATAATATGAAAACACTTAGAATTAAGGAAAATTGTATTTACTGTTTTACAAGATTGTTTCTAAACCTAAATTTCCAAGAAGGGCTAATTAATAATCCAATGATGTCATTAGCCTTTCTCATTTGTACGTTAAACTAATGACGATGACCTTCAAGTCTAGAGCAAAACATTATAAATATAAAAACATTCAAGAAAGGGCTCTGAGTGTAAAGCAATTATATTCCAATAAAGAGCTTAAAAAAAAGAAAGAAAGGGCTCTATCTCATCCTTCTTAAGTATATTAATCTATCAGAGAACAATGCAATACCATTTAAATCTTAGATCAACATGTAGCATTTGATGTATGAAACTAGCTTAATGTCTGAAACCAGTGCCACAGTTGAGATTTCTCATGAAGAAGGATTTTGTTTGTTTGTTTTTAAAGAGAGGAACATATTGCAAATAAAAGAAATGTCCTCTCATGCTCAGAATAACATCTACAAATTCCACCCCAGGAGAACACCCACTTAGCTAGCCTCTTTTGAAATGTTACACGTGTCTGAGCGTTCCTTCTTGGGCACAGTACTGTACCTCACATTTAAAGATCTGCCTCCTTGCAGATGTGACTGAAAACACTAATAATGATCCAGATCTTGTTTGCCTGGGACAGAGCCAAGTTTTCCTCTCTGGTTCGTGGCTGTCCCTCTGCCAGTAGAGCTCACCACTGTCCAGAACGTGCCCCTTGGGAGTGTGAGCAGGACAAAGCCTATAGGCTTCCTTTTAGCAATGCTTCATTAGAACTGGTTCTCTTGTCCCTCAGGGGTTCCAGGACAAGCCACTTTCCTAAAGCCAGGTTGGTGTTTCTTCTGTACACTCAAGGATGTTATGTGCTTTGTATCTTACATGTCCAGATTTAACTTGTTAGACAAAGTAGAGTTTCTATACATGCACAGTCTAGCCCTTATGGACCTCAGGTATGGTTTGTTAAATTTATAGGTGGGGAACCTGGGACATAGAACACTGAAGAACCTTGCTGAGCTCACACAGCTGCGACCGGTGGATCCAGGATGTGAACTTACACAGCCTAAGTTTAAGTCCAGAGCCAGGAACCACTGCCCTATGCTGTCTCCTGCTATAGTACAGGAGAGCACAGGTTCAAGGCTGGGGGAAAGGGCCTCCATGCTCCAATCCTCTCTGGCCAATTAATCTTTGGCAGTGCTGGTGAGCCCTCGTCTGCCTGCTCTCTTGTTCTCGCCTCCCAAAATCTACCCACCAGCAACTATTGGGAGTTGCCATGTCACCACGCTGCATGCCAGGGCCTCACCTGGATGTAGAGGTAGTGCACAGCCTCAGTGGTTGCCGGTGGCTCACTCTCATGGCAACCGTTCTTTCCACTGCAGTCTTCATCCTAACCCAAGAAGAACACATGAGAGCTCAAAATGAGGCTGAAATGAAACAAGCTTATCACCATCACCAAGTCGTTTATGCCCCTACCACATACATGCCCATTTTGCTGCCTTAGAAGGGAGGTCAGTGAGCGGAACAATGACCACTGTCGTTTAGATGCCTGAAGCATTTAAAAGGCAATTTTGCCAATACCAGAATCTAATGCATAGTTTACAGGTCTGCTACTGTACAGAACAATGATGGGGACAATAGGAAAGAAGTGGGTATTAAGGTGCACAATCTACAGAAAGGCTCTAAGTTAATTCCTTCTTACTACCTGATTTCTTTCTATGGATAAGGAGGGTAGAATATATACAAGCTAATATTTTAAGCCTTCAGTTTTATTGGAGTGCCTACCTTTGATGGTAGGCTTACTTTGGAAAGAGAAGATGAGAAATCCATCTCTAGCTAAAACAATTTAAATGTGATCATATTACCAAATGGCACACTGCCCTCTGGTCTAAAGCAATGAAGTACCGCCACCCAGCTGTCACTTAGGGTGATCATCCTCTATGCTACTTTTCCACATGGTTAGTCTGCTTATCTCCTACAGCCATTTTTCTAACTCGTATCCCTTTAAAAAAATTCTTTCTTCTAATAGACATATTTAAATACTCTCTCCTACCCTCAAGTATGGAAAAGCATTAGGTAGCATTTCACTGTTTCTGATTTGCACTTTTTTGTGTGGAAACATTTCTCAATATTTTCTCCTTACTGAAGGGAAAAAAACAACTGGTCTGGAAACTATCAAGTTCTACTCTTTTGTTTTTGGCTGCACCACACAGCTTGTGGGATCTTAGTTCCCTGACCAGGGATCAAAGCAGTAAAATCATGGAGTCCTAACCATTGGACCGACAGGGAATTCCCCAAATTCTACTCTTGAATCACTTATTTATTCTGGGGATTATCTGCAGAAGATTGTTAATCTCTTAGGGGCTTCTACCCATCAATTAGAATGCCCATGGGATATCTCCCTTAATTGAGCAAACCCAGAATTGTAAATTTGGTGCCCCCATAATAATTAAATACATAACTAATGCTAAAACCAAAGCAGTTAGTTTAGACTACTTATGCTATTATTCCTTAAACTTCCTCAGGGGTTTAAGGGGATTTTAATAGAAAAGGGAAGTACTTATAAAAAATGCTGGCTAACACATTCAGACCTCATTCAAATCAATTTAACTGCTTATCTAAGAGAGTCTACATGTAGACTTTTCCTTATCTACCGTGAACGCACCCTGCTTGTAATTATATTTTTATTGCTGGTAATATAGTCATGTATCCAACCCCCAGCTGCAGACGGCTTCTCTAGCAACAACTGACAGCCCTGGAAATTACAAAGCTTCACCCTGAACTCCAAGCCATCAGCACTGAGGGGTTCTGCTGGCCTGGATGGAGAAAGATAGAGAATTGAGTGGAGTCAAAGGCTTAGAGCAGTGTTTTTCAAATCTTGCAGGCCATATTGTATTTTATATTACACCTAATACACATACTCATAAGAGACAAGTTCTACGAACAGAGTTTACCTTTACTAGTGTGATACATTTTGGTGTTCTATATTCCTCTCCACAGCATTAAAAATAAAGCTCAGTGTAACCCTCGAAACTGATTTCATAACCCATTACAGGTAATCATAACCCAGTGTTAAAACACTGTTCTAGAGAATGGTTTATGAGAGTAAGCCATCAAGATTAATTCATGTGAGAGACACCTATATAAGTCCACAATTAGGCTGTTTAGTTAATTAATTTGCATTCAACACTCATCCTCAACCACACAATGTTTCCCAAAATCCTCTAGGAAATGGTTTTCACTAAAAGCAAAACAAAACAAAAAACCCCAGCATGTCAATTTATTCCTCTCTTCTAAAAGCAGGCATGTTTTATTATGTGGATAAATTAAGACCTATAAGTAACCATATAAGTAGCATATTTTAAGTAATCATTTTTTAAAATCGACAGTTTTCTATATTTGCATATCAGATTAAGGCTTTACTATTTTACCTGAGGTATATAACATCAAACATTTGCTTATATACCCATCCCATGATGAATAAAATGGTATCATTTCTATATATTTACCTGATTCTGACTTTTACTGTTCTCATCTTCATTGTCAAAGATGATATCACTCTCAGAATCTGAAGCAGGTCTTAAAAAGAGAAATAAAGACTAAAGAAACCAAATTCCCTGTTATATATAATTCAATAGCTAAGAGTCTCGATAAACTGTATCCAGTTGGATACAGTAAAATACAACCATGAATGTAAATAAGGAGGATGGATTCTGAGATGCATTAAACTTTATTTTAGGATCATAATTATCGGTTTGGTAACGCTCTTTAGAACTGCAGTAGGCCCTATGTCAAGACTCCAAATGAGTTCCTTTATGTCCCACAGAGTTGGAAGCTCTTAAATAAAAAGAATGCTCTTTAAAAAATCCTATTAAATGTATTAAGAGGAGGGACTGGAAGAAGTTTCTATTTTTCCTTCCTCCAGGGCTTGGATTTTAGAGATCTTTTGAAGATAGCAGGGGGAAAAAACTTTTGGATTGAATTTGGTTACTCTCTAAAAATGAATTCCATATTCATGTATTTCATCATGGTCCACGAGACTGTATTTCTAACCGAGTCCCCTTCCCTTGGCCTGGCCTTGGCGGCGATGAGCCGGCAGTGCCTGGGAGCTCTTACAGGAAGGACTGCGAGAAGACGCCCTCGTGCTCCTCGTCTTCGTCCTCGTCGCTGCTGGAGTCCGGGCCGGCGGCGGGGAAGCGGGCGCTGGCCGAGCGCTCGCCCGACGTGCTCCACTCCACCGAGCTGCTGAGGATGGGCGGCGGTGCAGCCGCCTCCACGCTGCCCGGGCCGTCCGTGCCGTTGTCACCGGCCGGCGGCCAGGGCAAGGCTCTCCCGTCCTGGGCCTGGGGCCCTGAGTCCGCGGGCGGCGTCGCGGGGCCCGCCGGCCGCTCGTGCCTCTCGATCCAGGCGTTGTAGTAGCGCACGATGTTCTCGTGGTGCAGGCGCGACAGCAGCGTCACCTCGCCCTTGATCCTGCGGAAGTGCCTGCTGGCCGGGTTGATGGGGATGCGCTTCACCGCGTAGCAGCAGCCGTCCAGCTTGTTCTGCACCTGCCACGCGAAGAAGGCAGAGAGGTCTGGCAGGTCAGCCACTCCGAACCCCACACCAACCGGCATTCCTGCAGCATCAGCCCCTCCCCTCCCAAAGGGAACCCCGCGTTGAGGACCACACGACTGAAGCTCTTAAGCTGAAGAAAGTCGTGGCTGCCAAAAATTTAGAAAATAGCTCACCCCAAGCTAGATGTATTTAGCTTCCTAAAACACTCCAGGAAAAACATAATCTCCATTTTACTGTATTAGTTTTTTCTCTTTTTTTCACCATGCTATGGCTTGCAAGATCTTAGTTCCCTGAGGAGGGATGGAACCCATGCCCCTGCAGTAGAAGCGTGGGGTCCTAACCACTGGACAACCAGGTAATTCATAATCTCCATTTCAATCATTCATTTTATCAACAATTACATCCCTGCTTTTCCAATATCGCATCTGCAATCTAAATTTCCAAGTAAACCTTGTTGCTTTTCCAAACTTGTTTTTAAAAGATTATTTTCTAAACTCAGTGTAAAGTTTTAGAAGGTGATTTTAGTTTCTCTCCAGTATTTTTTTTACACTTAAAGTCACTAAACAGAAACTAAACTCCAACAGTTTTAAAAAGACCTGTGTGCAAATTCTAATTCTCAACTTATAAAGAATTTGGGCAAATGCCTTCACTTCCTTGAAACTCAATTTTTTTTTTTTTTGAGTTGAGACATATAATTTTAATAAAATCATAAATTCACAGAGGAATTTGTGTTTTAAAAGAACATTGCTCTGATTTTTTTTAATTAAAAAGGAGAATCTCCTGTAATGGAAATAAGTTCAGATTTAAGAAAAATTGCTTTTTCAAATCAGGGAACATCTGGATTATATATATTTTTAATAGAAGTTCAATAAAATGTAGAAATGAGACATAGCATGCTTTTTTTTTTTTAATTTTTTGAAACAATTTTTTAAACTATAAAATGGCATTTATGTCACTTGCCTTACTTCAAAGGTGACTGTGAGGATTAAATGAAGTGATATGAGTAAAGCACCTGCATCAAGGCCTCACAGAGAAAGGTGCTCAGTAACTAAAAGTAACTGGCGTGAACACAATTACTGCCCATTGATTTTATTACTAAGATTGAAGATTTACAATTGACGTTATGTAAGGAAACTAGAACAATACGATTAAAAATAAAAGGAAAACACAAGAAAAATACAAGAAAACATTTCAAAAGCAAATCTGCATATATTATGCAGAGGCATTCTTACCCTGGGCAGTTTCACTGCCTGGGCAATTGGGTTGACTGAAGTATTTTTTATAAAATTTTGTTTTCTGAACATTCCAGTCCCAACCATGTAGGTCAACTGAAGTGATGAAAACTAACAACTTGTCCACAGCAGAGGGAGAAACTACTTGGTTACAAAAGAGAGCATCATACTCTTGCTTGGCTCATAGGCTTTATTTAATTCCTGTACCAAAAACTACTTTTAGGAACGAGAAAGGAATACTATAAAAATGAGTTTCAGATTATCTTCTTTGAGGTGTGGAAACAGTAGTATGAAACATGTTTTTGAGTAAAACAGGTGTCCGTCTGAATGCTGGTTGAAATCTCTTAGTGATATATGTAACCTCAGGTAAATGATATAACTTCTCTAAGTTCCCTCATCTGGAAAATGGGATAATACCTATTTCATAAGAATGTTATGAGATTAAAAAACAAGGTTTGTGAGCCACCTGGCACAAGCCTCAATAGGGAATGTGCTCCCCAAACTGACAGCCCTGTGTTCGTTTACGGCCATGTTAATAGAGTGGAAGATGGTGGGGAGTTCTGGCATTGTCTCTCAACCCGATGTCTCAGTACATCAGTACATATCACACACACTATTGTAACCAAGCAGGATCCTATGGGACCTTCCTGGGACAAGTTGCCCACCATGTCCTCCACTTGCCTCTTGTTTGTAGAAAAGCTTTCGTCTCCCAGGCCTCCCCTGAGTCACAAAAGGCTGCTCAATAATGATTTAAAGAATGTGAACATGTAGTGACAAAAAAAAAAAGCAGTTGGGCCAGGAGAACTGGTAATGATTTAAAAAGTGAATCAGCCATATAGCAGTCACAGAATCTTCAGTTCTTTCCTGAAGGACATAGATAACATGTCTGATGCACATTCCTGAGTTGTTTTACAGGTACTAAAACTAAACCTCCGCCAGATGAGAGAAGCTAACTGCATGATCAGCGTGAGCACATAGCGCCCAGACTGGTCGCTGCCTGAGGACTGCTGATGTTAAGCCTGGCGACACTGCCCTGTTACCTCGCCATCAACCAGAGAATTGTGCATGAACTGATCCCTCACCCTGAGACTCTCTCCATCACCTGGCCTTTAAAAAAATGCTTCCCTAGAATCCACTGGGGAGTTTGGGTCTCTTGGGCATTATTTGCCCTTACGCCTCGCTTGGCGCCTGTAATAAATGCTGCACTTTCCTTTACTAAATCCTGGTGTCAGTACAATGGCTTTACTGCAAGTGGGTGAGCTGACCCAAGGTTGGTTTGGTAACACTATGAGTCACTGACTAGGGTGTGGGGCTTGTTACAATGGAACTCTCAGGAATTCATTTATTAAAATGCAAAGGTGTAGTAACAGTAATGGGTCCAATTGCTAACGAAATGCCAGATCTCTGAGCAGATGGCCCTACCTTAACCTGAAAAAGAGATGGGGTGTGAGGGCTACGGGGTTCTCATAGGGAGAAACCTCAGGAAAAACATGGGGGCTTAAATTACCAAGAAGTTTTTGTTCTATGAGCTTACTAATCATTTTTAAGTACTTATAAGGAAATGAAGTTTGATCATGTTTTGCATTCAAGAATCTAAAATATAAAGAAGTTAAAGGAGTTGATCAAAATTACAATGTGAGTTAACGGGGTAATATATACTTCAATCATCCACTCCTCTTAAAGATAACTAAGATTACCTGATCAGGATATCTGTCTGCCCAAAGTATTATAGATCTATTTAGTCATCTAACTGTAATGTCTATATTTTCAAGAAGAAAGTTGAAAATTTCCCATGATATTATAACTTCCTTTTGGGAAACTTGCTTAAGTTTGTCTATCTGTCCCTGATTACCACAGGAAAACTAATTCAGTTCTTTTTTCAGTGTACAAGGCCTTCCACAGTGATATAGGTAATACTTCCTAATAATACTCTCAGAATCCTAAAGAGACACCTGCCCTATTGATGGTGGGCTACCTTCTTATGGGTAAGATGACATATCTCATATGGATTTGATAACAGTAATCTGGGTCTCTTAAATTCAAACAAAATGCTTAAATTACACAAAAAGAGTTGAAATCTCTCTCTCAAGGGGCAGATGATAATAGCCCAAATAGCCTGGAATAAGGAAGGGAAGACCTAACAGCAGCAAACCGTAATAACGCATCACTAGTTTTCCAGCTCAGTAAGAGCTGGAAAATAAAAGCCATCAAGACCATCTGGGGCCACTTCCCAGTTTGAATTCCATCTCAGTTCTAACCCTGTAACCCTCTTAGCTACAGCAACTCTAACAGCAAATGGGAGAAAAAGAGAACAATTTTCTTTCTGAACCAAAGCACACAAAAACGTTCTTCATGTGGAGGTCGTGACTCCACTTGAAGGGCCGTTATAACCATGTGGTTTTCACGTTAATGCACTGCATCCAGCAAGGGAAGAGGAATGATGTGTTCCTAATGTGTCTGGTGTAACTTTAAATAAAGCCTTTAGCTCCACGAAGGGCAAGATGATCATTGTTTCAAATAGTTGTATTCACTTCCCTCCCTACTCTCAAAATAGAAGTCCTTAAGTCTGAAGAAATGGAACAGGGAAAGAGCTCTAAAAGGGATTGGGGACAACTCTGTATCACACCTTGATGACAGCTCCAAAAGCTCCTTTGCCAAGAAGCTGTAATTCTTCAAACTCAATGAAGTAGCGGGAAAACTGTCTCTGTGTCTCACTGAAGAATGCAGCACTGGGTAGCTGGTTGCTAGGAATAACAGTCTCCACATAATCTTGTCCTCCAGAATCTGAGATAAAACAAAAGGTAAGAGGAGACTGAGGCATTAAAAACAGCGGAAGAGCTGCAACATCCAACAATGTGCAAGCACAGGAGGAAGGGGCCCCAACCAAGGAGTTTTAAAAAGTACTTCTCTCCTGGCAGACCCTTTAATACTTTCCTCACCTTGTCCTCATTAAAGTAGGTAGAAATACAAAATTAGCCCAAGTTTACAGGTAGGGGTAACTGAGAGTAAAGAAATGACCGAACGACAAAGCCAGAAGGCAAACCCAGGTCTCTTGATCATCCCAATCGCTACCGAGGCTCTTGCATCTGCCACTTGAGTGACAGCAGGGAAATCTAGTCCCAAAGCAGTAAGGGCAACATGACAAGAAGGGTTACCCCATGCTAAGAGGCTACATGACCAGACACTCCATCAGAAGAGGTAGGAAAAACCAGGATGGCAGAACACTTCCACGTACACAGGACACACTGAATGAATGGATTTATGTAAAGCTCTGCATAAAATAGATAAATTATCCATGCAGTCCTTTCCAGTCTTGGGTATATGCATACTTTCAAAATAATTTATGTTAAATACACTATCAGAAAAGCACCGTAACAGACTCACCTTCGGGACTTTGTTCCAGTAAAGGTATTTTTGGCTGAGGATTTATAAAGCTGTGTTTTAACAACTGCTGAGGACTCCATCTTTCCTTGTCATCTAAGCAGACACACCTCAGTGAGAGGAAAAAAATAATCTCAGCAACGTACAAACTAAATGCTAAACTAATTAATCCAAGGCTTTTAACTATGGGTTTATTTTTAAGACACACATTAGAGAATACATGTTACTTATGGACCAAAATGTGCTCATAAGTGGATTTAATTTAATAAACATTCCTCCTGGATTTACATGCTGAGCACCAGGCTGCATATAAGTGGGAGAATAAAAAAAAAAGTACAGTCTCTAGAGGCAGGAAGACTGGCCCTCATAGAACGATATTTTTAAAAGCCTAGGATAAGATAGCACAAGTAGGTTATGAAGTTTCACTTCTGCTTAATGACTTGCCATGCTAAACTAAGCCTTTCTGGGGAACAGTCATAAATTTTTAAGTACTTTATAAGTTCTACTGCATTCAAGAGAAATCATAAAAGATTTCTTTAGAAATCTTAGATGTTTATATACTTTAAGGAGAGAACACAGCATCAAGAATCAAAGTTAGCCCCTTCCCAAAATTGTATGTATATCACATCTACTTCTATTTTATGGTACACAGAACTATCTTATTTAAATATAAGTGCAGCTAACTTTCACTTCTGTAATGGATACCACAATGAGTGATAGGAAATAATAATATGGATCAGGCCAAATGGCAGCTGGGATAGATGGGAACAGAAAAAGAAATGTAAAGGGTAAAGGAAAAGAAATGTAGGGAGTGATGAAGTGAGTAAAAGTGAATGCGAAAAAAAAAAGTGAATGCGAAAAGGAAAAAAGATGAGAAGCAAGACAGAGTGTAAGAAAGGGAAGATACCAATCCAGGTTCACTTCTGCAAGACCAGGGGAATATCTAGAAAAACCCAGACTGAGGGGATCTTATTTAACAGAGGAAATGAGAGAACCTAGGTGTGGCTTAGACTGAGAACAGAGGCAGGGCTAAACTAGAAATCACTGAATTGAAGGACCTGGACAAAGAGTTATGGCTGGAGGAAAACCTCTCAGTAAGGACTGTTTCAAAGTGGATAAAACTTGAACAAATTAGGGGTCTGGTTTTAACAGATACAAACTACTATATACAAAATAGATAAGCAACAAGGATATACTGTATACCACAGGGAATTATACCCATTATCCTGTAATCACCTATAATGGAGTATAATCTACAAAAATCCTGCATCACTGCTGTACACCTGAAACTAACACAATACTGTAAATCAGGTTTTCGTCAATTAAAAAAAAAAAAACCCCAAAACCTGGATCTGTAATTAAATGTGTACCTGTAATTTACAGGTGTTGAAAATCCTCTGACTAGGGCAAGGAAGTCCTCTGCAGTCTATAGCCTGGCTGAAGGGGACACTGCTAATGAAGAAGAATGGTTAAGAAGAACAAGGGGCAGAACTGCACTCCTTAAGCTGTTCTCTAAATGGGAGGCCATGTCTTTGACCCCTTAGGAATCAGCAGCAAAGGTGGGTGGAGAGGTATTCCACTTGGAATACCTGGGGCACTTCTCCTCCTAGAAATTCCTACTGACTTCCTATGGTATACCAGGCAGTCCCCAAAAAGTAGTCTGAAAATCTGTTACTAAGCCCAAGTGCATTTAGAAGAATATAGGAGTTACGGAAATGACAAACGTAAGTGAGAAAACAGAACGTGATGTGGCTGGGAAAGGACTGGGGGAACAAAGAGTTAACTCTAACCCTGTTCTTCACTTCGCAGCTTATACATATGACTTAGATGTGTAGCACATTCAAGCACAACCAAAAGTATAGAAGTAAAGTGCAATTAGAGAGAAATCTCCGTGATACTCACTTCTTTAGAAAGTCGTGGAAGTCAGCTGGTAAGTCCTTAGGGATGGTCACGGGGTACTCTTCACACTCCTGCCCTTGGCTGAGGGAGAGCAGCAGAAGGCCGAGGCGCCAGACATCCCCTTTCTTCCCCATCTTACAGGGCAGGGCGCTGTCACTAAAACGAACCCGGGCTTGCTCAAACACATCCTCCTTGCAGATGTCTGCTAGGCGCTTAGAAATGCTGTAGTCCGTAATCTTGATGGTGCCTTCTGCGTCCACCAAGACATTTGATGTGCTCAGAACCTTGTGCACCACGGAATTGCTGTGCAAATAATCGAGGCCTGACAAGAGCTGAGTTGCATACCTGCGAAGCTGATGCACGGGGATGGGGCCCGAGTGGCTCAGGTGGGCCGCAAAGGAGACCCCATTAGTGTGCTCCACTAAAATGTCCACCACGATGGAATCGTCCTGCTCTTTGAGATTCATTGCAAAGTAGCGTACTATGTTTGGATGGCTCAATTTTACCAGTGAGTTGAATTCTGTTTCTGCCCCTTGAATCTGGTATGGAAAAAACCAATAAGATGATAACTGGGTTGGTCACTATTAACTAGTGTTTCACTTCAAAAGTGAAACATTTGGAATTCCCTGGTGGCGCTGTGGTTAAGAATCCACCTGCCAATGCAGGGGACACGGGTTCAATCCCTGGTCCCGAAAGATCCCACATGCTGCGGCGCAACTAAGCGCGTGCACCACAAGTAATGAAGCCCACACACCTAGAGCCTGTGCTCCGCAACAAGAGAGAAGCCACCACAATGAGAAGCCCGCACACTGCAACAAAGAGTAGCCCCCGTTCAACGCAACTAAAGAAAGCCCTGGCACAGCAATGAAGACCCAACGCAGCCAAAAATAAATAAATAAATTAATTAATTAAAAAAAGTGAAATATTTAATAGAAAGTGTACTTTCAAAGAAGAGAAAGGAACATGCCCTGAACTGAGTTCTCCCCTAAACCACACAGTCAACCTTCTAGTTCATAAAGACGGACAAGTTTCAAAAGCAATGTGTTTTGTGATATGGCCACCAGAAAAAAGAAACATTAATTTAAAAATAAGCTTTCTTGATTATAAAGATTCACTGTCAAAATTTTAATAAGCACTAATACAAAAGAAACCCTCCTGATTTATCCTTATGGTCATCACCCAAAGACAACTGCTATGATTTCAGTGCACCTACTTCCAGTTTTTCTTTTTTGTCATAAATACGCATACGTTTCCAAACACAATGCTTTACTGTTTTATAACCTCTTTATTTATTATGTAACACTGCAATATGCAGTATTAAATGTTCTCCTTAAGCTCACTATTATAAACGAACTATAAAATTCTCCAGTCCCTTAAAATTCAGTTGTGAAGTAACATTTCAGAAAACTGAGAAAATGCAAAGGGTTACAAATAGCACAATTATGAAGTCCTCTCTAGCCCCAGTTGGAGAGACAGCTATTAACGGAATAACAAGGGCTGAGAAAGGAGGTTGAGAAGCAGCTGCAAAAGTTTTGACCATGTTGTGAAAGTTCTGAAAGAGGCAGCAGGAGCTGAGAAAACTTATGGTCCTCCACCATCCCCTTTGGCTAAACAGATCTCATAGCACTCTGGGTCATCTTTGCTGGCCAATCAAATGCAGAGCTATTTTGTTTTGTCGTTGCCTTAAGCTTGAGATTAGTCCTTTTGCTCAGTGAGCTACCTTGGATGCCTACCTGTTTTTTGCACTTATCAATCTTCTCTTTTTCTTGACTGGTAAGGAACGGACCCATTTTTTTCTGCCACCGAAGGACCCACTCATACAGCAAGACAAAGCTGCCAGTGGCTGTTTCCAAAGCATTGTAAACTAATTTTCCAAGCTGCTCATCACCACCTGCACATTGAAAGAAAATATAATTAAATCTCACTGTACATTTTCTGGGGGCATTAAAAAAAAAGAAAAAAGAGGGACTAGACAGTTCATTTGTTCAACAATGGATACCATGTACTAACTATGAAAAATGAAATTTCACGTAATGCATGCTCTTTTGTAACCAATTTCTGGTGTTTAACAATATACTCCAAGCTCTAAAATACTAAATTTTACAAAGGAACAAGATTTGACAATGAGATCTTAGTATCAGACTAATGTTTCCTTCTACTAGCCATTATTTACAATGTTACTTTCATAACCAGTCCACCTCTGATGACTGCCTACTGGTGTGGTAGTGTAACCCTCATACAGCTAAAATACCAACTAACGTGATAGAAGGAGTCTGGAACTCGGAACACTCCATCAATGCAGAGTAGTGTACACAGGGAAGACAGGTTTTAGTAACTTGGAAATTTGAATATATCAATGATTTTCTAAACACAAAATGTGAATATGCTCAGTAAACAGAAACTGGCCAACGGCTTCGAGGGAAGGAACCAGACATGACAGTTTAAATTTGAGTGCGCAAGAAAGACACATTTATTTAATGATAGGCATATGGTTTCCATCTATACCTGGGAGAGCTAAATTTTTGTAACACCGAACATTTTCTTACAAACATCTAAATTTTTATTAAAGACTATAACAGAAAATCACCAAAAAATCGGAAGTGGAGAAAAATATCACCCACAATGTCACCATTTTATTTCTCTTCTAGCTCCCTCTACCCTTTCTTTTCCTGAATTTACCAAATCGTAACATATATAACAGGGTTTCTCACCCTTGACACTACTGACGTTTGGGACCAGATAATCCTTTGTTGAAGGGGGCTGTCTTGTGTACTACACGATGTTTAGCAGTATCCCTGGCCTCCATCCACAAGATGCCAGTAGCACCCCTACCCTAGTCTTAATCATCAAAAATATCTCTAGATGTCACCTAATGTCCCCCAGGGGACAAAATCACCCCAATTGAGAACCACTGATATAAAGTATTCTTTTTCTCTTACTATATAAATAATATTGATAGTTCTCCATGATGCTACATTATTTTCATAATGAAAAGTGAAGTAACCTGTATACATAAGACAAAGTGGTCTTAGCAGAAATACTTTGGAGAAATGTGGCTGAACTAACTCACCTAGAGAAGCACTTTTACTTCATAGAAATGCTGACGATTTATGAGATTTTAATTAAAATGATCTGTTATGCTAGTCATAAATAACTCCTGACATTCTTAGCTAAAGGGGAAACAGAACCCTGATGTCTGAAAATTCGTCAACAAAAGGAAACAATCTTTGGAATGTAGGATCTATGCAGCACATGTTGGAGACACATGATAGTAAATGTTTATGGGATGGAATGCGATGTGATTTACATGAAGCCTAAATAAATTCCTGAATTATATGGCACAATGTCTTGCAATATTTATCTCCCCAACTGGGACTAAGTGGGTATTTTATAATTGCTGGTTGGGTTTTTATTCTGTATTATAATTCTATTATTGTCACCCTCCTTTTGTCACTTTGGCGTGATAGGGATAATGAAAGGGACAAAAGAACACACTGCAATGAGGCTGAAGGAAAATGTTACCAAAAGAGCTCGTGCTAACAATGAGCATTTATACAGAAGCCTCTATAGTGCTTTAATATGTACAGGGAATAACATCTAGGGAAGTTCTTGATTCCTTCTAGTTCCCACAGCTTTAAATTGAAAAGCAAATGTTAATTAGTGGATCTTTTACAAAAACATTTCTTAGAAAATTAGGACATATTTTATAAATTAAACCCGTCCTGAGAAAACAAACTAAATAATTTACTTAGTGGTTTTATTAAAAAAAAGTTCAGGTTGCAAATGTTTCCTAATGAGGGTATTAAATAAGGTGAATCTGTCTAATGAGTACCAATGAGACTAGGAGACCAAGGTAAGGTAATAAGCAGTTGGATTAATTTGCCTTCCTGATTTCTCCAGATTATTAAAAGTAGTGAGTTTTATGTCGCCAATTCATAAGTCAGAAATGCCTCAGAATCAAGGACAGTCTCAGGACCAAAGCCAATCATCTCTACCAAGGTCTTGAACCTGCCCGAATGGTGGCTGTGTCTGAACAGGACAGGCTCTGTGTACGTGCAGAACCCTGCATGGCCCAGGCTGCCTCAATCGGCCGAGGTTAAGTGTACAGATCGTAGACTCTCCAGATGCTTGGTTTCTTCTTCCCCCACCTGCTGCCCTCCCCCTGGCAACTCCCCTGTTTATTTATATCTCCTCCAAGGGGAAGGGAAAAAGATACCGTAAGAAAGCAAATTTGATTTAGGTAATTTAGCTACCTTTTAGCTTTGGTAAGAATACTCATGGTATTGCAAATTAAACTTAATTGTCAAATTCACCATATGCAAGTGATCCCTATACCAATTAGTGGCTGTATCTGTATGACTGATAAAAGATGATGTACATTTAGGGTAAAGGAAGTAGATACTGAAAACTTGATTTTAATACAAACAATTCAAATAACAAATTGCTGAACGAGAGTCACTCCAAATAGCCATCTGCTAAATAAGATGGCTAAAGTGCTAAATAAAACACATAGAAAATGAAGTGGTTTCCTGGTCTGGCATAGCACGCCAAGCAGGAAAACGTTAAGCAGGTGGACAGCAAATTAAGCAAATGAGACGATCATTAAAGATCACAGGCATTGGAACTCATTTTGTTACACATATTTTATCAGCAACAGATGCACATGTTGCAAAATTCTACTGATTCGTAACATTTCAACCATTTTGGTTTTGAAAAGCTTGACTGATTCTAACGATGACAAATTTTAAATTATCTCTCTGCTAACAGTATTTCCAAGAGCTTGGGTTTTTATTTCCATCTTACAGAAGGGGAAACCTGAGCGGCTTCTCCTTCTGGTCATCAGAACAGGAGCTAGAATGACCATCAGCTGGGACTGCGCTGGTCTAGACAACGTAGCATCAATTCTACCCCATTCCTTCATGATTAACTTTCGTCATTAGATTATTTAAAAGTTTAGCTAGTTTACTCACCAATACACTTCCCTTTGTGCACCATGAGCTGATCCGGACTACCCATAGAGAAATACAGGATTTCACAAGAAGGAGAATCTTCGCTACTACACACAGAATACTGACGTTCTCGCCTTAAAAATAAATTTGGACAACGATTTTTTTTTCTTTAAGATTAACACAGGAAATTCTTGCCCCTCCATTTTCTCCTGCTTACTAACCCATTCAATGTCCAACATCTGTCTCTGCTGGGGACTGAGCTGAAGGTGCTAATGGGAAAGCTGTCCGATCCCCCACTCACCACTGAGTCTTCCCCACATGACACTACAAACCCCCGCTCTGCACCTGTCGCAGATTAAATTCACTAGCCACATGTCGCTAATTAAATTCAATTAAAACTCAAATTAAAAATTCAGGTTTTCAACTGCAGTAGGCACACCTAAGTACAGGGATACCTCATTTCATTGCACTTTGGTTTATTGAACTTCACAGATACTGTGGCTTTTTTTTTTCTTTTTTCTTTTTTTTTACAAATTGAAGGTTTGTGACAACCTTGTATTAAGCAAGTCTATCAGCTCCATTTTTCCAATAGCATTTGCATACTTCATGTCTCTGTGTCACATTTTGGTAATTCTTGCAATATTTGAAACTTTTTCATTATTATTATATTTGTTTTAGTGACCTGTGATCAGTTAACTACTATAACTCACTGAAGGCTCAGATGCTGTTTAGCATTTTTTAAGCAACAAAGTTGTTGTTTTTGGCTGTGTTGGGTCTTCGTTGCTGTGTGCAGGCTACTCTTTGTTGTGGTGTGCAGGCTTCTCATTGCAGTGGCTTCTCCTGTTGAGAAACATGGGCTTTAGCTGCTCGGCCTTCAGTAGTTGCAGCATGAGGGCTCAGTAGTTGTGGCTCACGGGCTTAGTTGCTGCGCGGCATGTGGGATCTTCCCGGAACAGGGATCGAACTTGTGTTCCCTGCACTGGCAGGTGGATTCTTAACTACTGCACCACCAGGGAAGTTCCGCAATAAAGTATTTTTAAATTAAGGTATGTACATTGTTTTTTTACAAATATAATGCTATTCCGCACTTAATAGACTACAGCATAGTGTAAACAGGACTTTTATATACACTGGGAAACCCAAAATTCATGTGACTCGCTTTACTGTGATACTCACTTTATTGTGATACTCACTTTATTGTGGTGGTCTGTTTCTGACCATCTCTGAGGTATGCTTGTACTCAACAGCCCCACGTGGCTAGTGGCTACCATATTGGGCAGCATTGATCAAGAATATTTCCATCATCACAGAAGTTCTACAGCAGTGATTTAGCTCCATTCCATCCTGACCCCGCATCTTGTGCACACACACATCTGGAGACAGCTGCAAAATGGGGGCATGCAGCACTACGAATTCCTGGTCGCTAACTGGGCCCCCCACTACTGAATGCTCATTCATTCTCTTTCTTGTCTTTGGAAGACACTCTCTGCCATTTGCCTTCATAACTTCTTCAAAACACTCAAAGCCCAATCCCGCTTCCTCTCTTTCCCTTTTTCTACTTTTCTTCTGAGTGGGAAGCAATAGCTGGGAAGTGAGATTACAATGCAAAACTAACGAGTAGATCGGGAGAGCTTTGTAGGGACAAGGCAAGGGAGAGCGCTCTTGATGGTCAGGACTGGACACTTGTAAGAAATGCTTTGATCAGCTACAGATATCCAGGAAGCAGCCTCTCACTCTGAGCATGGCCCTAACCTCCACTCTCAGTGAGAACATGAAGCAACGGGCAGTGAAGCCCACTCCTGTGGATCCACATAGAAAGTAACTTGGCATCTGCCCCATTTTTTCTTTTTCCCAGACTCTGAGGAAGGACAGCTACCCTGTCCTCCGTTCCATCCCTACAGTCTCCTCTGAGATCCTGGTCCATCAGTTAGTCCCTCTCTCCAGTATGTTCAATCTGTTCCTCTCTATTGGCTCCTTCCCCTCAGCCCATAAATCTCTCCCATGTCCATCCTCCCCTCCCTCAATCCCACGCCCCACATTGTTCTTCATTTTCAAACTTCTTTACTTGCTGTCTCCATGTCTGCCCCTTCTATCTACTCTTCATGCCGCTGCAAAGTCAATGAAACTGCCACCTCCCTCCTACCCATTTTTGATCTGATTTTTCCCCTTTGTTCTTTTTTTTTTTTTGGTTGGTGGTACAGTCATCCATTTTGTCTCACAAGTCAAAAATGCGTATGTGGGACTTCCCTGGTGGCTCAGTGGTTAATAATCCTCCTGCCAATGCAGGGGACACGGCAACAAGAGAAGCCACTGCAATGAGAAACCCACACACTGCAATGAAGAGTAGCCCCCACTCACCACAACTAGAGAAAGCCTGTGTGCAGCAATGAAGACCCAACACAGCCTAAATACAGACAGACAGACAGACAGACATAAATAAAATATTAAAAACAAAACAAACAGAAAAACAAAACAAAAATGTGCACATCTCCCTAAGCTTCTAGATCTCCTATACCTAATTGATCCCGAAGTATCAGCCTCTCTTCTCCAATTCCCCTGCCCTGTTCAGGACATCACCAAATGTCTCCTGGACACAAGAAATACCCCATTATTAACTGGTCTCACCACCTTCAAGCCTACACATCTTCCCCTCCCCCAACACCCGTCCACACTGCTGACAAGACCAGTTATGACTTGAGTCTCATACCACATGTGAGTCCACAAAGTCTAAACGCCAGGGAATAACTAATACTGTAGCTCTGCTTAAATTTCTACTTCTCAACTTATTTGTGCAACCAGGGGCAAACTGAAATTTATGGAGAAAAGGATAAGAGTGAGGGTTTAAAATGATGTGCTAGACTTATTAACATAAATGATCAGAAGCTTTGCTCCCTCCAAAAGATGGTGCTAATTATTAGTCATTTTAGTCTAAGTCCTCTTTATGTTCTTTAGTTCACAGTGTGTAAATGCTTGGTTTTAACATGTTTGGGAATATTAATCACCCCATTATGACAAATGTGGTACATGCCACATAGGATAGATTGACAGGGGGCTCGGGTAGTCTCACCTTCCTGCCTAACTCACCAGATGGTCCCCCAATTTGCTGACATTGCTTAGTCTGAAGTGAATCAGTCTATGCCTCCATGGAACCAACCGGAGATACGGCAAACAATGGAGGATCCCAGGTGTGGAGAGACATATCAAGGATTCTCTCTTCTCCTACCCACATTCTCTATACTTCAGTGCTTCCCAAGTCCATGTCTTACACTTAGGAGACAGGCTGGGACCTGGGACCCTTTGCTGCAGTGCTTGTACCTGGACAAACGTCTCCTAGAGCAACAGAATACAAAGAAACTGCAAGGGACTAAAGATAACTGTGTGCACATGCAGTTGGGGCAAATTATGAACAAGATACAAAAAGACCAAAAACCCACTGCCACTTCTGAGGTGTTGGGAGCAAGGCAGAGTAGCATGAATGCACCCCACACACAGTACCACCAAGGGGATGGGCAGGACACCCACGCCACCCCTTCAGCCCAACCCAGAGGTCCGCTCCTACCCTCACTCCATTTAAGGGACCAGCTTGCCGCCCACCTCAGAGTGAGAGCAAGGGTACCTGTTATTTGTTTTCACTCCCTTGTGCTACTGCATGAGTCCCAGTAAAGCCTTGCCTGAATTTCTTGTCTGGCCTCTTATCAATTTCTACTGATTAGAGAGTCCAAGAACCCAGTTCAGTAACACTTATACCCTTAATTATCTCTTCTCTGTAAGGATGAATAGCTGGCAGTTATCACATCTAGAGTTAGAGTAAGGAAAACAAACTGGGAGACAACCTGATGTTGTTTCATGGTGAAAACAGGTGATGTATCTAGATCCTGGGCTATACTTGAGCAACAAGTATAAAGAAGGCAAGTCTGAAACTGTGAAAATAATTTTGTACCATGAACTATTTTACAGAATCTTTTTTTTTTTTTGCTTCTCCTAAAAAAGTTCAAAGCGCTCCTTTATGAGATACAACCTCCCTGGAAGAAGGCAAGGGAGAATTATGTCCGCACTTTACAAAAGGCAGCTTGACACTGAATTATATACTTTAAAATGGTTAGTTTTACATTATCTGAATTTTACCTCAATGTGAAAAAAATTAAAATAAAATAAAATAAAAGGTATGTCCTTCAAGGGGGTAAAAAGACAACCTTAAGGACACGGAAAATCAAGTTGTTCAATAAAGGCAAAAATGCATCAGTGAAAAGCTGGGCCAGGGGGCCAAGCCCTTGAGTATCAGGCCTTTAAGTTCTTTTCACTAGGACAGTGAGTGGTTTTCTGCTCTCTTTCTCTTGTTTTATGCAGTGGAAGCCTTTCATTAAATACAGCGTTACTGATTTTTTATATACTCCACATAAAAAGAAAAGCAGAGTTGCCCTGGTTAAAGAGGCTGCAGTCCCTACCAGTGCCAGAAAAGACTGTCTGTCCCTTTCTATCATCCTCCCTTCCGTCACCAGGTGTTTACTGAGCACCTACTCTGTCTCTGCCAGGCACTGTTCCAGGCCCTGAGGAAAACACAGATGAGGTCCTTCCTCTCATGAACTTGACACTTTCATGAAAGGAGAAAGACAAAAAAAAAGCAAACAAATGAATATGAATTTCAGTTAGCATTAACTGCCACGGAGAGACTGAATAAAACAGAGGGCTGGAGAACAAGTGACTAAGCAGGGGAGTGGGGTGGGGCTGCTCAGGGAAGGTGTCTGAGGCCATGTGCGAGGGGAGAACTGAACAATGAGGAGTCAGCCGCGCAACGTGCCAAAGGGACAGGGTTGCAGCAAAGTGACTGGCAGAGACCCTGAGACCAGAAGGAGCTTGGTGTGCGTGAAGCACTAGAAGATGAGCGTGGCTCCCACACAGAGGGTGAGGGAGACGGAGAGTGGTATGAAACGAGGTGTGCAAATCATTCCTCCACGGTTGCTCCCCTGCTCTTCATTCTCCACTAGCAGCCAGGAAGAACTTCACTCAGTGTGGACCAGATGATATCTCACTCCTTTTTAAAACGCCAACGGCTGCTCAGTACACCTACACTCCTGACCCAACCAGCAAAGCCCTCCATGACCTGCCACTGTCCACCCCCTGAGCCACTCTCTCCATACTTGGTCATTCTAGCCACACTGCCTTGTTTGATGAGCTCTGGGCAAGACAGGCCCAGGCTGGCCTCAGGTCTTCAGCCGAGCAGCTGGCCCCTTTGCATCATCCAGATCCGGTATCCGCACGCCCCAGTCTAAAGCCACTGTCCTTTAGTCACTCAGGAGCAAATCCTTGGACTCCTTCATCCAAATGCCCAATCTAAAGTAGCAATCCAGGGACTTTGTAGGTGGCGCAGTGGTTAAGAATCCGCCTGCCAATGCAGGGGGACATGGCTTTGATCCCTGCCCCAGGAAGATCCCACATGTCACGGAGCAGCTAAGCCCACGAACCACAACTACTGAGCCTGTGCTCTAGAGCCCACATGCCACAACTACTGAGATCATGTGCCACAACTACTGAAGCCCGCATGCCTAGAGCCTGTGCTCCACAACAAGAGAAGCCATCACAATGTGGAGCCCGCACACCACAATGAAGAGTAGCCCCCGGCTTGCCACCACCAGAGAAAGCCCGTGTGCAGCAATGAAGATGCAACACAGCCAATAAATAAATTAATTAATAATTAAAAAATAAATAAAGTAGTCATCTAGTCTTTTTTCAAGACAGCCTATTTAGGACTTCCCTGATGGTCCAGTGGTTAAGACTCCACACTCCCAATGCAGGGGGCCTGGGTTCAATCCCTGTCAGGGAACTAGGTTCTGTATGCTGCAACTGAGAGCCCACATGCTGTGACTAAAAATAAATTAAAAAAAAAAAAAAGATCCCATGTTCCGCAACTAAGACCCGGCTGCATCCAAAGAAATTAATTAATTAATTAATCTAACAACAACAACAAAAAGACAGCCTATTTAATTTCTCTGCAGAGCACTAGTCACTATCTGACATTTTCTTGTTTGCTTGTGGACAGTCTCCTCCAGCTACAATATAAGCTTCATGAAACCAGAATCCTTCTTGATCTTGTTTATTGAATCCCCAGAAATCAGAACACTGTCTGGCCTTTAGTAAGTGCTCATTAAGTATCTGGATCTAGACTGTATTGCTTTCAGTCACAGCCAATTCGAATACTGCCTGCTGACAATACCAACGACAAGGCCATCTCTACTAACCCTATCAAATGTATTCAGTTGGCCAAAAAGTTCGTTTGGGTTTTTCTGTTACATGGAAAAACCCAAACAAACTTTCTGGCCAACACAATACCTATTAACTGAAAGAATAAAATGGAACACTGCTTATTTCCTTTGGCTTTCCAACTCAAAGACCAGTGAATAGCAAGGAAGAAAAAGAATCAAGAACATGCCATGAGGTACTCTGGTATATCAAGGATTTTTATTTCTTAACCAAAGAAGCATGTAAACTATATTTTAAGAAAGATTCATTCTTTTCTAGTCAGTAGCTGACATAGTGCCAGAGTTCCATGCAGGTTTGTGCAACAACCTTGGCAAACAACAGATGAAAATGATTTGCTCTTGGATGCCCGTGGAATGTCATTCTATCCAAGACATACAAAGGTCCCTCTACAAGCACTACATAAAAATTTGTTCTATGTAAGTCAGGAGAGAGAATTTCCCATCCTTCCTTGAATAAACTTGCTAATGATCTCTGACCTCAAAAGTAAGACTAATCTTGGACCCCTGTTTAGAGTTAGCCACAAAAATGCAAACGTTTAAACTAAAAAAATTGTGTTTATATATCCTTATTCATGGCATTGATTTATTTCCACTGTTTCTAACACAGTAGGAATTTGTCAAATATTTCCTAGTGAAATACTCTGTCTGACATCTTCAAACTGTGTTGCCTAATGGAAGCCCAGCTGCAAAAATAATCTAAATTGGTGCAAGGAGTTATAATCTTAAAAAGGAATTGTTACCAGAAACTGTATTCAAGAAAACACTTAGTTCACCTTAACAGTAGGTGGTTAAACATTAATATCAAAACGATTTCTGAGCTGATTTTTTTAAAGTAGATTTTTAGGGAAAGAACTGAAATGATTCATTCTTATAAACAAACTGTAACCCAAAAGATTATATAAGCTTTTAGTGTGGTACCTAAAATGTTTCTTTTTATGGAAGAAACTGTTGGTTTTAAGTGCTGTTTAGATTCTCACAAGACAGAGTTTAAACATATAAAGAAGCTGAATTATAATACCTACACTACTTAATCACCTACCTACTCACAAATGGATTCTGTACTAAAATTCCTTTCTGGTCCATAGGGGGTCACAGCAAATAGACAAGGCAATCTCAATACTTTGGTGGAAAAGGATGCGGAGGAAGAGACAGTATCTTTCATATGACCTCTGGTGACAGGGAACAACCCAGGAGCCCACCTGTAGCAACAGGGAAGCCCAGTGTCTTCAGCAGCAACAGGGAGGGGAGCCCTGGCAGCAAATTGGGGCTCCCATCCTCATGTAAAGGATCTCCTATACTTGTGCCCATTTTGGAGCATTTCCCCACATCTGTGGTGGGACCTAAGGGGTTACAGACTGAAAACACACACAGTGCGAAATCTGATTGGATGATGATTCTGACGGACGCCAAGTTCTTAAATCACTTACTGAATAATTAGATCATTAAAAGTCAGATCAAACTGCACTGGAGGCAAGACTGTGAAGTGTCACAGCTGTTATAAAGGGGAATGAACCATAAAACTGGTTTCATGAAAGATACTTGGAAAGTGTTAAAAACAAATGAAAATTTTATTTCATATTGCTAACTAATATATTAAGATATACAGGCTTTGGAAAAGTTATTAAAACTATCATGTGACAATTCCAACAAATTTCACTATAAGTTCATTTTAATCCTTCTACATCTTTCATCCTTCCAGATCAGAAACCTCAGGGACTTACCTAGACCTTCCAGAGGAGTTGGTCCGATGTTTACCATTTCCTACAAAGTCAGGAGAGCCTCCATGCAGAATGGCAGCTGTTCTGTGTCCTCCTGGGTCTTTCCTAGAGGTATGATCTTGGTTTGACAAACTAGCTATTTCTAAACGTTCCTTAAAAAAATAAAAGTAAAACCTACTTAGACATAAGTCATAAATTGAAAATGATCATGGTACATAATTATAAATATGTAGAGAATGCATATTTTATTTAAGCTGAATGTTTTCAAGTGTAATAAAGTTGAGCTCAACTTTTAAAAATTTAATGTCCAAATATGTACTGGTTCAGGGGACTTCCCTGGTGGTCCAGTGGTTAAAAATCCACCTCCCAATGCAGGGGATGCAGGTTTGATCCCTGATTGGGGAACTAAGATCCCACATGCCCTGGGACAACTAATGCCACAACTACTGAGCCCACGTGCCACAACTAGAGAGCCTGCACTGTAACTAGAGAGCCTGCACTGTAACTAGAGAGAAGACTTCAAGCCACAACAAAGATCCCAAGTGCCGCAACTAAGACCCAGTGCAGCCAAATAAACAAATAAATAAATAAATATTTAAAAAAATATATGTATTAGTTCAAGAACTGAAGGCCAGGTTACAGTTTCAAGAGAATGTGAATTTTATAAATGAAGATGCTTAGAATCGTGGCAAATGCATGAAAAGTTAGGGAGAAGACCAAGAGATGAACAGAAGGAGGCATTCAAAGAGAGAGCATATTTAATACCCTGTAATAAGCCATAATGGAAAAGAAAAAAAAAAGTTCTAGTACCATTTGCTGAGAAGGCTATCCTTTCTCCAGAATTATCTTTGTACTCTAGTCATAAAATCAGTTATATATACATGGGGTGGAGGGGGTCTATGCTTGGATTATTGCTTCTATCTATTGACAGAATTAGTATTGTTCTGTTATCTATCTTGACCTCAATATTAAATTATTTTGAACACTGTAAAAAACAAACAAGAAGAGAGCAGAGTGGCTAACAGGAAGGCAGATCAGATGTAAGACAGGAGAGTTGGTGGGAACAGTAATATCACCTTAAGCCTGTATACAGCTTTGTATGTTCACAAAGGGCAGTACATTTATCTGTGGGAATAACTACATAAGACAGAAAGGAAGGCATTATCTGTGCCATTTTGAAGGGTGAGGAAAATGAGCTGCGGAGAGTGTCACCTGTCCAGGTCACAGAGCCAGGCAGTAAAAACGCCCAAGCTTTCAGCCAGTACATCAGTGCCTCCTCGCACTGCACCTCATCGTTTCCCTTAAGTTTAATGCCATAATTCTCTAGAAGAGAACAAGCAAAATTCTCTATGGATTTCTCCAAACATGTATAGCTGGTTTTTTGATTGAGTTAGACTCAGGAAAAATAGAGGAAAAAGGACTTTACCCTTTTCCACCACTGCTTTTTAAATCGGCTCTGCTGAATCCTTCTTCTCCATCACTGAATGAAATCTTGGGCAGATCCACGTGGCTTCCATTCACTCTTCAGTATGAACAAATAGTTCTGTTTTCCAAGTATTAAGAATTCCAGTCTGGGTTGATTATCAAAGCTTCAATCTCCTCTCTCCTTCAACTCTTTTGATAAAACTACTGTAGTTACATAAGCCTAAGTCATCTACAGATAATATACAACTCTAAATTTTGCTACTTATTTGGAGAATCTAAAATGTACAATGGGGGCTTCCTAGGTGGCGCAGTGGTTAAGAATCCGCCTGACAATGCAGAGGTCACAGGTTCGATCCCAGCTCCAGGAAGATCCCACATGCCACGGAGCAACTAAGCCCGTGTGCCAAAAAATAAATAAATAAGTAAATAAATAAATAAATAAAATGTACAATGAATGATATTTGGGGGACTTTTTAGTGCTTCGTTTTAAGCTTTACGACTGACAGTAACAAAGGAGGGGAAAAGAATAATGAAGGAAAAAGAATAATGAAGAATGAAGGACAGGGGTCCTGACTTCTCAGATGTTCAAGCATTATAAAGTATCATCAATGGAAAGAAAAAGATTTTATGTTCAGCAAAATGTAAACTATGTGAGTATGGCAGAATTGCTCGAGTACCTGCTTAGCCATTTCTTTCCTTTTTTTCTCTTCTTTTATCTCTTCTTTCCTTCTCTGAATCTCATGAAGGATTTCACGTTGCTGAAATAAATCATACCACCATCAAATGCTGATCTCTGAAACCCATACAACATACAAATTCTGAAATCACAAAAAAAACTTTTGAATTTCAATAATTTAAGCTCTCCCCTCTTAAGAGACCTGAATATATAGAACCTTAGTACAAACTGCAGTTACATCAGTTTTATCAGCGTTATTACGCAATAGGCTTCCCACTTAAATGGGTGTTAAGACTGTGTGGGGAGGGAAAATTACTTCCCATTTCTATGTGGAGGGACTTTTTTTGGAAGCTCGGAGTCCTAACCAATGGACCTCCAGGGAATTCCCAATGTGGAGGGATTTTCACTGCAGCAACACCACTGACCTCCCGCTTCTCCCCACACTTGACTGAGCCCTTCCTCTTTGATATCTGCCCGTCTGCAGAGAATATGTACTTGCACCTACTCTCTGCCGCTGGGTGGAGGTGGGCTGAGCTGGCACCACACCCATGAGCCGTAGACCTTCAGCTGCATTCCCCCATCAGTTGTCTTAGTATTAAAAGTGGCATTTTGATCTCTATCCATTTGACTCGTATCTATTACTCAAATGATTTTGAATTTAGGTAGAGAAAAAGTGTTTTTTATGAGTCCCCTAAAATTCCAGGTTATAAATATCAAAACCATTGAGAGACTCACCGAAAACTATTATAGCAATAATATAAAATGCAAAAACATACCCCAAACTTATATGTAGTTATAGCAGTACACCAAAACAAGAATGTTAAATATCTTCTAATAAAAATGTGTCTGCCTAAGAACAATGACAACAAGAAGGAACTTAAACCCTGAGTGACAGCTAGGCTACACAATTAAATAGGAGATAAGCAGTAACAAAATGAATGGAACCCACAAAGACAGTGTTAACATAAGCAAAGGATGAAGAAAACACAGCAGGAAAAAAAGAACCAGGAATAAGAATCTAAGAAAAGCAGGAAAAATAAAACCTTGGAAGTACCTATAACATCTAAGGGAAGAAAACTAAAAAGCCTCACTGAGAGAGAAAAATAAATGGTAAAACATTCCTGGATAGGAAATCTGAATATTGTCATGATGTTAACTCTTCTTAAATGAATACGTAAGTTCAGTGCAATTTTACTCAAAATCCCAGAGGCTTTATTTTGTTTTAATTTTGAGAAAGCAATTCTATAACTTATCTTTTAGAATAAATGTGTGAGAATAGCTGAGGAAAAAAAAAAATAATGAAGGATGAAGGGACAGGGGTCCTGACTTAGATACTCAAACATTATAAAGATAGAATAATTCAAAGAGTCTGGTAGAGACTCAAGAAAAAAAAAAAACCAGATGAATTAAACAAAAGAGGTAATTTACAAATAGAACTTAGCATAAATGAGTAGTAAAATACACTTTAAAGAAAGTATTACAAATCACTTAAGAATGAATGATTATCTAATAAACGTGTTAGGAAAATGGGGAAAAAAGAAAAACTCAGACCCTCATTTTAACAACCCACATCAAAATAAGTTCTAGATAAGTTTATTAAAAGACTAAATACAGGAGTGTACATCCTTACGCAAATAGACTAAAGAAAAAATACAAATGGTTAGTGGACAAAAAAAAGTTCCGACTGTGGCTGGGGCTACTCATTTGGGCATGACATACGTGTCCCACAGACGGAGGAATAGCCTCTGAACTACTGCACAGCTTTACAAGCACAGAAAGAGCACAAGATGTTTGGTGAAACCAACTTCTTCTTTCTTTTATTTAAAGACCTGGACTAGGGGTTCTAGGAGTAGCACTGACATTTGCTGTGAGGCAATCACTCATACTATTTACTTCTTGGTTACCCTGAGGGCCTCCTTTCACGTGAGTCCATGGTTCTTGGATCAAATGCTGAGCAAAACGTAAATAAATACCGATGAGCGTGTAGGTAGAGACAGAGTAAAAACCTATAGGAGCTTGCAGCCCTCTGGGCTGGACACTGTGGTGACCAGCTTCTCACCTCCTCTTCCTCTTTCCGCTTGGCTTCTAACTGCCTCTGCTGCTCCTCCTGAGCCCGCCTCTCCAGCATTTCTTCATGAAAAGACTTGGGAGGGGGCTTGTTGTGCTCACAGAGGAATGACTGCACGTGGTAAGCCAGCTCGAATATCATCACCTAAACACGTGGATGGAAATCAAGCACAAACGGTCAAGTGACGCCCAAAGGTTAGACTACAGAAAGACATGCAGGCCATCCGAGACCCACTCACAATGGTGACGTTCATTTTGATGTGACACGTTCTAAGTAAGGTGTAGGATACAACCACCGCAGAAAAAAGTTTTTACATCACTCATCTCAATTGGTTGCTATCAAGACAAATCCTTATCTAGATAAATAAAAAGCCTCACTTTTATTTTGCAATCCTATGCATATTATTGGCATAAATCCGATAAAATATTTTTCTGTATAAATAAATCTGGTAAAATATTTAAGACTGCAAAAAAGTAAAAACTACCTTCCCAACTAGAAAAGCTGCCTACATACTGACAGCTGAGCAGAGAATAATCATTGCTAACATGGGAGCTTTCATCTATCCATACAGCATACTGAAAACTTCCTACTGGGGTACAGAGGCAAACGTTTCAAGGCCTCACTCTCTCCCCACCAGTAATGGGCCAGTGGGAGGCTAATTAATACTTAGAAAGCATTTCATTTCCACTCAGGGAAGCAGTCACAGTATAAGAAGGAAAAAGGCCCCCCTCTTAGACATCCTATGTGAGCGTCGGAAGCCATTTTCCCAACCCCTAGGAGTCATAAATCATAGCTTGGTTGGAAAATCAACAGAACAAGGGTTTCTGGGACCCCACGTTGATGGACTACTCCAACCCCAAACAGGTCAAGAGTGCCAAGCTCCCTCTGCAGATGAGGACTGCCACTCTGAGATTTCTTCTATCTCAATTACAGTGAAGCAGATTAAAAATTCTTGTTTCTAAAAGGACTTAACAGAGGGGTAGGGTAAAAAGTAATAGAAGTCAGTGTACATAAGAATATATAGTTCAGCTGGTGTTCAGCTTTCTCTTGGAGAGAAACCACAGCTATTGTTGGGGGAAGCTGTATTTTTTTATGGTACTAGAAGCTGTAGCTTTCACTGGATCTACTTCTATTTACAGTGGAGAAACACTAGTCTAGAGTCTAAGAGGCAAATTATTCTATGAAAAGCTCTGTTAAGGAAAGCTGGTGAAAGAAGGCAGTTTCTATTATGTCAAAGAGAAACCATTTCCACACCAGAAAGGAGCCAGGAGCCAAGCAGTGGAGGGCTTTTCTTTTGCTAATCTATTTACTTTACTAGCATTTTCTATATAAATCTGATAAAACATGTAAGACTGGATGTAAATAAGAGAGCTGCTCTCCAAACTGGCTCTTGTTCCCCTCTCCTCCAAATTTACAGTTCACTGTCTTGCTTCTCTTGGGCCTCTGCTCAAATGTCATCTGATGGGGCCTCTCCTGACCTCCTTATTTACAACAGTCACTCTGCCTCACCTCGCAGGACACATCTGTATTAGGATTCTCTAGAGAAACAGAAACAAACAGAAGGGGGATGTGTCCATAAACACACACACACACACACACACACACACACACACACACACACACACACACAGAGTCATCCCTTGGTATCCACAGTTGCTCAAGTCCCCTATATAGAATGATGTAGTATTTGCATATAACCTACGCCCATCCTCCCGTATACTTTAAATCATCTCTAGATTACTTACAATACCTAATTGAAAGAAAATACTACATAAATAGTTGTAAATACTATGTAAATAGTTGTTGGCATGCAACAAATTCAAGTGTTGCTTTCTGGAACTTCCTGGATTTTTTTCTGAATATTTTCATTCTGTGGTTGCCTGAATCCACAGATGCAGCACCCACAGATATGAAGAGCTGACTGTATATATGTAAAGAGAGAGAGAGAGAGAGAGGGAAGGAGGGAGAGGGAAAAATTGAGATTGATTTTAAGTAATTGGTTCATATGATTATAGAAGCTGGGAAGTCCAAAATCTGCAGGGTGGGCCAGCAGGCTGGTGACCCAGGGTAGGGTTGATGTTGCAGTTCAAGTCCAAAGGCCATCTCCTGGCAATTCCCTCTTCTTCCAGGGAGGCCAGTCTTTTCCTTTTAAAGCCCTCAACTGATTGGGTGAGGCCCACCCACACTATGGTGTGTTATCTGCTTAACTCAAATCTACTGATTTAAATGTTAATTTCATCTAAAAAATACCTTCGCAGAAACATACAGAATAATGTTTGGCCAAATATCCAGGTACCATGGCCTAGCCAACTGACACATAAAATTAACCATCACAACTTCTATGAGAAGAGCTAAAATAAAAAGCTGACAACATCAAATGCTGACAAGAATGTGGAGAAACTGCATCACCCACATATTGCTAGTGGGAATGTAAAGTGGTCAGCTAATCTGGAAAATTTGGGCAATTTCTTAAAAAACTGAACATATAGTACCATACACCCACAACTGCACTCCTGAACATTTATTTCAGAGAAATGAAAACATGTTCACACAAAAATCTGTACATAAATGTTCACACCAGCTTTATTTTTAATAGCCCCAAACTGGAAACAATTCAGATATCTTTCACCTGCTGGATGGCTAAACAAACAGTACTGCACCTATAAGATGGAATACTACTCAGCAATAGAAGTAACAACTATTGATACATGTGACAATCTGATGAGTCTCCAGAGAATAATGCTGAAGGGGGTGGGGGAGGGGGAGAGTAAATCCCAAAGGATACACACTATGACTCTACAGATATAACATCCTAGAAATGAGAAAAATCACAGAGATGGAGAACAGATGAGTGGCTGTTAGGTATGGGAGGGCATGGGGGTGTAGGGAGATGGCAACATTAGGGATCTTGTGGTAATGAAACTATTCTGTATCTTGACTGTATCAATATCAACATCCTGATTACAATATTATACTAGTTTTGCAAAAATGTTACCATTGGGGCAAACTGAGTAAAGGGTACCTGGCCTCTCCTGGTATTATTTCTTACAATTGCATGTGAATCTATCTCAAAATAAAGAGTATAATTTAAAATAAAGCCAAAAAAGGTGGGGGGTGGGGTGGGGGGACAACAAAAGTAGAAATAAACAAGTGAGACTACATCCAATTAAAAAGTTTCTGCACAGCAAAGGAAACCATCAACAAAATGAAAAGGTTTTTCAAAAAAACCACAAATTATGAATCCGAGAAACCAGAGGATTCTGTAGCTGAATTTTCTGTGGAACTCCACATTATTTTTCAGTTAGACATTAGACTACACTAGAAAGAACTTAAACTAAAAAGAAAGTTGGAATAATTCCGAAAGCCTATTTTTTTGTCCAGGCTGTTCTACAATCACTTTCTGTACCACAACAATCACTGAAGTTCTTGGAAACACAGCTTAGCCGGCTGTGACTCACTGTGTTATAGAATGCAAGTAAAAAATTGTCCAGTCACTTTCCTACAGGTCCAACACAGACACAGAGGCCTAGGGTTAGTCCTTACTTAGCTCCTCTCACTTTTCACAGGATGAGATAGTTAAGCATGAGCTGCCTAGGCGAAAACACTGAGTGATCTTATACAAAAGTGAGGAAAAGATGGATTATATTTAAGAGATAATAATACTGTCAGTAATTATACACACGGTATAAACAGTTAATACACACAGTAATACTCTGCCCTAAGAATTCACCTAGCCTAGCCCTACAGAAAGTGTTCTGCCACCCAAGGGGGAGCTCATGTAGACGCTGATGTCACAGGATTAAAAAAGAATCAGTACTGACCTATGTGTAAATGCTCAGGTACAAAAGGGACACTGATGGAGGAGAGGGTGTTGTTAATTATCGAGAACGAAAACAGTTCTTCTGATATGAAAAATGGAGAGGTGGCAAAGTTTGGTGAGAAATCACTTGTCTGTAAACATTTTCCGACATAAAGGTTCAAGTCAAGATGAGGTCATGATGCCAGGTCCAAAGTGGGCAAAAAGTATGGCCAGGTTTATATAAAGTGTTTCCAGAAGAATTCTTAAGCATCAATAGTACTACCTATATACATGCTACAATTTGTAGTTCATAAAAATCGTTAATTAAAGAAATAAAAACAGCAATGTTCCCCTTTGTAGATACCAATAAAAACCAAAACATCCTACTGAAACTTAGATTTGAGGTGCAATGGGAAAGTCTTTAACCCAAAGAAAAGGCCGGAAGGCAAACACTGGTGAACATGACGAGATTTTTATCATCCTCTCATAATTCCAGTTTAACAAATCATACCTCGCCACAATGTTTTTTGGCCATTTCTTCTAGACGGGACTTTAACAAATTAACACTTTCGTTTGACAGACCTTTGGCATTCTTTAATTCTATTTCAGGGACTCTGGAAAAGAAAAAAACAAAAAGGAGTTACTCTAGAAAGTATAGATTATTTGCATTAATACTTCCTAAGTTCAAGGTCAGGGCCTGGGGATTTCATAAGAGCCTCATTTGTGAACCTCTCTGTACCCCCAGGAACATTTCCTTTCATCTCAAAAGGATTTCAACTTTACCCCAGCAACTCTGTTGACACAGCGCTCAACATGGAGTCGCCTGCAGCCTGTGGGGCAGAAGTGGGCTGGCCAGTCATCAGTGTGGGTAGCCAGGTGCCCTCCTTCCCCCGAGGACCAGACGTACGGGGGCTCGATCAGCTGTCTCCCCAGCTCCTCTGTCTGATTTCAGCTTCACAATCTGATTCAAATTTCTAACATCAACTACTATTTACTGCCTTTTAAAAAACTCACTCCTGCTGGGTGTGTGACTCTAGCCTAGTAACGTCACCGTGCGCTCCCTTGTACAGCAGTGCTTAATCCTGGCTCTGCCCCTCAGCATCAGTTTACGCTGACAGCTCACCCGCCAGAGACCAAGCGCTCTGTGATCGTTTGTGTGCTCCAGCATAAAGCAGGACAAGAATAACTAGGCGAGATGGAGCCACAGAGATCCATCTAGTATTCCCACAACGTGCTGTGTCCCAGGCACTCATTTTGCTGTAATGAGCTCACTCACTCACGTATAAGTCTAGTCATGCACACTCTGCAAACTCTGCTATTCCAAGGAGGCCTACCACACTCTCCTTTTCATCCCTATAGAGCTAAGAGTTAACACTTTCTACCCAAGGAGAAGTCCAACTAGCCGTTGAGGTTCCTCTTTTTTTAAAAAAATTAATTAATTATTTTATTTTATTATTAATTATTTATTGGGTCTTCATTGTTGCATGTGGGTTTTCTCTAGTTGTGGCGAGCCGGGGGGACTACTCTTCACTGCAGGTGTGGGTTTCTCATTGTAGTGGTTTCTATTGTTGCAGAGCACGGGCTCTAGGCACAGGGGCTTCAGTAGTTGTGGCACACGGGCTCAGGAGTTACGGCTCATGGGCTTAGTTGCTCCTCGGCATATGGGATCTTCCCAGACCAGGGACTGAACCCGTGTCCCCTGCATTGACAGGCAGATTCTTAACCACTGTGCCACCAGGGGAGTCCCTTGGGGTTCCTCTTACTTCCAACCAATACACATTGAATAACAACTCTGAGATTAAGTAGGCTTCATTTAGAAGAGAAGATGACTCATCGCTTCTCACTCAGCATTTCTGAATAATTCACGGTATTTTACCTTAGTGAAGCCTTTACTATTCACTTATCTAGGCATCCTCTCAATGCTTCAGTATGATAGATTGCTACGATCATCAATCTAGTTGGATAGATGGAAATCTGAGAGAGACTACTGAGTCCAGGTATGGTCCACCTAACCCAGGATTCTCTCTCTCACAGTGGCATCAAGGACCATTTTGCAGAAAAGAAAAGTTTTCCTGCACCATATCATCTCAAAAGACAGGAATGTTTCCCCAAGTCAAGACTTACATAATTTTAAAAAAAAAAATCAAGCAGTCATTATATACCAATATTAACAGAATGGTGAAAAATTCATCTGCAACACTAATTAGCTTTACCATTTCCAATGTTCTCTTTATGCCCTTGCTACATAATTCATAATTGTATGTAGCTGATTTTTTTTTAATTTATTTTTATTTCTTTATTTTTATTTATTTTGCATCGGGTCTTCACTGCTGCACACAGGCTTCTCTAGTTGTGGCGAGCGGGGGCTACGCTTCGTTGTGGTGCATGGGCTTCTCAGTGCAGCGGCTTCTTGTGTTGCAGAGTATGGGCTCTAGGGACGTGGGCTTCAGTAGTTGTGGCGCACAGGCTTAGCTGCTCCACGGCATGTGGGATTTTCCCGGACCAGGGCTCATACCCATGTCCCTCGCACTGGCAGGCAAATTTTTAACCATGCACCACCAGGGAAGTCCCAGTAGCTGATATTACAATGTTTACTTTTTTACTTTTTATAAGCATTTGCATGCTGTTTCTTAAATGATATTTTTACGAAGTGGACACATCAAGATTTACCTGAAAAGCTCTCTAATGCAGTGGTCCTTGATTGGGGTGACTGTATCCCCCCAGGGAACATCAGTCAATGTCAAGAGGGCAAAGAAGATCTGCGCCCCTCCCCACACTCCTTGCCTAAGCATCTCCTCCATCTGGCTGGTCCTGAGTTGTATCCTTTATAATAAACCGGTAATGGTAAGTGAAGTGCCTTCCTGAGTTCTGTGAGCTGTTCTAGCAAATTATCAAACCTGGGGGGTCATGGGAACCTGCAAATTTATACCCAGTTGATCAAAAGTACTGAGATTTGCAACTGGCATCTGAAGTCTTGTCATGGGACTAAGTCTCTAACCCAGCTATCAATAACTATGGATAGCTAGTGTTAGAACTAAATTGTTTGGATACTCAGCTGGTGTCAGAAAAGACACCACCTATTTAGTGTCAGGAAAAATAAAACCTAGAGAGGCACTGTCTTATTTTTCTTTCATAAAATTAATTACCCTTCAATTAATGCATAAATTAACTTTCTGAATACCTACTATATCTACTCTAGGCATAGAGGTTGGGCTAAAAGTGGATTATCTTCGAGGAGCTCATCTTGACCTATCTGTATTTTCACATCCTCCATCACCTCTTAAGACAACAAATTCCATACATTTACCATTCACTATGTAAGGCAGTACTTCCTTTTATTTGTCACTTTCCTTCACTGGCTTCCTATACAACATGCTCAAATGATAAAACATCATCCAGGCCAATCTAGTTTTCCACATGGAATGTCCGGGGAAAGATTACATGGAATATGCATGGTACTTCAAAAAAAGAACACTCTGAGTCCTGATAGCTAATGCTTTTGTTTTACGAGTGGATCTCAACCAGAGCGGGTAACACCTTCAGGGAAAGTTTAGAAATACGTGAGGTTTCCAGCTGTCTCACTGACTGGAGAATTCTCTTGGCATTAGTGGGTAGAAGCCGGCAATGCTACACACCCTGCAGGGCGTGGGCCTGCCCAGTGAAGACTCGTCAGCAGCACCCACCCCTCACCCCCAGGGAAACAGGGCGACTCTAAATCCTCCTTTACTCTAGGAGGTAAAGGTCCCATTAGGCTCGGAAGGCTACTTTAAGTCCTAGTGCCAATCAAACTTTAAAACTAAGTACACAAGGCTTTTTTAGTCACTGCACTCTTATCTTTTTTTTCTAGATTGTTCCTCTTCCTAGTTTATGAAGAATTAAACAAACAAAAGTTAACATATCAGAGGAAGTAAACATTAGTCATGGAGCAATATTACCATCCTTAGAGAATACTGACTATAAGCTGACTTCACAGGAGACAGGTTTCATGAAAATGTCTACTGCTGATGTAGTTTTGATGAAATGCAGGTGATAGGAAATAAAATTTTAAATGGAATGGGGGCCAGAAGGAGAAAATGCCATTAACGTCAACCTGTTCCTGTGTTTTCAAAACAGAGAACTGAAATCACATCAAGGCTATTTATAAATGTACTCACACATCTGGATAGGTGGGTGGGCATTTCACTCTCAAATCCACTTTCACGTATACTTCTTCTCCAGTCAGGCCCTGAGGGTACAGGACTAAATTGATTTCAGGAGCCTCTTTGGCCTGAAAGAGAAAAAGAAAATCTTTTTTTCTCTAGAAAGCCAATCATTAATGATTAAGATAATAATTATAAATATTTTAGCCAAAAGTTCTACTTTTTAAAATATTACACATAATTTTATTTTATATAGGTGTTGGTCACATTTTCCTAAAGCATAGTTTAAAAAAAAACCTGCCAAAAAAGTGCATTTTCCCTTTCACAGTTATCTAAGGAGTGACCTGAAATGTCCCATGTAGCCTCCATTCATTCAGATGTCACTGAGTGCTGATGACCTCCTGCCCTAGAGACTGGGAGTTCAGAGGCGAACCTACACAGACACGAACACAACTAGCTGCCACAAACTAGAAGACAAATGAATGCTTTCAAATAGTGATGAGTGCTGCAAAGAAAACAAAGGCGAGTCACGGAGCACAGGGGTGGAGGAGGAGAAGGTATTCAGACAGGTGGGTCAGGGAAGGCCTCCTGAGCAGGGGATACTTCAAATATTAAGGTAACAAGTGAAAACCTTGACATGAAATCTGAGAGCTCTTCTAAAACTGTGTATGCTTTCAACCAACTGCTTTTCACCAAATACTCGACTGTTCTTTACTTATATATGCTTTTTTCAAAAAGCATTTGAGGCAGTTTATATTACCTATATATTACGAGAAAGGGGCGGCTGAGGGAACATCTATGCATGTGGTCCAGACACTTGACCATCTCTGCGAGGTAGGTACGATCTCCATTTTACAGACAAGGCGGCTCGGGCTCAGACTTTCAGTTTCTTGTTCCCTAACACACAGCAGCAAGTCTGGACTTCAAATCCAGTTCTGATTCCCAAAACTGTGTCTCTTCCATCAGCCCTCCCTTGTTAATGCCAACCCTGAGTTGCTGTGACTGAGCCTTAACTTTGCCTTGGAATGTCCAGGCAGCCAGGGCAAAAAAAGGGAAATGCAGCATTTTCAGAAAAGAGAAAGGATAAAAATTCTTCTAAGGGCAACAAAGTATTTAGCAACATTAAATTCTAACAGAAATTTATAACATGAACCTTACATGTGGCACTATGAATTACACAATCAACTACATAGTAAAATATGTAAGCTTGGTTTTTCTATGGATTTATAATAATCCTTGGTAAAAGCTCCAGGAGAGCACAATTCTGTGAATGTAGTCCTGGGGAGGATAAACATCCCGTGACTCCTGAGGCCCTTCATCCACTTATCCACCCATCATGCCTCATCACCCACGCTTATTGAGCACTTGCTGACTGTCAGGCACTGTTAGCACACACAGGTGAGAAAACAGACATGCTTTCAGCTGTCAAGGAAATTCCTTCCAGTCTGGTAGGAGAAAACATACGTAACATGTAAGTACAAGTTTAGAAAATGCTGTTGAAGAGATGATGCTATGCCCTTGAGGGGTAACAGAATAGGCCACCCCAAAATATGCCACCTGGGCATAAGGACTGTACTGAGCTAAAGGTTCTTGAAAACAGCCATTACAAGAAAGGCATTCTGACTTTCCTTTTCTTCCTGAAAGAAGGAGATAAAACTCCCTGTCAAAGATGCCCTTCTATACCAGGGGAAAGAAATATTGTTATTACCAGATACAGGGAGTCGAGGTTGAGAGAAGTCTGTACAAAGAGACCTTATTAAAATAACTCTTATCTTCCTTTGTCTCCCCCTATATTTTAGTTACTTTCCTACAACTGCCTCTCTTTCTTCAACCTACTATATACTACACACTCAGGGCCATTTCTTTGGACTTTCATTTTCCTATAGGGCTTCCTATGTACCCGTGAAAGTCCATATGCTTTTCTCCTGTTAACCTGTCTTATGTCAATTTAATTCTCAGATCCAGCCAGGAATCCTGAGAGGACAGAGGTAAAGTTTTGCATCCCCTACACTCCACTTAGAGAATGACCTGCGGTGGATATGAGGGAACATCCTTGAACGTGGCCACCAGCTAAGATCTATCAGAGGATGATGCACTTAAATGGAGACAAGCCAGAGACCAAGCATTCTAGATAGGGGAAGAGTGCATAAGAGATTCGAAGTGAGAAAGCCTGGTGTATTCCAAAAACCAAAAGAAGGCCAGTGTGTCTGGCACACAGGAGGGAAGGGGGAGACCAGGTGAAGCAGGTGTGGTAAGGAATGGCTGGACCCCAAAGGGCCTTGTCAGCTAGGTAAAATACTTGTCAGAGTTTTAAGATGGAGATGATATGCTCTAACACACATTTTAAAAGATCGCTTTGGTGGCTGAGTGAAGAATGAACGGGGAAGAGTAAGGGCAGAAGTCAAAAGCTATTATAACAATTCAGCCTGTGTCAGTGGCAGAGGAGAGAGAAGAAGGTGGATTTGAGGTAAGGCTGACAAAAAGACTGGGCCCCAAGAGAGGAAAGCAGAAGGCTGCTGTCTTGTACAGATGCTCCTTTAAGTAGATAGAGTAGGATGAGGACAGAGAGCATCCACTGAGGGGAAACACGGGCACTGCAGGTGACCTTGCCAAGAGCAGACCCTAGTGTGATAAAGAGTGGACACTGGGTGAGGAAGAGGCCACAGCAAGTCTATGACAACTCCTTCAAGGAGGTTTGGGTTTGGGCATTAAGGGGGTCAAAGAGTGCGGCCATAGACTGGGGGAGGGAATGGGAAATCCAGGGATGAATTTCTTTTGTTCTGTTTTAAAGATGGAGGATACTAGAGCATGTGAGACTACTGATGGACATGTTACGGAAGAGCGGGAAAGAGACCAAGCTGGGATCTGAAGGCAATGGATCCCGGGCACAGCAGAGACAGACTGGATTCTGATAGGAGGATGGGCTCTTCTAGAATGACAGTTCACGAGACAAAAAAAAAAAAAAAAAGCAGGTAGGGGAGCGTGAGGTGCTTCCCAGGCTGAGGATGAGACTGAACCTGTTAGGCTCCCAGCTTCCTGTTTCCTTTTCAACCAAGGCAGGCTGGCTGTTATCTGCTTTATATAGTAGACAGAATTTAACAGGGAAAGCATCTAGCTGCTAAGAGCAGCAAAAATACTAACACTCAGTTGCTAAGAAGAAAAGGACAAACTATTTACCTTGAGCAGTCTCTTAAATAGCCTCACTTTTGGAAAAGCTTCTCAATATGGAAATTTCAAACAAAGCGGATCACGATATAATGAACTCCATGTATTCACCAGCCAGTTTCAACAATGACCAATTTATGGCCAATCTTGCATATCTATATGTGCCCCTACCGTCAAGTGCCATGGTGGATTATTCTGAAGTCAATCCTATCAAGCAGTCTTTGCCTGTGTTATTATTATTCACTTCCCAACAGCAATCCAGTGATGTAGAAAAAGGTATATATCTCCATTTTAGAGATGTAAAAACTGAGAGAAAGACAGTTAGACAGACTGAAACAAAATCTTACCAATGCTTTCTCCATCAGATCAAATCTTTACAGATTTCTCAACTCACAGGCCACAAATTTTAGAGGGACACCACAATTACCAACTTACAATTTTGTCAAGAAAATACTTTTTGCTCCCTCTTCACTGTAGATATCACTTGAGACAACACAGAATATTTTAGTACCAAAAATAGGAGGAAGTACAAAAACAGAACAGAGTCTAGTCAATTTATCTTATATTAACACATCTTCACATGTACATTATTCTGCCTTTCATTTTCTTATTTGTTGACCAATGAAAACTTTATTTCAGAATGCAAATGGGAATACTGCTGTAAATTCATACTGACCCATATAACTTAAAGAGTCAAAATAAATAAGAAGGTAAGAGTATATATGCCTATAACTGAGTCACTTTGCTGTACAGAAGAAATTAACACAACATTGTATATCAACTATACTTCAATAAAATAAAATAAAAAAATAAAGGGAAATGCCACACAGGTGGTCTACTTAAAGTAAAATATTCAAGACCCTGCTGGCCCGAGGTGAAAGAGGTATAAGTCAAGGTGCTAAAATGCAAGAACACCACTCAGGAACAATAGCAGATTTTCTGTTCTGAAGCAACAAAATTGGAGTAGTCTTCTATAACTGAAAGGAGCAAGAATCATATAACTATATCAGCAATCTGAGATAGTATAAACTACAATCGCAAACCAAGGGATAGGATTTTCTTAGGCTCAGCATAGAGATGAACTTGCAACATATAGATAACATATGCCACACGAAGTGGGTTATCTCTGCATATGTAAGATAACAAAGCTGGTTTAACAATCCTTTCTGTCTTTATGCAGGAAGTGAAGAATACATTGAAATGTAACTGACCTCAGGAAATGGTACAGGGAACCCCACACTTTATGTCTGGAGTCACCAGAACAGGAAGTCAGTTTCAGAAAACAGAGGCCATTGCTGGACTATACATTTTGAAGACATTCTTTACCAAAGGGAATGCTTAAGCAAGCACAATGAATCCAGTTAAAGACTGCTGGCAGGGGACTTCCCTGGTGATGTAGTGGTTAAGACTCTGGGCTCCCAACAGTGGGCCGGGGTTCGATTCTCCCTGGTCGAGAAACTAGATCCCACACACATGCTGCAACTAAGAGTTTGCATGCCACGACTAAGGAGCCCGAGAGCCACAACTAAGGAGCCTGCCTGCCACAACTAAGACCCTGCACAACCAAATAAATAAATAATAAAATAAATAAATATTAAAAAAAAAAAAAGACTGCTGGCAAGCCTCAGGGAAGGAGGTCTCTCTCAGCCACCAGGGGACTACCGGGCAAAACATCAGTATATAGAACAATGGCCTAAAAAAGTGATTAGGATCCTGCAAATACTCCTAGGTGGCCCACCATAGAACACATGCTGGTCTAGTGTTCTAGTTACTTACTCACACAGCAGAGCAACACTAGCAGGGTAGCAGTGATAATGGTGGTGAGACCAGATAATGCCAAAGCAAACTTTGAGAAAAGAGTAAAGAGTTTTGATGCAAAGTGGAGGGACCCCTGGATGCATAAAGGTTTCAGATTTAAGTGCATGAGTCCAGTGATGGTGGTTTGGATGAAAGAACAGACCTGTGGTCACTGAAGAATGACATAAGTTTGACAAAAACCTAACAACTTGCCTGGTTCTGAGTATCAAGTGAGACCAACCCAAACAGGAGGACATTGAAGCTACCAGGTGACTGGCTACTTCTAAGGCCTTTATCTTTGTTTTTTTGTTTGTTTGTTTTTTAAAAATATTTATTTATTTATTTAGTTTTATTTGGTTGCACCAGGTCTTAGTTGTGGCAGGTGGACTCCTTAGTTGCGGCTCGAGGGCTCCTTAGCTGTGGCATGTAAACTCTTAGTTGAGGCATGCAAACTCTTAGTTGCAGCATGCATGTGGGATCTGGCTCCCTGACCATGGATTGAACCTGGGTCCCAGGCATTGGGAGTGCAGAGACTTAACCACTGCACCACCAGGGAAGTCCCGTAAGACCTTTATCTTTGCCTGACAGTTTGACTGGACCAGAATGATATTCCTCTCCATGGGGCATAGACTTTGGGGTATTTCTCAGTAGAGACTATCAATTGTTCCCCAATATCCATTCTCCTTTTTTCTTTGTAATAGAATCCCTGATTTTTTAGCTGGATACACTTCCCAGACTCCTTTGCAGCTCAGTGTGGATTAATTTCTGGCCAGTAGAATGAAAGAATTATAATAAGCAATTTGTAGGAAGTGACCTTTATTAAAGGAAAGGGATAAAACTTCTTTATCCCATTCTCCTTCCAGCTGGCTGGAATGTAGATGTGATGACTGGAGGTCAGACAGCCATTTTAGGCCATGAAGGGTACATTAAGAATGGTAGAACAGCAATTCAGAAAAAGCCCTAGACTCCAGACCTATACATGTAAAAAAGTAAACTGTTATTTTAAGTTTTCTATCATATGTAGCTAAACTTAATCCTAACCAACACTAGCTCACTAGAAGAAAAAAAAAAAAAGACAGTCAGGGAACAGTGCTTTCAAAGGTAATAACAGAATACTTGCCAGGCTTTTCTCAAGCAAACTGAGAGGCTCCCCAACATGTGAAGAGTTTTTTATGCAAAACACGTTTAGGATACCAAGTGTTAGCTCACATTAGAGCATTTGAGGACTCCTGAAGCTGAACAGGACTTAATTAAAAAGTTCAACAACCAAGATGTACTAAAGATTAGGATTGGGTAAGGCCTCCTTCGTGCCTTTAGAAGATAAATGGTCATTAGAATTCAATGTTGATAAAATCTTTGGTTTAAGCTGCACAAGGAAATAATAAATTCCTGTAATATTTGTAGGCAAAAAAACACAAAGTAAAGGGTAACCAGAATTTTTTGAGAGCCTCTAATGAGAGGAAAACACAATGGAGAATGTATAGCTACAAAATATACAAAATTCTACATGAGAAAAAATATTTTTTTCAAAAACCGAAAATGCAAGTGACGTGAAGGTAACATAATAAGTAGCCATGGAGAGAAAGCCATGCTACAATGAGATATCAGTTACATTTGCTTCTCAATGAGATCAAGAACTTGGATACTCTCCTGAAATACTATAAAATAGCCAAACAAATCCTTAAGGTATAAAAAGTGAAAGAGTAATGCAAACTCAGTCCTAAAACATAGGAGAGGTAATGCTCATTTGGACTAATCCTCCCCAAAGTAAAAAAAAAATTAAAACAGCTTTTCAAGAAACAAAACCCAATGATCTTAATACACCCCACAGGATGAGGAACATTGACCTGGGGGACACTCTTTTCAGCACACTGCACACCACCTGAAGGAGCACCCAGCCAATGCTGGCAGAAACCCCAGTTTCTCAGTCTGAATGTGCTTCTCTCGGGCATTTCCTCACACTCAGGCCCCCCAAAATACACTGGTGTAAGCATGTGTCAATTTCTGCTAAAAATACTGGAGTGAAGGATAAGACTGTTAAAAACTGAGAATTTTATCAGCTATTCCACACAGGAGCAAATCTTTTGGTTCCAAGGCATGAGGGTTAATGACAGCCTGTGATTAAACTTCATTGGTTTACAAGAGGAGCAGCAGAGTGAGGGTGAGGTTTAGAAAATCAATTAAAAATACTAACACAAGAGGGAGAGGGACGGACTGGGCACTTGGGGTTGGTAGACGCAAACTATTACATTTAGAATGCATAAACACCAAGGTCATACTGTATAGCACAGGGAACTATATCCATTCTCCTAGGATAAACCATAATGGAAAAGAACATTAAAAAAAGAATGTATCTGTGTAAAACTGAGTCACTTTTCTGTACAGCAGAGATTAGCACAGCACTGTAAATCAACTATACGTCAATTAAAAGAAATACTAACACAATTTTCCATCATACAACCATGTAACTATACTTAACACTATTGAACTATATGCTTAGAAGTGGTTAAGCTAGTATATTTTATGTTATGGGTTTTTAACCACAAGCATATTAAGAAAAGTTACATGATTCAAACCACTTTCAGGTGTGTGGTCCAGAATTGTTACCTAGAGTCTGCTCATCACAGCCCCTTAAATTTTGATGGCAAGAGTGGGCTCAGCATAGCCTCTTGTTTCTTACTGGCTTCCATTCTCATATCCTGTAATGTGGGGAAGGAACTAGTCTGTGTGAAAAAATAAGAAATCTAGAAATAAAGTAACGTGTGCAAGACAGATAATCTGGGCAAGTTTTTGGTTTTAAGTCTGTGAAGATGCCAAAAAAAGAGAAAAAAAGATGATAGTAAAAGCTCAGAAAATGGAAATTAGATTTTACGTCAAATGCCTTAATTGCTGACTTCCCTTCATATTTCCTTTTCTAAAAATGAATACTTTTCTGTAACTGACCTTGTAAAAATCACCAAGTTCATTCATTCACCTTCTGTTATCAAGTATTTGCCTAGCTGTCAAACTGATAAGAATTAAAAAAACAACAAATAGCTAGATTCCTTAAAGTTCAATAATTATGACTCCATTTTTTTTTATTTATTATTTTTTTGGGGGGTACACCAAGTTCAAATGACTCCATTTTAAACAAGCATTAAAATATTCAAATCTGAATTATCCTCAAATGAAATACAAGTAATGTTATTCCAGGAAAAAGGCCAGTATAACTTTTTAACCAGGCAAGTTGACTCTAAAGTTCATATGGAAAAACCAAAGTAAAACTAGTCAGGAATATTCTGTAAATGATGACCACACTAAATACTAAAGCTAGTTATAAATCTACAGTAATGAAAGCAATATGGTCACAGTACCTAAATAGATTACTGGGATAGAAGAGAGAGTCAAGAAATAGACCCAAACACAGTTGGGAATTATATCAATCAATAAAAAAAGCTTGAGAGCTTTTTACCAGCCAGTAGGCACATAGGTGTGAACCAATATAGAGACTCTATCCTTATGAAGCCAACCTACTCTCATATAATGCAAACGTGGCATTTCAAATTAGTGGAAAAGACTGAGAAAAATCATCTGTGTTAGTCTAACGGGCTGGTTAGGGGTGAAAGTGGGGAGCCTAGATTCATACTCAGACAGAGTTAAGAACTTTAAAAAAAAAAAAAAAAAGCTGGTTCTATATTTATTTGATGGAAATTTAAAAACAAAGTCATGAAAGAATTAAAAGGAAGCCTTGAAGATTTCATTTTTTGGAACACGGGAGCAGGGAAAAAAACAAACCACAGGGACTATGTAACAACAATTTTAAAAAAGGTCATTTTGACTATATTAAAGTTTTTAAAAATTGCATAAATTACCTAAATATCAAAATTCATAATAGTTAATTAAGGAAAAATACATGCAATATATGACCAAAACTACTAATTTTCTTAACATATAAATTAACATACAAATAGCACCAAGAAATGAATAAGAAAATAGACCACAGAGTGTAAAAATAAACCAAACAATACTGAACAGTTCACAGAAAAAAATCCATGGCTTACAGACAAAGGTGGTCCTCATAATTTATAACTAAAGAAGTTATAAATCTATCTACTGGCAAAGATGAAAAAGCATGATATCTCCAATGTTGGTGAAGATGTAGGAAAAGAAGCACTCATACACTACTTGTGGGCCCAGAGACAGAAGCAAGGCTTTAGGAGGGAGGTTTGCAATAGCCATCAAAGTATAAGTGAGCAGACCTTTGGCTGGCAGAAAATTAGCCAAGATAATTAAGTTAACAATAAATTTATAACTCTAGAGGAAATTATATTTTAAACTAGCAGTGTCCGAACTTGAGTATGTAAAATGAATTTCAGCAAGTACTCTCAAAATGTTTAGTTATTTATAAATGATCTATATACACTATGAAACCAAAATCTACATTATAACACATCTCCCAAAAAGAAGTTTAAAAAACTCAGATGTTTAAAAAACCTACAGTTTACTCAGGTCAATAATTCTGGGCTGACTTTATTGGCAGCAAATTTGGCCTGAACTGCATGAGGCTATTAACAGTCTTCATCCATCCCACTGAGTGTGAATATTTGAATATTCACACATTTCATTGTGTTTGATTCTGGATGCTGCTCCAGACACTGAGTGAGGTATTAGGTAAGTATGGAATGTGCACATGTGGCCATGAACATAAACACTTTTGAATTCTGAAACCTAACAGGCCTCACGGTTTTGCATAAAGGACTGTGGACTTGCGTAACCTTTCCCTAAAGACTTGCAAGTAGTAAGTACTTGTTGAATGACAAATACAACTTTTAACTTTTTTTCACTTTTTTAAAAAACTGAAGTATAGCTGATTTACATCGTTGTGTTAATTTCTTCTGTACAGCAAACTGACTCAGTTATACACATATATACATTCTTTTTTATATTCTTTTCCATTATGGCTTATCCCAGGATATTGAATATAGTTCCCTGTGCTGTATACACAGTAGGACCTTGTTTATCCATTCTATATGTAATGGTTTGCATCTACTAATCCCAAATTCCCAGTCCATCCCTCCCCCATTCCCTCCCACCCCCTTGGCAACCACAAGTCTGTTCTCCATGTTGAATGACTACATTCTTATTTACCCTTATGACCACCAATTATTTGCCTGTGGGGCCTAGCAAAGTGTTAAGCCTATTTGCCCGCATACCGCAGGGTACATACAGCTATCTGAATTCTTCTACCTGCCTATTACAGTTTTTGATGTTGTTTACGATCTTGCTAAAGACCACCAGCTATAAATTCTGAGATTATCAATATCCCTACCTACAGCAGTTGCTTTTTCTTTTCTGTTTTCTTGCAGCCTTAGGACCAGATAATTAAGCTGTGTAAAGTAAATACACTGTCTCTGAAGGAAGTCTTCGTTCGGAGCTTTGTATTGAGTCCCAATGTACACTTTGTAACATGTATTTTGGCTTCATGAGCCTACTTCCTGGTTCTCAGTGTTTGGGAACAGAGAAGTTACCAGATCACCAGAAAGTTATGTGATTTTATTATAAGCCCTTATAAGGGGAATATTTACATTTTTAACCATTTCAGGTTAAAAATAACTCTTGAAATTAAGCACTAGAAAAGTAAGCTCCCTGAGGGAAAGGGGTTTGGGTTTGGTTTGTGCGTGACTGTATTCCCAATACCTAGAACAGTAAATAGTTAATGAAGGAAGGAAAACATTGGGTGAGAAGGAAAATGTTTTGCCCTAACAGCTCCAGAAGATCCTATTTCTTGAGAAAATCCTGGATGTGCTGATAAGGCACATGTTGTCAAATGCCAGAGTTAAACGCAGATGAAGAAAGGTACTACTTTTTAAATAACACTATAAAGATAATAGTTTGGTAGATAGTTCTTCAAGGATGAGGGAAAAACTGTCAGTATCAGCAGCTTATAATATGCCTTAACGTACTTCCAGATAAAAAAGGAAAATAATATTTTAAGCTAAATGCCATTTTAAAAGATCTGGACTCAGCACACTCCCTCTCCATTACAGCTAATGAGAATGTATTCCATAGTCTCTGAGAACCGTGGAGAAAGGTACAGCAAGTTCTTCCACGCCACACAGCACAGTGAGGATGCCTGAGGAGTACAGTGGGATTATACGGGTAATAGTTTCGAACACATACTGGAGGGTGAGACTTCTGATTGAGAGCATCAGTAACATCTATGCAAGAGCCCCCAAATCGTTTCCAAACAAAGTTGCAATGGGTCGCTATGAATGCGCTGTTGTATCAAACTCAAGGGCTGTCAGGGAGGAAAAAAGACAAGACAGTGAGGAGGCAGGGATGTTATGGTATGTCAGTGGGAATAAGACGCAGAGCCAGGTACAACAGAAGCCGACTTGGGGAAAAGGCTGTAAGAGAATTCGGCCCAGGTGGGGGTTCTGGAGACCCGCCGAGAGACTGCGGGTGCGAGGACAAAAAGTGAGCGTGGGTGGATCGCGAGGCATGAAAGGACTCCAGAATCCTAAGGAGGGTCGGCGGTTCGGCGCCAGCAGGGCCGGGAGGGCCTGGCGGTGGTGGATCGCGCCAGGGGAGGTTGGGCCGCAGCACGCCTGCCCAGACCAGACAAGCCAAGTTCCTACCCGTCCGCGCGCGTGCGGCCGCAGGTCCTGGAAGTCGGCGCCGTAGATGGCCTCCAGAGCCTGCAGCTCGTGGTCCTGTCGCTGCGGGTAGCTCTCCGGCGGCTCGTCCCTGCCACGCCCGGGGGCCCCGCGGCCCCCAGCCATAGCAGCGCCGTGGGCAAGACAGTGCGGCCTGGCGGTGGCGGGTGGGCCCCAGGCGGGCGCCGCTCTGGAGGCGGGTCTGTGGGCGGGGCTCCAAGCCGGAGGCGAGGTCCGGGATAGGATGGGGCTCCGCCCTTAGGGGGCGGATTGCAGCCGGAGCTCCTTGCTGGGAGTGGGCGTGTGGGCGGGGAGCCCCGCCGGGGCGGGGTCAGGGTTGGGTGGGGCTCCGCGCCGGCGGCGGGATCCCAGCAGTAGCTCCACGCCTTCGGCGGGCTCTTGGACGAGACCCTGCGTCCCGAGCGCTGTTAGCGCACGAACGGCTGGGGCATGGGAGCGAGGCTGGGGAAAGGTTTGGCTCACATTCTGCTGGGGGAACCTGAGCGGAGGAACCTGCAGGAGCGTGGGAGATCACATCAATCAGAATGGAATGTTAACGCCAAAGGGTACGGTTTTCACGAAGTAAGTCTCTTTAATAGAAGTGCCTGCTGGAACTCCTTCACTCTGGCATGGGTAGGAGACGAAACTGTCAAGGGCAGACTTGGATGGCTGTTTCCAGCCGCTTTGACTCACCTTAAGCCTTCTGTCCCTACATGTCCACCCTAGGGATCAATAGTACCACCATGCAGTTTCAACTGAAAAATGTCTTTCCTCTCAGGCATCTTATGAACAACATTCCCATGAAGAGAATTATGTTGTGTGCCCAGTTTACTTAATGTGAATTTGGGTCTTTCTGTTATATCCTGTCGCCAACCGTAATTTTTCAAGTTTATAAAATAATCTGTCTACCCAGACATTGTCATTGGGTTTCATCTTCAATTGAATCCTAATGCTGCATGTTGATTCAGCATAATTATATTACCTCAGGGTTTTTTTTAAAGTTTTTATTGAATTTGTTGCCGTATTGCTTCTATTTTTTGGCCGAGAGGCATGTGGGATCTTAGCTTCCCAACCAGGAATTGAACCCACACCCCCTGCATTGGAAGGCTAAGTCTTAACCACTGGACTGCCACAGAAGTCCTCTCAAGTTAAGTTTAAGTGACATTTCCTTCTGTACCCCTATACTGTTTGTTAAGTAATAATTATTCAAGTATCTTACTCAATTGTGGCCAGATAACACAAAGGCACTAGTTTGACCCTAGGCCTCTTCAAACCATCTCCTTCCCTCCACTGGGGACCTGTTCTTTTTTCAGTGATGCCTGTCTAGGTAAATGGCACCCCCCATTCCCCATTGGCCCAAGCCAACTAAGAGTAATCATGGATTCCCTCTCTCTCATCTCTCACATCCAGATACTTAACCATTTCTTCCATTCATCCACTTCATCCCACTGCCACTAACTTGATTCTGGCCACCATCATCTCTTCCCTGGATGACTTCAACAGCTGGGAAACTAATCACTGCTTTCATTCTTGCCCCACTTGAAGCCATTCTTCCTATTGTAGTCAGAGTAATGTGTCTAAATAAAAAATACTATCATATTACTCCAATCCTTAAAAATCCTTCCATTTCTCCATTTTTTTAATTAAAATACTCTAGTTATGGGAAATTTTCACACATACATTAAAGGTAGGGGAAATATTACAATAACCCCCCAGTACTCATCACGCAGCTTCAACAAATTTAGATATCTTGCCAATCTTATTTCATTTCTCCCCTCTCCCCGCCCCCAACACATACACAGCTCCCGAGGAGTGAATCTTAAAGAAAATCTCAGGCATCATATCATTCTTTCTGTAAACACTTAAGTACAGATCTCTAACAGATAAGGACATTTTACGAACATAACATAATACTGTCCTTATAGCTTTAAAATATAACAATTGCTTAACATTACTGAATACCCAATTTACATTCAAAATTCTCCATCTGTATAAAATTAGAATCTGTAGTGGATGCTGGACCTATAAAGGATATAATCAAAACAATCAGCAAAATTTGAAGGGGTCTTGTCGATTAGACAGCAGTATTATATCAGTGTTAATTTTCTGACTTTAATGGTTGTACTGTGGTCAATAGAAAGTGTCCTTGTTATTAGGAAATTTCCACTCAAAACATAAGGGGTATGGAGAACAGTATGGAGGTTCCTTGAAAAACTAAAAATAGAATTACCATATGACCCAGCAATCCCACTACTGGGCATATACCCAGAGAAAACCATAATTCAAAAAGACACAGGCACCCCAATGTTCATTGCAGCACTGTTTACAATAGCCAGGTCATGGGAGCAACCTAAATGTCCATCAACAGATGAATGGATAAAGAAGATGTGGTACATATATACAGTGGAATATTAGGCATAAAACGGAATGAAATTGGGATATTTGTAGAGACATGGATGGCCCTGGAGACTGTCATACAGGGTGAAGTTAAGTCAGAAAGAGAAAAACAAATATTGTATAGTAACGCATATATGCGTAATACAGAAAAATGATACAAATCAACCCATTTGCAAGGCAGAAATAGAGACACAGGTGTAGAGAACAAATATATAGACACCAAGCTGGGAAAGCAGGGGCGGGGTGGGGTGGTTGGGGTGGGATGAATTGGGAGAAAAAAAAAATGTAAGGGGTAATAGGGTATTACATATACAATTAGCTCCCAAGTGATTCAGAAAAGAAAGAGAGGTATGATAAGTCAAACATAAATGTTGACCATTGGGGGATTTAGGTGAAGGATATATGAGGGTTCTTTGGATAATTCTTATAAATTTTATGTAAGTTTGAAATTATTTCAAAGTCAAAATTTCACAGCAACAAAACCCCCTGCAAACTGTTTTCCAAAGGGTTGTACAATATTGTATTACCACCAGTTTAGGAGAGTTCTAGTTACTCTGTATCTCTGTCAGTAATTGTTATTGTGAATATTTTAAATTTTAAACATTGTAACTGGTGTATAGTAGCACTCATTGTGCCTTAATTTACATTTTCCTAATGATTAATAATGTTGATCAGCTTTTCATTTGCTTATTTGTCATTCATATATCTCTTGTCTATTCATATCCTTTGCTCTTTTTAAAAATTGGGTTGTTTGTTCTTTTATTATCATTGAGCTTTGAGAAGTCCTTTATCAGATATGTAATTTGCAAAGATTTTCTCAGCCTGTGGCTTGCCTTTTCATTCTCTTAACAGTGTTTTACAAAGAGCATAGTTCTTACTTTTGAGGGAGTTCGCTTTATCAGTTTTTATCTTTTATGAATCGTGTTTTGTCATCCTATCCAAGAAATTTTTGCCTAACTCAAGTCACAAAGATTTTCCTCCATGTTTTCATCCAGAAGTTATATAGTTTTTGGTTTTACAGTTAGGCCTATCATGAGTTTTAGTTAAAAAGGTAAACATATACCTACCATATGACACAGCTATTCACTGCAGGTATTTATTTGCCCAAGAGAAATGATAGCATATGTCCATAAATAGACTTGTAAATGAATGTGTGTAGTCCCCTAATTGCCAAACTGAAAACAACCCAAATGCTTATCAAAAAGTGATGGACAAACTGAGGTAAAAACAAATTGAGATGTATCAATACAATCAATGGAACAGTCTTCAGCAATAAAAAGAAATATGCTATGTATATAGTAATAACATGGATGAATCTCAAAATAATTATAAGAGAAGCCAGACAAAAGAGTACATGCTGTGTGAATCCATTTATATAAAATTCTAAAAATACAAACTTAGTAATAGAAAGAAGATAAGTGATTGCCTAGGGTCAGGATGACAGAGATGTGTCGCAGGGAGGGGTTCCAGAAGGACAAGAAGAAACTCTCAGGAGGGATGGGTTCATTATCTTGATTGTGGTGATAGTTTTACAGGTGTTTGCATATATCAAAACTGATCAAACTGTACAATATATGCAATTTATTTTATGTCAATTATACTCTAATAATCTGTTAAAAGGAAAAGGTTGTTGTTTTTGTTTTGTTTTACAGTGCTTTGTTTATATTACGATCCAAACAAGGTCCACACATTGCATTTGGTTGCCCTACATGATATAACTCAGCAGGCTTGAAAGTGAAGACTGGTCCTTGACTGGCTTCCAGCAGATAACCTCTAAACTCTTGGAGCATCCAGCCTGGAAAGAGTGTTTTTATTTAACTCGGGTTCACAAACAATTTGTCAGGACACTCCAAGATTTCCTTATTCTCCAGGCCTCCCTAAACCCTTAGATCAGTCCTCTAAGGAACAGACTCTACTTCCCCGTGCCCTCCCTGCTCCTGGTCTTGCTGTTTACCCTCAAATTCCCAAAGAAAAACTCCCAGACTGTTGGTCATTGTCCCCAGATTTTAAAACTACAGTCCCTTTCATTCCTGAAGGATAGTTTCACTGGTGTGAAATTTGAGGTCAGCGATTCTTTTCTTTCAGCACGTAAGAATGTTCTGCCACTTCTTCCTGGCCTATGTGGTTTCAGTTAGAATCTCTGCTATCATTCACATTGTTTTCCCCCGTGGGTAAAGTGGCATTTCTCTATGGCTACTTTTAAAGATTTTTTTTTCTTTGTCTTAGTGTCCAGAAGTTTGATTACGATATGTCTTGGTATAGATTTATTTGGTTTTATCTTATTTAGAGCTCACTCAGCTTCTTGAATCTGTAGGTGTATGATTTTTGCCAGATATGGGAAATTTTCAGCCATTACTTCTTTGAATACTTTTTTGGCCCTGCCCTCTTTCCCCTCTCCTTGTAGGAAGTGAAAGCACTTAACTGTTCTTATAGCTCTCTGTGGCCTGGCAGGAGTAGAAAAGGCAATGTGGCTCCTGCTGCTTAAGAAAGTATGAAATAAAAGTTGCTTTTTTTTTTTGTATCACTTTGTGGGTATTTGTATGCATTTACATAGTTATATACCCATATGAATCTTGTCCTTTAAATTCTGGAATAAGTATATATTTTTATTACAAAGCTGTGCCATTACTTCCAAATCAGACTATGAGTCGTAGTATTTTATAGTCATATCTCATCTTTTAGCAAAGAAGATACTGTATTAATCACTTAATTCACCAGAATTGGCCCTAGGTAGCTTTTGGCTCTTTCAAAAAGTTCAAATTTATTCTTAAAGGACATATTTGTTACCATCAGCGAAAGAATGTTTCCTCTTATGATATAGGAAAGAATATTCAGCTTCAGAAATTAATTGTAAAAGAGAGTCCCAACAAAGTGTTGAGAAATCATGTTATTCTTCAACAGTTAAACAGCTTCCCAAGGTGACTCCTTTAAAGGTGATAATATTCATGGATATTTTAGTTTGGGCATACTTGCTATTAAAAAGTTAGGTTGCTTTATAATCACTAAGTGTATATGTGTGTGTGCATGTGTCTCTGTGTGTGTGTGTGTGAAATTATTGAGGCTTTCTGGGGGAAGGGATATTCAATCTCTCACCTTTCAGATATTCTTGATGAATTTAATAGCAATTTATAGGTGCAAAGACTATTACAAGTTGGGAAACTACATTAGGATTTATACTCATAGATTCATATCTGTTAAAAACCATTTCCCAGTCTAGTTAATTGAGATAATTTGGAAAGTGCAAATTATTAGTATTAGTAAATATAATTAGTAAATTATTAGTATTAGTTTTTTTTAAACAGATAATTGCTTTGATGGTAATTTAACACACCCCAAAATAAGAACCATGAACTAAATGTATTTAGCCCAATAGTGTAAAGGCTAAATTCTGGACTTCTAAATCTTCAAGCAAAATTTCTCCAAAAGCCATTTTGTCCTTTGTTAATTGCAAAGTAAGTGGTTCTTCCGTTTTTTGAAATACAGAACTTGTTAGGCAGTGTTTTATTTATATCTGCAAAGATAGAATTCTTTAAAATGTTGAAAGATGATTTTTTTCCATTTTGATATTTGTTGTCTTTAAGCATCAACAAACAGGAATCAGTTTTATAGTTCAGCTTTATTGATTTCCTATGATATGCCAGGTACTGATGTTTTCATTAACTTGGTATTTTATTGTCCTCTAAACAGCCTTGCAGAACAGGCATTTTTATCCCTATCTGGTAGAGGAGGAAACTGAGCTTAGAGAGGTCCTGTAACTGCCCAGTGTCACAAGTGGAAATGGAGCAGGCATTCAAACCCAGGTCCAACTAACACCAACATGATGCTACCCCCTGCTACTAGACTCTTTATCCTGAGGGAGTTGGTAGGTTTGCCTGTGTAAAAAGACAATCTGAGTGTGCTAAGCTTAAGCACTCCCCACCAAAAGCTATTTAAATTAAATACATCTGTCAGAGACCAGTATGTTTTTGGATTTGAAAAATACAATAGTTCAATTCAAAGATGCCCAGAGGCTTTATTATCAGCTACCACTTTCATTTTACAAGGACCTAGGATATCCTTATTGCCACCAAAATACACAGATTTTTTTAAAGTCCTGACTCATTACCTTCCATATCCAGGAAATAAAATAAAGTCTGTGCTCTCTTAAATATGCAGGCCCCAGTTTCCATGACTCTATCTGTCAGGATAGGCTGGGTTATGCTGTGATAAGGAGCAGCTCCAAAAAGCTTGGTTGTTTAGTATAATAAATATTTATTTCTTGCTTATATAAAATTTGGTGTTATGTCTGGGTGGGTGTCCTGGACATCTGCAATATGCCCCCCCCCCCCCCCCCCCCCGGCCAATATGGTGACTCAGAAACACAGGCTGCTTCAATATTTCAGCTCTTCCTGTTCAACACAAGTCCCCTTCCACAATCACAATGGCAGGGCAGCACAGAGACTTCACAACCAGCTTTTCACTGACGTGGCTCAGAAATGCTTCATCACTTCTGCTCACATATCACTAGTCATTATAATCATATGACCCTGCCAATTTGCAAGGGCAGCTGAGAAAAATAGTCTTCCATTGCCTGAAAGAAGAGGAGAATGAGCTACCACTGAACACTAGTAATGTTTACATAATAACCTGCATTGCCTATGTCTTTTATATAGGTATAGAAATAGCCGTTTGGAAGTGGAACTATTTATTCCAGATGGGTAGCCACAGGCCGTAAGTATCCCTCTTTTCTCAGCACGCTGCTGCTTGGGCTTACTGACACAAAATACTCCCAGCTTTTTTCTTCTCTCCATCTTTAGTGAGATGTAGGGACATGTGGGAGTGTAGTGTTGGGGGGCACAGGAGGGAGGAGGAAGAAACACTCGATGAAAAGGAAGAAGGAAGGGGAAATAAACCCATAGGCTCCTCCTCACTTCCCCCAACCTTCCCCTTAGCCTTTGCAATTATCCCAAGTCCTATTCCATCTCTTCTTCCCCCTACCCAAGTCCCTTCCTGCTCTTCAATAAATGCCCAATAAAGTTGGAATCCAGGAATTTTTTTGAACATAAATGGACCCTGTTTCATTCTATAGGTATGGAAAGACTTGTTATTACCACCTATGAGCAAATTTTACCTATCACTACACCACAGGAATATGAGCAAAAAAACAGAGATGGCAGGACTTCCCTGGTGGTCCAGTGGTTAAGAATCCTCCTTCCAATGCAGGGGACGTGGTCAGGGAGCTAAGATCCCACACGCTGGAGGGCAACTAAGCCCGTGTGCTACAACTAGACAGAAGCCCGTGTGCTGTAACTAAGACCTGACACAGCCAAAAATTAAAAATAAATACTTAAAAAAAAAAACAAAACAGAAGGAAATAAGCTTTCAAAAATTACCACAGAGATTTATCATAGGGAACTGGCTCATGCAGTTATGGAGGCCAAGTCCCAAGATCTGCAGACGGCAAGCTAGAGACCCATGATTGTCGATGGTATCGTTCTAGTCCCCAGTCTAAAGGCCTGGGGACCAAGAGAACTGATGGTGTCATTCCAGTCTGAAAGCCACCAGGCTTAAGACTCAGAAAAGCCAATGTTTCAAGTCAGAAGGCAGAGAAAAACTTATATACCAGCTCGAAGACTGTCAGACAGAGGGAATCCTCTCTTACTCAGCTTTCATGTTCTAGCCAAATCTTCAACTGATTAGAGGAGGCCCACCCACACTAAGGAGGGCAATCCCTTTACTCAGTCTGTAGATTCAAATGTTAATCTCATCCAGAAATTGCCTCATAAACACACTCAGAATAATGTTTGGCTAAATATCTGGGCAACCAGGCCCCTGTCAAGCTGACACATTAAATTAACCATCATACCTATTTTCCCAGGGTTATAAGAGGTAAAATCCCTAAGCAAATCCCAGGAGGTATATGATTAAGGAACAGGTGATTGGAGAAACCTGTGAGAATCTGTTCTATTCCACATTTCTGTATTCCAAATGAGTGGACTACTGCCACAAGGAGAAGAGTAATTCTTTTAAACTCTGTGAAGACGGAAGAAAGTAGACCTTTGGAGAGCTAAGTAGACTACTGACTGAGTAGGACCTCCCTGGGAGTCCCTAATCTCCAGAGCCTCTCCTTCTTTTTGCCCTCACTCTGCCTAGGAATCCTATCATCCTGTTTATTATTTCCATAGGGAAATGGATCCTGAGTGCTACACAACTAACTAAAACTTTGGGAACACAAAGTGTTTTTAAGTTGGGAGAATGCCTTCTTACACTATTCATTATGGGAAAAATTACTAAGCATTATCTAAAAGCCAGAGGTTGCCTATTTTTTTATTCTATTTTCTATAATCTCCTTTCAGTGTAGCTCCAGAAAGTTTTGGATAACATAAATGTGTAGGCTGGTGGTCCTAATCACCTGCCTTCAGCTATGTCTGTGCCAGTTTGCTGCCAGGTGTTACTATTGGCTACCTCATAACCCAGAATACCTGTACATGGTAAGTAACTGAAGAGGATTGTAATTAATTTATGTGGTTTTCTACCTCTTCAGGTTTCACTCCAGAAAAAAGTATCTAAAACAGGACATTTGGAAGGATTTTTTTTGACAAAAGGAATCCAGATTCCTTTTATATAATGTAATCTTTTGGCAGATTATATTTTCCTTAAATGACTGCAACAATCTCTCTCATTCCATGTGCTCTTCTTACAATGTGATGCACACTCCCTCCATTGAGAGGTGTGCCCTCCTCTCCTCTTAACATGTGGCGGCTTTTGACTGTTTCAACAAATAGGGTACAGTGGAAGTGATGTTCTGTGACTTCTGAAATGAGTCATAAAAGTCAGCAAGCTTCTGCCTTGTCCTCTTGGGACTCTATCTTGAAATGCTCACTTTCGGAACATAGCTGCTTTGCTGTGAAAAAGCCAAACAGCCACATGGAGAGGCCACATTATAAGCATTCCAGCTGACAGGCCCACCTGAGGTCCCAACAACAGCTGGGATTCAGATTCCATACCCTGGCTTTGACTTCAAGCTGCCCCCGTTAATATCATGTGGAACAGAGATAAGCTGTCCCAATGGGTCTTGCCTGAAATGCATATCTGTAAGCAAAATAAATGATTGCTGTTGTAATTTAGGCCACTAAGTTTGTGATGAGCAGACAGGTATAAATAACACAACTATAGACAGTTGACTATACTGAAATCATGTCCAGTCTCTTTCATCAATCTTAAATTTTCTTGTAATCAGTGAAAAATTCATATAGCCCATGGCCATAAGAAGTACACCATTCTCGTCTCATCCTTGGTCCTGTTTTGTCACAAGGTAATCCTTCCTCAAGTCTGAGAATCATGGTGACCTGAGTTTATCAGGTTCTTTCTTTTTTTAAAAAAATATTTACTTGGTTACACTGGGTCTTAGTTTTGGTAGACAGGCTCCTTAGTTGTGGCATGCGAACTCTTAGTTGTGGCATGCATGTGGGATCTAGTTCCCTGACCAGGGATCAAACCTAGACCCCCTGCATTGGGAGCACCTAGTCTTAACCACTGGACCACCAGGGAAGTCCCTATCAGGTTATTTCTTGACTCAATGAACCCCCTACCCTAACACCAGCTTAGGGGCTGGAGAGGATTTACTGGTATCTTCTCAGAATACACAAATGAGAAGTTTCTTGCTTTATTAAACACTCTTTACATCTGAAAAATTGAAAAATCTTTTCTACACTTTCATCCCAATACTTTTTAGTAGTTTTGAATAGGGATGGCAGGTGAAGGTGGGTAAAGGGGTATTTTTACAACTGTTACTACACAACTCATTTACACATCTGCCCTAACCTTTCCTAAGGAGTCTGCTGGATATTGCTGAATTATTATTACAAACTATGTTTTGTAATGACTACAGTGTAAGAGGTTTCATCTTGAAAAATATGTTTGGACTCCCAGAACAAGTTTTAACTGCTGGAAATGTCTTTTTTGAAAATACAATTTGTCATTAATTTTCCTTCCATTTCTTTTTTTCTCTTTTTGTCTCCAAAATGTTCAAAATAACTGCTTACATAGCGGATTACGTGCAGGTATTTTGAAAATACAAAGAGGTACCTTTGCTCTTTCAAGAACAGTAAGTAATAAGGGTTACCAGGGAAAGTGAAGTAAGCCTATGGTAGCACGATCAGCTTTGAAACAAACAAGAAATAACTGTAATTTTAATAAATTCCTAAGAGTTATTGTCCTGGGACCTAGTCCTACCAGTACGTTTGTCAAATCCCTCTACAGTGTTTGTCACTCATTAAAATGAAACAGTTCCCATAAGGTCAAACCAGACAAATTTTTAGTTGTCTTTTCTTCTCATTTTTCCTTGTCTTTTCTTCTCATTTTTCCTTTTCGCTCTTCCCCTGATCCTCTCTTTGTATGCCATATCCGTTCCTTTTCCCATTCGGCTTCTCTTTACCATTTTTTGTTTACTCGCTCATCCCAGCTTCCCAACCTTTTGCATCGGCCCGCAGGAAGTTTCTCCCTCCAACGCTTCATTGCCAGAATCTACTCGACTGGGGTTGTATTGTGTACATTTTAGAAATGATCCTCAAAGAAAAGGCCCAGTAAGCCGTGCACTGGATTTCTAAATCCCATCTGCTTTACATGCTTCAGCTACACCCAAGGCCTGATGGAGGAGACTGGGCTCCTTGCCCAGGTGCCAACGACGTGGAATTATCAGCCTCAGGCAGTGTAGCTAACGAGATAAGGGGCAGTAACGAGAGCGGTAAACGAGGCCGAAGCCCGGGAGGAGCCGCGAGCTTGTCCACGGCGGCCAGACGCTGATCTTCCGCGCCTGCCACGCTCCAGACCTCGGCTGTCACGACGGTGGGGGGGGGGGGGGGGGGCCAAGATGGCGCCGCGATGCCCCCGCCGCCGGCAGCCTGGGCGTGGGGGCGGGGCCACGCGCGTCACGTGACCGCCCCGCGGGCCGCGCGCCCCCAGCTGCCCTAAGCGCGCGCCGCTAGTCTGGCCGTCTCGTAGACAGTGCCGCTTCCCTTCCGAGGGAGTTTTCTCGTGTCCCCGCAAAGTCTGGAGGCTCTCTCCCTGCAGCCGAGGGCCGGAGCGGGGCCGGGAAAGGGCGCGCTGAGCCGTGCAGAGGCACAGTGGCCGCGGAACGAGGTCCCTGCGGCGCACGCTGAGGCAGGAGGTCGGGGTCCCCAGCGAGGGGGCTGGGCCGGAGAAGACCTCGCGGGCGGCTGGGGGTCGGCCGGGCGCCGGCGCCCAGGCTGTTGGGGGAGGTTCGGGGCATCCTATCCTGGCCATGGGCGCCGGCGGGGGAGGGACTCGCAGGTCCCCTCAGGGCTCCCGGCACTTGACTTGGGCATTTCCCGGGTTTCCCATCGCCATCCAGCCTCGAAGCCGGCGGGACTGAAAAAGGGCTGCAGCCAAATATTCTTTTCCCTTTGAGGAGAGGGCCTAAGCCCGTCAGCCGGAGGGGACTCGAGAGGGCTGCCCGGCCCTCGGGGAGTGGAAGGAGCGGAGGTTGAAGAGGGCGTCGGGAGCGCAGCGCGCCCTCCTGGACCACCAAATGCCTCCTGTGTTTCCCTCTCTGCTGAGTGGGCTTGGCCGCGCTGACCGCTCAGGTCGGGAGGGACGGACTACGCTTGTCGGGCTCTGACCGTGCCGCCTTCATGTGGCTGCTGACGGGGACCCAGGAGGGAACGGGCATGGGGCGAAGCCTCGCCCTCGCCGCTCCCCGCCTCCCAGGCGCCGGGGCTGGCGATGTGGAGACGTGAGGGGACCCGCGGCTGCCCCGGCTTCTCCCGGACTCCAGAAGGCACCCGCGCGTGCCTCCGCGCCCAGGGCAGAAGAGGGCGGCGCGGAGGGCCGAGGCGGGCGCACCGGCGGGCGAAGACGGAGCCGGAGCCCCAGCCTCGCCATGGGGCATAACGGCAGCTGGATCTCCCGGAACGCCAGCGAGTCGCGCAACGCGTCGGGCGCCAACCGCAGCGCGCTCGGGGAGGTCGGCGAGGCGCAGCTGTACCGCCAGTTCACCACCACCGTGCAGGTCGTCATCTTCATAGGCTCGCTGCTCGGTAAGCCGCCCGCGGGGCCGCCTCCCGGGTGGGCTGCCCCGAAGGCGTAGGCTCTGACAGCGGGGAGCCGCCGTGGGTTTCGGGGTGCCCTGGCGAAAGTGCAGATAGTTGAAGGAGGCTTAAGAATGCCAGGGTAACTGCAGGGAAGTTAAGCAGGGATGGTCGACTCCAGCCCCCAAGCTGGAAGCAGAAGAGTTCCGGTAGGGCTTGGTCCCCGCTGGAGGGCGGGTTGCCTGGGTTGCGGAGGTCAGCATCTCCAGGCGGCCCTTGCGGAACGCTTCGGGATGGGCACAGGGTGGTGCCCATCATGCCTTACCTCCCGGGTACCAGGGCAGAGCGCTGGCCCTACTTGTTTACAGATAGCGAGCAACAGAGCTTCTGTTTTGTTGCTGATGACTGATGTGTTTTGCACTTCCATCTAGTCCCTATATATAAAAAAATTTTTTTTTCGAGAACCTTATTTTGAGCTTTTTAAAAATGGCTAGCTTCTTCGGAACAGCAACCAGCTGGTAAACAATCCTGTGGAGTTAAACTCTTATGTTGCCTTAGATATTTTTAAACCCCCAAACAAAATAAATCCCAATCTACTTCTCTCCCTATTGTTTTTTTTAGTACAGGATAAAGACAGGATAAAAAAACACAACACACCACACAACAAATTTAGGAATACTTGTTCGGGGAAGAAAATATCAATGAACTGAAATGAGTGGTTTGTAAAAATGTTTGTCCACTAGTGTGAGAATTACCTGTACTTCTGGTAGCTACTCTTTAAGTGATAAATGATACAATGAATATTCATTTTTGTTGAGATTTGTTGAACATATTGCATATTACTTGTAAATATGTGGCTTCCTTTGAAATACAGATTCTCTGCTGTGGCATTTATAAGGATGTAGAAAGATTGTTCATAATTATGTGTGATATTATGGTCAAGAGCAGTCTTAAAGTTTCACAGTAGGCATAGATTACTTTTTTGTAGACACCTGTGAATTTCCATGGAAACCAAGATAACTGACATCAAAAAGACTATGAAACACCAACTATATTTGTATTTTTTTTTTTTTTGGAAAAAGTAAAGGAATAAATAACAGAAGGTAATAATAATTTTAAAAAGACTATGGAAGAATTGTGTTTGCAGTTTCCTGTCGTAGCTTCTCTAATTGTCATCATCCTGTCCCACTCTAGCATAATACTTATCTTCTACTTTTTGTCATTAGAGCATTTTCAGGAGTTGACATCAATGGGGCTATGTGTAGTTTTGTGTGTATATGTTAAGATGTGTTTTTATGAGTGGTATGTAAATGCACATTAACAAAGCAAAAGTTTGTGTCCCAAATATTTTCGATATTCATTTAACAAACAACAAACATTGAACACATACTGGTTACCGGGCACAATGCACTGTAGATTTTTGAGAGTTAAATTCTAGTATTGTCACATTTACTTAAAGAGTAGATTATTGGGGAGGCAGTAGAAGTGGCTGCATTTTTAGTTCTGCATTTATTCTTTGTGTATGTGTATATATATATATATAGAGAGAGAGAGAGAGTGTGTGTGTGTGTGTGTGTGTGTGTGTATTTGGTTGTTTTGTTTTTCCTGTTGGTAACTTTAACCCTTAAGAAAGATGGTGCCAGGAGAAATTTTTTCATAGTTTGACTCTAAAAATTTGAGTACTATTGAAATAGAAGACAGAGCATGTGTGTAAAGGACAGAGTAAATAGTACACATTTAACAAATGTTCTGCTTTCCATGTACTTTCAGTTCTGGTAACTTGCATTGGATTCAGGAATTCCTAGGTAAATCTGCTTTTAATTCAACTCTTTTTTTTCCACACAGCACTTTAATTGACATGCAAAAACTGCTCTTGTGGATGTCTTCAAAGAGGAGACTTATTTTGCACCTAATCTTTGGTTATGCTTGACTTGGTCTAGTCAGGATTGCGCCCTACACATTACTTAGGCCCTCCTAAGAGTGAATTCCATTTGCTCCTTTTTATTTTCAGAAAAAGTATAAATATGGTTAAATTTCCAGAAGTCAAAAGTCAGAGAACTTGTGCAAAAGTGAAAGGCATTTCTGGTTTTCTTAAAAGCTCAGCTACATAATATTGCACTGTGCACTTGTTACTGGTATTCTTGGTTCAGTGTTCTCTGAGGATTTGACCCATACAGACATATCTATGTCATCAAATCCTGGTAATGCCAGTTGAGGCTCAGAGCTTAAGTTCCAGAGCCATTTGCGGTCAGTTGCAAGGCAAGTCAACTTGGGAAGCCTAGTTTCATGAAACCCCAAGATAGAGAAAAATTATCCCAGAAGAAACTAGAAGGATGAAAAGTAAATGGAGGACGGAATAGTATCTAGAATAGTATATGATACTGATTTAATCTACTTGTTTCCCCTGTGCCTAAACATGGACGAATGAGTTTTTCCCTTTAAATGAATTCAAATATACTTCCTGTATTCTCTACATAGACTTTTTCATTGGGATTTCCAGAGGCCTACTATTATGTGAAAATAATTTCTTTGCACTATTGATGTCTTACAGTTCTTTTTGAAAACTGTTTTAGTGCCCTGTTGAGGGAAAATTCCCAACTTGGAATAACTATAATGTTCCAACCATAGGGAACATTGTTTGCTACGTTGCAAATAAACTGGAGAATTGTATGTGATATTATTCAAATAATGCCTTTTGAAGGTTTGTATGAGCTAATGTCTCAGTCTTCTTTATGCAACATCTTGGGATATCTTCAGATATACTGTAGGTTTTGAAACAGTCAAATAATTTAGATTGCCCTTTGATAAATATCTGTCACACACCACTTTTAGTAGTGAACAATGTGAAATCAAGGGCTCAGAAAGAATTGGAACCATCATTTCCAATAAATGTTTTGGATCCAGCTCCTCAGAGTTGATCTTTCTTTTTCTCCACTCTCTTTGGATTCACAATCCAAATGCCTGGAGAGCTGGACTCCTCTCTGTTGCTTTGACTTGAAAAAGGCTAGTGCTCGTGACCTAGTCTATTACTTCTAAGCTCCTGGACAAATTGCCTGTTATCTGTTGTTATCATCATTGGAGGCATTTAGGAGTTTTTTTTTTAGATAAATGAATTTGCTCTTATTTAAAGAAAATCAGCACTGTAGACAATAGCCAACAAGTATGTATCCTACCCTGTAATTTATTTTAAAATAGAGAAGTCAGCCTGCCTTCCTCTTACCAAACCACCATATGCATGGTTCCTATTTTTAACTTGTCTCTCCTTTCTTTGGCAGTAGTCTATAGTGAACCTTTGTGAAGTTGATGACCCCAAGTAAAGGTCCAAGTTGTTTATTGTCTGATTTCTTAAGGTGGTTATTGAAGTAATCATTTCAAAGGAAATGGGGGGGGGGCAGTGTGGATTACTTGTTGAACTGATTTCACAGATGATATGGAGAAACACCATATTTGCTCATGATTGTCTGTAATCTTTCAATGAAATTGTATTGGACACTAGCAGTGTTCACAGTACTTGTTAGAGAAATATACTTGTGTTTTTGATACTAGTTGAAATTAACCACATTAACCGAAAAGACAGTTCTTGGAGCTCCTTAGTCAAATGTTTGATAGACACAATGTTACTACTAATTTGTGCTCATAATTCATAATCACAAGGATGATTTTTCATAATTATATATAATAATATAGTATGTTGGTCATAATTATAGCCAATAATAATGTAATATCAACAGCCTTATTATACCTGCTTTTTCTGTTTTTGGTATGCCTAGAAACCTAGTAGTCTACATCAAGAATAAGGTGTCCTCAATTGACTTAAAGAGTTTGAAATCGTGAGGTTGAGGCTCAAGAGGGAACAGATATGGGGATATGTGTATAAATATAGCTGATTTGCTTTCTTGTACAGAGGGAACTTACACAACTTTTGTAAAGCTATTATACTGCAATAAAGATCGAAAAAAAAATAGTTATCAGCCTGGGTAGATGAACTCCTAATATACTGACTCAAACTGCCTCATGTTGTCTTTGATGTCCATATACTGTATGCATTCCCCACCCCATTCTTTTATAATGTAATATGTTAAGCACAGAAAAGCAATCTGACCTTAATCTGAATGAAATACTTTTGGTAACCCTTTGCTTCTCCTTTCTAGGACTTTAATGTATAACCTCAACTTTCCAGTTCTTCTGGAAATTAAATTCTGTGAAAACTTAAAACTTTATTGAGATTAAAATTCATGTATTTCACATTTCATGCAAATATAGTATACAGTTCAATGGCTTTTTAGTATACTCACAGAGTTGTGCAACCATCATCACTAAGGAATTCCAGGAAATTTTTTTCACTCCCCACATCCGTAAAGAAATCACATTCCTGTAAGTAGTTGTTTCACATTTCCCCTAAATACCCTGAGCCCCAGCCAACTACTCATCTATGTTCTGTCCGAGTGGATTTGCCTGTTCTGGACATTTCTCATGTATGGAGTCATAAAATAAGTAGTTCTTTGTAATTGGCTTCTTTCACTTAACATAATGTCTTCAAGGTTCATTCACGTTGTAGCAGATAATTCATTCCTTTTCTGTGGCTGAATAATATTCCACTGTATGGACGTACCACCTTTTCTTTATCCATTCACCGATTGATGGACATTTGGGTTTTTCTACTTTTTGGCTGTTGTTAGTAATGCTGCTCTGAATATTTGTGTAGTTTTTGTGTGGATATAGTATTTTCAATTCTCTTGGGTATTTAGCAAGAGTGAAATTTCTGGGTCATATGGTAACTAAGTTTATCTGTTTTAGGAGCTGCCAGACTGCTTTCCAAAGTGGCTGTATCATTTTCTATTCCTACCAACACTGTATGAGGGTTCTGATTTCTCCACATCCTTGCCAACATTTGTTATTATTTGTCTTTTTGATTATAGCCATCTTAGTGGGTGTTAAGTGGTGTCTCATTGTGGTTCTGATTTGTATTTTCCTAGTGACTTATGATGTTGAGCATCTTTTCATGCCCTTATTAGTCATTTGCATATCTTCTTTGGAAAAATGTTTGTGTAGATCTTTTGTGCATTTTTTGTGTGTGTGCATTTTTAAATTGAGTTGTCTTCCTGTCATTGAGTTGTAGGAGTTCCTTATGCAGCTGACCCTTCAACAATGCGGGGGAGGGGGGCATCGCCCTCTGGGCACTCAAAAATACAAGTATAACTTTAGTCAGCCCCCTGTACTCATGGTTCCAGCATCTGTGGAATTAACCAACCATGGGTCATGTACTGCTGTACGTATTTAGTGAAAAAAGGTCTGCATATAAGTGGACCTATGTAGTTTACACCTGTGTTGTTCAAGGATCAACTGTGTATTCTGGGTACTAGACCTTCCACCAGGCCTCTTTTCATGTGTGCTCATATGCCTTGTCTCTGTTAGGGCTCAGTCATTTGGATTTTTGTTTGTTTGTTACTTTTTTTGTTTGTTTTGTTACTTTTAATTAAGCTTTTTATTTTGGGGTAACTGTAAATGCACATGCAGATATAACACATTCATGCATGCATACTATAAATTGTATTGTATGTAACCCTCTGGAGTTGGCTTTTTCACTCAGCATCACTCTCTGGCAATTCATTCAGGTTGTCATGTGCATTATCAGTAGTCCATCCGTTTTTATCGTTAGTAGTATTCCATGGTGTGGATGGGCCACAGATTGTTTAACCATTCACATGTTGAAGGACATCTGGATTGTTTCCAGTTTGGTAGTTGTTACAAATAAAGGGCTCAGTCATTTGTAACTACTGGGATATTAAATGATCTGGCTATATCATAACTCTACTACATTAATATTGTTTCTAATAGGAACTGCTGTCATCTAAAGCAATTAACTCGAGGAATATTTGCAAAAATTTCACCTTTACAGATGTTTCTACAGCAGTGAGCTGGGTGGAGCAGAAAGGCTTATTTAAAGTTTGGTCCACTGTTTTGTTTTTCTTTTATCTGGTCCTGTTTTGTTCTGGACCTTAGTCTGTGGTCATGTGCTAATGAAATACAGACCTCCTTTGTTTAGGATTAGAAATGTAACCCTCCCCAATCAGAGCAGTGTTTATATCATGATAAAGCATTCTTTTATGGGTATATCTTGTTTTATTGTGCTTCACTTTATTGTGCTTCAAAGATAATTGAGTGTTTTACAAACTGAAGGTTTGTGGCAACCTCGTGTTGAGCAAGTCTTTCAGCGTCATTTTTCCAACAGCATTTGCTCACGTTGTGTTTGTGTGTTACATTTTGGTAATTCTTGCAATATTTCAATTTTTTTTACTATTATAATATTTGTTATGGTGATCAGTACTCTTTGATGTTACTATTGTAATTGTTTGGGGATGCCATGAACTGCACCCATATAAGTCTGCAAACTTAGTCCATAATGTTGTTTATGTTCTGACCACTATACTGCCCAGCCATTTCTATCTCTCTCCCTCTCCTCAGTCTTCCCTATTCCCTGAGACACAACAGTATTGAAATTAGGCCAGTTAATAATCCTGCATTGGCCTCTAAGTGTTCAAGTGAAAGGAAGAGTTGCATGTCTCTTACTTTAAGTCAAAAGCTAGAATGATTACACTTAGTGAGGAAGGCATGTCAAAAGTTTTTTAAGGAAATCGCCATACTATTTTCTATAGTGGCTGTACCAATTTACATTCCCACTAACAGTGCAGGAGGGTTCCCTTTTTTCCGCACCCTCTCCAGCATTTATTGTTTCTAGATTTTGTGATGATGGCCATTCTGATTGGTGTGAGGTGATACCTCATTGTGGCTTTGACTTGCATTTCTCTGATAATTAGTGATGTTGAACTTCTTTTCATGTGTTTGTGGGCCATCTGTATGTCTTCTTTGGAGAAATGTCTATTTAGGTCTTCTGCCCATTTGTGGATTGGGTTATTTGCTGTTTTGGTATTAAGCTGCATGAGCTGCTTGTGTATTTTGGAGGTTAATCCTTTGTCTGTTGTTTCGTTGGCAACTATTTTTTCCCATTCTGAGGGTTGCCTTCTTGTCTTGTTTATGGTTTCTTTCGCTGTGCAAAAGCTTTTAAATTTCATTAGGTTCCATTTGTTTATTCTTGGTTTTATTTCCATGATTCTAGGAGGTGGGTCCAAAAGAATCTTGCTTTGATGGATGTCATAGAGTGTTCTGCCTATGTTTTCCTCTAGGAGTTTTATAGTGTCTGGCCTTCCATGTAGGTCTTTCATCCATTTGGAGTTTATTTTTGTGTATGGTATTAGGAAGTGTTCTAATTTCATTCTTTTACATGTTGCTGTCCAATTTTCCCAGCACCACTTATTGAAGAGGCTGTCTTTTTTCCATTGTATGTCCTTGCCTGCTTTCTCAAAGATAAGGTGCCCATATGTGTTTGGGCTTACCTCTGAGTTCTCTATTCTATTCCGTTGATCTTCCTTTCTGTTTTTGTGCCACTACCATACTGTCTTGATCACTATGGCCTTATAGTATAGTTTGAAGTCAGGAAGCCTGATTCCCAACTCCATTTTTCCTTCTCAAGATTGCTTTGGCTATTCGGGGTCTTTTGCGTTTCCATACAAATCGTAAGATTTCTTGCTCTAGTTCTGTGAAAAACGCCATTGGTAATTTGATCGGGGTTGCATTGAATCTGTAAATTGCTTTGGGTAGTACAGTCATTTTCACGATGTTGATTCTTCCAATCCAGGAACATGGTATGTCCCTCCAACTGTATTGTTTTTGATGTCTTTCATCAGTGTCTTAAAGTTTTCTGCATACAGATCTTTTGCCTCCTTAGACAGGTTTATTCCTAGGTATTTTGTTCTTTTTGTTGCAGTGGTGAATGGGAGAGTTTCCTTAATTTCTCTTTCTGCTCTTCTGTTGTTAGTGTATAGGAATGCAAGAGATTTCTGTGCATTACTTTTGTATCCTGCTACTTTACTAAATTCATCAGTTAGTGCTAGCAGTTTTCTGGTAGAGTCTTTAGGGTTTTCTATATATAATATCGTGTCATCTGCAAAGAGTGACAATTTTACTTCTTTTCCACTTTGGATTCCTTTTATTTCTTTTTCTTCTCTGATTGCTGTGGTAACACTTCCAAAACTATGTTGAATAATAATGGTGAGAGTGGACACCCTTGTCTTGTTCCTGTTCTAAGAGGGAATTATTTCAGTGTTTTACCATTTAGAACGATGTTGGCTTTTGGTTTCTCATATATGGCTTTGATTATGTTGAGGTAATTTCCTTCTATGCCCATTTTCTGGAGAGCTTTTATCATAAATGGATGTTGAATTTTGTCAAAAGCTTTTTCTTTTTTATATGGTTTTTATCCTTCAATTTGTTGATATGATGTATCACGTTAGTTGATTTGCGTATATTGAAGAATCCTTGCATCCCAGGGATAAACCCTACTTGATCATGGTGTATGATCTTTTCAATGTGCTGTTGGATTCTGTTAGCTAGTATTTTGTTGAGGATTTTTGCATCTATATTCATCAAGGCTATTGGTCTGTAATTTTCTTTTTTTGTGACATCTTTGCCTGGTTTTGGTATCAGGGTGATGGTGGCCTTGTAGAATCAGTTTGGGAGTGTTCCTCCTTCTGCTATATTTTGGAAGAGTTTGAGAAGGATAGGTGTTAGCTCTTCTCTAAATGTTTGATAGAATTCGCCTGTGAATCCGTCTGGCTCTGGGCTTTTGTTTGTTGGTAGATTTTTAATCACTGCCTCAATTTCTGTACTTGTGATTGGTCTGTTCATAGTTTCTATTTCTTCCTGGTTCAGTCTTGGAAGATTGTATTTTTCTAAGAATGTATCCATTTCTTCCAGGTTATCCAATTGATTGGCATATAGTTGCTTGTAGTAGTCTCTCATGATCTTTTGTATTTCTGAGGTGTCCGTTGTTACTTCTCCTTTTTCATGTCTAATTTTGTTGATTTGCATCTTCTCCCTTTTTTTCCTAATGAGTCTGGCTAATGGTTTATCGATTTTGTTTATCTTCTCAAAGAACCAGCTTTTAATTTTATTAATTTTTGCTATTGCTCCCTTCCTTTCTTTTTCATTTACTTCTGCTCTGATCTTTATGATTTCTTTCCTTCTGCTCACTTTGGGGTTTCTTTGTTCTTCTTTTACTCATTGTTTTAGGTGTAAGGTTAGGTTATTTATTTGAGATTTTTCTTGTTTCTTGAGGTAGGACTGTATTGCTATAAACTTCCCTCTTAGAACTGCTTTTGCTGCGTCCCATAGGTTTTGGGTTGTTGTGTTTTCATTGTTGTTTGTTTCTAGATATTTTTTGATTTCCTCTTTGGTTTCTTTAGTGATTTCTTGGTTGTTTAATAGTGAATTGTTTAGCCTCCATGTGTTTGTATTTTTTGCATTTTTTTTTCCTGTAATTGATATCTAGTCTCATGGCATTGTGGTCTGAGAAGATGCTTGATGTGATTTCTATTTTCTTGAATTTGCTGAGGTTTGATTTGTGACCCAAGATGTGATCTATCCTGGAAAATGTTCCATGTGCACTTGAGAAGAAAATGTATTGTGTCGTTTTTGGATGGAATGTCCTATAAATATCAATTAAGTCGAGATGGTCTAATGTGTCATTTAAAGCTTGTGTGTCTTTATTTATTTTCTGTTTGGATGATCTGTCCATTGATGTAAGTGGGGTGTTCAAGTCTCCCACTATTATTGTGTTACTGTCGATGTCCCCTTTTATGGCTGTTAGCATTTGCCTTATGTATTGAGGTGCTCCTATGTTGGGTGCATAGATATTTACCATTGTGATATGTTCTTCTTGGATGGATCCCTTGATCATTATGTAGTGTCCTTCCTTGTCTCTTGTAATATTAGAAGATTCCTTTTAAAATATTACTGCTCATTAACAATGAGCTCTTGGGCACCTAGTCACCCAAGAGCTCTGATGGAGATGTACAATGAGATTCATGTTCTTTTCATGCCTGTTAACACAACATCCATTCTGCAGCCCATGGATCAAGAAATACTCTAGACTTTCAAGTCTTATTCTTTAAGAAAAACATTTTGTAAGGTTATAGCTGCCATGGAGAGTGATTCTTCTGATGGATCTGGGTGAAATAATTTGAAAACCTTCTGGAAAGGGTTTACCATTAAGATGCCATTAAGAACATTTGTGGTTCAGAAGAAGTCAAAAATATCATGTTAACAGAAGTTTAGAGAGAGTTGATTCCAAGCCTCATGGATGACTTTGAGGGGTTCAAGACTGCAGTGGAGGAAGTGACTGCAGATGTGTGGTGGAAATAGCAAGAGAATTAGAATTAGAAGTGGAGCCTGAAGAGGTGACTGAATTGCTACAATCTCATGATAAAACTTGAACAGATGAGGAGTTGCTTCTTATCAATGAGCAAAGAAAGTTTCTTGATATGAAATCTACTCCTGGTAAAGATGCTGTGAAGATTGTTGAAATGAAAACAAAAGATTTAGAATATGATATAAACTTAGTTGATAAAGCAGTGATAGCGTTTGAGAAGATTGATTCCAATTTTGAAAGAAGTTCTACTGTCAAACGGTATTGCATGCTATAGAGAAATCATTCAGGAAAGGAAGAGTCAATCAATGAGGCAAACTTCATTGTTGTCTTATTTTAAGAAATTGCCAGACTTCCCAGGGGGCATAGTGGTTAAGAACCCGCCTGCCATGGGAATATGGGTTTCATTCCTGGTCTGGAAAGATTCCACATGCCATGGAACAACTATGCCCATGTGCCACAACTACTGAGCCTGCGCTCTAGAGCCTGCGCACCACAACTACTGAAGCCCTTGTGCCTAGAGCTCATGCTCCGCAACGAGAGGCCACAGCACTGAGAAGCCTGTGCACCGCAACGAAGAGTAGCCCCCGCTCTCCACAATTAGAGAAAGCCCACTTGCAGTTATGAAGACCCAACGCAGCCAAGAATAAAAATAAACAAATAAATAAGCTTAAAAAAAAAAAAGAAATTACCACAGCCACCTGAGCCTTCAGCAACCACCATCCTGATCAGTCAGCAGCCATCAACATGGAGGCAAGACCCTCACCAGCAAAAATATTATGGCTTACTGAAGGCTAAGATGATGGTTAAAATTTTTTAGCAATAAAGTATTCTTTCGGGTATATTTGAACATCTATTATATAGATTTTCTCTTGTAAACACTCTGTTTTACAAACACCATTAGGTATAATTAGTAAAGTAGTATGAACAATAAAGTTTGTAGATATTTTTAAAAAGAGTTTGGAATAAAATATACACATTGAAAAGATTTTGAAATATGGCAATACACTATTGTTTTAATTAAAGTATGTATATTGTTTTCCTTGACATGCTATTGCACACTTAATAGACTGCAGTATAGTATAAACATAACTTTTATATGCACTGGGAAATCAAAAAATCTATGTGATTTGCTTTACTGCAGTCTTCCCTTGATTGCGTTGGTCTGGAACTGAACCCACAGTGTCTCTGGGGTATGCGTGCATATGTTGACAGTTAAGGTATAGTAGAGCATTTCTGATGCTGGTTGACAAAACAACTAATTTATTGTCTAGAATTTTCATCTTTAATTACTTTTTTTTGTCCCAAAGTCTCAACTCCGAATATTCATGATTTTGCAAGAAATATCCTTTTATTTTATTGCGTAGAGTTTTGTAGAAAGGAAAGAAATTTGTCTTAAAATGAGAACAAACAGATGTGTGTATTTAAAGATACAGAAAGAATATTAACAAATCATAAGCCCGTCATTCAGAAATATCAAATGGTAACATTTTGTCATATTTGTTTCCTATATTTTTTATTTTATAAGAATAAAATGTTATAGGTACTTTTGAATCTCCCCTCGTGCCTCTCCCTAGTCTGGTCCAGCACTGATGGCTACACTGAGTCAGGTGTCCAGTATAAACTCCTTCCCGGTCTATGTCATGGTGGTGCTACCGGATGCTGGCCTGTGATCACGTTTTTGCCAGCTGATGCTTAGTTGGCACCTGTGGCATGGATAGATGACTCCATGTGCATTGTTGATTTCCAAGTGATGGTCACCTTATCTAGAAGACAATATATGTGGGCAGTTTAGGAACTTCATAAAGGGTCTTTAATAGAGAAAGACAAGGAGAGTTTTGCTAATGGAAGATGGATGCTTCCTGTGCAATGCAGGTACCCTTGACTCACCTGCCAAATGGTAACTACCAATCAAGAATACTGCTTTAGCCTTATGTTTACAGTTTTTTTTTTAAATTTTTATTGCGATGAGAACTTTTATTTTTATTTATTTATTTTTTGGATGTGTTGGATCTTTGTTGCTACGCGAGGGCTTTCTCTAGTTGTGGTGAGTGGGAGCTACTCTTTGTTGAGGTGCTTGGGCTTCTCATTGCAGAGCATGGGCACTAGGCACCCAGGCTCAGTAGTTGTGGCACACGGGCGTAGTTGCTCTGCGACATGTGGGATTTTCTCTGACCAGGGATTGAACCCATGTTCCCTAACCACTGCACTGCCAGAGAAGTTCCTTACACTGGATTTTGTAGTTTATAATAATACCGCATAATTCCAGTCAATCATAATATGAATTATGAAATAATGTAGGCACAATTTTCTGTTTTTATTTTCTTAGCGCATCCTTTCCCTCTAACAGCACTGCTCTCCCTCAACAGCTCCGCATCCACTGCGGAGCCTCCTTCCAGTATTTATCAGGGCTCTTAATTGCAAACAACAGAGCCTGTTGTCAAAAGAAGACACAGCTATAGAAGCATTCAGGGAAGAAAAACATTTTATTTACAAGGATGGATTGGAGTTCAGGTTTTTGAAGGACTGGCTTGCCAAATGAAATATACAACAAACAGTTATTTAAAAGAAAGTAACCACAAGATTACCATGTTTACAGTTACTATGTTCAGTGTGGGGGAAGAAAGCAGTTATCTCACATGAGTGTTGTAACCTCAAAGATTGTGTCATGCCTTCGGATGACAGCATTGTAAAAGTCAATAAAGTTGCAAAACAATAAAGGTGTTTTTCTTAGGAGTCAGTAACTTACAGGAAAGGTTTACTATTTCAGTTGTTTTGGGGACCAGAGCTAGATAGTGTGATCCTGGGTCTTTTCACTGTTTTTATTTGGAGGGAGGGGTGGGGCTCAGGGAACGGGTGTATATTTGTTTTTTTCCTGACTAGGGGACATAATGTGCACATTTTTGCATAATACAGCAGGGCAAGGTGTTAGTTTTACTTCTACATCAAACTAGCCAGTTGATGAAGAAAGAATTTTCTTCCAGGGTATTAGGTTGCTTACAGAATATATGGGATTCAGGGAATCAAGCCTGGATGCTGCAGAGCTAGGGACACAGTTAGGAAATATGCACAGCCATACCACTAGTTCTGGCAGAAATGAGCTGTTGTTATGTACCACCAGAGATGTAGGGATTGGACTCTAGAACTGTACAACACAGCTGGCCCCAAAGGACCAAAGGCATCTGCCACTCCTGTACTTACGAGAAAACCTGATGACTGCACCGGCCACGACCTCTCATTAATCATGTCTGCTTGGGAACATCTGCTGGGCAGAACTTGGATATAAGCCTGCGCTCTAACTGCAAGGCAATCTGCAAAGTAGCATTTTTAGCTTTCTAAACTTTGTAGCAGAGGGCAGCAGATGGTTGGGAGATTATGGAATGAATATTTAGTGAACCAAACTGTAGTATCTACTGCTTTCTACTTTGTGTGGTTCCTTATACGACTGCCCCTCACAGTGCTCTGCTTAGCCCCACGCCTACCCTGGGAGACAGCAGTGGGCACATGACGCAGGGCTTGCTGGTCTCAGGATCGTATTTGCCTGTCTTCGGTGATTAGTCCAGGGATGGGTCATGGGATCTAAGCTTGGCCAAAGCCCTTGACATGGAGATGTTGGTAGAGAAGCCCTTTTACAAAGGGGCTGCTAAGCAGGGATAAAGGAACCCCAGAGCCATCTGATCAGTAGAGTGAGGGCAGAGATGAGGGTGAGAGGAGGGAGAGAGGTGGAGGGAGACAGGGAAACTATCATGATGTGTCAGTCCCTGGAAGTCCTGAATCTGTGTTCTCCAATTACATGAACCAAAAAAACCAACATCTTCCTTTTTGCTTAAACTTTTGTGAGTTGGCTTCCTGTCATGCATAACAGAAATATCCTGATTGATTTATATAGTGCTGTTGTCACCATTCATATCCTGCATTTGTGTAAACAAGTTGAGGAGGGGATTGACCTGCTTGTGAGCACACTCCCACAGCCAGGCAGGGCCTGATGCCACAGACGTCTGATGCCCAGGAAAGAAGAGTGGCCGAAACCCAGAGCCTGAGTTGAACAGAAGCCAGCTGGAGAGATACTCATGGATACTGAGGATGACTATGTCTGGCCGAGCAAGAGGTCAGGAGTGGAAGGTGGGCCCAGGAACATAAAGGAGGCTGAAAGCCGCCTGTGCGTGTGCAGAGGCAGAAGCCTAGAGGAGAGTCTACTGGACCACGAAATACAGGACCATAGGTCCTGAATCAGCACAGAGCTTCTGATGCTTTTTTCTCTCTCAGTTAAACATTGTTTAAAAAAATCAAGTTAGTTACACATAAATAGTTATTAACAGTTAATGAATATAAAAATTTAGGAGCCAGAAAAAAAAAATCTAGCAGTGTTAGAGAAGGGGAAAACTGCCATTGTTAGATGCAGCCTCCCAGGAGGTGATGAGCTCACCAGCCTCTGGGTCATAAGCTGGCTTCTGCTTCCTGAGTGTTTGTAGAGCTTATGGGGAGGTCAGCGGGCAAGGCTGTGGCTGAGTCCTGGGAAACACAACCCTTGCCACAGTCAGCTGTGGTGTGTGGATGACGTCCGAGGTGCCTGGCAGGTATGTGGTTGGGGAAATGAGCTGCTCAACATTTTCTGCTTTGAATTTCACCATGGCCAGTGTTCAGCTCTCAGAATGGTTGAAGCAGATCACTTCTGTGAGGGGTGAAATGCACGTCCTCAGTTGATCCAAGCCCAGGGCATGGGTGGGACAGCAGGAGGTTTGTCAGCACAAAGTCCAGGCATTCAAGTGCAGGGAAGAATGTGGGCTGGACTCGTGGGCATTGTCAGGTTAAATAGGCAATAGGTAAGTAAGTTCGTCCTCTAAGTCTGTGAGTCTGTTTCTGTTTTGCAAATAAGTTCATTTGTATCATTTTTTTAGATTCTGTATATAAGCTATATCACATGATATTTGTGTTCATCTGTCTGACTTAATATGATAATCTCCAGGTCCATCCATGTTGCTGCAAATGGCATTATTTCATTCTTTTTAATGGCAGAGTAATATTCCATTGTATACTTGTACCACATTTTCTTTATCTGTTCGTCTGTCGACGGACATTTAGGTTGCTTGCTTGTCTTGGCTATTGTAAACAGCGCTGCAGTGAACATTGGGTGTATGTATCCTTTCAAATCATGTTTTTCTCCTGATATGTGCCCAGGAGTGGGATTGCTGGATCACATAGTAGTTCTGTTTTTCATTTTTTAAGGAACTTCCATACTATTCTCCATAGTGGCTGTACCAATTTACATTCCCACCAAACAGTGTAGGAGGGTTTCCTTTTCTCCACACCCTCTCTAGCATTTATAGTTTGTAGGTTTTTTGATGATGGCCATTCTGGCAGGTGTGAGGTGATATCTCATTGTAGTTTTGATTTACATTTCTCTAATAGTAATGTTGAGCATCTTTTCGTGGTTACAGGGAGTAGGGGAGAGAGATAGACTGGGAGTTTGGGATTGACATATACACACTACTGTATTTAAAATAGATAAGCAACAGGCACCTACTGTATAGCACAGGGAACTCTGCTCAATATTCTCGGGAAAAGAATTCAAAAAAGCATAGATACATGTATATGTATAACTGAATCACTTTGTGTATACCTGAAGCTAACACAATATTGTGTTAGCATTAACATGGTTAATCAACTGTGCTCCAATATAAAATAAAATTTTTTAAAAAAGACAATGCAAAGGCAGAAGGCATGCAGCAAGTGGCAGAAGGTGGAAAGGAGCAAAGCAGAGATGTCCTGCATAGTTTCTGAACCACCTTTCAGTTTACTATGTCAAGTTCAATACTTACTTGTAAAGGCCGTTGTCCTTGCTGTTCTCTCTGCCCTGGAATGTTCTTCCCTAGACACATCCTGTGGCTGGCTTGTGTTCATCCTTTAAATTGCAGCTCAGATGTCCCCTCTCCACTTATATCACATCATCCTGTTTATTTCCTCAACAACAGTTACAACCCCAGAGCGTGTCTTGTTTGTTCAGTGTTCTCTCTCTCTCCATTAGAATGCAGAGCCATGAGGATAGAAAATTTGTTTCATGCACTACTGTGTCCCCGGCATCTAGAACAGTGCCTGGCATATAGTTGGTGCTCAATAAGTATTTATTGAATGAGATGCTTGGGGGTAATTAAACAGAACAATGAATTAAATAGCCACTATCTTGATTTGCATGAGGCCTAGGAGCTTTCTGACCATGAATTTTGCCTGTAGCCAGGACTCAGATACACACAGTCACATCCAGTGGCTTGGAGCAGTGCTCATAAAATCTGGAGGGACAGCAGGTCTCTTGATAGGAAATCCACAAGGACAGAAGTTATAGCCTGATTTAATTTAGAGTGAGCCTATGAAATAAGACAGGCAGCATTTTGAACCTGGCAGCATAATGTGTATGAGGATGTCACTGTAGCTTTCAGAGGCTTTTGGATCCTAGGCAAAGGCAGAATGATTGCTGAAGCAGCCTGGGGGCATGCTGCTCCCTGTAGGAGAATGGCTGAGAGACAGTTTGTCATCAGGGAGCTACAGGTGGCACTTGGCTGCCTGTACTGAGACATGTGGTTCCTAGGTGCGTGAGATCAGAGTGGTGCCATGGAGTTTCCATCAACTGTTAGGGAACCACTGTCCATCCTTCTCCTTGTCCATCTGGGAAGCTCCATGGTGGGAATGGGGATGTGAATGAGGTCTGAAAACAGCAAACAGAATATTTTGACTCTAGCCAAGTGTTATGGGTTGTGCACCATCATCCCCGCCAAAAGATATGTAGAAGTCCTAACCCCCAGTACATCAGGATGTGACCTTATGTGGTAGTAGGGTCGTTGCAGGTGTAATTACTTTCAATGGGGTCATACTGGAGTAGGGTGGGCCTTCAATCCAACATGACTGGTGTCCTTAAAAGAAGGCTAAGTGAAGACAGACACACAGGGGGAACAGAGGAAGAGGCAAAGGCAGAGATTGGGTTATGCATCTGTAAGTCAAGGAACACCAAAGATTGCTGGCAAGCCATCAGAAGCTAGGAAGAGGCAAGGAAGGATTCCCTTACAGGTTTCAGCGGGAGCAGGGCCCTGCCAGCATGTTGATTTCAGACTTCTAGCTTCCATAACTGTGAGACAAATTTCTGTTGTTTTAAGCCGCCTGATCTGTGGTAGTTTGTTTTGGCAGCCATAGTAAACTAATACACCAAGACAGCCAGCAAATATTAAGTTCAAAACCCTGATTTTTGCACAACTAAAAGCAGCGGGTTTTATAAATGAGTCAGACCAATTATCCTCAGCCATCAGAATTGAATCAGTGTAATTAAGACTGGTCGTCACTTCTTCCACTGGTGTACACACAGCTTTCAGCACCTTTTAAAAAATTAAACCTTTTATTTTGAGATAATTGTAGATTCACGTGGTTTAAGAAATAATACAGAGAGAAGCTAGGTACCTGTTACCCAGTTTCCCCCAATAGTACCTGTGTGGCCCGCAGGTACGGTGAGTACGATATCATAACCAGGATGTTGATGTCAGTATAATCGAGGTACAGAAAATTTCCATCACAGCAAGGATTCCTCTTGTTGCCCTTTTGTAACCACATCCACTTTCCTCTTGCTCCCACCGCTTCTTACTTGGCAACCACTAATTTGATCTCAATTTCTATAATTTTGTCATTTCAAGAGCATTATATAAATGCAGTAATATAATGTATAACCCTTTGGGATTGGTTTCTTCACTCAGTATAATTCCCTGAAGACTCATCCAAGTTGTATATATCAGTGGTTTGTGCCTTTTAATTTCAGTTCCATTTATATGATTGCTTAAAAGAAAGCATGGGCAACTCTGCAACATTTCTGGTTATTTTTTTTTTTTAAGCTCTTTATTGGACTATAATTGCTTTACACTGTTGTGCCAGTTTCTGCTGTATAACAAAGTGAATCAGCTGTATTTATACATATATCCCCATATTCCCTCCCTCCCTCGACTCCTTCCTACCCTTCCTATCTCACCCCTCTAAGTCATCACCAATCATCAAGTTGATCTCCCTGTGTTATGCAGTAGCTTCCCACTAGCTATCTGTTTTACATTTGGTGGTGTATATATGTCAGTGCTACTCTCTCACTTCATCCCAGCTTCCCCTTCACCCTCCTCCGCCCCTGCCCCCGCCCCCACCCTGCCCCGTGTCCTCAAGTCCATTATCTGCATCTGCATCTTGATTCTTGCCCTGCCACTGGGTTCATCAGTACCATTTTTTAGATTCCATATATATGCATTAGCATATGGTATTTGTTTTTCTTTTTTTGGCTTACTTTGTTCTGTATGACAGACTCTAGGTCCAGCCAGCTCACTACAAATAGCTCAATTTCATTCCTTTTTATGGCTGAGTAATATTCCATTGTATATATGTGCCACATCTTCTTTATCCATTCATCTGTTGATGGGCATTTAGGCTGCTTCCATGTCCTGGCTATTGTAAATAGTGCTGCAATGAACATTGTGCTGCATGTTTCTTTTTGGATTATCGCTTTCTCAGGGTATATGCCCAGCAGTGGGATTGCTGGGTCATATGGTAGTTTCATTTTTAGTTTTTTGAGGAACACCCATACTGTTTTCCATAGTGACTGTACCAATTTACATTCCCACCAACAGTGCAGGAGGGTTCCCTTTTCTCTGCACCCTCTGCAGCATTTATTGTTTCTAGATTTTTTGATGATGGCCATTCTGACTGGTGTGAGGTGATACCTTCTGGTTATTCTTAAGTCCCAAAACACTCTCAGTTTAGTACATAATGTGTGAAAGTCTGATGAAAGAGGCAAAAACACAAAACTTGATTGAAAATAAAAAATCACCCCTCCCCACGATCCACAGTCCAGTCCTGTTGCCTGGTAGAAACTTGAAGTTGGGTAAAGGAATCTGGTTGGCTTCCTTCTCCAGCTTGAGCGTCTGGGACTGAAGCTGAGATGGGGCTTAGTGATATAAGTAATGGTGGAAGGGGGAGATGTAGGAGGGACAGAAAAGGCCGGAAAGATTAATGTTGTTTTAAGTGGCTTCATTCTCTCTGGACTTGATGGTGGTGATGCCGTCCCATATTCTTGGTTGGTAGCTTACTCTGTCCTCAGCCCCCGTGAATGCTGCTGGACCTCCAGCTTCTGTCTTCTCAGGGCTGTTTGCCCCTGCAGGTGACCCTCTTGGACAAGCCAATGACCTGACCCCATGCCATTGCTCTTACATTGTGGCCCACATCAGATCCAAGGGAACACACATGCATTCTTGGCCCCAACAAATTCTGGAAGTGCAGGCTGCCCACTCTAGCTTCTCTTTGAGCAGCTCATCAGCCCATCTCTTGTCCTGTAGGTTTCTTAGACAGGAACCAGTCACCATTCACTGTGAACCTCAGTTGCAGGGGACACACATCAAGCTGTCTGCATAGGCTTGTTGAAGCCCCTTACTAGGCTTGAGGGGAGAGACAGTCACCCCCTCCCTTCTTGCCTGGATGGGTAGGACTCGGTGCCTGCCCACAGCTCTCCGTCAGTTCTTTTATACCCTCCAGGTTGGTGAGGATTCAAGTGTTATAACCAGTTGACCAAAACTTTGAAAAATTTGCACTCTTGATCTGACACCTTACTTTGGTGTACTCTATTGTATCTTGATGGCTTGGTAGAATTTTCCAATTCCAATAACAAAATAGTATGTTAATTTAGAAATGCTTTTTTTCCTACTTAATATTCTTGAAGCAATTTTGTTCAAAGTCTGCACATACCTTTTTGATATCAGCAACTGCTTTTGCTGGAAGCGTTTTAGAGCCACCTCATACAGTTTTTCAGGGCCCATCATCACTTCCAAGCTGTGGAAGGGGAGACTGCCTCTTTTTTTTTTTTAAAGCTTGCACTGAAATTTCAACCTAGGCTGCAAGTAACCATTCTGATTTCTTTAGGGCATTTTTCCCTCCCTATTTGTCTGGTTGCCATTCACAAACTCCATGACACAAACATGTGTGGCTTTTTAATGAGAGCTTATAAAACTTGCAGTTGTGTATTCACACTCCCAGGAATGATGAATGATACTGTTGCCTTCTTTTAAAATTATTTCATCAGCTGACCTTTACAAGAAGCCTAAAGTAACGTTGATTGGGGTAATTTCAGGTCATTATGAAATTCCAAATAAAGTAATTTATTGCTTGTTCCAAATAAAGTAATTGAGAGAGTGCCTTGTATTAAGAGTGACTGTATTTTCTAAGCGAGAATGTTTGAGGACACCTCTGCCTCATGTTAGAGGGTTTGTGATATTTATTCCCTGGCTCCCAGAGCATCCGTGTGTGTGCTCACTTACACCTTTAATTACAGCTACTTTTTTGTAGGGGCTTCCTGTGCAGTGTCTTAGGACGAAAAACACTTCTAAAGGCTGCTAAATGGAAAGGAAAGAATAACTCTCTGAAGTCAACCTGAGTGTGAATGTAATTTCCAGGAACACAGAGTTCAAGTGAGACTCAAGCAGAGACAAAATAATCAAATTTCAGTTTCCAGACCCTCCCACTGATTGATGAAAATAGCACCTTTTGTATTTGTCCTGTTGTTTCTGTGGCCTTCTCCCAAGGCTGCAAATCTTTAGCAGCAATGATTCTACAAATTATCAAAAGCTCTAAAATGAAGCTTTCTGCCTCTGCCACATGAAAGGCTGGATTAAGGAGTAGAGGGCTATTTCTCTGTGGGAAGCCTTTATCGTTAAAATTGGGTGAGACTTCTCTGTAGAGCTCCAAATTGTTTTTCTTGTTAGTAACAAGTCAATGGGCTCTAGTTGGTGAGGCTCACACCAGGTGCTCAGGAAGGGTGGATTCTAGCCTGGCCCTGCTCTTGAGAGATGGGTTGACTTGGTAAATCACTTTGCCTCTTTTTGTGATTATCACTGTGAAGCAGAGAGTCTTAAACCTAACATGTGTAAAAATCACTTGTTAAGAAATGCAGGTTCCTGAGTTCCACCATGAGAAATTCTGTTTCAGTGGGCTTGGCCTGGGGTCTTGGAGTCTATTATTTTTAATAAGTGCTCTATGTGATTTTGATGCAGGTGCTTCACACTTTAACACTGATCTAAGGAATGCCCAGCCAGCTTCTTAGTGTCTGTGGTGATGACAGGTGGGCATCGTGCAAGTTAACTCCCAGGTTATAGCCTCAGGAGCTGACCACTGAGAGTAGATGTTAGGAGGATGAAGGGGGAAAGCCTGGTTACTTAAGGTAAGTGCTTGGGTCATTAGAAGATTTGTTTTTTTTCCTGCTAAGGGAGTAGTAGCATTGCCTTCAGCCAACTTATTCTTGCAAAGAAGGTGGTTGAGATGGGGAGGAAGTAGAAATTTAACTTTGGGATTATTGGTACCCATTCTACGCATATTTTAATAGCTAGTGTTGCTTAAGGTCTGAGGGTAATATGGAAAAAATAGATGCTCTAGATATGAATAGGCAGGGCCCCTTTTCAAATCTGATATAAAGACACCTCAAAATTTTATGAATGAGATACTCTAATTTCCTAATTCTGCCCCCGCTAACCATCTCCATCTCAATCCATATCCTATAAGCAATAACTAAATTGTTTATTCAGAAAGCAGGAGGTTGGTTGCCTCTTGAGGTATAGCCTTTTATAAAAGTAGTGGTGGGGTTATGCGAGTACTTCCCCTTACCTTTAGGTACTCCTTCTGTCTCTCAACCTGATCTCTCCATATGGAGGTTCAGCTGGAAGAGCTGGCAGCTGGAAACATGATAGAACTGTCTGAAGTTATGTAAATTGGAAAACACTAAGTCATCCTTCTATTTGTACTGTGCAGAATTTTTTAAAAATCACAAAACTTCGAGATTGAAATAAAAAATTTATACAACCTGTGCCATCTTACGGGGATGTGTCATATGCCATCCCTAGTGTTGGGGGCTCCTTTTGCCTTCAGCCCTTTCATTCATCCTGGGTTCCGCCTTCTTCTGAGACTTCTTGATACTTCAGTAATTAAGCCTTGAAATTCCACCCACCTGTCACCAGTCTGGACTTCCCAGGCCACCAGGGTCCCTGAGATGTTTTAAGCCTAAGTGTGTGCCCTCAAATATCCACTATGTATACAGCAACAATCCCAAACTGAGAAACTAAGTCTTTATCAAAATAGCCACAAGCAGTGTAATTATCGGAACACACGTAATATAGTCAAAGGTCATGTTAAGCTTGGCACGAAGGAGAACAGGGGGGCAAATGGGTGATCAGAAGGACCAATTAAGGGCTATTTGACTTTGGGGAGAATTATGACTGATTCAGCATGCAAGTCTCTTGTTAGAACACGAACAACAAGGGAGCATGTGGGCAGCTCTAAAGTACACTGCATTTCAGTTTGGTCTGCTTATTAGAACTTGTTAATATCAGGCATCTTTAATAATTTTTGACTATGAGGTCTTTGTGTACTATCTCAAGTTATAGAATGCAAAAGCTAGTTTAAATCTCTGTTGCCCCCTTTTAATCTTAACATGAATCTTATGTTGTTGGGGAGTTTGGCAGGTAGGCTGAACTGAACTCACATCCTATTGACTTCATGTTAACGTCAGTATATTGACTCATATTGAATTTAGCATCTCAAACTCCCAAGCCTTTATTTCAAGTACTGCTGTTATGCTTTTTTTTTTTTATCATCCTGTCTTTATTGTTTAGGAGCCCAGATTAGCACTTTAATTGCATCATCATTTTAATTCATCTAAGTATAACTAAAATGTTTTAGTTCTTTGTATCAACTTGTTAATTTTGTGTGTGTGTGTTGGGGGGGGTGGATCCTGATTATGCCGAGTGACATTATTGCTCTCAGTGATACCAGCAATGTATCTTTGGTATCTCCATCTAAATTATCAATTTTTCAAAAAAGTGTTGAATGGTCTAGGGAGAGAATGTTGGAAGTCTTGTCACTAGAGAGCTGGTAATATAGATTAATTTTAATTTACTAGTCAAAATCCTTTTAGAATAATTACTAAACCAATTATGAATGCATTGAATAGAACTGTCACCCAGCCCATATTTTTTTTATCTTGTTTACAAAAGTATTTTGAGACATTTTATTAGATACTTTACTGAAAGCCAGGTATCTCCGAGGCTTACTGCATCTCATGGGCTTATTGATAGAAAATAAGGAGAATCTGGTATAATTTATTTTTTTATTTATTCTTTTTTTTGAAGTATAATTGATTTACAATATTGTGTTAATTTCTGCTGTATAGCAAAGTGATTCAGTTATATATATATATATATATATATATATATATATATGCACACTTTTTTATATTCTTTTCCATCATGGTTTATCACAGAATATTGAATACAGTTCACTGTGCTATACAGTGGACCTTGTTGTTTATCCATTCCATATATAATAGCTTACATCTGCTAATTCCAACCTTCTCCTCCATCCCCCCACCCCCCTCACCCCACCCCCGCCTTTGGCAACCATAAATCTGTTCTCTATGGCATGATTTGTTCTTAGTGCATCCATGCTGGCTCCTAGGGATTACTTCTGGCTATCCTGTCAATAATTCATGCTAGTGTCAGGTTGGCCAACGTGAATTTTGCTGTATTTTTCTTCTCCCCTTTCCCTGTCTCCAGTCTTCTGGTTCCTTTCCTACGCTCCATAATTCCTTAAAGTTCTCCAGAGTTGGTCTATAATTGTGCTTCTCAAACTTCAGTGTCTAAGTGAATCTGCTAGGGATCTTGTTACAATGAAAGTTCTGATCCAGGAGGTCTGGGATGGAGCCTGAGATTCTGTGTTTCTAACAAACTTCTAGATGCTGTTGATGCTATTGGTCCTCAGACTACACTCTGGGTAGCTTGGAACCAGAAGACTTAACGTTCTGGATAAGAGATCTAGATTGGAGTGTTCCTCTAGAGCAGAAAGGAGGTCTCTGGTGGGTAAAGCTCTCAAGTTCTTACTTCAAAACTTACAGACTCATCAGCATCTATGTCCTCCAACAGTTCTCTCTCTCATTCCTGTATCTCTAATGTCTCTTACTCCCACTGGCTCCTTTGCCTAATCTTTTTTGCATTTCTCTCCCTTTAGTGCCTTTCTTCCTTCTGTTCACAGTCAGGCTCCTTGGAAGAACAGCCTTAAATTTTATACCTTAATTTTATCCTGTTCTGATTATCCCTCAGTACAACTCTGATCATGTCACTTTCCTCTTTGGAACCCTTCCCTGGCCCCCTGTTCCCTCTAGTTCCTTATAGTGACATTCTGCAACCTAGCCCCTGTTTCCCTCTTGAGCTTACCTCTTACACTCCAGGAATTGCAAACCACCCATGGTTCCCAGGGCACGTTATTTTCTTCCCAGTCTCCTCACCTTAGCTTCTATTGTTTCTTCATCCATAAAAGCTCTTCCCTGGCTGACTGCTCTCATTCTTCAGATATTCCTTTTACTCTCTGTCTCCTGTTTGAAACGTAAGCTCATGTCTCTGCTAATATTTATTATTTGCATCATTCAAAAATGATTGAAAGGAGAGGTACCTGTGCTTCCCACTCCAGCCTTCAGCTGTAACTGTAGAATTATTGTAAGGGGGCCTTATCTTGCCATGATGGTGGTCATTCTTACTGAAGGATTTTAAGGATACCAAGTCACTTGGTAAAGTCACCATAATCTTACTTTTAAAAAAGGGAAGTCTTAACTATTACTCTGTAAATGAAGAGGGTAAAGAATATTTTTAATTAGTTTATCATTGTGTGAATTAGTCTAGCTGACCTATATAATATTTATTGTTGTTACAGCTTCGTGAGAATAAAGAAATAAAATATTTTATCAGATGAAAATATTTTCACTAATGTGGTCCACAGAGAAAGTGATGAATGGTAAGATTTTCAGATGATAATTCAGAACTTTGACAACATCTTGCATTGGCCACCCTTGGGAGCAGAGTGACAGACAGAGTCTCTTGCTGGCTTGGAAAGTGGCCTCTAAGCCACAAATCACTAAATGAATTAGGGTTTCTTGACAGTAACAGGGAATAGAGATGGAGAGCTGCCTGAAAAGATGCAGACACTGGGGATGAATTATTAGCTGATTATTTAAGCTATAGAGGTTCAGAGCTTGAAATAAATTAAATTAAGTCCAAAAGAAACCAGGCTATGGCCAAATAAAATTTTTAAATAATATTTAAATTGTTTTCCATAACTATGGTCATGATCTCATAGGCAACAAATGCAATTTGCTATCAGATGCATTGTTGCCATGGTACTTGCAGATATGAGAAGGGATGGGGAAGGCTGGAAGGCGAGAGGCTAATAGACTTAAAACCTTATTTGCAAAATGGTCTTAATGTGTGTGTTTCAGAGATAAGTCTTAATCCTTTGTACACAATAGCTATTCTGTCAGTGCGTGTGGAGTGAATATAAAATGAGTGAACTATTTGAAATTAAACGAAGGAAATATCTTTGCTTTTATTAGGGAGCCGTCCTTGGTGGATCGCATTGTGTCCTAGATTCCCAGGGAATCCTAGAGGAAGGCATGCAAAAGAGAACAAGGATTCTCAGCTTCATTAAAGATAGAACATGTGTTGATATAATTTCCTTCTCGCCAGGGATATGGAACTGTTGATGAATTCGTTTCCAGCTCAAATGCCTAGAGTGGGAGCTCTGGTCTGCATTCTTTGCACTAATCTCCTGGCCAGTCTATCTCTGGGTAAATGACTCACTTGGTTTATGTTGCCTTTCGGTGTAATACATTTATTTAAACTGAATTCTGCCTCTGGTAGGTTGCGCCAGAAAACCAAGAAACCACAACCAGAACTGGAAGCAATATTTTGGATTATTAAAACTCATAGTCATAATAGTCTATTTTGTGGAAAAGTAGGTCATGCCAAACTTGTTCCTCTTTTGAGGATAATGTCCCTGGGATAAAAATAGGACTTTACATGGGATCAGTGTTGGGTAGTGGGCTGGAGGGCTCTAGACTCAGATAGTTCTGGGTGTCCTGGTTCTGCCACTTGCTGGCATTTTATCGTTGGGCCAGCTTTTATTATTTTCTTTTTAAAGATTTTTTTTTTTTTGATGTGGACCATTTTTAAAGTCTTTATTGAATTTGTTCCAACATTGCTTCTGTTTTATGTTTTGGTTTTTTGGCCTTGAGGCATGTGGGATCTTAGCTCCCCAGCCAGGGATTGAACCTGCACCCCCTGCATTGCAAGGTGAAGTCTTAACCACTGGACAGCCAGGGAAGTCCCTATTATTTTTAGTTTGTCTCATTGTAAAATAGTAGAGAATTTCAAAAACATAGAAAGTTGTGAAGTAAATATTCATGAGTGTTCCCTCAAATCAGTGAATGTTTGCTGAAAGCACCATTTTATACATTTGTGTGGTATTGTTATTTATTTAGTCATTCTTATGTTTTTGAACGTGGAAAATGTTTTTTTTTTAAACCATGATGAATAGCCCTGTGATAAATATCTTTTAATTAACAAAAAAACCTTTGTCCAAGTTTCTTTTTCCAATGGGATGATTTCCTGGGAAGGTTATTACAGAGTTTTGTTAGTACGTTTGTAATATTGCTTTTGAAGTACTTGTTAACGGAAAGCAGAGTATACAATAAGCAATTTAACTGAGCGCCAGTTTTTGTATTTATCTGTATCATAATGCCGGAAGGACATGGGCCAGTATCTGCAAAGCATCTAGCACAATGACAGGCAAATACTGTTAATGTTTCTAGTCTTTGCTTTAATAGTGTCATCGCCCATACTGTCAATTTCTGTAATATAACAGCCAGCTATTTTACCAGCAAAAACGAGGGGATGGGCCAGAGGAATTGCAATTCTGGCTAAGTGAACCATACACAAATCCAGAGAACAAGGCAGGGGAACTTGCTTTTATAGGAGAAATGGGGAAATGGGGTGGGGCTGTAATAACCAAAGAGTCCATTGGGGGAAGCTGGGGGTCCAAAGTATGGAGGCTTCTAGTTGGTTGCACTGCTACAGTCTCTGATTGGCTGGGCTATTGGTTGGGGAAGGGGTGGGGGAGAAATTTGCTTCTTCCTGCTGGGTAGTAAAGTAGGCATCACCTTTTTGTTAGAGATGTATGTGTACATCTCTTCCTGTTAGGAGTAATTGACTAGCACGGTGAGGCATGAGAGCTCCCACTACAGGCCTATCCCCACTCTAATTTTACCTGAGGTTTCTTTAATGCCACAGTACCGTTTAAGTGTGCAATCACTCCTGTTTAAAAAAAAGGAAAATAAATTTTTGCTGAATTGTATATTTTTGTTGTGATATAGAATTTGTTTGTGTGAAAATCTAGCCCAGTGCTTCTTGTTTTTTGAAAATTGCCTTTAAAAACGTGTATGAAGGTGAAAGGTAGAGGGGAAAGATTGTAAGGTTTATTAAAAGTGTTTCTTTTGAATTAAAAAAAAAACAAAATTGTTGTAGTCCATCGAAAGATTGGCACAACTGGCTGCTATATCTATCTTGGTTTTAATGTAGTGTCAAAGCTTGTAATTCACAACTGTGTGAATTTAATGTGTATTTCTGTTAGTGTGTTGGCTAGTGGGAGAAGCAAGAAAGGGGGATCAATATTCTTGATACCACAGATTGCCAGTGTAAATTAATATAATTTGAGGGCTGTGAGTCACCAAAAAAGGTGGCATAAAATGGTAATTATAATAAATGAATCAGGAAATAATGAAACCTCATATCTGATTTTTTCCATTTTCACACATTTACTGCACAGGCATTACAGATTATTACAAACCGAGTGGTTTAAAACAACAGAAGTGTATTCTCTCACAGGTCAGGAGGCCAGAAGTCTAAAGTCAAGGTGTTGTCACAGTTGGCTCACTCTAGAGGCTCTGAGGGAGCCTCTGTTCCATGCCTCTTTCTGGCTCCTAGTGGCTCCTCACAATGCTTGGTGTTCCTTGGTTTGCAGGTGCATCACTCCAATGTAAGCCCCTAACTTCATATGGCCTTTTTCCTTGTCTCTCCTATCTCTGTGTGTCCGCTCCTCTTAAATCCGCTAGTCATTGGATTAAGGGCCCACTCTAATCCAGTAGGACCTCATTTTATCTGGATTACATCTGTGATGGTCACATTCACAGACGGAGGGATGAGGGTTAGAATTTGAACATAACTTTTTAGGGGACACAGTTTAACCCAGTACAACGGCAAACATGCTAGGTTCAAACAGAAACTCACAGTCTCTCTGTCCTCCCCATACCCTGCTGTCTTCTCTAAGCACAACTTCATTGAGTCGTGTTACTTCACTGTTTCCCCTCACTGTCTGGATTTGGTTTACATTTTCTACTTGGCTCTACCCTATCTACCCAAGGTGATTTCTTACTGCAGGAAATTTCTCTCCTTAACTTTGAATCTTACTCTTCTCTCTTTGTGCTGTTACCCCTGTAGGGATGGCTTTCTCTCTCTTCATCTAAGTAAATCTTCTCATTCCTGAGGTTAGGGATTGTGCTTTGTGCTTTCTTTTTTTCTGTAGCACCCAGCCTGGTACTGGCACATAATATGTACTCAGTAAATATTTTTATTAACCTTCTGATAAAGTAGAAGGATATAGACTATAGCTTGGAAAGAAAATCAAGTAGTGGTAATAATGGTTTTATGAGCTTGATTTCCAAAATTCAGGTTGCTTGAGAATTGGTCCATCTTGATAGCTTAAATTATTCAGGTAGACTATTGTTTTCTCTTTGATTAAAAACTTCTACCTAGAGTGTCATTATTGTATTTTAGTCTCATTCTGGGGCTCTAGGCTATTTTGGCTCAAAAACAGCATAAGGAGATGCTCCTGGCATATCATCTACTCTACAAGGAGACTTTGTATTTATTGTTGATACTGTTCAGAGTCTGGGAGATAATTTCTTATTGGTGGTGTAATATCTGAACAGGTAAATAGAACCAGCTTTGTAGTTTTGTTTTTATTATCATCATTGTTACATAGCTGGAAAAGATTTAAGAGTCTTCCTAATCTAGTCTTCTAACTCTTAAAAAACGAGAAGGCCTACGGCAACACTGTCTGCTTCCTCCTTCTTGGCTTCTGTTTTCCACTAAACTCCACAGTTGTAAATTTGAAGGGACGTATACCACGGTGTCATAGTTAGTCCGTGGCCCCTAAGGAAATGCAGTCAAGGCCAACTCATCCATGGTCAGGTGGACCTCAGCTTCAGGTTTCTTACAGTGAACAAGCCCAGAGCCATTAAGTGGGTGGTGAGCAGATGTGTATTTCTACTTTTTCATGAGCAAAAGGGTAAGAGTCAGAAGAGTTTCTTTTGTCTGGGTGATATTGAACACTTGTTATGTGTGATACTTGCAGCTAAAATAATGAGTAAACATTTGCTAAGTAAATTGACTAGTGCCTGGCACATAGTAAATGCTGTAAACACATTTGAAAATACAATAGAAAGCATAATTTATAGTCATAATTAGTGTCTATGATTCCATACTGCTCAGCTCAGAAGAACTTTACATTCAGCATCTCCATAGGCTCTCAGTGGGCCGGGCCTAAGGCTCATCTCCTCAGTCCTCCCTTCAACCCTGTTGTCAGATTTTTGTCTTTGCTCAGTTAACTCTCATTAACTGTAACCTTCTGCAGAATGAGAAATGTCCTCACAGAGGAGCCCTTTCAGTTTTCAGTGCAATCTCTTCTACAGAGACCTGCAAGGAACCCAAATCAGGGTTGACAGATACTGCTTTATTTTCTAGATTGGAGCTGCCAAAACTGAGCTTCATTTTTTCTGGCCTTTATATTCACTGAAAAGAGATATTGTAGGTCTTAAGGGCAGTGGTATGCTGGTAAATGTTTAACAACCAGCTCTTCTCTAGGAAAGAAAGCCTTGATTTCTTGTGTTTGCCAGTTTTCATGGTGTAGATATTCCCACCAAGGTGAATTTCAAGCTACCAATGTAACATCACTGAACTGGAGCTGGGAAGAGATGTGTACGTTCAGCTCTCCTGAGCCAGAAGCTGGCTCCTGTTTGCCACTGTAAATGCAGGAATGAAGGGATGTGCCTTAGGCCCAGCCCATGGAAAGTCTGTGGAGATACTGAGGGCAGCTCTTTTTAGTGTTATTTGTCCACCTGCTGTGTGGCATGCACTGCTCTAGGTACAGGGAATGTAAGAAGGAGCCAGATGTAGTCCCTGCCTTTATGGAACTTATATCCCAGCAAAAGGTTTTCAGAAGTTCCCAATTTCAACTTTTTTATATATAAATTTATTTATTTATTTATTGGCTGTGTTGTGTCTTCATTGCTGTGCACGGGCTTTCTCTAGCTGCAGTGAGTGGGGGCTACTCTTCGTTGTGGTACATGGGCTCCTCATTGCGGTGGCTTCTCTCTTTTTTTTTTTTTTAATTTTATTTATTTATTTATTATTTTTTTGGGGGTACACCAAGTTCAATCAACTGATTTTTTTTTTTTGGGGGGGTACACCAGGTTCAATCATCTGTTTTTATACACATATCCCCGTATTCCCTCCCTTCCTTGACTCCCCCCCCTCGAGTCCCCCCCACCCTCCCTGCCCCAGTCCTCTAAGGCATCTTCCATCCTCGAGTTGGACTCCCTTTGTTATACAACAACTTCCCACTGACTATTTTACAGTTGGTAGTATATATATGTCTGTGCTACTCTCTCGCTTCTTCTCAGTTTCCCCTTCACCCCCCGCCCCCTCCCATACCTCGAGTTCTCCAGTCCATTCTCTGTATCTGCATCCTTATTCTTGTCACTGAGTTCATCAGTACCATTTTTAGATTCCGTATATGTGAGTTAGCATACAATATTTGTCCTTCTCTTTCTGACTTACTTCACTATGTGTGACAGATTGTAGTTCTATCCACCTCATTACATATAGCTCCATCTCATCCCTTTTTATAGCTGAGTAATATTCCATTGTATATATATGCCACATAATCAACTGTTTTTATACACATATGCGGTGGCTTCTCTTGTTGCAGAGCACGGGCTCTAGGCACGCAGGCTTCAGTAGTTGTGGCACACAGGCTCTGTAGTTGTGGCTGATGGGCTCTAGAGCAGTAGTTGTGGCACACGGGCTTAGTTGCTCCGCAGCATGTGGGATCTTCCTGCGGCAGGGATCGAACCCATGTCCCCTACGCTGGCAGGCGGATTCTTAACCACTGCGCCACCTAGGAAGCCCTATGATTTCAACTTTTTGAGACTTTAGCATTCTCATATTTGGGGACAGTTTGAGTCAAGGTCCCACAGCACATTATTAAATGAGGAAAATAGAATGGGCTCATTTTATTTTTCCTGGGCATAAAGCAGGAATTGCGAGGGAGGAGGTAGAATTGCTCTCTGAATCATCTCCACCTGGGAGTGGCAGAGACCCTAAACCTTGCAATGCCAGGAGCATTAGCAGTGTGCCACAAGGGGTGGGAATTAAAGGGCAGAGAAGGTAAAGGTCTTGCTTGGAATTCCAGTTCCCTAATCCAGAAGAGGTGACTTAACTACAAGCCATTACCTCCCTCATTAAAAGTTAATGAGCTGGAAGCTTATATAGTGGACAAGATTCTTGCAACTGGAATCTAGTCAAAAAATTGCAGAGGTCTAGATCCTCAAGAAAGGGAAAAAGACATTGGAGAAGCTACTGATGGCAGAGCTCAGAGAGAAGGGTGACATACATGCTCCTTTGCAAAGGGAGTTAGGATTCTTGGTGAAGAACCTTAAATCTTTCCTACTGAGAATCATTGAGACAGGCTTAATAATAGGCACTGAGATTTCAGGGAGTGAGGTTTTTGTCTAGGAAGGTAGATTCTCGGGAAACTCAAAAACTGTAGATAAGCAAAAGCAGAAAGAAAAGAGACTAACTTCTTTGGAAATTAATTGTATGATGCTGTGTAAGTGCTGCTTGGGTTGCAGGGCTCTCCAGGACCTCTGCCCATGCTGTATTTTACCTGTTGAATGAATGATTCACTCACACACAGTGTCTAATGATGAAGCTGCCTTACTCAGCGTCATCATTCCAGCAAAGGTAGATTGTTGACTGTTCGCCTCTCTGTGTTTGTCAGGAGTATGCATTGCTCCATTCATGCCCACACCATCTCCATTTTCCTTAGAAGCAAGGACCTACATATTCTTCATGCTGGTTTGGAATTTAATTCTTTTTTTTTTTTTTTTTTTTTGGGAATTTAATTCTTGACTGTGTGATTTTTAGCCAAACAAAAGAAACCTAGGCCCTTTTCTAGTACAAGGACTCCTCCCAGCCATTTTGGAATGACCTGTGTGTCTTCAACTATGGGTTTTGGATTACCTATATCACAGTCATCTTCTGGTGCTTCTCTAAAATACCCATTCCTTTGATGATGTGCCCCAAATCTACTGAACCAGAGTCTCTAGGGTGGGACTTAGGAATATGCATTTTTAATAAGTTTCTTGGGTGATTCATAGGTACACTAAAGTTTGAGGACCACTGGTTCAGACTCAGAGATTGTTAGGAAACAGCGTCAGAGTTTCCTTGGGGTCCAGCCTGTATCCCATTGGAACAAAAGCTGTCTATCTGTTCCTGAGCTTTATTTTTCTGTTTAAATTAGGGACACATTATGGCCTACACCATTTGGTGGGCCGATAGGCACAAAGCCCCGTCCCAAGGATTACCATTGTGTGACACGCTGCTGCTAGCAGGCCCAGGTCAATTAGCCATTACAGCTGAAGGTGAACAGAATCAGTTATTTTGTTTTCAGCTGCTAAAGTTTACTTCTGCTAACATTATGTTATGGACATTTGCATGATGGTTGACAAAAAAAGAGATCAGTATGAGTAGATACATTTTGTGTCCTTGACCCGTGCTCTGTCATTCTAGTGTTTGTGTGCCAAGTGTGGCTTCTCTCAACTCAGTAACATTTTAAAAATCATTCAGCCCCGTGCTTTGATGTTTCTGACCCTTTGGACCACTGCTGAGGGAAAACATACAGATATCTTTGTGTTCAATGCTGTCATTTTATAGATGTGAAAATCAAGGTGAGGCGGAGATGAGGTGGCTTATCCGGGCTTGTTGGGCTGCAGCAAGCCCCCAGGTCTTACCAATTCAATTCTAGGTGAGTGTTCTTTCCTTCACTGGACTGCTTCCCGGCAGGAGGGAAGTGTTCCTGTCAAGTTCTCTGCTGAGTCTCACAGTTCTTGGCAGACAAAGCCAAGATTCCCATTTCTAAAGACACATTGTTTAGCATTCCCCCATGAAAGCAGGAACATTGTGTTGAATTATGTACTCAGTCTGAGATCTGGAGAAATTGTGTCTTCCTCTCTGTGTCTTGTTCTATATCACTGAGCACTCGCTTTCTAGAAGGCAGGGACAGTGCTTGGCTGATTATGTAGGCCAGGGGACTGCCCTCAGTGCCAGGGAGGGCAGTTGTGTTGTAATTACCAAGTCCTGTGATAGTTGTGCCATAGGTAATGAATTGGAAGCCTTGTTTCTAATTTACTTTGGGGACCGATAGGGGATTCAGTTAATGAGCAGGAGCAGCTGCCTTGGAGCAAGGAGGTGGGGCAGCTTTGCATTTGTTTTGCATTCCCATTCCTCCTCCTTGCCCCTCTTTACCTGATTTGCTTTGGAGACCATCCCGACTTTAAAAAAGGGCACAGACACATTCTTACTGTGGAATCAGCAAGAAAAAAATTCAACAAGCAGAACGAAATGAGAGGGCTTGCTCAGTTCCCGCAGACGGTGCTGATGAGCCAGTGACTCTTCGTCACTGTTACCAACGTGATGCTTTCTAGAGTGTGGTCAGTCTTTTTGGGGGAGCAGGGTAACATAAATCAGTCATGAACAATAAGTTTGACAGTAAAGGATCAGGAGCTTAGAGCTATTTCTTGGAGGAAAAAAACTTCTGTAGTTAGTAGAAAGTTTGAGGTTTGAGTCAGTGGCTTTTGACCTGTGAAACTTGAGCAAAACCTTAAGTGTTTTTGATCATGTGGCAGCCACTGCTTGTTCCCTGTTCAGTATCTATGCTCTTATTATTTATTCTTTTCTTAAAAGACCCTGATTTTGTTTAGGGCAACAGAGTGCCCAGTTAAAAATACCTTCCAGATTCCCTTGCACATAGGGGTACCCAGGTAACCCAGGTCAGACCAGCGAGTAGTAAGTGCACGTTTACTGGATGGAGCTCTGGGAATACTTTTCTTTTTTTTTTTTCTTTTTCTTTTCTTTTCTTTTCTTTTCTTTTCTTTTCTTTTCTTTTCTTTTCTTTTTTCTTTTCTTTTCTTTTCTTTTCCACTGGTGTAAAGGGACAGGTTAAGTTGGCACATGCCTTTGCCCTTGGCCTAGGCCTTTCTTCCTTTCTGTCTAGAGAATGAGTGCCACACCTGGGGAGGGAATAACTGTCTTACAACTCTGGCGACATAAGCTACATGCTAAGAATGGCAGAGTAGGAAGTTAGAAGCTAGGCCCTTGCTTTGATGACTTCTTTGAGCAGCCACCCCATCCTCTTCTGGACTTTGGGTTACATGAGAAAAACAACTCTTTCATAGTTTAAGCTGTTGTGGTTCGATTTCTGTTACATAAAGTCCTGTACAACTTTGGGAAACTGCTGGTTAGGTAGTCCTTATACGTGTTTTTTTTTTTGTTTTTTTGTTTTTTTTAAATTACAGATGGGGTCAAGGAAATCAGGGGTTATTTATTTATTTAGGGCATGCTGTGTGGCTTGTGGGATCTTAGTTCCCCAACCAGGGATTGAACCCGTGCTGCCTGCAATGGATGTGCAGAGTCCTAACCACTGGACTGCCAGGTTAATTCCCACTATATACGGTATTTGTAATTTTCATCTAAACTGAGGGACAGTTCAGTTCATTACATAGGGTTGGAAATTTTAGATGTGGAGAGATTGCAATCTCTGCTAGGGTGACTGTTGGAAGTTGCAGGATGCCAAGACGCAAAAACTTGCTGAATGTTCTACCTAAGGCAGTACCTAGCAACAATCAGGTATTATCCACACTGTTTGCAGCTCTCTGCTGAAAGAGGGTTACATCAAAGTCAGAGCAGTCAGGAGCCAACACTTAGTGTGACTTCCTGTCTTAAGGGGGTAGGCCATGAGGGGTTTGCATATGACCCTCGAGTAAGCTCTGTGTGCATGACCTGGTGACTGCTTCCAAGGGTAGGAGGTGTTTGGACCTTTTTTTTTTCCTACTCTGGGGCTGAGATCGTGGTCCAGGAGGATATTCAAGCACAGATCTGGTACCTTATTTGAGGCATTTCCAATGAGCAGATTCTCTCTAATGGATCCATTAAAGATCAAATAACCATATTTGTGAACAAAGATTTATCATAGGAACTTTGTAACCATGACATGTTCTCTTTTCTTGTCTTTATGTGTATAATATATCTTCTGGATCATACTGTTATTTACATAAGAAAAATAAGTAAGAATTGTAGATTGCTAATTCCATTTGTTTGTGACAAGAAAGGAAAATATATGATGAATGTTTCAAGACCTTTATGCTTATAAAGAGGAAAATTCTCCAAGAATCACGAAGAATGTTGTACTTAGTATTTATTTATATGCCAACATGATGTTTCTCAAACTTTTAGCAACTACAGACCATGTAGAGGGTACTTTGAAAATGAGTGGACCATAATTTGAGGTAAATTGAAAAAAAAAATTCAAAAAATTTAATAATAAAAACTGTGCTTCACAAAAACAGACACGTAGATCAATAGAACAGACTAGAGATCCCAGAAATAAACCTATGCACTTGTGATAGAAGAATCTACGAAAAAGGAGGCAAGAATATACAATGGAGAAAAGACAGTCTTTTCAAAGTAGTGCTGAGAAAACTGGACAGCTACATGTAAATCAGTGAAATTAGAGTATTCTCTAATACCATATACAAAAATAAACTAAAAATTGATTAAAGACCTAAATGTAAAACTGGAAACCATAAAATTCCCACAGGAAAACATTGGCAGAACACTTTTGGACATAAATTGTAGCAACATTTTTTTGGATCTTTCTCCTAAAAGTAAAGGAAATAAAAGCAAAAATAAACAAAAAGGACCTAATTAAACTTAAAAGGTTTTCACATCCAAGGAAACCATCAACAAAACAAAAAGACAACCTGCTGAATAGGAGAAAATATTTGCAAATGATATGACTGATAGATAAGGGGTTAATATCCAAAATATATAAACAGCTCATACAACCCAACATCAAAAAAAAAAAAACAAAAAAAAAAACAAAAAAAAACCACCCAATTAAGAAATGGGCAAGGACTTCCCTGGTGGCGCAGTGGTTAGGAATCCGCCTGCCAATGCAGGGGACATGGGTTTGAACCCTGGTCTGGGAAGATTCCACATGCCGCAGAGCTACTAAGCCCGTGTGCCACAACTGCTGAGCCTGTGCTCTGGAGCCCGCGAGCCACAACTACTGAGCCTACGTGCCACAACTATTGAAGCCCGCGCACCTAGAACCCGTGCTCTGCAACAAGAGAAGCCACCATAATGAGAAGCCTATGCACCACAACAAAGAATAGCCCCACTTGCCACAACTAGAGAAAGCCCGCACGCAGCAACAAAGGCCCAACACAACAAATAAATAAAAATAAAAGAAAATAAAAACAGTTGAAACTTATTAAAAAAAAAAAAAGAAATGGGCAGAAGAGAATTCCCTGGCAGTCCAGTGGTTAGGACTCCATGCTTTCACTGCCAAGGGTCCCGGTTCTATCCCTGGTCAGGGAGCTAAGATCCTGCAAGCTGCAGGGCACAGTTCCCCAAAAAGAATGTGTAGAAGACCTGAATAGACATTTTCCCAAAGAGGACATTCAAATGATCAACAGGCACATGAAAAGATGCTCAAGGTCATTAATCATTGAAATGTAAATTAAAACGACAATGAGATATGACCTCACACCTTTCAGAAAGGCTCTCATGATAAAGAACACGAGTAACAAATGTTGGCAAAGGTGTGGAGAAAAGGGAACCCTCCTGCACTGTTAGTGGGAATGTAAACTGGTGCAGCCACTGTGGGAAACAGTATGGAGTTTCCTCAAAAAAACTAAAAGTAGAGCTACCATATGATTCAGCAATTTCACTCCTGGGTATATATCTGAAAAAAAATGCAAACTCTAATTTGAAAAGATATATGCACCTCAGTGTTCATATCAGCATCGTTTATGATTGCCAAGATATGGAAGCAACCTAAGTGTCCATCAACAGATGAATGGATAAAGAAGGTGTGCTACATATATATAATGGAATATTAGCCATAAAAAAGAATGCAATATTGCCATTTGGAACAGCATGAATGGAGTTGGAGAGTATTATGCTAAGTGAAATGTCAGACAGAGAAACATAAATACTGTATGATATCACTTATATGGGGAATCCAAAAAATAAAACTAGTGAATATAACAAAAAAGAAACAGACTCACAGATGTAGAGAACAAACTAGTGGTTACCAGCAGGGAGAGGGAAGGGAGGAGGGGCAAGGCAGCAGTAGAGGATTAAGAGGTACAGACTATTATGTATGAAATAAATAAGCTATGAGGATACATTGTACAGCACAGGGAATTTAGCCAATATTTTATAATAACTGTAAATGGAGTATAATCTTTAAAATTGTGAATTACTATGTTGCACATCTGTAACTTATATAATACCGTACATCAACTATACTTCAATTAAAAATTTTTTAAAACTTAAAAAAAAAAACCACCCGAAGAACAACAAAAAATCCCATGCTTCTCAGCAGATAAGTAATAAATATCTGTTAAGCTGACCATAAAAGCTTGAAAAATTAATAGTAAATGTTTTTCTAATATCAGTGAAAGATATTTGCAATTTAATATTTAGCAAGAGGATTGGTTTCATATCCAGTGATTTTTTTTTCTTTCTCCTTATTTTACTAAAATAGAAAATACTTCATAATTAGAGTTTGTCAGGAGTGGCAGCGAGCGTGTGATAACTCTGTCACTTTAGGAAGTTGGATGATGTAGATTGAACCTATGTTTAGAAATGATGGTGTGATTTTTCCCCTGAAGAGTAGAGCCAGGGTTTCATCAGATGCCAGGTGTACAAGTCTACAAGGACATTTTCCTCAAACTTGCCCTTCAGTCTTCTCAAAGAATCTCTATAGTTTGTTCTCCATATTCAAAATAAACATGTTTTGTTTCTGAATGAGAGTATCGGGAAAGTCAAGTTACTGCCTATACTGCTGACATTTGCCACTTGAAACCATGGAGCTGCTCCTTTCTGACATTATCTGCATGGAACAGGAATGCTTTAGTTTCATTCCTCAGTTCTCAAGGTAGTGTGCGTGCCTTTGACAGCCGGAGTACTTCTTGGGGGGGAACAACCAGCCTAGGGCTCTCTGGGCTTTTCTTTGTAGAGCATGCTGAGAAGAGAAATGCACAGTGGCTGTCGTTTGATTATACTCACATTTTAAACTATTTCCTACAACCCTGGGTTAAGACGAGGAGACATATTGTGTGTCATCCATTGTAGTGAATAAAGCTGTGGGTGTTTTGGCATAAAGGTAAAACTGCTTTTGTTTGTATAGCACTCTCCTCCCTCACTGGAAACACAGCTGGTTATTCCATCAGTACTGATCCTAAGGCACCTTTTCCAATGTTCATAACAGCTTACAAAAATAAATGTTAAGTAAATGAAAACCTCTTTTATTGATGGGGTGTTTGGTGAGAGACAGAACCAAGAGTTTTTAAGTAGTTCTCCCTCAAATATGTCCTATTCATGTGCTAATTGATATGCTACTCTGTGTGGCACTGATTTCACCTGTGAAACAAAATACATACTAGTGTGCATGTGATTAAAATTATTCTACCGTGTTGCATGCCATTGATGCGTGATACCCAACAGAGCTATTACTAAAGTTGCCAATACTTGCATAGTCCAGTTTTCCTCTGAGCATTTTATTTGTCATTAACCTGGTGGCTGGCTTTATGGGTTTCTTGAAAATAGAGTAATTTTCATTTGTTTAGTATGAGGAATGCAACTTGGGGTAATTTTTTTGCTCTTAGTGACAGAATGAGCCAATTTTGTACTGGAAAGCATTATTTTGTACTTGTTTTGGAAAAACTTAGGAGGTTTAATAGGGAGTTTGCTGTGCAATTTTTGAAATTCAGTATGAAATGATGTGGAAGATTTGACTGCTTTAAGCCACTCTTTGATAAGGGTTTATGACAGGAACACACTTAGAAATGGAATAATTGTCCAATATAATCTAATTCTTAGATATTCCTTGGCAGTTGACTGGACCTCCTTCACTTGTGTGAAATCATCCTCATTGTGTATTCATATTCTTGTACTAGAATGAGGTTCACTGTTTACATGTAAAACATTATTGTGAGTTAGAGTATTTTTGTTGCTATTTTCATTACACATTTATGAGTTAATGAGCGCTTTTAAAAAAAATTGAAGTAGGGACTCCTTGGTGGTGCAGTGGATAGGACTCTGCACTCCCAGTGCAGGGGACTTGGGTTCAATCCCTGGTAGGGGAAATAGATCCTGCATGTATGCCGCAACTACGAGTTCCCATGCCACAACTAAGGAGCCCACCTGCTGCAACTAAGACCCAGCGCAACCAAATAAATAAATAAATATTTAAAAAATTTTGAAGTATAGTTGATTTACAATATTGTGTTAGTTTTGGGTATACAGCAAAGTGATCATTTTTGTTCAGATTATTTTACATTATAGCTTATTACAAGATCTTGAGTATTGTTCCCTGTGTAAATTCTTCTTTAAAAAATTTATTTTATTGAAGCATAGTTGATTAACAATGTTGTGTTAATTTCTGCTGTACAGCAAAGTGATTCAGTTATACGTTCTTTTTCATGTTCTTTCCCATTATGGTTTATCACAGGATATTGAATATAGTTCCCTGTGCTATACAGTAGGACCTTGTTGTTTATCCATTCTATATATAATAGTTTGCATCTGCTAACCCTGAACTCCCAATCCATCCCTCTCCCCAACTTTGGCAACCACAAATCTGTTCTCTATGTCTGTGAGTCTGTTTATGTCTCGTAGATAAATTCGTGTCACATTTTAGATTTCACGTATAAGTGATATTGTATGGTATTTGTCTTTCTCTTTCTGACTTAATTCACTTAGTATGATAATTCGAAGTCCATCCGTGTTCCTGCAAATGGCATTATTTCATTCTTTTTAATGGCTGCATAGTATTCCATTGTATATATGTACCACATCTTCTTTATCCCTTCATCTGTCAATGGACATTTAGGTTGTTTCCATGTCTTGGCTATTGTGAATAGTGCTGCAATGAACGTTGGGGTGCGTGTATCTTTTCTAATTAGAGTTTTCGTCTTTTCTGTATATATGCCCAGGAGTGGGATTGTTGGATCATAGGATAACTCTATTTCTAGTTTTTTAAGGAAACTCCATACTGCTTTCCATAGTGATTCCACCAATTTACATTCCCACCAACATTGTAGAAGGGTTCTCTTTTCTCCACATCTTTTTTTTTGGAGGGGGTCTACATGTAGGCTTTCTCTAGTTGGGGCTACTCTTTGTTGTGGTGTGTGGGCTTCTCAGTGCAGTAGCTTCTCGTTGCGGAGCATGGGCTCTAGGTGTGCAGGCTTCAGTAGTTGCAGCAAGTGGGCTCAGTAGTTGTGGCTCACAGGCTCTGGGGTGCGAGAGCTTCAGTAGTTGTGGCACATGGGCTTAGTTGTTGCACAGCATGTGGGATCGTCCTGCTGGGAGCCGTCCGGGGATTGCCTAAAGGCTCAGGCAAGGCCGAGCACTTCGGGAATGGCCTGCAAGGCGGGAATTCCGATGAAGGCATCTTCAGTTCGGGAGAGCTGCAAAGCAGGCATCTTGGAAGTACCGGAGTTCTCCAAGATTTAGTTTCACTATGAGTCTCCTTTGTGTACTTTTTCTTTCTAGGAATGATGAGCTCTCTGCGTGAGGGGCGCCAACGCTGCCTTCAAGAATGGTGGCTACCCCCCGCTTTCTTGGTGTTGTGGAAATTCTATGGGCCACAAACAAATCACATGTAGACCCTTAGGGAGCCCGGGTAATGGAGGAATGTTTAAACTTATTGTCCCCACCCTTGGGCTATGCTGGCAATTCGGCCGTAATGGGCCATGCATTGTGATCAGGAATGCTGCCTCACCCAATCACAATTATCCCAAACCTCTGAAGTGAGGGTCCGTCAAACCAAAGTTGCCTATAAAATATCCCATGCACCCTTCCCTTATAAGAACAGAATATTACGGGTATCTATGTTATGTCCATGTCCTGTATGTCTGCTGTCACGTAGCATAGAGAATGTAGCTCACTAATTAAGCTTAACCTGCTAACAATGTGTCTGTCACTTCAAGCCTGGGCGCCTGAGAGGCCTGCCCTTAGAGATTGTTATCCTGTGTTCCCCTCCCCCTTGTAACCACTGGAAGGACAAAACAAGAACGCGAAGAACTGATAAGAACTAATGATTACATAGAAGACTCATCACCTGACTAAGGACTGGCCCCTGGCGGAATCAATGGGACATTTGGGGGAGGGATATGGGGCCCCCAATGGAAAAATCCACATAACAAGATGTAAGATATATAAGACCCGAGCAAAAATTAAAGTCACTCTCACTCTCTCTCTCTCCTGTCTCTGTCTCTTTTTTTTCTCGCCGACTCTACCCCTCCCAAGGGACTCCCTGGATCCTGCCTGGGCTGGACCCTGGCATCGTCCCAGACCAGGGCTCGAACCCATGTCCCCTGCATTGGCAGGTGGATTCTTAACCACTGTGCCAGAAGGGAAGTTCCTCCACACTTTTTTTTTTTCTTTAAGAATTTTTTTGAGATACAATTGACATACAATAAATTGCATATATTTAAAGTGTACAATTTGATATTTTTTCTTACTAGTAATATATATATGGCAATTCCAATCTCCCAATTAATTCCCCCCCCAACCTGCCCCCCTTGCCTCCACACCTTCTTAATGAGCATTTTTGAACCATCTATTCATTTGTGTGAACTGGGGATAAAACACAACACATTAGTAACAGTGAAAAACGCAAATTTTATTAACAAACAGCAACACACAAAGGTGTTAAAAGACATTAGCAGGGACTAGCTGCACCAAGTATAGCTTGGTGTGGAGCAAAGCACTATCAAGTTATTAAGAACATAACAGCCAAACCAATCGTGCAGAATAGGAAACAGCTAAGATGATGGTCCGTCCAATTGCCTTTGTTAACGATGTAAAGTTCAATTAGAAAATTTAATTAAGTCCCTTTGAATGTTAATAACAGTTTGAAATCTAACAGTGAATAAGTTTTAAAATATGTTGATGATGATGATGGTAAAAATAGTAATAATTACAACAAAAAAGAACATAATAGGATTGTTGTGAAAAATCGAAGTTGGTTTTGCATTTCCAGTTTCTAGGGTATATGGGTGTAAAACTATTTCTCCCAAACTGCCACATCACCACTGGACCACTTGACTGAGTGATTGCCTATAAATCTTATGCTATTAGGTCCTTTAATGACATTGTAGGTTATGTCATGGCTTTTAAATGGAAGATTCTAAAAAATCATTCTTCAGTATTGAATACTAACCACATGCCAACCACTTTGTTAGATGCCGGAGATATAAAGATGAACAAGATATAGTTCTTCCCCTTAGGGGATCAGCTCACAGTCTACTGGGGGAGACAGGAATATAAAAAAATAGTTATAATTCATTGTGCTAAATGCAGTGCTGGAGTTACCCAGTGAGAGCATACTGTGTTCCATGGATATCATAAGCATTTCAGAGTGGCTGGAGCATAAATTATAAGGCAGAGAGTGGTGAAAAGTGAGGCTGGAGGAGTGAACAGAAACTAGATCCCACAAGGCTGAACGTGGCTGGTGAGGAAGCTTGGAATTTGTCCTTTGAGCCTCAGGGAGCCACAGAGTGGTTTTAAACAGGGCAGGATAAGATCAGGTTTATATTTTAGTAAGGTCATTCTGTTGGCTGTATGAAGGATGGACTTGATGGAGACAAGCTTAGGAGCAGGGAGACCAATTAGGAGGCAAGATATAATGAGGGCTTAGACCAGGGCATGGCAATAAGGGTGAAGAGCTGGTGACAAATTCAAGAAATATAGGAGTTAAGATTGTCAGGGCTTGATGACTGAACAGATGTGGGGGTGAAGGTTCTGTTAAGGCAGAGTTGAGGGTGTTGATTAGTTTTCTAGATTGTCTCTCTGTGTGGTGCCATTAATAAAGAGATTGAGTTCACGGGGAGGAGCAGGTGGGACAGAGTAGGGTGTGTAGGAGAAAAGGTTTTAGGTTTGGTACAAGTTGAATTTGAGTGCCTGTGGAATACCTAGTTAGATATAAGAATCAAAGCTTGAAGGTATAAATGTAGAAGTCATCAGAGTAGATGACTAAACCATGAGAGTATGGATGAGTTCACCTAATGAGAAGATGTTGAGAGGGCATTTTAAAAAGCAAGTTAAAAAAGAGGAGTCCCATGAAGCAGACAGTGAAGGGATGGTCACAGAGAGAGGATGAGGACTGTGGTAGTGAAGTGCCCCAGAAACAAAGGGAGCAGAGAGTTTTCCAAGAGAGTGATCCATGGGATCAAACCCAGCAGAGAAAAACTAGACAGTGTCCTTTGGGTTGACAAAGACAAATGCATGATGACCTTGGGGGAGAACAGTTTCAAAAGAGTGGTGGGGGTAGATTACTGTGGTTCTAGAAGTAAGTGGAAGGGGAAAAAGTAGAGAGAGAGTGAGTTTCTCCCGTAAGCCATTTGTGGTCAGTATTAGATTTCCTAGCCAGAGAAGTTGAGAGATGACAGGATTGAGGGTATTCACTGTGTGAGTGAGTGAAGCAAAGAGAAGATCAAGTTCATTGGAATTGACAGGAAAGGAATTGTGGGAATGGTCACCTACATGGGACTTTTGAAATTATCCTAGATAATGGTAAGGTCTGCGGAAGACAGAGGCTATGAATCAGGGGCTAAAGTCTTCAGTGAATAAGGAGTAACAGGGAAGCTTGCAGATTACAGAAACAAAGAGGAAGTAGAAGGAGATATAGCCAGATGGCATGAACTTTAAAGGAGCTCATTCATGGTTTACATGAATGTGGAAGAACAGTATTCTAGATGTAGGAATAGGGAGTGAGGAATCCGATGACCCAATGCCCAGCCCCGAGGTGGAGTGTGTAGGAGAGTGAATAGTAGTACCCTGTGGGAAAGCAGGGCTCTTGAATTTTAGTCAAGGCCCGAAGCTACAGGGAATATTCTGTGAAGTAGGCAGATATTGTCAGGTGCTGGTCTTAATCATGGACTGGAAGTTCCAGAGGGTACAGTGAGAGGTAAGAGAAGAAAGAGAGTAGAGGAGAGCAAGGGCAGGGAGAGGAAGCCCTAGCAATGTTGGAATTACAGTGTAACAGAGACTACCATTGGGGGTATACGACAAGGACGTGAAGTGTGGTGGAATTCACTGGGCTCCAGATTTCAGTAGATCTTTGGGATAAAGGTGCTCTAGGTGTTTCACAGGCATCTAAAAATCAACTGATGCCCGATGGCTGGTTCTAGTCAGGGATGTGTGGCTCCTGTGACCACATTCCTCCAACATCACAGAATGAGGTTAGGCAGGCTTTTCCATGAAGCAACACCATAATTGTTCAAGATTTTAGCACTGGACAGAGAGTTAAGGATTGGGTTTTAGTCCTAGCTCTGCCTCTGACCTGCTTTGTGGTATTGGGCAAATCACCTACCCTTTAAGACCTACTGTCTTTGTTTTTAAAGTGAAGGGGTAAACCAGATAGTTTCTGAAACGGTATGTTGATCCCATTTGCTCTGATTTTCTTCCATTAGATGTGGTGCTTTTGGTACCATTGTGGTACCATTACAGCACTCAATAACTTTTCACTGTAATCTCTACCAGGGTGGACCACCTTTCAGGCAAAGCCACACACATGTGCATCAAGTACTACCTGCTCTCATTTTACCTTGCCTATGACATTCAGGAAGGACTTTGTCCTCAGAGCCTAAACACATAGGGGTTTTTTGAGTGTTCTGCCCACCTGACTTCAAAGGATGACCCTTCAGCCAGCCAGCCCTCCCTGACTGTCATTCTGGTCATTTCTTTTTGTCTCATTCTCTTCCTTGGTATAATGATGAGCTTTATTATTCAAAAGGCTTTAAAGTGGTTTCATAACTAAAAGCAAGAAATATTTGTGGTAAAGGAAAACATGCCTCTTTTTTCAGAACACTCCTATCAGGAAATAGTTCATGTGTAGTTGAAAGAGCATGAAGTTGGGAACCGGGAAGCTTGGGTTTAATGTACTTGTGACCTAGGTTAGAGGTGGATGCTAATTGTGTAAAGGGTAATGATATTTAGGACAGTATTTGCTCGAATTTGATGGGGCATCTATTGTGTTTATGGCCTGCATTTGGACATAGGTGGCTCTGGGTGAACGTGACTATAGATGAGCGTGTGTTCCGGGATGTTTACTTGAACATATCTGTGTGGATAGGAGGGGAGAAGGTGAACCTATTGTGCTCTCAGCTTTTGTTCTCTGTCTTGTTCTTACGTTTCCTGGCAACAGTAACTTTGATAAAAGAGATCTCCCCTAGGCTGAGACAACAAACTGAAGAATGAGAGAGGAGAGAACATAAATAGCACTGGGGACCAACATGGATTTCCGTTAGGTGTTTTCAGAGCTGCTAGACTCAGTAATTGGGGTTTTTTTTCTTTTTCTTACTTTTTTTTTTGTGAGGCTTTTAATTGATTTATTAAGAAAGATAGGTTAAAATATAATTAAACAGATAAGGCAGCCAAGCTCTGGAAATGGAGAGATGACTCTATTTGTCATCTCTCCCTTAGAATCAGGGGAAAAAATAAGTAACCATTTTTCCCCCTGATTCTAAGACCATCTCAAAGGAACAAAAGCTATTGTAGACCACATATTCTTAGAGCATCTACCCGGCCACTGTGAAAATTTCCCACCAGAATATAAGCTAAGAAAAATGCTAGTTTTCATGAGTTATTGACTAGGCCATCCCCTAATAATAGCAATAGAAATTAAAGTATAAAATCATTAATTTAAGCATAAACATTGTTAACATTAGACTTCTCGCGTTGAAACATGCAAACTGGTAGGACACCAGTTTGAGAACTGCAGCCCACACTGATCTAGGATTCTAGAAGATGAGAGAGAAGGCATGGGAAATCCAGTCTTATTGGGACTGAATTTCCTGTGTACAAGAGGATGCTAGCAATGAGACTTCCTAACTGCAAAGAGAAAAGAGATTCCTACAAATCCCCCTTAATGGAGTGTGGCATCTGTTATTTATTTTATTTGTTTAATATCAATTTTAAATGCATGTTACTAGGACCTTGAAAGGGGTTACGGGTGTATGAATGCTGAAGCAATTTTTAAAATTTTACTGCCCAATACTCTTCTTCTTTTTAAAAATATTCTTGTAAAAACAGTAAACTTTGGGAGGAATATAGAATAGATTCAAATTATCTGCAAAAAATACACCCAAATCAGTTGATGAAGTTGATGATGAGCATATGTGTATGTGAGAAACTTCTTTGAGTTAAGCAAAATGATAGAGACTATTTTAAATGTTTATCATACTTTTCAAAACATTTTCATATATTTTACTTCATTTTTTTTTTAACATACCCATTAGATTAAGGGGATTGGCGTTATAATCCCATTTTATATGTGAAGAAATTGAGAATCAGGATTTGACCAGGCTCCTAAAACCAAGCTCATAGATTTGACCAAGCTCTTAGAGTGGCAGATTGGATGAGAATCTGGTTGTTGACTGTCAATCTAGTGGTCTTCCTAATAGCCTATGCTGTCTACAAACATAGCATTGAAACACTCAATATTTATGAATGTCAACTTTGCTTGTGTACAAACGTATGCATTTATCCATAATGTCTTAAAGTGTCAGCTCTAAGAGTGATATGATAATGTTTGTGCATACAGTGTGGATACTACAAAGACAAATATTTCTCTGAAAACAAATCTTACCAAACAAATTATGATATCTTTGTAGTTGAATAAGCAATAGACATTGACATTCGTATTGTCATAGTAATCTATAATGTTTTCAGAAATGGTTGCTTTCACTTTTACCAAGCACAGAAAACGAGATAGCACCTCCTATAATTAGGAATTGAAGACAAACAAACAAACAAAAAAACACCCAACTTGGACAGGTAGAAACAAAGCCACCTTCCCTAACAAAAGGGAATCAACTCTGCCTGCTGCCAACAGATGCGATATTGGTTGTGGACTGGCTTCCCTTTTCTATTAGTCTATGCTGGACTCATGTTTGCTGGGCTTGTACCTAATTTTGAGGGGTTTTATGAACATCATTAACGTCATATAATGTTTATGAAAGTGATGAGAAGGAGCATTCTATTACTCTAATTTTTATTGGCTCTGAAGAAAGTAAAGATGATCAAAGGGGAAGAGACAATGTTGAATTCTTCAGGTTTGCAAGATGACTCATTTAACACCAGGAAGTTTCTGAAGGATGAACTGCAAATTATGTAGTGCATGCAAACCACTGTCCCTATGCAATTAACAAAACACAACAAGAATGAAAGGAAAGAGATAGAAGATATCAAAAAACTTTGGGGTTTGTTATTTAGAGGGATCAGTTAGTATTAAAAATGGACACCAATTAGCCTAATATTAATTTGGGAGAAGGTGAGGAAAAGGCTTGGTCTGGATGATTTCACATCCATCTGAAAATGGTTATTTCACAGACTTTAGGACTTTCCTCATCAGTAAATCATCCACGTGAGGGGACATTGGTGAGTGTCTGATGGAACTCCTGAGTGGTTGTTAACTCTTGGAGAGTCATTAAGGAGGGGGTTTTACCTACCACTACAGGTAGGTGTCTTAGAAAAAAATGTCCAATCCTAAGAAAGATCAATGAAAAGAAGAGGAAGATGACTGGCACCAAAGCTTTGAAGTATCATACACCTATCCCATTTGGTGGAAACACAGAGAGAAAGACTGCAAGCTTAGATAAGTCACTTGGACTTACAACCAGCCTCTTGGTAGTTAACTTTTATATGATACATTTTGTTATTCATCTTGTTAGGTTTTAGGAAAAACATGGCTAGTTGATTTCACAGATTTCATTTTACCCAGTAATTTTAATATCTAGCCTGGAAAATCTTTAATCAGAACCATTAATGAGGATAAATTGTATCAGTTTGAATTTCACTATCTGGCTTTGCACATTTCTGCTTGGTGATAAGCATATAGTTAGTGAAGAATACATTGCCCAAAAGGAGGACCAAGAAGAGACTAAGATGAAAAATAAGTGATCTACTGACCTGAATAGCAATTGTGGCATTTGGCTGGCTGGTGGTAGCGGGGCAGGTGCAAGGTGCCAATAGCTATTCCATTCTGCTTGGTTGGTGTACTTAGAGGTAGACCTTCCATTAAGTATCCATTAATGAGAAGAACTTTAGTGCACTACTAGTTAGTTTCTCATAGAGTGAAGTTGTAAATGTCAAAGCCAAGGTTACCTATGACATTCACAGATTCAGTGGCTCTGCATTTGCTCAGCCAGTGTTGGAGTTTTCAGTCCTATTTTGTCATCCCTACCGTAGTGACACTCTTTCTTGCCGATACTCGGACCAGAAATCTTTCAGTCGTATTTGATTTCTCTCTCTCTTTTCCATTCCAAAATCTAATCTGGCACCAAGTCCAACTGATTCTACCACCGAAATATTTCCTATATCACTTTATCGTGTCATCTGAGATATAAGGGAGGAAAAACTTGGGCTCAGGGGTCAGACCTGATTTGGGAACCTGGTACCACCACCCACCAGCTTTATGACCTTGAGCAAGTTACTTAATTTCTCTAAACCTCATTTTTCTCAGCCAGAAAATGGCACATTAGTACTAGTATCTACTTTGTGAGATTGTCTTGAAGGTTAAATGATATAACACAGGTATAGTGCTTAGTGTTGGATCAGAGTTAGCTCTCTGAACCTGCATCATTCTGATGGATTCCTAAAGGGCTTTCATTTCTCTGATCTGATCCTATTGTCAGAGTTATTTTCTTATAACACTGTTTGGGTTCTATTACCCTCATGATTAAACACACACACACACACACACACACACACACACACATGCACACTCACAAGAGCAGCAGCAACAACAGTAACACAATCAAAGTCCTTTCCTGGCTCTTCATTACCTATATGACGTTTGTGTATTATGACCTCTTGCAGTCAAGTTCCCTCCTGCCTTGCCAACTTCATGTCCTCTTGTGCCCAGTTGTCAGCCTATGCTCCTTCTTCTCATACTTCTCACTCTCTCTGTGTACATCATGCACTTTTAGCTTTCTCTGTCTTTTCTTGCATCCTCTTTCAATCCAGAAGGTGCTTTCCATCTGTCCTTACTACTCATTCTTCAAGGCCCACCAAGTCAGACTTTGTATCATCTCCTTTTCCCACAATGTTGTTTGTATCTCTATTATACAACTCATTTCTTCCTACCTTAAAAAGAGTTTACTGAGTTGTTTTCATGCCTCTACTAGCATTGCATTCTAACCTTGAGAATGTAAGGAACTTGTTTTCAGAGTCTTAGAATTCTCCATAGAGCCTAACTCAGTGGATTGCATATTTGCAAGTGCTCAGGAAGTAAATGCTGAATTGGGTAAAATAATTATAGCTTCATTAGCCCTTGTCTATTTAACAGCAGTCTCATTTACAGTGCTATTCAGGGCTTATTTTCAAGTGTCTTTCCATTTTAGCCTTTGGGCCACTCAGTAGGAATCAGTACATAGCATGGTGTTGACACTGATGAATGTAGGTGCTTTGAATTCAAAGCACTAAAGGTTAGATTCCCAGGTAGGTTGACTTTTTGGGTTGCTAGGACATGATGTAATAAAAAGGTGTCACTCCATCAGGCATTGGACATCTGAATGGGTCGATAAGAGTTTGTGGAGATACTCTTGAGATGAGGGGAGAGGACTTTGAGTTCATTCAGGGAAGCTTGGAGAAAGGTTTTGAAGCGTTTATCCATATAGCAGTGAAGAACCTTGGTAGAGTGTTAGGGAAAGGGGCATGAGGTCAAGGTGACAATTGAGGAAGGTAACTTCAGCATGTGATGAGCACTGCCTATTGTGTACTGGTACTGTTAAAGGCCCTGAGACCCACATTGGGGGAGGGAGGCTGTACTGTATTTCTCTCTACAGAAATACTTTGCAATGAAATATATCCCTGCATCTCCACTCTCCACCTTCCCCTGTGTGGTAAGAGATGGAAGGATATTAACAAAGAATGGTTTATTAGTCCCTACTTTTTCTTTATAGAATCTCTCTACTCTCTGATATCATGCCAGATGGAGCCCTCAAAAGAAACATCTCAAAAAATTATTTTTTGACTGCTTCGTTAGACCCCTTAACTTAGTGTTCTCCATTTTGTATGGGCCACTGGCTTGTTGAGAATCTGATGTAAGTTATGGATTCATTCCTTAGTTAAATACATATGTGTATAGGCCCCCGAAAATTTTCATGTAATTTCAGATAGTTCATTGACCCACCCAAAGCCTATCCATGTAACTCCCTGTTCAAATTCCATATTTGCTAACTGTATTAGTTTTTCTCTTACTGCATAACAGATCACCACAAATTTAGTAGCTTAAAACAGCACAATTTTTTTTTTTTAATCTCACAGTTTTTCTGTGAGTCAGGAGTCAGCACAGGTTAGCTGGGTCCTCTATGAGAGTCTCACTGGGCTGAAATCAATATGTCAGCTGCAGCTGTGATCTCATCTGAGGCTGGGGGGGCTCTCGTCGAAACTCCTTCAGGTTGTTAGCAAAATTAATTTTCTTGAGGTTCTAGGACAGGGTTTAGAGCCATTTTCTTGCTGGTATCACCAGGAGTCACTCTCAGCACCTAGAGGCCACCCTCAGGTCATAGTGACATGGCCCTCTCATAACATGGCAGCTTGCTTCTTCAGGGTCATCAGGAGAATCTCAGTCTAGTCAGCTATGATGGTGTCTCATGTATCATGTAGTGCAATCAAGGGAGTGACATTTCATCATAGTCACAGGTTCCACCCACACTCAAGGGCAGAAGATTATACAAGGTGCATACACCAGGGTAGGGAGTGTCGTGGTCATTTTAGAATTCTGCCCACCACACCAACTCTCCATTTTATTAGTTTTCTACGTGTGGAGTTGGGAAACACTGATAAGTTGAGATAAGTTGTGAGATGTCACAAATAGTATGTTATTAATGAAGTATTGGAATTTACCATTTTCTCCTAAAAAAGCAGATTCGTGGTTTTCTTTGAATGATGTCACTCCCTTTCACTGGTTCTCCTGAAAGGAACAGAAATGGGTGGAGTTACTTAAGTCCCCTGTGGTAGGCTGAATAATGGCCTCTCAAGATATCCACATCCTAATCCTTGGAGCCTATGACTATTACCTTATATGACAAAAGGGATTTTGCAGATGTGATTAAGTTAGGATTTTAAGATGAGATTTTCTGGGGTTACCTGGGTGGGATTTAAGTGTAATCACAATGTAGGAAGGCAGAGGGAGATTTAACTACAGAAGGAGACGTGACAAGCAGGAGGTTGGAGTGATCAGAGGAAGGGGTCATGAGCTGTAGAATGCAGGCAGCCTCCAGAAGCTAGAAAGGCAGGGAAACAGATTCTCCCCTCGAGTTTTTGAAGGAACCAGTCCTGCTAACACCTTAACTTTAGCCCAGGGAAACCAATTTTGGACTTCTGACCTCCAGAACTATCAGAAAATAAATTTGTATTGTTTTAGACCACTAAATTTGTGGTAATTTGTTACACCTAAGAGACTAAAACTTCTCCAAATAACTTACAAAATTCTAGATAGACTAGTGGAACATTATCACCCTCCATATTTGCTAATGAGACAGCTATGATGTCTACATTTTTTTTTTTTTCACAATGCACTGAGTCTATTTGGAGACAAAGTTGGAAGAGATGATGGGGGTTATCTCTAAGAATGAAGTGTGATTGGGGTGAAGGATTAATATTGTGCTATTGCAGGGAGGCAGTAGGCCTTTGAACAAGAATTGGTCATGATAATCAAAAGGAAAATGAAAGCAGGAAGGGATTAAAAAGAGGGACAAAAAGATTAAAAAGAGGAAATGAAGATGAGGGGAAGAGGGAAGATAGGAAAGAGAAAAGAAACCACAGAGAAGTACAATTTGGCCATGCAGACTCTCTCTGTAAATAGCTTGTGACAAGTGACCTGCGTCTGGAGGCGCAAGTCTGGACCTCTGGGAGCCAAGAGACCTGCCAGAGGTCAGCATCATGCAGAGCCCTTCCTTCTCCATGGCTTGGTGGGGATGCCACAGGAGCAGGTTGCCACAGCCTCCCATGGCTTCACCTGCTGGGCGTCTGGAACTCCAGATCTAAGAATCCCTACTTTCCCTTTAAACAGTTTTATGGAGGAAGAGGAATTGAGTACTTTTAGTTCCACCAAACCTAAGTATTTTTCAAAATACCCACGATAGAGTCCTATATAGGGACTCTCTTGTAAAATTATGGGCCGTAAAACTGCAAAACAAAAAGCTCACCAAAGGGCTCTCTACCTTTTTTTTTTTTTTTTTTTAACTTGCAAAACAAACAGATGTGTGAAGTGAAGAGCAGTGCTGCCACTTGAATGAAATGAAGAGAGGAGTGTGTGTACAGTGTTTTTGGAACCTTAGATGTCTCAGAGAACATTCTGTAGGGTTAAGGTGCTGATTTGAGGAGCATTTATTTTAGTAGCAAGCTTATTGCCTCTTCCTGGTGTAGTCAGACCCTCTTATGAAGCTAAACCTGGTACCTTGCTGAAGACCTGTCACTCAGGTGAAGATCAAGTGTCTGAAGAGGGAGAGATCCTGGGCTGGCTCCTCTTGCTCCTTCCTATGGGACAAACACCATCTGGGCAGCTCCTGCATTTAACAGGAATCCTCCTGCACAGAAGACTATCAAGCTGATTGATTACTGAAATTTTGGTCTAGTCCCACATATAGTTGTAATCACTGAGTTAATATGCTTATATTAGCAATAATTAAGGATATATGTCCTAAATAAGCCTCTGTCTTGAGAGCCCATGAAAGCACAGCAAGCCTTTTGGAAAAGTAGTTTTTAAAATTGGCTGTAAACATAAAGCATTACTCTGTCTTGGAGTGACGTTGACTGTCCCATGTAAGATGCTTCTTAGCTCTTATTTGGTTGTAACAAAAAGATCACATACTGGGTGTCTTAAACAACAAATATTTATTTCTCACAGTTATGGAGGCTGAGAAATCCAAGATCAAGGTGCCAGCAGATTCAATTCTTTGGGAAGACCCTCTTCCTGCCTTGTAGCTTGCCACTTTCTTTCTGTGTGCTCACATGGCCTTTCCTCAGTGTGTGCACATGGAAAGAGACCTCTCTCTCTTCCTCTTCTTATAAGGGCACTAATTCCATCGCAGGGGTCCCACCCTCATGATCTAATCTATAAAGCTAATCACCTCCAAAAGGTCTACCTCTTAATAGCATCACATTGGGGTTAAGGCTTCAACATATGAATTTGGGGGGATACAAACATTCAGTCCATAGCACTTAGCAATGTGCCCATTCTGGTGAAGAAGTGCGCAAGTTGTTAATTCCTATTTTGTGTCTCATTGTATGTTCTACCAAAATCCTCTGACCCTACCTGCCCCGCTGCTTTCATTTAGAAGCTCCCCTACACCCACAGTCAGCACTGGGACCTGTTTGTTCATAGCCTGGTGTACAGATTGATTTGCTGAGAAAAACCTGTGTTTTCCTACAGCCTGTGTTCTGATTACCTCACTGATCACTTACTTCTAACCAACAGCCAGATTTGTCAAAAAAGTGATAAAGACTCGAGAGTCTGAAGAAATCAATTGGTGGGTGGCTGTTCATGATCGTAGACTTATTTTCTGTTTGTATCTCCTGCTTGGTCCTTGAGCCAGCATAAACCTCAATTCATTCATTTCTGCTCCCCTTCTCACTTAGCAGTTTCTAGGCAATGGAGGAAGGTCCTCACAGCCCCAACCCACTTCTCTAGTGAGATGTCATTTATTGATTCTGAAGGGGACATGTTTTGGTTGGATCCGCCTGAGGAAATAGCTAGGATCCAGTTAATATTAAGATTGGGAGAGACTTCTAAAGCTTATATAAAGTCTTGCTCCCCAGGTACCCAAATTGTCTCTTATTCCAGAACTACGTGAACAAAGACACCACAGTTCTAATCACTCATTGTAAAAGGTGATCATAACATGCCAGGTTCCTCCCTCCACCTTAACCCTGCCTGCATCCACTCCTCACTCTGCATCTTATCCCTTTGTCAGTCCCACCCATGCTTACTCCTATAGAATGTTATCTCCCTCTGCTGAGAACTATGTTTCTGTGCCTCCCATCTGTCTCACCCCCCTCCAATTGTTCTGAAATCCATATCTGCACATTTCATTCAGCTGTGTGAAATCTTTCCGTGGCCTTCTGTGGCCACAGGGTGAAATTCAAACTCCTAAGCAGCTTTCACACCTGGTCCACCCCTTGCTGCGCCTCTGACCAGCCGTTTCCTGACAAGTCATGCATTTCCAGACCTCCATGTCTGGGCACGCGCTGTCACCGTTTCCCATCCTTCTCTGCCTCATTCTCATCCCCCAAATCTGGAGCCTGCACCCCAGCTTGAGTCTGCTGCCCCTGTTCTATGGTGCCATCGCACCTGCCAGCAGAGCCCTGAACCCCACACAGCTTGCTGGCGGCAGGTTCATGTGGCTTTGGCTCCCACTAGGCTTCTAGCCCATATAATATGGGACTAACTGGGGTCAGCTGGCATGAGCACCTTCAGATAAGTTCTGTACTTTCCATCTTTACCTTAGTATATCACCTGCTACCTTGCTCTCCAGTCTCAGAGTGAGAACCATCTTTCTAAAATTAATCTTGTACTTAGATTCTGGGCTCTTTGTGACCCTGTTCTATAGGTTATTTATGTTCATATTTGTTCTCTCTCTCCTTGCTGTCTCTTTCTCAGGTTTCCATTCTTTCCTTCCCTTCAGTCCTAAAACACATCTTGTCTCCTCTGCCTGATCCTGCTGCTCCTTCCTTCCCCTCAGTTTTAGAATATGAGTACGCCTACTCTTTCTACTCTCACCCCACCCCACCCCCATCTCCTGCTGCTTTACAGTCTGTAACCACCTTCCTCAAATGTTTCAGTGTTTTGTTTCTTGGCACATTTGTGGTATCCTTGAAAAAGTACATTTTAGAAAAAGAAAACACATTTTTCAGATAATCAGAATCAAAGTTCTGATTTTGTATTTTTGTTTTATTTTCTATTTTAATCTCTTTTCTCTTATGACATTAATATAATTACTTATTTTCTTCATTCTAGAATATACTTAAATTAGCTTCGGAATCAGACAATAAATATGACAGTTAAGTTTAAGATTTTCTGGCTGTTCTTTTTGTCCTCAGACAGTATACTGCCAAAGATGTGCAGAGTAGTGGGCTCAAGTGTTACTTGAAATTATTCTTTTCCCTGTATGGTTATGGTATTAATTTGAGATAAAATTATGTTCAGTTGTTTATGTTTTGTTCAATTATAGGGTTTGCTTTTCCCCTTTTAATTTAAGATTATCTGTTAAATACATAAAACATTTACCTTGTTCATAATTGAGAACCATATAAAAGGGGATAACTAGAAAATCCCAGCCTTGTCCTTTACAGTCATCCCTTTCTATTTTATAGGTATCCATTTTCATAAGCTTTAGGTTTATCCTTCTGGCATTGCTTTTGCAAAAATAAGCAAATATCTTACCTCCAAAAGGTGGCATACTCTATATACTCTTCTACACTTTGCATTTTTGTTTAACAGAATATCTTGGGAAAAGTCCTTTCATATCATAGAAATCTTTGTCATCCTTTTTTTTTTTTTTTTAAATGATTTACAGTACTCCATTGTGTGAACATAGTATATTCAATTGGTCCCTTATTGGTGGACATTTGTTTTGTTTCCATTCTTTTACTATTACAAATAATGCTGCAATGAATAACTGTTTTGTGTGTTGTTTTGTATTAGTGGAAGGAGATCTTCTAAATGGATTCATGGAAGTGGAACTACTTGGTCAAAGGGTAAAGCATATGTAATTTTGTTAGATGTTGCCAGTGCATATGGAAATTTGTTACATGTTCCTTCCATAGAGTTTAAAGCATTTTACATTCCCACCAGCAATGTACAATATTATCTATTTCTCCAAAGCCTTGCATAATATGTTGTCAACATGATAGCTGAAAAATGGCATCTGAACGTAGTTTTAATTTCTTATTGTGAGATTAAGCATTTTCCCCATATTTTTAAGGGCCATTTGCCTTTCCTTTTCTTTGAACTGCCTGCCCCTTTTTGGGGGAGGAGGGAAGAGTACATTTTTTTCTGTTGGGTTTTGGTCTTTTTCCTTGTCAGTTTTTTAGAGCTCTTTATACTTTAGGGAGATTCGTCTTTTGTATAAATTGCAGATATTTTCTCCCAATTTGTGATTTGTCTTTTGACTTTACTTGTAGTTTTTTTTTTGTCATAAAGATGTTTCTTTAAAAATTTTTTTAAGTAGTCAAATTTATCAATCTTATCTTTAATTGCTTCTGGATTTTAAGTCATAGTTAGAAAACTGTTTCCTACTTCTAGATTATAAAAGAACTCACTATCGTTTCTTCTAGTACTTGTATGCTTTCATTTTTTACATTTAAATTTGATCCATTTAGAATTATTCTAGTGTATGTTATGAAGTGTGAAACTAAAGTGTTCTTTTCTAAATGTTATCTAGTTGACCCAGGCCTAGTATTATAAACTCTCTCTCTCTTTTTTATTTTTTTGCCATGAGTTGTGATACCATCTTTATCATAGTCTAAATTTCCAAATGTACTCGGTGTATTTTTTCTATTCTGTTCCATTTTTTTTTCATCCATTCATGCTTAGTACCACAGCTTTAAGCAAAGAAGCATCATGGGTTGTTTTAATAGCAATAGAACTATTTCCTCCACATTGCTCTTGTTTTTCAGGGTTTTTCTAATTTTTCTAGAGTAACCATTTTTTCATATGAAATTTAAAATCAATGTTTCAAATCCCAGAGTAAAATAAACTTACTGGTTTTATTATTGGATTCGTATTAAATTTATACATTAACTTGAGAAAGTTGATATCTTTATAATGTTGAATAGTCTTAGGTAAGATCAAGCAGTGTCTCTTCATTTGCTCAAGTTTTGGTTTAAAATTTTCGGGGACCTTTGGAAATTTAAACATCGTGGCAGCATTTTCAATGGTTAAAAATACGTTTTGGCAATTGAGACTTTATTCATGTTATTTTAAGAGCAGTCATAGTTATCAGGAATCTTATTAAAATATGGCAAAACTTACCATTTCTCATTTGATGATCACTAAATGATTTCAGAGCCTTCATTTGTACTGAATAAACGCAAACATGTTTGAATGATTTTCCCATAAGAGCTGCTACATCTATTTGAAAATCAGATAGGTTACTTACAGAATTGTTGCAGATATGTGACTTGCAACTAATTGTAGTGATCCATTGACTTTTGGAAAGAATTCTTAGAATCTGTATGATTTTCAACTCTATGGTTTTTTACTTATGTGAACCAGCTCACATGCCAGCAAACTCATTAGTGAGCCTTCTTTTCCTGAGAGGGAGAATCTCGTCACTTACTTCATCAGGTAGGACATCATGTTTAAAAGTTCTTACCTTTTATTTCCATATGAAAGCTTTCTACATTTTAGTGAAATGATTGGTAAAACACACCATTTTGACCAATTTCGAGTTTTTTATTTTTATTTTTTTGAGCTCTAGTTTTAGATTGTTAGTGTTCAAACAATAGGGAACAACCCCCTCCCCCCCCCCCCCCAGTCAGCCAAACACAAAAAACAATATGGAAATTTGGAAATAAGTTTAGTTTCAGATTGTGTGTGTGTGTGTGTGTGTGTGTGTGTGTGTGTGTGTGTGTGTTTGGAGTAGGTTAGCTACTGTATTTCTCAGAACAGGGGTGTGTTACCCAAAGAACTATGGGAAATATGTGCTGAAGCCAGGGGACAAAGACCATGCAAACACTGAAAATCAAACCAGAAGTAAATTCTCACTCCAAGGGCAGAGGCATGGTCAGAAATACGGACTAAACCAAGAGGGTCAGCAATCAGATAGTCTATTTTAGTCTGTTTAGGCCACTATAAGAGAATACCATAGACGGGGTGACTTCTAAACAACAGAAATTTATTTGTTACAGTTCTGGAGGCTAGGAAGTCCAAGATTAAAGCACTGGTAAGATTTGGTGTCTGGTGAGAGCCCACTTCCTTGTTCACAGACAGGCATCTTCTCGCTGTGTCCTCACACCATGGAAGGGCCCAGGTAGATCTCTGAGTCTCTTCTATAAGGGCCCTAATTCCATTCATGAGGGCTCCATCCTCAGAACCTAATCGCCCCAAAGGGCCCCACCTCCAGTTACCATCACAGTAGGGATTAGGTTTCAACATGTGAATTTCGGTAGGGGACACAAACATTCATTCTATAGAACTGCCGCTGGAATGGAAATTACTAAAGGATCCCCAGGGAAGAAAAGGGTCCTAAATAATTGCCTGGAACAGAGGGAGAATAAACATGTTAAAAGGCACCGGGTTTTTTGGGCTGATAGTTCAACAATGAGTCTGAAGGTCTGAAAGTCATCTAGGTAAGGTTTGACGTGAAGTTACCACTTCCTTTGTGAAACATGACTTTAACATTTTTTAATGAAAAAATTTTGAATTGAAATACTAAGAGCTCTCCAGCTGACAGCTAACTGACATCTCTCTGGTGTGAACTGTTGTCAGGTTTCCTGCTGGGTGCACCACTTGTCTCACTCATAAAGCGTGTGGAATGTTAAATGGGGATTGTTGCAATCTTTAAAAAAAAAATAGATTTCTTTTTCAAAGCCTTGATAAAGGTACAGTTTCTTAGTCATGCTGATACTAAAATAGAGTTTTATAATTAAATTATTCAAACACTTCTCATACTATAGGTAAAGTAACTTATACTATCTAGTTCCTGAAAATATTTACTGCCATGGCTACATTTCTTCATGGTTGGTAAGCTTTGCAAGCTATCACATTTGTATGGAATGTTTTTTTCCTTAGATAAGGAGGGTGTTTGGAGGCTTTCCATCTAGAGGTTATTGACTTCATTCTGTCACAGTGTGCCATAACATTGAAATCCTGGGCCATTTCAGGGATTTACTGCGGCCCTGATGAACAGAGTGCTCACAGTCAGGACTATCTCAGAACCTCCCTTAGGAGAGCCTCTCTTCTTCAGGGTAATTAATTGGTGCTGATTCCCTTAGCAGGTCCACCTGGTTCCTGCTTTCTAAATGGAATCAGTTTCTGGATATTCCAAAGTGCCCAGCATCGTAATAATTAAGAAGAGAATTTGTGTTTGATGTTCAGGTGGGGCTTTAGCATTGGGAAATGCAAATACACACAGAAGAGCAAAGTCAGCCAGACTTCTCCGGACACAGAGGAGCATCATCCTGAAATCCCCATCAGCAAGCGGGTCAAAGTGGGCCTCTCTCTCTCATCCATGGTAGGGCCAGCCTGTGTTCTGAGCCCTCAGATCTCTTAGATCTCTTTCTTCTTTGTTGCCCAGCTTTAGCCAACTACAGGAGGCGTTGTCAATGCCTAGAAAAAGATGGTATTTTCTAACAAACATTCCAAAGTCATTTTCTAACAAACATTCCAAAATTACAGATCACAGAGGGGGTGAAATCTGTCGGCAAACACACCACATTGGGTATGCTTGACCCTGTGTGTGTTTCAAACAGGCCATCTAACTCTCCTGTGCATATGTTTGTAGCATAGCTATTTACAGGTAAGGACATATTCTCTATTTGGGCAAGAGGAAAAAGCTAACAGGCTCTCTGGAATTCCCCTATGACCTTGTTTGCCTTAGCAAACACACTTCTAAATAATCTATAGGGTAAAGATGGAATCTCAAGGTCAATCAAAGAATATGTTTGATTTTTAACTACCTGAATTGATAACTGACTGGTTGACTTTGTGAGTGACCCAACAAGTAACAGACTAGTTTTCAGCTTGTTTTGCAAAATCTTAGGATTATTTTTTGATTGCTACAGTCAAACAGTGTGCTGGACTTGATTTTTGAAACATTGGCTAAGATTCTAGTCCCAAATAACAAATAGGTGTCAGTGCTCTTACCGCCTCCAGTTGATTGGTAGTAGCTGCCTGGAATGCAGTATTGAAAAGGATTGTGAGGTCTTGTACTGGGCTCAGAGGCAAAGAGGGCTGTGGTAGATTTTCAATATTTGCTATGGCAAGAGTGGAGGAGTGGTGTAGTATATGTGGTTTATACGCACTCTAGGGCTGTTTGGAAACTGTTCTCCAACAAGAAGCCATTGCCTTCAGGATTCTTTTCCCTATTTCTCATAATATTAACCACATCATTCTTTTTTCTTTTCTGGGCTGGCAGGAGATACTAGACCAGAAGAATAAGAACAACATGAAATAAAGGAATAAGTAAGTCCTTTCCTTGAGAATATATCAGTAGTTTATGGTTGCCTGGCGGGCTGAATCTGATTATGTGGCCTTACGATACCCTTGGACCACAGTACCTTGAACAGGAGACTGTTCAAGGGCAGATAGCAGCCCAGTGAGCAATTACAATCAAAAGTCTAATTAAGGGAGAAATCTGGAAATCCTTTTTTGGTCTTGGTCTTCAGTCACTGTGACATTTTAGAAAAGAAACATTCGAGGTGGAAGAAATGACTGGAAATGGCACCAAATTCTTCATGTGCTAAAATACACGCTCAAAAAAAAAAAAAAAAAAAAAGTGCTACTCTGTGTTCTGAGCAAAACATTCCAGTGTGTGAAATTGTAGTTGCTATGACAACCAGGGGCTGCAGCCCACTGACTTGTGTTCCTAAGGAAGACGAGAGTTGCTGTTTATGGATGTGAATCCAGGGCTGCTTAGAGGAAGAGTGAGCCCAGCTTGTGTTTAAGTGCCAGGCTCTCATCTTGTGTCCCAGAGGAAATAAGTTCTCTAATGCTCCATGATCATCTGCCTTTTGGGTTAGACCATCCAATTATCTTTAACTAGGTGAAGCATCAGGAAGAAAACACCTCAACTAGAATATCAGTTTGAGTGGAAAAAAATATTTTAAGTAAACAGTTCACCTGAAATAGTTGATTTACAACTTCAGGGTGAGGAACCCTGTCTTGCTCTCTCTTGCTCTGGTATTCCAATTCTTTTTTTTTTTTAATTTAATTTAATTTAATTTATTTATTTATTATTTTTTGGGGGGTACACCAAGTTCAATCATCTGTTTTTATACACATATCCCCGTATTCCCTCCCTCCCTTGACTCTCCCCCCACCCTCCCTCGAGTCCCCCCACCCTCCCCATCTGGTATTCCAATTCTTGATGAAATGGTAGAAACAAAGGTTTCTGACTCAGCCGTGCTTCCTTGTTTCTAGTCTTTTCAGGCTTATGTTTTCTTCATTAGTTTATTCAAAGCAACATAACCTGTGGTGAACCTTGGAGGCTCTTGTAGGGGCAATTATTTGCATCCAGATTGTGAATGTTGTTCAAGAAGAGGAAAATCTAACTGAACAATAGTCTCAAATCCCAAATGTTTGTGGAGAATAGACTCTTTCTCATCTCAGTTTATGACACCATTATCTAGTCAGTTGTTCAAGTAGGAAACCTAGAAGTCATTTTTCACTTTTCTCTCTTTCATGCTCCACAGATAACCCATCTGCAAATACTGTTGATTATACCTCCACAATACATCCCAAATCTACCCACTGCTCTGTTTCAACTCCCACCATGGTAGTTCTAAGACAGTCATCTCTTGCCTGAATGACTTCATGTTCTCCTAACTGGTCTCTCTCTTGATACTTCTGCTTTTTACCATGCATTCTCCACAGCTGACAGCACTGTATGCATACATACATATATGTAATATATATATATATTTGAAATTTAAACATTTTATTTTGAGATAACTGTTGACCAACATGTAGTTCTAAGAAATAATACAGAGATCCCATGTACCCAGTTTTCCCAAATGGTAACATTTTGCATGATTATGGTGTACTCTCACAACTAGGATATTGACAGCTCTACATCAAGATACAGAACATTTTCATCACCACAAGGATTTTTATAATGACAACTACTTCCCTTCCACCACCAGCCCCACCTTAGCCCCTAGCAACCACTAGTCTAGTCTGTATTTCCATAATTTTTGTCTTTTCAAAGATGTTATATAGGTGGAATCATACTATATATATAGTTTTATGTCTGGAACTTTTAGCATTATTTTGAAGAGTGGTGATGGTGGACATGCTTTAATTGCTTCTGATCTTGGGGGGGAAGCATTCGGTCTTTCACCACTAACTGTAATACTAGCTGTAGATTTTTGGTAAGTGTTCTTTATCAAGTTGAGGAAGTTCCCCTCTATTCCTGTTTTTCTGAGGCTTACTACCTTTAATGGGTGTTGAATGTTGTTACATGCCTTTCCTTCACTGATTGATATAATCATGATCTTTCTTCTTTGGTGTCTTAATATAAGGGAGTACACTGATTGATTTTCAAATGTTGAAGTAATCTTGGGAATGATGCATAATTATTTTATATGTTGCTGAATTCTGTTTGCTAATATTTGTTAAGGATTTTTGTGTATATATTCATGAGTGATGTTGCTCTGTACTTCTTTCTCTCTCTGTCTCTCTCCCCCTCCTTCCCTCCCTCTCTCCCTTCCTTTCTTTGGTTTTAATATCAGGATAATACTAGCTTCATAAAATGAATTGGGAACTGTTCCTTCCTCTTCTAATGAAGATTCTACAGGAGACTGTGTAGAATTGGTGTTAAATTTTAAACACTTGGTAAAATTCTCCACTGACACCGACTGGGCCTGGAGATTTCTTTTTGGGGAAGTTTTTAAAGTACAAGCTAAATTTCCTTATTGGTTATAGGACTGTTCAGATGATCTATTTCATATTTTATGATCTATTGTAGTTTTTGCTTCTCGAGGAGTCGGCCCATTCCATGTAAGTTGTCAATTTCTATGTGTATGGAGAAATTTCCTTATTATGCTTTTGATGTCTGCATGGTCTGTACTGATATCCCCTGTTTCATTCCTGATATTGGTAATATATGTCTTTTTTTCCTTTGTTATTCTCGTAAGAGATTTGTCAATTTTATTGATCTTTTCAAAGAACCAGATCTTCATTTCATTGATTTTCTGTGTTGCTTTTTTTTTGTTTTAAATGTCACTGATTTCTCCTCATCTTTATTTCCTTTCTTCGTGTGTGTGTGTGTGTGTGTGTGTATGTGTGTGTGTGTGTGTATTCTGTCCCTCTTTTTATACGTTCTTGAGTTAGGAGCTAAGATTACCAATCTGAGACTTTTCCTCTTTTCTAATGTAAGCACTTAGTGCTGTCAATGTCTCTTTCAGCACTGCTTTAGCTGTGTCCTACAACTTTTAGTATGTTGTATTTTCATTTTCATTTAGTTCAATGTATCCTTTGATTTACCTTGAGACTCCCTCTTCGACCCAGAGATTTTTCAGAAATGTATTATTTAGTTTGCAGGTGTTTGGAGATTTCTGTTTTATTTCTCTTATCAATTTCTAGATTGATTCCATTGTGGTCAGAGAATATTATTTCAATTTTTTAAAAAAATTGAAGTTTTTTTTTATGTCTATGGCTATGGTCTATCTTGATATGTGTTCTGTGAGCACTTGAAAAGAATGTATATTCTGCTGTTGTTGGATGAAGTGTTCTATACATGTTGATTCGATCCTGTTGGTTGATGGTAGTATTGAATTCTATATTCTCACAGATTTTTCTGTCTGCTTGTTCTATCAGTTGCTTGAAAGAGGGGTGTTGAAGTCTCCAACTATAACTGTGGATTTGTCTATTTCTGCTTTCAGAGCTATAAGTTTTTGATTCACATGTTTTGTTCTTTGATACATATTCATTTAAGATTACTATGTCTTCTTGTTGGATTTACTCCCCTTTCATCATTATATGGTATTCCTCTGTGTCTCTGGTAATTTTCGTTATTGTAGTTCTGAAGTCTACTTTATATGATATTAATATAGCCACTCCTGTTTTTTTGATGTTTGCACAATACATATTCTCCCTTCCTTTTCCTTTCAACCCATGTATATCATTGTATTTGAAATGAGTTTCTTGAAGACAGTATATAATTGGGTCATATTTTTTTATCCTGTTTGCCAATCTCTGTCTTTTAATTGGTTTATTTGGAACATTTGCATTTAATGTAATTATTGATATGTTAGGGCTTAAGTCTGACTTTTTTTTGTTTTGTTATCTTTTTGTTCTTGCAGTTTTTTGTTTCTCTCTTTTTCCTGCTTTCCTGTGGATTTCTTGGTCATTTTTTAGAATTCCATTTATATTTATCTATAGTGTTTTTGAATGTAACTTTTTGTATAGGTTTTTTAGGGGTAACTCTAGGCTTTATATTATATACATATAACTTATCACAGTCTATTGGTGCCATCAGCTTATCAGTTCATGGTATATAGAAACTTTATCTCCTTTGCCCTTCCCCATTTATGGTATAATCCTTATAAATATTTCCTTTATATACATTTAGAACCACATTAGTGTTATAATTTTTATTTCAATCATCAAACATAATTTAGAAATCTTAAGAGGAGAAGAGAAATGTATTTTTCTATATTTTTACTGTTCCCATTTTTTTCTTTCTTTCTGAAAATCTAAGATTCCACCCTTTATCTTTCCTTTCTACTTAAGGGAAATTTCTTTCTTCTTTTAGGGTAGGGCTGCCTACCGTTCATTCTTAAAGAATATTTTCACTAGATACTTGATTCTGGTTTGATGATTCTTTTCTTTCAGCACTTGGTTGTGCCACTTGTTTCTGGCCTCCATGATTTCTGGTGAAAAAATCTGCTGTCATTCTAATTGTTTTTTCACTATAAGTAATAAGGCTTCATTTTTCTCTTGTTTACTGTTTCCAAGATTTTTGTCTCTGTCTTTAGTTTTCAGAAATTTGACTATGATGTGTCTTGGTGTGGACTTCCTTGAGATTATCTTCTGTTTCAAGAATGTTCATAATTGCTTATTGGACCATTTTTTATGACGATTGCTTTAAAGTACTTGTCAGATATTTCCAACATCTGTCATCTTGGTGTAAGCATCTATTCATTGTCTTTTTTCATTTAGTTTGAGATTTTCATGGTTCTTGATATGATGATTGATCTTTCAATTGAAATCTGGCCATTTTGGAAGTTATGTTATGAGGCTGTGGATCTTATTATCCTCCTATTTTAGTTGGTGCTTTCTGATTTCCACTGTGACAGGGGAAGTGAGAGCACCATTTTGTTACTGTCAAATGAGGTTAGAGGTCCAGGTTCCCCACTTCATCCTGTTGATGTACAAAAGGGGAGCTAGGTAGGATATTAGTTCTGTCTCCCCACTAGGCTCCTAAAATTGAAACAGTAAAAATATAGAAAAAATACAATACATTTTTCTTCTCCTCCCTCCCCACTAGGCTCCCTAGGTGTGAGGGGTAGAAGTGTCACATTATCACTCCCTATATGACCTCCACAGTCCCTGTTGCTGTCGTTACCACCGGTCAGTGGTGAAAGTCCTTACTGTCTCCAATGACTTCTCTGACACCTCTAGTCCAGGAGATGGAGCACCATTACAACGTGGCAAGGCTGAAAGTCTGGGTTCCTCACTTGGCCTCTCTTGGCCTGTGTGGGTGGAGTCACAGTATTTTCTGTGCTATTTGGCTGCAGTAATTGTCTAAAAGTTTTCTGTCTTGTTAGGCTGTCCCTTTCCCAGTCCTTTGCTAGAAAGGAGCAGGATTTTTGTTTCTTTTGTTTTGTTTTCGTGTTTGTGTTTCCAGGTTGCTGACATGTTCAGCTCCAAGTCTGAGAAACAGGAGGCAACATGAAAACCCAGAGAATTCACTACCGTATTGTTCCCTGGGTCCCCTGACTTTTTCTCTCTACTTCTCTCTATTTTTCATGGTCTTCTTATGTTTGATTGATATATCATGTCTAAAGTTTTAAATTACACTCAGTGGGAGGAATAGAGAAAGTACACCTACTCCATCTTCCCAGAAGTAGAAGTCCAGGGTGATCTTTTTTTTTTTTGAATATAAAACTATTTATTGAGCACTGTTCACCAGTATTTACAATGAAGTAAACAATATGCAGTTGAATAACATTCTGATTACTACAAAGTTATTGTTTTTCCTGGCTTCTGCTGAACCAGTAACCCCAAATACTGAGAAGACTGAGCGTACACATAAGAAATGGGTTGGGGTAAAGTTTGAGAAAAACATGCAGATCAAGTTTAGATTAGAAAAGTTTGTTTACTCATTTATTCCTGCATATCCTATATTGCCAGCATCCCTAACCATCTGATTAGGTTTCCATGAACAAGTCTGAGACATTACATGTATCACAGCCTTTCAGTAAATATAGCACAGGGATTTCAACTTCTTGTAAAACGATTCACCAAAAGGAACCTTTAAATGTACGGTTAACTAAGTCTTGCTTGGCTAATTAAAACATACCAGATATTTGCTAGTTTTTTCATTTGGGTGGGGAGGTTGTTGATTGTGATAAAATTTTCCTTTTAGGGGTTTTGCATATAAAAGTACATTTATATGACTGTAGATATGGATGCAGATTCTGATAGGACTGCTTTAAAAAATTATCCAATTTAAATTGTTTACATTAATTTGTCTACTTAATTACAAAATTATTTAATTTGAAAGGTTAAGACTTAAATTTTTCTTTTTAAGTTGAAGTGATTTCTTATACTGCTCAAAATGATGGAATCCCAGAAACATGGGCTTATTCATGGTTGTGAAAAGCTGTTTTTGTTTTGGTAACTCTATTTAAACAACAAAAAACCCCAAACCATTTACATATATATTTTATGTATACACATTCAAAAAACCCAGAATGGTCCTTAGGCATATATGAGTTAAATGCAAATTCTAAATTCTGACTGAGTAATGACTACGGAAACTTCCCCCAACATTTAGAAAAGCTATTCTCTAATGCAGAGGAAATAACATACCGTGGTATCAAATGTTCTTTTCTGCTAAAGGAAGCAACTACAGAAAGCTTTTATTTGTTCAAAGTAACCAGTGCTACAGATGCAAAAAAACAAAACAAAACCCCAACAACTTCCCCAATACTACTTTATTTTATTTATTTATTTTTTTTTTGTTTTTGTTTTTTTCTTTTCTGGCACACGGGCTTAGTTGCTCCGCAGCATGTGGGATCTTCCTGGAGCTGGGATCGAACCCATGACCTCTGCATTGGCAGGCGGATTCTTAACCACTGCGCCACCTAGGAAGCCCCCCCAATACTGCTTTAAAAGAATATATCAAACTTGATTTTCATTAGAATGTAGTTATTTCTTCACACTAATAAATCAAAAAACCAAGACACAGATTTTATATATATATATAAATATATATAAAAAGCAACGCAAACAATTATTGAGCTTCATCTTCTGGACAAGAATGCCAAGTTAGTCTCTTCATAAAAAGCAATTACAATCTGAGGACACTTCATATTTGCCTCCGTTGCCAGCACCAAGTCTGCCTCATCTGAATCCTTCCATTTCATGAGAAACATCAATTCTCCACTGCTGTCTGTGGCACCAATTATTCGTTCTGGATCAAGACCTCTGGCAAAACCTCTTGGTTTATCAGCAGCATCTCTTTTCTTCTTTGATTTGCTATCATCAGATTCACTGTCAAATAAAGATTTTCTTTTTGTTCCATCTTTTTCTTTACCAGCTTTTTGAGAATTAAGAAATGCTTCAATTAACTCTGGACAATCTAAATTTTCTTCAGGTTCCCAAGTATTGTCTGCGTCTGTAAATCCCTTCCACTTCAGGAAATACTCCACCTTCCCATTCACTACACGTCGGTCCAGTACTTTTTCTACTACAAATTCTTCAGGTTCTGCCTCTTCAACTTTTTTTACTCTTCCCATTCTGTTTCTTTCCCATTTTTTGCAATGTAGTTTTATTGGAGGCCATTTTTTATTGCAGACTTGAAGAGCTATTATGTTCGCGGCGTGGCACCTGGTGGTCCCCGGAGGGGAGAGAGAGGGAAGAGGGTGGGTGGGGGCCGTGACCGAAGTCTCCTCTCCAGGGTGATCTTTTAAAAAAATAAACCACATCATTTTCCTGTTTAAAATCCTCCAGTGACTCCCATTTGTACTCACAATAGAGGCTCCCCTGTGGCTGACGGCATGATCCTGCTGGGCTGCTTTTCCTTCCTCTGCCAGATGCCTCCCTCCCCTTTGTTCACTTTACTTCCAGGCACATTGGCCTTTCCAAAATTATTTTTCTCAACAAACTTATATGAAGCCTTGGTTATATTCCAGGCACTGGTTGGGCACAGTGTCTAGGCACAAAGTCCCTGCCTCCTGGGACTTAGATTGTTTTCTACACCAAGCTGATTCCTGCTTCAGGGACTTGCACTTTCTGGAATGTTTTTTCCCCAGCTCCCTCCTGTTCACTGAGGTCTCTACTCACTGGTCTCTTTCTTGGAGAGACCCTCCCTTCCTACCTGAAGCAGGGATTTTCTATTTAGGCTACATGTTGGAATCACCAAAAATAAAAAATAAAAATCTCTAAGCCAGATGAATTCATCCCTAGATTAAATCTAGGCCTCTGAGAGTGGCCCAGGCATCAGAGTTTCCAAAGCGTTCAGGGGGTTCCTGTGTGTAGCCAAGGTTGAAGCCACTTAAGATTATCTAGTAAGTACCTCCCTTCTTCACTCTATCACTGCTTAGGACTGTCTGAAATTTATCTTTTGTTAACCTTAGTTTTTCTCTAACTTCTAGGTCTTATCTAGTAGGAAAAGTAAATTTATTTATTTATTTATTGGCTGTGTTGGGTCTTAGTTGCAGCATGCAGGATCTTTTGTTGCAGCATGTGGGTGGGCTCTTTGTTGTGGTGCATGGGCTTCTCTCTAGTTGTGGCTCGTGAGCTCTGTAGTTGTGGCATGTGGGCTCCAGAGTGCATGGGCTCTGTAGTTTGCAACACACAGGCTCTCTAGTTGAGGCATGCGGTCTCAGTAGTTATGGTGCATGGGCTTAGTTGCCCTGTGGCATGTGGGATCTTAGTTCCTTGACGAGGGATTGAACCCACATCCCCTGCGTTGGAAGGTAGACTTTTTTTTTACCATTGGACCACCAGAGAAGTCCCAGAAAAGTAAATTTAAAGTCTGGTGAATGGGAAACTTTCTTATTTGCAATAATTGGGTTTCTGCTGAAGATTCTGGATGCTGAGACTCACACGAGAGCAAGGACTCGATGTGACTTGATCTCTCTGAGTGCTCTGGTTCGACTTTAGAGTTATGAGGTTTCTACTTTTGAACCAGAACTTCTAGGTCTAGGCCTGGTCTAGAAACGGTCTCTCGAGTAGTATCCTAGCCAAGCCTGCCTCTCTCTGTCTGAGGCCCCCATAGAGTTGCTCCCTGGTGCTGGTGACACACATGCTGTGAGGTGCTGGCCCTCAGGGTGTGGTTTGAATTGGGGGAGAGCAGAGGGAAAAAGTGCCATGAGGACCACCTTGAGATGGTATATAGATCCAGTTCTATTTCCAATACCTGGCTTTTGGCAAGAAAATTAGTTATGTTTAAAGTAGTTCCAAACCAGATGAGGATGGAGAAGTTATCTGTGTCGAGTAGGGGCAGGTCAGTATGACTGGTGATGAGTTGTGACCCCTGTTTTTAACTAAAGTCATATATCCCATCTCAGTTTGCCCTGGATTTTCTTAGTTTCAGCAGTGGAAGTCCTGTATCCCACAAACTCCCTCTGTCCTGAAAAAACCAGGATGGTTGGTCACCCTAGAAGAGCCTGAGAGTTATCTCAGCACGTTTTCTGGTTGGATCTGGGGAGGAAAGAGGTTGAGAGGGCATTGGAGTGGTTTGAGATCATTGCTGAGCTCTTCAATTTCGATTCTTCAAAGCCTTGTACAGTTGAGGGCTTGCTAGTGTATGGGCTTGGTAGTTGAGGGCTTGTTTGCCTTAAGGCAGCGAACTGAGGAAAAAGATGGGTACTTCCTGGGCCAGGATCTATGTGTCCTATTGGTTCTTGCTCCAAATTCTCACCCAATCTTTTTTTTTTTTCCATTCAGGGATGGGTGAGGTGGGAGGACTCCCTTTGGGTTACTAGGACTAGTTTGAAAGAAGATTCCTTGATCTCTGTTTATTGCCCATCCCCCTTTGTCTGACTGTGTCTGTGGTAGAACCATAAACACTGTCTAGTTATGATTTGGATACTGGGGACGGTGAAAAGCTAAATTGACAGCTGTGTGATGTGGGCTGAGGTGAAATACACATTTTATAGCAGTGTTTCCCAAAGTGTGGTCTGAAATTACCTTTTCAAGATCACGTGGAGGCTTATTAAACACACATTCCTAGGCCCGACGCCATAGACTATGGGTCAGCAGGTTTGGGCAGAGGACCAGGAAACTACATTTTTACAAGCATTCCATGTCACATTCATGAATCCCAACATTGGAGGACCACCTTTCTGTTGTTCTATACTATTTAGGTGATGTGCAGAGGATATCAGGGGAAATCTGCATCTGATTTTACTTCTTGTTGGAAGGGCCGTTAAAAAAATATTTGAAGGGCTTTATTATATATTATTATTCTGTTAATTGTGTGGCATTAAAGTTTGGGTAAAATTTAGAAGAGCAATGGTACCAATCCCCCTGACACTTCACTGACATTATTCTTTCTACTTTCAGCAGTAGAGAGAGAGCTTAAGTGGAAAGTGACAGAATGATATCTTCAGAGCAGTTTAATAGCTTTTGCTCTCAGCTTTACAGGCCACCCCTCAGACTGAAGGGAAAATTAAATGGGGGGAGTGAGTCAAAATCACATAGAAGAGAGTACTTGCAACCCTATGTTCAGAAACTGGGCTAAATTCCCAGATCTTTAAGCTATTTTTTGTTGAAGTCAGCATTTTCTTCCCTATGAACTGCACCTGCTGCCATCAGATGTCTGGTATTTTAAAAATCATATCTATTCTAGAAAGAGATTTATTGCATTTTAAATTCAGATGACATCTTAGCTGGGAATTTGGCTTTTTTCCCAACTCAGGCAGAGCTATGCTTACATAATAATCTTTTGCACAAGCAGAGAGTGCTGTTGCTCTGTCAATCAACTGGTAAGTTCAAACTCCAGATGTGGGCTAACTTGCAGAATGTGATTCTGGGAGTGGCTGTTTGATTCAGTCACTGGGGCTGATCTGGAGCTTTGCTTCGGTTGACTGCAGTTTTCTCAGTGGTGGGGTATGAGGTGGGAGTGGCTGGATAGTAGGCCTCTTACTATTCAGGATTAAATTGAATGCCTTGGTTAGTCTAACAATGGCCCAAACAAAGGATAATAAAAATAATGATTTAGAAGTATAATTTTTTTTCTTGTTTATGAATTACCTTATAATACATACAAGTGAGGCCATTCTGTGCTGATTTGTGTCCCCTACTTGCAGGGCCCCAGCCCTCTTCAGATTCAGATGGGGCATTTCACAGGTGCTCTCCAAAGTCTGGATGCCCATGTGAGAGCCACATTTGTTTCCTTTTCCATTTCAACCATCAGGCTCTGATTCCACATCTGACAGTGTCATCTACATTTAAATTGCATCTTTTTTATACTTACTGCTAGGCTGAGTTTACCTCCTTCTTTCCCCAAATTCCCAGAAATTTGCCTCTTTTCCTCTCCCTGTGCTCCAGGCACTGGCTAAAGTTTCACATAAAGTCTCTGAATTTTTCTTTCTCAACAAAGGAGTTAGGGGAGGAGCTATGGGACTAGAGTTCTGATACAGAGGGGTCCAAGGTCCCATATTATATGGTGAGTCAAGAACACCACATTTCACTCGGATGGTAAGCCTGTGAATTTACACCTAGCAATGGAAGAGATGACGTGTTGTGGAGGTATTGTGATCTGGCTGGGGAGCCGATGGCTCTGATTATCACTCTTCCAGCACAGAATGGCAGACGTGTACACATTGTCGTAATTAGCTGTGCAGTTAGGATAACTTCACAGATATTTGTTTTAATTGACTTTAGTAAGAAACTAAATGATAATCTCATATAAAAATAATTCCACAATGACTGTCCAGGTATCATGGTATATCATTGTTTAAAGTAGTATATACTTTCTAAAAAGAAAGTCTGTATTTGTCTCTAGGATCAAGTATTTATTACATCCTTGTTAAGTTATTGTTATTAATTATTAATAAATAAAATATATTTGGTGAGATAATTATATATCCGTATTTATAGTTTACATATATATATATGGCACCTTATACATTGTTTTAAACAGTGTAATTTAAACCAAAGTTTACTCATCTAAAACCTATGGAGATTGTGAACAGTCCACTTTCTCCACTGCACTGATAGTCTGGACCTGCATTAGTTACTGCACCTAAAAACATCCTTTCTAAGAGCTGGTTCTGCACAAGGAGTTCAACTGGAATCTACCAGATTCAGCAGTGTAGCTCATTTAAGTGGCTGTTTGATGTCACACATGCACTGCCTCAGGTGTGACTTAAAAGAGTAAGGACTTGACAGTAAGGATTTTTTTTTGGTTTATTTATTTTTGCTTATTTATTTAATTTTTGTAGTTTTATTTATTGATTATTTACTCTGTACTTACTTGATAATATTCTGACTGTTGAGGGGCTGGAATAATTGCATCCTTTCTCAAAACGAAAGTAGAGGAACAAAGAAAAATTTATCTCAAAGTGTAGTTAATAGGGAGGTACTTAAATGTCTCTGAGTAATACAAAGTGTGAAAAATTCCTTTTTCTCTCTTCTCAGTCTCTGTATACTGTTTATAAAAAGAAAAGCCTTTTGAAGTATCTACCCAAAGTGAAAGAGATGAATGTTGAAGACAGTGTCAGAGACTGTGGGGTGCTCTCTAGCAGCCTTTCCCGCTCTTTCCATAACAATAGAAACTCTGATTTTTAGATGGGCACATGGCTGCTCAGAGTAAAGACAGTCTCCATGGCAACCAGTGTGGTCCTGTAACCAATGCACAGCATCACATGATAGCTTCCTGTAATTTTCCTTAAAGACAATTGACACGTTACCCTTTTCCCAGCTTCATCCCTTCTTCCACCCTTCTGCCCGAAATACTGATGTGTTTCATGCAGCTTTAGTTGCCACCTTGGACTGTGAGAAATGAGGGTCTCCTATTTGGGATGGTGGAATGGTGAGCGGGAAAGACGTTGAAGATTTTGTTGGGCAGAGCCCCCGTAAGCAGCCTTGGACAATCTCTGGATTTTTATATGAGACAGAAACACTTTTTTGCCTGCTTAAGCTATTATTTCATGTTTAGCCAAATCTAATCTTAAGTGATAACAGTGATACTACTCTAAAGGAAGGGAAATTTCATAGCCTTTCCAGGAAGTCTATTAAAGGGCTTAATCATCCTTAAGGACAAAATATTACTTTTTATTTTTAAAAAAGTATCTTTGATGCAATCGATTTCCTGTTTTCCCTTGTTCAAGTCTCTAAAAATGGAGAACAACTGGTTGACTTCTTCCTCATAATAAATCTTTGTGGAATGTAAGGTTTTTGTGTTCACCTTAATTTTATAGCCTTTTGCCCATCAGTGGATTTAGAACTTTAAGTAATTATCCTTTAATTTCTTGAAAAATATTCATAACCAGACTTTTTTTTTAGTAAGAGAATTAGCTATGCTAGGCTTGGGGTTCTAATTATGCCTGTGATTTGTTATTAGTGCAAAAAGCTTGCTCTTATGAAACGAATAAGCTGTTTGCTGAACTATGAAAGGTGGAGGCAGAGAGAGAGGGTACTTTTCCTCTAACATCTGGGGAGAAGTAGTAGAAAATGGGCTTTCCCTGTGTGTGCGTGAGAGTGGGTTAGTGAGAGAAAGAAAAAGAGAGAGAGAGAATATTTTCAAAGCAAAACACTTTGTATGTTTAATTGATGCCCTGTTTTGTGGCTTCCTGGGGAGCAGGAGGCTCAGCCAGTGAGGAGCAATGTCAGATTCCTCTAGTGCATGAAATTGGGGTCTGTGTCTGAGATGCCCAGACGCACTTCTGTGCCAGCTGTCTTTATATTCTGACTGATTCGGGAGACCACAGTCCCTGCAAAACAGTCACTCAAAGCAACCTTTAAAGGAAAAGTAATTAAATGCATATTAAGACTTCCCTCCTTTCTGTGCCACACACCTTCAGGCACACACTGACTGAGCCTTTTTTTTTTTCTTTTTCAATAACAGCTTTATTGAGATATAATTCACTTACAGATAATTCACTTTTTAAAGTGTACAAGTCAATGGCTTTTAGCATATTCACAGAGTTGGGCAACTATCACCACAATCAGTTTTATTTTTTTATTTATATATATATTTTTTAGAACTTTTATTGAGATACAGTTAACAGGCAATAAACAGCATATATTTAGAGTGTACAATTTGGTATCCCAATCTCCCAATTCATCCCCCCTCAACCCTCCCCGCTTTCCCCACTTGGTGTCCATGTGTTTGTTCTCTACATCTGTGTCTCTATTTCTGCCTTGCATTTCCTCTTTCATAGTTATTAGCATTTGGCTTATGTATTGAGGTGCTCCTATATTGGGTGCATATCTATTTATGATTGTTATCTCCTCTTCTTGGATGGATCCCTTGATCTTTATGTAATGTCCTTTCTTGTCTCTTGTAACATTTTTTATTTTAAAGTCTATTTTATCTGATGTGACTATTGCTACTCCAGCTTTCTTTTGATTTTCATTTGCATGGAATATCTTTTTCCATCCCCTCACTTTCAGTCTTTATGTGTGCCTAGGTCTGAAGTGGGTCTCTTGTAGACAGCAAATATATGGGTCTTATTTTTGTATCCATTCAGCTAGTCTGTGTCTTTTGGTGCATTTAGTCCATTTACATTCAAGGTAATTATCAATATGTATGTTCCTATTAGCATTTTCTTAATTGTTTTGTTTTTGTTTTTGTAGGTCCTTTTCTTGTCATATGTTTCCTGGTTAGAGAAGTTCCTTTAGTATTTGTTGTAGGGCTGGTTTGGTGGTGCTGAATTCTCTTAGCTGTTGCTTGTCTGTGAAGCTTTTGATGTCTCCGTCGAACCTGAATGAGATTCTTGCTGGGTAGAGTATTCTTGGCTGTAAGTTCTTCCCTTTCATCACTTGAAATATATTGTGCCACTCCCTTCTGGCTTGCAGAGTTTCTGCTGAGAAATCAGCTGTTACCCTGATGGGAGTTCCCTTGTATGTTATTGGTCGTTTTTCCCTTGTTGCTTTTAATAATTTTTCTCTGTCTTTCATTTTTGTCAGTTTGACTGCTATATGTCTTGGCGTGTTTCTCCTTGGGTTTATCCTGCCTGGGACTCTCTGCGCTTCCTGGACTGGGGTAGCTATTTCCTTTCCCATGTTCGGGAAGTTTTCAACTAGAATCTCTTCCGATATTTTCTCGGGTCCTTTCTCTCTCTCTTCTCCTTCTGGGACCCCTATAATGCGAATGTTGGCACGTTTAACATTGTCCCAGAGGTCTCTTAGGCTATCTTCAATTCTTTTCATTCTTTTTTCCTTATTCTTTTCTGCATCAGTGATTTTCACCATTCTGTCTTCCAGGTCACTTATTCGCCCTTCAGCCTCAGTTAATCTGCTGTTGGTTCCTTCTAGTGTATTGCTCATTTCAGTTATTGTGTTGCATATCTCTGTTTGTTTGCTCTTTAATTCTTCTAGGTCTTTGGTAAACTTTTCTTGCAACTTTCCGATCTTTGCATCCAGTCTTTTTTCAAAGCCCTGGATCATCTTCACCATCATTACTCTGAATTTTTTTTCTGGAAGGGTGCCTATCTCCTCTTCATTTAGTTGTTTTTCTGGGGTTTTATCCTGTCCCTTCATCTGGTACAAAGTCCTCTGCTTTTACATTTTCTTTATCTTTCTGTGGCTGTGGTTTTCAGTTCCACAAGACGAAATACTGCTGATACTGCTTGATACTGCTGTCTGCCCACTTGTCAAAAGTCAATACAATTTATGCTCTCCTGGTGTTGAAGGGTTGCCTGCAGAGGTAGGGGGGCAGCTGTGGCTCACCGAGGAGACCCACAATCAGTTTTAGAACATTTTCTTCACCCCGAAAAGAAACCATACCCATTAGTAGTCGCTTGCCATTTCCTCCTTAACCCCAGCCCTAGGCAACCACTAATCTACTTTCTGCCTCTAAGAACTTATCTATTCTGGACATATCATACAAATGGACTCATGTAATATGTGGTCCTTTGTGACTGGCTTTTTCACTTAGCATATAGTTTTGAGTTCATGTGTGTTGTAGCATGTATCAGAACTTCATTCCTTTTTATGGCTGAATGATACTCCATTGTATGAATATACCACATTATCTTTGTTCCTCAGTTGATGAACATTTGGGTTGTTTTCACTTTGGGGCTATTATGAATAGCACTGCTATGAACACGTGTGTACAAGTTTTTCTGCAGGCTTGTGTTTTCATTTTTCTTGGGTATATGCTTAGGAGTCGAGTTGCTGGATGTGGTAGGCAGCAGAGTGGTTCCTGCCCAGAGAGAAGAGATGGGGACTCAGAAATGGGCCGATTTTGTCCTTGAGGGAGATGTTTAAGGTCTGTGCATTGGAGCTTTAAAACCAGGTCGCCAAGTTTTCAGGTGAGGTGGGGGCAATGTCAGTAAAGTCAAAGCAATAAGTGAATACATATTATAACAGGGAAAGTAGTCGAAACAAATTCTACCATATAGGTTTGGCTTAAGCAGGTATTCTCATTTCAATTTTTGACCAGTCTGTCAAGCAACTTATATTTTCAAGTCCCTTCTGAGTGTGTCCTAAGCTCACCCTGCCATCCCAGGGTGAGTTACTTTTTCCTGCAGACACCTGCAATCTCACTCTACAGGACCTTCCTAGATTCTACCCCAGAGCATTGGTTATGCTTATAAACTCCTTGTTTCCTGCACACACATCTCATCTGAAATTTTGGAATTTTTTTTCTCATCTCATAGCTTCCTTCCTCAAGCCAAGGTTTTTCATAAATCCATCCCACCAGAGTCGAGATAATTTCCAGGAATGCATCTTTGGTCCTTGGTTTCAGCATCCAGGGTTGCATAATCAGGTGTTGTCTCTTCCTACAGAGGCAGTTTGGTGCTGTGGTTTCATCCTAGACTTTGGAGTCTGACTGCGTGGGACTGATTTCCAACTCCAGCACTTATTATTTCTATAAACTTGGGCACATGACTTCACTGCTCAGTGCCTTAGTTTCTTTATCTGTAAAATGGGATTAAATAGCACCTATCTCATGGGGTTCTTATAAAATGCACATGGTGCATGTAAAGCCTTAGGGAGTAAGTGCTCGCTAAATGCTGGTGAGCATTCTTTCCAACCTGAGCACCCTCTGCTTCCATTCCATTTACTCCCGTCTGGATGAACAGGCCCATGGGCGATGTTGCGGGAGGGTAGTTTTGCTATATATTCATCCAGGCTGAAGAGCCTCCGCCCTCCGGTTCGCATCAGGGTGGAAACAGTGGTTTGTTTGCCCGTGGGGCATGCCCCTGTCTCCTCAAACTCCTTATTGATTCTCCTGGTTCTTTACAACAAGGGCATGCATTTTCATTTTATTGGAGCTGAGGAAAATCACACTTTTATGATTACTTGTGCTGCTCCCCAAGTTGATTGCAAGAAACCACGTCTGGCACCTTTGATCCCTGCTACTGTTTCAGTCGATGCTAAGTGCACCTCTCTGGACCCCGTTGAGGTCCCTGTTGGCTGCCCTTGCAGCTGGAAGAGGGCCAACTCCACCCCCAGAGAACCAAGAAGGAAGGCTGAACAGCCTGCGGAAGTTGCACTGGCCTCAGGCAAAGGTGGGAAATGCCGGCCCCATGCATCTCTCCACTCATTGTCTCTCCCTCAGTGTCAGCAAGGTGTATGTCTGTCAGGCTAGAAGCCAGGGAGCGCCTTTGCCCCTCTCTTCCCACATAGGTGCCTATCAGTCCTAGGTAAGGTAGTTCTCCTTAGCTGGCTGTCACTGCCCGAAAAGCGAGCAAAACATCATCTCCCCAGGTGGTAACAGCCAAACCCAGAAATATCTGTGTTTTTTTTTTAAGAACTTTTATTGAGATACAGTTAACATACAATAAACTGCAAAAATTTGAGTGTACAATTTGGTATTTTTTTTCTCATTAGTAATGTATATATGGCAATCCCAGTCTCCCAATTCGTTCCCCCCAACCCTCCCCGCAGAAATACCTGTATTTTAACAATAGACTTTTGGGAATAGAAAAATTAACCCCTAAAGCTGACATTTTTAGCATCATACCAGGCTGGCTAGAAATAGAAATGTGTGTGTGCGTGTGTGTGTGCGCATGTGTGTGTGTGAACAAACATATTTTCCCTTTTACTTCTTTAGTTTAGAAACAAATTAAGTTACACACATGTATTATGCCACGCCCCCATTCCTCTTTGCTCCAAGTAATCAGTGTTGGCAGCCTGCGATGTATCTTTCTATTTCTCTCTTCCTACAGGGACATGCCACAGTTTTTCCTAATGATGGGCATTCAGGTTGTTTTCATTTTGGGGTTCATGGTCAACAATCCTTCGGCAAACATAGCTGAATGTTCAGCCTTATATATTAATTCTTTTATTTGTAGGACAGTTTCACAGAAGTAGGACTGCTCAAGGTACATGCATTTAATAGACACTGCAATGTTACTTTCCTTTCACTATAGTGATCTACTTGCCTACCAGAAACATATAAAGATGTTTATATTCCCATACCCTTTAATACTTGATCTTATAAATTTTATTTTGTCTTGCTAACCCATGATAGGAAATGTTTTGTCCTTTTTATTTTGATTTGCACTTTTACCATTCCCTGAGGATATACTGTGTCAGTGGTTGGGGTTCTTTCTTGGAGGCTGACCCTACTGGCTCACTTGTAGCTGCTTTCAGGCCTCTCCGGGCTTCAGTTTTCTCCAGGCAAGAGCTGAAGAAGCAGCTTTAATGAGCATGATGGATTTTAATCATAGAAGCTGATGTGCACTGTATGAATTAAAAACCATTGAAAAGATGGATTTCATGTAAGTGCCATTTGGAAAGGTTACAGGAACAAGAAGGAAACAGACAATGTGTGTGCACAGATGCTGTGGGTGTTCTGGCTCCAGCTCCACAGTGGTCACACTGTGCACGTGCTGCCTTGCTCTACCCTGCTCTTTGCAGAACCTGTAGAAGCCCTCCGCAGAAGGGGAGGACCTTCCGGTGGCTAGCCTGTCAGGCTTAGAGAGAGGAGCACCTGGAGAGTTAAGACTCCCGGAGCCAAGCAGCTTCTGAGCCTTTTGCCCACCTTCCCTGCTAAAACTAGGTCCATCTTCCTGTGTGGTCCCCCTTTCCTGAGGTTTTTCTAGCTCTCAAGCATCCCTGGGTCCTGTCTTTACTCCAGCTATGGAGACTTTTTCCAGAATGTGCTCCCTCCCAATGTCCTTTGCTGAATAGTAAATTGTTCTAGAAGTGACTTCCCATTTCTACTTCTAGCTGGCACCCTCAAGTCCCTCATTTCTTATTCTGCTCTGGCTTGCTCAGATTGGATGTTTCTTGGATCAGAGTTGTACTACAATTCTGGGGACTGATTTGTTGTGGATTGTAGCTCTTCTCTGAGGCATAAGGTTTCTTTCATTTTTCTCCTCCTGCCACTGTCCTCCTCATCTGGCCGGTGAAGTGTAGGCACCCCAGTGCAATGCGTGCCAGCACTCTTGGGGGTGCTCGCCCCCTCAGAGGCAGTGTATATGATCTGGGAGACAGAGCATGAGTAGGAGGGTCTGCCAGACCCAAGTAGATCTGTTACTGAGCTTATGGTGGACTAGAGCAGTGTTCAACCCCAAACTGGCTGGATTGCTTTCCAGAAATGTTATAGTAATCCATTGTGAAAAGTATATGCCCTACAAATGATGCCTTGTCCATGAAGCCTAGGGCACTGGGCACAAGGACTACCCCTTCTGGATCTTCATATAACTTCTCACCCATTGATTAGCAAAAATCAGTGAGAAGTGATAGCGGCTGCTACAGGCAAAAATTTTGGAGGAAAAATTTCTATACACATTGTTGGTGGAAATGAGAAATCAAACACAGAAATATAAACACCAGGAAATAAGTATATATGTACAATATTTACTGCACTATTATTTATAATGGCAAAAACTCATGAACAAAGTGAATACCCATCTGGAGGACAAAGGGTGAATAATAAACCGTGATATATTCATATATGTCTGTAAATACAGTGTGTATGTTTATTTATGATTAAATACTGAGGAAATCACACTGGTGTCCACAAAGAGGAACAGCATGTACAAATGGTATACCATTTACTTAAAATTGTGTTTATATACGTAAAGAGATGTATTAAAAGATAATGATCGGAATATTAATCATGTTTATCTTAGGATGGTGGTTTTTCTTCCTGTACTTTTCTGAACCATTTGAATTATAATAGTGAACATGTGTTAGTTTAAAAAAAAACACTCAGAAATAAACTAAAGCAATTTTAATTGTGAAAAAGCTGAGAGATAGAGGAAGGAAACACAGAGCTTGTGATGGGTAGCTAGAAAATACTTCTGGCTTTTCCCAAGGCACGTGATTCAAAAGAGATTAAGACAGAAGTGGCAATTCTTTTATGACCTTGGAAGTCTCACTGTCATTTTGCTACATCCCATTGTTTACCTACTGGGTTGTGGGAGAAGCCTACATAGGGACGGGAATGCAAGGAGGCAGGGATCACGGGCAGTCTAGGAAGCTGATTACCACGGGGGGCCTGAAGGTGTTGTTTTTCTCAGAAGTCTTAACAGTTAGCAAAAATATCTTTTCTCTGCACAAGGTTTACATAGTCTTAAGTGGAAACAAGGAAGTATAGATGACTCTTCCAGCTTCCTTCCATTCATGTGAGTATATAAAGTCAATTTAATGTTGTGGATTACCTTTTTATTCCTATTAAAGAATTGTAGAGTTTCTCATTGGAAAAATGACAGTTTAAAATGTTGTAGCGTGTCACTGTTTCCTTGATCATTGTATATATGCTCACTTTTATTTCCTTACTTGGGGTAATGTTGAAATTTGTTGGCTAATATTTATTAGCCGATGTTCTACCTTCAGCCGTGGTGTTTGAGTGCTTATACCTTTGTAAGAATAATGTCAGGGGCAAGACTAATGGAAACTGGGGCTTAATGAAAGTGAACAGATTTTATATTTTATTTACTTCATTCACATTGAATCAGGGACACTGACTGCACTCTCAAAGCCAGTAATTTACAAACCCACAAAGTAGAAAGTCGGTATCTCACAAGATGAAAAATTCTTCCCCCAGCCTTTTGTTTTATAATGGGAAAATAAGAGGTCACATCTCCTCATTGATCTTAGTGCTTTACACAGGCTAATAGTATTTCATGCTGATTTTATTTTGAACCAGCAGGAAAATTACATGGTAAACAGCTCAGTGTTATTCAAATCAACTAATATTAGAGGAAAAATACAGGAATTGGAAGCTGATTATTCGTGAAATGCTAAAATATTAGGAGAATTCTCCTCTGTTTATCTGTATCACTGTGGTTACCATAATCTTGAATCCTGGATTCTTAGAACATGATACAAAGAAGAGAAACCTTTTGTCCAGTTTTCAGCAATATGACTAATGAAGATTCAGGCACAGAAGGCCCGCGTTGCCTTAAATAGTCACTGAAATGCACATACAAAATAGGGCTTGGCATGGAGATAAATGGAACTGAAATTATTCTCCCTATTATTTTGCTCTCAATGTTTGTTGTCTTCTCTTCTCTTTCTATCCTCTGCTACTACTTGAAGGAGACAAAAGAGAAAAGAGAAAGAGAAGTGTTAAGAATTTGCTTTCTGAAAGGTGTTATTCCTGCCCATCCGCATGCCCTTCATTACAGGTATTTTCCAAATCGTGTTACACCTGCAAGGCCCCTAAATACATCTTGTTGGTTCAGTTCTTGACTCCCAAGGAGTCATATCCAAGTTCAGGGTCTAGACTGAGGCTGTCTCAGTTATCAAGCTCCTTCCTTGTTACCCACGTGCCAGTCCTCCCTTCCAACAGAGCTCTTGGCTCCTGGTATTTTATCTGAGCATTTATTCCATTTTCTTATGTTGTTGGTTGGCCTTGATGGGCTGTGTGCTGTAACTCATCTTTTAAATGTCTCTTGTGTTCTATTCTCCACCTAGCTCTGACTTTCAGATCCATCACTTCCTTACAGAGCCTTCCCTGCCTTGACCATGTATCTCTGGCCTGGCCTGGATCCTGCTTCCTCCAGCTCTTGTACCATCTGCTGCTCTGGCTCTCATGGCCCCAGCTGCTCACTCTACAAATACCCATCTGCTGCTGGCCTCCTTCTTCCTTGCAGGAATTGGAGAAGGTGGTGAAGGAGACATGGGAAAGTCTACTCTAGAGCAAATGGAACCGCTCCAGTAGTGAGGGAGTGGCGCGAAATCTGTTAGGAAAAGATTTGTTTATTTATTTGTTTGTTTGTTTGCTTTTGTTTTGTTTTTTTGGCTGCACCATGTGGCATGCAGGATCTTAGTTCCCCGACTAGGGGTGGAACCCATGCTCCCTAAAGTGGAAGTGTAGAGTCTCAACCACTGGACCACCAGGGAAGTCCCTGTTAAAAGCCATTTCTTGTTCCTCATCTTCCAGCCTCTCCCCTTCTCCTGCTTCTCCTTCCAAACTCAGCTTTAAAAAAAAAAAAAAAAAAAGGAGTGGAGTTTTCAACTCTGAATTAATGTCATTGTCAGATTGTGCCAGATCATAAGGAATAAGAGACACTCACTTCCAAAATCTTATTCCTCCACCTCGCATCAGCCATACTGGGTCCCCGTGGACTGAAGCAGGATTAGGTTCACTTTCCTTTCTTAGCCCTCTAATTATCCTACCCTTATGTTCTTTGGAAATATTTCCAACATAATTTTCCCTTTCAGGCTGCATAATTGTAGTTACTAGAACTGAGGGAGTAGGAGAATAGAATGCATGAGTATTCTGTGTACGTTTACTAGACTAATTATAGTATAGCGTGATGTATCATTGAATACATCACTCTCAAGCTGCTCTGACACTGTGTGATGGCGATGGGGTGATCGTAAACATTCAGCTTTTTAAAAATTTTTTTTCGATTTTAAGAACTTTTATTGAGATATAATTGACGTACAATAAACTGCATAAAATGTACAATTTGATATTTTTTCTTATTAGTAATGTATATATGGCAATCCCAATCTCCCAATTCATCCCCCACCCCTTTCCCCTCTTGGTGTCCATATGTTTGTTCTGTACATCTGTGTCTGTATTTCTGCCTTGCAAACTGGTTGATCTGTACCATTTTTCTAGTTTCCGCATATATGCATTAATATATGATATTTGTTTTTCTCTTTCTGACTTACTTCACTCCGTATGACAGTCTCTAGGTCCATCCATGTCTCTACAAATGTCCCAATTTCATTCCTTTTCACGGCTGAGTAATATTCCATCATATATATGTACCACATCTTCTTTATCCATTCCTCTGTTGATGGGTATTTAGGTTGCTTCCATGAACTGGCTATTGTAAACAGTGCTGCAATGAACACTGGGATGCATGTGTCTTTTTGAGTTATGTTTTCTCTGGGTATATGCCAAGTAGTGGGATTGCTGGATCATATGGTAATTCCATTTTTAGTTTTTCAAGGAATCTCCATACTGTTCTCCATAGTGACTGTATCAATTTATATTCCCACCAACAGTGAAAGAGGGTTCCCTTTTCTCCACACCCTCTCCAGCATTTATTGTTTGTCGATTTTCTGTTGATACCCATTCCAGCTGGTGTGAGGTGATACCTCACTGTAGTTTTGATTTGCTTTTTTCTAATAATTAGTGATGTTGAGCAGCTTTTCATGTGCCTCTTGGCCATCTGTATGTGTCCTTTCGAGAAAGGCCTGTTTAGCTCTTCTGCCCATTTTTAGATTGGGTTGTTTGTTTTTTTGATATTGAGCTGCATGAACTGTTTATATATTGTGGAGATTAATCTTTGGCTATTGATTTGTTTGCAAGTATTTTCTCCTATTCTGAGGGTTGTCTTTTCATCTTGTTTATAGTTTCTTTTGCTGTGCAAAAGCTTTGAAGTTTCATTAGGTCCCAGTTGTTTATTTTTGTTTTTATTTCTGTTTCTCTAGGAGGTGGGTCAAAAAAGATCTTGCTGTGATTTATGTTAAAGAGTGTTCTTCCTATGTTTTCCTCTAGGATTTTTATAGTGTCTGGCCTTACATTTAGGTCTTTAATCCATTTGGAGTTTACTTTTGTGAATGGTGTTAGGAAGTGTTCTAACATGTTCATTCTTTTACATGTAGCTGTCCAGTTTTCCCAGCACCACTTATTAAAGAGGCTGCCTTTTCTCCATTGTATATTCTTGCCTCCTTTGTCATAGATTAGTTGACCATAGTTTCTTTCTGGGCTTTCTATCCTGTTCCATTGATCTATATTTCTATTTTTGTGCCAGTACCATACTGTCTTGATTATGGTAGCTTTGTAATATAGGCTGAAATCAGGAAGACTGATTCCTTGTGCTCCATTTTTTTTCCCCTCAAAATTGCTTTGGGTATTTGGGGTCTTTTGTGTCTCCATGCAAATTTTAGAATTTTTTGTTCTAGTTCTGTAAAAAATGCCATTGGTAATTTGATAGGGATTGCATTGAATATGTAGATTGCTTTGGGTAGTATAGTCATTTGTGCAATGTTGGTTCTTCCAATCCAAGAACATGGTATATCTCTCCATCTGTTTGTGTCATCTTTGATTTCTTTTATCAGTGTCTTATATTTTTCTGAGTACAGGTCTTTTACCTCCTTAGTTAGGTTTATTCCTAGGTATTTTATTCTTTTTGTTGCAATAGTGAATGGGATTGTTTTCTTAATTTCTCTTTCTGATCTTTTCCGTTAGTGTATAGGAATGCAAAAGATTTCTCTGTGTTAATTTTGTATCCTGCAACTTTACCAAATTCATTGATTAGCTCAAGTAGTTTTCTGGTGGCATCTTCAGGATTTTCTATGTATAGTATCATGTCATCTACAAACAGTGACAGTTTTGCTTCTTCTTTAACAATTTGGATTCCTTTTATTTCTTTTTCTTCTCTGATTGCTGTGGCAAGGACTTCCAAAACTATGTTGAATAGTAGTGGCAAGAGTGAACATCCTTGTCTTGTTCCTGATCTTAGAGGGAATGCTTTCAGTTTTTCACCATTGAGAACGATGATGTTTGCTGTGAATTTGTTGTATATGGCCTTTATTATGTTGTGGTAGATTCCGTCTATGCCCACTTTCTGGAGAGCCTTTTTTTTTTTTGTCATAAATGAGTGCAGAATCTTGTCAAAAGCTTTTTATGCATCTATTGAGATGATCATATGGTTTTTATTCTTCAATTTGTTAATGTGATGTATCACACTGATTGATTTGCATGTATTGAAGAATCCTTGCATCCCTGGGATAAATCCCACTTGATCATGGTGTATGATCCTTTTAATGTGTTGTTGGATTCTGTTTGGTAGTATTTTGTTGAGGATTTTTGCATCTAAATTCATCAGTGATATTGGTCTGTAATTTTCTTTTTTTGTAGTGTCTTTGTCTGGTTTTGGTATCAGAGTGATGGTGGCCTTGTAGAATGAGTTTGGGAGTGTTCCTTCCTCTGCAATTTTTTGGAACGGTTTTAGAAGGACGGGTGTTAGCTCTTCTTTAAATGTTTGATAGAAGTCACCTGTGAAGCCATCTGGACTTTTGTTTGTTGGGAGATTTTTAATCACAGTTTCAATTTCACTACTTGTGATTGGTCTGTTCATATTTTCTATTTCTTCCTGATTCAGTCTTGGAAGGTTATACTTTTTTAAGAAGTTATCCATTTCTTCCAGGTTGTCCATTTTACTGGCATATAGTTGCTTGTAGTACTCTCTTATGATGCTTTTTATTTCTGTGGTGTCCTTTGTAAATGCTGTTTCATTTCTAATTTTATTGATTTGAGTCCTCTCCCTCTTTTTCTTGATGAGTCTGGCTAAAGGTTTATCAATTTTATCTTCTCAAAGAACCAGCTTTTAATTTTATTGATTTTTGCTATTTTTTTCCTTTGTTTCTATTTCATTTATTTATGATCTGATCTTTATGATTTCTTTCCTTGTACTAACTTTGGGTTTTGTTTGTTTTTCTTTCCCTAGTTTCTTTAGGTGTAAGGTTAGCTTGTTTACTTGGGATTTTTCTTGTTTCTTGAGGTAGGATTGTATTGCTATAAACCTCCCTTGTAGAACTGCTTTTGCTGCATCCCATTGGTTTTGGATTGTTGTATTTTTATTGCCATTTGTCTGTAGGTATTTTTTGATTTCCTCTTTGATTTCTTCGGTGATCTCTTTGTTATTTAGTAGTGTATTGTTTGTGTTTTTTACAGTTTTTTTCCTGTAACTGATTTCTAATCTCTTATCGTTGTGGTCGGAAAAGATGCTTGATACAATTTCAGTTTTCTTAAATTTACCAATGCTTGATTTGTGACCCAAGATGTGATCTATCTTAGAGAATGTTCCATGTGCACTTGAGAAGAAAGTGTAATGTGCTGTTTTCAGATGGAATATCCTATAAATATGAATTAAATCTGTCTGGTCTATTGTGTCATTTAAAGTTTGTGTTTCCTTGTTAATTTTCTGTCTGGGTGATCTGTCCATTGGTGTAAGTGGGGTGTTAAAGTCCCCCACTATTATTGTGTTACTGTTGATTTCCTCTTTTATAGTTGTTAGCATTTGCCTTCTGTATTGAGGTGCTCCTATATTGGGTGCATATATATTTATAATTGTTATCTCCTCTTCTTGGATGGATCCCTTGATCATTATGTAGTGTCCTTTCTTGTCTCTTGCAACATTCTTTATTTTAAAGTCTATTTTATCTGATATGAGTATCGCTACTCCAGCTTCCTTTTGCTTTCCATTTGCATGGAATATCCTTTTCTACCCCCTCACTTTCAGTTTGTATGTGTCCCTAGGTCTGAAGTGGGTCTCTTGGAGACAGCATATATATGGGTCTTATTTTTGTATCCATTCAGCCAGTCTCTGTCTTCTGGTTGGAGCATTTAGTCCATTTAACATTCGGGTAATTATTGATATGTATGTTCATATTACCATTTTCTTAATTGTTTTGGGTTTGTTTTTGTAGGTCCTTTCCTTCTCGTGTTTTGCATTTAGAGAAGTTCCTTTAGCATTTGTTGTAGGGCTGCTTTGGTGGTGCTGAATTCTTTTAGCTTTTACTTGTCTGTAGAGCTTTTGATTTCTCCATCAAATCTGAATGAGATCCTTGCTAGGTAGAGTATTCTTGGTTGTAGGTTCTTCCCTTTCATCACTTGAAGTATATCGTGCCACTCCCTTCTGGCTTGCAGAGTTTCTGCTGAGTAATCAGCTGTTAACCTATGGGAGTTCCCTTGTATGTTATTGGTCGTTTTTCCCTTGTTGCTTTTAATAATTTTTCTTTGTCTTTAATTTTTGTCAGTTTGACTACTAGGTGTCTTAGCATGTTCTTCCTTGAGTTTATCCTGCCTGGGACTTTCTGAGCTTCCTGGACTTGAGTGGCTATTTCCTTTCCCATGTTAGGAAAGTTTTTCACTATAATCTCTTCCAGTATTTTCTCAGGTCCTTTCTCTCTCTCTTCTCCTTTTGGGACCCCTATAATGCAAATGTTGGTGTGTTTAATGTTGTCCCAGAGGTCTCTTTGGTTGTCTTAATTTCTTTTGTTTTTTCTTTATTCTTTTCCACATCAGTGATTTCCACGATCCTGTCTTCCAGGTCACTTATCTGTTCTTCTGCTTCAGTTATTCTGCTCTTGGTTCCTTCTAGTGTATTTTTCATTTCAGTTATTGTGTTGCTTATCTCTGTTTGTTTGTTGTTTAATTCTTCTAGGTCTTTGTTAAACTTTTCTTGCATCTTTTCAATCTTTGCATCCAGTGTTTTTTTGAAGTCCTGGATCATCTTCACTGTCATTATTCTGAATTCTTTTTCTGGAAGGTTTCCTATCGCCACTTCATTTAGTTGTTTCTCTGGGGTTTTATCTTGTTCCTTCATCTGTTGCAAAGTCCTCTGCCTTTTCATTTTCTCTGTCTTTCAGTGGCTGTGATTTTCATTTCACAGGCTGCAGGATTATAGTTCTTTTTGCTATTGCTGTCTGCCCTCTGGTGGATGAGGCTATCTAAGATGCTTATGCACACTTCCTGATGGGAGGGAATGGTAGTGGGTAGGACTGGGTGTTGTTTTGGTGGTCAGAGCTCAGTAGAACTTCAATACACTTGTCTGCTGATGGTTGGGGCTGAGTTCCCACTCTGTTGGTTGTTTGGCTTGAGGCAACCCAGCACTGGAGCTTGCAGGCTCTTTGGTGGGGCTAATGGCAGACTCCGGGAGGGCTCATGCCAATGAGCACTTCCCAGAACCCCTGCTGCCAGCGTCCCCGTCCCTGCAGTGAGCTGTAGCCTCCCCTCCCCCACCTCTGCAGGTGACCCTCTAACACCAGCAGGTAGGTCTCGTTCAGTCTGCTATGGGATCACTGCTCCTTCCGCCTGGGTCCTGGTGCACTTGCTACTTTTTGGTGCCAAGAGTGGAGTCTCTGTTTCCCCCAGTCCTGTGGAAGTCCTGCAATCAAATCCCACTGGCCTTCAAAGTCTGGTTCTCTGGGGATTCCTCCTCCCATTGACGAACCCCCAGGTTGGGAAGCTTGATGTGGGGCTCAGAACCCTCACTCCAGCGGGTACACTTATGTGGTATAACTGTTCTCCAGTTTGTGAGTTGCCCACCCAGCAGTTATGGGATTTGATTTTATCACGATTGCACCCCTCCTATTGTCTCACTGCAGCTTCTGTGTTGTCTCTGGATATGGGGTGTCTTTTTTGGTGAGTTCCAGTGTCTTCCTATCAGTGATTGTTCGGCAGTTAGTTGTGATTCTGGTGCTCTTGCAAGAGGGAGTGAGCACATGTCCTTCTACTCTGCCATCTTGATTCAGCTTGTTGATCGATCAAAGGCAGTTGCCATCAATAGATGTTGCTACAAAATTGAGTACACAGAAAAAATTCTGATAGAGTCATATTGAACTTCAAGCTTTTATTTATTCATTTAATCTGAGTATTTATGAAGCAACTCCTAGATATAAAACCATGGTTGGTGCTCATGAGGGTCAACAGAATTTCCAAATAAGATTCTTCTCAGGCTTCATAATCTTACAGTATTTTATGGGAGAAATAACCCCCCTAGACTAATGCAATGTGAATGGTGCAGAAGATACAGACCCTGCCTTCCCAGACTATGTTAAGCAATTTAATATAGACAAGAACCTCTTAGTAGGATGGCCTGTGGAGTAGATATTTAGGGCAGTGAACTACTTTGCCTCCTACTACTCAATCAGGAATGTCTTGTTAGCATGCAGATCCAAGAGGAGCATGCATAGTAATAGAGAGAGTTAGATAACTGGTTTCCTCCTTTTCCCTGGAAGCTTTCTCCATACACCTACTGAGGAGGAAATCAAGCCTGTGGTTATGAAAGGTTCAAAGCTGTCACAGTTAGATGGCGACAATGATACTGAGACTCTTACCATATTTTTTTTTCGGGGAATAATATACTTTTCAGGGAGGTTAATTGCCTTTATTAATTAATTAATTAATTGGCTGCATTGAGTGTCGCTGCACATGGGCTTTCTCTAGTTAAGGAAAGCTCTTCGTTGTGGTGTGCGGGCTTCTCATTGCAGTGGCTTCTTTTGTTGCAGAGCATGGGCTCTAGGTGCATGGCCTTTGGTAGTTGTGGCACATGGGCTCAATAGTTGTGGCTCATAGGCTCTAGAGCACAGGCTCAGTAGTTGTGGCACATGGCCTTATTTGCTCCATGGCATGTGGGATCTTCCCGGAGCAGGGCTTGAACCCATGTCCCCTGCATTGGCAGGCGGATTCTTAACCACTGTGCCACCAGGGAAGCCCTGGGTTAATTGACTTTAATGTGAGAGACCAGAGGGCAAGGAATCCTGTGAAGCTATGAAAATTTTCTGGTTAGTTTACATGGAAAAATTTGAGTAGTCGAAGAAAGAGGGACAGTTATAAACTTCAGATTTTGTGTCTTTCTTCTTGCCTTTTAAATCTGTGTGTATCTTGCTGTTGTTTGAGAGATGTGAGGGATTGAGCTAGTTTCAGGGGCATTGTAACTTCCACAAGAGAACCGCGGGAGGTGTGGTCCCTGAGATCTCTTTGTCTTGATTGTGCTATGTAGTACACCTTACCTTTTGGGATACCGTTGTTGCTAAAACATATGCACATTTGTTGTAGACTCACCTGAAGTTCTTTGTGCAACTTCACAGGAGCTGATTGGAAGAGGCTATTGTCAGCGTCTCTTTCTATATTCTTATGTATTACAAAATTGAAGCCTGTTAATATTGTATCTGAATTATTCATTGGGTACACGTATTCTAAGGAGAAACCATCCAAGGTTAGATTGGGGATGTGTATTTCATATGATGCTTTTCATTCAAAGCAATTATTTAAAATTCACCATGAATTTTAATAAACTTATTACCTAGCTTACTCCTGCTAATCCAATTCCTGCTTAATTTGAACCTTCCATATCATTTCAGAACAGCCTCTGGAATCAAATTAATTGTAACTAAAGTAACAGTTTTCTCAGGCTAATAATGATCAGTTTAAAAACAGTTGGGCAGATATTAGATAGTTTAATCACAAGTTACAGCAAATTGACACTTCATTAGTGAGGGAGAGGCTCAAACTTTTAGACTTGGAGGATGAGCACATTGTATTGAAACCACCAGGCACAGCTCTCTGGCTACAGGCTGGGTTTCCTCCACATTCTTGCTGTGGCCATAGTTTGTAATAATACTAGTGGCAAGAAGTTACTTATCACCTTGCCAGTGCTGACTCTCTGGGTGGCTGGGAAATTTGCCCACATAGATTAAAGGGAGAAGGATTTTTTAAAAATCAGAATAAGTTAGAATCCTTTTTAGAACTGTTTAAGCTTTCCTTGTAGAAGTGTGAGCTTTGTAACTCAAGTTTAATGGTGTGTCCCCAGGGTCACAGAGCTTAACAGTGTCTTTTCTTTTTTTTTTTTTTTTTGAACCTTCCGGGGTACCATTTGCGTTCTCTACACTGAGGAATTCTTTATTCCTATCTTGTCTTACCTTCAGTCTCTCTTTCTCTCTCTCTCTCTTTTTCTACTGAAAGGGAGTTCCTTTGAGGGTTTGCTTGGGCAGCAGGTTTAAGGGTTCAGAGAAAAACATGGATTTGCTCTTTAGATTTCCGGGTCATTTCATTCTATCATGATGCTGCAACTTTAGGTAGTAAGCCTGGGAGCAGCCAGGACTAGTATCTTAAAGGGTGTTATATGATGTGGAGAAGTTTGCATTGTTTTTTTCTTAGTGGCAGTAGAGAACTACTGAATGCTTTGGTAAAATTAATCAAGTTACATTTGTACCTCTGCTCTTTTTCAAAATGTGTTTAATTAATCAATCGCACATTTTTCCCCCCTCTGGCATTCTTTTAAAACTAACTCTTTGCAGAAATCAGTGCCATAATGAAACTACACCTGAATCATACCTGCTTGTAAAATGGAGCAATGCCCTCAGATGTTCAGGAACACGTTTACTTTCTAGTAAGGTGGTAAGAAACTGAATACAGCTGACCCTTGAACAACATGGGTTTGAACTGCATGGGTTCAGTTATATGCAGATATTTTTCAGTAGTAAATATTTACTATGGTACTATACAATCCATCGTTGGTTGAATCCACGGATGTGGAGGAACTGTGGATACATAGGACTGACTATAAATTACATGCAGATCAACCCATGACTTGCTCAAGGGCCAACTGTAGTTTGTTTTTTTTTTTACAAAATAATTTTGAATAGAATTTTTTTCAAAATTTAAATTCTGATTAAAATTCTTAATTGCTCAACCTGTGTCTAAATGCACAAGAGTGCTTAGTGGCTACCTATTGGGAAGATGGTGGGTAATTATTAATGTTTTAAAAAGTTTTTTAAACAAATAATAAAGTATAGTTATAATCATTGTTTTATTACTTGTACCATTATTTTTTGCCAGATAGCATTTTAAAAACTTTTCTCATAATGATACAAATAATCTCGATGGTTTCAAGCTGTTTAGATCATTGAATTGAAAGCATTATTAGGAAGTCATCATTTCTTTGACGTTTTTAATTTTTCTTAATGAAAGCATGTCAAGATCATTGATTCCTTTTTTGTACCCTTTGGGTTTTTAATTCACTCTGGGGATTTATTAAGATGTGTCATGTTTGTGCTGCTGCAAGATTTCTGTAGGGTGTTTGGAATATCTTATAATAGGCTTGATGGGTTCTAGGAGCAGGACGCCATCTGGAGAAGAGATGTCCTTGGTCTGAGACCTGTCGTGTGTGGTTCAAATGGAGACTGGACATTCTAGGAGGGAGCAGATCTTGCAGTGGCCCCTGCCCCCGCTGCCAGGGAGACAAGGCTTTAGTGAAGTCACTGAATCCAAACAGCAGTGAGGAGGAGAGAGACAAGTTGTATGTATCCCACAAACCTGAAGACAGAGCTCTGAAATTGTCACAACTACCCAAACACCATAGTCCCAGGCACCCATCATGACACCATGACACAGTCTGCTATGATTTTGCCAGCACCACCCAAGGAACCTCCATGGGGTAAACCTAGGAGTTTCTTCCTTGGCAGACCCCAGTATTCCATTTGGAACCTGCAGGCCAGTCACTTCTGCCTTGTCTCTCATTTCTGCTTTCTTTCAAGTCCCTCTGGGGAGCCGTCCTCTTCTATCTTCTCTATATATGGCTCCAGGTTTCTTTTTCTCTGGCCCAACCTCTTACTCTTTCTCTATTGGACCTTTCCTTGGTGCCCTCTGGAAACTTTGGGCAACAAATAATAACAGTGACATTTCCAGTTACAAGGCACAAGAAGCTGTGCTAAATGCTGTACTTATGTTACTTGTATTGGCCCATTAAATCCCTGGGACATAGGCATCGTTATTATGTCCACTTTATAGACAGTGAAATTGAGGCACAGAGAAATTAATTCACCCACGATCACACAGCTAGTAAATGGAGGAGCTAGGACTTGAATCTGGGAGTAAGGCTTCAGGGTCTATGCTCTTAGTCATTAAAATATCCTGCCTCTCCCTAGGGTAAAAATTTCCCCACACACTAAACCTTTCTCAGAATGGTCCTTCAACTGCAATTTTTTTGATTTGCACATGAAAGGGCAACAAAGTGCTAATATGTGCTTGGCTAGCCACCTGAAACATTTCCACAAGATGGTCTATAGCCTGCCACAGAAAAACAACCCTCACACACTATGAGCTCATAACGGAACACTGAAAACCATATGAGGAAAACCATACAAGGAGAGCCAGGAGAACTAACAAACGCCAAAATTAACGTGTCTGGAACTAGAAACAATAGAATAATCTAAAATAAATTTTAAGCATTTTAAAAACATGATTACAGATTAAAGAAGGAGTAGAGCCATAGTAAAATAACTAGACACTAGGGATAAAGAGTAGGTGGTTTGAAGTAGACCCAAATACAAATTTCAAAAAGTTTAATGCCCAAGATGCTAAAAGAAAGAAAGATGATTTGATTACTTCCAGATGAATTGAGAATCAATAAAATGGAAGGAAGACATGAGAAATAGCATTCATTTTGCAGAAGACAATAAATTGAAGGAAAATGGAAAATATGAATGAGAGGTTAAGAGAATAGAATGAGGTTTAACATAAGTCTAATAAGAATTTCAGGGACTTCCCTGGTGGCACAGTGGCTAAGAATCTGCCTGCCTATGCAGAGGACACAGGTTTGATCCCTGGTCTGGGAAGATCTCATATGGAGCAACTAAGCCCCCACATGCTGCGGAGCAACTAAGCCTGTGTGCCACAGTTACTGAAGCCTGCGCGCCTAGAGCCCATGCTCTGCAACAGGAGAAGCTACTGCAATGAGAAGTCCACACACCGCAACAAAGAGTAGCCCATGCTGTCCGCAACTAGAGAAAGCCCTTGTGCATCAACAAAGACCCAATGCAGCCAATAAATAAATTAATTAATTAAAAAGAATTCCAGAAGAAGATAATAAGGAGAAAGAGGGTAGGGCAAAATTCAGTGAGGCAATGGATGAAATCTTTCTAGAAATACAGAAAACATGAAACCTAGGACTGAGGAAGGATACAAAATTCCATATATTTTAGTGAGACCAGAGAACTTTTAGTGAGCATATAGGGAAACCAATTCTCTCATATGCCTTTTGTGGAGGATTATTTTGCAAGCTCTTTAACCTGGAAATTCTGCTTCTAGAAATTTATGCTCAGTAAATAATCAGTTCAGTTCCTCCAAATTTAAATATATAAGGATGTTGATCTCAACATTGTATAATAGAGATGTATCGAAAACAACTTTAAAAAAAAAACTCATCAATATGCAGTAGACAAAATACATTACGGTATAACCATAGAAGCACTGTTGCTTTTATGAAGCTGTTAAAATGATAATATAGATCTATTTTTGTTTATTGTCATAGAAAGATGGTTGTTATGGAAAAAGATCTGAAAAAGCAGTGTAACTAGTTGGTCCCACTGGCATAATCAAAAAGTCTGTATATATAAAAAGTTTGGAAAGATAAATACTTAAAGTTTACAGGTAGTTATCACTGGGTGGATAATTTTTACTTTTTGTCCTTTTATGCATTGTCTGATATCAAGTTATACTGTATAAAGAGAAATCTTGATTTGTATTTTAGCTGAGGAGGAACGATAGAGTGATAGCAGTCCCAGGGAGAGTAGATTTGTATTACCAATGCCATGATGCTCTACCTCTTATTCTTCTTTTGGTTGTGTGTGCTGTGAGTGTGTACTAACTGTGTTGCTATGCCCACAGCCCTGGCACTGAATGTTGTCATGGAAACCAGCATTAGAAAATATAATGGGAACATGTAGGAAGGAAGAATGGGTACAGAAGTTGAATCATTTCCAAAGGGGACTGGCTGATTTAGAACATGATGTCTAAACTAAAAAGTATCTTGAGGTTGAATACTGTGTTATTTAAAATAAATGCTGAGTTATCCTTGATGTACCTTGTAAAGCTAAGAAGAATCTAAAGTGCTCATGAGATTAAGTGATCAAATGTGTAATTATCTTGCTTTGTTTTTGTGTGTGTATTTGTGTGCATGCATGTGATGTGTATGCTCGTGTACACACACACACTTTTTTTAATGTGTGGCCAATCAGATCTTGAGATTAATATTAATGCTCCTCTCCTGATACTTTGTTCTAATTTGGGTTCTTAGAGCCAAATGAGTCAGTTTTTAAATGAGGCGGGAGAGAGGTGGTTTAAAGAAGGGAAAGAACATAGAGGCTTCTTTAGCTTCAGGTGCTCAACAGGAAAAGGGATTAGGCTTCAGATGACTCCTAGAGTTTTTGTTGTTGTTGTTTTTGTTCAAATATTTATTTATTTATTTGGCTGCTTTGGGTCTTAGCTGCGGCACACGGGACCTTCACTGAGGCATGTGGGATCTTTCATTGCGGCACGCAGGCTCTTCGTTATGGCAGGTGGGCTTCTCTCTAGTTGTGGCAGGCAGGCTCCAGAGCACAGTCTCAGTACGTTGCAGCACACAGGCTCTGTAGCTGTACTCAGGCTCTAGAGTGTGCAGGCTTAGTTGCCCCACAGCACGTGGGATCTTAGATCCCTGACCAGGGATTGAATCTGTGTCCCCTGCATTGAAAGGCAGATTCTTAACAACTGGACCACTAAGGAAATCCCTGCCTCCTAGAGTTTTATAAATAAGTGGAGATAAAATGTGATTATAGCCATCTCAGGTTTTTCAGTAATAACGCATTGAAAACAAGTTTCCTCATTGGCAAATGTGGACATACTAATAAAATGTATGATTTAAAAAAAAACAATAAAAAGTGTCTCTGACATAATTGGGAGGAGAGAGAGAAAGGTAAGAGAGGAGTATGAGGGTAATGATGGAGATTAGTTTCAGTTAAGTTTCAGAAGAATCTACTGTGTGAGAGACCTTGGCACACAGCCTGTCCTCTCCTGTGCAGTGAATTTTCCTGTTTGTTATACAAAATGTTTTATTCAGTGTAACCTACCAATGACAAAGATTAAGTGATAGAGAAAGAAAATTCTTGATTTATAAAGTCTTGATTTATAAAGTAGGAAGATTGTCTTTCTAGGAAGTCCCCCAGTGACTGGAGACAGCCCTAGTATTAACTGAAGATACTATGACACTCTCTTCATGGCAGATTTCTTTAAGTGGGCAATTTCATTACTAGATGGTTACCAGATTTTAAGTCTTGTCTGTACAATTTAAGCGAGGAAAGATGCTTCAGCCAGATCCTAATCTGCATTTCACTGGGAAAAGGCCAGAAAAAGAAATCCCCATATAGATGGAGCTTCAAATATATCATTATTGCTCAGTCTATAACCTTGGTGACAGGAAAGCCCGAGGGGGCCTGAGGTGGTGGCATTAGTATAAACAGCTCTTGTATTGAACAGATGTGTGTATTTATTCACACCGCAAACTTTATCTCACTGAGGCAGCATACTTATGTAAGGAAAGTTTGGTAGGGAATTTCCTGGAAGCGGCTGGCCTATTTACCTAAACACAGTGCCTGTTTTTTTTGTGGTTTTTTTTTTTTTTTTTTCTGGCAGATAAGAAGTAGCTGTAGAACACTGTGTTTGAAGAGAGACTCTTGACATTATGTTATGTCAACAACCAAGACAGCTCCTGGTGGTGACTTCGGCTGCAGCCCTGAAGCCTGCTCTGTAGCATGGCTCTCCTTCCTCATGAGGCTGAGCTGTTGGCTGAGTTCATTAGAGGGCATTCTCTGTGCCTGTGCCCAGGAGATATGAGTGTCTTAGTCACATAGGCTGCCCTGCATACCTGAGGACTTGTGCCCTGTGAGACTCTGGGGACAAGAGTCTCTATAGTCTCTGTCTAGAAGTGGCAGTTCTGAAACTTCAGTCTGGGGGCCAATTCTATCTAAAGTACTTGTTGTAAATGAAGTTTCCTCGTTCTATACCTATAACTATGATTCAGGATGTCTGATATAGTAATTCTGATACATAGTGGGGTTTAGGAACTGCTGAGTTAGAATAGCCTCTCATTGACATTCCTACTACGAAAGGGGTTATCTTACTGTAGGGACTTTTGATTACTGTTTATCCTCTTTCAGATTCATTCATCTAAGTATTTATTGAATGCCTGTTCTGTGCCAGATACTGAATTAGGCGTGGAGTTATAAGAGTGAACAAGATTGACATTTTTTTATCCTCATGAAATGAAGGAAAAATGAGTAAACAAATTAATAATTATGATAAGAGCTAAGAAGGCCACAGCAGGGTATTATGATAGAGTATGGTGGAGGGAGGAGTGAATATTTAAAATAAAAATATGGTTAGAGAAGGCCTCTTTGAGGAGGCAGCGATTATATTAAGATCTGGATTAAAAGGAATCAAACACATGAGGACCATGCTAGGCAGTATAAAAAACTTGTGCAGAGGTGCTGAGACCAGATCAGCCTCAGTGTGTTTCAAGAACAGAAAAAAAAAGGGCAGCATGGCCATTGCCCAGCAAGCCAGGGGCAGCATGGCGTGAGATTAGGCAGGTTGGCCCTGGATTGTGTGGGCTGTGGAGGACCATGGGGGTGCAGAACAGACTGAGAAGGGATGGATAATCAGACTTTTAGTGGGAAACAGGAGTCTGGAATTGAGAGGAGAGGCCTAGTCTGGCATGTGTACGTGGGAGTCACCAAACCTTTCAATGGAGAGCCACCTGAATGGGTGATTTAACCTAGGGAGAAGCTGGAGAGAGAAGATGGAGAAGGGCCTGGTGAAGAAGACTGGGAGCAGCCAGGGCCTGGGAGAGGTGGGAGGGTGGGAGGAATAGCAGGAGGCTGTAGGCCTGTGGAAACCACAGAAGGATAATGCTCTGAGAGAGACAGGCAAGCGTGTTATTGATGCTAAAAGTCTAGAACAGTGCAGGCCTGTCCAGTGGCTGCCAGCTGCATGTGGCTACAGAGCCCTTGAAATGTGATGAGTGTGACTTGAAAATGTGTTGTAAGTGTAAAATAAAACATACACCATGCACACCTAAAACAAATACAATGTTGTATATTAATTATATTCAATTTAAAAAATGCACACCACACTTCAAAGATGTAGTATAAAAATAAGAATGAAAATATTACTTTAATACTTTTTAAAGTAATGCTGATGTTGAAATGATAATATTTGGCATAGATTGGGTTCAATAAAATGCACTATTAAAATTTCACCTGCTTCCTTTTGCTTTTTAAAAACTTGGCTACTAGAAAATTTTAAGCCACGTGTGGCTTTTGTCCTGTTTCTGTTGCAGAGTTTAGTAATGCAGAAGTCATTTGCAAACTTAGAGTTGACTGGCTGAGGTTAAGTAATCCCTCACCAGTTGTTTATACTCAGGTGAGGCAGAATCATCATCATAATACTATTATGCCTAAAATTAAATAACAAAACTCACCACTAAAAATTCTGCTAGACTTTTTGATATGTATGAAAGTGATTTAATAATTTCACATAAATTGACATCATACGCATTTAAGTTCTTTGAAATGAACTCTCAAATGTGATTTTTCAACCTTTTTTTTAAACCTGTATCTTCTTTCTTCCTTTTTTGTCTTCTTTCTTTTTATTTAAACATTTTTTTGTTTTGTTTTTATTTTTGCCTATCTGTCCAGGAAACTTCATGGTGTTATGGTCGACTTGCCGCACAACTGTGTTCAAATCTGTCACCAACAGGTTCATTAAAAACCTGGCCTGCTCGGGGATTTGTGCCAGCCTGGTCTGTGTGCCCTTTGACATCATCCTCAGCACCAGTCCTCACTGTTGCTGGTGGATCTACACCATGCTCTTCTGCAAGGTCGTCAAGTTTTTGCACAAAGTCTTCTGCTCTGTGACTATCCTCAGTTTCCCTGCCATTGCTCTGGACAGGTAAGATCACGTAGCCAGGGGCACAACTTTTTTTTTTTTTTTTTTAAGTTTATTGAAGCAAATAGTGAATAGTCAGAGTCCCAAATACTGCTTTTTAGTCGGCTTGTGGTCAACAGAAAGGGATTCAGTTGCTGAAACACATGCCTCACAAAAGATAGCGGCTCCGGAAAATGATATCATTGAGAAAAGATGTGGCGTTGGGGAGGTTACGTCACCAGGTTGTTGGGCTAGAGCTGATCATGATATAGTTTCAGTTTGGTTGGAATTGGTGGTATTTGTGTTGGAATTTGCAGTGGATTGCGCATTAGATTGCTAACTCTGCAATTAGGGCCTTTTGATGCAGATTTAAAACATTTCTGGAAGATCAAGAGAACAGTTCAGTGGTTATTTAACAAATGATTAGATAGTTTGGTTGGACCTGGTCAGATAACACCAGGATTCCTTTGAAGGATTTATTTCCAAGGTTTTATATTGTGATGGTGGTTGTTTTCTCTTCCCATCCTTTTTTAAAGGATGTTCATTTTGAAATAAATCTTACATCCTAGCTACTGGTATCATACAAAATTTGATCAAATTTATCAAAGTGAAGTGTAAAGATTTCATAACCAACAGCTTCCTGCCTTTTCTCTTTGTTGCTAGCACTTCATGAATACAGTTGAGATAATAACACATTTTAGAGAACAGAATTAAGTACGCAAACAAGAATTGAAAAATATTTTTGTGTCCACAAGAACTTTTGATTTCAAGATTTACGGAGAGGAAAAGTTGCTGAAGGGCAAGTGCTGGTTCTTCTGACTTTATACCCTGTGATACATTTAACTACATTTTATATGAATTTAGAATTTTAAAACTCTTTGTCCATTTAAAACATGCTTAATACCATAATGACCTGTGAGGATATGGATTGTAGAATCCACCTGTGGAGTCACTTCAGCCTCTCTGGCTTGGAACCCTGACTTCATTAGCTGCCCAGCGTCGTCTGCATGGCGGGACACAGAGTCACAGAAAGCCCCCTGCATACTAGGAGAAGTGATTGGCTTTGTGCTTAAGAGAGGGGACTCTAGTGCCAGAAGTCTGACTTTAAGTCCTACCTATGCTGCTTTCTCGCTGGTGGCTTTGGGCAAAGTGGCTTAACCTCTCTGAGTCTCCATCTCCTCAGAGGTAAAATGAACTAAATGAATTATTTGTGGCCTGTGTTTGAATAGGCTACACCAATATTTATCTCTCTTTCTCTAGTCCTCCATTCTTGTTGGCATATTCTTCCTTAGATATATTGTCTGCAGTCATTTTACCATCAGATCTTGTGGGGAGCCACTCCAGCTCCTTGACAGTTTCTCCCTAGAAACTCGCCATCCACAGGGGCAGATGAGGCAGGTGACAAAACCAAGTGACATGGGCCAGGTTGGGGTTGTGTATCTGCATTCCTGTTCACAGGAGTCATTACTCAGCAGGTGAAGCTAATAGCTGCTTTGTAAGTATCACAACCCAGCAGGCCAGACTTTCTTATAAATTGGAAATCTAGAATTCTGTTATTTTTAAATGTTGGCAATTAGTTTGCATTAAAAAAAAATAGTAAGTGGTTCACTTGAATCCCTTCAGCTGAATATATACCAGGTGATGTCAGTTTGCCATGCCCACTTTTTGGTGACCTTGCATGTTTCTTCCTTGTTCAGCAAGAGGTCTGGGAAGTGCCATTGCACAGAACTGGAATATAACTGAAAAGTCAGAGTGAAAAGTCTGTTTACATCCCAGTGGACAGCCTAATCCTTTTTGTGTTGATCCATTCTGTGTTCATGGCAAGTATGTCTTTCCAGTGGCCCCTAACTACCTGCTTGGTGAGGTCTTATGTCTGCAGTCCACGCTGTGGACTTTTCTTTCCTGAAAGGTTTTTTTTTTTTTTAACAGTTTTTGAGATATAATTTACATATCATAAAATTCATTTAAAATGTACAAATCAATGAATTTTAGTGTATGTACAGAGTTGTGCAACCATGACCACAATTGAACTTTAGAACATTTCTGTCACACTAAAAAGAAACCTCGTATTCATTTACATTCACTCCCCATTCCCACCCCCAGACCTAGGCCACCACGAATCTACTTTCTCTCTATATGGGGGGACATTTCATATAAGTGGAATCATATAATATGTGTTCTTTTGTGCCTGGCTTCTTTTACTCAGCATAATGTTTTCAAGGTTCATCCATGTCATAGCAGGTATCAGTACTTCTTTTTTTCTCTTTCCAGTTTTATTGAGTTATAGTTGACACACAGCACTGTATAAGTTTAAGGTATACAGCATAATGACTTCTCTTACACATACAGTGAAATGATTCACTATAAATTTACTTAACATCCATCATCTCATATAAATACCAAAAAAATGTTTATTTTCCTTGTTATGAAAACTCATGATCTAGCCTCTTAACAACTTACTTCATTCCTTCTTATTGCCGAATAATATTCCATTGTACGCATATACCACATTTTGTTTATCCATTTACTAGTTGATGGACATTTGGGTTGTTTCTACTTTTTGGCTATTGTAAATAATGCTGCTATAAATCCTGAAGTTTTTTTAAAAATAGAATTCAACGGGCTTCCTAGGTGGCGCAGTGGTTAAGAATCCGCCTGCCAATGCAGAGGTCACGGGTTCGATCCCAGCTCCAGGAAGATCCCACATGCCGCGGAGCAACTAAGCCCGTGTGCCCAAAAAAAAAAAAAAAAAAAAAAAAAATAGAATTCAACAATTAATGTGGGAACACATTATTCTGGAAAGGTTGCTATTCTCCCTGGAAGCAATGCAATGATCCCTGTGGGTTATTTTGAGCCTTTGGTTTTAGGCAAGAAAATATGCCAATAATAAGAGATCCTTATTTTCTTTCCAGCAGAAAATCTGCTGTATTTTTGCCATCATTTTTTTTTAATTGAAGTATACTTGACTTACAGTGGTTTCAGGTGTTTCAGGTGTACAGGTGTACAGCAAAGTGATTCAGATATATCTATATCTATATATTCTTTTTCAGAGTCTTTTCCACTATAGATCATTACAAGATATTGAATATAGTTCCCTGTGCTATATAGCAGGTCCTTGTTGTTTATCTGTTTTATACATTGTTGTGTGTATCTGTTAATCCCAAATTCCTAACTTTTTAAAAAGGTAAGCAAGTTCTTTTAGTAGAAAAGCAAAGTTGGTAAATTCCTATTTCATTATTCAGAGATGCAGATTACTGGAAAGCATAGGTTTGTTGTGTACAAAGACAAAGGGAAAACAGTCTCTTCTTTCACTTCTTTCTCAGATATTTGTTTCACAGCACCGAGTCAGCAAGTTAATTGGGAGGCCACCTACACTTCCTGCATCATCCTCTAGAGATGTACACTCTAACGAAATGATGTGTAATGAGCCAGTGTGTTTGTGTTGCAGTCTGTTTCCCATAATGGAATCAGAAATGACTGGAAGCCTGGGTTTGTTACATGTCAGTTAGCAAATGGGAATCAGAGACAGTGGGTGTAGGGTCATCACATTGGATTTACTGAGTGGTGATTAGAAAAATTTATATTCAGAGAAAAAAAATTGGGAGCGTGCATCACTTATACATTTCTTTCTCTTTTTTCCCTTCCCAGAAAGTGATCCAGAACACATTTTACTGTGCTCCATGCATCTCTGGTCATCCATGGTCGTGTTGTGTTTGCCCCGTCTCTCCCCCAGCTTGTCCCCTGCCAGATTCTGCCGCAGTGCTACTTTCTCTTGAAGCTTTCCCAGGTTCTTCCTTTCCCTGCCTCCTGTATGCAGACCTCCAGAGAGCCATCATCTTCTCAGTTATAATTGTTTGTGTCATGCCTTTTTTTTCTCCCGTTTAGTTTAGAAACGTTCCTGTGTGTCCTTTCATCTTTGCAGCCCAGTGCCTGGCCCAATCCTCAGCACATAGGTGGTGCTCAGAAGTCCTTGTGACAGGAAGGCACGCGTGCTCGGCTGGCCCCATGAGGGAATGCATGTTAATGGGGTTGGAAGGTTGCCTCCAGCATTAGCTGACTGCACAGACGTGGGCCAAGCTAAGGTGAAGAAACTCGACGTCTCTCTGAGGGCTCCTGGCTGCCCTTTCATGATAGAAATGGTTCTAGAGGCTGACAGATGACTCAGGTTCCCCGTGTCCTAGGTGACACTGAAACAAGGTGCTTTTGGAATTCTGATTAGGTGGGTATAGAATAATCAAGACAAGCTTGAAGGAAAAATGTCTTCTTTGATGTTAACAAAAATTTAATCATGCAGACATTTTAGACCTGTTAATTGCTCTTAGGGGTCCTGAGTGATCATCATGGGAACAGTGGCTATTGAGCAGGCATGATTTTTTTCAGTCGAACTGATTTTGTGGAAGGACTCTGTCAGAGTCCCTCCCTCCCACTGGCTGCTTCTTGCCCCGAGCGAGCGGCTGTAAGTGCTGGTGATATCCATGTGTATCCACTGTGGCACGCGTCTGCTTTGGATATGTGTGCAAATTTCTTTCTCTTAGTGGCTTGGAAAATTGCCCTCAAGCTCCTCTAGCCCATGTAAAATTCTTTACAAATTTCCCTTTACCCTTGAATTGAAAAAGAGATGTCATTACAGCAGATGGAGATATCCTTTATATTGAGGGCACTCTTTGGGATTTAGTGCCGGTGGCAATAATTATAAAATTAACTGTGAATTGTACAGCAAGATCCTCAAAACTTAAGGTCTAACTTCCTGATTCCCCTAGTGGTTTCCTCTGCCTTAGGCAGAATAAAAGAACTTGACCCTTTCTTTTTTCCCTACTACTTTTAGTAATATAGATTCCCCTAATTTAAAGTATATCTTCTTCTGTGAAATGAATTTTGCTTGTGCATTTGGCAGGTACTACTCAGTCCTCTATCCACTGGAGAGAAAAATATCTGATGCCAGGTCCCGAGAACTAGTGATATACATCTGGGTCCATGCAGTGGTGGCCAGCGTCCCTGTGTTTGCGGTGACCAATGTGGCCGACATCTATGCCATGTCCACGTGCACGGAAGTCTGGAGCAACTCCTTGGGCCACGTGGTGTATGTTCTGGTCTACAACATCACCACGGTTATTGTGCCTGTGGCTGTGGTCTTCCTTTTCTTGATACTGATCCGCCGGGCCCTGAGCGCCAGCCAGAAGAAGAAGGTCATCATTGCAGCACTGCGGACCCCGCAGAACACCATCTCTATCCCCTATGCCTCCCAGCGGGAGGCCGAGCTGCATGCCACCCTGCTGTCCATGGTGATGGTCTTCATCTTGTGCAGCGTGCCCTATGCCACGCTGGTCGTCTACCAGACTGTGCTCAATGTCCCTGACACTTCTGTCTTCTTGCTGCTCACGGCCATTTGGCTGCCCAAAGTCTCTCTGCTGGCGAACCCTGTGCTCTTCCTCACTGTGAACAGATCTGTCCGCAAGTGCTTGGTAGGGACCTTGGTACAACTGCACCACCGCTACAGTCGCCGGAACGTGGTGGGCACGGGGAGCGGGATGGCTGACGCCAGTCTGGAGCCCAGCATGCGCTCGGGCAGCCAGCTCCTGGAGATGTTCCACATTGGGCAGCAGCAGATCTTTAAGCCCACGGAGGATGAAGAAGAGAGTGAGGCCAAGTACACTGGCTCAGCTGACCTCCAGGCCAAGGAGCTACTTCCCTCCTGCCTGGAGGCAGAGCGGGAGCCACAGTTTGCAACCCCTGCACCACCCCCGGGCACAGTGGACTCTATATCTCAGGTGGCATCAGCAGTCCCTGTGGAACCTGAGACGTTCCCTGACAAGTATTCCCTGCAGTTCGGCTTTGGGCCTTTTGAGTTGCCTCCCCAGTGGCTCTCAGAGACCCGAAACAGCAAGAAGAGGCTCCTTCCCCCCTTGGGCAACACCCCAGAAGAGCTGATCCAGACAAAGATGCCCAGGGTAGGCAGGGTGGAGCGGAAGATGAGCAGAAACAATAAAGTGAGCATTTTCCCCAAGGTGGACTCCTAGCGAACCTTGAAAATGCCTGGAAGCAACAGACCTTCCATGTTCTTGCCCTCCCTTCACTGGGCCTGTGACTTGTATGATCTCATTGCAACCCAGGATGGCTTGACTCCTCCTCTATGGGCCAAATGCTTTTGAATGAGAGGGAAACCTATAAAAAATCAAATGTCCTATTTACTGAGGGCGTATATATATACACACACACACACACACATATATATATATACACACACACACACACATATATATATTTATCTCAGTGATCCATGTCCTTAGTAAAGTCCACGTTCCTCTCTGTGAAGATGAAAGCTGGGTAGTGGGAAATGGGTCTTGGGTGGATTCTCCACCTGCATTTTCTGGGGGTATCTCGGTTCCGTGCCCCATGGACAGAAGAGTGTCTGTGAGTTCAAAGGGAGCAGGGGCACTCTAAGAGAAGCTCAAGATAATTACGGAGCTGTGTGGCCACAAAGAAGATGCCTATTTGATTGATTTTAAAATGACAGATATTCAAAATGGTTTGTATTGATCTGTATCTTTAGGGAAGATAGGACCTTGGCATTTGATACTTTCTTCTGGAAGGCCTAGTCACATGACTCACAGTTTCTCCCAACACCATTCATCTTTGCTGAGATGTAGGAGAGGGATGAATGACTGTCACACCCCCATTTGACAGACATGGCAATAGTGTGCCAGGGATAAGAGAAATATTCTGTCCTTAATTATTCTGACCTTCTCCTGGCATCACTAAGACCTTAGAAAGATAACTTGACTGTGTTGGTTGGAAAACACTGCAAGCTCTTTATCATGTCTTGCCCCCTTAAGTTGTGTTTTCTTTTTTTTTTTTTTCAATGAATGAGAGAAACTTAAGAGGCAGAGAAGAAAGACTGAGAAATATCCACACTCTGTAGTCTTTTCTCTTCCCACGTGATCTTATGTGAAAGGTTCTATGCAGCAATCAGTAGGAATAAAATATATTGAAAGTGATTATTTTATGTAAACTTCTGGAATTAAGAAGTCATTTAAAAAGGCAAAGTTAGTGTATACAGAGTCCTCTGGAAACATCAAGCTAAAAATACTTGATTAGGAAAGGTGATTCTGCCTGAAAGAGTGGGAAAATTTGGTTCCCTTCCAAGAAGAACTCCAGGTGTTGCCAGTCTCATTTTCAGTCTGTTTGTGCAGCTGTGGTCCTCCCTTCATTTTGTGCACAAAGGAGGAACAGAACACGGAGAAGGAATTCATCATTGTAAAATGCCAAGGCAATACCTAGCCCAGGTGAGCTCTTCACTTCCTCCTTCCCAGTGAAGTTGTAGCAGGAGCCAGACAGGAAGGGAGAGGGAGGACAGTGTCTTCAACTGATCAGTCCCCTGGGGGCACTCACAAGCGATTCGAGTCTACTTTGGGGTGAATTCAAACCACAAGTGACACTTCACTCTTAATGAGAGTGAATCAAGCACCAGCTCCGCTCTTCTCTGGAGGGCGTTTTGTTTCTGTTCATAGTACGGAAGGGAGCCAGTCCAGTGTCTTGAGCAAGCTGGAAGGGAGGGGCATCCTCAGTGGCACATCCCAAAGGCAGCGGTCCTCACGGATCTTCTCCTCGAACCCACTGGCCCTTGTCCCTCGGAAGAAGGTCAGACTGTGTGTAGGGAGTTTCCTCTTCCTGTCCTCGCCTTGGTGTGCTGTCTCGTGATTTCCTGAATGTGAACCCAAAGACGCTTCTCCCCAGGAGGGAGTGCCTTCCTGTTTGTATTCGTCTCTTCAACTCATTGTGTGCTCACAGTGGAAACAGGGGCCTGCCACCCCCTCTCCCGGGGCCCCTGCATGTCCTCTGGAGCGCCTCACCCTGACGCTTCACGCTTCACGCTTCATGTTGTGGCCCTTCAGGCTTATCTTTTAAACCTTCACAATTGTTACAGTGTTCATCAAGGGGAAACATAACCTGTCAAAAACCTGTGTCCACTTTAGAAGAATCTGTCAAATGTAGCCACGTCGGTGTCATTCTAATAATGTATGTGTGCAACTTAGTAAATTCTGGTGAGCCAGAATTTGGTAGATATTTCTTATGTATATTTGAAGCAGTTGGTTGACTTCTAACATGTCATGGCCAGGTGTATTTCTATACTCTTTGAAGAATTATGTTTTCATAAAAAATTGAAAAGCAGTTTCTGAACTCAGAAAAAGTTGTATGAGTGATTTTTTGTTTGTTTCTTTTTTCCCCTCTCAAGTGGTATCCTATCTGAACCTCTCTCTTCCTGAGTGATCTCAAATGAAAGGTGTTTATTTTCCTTCCAGAATATAGATGCAGCATTCTAGTAGCATTTTCTTATGTTGTTGCAACTTGAAAAATGAATTCCCAGAGAAGAACGTGCAGTGTTTGAATAAATGTCCCAAACCTGGGTTCCACGTGGAGGATGGACTGCTTAAACCTGTAAGTGGAGCCACACTGGGAGGAGTGTAGTGCCGCCGTCGTTACTCCTTGTGGTTGGGGCCATGGCCTTGTGGTCGGATGGCCCATGTTTGAATCCTGACTCTACCACTGACCCACCTTGTGACCTTGAGCAGGTGAGGTCACCTCCATTTCTCTTGGTTCCCTCTCTGTAAAATGGGAAGGTAATAACTGTGTCAGAGGCTTCTGTTGCCCTGACTCATGTATTTCACTCTGATTTTAGCCCTGTCTGCAATGGGCCATTCTTGGCTGCATCCGCTACTTCCCCGAGAGCCATCAAGGCCTAGCTTTTGTGCGCTCTGCCCTGGAAGAGCTCCCTAGCTCCGAGGGGTAACTCTGGACCAGTGGGACATGGGAACCAGTGGATAAATGCCCCTATCCTTCTGTTGGACAATTGTGGGAGGCATCTTTCCACTTCTTAGGAGGTCAAGCAGATTGAGTTCCTGTTGCCCACCATGGTGTCCAAATAACGCATCCTTTTGTTGACTCTTTTTCCTCCTTCCCTGTCTGGATTTCTCTACCCTCATTCATGCCCTCAAGGATCACCTCCCCAAAACCAACTGTACAAAGCCCTTGTCTCAAGCGCGGCTTTCAGGGGAATCCAGGTGAGACAGTAGTGTACCTCATGGGGCAATTGTGAGGGTTAAATGGCATGGTCTGTTTAACACAAAGCCTGGCATGGAGTAAAACTATATCAATATTTGTGCTTATATGCTACATTAAAAAGAGTGATTGAGGCATTTTTTGCACTCTTATTCAGAAAACAATATTAAATTGATGTTTTCAGCAGTTACCCCAACAATTATTAGTATTCATAATGATGATACTTTCAGGCAGACACAGTGTGAAAGTACTATTTGAATCCCTGAAGAAAAAAATAACTGTGTAAGCCAGAATAGTTCTTAACTAAACAATTCTTAGGTTAAAAAAAAAAAAAGGGTGTTGAAATAATGTTTGACTTTGCTGTGAATCTAAAAGCCAGATGCTGGATAAGAATGAGCGTAACTTACTATACCACTGCAGAGTAGAGCAGAATATGTAGAGGTGACTAAGTGCAGGTAGACAAACCCAAAGTGGCCTCAGCCATTGCAGAGGAACTGTAAGTTAATCACTTGATGTGCTAAGCTAATATTGGAGTTCAGGCACAAGTCTGATTGAGCTGGAGAGAAAAGCTGCTGCTCCAGCCCCGCTCTGGGCCCTGTCGAGCCCTTGGCAGCCCTGACTGGGTGGGGTGGTTCACAGCTGCTGCTGCACACCAGATCTGAGATGCTCGGGGGAAGAAAGCTTATTTTAGGCTGAGTGTCAGTGGAGGGGAAGGATTAGTGCTTTCATAGTGTAGTCTACCAATGTAAATAACTTTACAGCAAAGTGATTAACTTCCCCCAAATAGTTGTAAACATTTAGCAGGTTTAGATGGCAACCAATTGTTGCTATATTAGAGTTCCGTAGTCAAAAGAAAAACGAATGGTGGTTAATGACCGGAGAGTAGGTGAATAAAATAGGAATTGAAATCACTACTAATGCCCAGGGTAGCATCAAAAGCCTTTTTGTGTGAGTGCAAGGCTTTTAAAATAAATTGAGCTGATCTAGGATTCTCCATACATAGGTTTTAGAAGCTAAAACATCTTCCCTGTTAGCCTCAGGTTCAACCAGTGTTTATCCCCATGTGTGCCAAGGAGGTAAGTTAGTAGGCAGAATAAAGGCCTGGAGACCGTCATAGAACACAAACTGTGATGGCTATTTATGTCCTGGGGACTTAGGAGCCATTTATTTGCAACTTAAATGAGTGAATGAATGAGTAAATAAGAGATACAGCACCTGGAGAAGTGGCTACATCTCTGTTGACGGTGAGCTGAGGTAAGATTTGCTGTCTGTAGAGTCATTGCTGGTTCTCATCAGTTTCCTTGGAATGGCTCATACAAGCATTAAAGGCATTAAATGCAAGGTCTTTGATCTACCTCTCTCTTCAACACCTAAGCCTCTCTGTAATTCACTAGAGGGAGTGTAAATTCTAAATCTGGAAGGGAAGTTCAATCTGGAGAAACACAGCTCTCCGCATGTGTGTTGGGTGTGAAAACTAATCCTTTGGTCAGCTGTATTGATCAGAATTTAGTGGTTCAGTCCCTTTCTGCCCTCTCTTAAATTTCTTTCTATATGTGTATTCACTGCTGTCCATATACAAAAGGTAAAATACACACAGAGGAGGTGCTAGGATGACATGTGGTGTACCTTTTAAGGCAACAGGTGAGAAAGTACAACACAGATGGGATAATGCTTTTGAAATATTAACCATATTACCTGAGGCATCTAATTTCTCTTCCCTCCTTTGCCTTGCTCAGCACATTCACATGTATTGCCTCGGGGGGGGGGGGGGGGAGGCATTTATTGCCTCAAAGGAAAGCAAATAGCCTCTGAGTCTCTTTCCAGTTTTTGTGTATCAAAGCCTAGGTTTTAGAACAGAGAGGAACTCTTGAGATTATCCCAGTGGATACTGGGTAATGATTTTCAAGAATTGGGGGATGCAACTGGCATCTAGTGAGTAAAGGCCAGGGATGCTGCCTAACACCCTGTAATGCACAGGACAGCCCGCACACAAAAATGTATCTGGTCCAAAATACCAATAATGCCAATGTTGAGAAACCTTGGGTTAGCCAAAGGTTTGAGATGGTTTGAGGAGGGGGAACCGTCCCCCCTCAGTGGAAAAAGCTCCCCTGGACTTGAGGATAGTAGAGAAGAGAAGTCAGGGATAAGTGTTAAGAGCATAGACATCTGTACCTTCTGGATGAAGGGCCTAATGCTGCCTCCCAAGCAAAGCCCCAAGAATACAGCAAAACAAAGAAAGATCTGGGCAACTGCAAAGGGAACCAGTGTGTGCCCTGATCCCCAGGGTGTGGATCCCGGTGGAGAGTTTGGTAGTGAGTCCAGGAGCCAGGGCCTCACTCAGGTATTTACATAAGTGTCTTGAAAGAGAAAGCTTCAGGCCCAAAGGTGCAGGTGGCCAGGAAGGATGGATCACAGGACCAAATGGGGCAAGGGATGACGGTGTAGGCAATGACACAGAGGACAGATGTCATTTTGCACTCCACAGAACTCATGGTGTCATGTGAGAGGGAAGGAAACCTTGAATGTGAGATTATATCTATTATCCCAGATATAATCAAATTTTCACGATGAAAAATTGATATCAATTTTCATGATGAAAATTAAGCTATAGCAAAACCATTAAGAAAATTATGTATTTTTCCACACTGTTTTGAGACTGAGGTAATTAGTTTGTATTTAAACCTTGAAGGGAAAAATGAGGCTTTAAGTTTCTTTTCAACTCTGACATTTTTATGCTTCTATAGTCTGCTATTCTACATATTAATACATGCTTATAAAAATCTTTTCTAGTTTATTTTGGCTTCCCTTTACCAAAATTCTCATTCCCTTTTGCATTTCCTTCTTTGTAGATTCCATGGAGGAAATTTGGTGTAAACAGGTTTTATATTCTATGTGGACCTTAATAATAATTAAGTCCATTACTATTTAACAGGCAAATGATACAACGGATACTTCTCTTCCCAAACCCAACTCTTGAAAGATAATACTAGGACTCTGGACAGTTTTAAATATAGATGAAATAATAACTGCAGATCTAGAGAAATTGAGAAAATTGAAACTGCACTGAAAAGGAAAAGGTACCTAAAATTTTGTTCGCGTTTTCCAGTGGTTTACTGGAAGTTGATTTTCAGAATCTAATACATTCTGTCCCTGTGAAGACCATTCTGAACCTCCAAGAGTGATTTCTATGAATACGTCGTAAGCTGGAGCAGATGCCGTTATTCACCTCCTAAACATCCACCTTCCTTTTTCCTCATAGTGTCTACCCCATCCCACCTCCAGAGGAGATCATGATTGGAGGAGCCTTTTTGCTATATTTAAGAATAATCCAAACTCTCATTAAAAATAATAATAATCTATTAAAAAACGAGACCCACAAAAGTCTGTTAAAAAGCTTCTGAATTTTGCAATGCAACATCAGACTGAAGAAAAGAAAAAGACAAGAAACTATATGTATCATTATAGAGAATTGAGAAAATAAGGTGATTTTAGGCTTCCAGAGAGTGACCAGTGGCTTTTTGCTGATAGGCTCAAATGATGTCAGTTTATTCAGATAATTCCTTTGGTTTGTTAGTATGAGCTAGGCAATTGTAGCCTATTCTAAATTTTATTTTTTCCCCATATCTTCTCAGTAACCAAGAAGAAATATTTCTTTTAAAAAATTTTTATTGGAGTATAGTTGATTTATAATGTGTTCGTTTCTGCTGTACAGCAAAGTGAATCCATTATATGTATACATACATGCACTCTTTTTTAGAGTGTTTTCCCATATAGGTCATTACAGAATATTGAGAAGAGTTCCCTGGGGTTTATTTGTTTGTTTGCTTTAATTTTTATTGGAGTGTAGTTGAAGGTATATTTGTTAAGGCACTTTTAAGAATTATTGCTTTTTAAGAATAAGTTTAAATAATGCTAGTTTGCTTCAGAAATTAATTTAAAACCCTCATCATATTAAAGATAAATATGTATAAAATATAGAGTTTAATAGATTAAACTATCCTGGAATTTATTTTTAATTAACGTTCCCATTTACTTAAAAAAAATCTAAAGTGAATGTAATGTAAATACCTTTGCATTAACTACTTCAAATCATTAGAATACATAGAAGATCTTAATTTTAATTTATAATACTCTCTGCCTTAAAGCTTAAAAAGCATTTGGCTTCTCTTTCCCTGCTTTGTATTTATAAGTGATTCACTGGAGGATATTAAAGCACAGTCCACAGAATTCTGTAGGAAATGATATGATCTTTATTTTGCAGATGGAGAAACTAGAGGCACAGATGGCCCTAAGGGATGAAGCAAGTTAGAGACAGAGCTAAAAACAGGACAGAAGGCATTAAGGACCAGTTCTTCCACTGCACCCTCCACAGCACTGATGGTCACTGTCATCTCTCGTCATCCTGACTATTTTTTGAATACCCAGTTGGCACATATTATTAAACTATACTGGGGACTGTATTAAAAGCCTTAATGTCTGACAGCTGTTTTTCTCAATGTTATTCCCCAAAGTTCCTTCTGCTTCGTGATTTCCTGTTTCATGGTGGAGGCATCAGTTTAGAGTAAATGTTAAGAAACCCTTAGCGGTGGGCTTCCTAGGTGGCGCAGTGGTTAAGAATCCGCCTGCCAATGCAGGGGACACGGGTTTGATCCCTGCTCCAGGAAGATCCCACATGCTGCAGAGCAACTAAGCCTGTGTGGCTAAAAAAATAAATAAGTAAATAAGAAGAAGAAGAAGAAACCCTTAGCGGAATGCCAAGATTGAGATGGCTCAGCTGAGAGTACTCACAGGCATTGACGTCTTCTGCCTCAGGTCCTCCTTGTTAATTCTGCACCGAGTTTATCCTTCATTTAAGAGTCATTGCCCTCACATCACTCTCACCCTTTGTCCACGCTCCCCCAGGGTGTGAGTACTCTTCTGTGTAGGTATATGAAATATTAACAAGATTCATTCCTTCATAGCAGTAAGTATACTATTATTGCATTTAATACACACTATCATAATGGAGTTTAAAGTGTTCGAGGTATGGTCCCTGTCCTCTGGACAGCTTAAGGGAGGAAAAAAAAACCCCACAAGAGATAGAGAGCAGTGAATGATTAAATGCTGACAAAAAGTGCTGAGGGAAAGTGAAAATTATCCTTCATTGAGAGTGTGCATCTTCTTCAATGATTTTGTTTGATGGATGGCAAATATTTCCTTAAATTCAGGAAGTTTCTTCCTCCATAAAATGACAAGTTACTTCATATAGTCATAGTACTTAGAATTTGGCAGCTCTTAGTCTAGTTATATACCATGTCTATAATTTAATAAGAAGAAATGGAGGCCCAGGAGAGGAAGTGATTTTTTTTCAAGACCTTGGACCAGAACTCATGATTTTTAAAAATGCCTAATCCATAAGCAGAATGTGTGGAGGGGAAACCAGTGTTTTAAAATGTCTTTTTTATGACATTGAAAAGATGAAATATTTCTCTACCTAATGCCTTCCCTTTTCTTCCTGCTTTTATCATGAATAGATAGGTAACCACTGTATATTGTTACTCAGAAATCCCCCTTACTCCTGACAGTTTCAGCCTAAAATGGGTGGCAGTGAGGAGTTGGAGGGGATTAATATGACCATCTAGCTCCTACCTCTGTCAGGATCTCTGAGCAACTAGGCATGATTAGAGAAAGGCTGAAAAGCTCACTTGCTTAGAAATAGCTGGCCACAGGATTTGACTCAGCGTAAGTGATCAACAAAAGGTAGACAAATGAATGCATGGATGCAAGTGTGCCACTTGAATACAAAATTCCCATAAATTTGGGCCAAGGTAATGATCTCTAGATTCATAACAAAAAATAGTTGGCAGTTTTCACAAAACTACCAAGTCATCTGTAGCGAAACATACAAGATAAATGAGCATTTAATGGATGACAGGTGTGAATTGAACCCAATAATTCACCTTTTTTCATTCTTCAGCATAGATTAGAGGGCTGTTATTTTAATTGGGGTGTAGTTTTTAGAAGGCTGCTTTTATTTGAAGTAAAAGTACTCATTAACAGTTGCAGTGAAACATTCAATACAGTATGTCAAGAACATTTTAATTTCTCTATTCCTACAAAGTAAGGAAAAGTTTTCAGGAGTTGCCTTCCTGTTATTTAATAGATGGGCTGGTAAATTGAAGTCTGGAAAAGTGAAGAGGCTTGTCCTTCTAGAATTAACAGTAGAGGGAGATGTAAACCCAAATCTCATAAAACCTAAACCAATTCATTCTATTGTATTGTGCTGTAAAAATAGGGCACGCAGATTGTGGGTTTGGTTTAATTCTTTGTTTGTAGATTGCAGGGAACAATAACAATGGCTGTTACCACTGCCTAGATGTTTCTAAATAGGCAATTCTTGCTGCCCTGCTTGTTGAGCACTTTTTTTTTATGCTGGTATGAATATTGTTGCAGTTCAGGCTGAAACACATGAGCAGGTGGTTTCCAAAGAGAGCCAAGTCTGCTTAAGTCAGATATTCAGAGTCTCAGAGCTGAAAGTAAGCTTAGAAATCTTTATCCTACCCTTTATTTTACTAGATGAAGAAACAGATTGAGAGAAGCTACAAGACCAAGCCCAGGTCAGCTCTTGGCAGATTCTGGCTGAGAAACCAGGGATATGTAATTTAAAATGGTTTTGTGTGTCAATGTATGAGTTACATAAAAAATTTTGAACCAGATTAGTATATTAATTCAAGTTTATCTGTGATGATAAAATGAAGAGAAAATAAACCAATTTCGATTAAATAAGGAATTAAATGATCAAATAAGAAAAAGATTTAAACAAGAAAGCCAATAGTCATCAAAATGGTGACTAGCTCCTAGTCTAATAAACATATTGTATGTTCAGATAGAAACATTGTTTTGTATTTGAACTAAGAAAGAATATGTGTAAGGAGTAAGTGAGATGCTAAGAATGCCAGGATGGCAGCCTGACAGCTGACTAATGAACACCCCCTGTGGTTGTTTACCTATTCTTTATCTCGGAGATGTTAACTCTGAGGAAAATAATTTTTCTACATTGTTACTTACGACCCTAAAAGTTTGATCTGAATACATTTCAAGCACACTAGGTGAATTTCTTTCAACTTCATGTTAAAAGAAATGGAAAGTTTTCCATAATAATAAAGATTTATATAATTTTTATTCTGAAAATGCATTTTAGTACATAGATCAGGAGACCCAATTTAAAACAAAAAATGAACAAACAAATACCCGATGGGATCAGAGACCTAGTTCAACTCAGAAGTTATGGTTTAGAATCAGAGGAGCGTGAAGCTTGACACTAAGTGCGGGGACAGTGTTCTGAAACCGTGAGTTTCTGCCCAGGATTAATTGTTGCAGCGAAATTACTAAGCTTCTCTTCAGCCATTATCCACAAGCAGTGTCTCATCCATTTTCCTGGCAGGGACCAAATGCCAGAAGCAGAACTGTGTAATCTCAACTGGCATCCAGCAACAGAGGCTGCAGCTAGCCTCAGGAAACTTCTGGCAACTCTTTAATTCTTTACAGGTACAGAATTGCCGCAGGCGACCAAACTGTGGAGCCAGCAGTATAAGGAGAGAGTAGAATGGTCTGTTACTGTGAGGGAATTCTCTGAGAAAAGAAGAGAAACAGATTTCTCCCTTTCTGGTGAGAATGACAAACTTAGCAGAGCTGATTTCTTGAGGGCAGAACTGAGATGACCCCCTACCCCCCAAAAAAAATTATTCTGGATTTTAGAAGGTACCTTTATTCTCTTTGATTTATTTTAGTACCTTAAAAAAAAGCCACAAGCCTCTATTAACTTTCTGGGCCATAAATGTATAGCTGTTCTCTGTGTGTGTGTGTGTGTGTGTGTGTGTGTGTGTGTGTGCGCGCGCGCACGTGTATTGATTTTTATGCATCTCCACAATATCCTGGCATAGTTTTTGCCCCCTACACTGACACATTATCACATGGACAAGTTAAACATGGTCACGTGACAATGCCTGGGCTAATGCCTGGGGTAATGCCTGGGCTAACTTTTTCACTTAATTCAAAGGGTATCATTATATGTTTGGGCTACCAGATATTGTAACATAGCAAGCCTCCCCCTACCCGCCACCTCAACTGGCACTTTATAGCACTCCATAAAGGACAGGCAGAGGAAGGAAAGGGTTCAGAATCAAGGAAGTGGGAAGGGAGAACATTTTTCAGTTTTCTAGCTTACTGTTTACAAAGGATGTCTCTGTTCAGAGCACCTGGGTTGCACAGCCGCAGGGGTCTCCATAGTGCCTCTCAGAGCATCAACCTCATTGCTATTTATCCTTTAAAATGCAAACTTGCAGTCAGTGTTTTTCAAAGCATGCTCATGGTCATACTGCACCAAAATCATCAGAATGTTTGTTAAGATGCAGATTCCTGGGCTGGAGCCCAGACCTACCAAATCAGGAACAGGGACTGAAATCAACATTTTAAATAACACCCGAAATGATGCTTACAAACAACAAATTCTGAGAGCCCATTTTTAGCAGATTTAGTTCATAGCTTTTAAGTACTAAAAAATGTACTAAGAAAGAACTAAACACATACTAAACTTAAAGTGCATTTTCCTGTGAATAAAGGTAGGATCACCTGTTTCAGAACTTGCCTTTTGTTCTTTAAGGCTTGATTTACTTCCCTGGTCATGTCGCTTGATTACATGGGTGGCACTTGGCCAAGCAGGACTGGGAGGCATGGGAGTTTGGGTAAAAGGGGTATATGGAATAAAACATGGACTTAAAAAAAAAAAAGTCTGCAGATTTTATAGGAATACAAATGTGTGAGAACTTTAGTCTCTCAAAGTTACCCACGGTTATTTGATATTAGATATTTATAATATTTACTAAGATTTTAAAAAATTCACTCTGTTTTTTTTGGATCTAATTTTCACTTTTCCTATTTGGATGGGTGTTTAAAGATGTACCCAAGCACAGTTCCAACAAACAGAATATTTCAGTTAGGTGGTTTCTTGGATCATACCTAAAATGCAAGCAAAGGGAGCTTCCGAAAGCAGGGTTGCAGTTTCTTTAACAGAAGACAATCAGCGCCATCTAGTGGGTACAAATAACCTCTTCTCTTGAACCCAGTCCAGGGAGGAGGCAGAGAGAACAACCAGGCTGCGGGACGAGGTGGGAATCCCAGTAGCATTTAGGTTCCAAATGAACTCAGAAAAATCACTTAACCCCTCTGTGCTCTGCTTCTCAACTATAAATCTGGGTAATAATAGTGCCGCTTCGTAGGATGTTATGAAGTGACGTGGAATGATGCACCTAAGGCATGTCCTAAACACTCAGTAAATGTTATTTTTTTAATAACTCTAAGCCACAGACTCACACGAGGTGGGAACTGTCCCATAGCACACACTTTTAACTGCCCTTCAAAAGAAATGGTTACTTAATCTAGTTTGTAGAATCTATGATATGAGGCTCAGTGAGGTTCCTCTCCTAGTATGTGTTACATTTAGCTGAAGCTTGTGGTGAGAAAAGGGAAATTGGGGCAACAAGGCTGAAATGGTAGTTGGAGCCCAGATGGAATACAATGTGGGCTTTCATTCATTCAAATCTGACTCCACTGAGAAGGAGAATGGCAAAAGCAGAGAGAGATTGAAAACAAAAACAAACTTGAAGCCAATGCTGCCATATGTCACCAACCTGGAATGAGACCAGGGAAATTTTAGCTTAATATCTTGACTCTGGATGAAATCTTTATGAATTATTTTGAAAGGCATAATACTTTCTAGAATGTTTGGGGGGGGAGTTGAACACAGCAGTTCAGAAAACACAGCAGAGGAAAATATGGTGCTCTGTGACATCTGAATGTGAACTGCTTTGAGGATGTAATTGAGCTATGAGCAATAGCTGATGTAGAAGTATTTAAGGAACTAAAAACGAAGGCACAATTTATTGTGTACTAACACACAGCAAATACAATTTTTTAAAGTTTGCCCTGATGATACATACAGCCTCTCAGCGGTTTGCAAAACGGAAGCAGCGGAAGGTAAATAACAAAATGAGAATGACAGAAAATAATTCAAGATGAGGTGATTTTCATGCAAAATGTAATCAATGGAGACTTAGTTTGGAAAGGTTACAAACCGTAAAGAGACAATAAGTTTCTATTGAACCTGAACTTTCTTTTCACTTGCTTTATATTTATCTTATGTTGTATAAGCAACAGTTTCAAAAAAATAAATAAAAGGTAAACACCAGTTAATCATGGGCACCGGTCACAGCCCTGATTTTTCTTAGTTGTTTTTTCCCCTCATGTCCCCCCCAAATCTGAAATGTGTTGTTTTCTTAATGAGCACCACTTTTTGCCAAAAATAAAAATGGAAAGAATGGCCTTTACTCATGGAATATTAGAATTGTGAGGGTATTTGGAGATTATCTTGCCTCTAGCTACTCAAGGAGTGGTCCATGGACCAGAAGCATTGGTATCACCTGGGAGCCTGTTAGAGTCTTGAGTCCCACCTGACACAGAATCAGCATTTTAAACAAGATCCTCTGGTGATTTATCTGCACATTAAAGTTTGAGAAGAGTTTCAGGTCCATTTGATCTTAGATACAGGTCTGGGATCAGTATTTTTTGAAATCTCCCCAGGTGATTCTAATGCAGTAGAGTTTAAGAAGTGCAAAACTAGTCAAACTTCATTTTTCAAATGAGGAAATTATGGCCCACAAAAGTTTATGGATTTACCCAAGGTCACCCAGTTATTTAGTATCAGAATCCAAACAGTGGCATCTCTCCTCCTTATAAAAAAAATAAAGGAGAATTATACTCCCAGTTTTTTGAAGGTTTTGTTTGTACCACACGGAGCTCTCAGCACTCTGAAAGCAGCTTTTATCAAAGAACACACAAAAGGTTTTGCCCAACATTAGGATAGATGCAAAAGTATCAGAATTCTGCCTGGAAAAATATTTATTTTTATGTTGGTAGCATCAAAGTATCTCAATCGTTATTATAGTTCAGTGACTAATGGTGAAGGCTCTGAGGTGGGACTGCCTGGTTGGGGTTTCACCTTCCTTGTACATTAAGTGACCTTGGGAAAATCACTTAACCTCTCTAAACTTGGACTTCCTCATCTGTATTATTATTATGTCTTAATTATTTATTTGGCTGCACCATGTCTTAGTTGCAGCAAGCAGGATCTTTGCTGGGGCATCCTCCTTGCAGCATGTAGGATCTTTAGCTGTGGCCTGTGGGATCTAGTTCCCTGACCAGGGATGGAACCCAGACCCCCTGCATTGGGAGCGCCGAGTCTTACCCACTGGACCACCAGGGATGTCCTTCCTCATCTTTAAAAAGGAGATAATGGTGTCTCCCAAATAGGATTGTGTGAGAATTAAGTGAGGTAACACATCTAGTGAACTTAGACTAATGCCTGGCATATAGTAAGCACTCAATAAATGTGCACTCTTTTTGTTAGCAATCAGAGCGGTGGTGAACAAATTCACTAAGAGAATCCATGTATGGTGTGTAAGAAATCTTGTATTAAAAACTTCATACCAATCCATAATTGTATAGTATCTGTAACAATATTTTTGTGTATAGTTTTGGCAAGATTTGAAATTAAAGTTCTTCAGAGTTGAAAAAAAATAAATAAAGGAGAGTCAAGGGAACAGGGTAGGGAGTGCAGAGATGGGAGTTATTATTTAATATAGGGTAGTCAGGAAAGACCCACCTGAGGAAGCAGACACCAGAGGGAAGAAAGGAAACAAGCCATATGGAATGCTGGGGAACTGTGTTCCGGGCAGTGTGTGTGTATATGTGTGTGTGTGTGTGTGTGTGTGTGATTATTCATAATGGAAGAAGAACAAGGAGGAGTGTTTCCAAATTCCCAAATGATGCTAATCTTTGGCATGCAGAAACAAGAAATCAGAACTGCCAGAAGTTCCCCAAATCTTGTTATTCTTAAAGTACTTCCAACCTTCTTCATATTATCCATTATCATGCTATCTGAAGCATTTGTTTAGAAAATAAGATTAAATTTAGAAGTATTTATAAGAGATGTAGCCCACAGCAAATATTCAGATATTAGAGAACACAGAGAACATTACTGGGTACCATTTGAATAATGTAACATACAAATCTTCAAGCAGGGCTAACAGTGCATCACAGAATCATGTGTTGGAAATTGCCAATTTAAGGACTTACTTTGAATAAAACCTTGTTGTTCCTTGGAAGATCACTCATAGAATTTGTGTAAAGTATACAATAAGTATCAACTTATTAATATTTATTTTACTTGCAAGAATGACTCACTGTTAGCAGCAGATGGGGCCAGGAACACATACTTATCACATGGGCACCAGATCCAAGCAAGACTGACCAATAAGATTGTGATTGCCTCTCTCCCAGGTGCTCCTGTCCTGGTTCCTGGAATGTTGATCTCAACTTCTGACTCAGAGTATCAGCATTTCCTGCTCTTGCTTTCGACTTATCTTGATGTCAGCGGATTTCTTCAGTTACATCTCTATGTTGATTGCTAAGGTTTAACTCTCGCAGGAGAATTAGAATACTTTCTCCAATTTTCCTGATTTCTCAACTGATTTTTTTTTTTTTTTTTTTGGAAAAACATACATTTTCTGAGAAATTCTGGGAAGAAATTCTTGTGTAGAAATGCTAACAAGGAGGACAGTGAGGCTGCAGCAAAGTTTGCCAGGGAGAGGGGGGTAGGACTGGAGGTCCGGGAGAAAATGGAGGGCCTTGTTATTGAGGCCCTGTGGGCATTGCAAGGATTCCCCATGAAATGCGGACCCATGGAGAGTCCTGAGCAGAGGACTTAGATTTTGACTTAGGTTTTGAAAGCATCATTCAGGTTGCAGTTTGAAAGCAGTAGGGCCAAGAATGGCAACAGTTAGGAGATTATTGCAAAAATCTAGGCAGGAGATGATGTCAGTGTGGACCTTAACAGAAGCACTGAAGGTGGGGAGAAGTGGTTGGATTCTGGATGTATTTTGAATGTAGAGCTGATAGGATTTATAGTAAACTCATTGCAAAGTGTGAGAGGAAGAGGAATTGAGGCTGACTTCAAGGTTTTTTGCTTGAGACTGGCAGTATGCAGTTACCATTTACTGAGATGGATAAGAAGGTGGGGAGGAGGGGACACTGTGGAGAGTTTGTTTTTTGACATCTTGTGTTCGAGGTGCTTCTTACATCGAAGTGGAGATGTTTAAGTGGAGATGTCACATAGTCAGATAACAGAGTGTGGAGTTCAGAGCAGGAGACAGAAATGCAGGATTTAGCAGTATATGGATGGCATTTACAGCCAGGTTTTTACACCCACCACTGACCTAGATTCTAACTGTGGTTCTTTGAACAACTCACTTAACCTTTGTCTATTTGCTCTGCTGAAAAACACTTAAAGAATACACATCTTACCACCTAAAACAATGAGGCTAAAGGGTCCATGTACGTGAAAATGCCTGGTAAACTGTAAAGTGCGGTTCAAACTGTTAGCAGACATTTGATGGTATAGAGGATGAAGACAATCAATTCAGGGACCCAGGGAAATCGCCTTCCCGCGCTGAGAATTGCAGAAACCACAGAAGAAAGAAAGTGCAAACAGCAATGATTACCCTTTTTGGACTGTAGCCCAATCTGGGCAAAACTACTATTTTTTATTTACATGGCATCCAACATTTACTAAGAAATTCACATAACATTACGTTTTGAGCTGCACGACAGTGTTGTGAGGAAGCAATTGTTATCACCCCATTTTAAGGAGGAGGAAACTGAGTTCAGAGAGGATTAGCAGACCTGCAGGGCATCATATTTATAGTGAGGGACAGAGGCATACAAGCATCCAGACTCCTCGTTCCAAGTCCAAGCTAAATACGAACAAATCATTCCACGCCCTCCACCGTCCGCCGGGGAGACGGAGGAGACAGCAGGAACCCCCGAGGTTTCGGGGTTCCGACACGGCTATGTCCTCGGCCGCTCCCGGGCCCCCACGTCTCGTTTCTAGATGGTACAGCCCTTTTGTCCTATCGCGAGACTGGTAGCGTCGTGCCTCTGGTTGCCAAGGGAACGGCGTTCCGGGAGGCAGGAGGGTTTAGGACCCGCCGCTTCTTCCACCTCTAGAGAAGCTGCGGTGGCGGGAAAGACCTCTCCCCTTTGGGGGACAGTGGGTGACGCTGAGAGTGTCAGTGCTCGACGACTGGACACTAGCTCCTAGTTTCCGCCCGGAAGGTGAGGGACCGCACAGATTAGGAGCCGACTCTACCGCCGCGCGACACGCCAAGGAGAGGGCGGGCCGGAGTCGTGTCAGGATGCAGGGCCTGGAGAGGGGGCGGGGCAATGAGAGGGCGGGCACAGCGGGGGCTGGCCGCGTCTGGGAGGGAGCCGCCTGTCTGACCCCGGGGAGGCTTCTGTCTCCGCGAAGGCTGTGTGTCGCCAGGATTTCCTGGACACGGCGGTGAACGTAAGACCCAGTACCGAGGACTCTCACTGTCCTTCTAGCCCCTAAGATCTAGAACTTGTATTACAGGTTAATCACCATTTAAAATAGACCGTAAGAGACAAAGGATGCAAATAGACATTTCACAGAAAAAGAAAAGGTGGACAGTAAATGTTTGACTAGAGTCAACTTCTCTCATAATTAAAGAAATATACATCACACTCACAGATGCCTTTTGACACTTAGACTGACAAAGATGAAAAGCTTTCACATAACCAGGTTGGCCCAGGTGGGGAAACAGGCACTTACATCTCAGCATACCCTGTTGATAGTAAAGTAATTTGGTACAACCTTTTCGGAGGACAATTGTCAGACTACCAAAATTTGAAAGGCAAGTGTTCTTTGACTCAGCAATTCTTTTTTTTTTTTTAATTTAAGTATAGTTGATTTACAATGTTGTGTTCATTTCTTCTGTACAGCAAAGTGACTCAGTTATACATATATATTCTTTTTCATTATGGTTTGTCACAGGGTACTGAATATAGTTCCCTGTGCTATACAGTAGGATGTTGTTTATCCATCTTGTGTATAATAGTTGGCCTCTGCTAATCCCAAACTCCCATTCCTTCCTTCCCCTATTCCTCCGTTCCCCTTTGGCAGCCACAAGTCTGTTCTTTATGTCTGTGAGTCTGTTTCTGTTTTGTAGGTATGTCCATTGGTGTCGTATTTTAGATTCCACATATGTGATATCACATGGTATTTGTCTTTCTCTTTCTAACTTACTTCGCTTAGTATGATAATTTCTAGGTCCATCCATGTTGCTGCAAATGGCAGTATTTCATTTTTAATGGCCAAGTAATATTCCATTGTATATACGTAACATCTTTTTTTTTTAATTGGCATATAGTTGCTTTACAATATTATGTTAGTTTATACTGTATAGCAAAGTGAATCAGCTATGGGTATATATATGTCCTCTCTTTTTTTGATTTCTTTCCCATTTAGGTCACTACAGAGCATTGAGTAGAATTCCCTGTGCTATACAGTGGGTTCTCATTAGTTATCTGTTTTATACATAGTGTCAATAGTGTATATATGTCAATGCCAATCTCTCAATTCATCACACCCCCTGCCTTTTCTCCCCTTGGTTTCCATACATTTGTTCTCTACATCCATGTCTCTATTTCTGCTTTGTAAATAAGGTTGTCTATACCAATTTTTTCAGATTCCATATATATGTGTTAATATATGATATTTGTTTTTCTCCTTCTGATTTACTTCACTCTGTATGACAGTCTCTAGGTCCATCCATGTCTCTACAAATGACCCAATTTCGTTCCTTTTTCTGGCTGAGTAATATTCCATTGTATGTATGTACCACATCTTCTTTATCTTTTCATCTGTTGATGGACATTTAGGTTGTTTCCCTGTCTTGGCTATTGTAAATAGTGCTGCTATGAACACAGGAGTGCATGTATCTTTTTGAATTATAGTTTTGTCTGGGTATATGCCCAGGAGTGGGATTGCTGGATCATATGGCAACTCTGTTTTTTTCATTCAGCAATTCTAATTTATCTTCTGGGCATATAAACATAACTAGGCAAAGATTTGCACAAAGAGATGAACTTAAAATTGAGGTATTCTTTACATACAGTAAAATTTATCCTTTTAATACTGCAGTTCTATGAGCTTTGACAAACGCATACAGTTATGTAATTACCATCACAATCAAGATACAGAAGTTAACATCATTCCCCCTGAAATTCCCTAGAACCTATTTTTTTGTAGTTAACCCTTCCCTACCCCCAGCCCTGGTAACAGTCATCAATGTCCTGTGCCTGTAGTTTTGTCTATTCTAAAGGTCATATAATTAGAAACAAATACTATAGAGCCTTTGAATTTAACTTCTTTCATCTTTGATTATGCAGTTGAGATTTGCTGATGTTTTGTATCAATTGTTTGTTCCCTTGTGTTGCTGAGTAACACTGCGTTGTGTAGATGTACCACAGTTGCTTATCCATTGTGTAGTTGAGGGGCATTTGGATTGTTCCCAGTTTTTGGCAATTATTAATGTAGCTGCTATATGCACAGGTTTTTGTGTGAATATAAATATTCATTTCTTGGGTAAATATCCAGAAGTGAGATATTGTGGTAAGTGTATGTTTAACATTATAAGAAAGTGCCAAGCAGTTTTGCAACACAGCTGGCCCATTTTGCTTTCTCATTGGCAATATATGAAAGTGCTCCAACTTTGCAGCACTTGGTATTGTTAGTTTAAAAAATAATAATTTTCACCATTTGAATGTGTAGCAGTATTTCATTGTGGTTTTAATTTGAATTTCTCCAGTGACTAATGATGTTGAACATCTTCTCATGTTAGTTTGCCATCCACACAACTTTGGTGATGAGTCTGCTCAAATCATTCTTATTACTGAGTCTTGATACTTCTTTATATATTCTGGATATAAGTCCTTTGTTAGCTATATGTTTTGCAAATATTTTCTCCCAATCTTTGGCTTTTGTTTTCTTTCTCAACAGTGTCTTTTGAAGAGTGGAAGTTTTAAATTTTGATGCATTCCAATTTATCAGTATTTTCTTTTATGAATCATACTTTTGACATTGTATCTGAGACACCTTTGCCTAGCCCACAATCACACATATTATGTAGCAATTTTTAAAAAAATTTATTTATTTGTTTTATTTATTTTTGTTGGCTGCATTGGGTCTTCGTTGCTGCGCGTGGGCTTTCTGTAGTTGCAGAGAGCGGGGGGGCTCTTCTTTGTTGTGGTGCACAGGTTTCTCATTGCGGTGGCTTCTCTTGTTGCAGAGCACAGGCTCTAGGCACATGGGCTTCAGTAGTTGCAGCCCATGGGCTCAATAGTTGTTGCTCATGGGCTCTAGAGTGCAGTAGTTATGGCGCATGGGCTTATTTGCTCCATGGCATATGGGATCTTCCCGGAACAGGGCTCGAACCTATGTCCCCTGCGTTGGCAGGCAGATTCTTAACCACTTAGCCACCAGGGAAGCCCTATTTTGTAGAAATTTTGTAGTTTTTCTTTTAGGCTTGTGATCAATTTTTTTTTAAATTTCACTTTTTTTAATTTTATTTTTTTATTTTTTCTTTTAAAGCATTCAGTAACAATTCTTTTTTTTTTAAAGCTCTTTATTGGAGTATAATTGCTTTACACTGTTGTGCCAGTTTTTGCTGTACAACAAAGTGAGTCAGCTGTATTTATACATATATCCCCATATCCTCTCCCTCTTGAGCCTCCCTCCACCCTCCCTATCCCACTCCTCTAGGTCATCACCAATCATAGAGTTGATCTCCTTGTGTTATGCAGCAGCTTCCCACTAGCTATCTACTTTACATCTGGTAGTGTGTATATTTCAATGCTACTCACTCACTTCATCCCGCCTTCCCCTTTGTCTCCCCCCTACCCTGCCCCTTGTCTTCAAGTCCGTTCTCTACATCTGCATCTTTATTCGTGCATTGTCACTAGGTTCATCAGTACCATTTTTTTAGATTCCACATATATGAGTTAGCATACGGTATTTGCTTTTCTCTTTCTGGCTTACTTTGCTCTGTATGACAGACTCTAGGTCCATCCACCTCACTACAACTAACTCAATTTTGTTCTTTTTTTATGGCTGAGTAATGTTCCATTGTATATATGTGCCACGTCTTCTTTATCCATTCATCTATTGATGGGCGTTTAGGTTGCTTCCATGTCCTGGCTATTGTAAATAGTGCTGCAGTGAACATTGTGCTAACATGTTTCTTTTTGGATTATGGCTTTCTCAGAGTATATGCCCAGTAGTGGGATTGCTGGGTCATATGGTAGTTACGTTTTTAGTTTTTTGAGGAACCCCCATACTGTTTTCCACAGTGGCTGTACCAGTTTACATTCCCACCAGCTTGCTGGCGGGTTCCCTTTTCTCCACACCCTCTCCAGCATTTCTTGTTTGTAGATTTTTTGATGATGGCCACTGTGATCAGTGTGAGGCGATACCTCAATGTGGCTTTGACTTGCATTTCTCTTATGATTAGTGATGCTGAGTATCTTTTCATGTGTTTGTTAGCCATCTGCATGTCTTCTGCCCATTTTTGGATTGGGTTATTTGCTTTTTTGGTATTAAGCTGCATGAGGCTGCTTGTATATATTGGAGATTAATCCTTTGTCCATTGCTTCATTGGCAAATATTTTCTCCCATTCTGAGGGCTATCTTTTTGTCTTGATTATGGTTTCTTTTGCAATGCAAAAGCTTTTAAGTTTCATTAGGTCCCACTTGTTTATTTTTTATTTTATTTTTGTTATTCTGGGAGGTGGGTCAAAAAGGATCTTGCTTTGATTTATATCATAGAGTGTTCTGCCTGTGTTTTCCTCTAGGAGTTTTATAGTGTCTGGCCTTACATTTAGGTCTTTAATCCATTTTGAGTTTGTTTTTGTGTATGGTGTTAGTAAATGTTCTAATTTCATTCTTTTACATGTAGCTGTCCAATTTTCCCAGCACCGCTCATTGAAAAGGCTTTTTTCCATTGTATATTCGTGCCTCCTTTGTCAAAGATAAGGTGCCCATATGTGCATGGGTTTACCTCTGGGCTCTCTATTCTGTTCCATTGATCTATATTTCTGTCTTTGTGCCAGTACCATACTGTCTTGATCACTGTAGCCTTGTAGTATAGTTTGAAGTCAGGAAGCCTGATTCCACCAACTCTGTCTTTCCTTCTCAAGATTGCTTTGGCTATTTGCGGCCTTTTGTGTTTGCATACAAATCGTAAAATTTCTTGTTCCAGTTCTGTGAAAAATATGGGCAAGTATTTCTTACATAATAAATACAGAAAGTAAAAAACAAACAAAAAAAAACAAACTGCCATAAGTAGTTTTTAGACATTAAAATCATGAAAATAAATGTAATTCTACTTTTTAAAAATGCTGGCAATTCATTATTACTAAACAGAGGACGATTCTTTTTCTTTTGATTCTTTCATTCACCCCAAACATCACATTACAGCAGCCATGTGTCCCCATTTTGGTTCTCAATCATTCATGGTGGTTGCATTTCTCACAAGCCTATATGAAAAAGTTTAATCTTGCTTGAAATGTTATGAAAAGTTGGTACATCTTAGTAGTGATTTGTTACAATTTAGAATCTGGTCATATACTCATCTATTTAATGGAATATCAAGAAGAAAATAATACTATATTTTAGAAATATCTTAATGTAATAAGAAAATGCTCATCATGTAATGTTAAGCGAGAGATATATGAATTCAATTTTGTTGAAAAGACATAAAAAATAAAAATGGAAAAGAAATGTGCCAGCAGTGTTTAGCTCAGGGTCGTGAATATTGGGTGATTTTTATTGTTTCAAATATATTTTAATATATTCCAAAAAATTTTCTACAATAAATAAATTCTTTAATTATGAATTTAGATAATAGAAAAGCAGAAAATAGAGATAAGCAGAAGGTGAAAAAAGACACAAGAACATCCATGAACCTACCACCCCAGAGTCCTCTGCTGTGACTGCTTTGACTTGTGATCATCTTTCAGGTCCCTCTCTGTATATTTCTTTAATTAGAGAAATTGGACTAGTTTTTTTAAATATTTCCCTCCCTCCTTCCTCCCTCCCTCCTTTCCTTCCTTTCTTGTCTTCCTTCCTTTCTTGTCTACGCCCTTAGCTAGTTTTCTATTGGAATGTTTCTTTTCCTTGTCCATTGATAAGGACTCCTTAAATGTGTAAATGTATTAACTGTTTGTATATTATCTATATTGCATGTATTTTCTCCAATTTCTCATGTGCCTTTTAAGAGTTCTTTTTTTTTGGTTTGATACTCCAGAGCTTTAAATGTTATGTAATCAAATCTATTAGTCTCGTCCTTTTTGACTTATGCTCTTGATGTCCTGCTTAGTAAGTCATTAATCTCATTATTATGTAACTTAGCTCTATGTTTCCTTCCAGTCCCTTGGAGATTTCATATTTTACATTTATTTATTAATTTTTAAATGTTTATTAAAGTAATATAGTAGAATATGTCAAATGATACTATAACATTTACAATGAAAAAAAAAGCAATCTCTAGTCACACCCTTCAGGATCAAATATCTTGAATTTGTAAATATTATGCTTATTTAACTATTGTTTGGCTTTATCAATTTTTGGATTTCCTACTATGACAGAATAGATTTTTTATACTACCTTACCTTCTACATATTCCTCCTCACGTACACTCAATATAATTAAGGCACAGTATATGGTTAAATCAATATTCAGTGCCTGTATAATTATAAGGAATTGTCATTTGATTGTTTGCTTTCTTATACAGTGCTTTATTTTTCTTGTGGAATTTCTCTGTGGCTATTGAGATTTCTCAAAAACTCAAATACATGTATAAGTTCCTAATTCAGTGCCCTTTATCCATACATTTTTTTACATGGCCAAATTCATAAGATTGTTAGTTATATCCCTATCCATCCTGGAAACTGTATTTTATTTATTATTTTCAGGAGCAAACATAATAGAACAGACCTGTTTCTAAAACAAGTTGAAAGACTTCTGGAGCCTTTTAGCTGATCCATGCCATTAGTGGTTCCCTGTGCCTCTCCCTTTACGGACATGTATTATACCAGCTCTGCACAGGCTTCCATCTCATTGCTCCCTCTGTGAGCTGCAATAAGTCTCCCTTGACAGGCTGCTTAGAGCATTACAAGACATTTGGCCTTTCAGTGACTTATGCTTTTTGATTGTGACGTGACGGGCCAGGGTGATCCGTCATCCCACAATAATAATGTCAGTGCCTTCCTGAGTGAGCCAAAACCCTTGAATAATGTTGAAATCAATGCCTTTTTCATTTGCTGAGATGGAAAGAGTTGACCTACTGGTCCTTTAAGCCTCAGCTTTGGCATACTGAATGGTTGGAGGGTAAATCATATTATCCCTCTGTGGGCCTTGGAGGAGTATGGGGTCGTTCATGTTTGGGCTTCCTCCTATGTCCAAAACTTCCTTGCACTCTGCCTCAGCTGTTCAAAAAGAGAAAGAAAGATGAGTCATTTTGTAGGGTAAGAAAAGGACTTTGTTACACTTGCTGGGCCAGAAGCATTTGCCTTTCTTCATTCTGTTAAGAGAGAAATGGTTTAATTCATAATTGATAGGAATTTAGGAAAGGATTTGTTGGAAGATACCCATTCACATGTAAAGCTAAGCATTGAGAAGGCAAACTCTGAAAATCTCTGTCTTTCTTCCACTTTATTCGACATGCATGATACCCCAGCGTTACTGAACATAGCTGGAATGGTCCTGATAAAGGGCACAGTTTGGGAGGATCAAGCTGCCGGCAAAGGCCAAGTTTTCTCACTAGTTTAAACCACCCTGGCTAATATTTCCTGCTTCAGGAAACAGTCCTGGCAATAGAGCAGCCAGACTGATGTGAGACCTGTGGATGGTGTCACGCGAAAAATAGTTAAAGAGATTGGCAACATGTATCCAGATAATGAAAGTCTGTCCTTGCGTGAAGAGAGTAGGTTCAGTTCTCTTTTGTTTCAGGGCAGAAATAGAATCATGGGTTTTAGAAGGGGAGGGTTGATAGAAGAGTGGTCACCTGGAGATAGGTACTCCATGAAAATGTGGTACCAAGGAGGAGAAGAGAAATCATAGCTGAGAGGGAGCCCCGGCTGAAGGCTGAGCTGGAATAATGAAGGTAAAACCAGAAGAAAGCAGAGGCCTTGGCAAATTTTTATGATGAAGCATGAATCTTGGCTGAGGGGTGTGGTACTCCGTGTCTTTTCAGGCCAAGCACACAGTAAATCTTTCTTGTGGAGGCACAGAAAGCCATTGAGATGGCATTCACTTCTGCATTCTTTTTTAGCCGCTTTCAGAATCTAACACCGTGGGCAGCGTGTTTTTCCACCTACAGTAACATAAGATGTAATGATGCATGGACATAGACATCTGTTGATGAAATTAGGGTAGTGACATAATTCTTATAACAAAGGCTCTGAGTTAACTGCATATTAACACTGATGAAGCACTTAAACGTACAAGTCATAACTTGCTTAAAATTTTGTTTCAAGATATCAATGGATATTATAAAGGGCAACTTAGATGGAATTTCAAAACCAGCCTCAAATTCAAGAACACGTCATGGGAGCAGAGGTTCAAATGCTTCTTTGGAGGTGCTCTCACCGGAACCAGCATCCTTCAAGGTACTTTGCTGTTTAGAAATGGTATAAGCTACTTCTTCTGATCTCTAGCAATTGATAAACCAAGGCTGTTGTTAACATCCTATTCTAAGGTTCTTCTTTAAACGGTGTGTTCTGGAGCACTCACAGATTTCTTGGATTTTACTTTAGATCATTTAATATGAAAATAATCTTTCCTTCTTCATCTTCTCTTTTTTGGAGGGGGCGGTGAGTATGGCTCATTTTTTTCACAAGTGGACTTTGTTAATGCTTATTTATTAACTTTTTTTATTTCATAAGAAAGCTTTGCATTCCAACATCTACTATGCCACCATTGACTCTTACTATGAAGAAGATTCAGTAATTTAAAAAATAGAGTTTGGATAAAAACCACATGGTATATGTTTAGTAGGTATATTACCTGACCATGACTCCCTTTCTTTTCTTTAGTTGTCTCTTTTTCCTTTCTTAAAATATCTAAACTTTATGTTTTTTAAAGAATCTGGTTTTCCCTCTGTTGTGTGGGGTAACTTATGTTTTTAAAGTTGTAGGAAACAAAAATTTTGAAAGTTATGGTGAAAAAACTTTTTGCAAGTGTATGAATCCTTTCTCACTTATTCTTTTGACTTACGGGACTAGACTCTGCCTTATGAAACTCTTAGAGTTTTTGTCCATCATGGTTTCATGCTGGAAATAGAAAGCATTTTGGGCATTTCCAGCAGAAAGGGATTGAATACAAGAAATTTAGTTCCTCAGAAATCAGTGGCAGGCCAGCTGGAAAAGAAACCACGGGTGGGGACTTCCCTGGGATTTTTGGTTCCCAGGTCACACCGCCATGCCCGCAATCCGGGTACCTGAACGCTGCTGCCGCTGCTGCCGTTGCTGCTTCTGGCATTGCTACACGTCCCGCAGAGCCACAAAACCGGTGACTGGACACGCAGAGATGACTGCCTGTGATATTTCTTGTCAGTTTCGTATCAGGAGCTTGACAGGATGGCTTCTACCTCATTTCTGTGGTATACATTTTGTGCAGATGCACCTGACTGTGTGAAACTAAAACTCATCCGGAACCCAACCTGCAAGCAGCTTTGTAAAATACAGTTTCTCGCTTAGCTCTCTGTTTTGTTTCATCTAATCCTGCATCCTTACGATACTACGTGTTAATTATTGTAGCATTGTAACAATTCTTGATATCTGGTGGGATGGGTCTCACCATTGTATTCGTTTCTAGGACCGTCTTAGCTGTTCTTGGCTTTTTGTTCTTTTTGTATTTTAGAACAGTTTTTCAAGTCCTGTGAAAAATACTGTTGGGGCTTTGATTACAGTTGCTTTGAGTTTATAGATTACTTTGGAGAGAATTTCTAACCTTATGATATTAAATCTTCCCATCTATTAACGCTGTATCTCATTGACTTCTTTGCCTCTAATTTAAAAATTTTACATACTGTAAAATTCATTCTTTTTTTGGTATATAGTTCTGAGTTTGGCAAATGCGTAGAGTGATACTGTCACAATCAAGATATAGAACAGTTCCATCATTACCACTTAAAAATTCCCTCATGCTACCCCTTTATAAGCAATCTCTCCTACTCTTAATCCCTGGAAACTCCTGATCTGTTTTCTGTCCCTACAGCTTTTCCTTCTCCAGAAGGTTCAATTCCATTCCATATGAATGGAATTTAAAAAATGTGTAGCTTTTGGGTCTGGCTTTTGTCTGTTGGCACAATGCATTTGAGACACATCTATGCTGTTGCTTATATCGGCAGTTCAGGCCTTTTTATTGCTCATAGCGTCCCACTGTGTGGGTAGACCACAGTTTGCTTATTCAGTCCCCAGTCAGCAGCATGTGGGCTGTTTGTGGATTTTGGTGATTATGAATAAAGCTGCTGTAAATATTTGCATACTGATTTTGGAGGGGGTGGGAAATAGGTTTTTATTTCTCTTGGGTAAATACCTAAGAGTGGGATTGCTGGGTTGTATGGTAAGTGGATGTTTAACTATAAGAAACTGTCAAACTGTTTTCTCTTCCCACCAGAAATGTATGAGAGTTCCAGCTGCTCTGCATCCTCACCAGCAGTTGTTATTGTCAGTTTTTTTTTTTTTTTTGAGCCATTCTAGTAGGGATACAGTAGTATCTCATGGTTTTAACTTGAATTTCCCTGGTGACTAATAATGTTAACTGTTTTTTATGTGCTTATTTGCAATCCACATATCTTTTTTGGAAAGTGTATGTTCAAAATTTTTTACTAACTTTTAAAATTGTGTTTGTTTACTTATTGTTGACCTTTGAGAGTTCTTTATATATTCTAGATAGCGTCTTTTGTCAGATATATGATTTGCAACTATTTTCTCCCAGTCTGTAGCTTGACTTTTCATTCTTTTAACCATGTCTTTTAAAGAGCATTTAAAATTTTAAGTGCAATTTATCAACTTTTTTTCTTTTGAGAATTTTTTGTTGTTGTTGTATGTAAGAACCCTTTGTCTAACCCAGATTCCCAAAGATTTTTTCCTACTTTTTCTTCTGAAAGTTTTATAGTTTTATGTTTTACATTTAGATACTTATGGCCTCTCTTGTTGCCAGTGACAAGGCTTTTGTAAACCCAATGTTCATTCTAGTGTGGTTTGTCTAGTTTAGATATTTTTCTCTGGTTGCTTTATTTTTTTTTTTTCCTTTGTCCTTGGTATCTATTATTACTCACCTAGGTATGGACTTACCTTTCTGGAGACTAGTACTTCTTCCATGTAAGGATTTGCATGTTTCTTTTTTTTTTTTTTAATTTCTTAACCATTATGTTTTCACATGTTTCAAATATTGCCTGCATTTTTTTCTATTTTGTCATCCTGGAAGTCCAATTAAATGTCTGTTGAAACTTTCTCTTCTATCCTTCATGCCTCTTTTTTTAAAAAAATATTTTTTATTCATTTACTTCTCTATGCTTCATGCTGGGGAATTTTTAACATATATTTTCTAATTTTGAAATTCTTCCTTTATTTATTTATTTTTTGGCTGCATCAGGTGTTAGTTGCGGCATGCAGGATCTTCGCCGAGGTATGCGAGATCTTTCCTTGTGGTGCGTGGGCTCTTTGTTGTGGCCTGTGGACTCCAGAGCTCATGGGAACTCTCTAGTTGAGGCGCGCAAGCTCAGTAGTTGTGGCGCATGGGCTTAGTTGCCCTGTGGCATGTGGGATCTTACTTCCCTGACCAGGTATCAAACCTATGACCCCTGTATTGGAAGGCGGATTCTTTACCACTGGATCACCAGGGAAGTCCCTGGAATTCTTTCTCATGCTATGTCAAATCTGCTCTTTAATCCATCCATTGAATTTTTAAGCTTAATGATGTATATTTAATTTCCTGAAGTTCTTTTTAGTTTATTTTCAAATCCTTCTGTTCTTTATAGTATCTTGATCTTGTGTTTTGGGAGTCCTTTTTTATACCCATTAAAATATTTATATGATTATCTTTGTCAGCTTTTTAATATCTTAAGTTCTTTTGTTTTGATTCTTGCTTATTGTTGGTCATGTGTTCCTGGCTTTTGAACTTTTGGAATGTAAGTTTTAATTTGGGGAATTTTATGGAGCCTGATTTGAGCAAGTTTGCTTCTACCAAATGCCTCAGAGATATTTACTGGCATGAATCTTTTTTTTTTTTTTTGTGCTAATTTTTCATCTTTAAGCATTCCAGAGTATATGAATAATATAAATTGGAATCCAAACCCACATGAAGCAGGATCCTGCGGTTGTACATTCTTAGGGAAGACTATTTCCCACTTGGAACCCAGACACGTTTTTTTGTTGGTATCCTGTGCTTTTAGATAGACGTATTTATTCTTCTAGTCTACCTTCTCACAGAGGAGGCACCTTTTTGAGGGATCCAGCTTCATGGAGCAGGAGAGGGAAGTTTCCACTCCATCTTGTCTTGCATGGTCCCAAGGCCTAGTTTCTTAGCTCTACGTGGGTGGTAAAGCCCAAGCCCATAGGTTTCTGAGGCCAGCACATCCTCATTTGCCTGTCCTTGTGGCTCCTACCCCACCCCCACCAGGGCAGCTGCTTAAGGATTTACAAGGTTCCTATTTCAGCTTTCAGTTTCCTTTTAATTTCTGTTCAGTGTTCTTATGAACTTTTCTATGCATTTCTAAGTAGATGGAAGGTTTCAGTTTATTCAGTTTTCCATATATCCCAAACTGGAATCTGAAAACAATTTTAGATGCTTTAGTCTGAAGCTTAGTGATTATAATATAGCCTAAACTGTGGAGTCATGGGTTCAAAATAGGCTCTGCTGACCACATTTTATGTGATTTGGGGCAAACTACTTCAACTCTCTGTGCCAGTTTCCTCATCTGTTCAAAGGCATGATAATACTACCCACCTCATAGGCATATTTTGAGGATGAAATGAGGTGCAATATCTACAGTTTTTACAAGTGACTAGCACCTAGTAAGGATTCAGTACATCTTAGCTAACTGGCCTCAATTCTTTAACCTAATTGGTCAGTCCTTCCTATATTATTATTCACAGGATTCAGTGTAAAGTCAGGCATATAGTAGGTATTCACATAATATGTGTTCAACAAATTTAGGGTGACAGTTTTACCATTTTATATTGGTAGGATAATATACAAAAATGGACACATTTTAGAGTAGCAAAGAATTAGTGTTTCTGCTTCTATGTTCCAGGGTGATGATTCTTTTTAAAGAAGCAACTTCACAGTATTGACACACTTGTATTAATACATAGATTAATATTACCTCATTCAAGGCTTCTTTAAAAATAAGGCAGCAATTACTTCAAGTCTGATTTTATTTGAACCCACTAAGCTATAGCTCAAACTAGCATATTTATTAAACAACAGGGACTTTGATACTTATATCAATAGCAAGACTTCCTAAAAGTTGTGATTTGTCTTAGTTGAGTTCATGGAAAATCAGTAAGGTTCACCTTAGGTTGCGGAAGAAAGCCACAGATATGCTGCAGGTTGACTGCTGACTGCAAATGATTCAATGTCTATAAAACCTTATACATTGTCTAAATAATAAATAAATTCTGGTATTTTGATTCGTTTTATTGCTTATTTGTCTTTTATTAATTTCTTACCAAAAATTTCTGTATAGCAGAAAATGAGTTTAAAATGCTAGAGTTTTAATGAAATTTCTGTAGTAATGATATATTTCTCATTCTAAGAATTTTGGTTTATTGTTGCTTCTGGATATTTTTCTTGAAAGAGCCAATAGTTGGTAATTGGTGTAAAAATCTCCGCTTTCAGGTAGGGATCTAATTGTTTTTATAGGCTATTTACCTTTCCTGGGACTAACATGGAGATATGAAGTGGGGCACGTGGAGCAGTGAAAAATGGATACTGAATGTGGCTTTGAGAAAAGAAGAAAGAAAGAAAAATCATACACTTAGGCCACAGGGTAGAAGATCAGGAGGGTTGGAAATAGAGAGGCCAGTGGACAATGGGATGGAGGAGATGGTTGGTGCTAGTGGAGTGGGGGACTACCGGTCAATTGTGAAATGGGCAATATTTGCCTTTTGTTCTCTGGTTTCATCTTTTTTACCTCATCGCTTCTCACTCATTCTAAGAGCTAGGATCACATGGGATGGTGTATGTGAAAGATCTTTGTGTATCCTGAAGTGTGGTATCCCAGTATGTTGCTAACATCTAGTTATGTTTCCCCTGTATAAAAACTCATTCTCAGGGAAAGGTCAGCTAGATTCATTTATGCCAAGATATAAATTACCGGTAGGGCTCGTGTGACCTCTCCCACAATTTCAGCATTTTCACAGAACTATATAGCCTTAAGGATTTACTGGATATTATGAAATCTTAGGCTTTACCCTGCCTTTGACAGAAAGAATATTTTGGAACAGGGAACCCTCTTTAACACATCCAAGATCACATAAAGTAAGCACTGTTTTGCTTATTATAAATTGAGTCTCCACTAGTTTCATTCCATACTGGATCTGTTTTCTTCTCTGTTAAATTGGGGTAGTAATGACTACACCAGAGGGTCATTAAGGGGCGTGAACGAGGCAGTGTGTCTAAAGTACTTAGCACAGGACCTGGCCAACAGTAATTCCTCAGTAGATGTCGACTATGATTTTTATACCACTGACTCAGCTCAGTTCTGCTGGGGCTTATGTCCTAGTTCATGTGAACAGAGATGCTCATGTAGTCCTGTATCCCTGACAGTTTAATTCTCAGCACCACCTACCTTCTGTCCTTGAGATTCACAGGGGGTACAGATTACAGTGGTAGAGTGTGGACCATGAGCATAAAAGCCTCCAAGGGCTGAGCCCTGAAGGACTGGAGTAGACAGTTGGACGGGAAAGGTGCTCCTCTCAGCAGAAGCTCACCAACTCTCCCAGAGGTTTTGCCTCTCCTGTGGGCTGTTTTCACTTCCAGTGTGACTCTTACTGCTTACTGCCAAGTGCAGCCCTCAAGCCCTGTGATCTCTGTTTTTGCCTGGTGCAGCCACAGATGTCTTTTCTTGTTCTCTCTCAGGAAGACACAGCTGCGCCAAACTGGTATCTTTACCAGTTTTTAGCAAGTGAACTTTGCTAAAATGGAAAAAAAAAACCAATATGAAAAACTGTGAAGAGCATACAGATAAATTATTCATCAAAGCACGTGGTTCTGATTTGAAGAAGTCCATTAGAAGCACATTGCAATTCAGACTATTCACTTTGCAGCTATTCAGTAGCCACCATGTGGTGAGTGGCTATCGTATTGGACAGTCCAGCCCACGACCTTTGACTCTCCATCTGAGAGTAAGCTCAGGGAGCAGGGACCATCATGCCTCACTCCAAGAGCCTGGCAGAGAGCGGTTCTCTTCGGCACTGATTCCTGACCCTTCTCTGTTATTGCTAGAAATTGCTGGAGAGTGGTACATGTTACTTTGGTGCAAATGTTATTAAATTTAATTGTGTGTTTAAATTACGTTTCATTAAGTGTTATGTTTCTAGAATAGTTTAATGCTACTGTATGTGTGTATGTCCTCACATACTTACATTAGAGTTAAAATAGTCTAGAAATTTAAAATTTTTAAAAAATACATTATTTTTGAAAACTGTTCCTTTGGAAATAATTTTTAGGTTGATACTGCAATCAATTTGAACTCTGGTAAAGAGGGCCACTCAGAGAGCAATAATACAGAGGAATGTATAAACAGTAATGATGATAAAGGGGACAACTACTCTGAGAAAATAAAATTGGCTGAAGAGGGGTCAGATGAAGGTTCGAACTTGAGTCAGCATCAGATAATCCCTGAATGTTCAGGTAGGATAATCACTTGGTAATTGGCTAATGATAATTACAAATGCTATGGTTAAAATACTAGAGGTAAGTATGTTTTTTATCAGCTAAGTAGAAATAATAAAAAAAAGAGACTTTTTTTGTGAGCAAGCAAATCACCAGTTTTTATTTATAAGAATCTTGAGTTCTTAAATAACTTAGAAAAATAATAAAATATATCATTTAATAAAATTGTTATTGTAGTCATTTTACATTAATCAAGTAGGAAGTATTTCTGCATTTTATGACATGATTTATTGATCTTTTTGAAAATTGTACAATATACTGTATCCTGTAATTTATAAATGCCTTTTAAGGGATAGTCCCACTTGAGCTTAATAACTTTTGGATTTTAAGAGACTCCTTTTTTTCATGGTTATTAAATTAATACTGGTCAGAGTGAATTAGAACAGTAGTTCTCAAAACATGGACTGCAGAGCCCTGGACTCCGAGACCCTTTCAGGAACTCTGCAAAGTAAAAACTACTTTCATCGTAATACTGATATATCAGTAATATAATTCATTATAATGCAGAAATAATGCTGTTTGCCTTCTTGCCCCTTGAATGGACGGTTTCACTGATGGTACGAAAGCAGTGGTGGGTGAAATTGGTGGTGCTGTAGCATGAGTTAGGGCATGAATGGCACCAAATTGTGTCAATAGTCATCATGCTCTTCAAGACCCGGCATGGGCAGAAAAAAGAAATAGCCAGTGTCACTCAAGAATGCTCTTGACAGAGCAGTAAAAATTTTAAATTCTATTTAATCTTGACCTTTGAGTACACATCTTTTTAATATCCTGTGTGGTAAAATGGGAGGTATATATACAGCAGTTCTGCTGTATGCCAAAATGTGAAGGTCACGTTGAGGAAAAGTACTTGTGTGATAATTTGAGAGCTGAACTAGCCACTTTTTTAATGGGACACCATTTTTACTTGAAAGAATGAGTGAAATGCAAACTATTATCATTCAGACTTAGGTATTTGGCAAACATTAAAAAAAAAAACGAAATGGGCCTGTTATTTCAAGGGAAACAACTGACAGTGTTTTTTGTCAATGTTAAAATCTGAGCTTTCAAGTGAAAAATTAGAATCTTGGAAAATTTGTGTATGTCAGCATGAGCTTCACAACTTCCCAATACTTAGAAAAGTCTACCCAATACTTAGAAAAGTCTAAGTATTTTATCAGAAAAGATAAAAATTGGTGGCAGTATTAACAAATGTAATTTTTTGATATTGTATATTGAAATGTGTTAGTATTTTGAAGGTCTGCATAATTCAGTGAACCACTATTTTCCAAATAACCAATGCAGGGTGAAAGATCCATTCAACATGAAAGATAGATCCTTGGATTTATGGAACAAATACAAAAAGCTCACTGATAGGGTTACAGATTTCACATTACAAACTAACCTGTAAGGAACTATCTCTTGTCTAGTTTTGATATTAGTATCAAAGAGGAATATCCACAGTTATCCGAAGAGGGTATTAAATTTCTCCTCCCCTTTCCAACTACTGGGTGAGGCGAAATTTTCTTCATATATATATATTTTTTAAATTAATTTATTTATTGGCTGCATTCAGTCTTCATTACTGCACACGGTCTTTCTCTAGTTGTGGCAAGTGGGGGCTACTCTTCATTGTGGTGTGTGGGCTTCTCATTGCAGTGGCTTCTCTTGTTGCAGAGCATGGGCTCTAGGTGCGCGGGCTTCAGTAGTTGCAGCATGCAGGCCCAGTAGTTGTGGCACATGGGCTGAGTTGCTCTGCGGCATGTGGAATCTTCCCAGACCAGGGCTCGAGCCCGTGTCCCCTGCATTGGCAGGCGGATTCTTAACCACCTGGCCACCAGGGAAGTCCCTCTTCATATACTTTAACTGAAGCAACAAATTACAATAGATCGACTTTGAAGCAGATATGAGAATCCAGCTGTCTTCTGTTAATCCAGATACTAAAAATTTAAAATATTGCCATTCTCAGTAATTTTTTTTGAAAATATTATTTGTCTTGTGTTACATTTACATTAACATGTAATTAGTAATACCCTGTTTATTTTAAAATGAATAAATATATATGTATAATATTTTTCAGTTTTGATTTCTAATATGGTAATTATCAATAGACATAACTCACATAAACAAAAGGTACTTTGGGTTCTCCATAATTTATAAACTGTAAAGGGAAGCTGAGCTCATAAACTTTGAGAACTGCTGATTTAGAGTATGTTTGGGATGAGATCGGCTCTCAGGTCAGGTGACTCAGGATTACAGTTATTAGGAAACAAGGTATTAAAGTTGAGATTAGCTAGTGGCCCCATTTACATTGTATTTGTTTATACTGTTTCAATGCTGCAAGAGTTACTTCAAAATGCCTGCTGTGTAGACCAGCCCTGTGCCTGACCCCTGAGAATGCTAGGGCTGACGGTTGGGAATTAGAACTAGAGGCTGTTGCGTCCGATGTACATGAGCAATACGATTTGTAGAGCCTCCTTATTAGTAAGATTAGTGTTCTTTTTGGATGAGTTTACTCCCTCTAAACAGATATCCTTTTCCTTTAAGAGGAAGTGATATACATTATAGGGAAATATCACTGGACTCTGTATTTTCAAAAGTTGCAAAACTTGGCTTTTCTTTGCAAAATATGCCATTTCTAAGTGATCTAAGCTGGGGTGGCTGAGACTTTAGAACTTGAGCATTTATCCTCATTGCCAGATTATCACCTTTCATCAGACTTTACAGAGGAAGCATCTCCTGGTGGTAAAGAGTTTTGGCTCTGGAGTCAGACAGATCTGGGTGGAAACTGACTCTTTCATTTATTAGTTATAAGATATATCTTGGACATGTATGTAACTCAGTTATAAGTTAGCCTCAGTTTACTAATTTGTAAAATAGGGATAATAATTATGCCATCTCGCTGGTTTATGGTGAGGATTACATGAGATAATGAATGTAAATAAAGCACTTACCACTGTGCCTATCAGGTAACTCTATAAATGTTAGCTGCTGTTGTTACCAGGCTGAGTCAAAAATTATCCGCACACTGGCTGTAGAATTTATTTTAATTAACTTTTAGAAAAGACAAATACATCATTTTTCAACACAGTCTCCTTGCTTTTCAATACGCTTTGTCCATCTTTCAACAAGCTGTTGTATTCCCTCATTAAAAAAATGTTCTAGGCTGAGCTATGAGCCATGAATGCACCGCTGTCTTCACTTCATCATCAGAAGTGAATCTTAGTCTTTGTAGGGCTGCTTTCAGGGGACCAAACAGGTGAAAGTCCAGTGGAGCAGGATCAGGACTTTCATCTGAGGACAGGACATAGGGAGGATGCTTTAACACCTTAAAACGAAGTTTTTGCAGAGTATGAACAGTGTGGGCAGAAGTGTGCAGACGTGCACACCCTCAGACCACAAAAACGAATCACTGCATGCTGCTCCTCTTTCATGCAAATCACGAGTGGGGCATCCATTTTTGCTCGCCCACGGTTACAGATGAACTGACGTAACACATTTACATCTGCACAGCAGTGACTGGGGAGACAGTAGCCTTGAGTGGAAGTAGCCTTGATAAGACCGTGGGGCCAACAGAAGTTTTAATGTAACTGGAGTGTGGATAATTTTTCACTCACCCTCATAGCATTATCATTAATCACAATGATAATGATAATTATTAATATTAATCATAATCATAAGTTAAAACTCGAATGACAGAAGTTCTGAAGCATTCCTATTTCAAATGAATTACTATCAATTATCCACAATTCAAGAACATTTTTAGGTACTTGAGGAAAATAGAACAAATGGGGGGGCATAGATTAAAGGTGTTTAGATACACGGTGTACTTTTCTGAATTTGTTTCTAATAGTTTGGAATCACTCTTTGTCTCTGTGACATGCTATATTTTACTGTAGCTATTTGTGTACATGAGTTCTCTTTCAGTTAGTCTGAAGCAGCTTGTGGATGGGGTCTTTGTCTTATTCTTTATTTGTTATGAGTATAGAAAGCATAGCAGAATGAAGGAGAAAGAATTTGGGATTTAAAAATCATACGATATCCACTTATGAATTCAGTGCTATAATGTGTTAGCTATTTGAAAGGACCCAGTTATCTCAAGTGTAAAATAGAGATAAATGTCTGTTTCGCAGGGTTGTTAGATAATTGTATGAAAAAAATATGGGAAAGCACCTTGTAAACCAAGATACATGACACCAGTGTTAGTTATTACCGTCAGCCATAAACATTTGTTGAATGAAAGAACAAATAGTAAAAACAAAACAAACAAAAAAAAGCTTTGTGATTTTACGAAACTTCAAGCTCATTCCTGCTTTCAACATAATATAGATGAATCTGAATTAAAAGAATTAGACTCTCAACTTCAAGATGCTATTCAGAAGATGAAGAGGCTTGATAAGATATTGGTGAAGAGACAACATAGAGAAAATGAAATTAAGAAACAAGGTCTAGAAATGAGAATAAAGCTGTGGGAAGAACTTAAGGTAAGAATTGTATAACTTTATGCTGACATATGAGAAACAACTTCCTCTAAGATGAGTAAGAAAAGCGGGGACGCTGGTAGCGTTACTGTGGTCTGCCTTCATTTATTTTGTGGAGGTAGGGCAGTGGTGCGTATATGTGTGTACGTGGCAGAGGAGTAGCGAGTGAGATAGTTTTCTGAAACTGGAGAAGGTGACTTTGCAGGAGTCTGGCTTCCGGGCACTACACTGGGTGTGTTCATTCCGCATGGACAGTGGACCGGCAGCACAGTAGGCCTCTCTCACCAGGGTCAGGCCTGGGCTCCTGCATCTCTGGAATAGAAGGGGAAGTGGTGCCTACTTTCACCGAGTATGTACGTCTGCTTCTTCTTCTGCAGGCTTACAGTTTGGAGATGAGTACACAAATACACAAAAAGTTAACCCTCCTGGTTACCATTATGATTTGAGTAAACTTTTGTGACAAACAAGCGGGGAGTTGACTATTTTACATGCTGGTCAAGATCTCTTTAGGAAGCTGTAAAATGCCGGTAGTCTGTGACCCTGCTTTATTTGCTTCTGTCTTGGTGAATTCTCCTTGGCCTTGTTGGACCTTTTATTCTCTGTAGTATGGAGGGGTGGAAGTTGGCCAGATGTTGGCACTGGTGACTTGGTGCATAGCCATTGGCTCATATTTGAACTTTGCCCCTCAAAGGAGAGCACTTTTAAGGTAAGGAACATTATAATAACAGATTGGTTGTTTTTGATAAATTCCTCCTTGATTAGTTGACTGACTTCCTAGGAAATTTCCCAGGCAATGATATAAATTAATAATAAAGTAAATAAGAGTACATTTTTACAGGGTTCCCAGGAAGACCACTGGGATGGAAAAAAGCAACATATAAAAGGCAGTGCTTTAAGTTAGAGAAATGATTTGTGTAAATTTTAGCAGGAAAAGTTATTCTATCACTTATTTCTATTGACTCTCAAAGCAAATTTTTCCTTGCTCGGAAAAATGAATTATAACTGGAATAATAAAATACAGTATCAATTTTGAAATGTCTGAAACTGTAATTTGGTGATGTATCTTTATGTTACTCATTAGTTATGGAAACATTAAACAGAAACTTAAGAAGCTTTAATTAAGCAAGGTAATTATAATGATAGACATATTCCACCTCTATCTGGAAATACTCATTGACAGAATTATGAGGGAACAGGAAACAGTAACAGATTTCCTAATTAAAGGGATAAAAATGACCTGACTTTCTTGTTTGTATGTACAGAATTGGAAACCATGTTGGAATTTTAAAAAATATCAACGAATATAGTGGCCTTCTTTTCCCATGTTTAAACTTTTATCTTTTATTAGTCTGCAAAAAATGGTGAAGCTTTACAAAGTAATGAGGAGATGGAAAATACAAAAAAGTTTCTAACTCTGACTGCTGCATCAGAAGAAACTGTTGGTGAGTAAAACTGATTCATCTTTATTTTTATCTCAGAGTCATAGAATATTTGGATTAAAGTAAAATTCCCAGTTCAGTTATCTTTTCTTTTTCTTTGTGAGTTCAATTCTTCTTTAGAGGAAATGATCATGTTAGATAGGACTATATGGAACTACCCTGAATTTAGGCATGTTTCAGAGCCTTCTAGGGTTTGTATCTGCTCAGGGGTGAGGTGGACAGGGCAGTGAAAAATCAAGAAATAGACAAAGTATGTCTTTGCCTTTACTTCCTGTGCCTCTTAGAAGCCTCTACACACCCAGTTTATGCAGACAGTCCCCTAACTGCCTGGGATTGTCCCATGAGGTGTCTCACTCCGGCCTCTGCAGCCTTTCATAAAAATACTGAGTTGTCCTTTTCCTCCTCTCTCATAGCCCTGCTCTATGAGACCAGCCAGTTACTTCTGTACATATGTTTCTATTTACCCCCCTTGTGTGTAACAGTTGACCCTTGAACAACTTGGTGGTTTAGAGGCACTGGCCCCCGTGCTGTTGAAAATCCAAGTATGACTTTATAGTTGGTGCTCTGTATCTGCAGTTCTGCATCCGTGGATTCAACCAACCAAGGATTACGTAGTACTGTAATATGCATTTGTTGAAAAAAATCCGTGTATAAGTGAACGTGTGCAATTCAAACGTACGCTGTTCTAGGGTCAACTGTATATTTGTGATTCACCTCCTCCTCCTCCTTCTTTTCCTTCTTCCTTCTTTTCTTTCTTTTTCTTCTTCTACAGAAGTACTATGGAATCATATAATTTATTTTAACTTACTTAGTAATGAATGTTTTAGTGATTGGGAAGAGTTGGTGTTTTTTGGCAGGACACTTTTGAAATCCTTTAACTACATCATCTAGATGGTCATGGAGTATTGCTTGGGGATTAGACTGGCTCTAAGTAGGGGGTCCCAGGAGTGGGATTGCTAGATCATATAGTAGCTCTATTTTTAGTTTTTTAAGGAAACTCCATACTCTTCTTCATGGTGGCTGCACCAATTTACATCCCCACCCACAGTGTAGGAGGGTTTCCTTTTCTCCACACCCTCTCCAGCATTTATTATTTGTAGATTTTTTGAGGATGCCCATTCTGAATGGTGTAAGGTGATACCTCCTTGTAGTTTTGATTTGCATTTCTCTGATAATTAGCTATGTGGAGCATCTTTTCATGTGCCTACTGGCCATCTGTATGTCTTCTTTGAGAAATGTCTGTTTAGGTCTTCTGCCCATTTTTTGATTGGGTTGTTTGCTTTTTGGTTATTGAGTTGTATTAGCTGTTTGCTTATTTTGGAAATTAAACCCTTGTTGGTCACATTGTTTGCATATATGTTCTCCCAGTCTGTAGGTTGTCTTTTCATTTTGTTGATGGTTTCCTTTGCTGTTCAGCATCTGTATTTTAGAATGCGAGAGCTAAATGCTGATTTCTCCACTGAGGCATTTCTAAGAGGCCACACTTGCTGTGCTTGACTCTGGAGCAAGGACTGTAAGAAAGGCCACTCTGTAAGAGACATCCATGGGGTTTGACATTAGCCTTTTTGGTCACAGAGTTCACTGCTGAGTGAACTTTTGGCCTTAGAGGGCAAGACTTTTGTTTTCACTTGGCCTTTTTTCACAAACAAATCTGAACTATTAAATACATTTAATTTGTAAAGCCCATGGCAGGTTTATTTGGTTAAATCTATGGAGCTCACAGTTGTATCTCTGGAGTCACATGACTGCTGTAGGCCTTGTAGACATTTACAGTCATGCTGGATTAGTACTAACGTGCTAACGTGGACACTTGTTAGACTTCATGAGCTGAAAGCTGGAGTTACCAGAGGCTTGGAAGCCATGGCCAGAGAGACTTCTTGCTTTAAATATTATGTCAGAGTTTCAATTTTTAGATTTTGAATTTAGTCAATTATTATGTATTGCCAGTGTTTATTGTGCCCAGAGCACATAAGATGTGAAAGTAGGGTCAATGGAAAAGGAAATGGGAATCAAAGACACTTTTGGGTAAATCAAAGTCTGGTGCCCTTCATTCTTGCCGCCGTCTGTCTTGATGAGCTCACACTTGACCAGTTCACCAGAATGAAGAGACAACATTATTGTATTCCTGGTTCTTCAGATTTAATTAGATTTTTTTTTTGGTCTTTTATAGAAGGCGAATTCCTTCATGAAGCTTCTTGCTGGCTCTTTACATCATAGACATGTATTCAGCAGTCACACATATCTGATTTTTAAACATCTTAAAACCCAAAAGAGATAGCATTTACTGTAGACTACATTATTAGCCTAATTATACAATTTTTTTTAAACATTTGAAATAACATCATTATTACCTTATTCCAAAAGAGGTAACTTTTGGAATCTTTAGTTTAGGAAATGTGTTATTAGCATGTATGAAAGAAATGTATGAAAGAAATGAATAGAAATGCAAGAGTCCAATTTGACTACCTAGCACTGACTTTTGACAGTCTCATATTTCTACTATTACATTATAGACACATATCATGAAATGGTGTGACATTGCTTATGTCTGTTCCGTTCTGAATTAGTTTCTTTCCCAGGTTATTCATTGAAATTCAACTACTCCTCTTAATTAAAAATGTAAAAATTTTTAAAATTAAAAAATTACTTTGATCAAGCCTATGTATAGCCATAAATTTTAAAGTAAAGTGTTTCCTCTAAGGCTTATTATGAAAGCAGAAATCTTTTGCCCACTTTTCCCATGATCATTTTTTTTCTTTGTTACCAGGAAAGTGCAAAACCCTTGTAAATTGTCCAGTAGGTGGCGGCATCTAGTTAAAATAGTACTTTAAAAGCATCTCTTGAAGAATTTAGAGCCAGGCTTATTTGGACGTGAACTTTAAACACACATCTACAAATACCCAAACCTACTTTTACCATTCTTCTTATTTTTTCCCTTTAAATGAAGGGAGAAACCTTAGGATGACTGTTCTTCTTTATTTCTCCCAGTTATTTCCTTAACTTCTTACTTAAGAGTAAGTCAAGGGACTTTGGACTAGTGGCAGAATGGCAATTTCCAACCTGTTTTCCGGTCCCCCAAACATGAAATGCATCCTAGACTCATAACATCACAAATAAACGAAAGCAAAAAAGAAAAAATACTTGTGAATTTAATTTTATTTATAGGTACTAAACACAAATAAGCCATTGACTGTAAGAGAAAGATAAAAACCACATTAAATTGATTTTTTAAACCACATTTTGACTTTATAAACCAGGGATAATAACCTCAAGTACTGAGGTTTTTTTTTTTTAAAGCTCTTTATTGGAATATAATTGCTTTACACTGTTGTGCCAGTTTCTGCTGTACAACGAAGTGAATCAGCTGTATTTATATATATATATCTCCATATCCCCTCCATCCCGCGACTGCCTCCCACCCACCCTATCCCAGTCCTCTAAGTCATTGAGTTGATCTCCCTGTGTTATGCAGCAGCTTCCCACTAGCTGTTTTACATTTGGTAGTGTATATATGTCAATGCTACTCTCTCACTTTGTCCCAGCTTCCCCTTCCTCCCCGCCACCCAAGTCTGTTCTCTGCAGCTGCATCTTTATTCTTGCCCTGTCACTGGGTTCATCAGTACCAATTTTTTTAGATTCCATATATATGAGTTATCATATGGTATTTGTTTTTCTCTTTCTGGCTTACTTCACTCTGTATGACAGTCTCTAGGTCCATCCACCTAGTACTGAGGTTCTGAAGTGAACAGTATTGCACTTGCTAGAGATCTCAGAAATATTTTAAGTCTGTCTCACCACATTTTTAAGGGATCACTTTAAAGTTTTTCTAGAGAAATGTGAAAATCATTTACCATAGCAGGAGTTTTCCCTTAGTTTTAAGCATTTATCTGATGGATAGAGGTAGAATTCACTACTCTCTGAGACAAATATATCTAGTTACAGAATTGTTTGTTATCGGTGTTTGGATAGAGGCTATTCTTTTTTGTCTTTGTCATGTTTTCTCCTTGTTTCCAGCTCCAAGTGTGTAAGTGCGTGTAAGTGTGTGTAAGCAGAAAACAGCGGCTCTGTGATCTATCAGGTTTCTCAAAATTTGCAAATACCTCTTTCAATGTGCTTTTCTGTGAAATTCAGGAAAATGTTGCTTCTGCTCTTGGATGTTAAGATTAAATATTCCAAGAAAATTTGGTAGTCTTTTTCTGATCTGATTTGCAGAGGACTGGGGGAGAAAAATCACGTAACTGTGCTGACTGGTACAGCTAAAGATTTTTGGTTTTTAACCTATGATGGATTCTTAGCAATTTCTTAGCTAAGAAATTGCTTAGCAATTTCTCTTACATTCTCCACAGTGGCTCTTCCAAATTGTCACTGTGTGTTTAACCTCCTGTCCTCTTCTTCAAGTCCTTCACCGTGGCAGTCTTAGGGTTCAGAGAAAATGGACCAACCGTGTGGGAATCCCTTCCGCATTCTTGCTTTCTGTCTGCAAACTGCAATCTGACTGTGCTTTTCCACCGCCTTCCCTTTTACCTTAGATGGAGGGCAGGTGCTCTTCTTATCCAAGGCCAAAGTCAATAATGTCCCATCCCTTTCACTCTGTCCCTGGTTCTTGATCCATCAATTTTTCTGTCTATCACCTGGAGCTTCATTTCTCTCGTCTCCTCTGGGTCCTTCCCTTCAGTTAACCAGGCTTAAATGTTCTGGCCCTAAAACAGAATCAGAGAGCCATCAAACCAACCAAACATACAAATAAAACCTCCTCCCGCGGTTCTTCACCCTACTCCCAAACAGGTACCACTCATTTTCTCTCCTCTCCTTAAAGGTCAGACTTCTTGAGAGAATAGTCCACACCTACTGGTGCTACTTGGTCAACTTCCATTTACTTCCCAGCTGTATTTTCTCCTGTCACACTATGGAAACTACTTCATCAGTGGTCCTCCTAAATTCTAAACCTAGTGACATACTCCCAGTTTTTATCTTATTTGGTATCTGTGTAGCATCTGACACAGTTGACCACTCACAGAAGAGTAACTTTTTTTTTTTTACTGGATCCATTATTTCCTGCTGGTTCTCCTCTCCACCTCCTTACTTGCCATGGTTGAAACCTATTCCTTCTTTTGTATATTTTTGCTACCTTGGTTAATGGTTTCATCATCCTTCCAGTCTTTGTGGTGGCTAATTGTATGTGCCGATATGACCTGATCACAGGAGGTCCAGATGTCTGACATTATTTCTGGGTGTATCTGTGAGGGTGCTTCTGGAAGAGGTTGGCATTTTCATCTGTATTCATAAGTGAGATTTGCTGTGGGGTGTGTGTGCGTGTGCGTGCATGTATGTCGTGGTGTAGCAGGTAGAGGTGGTGCTGGTAGTGGTTGTGTGTATGCTTTGTCAGGCTATGTTAACTTCATAAAATGCGTGGGGCTAGCTGTCCATTTATTTCTATGCTTTGAAACAGTTTATATAACATGAGGATTATCTGTTCCCTAAAAATTTGAAAGATTTCACTGGAAAAAACATCTGGTTCAAATAATTTCTTGGAGACGATTCTCTGACTCTTTTCTCAGCTTCTTTCATATTTACTATTGTATTTCAGTTTAGTAGTCTTCAGCAGTCAATTTTGGCAATATGTCCATGTCACTGAGATTTTAAAGTATCCATTTCACTGAGATTTAACATTTTACTAATAAAACTTCATATACTGTTTAAAAATGACGATTCTCCTTATTGTTTATGTGTCCCATTTCTTATTTCTAATTTTAATTGTTTCTCTTTTTAGTCTGGAATTTTTTTAAAGTTAATTTTTAATTTTAGCACAGTTTTAGATTTACAGAAAAAGTGTAAGGAAAGTACAGAGATTTTCCATATACCTGTAACCAGTTAAGATTAGTATGGTACATTTGTTACAGTTAATGAACCAATATTGATACATTGTTATTAACTAAAGTCCATACTTTATTCAGGCTTTTAGTTTGTACCTAACCTCCTTTTCCTGTTCCAAGAAGCCATCCAGTATACCACATTACATTTAGTCCTCGTGTCTCCGTAAGCTACTGTTGGCTATGCACTTTCTCAGACTCTCCTCGTCTTTGATGACCTTGGCAGTTTTGAGGAGTACTGGTCAGGTATTTTGTAGAATTCCCAGCAGTTGTGACTCATGTCATGGTTTTCACCTGATTAGATTTCTGTTGTATGTTCTCGGGAGGACCGCAGAGTTAAAGTGCCATCTTCATTACATCACATCATACTATCAATGTAACTTATTACTGTTGATGCTCACTTTGATCACCTGGCTGAGGAAGTATTTGTCAGGTTTCTGCACTGTAAATTCTCTCAATATTTCCCCTTTGCCATACTGTCTTCTTTGCAAGTACGCGCAGCTCATACTTAAGGAGTGGGGAGTTAGGCATCACTTCCTTGATGGCAGAGCATTTACATAAATTATTGTGAATTATTTTTTATTTTATTTTTAAAATTTTATTTATCTTATTTTGGCTGTGCTGGGTCTTCATTGTGGTGCATGGGCTCTTTGTTGTGGTGGGCGGGCTCAGTAGTTGTGGCGCACCAGCTTAGTTGCCCCATGGCACATGGGATCTTAGTTCCCCAACCAGGGATCGAACCCATGTCCCCTGCATTGGAAGTGGATTCTTAACCACTGGACCACCAGGGCAGTCCCATTGTGAATTATTCTGCATGGGAGATTCATGTAGTCTATTTATTTACTTCACTATAGACTTGTGGATATTTGTTTTATACTTTGAATTATTCTATTGCTCAAATTTTTCCAGCTTTGGCCATTAGGAGCTAGTTCAGTTGACTCTTGTCTCCCTTTGTCATATTTCCTGCATTGTGAATTTTGTCTTGTTGTTGTTGTGAGCACTTCCTTACTTTCTGGCTTCAGACTCGTCTTCCATGTTTCTTCCCTGAGTCCTAGACTCAGCTATTTCTCCAGTCAGCTGGTTCCTCTCATGGGAGAATGACGTTAGACACCAGATCTGGATGCCAGCTGTGCTTGCTGTTACTGGGGAGTTGTTGACTCTAGGCCCTCTGAGAAAGGAAGTATTTGTGTGTATGCTAACCTGTTACACACTTACCTATAAATATTTCTATGTGTAACCATTTGTATCTGTATTAGGCTAAACATAGGTTCATACTGATGTCTCTGACTATTACCACATGGATCATTCTAGCCTTTTCCTCTTGCTTATCTGTAACCTCCACTCCAGCAGTGAAAAACCTGGCTCTCACCATTGGCCATCCATTTACTTAATTGTTCAATTCAGCCATACATGTGTAGTGACATTAGAATCGTTGACCTGTACCCCATAAGATATAGCCTAATCAACTGGAGTACAAAGCTCACATGCAATTTCTGTTGCCTTTAGTCTTTCAGACTCTACTCATTTCCAAACTTACTTAAAATGAGCATTTTCTCCTCCACTCCCTTCAGTGAAATTATTTCATACATTGATAACACAGATTGTTTATCAGATTGTGTATTTTATCCTGGGATTCTATGACATCTTAATCTTTTGAAAATTTGCATAAGTTCACTCTCTGTGCTATAAAGTTATAGGTTTCCAAAAATGTGTAGTGTCGTGTAACCACGATTATGGTATCATACAAAATAGTTTTACCATCTTTAAAGGTCCCCTGTGTGAATCCCCATTCAACCCTCCCTTCTTTCCCCAAACCCCTAGCCACCACTGACCTTTTTACTGTCTCTCTAGTTTTGCCTTTTCCAAATGTTATATAGTTGGAATCACTCCGTATGTAACCATTTTCAGATTGGGTTCTTTAACTTAGCAATATACAGTTAAGATTCATCCATGTCTTTTTGTGACTTGATGGCTGATTTCTTTTTGTCACTAAATAACATTTCATTCTATGGATGTACCACTATTTATTTTTCCCTTCATCTATTGACAGATACCCTGATTGCTTCCAGTTTTTGATGATTATGAATGAAGCTGCTTTAAACACTTATGCGCAGATTTTGGTGTGGACGTGAAATTTCCATTTTTGGGGGGTAATTGTGTAGGAGCAGGATTTCTCAATCGTATGATAAACATTTAACTTTGTAAGAAACTGCCTGCCTTCCAAATTGGCTGTATCCTTTCATATTCCCACCAGCGAAAATGGAAGTTCCTGTTTTTCTGCATCCTTGTCGGCAATTGGTATTGTCAAGTTTTTGGATTTTAGCCATTCTAATAGGTATATATTGATATCTCATTGTTGTTTTAATTTGCATTTACATTTCCCTAATGACAAAGGATTTTGAGTATTTTTTCAGGTGCTTATTTGCCATATGTATATTTTCTTTAGTGAGTTGTCTATTTAGATCTTTTGCCCATTAAAAAAAATTGAATTGGTTGTTTTCTTATTGTTGACTTTTAAGAGTTCTTTGTATATTTTGCATACAACTCCTTTATCAGACATGTGTTTTGCAGATATTTTCTCCCAGCCTGTGGCTTGTCATTTCCTTCTCTTAACAGTATCTTTTGCAGAGCAGAAGTTTTAAATTTTAATAAGTTTAACTTACCAATTTTTTCTTTCATGGATCATGCTTGTGGTATTGTATGTAAAAATTCATCACTAAATTGAAGCTCATATAGATTTTTTATCCTATGTTTTCTTTTTATTTATTTATTTATTGGCTGCGTTGGGTCTTCGTTGATGCACACGGGCTTTCTCTGGTTGCTGAGAGTGGGGGCTACTCTTCGTTGTGGTGCACAGACTCCTTATTGTAGTGGCTTCTCTTGTTGTGGAGCACAGGCCCTAGGCACGTGGGCTTCAATAGTTGCGGCACATGGGCTCAGTAGTTGTGGCTCATGGGCTCTAGAGCACAAGCTCAATAGTTGCGGCGTATGGGCTTAGTTGCTCTGCGGCATGTGGAATCTTCCCAGGGCAGGGCTCGAACCCATGTCCCCTGCATTGGCAGGTGGATTCTTTTTCACTGTGCCACCTAGGAAGTCCCTATCCTATGTTTTCTTTTAGAAGTTTTATAGTTTTTTTTTTAAGAACTTTTATTGAGATACAGTTAACCTACAATAAATTGCATATGTTTAGAGTGTACAATTTGGTAATTTTTCTTATTAGTAATATATATATGGCAATCCCAATCTCCCAATTCATTCCCCCCAACCCTCCCTGCTTTCCCCACTTGGTGTCCATATGTTTGTTCTCTACATCTTTGTCTCTATTTCTGCCTTGAGAAGTTTTATAGTTTTGTATTTTACATTTAGGTTTATAATCCAGTTTGATTTAATTTTTGTGAAAAGTATAAGGTCTGTATCTATGTTCTTCTTCTTCTTCTTCTCCTCCTCCTCCTCCTCCTTCTTCTCCTTCTTCTCCTTCTTCTTCTTCCATATGGACATCCAGTTGTTTCAGTACCATTTGTTTAAGAGATCATTCTCTCTTTATTCAGTTGTTTTGCTCTTTTGTTAAAGATTAGTTGACTGTATTTTTGTAGGCCTATTTCTGAACCCTCTATTCTGTTGCAAATGATCTATGTGGCTGTTCTTTTACCAGTACCATGCTACCTTGATTACAGTGAGTGTTTTCTCTTTTTAAAATTATACTTGAGGAGTTTTCTTTTTATACCTTCATGAATCAGTTTTGAATTTCTTTGCTAATTCTAGAAATTTATTTCTTTTCTTGAACTTGTTTTGTGATTGTTTTCTCTAGCTTCTTCAGTTAAACTAGTTAAGCTCATTTTATTTTCTCTTAAAATATGCGTCTGCCAGGGCTGCCATAAAAAATACCACACACTGGGTGGCTTAAACAGCAGAGATTTATTTTCTTACAGTTTTGGAGGCTGGAAGTCTAAGATCAGGGTACTGGAAAATTCATTTTTTGGTGAGGTCTCTCTTCCTGGCTTACAGACGGCCACCTTCTCACGGTATCCTCACATGACCTTTTCTCTGTGCACATGGGAAGAGGAGGAGGGGAGTGAAGGTATCTCTGGTGCCTCTTCCTCTTCTCGTAAGCACACCAGTTCTGTCGGATTAGTACCCCACCTGATAACCTCATTTAACTTTAATTACCTCCTTACCGTATAGCCACACTGGGGGTTTGGGCTTCAGCGTATGAATTTTGGGGGGCTACAGTTCAGTCCATAACAACGTGATAAAAGCGTCATTGCTATGAATTTGTTACTGAATATAGATTTCGCCCTGTACTACATTCTTTGGTGTGTGATATCATGATTATTCTCTACAGGTTGTTATTGTACTCTTATTTCCTCCTTGACCTTATAGTTAATTAGAAAATGGCACTTTTCCCTTGTTCTCCAGAGTTTTTTTATAAGCCCTCTGTTTTAAAAGCCATTGTACAAATCTGTAATGCTGTGGGCATTGTTTTGATCTTTTGAGTTTATTGAAATTTTCTCTATAGTCTAATAGGGTGATTCCTAATTGTAGAGGACATTTGGATGGAGAGGACATTTGCATTTTTGGTTGGTGTCACGATGTGCAGTGGGAAGAGGTCTGTCTCTAGTTCATAGGGGCAAGCGAGAACGTCTGGTTCTCTTCCATGCCAGAGACCAGCCATGGAGTTGTGTGTTGTGTGTGTCTGTGGGTGTGTGTATGTGTGTGTGTATATGTGTGTTGGGGGTGGGGAGAGAGAGAGAGAGGGAGAAAGAGAGGGTGAATGAATATTTCAGGCCCTGTCTCCCTCTAAACATGCCACACGACCACTGCTGCTTTGGAGCTGTCAGGGGTAGGTGTGGAGCACTGTGTGTGGAGTTTCCTCCTAGAGTTCCAAGTGTCCAGTGAGGCCGAGTCCACAGTTCTATGGCTTTCCCATTCTCTTTGGTGATCTCTGTCCAACTCCAGGATTTCACCTCCAGCGGGATGAGTGCCAAGAGTAGCCTCACGTGTGTGTCTATTACAGAGTCATCCCCTCTGATGTTCTTCTAGGTCCTTCCTATTGTCTGGGATGGGCTTTCTTCCCTAGGTGGCAGGAAGCAACTTAAATCAATCCTGCAGTCTTCCTCTTTCAAGACTCTTGTTAAAAATTGTGCTCAAAACTTTTGAAAATTGTAAAGCACTATAGAATTGAAAGAATCTTTAATTCAATTAAAAAAAGTTAATAAAAAAATTGTGCTCAGTCTTTCAAGCTCTGGCCCTTGATCTCTGAGGGGAGATTCCCCCCACCCACCCCGATAAATGTTTGTGGTGTGGAAATTTGAAAATTTTTCCTATTAACTATTTAAAAATTAATTAATTAATTAATGGCTGCATTGGGTCTTCATTGCTGCATGTAGGCTTTCTCTAGTTGTGGTGAGCAGGGGCTACTCTTCATTGTGGTGGGCAGGCTTCTAATTGTGGTGGCTTCTCTTGTTGTGGGCTCTAGGCGCGCAGGCTTCAGTAGCTGTGGCCCACGGGCTCAGTAGTTGTGGCACATGGGCTTAGCTGCCTCGTGGCATGTGGGATCTTCCCCGACGAGGGCTTAAGCTCATGTCCCCTGCACTGGCAGGCGGATTCTTAACCACCGTGCCACTAGGGAAGTCCCTCCTATTAACTTTTAATTTTGATATAATTTCAGACTTAAAGTCTCAAGAAAAGTATGAAGAATCCCCAAATACCCTTTACTTAGATTCTCCAAGTGTTAACATTTTACCACATCCTCTGTCTTCCTCTCCACAAGAGGACACACACACACACACACACACACACACACACACACACAAATCAGGAAATTAGTATTGATACAATACTGTTATCCAATCAACAGGCTTTCTTCATGCTTTGCCAGTTGTCCCACTAAAATCCTTTCTAGTCAAAGAAAATTCAAGATCATGCATTGCACTTAATTATCATGTCTCTTTAGTCATTCTTTGTATTTTATGACATTAGCATTTTTGAAGATTATAGGTCTATTATTTTGTAGATTGTTGCCCAGTTTGGGTTTGTTTGTGTTTCCTCATTTTAGGTTCAGGTTATGCATTTTTGGCAGAAATCCCACAAAAGTGGTACTGTGTTCTCAGTGAATCATATCAGGAAATTCGAGATGTTGATTGTTCTGTCACTGGTGATGTTAACTGTGATCATTTGGTTAAGGTGGTGTCTGCCAGGTTTCTCCACTGTAAAGTTACTATTTTTCTTTTTGTACTGAATAAGTTACCTTGTGGGAGGATCCTCTGAGGCTGTTATCCTATTATTCTTCAAGCTTTCACCCGTGCGTTTTATCATCCATTGACGATTCCTACCTGAACCGATTATTACTACGATGGTTAGCAAATGATTATTTCCTAATTCCATCATTTATTCTACATTAATTAGTTTTTTTTAACTATAAGGAAGAACTTTTTAATGGAGGACCTTTGGCGTTTAGAAAATACTTTTTTTCTCTCAAGGAGCTCCTGCAGTTGAATGTCTGCCTTTCACAACTGTTGTCTTTTTTTTTTTTTTTAGAACTTTTATTGAGATACAGTTAACATACAGTGAACTGCATATATTTAGAGCGTACAATTTGGTATCCCAACCTTCCAATTCATTCCCCCCCAACCCTCCCCACTTGGTGTCCATATGTTTGTCCTCTACATCTGTGTCTCTATTTCCGCCTTGCAAACTGGTTGATTTGTACCATTTTTCTATAGTCCGCATATATGTGTTAATATACGGTATTTGTTTTTCTCTTTCTGACTCACTTCACTCTGTATGACAGTTTCCAAGTCCATCCATGTCTCTAGAAATGTCCCAGTTTCATTGCTTTTTACAGCTGAGTAATATTCCATTGTATATATGTACCACATCTTTTTTATCCCTTCGTCTGTTGCTGGACATTTAGGTTGCTTCCATGTCCTGGCTATTGTAAATAGCGCTGCAGTGAACATTGGAGTGCATGTGTCTTTCTGAATTACGGTGTTCTCTGGGTATATGCCCAGCAGTGGGATTGCTGGGTCATATGGCAACTCTATTTTTAGTTTTGCAAGGAACCTCCATACTGTTCTCCATAGTGGCTGTATCAGTTTACATTCCCACCAACAGTGCAAGAGCGTTCCCTTTTCTCCACACCCTCTGCAGCATTTACTGTTTGTAGATTTTCTGATGATGCCCATTCTGACTGGTGTGAGGTGATACTTCATTGTCGTTTTGATTTGCATTTCTCTAATAATTAGTGATGTTGAGCAGCTTTTCATGTGCCTCTTGGCCATCCGTATGTCTTCTTTGGAGAAATGCCTATTTAGGTCTTCTGCCCATTTTTTGATTGGCACAACTGTTGTGTTTTAAACTCAAGACTGAGCTGTGAGGCCTTTGTGCAGGCTGTACCCGTCTTCTGTCGGAGGCAGTGACTCCCCTGTGGCTGTGGGTGAGGAGCCACAGGGTCACATGAATGATTTCAGCCTAGGAAAAGCCCCTGGGTTTAAAAGCTTCAGTATCACTTTGCTATAATAATTTTTAGTATTGCAAGTTTTCATATTTTTGTGTCTTTATAGGTACTTTAGTATAAAATTGAGTGAAACTGCTATTAAAGAGGAATTACGTGATCAAAAATAAATACATTACCACTTTGGATATATGATGCAACTTAAACCAATAATAGAATGTTACCAGATTGCTGACTTGCTGAGCCTACTTTAATGAATATTTAAGACCCTGAATAATAGTAGTTGCAAAATAATTAAAGTTTGGAAAGAACTTGAAACCTTTTTGCCCTTTGTGCGGCACACCCCTCTCCCTGCAAGCCTTATATCACTAATTTTCTAGGTTAACTCATCAAAGATTGCACAAGGATTATGGTTGTAATGTCAGTCCTGGTGATGCTACATTATTATGAATTCCAAATTAGGGAATTGGGTTAATGAATTTGTTTTTACTATCAGAAGTTGTATGTTTTGAATTTGGTGGTGTTTGTGTGTCAGGGTGAATGTTTGTTGCCTGTATTGTCTTTGAGTAGGTGCTTGAATCAGGTTTGTTTCAGAGGTAGGTGGTGAATCCTGTAATATCTTCAAGACTTGTCATGTTTTCTTAAGCAGAAACATTTCTGTGCTATAACCTGGCAGATTCTCTCATGTTAAGGCAAAGTGATATTTACTTATGTTAGCAGTTTCTTGTAAATATACAGTGTCTAAATTAGCTAATAGAATATAAAACAAATTATATTTAAAAAAAAGTTAAAAGCAATTTCCTTTATGGGTATTCTTTATGGGTATTATCTCAAGAGAATAAAGCAAAAAAAGAAAGCTAACTGCCAAGTGTCTCCCCAATTTTCTCTCTCAAACACATTCTGTTATTTTAATGACTGACCATATATCTGAAATCTTCACCTTGGGGATATAAAATAAAAAATAAAAACACAAAAAAGTTATTTAGTGTGCACATTCTGCATATTAAGGATATTAGAATTTGGGTACATTATCTCCAGATAATTAATGTGATATTTTAGTGCACCCTTGTACATCCTCTTTGCTCAGAAGTTCTAGGGAACTTCTGCTCTCTTAATTTCTCTGTTTGTTTTAGTGGCTCATGTGTGCAAAGATGATTATCATTTCTACCTGAAAGTGACATTGTCTTAAGAAATGTATGCGGAAGGAATTGAGGAATATTGCAGAGAACATTAGATCTTATCTTTTTTTAAACAACTGTTCACAAACAATTCCTTATTTATTTTGTATGTATTGATCAAGTGATTCTTAAATCAATAGATCCTTCTCATTACGAGCATGAGGATACATTTTTCTCAGTGTTTCACACTCAAGTCCCTCCAGAAGACTATGAAAACCGTATGCAGAATGTCGATAAAGGTACATGATTTTACATATTGTCACAAGAAGATACTAGCCCTATATAGAAATATTCACAGACGAAATGATTTGATGTGATTTAATTCAGTAGTGAGTAGAAATAGGTGAGGTTCTAGATGAAACATGATTGGTCATGAGTTAATCATTATTGAAGTTAGTTGTTGAGGGTTCATTATACTAGTCTTTCTACTTTTGGATGTTTGAAATTTTGTATAACAAAGAGTTAAAGAAAGTCTGGCTGCAAGTAATGGAAACTTAGCTTAAGCGAAAAAGAAAATTTATGGAAAGAATCCTGCTGGTAGACAGCTTCTTTGATTCCCAAGAGCATATCCTGTGGCTAGTCACTGAGAGGGTGATTCAATTCCAAAATTCTAGAGAAGAGGCCAACTGATCTATCTTGGGTTCGGTACCCACCCTTGGTCCAACCAACTCATCCAGCCCAGCAAGGGTCGGGGTCACTATGGGAACATGGCAGCTTCTCTCCTGGATCACTACCAGGATGGTGAGGGGAAGAGGACATTTCTAGGGAGATAATTCCTACCAGACAATCTAAGGTTTTCTCCCACAATGTATTAAAAGTATATTTTTAAAAGAAACTATTATAAATGTAGACAAAGATGCATTTAATTTGATTTATTTTAATGTACTGTTTAAAAGAATATGAAACTTCAGATGAATGAATAAACTTCATATTTCAACTTGAAAGGCTGCATACAATTTGGATTATGGGAAAAAGTTATATATTTTATATCTAAGAAGTTGACTCACCAAAAAAGTAACTCATGCTTTAACTATTGGTAATTCATTAAAAAAAATCATATTATTGATTAAAGAATAAAACCCCAATTATAAAGCATAGATTTATTTGTCTAGAAATGTATAATTTAAATTTGAGTAAAACTTTTTTTTTTACTCAAATTTATTTTTGTTTGAAATTAATAGAGTAGCGGGTAATGAGTCTAGTCTTTAGGGAAAGTTTTATTTTACACAAAGACTAAAATAAAATATATTTTAAAATTCCCATGACATCAGATATTTCTCCTTTACATACATCACTTGAAGTTCTTTTCGTGTTTCCCATGACTCCAAAGGATTAACAGCAGGAAGTTTGATACATGATGATGAATCACAAAAGAAGTTTTATGAGAACTCCATTGCGAATTATGGTAGCATGTTTATCTTTTTAAGAATAAACCTCTGGGGAGTTCCCTGGTGGTCCAGTGGTTAAGACTTTGCACTTCCACTACAGGGGACGTGGGTTTGATCCCTGGTTGGGGAACCAAGATCCTGCAAGCCATGTGGTGCAGCCAAGAAAAAAAAAGAAAAAAAGAATAAATCTCTATATGTATTAAGTTTCTGGATCTGGAATTTAGAAGTACTTTTATGTGCTTTTTATTTCTTATGTATTTTAATAATGCTTAAGGTAAAATTTTAGCATAATGGACAATTATAATTCTGAAAAAAATTTTGAACTTTTTTAATATTAGATTTTACATGTGATGTGGAAAGAAATGAGTCAGTGATCAAAACAGAAAAGAAACCTTTCTCAAATACAGAAAACATTGAGCTCAGGGGTGAACACAGCCAGAATTTCATTAAGCGAAACATCGAGGTATGTACTTAGAAACTTAGAAGCCAGAATGTGGGGCTGAATGAGCTGCAGAAATGGAAAGAGTTGTGTTCATTGTCTTTAAATACTTTCTCTTGACCTTGACACTTGCGTGTGTGTAATTGAAACAGTATATGTAACTGATAGAAAAGTTTTATGAACCAGTACTCACTATTTTCTGCGCCATCCTATCCTATTCTATCCTGCCCTACTCCTTTATAAATTGCTAGCTGCAACTTCATATATTGGTTTCATTACCCAGAAATGAATCTGGTTTCTGCAATTTGAAAAACATTTATTTAGATAATAGTTTTGGATGATATTTCCCAGATTTTAAATTGCATATTAGTAAAATTGTTTGTTTGTTTTTAAGAGTAATGAGACTGATTTTATAGCTGGTGCATTTAGAAATTTGAATGGAAAATGCTCCTGGCAGAGTTGGAGAGGCCAACTGGCTGTCTGCCCACTGCTCCGCCCCCTGCCCCGCTACTCCAGCTGAGCTTCCTGGCAGCCCATCACTTGTCTCTTGCTTTGTTTAGCTGCCTGATTTAGGCGCTCACCCTTGGTCTTACAGGCCCTGCAGTCTCACTTGGTTTGTATTCAACGCAGACTTAGACTAACCAAGGGCAAAGGGATTCTAGTATTAGACCAGAATGCAAATTAATTAATTTGTAGCAAGAAATGTAAAGTATGGTGGACAGAAGGCTCATGGCAAACCACTCAGGCAATTAAGTCACTAGTAAGCTGCATTGGTGAGTGTGAAGTATGAAGAGGAAAGAGTTAAGTAATTCTTCATAATTCAAGCCTGATGCTTTTTCCACAATTAGCACGTCTTTTCCAGGCAGACTGGATTCATGGGTCAGCCTGCTGCTGCCAGGACTGGCCTCTGGGACTCTTGATTTTTCTGTGCTCCATGTTTGTATGATCTGAAGGAAACCTTCTCAACTTGCTCTGTCTCTTTGCTCTGGCTCATTGTATGTTGATTTAGTGTTTAACTTTCCAAGAGCAGTAGGGTTTTCCCCATATCCAAGTTCTTGCTGACACAGATAGCAGCTCCACCATAGATTTCCCTTTTTCCCTTTGAACAATAGTAACTGAATCTTATTTAAACTTTTTTTTTAATTAATTTATTTATTTTATTGGTTGTGTTGGGTCTTTTTTGCTGCGCACGGGCTTTCTTTAGCTGTGGTGAGTGGGCGCTACTCTTCATTGTGGTGCACGGCTTCCTCATTGCCATGGCTTCTCTTGTTGTGGAGCACGGGCTCTAGGCGCGTGGGCTTCATTAGTTGCAGCACATGGGCTCAATAGTTGTGGCTCACGGGCTCTAGAGCACAGGTTCAGTAGTTGTGGTGCACGGGCTTAGTTGCTCCACGGCATGTGGGATCTTCCTGGAGCAGGGATCGAACCCATGTCCCCTGCATTGGCAGGCGGATTCTTAACCACTGTGCTACCTAGGAAGCCCTTATTTAAACTCTTGATATATTCTTGAAATTTAAAAGCAGTTTCATTTAGTGAATATATGCCACTTAAGAAGTGCTAAGATTCCTTCCAAATGTCTCAGGAAATGTATTTTTGCATTGATACATATTACATTAAGAGAGTTTTGCAAACTGCCCATGTTTTATTTTTTAAATAAAATGTTTGTTGAAATAGTTGGATATCTTTGCTTGGAGAATGGACCTCTACAAAAATTTGGCATAAAATTACCTAGCAAATGAAAATGCCTAATGTCACAAATTTTATTTTTTTAGCTTAGTGTGTCTGTACTGTAGAAGCCTCAGATCCCATTTTTATTTTTCCTGAACTATGAATTGCTTTAAATATTTAATCTTTTCCATTAATACATTCTGCAGTTGGCCAAGAATTCAGGAAAACCAGTGGTTATGATTGACAGAGAGAAGAAAAGGCTGGTTGAACTTCTGAAGGACTTGGATGACAGTGATTCGGGGCTGTCCAGTTCTGAAGTGAGTAAACTCTGATATTCCACAAGCGCTACACTTCTTAATTTTTATTTCTTTAATCATGTTATTGACCCATTAGCAGAAGTTTTTAGTAATTTTTCAAATTATGGGGCACTATTTCTGACTTTAAAAAATCCTGTTTTACAACTTTATTTTTATCGAAATTTTCCAGTTTTCTTGTCGATTCATCATTGATTCTCTTATGTCATTATAAGAGTGACTACACATTGGCTCTCAAAATAATGACCTCTACCTGTGATGTGTTGGGCTTGGTCATTGATGATGTAGGATTGTGTTTTCTCTGGATCCTTTAGTTTGGACATTTCTTATTATCCCTGAACTGGTTCCCCAGGATTTCACTGTAGTCTTCAGTAATCCTTAGGAGCACTGTCCTGCCCCTGCCCAGGGCATGCTAGGTGCCCAGTTCCCGGAGGAGTCTAAGGAGGGGACCAGCATGGATCCAGGGTGCGAATGTGGGTATTTACAGGGCCCAGACAGGTCACATAAGGGGTGCAGTGGCTCAGCATTTGCACTTGTTTGTGTACGAAACTTATAGCCATACTCTTACTTCCACAAAGAAATACATTCTCCTGTGTTCCTTGAAGCTCTTATCCCTGTCGTCTAGTTTTTATTCCCCTATGTTTAACAGAGGTGATGTGGTGAAGGCTGCTGGCACCCTGCCCAGACCCCTTTGACCTGGTACATCTGTGCATGCACCCCCTGCCCTGTACCAAGGGTGTACAGCTGCCTCCTTCCCTGGAGAACTGCCTGGGCTAAATGGGAGCTGACCAGCCCAGGACAGCAGCCCCTCCCTCCCCCCAGGTTCCCTTATGTTGAGATGGGGTTAGCTGTGTGCTGCAGTTTGTCCTCGAGAGCTTCCCCAGGGGTCATCCAGTCTTCAGCTGAGACTACATCCTTGCCTGGCTTTGTTCCCTTGTCCTAGCCTGCTCCCCTCGCACCCCTAATCCTGAAAGCATCCCCCTACTAAATCACTTAAACAAGAATCTCTGCCTCAGTTTCCAGATCTAGGGAACCCAGCCTGAGACATGTAGGTTCGGAGGGTAGTTTTTGCTCTGGGTAAAAAGCAGTGCATGTGCAGCAGTGTCTGTGGCCCGTGGGGGAGAGCGTGGCGGTCCATGGCTGTTGCTGTGTGGAGATCCCTGCCCAGGGATGCCTGGATCCTCCAATTTGTGAAGAGAAGCTAGAAACTCAGATTAAAAAAAAAAACAAAACAGTTCTCCATAATTCCCGCTCCAGGAGCAGCCGGTGTTGTCCTGGTATATATTCCTCTAGGTTATGTGTTCAAAGCTGACACTGTGTTCTGTGGAAATGGAGTCTCCAGACACTGGAGGTGGTATAGGAGCGTGCTTGAGTGTGCTGGCTTTGGCAGTCTGCTGTCACCTGGGCTAGAACACAGGATCCATCACTTGCCAGTTCTGTCACCTTGGAAAGTTATTTCTCCTCACCTCAGTTTCCCCCTAGTTCTGGAGAGAAATCTAAAATGGTCTGGACTAGGGTCAAAAGTGTTGGCAGTGGGCTGCATTCCTTTCTGGAGGTTCTTCAATAATTAATTAGCCTCTAAAATCTTATATCTTAAGAGAAGATCTTTGGTATATTTTTATTTCCCTCTTCTCCCACTTCCTCTCCTCCAGAATACATTGAAGTCACCTGGAATTTTAGTTCCAGGATGTTATAAGTTTTTACTTTTAAAAACAGCATGCCTCTTATATTTTAGGAATCTTTCTCAATAGTAGCCAAATTTTTAAAGCACATCATTAAGCTTAACTAATTGTTTATTTGTACAAATCATTTTTCTTGAGTTATTCTTCTGGAATTAAAAAAATTTCCCCTAAATAATGATTGTGTGTAGATAATTTTTGAGTGTTTGCATATTCAAAAATTTATTTTTCCCTCATTTGAATGATAGCAAATGGTAGCTTCAAATGGTGGTAACTAAATTCTAGATGCAAAATCCTTTCCTTCTGGAAGGATTTCCTCTTTATTTTTGAGTTTACAAATTTTATCAGAACATATTTATGAGTGTCTTTAAAAATATTTTTGTTCCTGTGTGGTACCTGGTAGGGAGGCCCTTTTTATGTGAAGGTGCAAGTCTTTCTTCTGTTCAGAAAATTATCTTCTCTTATTTCTTCCCTTCTATTATATTATCTCTTTTTCTTTCCTTTGGGCTTCCTATGAAGTGGGATATCAGTTGGGAATGGGATTGACTGCAAGTAACAGAAAACTTTATAAACAGTGACTTGAAGAAGTTTATTTATTAGTAACAAGAAATCCAGGTGTGAGTAGCTAGTGTCTTTTGATATTCTTGACCCACATTTGTAGTGTGGTTTTGTTTTCAGGTGTGTGAGATTGCTGCTGTATCTGTATGTAATGTGTTAATTTTCTAGGCAGAAAGAAAGGGGGAAGGGGAAGGAGAAAAGAGACTCCTCTGAAGCTTTGCCTTTCAATTTGGGAAGATGTGGTGTCCCTATGACTTCCACCTGCATCTCACTGGCCAAGCTGTCACATGGTCATTTGTTTTGTACAGCTGTGCAAGTGAGACTGGGAATTCAGGTATTTTACCTCCTCTTTTTTGTAGCAGAGGAAGGCAAGGAAGGAGGAGATTGGAAAAGGGGACCAGGTCAGTCAATGTACCAGCCCATAGATGGGTATAGGATCTCCTGGATCTCTCCTCCAGGTCTTAAAATATTTTTTCATAATCTTTATTTTTTTTGTCATTTTGCTCACATAAGTTCATTCTCCGGTTTTCCGAGTTGGGTTTCATACATCTTTATTCTGCTACTTAGCTATGCAGCCCTCTTTTGAGATTGTTGTTGCTATTTTTACAGTTATTATTGTTTTATAAACTAATATTTGCTGAGAGTTCTTTCTGCAAGTCCTCTGAGAAGAAAGTGTCCTTTCTTATTATCTGATATGGGAGATAGACATTTTTTTTAAAGCTCTTTATTGGAATAGAATTGCTTTACACTGTTGTGCCAGTTTTTGCTGTACAACAAAGTGAATCATCTGTATGTATACATATATCCCCATATCCCTTCCCTCCCAAGACTCTCTCCCACCCTTCCTATCCCATCCCCCTAAGTCATCGCCCATCATCAAGTTGATCTCCCTGTTTTATGCAGCAGTTTATACAGAGGTTCTATGTTGGAATAGCGATTCAAAGGAGGAAGATGTGAATGTGGCAGGAAGCATTTAGGAACACTTAGAGGAAGGGACCAATCTACTGTTTTCTCAAACTGTACCAAACTTCTTGGCATGCTTCAAATTTGCTGTATTCTTTCAAGTGTCTGTGTACCCATTTCTTCATGGAGTGCTCCTCCCCTTCATCTCTGACAAATCCAGCGTAAAGAGGATGCCTAACATGATAATTATGTTTGAATTCTATAGAACTCATGCCCACTGGTTGTTCTTTATTGTGGCATGGTTGATTGTACGGATGTAATAGTCCCTTGAAGTTCTTTAGGATAAGTAGAATTTTTTAAAGAGTTCCTCCTATGTAGGGAACTCACACTCGCAACTACTAATGGCTCTCTCCAAAGCCGGAAGCCTCTACTGCCACCCTTCCAGCAAAATGGGTTTTGCATCAGATGTTAAATTACTCACGTCTAAATAGATACTGAATGGGTGAGTGTGATTGTGGACCCTCATTACTGGTGTGAACCCTCGCTGTAAAGCAGGGTGGTGAAGAGCATTTTCTGGGTTCTGTCTGAGGGAGGCAAGGCTCCTGCACATTGCAAGTCTAAACAGAAACACACATACCATCTACTACATGTTACACATAATCTCCTTTTGTAACAGCATAAAGCATGAAACATTTAAATTTATTAACCAGTATTTAGTCATTGATTCCATAGGTTGTTTTTTGTTTTTTTGATTATTTCGCTTTTAGGTCATACAGTATTTATATCACTTTTATTTAGGAAAAATTAATCAGTTTCTTATTTGTGAGTAGTTAGGTAATTTTTTAAATAATTATGTGTAACTTTCATATGCCAACTTGCAAGTATATTTAAAATGTTTATTACTATATCATATCCTTATGTGGATATACTATAATCTCACTTTCTCCTTATTTTCAGACATCTGGGCTTTCTGCAGTTATTCCTTATTATAAGTAACATGGCAAAAACATTTTAGTCAGTGTTCTGGGTTGCAAGAAACAGAGGCAGATTTCGGTTAAAAAAACAGAAAACAAATTTATTGGAAGACTTGGGTAGCTCACAGACACTGTGGGAAGTTTGGACGACCAGGTCTGTAAACCAGGCAGATATCAAGGTAGCCAGAAGGATGGCCCTAGAGACTCCTGAGAAACAGGCTGGTTCGGAGCTGCACCGCGGCCACCAGACACCCCCGCTAATGATCACTGCTGCCCCCTTCACTGCCACCAGCACTGGCTCCTCACTGCTCCTGCCATCACCATTAATCACTTCCCCACTTTCCCGACGTCTTTGCATCTCTGTCTCCCTCAAGAGTCAAAGTCCAGGGTGTTCCCTTGTGAGTGGCTGAATCTAGGTCATTGCTTCTCCCTACCAGTGGGTAGGGAGAAGGAGTGTCTGGTGGGGGACCTGTCCCTAGAGAGACTCATGCAGTATTTGGTTTCAGTGAAGCAGGGAGGGAGATCGGATGGTGGGGCCAGGAAGAGCCAAGTGTAAGTCTTTCTGCGTAAGGTTTTGCATGTACTTTTTCTGGTTACCACCTAAGGATTGATCCCTGGTATTAGAGTCATGAAACCCCAGTGTGTGACACTCTTAGGCTTCCTTGCCCTCCATCTGCCCCTTTATTCTTAGTGTTGCTCGTGATTCCTCTGTCCTTGCGGTGCCTGCTTCCCTTTGTGACCTCGCCCATTCCCATGGTCTAAGGGTTTGAACCACTGTAAAATTATGGGTGAGTCCAAAATACTTATTTCCAATCCAGATCTCTGTCTTGAACTTTAAAGAAACACATTTAACTGCTTAACATAATCTGTGGACATCCTAGGGCTGTCTGTGAACAGAAGAAGGCCCCAAACAGAATTCAACATCATCATTTTCCTCCTCAAACCCATCGCCTCTCTGCTATTCCCTGGTTTGGTCCATAGGACCAGCATCCCCCTAGTTTATAAAGTCAGGAATTTGGTTTTTATTATTCTGATCTTTACTCCTCCCTTCATTCTTCCACCAAATTATCTCCAGATTCTGTAAATTCTGCTTCCTAAGTATCTCTGGAATTGGTCCTATGTTCTGCATTCCCAGGAAACATCCCAAATTCAGGCACTCATCACTTTTCTTCTAGATTATGGCTTTTGCTTCTTAACTGGATTTTCTGCCTCTAGTCTTGCCCTCACCAGCTCCAGTTTTGCATTTATTTTTTTTAAATTTTATTATTATTTTTAGGCACAGAGGCTTAGTTGCTCTGCGGCATGTGGGGTCTTCCTAGAGCAGGGATCAAACCCGTGTCCCGATCCGTGTCCCCTGCATTGGCAGGCAGATTCTTAACCACTGAGCCACCTAGGAAGCCCCAGCCAGCTCCAGTTTTAAAGTACAAAGCCGATTGTGTTGTTTCTCTAAGATGTTACTAAGACTGATTATTTCCTTTAGGAAACATTCTCCAAACAGTTTTTCTCCTTGCCCCTTCTTATTCACAGAGGTTAGTTGACTCCCCCTGGTCCCTGTGGAGCCCGGGGTTTACCAGCACTTTTCACATCTTGTTAAAGTCTTTGCTGTCAAGAGACTGCGAATTCCTGAGGGCAGGAACGTGTGAGACTCATACTGAATCACCAGTGCCCAGTATAATGCCTCCCCGTAGTAGGTACTCAGTACAAGATTTTTGAATGAATGTTGTGAGTGGCTTTTAACCCATTAAGAAATTAATGTCAGTTCAGTAAGGAGTTAGATGACCAGTTTTTTCCCCAAATATTTATTTATTTGTTTATTTATTTATTTGGCCGCCTCCGGTCTTAGTTGCGGCATGCAGGATCTTTTAGTTGTGACACGTGGGCTCTAGTTCCCTGACCAGGGATCGAACCTGGGCTCCCTGCATTGGGAGCGCAGAGTCTTAGCCGCTGGACCACCAGGAAAGTCCCTAGATGACCAGTTATGATCATGAAACCCAAACAATTGAGTTTATAGATTCTATGTTACTTTTCAGGGACAAATTTTGAAAATAATATGTCCACTATAGAATAAATATGGTTTCTTCCTTACTCAACATGTCACAAACCACTTTTTCAGAGTGGAGAAATGAGAATGTTATGAGATCCAGACTGTGAGGCTAAGAAATTTATTCCATGGGGAAAACCCCCACAAAATGTAAGAAGATATTTTACGCAGAGTTGCCAGATAATGCAACTTTACACTATTTAATCTTTTGTTTTCTTGTCCTATCCCAAGTTAATTCTGTTTTTTGGGTTTTGTTTTTTGTTTTTGTGAGGAGCATTGATGTAGCAGTCTGAAAGGTATATTTTGGGAAAAAATATAGCATAAAAATGACCTGGTTACCCTTGTTTCCTTTTAGGGAGATCCGTCTGGCTGGCTGGTCCCGGGAGAAGGATACACACTTGCAGTCACACAGCATCAGCAACTTGCTGAAATTGATACAAAACTCCAAGAACTCTCTGCCGCCTCCCCAGCAGTTTCCAGCTCTTCTCTAAGACCTGAACGTCAGAATGATGAGGTATATTTAACTCAAGAGCCCATAGACTGTTCAGGTTTATGTGTGCTGAAGCTAATTCACATAATATGACAATCTGCTTGTCAACTAAAGAGGTTTCTTCCCAATTGCCTTTTCTGTGACTGCAACTGCAGTGATAGTGATTTCCACAACAGCGTATATTTTCCCTTGCCAATTTCCACTTGCTATTCATGCAGTTGGTAATTTGCTGATATGGGGTGAAATATTTATTGTAATATTGTTATATCTTTGTGATATAAGCTAATTCTTGATCATGATCGAGAGAGGAGAGGGAAGAGAATAGGTACAACACTCCATAGTGCTTTGAGAGCTTTCCTTCTCTTCGTTCCCTTGGTTCTGGGTGTTAGCAGTGGTGGCCACCTGTCCCTTACTCTGGCACACTCTTCTAGCTCTTTCAGTTCACCCACAGGCAGTGACATTCATTATGTTGATACCTTGTCTCCTGTGAGGCTTTTGAAATGAATACGTTTCCTCTCGATAGTTTTATCAAATATTCTTTTACAATGCTCGTAGAGAGTGAAGAAAAACAGAAGAGTAACAGCAGCTTTGGAAAAGTAGCATTCCTTTCTCCCGCCTTTATTTCAGTACTTTATTTCATTACTTTGTGGGATCCGGTTTGGGGTTGGGTGGAGTTTTTGCCTGAAGAGAAAATGGCTGGTCTTTGTTATTCTACTAACCCCCTACCAGTTTTATAAACATATCACCGAATCATTTTCTGTACAATATTAGGTGCATGTGATTTTCCTGGTTTTAAAAAAGATTTAAATAATATCAGTAGTCTATAGGTAATAATTCTGCTTTATAGTGAATCTTTTCTCCAACCTGTCATTTGAAGATTAGGGATCTGGCTTTGGGTCAGTTGAAACTATTTCCGAGGAAAGAAGACGTGTTAAGATATTCCAAAGAAACTTTGGTCGTGATGGAACCTTACGGATCCATCTCAGCTTCCTTAAATTACGTTCCTAAGGGCCAAGCACAGCTTCCTCTGAGCCTCTTACACAGCAGTATGGTGGTGGTGGGAACCACTGTCCTCTGGGTTGAGATCAGTGTTCTTGGAAGACAGAAATGGAATCTCTGTCCCCACCCAAATATACCCCAGAACTTTAACACATCAGCAGTTATGCTGCTAGTGTATTTATGTTATTGGGTGCCATTTCCCAAAAAGAGGAAGCCAGGATGGGGAAATAAAGTTGTTCAGGGATATTCTTTGTTCTTTTTGTGTTACAGCTTATTTTTGTTGTTGTCGTTGTTGTTGTTGTTAGATTTCAAAGGTTGCTGAGATCTCAAAGCTGGATAATGGTCTTAAAGATAGAAAATGTCTTTTTCATAACCATCAAATGTTATTCTTGAAAGAGAGACTGAGAACTTAGAGATTTGTTTAGCCATTAGGACTTCAGGTAAACCATGACTATGGTCAGATTCTGTCATTGTCATCTAAATCACATTTTCAGAGTTCATATTTATGATCTAAATAAAATATTTAAAAAATAATGAAAGGGAAAACCAGTACATTACTTGTTACATACTGATACTATATATTTTTGTGTGAAACAATATATTTAGAGAAAAGAGAAAACTGCATTTTTGGACTCTCATTGCATGCAGAAACAGAAATGTAATATCATAGTTGTTGAAAAAAAATTAATGCTGCTTATATGCAAAAAAGAGTATATTTTGAGCTTTCATTCAATTTCCTGTTGGCATTTCCTCATTTCTAACTAAAACCAGCATTTCACATTGAATTTTCAAGCCAGAAATGAAAACATGGCAAATTATTTTACAGATATTATTTTTGGATTGGAATTCTTTTTGGATAATACACTGAAAAGTATCTTGGATAAATCCTGCATATCTATTCAGTTGACGAATGGCCTCCAATCTATTGCTGAACCACAAATATTCATAATGCATAGTCATGTTATTTTTATTTTTAACCTTTCTGCAAACCATTAACTCACCAGTAACTTTTCTCCATGCTCCCTAAGAAAGAATATCTTTTAAGTGGAATATAAATTTCTGTTTTTCAACAATCAATTCAACAAATATTAATCAAGCGCTCACTGAATGCAAGGAATTGCAGGGCATTTAAAGACAAGTCAGGTACATATAGAACTGTGGAGTCAGAAAGCCTTGCTTCAGGTTCTGGCTTTTCCACTTACTGGCTCTGAGGACTTGGGCATTAATTAGAAGCACTCTAAACCCCAGTTTCCTCATCTATAAAATGGTGATGATAATATTATTCCTTAGGGTTCTTTTAAAGCGTAGATGAGTTAATATGTGTAAAGTACTTATTAGCACAGTATCTGACCCAAAACTCAACCAAAGATGTTATTATAATAAGTGACTTAGGGAACTTATTTCCTTAAGAGAGGCACAGAATATATATAGATAACTGTGGTACAAGACATCATAGGTAAGAACAATAGAAGGCTATGAGGAAAGTGCTGTGCCGGTTCAGAGGACAGAGAGAAAGCACATCCAGAAGGAATATCAAGAAACTTCATTTCTACAAGTGAGGGATAGGAGGAGGAAGAGAAACCAGTGAGTAAGGCGGAGGGGGTCAGAGGCCCTGGAGAAGGCTGCCATCACACAGCATGGGGTTGAAAACTGGTGGTCTGCAGGGCACATTGGGTTCACAGGTGGGTTCCTTTAGTCCACATAGGGTTTACAGGTTTTTTTTAAGCAAACATTGTAAAATTGAGTGAACTCATATCAAAATCCAAATTTCTAGTTTCTTTTGAAAAAATTGAAAATCTGGCAACATTAGTCTTGAAACCTTGCTTGGCAAAGTACAGGACTGAGTAGCAACTGCTGCTTTCTATGGAGCACGAGTTCTCCAGTTTGCTACACCATCCATCATGCCATATTGTATTGCCTACAATACATGGGTCTACTTCACGCATTTATGTAACTTGTGCAGCCCCTGCACAGGCCGTCAGAACATCTCTGAATGCCTGCTTATTTCATGATAGGTGATGTGGTGGTGGATGTTGAGTATCCAGTTAGTATGTGGCTTCACCTCCAACCTTAAAGCAGCTCATAGGATACTGGAGGATAGGATGTAAACATAGACACAGTTGTGCAGTGACTACCGACCATATAATGAAACAAGAAGTACCACCAAATGGGAACTGATCTTATGACATGTACAGAAAACATATGCTGAGGGAGCACAGAGAAAGGGAAGGTTATATGATGAAGGAGTGATGTTTTAAAAATTCCTGTGGAAGTTGTAAAATTTTGGTGAAGAAAATACTTTTGCAAACAAGTTGAAACATGCAGGCTTTCTGACTTGCTGGACTATGACAACTCTAAGATGCTAAGCTGGTAGGCACATAAGCCTGGGGTGATACACATAACTGAGTCAGAATAATTTGAGGGACTCCAGAGAGGTGACTCAGAGTAAGGAAGTATTGGTTTTGTGAAAGGGGCAGATAAGAAATCTTTTCCTTATGAGTTTGCTGATTACAATGTACTCATGTAGGTGCCCTCACTCTTAACTTCATGGAGATGTTTTAAAAGCAGCGTTTGGCTTTTACATATCTGATTTCTTTAGTGTAAAGCAAAGCATGTGGTCACATTCAGAAGAAAGAATGGTGTATTAGTGCTGTTGCTGTAATGTGAGTAATATCATGTGGTTGCAGTTTTACATCTGCTTTTTATTTTCATTTCATCTTAGCAAAAGAGAACTAATTGAAGCAATTTTTTCCTTAGGATCTGCGGTTTAACTGTGCATACCTTTCTGTATCCATCCCCTAACCCTCCAACAAATCAGTTAGTTCTTTCCACGTATTGTAAATCCCACCATAAAATTGAGTGATGTTCTATAATTTAGTTACTGTATTTCTTATTTGCAGCTGTGTTAGATTCTAGCTTTCTCCAGAAATATCCAAAATATAGGAGTTATGTAAGCACTCAGTTTCTTAAATCCTTGGCAACTGGATCCAATAATAAATTCTATTCAGTTTGGCTCATATAAAGAAGTGTAATTTATTCATCTCTCATGCAATCAGTCTTACTAAGTCTAGAATTCCAGTTCATCATTAGATTCTGTTTTCCTGGTTAGGAGAGAGTCTTCAGAAATGGCTCTCATTGACATGAGGTATTTCTTTGTTCTTAAGTCAACTAGTTTAATTTACTATAAAGGTCCTCCTTAACTCGATTTCTTGTTCTTAAAATATTGATTCAGTTGCATAGGGTTTGGTAAGACCAACAAAAATGAACAAACATTTGATTGAGGAAAACTGTAGTTGTATCTGTCTCTTTTCTTGCCAAGAGAATACTGCCCAACAGGTAACTGTTTTTTGTTTGTTTGTTTGTTTGTTTTTTGGTCTCTTCTTATTTCAACGTTAGCTAAACTTGAGGAAATATAAAACATGGCTTGACATGTAACCGTGAAGGATGTTTTATTATTGAGTCCAGGGATTTGCAGAGTTCCAATAATGGCCATGCTGTTCCCTTGACCTCAGATTACTTAATATGCTGGTCAAAGGCAGGAACTGAGGAATTTTGTGTGTATTCTAGTCACAAGCACAGAAATCTTACTGACCATCTGCTCATTTTAAAAAAAAATATAGAAGTATGCATGGATTCTGGATTGAGGAATGAACAGGAAGTTCCTTCAAACGTCCTTGCCTCTGACGCTGCCCTGGCAAACATTCCCAGTGACACCTGGGGAATTCTTCTTGCTGCCTATGTTTTACAGATTACTTTGAAGTTTATGTTTATATTTCTTGGTTTTTCTATGTTAAGTCTCCTGTGTGGTCAAGATTTCTTTCATTTCATGGAAATATTTCAAAATGATAGAAACAATCTGGCTGAAAGATTTTTTTTCTTTGCTTTTAGTACTGCCAGACAAATGATCCATCTGATGACAGGAAATAGCAGTAGCCTGTGGAAAAGTGTACCATGAGCTTGAAAACACAGGGCAAGCTGGCTTTATTTAGGCAGGTTTGTATTTTTATGGCCCTTAACTCATGCCTTATTTTCTTATCAGATAACTTATGAAGGCATGAGTAATTTTCTCTGTAATTAGCTTTTAGAAGTGGGTTTACTTAGCTTCAAAGACCCCTGTTGGCTCAGTCAACACCGCAGATATTTTCCTAAGGATGAACTTAGAGTCTCTTGGCAATCAATTAGTCAAATCAACAAATACCTCTTGACCTCAGGGTCTGTTCTCTTCTTGTGGCTGCTTAGATATTCTGTACATATCATGGAGAGCTTTTACTGAACTGAATTTTACTTTAACTGAATAAAAACATTTCTGTATGACTCAGAAATATAGAAACAATATGGATGGTGAGAGAATCTGCTCAAAACTTTCTACCAGAGGAAATCACGATTCTTCTGATGATCAGGAAAACAGATGGTACTGATTGGCACTTTGATGTGACAATAGAACCTCTCCTGGCACCATGGAGCTTCTTGAATATAGCAATGAGCAGTCTTTGCCAGAACCAGTGATTACCTTTTCTTTCTCCTTCTTGGCCTCTGCTTTCATCACGTGTTGTCCTTCAAATATTTGCACTATATGGTTATGCTATCAGAGACCAAGACTGAGGAAAGATATTATATATCCTTGGATTTAATTGTGGAGAATTGCAGACTCATGAGCTTTCAGAGTTGGAAGAAACTTTCTTAGAAGAAATTGAGACCCAGAAAGAAAAAGTGACTTGCTCAGAAGTACTCAGCTGCTTATACGAGGAGAGCTGGGGCTGAAATCTAACCTTTAGGCCAGTATCTTTTGGGTACAGAGAGTCACACTGTCAAAGCAGAATGAAAATAGCCTTGGTAGAATAATTTTTTGTTTTCTTAAAAATAAAAAATGACTCTTTATGCTTGTGAAATCATTACATGTTTACTGTAGAAAATTCAGGAAATACAAAACCATCTAAGAAAAATAAGATAAAACCATCAAGATTTTTGCCATCAAGTTAAATTTCCTTCTAGTCTGTTTCTCTACAGGTGCACGCACATGTACACATATATACACAGTATACCAGTTAGAGTTCTGGGCAAGGAACAGAAAAACACCCAACTTGGATTTTGAAGATAATGAAAGGAAGGAACTATTTATAGTTTTAAAGGAGCCAGTAAGGGATCTTGGGACACTGAGGACTAGTAACAGTTGGTAGGGAGAGAAAAAAGTATATTGGAGCTTAGGGAGAGCTAGAGCTGTGGCAGAAGAATCTGCCACCCAAAACTGTAATCATATTGCACATGAGCAAAGGATTAACCAACTCCTCCCTCTTCAGCATGACAATTCGAGCTGTAGTTAATTTCCTGTTTCCCTGGCAATCTGATGAAAGTTGGAATGTCAACAGTGATAGGAGGCAACTTTGCTTATGCTAAAAATGACCTCTGGATTTGGGAGAGTTATAGAGACCTGATGGGGAAGCCATACTTCGGGCTTCTCTAAATGCAGTGATTCTTGTGGTGGGAACGTCCCTTGCTGGGAACCTGGATAACGTGCCTGTGGAGTCATTTCTAATGATGATGCTTCTGTGGGTTATGAAGCTTTTAAGCCAGGGTGGCTTCCTTGCCTCTTGTACCTGTACAGTTATGACATGGACTGCAGCAAAAACTCCCATTGAAGAGGGATAACCGACACTGCTCTACTGTGTTTCCTGTCTCATATCCTTCTGAGTAGACTGGCTCCAAGTGTGGCCTGTGTTTGCCTTTGAGCATGAATAGTCAGTTGAATCTAAGAAAAATCCCCTTAATGGACACCTCAGGGATACATTGCTGCCCAAACCATAATGCCAAAGCAGGGAGGGGAAGGGAACACCCCAGTCTCCTAAGACTCCTCCCCTACATCGACGAAGCCTAGCCATAAGACAGAGGTCAAGGAGAAAGTGATTGTCCCAGCTTGCGTCAGGTGTTCTTCGCAGTTCATCCTTCCCGCCTCGGTGGACACTTGGCTCTGTGCAGGAAGCTGCTCTGAACATTCACGTACAAAGTTTGAGTTGTGTATTTTCATTTCTCTTGGATAAATTCACAGGAGGGGAATTGCTGAGTCATTAAATTGAGAGGCATTTAATTATTTAAGAAACTGTCAAACAGTTTTCCAAAGTGACTGTGCCATTACATACTGACACCAACAACATGTGAGAGTTTGCTTGTTCCACACCTCTCCAACGTTTAGTTTCAACAAACTTTTTCATCTCTGTCATTCTAGTGGCTAGTGATACCTCATTGGGATCTTAATTTGCATTTCCCTGATGACTTAATGATGTTGAGTACTTTTTCATGTGCTTATTTGTCATTTGTTATCTTCTTTTGTGAAGTATCTGTTCAAGTCATTTTAGAACTGGATATTTAAATATTACTGATTTTGTTTATTAGTGAACTGTGTGAGTTCCTTGTATATACTGGATACAAGTCCTGTATCATATTTGTGTGTTATATTTTTTTCTCAGTCTGTGGCTTGTCTATTTTCTTAGTGGTGGCTTTGATAAGTAAAATTTAAAAATATTGATGAAGTCTGGTTTACAAATTTTTTCTTTCTGTTTTTTGTTTGTTTTTCCTCTCCAATGATTTAAAAAAATCATAGTTGTAGATTATTTAAAATAATGTCCTTTAAAAAAAGATTTCTATTTAAAAGTGAAATCCAATTTGAGTGTTTTTCGGGTCACTGTATTCCATAGACTGAATGTGTGCTTACCAAATTCATAGGTTGAAATCTAATCCCCAGTGTGATTGTGTTGGAGGGGAGGCCTTTGGGATTTGGTCATGGGGGTGGAGCCTTCATAAATAGCATAAGTGCCCTTGTAAAAGAGACTCAAAGAGCTTCCTTGTCCTTTTTATCATGTGAGGGCACAGCCAGAAGATGGCCATTTAGGAACGAGGAAGCAGGCCTTCACTAGATACAAAATCTGCCAGGAGGAAGCAGGCCTTCACTAGATACAAAATCTGCCAGAGCCTTGATCTTGGACTTCCAAGCCTCCAGATCTGTCAGAAATACATGTGTGTTGTTTTTAAGCCACCCAGTCTGTGGTACTCTGTAATAGCAGCTCAAACAGACTGAGACAGTCAGTGTGTTTCCTCCTTCGAAGCGGGCCATGAAATGCTGGATGCTCAGAGCTGCAAGGAGACCTTGATGCCATCTCTTCCAAACTCCTCCCTAACATTAGGTTTCCTTCTTACAGATATTGCTGATCGTAATTCACCCTCTGGGTGCTTCTAGAGGTTGAGAGCTACTGGAAGTAAGTCCCCTTTTGGGGAAAATAAGATGTAAAAGGGTCATGTCTTGAAACTGAGATACTCTTTTAATAGTCTTCTCATTAGAATTGTATACAATATGGATTTCATTGAAACATTGGTGCGATAAGAGTTCTGAGAACCAAAATTACAGTCTGCTGGCCAGTGCTTATCCAGCTTCAGGATTGTAGTTTGTGTTGGTACGCAGGGTGGCACCAGTCACGGTTCCTGTCTGGGCCGTGACACTGTGGGAAGTGCAAGGAGAGAATATACAGCATGACTGCAGGATAATTGCCCTTCCTGGATGTGTCAGGGAATATTTTATAGTGCAAATATGTTTGTGCTGAGCTCAGAAAGAGGAAGAGTCTCCATGAGGAGTTGGAAAGAAGAGGCACAGAGGGTGGAGAACTAGTAGTGGGGAACATTGCCGAGGCTTTGGTTCTGAGACCCAAGCAATGGGAGCTGAGCCTGAAGGGCCGGGAAGGGGTAAGAACTTTGCACTTTAGGTTGATAATTCTTAAATTTTCGAGCAGTTGTGCTTCATGTGGTCAGTCCTTAGCGATTGAGTCAGAGTCTCTGGGGTGAGGCTGGGCCTTTAAATATTTTCACAGACTCTATAGGTGAGACTGAAGCACACTGGAGTTTGAAAACTACTAGTTGAAGTGAATGATGAGACAGTGAGGAATAGAGATGAGAGAGGTATTAAGAATGAAATGTAAGTATTCTTGATCAACTCTATGTCAGGAATGAGAATGCAGGGGGATTCTGGCTTAAGCAACTTTAAAAATGTCATTTATGCCAGTTACCCCGTGGCAACACAGAATAGGAAATCTGTGGAGGAAATGTAGGAAGTTTAGTTATAGGTAAAGGGCCAGCTTGCTGTCAAGAAATACCCATTTAAATCGCCTAGAAATAATACCAACTTTGGGAGAATATGGTTCTGTCAGTTCAAATATTGCTGATAATAATGAGATGCTTTCATTATATAATACTTATTCTTTTCAAAGGACATATTAAGCTCATATTTGTTCGGTACTAGTAAGATCTGTTGCGTGCCTGCGATGTACTGTGATGACTTCTGGGCTATATATGATTATTATCATTTTGCAGATGATGAAACTGAAGCTCAGAGAGGTTCATTGATTCCTCTAAGGCCATCTCAGTCAGGAACCAGGTAGAACCAGGATTCAAACTCCTGACTTTGCCAAGCCCAATTCTCTTTTCACTGTTACATAGCTGCCTATCATAACAAAGATGGGCACGGTTTTTTTTCTTATTATTTACGTATGTTGAACTTGAAGTCCAGAAAAACTGATTTGCCCAAGATTCCAAGCTGTTAAGTACAGAGCAGGGACCAGAGCTCAGGTCCCTGCTTCCCGGCCGCTGCTCTTTTCAAACTTCCTGCTTTCCAGGTGATTGAGTTTATTTCCTTACTTGTTTGTGTATAGTTGGACCTTTCCCCACTCAAGTAGGAAGAGAATTACAAACATTGAAAGGAAGAAATATTGTTTGAGAAGCAAAGCCAACATTCAGGGCTCAGTTGCTCTGGAACAATGTGTGATGGTACAGTTTCAGCCTGTGCGTGAATTTTTTTTTTTTTTTTTTTTAATTAGGAACTTGACCTTAATGGTGATGATAGAAATGCGGAAATAACTCCAGGAGAAAAGGTGCTTCGGAATACCAAAGAGCAACGGGATCAGCAGAATCGGTTGAGAAAGATAGATGAAAAGCTAAGAAAGATGAAGGAAAATGTGGTAAATCTTTTTTCTATTTAAAGTAACCAGTGATTGTATTAAAAATGTTCCAATTTTCTTTGACTGATTTGTGACTGTTTTTATGTGTTACATCAGGCAAGAAAACTAACATGGGTATTTGTCAGTAAGGATTTGAATAAAGGCTAAAAGTATAATTCACAGAACTTAAAGTAGTATTATAATTAATGCATATGACATAATAAACCTGTGAAATAGGCTCTGAAGTCAGAATAATGACCCATATGCCTAATATTCTGTGTCTGAGAGACATATGTTCTTATTTTGTGTGGAAAAATTTGGTAGTTATTCTCTATAAAGTCATCTTTATATGTTGAACTTAAAGCTTAAGTGCTCCCACTTTTGGTTCACAATTCCTAATATGTTATGACTCATTAATATTAGTACATTCTAAATCTACCTTCAGCCTATTTCATGTTTTAATTGCTTGCCATTTAAAGGCGTGTTATTGCTGATGAGAGAAAACTCTTAAATCAACTAAATTGTGAGCTGGTTGATATTCTGAACCTATTAGAAATGCTCTGTAATATTATGATTTCCCAGCTACCCATAGGATGTTTCTAGATTTTACCTACATGTTTAATTGTGGCTTTTACCTAAAATTAAACATAAGGCTGAACTTGTGATTCTGCCACATTCTCTCTCCCAGGGCTGGTCTTATCATAATTGCCGGCAGTCCCTACTTTCTGTCTCCGACTAAATCCTCTTCTCTTGAGTGATCTTCAGGCCTCATGAAGTTGTAACCAGTGCTTCTACTTTGTGGCCATGTCTTATCACTGTTCCTTATGTCTCTTTGAAAGTCCTTTCTTTCTTGCCGCTGCTTGTATCACCCTTCTCTCGGCACTGTCACCTCTGTCTAGCCACTTATAACCTGGTCGCTCTCTTCCCTCATTATTCCGTTTTACATGCTGTTTCATGAGAGTCAGCATCAGGTAAGTGATTCTGATTAAATTCTGATCTCCTCAGAGCTCTCCATGGGTGTCCACCGTTCCTGACTGAGGTCCCTCATCCCTCAGGGTCACACCCAGCTGGACTGCTCTTGCCATTTGCCAGCCATGGACAGCAGCACGGACTCGGACCTAAAGGGTATCTAGGTCTACCTGATGGGAGTCGGGCAGCAGATCTGGAGGGAGTAGATGCATTGTGCTTCTCCTTATCATTCATTGTTGCTCACGTTTTCATGTCAGATTGAATGGAATTATATTTCAGGGAGACCTCTATTCTTATTCTCTCAGGAATTTTTTTTTCTCCTTGATTTTGTTGATATGGGGAAAAAGCAAAAGAAGTAGGAATGGTTAGGAAGTGCAAAGGGGCTCTTTGCACTTGGCCGATAGTTGTGGTCGTGGTGGCGGGGCATTGCACACTTGACGTGGTAAATAAGATGCTTGTGGTTTGACTGGTTTTGCAGACTGTTGGCACTTCTCATCCCAAACCTATCAATCCAAGGTAGGCAAAGCCTGTCATCCTCCATGCTTCAGTTCTGCTGATTTCTGATCATGTGTCATATGTCTTGGACATGTATCCATCCTTTTCTACCACGTCTCTATAAATTATTTAATTTTTTACTTAAAACCTGGGTTCTTTAGAAAATCTTACATTTTATTCCAGTGTCGTATGATCGTTGGCTAGACTTAAAGAGATATGGTAAATATCAATAGCTGGTTGTTATCTAAGTGGAAAAGAATCATATATAAGTAGAGACGAGCAAAAAAAAAGTAGAGAAGAATAATTATTGTGTACCTACTATGTGCCAGGCACTGTTCCAAATAGTTTACAGTTTACTGACTTATTTAACCTTCACAACCGCTCTGTGAGGTAAACACTACTATCTTTGTTTTCTGGATGAGAAGGTGGAGGCACAGAGAGGTTGAGTAACTTCCTCAGGGTTATACAGCTGGTGAGTGGAAGAGATAGAGGCTAAATGCTTAGCTTTTAGCAACCATTGCTATGCTGCCCTTCTGGTACTTATTTGCTTTTCTGATTAATATTGTTTTTTGTTAATTAAAGTGTGGTAAATTTGTTATAACCAATAATATTCATGGGCACATGTTTGGAATCCCTTATATAAGTGATAATTTCACAGTTTTGTATAAGCCAACATTTTTATTTTATATTTATTTATTTATTTATATTATTTTTAAGTTTTAATCCTAGTGCTTGTGGTTGGGTCAGGATATTAAGTATTGTATCATCAGCCCTTGTAATTCTTACCTGATAAAACTACAAAGTTGCCATGGTGAAAAGGTAGATAAAGTATGGTATGTACCCTGGGAAAGAATCTCTACTCTGCTGGCCAAATTGATGCAGCTTCTCACAATTTTGGACAGGGCTTCTAAAAAAAAATGTGGTACTTCTTAGTAAGTACAAGCTTTCCCCCTACCCAACCCAAACAAATAGTTCTTAGGGTTAGCTGAGAGTTATTCTCCAGGTTGTCTAGTTCTGCCTTTAAAGTCAACAGCATTATTTGTGATAGAAAAAAGTAGAAGCACTGAGCAACTTCTCTGAAGCTGCCGGTCTGAAGACTGATATATTTTCCAGAACTCCCTGACAGATATTTGAATAGGTATTTGGTGGTAGTACGAAGCCAAAAGTCTAGTATAATGGTAATCGGCATGGCGTCTGGTTATAGGCAGTAAGTGATAGCACAGCAGTGGGGGATGTGTTATTGAATTTGTTCAGCAGTGCTGGAATCAAGTAAAGTGGTGACTTTAACTGTTGAGTAATAAATATAAGTAGTGAGTCAGTCAAGTGAACAGTGAATCATTTGGCTGTTTTATATATTTTTTTCCCATTTTTTTATTATTATTATTTTTTGGGGGGTACACCAAGTTCAATCATCTGTTTTTATGCACATATCCCCATATTCCCTCCCTTCCTTGACTCCTCCCCGGCTGTTTTATATTTGAATGATGACCTAAAGACATTTTTTTAGGTAACCTCTATTTCAGTAGCACCCAAATTGGGGTCCAGTGAGTCAAAATTTTGTAAGCTAACTTATTAATTACTATAAAAAACAATAAGTCATTAAGTCAAAATTTTGGAAGCTAGTATTAATTATTATAAAAAAACCAACGTCAGCACTTATAGAAACTGGTATCTGGTAGATAAAGGCCCATGAGTATTGCTCTGTACTGTCTTTATGTTTTAATTGCTTAGCATTTCACAGTGTCCTGTGGAGCAGACTGTGTACTGTCTGTGCACTTTTGAGGGAAGATCCTGTGTCTGCTTCAAACTCTGTAAACCCCTTGTACTGCATAGATTTCTAGGTACTTTGTGGACTGGGAATCTGGAGACCCCAGTGTTTGTTTCAGTGTTGTCAGCACCCTGCTCTGTTAGCTTGAGTAAGTCACTTAGTCTCTTAGACACTTAGTTCCATAACTTTAAAATCAAGGGATTGGGGCTAGATGACCTCTGTCCTTTCACTTGTGATTCTTGACATACTTATTTTTGGCAAGAGATGTTGTCACTTACAGTATCTAAAGCTCAGTTTGTATGCTTCCTAAATATTTAGTATTAATTGATTTAAATCTTCTATTGAGAGTTACTTTTGGAAATTTAGTAACACTTTTCAGGAGAATGTGACATTGTCTTTTATATACATATATCTATATCTATATATCTATATCTATATCTATATCTATATCTATATCTATATCTATATCTATATCTATATCTATATCTATATCTATCTATCTATATCTATCTGTCTATCTATATGTAGTGAGCCTGCTACCTACAAACCAGAGAATATATTTTCTGAATGATATAGTTTCTGGAAATGACTAATTTTGCAGTTTGTCTTATTCTCCCTATTGCAATGGAACATTGTTTCAAGAGCAGTGATTTATGTGAAAGAAGTAATCTGTGGCCATTGAATTGGTGTTTAAAGGATCAAATCTGCAGCTCCTCTTAGGGATAGAAGGAGGAAAGAGTGAGCTAAGGGGCGATGAAGAAGCCCTGTGGGGCATTCCTGGGGCCGTCTGGATCCCAGGATTGGTTTGTCAGTAAAGGCCGAGAAAGTGACTTAATCCTGTGTTCCTGACGGTAGCCTGAGTTTGCAGGTGCACATGTGCATTGGTCTTGGTGGGTGGAGGAAGTGGGATTTGATGTCATCTGGAAGTGGTGGTGGTGCTGGTATCAATGGCTCTAGCTCTCAGGAGCTAAGGAAAGTAGGCACAATGAAATGAGAATGAGGCTCAAAATGTAACATCAAATGCAGTGGGCATGCAGGGTCCTGGGCACCAGCTGCATAAGCAGAGGAAGAATGAGTAAGGGCTGCTAGAAGCAGCGTGTGTGAAGCAGATCTTTAGGATTCACTCAGAATGAGTCGGCAATATAGCGTAGCTGCTGAGCTACACATCAAGGAAGAGGTAAGCACGGTTGGTCACACTTGGAGAGTAGCGTGACAAGGATAAAGAAGACATTACTATCAGCTCATAGGAAGGATTGTTGAGGAAGCTGAGTGTATTTATTTAGCCTGGTGAAGAAAGACATGCGTCTGTGTGTGTGTGTGTGTGTGTGTGTGTGTGTTGTGAGGAAGGAGGGAGGGGGTGGTTGATTTGCTAGAAAAATCACTCATGAAAACTTCCCAAAGACATTTGAAGGACTAACATTTGAAGTATTAATGTCATTATTTAGAGCGTAAGGAAGAAAGCATAGTGATTGGGAAATCATAAAGCAACAGATTTCTGCTAAATACTAAGGAAGAAAGTTAGAATGATCTCAGTGGGAGTGATCTTTCGGGGCAAGGTTTTCAAATTAGGCTGGAGTGACACTTGCTGGGTAGCTGTAGGGTGGGTTTAAGTATTAAGTGCCACTCCTGGGTGCGTATCCAGAAAAGATGAAAAAAAAGATACATGTTTGTAGCAGCACTGTTTACAATAGCAAGGACATGGAAGCAACCTAAGTACCCATTAGCAGATGAATGGGTAAAGAAGATGCAGTACATTCACACACACACATACACACACACACACACACACACACACACATACACAAAGTGGAATATTACTCAGCCAATAAAGAGAATGAAATAATGCCATTTGCAGCAATATGGATGGACCTAGAGATTATCATACTAAGTGAAGTAAGTCAGACAAAGACAAATATCATATATAACTTATATGTGGAATCTAAAAAAATGATACAAAGGAACTTTTCTACAAAACAGACGAGAACTTATCTCTCATAGACAGAGAAAACAGACTATGGGGAAAGGGAGGGGTAGGGAGGTATAAATTAGGAGTTTGGGATTAACATATACATACTTCTATATATAAAATAAACAACAAGGACCTATTGTAGAGCACAGGGAACTATATTCAATATCTTGTAATAACCTATAAGGGAAAAGAAACTGAAAAAGAATATTTCAGTCATTTTCTTGTACACCTGAAACTAACACAGTGTAAATCAACAATACTCCAGTTTACAGAAAGTGGCTGGGGACTTCTCTGATGGCACAGTGGTTAACAATCTGCCTGCCAGTGCAGGGGACACGGGTTCGAGCCCTGCTCCAGGAAGATCCCACATGCCGTGGAGCAACTAAGCCCATGCACCACAACTACTGAGGCTGCGCTCTAGAGCCCATGAGCCACAACTGTTGAGCCCATGTGCAGCAACTACTGAAGCCCGCACACCTAGAGCCTGTGCTTCACAGCAAGAGAAGCCACCACACTGAGAAGCCTGCACACTGCAATGAAGAGTAGCCCCCTCTTGCCACAACTAGAGAAAGCCCGTGTGTAGCAATGAAGACCAAACACAGCCAATAAATAAATAAATAAATTTATATAAAAAAATAAAAAATAAAATTAAAAAAGTGGCTTGTTGGTGTAGGTCAGTTTCTCCAGCACAAGTGGGCAGCTTGTGTATGGTGAGCACGTGGAGGTGCTGTGCTTTGAGCTCTTTTGCACATGTGGGGGGAGGATTTGTGCTGAGCCATTCACCGCGCACCTAGTTGGTTCCCATGGGGTTTGGGAGTATTGGCTTTAACCATGATCTGTCAGGCTAACTACTCATGTGGAGATAATTTGAGATGATAGAATTAGGAGAAAATGGAAATAGCCATATTCGTAGAGTAGGCAACAAACCCTACAAATACCCTCTCCATCATTTGCCAGTCAGTACCTCTGGTACCTCTAATCCCTGATTTTCCCATCCAGCTCCAAGAGTCACGTTCCCTTGTTTTGGTGCTCGCTAGGCTTCTCTTCCCACTCAGTCTTCTAACCCCACTCTGCTTTATATTACCTCCCTGGGTTATAGTCCTGTTATGTAAGCTTCTGTACATGAGACATAGTGGTTAAGAGCCAGACTGCTTGGGTTTGAATCTCAACTCTGTACTTACTATCTGTGTGACCTTGGGCAGGTCACCTCAATAGTTGTAATTAATACCTACCTCATAGGCTGATATGAAGATTAAATTAACTAACTTACGTAAAGTGTTTCGAACAGGGTCTGACACATTTCAATTGCTACGTAAATTGCACTTAAATTGTTAATGTTGTTGTTATTAACATTATGTTATTAACATTATTAATATGGCATTCATGTAGGCTTGTTTCTATGATAAAGAAGCGGAAGGTATAGTATACAGGATGAAATTGAAGACAGAGGGATAAGCCTTGGAGAAGAATCAAGATGCCCTTTTCCTGACTCAGGATGAAAGAAGTGAAATATGGCCTACAAGGGCAGGTTCAGAGATGAAGAGAAGGTGAGAGAGGTCTTGTCCGAATGTTCCCTGTTTACTCTGTAAATCAGAGATCAAGCCATATGATCAGAATGAGAAGTAGAGCGGGGGTAGGGCCTTGAAGTAAGGTGAAAGAAAGGATGGGAATAGACCTTGTGAGGGTGAGAAAGAAGCAGTGGTGAACAACGAAGACCACCCAGCTGAGGCTGGAAGTGCCTGCTATAAAATGTTGCCAACCTGTAAGTCTTGGAGTCTTCTCTGACAGCTCTCAGCAGTCCACCAAAAATGGAGAAAATGGGCTGTGAGTTGAGGCAGGGATGACAAGAGTTGGGTAATTGCAGTGGAAGATCAAGGAGGCAAGGGAATTGGTGGTGCCTATGGGACCATAACTAAAATTAAAAGAAGAACAAATGTGATATGTATACCTCAGATAGCCCCTTTGAGCTTTCTTTGACTGGGTTTCATAACTTACATATATCATAATAGCATCCCATACTGCCATCAAAAGAATGAGGTAGATCTATGTATCTTGGAAAGATGTCTGTGATATCATATTAAAAAAAAAGAGCCTGTTGCATAAGACAATGATTCATATTATTCCATTTTTATAAACAAAAAAAGTCATAGAAAAGTCCTGCAACAATAGGTACCAGATGCTTAAGAGTGGTTACTTTTAGTGGGGATAGGATGGATGGGGAGGTGAAAAAGGAGACTGACTTTTTATAACATACACTGTTTAAAGGGAAGAGTGTGTTGGGATTGTGGATGATTTTTATGTTATTTCTCATACTTTTCTTTGTCTTCTAGCTTTCTGTAATATACATGCATTGCATTTGTAAACAGAAATAATGTTTAAAAATACAGAATGCATTATTGCATACAAAAAGTTGCTACTTATTGTCTCTCAATAGGTGGTGCTTATTCATTTAGAAAAATAGAGTGGTCATCGCAGGGAATAATGTTTAGCTTCACCAGTGATTAAAATTCATATTCAAGCAATCTTTAGGCACCATATACATTTTCAGACCAGCGAAAATAATGATAAATGTGATATAATTGTATGTTAGCAGGAGAGATGTGAAGGTGGGGACAGTAATATTTGATTATTGGTAGCTTTCTAAATTGGTTATTTTTCCCTCTGGAAAGCAATTGGTCAGTTGTCTAAATTGGTTATTTTTCCCTCTGGAAAGCAATTGGTCAATTGTTATAGCAACAGCAATTACACTTTTTATATTTGTGACCTGCATAATTCTAAAGAATATTTTAGGAATATTTCCAAAGAAATAACATCCAAGCAAAACCAAACCAAACAAGAAACAAATGCTCTCAGAATGTCAAAGCATTTAGACAATTTTAACCCATTTAATACTGTGATGAGATAATAAAAATGACAAGTGTATGGATTTTGTCAGTAAAGCACTTTTAATTGGAAATGAGCGATACAAAACAAAAATAAAAATTCTAGATAGATTCTAAGTATCAACAATAACTCTGTAATGTGTATATGTATATATACTGACAACAATCTGAAAGGAAACAGAATATATTAATAGCTTAGCTTTATTTTTCTACTTTCTATTAAAATTCCTTTATTCCTAAAAAAAGGGGAGTCATAATTGAGGCAATTCTATTATTTCCTTGTTTTATTTATATACATTTTAATCCTTTAATATAATGATGAACTTTTTGGTTCATCATTATATTAAACATTAAAGAAATAATAATTCATGTTTGGTCTAATTTTTCTGAGATATTGAGTATTCAATTGTGATAATAAAACTAAGGGGATTTTTTTTTTAAATAAGGAGCATTTTTAACTTTTAGGATTAGGTAAAAATGCCATTAATGAAGTTGCATAATAATTCTAGCTTTCACAAATCAAAAGAATTCAATTTTAGTTTTTGCATTTTCCAAGAAAGAATCATCAATAGGATCTATCTCATTGACTCCTTTAATGATAAAATATTCTCAAAGATGTTTTGTTAGTTTTGTTAGGAAATGCTTTCCATGGTTCCATTCATTTTAAATGCACCGACCATACTTTTTAGGCCTTTATTGTGTCTCTTTGATTCTCAGTTTGAACTTAATTTACTTTTTTCATCATTTGAAGTCTCTACTATTTCTTTCTACATTCTTTCCCTTTTTGGTTTCCTAGAAACCACTGAGCCTGGCCTTGTTTGGTGAACTGCATTGTCATGATTGCATCAAAATGTTTAGCACTCGAAGCCTTGTTGCTGAGCATTGTGGATAAGAATGTGGCTCACAAAGGATGATAAATCCTTGTGTTCTGATTCTTATTTAGACATGCTCTTGCCATTTAACCTAGGATAAGAATACATGGACCCCAATCAGAAGACTTGGAGGGTTTCTTCTGCTCAGTGAATGAGTGGAGGGTCTACCTTCAATTGTTAAACATGCCATAGAATCAGAATTATAGAATGTAACAGCTGAGAGGGCCTTTGAGGTCATGTGGGCCAGTTCCATGGATCAGAAACCAAAGTCTTGAACAGCTAAATGATTTTTCAAGGACTCACAATTAGTTATTGATAGACTTGGGCCAATCTCCAGTTCTTCTTACACTTAAACCTGTGGACGTTTCATTAAATCCACCCTCTCTAGGTCACATCGGTATAGTTCAGCCAATTTTCAGCTAAGATTTGGGGCTACTCACAAATGTGGGCTTTATTCTAAAACTGTGAAGCTGTTACTAACTGTTTATACATATTTTCCAAATTCAACAGAACTCCAAACAAATCTGACATGCTTGTGGTTAAACTGGAAGACTAACTAGTGTGCTTTAGTATTCATACATTAACTAAGGCCTGAGTTGGAAAAGTAATTATACTCTTTCTTTGGTGTCATTGTTCAGAACTGTAGGAGTTATTTAATCTTTTATTTTTTCATTTGTAACAGCTTTTAGGAAGATGGATAAAATAACATTGATACCTAGAATTGGCATTTTTTATAGAGTATACAACTCTTGTTTTTCTTCTGTAGGTGATGGCAGGTGTGTGCAATAAAGATGCAAAATATTTGGTTGTGAAGTTCTGAGAGTGGGATTTACACATTGATAGGTAAACAGACCTTAAAAAAATTGTTCTCTTAATCATAGGCAAAGAAACACATTTTGTAACAAGGAAGTATAACATAAAAATTTTACATATATCTGTATATGTATATATACAATTTGATGCAGAAATTTGACAAAACTTCTTGCAACTGAATAGTATCATTTAATGGTTGAAAAGCAGCATGTAGCAGTCACAGGTACATGGCTGGTGTTCAGGAATTATTGTGGAATGAATAAATGAGCCAGTAACCTTTAAAAAGTTATGGGTTACATATGACATTTGAATATAGGGTAGGATAAATTGAAAACACAGCTATAGTGCTTTGGAAATACAATGTTAAGGATAATTAGATGTTTTTGCATTGACTTATTTTGTTTCAACTATCATTTTTAATTCATTTATAAAATATATTAGTAGATTTCACTTTTAAATCCACTTTGGAACAAGAAGAGATGTAAATATACCTTGTATTCTGCTCACACAATAAAAATGTTTTTATGAGCATTAAGGATATTTCCTTCTGGATGTTGATTCTTCACACGTATTGTGATAATGCAGACCTGATACTGTTGTGGGATGTGGCATTGTGCTGCTTCTGAGTGATAATGTGCCATATCTTGAAAGTCTTCTTCAAAATGAAAACTTTGATGGCAACTTTGTTTCGTAATACTTCCTGTTTTTCCTTAAAGCTTTTGCTCTTGAGCAGGGGCTCTAAAAATAGATAATAGAGCTACTTAGATTTTAGCATAACTCACATTTTGCTTTCTGAATTGATTTTCAGAGTTCATTAGTTGAGGCCATGTGCCATGGGTGTGATTACCTGGAACAAGTGCCTGGACATGCTTCAGGAAATGAGCAAATAGTAGCAGATTGAAGAATAAAATTAATATAATTATATAAAGTAAAAGAAATGTTATAAAAATTATAATGCACATACACAAACAACATTTAACGATTATAGCATTTATCAACATAAAATTAGGATGCATAGATAAAAATTATGACAGTTTTAGAGGTTGAAATTAAGCCTATTATTTGGATGTTAACATGGGGTAGGAATACTGTTTAATTTCTTTTTCAACACCTAAGGTCATTTTTGGTATCATTCTTTTAGTATGTTAAATTCTTCAGTGATTCTTTCCCAGTGGAAACATTGGGAAAGTTATTAATATTCATGTATAGCCTTTAATCCTTTTATTATCTCTTCAACCAGCTATAGCCAGTTTTTTTGCTAGACCTTCAGATCCTAGATCTACTTCTGGGTACCATATCAGGCTCCCTCTGGCCAAAGCAGGGATTATTTAAAGCAGTGATCTCAGCATAGATGGCCAGAGAATTGTTCATTACCAGTAGGGTAAGGAAATGTGATCAAAACATAAATCCTGTACACTCTTTACTTCATCAAGAAAAGCTTGCTTAATGACATGGCTGATTTCAATTCTGGCAAAGCTCTCTATCTCATAGCAGACCAGTAACAATCAGTTTGAGAGGGACTTCCCTTGTGGTGCAGTGGTTAAGAATCCGCCTGCCAATGCAGCGGACGTGGATTCGAGCCCGGGTCCGGGAAGATCCCACATGCTGTGGAGCAGCTAAGCCTGTGCGCCACAACTACTGAGGCTGTGCTCTAGAGCCCGTGAGCTAAAACTACTGAGCCTGTGTGCCTAGAAGCCCGTGCTCCACAACAAGAAAAGCCACCGCAAAAAGAAGCCCACGCACTGCAAGGAAGAGTAGTCCCTGCTCGACGCAACTAGAGAAAGCATGCATGCAGCAATGAAGACCCAACACAGCCAATAAATAAGTAAATAAACACATATAAACACATAAATAAATAGATAAATAAATAAAATTTATTAAAATAACACCAACAACAACCAGTTTGAGGCCCGGCATTGCTAGCAAGCCACTCTTGGAGGAGCATTGAGTGCAGGTCCATTCTTGACCTCTGCTGGTGAGGCCAGAGTGACTCATATGAGGTTGGGGGCCAGAACCACATTCCTCGTGTGGAACTGGGGCCAGAGTGGGACCAGTTGGGCCATGTGGAACATGGCCATGGAAGGAAGTTGAAAAAACTAAAACACAATAGAAAGTACTACCTTGAATTATGAATTATATAAAGTTTCATACTTAGAAATAGGAGAAAACAGTGGCCTTGCAGCCAGCCCCTCTGCCAGGTCTCTAAGTAGGTGGGTCCTGCTTCTAGCTATGGAGCCGAAAGAGTTTAGAGAAACTCCTCTTAGTAAGGAAAACCTAAATATGTTGGATAAAATGTGTTTTTTGAAAAGTAATTTTTAAAGCATGGCTGAGCTGGTAGGAACACAAAGGAATCTCTTGGAGGACAGAGATGAAAGGGCGGGCAGTATGAGTCAGGAGGGGCAAGTAGCCACTGGAGCCAGCTTTTGTCCCTGGAGAGCTGATGATCTCCAGTGGCCCGAAGCCTGGGGTTTAACAGGCCATGTAAAGGGGGCTCAGGAGATAGCACCTGAGACTGAGGAGTTGGCAACCATGTGATTGAAACCTCAGTGGATGAGGAAAAACCTGCTCTAGAGAGGGAGTGGCAGAGACCTTGCGCTCTCGTGTGTGTGTGTGTGTGTGTGTGTGTGTGTGTGTGTGTGTGTATGCATATATGTAAGTATGTGTCTATCTACCCACCTATCTATCTCTGCCTCAGCTGTGGGTGACATGGGAAGAAAAGTCTCCCATGAGAATTTCTAACTACAAGTTTGCATGAAGGTAGGTTTTGGATTTGAGTTTATACTACTTGTAGTGCCTGAGAAACCCCAAGTTGAATGTTTAATTGAAAGTGGTCTTAGGTTGGCAGTACTCCTGATGCGATAGAAGGAAAGGGAAATCTTGTCTAGAGCACCACAATTTAAACCCTTATAGAATTCCCACAAGCAAAGTTTAAGGACCATGAATTCACAATAAAGATCCCCTTCTCCCCTCAAAAAAACCAGGAGGAAATAAGCCACCATCAGCAAGAGTTAATAGAAAAAACACACTGCAGAATCATCTCCACACAGACTGCAGTTTGGGATAGTCTATTTCAGAGTGCAACATAAGTCTTTAATATATTTAAGGAAATCAAGGGGCTTTTGAGAGTATGGCAAAGGAAGACTTGAAATGGAACCAATGAGAACTCATAGCAATGAAAATATAACGAACGTGGAAGTTTTTGGAATTAGACCTTCCTTGATCTCTGCACAGGATCCTGGCACTTACACTTACTTTCCCCCACACTTTTCTGTAACTTTTCTAAAGCTTCGCATCATCCCTCTAGTGAGAGCACCACCGGTACTTCCAAATCAGCCAGAGAAAAGCTGTTATGTAGCTTTTCTAGACTAGCACATCAGCCTCTGAACTCTAGGGCAGAAGAAATGAAAATGTATATTATAATCACACACTACCTACATTTGTAAAAGGGCACCACTGTTATTTTTTTTCTCAGTAAAATGGATTTTTTCCGATTGCTTATCTGCCTTTCTTACTGCCTCTCTTAGCTTTAGATTTTATACTGTTAGCTCTTTATGCTCAAACTTTTTACACTGAACAGTTTTAATTGTAACACACACCAGATTTAATAAAGAAATGAACTCCCTGATATATTAAAACATTTAAAAAATAGACTTCATTTTTCAGGACAGTTTTAGGTTTACAGAAAAATTGTGCAGAAAGTATACCCATGTACCCACTCACAGTTTCCCCTCTTATTAGCATCTTGCTTTCGTGTGGTACATGTGCTACAATTGATGAACCAATAATAATGCATTCTTAATGTCCATATTTTACATTAGGGTGCTTTGTGTTGTACAGTCTACTCATTTTTTTAAAAAGATTTTTTGATGTGGACTATTTTTAAAGTTTGTATTGAATTTGTTACAATATTGTTTCTTTCTGTTTGTTTATTTATTTATTTATTTATTTATTTATTTATGGGCTGCATTGGGTCTTCACTGCTGCAGGGGCTTTTTCTCTGGTTGTGGCGAGTGGGGGCTACTCTTTGTTGCAGTATGCAGGCTTCTCAGTGCAGTGGCTTCTCGTGTTGTGGAGCATGGGCTCTAGCTACGCAGGCTTCAGTAGTTGCAGCCCTCAGGCTCTGTAGTTGTGGCACGTGGGCCCTAGAGCACACGGGCTTCAGTAGTTGCTGTGCATGGATTCAGCAGTTGTGTTGCACCGGCTTAGTTGCTCTGCAGCATGTGGGATCTTCTCAGATCAGGGATCGAACCTGTGTCCCTTGCATTGGCAGGTGGATTCGTAACCACTGCGCCACCAGGTAAGTCCCTTGTTTCTGTTTTCTGTTTCTGTTTTTTGGCCCCGAAGCATGTGGGATCTTAGCTCCCTGACTAGGGATTGCATCCGCACCCCCTGCACTGGAAGGCGAGGTCTTAACTACTGGACCTCCAGGGAGGTCCCCAGTCTATAGATTTTAATAAATGCATAATGTCATGTTTCTACCATTACAGTATCATGCAGAGTAATTTCACTTCCTAAAAATCCTGTGTTCTCCTGATTCATTCCTCCTTCTATCCCTTTGAACCCCTTGCAACCAATGATCTTTCCTCTGTGGTTTTCCCTTTTCCAGAATGTCATGTACTTGAAATCATGTGGTAGATAGACTTTAAAAAATAATAGATTTTTAAAATAAATTTATTTATTTGTTTATTTTTATTTATTGGCTGTATTGAGTCTTCATTGCTGCGCGTGGGCTTTCTGTAGTTGTGGAGAGTAGGGGCTACTCTTCATTGTGGTGCACAGGCTTCTCATTGCAGCGGCTTCTCTTGTTGCAGAGCATGGGCTCTAGGCGTGCAGGCTTCAGTAGTTGCAGTGCATGGGCTCAGTAGTTGTGGCAAACGGGCTTAGTTGCTCTGCAGCATGTGGGATTTTCCTAGACCAGGGCTCGAACCCGTGTCCCCTGCATTAGCAGGCGGATTCTTAACTGCTGTGCCACCAGGGAAGCCCAAAAAATAATAGGTTATTTTCTGAGCAGTTTTAGGTTTACATAAAAAAGTGAACAAAAGCATAGAGTTCCCATGTATCTTTTCACCACTACTAGGGGCCCTGAAATTTCCCTGGTTAGTAATATTTTGCATTAGTATGGTACGTTTCTTACAATTGACAAGACAATATTGATACATTATTATTAACTAAAGTCCATAGTTGTACAGTCTGTGGGTTTTAACAAATGTTACATGTACCCACCATTACAGTATCATACAGAATAATAATTTCATTGCCCTAAAAATCCCCTGTGCACCATCTATTCATCCCTCTTTCTTTTCCTATGAATCTTTGGCAACCACTGATCTCTTTACTGTCTTCCTAGTTTTCCATAATGTCATATATTTACTGTCATATAGTTTTCAGAATGTCATATAGTTGGAATAATACAATGTGTAGAATTTTCAGATTGACTTCTTTCACTTAGCCATATGTATTTAAAATTTATTCATGTCTTTTCGTGGCTTAATAGCTCATTTCTTTTTATCAATGAAAAAATATTCCTTTCTATGGATCTACCACATTCATCTGCCAAAGCACATCTTGGTTGCTTCCAAGTTTTGGCAGTTATACATACTACAGATATTTGGATGCAGGTTTTTGTGTGGACATAAAATTTCAGCTTATTTAGGTAAATACCAAGAGTGCAATTGTTGAATCTTATGGTAACCTATGTTTAACTTTGTAAGAAATTGTCAAACTGTCTTCCAAAGTGGCTACATCATTGCATTTCCACCACTGAGGAATGAGAGTTCTTGCTGCTCCACACCCTTGTCAGTGTTTGATATTGACAGTGTTTGGGATTTTAGCCTCTCTAATAGGTATGTCGTGGTATCTCATTGTTTTAATTTGTAGTTGCTTAATGACTTATGATGTTAAGCATCTTCTCATATGCTTCTTTGACATGTGTATTTTCTTTAGTGAGGTGTCTGTTCAGATCTTTTGCCTATTAAAAAATTTGATTGTTTTCCTGCTGGTTTTTTAAAAGTTCTTCATATATATTGGATACAATTCCATCGTCAGATATATGTTTTGCAAATATTTTCTCCTGGTCTCTGGCTTATATTTTCATTCTCTTAATCTGATACATTTTCCACTGCTTTAAGGATTATTTATTTTCTGTTACAAATCAACATTTTCTAGAATATAATTTAAAAACAGCATGAAATACTAAAGTTAAAAAAAATTAGTGTGAAACCATATGTAGTTGCTTTTTTCATAGGTCAAAATAATGATAGAGTATTCGAAATTTTGTATAGTTCAATCTAGTAGAAGCCAAGGCTCTTTATCCACAGTTTCCCAGGTGTGCATTACCAATTAACAGCAAACCATTATTTTGTCTTTGAGATGATTCTGGAAAGAAATTAAGCTTATATTGGAATCAAAAGCAGATGTAGATGCTAGAATCATGCAGCTTCAATTTTCGAAGACAGCTCTGGTTTCAATTGCTTTGATCACCAACCATTGAAATGTCCCACTTATTCTAAGACTTCTTGCCATTTAAAGCTGCATTATAAATGGAAACTCACCTGGAAATGGCACAAAAATCCTGTGTCCCAATTTTTGTTTCAGGAAATCTGTTCATCCTCTGCAGAGACTCAAAAAACTTTGTATCACAGGATTCTTCTGCTGAGTTTATGTAGGGGCCGATAGGCTGTACCGTATAGTGGAACAGTGAGTGCCTTGTGTAGACACTTGCAGGCAGTCTTTCTTCCCTGCTCAAAAAGCCAGAGACATACATCCCTTCAGATATGTGTAATAGTTTTATCTGGACCTCCAGATGGAAAGCAGTGGGCTAATTATTATTTTGAGGCTTATAATTCATGACCAGATTTTAAAAACCATGCTGATCAATGATGTTGCAAGATTAATTTTAATTGTTCTGTTAAATAGAAAAAACATATCCCAATTTAATTACATGTAAACAGATTTCTGAATAAAACTCTCTTTTAAAGGTGGAGTATAGATTCAAGCTTTCAATCTAGTGGGAAAGGATAGGACTAGTAAACAAGTATGATAATATAAAGCAGAAAAAAAAGGAGACTTGAGAGAAGTGAAAAGAAAGTGCTGTAACTTGTTCAAAATAGAGAAGGATTATAGCAGAAGGATCTGGAAAGGCTCTGTGGAAAATGTGAAATCTGAGTTGAATCTTGGGAAATGAATAGGGCTTTCCTTTGTGTAAATGGGGGTGGGTGTTATAGAAAGAAGATACTTTGTAGAAAAGGGTTAGATATGGGAAAGCTTGGGCCATTTTAGAGAATAGTAGGCAGGATCAGTGGCATTTATGGATTAATACAAAGTTCTGACTTCATGCTAATGACAGAAAGATGCATGACATTTTGGAAACTTGAACTTTGCTGAAGCAAGAATGTGAACCAGACTTTCTGCAGTGCTCTTGTTCGGGAGGGGGTCACTCAGGGAGTGTGCCCCCCAGCTGCTGGCCCAGCATCCACCGCTAACACAGCTCTCCTGATCTCAGCTCGGCATCAGGTGGCCCTTAACACTTGTGGGTATTCAAAGCTGTGTTTCTATTATTATTATTATTATTATTAAAAAAGCTCTTCTAGTGGTGGTAATTGAAATTTGCAGAGGGCAAAGACCCTGGTGCTTAGTAACAATGACAGTTGCTTCAGATAAATGGAGAAGTGGAATGCTGAATTTGTTATTCGATCAGATTGGTGACAGGAGTTTGGAATTTTGCAAATGACTTGGGACAGAACCCTTTCTATGATCAAGGGTCTGCTTGTATCCAGTTTGACTGGAAGGGAATGGAGGAAAATAAAATTGTAAAAGTAGAATAGGGCCTTATTAAGTGGCAGGCTATGGCAAGCTGATAAAGTTGTATGAGCAGCTGTTTGATATGACCTTAACTGAACTTATAGAAAAGTTTTTATTGGTGTGTTAATTAAACTTATACTATCAACAGAGATAATGCTGAAAGTTACTATAAGGACTGTTCCAACAAGTAGAAGTTCAGTAAAATGAAATGATTCACATAATAGATGTTTTATTCTCAAGGCTTTTATTCTCCCAATTTTGTACCATACATTAAGTTTGTAGGTTGCATTGGATTTTTCTGTAATCTCCATCTCTCTAGGTAGTTTTTCTATCTCTCTAGAAGAGTTGCAATCAAATTTATTATAATATGATTATAACATGTTTTTGGTAGATATTACTAATTGCCTACCCCAAGTCCATTTACCCTTCTTCCTTACTGATAAAACTCTGGGGCAGCCATATGCCTAGTTAAAAATATTCACAGTCTCCCTTATATATTCCCTTATATTCCCTTATATCTAGGGGTGGTCCTGTGTACCAGTTCTGGCCAATGGGATAGAAGTAAGCATGTCCTGATAAAAAGAGAAAGACTCACCTGACGTATGCCCTTTGCCCTTCATCCTTTCTCTTCTTCTTGGATGGAGCATAGAAATACTTCTTGAACCTTCAGGAGGTATCTTGAGACCATGAGGGCAGAACAGAAAGATAAAGGAGGATGGGGCAATGATGCCATCATGAAGCCACTGCATCACCCCTTGTCTGCTCACCTCTGACCTAACTCTTAAGTTAGAAAAACTACCCAACCTTGGCTGTGTCAGGCAGGTCTTGTGGGCTTTTTTTTTTTTTAATGAAAGTAATACTGACTGATATAGTAGCCTTATTCTAGCCACATATAAAATGTTTAACATTTCGTGCTTGTGCATCAGTGGATTAAGGGAATTAATGAGTCTTGCAGGGGAATTTCTATGGTCCTGTAGTATGTGTCAGCCTTGTGGGAAGTGAGTTTTGGCCCCAAACTGAAAGTTACACCTTTCCCCAGTGGAAGCAGATTATAACCTCTCCCTGTTGTTAAAGTGTATACAGATGGCACAGAGGACAAACATCAAGAGGAATAACTCTGATCCCAAGGAGCATAGAGTGTTCAAAGTAGCACAGGAACTGCCAGGAGACACAGAAGTCATTTGGGGGGGTAGGAGAGGGATTAGTGACAGGCGTCTCGCAGGATGTGGTGGAGGGAGCAAGCCTCCTGCAAAACGCCACCGGTGATGGCCCAGAGAGTATTCGCAGAGTGACCAGAAATGGTAGTAAGAGTCCTGCATGACGGACCACTATTCTAGATCAGCACCGTCCAAAGAAATACAGTGCAAACCACGTGTGTATCGATAGCTTTAAGTTTCATAGTAGTCACTTTAAAAAGGTAAAAACAAACAGATGAAATTATATTTAACCCATTATATCCCCAATATTATTGTTTTAATGTAGAATCAATATAAAATTATCAGTGAGCTAATATATATATTATATATCACATCTTGGCCTGGACTAGTCACATTTTAGGTGCTCAGCATCCACATGTGGCTAGTGAGTACTGTATTGGACAGGGCAGTTTTAGAGAAGAAGAAAGTAATCTACATGCTGTACAGATATATTGGTTTATTGTAAAAAAAAAAAAAGTAAAAATTTTCACCAAAGTTCTAATTGTCTAGGTTTGTAGAAGAAATACGCGTAAGTTCATTTCTAGGAGAATCTAACAATGGTGAGGAAAAAGCCCTATGGAAAGTGTCTAATCAACTTTTTTTTTTTTTAAGAACTTTTATTGAGATAGAGTTAACAGACAATAAACAGCGTGTATTTAGAGTGTACAATTTGGTGTCCCAATCTCCCAATTCATCCCTTCCCCCAACCCTCCCCGCTTTCCCCACTTGGTGTCCATGTGTTTGTTCTCTACACCTGTGTCTCTATTTCTGCCTTGCATTTCCTCTTTCCTAGTTGTTAGCATTTGCCTTATGTATTGAGGTGCTCCTATATTGAGTGCATATCTATTTATAATTGTTATCTCCTCTTCTTGGATGGATCCCTTGATCTTTATGTAATGTCCTTTCTTGTCTCTTGTAACATTTTTTATTTTAAAGTCTATTTTATCTGATATGAGTATTGCTACTCCAGCTTTCTTTTGATTTCCATTTGCATGGAATATCTTTTTCCATCCCCTCACTTTCAGTCTGTATGTGTCCCTAGGTCTGAAGTGGGTCTCTTGTACACAGCATATATATGGGTCTTGTTTTTGTATCCATTCAGCCAGTCTGTGTCTTCTGGTTGGTGCATTTAGTCCATTTACATTCAAGGTAATTGTCGATATTTATGTTCCTATTACCATTTTCTTAATTGTTTTGCTGTTGTTTTTGTAGGTCCTTTTCTTCTCTTATGTTTCCCACTTAGAGAAATTCCTTTAGCATTTGTTGTAGGGCTGGTTTGGTGGTGCTGAGTTCTCTTAGCCGTTGCTTGTCTGTAAAGCTTTTGATTTCTCGGTCGAATCTGAATGAGATCCTTGCTGGGTAGAGTATTCTTGCTTGTAGGTTCTTCCCTGTCATCACTTGAAATATATCATGCCACTCCCTTCTGGCTTGCAGAGTTTCTGCTGAGAAATCAGCTGTTACCCTGATGGAAGTTCCCTTGTATGTTATTTGTCGTTTTCCCCTTGTTGCTTTTAATAACATTTCTCTGTCTTTAATTTTTGTCAGTTTGACTACTATATGTCTTGGCGTGTTTCTCCTTGGGTTTATCCTGCCTGGGACTCTCTGCGCTTCCTGGACTGGGGTAGCTGTTTCCTTTCCCATGTTAGGGAAGTTTTCAACTAGAATCTCTTCCAGTATTTTCTTGGGTCCTTTCTCTCTCTCTTCTCCTTCTGGGATCCCTATAATGCAAATGTTGGCACGTTTAACATTGTCCCAGAGGTTTCTTAGGCTGTCTTCAGTTCTTTTCATTTTTTTTACCTTATTCTTTTCCGCATCAGTGATTTTCACCATTCTGTCTTCCAGGTCACTTATTCGCCCTTCTGCCTCAGTTAATCTGCTGTTGGTTGCTTCTAGTGTATTTTTCATTTCAGTTATTGTGTTGCATATCTCTGTTTGTTTGTTCTTTAATTCTTCTAGGTCTTTGGTAAACTTTTCGATCTTTGCATCCAGTCTTTTTTCAAAGTTCTGGATCATCTTCACCATCATTATTCTGAATTTTTTTTCTGGAAGGGTGCCTATCTCCACTTCATTTAGTTGTTTTTCTGGGTTTTTATCCTGTCCCTTCATCTGGTACAAAGTCCTCTGCTTTTTTATTTTCTCTGTCTTTCTGTGGCTGTGGTTTTCAGTTCCACAAGACGAAATACTGCTGATACTGCTTGATACTCTCTAATCATCTTTTTAAAGTGAGTCTCACCTGGGTTGTTAGGTATGATCTAAAAAAAAAAAAAAAAAGATGTCCAAGATATGAAAATTAAAAAATTTATTGAAACCACATGTGTAATCTTGGAAACAGAAAGAATACTCTCAATTTCACCTCTTGGGTATATTAAGAAGTAGGAAAGTATTTGTGCCTTTTTGGAATTATTCACGATGTGTAGCTAAAATGTTGGGAATTTATTTAACTTGTTTTTACCATTCTGCTATTATAGCCCTTTCCTTCCTTAAATTGGGAGGGGTGAGAGAAGGCAAATTTGGGGAACACAGAAAAGGCTTTGTTACTTTATCATTATAGCCGTTGTGCTTCACATCAACTCAGTTTATATTTGATTGCTGAAGTTAGAGTATCTCAGCAATCTTTATTTGGGCATAATACTTGCTAATGTAACTGCTATTTATCTCAGTTCAGTAATGAATCAAATATTCTGAAGGGTGTTTAACTCTTTACTTTCTTTTTGGTCAACCAACATCAGATACTCTGTTTACCAGTAGCAAAGAGTCTGCTGTCTCAGCAGGTGCCACCTCCACCAAAGTGCCACTGCCCGCTGGAGGTACTAGAGAACGTTTAAAAAGGTTTCTGCAGACGTACAAGAAGTTTTTTAGTTTTTTAGTTTGTTTTGTTTTGGTATGCCTAGAGACTCGCTTTGTGAAGACAAAGAATCCTCTTGTGCCCAGTGAGAAATAACAGATGACTGCTTCTATTTTATTTTAATTTTTAAAAATTTTAATTGACATATAGTTGATTTATAATGTATTAGTGTCTGCTGTACAGCGAAGTGATTCAGTTATACACATACATACATTCTTTTTTTTTAAATATTCTTTTCCATTATGGTTTATCACAGGATATTGAATAGAGTTCCCTGTGCTTTACAGTAGGACCTGTTGTTTATCCGTTCTGTATATAACAGTTTGCATCTGCTAATCCACCCCTCCTCTAGCCCCCTCCCCCTTGGCACCATAAGGCTGTTCCCTATGTCCGTGAGAGATGACTGCTTCTAAATATAAAGGAGGAGACTTTGTTGAAAGGTTTCTCTAATTATAGAGTAATTATGTAAACTTGGTTAGCAAAAATGACTTTTTAGAGAATTCAGGCAACCCAGAAGAAAATAAAGAAGAAAAGAAAAATCACCCATTAATGTCACCTGTTGGAAGGGTGACCGATAATAAGTTAACGCGTGGCCATTACCTTGCCAGACATTTTTCCTGTTGCAGAAGCTCCTCTCCACCACCACACACACACCCTCCCCTCTTCTCGTCTCCTTTTCCTTCTGGGTTTGTCTTTTTACAAAACTGGGATCATATTCTGCAGATATTTCATAGCCTGCTCTTTCCTTTAACGTTCTTTATGGGCACATTCCTATGTTAATAAAGCATATACCCACCTCATCATTTTAAATCATGTGCTGCTATGATGACTATATCAGTGTGTCTATTGAGCCAGTCATGTAATTGTTCATTTCTAGTTATGGTCAGTATTTTTGTTGCTATAAACCATGATGGAGTGAGCATCCTTGTCTATGCATTTGTTGAATTTTTTCTTACAATAAATTCCTAAGTAGAATTGCTGAGTCAGAGTATATGTAAAAAGAGTTTGGCTCTATGTTGCCAAGTTACCCTCCAAAGATGATGTTTAATTTATACATGCAGCAACAGTATTCCAGAGTGCTAGATCTGTGCCAGTAGTGTTACTGTAATAGAGTGCAGCCATGTGCAGCCCTTAGCCGGCCTTTGCTGCCAGCCATTACCCTGCACCACTGTGACCAGGCCGACCATTGATGGTCACTCAGCCATTGGTTGGTGCCACAATGGGCCCCTCCCCCAAGTGATAACTGTCAATGAGCGACCCTTAGAGCGGCATTTGAGCCAACAGTCGGTGGAGTGGTGGTTGTCAAGTGGTAAGAGGCAGATCCTGGGGCCTTCTCCCTGGGGCCCTCCAGCTTACCTGGCCTTGGGCTGGAGGGTGAGCTAGGGGGCCCAGGAAACAGGCTGGGGGTATGTCCTGCAGGGCTCCAGAGCCCTCGTCAAAACTGCCCACTTGCCAGGCCCAGGCCCTGAGGTGGCCGTGAAGCTCTCTGCCATCCCTGCCTCTGTGACCTCATGGCAGTGACAGTCTGCATGGGACACAGTCTGGGGGACCTGGACCCCACGGTTTGGGTGGCCTGAGGAGCCTGAGGGCTACCTGGGTCCTGGGCACCTGGTTCCCTCAGTGATGACGGCTGGGCAGGGTCTGGGGACCTGGCCCTGAAAGAGCCACCAACTGAGATCTGCCTCTTCAGCCCGGCCTGGGCACTGGTGAGAGGACCCAGAATGGGTGCTGGATAAACTCTCCTGGGCAGGGTAACCACCCTCTGCTCCCCACAGGGACCCCCTTCTCTTAGCCAGGCCTTGACCTTGGGGAGTGAAAGTTGTGCCTTAGGACCTTGCCCTTTTTTGTCAGAACAGAGAGTAGCATTTGTTTTGGTGGAGGTTTACAGGAACGTTGTGGTCTGTGATCTGACCTCAAGAACAAAGGATCTGACGCCAAGAGGTTTGCAACCACTAACCACGCCCCTCCCTCACCTTTCCTATAGGAGGGCTTTGCTGAAAGCTTTCAGCAAGTTTGGGGTTTTTAAGGCATGAGCCACCCATCTCCTTGTGTGGCCCTGAAATAAACCTGTCTCCGCTGAAAACTCCAACGTTTTAGTATTGTTTGGCCTCACTGTGTGTCAGGTACATGGACTTGTGTTTCGGTAACATTATCATTAAAAAAATTTGTTGCCAATCTGATAGTTTAAAATGGTATCATTGCTTTAGTTTGCATTTTTTGGTTGCTAGTGAATGTGGACATGTTTTCAAATGTTTATTGGCAGTTTGTATTTCTTCTTTGGTGAATTTTCTGTTTATGTATTTGTTTATTTTTAAAAATTTAAATTGTTTTTCTTTTTAATATATAGCTATCTTTATATATTTATTTTTTAGAACACATAGTCTTTGTTACATGTTATAGACCTATTTCCAAATGTTAAATTATCCTCACTGTTTTCCAGTATTAAAAAAATTTTGCAAGGTGCTGTTTTTCTAGCTTATTACCATGTGGAGTCATTTGTGAGAATTATATGTGGTTTGTTGAAACTTGCTTTGTGTTTCTTGAAATAATACATCAAAAGTATTTTTATCCTTTCATGTCTAAGCCCTGCATCTTTTCTAGAGTATGTTTTGAGTTAAGTTGTGTCAAGGAAATCATCATCTAATTATGTTCCTGCTAAAGTGTCTGTTATTGGCTTTGAAGTTTGCTGCTAATCTCCTTTTTAGCTACATTTCTTTGGATCTCAGTTTTAGATAAGCAGTGGCAAGTAAAAACATAGAAGAATATAATTTCTTTTCTTGAGGGAGTATACTTTTAATGTTTTAATTTAATGTTAAAACAGAATTAGCAAGCGCTTTTAAATTTTATTGTCTCTACATTATATGATAACACACATAATCAACATCAGTGGTCTAATATCTTTCAGAATATTTTCTGAGCTGGTTACTCAAGAAATATACAGCAGTAAACTCTTTAAACAGTGTATTATGATTTGACATACACGTTAACTGGTACTTTATCATATACTTGAATGTTGAATGGTTCCATGCAAAAAAGAAATGGTAACTAGGTGGTAGCTAATGCTATGGTTGGAACCATTTTGCAACATATATCAATCAAAACCTTTGTATACCTTAAACATATACAATGTTATATGTCAGTTATATCTCAGTAAAGCTGGGGAACCAAAAGTTTTGAAATATTTATTTAAAAAAATAGGGCTTTTCATAGTTTGGAAAGTCTACCCCCTAATTGCTGTTTTTAGCCACTTTTATACTTTTGGGTATGAAAGTAACATGGTCATATTAAATTTGACTATGAAAGCTAGTAATATGTTAATATATTAAATTCGTGTCTCTAAGAATTTAAAATTAAATAGGGGACACAAGGCCAATCAATACGTAACTAGTGGGAGAATATAAACAATAATTTAAAGATTTTGCAGGATAAAGTGTAGAAGGTGGTATTTGATATTTTGGCAAATAGGAAAGAAAACTTTACAGAGAGAAGGAGGGGAATGGGACAAGTGGAGGAAGAACAGTTGGATGCCACAACAATACAAGCATATAGATGAGGACTGGCAGCCGTGGAGGGCAGGCTGGCAGAGAACACGAAGGGCGGTGACCAGGAATGGATCCTGATGTAGGGGTCAAGGACTAACCCCAGGTAGGCAGCTAGAACATTATCAAAATAGTGGGCTTGGCATCACTGTTACAGGCAATAAGAAAATGGGTAAAATGCTGAGATACGCAAACATGATATAGGGACCACGTATGTGAAAGCAAGACAGAGAGCTCTAAAACCCTATGGTTCTATGAGTCTGTATGATGGGAAGTTGTAAGCCTCACTGACAGTGTATCTCTGCTACAAATTTATGGGAGAAGAAATGGGATCAGAAAGACAGATTGTGTAATTCATTATGATTTTTTTAGGGTACCTAACTCATAGTACATATAGTTTTAATTATTTGATTAGTTGACTAAAAATACCTTTGAAAACTGGGTCATGGTGTAATTCAGACTTTGTACATAATGTATACAGACATAAACTTATATAGTTTTTGAGAATTTTGTGTATATAATTTGGATCTTTTAAAAGTTGGCTTTGTTTTATAGTGCTTGCTGGGTTTTAGCCATCCATTTTTAACCATATATTCCATTTAGACAAATTTCATAATGCTTAAAACTTTGATATCCTTACTTCTATATTCTTGACACTGGGTTAGGGAAGTCCTGATGATAACTCGTAGTAAATGGAGTGAAATCACAAGGCCTCAGTGGTCAAGATGCCTGCATATTAAGATCTTTGAATGGGAGTGAAAAACAAAAAGACCACTCAGTGTCATTTGCAGAGCATCGTTATTGTCTTTGTTTTTTATAGTGCATCGTAGTTTGGAAAGTATTACTTTCCAAGGGACAAATAATACTTGTCCCTGCTGTTTGACTTGACCTTCATGACAGCCTTGGATGTCGGCATAGTCATCACTACCTCTGTTGTTACAGGTGAGGACACTGAGACATGGGGCTTAGGTGACTTACTGGTAACCCATATCTCCTGACTTCCAGGAGAGTTCTTTAAGCATATATAGCCTCCGTCATTATTATTTAATCATAGCTCCCTAATTAGATGGCATCGGGAGGCAGGACTTTTAATTTTCTTCTTCTTTTTACGTGCCATACTATTAAAGGCTTAGTGGAATTGGTATTCAAATATTTGAATGAATTCTTTTTCCCAAGAAAGGTAGTAGTACAGCCCTACCTTAAATAGGTTGTTAAAATTTGCCTTACTCTGGCAGATGTTTTGAGAAAAATTAGATATAGGGATGGGTCAACAGCCACATACTTAGCTTGATTCCTTCGCAGAGATTTATTGCAGCAATTAGGTGTGGAGAGTCAAGTGGGCAGACAAATCTTTTAATTAGCCCATGATCATGGAGCTTATCTCATTCATTTCCTAGATCTGCAAGGGCACAAAGAGAGGTTGTTTCAAATAATTTTCATACTGTTTCTGTGGCTCATATACTTGACTGTTCAGGAGCTACTAGACCATAAAATCCAGCCAGTGAGAGCGTTGGAAGTCCCAGAGCTCAAAGGTTTATTAAGTGGTGTGAAACTCTATTGTATTGTGCATGTGTTAAATAATTGCTGTCAGTGCACGACTGTTAAAAATTCCCAGCTAGTAATAACACGAATAGTACTTTATGGCTTCAAAAGGAGATAAAAGAAATTTCTTATTCAGCACTTTGGCAGTATCACAGCAGATGTCAGTTTTGTTATTGTGAGGACTTTACTTTTGGCAGATGCTCTCCCTTCTGGCAGCAGAGCTCTAATTACCATATAAATTAAGCTGGGAAATGAGCGGAGGGCACAAAGCCCAGCCCCTTCTGCTTATACACGTCGCAAGGGCTGCAATGCCAAGCAGGCAGAATGGGGGCCCATGCGATAGAGAGGGCTCCACCTCCCCTTTCTTTCCATTCAGATTGATTAGAGGAACATTAAGCTGCTTAGCTGCTGTGCAAACACAAGGATCATTCTTTCTTTCTCTCTCTTTTTTAACCCAGCGTCGTCGTCTCTTCCAACAGCATTCTATGAATTAGCCTAATCCATTCCTGCTTTAATTTAGAGGCACTAATTATATTTCAGCATACATTCTTACACACTAAATTATAAGTATCCTTACTTTAATCAGTTGTAACTAGTCCTTAAATTGAGGGTTTAGGACTTTCCTTTTATGGGATAACAGGCTTTGCTGTGTTATATGATGGGATTAAACCCTTTAGGACTTGGAGTTGAAGATGTGGATGATGCGCTATTTTTTTTTTTTCCCTAAAGAGCTCGGTATTTTCTTCTAGCCAGAGTGTAATTCAAAACTTTATCATGTCCTTTTAAAACTTGTAAAACGGTGTTTGATGCTTAGGTAGATTTGGGATGTGAACAAGGAACCACAATTTGTAGGAACATAATTATAAGAAGATGAATAATGGTTTATAGTTGCAAAGCATTTCCCCTGTAAACTCTCTTGTTTGGTGTTTAAAAAACCCTCAACATGGGTGATTTAGGGATTCATATGAGGTGACTGCTACAGGCCACACAGTTAGTTGGTTGCATAGAACGGAAGATTCATCTTGCTTTGGGGAGTTTTTTCCTCCCACCTTATGCTGCGTATTGACTGGAGGTTCCTCCCACTGTTAGGCTTACATACTTACAAAGTTCCCAATGAAGTGATCCTTCCTATCGGCATTCTTTATTTGTATTTTTTTTTAGGCTTGGTAGAAAATCATCACAATTTGTAGCACTTAAAGAGAACCAGTTGTGAGCATTCTGCAAAATTTTACATTTTACTCACCCCATAAAGTAAGAAACCATACTTTTTACTCTTTGGCTCTTCTGGTTTTTTAAAACAATAACGCTTTAAAAAATATGTTTCACAGGGTTTTAAGCATCTTTAGGAAATTATTAAGAAGACAGTCTGATGACTATCGCCTTGAGAACCAGCTATTCAGCGTGGTTAAGAGAACTGCATACTTTCTCTGTTCTTAATAGGGCTGGGTAAGAACCACGTCCGTTGAGAGGTATATCAACATCCTGTCCAGTGTCCCCTCCCCCCGTGAAACAACTGTACACCCATTAATCCTTTCTGCTATCTTATCTTACCTCATTGGGATTGCTCCTCTTTAATAGATGAGACTGGCTGGAAACGACCTTGACTTGTCAAGGTCAGAGACTCATCCTGGAACTTAACTTCTTGAAGAAGAGTATTCAGCCGTGGCAACCTCAGGCAGAGCTGCTTGGTCACTGGGCACTGCCCAGAGGTCCCTGGCTAAGGGACAAGAAGGGGCTGAAATCCACTGGGCTTCTTTTGATAAGTCCTGCTCACTGGCACGCTGCTGAGTTCACCTGGAGGAAGGGGAAGCGTTCTCTCTCTCTCTCCCCCTCCCCCTCTCTTTCTCTTCCAGTTTTAGAGATATAGTTGACCTGCAGCACTGTATAAGTTTAAGGTGTGCAGCATAATGATTTGTCTTACCTACATCGTGAAATGCTTACCACAGTTAGTTTAGTGAACATCCATCATTTCATATAGACACAAAATAAAAAGTATTTTTTTCTTGTGATGAGAACTCAGGATTTACTCACTTAAAAACCTTCCTATATAACATACAGCAGTGTTAATTATATTTGTTATGTTGTTACATCCCTAGTACTTCTTTATCTTATAACTGGAAGTTTGTACCTTTTGACTGCCTTCATCCAGTCCCTCCTCCCCCCCACCCTCCAACTACAGTTCTAATCTCTTTTTCTATGAGTTTGTTTGTTTTTGAAGTATAATTGATCTACAACACTGTGTTAGTTCCTGGTGCACAATATAGTGTTTCAGTATTTCTATACATTACAAAATGGTCACCAGGATAAGGGAGAGACTTTCTCTTTACATGAAAAGCTCTAGTCACTGGCCAAGCACTTCAGTGAGATTGCTTCTACCTGGAGAGGCACCGTTTCCAGTTTGTCCAAAGGTATCCTGTGTAGAGACTCAGGGCAAGGGCAGTTGAAGACCGTCTACCTACTCACCGAGGCTAGACACTTCACACCTTCTGTTCTCTCTTTTCTTTTTTAACTTGAGTGAATTGTTCAGGCACGTTGCTCTTTAGGTGCTCTTTCCATAGAAAGTCACCCTTTCCTAAACACTTGGCTGGACCCTAATAATTATGCAAATGTAAGGCAAATAAGTAACCACTATTCTGGGAGAAGAATGACAGGAAATTGGTGGCCAGACAATGTCCCCACTGTTCGTGTCCATTCATGTGCACTGCAGATTGCTGGCACAGAGACCAGAGAATGTCCGGGAGGGAAGGGAATCAGACTCTAACCCTTTTCTCTTTTGGCTCACTTTTACCAAAACTTCTCTGATGAATTGATGTTGCCCCAGCTGAGGTCCCTTGGAAGGAAAGAATTCCTGGGGGTCTAAAAGGAAACTCACCATGGAGGAAGGAGGAGGTTAAACTGGTGACCCAGGTTTAACATTAGGGCTTTTGGAGGCTCATAGGGGAGGTTCTGATGGCTGAGCTTGGGTCCCTGGTCCAGCACTGGTCCTTGGACAGAGTATGTGAGTAAAACAGCAATGCCCTGTGGTCCCCTGTGTGAGGCACTGCTATACTCTGTGTAGGGATCTGCATCAGGGTTCATGGCAGCAGGGAACAAAAATGGCAAATTTGTGGCTTTACCAGGAACCATGGCAGCTAGAAATGTGGACCTATCTTGGACTGATTAGACTTCCAGTTTCTTTCAGCCTGACGTTTGGAAGCAGGACAGGCCGCAAACGTTCTGAACAATTTGGGGTTAGGGGTTGAGGAGTAGCTTCTAGAGGAAGATAGTGAAGTTTCTGCTAACACTGTAGGCTGATGGGATATCAGAAACAATGAATTGGAAAAATAAGAGATGGGATTATATTCTTTACCCCACAGATGTGAAGGGAGCCATAGTAGGAGATTCTTCCTCCTTTGTGTCTTTCAAATCCTTCTTCTCTGCTTCACCACATTCACGGCCCGTCTCACCATGCCGTTTCCACACTGCTGTAAGAATGATCTTTCTAGAGTACAAATATGGTATGTTACACTTCTGCTTAACATCTTTTTTTTTTTTTTTTAATATTTATTTATTTATTTGACTGCACCGGCTGCTAGTTGTAGTATGTGGGCTCTTAGTTGTGGCATGCGGGATTTAGTTCCCTGACCAGGGATCGAACCTGGGCCCCTGCATTGGGAGTGTGGAGTCTTAACCACTGGATCACCAGGGAGGTCCCCTGCTTAGCATCTTATAGTGGCCCTGTAACCTTTAGGATAAAATCCAGATTCTTTGGCTGGTGTGTATGGACCTTCACTCCCTGGTCAGAGCTTCTCTTCCAGCCCGTCTCTTGCAGTAGCTCCCTGTCTGCCCAGTGTACCCACTGCTATGAACTGCTAGCCACTTTCCAAATATACAAAGCTTTTTCATGCTACCGAGTCTTAGCACATTTTTATTCTTCCCCCTGCTTTTCACTTTCTCATCCTTAAAGTCTTATTCAAATGTTACATCCTTTGTGAAGATTTTCCCTCCACATGTCTGCTTTTCTGGTGAGGCTGTGGACAGGGACTATGTCTTACTCATTCATTTCAGAATCAATTTACCTGCTACCTGGTCCATGCCCAGCAATGGTAGATTCTATTAATTTTGTGAAATGAAGAATAAATATGGAGACTAAGTCTTTGGTAGGAATGGAACCTCCCCAAGGACCTCTGAAATCATGCTAGATAGATTTGTCCTCAGGGCCGAATTCAAGGCCTCTTGCCTGCTCCATTTTGCAACCTAGGGCAAGATACTCCATTGCCAAAGAAGAGGAGTGCTGTTTTACTTTGGAACCCTGACTAGGCCATGTTTTCTAGGGCTGACGCTTTCACGTGTGAATGTATGCTGTTTTCTCTTTCTTTCTTCAACTGGCTGGAGTTGTGTGGGAGTGACTTCTTTGACATGGGAAGAGGCCTGGCCTGGTCCCTTCTCCTTCTTTCTCTCTGTTTCATCCATCTTTCTCATCAGGAGGCAGGTAGATTCAGGGGCTGTGCTCCGTCCAGAGTTGGCCTGGAGTAAGTGGCCGTGGGCTTTGGATAACTCTTCTCTTGCTTGTGGTCTTTCCTCCCCTGCTGTGAGCATGTCTTTCCGTCTCCATGCAGTGGTCAGCTCCCGGAGGGCTTGGATTATGGCATGGCAGAATCACAGGGCAGGCTTGTGCCATGTTCTGGTTAGAAAAAAGCCTTTTTCATGGATCCACTCATGTCTCAGCTAACATGAAATTGTGCCTTTTGCACACTGTAACTTCCTCCAAGGATCTCTTAGATTGGGCCAAGGCAGGATTTTCTAATTCATCAGAAGACCTCTACTCCAAACTATTTGAATCCAACCCTGAGAGCCTAATATAATGCTCGTTTTGACTGATGGTTTAGATGTTCGTTACAGGGATAGTGGAGAGTACGTTTTCAAAATGAAAAATAAGTTATTTGAGAAAATCATTTGAGAGGAAGAATGGTACAGTAATAAACAAAGGAAATAAGATAGTAATGCACTCAAATGATTCTCCATTTACTTCCAACATTTTCTCTTGGAGGGCTTTGGTGATTTACACCATTTATTTGGACATTCAGGTAGCTAATCTTTATTATTAATATAAATGTGTTAATTTGACCTATTTGGCTTTATCTTTCTGATAAGAGGGTCTGCTGTTTATGTATTCTAATCATTATCTTCCACCTGTAGTTGTGGTTTCTTTAAAGCATTTATTTTGTGAATACATATTGTTGCAACAACCTTAGAACAAACTGGCCTGGTTTTCTTAGCAGGGACTAGTCTGTCTACTTTGTACTCAGAAGACATTGTCTGTAAGCAGCGTAGATAGCTGCCTACTGAAATAGTCCTGGGGATGCTTGGAAGGCCCCTTTGCACAATAATACACCTTTTTTTTTTCTTTCTGATTCCTTATACCTGAAGTTGTTTAGCATGGTTTGGTTCCAAATTTTTGTGGTTAGAGACCTCTTTAAGAATCTAATGAAAGCTTTGAGCCTTTTTTTCCCCTAACAAAATAGTCATCTACATGTACATAAAAGCTTGTTTTTGAACACTAAAATAACTCCTGCATTAAATGGAGGTAAAGACTTTCTTTCCACAATTGGAGAAGAGGCTTAAAATGTAAATGGGAAGGGCAAGAGGATACATTCATTAAACAGGCATTTCTCGAGGACTTATTTATAAACAGCATAGTAGGTTTGGGAATACAGATTAGGACCTGGTCTTCTTTCTTGATAGACCTTTACTCCTGGTGGAGGAGAGTCTCTTATAGACAGTTACAGTGTGAGGTATTAAGGACTAAAATAGAGGGAGATAAAATGTCAGGGGACCGTGTGGGAGGGAGGGACCAGCTCTGCCAAGTGACTGGCGTTTGGAAGGAAATGGCTGATTCTAGGCCCTTGCTTTGGTTGGTTTAGAAAGGAGAGAGGGCATCGAGTGTCAAAAACAGGAGGTGTTATTAGCAAGGGGCTGTAAAGCAGGGAAAGAAACAGGTTTGGGAGGCAAAGGGGAGACGTAGGCTGCCAAGGAGAAACCACACATACTTTTAATTTTGCTTGGGATCCAGCCTGTTGGTAGCCATCTGAAACAGTGGTGGTATTTTACAAATAAATACAAATAAATAGGCAGAACTGCTTGTCCTCTGCCTCTGCCAAGGACAAAACATATTTAAACATTTCAAATAAACAAAATGCCCATTACTCAGACTTTCTCTTTCATTCTAATGATGCCACCCGAGCCTTGGGAGATGTGCTGATTGTTTATGAATGCTGCAAGGTCATGATCCTGACTTGTTTTAAAAACTCTTAAAAAACTTCAACACTGTTTATTTAAAATGAATGAAGAAATTATATACACTCTACCCTGTCTGCAGGATTATTTGACATTTACCGTCATCAACTGGGAGTCAAGAAGTATTAGAGGCCACTCCTTATTTATTTTTTTCAGTTAGACACAGCCTTTTATATTAACCACCTTATATAGGGAGGGGCAGAAAGGACTCCCATTATGTGTGTTTAGAAGATATTTATTACAAAAAAAAAAAAGAAACTCATTCCAATGCTATATTGTGCTATTGGAATGATATATTACCAAAGAGAGAGGGATACCTAATTATGAATTATGAATACTAAGTCATAATTACAGTCTGGTGAGAAAGACTATAAACCTATGCATATATGTAGAAAGTTACAGGAAGCATTTTTTGTTAAAAACGTGTTTTCTAAATTCGTTTTTGTCTGCTTTTTTTGATGAAGTGAGGCCCCTGTTTTTGTATTTTGCACTGCTGGTATTTGGGGAAAGCCATAGTAAAGGAGGAAATGTTTTGAGATGAAAGAAACGGTGTGGAGATGCCACCTAGCGGTGGTCTGTATTCTCTTTCTTGCCAGTAGTGATTGAGTGTCAGTGGTGGGTTGCCTGGTAGAGTTGGGGTTTCCTGGAGAATCCCTTTAAGATATAAGTGGCAAGTCAATTAGCATATTGTTGTCCTTGATAGGATAATGTTTTTGCCTTTGTTTTATGGTCACTAAAATTATCCTGCTCCAAATTCATTATTGAAAGTAAGTTTTATTGGCTGAATGGTTTTTGCTTTCCTTTTTGCTAATGTTAGCTAACTATGTCAGCAAGATTTGCGTTATGCTTGAAAGTCATAGCTTCGTGATTGTCTACCATTTCATGGAGATGATGTCACATGTGAATATACAGAAGACATGTAGAGTGTCTGGAGTGTTTTGTGAGACTGAACCGAAGTCCGGATGATGGCCAGGTGCAGTGAAATTTCATTCACAGTCTTTCTTGTTCTTTTAGGATTATTCTCTCTTTAGAAGAATGCCATAGAAGAAAAAGATCAGTGGGAAAACTCATCTTTTAGAATTTTTTTTCACATTAGCTATGTTCAGCAAACACACATCTCATTAGAAAGATAGCCATGGACAGCTGACTATACCGATTTCTTTTCTTTACCTTTAAACCACATGTAATCCAGAATTGTGTCAAATATTGAAGTTTTTCCAAACCGTTAGTGATAGAGATCTTAAAAATGATCAAAATTCCCAGAGGTATATTTTGTCTTCTCAGTGACAAGTAACCTTTGACGTTTCCTCTGTTTGTGTGTATGGTGCGGGGAGGGAGTTGGGGGTTGGTGGGGAATGTTTGTAGTAAAGGACTTTCACTGGGTTATAAAATAAATTTCCTCAGGTTGATTTTAACTTTATTAGGATTGTTTTGGTATCCCTTTTGGGCAGTATTTGCACAAAGAATCTTAACATCTGATTAGGTACTAACATTTTATCTTTATTACACATGAATAGTTTTTTGTTTTTTTTGTCAAGGAAATTCTCATAGTGGAATTAAATAAAACATTAAAGAAACAACAGGAGAGCTCTTCAGAACGACGTAGACTTTATTATTTTTAAAAAATATTTATTTATTTATTTATTTATTTATTTATTTATTGGCTGTATTGGGTCTTCGTTGCTGTGTGCAGGTTTTCTCTAGTAGCGAGAAGGGGCAACTCTTCATTGCGTAGCATGGCCCTCTCATTGCGGTGGCTTCTCTTGTTGTGGAGCATGGGCTCTAGCTGTGCGGGCTTCAGTAGTTGTGGCATATGGGCTCAATAGTTGTGGCACACAGGCTCAGTAGTTGTGGCTCTTGGGCTCTAGAACGCAGGCTCACTAGTTGTGGCACACAGGCTTAGTTGCTCTGCGGCATGTGGGGTCGTCCCGGACCAGGGCTCAAACCCGTGTTCCCTGTGTTGGCAAGCGAATTCTTAACCACTGCACCACCAGGGAAGTCCCAGAACAAAGTAGACTTCAGCTAAAAACTTCCCCTAAATATGCTTCTCTGAATTTGCAAAGACAGCCCAGATAGAACACCAGTCGCTTAGATTGTAAAGTGTCTACCGCATGCCCAACACTGTGCTAGGGGCTCGTTGCTGAATACAAGAATAGAAGAGTATGTATGATGCAGTCTGTGTTCTCAAGGTCCTTGCAAGAGGCAGTGTTGAAACAAGTGTGGAGCCAAATTGTCTGTGTTTGAGTCCCTGCTCTGCCCCTTACTAGTTGTGTGACTTTTGAGAAGTTTCTTGACCTCTCTCTGCCTCAGTTTCTTCCTCTGTGAGTGGAGATAATAAGAACCGACCTTGTGGGGTTGAATGGAAAGTGCTTAGGACAGTGCCTGGGTATGTGGGGACTCAGTTCACATCAGGTGTTCTCATCTCATTATCTGATGAGGAAGCCAAAGTGTAGGCATCATACACAAGAGAACACTTCATCGCTGTATTTTATCAAGTAGGAAATTGTTAGGATCACTTACTAGAATGGTTCACAAAAGACAAACCAGTATGGGCTAGGGTATTTTGGAAAGGAAGGAATAAGGAATAAAACTGAGTTTTGAACATTTCGAAAGAAAGGAAGGAAGGAAGGAAGAAAAGAAAGAAAGAAAGGGAGGGAGGAAGGAAGGAAGAAAGAAAAGATCTTAAGCCAGTTTTCCCTATTCAGATTTCAATTATGCAGAATTATGATTCTTGACATTGTGTCCTTCTATAGGGCTAAGGACAAAAAGTAAGCTCTCCTCTTGTTTACTCACCATTCGTTTTTTCATTCATTTAGCAATGATTTATGGACTGTGTCCTATGTGCCAGGTATTATGCTTGGCACTGGCGATCCAATGGGGAGGGAGGCAGACAAGAATCACTGCTGTAGTTATTGTTCTCCAGCCTTTTAAATAATGTTCCTCATGTGCCTCAATGTCCTCTCTGGATCCTCATGTTCAACTCTTTAAAATTTTTATGTTAAAAAGCCATTGATTGTGAAACATTTCAAATGTATACAACAAGGTAGTCAGAAGAGTCTAATGAAAACCCGGGTACCCATTACCCATCCTCAACTTCAACATTTATCAAATCTGTGACCCCCTTCCTGACCCTATGCCTGTAGGAGTTATTTTTAAGCAAATCCAAAACATCATGTCATTTCACCCATAAATACTCAATATGAGTCTCTAGTTGGTAAGAGTTTTTTTAGAAATATAACCACCATGCCATTATCCACCTAACAAAATTAATAATAATTCTTTAATATTAAGTTAACCCAAAGATACTTAAAATTTTTTGAATTTTACATTAACATACAGAAAAAATGGACTTTTTTTGTGTAAGGTCCTATGAATTTTAACACATGTAAGAATGCAGAACAGTTCCATGCTTCCCCAAACTCTCCATGCTATTCCTTTGCAGTCACATTCTTCCCACATCCGTAAATGGAACAATGCGGCTTGTACTCTTGTGTCTGATTTCTTTCCTTCAGCATAATGCCTTTGAAATTCATTCAAGTTGCGTGTATCTATAGTTCTCTCCCTTTTATTGGTATATTCCATTTTATGGAATACAATGAATAGTTTTCCATTGTTTTGATGTACCATAGTTTGTCCATTTATCCGTTGAAGGATATTTGGGTTATTTCCAGTTTTTGATGATTATGAATAGAACTATTATAAACTTCGTATCCAGGTTTTTGTGTGAACATTCTCATTTCTTAGAGATAAATGCTCAAAAGTGAAAAAAACTGCAAAAACTGTTTTCCACAGTGGCTGTACATTTTGCATTTCCCTCCAGCCATATATGATTGTTTGAATTGTTCCATAGTCTTGTCAGCACTTGGCGTTGTTAGATTTTAAAATTGTAGCCATTCTGGTAGGTGTGTAGTGGTATATCATTGTTTTAATTTGCGTTTTCCTGTGGCTAATGAAGTTGAATGTATTTCCATGATCCTATCTGCCATGTATACATCCCCTTTGGTAAGGTGTCTGTCTTTTGCCCATTTTTTAAGTTGGGCTGTTTATTTTCTTACTGTTGAGGTTTGAGAGTTCTTTAAATATTCTGTTTCCAAGTCTTTTATCAGATAAAGGATTGGTTTATCTTTTCTGCAAAATCTTTTACTCTGTTGGCTTGTCTTTTCATTCTCTTAACTGTCTTTTTTTTTTTTTTAATTAATTAATTAATTTATTTATTTTTTTGGGGGGTACACCAGGTTCAATCATCCGTTTTTATACACATATCCCCATCTTCCCTCCCTTCCTTGACGCCCCCCCCACCAACAGTGTCTTTTGCAGAGCAGAAAATTTTAATTTTGAGGCAGTTTAATTTATCATTTTCTTCTTTTGGTGTCATGTGTAGAAATCTTTGCCAAACCCTGGGTCATGAAGATTTTCTTTTATGTTTTCTTTTAAAGGTTTTATAGTTTTACATTTTATCACTAGATATATGATCCATTTTTTATAAAAGGTATAAGGTTTAGGTCAAGGTTCCTTTGGTTTTGCATATGGATGTCCATTTGTTTCATTTGCTGAGGACTATTTTTTTTTCCATTGAATTGTTTATACACCCTTTTCTAAAGTAACCTGGCCATATATGTGTGGATCTATTCCTGGACTCTTTTATTCTGTTCTGTTGATCTAGTGTGTCTATCCCTATGCCAGTACTGCATTGTCTTAATTACTGTAGCTTTACGGTAGGTCTTCAAATCAGGTCATGTGATTTCCCTAACTTTATTTTTCTTTTATCAGAATTGTTTTGACTATCCTAGTTCTTTTGTCTTTTCATACAGGTTTTAGAGTCAGCTTGTCTACATGTATAGAAAATCATGCTGGGATTTTGATTGAGTTTGCACAAATCTATAGATAAGTTTGGTGAGAACAGACATCTTTATTATGTTGAATCTTCCAATCTATCAACATGGTACATCTTTCTGTTTGTTTAAATCTTCTTTGGTTTCTTTTGGCAATATTTTGTAGTTTCAGTATATAGATCCTATATGTAAATTTTTAGATTTATACTTAAATATTTAGTTTCTGAAACTGTTTGTAAATGGTATGTTTTGGGGGTTCTAGTTGTACCATGCTAGTATGTGTGTGTGTATATATATATATATATATAAACATGTTTAATTTTTGTGTGTTGACTTTTATCTAGTGAACTTGCTAAAAATCACTTCTTAGTTCCAGGAGGGTTTTTTTTTTCCTTCCTTATACCATGGGGCTTTCTCCATAGCCAGTCATCTTGTCTGTGAATAGGAATAGTTTTATTTTTTAATTTTCAATCTGGTATACCTTTTATTTCATTTCCTTACCTTTTTTTTCTTACGCTGGCAAGAACTTCCAGTACAGTTTTGAATAGGGGTGGTGAGAGTGGACATTTCTGCTTTGTTTTTAATTTTGGGATGAAAACATTTGATCTTTTACCATTAGGTATGATTTTAGCTGCAGGTTTTATCTGGTTGAAGAAGTTCCCTTCTATTCCTACTTTGCTGAGAGAGTTTTAAAGTCAAGAGTGGATGTTAAAAAAAAAAAAAGAATGGATGTTAAATTTTGTCAAATGCTTTTTTCTGCATCAGTTGATGTGATTATTATTATTGTTATCTTTCCAGTAGACTGCTACTCTGGTAGATTACATGGGTTGATTTTTGCATATTGAACTAGTCTTGCATTCCCATGATAGGTTCATGTCAAGTTTTGAATTTCCAGCTGGAGATGTCCAATAAGGGATCACCTAGCAGCGAACATGTAGACTTGTGTTTGGGCTGATATTTATACTGGATATCAGTTGGCTCTTTGGGCCGTTAACCACTCCATTAACTTCTGTTGACCTGCTCCCTGAGAACCCACCCAGTGAGCAACCATGCCCCTGCTGCTTATATACTTTGCCTCTACCCCCTTCTATGTACATGTATTTGGTTTTGTTCTCTTTTCTTGCCTGCACTGGACCAGGAACTTTGATCTGTTGGCCGCTTCTAGGCATCTACTTCCTGCATCTATGCTTGGCATATTTAATTTATAGCAGAAGAGTTTGGGGATAAATTGTATTTTAAGAAACAAACATTTATTTTAATATAAACACATCTGTGATTAGAGTATTAAAATTTAAATGATATTAGGTAATTGTTTTTGCAAATTTTGTCCTTTCATAAGGCAAGAAAACAATATGGATGTCTTGTCATATGTAGTCCTCTAAGATCTGATTTTAAATTGCAGTTTATTTTGGAAGGTCATGGAAACAAACCAGAGAGTAATATAAATGTTTGCATGTGGTTAACATAATTTGCTTGCTTCCCTGGGGGCTAAATTCCAAAGAATTTGTTTCTGTATTCTTGAGTCTGGAGACAGTACAGCAATGCAGAGATCCCTGTGAAAGCACGCCCTCATCCAGGGATCCTCTGAGTGCATGGCCTCCCTGCTCAGCCCCTTCCTGGGAAGCAGTGAGGATGCCGTGGGTTGTGGCATGAGCTCGGAGTGCTGCTTTCTGTTAAAACATAGTCTCAGTTTCTTTGAGCAAACCATTAATAGATGTCACATTCACATTATAGGTTTTAGTTCCCAAGCAGTGTTAAAAGCAAATGTGTGGGGTTTTATATTTCCAGCTGCCTTTTTTTTTAAAGTAAAATATGTAGGTTTTGGTTTTCAGCAGGCCACACTTCTTCTAATAAAAACAGTTGGAACAAAATATGTTTTATAAGCATATAAAAATGTCAGGCCATAATGATTTTAGTGCTGCATATTTTAAAAATGGGTCGCTAATATTTAAGATATTTGTATCTGTGAGGAAAATAAATTATGGAAAGTAAATGACAATATATTATTTATATAAAGGAGAAGGTGGTTGGAAACTGATTCAGCAACCATATTGAGACCATTTTATTTCAGCTTCTATATAATATGCATGTCTTTCAGCTTCAAGTTATTTAAATTTTGGCCTTAAAATTATTAAACTTTTGTACTTGAAACTGGGCCCCAAAGTTTCAAAAATCCCATCTGTGTTTAGAGACATAATTTGTTATGTGAAAAAGTACCTTTCTCCATGGTCTCACCAAAGAAAGCATCTCAGTAGGTTCTGGTCACCAAATCAGTTGTGTTTCCTTCTCACAAGTTCATTTCTGTCATCTGATTGACACGCTGAGCTTCTTTTGCCCTGTCTGCTAGGAAGCTCAGAAAAAGATTTTGCAGCACATTTCTAACAAGGCTGCAGGACTTTAGCCTATGCATTTGGCACACTATCAATTTCATCTTATTTCTTTCACCGTTATTTTTCTTTTGCCTAAATTTTTTCCCTTAACTCTCTTCCCTTATTATGCTGTAGTTAGTGTCATAAGTTGCTGTATATCCATATTGAAATAATATAGTTGGAAATAGATTTTTATAAATCTGATTTCTTTTTCCTTGATCAACATATCCATATCAGTATATTTTCCTAGCACTTTGCTTTTTTTTTTTTTTTTTTGGTAACCTGGAGAATTACATATTCTTAAAATGATAAAATTCCAAAAGGAAAATTCCTGGGACATATTTTAAGAAATCTTTACTGCCTTTTCAGATAATAAAAATAATGCCAACTGGTTATAAAAACTTCAAGCATTATAGAAATATACAATGTAGCAAACAAAGATCTTCTGTAATCTCCTGATTCCAAAAGAAAAACAAAAAACTCAAAAACCAAAACCCAAAACTGTTAACTGTTTGGTGTATAGCTTTATGGCATGACTTTAAATTGTATTATATTGGAGTGGCAGTAGGAACTTTTTTTCTCTGTGAATCTTGGCTATATAACTTTCTCATTTCTATGCTGCCCTTTTCGTCCTCCCCCCCTCCTCCCCTTCCTCTTCCCCTTCCTCCTCCCCTTCCTCTTCCCCTTCCTCTAACTCCTCCTCCTCCTTCTTCTTTTTCTTCATCTTCACAGTCTTGAAGATGTGCTAGTCAAATATGAAGGTTATGCAACTCAGTATTCTAAGAATGCTTTGTAGGAGGGGTCATGGTTGCTCTCCATACCAGGCAAATGGAATTTAAGGTGTAGAGGTGGTGGTTCACAGTCTGGCCATGGCAGCGGCATTAGATAGGCCTGTGTTCAAGCCCTGGTAGCTGAATGACTCCAGGCAAGTTACCTCTCCTCCATAAAGCCTGGTTTTCTGGGGATATTAATACTTGTTTTAAAGTGTTGTCGTTATGAACAAATGAAAGATTGTATGTAAAGCACTTAGCACAGTGTCTGGTACATAGTAAAGGCTAAATAAATGTTAGCCGCTGTATTATTGATATTTTGACTAATTATTGATTGCTGTTTAATAGAGGAATTCTAAATAATTACTTGCAAATAAGATAGAAGTTAATTTTTCTCCCATATTTATGTCTAGATAGAAGGTCCAGGGCTGACTGTGGTTCCACAGTTACTAAGGACCCAAGTTCTTTGTACCTTGATGCTCATACACAGTCATCCCTCAGTATCCATGGGGGATTGGTTCCAGGACGCCCTCATGGATACCAAAATCTGTGGATGCTCAAGTCCCTTATTTAAAATGGCATGGTAGGAGAGGAGCGTGGCCTTCTTCTCTCCCTGCCATGGCATGTGCTCATCCACTAATATCAGTGTACTCTGAAAAGGGGGAGTCATCTGGCAAAAATGTCACTTTGCCTGCTGTGTTCAAGGCTCCCATTCGACCAGATATTGCTCATGCCAACTTGCGCAAAAACAACAGACAGCCATATGCTGTCAGTGAATTAGCAGGTTATCAAACCAGTGCTGAGTCTTGGGGTACTGGCAGAGCTGTGGCTCGAATTCCTAGGGTTCGAGGTGGCAGCACTCACTGTTCTGGCCAGGGTGCTTTTGGAAATATGTGTCACGGGGGCCGCATGTTTGCGCCAACCAAGACCTGGCGACATTGGCACCGCAGAGTGAATACAACACAGAAGAGATATGCCATCTGCTCTGCGCTGGCTGCCTCCACTTTGCCAGCGCTGGTTGTGTCTAAAGGTCATCGTGTAGAGGAAGTTCCTGAACTTCCTTTGGTGGTTGAAGATAACGTTGAAGGCTACAAGAAGACCAAGGAGGCTGTTTTGCTTCCAAAGAGACTTGAGGCCTGGAATGACATCAACAAGGTCTACGCCTCTCAGCGAACGAGAGCTGGCAAAGGCAAGATGAGAAGCCGTCGCCGTATCCCGCTCAGGGGACCCTGCATCATCTGTAATGAGGACAATGGTATCATCAAGGCCTTCAGAAACATCCCTGGAATGACTCTGCTTAATACAAGCAAACTGAACATTTTGAAACTTGCTTCTGGTGGGCACGTGGGACGTTTCTGCATTTGGACTGAAAGTGCGTTCCGCAACTTAGATGAGCTGGTTGGCACCTGGCCTCCTCCCTCAAGAATAACTACAACCTCCACATACACAAGATGCTCAATACAGACCTTAGCAGAATTTTGAAAAGCCCAGAGATCCAAAGAGCCCTCCGAGCACCACGCAAGAAGATTCATTGCAGAGTCCTGAGGAGGAATCCACTGAAAAACCTGAGAATCACGTTGAAGCTAAACCCATAGGCAAAGACCATGTGCCAGAACACCATTCTCTGCCAGGCCAGGAACCACAAAATCCAGCTGGATAGGGCAGCCGCAGCACTAGAAGCCGAATCAGGTGAGAAAGGGATTGCAGGCAAGAAGCCTGTGGTGGTAAAGAAAGGAAAGAAGGCTGTTTGCATTAAGAAGCTGAAGAAGCCAAAGAAGCTGTTGATGGGAAAAAAGGCTGCAGTGACCAAGAAACCAGCAGTTGAAAAGAAGTCCACAGAAAAGAACCCCACCACAGAGGAAAAGAAGGCTGCTGCATGAACTTAAATTTGTTTATTCGGTGAAGAAGGGTCAGGTCATTTTGGACAGCTAATTTTGAATAAAGACTTGATCAAAGAGGCAGTGAGAAAAAAAAAATGGCGTAGTACAGTCAGCCCTCCATATGCACGGGTTCCATCTGGGTTGAATCCATGGATGTGGAACCTGCAGATGTGGAGGCCCCTGTATCTTCCATGTGTCACTTCAGGTAGAGCAGAACTCTTATTTTTAAATGAGACTTCGTGATTATCTTAGCTGAATAGTAGCTGAGACTGTGACCAAAATTTGGGTGTTATTTGGGGCACGCATTCTTTTCCCCATGTCACTTTGCCAGGGCAACAGTTCAGAAAAATGTACAAGGACTTGCAACATTTATCCAGATCTGTTTGGTTTCTAAAGCTGGATTTAAGATATTCAGGGTTAAAAAAAAAAAAAAAAGATATTCAGGGTTTTTGATTGCTTAGCTTTCAGCCTACTTTGGACTTCTGGGTTACTGCAGTAATTATACTGAACTATTTTCCATCCTTCCTAAAAACCTAAACCTAATGTCAGTTATCTGAGTATAAAACTTCCTAAAATTTCATGAAACTTGATTTAGCTTATTTTAATTAACAAGGAGAAAAACTGATTCAGAGACATTAAACAGCTTAGTAAACTTGGCTGAAGAATGAACCTGTGTTTATGAATAGCCCAACACCCAGACAAGATCCACCCTTGCTTTTGAATTCTGTTTTGAGATCTTTATGGTGAGGACTTTTCCTGGATTGAAAAAAAAAGAAAGACAACAATGAAACAATACCCCAAGAATTGAAATGGAAAAACCTAACAGCCTTTTGATTGGTCAATCAGTGGATCTGGTTTCTGCTGTTTAATTTTAGCAGCTTCTGGGGCTTGGTGTGGACAGATTATACAGGGAGGCAGACTTGGGCTCTGTGATTTCATGTTGCCTTCCTGTAGGCATGCAGTGTTTCCATTGGATGAATCCAGAATTCTGTTACCATCATTGAATTCGCTTAGTGATAACATAAAACGGCATTAAAGAAAGAAAATCCCACACCCTTGATAATAATTGGTAGCAGAATTTTATTTTTAGAAAGCAAAATTTGGAAATAACTGTGTTTATTATTTTAAAAGATTTTAGAGTATTTTTGTAATGTGTGTTTCACTGTTATCGTTACATATGAATGCTTCTATATTTTAAACAAAATATTCACTAGTGTTTACCTTTCCGATGAGATACTTTATTTACACGACTATTTTTAAAGCATGTGCTCATTTTGGTGGAGTTGCTCTTCTGGTGTTTAAAGTGTATTTACATATTTTCCTCTTCCTTATGAATGTCTCGTTTCTGACTTATAAGACTAAATACCAAGTGTTTTTTTGTGAGGTTGTTGGATAGCTTACAGATAGAACACACACACACAAAGAATGTTTATTATTAAATAAATACATTTATATTTCATTTATAAAGAACATTTTAGTTATTTTTGTAAGCTTTTAAATATATTGCTGTTTTGTTAGTAAAATTTGTTAACTTTTTTTTTCTTTTTTTTGTGTTAACTGCTTTTAACATTTCAGTGTATTTTCTTTCTACAAGTTCTTTTTCTATGTATACAAATTACTCATCCATACCTACATGATAAATTAGAATCTAAGCATGTGTGTATATGTGTGTTTATATACATATATATAAGTATTATATATAAATATATAATATATGTAATATATAATACATATAAATATAAGTAATGTTATATTGTAAAAATTCCCCTTGTCAATAATTACACTTTGTGAGTATGCTTTTAAATAACTGCCTAGTACCACAGTATATTGTGTGATATGCTGCATTTTACCAATTCCCTTGTTGTTGAACATTTAGGTTTTGTGCTATTAGAAAAAATACTACAACAAACATCCCTGTATATTTGTCTTTGTAGCTCTGATGATTTCCTTAGGATAAATTCCTAGGAATAGAGTTACTGGCTTAAAGGGGTATGAAAAAATTTTAAAGGCTCTTGATACATAATGCCAAATTCATTCATTCAATAAAAAGTCTTTTCTAAGCACCAATAATGTATTGTGCTGTCAGAATACAACAGTGAATAAGACAGTCTCTGCTATCAACTCGTAGTCTAAGTGGGGCACAGACACGTGTATGATTAAGCTCAAGTCCGTGCTCTCCAGAGGGGTTGTATTAATTTACGTGTCACATATTGTCAATGTATGCAAGTAGTTTTGGAATGCGTATGTGTGTTCTTTTGAATTGGGGCATCATGGAATACTTTATAGGAAATAAAATATTTGTGTTTGGTGCATATCATGAATCACATACCTAATAATTTTTGACATTAGTGATTTAGAAAACCGAATTCACTTCAGTATCCTCATTTCTTTAACAAGGCATTTGTCTACATTTGTACTGTGTTCTCATTTCCGTAGCTTTATCAGGTTTTTTCTACCTTGTTCACCAGTATTTTGGTGCTTTCTGCCACTGACACTACAGAGTAGAACTCTAACACTTGGAATGGTTAATAAACAACTCAAACTATCTTACTATCGTTTTGTTCTCCTTTTCAAAGGAGAAAGACCATTATTTTATATGTATTTTTTATAAACATGGACAAGGCATGTAGGAGTGGAACCTAGATACCTCTAGTAGTGAAAACTCATGGTAAAGCTATTATATTTAATTTGCAGATTCTCCAGTACTTATGAAGCACTGCCTTAATAATTCAGGACAAAAATGGCAGATTTTCCAGTTTTCAGGGCAGTAGGTTGATTGGTTGTAGTCATATAACTAGTATACTAAATATCTGGCAATCAAAGGCAATTATTTGTTATCAGAATAGACTAGTGACATTAAGGAGGGGAAAACCCCCATGGCTTTAGTGTTGTCTGAAAGTTGAGAGTCCAAATAAGGTTTTCATGGGGCACTGAGCTGCATTCCCATGTCCAGAACACACAATCCTTGGGAATAATTGTCCTATTCACTGCTCGATACGTTTCCCACATGTGAAGGCTGCCAGGCTTCTTTGGCTTCTAATTTAGGAGCTAAAGAGATTTCCTTACTGGGCTCAAAACTGATCTTTGAGCAAATGTATGGCCTTCTCCGTTCACTCAAAAATGGCTATAGATGGACACTATACCAAGTGTGGAAAGATAAATTACGTGACTGAGCTGTTTTCCAAAACATGCCTTTTCACAATAATATACCTAATGTTTTTCTGGGCCACTGGAATTCTCCAAGACTATCTTTATGATTGAGTGTATGACCTACATCCTTAAATGAGCAAACTATTTTTGATAAAGAATGAAGGATGGTATAACATCTGCATGTACACTGTTAGTTTTATACATTTGTATTTCATTTGATCTTGATGAAGTACATACATTTATTTAGCAAATAAAATAAATGATATAGATTTCATATCACACCATGGAAATTCTGAAGATTTGTACTTTTAGGACAAGTTTTTAGAGAGGTAGGGGTTTCAATTTGATTATTGTTTGGATTCCTGGTTTAATATATCCTTAAATTTTATATTTGAGTTTATCTTCGGTAAAAGGTATCTTGGTATTGTTAATCTTTTGGGACTTAAATTTTTCAGGCAATATTATGTTGCCAAGATCTATGTATATTTTTGCATGCATCAGTAATGCATTCTTTTTGAGGGCTGTGTAACATTCCACAGTGGGAATGTACATACCTACATTTTTTTTTAATTATAACAATCTGTTTGACTATTGTTATATATAACTCTATAAATATAACTATATACATAGCTTATTTATTTGTTTATTTATTGGGTCTTCGTTGCTGCACACGGGCTTTCTCTAGTTGCAGTGAGCGGGGGCTACTCTTCATTGTGGTGCGTGGGCTCCTCATTGCAGTGGCTTCTCGTTTTGGAGCACAGGCTCGACAGTTGTGGCTCACGGGCTCTAGAGCACAGGCTCAATAGTTGTGGCGCACGGGCTTAGTTGCTCTGCAGCATGTGGGATCTTCCAGGATCAGGGCTCAAACCCGTGTCCCCTGCATTGGCAGGCAGATTCTTAACCACTGCGCCACCTAGGAAGTCCCTGTACATACATTTTTTTACACATATTCTTGTATTCTTGTAAATAGACATTTGGGTTATTTCCAGACTTTTTTTTTTTTTTTTACTATGAAAGCCCTTGTTGTGGACATTCTTGTCTGTGTCATCTGCTATAGATGTGTAAGAGTTCCTCTGGTTTTAACTACTTTGGAGTAGAATTCCTGAGTCATAGGGTATCTGAATGTCCAGCTTTACAAGATAATTCAGTCATGCCTTCCAAAGTAGTTGTACCAGTTTACATTCCTACCAGCAATACTTAAGAAATCTTGTTCATCCGTATTCTCTCTAAACACTTGGTATTATCAGACTTTAAAATTTTTGCTGCTCAGTATGTGAGTTTAAAATGGTCTTCTTTTGCATTTTTCTGATGACTATTAAGGTTAAATATTTATTCAGATACTTATTGCCATATGTATTCCTTCTTTTGAAAAATGCTTGTCCATGTCTTTTGCCTAGTTTTAAAAATTGGATTAATTGGACTTTTGTTATT